>NC_064923.1:531734629-534234629 GCF_023897955.1 Schistocerca gregaria
GTGGGTGGGTGGGTGGGCGTGTGCATGTTCTCAGATAATGTCGGAGGATAATATATTCTGTTCGCCTCAGAGAACGTCGTCTCTATTTCTATTACCTAGGAATATCCACGTAAGCAAAATGCTTTGTTGTCAATGCTCTAGATACGTCTGTGGGTGGTTAAATCCAGCTCTGGCAAGAAGATGCATACACTCATTGAAGGATGCTGGTGTTGAATGAGAAGCATTACTGCTCTGCAGAGTGCAGAGATATAGATGGTGGGAGAATTTTACACAGGTCACTTCCTTCACCTAGAGCAACACACTGCACATCTGCCTAAAGTGTTTTCACCTTAATGGTTTATCTGTTGTAATGGCAGCTCATTTATTAAAAAAAAGTGACAGAATAAACACAAGGACAATTTGCTACATGAAGAATTGCCACATTTATTCTTCAGGCGTGATTCTTACGCTTGATACAATGAGTATTGTACAGACAGACATGATTTCACATCATGTAAGGGGTGTAGTCTTCCGATTTTAAAACAAATGCTATGATGTGAACAGTGCAAATAGCGGATGAATTACTTCAGTTAACGAAATCTCTAGCTAAATAAGAGTAAACTCACTGTCCTGGCATGAAAGTATGCTTGCTTCCATGAGTACTGAACCGCGAACATTGAATTTTGCTTTGAATATACCACTAAATAGGCACATCACACTATAAAGAACTCCTTGAACATACAGTCAGCTTCTAAGTTCCATTCACAATGGTGCGTACAAGACTCCATAATAATGTAATACTGGTAGCTCTAAACAACAATATGACAACCAGTGTTGAGCGAATATTCCATAATGGATTGATGCGTCTTCCTTGTGAATGGTAGTAGCGGTCTTAGGAGTAGTGAAGCGTCATCCTCTTATACACGAGAAACAGAAAATGAAAAGCACACATACATACACAGAATACGGATGACTATATTACACCACGAGTGCCTCCTGGCCTTGATCCCACAGGAAGATAATACACTGTACTGAAAAAGAAACTTCCACCAGAACAGTGCACGTGTATTCATCTCAGCAGGTAGATACAGATTAAGCAGTTTAGAACCAATTTTACCTTCCCTCCTACCTCCCCTCCACCTCTCTACTGACACTGTAGGTAGGGCGTCGGTTTTCCAGGCCTGTTCGAACCTGTAACTTAGATACACACCGAGCTCCATTCACTGATGGTGCTCTGCTTTATTAGGTGTTAGGCTGACAATGATTTAAAGTTTCAGATCTGCAAAAATCAAACGTATTTCTAGGAAAAGCCAGTCACTAAATAATAGTGAAATGAGATTATCATTCTGCAGCGGAGAGTGAGCTGATATGAAACTTCCTGGCAGATTAGAACTGTGTGCCGGACCGAGTCTCAAACTCGGTACCTTTGCCATTCGCGGGCAAGTGCTCTACCTGCCGCGAAGTTTCATAACAGTGAAATACTTGAGGATTCATCCTGGATTGATGAAAGACGATTCACCGGAAGAAGAATGGCCTACAGCAAGCTACCTCAGGCGGTCACTATTCAATACGCTGGCGCTGACCGCACGCCTGCTCCCATTGGCACTGGCTGCTTTCAGCAACCTCACAGACCCCTTTCGTTTACATAGCCTCGAGCACTCATAATTAGTGTCTGTCGAAGTCCTATAGACAAACATTCATGCATGTTGATATTACATACGTTTCACATGAACAAATATCAATACAGAACAGCAGCTTTTGCGCTACTTATTCACATGTAGGAATAAAACTGTTATTTTCACACCTGACAACAAGCTACAAATTACCCACACTTCGTTATTTTGTCACATTCACCTGAGTAAAACTATGAACTCTTTCTACGATACTACTGTCGATGACGGATGAGCTAACTGTCGAGGTCGGAGACCTATAATGATACATCTAAAATACATATTAACCTACTTCACATCTCGTATACATGTATACTGCATTTAAAATCGATTACACATCCTAAATGAATAAAAAACATTCGTCTGAAAACTACCGATCAATACGAAAATCCTTGATATTTCGGAACGTTTATCTGAGTAAGAGCAAAAACTGTAATCTCTGAAAACTTTTAATTTTTCGAAACGTCTAAGTCATGGCTGTTGTGTGACGCAAATTTTCAGTGGAACAATTGTATCTAACGTCAGATTACCTTTTATGAGCGACCATCTATTATAAAAACACATGCTCGTTGGTAATAAAACAGTCATTTTTCTATGGGCACAGGTACAACCGATTTCTTTCAGCTTGATGGGCAAATTACCACAGTTGAGAGCGTGCACCGTGTTCAAAATTAGTGCGTCTGGAAGTCTTGTAAATAAATTGGCGTGAACATTGTAATGACACGAATTTCATACAAAATGGCTCTTGCAACATCGAACCTAAAGCAAGAGGATCTACCTTTCACACGATACCTGAGATCACATGTGGGGTGGATCCGTACTAAATATTATCCATGAATTATTATCGAGGATGATCGACACCAACCGTCACGCAGTAGTATACGTGGGCGTACCCGCCTAATAAAATGTTTCTGAACGTAAAATGCTGGCGCAGCCAAATTTTGGATGCATCTTAGTGTTTACCAGCCAGATGCATGCGCAGCAGTTGACGATGACTGATGATGCTTCAGGCGTCAATGGACTGAGGGAGAGAGGGTGTGGGAGATCCCACCCTGGGGTCCAGCACACGAAATAGAGTAACCGTGGTCTGTTATGTATGTGTTTACAACAGAATAAAGTGAACACGCTACTTCACTGCAGGCTTTCGACACCGTTTCTCACAAGGGTCTTCTACAAAAACTGCGTTCCTATGGAATATCGCCTCAGTTGTGCGACTGGATTCGTGATTCCCTGTCAGAAAGTTCACAGTTCACAGTTTGTAGTAATGGAAGGGAAGTCATCGAGTAAAGCAGAAATAATATTCGGCGTTACCGAAGGAAATTTTCTAGACCCTCTTCGTTCCCGATCTACACTCCTGGAAATGGAAAAAAGAACACATTGACACCGGTGTGTCAGACCCACCATTCTTGCTCCGGACACTGCGAGAGGGCTGTACAAGCAATGATCACACGCACGGCACAGCGGACACACCAGGAACCGCGGTGTTGGCCGTCGAATGGCGCTAGCTGCGCAGCATTTGTGCACCGCCGCCGTCAGTGTCAGCCAGTTTGCCGTGGCATACGGAGCTCCATCGCAGTCTTTAACACTGGTAGCATGCCGCGACAGCGTGCACGTGAACCGTATGTGCAGTTGACGGACTTTGAGCGAGGGCGTATAGTGGGCATGCGGGAGGCCGGGTGGATGTACCGCCGAATTGCTCAACACGTGGGGCGTGAGGTCTCCACAGTACATCGATGTTGTCGACAGTGGTCGGCGGAAGGTGCACATGCCCGTCGACCTGGGACCGGACCGCAGCGACGCACGGATGCACGCCAAGACCGTAGGATCCTACGCAGTGCCGTAGGGTCCGCACCGCCACTTCCCAGCAAATTAGGGACACTGTTGCTCCTGGGGTATATCGGCGAGGACCATTCGCAACCGTCTCCATGAAGCTGGGCTACGGTCCCGCACACCGTTAGGTTGTCTTCCGCTCACGCCCCAACATCGTGCAGCCCGCCTCCAGTGGTGTAGCGACAGGCGTGAATGGAGGGACGAATGGAGACGTGTCGTCTTCTGCCTTGGTGCCAATGATGGTCGCATGCCTGTTTGGCGCCGTGCTGGTGAGCGCCACAATCAGGACTGCATACGACCGAGGCACACAGGGCCAACACCCGGCATCATGGTGTGGGGAGCGATCTCCTACACTGGCCGTACACCTCTGGTGATCGTCGAGGGGACACTGAATAGTGCACGGTACATCCAAACCGTCATAGAACCCATCGTTCTACCGTTCCTAGACCGGCAAGGGAACTTGCTGTTCCAACAGGACAATGCACGTCCGCATTTATCCCGTGCCACCCAACGTGCTCTAGAAGGTGTAAGTCAGCTACCCTGGTCAGCAAGATCTCCGGATCTGTCCCCCATTGAGCATGTTTGGGACTGGATGAAGCGTCGTCTCACGCGGCCTGCACGTCCAACACGACCGCTGGTCCAACTGAGGCGCCAGGTGGAAATGGCATGGCAAGCCGTTCCACAGGACTACATCTAGCATCTCTACGATCGTCTTCATGGGAGAATAGCAGCCTGCATTGCTGCGAAAGGTGGATATACACTGTACTAGTGCCGACATTGTGCATGCTCTGTTGCCTGTGTCTATGTGCCTGTGGTTCTGTCAGTGTGATCATGTGATGTATCTGACCCCAGGAATGTGTCAATAAACTTTCCCCTTCCTGGGACAATGAGTTCACGGTGTTCTTATTTCAATTTCCAGGAGTGTATATTACCGACATATGAAACAATCGGAGTAGCCCTATTAGATTGTTTGCAGATGATGGTGTCATTTACCGTCTTGTACCAAATGACCAAAACGAATTGCAAAATGGTTTAAATAAGATATTTGTATGGTGCAAAAACTGGTAATTGACCATGAATAAAGAAAAGTGTGAAGCTATTCACATGAGTACTAATGAAATCCGTTAAATTTCGATTACCCGATAAGTCACACAAATATGAAGGCTATAAATTCAACTAAATTACAAATACCCTAAAATTGGATTGGTCAAACAGATAATGTTGTGGGTAGCGCCAACCAAAGATTGCTATTCATTGGCAGAACACTTAGAAGGTGCAACAAGTCTACCAAAGAGACTGCTTACACTACGCTTGTCCGCTCTATTCTGGAGTATTGCTATGCCATGTGGGATCCGCATCAGATGGGACTGACGGATGACGACGAGAAAGTGCCAAGATGGGCAGGTCGTTTTGTATTATCGCGAAGTAGGGAGACAGTGCCACAGACATCAAACCTGAATTGGAGTAGCTATCATTAAAACTAAGGCGTGTTTAGTTGCGACGGGAACATCTCATGAAATTTCAATCAACAATTTTCTCCTCCAATTGCGAAAACATTTTGTTGGCACTCACCTACATAGGGAAAAATGCTTATCACGATAAAATAAGAGAAATGAGGGCTCGCACAGATAAAATTTAGGTGCTCGTGTTTCCCGTGACGCGTTCGAGAGTGGAATGCTAGAGAGACAGCTTGAAGGTAGTTCATTGAACCCTCTGCCAGGCACGATATTGTGAATAGCAGAATAATCATGTAGATGCTGAATCCGTTTAAAGCCCTGTGAGTTTTTGTTACAGTTTGTAGGTACCGTGAATGAATTGGGGGCTATGTATAGCAGTTGGATGGTGTAAACAGAAATAGCAAGCCGCATTCAATAAGAAGTAAGTGTAAATACAAATAGGTAAATATCGAAAGTATGGGAAAAGTGCCAAAATAAGAAAAACTCTATTATGGCGTGTTCTTGCTGGATATCTCTACTTATACTTAGAGTTTAGTGAAAATGCGCCAGTTCACAGAACAACTGCTTGGGATTTTATCTATCGTGCTGCATGTTTGGGTTTGTGATCTATGTCGTTTCCACAGACGTATGGGAGACCTGTTAAAGTTTTCACCTGCACCGGTAAGAAGCCAAGTCAGTGTTGGGGTTCTTGTAGTGGTGGAGGAGCTGAGTGTTGTGATAATGGATGTTGTGGTTTCAGAAACAGTTTATTACGGTTCGAGTGGACTCGTACCTCGATAGACATCCTAATTTTCTTTGGGAGCGTTTTGATTCAATGTCAGTCTCCTAGATATTCAAGGTTGAATAAAGGTAATAATAAATTATGCTCTGTCTGCATTCAGTTTTAATTACCCACAATGTGGCGATCCGTAACAACGAATCCAACAACGACAATGTAACAACTACCAAGAGGTGCTATAGTAACATAGCCGGAACATACTCATATTTTCGCCAATCTTGAACAGTGTCCTGCACCATACCATCGAATATATAGATAGAACCGAACTGGAGCTGCTCGTTGTAAACAATGTTTTTTCTCACAATTATTAAGTGAAGGAACCAATGTATCGAACAGAATTAAACAATTCCATACTAAGGAAATTCCTCCTCTATGTATAATTTACATGCTATTTGTACAAAAAAGAAAACTAGAGATAAACGAAATCGAGGTCATGAAACGAGAGCTGGGTCACATGGCGAAGATAACTTTAACTGCAAAAAGAGTAGACATCAGCAGATGTGCGAGCAGTGTTTGCACATGTTTTTAAGCATTGTGTGTGGGGAAAACTGGTTACGACGGGGGGACTATTAGTAATTACAGTAAAAAGTAATCTGAACTGGCTATGTGTTGGAGTACTGGCCAAATTCCATATAATTGCGTGTTCTGGGGTGAAAGTGGACTAATGATACATATACATCTACCTTAACAGTGGGAGAGAGGTGCATTATAGACACATGGTGTCAAGACAAGACTGCCATGTATATCTGCACATGAGCAATATTACCAAACATTAGGCAAATACTCTTATTGTACCTAAGCCACAGAAATAAATGCTCCCTAAAAGAGGCAGTGAGTTGCAGTCATGTGGACTGTGTTCAAAGCTGTTGGGGGTGGGATGCATAGATGAGGCTAGTATTTCTGGTAGTCCTGAATGATATTTAACCGCCAGATCGTCCCAAGAAAGCCACTGAAGTGTCCGTTACAGATTTGCAGGCACAAACACGTTTGCAGTGAGGTCTGACTTTTCTGTACACACATATCTTTTGTATGACAGACATATAGAACATTCCCACGTTTAGCAGTTTGCATGAGAGATATTGCTCATTGTATTATTTTAATCAACATAACATGCAAGTTAGTAATGGGTTGGTGATTAGGCAATGATACAGGCATTGAGATCTATGTTACAGTGTCATTGGCTAAGAGCGTCATAGGGTTGATTCAATGAGACTTTTCGTTGTCGTGACAGGTTGTTGAGAGAACTGGTTGAAATCCGAGTAATTGGTGAAAATGCATTGAAATTATGGAAAATCTGGTGAAATTGTGAAAAAGATGGAAATTAAGTAAAAATGAGGAAAGTACAAACAAAATTAATGTACTTCCACGTTCGTTTGGGTACACGAAAATCGTTCAATTCCCCCACTGGTGTGATTGACACTGATAGGACATACTATCTGTGTTCTGTAGGTTTAAGTCTGCAGAATATCCCACCCTCCCTGCCCCTTTGTTGCACATGCGGTTATGCATTGTAACCTATAGACAGTTTGTTAAAGTTCATGTAAATTACGGAGAATCTGCGAAAATAGCGAAGATTTATGGGACACACATGGAACTGAGAAAAATACGACAAATTGGGGGGGGGGGGGGGCGGAGGGAGGAGGAGTACTTACATGCCAGCCTTTGCGTATGAAAATCACTCATTTCGTCTTCCAGCACAGTTGACAACGGATGATGAATACTATGCGTGTCGGTACTCTATGAGTTTGAGTCCTGCAGAATACAACCTGTTCAACAAACGGCTATGCATTGTAGGCCATAAAAATGAATGAGACAGTCTTCAAAGATGAGGAATCAATGCTCTTGGTCGCTTCGAAAATGGTCAACGAGATACCTGGTTCCCTATCACTGTGGAACATGATCCATGAGATTCAGTCTAGAGGTCGGCTTTCGACAGATGTTTGTGAACACTCCACAATGCTGTAATGCTGCTAACTCTTCCAGTTTCCTTACATTATGACGTCTTCCACATTTTTGTCAATGAGAAGTTCCGCCTCTATCTTTTATTTCCACCACGCTGTGTTACATAAAACATCAATGTATCAAACTGCTTACAAAACCTCAACACAGGAACCCTCTATGTGACTGATAGTCTGAGGGATATTCTACAGTTCCAGTATAGCTGACAAAATGTTACACAGGCCTACGGAAGCGACTTCGATCACTGACCACCTGGTCCACCGTGTATACATCATGAGAAAATACACTCAATGTTAATGTGGGACCGGTATTTTTTTCGATATATCGGTAAAACGAGACAAGGTAAAATCTTGCCGAGTTCTCTACCAGGTGATGCTAGCCAAGTTTTTATAGTTCTTAGTTTCATTCCGTCGGTTGTCACAAATTAATGAGGAGAGAGAGAGAGAGAGAGAGAGAGAGAGAGAGAGAGAGAGAGAGAGAGAGAGATGTGAATTGTAGATTGCTGTTGAAAGTATAGGTGACCGTGTTTTTTTTTTTTTCGACAGTCAAATAGATAGAGTGAAAGACACTGTACTGATATTTCATGAGCCTTAAATTCATGTAATCCCCACGCCAACAACATCTGATTTATAGGACTTCTACACACATTAATTTTGAACACGACGAACGCTCTCAACTATGCAACTTCTCCATCAAACTGAATGAATTCAGTTGCAACTAGTTTTTGTGGAACCATGTGTTTTTTTTTTAGTAGCTAGTCGCTAAGTTGACGTCAGATACGACTGTTTCGCCGAAATTTTCCGTGACGCAACAGCTTATAAAATGGATGTGACGGTAGGTTGAATGTTTTCGGAGATTAAAGGTATCACTTTTATTCAGATGCATGTTTCCAAATAACAAAGTGGTTACTAGTTTTCACAATAAATAGTGGAATATTTCGATTCATTTAGGATGCCTTATCGATTTACTACATAACAAACATCTACATGAAATGTGCCAGATGTTAATATATGCACCAGATTCATCGTTATAGCGCTCCCAACTCATCAGCTTGCTCATCCATCATCGACAACAGTATTGCTGCCTGAGTTCGTAGTTTCATTGAATTGGATATTATAAAATACCGAAGAGGAGTGAGGAATGTGAACTGTAGCTTACAGTTTTGTGTAACTTGTGGTCTGTAAATAGAAAGTGTGGTCTCTGATGCTGTGTATCGATATTTTTGCTTCTGAAATGTATGTAATACCAGCAATCATGACAAATTATTTACAAGAATACCACAGACACACATTTTGAGTGCTCAGAAGCTAAGAAAGGATGCGGGGTTATGTGAGTCTGCCGGATGTAGCCGACAGCCGTTGGTACAAGGAGATGCAGCCAAGGGCCCATGACCCGTCTTTGGCCCAACAGTGATGAATAGTCAGGTATTTCGCTGCTGTTCCTGGATCGGCATTTCCCACAAATACGTTTGACTTCTGCAGACCTGAAAAAATATATCATTGTCAGCACGACACAGACCAAAGCAGAGTAATCGCTGTGGATAGAGCTTTTTGGGGACTATCAGCGACATGTTAAAGCGTGCCTGCAAAAGTGTGGAGGGGTAGATAGGAGTGGAGGGAGGGGAGGTAGCATTGGTTCTAAGCCGCTTATTCTGTATCCACACATCGAGGTAAAGACACATGCAGTGTTCTGGTAGAGGGTTCCTGTTCTGTAGTTGTATGATGTTATTAAAAAATTTTATCCTCATGTAGAACCAAGGCTGGGATGTGGTCGTTGCATGACAGAGTCGTTGCTGCTGTGTTTTTTGAAGTTGTTACATTATAAGAGACAAACTGGTACTACTCACAAGAAAACTCGTCTACCCATGCCTTAACGTTCGCTCAATACTGGTTATGGTGTTGTTGTTTCGTCCTATGTTATTGGCAAGTCTTATACTTCCTGTGTAAAACGCATATTTGAACCACCAGCTTCACGGAGGCTATCCAAAGACACAAAAAATTATATATTCATTTGTGTACTTGGATAGCAGTCGTGAAGATGCTCCAAGACCGAAACCGATAGAATTTAGGTATAAAATAAAAACAGATGATGGTTCAGATATGCTTTTTATGCTTTACTTGACGGCCGTTGGTAGACATCATCCAAAAAGCCTTGTACTTAACATAGTGTGTGGAACTCGCTAGCTGAATATATTTTTAAGGGCCCATGAATGGTATTAAGTGGTTGTTTTGTAGTATATTTGGCGCAAGATTCAGTGTACTCGATTCAGTATTCATTGTAGCTAGCATATGTTTATACTAGAAGAGTGAATTTACACCTATATAGATGGAGATTCCACTGACTTTAGTACTATATCTACCATCCTCACTGTTCCCATCACTGTATTCGTTTTAAAAGCGTGGGACTACTCCCCTTACAGCATGTGAGGTCATGTCTGTTGTGGGACGGCCGCAGTGGCCGAGCGTTTCTTGGCGCTTCAGTCCGCAACCGCGCGACTGCTGTGGTCACAAGTTGAATCCTGGCTCGGGCATGGATGTGTGTACTGTCTTTAGGTTAGTTAGGTCTAAGTAGTTCTACGTTCTAGGGGACTGATGACCTCAGTTCTCAGAGCCATTTGAACGATGTCTGTTGGGACAATATTCGTTGTAGCAACAATAAGAATTGCTGTGCCGACAGCTATCCGGTCGGTCGCATGTTCAAATACACTTGCCGCCAGTTACACAGTCACATATGCTATATCCGCTACCACGGTAAGAGGACACTGCCAAGACCGATTCCTCCTCTGCCAATGACATACAAGCATCACCTTTACCGGGTTCTAGTGGCGTGTGTAGTAAAGTTCGAACATCCATTGACACAAACCCATTTTGTGCGTTTGGCAGTTGAATTGCATTTACAGAGTTTCATAAGGGCTAGGACTCCTTAGTTAAAACTTCCGGGCTTATAGGCTATGGTCGATCGGTAACACTTCTTCTTTCCGATGTTTTGTTACCAACTACGGGCCACATCTCCCGAGGTGAGTCAAAGACTGGCTGCCAGATCGGTGAGGTCCCGTTTATATAGAGCGCATAGAGGACACCACCATACCTCACATGGGGCCGACTGTAAGCCATCTTTGACTAATACCATTATTCTCGATTGAAGATAAACGATTGTCTCATCGTTGGTTCAAAGTCGAGCGCCATATCTTGTCTAACTTCAAGCGTTCTTCTTTTCTATTACTAATTGTAGCGTTTCTGAATCTCTATAGCTTCCCTTTACACATGTGCATAATAATGCGACGTCCTGGCTAGCACGCTCACCTCATTAAATTTCATTTCGTTATCACCGTCTTTTAAAACATGGTCCGCTACAGTTGATTTGCCGGTATGTCATAGTCGAAAGTTTCTTTTGTGTTCGGTTAAGCGGGTACTGACACTTCTGTCCGTTGTTCCAGAATAAACCTTCCCAAAGCTACATGGAATTTTATGCGCCCCAGGAGTTGTTAAGGGATGTGGTGCGTCTTTCGCCGATCTTAAACATTCACTAACTCTATTGGTGGGTCTTCTTGAAACTTGGATAGGAATTTTCCAATATGGTCTGCAATACTGTGAATGAATGGAAGAAAAACTTTTCCAGTTGACAGTTGGTGTTTCACTTCTGAGATGAAGTGCTCGATCTTTCTCGTTGTCAGCCTATCCATTCTTCTTAAAAGCCTTTCGCAAATGGTTTAGCTCATCTTGCAAATAAACTGACTCTCAGATCTTGTTAGCTCCGTCCACCAATGTTTTAATGAAAACTGTCTTCTGCCTGGGATGATGGTTCGAATCCTTATGGACGTAAAGATTGGTGTGAGTATACGTTTTACACAGTTTTTGCCCTTCACTCCTATCTGCCCGTTTATTTTGTGATACTACTAAGTCTCACATGATCGGAAGAACTGCTGCGTCAGCCAACCTCAACACAAATTTTGTCATCGCACTGGGCATACAAAACAGTCTGGCTGCAAAAGACTAGAAAGCACACCTCTGTTTCACGCTGGAATACAGGAAGGTAGGAACGGTTGGAAGTCAACGTCATGCCATGTTCAGATTCTGTGCCATCTCCTCCTCAAAAATTAGACGGCGCCGTTTCATGTCGAAGACGTATACTGTCACCTGTCTGGCTTTAAAAAACGAGGGTTCCCATGAACCCCATCTCTCTTCAGGCCTAATCCCTCATTATTTTTCACCTGTTCAACACATGTTGCTATTTGTGACAGATTCACAATATTTCTACTGGTTGTTGTAATTTTCACAAAATGTAGTGTAGATCGGAGTACGTTGTCAAACACTTTTGCTATGGTTTTGCACGCAATAATTAATTGTGCAGAACGACGCTAGATGGCAGCGAATGATCAGTGGCGGCGTTATGTGGGCGACGAGGTTACCCTCCAGGCCGCAGGGACTATCGGGCAACCAGCGCAGCACGGCGCGGCGCTCTCGCAACTTTAATTAACTCCGCGCAGAAACATGAGAGTTACGCTTGCGGCGCTCGTATTTAATGCGGTCTAGCTCCTAGTGCTTATTTCCGTGTGTCTGTCGGCGTCAAGCTGCAACCGCACTCTACACGCGTATCAGCCAGACACGGCGACACACTGTGGGGAATCGGGCTGCCTCTTTACGTCGGCCGTCTTTTAATATTACAGTAGCTCGTTAGGCGCGATGCCCTGACGCTAAATTCCATTTAAACTGAGAAGCACCCTCCGTACACGTCCCGCAATGAACGTTCGCGAACAAGATTTCCCAGCTCTCTGCAACTCCCTGTTAATCTCCATTAGTCCGGTACGCTTTTTACCACAGGTTACGTCGCTAATTCGTTAGTCACCTCTCGTGTCCTATCTCGGCTTGTCCCCATCCGTCTCCCGTCCTAAAGACTCAGTCTTTTGCCTCTAATTTTTACCGAGTTTGTAACACTTGAAGAGTAATTGCGCTGTCTTTGAATGAAATCTGAAAATGGCTACTTCAGAGGTACACAGCATGAAAAACATCGGTTTCTGGTTGTATGGTAGCATGCATTAGCTCAGCCACATACACTGAGTTCCTAGTGATCATTGAAACAGTGTTCACAAAGCACACATTAACTGATATTTATGAACACATTTACTCTTTTGATTTGAAATTTATCAATAAATCAAACAAATAGCAACAATATTTTTTTTTCGCTCACAGATCTAAGGACATTACTCCACTACAACGTATGTCGATATTCTGATGAAATATAAAGAAATTTATGCACTAACAACTGAAAACTCCGAGATATAAATTATCAGTTTGATCTGGTGGAAGTTCCTTCAGAATGATTCGTTTAATCTTTTAAAATGATTTAGCAGTACATTAAAAACAAGTCTATCATCCGCATTTTCATTCGGTTTTGTTTCTTTGTGCTACAACGCTAAACCGCAGCGGCATTAACGAATAGTCATAATGTCATTGATATACATTGTCTGATCACAACTATCTGGATACCTACTAGTGACCCTTAACATAGACAAATGTAATGTATTGCGAATACATAGAAAGAAGGATCCTTTATTGTATGATTATATGATAGCGGAACAAACACTGCTAGCAGTTACTTCTGTAAAATATCTGGGAGTATGCGGACGGAACGATTTGAAGTGGAATGATCATTTACAATTAATTGTTGATAAGGCGGGTGTCAGGCTGTGATTCATTTGGGGAGTCCTTAGAAACTGTAGGCCATCAACAAAGGAGATGGCTTACAAAACACACCTATACTTGTGCATTGCTCATCAGTGTAGGACACGTACCAGGTCGGGTTGACAGTGGAGATAAGGATGGTCCAAGGAACAGCGGCGCGTTACGTCACAGGGTTATTTAGTCAGCGTGACAGCTTTAAGGAGATGTTTAGCAAACGAAATGGCAGACTCTGCAAGAGAGACGCTCTGCATCGCGGTGTAGCTTGCTGTCCAGGTTTTGAGAGGGTGCGTTCCGAGATGAGGTATCGAATATATTGCTTCTCCCTACTTATACCTCCCGAGGAGATCACGAAAGTAAAATTAGAGAGATTCGAGCGCGCACGGAGGCGAGAACCGTATGCGACTGGAACAGGAAAGGGAGGTAATGACAGTGGCCCGTCAAGTGCCTCCGCCACACACCGGTGGGTGGCTTGCGGAGTGTAAATGTAGATGTAGATGTAGAGATAGTGATATTGGACACTGGGGGGTGTGGTGAAGTTGTTCTATCTTTTCACGTAGGAGCCGGCCGCGGTAGTCTAGCGGTTCCAGGCGTTCTGTCCGGAACCGCGCGACTGCTACCGTCGCAGGTTCGAATCCTGCTTCGGGCATGGATGTGTGTGATGTTCTTAGGTTAGTTAGGCTTAAGTAGTTCTAAGTTCTAGGGGACTGATGACCACAAATGTTCAGTCCCGTAGTGCTCAGAGCCATTTGAACCACCTTCACGTAGGGGATCCATAGGGTTCACGTCGGGGTTTTGGGCAGACAAGGAACGTCTGTCTCCAAAGACAATTGGCTCACAGATTCTTTATGACAGGATGCATTGTCGTGTGGATAAAATCATCATCTCCGAACTGTTCTCGTACTGCACACAGCATACAGTGCTGCGTAAGTTTTCATAACTACCAGCAGTTTTCTTAAGAGCAGTATGGGGATCACAATACAACCAACGAAAACACTCCTATACCACCCCAGCACCAATTCCAAACATAACCGTTGGCACTACACATGGTACCAAGTAAAGTTTATCAGGCATTTTCCAAATTGAAAACGTTTCCAGCGTATAGCACAGGATATAGCGTAATTTCCAACTCAACTACTTTATGCCACCGCACTACCGAAATGTTTGGCCTATGAGGAGTTGCTCGAACGTGGATTCCTTTTAACTCCATGCACGCAGTCATTGTGCAAGCTGGACTGCTGATAGCTCTTTGCGTTACAAGCGATTTTTTCCGCTTATTTCACGTGATTATTTACAAGCAAATTGCGTAGTACTCGACGAACCCTGGTTGTCATAGAAAAGGTAGGCCTGGTCTTTGATCGTTGCAGTTATTCTTACTCGTCGCCAGTTCACAATTTCATCACCAACAGTCGATTTGGGCAGCTTCAGAAGGATTGAAATGCTCCAGATAGATACGTTACTCAGGTGACATCTAAAGACTAAGGCGAGTACCTTTTACCGGCGGGTCTCGTGACCTCTAGGGGCAAACAGCGCATTACATAGTGGGATGGGATACTTTTAATCAGATACGGTAACAGGTCGAAATTTACTAGTTCTCTATATCAATCGGAATGCTTTTCCTCTCCTGACAGAGCTAACGTTATAATTTGCACCCTGACTTACGGATCATCCAATACCGCTTACAAAATTTGGTACTAAGATCTTTTCCTCCCAAAAAAATCTCAATGAACCCAGCAGAATTTTTTTAAATTACGTAAGATGTTACAAACCCGTCTTTAGAAATACTATGATTTTCGTAATTTTAAATTTAATTGTACTTTCCATAGGCTCATTGCAGGGCACAATATTCATTGGGAAAGAACTGCTATTGATCTCAAAATTTATCTCTATTTGGTCACAAACCTGCTTCAGGGTTCTTAGTTCATAATCATGTGACAACTGATGTCGCAAACACTGACTATTTGACATGTGACAGTGACATTACTTATAAAGAAAAACCAAAAACGATGACAAATATGGGAGAGTATGACAACCTCGAGTGTATGTGTGTGTTTGTGTCAATAACGTCGAGGTTATCGGCGCCTATACAAAGATCAACAGAAACGAATATTGCTAAAACTATGCCACTAGGGCTGTAAGGACTCGGTTGAGCTAACTAGCTCTCAACGTTGAGCTAACTAGCTCTCAACGTTTATTTGCGCATAGATACAGTGCAATTTGAAGCATGTTCTGAGGCAGTTTCATCTTCCAGAAGAAGAACTACTACACCATGAAATAACGTCAGGTCTGTAGCGGTGAACAGAAAAAAAATAACATGAATAGTAAGATACCTAAGACACAGAGTAAAAACCACTCACATAGGAAAATATAGTACATGAAACACCATACTGCTTCGCAATTAAATTCAGTTAAAGGCAATTGTACATTAAAAATTAATTCTTTTCACCCAATAGCACATGAACTTGCTCAACATTGTTGGTAATTTTTATAACACTCTAAGACCATTGTGCAAAGGGGCAAATTTTATCACAAATCTTAAAAGGAAATACACACTACATAAGGAGCTGTAGGTTACAGAAACGTGAATGATGCTCAGATGACGTCAAACTGAAAGTGGCCAATGAAACAGGTATCTGACAACTTTAACAATATATATGGAATTCAGATACATGTACCTAAGTCGTACAGCGTGTACTGGTAATATAATGTATTCTGATTAGGCTGAATTACGCACAGTTCACATAGCAACCCACACTAACTTATAACGTTTACAGACATCCAACCAGCAGAGAACAGCCCCGTCTTACAACACTTTGACACACAAAAACGCGCTATCTGCAGGTCCTGCTTACGAAACGAACGAAGTAGAGAGCCCTGAAGCAAACTGCGCCCAGTCTCGCCCTATCGCAGATACCCGGCCAGCACACTCTTCCTTGTTGTCGCTCTCCCACACGACCGCCAGACCTACAGTCAAATCCATCGGCAGTTTCATATATTGGTACCTGCCTGCTGATCATTGCGCGCTCGATCTCCTAAACAACACCGCTCTTCCACTTCCTCTTCACCAGAAGGCCCACGCAGTGGCATTTGCGTCGCGATGGATGAGGCTCTGCGCCATGGCTGAGTTATTTGACCATCTATGGCCAACCGGTTGCGCAAATGTTAAAGGGCCGCGGCTAAGTGGCGTCTTGTTGAAATACGTAGAAAAACAAAAACACAGAAAATGCGATCAAGGAGGGGAAACGCAACCTGAGATAAAATCGCAAAAAGTCTCTCCCAATGTCAACCACGACCATCCAGTCAGTCTCACTAACTCACAATACCCAAAACACCGCCATAAATGGAGAGATGGGAAGCAAAACACAACGAAGACTAAAGGAAGCTAAAAAGAGAGTCACAGTAATAAGTTGCTCTCTGATCATTACTAAAACACGGATGCACCAGCCACCCTGAGAAAAAATAGGTGATTTGACAAAATTTTATATATTGTACAACTTTCGTTTTCCAGCTAAAATAGAGTATTAAACTTATTGGCAACTCATATGAACACACTTTGGACTGAAACTAAAAACACAGTCTTGTAAGAAGTGACGTACTGTGATCTGTACGACATAAGCATTATTTCTCGCCAGAACAAGAAGCTACGCGTCTAAGGGCTATCGTTATAGGGCTGTGGCCTATGCCTGGTTCGAGGATTTATCGAGATCAAGAGTATGCAGGTGGATGGTTGTTGTTGTTGTTGTTGTTGTCTTCAGTCCTGAGACTGGTTTGATGCAGCTCTCCATGCTACTCTATCCTGTGCAAGCTGCTTCATCTCCCAGTACCTACTGCAACCTACATCCTTCTGAATCTGCTTAGTGTACTCATCTCTCGGTCTCCCTCTACGATTTTTACCCTCCACGCTGCCCTCCAATGCTAAATTTGTGATCCCTTGATGCCTCAAAACATGTCCTACCAACCGATCCCTTCTTCTAGTCAAGTTGTGCCACAAACTTCTCTTCTCCCCAATCCTATTCAATACCTCCTCATTAGTTACGTGATCTATCCACCTTATCTTCAGTATTCTTCTGTAGCACCACATTTCGAAAGCTTCTATTCTCTTCTTGTCCAAACTAGTTATCGTCCATGTTTCACTTCCATACATGGCTACACTCCAAACAAATACTTTCAGAAACGACTTCCTGATACATAAATCTATATTCGATGTTAACAAATTTCTCTTCTTCAGAAACGCTTTCCTTGCCATTGCCAGTCTACATTTTATATCCTCTCTACTTCGACCATCATCAGTTATTTTACTTCCTAAATAGCAAAACTCCTTTACTACTTTAAGTGTCTCATTTCCTAATCTAATTCCCTCAGCATCACCCGATTTAATTTGACTACATTCCATTATCCTCGTTTTGCTTTTGTTAATGTTCATCTTATATCCTCCTTTCAAGACACTGTCCATTCCGTTCAACTGCTCTTCCAAGTCCTTTGCCGTCTCTGACAGAATTACAATGTCATCGGCGAACCTCAAAGTTTTTACTTCGTCTCCATGAATTTTAATACCTACTCCAAATTTTTGTTTTCTTTCCTTTACTGCTTGCTCAATATACAGATTGAATAACATCGGGGAGAGGCTACAACCCTGTCTCACTCCTTTCCCAACCACTGCTTCCCTTTCATGCCCCTCGACTCTTATTACTGCCATCTGGTTTCTGTACAAATTATAAATAGCCTTTCGCTCCCTGTATTTTACCCCTGCCACCTTTAGAATTTGAAAAAGAGTATTCCAGTCAACATTGTCAAAAGCTTTCTCTAAGTCTACAAATGCTAGAAACGTAGGTTTGACTTTTCTTAATCTTTCCTCTAAGATAAGATAAGGTGGATGGTATATAGAGGTAATTGAGGAATCCGACTAGCCTCCTTGGTTGCTACATCCGTCCTTCTCTTCGTGTGACCTAGCTCCCAATAGAAATCCAAATCTACACCCAGGATCTGTAGTCAGAGCAGGGGTCCTTGACACCTGGCACCCTCCGTTTGTGTAGCAGCATCAGTCTTATGAAGTGGCTGTTTTCGAACACAACCAAAGGAGATGGAGAATGAAGGGGAAGTGGAATGGTTTAGTAGGTTTTGGCTCATTAGCTCAGATTTTGCTCATCTCTGTCTTCTTCTCGATTTCGCCTAAAACCTCACCAATTAGACAAAATCTAACAAACCATTCCACTATATTTCCTAATAGTTCAGGTCTAACTCACATCATTTCATTCAAAAGAATATATTTTTTTACAAAGGTGCATCTAAGAAAAATTAATTTAATTTTTTTTATAAAATGTGCATGTAAGAAAATGATTGGTGCACTTAAGAAAATGATTGACACACCTAAAAAAAATGAATAAATGATTAAAGGTTCAGGACCATGTTAAACAAAAATATTGTAAATCATTTGAAAGTTTTTGTAGCACTGGTAGAGTTAATACTACTAAAAATTTTCAGTTAGTATTGAATGTTGTTAATCATATGTCAAATACATTTTACCATATAAAAAGATGTAACCTAAGGTTGAATCTGGTAAATTCTCATTGAAAGTAGCACACAGTTTCATATAAGTTCTCTGAGTTTCAATAACCTTTCTTCTGCATGTCATATTAATTACATAATGGGGATAATTATCTATAAAAATGATTGGACTAACATCTACATCTCCTCCCAATTGTGTGACACATTTAAAATAGCAAAAAGTAGCATAATCTTTCATGGCATTATATGGTGGATCTAAATTCCACAGTTCTTGAGGAAAGATTTCATTTCTTCTATTTTTCAAATAAAATGTTTGTAGCTTTACATGATCATACAGCGATGACTCAGTCTACTGGTTATTCTTGCAATTAGTTTAAAATAAAAGGAATACAAAGTTTGGAATATCAGATTCTACTGAGTTATAGTAATTTGTGATACTTAGTTCGAAATTTTTCTTGCCATTTAATCCTGCCACATCAACTGTTTGAATCTCATAAAAAGATATAGGTAATTTAGAATTTTAGGGTTATTTTCTCCTTGTTCTAAATCATAATTTGGCTCAAAATAACAATTGGTACACTAATTTCATGGATTTTACAACACTTTCACCTTCTTTTGGAAGTGTATCTTTTACTTCCACTCCAGCTTGATTAACATGAGACCATCGGAAAATAGAATCTCCAGCACTTTATGACCATGTGAAGCTTACTGTAAAATCTCCTTCCCACATATTTTTCATATAATCTTTAAATATCCAACAGGCATTCCTAATGGAAAAAACACTTCCTCTTTTTGTTCTTTATTTTTCCATTATTAAGAATGTGCCTGCAATAACTATTTTATCAGCAAGACATAAATTCAAATGCAGTAAAACTGATGAAGAAATAAAGGGATGTTCTGATCTAGACATAACATTTTTTTCGTTCTTTATGGTTATGAAATCAAAAGGTTTTCCCATATAATCAACGATTAATTTTTTATTGGGGATAATCTGTGGCATTACTTTCAATAATACTGAAATTGATGTATAATTGGGGCATGATTAGGATGAAACCATCCATAACAAATGTTTATATTAATTTCAGTATCGTTGTTGGGCACATTTAAATTATATTTAGTCTTCTCATTTATAGGGAATGAGTAAAACTCTCGAATTCGTTCATGACACACATGAAACATACTTAAGCTATCACCAATTTAGTAAAGGACAAATTTTATTAAATCGTTTCTAAAATAACTGTTTCATAATATGACCATACTGGGCACTACACTCTGAGGTTTGTACAGTTTGGTTCCAGTTCCCACCTGATACAGTATGAATATATATATATACTACAGTCAGCTTAACTGAGTGGCCCACAGATGTGGCTGGTCTCAATGTTTGACCATGTATTTTGTCATTGGGTGCCAGCTCATACCTGTTGTAAATGCAATTTTTAAGCTGAAATGAAATATACAAAAACAATGCAGGCAGGTACTGCAGAGAAATTTAAAATATTAAGTCACTCACGTTGATTTATAATTTGAACAAGTAGATTATATATATGTTTGAATATTTTCACTAAATGCCTAGAATGAAGACAGAGGGACTATTAACGACACATGCACAGCACATCCAGCTTTTAGCGTTATTCAAAACCAACTCCTCAAAGATTGCTGCCATATCCACTCTCAAAACAACTGAATAACTCAAAAATGTTTGACAAAAGAATTACTAATGTTATTAAAACCAAATACGAAAGCAATGTATGATACTTTCAAAAATGTGGAAAATTTCTGAGCAACAACCATTTAAATTTCAATTTTCTGTATCTGTCACTGTTTTTCTCACAAACAACCTTATTGTGCAGGATATTGCTTTTGTTGGATTTTATATATTTAACATAAGTGAACAAATAAAAATACATACTTAATTACTCATCTACATCTTTAAACTTTTAGAATGCTGTGGCTAGTTTCATCTTTTTTTTAAAATTTATTTGTTACAAAAACATAGTTTCTCTCAGTCTAGAGATATTCAGCTAATCGACCATGATTGCTCGATGCAGCTCTACTAGCCACATCCATAAACACTTTGTTTGTGTCAATCACTCAAAGCATTGTTGAGATATTTGAACTTACTTAAATTTACTGTTTTTAAGATGAGAATAACTTTTAAATTATTTTATATTTTCGTCATGCATCTAGATAATTTAAGTTTTTATATTTTTCTGTCCATGAGTGCCAAATCTCAACTCTATGTCAGACTTAATTTTGTTTTAATCATCTTTTCGCTGGAATATAAATTTCTCCAAGCCTGCAGGCACGGCAATATGCGCTTCTGCCAAGTGCTCAGAGTTTCAAAGGCCGCTTGGACGCTAGCTGCTCCCCACAGCCACGTAGCAACTGCCAGGCATGTACTCCGCAGCAGAAAACTGCCACTCTAAACTCCTGCCACAGCTTGTATGCTTACAATAAGCACCATTAAAGTCAATCAAATAATTATTTTCATAACTTATAGTAATTCCTAAATTTTGAATTGGATCAGAAATAGGAATATTTACAGGATAATGTGGTTCATTAATTATTGGTCCACCAAATTTGGCATTAGGTTTTAATGAAGCATTAATAATAGTTTCTTGATGAAAATGATCAGTATGCCTTACAAACATCTCATTAGACTAATTGAAATTGATTTTTTAGATTCAAATGGAATAATTTTAGGAACATCATTAGCCTCATTAATTTGGTTACTAAAACCAAGCACATTTCCTATACTTCTTTTAATCCATACACATTTTACATTACTCTCAATAGTAATTCTGTTTAATATTTCATCTGGTTAAATGTGAATATTAGGTGATTTCGAACAAATAAATTTTTCCAAGTTCTTGAAATTATACTGACCAACTGGAATTTCTACTGTTTCTCCATCACAATATAGTTTATTTTATTCAGTGTAATATTTGGAGACTTAAAAGTTGAATAGAAACCAACTAGGGAGACACTAGTATAACTGCCAATTATAGGAAAGGTTCATCTTTCTTTCAGAACAGATGAATTACCATTCAACATAAATAGGTGAGTAATTTATATTAATATAAAGTTATTTAAAAATTACAGTATGGGAACCAAAACTAAGAATTTCAGAGAAGAAATCAAGAAACAAACATGACAAGTAATTACTAGATATTTGATGTGCAATCATATCATCACATGGTTGTGGGAAACTACAATGATTGACCATTATATTCTATCTCCTTGATGGGTGAATTTGAATCTAAATAATCGTTTGTATGTGTATTCTAAAAAATTAGATCAAACAAAATATTAATAGTTTATTAAGGGGAGTGAAAGTTTCAAGATAAATAAAGAGATATTGCTACTTTTATTAAAAATAATGATGAAATTATTCTGCTAGATGAATGCTGAGTAAATTCTGAAGTGGTATTTGGTGAATATTTTAAATATTTTTCGCAGGATTATGTCCATTTAAATCATAGTTATTACCAATTTTTTAATCGATGATCTTAAAGAAATGTGTAGTAAATTTTGGAATAATGAGTTAGGACTTTTTACAATAGATATTACTAGAAAATGAAATGAATGTAATTTCAGAATATAGTACAATATTTCATAACAAAAAAAGTGTTAAATCTAACATTACCATTAACACAAATTTTAGAACTGTGTAATTATTGTTTCCTCTTCTTCAGGCAAGGTTTGCAAAATTTGATCCAGAGGTTGTTAAAATGGCTAAGCAAAATAGAAAGAAATTCGAAGCATTAAAATCACGATTCATGCTTTGGAAAAAACAATGAAGAATAGAGTATGAAAAATATAGGAAAGGAGGTAAGCCAGTTAATGATGCTATCGAAGTGAAACAAGGAATTGAAGGTTTAGGTGATAATGATTTTAAAGGTATTAACGAAAATAGAGAATCTGAAAAACAGATGAATTGATATCATCATCATGTAGATAATTTTGGATATTTATCACCAATTAAACTATTGAAAGTTTGGTCTGATGAAATTCCTGGTAAATATGACTGTACATTAATTGAATCAGGAATAGAAAACGTTTTGAAGCATTATCATGAAGAGACACAATCTCAAGATGCAGTTAAAAACATAGGAGATACAGTCATCCGGATGGAGCTAAAACTGTTGGTATTAGTAAAAGAATGTCAAAGTATATTAATGATCCTGCTGGAATGCTTAAATATGATTGTTAGTTACCAGTTGAATTCAATTTAACAATTTATGACAGAAAATATGAAGGAACTGTTGGATTAATGATTCATTTAACTAAAGAACAGATTAGTATGTTTGATATGGGTGAAGAGTAAGGGTGTAGGTTTATCAAATTGTCCTGATATATTATTATTTTCAGAAGCACTGTATTCTGATAGCAACTCAAATGAAATATAATGAAGTAGAGGTAAAATAATAAATATATAATAAAGTCAATTGCTATTGACTATTTCCGACATTTAAGAAGATCAACTGTAGATTCTTCAGATTATTCAGAAACACCTTCACCTGAGAAAAAGGTAAAAACTTGGCAATTAAATATACAGAAAAACCAGGTGAAAATACACTACTGGAAATGGAAAAAAGAACACATTGACAACGGTGTGTCAGACCAACCATACTTGCTCCGGACACTGCGAGAGGGCTGTACAAGCAATGATCACACGCACGGCACAGCGGACACACCAGGAACCGCGGTGTTGGCCGTCGAATGGCGCTAGCTGCGCAGCATTTGTGCACCGCAGCCGTCAGTGTCAGCCAGTTTGCCGTGGCATACGGAGCTCCATCGCAGTCTTTAACACTGGTAGCATGCCGCGACAGCGTGTACGTGAACCTTATGTGCAGTTGACGGACTTTGAGCGAGGGCGTATAGTGGGCATGCGGGAGGCCGGGTGGACGTACCGCCGAATTGCTCAACACGTGGGGCGTGAGGTCTCCACAGTACATCGATGTTGTCGCCAGTGGTCGGCGGAAGGTGCACGTGCCCGTCGACCTGGCACCGGACTGCAGCGACGCACGGATGCACGCCAAGACTGTAGGATCATGCGCAGTGCCGTAGGGGACCGCACCGCAACTTCCCGGCAAATTAGGGACACTGTTGCTCCTGGGGTATCGGCGAGGACCATTCGCAACCGTCTCCATGAAGCTGGGCTACAGTCCCGCACACTGTTAGGCCGTCTTCCGCTCACGCCCCAACATCGTGCAGCCCGCCTCCAGTGGTGTAGCGACAGGCGTGAATGGAGGGACGAATGGAGACATGTCGTCTTCAGCGATGAGAGTCGCTTCTGCCTTGGTGCCAATGATGGTCGTATGCATGTTTGGCGCCGAGCAGGTGAGCGCCACAATCAACACTGCATACGACCGAGGCACACAGGGCCAACACCCGGCATCATGGTGTGGGGAGCGATCTCCTACACTGGCCGTACACCTCTGGTGATCGTCGAGGGTACACTGAATAGTGCACGGTACATCCAAACCGTCATCGAACCCATAGTTCTACCATTCCTAGACCGGCAAGGGAGCTTGCTGTTCCAACAGGACAATGCACGTCCGCATGTATCCCGTGCCACCCAACGTGCTCTAGAAGGTGTAAGTCAACTACCCTGGTCAGCAAGATCTCCGGATCTGTCCCCCATTGAGCATGTTTGGGACTGGATGAAGCGTCGTCTCACGTGGTCTGCACGTCCAGCACGAACGCTGGTCCAACTGAGGTGCCAGGTGGAAATGGCATGGCAAGCCATTCCACAGGACTACATTCAGCATCTCTACGATCGTCTCCATGGGAGAATAGCAGCCTGCATTGCTGTGAAAAGTGGATATACACTGTACTAGTGTCGACATTGTGCATGCTCTGTTGCCTGTGTCTATGTGCCTGTGGTTCTGTCAGTGTGATCATGTGATGTATCTGACCCCAGGAATGTGTCAATAAAGTTTCCCCTTCCTGGGAAAATGAATTCACGGTGTTCTTATTTCAATTTCCAGGAGTGTATTTGGTTGAATTATGTCAGAGATTTAGTCAACAGATTAGCCATAATTCTTTGAGAAGAAATAGGCAGAAAAAAAATTATCATAATGAAAAAGTTGTTGTAGCACAGGAATTCCATATTTAACTAGATATCATTATAATATTTCTCAGACGTTTTAGAAAAGTGGAAACAAAGGAAAAGAAATAGTCAGTTGGGCTTTAAACAATTTACCAATGTCAGAGATGAATATATCACGATTTTCATACTTTTGACCATTCATGAAACTTGAAGAAGGGCAAGCATGTGGTGACCTAGGAATTAACCCACTATATGATGCTTGTAAAAAACATGATATTACTTATTGTGATCATAAAGATTTAGAATCTAGACTCCAAGTATAAAGAACTTTAATTAGCTGCAAAAGAAAGAAGGCATGCAAGTGATGCAACATTAGGAAAAAAAGTTGCAACCACTGCATCTACATGCATTATGTATAAGAAAGGAGATATAGTATGGGCTAAGGTATGACAATACTTGGGGACTATAAGCCTAATATAATCGATTATACTTTGCTACCTAGTGGCAAGACTGATTCCAAATCATTCAATTTGAACTGAATATTGCGAATTAAATTGTAGAGAACCATTTTTATCTGATGCCCAAAAAAGAAAGAAAGATAAAAGAATGGTTGGTAATTTACACATTAAACTAGATATTTCTGTTGTGACAAATGTTATCGAACATCTTACAAACTGGAAGGAAGCAGGCTTTGACCATTACTGTTGACTGTATTGCCATATTTTACAACTTTGGGTTTTTTAGCAGATGGAGCTGTGGGTATTGCAAAAGCAGTAATGGACATGAAAAAAGGTGATAAACAATTAGAAGAACAAAAACACATAATTTAGCTATGGAAACGAAGGCTGATGGTGGTGTGAAAATAATTTGCAAAAAGTAACTGGTAAACATTCTAATGCATTAAGTAATTTCGATTCAGAAAAACTTGCTAAGCAATGATACTTAAAATATTTTAGATATGATTTTATGGCTAATGAATTACTCAACAATCCAAAAACTCTGGAATGTGGAATTAGTAATTTAGATACATCTGACCATCATGATACTCTTGTTACTGTAGACCTAAAGAAATTTTTGTTTCATATGCCAGTAGTATACCAAAACAACTAGTTTACTATTGCTACAAAATTCAGAAAATTCAGAATTTTGAAGAAGTAATGTGTAGCCATTTGAGACTATTTCTTTCAAAACTATTATTGAATAATTATCAGTTTAATTATATTTTTAACCAAATACTTGGAGATTTTGGAAAAAAAATCAAAACTGATGATAAATCATCACATGATATAAACTCATTGGAATGAAGAATCAGAAACGTTTTAGAACCAAAAATACAAAATTTAATCGAAAAATTCCAGAAAGAATTAAAAAACCATTTTTAAGTTAAGTAAAGGATATATGGATATTAAAGCAGAAGTTTAGTACATCAAAGATATTGTAAAATGTTATGATGCAGTTTCCAGATTATTCTTAGATAAAGAATATGTTATAAATCCTGAGCAGACAAGTATTTTAATGCAATGCAGTAATTATGACTAAAAACTGATGTATCAAATTACTTTACAAAAAACTAATTTGAAAAAGCTTTCATAGAATATTTCCCAATGGGAGATTCAAGTCCACACTTAAACAGATTAAATAAATACAATATAAAATATGTGATAAACCATTAATTAAATTTAGTTTTATGAGTGGAAATGAAGTAACACAACATTAACTTGAGTATTACGTAAAAATTAAGGAAGTTATTACATCTGGACCCATTATAGATGGTGAAGTTATTTAACAGTAAAAAGATTCAACCAAAAATTACAAAATGTATGTACTGATCTACTAGATAATCCACATGAAATGGATAGGAGAGATGAACTGCTTATATCTGTAAAGCAAAGTGTTAAAACTGCTCCTGTAAATGCAAAAATATTTTTAATTCGTGAATTGTTATTAGACTCAAATTATGACGATAGAATGAAATAATAATAATATCTCTTATTACAGTTATGTTCTATTTAAATGAACTATCACGCTTCCCAGTCAGATCTTCATAGCAATCACATTTCTTGTTTGAAGTGTAAAAATTTTGTGAAATACAATCCTCATAGATTAAGAACAAAAAATGGAAGACAAGGACTAGCAGGAATCTGTACAGTATGTAAAACTAAGAATAGTAGAATTTTCTGCTTCAACAGTTGATGATAGTATAAATATTTGTTAAGAAATTATTAATGAATTACAACAAGAAAACATTTTAAGAGAAGAAAGGTTGTTCCCTTTAGTATTGACGATTTATGGCAAGCTGATCTAGCCAAAATGAACTCAAATACTCTGAAAAGATTATCTAAAATTAGTGAAGGATGTAAATATTTGTTAACTGTTATTGACTTCTTTTTCTAAATATTCTTGGGTTTTCCAAATAAAGATATAACAGGCAAAAATGTAACAGGGGCTTTTGAAAAAATCACAGATAGATGATGGCAAAGAAGTCTACAAAAAAGACTTTTATGAGTTGATGAAAAAATTTTACATAAATCATTAGTAAAATTTTACAGAATAGAAATTATCTGTTGTTGAACCATTCAATGGAACACTTATAGAAAAGGTATGAAAAAAATTTCTCTTCAATGAAATTATAAATGGGTTGATCTAGTCTCAAAAATAGCTGATGAATACAATAAGAAAACAAATTGAGCAATAAAAATGAAACAGGTAGGAGTCAATTAAAAGAGTTATAAAATAGGCATGTTGTTAGATACTCAAAAAGTGACATTTAAGAAAGGAGATAAAGTTTCAAATAGCAAATTAAAAGGATTATTGAAGAAATTATATAGAAATCATAGGTCAACAGTAATTTTTAAACTTGAAGATGTTATTTATTCCATCTCAATCACATACTACTTGAACAATGTTGATGGAAATTTTTATCAGTCAGCACTACAAAAAACAAATTACCCTGATGTACAATCCTGGAAATTGAAATAAGAAAACCCGTGAATTCATTGTCCCCGGAAGGGGAAACTTTATTGACACATTCCTGGGGTCAGATACATCACATGATCACACTGACAGAACCACAGGCACATAGACACAGGCAACACAGCATGCACAATGTCGACACTAGTACAATGTATATCCACCTTTCGCAGCAATGCAGGCTGCTATTCTCCCATGGAGACGATCGTAGAGATGCTGGATGTAGTCCTATGGAACGGCTTGCAATGCCATTTCCACCTGGCGCCTCAGTTGGACCAGCGTTCGTGCTGGACATGCAGACCGCATGAGACGACGCTTTATCCAGTCCCAAACATGCTCAATGGGGGACAGATCCGGAGATCTTGCTGGCCAGGGTAGTTGACTTACACCTTCTAGAGCACATTGGGTGGCACTGGATACTTGCGGACGTGCATTGTCCTGTAGGAACAGCAAGTTCCCTTATCGGTCTAGGAATGGTAGAACGATGGGTTCGATGACGGTTTGGATGTACCGTGCACTATTCAGTGTACCCTCGACGATCACCAGAGGTGTACGGCCAGTGTAGGAGATCGCTCCCCACACCATGATGCCGGGTGTTGGCCCTGTGTGCCTCGGTCGTATGCAGTCCTGATTTTGGCGCTCACCTGCACGGCGCAAAACACGCATACGACCATCATTGGCACCAAGGCAAAAGCGACTCTCATCGCTGAAGACGACACGTCTCCATTCGTCCCTCCATTCACGCCTGTCGCGACACCACTGGAGGCGGGCTGCACGATGTTGGGGCGTGAGCGGAAGACGGCCTAACGGTGTGCAGGACCGTAGCCCAGCTTCATGGAGACGGTTGCGACTGGTCCTCGGCGATACCCAAGGAGCAACAGTGTCCCTAATTTGCTGGGAAGTGGCGGTGCGGTCCCCTACGGCACTGCGTAGGATCCTACGGTCTTGGCGTGCATCCGTGCGTCGCTGCGGTCCGGTCCCAGGTCGACGGGCACGTGCACCTTCCGCCGACCACTGGCGACAACATCGATGTACTGTGGAGACCTCACGCCCCACGTGTTGAGCAATTCGGCGGTACGTCCACCGGCCTCCCACATGCCCACTATACGCCCTCGCTCAAAATCCGTCAACTGCACATACGGTTCCCGTCCACGTTGTCGCGGCATGCTACCAGTGTTAAAGACTACGATGTAGCTCCGTATGCCACGGCAAACTGGCTGACACTGACGGCTGCGGTGCACAAATGCTGCGCAGCTAGCGCCATTCGACGGCCAACACCGCTGTTCCTGGTGTGTCCGCTGTGCCATGCGTGCGATCATTGCTTGTACAGCCCTCCCTCTCGCAGTGTCCGGAGCAAGTATGGTGGGTCTGACACACTGGTGTCAATGTGTTCTTTTTTCCATTTCCAGGAGTGTATATCTGACTGAAAATGTTTTGAGAAAGAAGGGTGATAAAATGTATTTTAAATGATGAGGAATTGATAGTTCACACAATAGTTGGGTAAACAAAGAAAAAATAATATTTTTAAAATTGATGTTAGATTCCTCTGATGCAGTCTGAGACTGCATTAATAAGACCTGCTTGGATTGAAAAAAATATATCAGTTCAGCAGATGAAAAGTCTTACCACTGAAAAACTAGAATTTTGTATATATTTTGATAGTTCTGAAATGAGGTAATAATTAATTAATCTCTCCTTTTCTGTGTGTAATTTATTCAATGTTTGTAGTTGATGTATATAATATGCGTTGTGTTTTATTTCATGTTTATAAGATGTTTTAAATTTATATTCTCTGTTTTTCGAATTGGAGGTAAAATTTCTTCAAACTCCCAGTCTTGAAAATCTTCCTCAATGGGTGTTTCTGATTTCATAACTAACGAATATAGACGAGGTTCATTAATAAATATTGTCCGATTTTGTATCCATTTAGGTAGTCCTCCAATGGGACTGCCAGAATTTTCATATGTTTTACAATATTTCTGTTGAACATGGTCTT
Organism: Schistocerca gregaria; assembly: GCF_023897955.1. Lineage (NCBI taxonomy): Eukaryota > Metazoa > Arthropoda > Insecta > Orthoptera > Acrididae > Schistocerca > Schistocerca gregaria. The sequence goes on from NC_064923.1 coordinate 531,764,507, forward strand.
GAACAGCTTTCATAGGTGGAATGTATCCTAAGGGATGAGCAACTTAATTTGCATTAAACCACAGAAGAGTGACTTCATCAATAATCATAAATCCCCATTTATTATTATATCGAAGCTAGCTGTTCAGTAGATCAACATTCGTCTTCATTTGTTAAGAAATAATTTTTTTAGCAAACTACTTCTTTTTCCATTTTCAGAGGTGTAATTCCACACTACTGAAATTGCACACAATTTCGCTCTCGATAAAAGTGTAAAGATTAAGCGATAAAAAATTGACCATGGAATGTTGTATAAAATATTGTCAGCAATTAAAACTTCTTTTTTTGACAAGACACTGGAAACCAAAGTCTTAATTTTTTTCAAGATAATAATTGAACACATTTTTTAGTTTGCTTTGTGTTTCCAAAGTTCTCACTCGTGAACCCTGAAAATCCCAATTTTATAAAGCACAATAAAGCACAATTAAAATTATCTGGGGTGAAAGAATTCACCCCATCGAAATTATACAGGGAGATTAAAATATCATATTGATTAAACACTTGAATCCAGCGCCAACTGAAGTAGGCTTTGACTACATCATATGTCTTTAAACCAACAGCCAAAATTTACTCTTGAGGGGAACGATTAGCTCCTGTTTAAATTTTCTTAATGTGCTTCTGTTTTCCTTCCTTTTTTTTACTATTTTCTTATTTAATTGAAATATTTGTTGTAAATGGCTATGGTAAACGAACTGAAAAAGGAGACCAATGAATTGGAAGCCAAACATCCAGTTCTTCTGATGATTGACCTTGTGCCTAAAGTAAAGTTTTGAAAAATTTAAGAACTTTTATTTACCAAATGAATCTGTGTAGTGAATATTTATTGAAACAAAATATTGCTATAAGTTAAAAATTATCAGAAAATATTATTACACAATTTCAAGTCAATTAGAATTCGATTATATATTAAGAATTCGTGAGGCAACTGAAGATTTTACTAGAGAATTTAAAGGTCATTCAGATTATGATAATTTATCAATCTGTCAAAAGTTATCTGAGAAGTTTACAGGGAATTTCAAGACAAACTAAAATCGGAGTCCATCTCATCAATTCAAAAACAGTCTGAAGACTTTATAAGAGAAATTCAAGACAATTTGAACTGTGATCCTGTTTCACATACACAAGTATTTTCTGAAGAATTTATTAGAGAATTTCAAGATAAATTAAAATGGGGATGCATATGAGATAGTCAAAAATTAACTGAAGATTTTATTAGAGTGTTTTTAGACATATTAAACTGGGGAAACATGTCATATGCACAAGAAGCATCTCAGTAATTATGATATAATTTCAAGATATATTAGATTGGAAACATATATCGAGTGGGAAAACGATGTCTGAAGAATTTTTTATGGAATTTTAACATAAAGTTAAGTGCAGAATAGTTTTAACATACCAAAATATATCTGAATCATTCTTACTAAAAATATTTAAATTTTATTAATTAATCGAACACTCTGGAGGAAAAGTATGTCCTGTATGATTAAGTGATGAAAATCACCAGTTAGTCAAAATGAGCTGTAATCTTATGTCTCATAAAGAGTGTATTGATTAATGGTAGGAAGAACATGATAAATCTGCTATGTATAGAAGTGTAATTACAAAATGTAATGAAAAGTTTAATACATCCCATAGTGATATCGCTAAATATTTAAATTCTATATAATGGATCATCTGCTTTAGTTCCTGAAGTAATTGCTAAAATTAGAAAAAATTGTTTTGGTAAATCTGATAAATTAGACTGTATATAAATTGTGCAAACGCCAGCTGAAAGCAATCTTCAGGCTACAACAATCTTAGCACTGTACATGTTCACATCCCAATTTTTCAAACTCCTGTTACACTGAGAATTCAATTGAAAGTGTTACATTACATTTGGCTACAGACCGATGTGTAGACCATGTGTAAATAAATATCATATAAAAATTACAATGAAGATCGGATTCCTTGAGATTTTGGAAAAAAATATTGCTAAATATTTTTACAAAGAACATTAACAGTGGATTCCATATGAAGAACATTCGGGAATACTACTGTCAATGGAAAATTTCGAATAGCAGGAAAGTGATTCATCTAGAAATAAATAAAAGAAATTAAAAACTTCATCTGTTATTACATAAATCATTCACATATATATGAACATAATAATAAATGTAAGAAACGTGGTTTAGGATATATAAAGAATAAGAAAGTCAAATAACCATGTTATTAATGCTAAATATCTCTTAAAAAAGAAAGGAGAAGAGTTAAATTTTGAAAATCAAATGTTTTACAAAACTTATATTTTCGGTTTCCTATAAATAGTAGGACCAAATTGAGTGATTCACAGCTACTCTAATTAACAATTATTGGAGAGGTGAAATGGAGGGCTCCACAGTTGTTCAACTTCACAAATACTGTAAGAGAAAGTATTTAAGGGGGGTATCGTTAATTAAGGAAAACTGATCTAACCGCATTTATTGGGAAACATTACACACCGAAAGTGGGTACCCCCAAAGACAAATAGTTTGAAAAATTTATCTTATCAAAACACTGACAATGATGATGAAATTTTCGAAACTAAAGCATTGAAAAAATATTACCATTTTATACCGAAGTGTTTGTGAAACATAAAACTTGAACTAATTAAGAGAACTATTTCCCTTTTACACTAATTTCTTTAAGCAACCAACATAATTGAACTAATCTCATTTTAAAATATATCTACTGTTTTACTTATGGTAACAACTAAATGAGAGAATAGAAAATATAATTATCTGTTTTACTGTTTCAAGTTTCTTACAGCAGTCTTTAATAAAAGGAAACAATTAATTCCTTGTCAAAAAAAATGTATAGGGAGACTATAATCAAAAAGCTCAATAATGGAAGTGTCTTGAAAGAGTTTAAACATATAAGTGATCTGGAGATAAACGTTTTATATAATGTTACTGGATGTGAATATTTAAGTACTATGAGATATGGACAAAAAAGTTGTGTAGAGCTTAATAATGATTTTAAACCTTTTTTGCCATGTGAGTTAATGAACACTGCGCTCTCATTTATATATAGGGCTGAAAGAGTCACCCTACAGGAGTTGTGAAACGAACCCTGTCGTCCAGGGTTTGGTGCCACAAAGGGTGAAAATTCACCACAAGATGGGGAAATTCACAGGTATCTATTGTCTATTGAGGCCTAAGCACTCGAGTGTGCGAGTCAGACAGGTGAGAATCTGTCATAGGTAACCCAGCAGAAGGCTTCTGTGTGGAAGGAGACAAAGAAGTGTGAATTATGGTGGACTTAAGATCGACCATAAATGGAATCATTTATGAAAACTGTTTAACTGTGCAGTAATGCAAGGAATGTAGCCACAAAAGTTTTAATCTGCTGTCCTCCATAACTTTTCATGGTGAGCCCAATAAAACTTGAGGACTGATCATATCGATAATACCATAGTACATTTTAATTTCCAGTATTTTCAGTTAACCATTGGATAATCATTTTCTCCACTCAAAAAACATAGAATGATGACAACATAACTTCTTATTGAATCATTAGGAAATATAATAATTGTTGTAAAGTTTAGTGCATAATAGTTACTTTTGTTTTTTATTTATTAATATCATAATGAATATAGCAGCCACTAACGGAAACATTATTTATTTTTCTTGTTGCATATCGATTTCGACTGATATCAGCCATCATTGGTGTATTTTTCTAACTGATACATGCCGGAAGTAGAAGTACTGTACTTGGCAGATTTCTATCATTATTTATTTATCTGAAAGCACATTGGTGTAAGGCTACTGACTGTGACATTCAAAGCTAAGAAGGAAATTCTATAGGTTTTATGTAAAAATTTGTTGTTTATTATGTAATGGATATTATTGTGACTTTATTTAGAATGTGAAAGTAGTCAAGCTTCGATCATTTAAATATTTTAAAATGTAAAATAATGTAGAATAAGCTATAGCAAATCACATGGACGTCTTCAAGAAAGGGAACTGCGCTAGTCAGTTGAGTGAAGATGTTCGGCACACGGGAAATGGGGTCAGAGACTGTCAGAGGGCAGTTCTGCTCAAGACGCCAAAGGGGACAGGTTTACTGGAGACACCCAAGGGTACAATTCGGATTGAGGCCCGAGAGCGGACAGTCGGTCTTTAAACAGTAAGGAAGTGAAACAACTTAGAACATTCGTGTTGTGTGGTAGCATGGGTCTTGGGTGGTGAGCAACTGAATGCCTGTTGTGAACTCTAACTTTTCATTTGGTTGAGGAGCCATATGAGCATATTAGATATTAGTTTATTTTGAAGTAAGCATTATTCAAACCAAATCGCAACTTTGTGGCCTACTTCATTTATGGGTCTTTAATTTTGTTTCTGATGTTATTATTACTGTTATTATATCTTGTGATAACTTCGTATTTTGCAAACTTGCCAACATCCAGACAATTTAACCAAAGGGTCACAAGTGTATAATTTAGGGCGTGTAATGCAACATGTGCGGTTCAACCCCAACATGACTTTGAGCCAAGATATTTCCATGAAGAGGAACTGCATGTGAGCACCAACATCTTTGGAATACTAGTTCGCAGCCAGATAGTCATTCTGAATGAATTATTGTCTTTGATGTTCATTTTTCTGAAGATGGAAAGATGAAATTGAGATACGTAGGGATTAAGAAACTTAAAAATAAAAGTAATAAATTTCATGAGCATTTTACTATCTGAAATTTTTCCTCTCAGTGCTACCAAAATTTGCCAATGATTGATAATATTTTAGTTTAACATGGTCTTGTACCTTAATTCATCTATTTATTTACTTATGTGAACCATTTGTTTTCTTATGTCACTCATCATTTTCTAACATCCACCTTTCATGAGAAATCGTTAACATTTGTCTTCTTATATGTACAATCATTTTTTTACGTGAACCTTTTATAAAAAACATTAAAATTCATTGTTCCTACATTCACCTTTGTAAAAAAATATATTCTTTTGAAGAAAATGGGGTGAGTTATACCTGAACTATTTGCAAATATAGTACAATGATTTGGTATGCTTTGGTATAATTGCATAAGATTTGGCAAATTCTAGGAGAATTCCAAGATGAGCAAAAACTGAGATAATGAGCATAACTACCAAACTATTCTACAAGTGGCCTTTTGGACTTGTAGGGTTTTTGGGGGGAACACCATACGGGGGTGCTTTGTTGTTATAGTTTCCTGCATCCACCTTTCCTCAAGGAACACACTGTAGTTCCTACTCTACGCAGGGTTATCCCCAGAGGACACACTTTGGAGTAGGTGAACAACTGGCTGGCATGACCACATTTGCCACAGGTAGTTTCTCCCTTACAACAAAGGGAAGTGTGACGAAAGAAATGGCACTTAAAGCACCTCATTGGGTTGGGCAGAAAGGGCTACACTTACCTAACGTTCTGTGGATGTTTTGTACCATTGAAATTCAATTAAAACGTGCCTGATTTGACTTAGAGTCACCCTTTTCATTATATTTTTCACATCAGAAGTAACTTCTTATGTCCACTCTGTTTTTAGTTATTGTCAGGGGTTGTCATTCAGATCCCAGCAAGTCACAACACATATGCTGTGGTCGAATGTTTTCGGTTTCAGTTACACACTCCCAAAGACAGCGAGCTTTCTGGAGGCTGTTTACTAGCACATAATTTGATGTTTCCACCAACAGTGGTCCACTAGGAATTCGCCTGATAAAATTAAAATTTCTATTCATCATCTGTAAACACTTTTGAGTGTATAAAAGAGAAACTTTGTCAAAGCTGTCTCTTAACTATTAAAAACATATTCTGAACAACAGCATCCATTCTGCTACTAGTTACATAAATATTTTGAAACTTTCCTGTGTCAGTAGGATGGGCTACATGAGCCCTCTTGTTTGATTGCGTGTTGGTACACATCAGCAGCTCGACTATTACCCAAATAAATAAAATGGTCGTATAGCATTGTTGGCCAGGATGTTGCATTCAGGCTTGACCAACAAGTGCAAGTCTCAATTCAGTCCACGCCCACATTTGGCATCTAGTGGCTGTTGGTGAGAATGAAATGATGATGGGGACAACATAACATCCAGTCCCCAAGCGGAGACTGTGTGTCAGCCATGCGTCTCACTACCGTGCCGCACACTTTGACACTGAAGGCTCTTCACAGAGATTTCTTCAATTCTCTCCACTGGGTAGTGAAGTCAAGATTCCCATTTCCTGTGACAAACAACGTCCTACAGCCGCGCCATACAGAGGCCGCTGAAGTATGTCCAGGGCTTACAGTGACAGAGGATTGGCGCAGCTTACCAGAGCACAGCTCTGGAACCCCAGGGTTGCCAAGCCTGTAACCAGCAAACAAATGGTGAGTGCCTAAGGATATTCCACTCTTTTGCCATTCAGAAATAATTACTGGTAATGTATTTTCAGCATATATTTTACGAAATTTTAAACAAGCATTTCAGTATTAGAAGTTCTTGACATCTCTTGTAATTTAGGCAAGATATTCATTCAATGTGCTACAAAACTATGGGATTTTAACTAAACTTTTCTAATTTAATTAAAATGATATAATGAACCAAGACATCAAAATCTTACTAGCTTTAAAATTCCTTAAATAAAAAACTTACAGTAAATTAAAAAAGAACAAAAAAATTTCAAAATGTAAAAGAATAAAGTAATTTGGATCATAAGCAGTGAAATATGAAAATGTCTACCTCTTCCACAATAAATGGATGTAAGGCACCTCATTCCCAAATTAGGGCATTTAGATGGCAAAATTAATGCTGGATTGAGCCTCCTGCTCACATCTGTTATATGTGTCACCTCTATCACTGTCTGTTGAATATTACATCAATAAAACATAACTTATTTCAGAACATAGCAACAGCTCCTATGAGAACTGTGAAGCACTCAGTATAACCAAGAAACCTGAATGAGAATATAATCTTTTACACATAATTCCATAATTGCTTTCATTAAGTAACCTATAATTACTTCATTTGATTTAAAATAATGGATTTAAGACACTAGGAACATTTATCAATTAATAAGGAAAGGAGCCAAGAGTTAAGTAGAGTATCGAATTAGTAGCTTGAAGTACTTTATGCACTATCGTTTCTTTAAGCAATAGTTGCACGAAATAGCTCTAGCACTTACAAAAAGCATGTCAGGAACAACCAATGGTTGGCATTATAGTTTGCATTGCACAGTAAATGGGGTTAATATACATAAGTGAACAACAGTAACTACCATCAAATTGAAATATTGTTAAATAATACCTGAATAGCTTTTCACACAGCGGTCTTTAAAATCAGTCAACTGTCGTTCCATCCCATTATTACGAAAATACCAAACACTCACAAAAATGAAAAAAAGGTGTACCTGGTAATAAGAAGGGCGAACCTCACTTACATTTGCTAGAGCATGTGTAATTAGAACATTGTAAGTGCATGAAAAAAATCAAATTCTCACTGCATCCTTCATCATTAGTGGAGTAATTCCATTCGCATAGACATCAGCGCTCTTTGAATTCCATCCAAACATGGCTGGGATCCACTAACTATTGGCAGTAACATGTTCCACAAGCGGCATATGGAGCAGCCTTCTACGGAGAACATACAGCAATTTCATCTGATGAGTACCGCGTGGCACTCTTCTAAGCCAAAATCAGGACTGTCACAGAGATACTGTGGACTTCATTTCTCCTGGAAGACCCTAACACCAACTCATAGAACTGCAAGTCCACTAAAGACACTATAGACAGCTCTGTGGGGTACTACTAGTCACTCGATGGTACCACCTCCAGTTTCAGCAGAGAAGTGCATACTGTGGTAGCGCCATGCACACTGAAGCCCCTGCACTCATTGTATTCCACCAAGGTACTGAACTCACTATTTTCACTAGCTCCATCATTCTTTGCCTTTTAACTTCCAAGACACGAATTACGTAAGTAACTGAAGCGCCAAAACTAGCTCTAGATATCGAACTGAAATTATGTCAGCTGTTTTGTGGCTCAGTTACACTATCTACAAAAGCGAAAACAGTTTTTATGTTTGATACACGTAACAACTGCTAAACAGATTATTTTAAATTTTAGTCTGTAATTAGCATCCAAACAATTTCACATAGGAGAAAAAGGAAACTGAGTTTGAGCATGTAGCAGTAATACTGGATTCTGTGTCATTTGTTTGTTGATTTCCAGTTTTTCCAATATGGTTATTTTCCTTGCCCGCCTGGCTAGCGGCACGGCCTGACGCGCTGCTTCTCGAGCAGAAAGACGTGCCGGTCCCTGGCACGAAACAGCTTGGCTGAGTAGTGTCAAGGTTCGGTATGCCAGCCAGCCTGTGGATGGTTTTTAAGGCGGTTGTCCATGTACCTCGGCGAGTGTGGGCTAGTTCACCCTATTCCCCTCAGTTACATTATGTCGGTGATTGCAGACATTTGGGGTTACACTCGTCTGGTATGAGAAACTCCCACGGCGAGGGGGGGGGGGGGGGGGGAAGGGGGAGGGGGCGTGCCTGACGGGGTCCGAATAACACAATAGCCCTGGGTTCGGTGTGGGGCGGCTTTGGGGTGGGTAGACTGCTGTGGCCTGTTGTGGGGTTGTGAACCAGTGAGGGCTATGGTGACATGAAGCGTCTCCGTAGTTTCTGGGTCCCCGATTTAATACACACAATACTCCAGGGCTCATCTTCATGCATTTCTTCAAAGAGTGTAAGATTTCACATCCTACATCATTTGGGTGGTTATTTGTAGAAAGATGATCAGCAAAGACTGAGTTTTTTCCCTGTAGCTTGTCTCATGCTCTGATAAAAGAATTGTCACAGCTACAGGGCTTGAATGTGATTTTTACACACAGTATTCTGTGTCGAGAGATGTTGTGAATGTAATCAGGAGGCTGTAGGATTGATGGCAATAAATGTCTTAAATTCTTTAGGAGCAAAAGGTACTCTACATTTTATGTTGACTACGATAGAAGTATTGAAAACTGCACAATCCTTTGTGCATTAAAAGGATCACAGATTTTGCTTACGTATTCATTTTCTTTCCAAAGGTTAGTTGGTCGCTGTTATCGGCCTTTAAACGAAGGTTATCCATTTCACGTATTGTTCGAAAGAGTTATGTCATGAACGCCTGACAGAAAACTACGGAACTGATACTGCAGTGTCTTCATGCTTTTGGGCTGTTGATTAAAATTTAGGCTGTATCTGATATGTTTTCAAGAATTTTCATCAACAAAGAGATCATACTTACAAGTGAAAAATAATGTTGGTACACAATAGCTTTTGGTGTATCAAGCGTTGTTAAAACTTTTCAAATGAAGGATTTAGCACTGTATGCTCAGAAGACATAAGCAAGCTGTTTATGTTCATATTTAGGACTCTGAGATAGGTCGAATCATTGGCACGTGGGACATGGGAGGGTCACACCGACAGAACAGACTGTTGAAACTAGTGAAATAACTGCTGCTCAAGAGGTGAGATGAGAATGATTCTGAACAACTGTGGGGCTAGAAGAGTAGGCACAGGTTTCTCTTGCAGGATATGACGAATGACAACAGCTTGTGTCTGGACAGAAGGTCGTAACGAAACGTCTTAACAGATTACTGGAAGCTGGATTTCGTCGTTTAATGCTGACTCCATGCCACAGACTGTAAGGACTTACTTTTCGTACACCCAGAATCAACTTAGACATTCGTTAATCTTCTGTCATGTTACGTGATGAGTCTCGTTTCCATTTGTACTGGTCGGATCGACGACAACAAACCAGAGACGACGTGGTGGAAGGGCACAGGAAGCAGTGATTTTTTAATTATGTACCTCTCCAGTCGATGTAATCACTTTGTCGTAAGCAAACTGTTGTGTATAATAACCAGATATATTTGGTAGCTGTTGAATGGAAGGCTGAGTACTCAACTGAGTATACCTGGTTGTCATATCCCTCTTGACTTGGCAAATCTGAAATAGGATAAAGCATAGGCCAACTCTGTAGTTAATATGTGCACGCCTTGACAAACATAAGAATGTTTGACTGAACAGATTTCTCACCCACAGAGCTTGTCTATGATGTAATAGGGCGGGTTCAGCCAACATTTCTCGTGAACTGCCTCAGCAGCTGCTTCAGGCAGTGCAGGAGATCCCTCGAAATAACGTTCGTGGCCTATTTGTTTCCACTCCACTACGAACACAAGAGTTCTTTCCTGTTCGTGGAACTCATGCATCATAATGATGTTGATAATAAAGGTAAATTCCAAATGGAATAAAAGTTTAATTTTATTGGTACCCTTTATGTGATGAACGCCTTCAGAAAGTCTGATGCATGTAGTCCCAGCGTTCCAATTGCGTCTACATCTACATCCGCGATTCATATCTGTGTGCTTTGCAGATGCTTCATGGAGATCACATTCATACTGTTTCTGTATCGCTCCACGTTCGAAAAAAGAGAACCTAAATACTTCCATGCAACTCTGATTTCTCTTATTGCGACGTTCATTTCTGAGTACGTCGTTTGGCCCCAATTTCGCGTTGGAGGACGATGTTGATTGAAATTTCACGAAAAATTTCTCTTCTAGACAAGCAAAAAGCCTTTGTCATTGTCAATAACATTCAGCAACAGCCGTGTAATTTAAGATGTTACTTAATTTTTCTGTGAATTCTAACTGTGTCGATATTTTATTATGCCATACTCTGGCCCCATACGTACCTATCAAAATAAACGAAGTTGTTGTGTAGCGTTATTTGGATAGATGCGTATGGTGCCTGAAGATGGCATAATGAAATGGTGAAACTGGTAGCCTTCATAATAAAATAAATAATGTCTTACAGTACAGAACTATTAGTGAATTTTATTGACACTGTCAGTTACATAACCAGGCATCGTCGAGTAGCCATGATGGACAAGTAGGTTTGCAGCGTCTTCGATGTGTTCTGCCCGTATAACGTAGTCTTTGGTTCGACATCCCCATAACTTTGAAGTGATAGTTCTAGTTGAGTATTCGATTACATTAACTTCTAGGTATGAATTGAAACTGACAGGCATAAAACTGGGAGAAATTATCGTCATCCAGAAATTTAACGAATTTCTTTTAGCACTCATCTGCAGGTCGTGTAACGTCTTATTTTTTATTTAACTCTCTTTATTCTCAGAAGGCTCATAAATTTTCTAAATCAGTTAGAAATTCAGTGAGTCAAACTTCTAATGATCTCTCATAACGGCAACGACAGCATCATCTGCAAACAATCTTAGAGACCTGCTCAGATTGTATCCTATATCGCCTATATCGTTCCCGTGCGGGGTGTCCGTAACTATAGTTCCAGTTTATAAATGCTGTAGAAAGTGTAAGTAGGCTGTTTAGGTTTTTCTGTTGGTAACGCTACTTAGCGCTCTGTATGAAAATCACTGACTGTGGTGTGTGCAGTCTGTGGCTGGTTGGACTCATAGTTGGAATATTGTAGTGTTGTGCACTTGGATGTGAACGGCGCGGAGCGTTGTGCAGTTGGAGGTTAGCCGCCAGCAGCGGTGGATGTGAAAAGAGAGATGCCAGACTTTTGAGAATGCGGACGTCCTGGACGTGTGTCCGCCAGAAAAAGGAAGATGATGGTCGTATATGAAGACTTTTGAACATTGTTTAAGTAAGTACATTGTTTATTTTCTATCAAAATCTTTGGTATGCTAACTATGCCTATCAGTAGTTAGTGCCTTCAGTAGTAAGAATCTTTTACTTAGCTGTCGGTATTGGCGCTCGCTGTATTGCAGTAGTTCGAGTAACGAAGATTTTTGTGAGGCAAGTGATTCATGAAAAGCATAGGTTATTGTTATTCAGAACCATGCTTTTATAGGGGTTATTGAAAGTCAGACAGCTTTGCGCTAAAAATCTTGTGTGTCAGTTTAGTGATGATCAGAATAAGTAAAGAGACAAATGTCTGAGTACTTTCAGCTCTACTCAACTGTCTTTGTATCAAATTACGTAGAAGTATACTAGCACAGTCATTCATAAATTCTCTAAGGGGACGTTGCAAAAGAAACCCGATACTCAGAAAGACGTCAGATTTGAACTGCATATTGTTAACGCAGGAATAAACGTCATGGAACACACAAAAAACGAAAATTTCACCGAGAGGTGAAACCCCTGAGACTGTGTATCAATAGATAGTTTTCTTCTCGGTATTTCACAAATTTGGAACACAGTGTATCTTCCAAAGTCACTATGTAATACTTCAGATTTCCACCAGAATATTAATGTTGTAGAGTATGACTTAATTTCTGGACCGTCTATAACGTTCAATCCGTATTATCTACCCACAACCTCTTCACTGGTTCTTTGTTCGCTTCTACAAAAATTTCTATATTGCATGTTAAATGTTTTATTCTATCTGTAGACTGACTCACTAGAGTGCCTGCGGAACTATGTTATTTTGAATGCAATGGTGGGGGAAATTGATCGCCATGTTTCTAAAATTGGTTTCGTAATGTTTCTATAAAAGAAACTAAAGTATTTGACACAGAATTCACAAAGAGTAAGTATCAAAAGTTTGTCCCATGCCTCTATTTCACATTGGGATTACTTGATCTTAAAATTTAAATTTCTGACTTGTAGAACTCACTGTCAAGTATTATCTTATGGCGTATATTTATCCTTGTGCTTGAGTAAAATAATAATGATGAGTGGAAATCCTCTCATTTTTATTTCTGTGCCCTCTACACACTTACCAGTTGCTCAGAGAACTGGAAAAGGTGTGGCTAACTGCTCAGGAACTACCATGAAAACTTCGGTTTCAGTATGTGTGTAAGCAAACAAGATGCTCGCGTAGAAAAGTTACCAGTTTTATATTATTTTCCTGAAATGTTTAGTAATGAATACATTATTAATTAGATTTAGCTGCATAATATTTACCAAATTTTTGTAAATTTGTAATTATTATTATTATTATCGTTAATTCCCCATTGAGGAGAGCGTTAAAACACAATCAATATTCACAATGACAATATGGTACATAAATTGGTACTTTTCAAATTCATGGCACTTTTTTCTGTCTCCTTCTTTTCTCTTCCCAAAAACCTCTCATAAATTCACTGTGCTTCTTCTTCCTCTCTTCTGTCCACTTCTTTCCTGCTTTCTTCTCTTTTGGTGTTTCTTAGAATTTCTGTTTGTTGATTTTTTTCTCTGTATTTTCCTCTGTTTGATATTTCTTCAGAGGAGATGTTTAGATTTTTAAGGTCTTCCATGGTTTCCTTTACCCACTTAGTTTTCACCTTATTCGTCACCACTATGTTAAAAATCTTCTTGGTCAGCCTATTTTCATTCATCCTGTGAATGTGTCCATAGAATTTTGCCCTTCTTTTTCTAATATTGTCTGTAATTGTCTCTGCCTGTTTGTACAATTCCTTTGTTGGTCTCTTTATCCAGATCCCCTGTCTCTGAACTGGCCCATAGATCTTTCTCAGAATTTTCCTCTCTTGCTTTTCCATTTCCTTGATTTTAGTTCTTCCTCTGATTACTGTCGTTTCTGAGGCATACAAGGCCTCAGGTAAGACTACTGTTTTGTAATGTCTTCATTTGGCATTGATGGAAATATTTCTTTTATTGTAATGGTTCCATGTAAGTCTGTATGCTTTTTGTGGTTTTGTAGCCCTTTCTTCAGTGGCTGTTGAATTCAGTCCTGTTTTCTGTATAATCTCTCCCAGATATTTGACACTTTCTACTTGTGTTATTTTTCCGTACTTTGTTGTCAATGGGCTTCTGTCTGCAGATTTTGTGTCCACGTACTGTGTTTTTTCATATGATATTTGTAGTCCTGTTCTGGCTGCGATTTCATGCAATATCTCTAGGGTTTCTCTGGCTTCTTTTCTATCATTTGTAATGATGGCTATATCATCGGCAAAGGCCAGACATTTTATGTTGACGGTTCAATTTTTCTCTCTCCCCATCTTTATCCCATTGACTCCTTTGTCCACGTCCTGATTATTTTCTCTAAAACAGCGTTAAATAAAATGGGTGACAGGCCATCTCCCTGTCTCACTCTTGTCTTGATTTCGAAAGATTCTGAGATCTCGCCCATGAGCTGCACTTTTGACTTTGTATTTGTTTATGTTTCCTGAATTAGTTTCCTGGTCTTATTGTCTACACTCATTTCTTTTAGTGTATTAAAAAGTGTTTCTCTGTCTATGTAATCGTAAGCCTTCCTGATATCAACAAACGTTACTGTGGTGTTTCTGGACTTTCTCGTTGTTAATAATGTTCTCAGACACCAGATGTGCTCACTGCATGATCTTCACTTCTTGAACCCTCCTTGGTATTCTTCGATCTGTGGATCTATCTGAGGTTCTAGGCGATTTAACAGAGCTTTTGATAGAATTTTGTATGCCACCGGCAGTAACGAAATTCCTCTGTAGTTATTAGGGTCTGTTTTGTCTCCTTTCTTGTTGAGGGGGTGTATTAGGGCTGACTTCCATTCTTCTGGTATCTTTTCTGTTTCCCAGATGTTTTTGATTATACTATGAATGTTGGGTGTAATGTTTTCATGGTCTAATTTCCAGATTTCTGCAATCAGTCCTAATTTGTAATATTTTTCGCGATATTTATTTATTGTTGTAAGTTGTACTGTCAATAGAGTTTATTTCTGTAAGAGAGGATTAAGGGATGGTAAGAATGGCGAATCTATCTCTATGATTTATCTGTTCTTCATTCGGAGCCATGTTTAAGTTTTCTCTTCCGAATGTATTGCTAATTGTGGCCTGATATGTAAATATATCGTCGATCCACTGCAGTACATCGACAACAACATTGTAATCTTGTTCGTATTGCATGGCGTGTAATTAATGAACGACCACAATGTCAAGCACGTAGGTTAGCGCTCTCCGCTGTTAAATGAACGGCGAGTGCTGTGTAACAATGTTAACCTAGTAATTAAGTATCCAATTTTGTGCTAATATATTATGTGTGTTTTGTGGAATGGCAAGCGGTAACTGTGTAAAACAGAAGTACCTGTGATCAGTTATATGTTAACAGAATTTCGACCCCGCTCAACATACACGTATTCATGAAATTATCCTTTACGAATTCCAAGAAATTGTCTTGGATACCAGTCGTATGAAACAATAAATTATTTTTGTCCTAGTATAGTGAGATGCTGCTGTCAACTCTGTTATTGTGTATGTAACACTTTGATTTCTCCCATTAACACGCAAACTTAAAAACAATCACAATGACGGAAATAGAAAGCGTAACACCAGAGTATCTTCCCTCCGAAACTGCTTGACCACATGCGAGATGTTTTCCCAATTCTGTCTTAATCTACAGTTTTTACCATATACTCATTCTTCTAGTTCCTTGAAAGTTGTTTCCTGATATTTTAACACATGACTTATCATACTGTCCCTTCATATCAGTGTTTTCTACATATTAATTTCCTTGTGCCAAGAACTTCCATATTTCTCGTCTTAACACTCCACATCATTTTCAGCACCCTTGTCCATCACCAAATCTCAAATTATATTGTCTTATTTTCCGGTTTTACCGCTGTCCATGACTTATTCCCATACAATGTTTTGCTCCAGACATACGTTCTCTGAAACCTTCCTCAAATTTTGGCTGATGTTTGATGTTGGTAGACTTCTTTTCGACTGAAAGGTTGCTATGACAGTCTGTTTTTCACGTATTTCCTGCTTTAGCAATTATAAGTAATTTTGGGTCCAAGGTAACAGAATTCGTTCACATCATTTACTTTATGGCCTTCAGCTTTGATGTAACGACGTCAATTAATCTCATCAATGGTATCCTTCTATTCTGAATTCTAATCCCACTGCTAAGTACATCTTTCATTTGAATCATTGCCGCGTGTGGTAGCCGTGCCGTCGAGGGCGCCTTGCCAAGGTTCACGCGGCTCCCCCCAATGGGGGGTCGAGTCCTCCCTCGGGAATGGGTGTGTGTGTGTTGTCCTTAGTGTAAGTTAGTTTATGTTAGATTAAGTAGTGTGTAAGCCCAGGGACCGATGGTCTCAGCAGTTTGATCCCATAGTAGCTTCCCACAGATTACCAAAAATTTACAAAGTCCATCATTGCTTCGTCGAAGTACCGATGGAACAGTGGGGGCGTGGAACCACTTCATTGTCTCGTACAATCTGTTAATCTGTGCAATTAGTTTACGGTTACCCGTAAGTCTTTTAAGTATTGCATATTATCCGCCTTTATGTGGAGCTTACTTGTTACTTCTTAATTTTATCTTTCGTTACTCTATGTGTTATTCTTGTCTGATCCTTCATTACCTTTCCTGTTAAGCTGACTTCCCGAAAGTTGTCTACCATTGCTATTATAGGGGATGGATGGCATTTTCACGAAAGTCTGATAATATGGCTTCTGTCTCATACATTTCACAAACCGGCTTCAACAGTCATTTGGTTTGCCACTGTCGCCTATGAATTTAGAAATTACGAAGAGATGCCTTCCAAAACTGTGTTACTTTTTGTCTTTCATACTGAATCATTTATGTCTCCTATATCGAATTGTATTTCTTCTTCTGTCACGTAAGTCTATTGTTCCCGTTCGTACAGCTTTCTCCTTGGCACTTAACATTAGAATCCTTGCTATATACCGTTTTTGCCGACAACACAATACATAGAGCCTTCTTTTTGTACTGGCAGGTTCACCTCTTGTTATGTCTTGTGGCCGATTCAGCATTGCTTAGGGACGACTGACTTCTTTTGATCAGATAGTTTATATCGTTCTGTCGGTTTCAATACTTCAATTCGCGTCTAGTACTTGAATTTAAGAGTAGAACTCAATCAGAGTTTTTTCTCTTTCATCACTACAACCGAAACCGGTTTCTCCTGTAAGTCTTTTATTCCTTCCTTATATCAGTGTTCCAATCATCTCTGAATAATAGATTTTTCTTTCTGTTCATAGGAAGCGGATGTTTAATATTGCTTCTGCCTTTTCTCCCCTTACATCTTCTGCTTAATATGAGGACTATATTCACGATTTGTTGCCACTGGTTTGCTGTAGATTCTAATAAGATTAATCCTTTCCTTGAGCCGTTTTCAGTATCTCACTGTCAGTCTTCTCTTTATATTTATGACAAACCCTATTTTTTATACCATTGTTGAAATTCCTCAGCATTCATATGACCACAAATTATATGGACACTGAAAACTGGCTAAAACCGGATATAAGCTCAACCGAAATTTTTGCGAAAAACCTAACGGTGTTCCGAAAGGATAGGCTAAACACAGTTGGCGGTGGCGGGTTTGTTTCTGTTAGAAGTAGTTTAACTTGTCGCGAAATTGAAGTAGATAGTTCCTGTGAGTTAGTATGGGCAGAGGTCATTGTCAGCAACAGGAATAAAATAATAATTTGATCCTTTTACCGAACCCTCAATTCAGATGATACAGTTGCTTAAAGGTACAAAGAAAACTTGAGTTTGATTTCAAACGCGTACCGGATCATACGATAATAGTAGGTGGCGACTTTAATTTACCCTTGATATGTTTAATTCCGGAGGTAATGACAAAATATCATCGGAAACTCTGCTAAACGCATTCTCTGAAGATTATATTCAGCAGTTAGTCCATGAGCTCACGCGAATAGTAAACGGTTGTGAAAACACACTTGACCTCTTAGCAACAAAAAATACAGAGTTAATAACGAGCATCAAAACCGATTCAGGGATTAGTGAACAGAGGGCTGTCGTAGCAAGATTGAATATTGTAGGAGGTGCATTCAAGTTCTAAGGCCTCCGATTTTTCTTCTCATTAACTACTCACCCGAAATCGATGAAACTGGCGTTACTTCTCGACGTAATCGCCCAGCAGGCGTACACATTTTTCACAACGCTGACGCCATGATTCCATGGCAGCGGCGAAGGCTTCTTTAGGAGTCTGTTTTCACCATTGGAAAATCGCTGAGGCAATAGAAGCATGGCTGGGGAATGTGCGGCCACGGAGAGTGTCTTTCATCGTTGGAAAAAGCCAAAAGTCACTAGGAGCCAGGTCAGGGGAGTAGAGAGCATGAGAAATCACTTCAAAGTGGTTATCACGAAGAAACTGTTGCGTAACGTTAGCTCGATGTGCGGGTGCGTTGTCTTGGTGAAACAGCACATGCGCAGCCCTTCCCGGACGTTTTTGTTTCAGTGCAGGAAGGAATTTGTTCTTCAAAACATTTTCTTAGGATGCACATGTTACCGTAGTGCCCTTTGGAACGCAATGGGTAAGGATTACGCCCTCGCTGTCCCACAACATGGACACTATCATTTTTTTAGCACTGGCGGTTAACCGAAATTTTTTTGGTGGCGGTGAATCTGTGTGCTTCCATAGAGCTGACTAGCGCTGTGTTTCTGGATTGAAAAATGGCATTCGCGTCTCATCCATTGTCACAACCGACGAAAAGAAAGTCCCATTCATGCTGTCGCAGCGCGTCAACATTGCTTGGCAACATGCCACACGGGCAGCCATGTGGTCGTCCGTCAGCATTCGTGGCACCCACCTGGATGACACTTTTCGCATTTTCAGGTCGTCATGCAGGACTGTGTGCACAGAACCCACAGAAATGCCAACTCTGGAGGCGATCTGTTCAACAGTCATTCGGTGATCCCCCAAAACAATTCTCTCCACTTTGTCGATCATGTCGTCAGACTGGCTTGTGCGAGCCCGAGGTTGTTTCGGTTTGTTGTCACACGATTTTCTGCCTTCATTATACTGTCGCATCCACGAACGCACTTTGGACACATCCAAAACTCCATCACCACATGTTTCCTTCAACTGTCGATGAATTTCAGTTGGTTTCACATCACGCAAATTCAGAAAACGAATGATTGCACGCTGTTCAAGTAAGGAAAACGTCGCCCTTTTAAGTATTTAAAAAATTCTCATTCTCGCCACTGGCGGTAAAATTCCATCTGCCGTACGGTACTGCCATCTCTGGGACGTATTGACAATGAACACGGCCTCATTTTAAAACCATGCGCATATTTCTATCTCTTTCCAGTCCGGAGAAAGAAAATTGGAGGCCTTAGAAGTTGAATGCACATCGTAATCCCCAAATCTTCGAAAAATAAGCGAAAGATATACCTATTCAAAAAAGCAGATAAAAATTCACTCGACGTCTTCCTGAGAGAAAATCTCCACTCATTCCAAATTAATAATATAAGTGTAGACCAGATGTGGCTTCAATTCAAAGAAATTCTATCGTCAACAATTGAGAGATGTATACCAAATAAATTAACAAACGACGGAGCTGATCCTCTTTGGTACACAAAATGTGTTAGAACACTGTTGCAGAAACAACGAAACAAACATGCCAAATTTAAACAGATTCAAAATCCCAAGATTGGCGATGTCTTACAGAATCTCGAAATTTAGCGGGGACTTCAATGCGAAATGCCTATAACAGTTTCCACAACGAATCTTTTTCTCGAAATCTGGCAGAAAATCAAAAGAGGTTGTGGTCTTATGTGAAGTACATATGTTAGCGGCAAGACACAGTCAATGCCTTCTCTGCACGATAGCAATAGAGATACTATCGAAGACAGTGCTGCCAAAGCAGAGTTACTAAACACAGGCTTGCGAAATGCCTTCACAAAAGAAGACGAAGTAAATATTCCAGTATTCGAATCGAGAACTGCTGTCAACATGAGTAAGTACAAGTAAATATCCTCGGAATAGTTAAGCAACTTAAACCACTTAATAAAAGGAAGTCTTCTGGTCCAGACTGTATACCAATTAGGTTCCTTTCGGAGTATGCTGATCCATTAGCTCCTTATTTAACAATGATATACAACCGTTCGCTCGACGAAAGATCCGTACCCAAATACTGAAAGATTCCACAGGTCGCACCAGTATTCAGGAAAGGTAGTAGGAGTATTCGACTAAATTAGAGGCCCATATCCTTAACGTCGATATGCAGCTGGATTTCAGAATATTTATTGGGGTCGAAAACAATGAATTACTTCGAAGAAAATGGTCTGTTGACACACAGTCAACATGGATTTAAAAAACATGGTTCCTGTGAAACACAACTAGCCCTTCATTCACACGAAGTTCTGAGTTCTATTGACAAGGGATTTCATGTCGATTCCGTATTTCTGGATTTCCGGAAGGATTTTGACACTGTACTATACAAGCGGCTCGTAGTAAAAATTGCGTGTTTATGGAATGTCGTGTCAGTTACGTCACTGAATCTGTGGTTTCCTGTCAGAGAGGTCACAGTTCGCAGTAACTGACAGAAAGCCATCGAGTAAAATCGAAGTGATTTCTGGCGTTCCTCAAGGTAGCGTTATTGGCCCTTTGCTGTTCCGTATCTATGTAAACGATTTGGGAGACAATCTGAGCTGCCGCCTTCGGTTGTTTGCAGATGACGCTGTCGTTTATCGACTAATAAAGTCATCAGAAGCTCAAAACAAACTGCAAAACGATCTAGAAGAAATATCGGAATGGTGAGAAATGTGGCTGTTGACCTTAAATAACGAAAAGTGTGAGGTCATCCACATGAGTGCTAAAAGGAACTCGTTAAACTTCGGTGACACGATAAATCAGTCTAATCTAAAAGCCGTAAATTCAACTAAATACCTAGGTATGACAATTAGGAACAGCTGAGATTGAAAGGAACACAATGAAAATGTTTTGGGTTTACCAAACCAAAGACTGCGTTTTGTTGGCAGGACAGGACAATGTAACAGACCTACTAAGGAGACTGCCTACACTACGCTTGTCTGTCCTCTTTTAGAATACTGCTGCGCGGTGTGGGATCCTTACCAGATAGTACTGACGTAGTACATGTAAAAAGTTCAAAGAAAGGCAGCACGTTTTGTATTATCGAGAAATATGGAAGAGAGTGTCGCAGAAATGATAAAGGATTTGGGACGGAAATCATTAAAAGAAAGGCGTTTTTCGTTGCAAGGGAATCTTCTCACGAAATTTCAATCACCAACTTTCTTCTCCGAATGAGAAAACATTTTGTTGACACCGACTTACATAGGGAGGAATGATCACCAAAATGAAATAAATGAAATCAGTTCTGGTACGGAAAGATATAGGTGTTCATTCTTTCCGCGCGCTATATGAGATTAGAATAACAGAGAATTGTGAATGTGGTTCGATGAACCATGTGCCAGGCACTTATTGCGGAGTATCCATGTAGCGCCCCCCCCCCCCCCCCCCCTCTGCCACGACTAGACCTAGCCATGGTATTTCCTTCTTCAGGTTGTCTGGAACCTATAGCTTCATGTCGTTCGTTATTTCTCATTCTTTCTCCTCTTAGGGTAATAGGTTGCCTTGATCGTCTGTTGATTCCTCCACCTCCTTTCACAAGGCCGATAACAGAATGAGGGATCCTTTTATTATATCGACAAAGGATGAATGTTTTTAAAAAGAAACAAACAAGCAATAAAAATCTGCTGTATCAGTCCTGCTATAGTGATGTACAAATGTACAGTATTCATGGAGAAAATGAACAACAAGCAACAAGGACAACATGCAAATAGGGGCATTTAGTTACGACAGTGTGAATACATCAACCGACTTTATGGGGGTGGATGAGACAGATATGTTATGGCAATGAGCAGGAAATTAGAAATATTTATTGAAACTCTTTAATATTGCCACAGGTAAAATCAAGTCATACCTGGGACAGGGGCAGAGCAGGAAGCAAGTCGGTATGCTCTCGGTGGGTCTGGCCCTTGACACATTATGGCACTATGTACTGTGTGAGGACAGAGGACAGACAGAGGTGTGAATTCCTAAGGGACCAACCTGCTGAAGTCATCAGTCTCTAGACTTACACTCTGCTTAACCAACCTTTACGCTACGGACAACACGCACATGACCGAGGGAGGACTCGAACCTCCGGCGGGCCTCTAACCGCGCGGCTACACCGAGCTGCTAATGTGTGAGAATACCCGTTCAGCAGATAGAAGATTGTGACAGAAAACCAAAGGAAATAAAACAAGAAACACACCGGCACAACAGTTAACAGCCTGTTAAGTGAATATTGTGGACTAAGGACGACACCTGATATTATTACGAACTGAGTCTTATGTTCTAGCCTCACACTAGCTCCCTTTGAATACCTCTCATCATGAGCTAATCATTGGGATCGATGACATTCACAATAGTAGCACTCCATTCCATGATTACGATAATATAGTGAATGTATGTCCTAGATGCAGCAGCACAGTCTATGAACTAGCTGTCAATGTACTTGAGATGATGATCTTCACCCTGCGAACTTCATGTTGCTTGCTGCCTACCATCTACTGATGGACGAACTGTCTTCTGACAACACAACATCTCAGGGTGCTGCCAGCACTGAACGTCAACGTGGAAGGCAACTGCAGAGCTTCTTTGGGCTCTACATTTCTGTTCAACACTCAGGAGCCTCCAGGTAATGAAACCTATCAGAATATAGGGAGGGATCAACTGACTACGTGACTACCAACACATGGACTTGCAGATAGGTCATGAAGCGTCATGATATAATTGAAAACTGGACCGAGGACACTCCAGCAGCCACCAAGAGATCATGTTATGCTTGGCAACAGTCACCTCTACAACACCACCATGGTGCTAAAGTCGCTAAAATCTTTGCCTGGGAGTGGAACTGCGAAATTACCTGGATGTATGTGAGCTAGAAAACAAAACAAAGCTGAATGAGCTACAGCCATGACTGGTGTAGAAGAACGAAAACTTGTAACCGATTTAAATAAATGACTGAAGTCTAACCGCTAGCTCACATAAAAATCCGTACCTAAAAATTGGAAAGTAGCTCAAGTCACACCAATACCCAAAAATGGAAATAGGAGTAGACCGCTGAATTGCAGGCCATATCACTAACGTCGATTTGCAGTAGGGTTCTGGAACATATACTGTATTCGAAAATAATGAAGTATCTCGAAGGAAACGATTTACTGGCACAAGGTCCACAAAGATTCAGAAGCCATCGTTCTTGCGGAACACAACTAGCCCTTTATATTCATGAAGTAATGAGTGCTATCGACAGTGGATGTCAAATTGACTCCATATTTTTAGATTTTCAGAATGCTTTCCACACCGTTCCTCATAGGTATCTTCTAACAGAACTGTGTGCCTATGGAATATCGCCTCAGTTGTGAGAATGGATTCGTGATTTCCTGTCAGAAAGATAACAGTTCGTAGTAATAGACGGAAAGTCATCGAGTAAAACAGAATTAATTTTCGACATTTCCCAAGGAAGTGTTATAGGCCCTATATTGTTCTATACTGACGACATAGGAGACAATCTGAGTAACCCTCTTAGATTATTTGCAGATGATTCTGCCATTTACCGTCTTGGTAAGTCGTCAGGTGGCCAAAAGGAACTGTAAAATGATTTATGTACGAGGGTAATCCCAAACGTAAGGTCTCCAATTTTTTATAAGTACAGAACTCTATTTATGTGGCAGTTGATAACACTGTTACGAAGTGTGCTTCACGCTCTGTGTGCAAACATGCTGATGCCGCACTGAGTCTACGCTTGGCAGCGGTTGAGAATGGAGCTTCCGTTCGATGTTACCGCCAAATGAGAATTGCACGCAGTTATTCGGTTTTTGAACGCAAAGGGCACTACGCCGATTGAAATCCAACGCCAATTGAGAGAAGTTCATGGTAGTCGTGCTTGGATGTCAAAAATGTTCGTAAGTGGTGTAGAGACTTTACAGCTGGTCGGACCAAAATTCACGACGAACATAGGAGCGGGAGACAGTTAATTTCTGAGGAGACGGTGTTGAAGTTTGAGCAAAGGATGCGTGAAGATCGGCGGATCACCCTGGGTGATCTCTGCACGTTGGTTACTGAGGTTTCCGGTTCCAGGGCTCACAGAATTCTAACCGAAACGTTGAACTACCGGAAGGTTTGCGCAAGATGGTTGCCACGCATGCCGACTGAGGACCACATGTGGCAACTAGTTGATGCTTCCTGCTTATTTCCTCACCGAGTTGCAGCAGATCAGGACGCAATTGTCACGGATGACGAAACCTCGGCATACCACTTTACACCTGTGACCAAGCAACAATCACGCCAGTGGCATCATTCTTCTTCGCAAAAGCCGCGAAAATTCAAACAAACACGGTCTGCCGCTAAAGTCATGACAACCGTTTTTTGGAATCGGAAAGGGGTATTGTTGGTCACCTTTATGCCCACTGGGACCACAATTAACGCTGATAGGTACTGTGAGACACTGAAAAAAACTCAAACTGGCAATTCAGAACCGGAGAAAGGAATGTTGAGTAAGAGCGTACACATTCTCCACGACAACGCTCGCCCACATGTCGCTCTGCAAAACCGTTGCTCTAATGCAACATTTCAGTGGAACATAATCAATCACTCACCCACCCTATAGTCCTGACTTGGCACGCATTGACTGTCACCTGTTCTCTCGGTTAAAAGAACATTTGGCCCGAAAGCGATTTTGCTCCGGCGACGAGGTGAAAGAAGAGGTTCATAGCTTTCTGAACAGCATGGCAGCGAGCTGACATGACATGGACATGCAAAAACTGCCACAGCGTCTACCAAAATGCATCGATAGAAATGGTAATTACGTAGAAAAACATTTAAATGTTCAAGCTCAAACCTGATGCAAACCATTGTAGAAATAAACAGGTCTATGTACTTATAAAAAAAACAGGAGACCTTTCTTTTGATATTTCCCTCGTAATATATCTGTTTGGTGCGAAAGTGGCAATTGGCCATGGATAAGGAAACGCGTGAAGTTATTCACATGAATATCAACAGACATCCGCTAAATTTCGATTACACGATAAGTCCCACAAATCTGAAGGCTGTAAATTCAAATAAACAGTTACGATTTACAATTACAAATAACCTAAATTGGATCGATCACATAGATAATGATGTGGGTAGAGCAAACCAAAGACTGTGGTTAAATGGCAGAACACTTAGAAACTGCAACAGACCTACTAAAGAGACTGCTTACACTACACTTGTCCTCATTATTCTGGAGTACTGTTGTGCAGTGTGGGATCCGTATCAGGTGGGAGAGGCGAATAATATTGAAAAAGTTCAAAGGAGGGTAGATCGTTTGTATTATCGCAAAATAAAGGAGTTACTGCCAGAGACTTGGTACGTGAATTGGAGTGGCAATCATTCAAACAATGGCGTTTTTCGTTGCAACGGGAACTTCTCATGAAGCTTTAGTCACCAGTTTTATCTTCGATTGCGAAAACATTGTGTTGGCACCGACCTACATAGGGAGAAATGATCACCACGATAAAATAAGAGAAATTTGGGCTTGCACAGAAAAATTTAAGTGCTCGTTTTTCCCGGGCGCCGTCCGTCAGTGGATCGGTACTGAGACAACTTGGAGGTGGTTCATTGAATCCTGTGCCAGGTACTTAATTGCGAGTAGCACAGTAGTCACGTAGATGTAGATGTAGAAGGTGTTAATAGCGTTATACTGCTCACAGGTTCCAAACACTTATCCTGAGTTCACGCAGAGACGTTCCTGCTCGGCCCCTCTGTGAATTTGTGACGGAAGTGTGCGCTCCGAAGTTGTCATCAAAGGGATTGGGATCTTGGAATTCGGTGGCAGTTATCTGCTCCTACGGATTTCACACATTGAAACCATTGCCCTCAATGCCGTAAGCACAAAAGACACTTTTCTCTTTCTTTGGTAGTGATATGACAGAGTTCAGGGATATTAATGGTCGTAATTGCATAACACTCCGTTCCATTCTCAATAGAATGGATTGACAGGACCAGTTTACCATATTTTATCCAAAATGTTATGCCATTATGTAAGAGCACAGTCTTCACACTGGGATGTGTCTTTAATTTTTGTCATCAGTGTATATAATTCGAAAGTTAATTGCGGAACTGGATTCTCTCCGTATGAGGTAATATATGGGAAGGTAGGGCAGAGGGTGTGTTACTGTGAGCAGTTCAGTGACCGGGTTGTTCTAATAAGAATCGACAACGATAGTTCAGGTATACATGCCTACGTCGCAAGCTGAAGATGTACAGATAGAGAAAGTGTATGAGGATTTTGAAAGGGTAATACAGTATGTAAAGGGGGACGAAAATCTAATAGTCATGGGCGACTGGAAAGCAGTTGTAGGGGAAGGAGCAGAAGAAAAGGTTACAGGAGAATATGGCCTTGGGACAAGACTAATTGAGTTCTGTAACAAGTTTCAGCTAGTAATATCGAATACCCGGTTCAAGAATCACAAGAGGAGGAGGTATACTTGGAAAAGGCCGGGAGATACGGGAAGATTTCTATTAGATTACATCATGGTCAGACAGAGATTCCGAAATCAGATATTGGATTGTAAGGCGTACCCAGGAGCAGATATAGACTCAGACCACAATATAGTAGAGATGAAGAGTAGGCTGAAGTGCAAGACATTAGTCAGGAAGAATCAATACGCTAAGAAGTAGGATACGAAAGTACTAAGGAATGAGAGATACGTTTGAAGTTCTCTAACTCGATAGATAAAGCAATAAGGAATAGCGCAGAGGGCAGTACAGTTGAAGAGGAATGGACATCTCTAAAAAGGGCCATCACAGAAGTTGGGAAGGAAAACATAGGTACAAAGAAGTAGCTGCGAAGAAACCATGGGTAACAGAAGAAATACTTCAGTTGATTGATGAAAGGAGGAAGTACAAACATGTTCCGGGAAAATCAGGAATACAGAAATACAAGTCGCTGAGGAATGAAATAAATAGGAAGTCCAGGGAGGCTAAGACGAAATGGCTGCAGGAAATATGTGGTGACATCGAAAAAGATATGATTGCCAGAAGGACAGACTCAGCATACAGGAAAGTCAAAACAACCTTTGGTGACATTAAAAGCAACGGTGGTAACATTAAGAGTGCAACGGGAATTCCACTGTCAAATGCAGAGGAGAGAGCAGATAGGTGGAAAGAATACATTGAAAGCCTCTATGAGGGTGACGATTTGTCTGATGTGATAGAAAAAGAAACAGGAGTCGATTTAGAAGTGATAGGGGATCCAGTATTAGAATCGGAATTTAAAAGAGCTTTGGAGGACTTACGGTCAAATAAGGCAGAAGGGATAGCTAACATTCCATCAGAATTTCTAAAATCATTAGGGGAAGTGGCAACAAAACGACTATTCACGTTGGTGTGTAAAATATATGAGTCTGGCGACATACCAAATGACTTTCGGAAAAGCATCATCCACACAAATCCGAAGACGGCAAGAGCTGACAACTGCGAGAATTATCGCACAATCAGCTTAACAGCTCATTCAGCGAAACTGCCTACAAGAATAATATACAGAAGAAGGGAAAAGAAAATTGATAATGCGCTAGGTGACGATCAGTTTGGCTTTAGGAAACGTAAAGGCACGAGAGAGGCCATTCTGACGTTACGGCTAATAATGGAAGCAAGGCTACAGAAAAATCAAGACACGTTCATAGGATTTGTCGACCTGTAAAAAGCGTTCGACAATATAAAATGGTGCAAGCTGTTAGAGATTCTGAAAAAAGTAGGGGTAAGCTACAGGGTGAGACGGGTAATATACAATATGTACAAAAACCAAGAGGGAATAATAAGAGTGGACGATCAAGAACGAAGTGCTCGTATTAAGAAGGGAGTAATACAAGGCTGTATCATTTCGCCCCTACTCTTCAATCTGTACATCGAGGAAGCAATGATGGAAATAAAAGAAATGTTCAGGAGTGGAATTAAAATACAAGGTCAAAGGATATCAATGATACAATTCGCTGATGACAATGCTATCCTGAGTGAAAGTGAAGAAGAATTAAATGACATGCTGAACGGAATGAACAGTGTAATGAGTACACAGTACGGTTTGAGAGTGAATCGGAGAAAGACGAAGGTAATGAGTAGTAGTAGAAATGAGAACAGCGAGAAACTTAACATCAGGATTGATGGTCACGAAGTCAACGAAGTTAATGAATTCTGCTACCTAGGCAGTAAAATAACCTATGACGGACGGAGCAAGGAAGACGTCAAAAGCAGACTCGCTATGGCAAAAAAGGCATTTCTGGCCAAGAGAAGTCTACTAATATGAAATACCGGCCATAATTTGAGGAAGAAATTTCTGAGGATGTACGTCTGGAGTACAGCATTGTATGGTAGTGAGACATGGACTGTGGGAAAACCAGAACAGAAGAGAATCGAAGCATTTGAGATGTTGTGCTATAGACGAATGTTGAAAATTAGGTGGACTGATAAGGTAAGGAATGAGGAGGCTGTACGCAGAGTCGCAGAGGAAAGGAATATGTGGAAAACACTGATAAGGAGAAGGGACAGGATGATAGGACATCTGCTAAGACATGAGGGAATGACTTCCATGGTAATAGAGGGAACTGTAGAGGCAAAAACTGTAGAGGAAGACAGAAATTGGAATACGTCAAGCAAATAATTGAGGACCTAGGTTGCAATTGCTATTCTGAGATGAAGAGGTTAGCACAGGAAAGGAATTCGTGGCGGACCACATCAAACGAGTCAGTAGACTGATGACCAAAAAAAAAATCATCTTTAGATGTAATTGTATCTAAACTAATTCCACATGGCGAACCAGTGGAATATTTTGGAAAGTTTCGTTGACAGAGACATTATTTTATTTCGCACAGGTAAAGGTGTATGTGAATATGTAAAGTTAGTTGGAGATTGTACTGTATATTTTCATAAATAAATTTTTTATTTGCAAACTGCTCTGTAGCGTCAGCCATTAGCCGGACAAGGGTACATCTAGAACCGGGGGCTCAAGGATGCAACAGCACGTTTCACCTACAAAGGCAGTTTGGCAAAGGTAAAGTGGGTCAACATTAAAATTCTAGAGAAACAAGGCGGTATTGGGTAATGGACAAGAAAACTGCCACAAAAAGATTAGGCCAGTGGTTATTAAAAAGTAGCTAACCCATATAACCAATTGGGCAAAACCGAAAGGTTTTTAACGAAATCTCATGGAAGATACCAAGTTATCGAAATCACTTCGTCAGTCAACGTAAAACTACAGTTGCCAAGTGGAGCTTCTATAGTCCAAGTAGAGTCTTACCGTTTAGATGTGAGACTAATGCTAGCCCCCAAGATTCCTTCAGTCTTTACGAAAAAAAAAAGGATATCAAGTAAAAAAAAAATCCGAGAAATGTACCTTATGCTCTTCGAACTGGGATTAATAGCGTAAATTCTGTTGTGAATAGTATATAATTATGGTATTTATTAGTTGCTTACGTTAGTCTTAATTTTCATTACTTGCCATTTTTTTAGCTTTATTTCCTTGTTTGAAGAAGGGAAGCGATTCACAATTAGTTCCTTAGCCTCAGAAATTAAAACATTTGCATGAGAAATTGAGGACTCAGTTGCAACAGTTAACAGAAGTGATGCCATAGTGCTAATATGTAAAAAAAAAAGAGAAAGAAAGAGATTGGATGGATGCAGGAGGGAAACTGTTAAAAATGTTTTTCGAAAAGTAGACAACAAAGATACCAAAAATTTAATGTACAGAAGTTAGAGAGAGATTGAAAAGCAAAAGTAGATTGTCACACAACACGCATTCGAAGGACGAACAAGGGACTGCTCAGTGTTATTAAAACAGTACATATGTAACAGTAGAATTAGAACAATAAGTCCAGAGCACCACGAATGTGCTAAGTACTGAGCTTGATACTATACAAACTGGTTAAGCAAACTAGATGAGAAAGGATAATAGCTTGTAAGTAGCCTACTTGTATGATGGCAGCACCATAGACTGTGTTAATATCGTTCACACAGCCTGTGTCCTCAGCAAGAGATTTAGTTGTTGGACGGACTAGCAGTTAACGAGTGGATAGAGAATTGTGTGGATATGTTTCCTTAGTGGAGTTTCCGTGTTGGTAGGACACACAATGTAAAGTGAGATGAAATTTCATATAAGAAAAGATGTTGGAAAAACGTATGGTAATGGATGTACGGTTGGTAATGTTTGGGTAGTAGAATTACGGACAACTATATAATTTTGAAATTGGATGTCACATGAATAAGGCAGAATTTTATAAATACATTATTTGCTCTACAATAAAATCTTTCTTTTGCTAACCATATGCCTCCTAGTAGTTAGAGTCTATAGTAGTTAGAATCTATTTATTTAGCTGGCTGTTGTTGCTACATGTAATTACTGTAGTTAGCGTTATGAAGATTTTCAGTGAGGTAAGTGACCTATGAAAGGGAATGGGGTTTCCACTATCGCGATTCGTGATTCAAATGAGTTTAGGTAGTTACAAAGCTGGAGGTAGTTTCATATTTCTTTAATTTCGATGTTTTTGGACTTGTATCACTGTTAGGATTTCTTGCAATTCAGGGCCATTCTTTTGAGTTAATTGTTGGAAATCATGTTTTCAATGTGTAAGAGTCTGATTGTGTTGGGCTTGTGTATTGTGGGTAATAAATGAGTAGGTTAAATTTAAGTTGTCTTTGTAAGCGAAAAATCGGTAGGCCAGTGTATATGAAAAATAAGTAAAGCATTAATTTCACCTGGCGTTCCTGCCAGTATACTTCATTGGATTCTTCTGATCTCCTTGTAGTTTGAATAACTAGTGGATGATTACAGATAAGTTATTGTTTACTGCTAGCATGTAAACGTGTGTATGGAATTTCCTTTGCAGTTGTATTTTCCTATTTTTGTACTGTATTGTCATGAGCAAAGTAGTTGTGGCATGCAGGTAGGTTTGCACAAAGTATCTCGCAGTCGCTTTTGCAACTAATTACATATTTGTTATTTTCAGTTCTATTTCACTGTTTCTTCGTCATGGCGTGTGATAAGTGTAACACTACGCTACAAAGCAAATTGAGAAATGACAGTGAAGGCGATCGTAGCCTGTTAGGACCACCTAGTAACTAATTGACAAATGTTTCAGACAATAATTTGGTAATATTGCATATGAACATGGTCCAGACAGTAAATAATGGGATAGAAATTGAAACAATCAGTGAACAGGGAACTATTGACGATCGATCAGTCAGTAACAGTTCGCCTCAAGAATGTGAAATAACACAATAAAAACTTTCTAATACCGTTGATTCAGGTTTAGCATCAATCCACTTTTCTCAATTAAGTGAGAGTGCTTTTCAAGATACGAATATTGCTGGTGCAAACGCATTGACAACAAACAGAAAGGAACATGTTTCAGTCACTAATTGCAATTAATTCTAAATATTTGAACGCAATCAGAAACAAACATAGCACACAATGGAACAAAATCAGAAACCAACACAGCAACAACTTCAAAACGTAGACACAGATGACGAAATTAAACAAGCAATTGAACAAATGCGTGAAGACTTAACCACTGAGGTACGCAGAATCGAATCGAAATATCAAAACATTTCTGAAGATCTAAGAATACAAGTTTGTGAGTATTTTCAACCTATTCTTTCGCGACATGAGGGGACATTACAGAATCATTATGCAGCTATAAAAGAACTTCAGATCACTGTGCACGAAAATCACAAAACCTTGCAGGTTAAAATTGACTCTTTGGCATCTGCCGATAAAGTTGCGGGACTAGTACAAAATCAAGAAAACTTAAAGGACACAGTAGATGCGATTACGACACAAACGGACATTCAAAGTCTTATGCCTGAAAAACACACGGAGGAAATCAGTACAATATCGGAAACTTACGAATCAGTTAACGAATTTATCTCCGAAGGTAGATGATCATTTGAATTATACAAGGCCAGTAGCCTTTAATGAAACAGGGGAGTACGAGGAAATTACGAAATTTAAGCAGAGTCAGAAATTAATTAATACGCATCACAAAAGAGAAATAGGGGAAACTCAAGGTCAGTTGGATCAGGTGATACAAGAATTGCATATTTATCCATACAGAAAACTAACATGGTAATGATAAATGTAATTTCAGAGATCTTGAAAGGAGACGGCAGGATGCACTGAGCTTTGAGATGGACACGACGTAACAATGAGCGAGTTTGCGACTCGGCATCACGATGAGTTTGACTGTAAGCCCTTCATCACAACGCGTAAATTTAAAACATTCAAGAATTCTAGTAATAACATACATCCAAAAACCTGGCTTCATCAGTTTTCTCATTGTTTACCTCCTAAATGGCCATTAGAGGATAGATATAAATTAATGTGTGGCTATTTAGAAAATGAACCAGCTGTAAGAATGCAATCAGTTATTCGCGTCTGACATAGTAAAGGAGATTTTTATTGTGAATTCTTTTCTGCATATTGGCCTCAGGCTACACAAGATCGAGTAAAACCCAGTGTTATAATGATGAATAATTTTGGACAGTCTGAATTCTCCAGTCATATAAAATGTTTTGAATATGTGTTACATAAGAATCAGTATTTGGCAAAACCGTACAGCCACTCGGAACTCATTCACATTACCTTAGTTAAATTGCCTGAACACTTAAGACATATTATTTTGGCTGGACGTTGTAAAGATGATATCAATGCAATTCAGGGACTTTTTCAGCAACTGAAAATCTGCTCTGACAACAGCGTAATGCGAAAATAGGAAAACATCAGTTACAAGTCACATCCATCACAATTTAGGGTAATTTCAAAGAATGTTTACCTATCGAAGCCGCGATCTCCAAACGATAGATATCGAACGCGACTCTGGTGGCGGGCGTTATGATTATTTGTGAGGTTTTAGGGAAACCCACACGATTCATGTCGATAGCGAGTGGGATGTCTGGCGTTGTTGACGTTTCTTCGAACAAATGTCTCACGCCGAAGAATCTAATTCCATCCTTATGCAATATAGAGAACTGTTTGACCTTCTGTCGCAAATATGGACTATTACGGAATGAGTAATGGAGGAACTGTGTAGACTACGGATGGGCGAAGTGTATAAAACTTCATAAGAAGGGTTCTGATACTGAAATACCGCTAAAATTTCATTGCCAAAGGTGTGGAAAACGAACGACTGTCAGGAAGAATACATGATTTGACTATTCAAAATTATCAAACCAGACCAGCGTAATTCTTCTGACTTGATGGGTAGTGAGTACACCCTGTAAGTAACAGTTTCAGAAACTGATTTATCTACTTATACCGTGGGCGATTATTTCGAATTGGTGGACAAGTACAGCTGTTGTAGTGGACGAATCGCGCATAGCAAGAAGCAAAAACTAAAGAGGGTGACCTTCAAAGAATGAATTCAAAATATTTGGGCATTCGGTAATATAGAACGAGAGTCCCGGAAGTATTTTGTTGTGAGAGTGTTGCCGTGAGACTAAGAAACTTTAGTCGGTTTGATAAAGCACTTTATAATGCCCGGTAGTGAAGTCAGGCTTACAGTCCTACAAGATACCGAAAGCAGAAGGATTCAAACCCGAGATCGTCAACCACTATGAAGAGTTCGTGTCTTCGGATGACCCCAGTGTGCACACGAAGAACATCGAGCGGCTGTGGAAATCTGTGAAGTCTTCCATTTCTAGAGAAGGGCGTCCAGGAGAAAGAGATGAACTCTACTTGTTTCAGTACCTCTATTTCCGTAACTTCCGTTTGCAAATGAAAGTCAAAGCATGTGACACTCTACTCATATTTTATCGTGACATTGGCACTGTTTACCCAGGTTACGGCAAGAAGGGATTGCTTCCCATAGCATACACATCAAATGGACTTTCTCATGACGGCAACATGGACGACGAGTGAGGTAAGTCGTTTCCTCTGTAATTATAACAATTTTAGTAACGCTCTTCTTTTGTCGTTGCTGTAGTCACTATTATAAACGTGTTCATAACGCCCGACACCAAAGTCGCGTGATCGAAAAAATGGTTCAAATGGCTCTGAGCACTATCGGACTTAACATCTGAGGTCATCAGTTCCCTAGAACTTAGAACTACTTAAATGTAACTAATCTAAGGACATCACACGCATACATGCCCTAGGCAGGACTCGAACCTGCGACCTTAGCTGTCGGCCGTTCCATACTGAAGCGAGTAGAACCGCTCGACCATACCGGCCGGGTCGCGTAATCGATTTACAATCGCACGTTCGATATGTATCGTTTCAGCACGCGGCTTCGATAGTCAAACATTCTTCGAAATTATCATGACGACAGAAACAATAACTGCACACGACAAGCCTACCGTTATAACCCAAATCGTGACCAAAAGAGACACCACCCGTATGACACAATAATTACAGAGACAGGTCACATTTCCGTAGTAATGACTGTGACACAGACAGCCATAGAAACAGGCAGTATGTGAACCAGAGTAGTTATTATCAAGAGAGACAAACGAATTCAGACGCAACAGCCCATTCCGTAATTATGATTCTGGCAGAAATTTTCCACCACTTAATCGGTAATAAAGAAACTACAAAAATTACCGACAAGAGGACAGACTCTTAGTCATGACAATAGACCTGAATTTAATCAGAACTGATTGAAATACGGCCGTTCACTTTCGACGAGTTGATATTGTAGAAATTAAACCTCTAAATCCCAGTGACGACGCGCGATAAGAAAGAGATAAAGGTCAACACTCGGACCGCAGGCAGCTACAAAACGTACTTATGAGGCTGACGACGTAGCTCCCATGACTATCGGTTATGTGAAAATGGATGACATTAGGGACACATTACTCCAGGAACATGACATGAAACAGAACAATACTGAAAATACTGTAATTCAAATCACAACATCTGACATAAAATTTACGACTTTGAAGTCACATTCCATAGTTTTTACTCACAAAACAGGAAAATTTAAAGCATTTCAGTACAAATTTCGCTTTCGTGAGAATACAAAATTTTGCGTCAGACCATACGTAATTCCGGCACATTATAGGGACCGGGTTTGAACGGAATACAGTCTACGCTTGACGAGAACCAGTGGTAAGCTCATACAATAATCCATTACATGTTGTTGAGAAGAAAATCGATTCGATCACGTTAGTCTTAGATACCAGACAAATAAATACCATAATCATTCCTAAAACAGACATGTTGCTTTGGAAGAACTTATTCAGAATTTCAAAGGCGTAAAAGTGTTATCATCTATTGATCTCAGATCCAGCTTTTACCAAACTGAACTTCATCCATAATGTAGAAAATATACGGCAATTTTTTGATTCGGCATTTGATGTCAATTTCGGAAACTTCTTTTTGGTTTGAATATTTCTTTGGCAGAATTGATTCGTCGTCTAAATTCCATATTACCTGAGTTTTTAAAACGACACATCATCTCGTACGTTGATGAGACTTTAATAGCAGAAGCCTCTTGGGAACAATATGATCCTATCCTCAACAGTTCGTTACGTATTTTTGCTGAATCTGGAATTACAGTTAACTAGGAAAAATCCGAATTCGGTAGGACAAATGTGAAGTTTTTCGGTCACATTATTTCTTCTGAGGGCATTCAGCTGGATCCTGGAAAGTTGGAAGCAATCAGAGCTATTCCTGTTCCTTCCACAAAAAGACAGGATGGCAGTTTTCTAGGTATCGTGAATTTCTACCGTCGTTTTCTGGAAATGGAAATAATAGTAACTCCAAAACTTTGCTCTCTCACTGGCAGAAAGATTGTTTGGAACTAGGATAAACAAGCGCAGTTGTAATTTGATTCTTTGAAAGAAGCGCTATATAACGCACCAATCTTAGCTCACCCCGAAACTGTCACAGGATTTCTGTCTTAGCATGCAGTGTTCTAAAGTTGGTCTTGGTGCCCATTTATTTCAAGAAGCTGTAGAAAATCACATCACTGTTCAGAAAACCATCGCTTTTGCTAGTCTCGAGCTAAGAAAATCTGAGAAAAACTATTCTTTCACTGAAGTGGAAGCTTTAGCTATCGTTTGAGCATTTGACTTATTTCGTTTCTTTCTTTCTGGCCATCATGGAGACTTGCAATTTTTATGTCTTCAAACCT
This sequence comes from Schistocerca gregaria, assembly GCF_023897955.1. Classification (NCBI taxonomy): domain Eukaryota; kingdom Metazoa; phylum Arthropoda; class Insecta; order Orthoptera; family Acrididae; genus Schistocerca; species Schistocerca gregaria. The sequence goes on from NC_064923.1 coordinate 531,800,371, forward strand.
AAATCTTGACAGGCTGAAACATTGGGCATTATTTCTGCAATAGTTTCGCATCACAATAGCCTATATTCCCAGCACGGAAAACATCGTTGCGAATGCACTTTCACGTGCACCTACTGGCCTTGAGAAAAGCGACACCAAAGCCAATCTTGAGAAAAATTTCAGTATTCTTTAAATGCAAAAAGTAGCTTTGGAATACTTCGTCACTACATCTTTAATGGACATTGCTCATGAGCAAGACAACGATCCGATTTGGAGAGACATTAAAAGTAAATGGCATGATAGGACACACACGCTGAATCGTCATTATTACATTGTTAGAAACAACATACCCTTCAAACGTTGATGACAAGCTATGCGTACTTTGTATTCTAGACGATTTTGTTAATAAGCTCATTTGGCTCATTTATTTGCGCTAAGCACATTTTGGTCCACAAAAATGTTATCATATACTTCGGATGACTTGTTATTTTAACAACATGGAAAAGTTATTAGGAGAGTTCTGTCTTTTTGTAAACATTGTGAGAAGGCTAAACCATTTACTATCTCACATCGTGCTGCATTGTTTCTTAATATTTCTACTAGATTAAAAGAATTAGCTGCAGCTGATCTTCTGGGACTCCTTATTATATCATTGAATGCATATCCGTACGTTTTCGTCAATAGTCAACTTGCTTCAAAATTTGTCTCTTTCACACCGTTCCGCAAAGCCACTGGACGCACTCTATTCGATGACATTGTTAAAAAAAATTAGGTGAAGTTGGACACGTTGACAAGGTCGTTTCAGATAACGGACCACAATTCAGATCTGCTATTTGGCAACGCATTCTTCAGAATCATAAAATCAAACCTGTTTTTATTTCATTCTACCCTCCACATTGTGACCCGCCTGAACGCATTATGAAAGAAATTAATAAGCTTTGAATACTATATTGTCACAGGACGCATCAGTAGTGTGAAAGATACCTACACTTATTTCAAAATGTACTGAATGGAATGCCTCTTGACTCCACCGCTTTATCGCCTATTCCTGTACTGAAGAGTGAGGAACCACCTTTCAGAATCAGAGAGCTTTTATCTTTTCCCAGTACACGTAAACTTCGACATAAAGACAGACTTGATTTGGCTACTGAAAATACAAATTCTGCAGCAGACAAAAGGAGAAAACTACACGGTAATACCAATACAAAGAAACTACAGATTGTTCAAAAAGTTCTCCTTAAAATCCGTTCATTGTCACATAAGAAGAAACATTTGAATTACAAATTTTTTATGATTTACAATGGACCTTGAAGGATCCGACGTATACGATGTGATAATGCGATGAAGCTGAAACTCTGTGTACTAAGAAAAGTAAAGGCTTAACCACATTTCTCGTGTCAAACCCTTTATTGAGAAACAATTTGCTTTCTGAATTTTTCATTCCAAGTTACTATTACGCTTTGTCACATTCAAAAACTGTTAACATGCAGCGATGTTTTGAACTTAACTATCCAGTGAAGCACCTATGCAACATATTAAGACAGTAATTTTACAGGAACACTTCTACGGGGTACAAACGACACAGTCTTATTGTGAGCATATTTTCTCTAATGAGTTGCATGCTTACGTCACGACTATAATGCTCACATTCTTGGAACATATACTGCTAATGAGGTTTTACTGCAACATTTTTGTTTACTTGAAAAGACATTTTGAATTAAAGTACTTTCTAAGAGGTCACAGATGCCAAAGTATTCGGTTTGTTTGAGAGCTACATGATTATATTACGACGCTACTAAAGAGGGACACGGTTTTTAATTTTGCTTTTCCACTGTATCAGTTTTATTTATGCACAGTCTTTTATGTTCTTATGGAAAGTAAAACACGTTTTGGTAATGACTTTTGTGATATGAGTACAGTGAGACAGGTATTTTCATAACACCCCTATACATTAAGTTACAGTACTTTGAAGGTCATGGCCATGAATGTAGTAACTACTACATCTTTACGCATAGAACTTTTACGTAAGACAAGGTAAGTGCATTGATTTTTGGAGAACTTTGCTTGTAAACGACTACTACGACACTTGTCAAATTTTTACCGCTAAGCAATGTCAGAAATTTTCTTGCAGCAACAAGTACATTTTACCACTACATTATACGCATTTGCGTGATTACCTCTTGTACTTGAAACATTATGACAAATATTTTTGAACTACAATGATACAGAGAAGGTTTTCGGTGATGCATTTCATTCTGCAATTTTAATCTCTAAGATCTGAGGTATAATTACATTAACCCTCAAGGAGATACGCCTACTTTGTGTACTATGCGTGTGGCCAGTGCAAGGAGACCTACCTAATACGTATTTAACAGTTTTCTACATTGGTACCACATTTCTCTAACAGAGAATTACACAGCTATCTGGTCACTTAGCAAAAACAGAGAAATTAACATTTTTACTACATCACTGACACATGTGTACACATTTACACAATTGGATTACTTTGCATTTATGAAATTCTAATTTGTCTGAGTTTTGTGAACTATTCAAAAACGTTTTCGGAACCATTGTGATACTGCGAGAGCTTTGAGTGATGTGTGCTGTATGGTATCATGATTTTTAGTAGTTTGTGGTAGATGATCCTACTGAAACGAGGAGAGAGCATTTTTTAGAGGTTTTGAGGTTATTGAAGAAAGTTACGACGATTTTTAGATTTGATTGATGTGTTATGATGATATTAATACTGCTGATATGTATATTATGATGTCGATAGATGGTTATGATCAACATGAAAACTGCTACGGTCGCAGGTTCGAATCCTGCCTCGGGCATGGCTGTGTGTGATGTCCTTAGGTTAGTTAGGTTTAAGTAGTTCTAAGTTGTAGGGGACTGTTGATCTCAGTAGTTAAGTGCCATAGTGCTCAGAGCCGATATGAAAAATGGGCATATATGTGAATGTGAGTACGAGTATGCCGACGGAAATTATTGGACACTGTTATTGATGAGATTTCGTTTCCACACTCTTCCCCTGTAATTTTTGAAACTGTGAATTTTTTTTATTTGTAGGAAACTGTCATTGTAGGTAAAACTGTTTTCGTAAATAATTTGGTAAAGAGTATATGTTAACTTCACATAATGCTCTGATGTGCTCTTCGAATTCTACTAATTGTTGTGTTGCCTTTCAACTTTACTGGTGCCGCTTAAGCCACTTTGAATCTCACTGCACTCCCACAGGCGCTTGCAGAGCTGTAGCAAAGAGATGCCGTTGAGCTCGCTATTGACATTTCTTTACAAAACACACTACAAAAACGATATACACTACTATTTGTAAACATATGATTACACTTGGTTTTTGAACTTTGTGCTACTTACTGAAATGCTTATGAACTGATGAGAAATATTCTGATGTTTACACATGTGATTATGAGAAGTGTCTCTTTATGAGAGTTGAGACAATTACTACTGACTTATGAAATGCCACATGGCTATTGAATGAAGTTTTATGCTTTGTTTGTACATAATTAATTATTTTATTTGGTATCTGGTTTCTAGCTATGCTCCAGCATTGGTTTTATGAAATACCATCTAATACATATACTATGTATTTTCTGTCAACACACCTATAAAATAATACTTTTATGATCCACATTCTTAAGAAAGAGCACTAGGAAAGGAAAGAACAATAAGAAGGAGAAATGACTAGTAACACGAACGGAATACATAATTTTTGTTTCAAGAACTTGGTAATATTTTTGGTAAATTAAGTTATTGGGTTGCAGCAGTTTAGCGTTAAGAAGTGACATAGAACCATTGCTTTTTACGTGGGAAATAGTATAGGTTTTCTCACTTGTGCAGGGCTTTGCATAATTTTGATGATTATCGATGCACACACGCTATTGTAATATACATATATATTTCCCTTATCTGCAATCCTGTCTGTATTGTAATTTTTGTAGCTTGTGTTTTGCCATGTTTAGGTGTAAGTTATTGCATTTGCTGGTGCTATTTGTCAGGTAATGTCTCACTGAATTTTACTTTGTATTTCTGTGTTAAGCCCGTTTTACCACTGATTTGTGTCTTTTGTTTGAGCATATTGCCTTTTACTATTTGTAATTTTGCATTTGCTTTGCTAATTTAGACACGATGCAGATGGATTTGTCAATTTGCGTTTTTGTCTTTGTTTTTTGCGTTAAGTTTTTGTGCTACTGCATTGTCTCATCCTCTAGTTTATGTATCTGCACTCACTAGATTTAACTTAGCTTAAGAGTAGGTGTGTCATATAAGAAAATGAGTTCTGATGAGTTGAGAAGAAATCCATTGAGAAGCTATAAGAAGAAGTTCTGGCTAAAGAGTATTGTAAAATGAGGAAAAATTATTTTGGAAGATAAAATGCACAGATATAAGTAGGGTATAGTGACAACAGGTTTCGGCAGGACTTTCTTGGAAACGCGCGATGAGCTAAGAAAAATATGGAAGTATAAGCACTGGTTGAAAGTACAAATACAAATAGCATGCTTAGGTAGGATTTTTTGTGGAGACAAATGCTGAAGTAAGAGAGGTCTGCGAGAATAGAATGAAGTTTTCATTGGAAATGAACTAGTTTTGGTTAAAGCATAGGTATAAAATGTACACCGCAAGTACAGCTGTATCAAATGTTACTCATACGCTCTGACACATTTAAGCTTGAAAACAGACCTGTCCTCTCCTTGGTGTTACTCTGATACGTTAATGTGCACCCTGTGTTTTTCCTGTCTCTTCCTGTTTACCTGATAAGATAAAGATCGTAACACTTCTTTCCTTCTAATACTAGGCTGCATTCACTATGATGAGGAATACTGTTATCCTCCAACCTAATCTCTGTTCTTTATTCCATTTCGTTTACTTTAGGACGATGTTCAGACATTGTTTAATCTATTATGTGTTCTTTTATCTATCCTTGTGCCAAGTTAATATTTCTACTGATATTTTCATTTTTCTTTTAGTTACTTACGTCATAATTTCTGTAATACTCGTACATATACTTATTTCTCTTTTTTCTGTATTACTACAAATGTTATTTCTTTTATCATGTTCTTTACATGTGACGTTTCCTTTGAATTTGTAATTGTATTCTAATGCTATAAAACTGTAATTGTATAGAGATCAGTACTTCGAGTTAGGTAAATATTAGATATTCTTTTTAATTGCACACATTTGTCTGTTCATGATACTATATATATATAAAAACTCGGAGGTAATATGTCTGTTTTAGTGTTTGCACGTGTTTTGATAATTCAGGAAGGGATTGGTTGAAAACATTGCTGATTGTATGGACATAGCAAAAAAAGTGGTAAGTGCGCGATTGGTGGCTCAGTGGCTTTTTATATGCATCAATACTGATTAAAGAATGGTTATTCATGGACGTGATATATTATGCTCAAGACTCTTCAGTTGTGCAATTGTGAATGTTCTCCTGCACAATCGCAACAGAAGGCTGCTTGCCATCTCTGCAAGGACTGTAGTGGAACTCTGTATGGAACTCTATATAAATGTCTTACAAGGGTTAAATAGGCCTCAGAGGTAGAAAATCTCTGTCCTGACTTCACATAGAAGTGTGTATTCTCTATCCTTCTGTAGATGGTACTGCCGACGTGGAATATAACAGACATATTCTCCAAAAGCAACTAAATCAAACCTACATTAACAAAGTGATTTACGGTATATGTAAGTACTGTGACAAATTCTTGTTTTCCCCTCAGTTTTTACGCTGAACAAGATGTCGCCATTGTCTTGTAAACTGATTAAGAATTTGTAAGTTATATCGGCAACATTAAAATTTTCTAAAAATTCTTGTAAAATTCCTTAATAATAAAAGAATCCACTCTCCAAAATGTAACACACATTAAAATTTCACGTCCAGCATTTTGTAATGTTTACAGTGCTTTAGAAAAGTGTCCGAAATCCAGTATATTCCTTCTATGTCCGCCATAGAGCATGATGACACAGCACGGCAACTTTAATTTGGCTGAACGGACGGCGGATGGGACTTCAGCCAGCTCGCTACTGTCTGCTTTCATCCCAAGCGGATGTGATCCATATGACCAACTAAATCTCTCATAGAGTTTCTCGTTGTTCGGGTCTCTTTTCCTGATTGACGCGTAGAAATGTATCACCATAATTTGCAACACAGGGCAGAGCAAATTTTTTAAAGCTGCATCACGGCTGAATGGACACTTAATGGTTTAATTTTTGCTGCAAAATTAAATATTTCCAAGAATTGTTATGTCATATGACGTATGAAAATGTCTATAGTGAGAGATTTAAGTGAAGGTTATTTAAATATTTAAGGAAATCATTAATTTACCCGTCCAGATATCCGCGCGAGTTAACACGCCCTCCTGACATTCCAGAGGTGGGCTAGCCCCGGATCGAACCCACCCACTGGATCCACGAAGGGGACCGCTGTGACAAACAACTACATCAATAGCTGGCTGCTACACACATCCGGAACCCGTGGTCTAGGGGTAGCATTTTTGATTACTAATCAGAACGTCCTCGGTCCTGTGTTCGAAACCCGCCATTGCTTGAATTCTAATTAATGATTAGCATTGGCGGCCAAAAACTTCCGACATATGAGGTCACCCTCAACCTGCCAACGGCTTTGTCACAGAGAGCGGAGGAGTGGATAGAGGTCCAGGGCATGCTCTTGTCCTAGGAGTGGGAAACTGCCCCTAATGGTGGAAGAATCAGCAATGATCAACAGCATGAGGATGCATTCAAGACACGTAACGTGTATCCCGAGGACATTTGGCCTGACATAGGGAAAGCGTCATGATGGTCTCTCCATTGACAGAAGATTCCAGAAGAGTCCCCCGTTGGGATCTCTGGGAGGGGACAGCCCAGGGAGGGGTGACCATGAAAAGTAAGATAGAATAGTCAAAGAAAGGAAAACATTCTACCAGTCGGGGTGTGGATTGTCACATGCCTGAACGTGGTAGGGAAACTATAAAATCTGAAAAGGGAAATACAAAAGCTCAATCTAGATATATTAGGGGTCAGTGAAATGAAATTGAAAGACGACAAGTATTTCTGGTCAGATGAGTATAGATTAATATCAACAACAATAGAAAATGATATAACAGGAGTAGGATTAGTTATGAATAGCCAGGTAGGGTAAAGAGTGCGTTACTGTGAATAGTTCAGTTTTAGGATTGTTCTTATCAGAATCAACAGCAAATCAAAATCGACAGCGATAGTTTAATTATGCAAACCGACGTCGCAAGTTGAAGATGAAGAGATAGAGAAAGCATATGATGATACTGAAAGAGTAATATAATACATAAATGGAGATGAAATTATAACAGTCATGGGGGACGGGAATGCAAATGTAGAGGAAGGAGAAGAACAAATGGTTACAGGAAAATGTGTGCCTTGGACAATGAATGAGAGAAAAGAAAGACTAAGTTAGTGCTGTAATAAATTTCAGGTGGTAATAGAGAATACTCTCTTCAATAATAACAAGAGAAGTAGAAATATTTGGAAAAGGCCGAGTAATAGGAGAAGATTTCAGTTAGATTGCATCATGGTCAGACAGAGATTCCGAAATCAGATACTGGATTGTAAGGCGTACCCAGTAGCGGATAGAGACTCAGTAGACTTAAGTCTAAGGCATTAGTCAGGAAGAATCAATACGCAAAGAAGTGGGATACAATGTGCTAAGGAATGACGAAATACGCTTGAATTTCTCCAAGGCTATAGGTACAGCATAAGGAATAGCTCAGTAGGCAGTACGGTTGAAGGGAAATGGATATCTATAAAAAGGGCGATCACAGAGGTTGGATGGAAAAACATAGGTAAAAAGAAGTTACCTGCGAAGAAACAGTGGAAAAGACGGGATATATTTCAGTTGATCAAAGAAGAAAATACAAAAATATTTAGAGAAATTCTGGAATGCAGAAATACAAGTCGCTGAGGAGTGAAATAAATAGGAAGTGCAGGGAAGCTAAGACGAAATGGCTGCATGAAAAATGTGAAGAAATAGAAAAAGAAAAGAGTGTCAGAAGGACAGACAAGGCAGACAGGAAAGTCAAAAAAACATTCCGTAACATTAAAAAGCAAGGGTGGGACAATAAGAGTGCAATGGGAATTCCACAGTTAAATGCAGAAGTGAGAGGTGATACGTAGAAAGACTACACGGAAAGCCTCTATGAGGAGAAAGATTTGTCTTAAGTGATATAAGAAGAATCATGAGTAAATTTAGAAGAGATAGGTGATCCAGTACTATAATCAGAATTTAAGAGAGAACTTAAGATCAAATAAGGCAAAAGGGATGGATAACATTCTGTCAGAATTTCTAAAATCATTGGAGGAAGTAGCAACAAAACGACTATTTACGTTGGTGTGTAGAATGTATAAATCTGTTAAATATCATCTGACTTTTGGAAAAAATGTCATCCACACAACTCTGAAGACGGCAAGAGCTGACATTTGCGAGAATTACTTCACTATCTGCTTAACAGCTCACGCATCTAAGTTAATTACAGTTATAATATATAGAAGAATAAAAAAAAAATTGGATGTACTAGATGACGATCAGTTAACCTTTAGAAAAGGTAAAGGCACGAGAGAGGGAATTCCGTCGTTGCGGTTAGTAATGGGAGCAATAGCAAATAAAAATCAAGACACGTTATTAGGATTCGTCGACCTGGAAAAAGCGTTGGAAAATGTAAAATGGTGCGAGATGTTCTGAGTAAAATGGGGTAAAGTATAGGAAGATCTACAACAGCTAAGATGGTACAATAAGAGTGAACGACCAAGAACGAAGTGCTTGGATTAAAATGGGTGTAAGACAGGGATGTAATCTTTCACCTCTGCTATGCAAACTGTGCATCGAAGAAGCAATGATGTAAATAAAAGAAAGGAGTGGAAATAAATTTCAAGGTGAAAGGATATCAATGATACGACTCACTGATGACGCTGCCGTCCCGTCCTGCGTAAAAGTGATTAGGAATTACATGAGCCCCTCAATGGAATGAGCAATCTAATGGGTTCAGAATATGGGCTGAGAGTAAATTGAAGAAGGAACAAAGTAATGAGAAGAAGGAGAATGAACAACGAGAAAACATCAGGACTGATAGTCACGAAGTTAATGAAGTTAAGGAATTTTGCTACCTAGATAGTAAAATAACCAATTAGAGATCGAGCAAGCAGGACATCAAAAGGAGACTAGAAATGGTAGAAAGGGCATTCCTGGCCAATACAAGTCTACTAGTACCATACGTAGGCCTTCATTTGAGGAAGAAGTTGGTGAGGGAGAAGATGTGGTGATAAATACGAATGTTGAAAATTAGGTGGACTGAGAAAGTAAGGAATGAAGAGGTCCTTCATAGAATCGGATAGGAAAGGAATATATGGAGAACACTGATAAAGAGAAAAAACAGAATGGTAGGACATCTGTTAAGATATGAGAGATTGACTTCGATGTAGAGAGAGCTGCAGAGGGAAAAGTTGTAGAGGAAGACAGTTATTGGAACAGATCCAGCAAGTAACTGAAGACGTAAATAGCAAGTGCTACTCTGAGGTGAAGAGGTTGCCACAGGAAAGTAACTAGTGGCGGGCCCCATCAAACCAGTCATAAGACTGACTAAAGTACACAGTCATTTGGAAAACTTTCGCTCACTATCATATGGTATGAGAAACAGAAACATAGACTGATGGAGTACCCATGTTCTATGTGGAGGCAGGTTAAGGGGGGGGGGGGAGGGAGGCATGTAACCACCCTCTACCTCTATCACTATCTACTCCAGAATTACACTCCATCCTGATATAAAAACAGAATATGGCTAGGGAAAAGAAGAATAAAAGTTAAATGATAAATTTAATAATATTTTCTTTAAGTATCTAAAAGGGCACGTCGTATTGTTGCTGGAAATGAAATATACATTACTATAGAGTAGGGAGTCTCTAAAGCCGTTTCCCACCACCCATAAACACAGTGAAAGGATACGTCAATATTTCCCAAAGTATTTTTAATTCAGAACAATACCTGCAGAATATACCTTTGAGATTGCTCTGTGCCCTGACGTTTCATTTCTGCACAAGCTTTCACTCGTGTCTCCAATATCAGTCCACAACGGGGTGTGATATCACTGCTAAGATTCGAGAGAGGACGACAGATAGAATGGCTAATTAGTGGCGGCAGTGTGAAAGTCTTACTTGCTTCCCGTGCACTGACGGCAAAACAAGTCCACATCAGAAACCAACAAATAAAGTGAAATTACAATGAAATCAGACCGTTAGTTGCTTATAGGCGTTAATAAATATCAACGGGGACAATTGAAAAATAAAGATACCATCTTCATACCGGCCAATTATCTTCTTCAGTGCGGATGCACTGACATTGCTGAAACTCTTAAAAGAATCAGGGAGTAATGAGTATAGACCTTCTGGTGACAAACAGACCCGAACTATTTGAAACAGCGCAGAACCGGGAATCAGCGATCATAAAGCGGTTACTGCATCGATGATTTCAGCAGCAAAAAGAAATATTAAACAAGGTAGGAAGATTTTTCTGTTTAGCAAAAGTGACACAAAGCAGGTTTCAGAGTACCTGACAGTCAACACAGAAGTTTTGTTTTAAGTACATATAGTGTTGAGGATCAGTAGAAAAAATTCAAAACCATCGTACAATATGCGTTACATGAGTATGTGCCAAGCAAGATCGTAAGAGTTGGAGAAGAGCCACCGTGGTACAACAAACAAATTAAAAAACTGCGGAAGCAAAGGCAACTTCACAGCAAAAATAAACATAGCCAACGCCTTGTAGACAAACAAACATTACGCCAAGTGTAGCGTGAGGAGGGCCATGCGAGAGGCGTTCAATGAATTCGAAAGTAACGTTCTATGTACTGACTTGGCAGAAAATTGTAAGAAATTTTGGTCTTATGTCAAAGCGGCTGGTAGATCAAAAGACGAGTGTACCCGTGGTCTAGGCGTTGTTCGGCCAGAGGGTTTAGCTAACCGCTGTAATAAAAAAGCTGAGTGAACGGTTTAGCGAACAACCTGAACGGGTGTCATGAGACGTCCTCGCAGATCGTATACAACGAACAAAATAGAACAAAATGAGATCAATAAAGGATTTTAAAAATAGGTGTATCGTCTTTGATTCATAATCAAAACGTCTTCGGTCCCGGATTCGATCCTCGCCACTGCCTAAATTTTGATAAATAATCAGCATTGGCGGCCGAAGACTTCCGGCATAAGAAGTCAGCCTCATTCTGCCAATGACCTTGTCAAAGAGGGCGGAGGAGCGGATAGAGGTTCAGGGCACTCTCTTGTCCTAGGGCTGGAAAATTCCCCCTAAGTGCGGAAGAATCAGCAATGATTAACGACATGAGGATGCAGAAGGCAATGGAAACCACTGCATTAAAGACACGTAACGTGTATCGACAGGACATGTGGCCTGTAGTCGAAGAAGTCTCATGATGATCTCTAAATTAGCAAAAGATTCCGGAATAGTCCCCCATTCGGATCTCCGGGAGGGGACTGTCAGGGACTGTCAGGGGCAGGTTACCATGAGAAAAAGGTTGAATAATCAACGAAAGGATAATGTTCTGCGAGTCGAGGCGTGGAATGTCAGAAGCTTGAACGTGGTACGGAAACTAGAAAATCTGAAAAGGGAAATGCAAAGGCTCAATCTAGATATAGTAGGGGTCAGTGAAGTGGAAGGAAGAAAGGATTTCTGGTCAGATGAGTATTGGGTAATGTCAACAGCAGCAGAAAATGGTATAACAGGTGTAGGATTCGTTATGATTAGGAAGGTAGGGCAAAGGGTGTTTTGCTGTGAACAGTTCAGTGCCCGGGTTGTTCTAATTAGAATGGACAGCAGACCAACAACGACAACGATAGTTCAGGTATACATGCCGACGTCGCAAGCTGAAGATGAACAGATAGAGAAAGTGTATGAGGATATTGAAAGGGTAATGCAGTATGTAAAGGGGGACGAAAATCTATTAGTCACGGGCGACTGGAATGCAGTTGTAGGGAAAGGAGTAGAAGAAAAGGTTACAGGAGAAAATGGCCTTAGGACAAGGAATGAAATAGGAGAAAGACTAATTGAGTTCTGTAACAAGTTTCAGCTAGTAATAGCGAATACCCTTTTCAAGAATCACAAGAGGAGGAGGTATACTTGGAAAAGGCCGGGAGATGCGGGAAGATTTCAATTAGATTACATCATGGTCAGACAGAGATTCCGAAATCAGATACTGTATTGTAAGGCGTACCCAGGAGCAGATATAGACTCAGATCACAATATAGTAGTGAGGAAGAGTAGGCTGAAGTTAAAGACATTAATCAGGAAGAATCAATACGCTAAGAAGTAGGATACGGAAGTTCTAAGGAATGACGAGTTACGTTTGAAGTTCCCTAACGCTATAGATACAGCAATAAGCAATAGCGCAGTTGGCAGTACAGTTGAAGAGGAATGGACATCACTAAAAAGGACCATCACAGAAGTTGGGAAGGGAAACATAGGTACAAAGAAGGTAGCTGCGAAGAAACCATGGGTAACAGAAGAAATACTTCAGTTGATTGATGAAAGGAGGAAGTACAAACATGTTCCGGGAAAATCAGGAATACAGAAATACAAGTCGCTGAGGAATGAAATAAATAGGAAGTGCAGGGAAGCTAAGACGTAATGGCTGCAGGAAAAATGTGAAGACTTCGAAAAAGATATGATTGTCCGAAAGACAGACTCAGCTAACTGGATATTCAAAACAAGTTTTGGTGACATTAAAAGCAACGGTGGTAACATTAAGAGTGCAACGGAAATTCCACTGTTAAATGCAGAGGAGAGAGCAGATAAGTGAAAAGAATATATTGAAAGCCTCTATGAGGGTGAAGATTATTCTGATGTGATAGAAGAAGAAACAGGAGTCGGTATAGAAGAGATAGGGGATCCAGTATTAGAATCGGAATTTAAAAGAGCCTTGGAGGTCTTACGCTCAAATAAGGCAGAAGGGGTAGCTAACATTCCATCAGCATTTCTAAAATCATTAGGGGAAGTGGCAACAAAACGACTATTCACGTTGGTGTGTAGAATATATGAGTCTGGGGACATACCAAATGACTTTCGGAAAAGCATCATCCACACAAATCCGAAGACGGCAAGAGCTGACAACTGCGAGAATTATCGCACAATCAGCTTAACAGCTCATGCATCGAAGCTGCTTACAAGAATAATATACAGAAAAATGGAAAAGAAAATTGATAATGCGCTAGGTGACGATCAGTTTGGCTTTAGGAAAAGTAAAGGCACGAGAGAGGCAATTCTGACGTTACGGCTAATAATGGAAGCAAGGCTACAGAAAAATCAAGACACGTTCATGGGTTTTGTCGACCTGTAAAAAGCATTCGACAGTATAAAATGGTGCAAGCTGTTCGAGATTCTGAAAAAAGTAGGGGTAAGCTACAGGGTGAGACGCGTAATATACAATATGTACAACAATAAAGAGGGAATAATAAGAGTGGACGATCAAGAACGTAGTGCTCGTATTAAGAAGGGTGTAAGACAAAGCTGTAGCCTTTCGCCCCTATTCTTGAACCTGTACATCGAGGAAGCAATGATGGAAATAAGAGAAAGGTTCAGGAGTGGAATTAAAATACAAGATAAAAGGATATCAATGATACGATTCGCTGATGACAATGCTATCCTGAGTGAAAGTGAAGAAGAATTAAATGATCTGCTGAACGGAATGAACAGTCTAATGAGTACACAGTATTGTTTGAGAGTAAATCGGAGAAAGACGAAGGTAATGAGAAGTAGTAGAAATGAGAACAGCGAGAAACTTAACATCAGGATTGATGGTCACGAAGTCAACGAAGTTAATGAATTCTGCTACCTAGGCAGTAAAATAACCAATGACGGACGGAGCAATGAGGACGTCAGAAGCTGACTCCCTATGGCAAAAAAGGCATTTCTGGCCAAGAGAAGTCGACTAATATCAAATACCGGCCTTAATTTGAGGAAGAAATTTCTGAGGATGTACGTCTGGAGTACAGCGTTGTATGGTAGTGAGATATGGACTGTGGGAAAACCGGAACAGAAGAGAATCGAAGCATTTGAGATGTGGTGCTATAGACGAATGTTGAAAATTAGGTGGACTGACAAGGTAAGGAATGAGGAGGTTCTACGCAGAATCGGAGAGGAAAGGAATATGTGGAAAACACTAATAAGGAGAAGGGACATGATGATAGGACATCTGCTAAGACATGATGGAATGACTTCCATAGTACTAGAGGGAGCTGTAGAGTGCAAAAACTGTAAACAAAGACAGATATTGGAATACGTCAAGCAAATAATTGAGGACGTAGGTTGCAAGTGCTACTCTGAGATGAAGAGGTTAGCAGAGGAAAGGAATTCGTGGCGGGCCGCTTCAAAGCAGTCAGTAGACTGATGACGAAAAAAAAAAAAGAAAAGATCAAAAGAAAATGTCCAGACAGTCTGTGACCAAAATGGTACTGATACCGAGGATGACAGAGTAAAGGCCGAAATCATAAGTATTTTTTTCCAAAGCTGTTTCACTGAGAAAGACTGCACTGTAGTTCCTTCTCTATACTGTCGCACAGATGACAAAATGGTAGATTTCGAAATAGACGACAGAGGGATAGAGAAACAATTAAAATCGCTCAAAGGAAGACAGGCCGCTGGACCTGATGGGATACCAGTTCGATTTTACACAGAGTACGCCGTAGTGCTCTAGAGGAGCGTAGCGTTCCAAAGGATTGGAAAAAGGCACAGGTCATCCCCATTTTCAAGAAGGGATGTCGAACAGATGTACAGAACTATAGACCTATATCTCTAACGGCGATTAGTTGTAGAATTTTGGAACACTTATTATGTTCGAGTATAATGACTTTTCTGCAAACTAGAAATCTATTCTGTAGAATCAGCATGGGTTTCGAAAAAGACGATTGTGTGAAACCCAGCTCGCGCTATTCGTCCACGAGTCTGAGAGGGCCATAGACACGGGTTCCCAGGTAGACGCCGTGTTTCTTGACTTCCGCAAGGCGTTCGATACAGTTCCCCACAGTCGTTTAATGAACAAAGTAAGAGCACATGGACTATCACACCAATTGTGTGATTGGATTGAGGAGTTCCTAGATAACAGAACGCAGCATCTCATTCTCAATGGAGAGAAGTCTTCCGAAGTAAGAATGATTTCAGGTGTGCCGCAGGGGAGTGTCGTAGGACCGTTGCTATTCACAATATACATAAATGACCTTGTTAATGACATCGGTAGTTCACTGAGGCTTTTTGCGGATGATGCTCTGGTATATTGAGAGGTTCTGACAATGGAAAATTTTACTGAAATACAGGAAGATCTGCAGCGAATTGACGCATGGTGCAGGGAATGGCAATTGAATCTCAATGTAGACAAGTGTAATCTGCTGCGAATACATAGAAAGAAAGATCTCATGTCATTTAGCTACAATATAGCAGATCAGCAACTGGAAGCACGTAATTCCATAAATGATCTGGGATTACGCATTAGGAGTGATTAAAATTGAATGATGATATAAAGTTGATCGTCGGTAAAGCAGATGCCAGACTGAGATTCAATGGAAGAATCCTAAGGAAATGCAATTCGGATGCTAGTTCACCAACTGCTTGAATACTGCTCAGTGGGATCCGTACTGGATAGGGTTGATAGAAGAGATTAGATTAGATTAGTTTTTCGTTCCAAAGATCCATTCTGAGGAGATCCTCTTGGATGTGGAACATGTCCTTTTTTTAGCTGAAATAACACTACTAATAGTATGAATATATACATCACCTGTTTCTATTAAAAAAAATCTTCAATGGAATAAAAGGAGTTGGTCACTAGTAAGTCTTTCAGGCTCCTTTTAAACTGATCTTTATTTGTAACTAAATTTTTTATGTTTGCTGGCAAATTATTGAAGATGAGTGTTCCTTAGTAGTGAACCCCTTTTTGAACTAAAATAAGTGCTTTTAAGTCCTCCTGCAGATCATTTTTGTTCCTGGTATTGTATGTATGAACTGAGCTGTTTGTTGGAAAAAAGAGATATATTATTTAGGACAAATTTCATTAAGGAGTAAATATACTAAGAGGCAGTGATTAGTATACCCAGTTCTTTGAAGAGTTTTCTACATGTCATCTGTGAATTTACTCCACAAATACTATGTATTACACGCTTTTGGACTCTGAAAACTTTTGTTCGACTTGAAGAGTTACCCCAAAATATCATACCATATGACATTATGGAATTAAAGCAGGCAAAGTATGCAAGCTTTTTCATTTTTATGTCGCCTATGTCTGCTAACACTCGAATTGCAAATACAGATTTGTTAAGGCGTTTCTGCAGTTGTGTGGTGTGTTCCTCCCTACTGAATTTGTTATCAAATTGTAATGCCAGGAATTTGTCAACCTCTTCTATTGCTCTTCTTCATACTTTACACGTATGCTGGGTGGAAACCTCTTACAGGTCTAGTGGGTCTTTTCACAGTTTAATGTCAATGTGTTGGCTTCAAACCATTTATTAATATCCATGAAAATATCATTAGCAGATCTTTCTAGAACTACACTCGACATAATATTTATTGCAATACTTGTGTCATCTGCAAACAAAACGAACTCTGCTTCTGGCAGTGTAACTGATGAGAGATCATTAATGTACACAAGAAAAAAGTAATGGCCCTAAGATGGATCCTTGTGGGACACTACATGTAGTTTCTACCCATTCTGATGATGACTGATGATTTAATTCACTAGTCTCTTGTACTGACACCCTTTGTTTCCTGTTAGCAAGGTATGACTTGAACCACTTTGCAGCACTGCCCGTGACACCATAGAATTCTAATTACTTAAAAAGATGTTGTGGTTCACACAATCAAATGCCTTTGACAAATCACAGAAAATACCTGCTGCTTGTAATTTGTTATTTAATGAATTAAGTACATTTTCACTATAGGTGTAAATAGCCTTCTTGATATCAGAACCCTTCAAAATCCAAACTGTGTTCTTGATAATATGTTAATTGTGGTCAGATGGTTGAGAAGCTGCCTGTACTTAACTTTTTCTAAATTTGTTGAGAATGCAGGCAAAAGTGAATTCGGTCTGTAGTTTGATGGTATCTCTTTTTCCCCTTTCTTGAATAGAAGCTTAATATCTGCATATTCTAGCCAGTAAGGAAATGTCCCAGTTATAATTGACTGGTTATACAAGTAACTTGGAATTTGTACTAAACTCACAAGAACATGCCTTAATTAACTTTGTTGATACTTCATCGTAGCCACTAGAATGCTTTGTTTTTAAGGATTTTATTGTGGAAGTTATTTCTTTTGGTGAAGTGAGTGACATTTTCATGTATATGAAGCTACTTGTAAAGCCTAGTTTCAGATATTCAAGGGCGTTGTTTACTGATCCTGATAATCCCATTCTATCAGTAACAGATATAAAGTACTTGTTAAATAGATTTTCCATACTATGCCCATCGGTTACTAATGTGTCATGTACCCTTAATACTATTTTCTCCTGTTTTTTCCTGGTTCTACCAGTCTCCTCTTTCAATATATCCCATATTGTTTTTATTTTGTTCGGTGACATTGCTATCTTCTTCTCGTAGTGCATTTGTTTAGATGTCTGAATTACTTTTTTTAATATTTTACAGTATTCCTTGTATTTAGCTAAATCATCAGCATTGGAGCTATTCTTGGTCGACAGATACATTTTCCTTTTTGTCTTACAGGAAATCTTTATTTCTTGTGTAATCCATGGTTTATTATAGACCTCTGTTTAATCTGAGTAACTTTTAGAGGAAAAGAGTTTTCAAACATAGTACTAAGATTGTTCATGAATGTATTATATTTTTCATTCATGTCATGGGCACTATAAACATCTTTCCAGTTCATATCTTTGCGCAGTTTTCTAAAACACTCAATTTTTCGTTGACTGTCTACACTCCTGTACTCAGATTTAGCAGTCTTGATAATCTGCTTAGAATTTACATCTAAAACAAGGAGCTGCATGTCATGATCTGATAGTCCATTTATTTCAGGTTTTATGATATGATGTTGTTCCTTTGATTTGTCTATAGAAATGTTATCAGTGGTTGTCCTTGACGATTTAGTGATCATAAGAGGAAAGTTTACAGTGTGAGTTAGATTGAAAGACAACATTACTAATTGCAGTAAATGTTTAGTGGAAGATTGCATTAGAAAATCTGTATTAAAGCCACCGGTAATAAAAATTTCTTTGTTTCTTCCTTTAAATAACCCAAAAGAGCTTCTAGATGATTTATGAATGGATTATAATTTCCTGCTGGTGCTCGGTAAATAGTTACCATTATATAGGATCTGTTATGGAACTCTACTTCTGTTGCTAGATGATGGTCTAAACAGAATTTATTAATTTCAATGTTCTTGAGTTTATGGTAGTCTTTAATAAATGTGGCAACTCCTCATCCATCCATATGTACTCTGCAGAAGTAATAAGCTAGCTTAAATCCTGAAATGTGTAATGTATCTATGCCAGTGGTCAGTTGATGTTCAGAGAGGCAGATTATGTCAATTTGGTTAGATGAATTCATTTCATCAATACAAATTAGTAGTTCATCAATTTTATTTCTGAGTCCCGGAATGTTCTGGTGTAATAAAGATAACTGATACTGCATACTAATGCGATTGTAACTGCTTTGGCGAAGATGAACTGGCAGTTTGTGTTTACTTACTGTTAGAAATTGTTTAAATGGAGGCCGTATGCCAAAATCTGACTCCTGTTCATCTGTTTTCTCAAACTGAGTGTGTCTGCCAATCTCTCTTAAGTCACGTTTTCTCTCCCCCTTCCCTATACTATAAGAGGCATCCCTCTGACGACTGTGACCACTGGTATTTTACCACTTTTGACAGTGCCCCGCCTCACGTTTTCTGCAATCAACCCAGACAGTTTTCGCTTCCCTTTCCTACTGAGATGGAGGCCATGTCTAGTGTAGTCCCACCTATCGATAGCATCCACAGGAATCAAACAAATATGGGACCCTATATCCGTCCCAAGCAGCCACTCCAAGTTCACCCTCCCGACGGAAGAGTTCAAATGAGGCAGATCATGGCGTCTCAACACAGACACAATTCCGACACTCGTATTCTTCGTTGCTAATTCTATCTTCACCAGGTCACTCTCCATGGAATATTCAGAGTCTCTGTCAATGCTATTTACCGGACCACCCGCTGTAACCTCGGCATCCTCCTTCGTGAAATCTTTGCATAAAGAAACCTTCATCCTCTGTTACCTGACCCAGATCTGCACTGGGCTTGAATAAGTTTCTGACCTGGAACTCTGGACATAGATTTTCCTGCAGTAGTTGGCCAACACCTCTTCCATGGTAGCTACCTAACAACAGAACTTTCTTTCTCTTTACAAATTTCCCTACCTTTTTCAAGTCCTTTCTGCAACTTCAGCTACATGAGGCTCATCCGATTCTGACTGAGGCAACAGGTCGAATCCATTTTCAAGATTTATGACAAAGCTGTTTGATGCTCTCCTTTGCCTGTTCCCCCTATTACCCGTCGTCACTTCCCACCACTGTTCCCCCTTCACTCTCTTTAACCTATCCAGTTCCTCCAATGCTTTGTCTAAGTCAGCTTGAAGAGCTGCAATTTTCCCTTCTTGTTCCAGTATTTTTCTGTCTACTGAATATTGTACAATACCACTGGTGGGCCTCATTTATGTCCCCATTTCCCACGCCACTTCATTCGCCCCAATGAAAGAAACTACAGCACCCATCACACCACACCCCGTAACTAACTATTCTACGGCATGTCGCACACTTCTCACTCATGGTAAAAACACAAATCATATAAACTGATTTAAGCACTCACTAAAACTTAAACAAAGGACCCTAGAACTATTCAGGCAGATAAAAAAAATTGAAAGATTACTGAATAAAAAAACTGGTGATTTGTATAACTATAAGTCACTGTTTACTTAAGATACTTGCACTTCAAATTAAGCCTAAAATCCGTGCTATAGGCGCGGGAAGGAAAATAAACTTCTTACCCCGTTTAATCTTCTTTGGCACTTCACTAACACTTCCACTAATGTAACAACATTTATATTTATACCCACAGGAAACGTTCACCTATAGGTTTAATTCACTGCTTACTTACGATTCGCACGCGTGAAATTAGTCCTAGGATTCGTGCTGCAGGCGTGAGAAGAAAAATACACTTCATACCACGTTTAATATTATTTTATACTTCACTAATACTCCTACTAATTTAACAACACTTAGATTATATTTATAACAACTGTAAACGTTTAAAAACAGCTTAATAACAACATTTTTATAATTATTTAATGCAGCAATTACTCGAAGAGTCCGCGTCGGCGCAGTGTAGCCAACCACAGTCTACAGAAGATTCAACGGAGAGCAGCGCGCCTCGTTGTAGGATCATTTAGCAATCGCGAAAGCGTTACGGAGATGATAGATAAACTCCAGTGGAAGACTCTGCAGGAGAGACGCTCAGTAGCTCGGTACGGGCTTTTGTTGAAGTTTCGAGAACATACTTTCACCGAGGACTCAAGCAGTATATTGCTCCCTCCTACGTATATCTCGCGAAGAGACCCTGAGTATAAAATCAGAGAGATTAGAGCCCACACAGAGGCATACCGACAATCCTTCTTTCCACGAACAGTACGCGACTGGAATAGATGGGCGAACCGATAGAGGTACTCAACGTACCCTCCGCCACACACCGTCAGGTGGCTTGCGGAGTGTGGATGTAGATGTAGCTAGTGTGCAGGTAGACTACAAATGTAGTGTGTGGACAGTAAGCTGAGTTTGTGGGTCTCACGGGGAGCGTGCCAGGGGTACGTCCCTGCAGTCGCGCCACCCTCTGTGTCCTCGATAAATAAAAATGTCGTTTGACTTGGGCCTCCCGTTGGGGAGATCGATCGCCGGGTGCAAGTCTTTCGATTTGACACCACTTCGGCGACTTGCTCGTCAATGGGGATTAAACCCGGCCCTTTGGGATTGACATTCTGTCGCGTTGACCATTCAGCCACCTGAAGCACACTGTGACCTAGGTGACTCAGTCGGGTAGAGCGGGTGTCATGTAAGCTGGCGATCCCGGGTTCGTCTCCCGCTCAGGGCACATATTTTATACTGTGCCCGTTGATATTTATCAACGCCTGCAAGCAGCTATAGGTCTGATTTCATAGTAATTTCATTCTTCGAGAGCTGCAACATCACTAATGGTGACATGTCTGAAAGCACAGATACCATCTGCATATATAAAAAAGAAAGTAGTCAAACTTAACAAAGTCGAAAATAGAATGCTGACACTAGAAAGCAACGAAACAGCCTGACAGACGCTGCCGTATCTCAGGTAGAGACGACTGATAGCCTGTTATCCATAGTCTGTTATAAGCCTCGGTGTGAGCTCCACTCTGTCCAATCACACGTTCATGGTCTTTTCACAAAATATACGTAGGATGAAGAAATGCATTGGCTGACTTCTGTAAGAACGTTCCCTCCAGGAATTTCAATTGTAAACCACATGGTTACATATACCGAGTATTTTGTTGCATCTGCCACTGAATTTGTGGGAGCACCTTAGTGACGCATTTGCGCTTGTTTCCTTTCAATATCTAAGTTATTTACGTTTACAAGTCCACTCCACAAGGCACCTTGCGTTGTGTGGCTGAGGGTACTCTTTTACCATTATCTGAAGTGCAACTCTTATTCCATTCGCGAATGGCCTGTGGGAAGAATGATTGTCAGCAATCCTCCGTATCAACTCTAATTTCTCGTAATTTTCTCGTTGTGGTGATTTCTTGAGACATTCATGGGAGGCAGTAATATGTTGTTCGACGCTTCCAAGAACGTAGTCTCTCGGAATTTCAGTCGCAGACCTCCAAGCCTCTCCGTGCCAGACAACGCCTCTCTTGTAGCGTCTATGACTGGAGTTCGTTGAGCACTTCCGCAACGTCCTCACACTGAGTAAACAACGTGATGAAAAGCGCCGGTCGTCGATGGATCCTGTGTCCCTATTCTATTAATTCAAACTGGTAAGTCTGAATGAGTAATACTCAGGAATTCATCGACAAAGTGTTTAGTAAGCCTCTTTCTTAGCGAATGAATTAATTTTCCTTAATATTCTTACAATAAATCTCAGGTAGTCATCTGCTTTTCCTACTCTTGCTCCTTTGTGGTCATTGTGCTTTAGGCCTCTCCACATAGTTACTTCCAGGTATTTTAGGGTACCAACAGTGTAATTGTGCTGTAATTGATTTCTTCGGTAGATTTATGAGTAGTATGTTACATAAATTTACCTTAGGTGCCAGTCCCGCCATCATTCGTCAATCTTGTCTAGATCGTCATACAATTTGCTACAGTTTTCTGGCTTAGGAGCCTTCTTATAAACAACTGGATCATCTGCCAACGGCCCCATATAGTTTCTGACGTTATCCACTGTATGATTTATGTATATTCTAAAGAGTAACGGTTCTATCATAGATTTTTGCGATATACCTGAAACTACCTTTACATCTAATCATGCAACAAGTTTTCACGATTGAAATTTGCGTGATTGGTGATTTTTGCTCTGCGTGCATTAGACCTTGTTCCATGACGTAATTCTCTGACAAGCGCATCGTTTTCTAATGGTGGAGATATCTTCAGAGGCTACAGCGACTCTTGTAAGCTGAAACTACTTCAGCATGCCAAACTATTTATACGTATCCAAGCAACGCTCTATTTGTGTCTTCATGGAACCGCTACGTGAGATCACGGAGTCACGCTGACATGTGTTACACAGCTTATTGTGAAGATGTGCTGGTGCTTTTCCCCTTGTTTAGCCCTAAGAACTACAGCGTGTCTTATTTCAGTGCTTTCTGTTCTAAGTGTTTTTTCTCTGATATTACGGTTTTATCCAGGTTTTCTATGCTGCGATGTTATAAAAAATCCAAAGGTGTAAAAACAACTTTAACAGAAAAGAAGAGGCATTGAAATTAGACACGTTGCCGGCATTAATGCTAAATAAAACAAACACCGGCAACACGTGCCCGCAACAAGCTCCATTACAAATGTGAGCGCGATTCTGCGATCTCTGTCAAGAGTCTCACAGTCATGAACTGACAGTTGCTTGGATAGTGTAGACAGTTCGGCTTTGTTGAAATGGTTCAAAATTTCTCAGCACTATGGGACTTAACATCTGAGGTCATCAGTCCCCGAGAACTTAGAACTACTTAAACCCAACCAACCTAAAGACATCACACACATCCACGCCCGAAGCAGTCGCGTGGTTCCAGACTGTAGCGCCCAGAACTGCTCGGCCACTCCGGCCGGCTTTGTTGAACTAATCTGAGTTAGTAATTGCTTTCTGAGTCTTTAAGGTTTTTGAAAATATCTGCAGCTTTGGAAGAAGAAACGTTAGGCAGAAAATAATGCCAGGGGCCAAGATCTAAGGGTCAGAAAACAAACACAACAGAAAGTTCTTTTACATCTGTCGATTCTGTTCCTTTAAGAGCGATGTGTCAGGTTCAGTATGCAAGGAAGTCTAGCCAAAATATTTGTACGGATACTCGTTAAACTAGTACTATTTTCGCTGAACGATAGTGTGGAAGTGTATCAAATGCCATCCTCAAGGCGAGAAACATGAATTAGCCAGATCGCTGATGTTTACGGCGTTCTGGATCTCATATTAGTTTCGCAAGATCTCAGTTTGCCTAATGCATGTTGATTTTTGCAGGGATTTTCATTTTCCAGAAGTGCAGAGCGTGGGCTCATTCGTTTCACATCAGTTCGACGTCAGCGGTGTAGAACTGTAATACGCGCATCTGTCCTACGGCCATCCTTGGGTACGAGTGTGACCTATGCTTTCTTCCAGTCGCTAGGTGCCATTAGTTGCTCCAGCGGCCTGTTAATAACTAGTGCTAGTTAGAGAGGAATTTCTTTTGCTTAATCTTTGTAAAATCTTACAAGGCCCTCATCTGCTCCAGATGACAGTACAACCTTTTGCGGCGAAACAGTTCAGGAAGACCGAATCCATTATTTCAGCCTTCTCTCTGTTCGATTTATGGAGAGCAGAATTAGCCTTTCAAATCATCAGCTTATTTTAACATGTTACCTATCTAAATTCAACGCTTTACGCAGCTTTCCGATATAGAACTGCTGCAGGAAATAACTCTTGGAAATTATTCACCTCTCTGTACGAACTACTGCTTTAATATAATATTTACTGGTCCATCCTCTGTGAGAACGACCATGGACGATTAAATATTCAGAATCGCTGCATTCCCTGTACATCTTTCTATAACATCAACATTATGTTAAGCTTACGGCAACATTTGCAGAAATTAGTGAAGTGTTGCGTACTATCATTTAGAAGACACATATATGGCCATTCTGTTACACTTTTCAACAGCTGACTGTCATCTGACTTTCAATCTTGTGATCGGTTTGGCGGTATCAGCTAAGATTTCCTGTGTTATTCCAGCCTGTCTATCTTGGATTAACACTGACACCCTTTGACCGCAATTATTAGTTGGATATATTCCACAGTCTATTTTCCCCTACAGATACCTCAACACTGTTTACAGCACTACATACCAGTAGCTACGATTCTCCTATTTTCCCGTTTCCCTCGTTGTTTAGAATTAACTAGCAAACAACACAATGCTCTGAAAGTATATTCCCATTTTTTTCTGGGATTAAGCCCAGTTTTTCATTATAATAGATTTTCTGGCCAGGAATGCCTTTTTGACATGTGCTAGTCGGCTTTTTATATCATACTTGCCTCGTTTTTCATGTGTTATTTTGCTTCAAAGGTAGCAGAATTCCAGTAGATCACCTTCTTTATCAAAATTTCAGTCGTTAATTTTTTCGCTTATTTCATTTCTCCTACTTTCTTCTTTCTTCTGCTTATCTTCAATCCATATTCTATACTCTCTGAACTGTTCCCACTATCCTACAGTTCCTAAAATTAATCTTCACTTTCACTGAGGATAGCAATATCATGAGCTAATCTTATGGTTTATAACCTCATGCATGCCGCTGGGGCCTAGCGCTTCTAAGCTCTTCAGTCCGGCACCGCGCTGCAGCTGCGGTCGCAGGTTCGAATCCTGCCTCGGCAATGGATGTGTGTGATGTCCTTAGGTTAGTTAGGTTTAGTTAGTTCTAAGTCTAGGAGACTGATGACCTCAGATGTTCAGTCCCATAGTGCTTACAGCCATTTGAACCATTTGAGTAACGTCATGCAGTGATTTTAATTTCGCCTCTGTAAGTTTTTTATATCTCTAAGTGTTTAGACAGTGTACAGATTCAACTGTGGTGTGCATCTCTTTCTTATAGCCTTTTTAATACAAGTACTCCGTTCAGGGTCTTCGTTCTTATCGTCCCCTCTTAGTTTTTACACATACCGCACATTACCTGTCTTTCTCTATTGTGGATTTTTGGTTTAAAACAACTTGTACCTTGTTACAT
Source organism: Schistocerca gregaria (assembly GCF_023897955.1). NCBI lineage: Eukaryota > Metazoa > Arthropoda > Insecta > Orthoptera > Acrididae > Schistocerca > Schistocerca gregaria. The sequence continues at coordinate 531,825,832 of NC_064923.1, forward strand.
TGTCAATAGCTGTTTCTCGGATGCATTCACCGTTTATAAAGCCAAAACAATCTTCATTAAACAGACCCTCTCTGTTGTTTTCCAATCTTCTGCATGTCATTCTTATCAGCAACTTTTAAGCTGATTGTACGATAGTTTTCGCACTTATCTAACCTTGCCGTGTTCGGGGTTGTATTGAGGATATTTTTGAGAACGTCTGATGGTCCATCTGCAGTCTCACAAACTGTACAAACGAACTGAAAAAATGTTACGAATGCCTTTCATCCTAGTTCCTCTTAATTCATCCAAAGTTCTGTTAAACATTTTCCATAATAATGGGTTTCCCATCTCTTTGATACTGGTTCCAGTTTCTTCTTTTATCACGTCGTCAGACAGTTCCTGTAAAGATCAGATTCCTTCAGTGCAATCTCTCCCTCTGTTCGCACTTTCCCCTTGCCCTCTTAATTTTGACACATTTACTTTTAACTTTCCTTAAATTTGTTTTCACTCTTCTATCTGCTGAATCAGTCTTTTCTTTTTCGATTTACTTACATTTTCCTAACAAAAGTTTCACTATAGCCTCCTTATACTTCCTACTAGTGGAGTGGTTAGCACACTGGACTTGCATTCTAGAGGACGACGGTTCAATCCCGCGTCCGGCCATCCTGATTTAGGTATCCCGTGATTTCCCTAAATCGCTCCAGGCAAATGCGGGGATGGTTCCTTTGAGAGGGCACGGCCGGCTTCCTCCCCGTCCTTCCCTAATACGGTGATACCGATGACCTCGCAGTTTGGTCTCTTCTCCTAAACAACCCAACCCAAATTACTACTTATTTATTACCTAAGTGACTTACATTATCGTATTTCTGTCATATCCTGTCTATTTTCTACATGAAATAAAATAGTTTCGGCTGCAAGGTTACGTTATGAAAATGGAAACAAACTGAAGATGTTTCTACCGGCTTAGCAACGGTCGTCTTTAGCGCAAATGACTGTCAGAATCAGATTGCTTCTACTTATTCAGCGTCCATTTTGGTCCTCAGGTTCTTATACATGTCACAAACTAGGATGCTGTGGGAAAAAGTTTGCTTTGGCGTAGTTGCGGTGTAGGGTAGGCCATTGCTCGTGACACCTTGCATGAGATTTAAATTTTTTTTCTTTTTTTCCTGGTGCCAACTTCTTCATTTCGCAGTAGCACTTGCATCCTACGTCCTCAGCTCTTTGCTCGATATATTCAAATCTCTCTTTTCCTCTACAGTTTTTACTCTTTCTAGCTCCCTCTTGTTCCATGGAAGTCATTACTCGATGTCTTAAGGGATATCCTACCATCCTGTCTTCTTGTCAGTATTTTCCAAATATTTCTTCCCTCGACGATTCTCATTCCTTACCTTATGATTCCAACAAAGTTTCAATATTGTTCTGCAACATCACATCTGAGATGCTTCGATTCTCTTCTTTTCTGGCTTTTTCTTACATTCCATGTTTCACTACCATGTAATGCTGTGCTGCAAACTTACACGCTCTGTAATTTCCTTCTATATTAAGGCCTATGTTTAATACTAGTAGGCTTCTGTAAGATAGGAATGCCCTTTTTACCTGTTGTAGTCTGCTTTTCATATCCTTGCTACCTGCGTCATGGGTCATTTTGCTACCAAGGTAGCAGAACTCCTTAACTTCATCTACTTCGTCATCACCAATCCTAATGATAAGTTTCTTACTGTTTTTATTTACGGTACTTCACATTTCCTTAGCCTTCCTTCAATTTACCCTCAATCCTTAATTTGTAGTCATTAGACTGGTCCTTTCATATTGTTCATTCTGCTCATCCTGTAATTTTTTTCACGTTCACAGAAATTAGCGGTGTTACCAACGAATCTTATCATAGGTGTAATTTTACGTTGAATTGTAATTCCACTCTTGAAAAAATGGTTCAAATGGCTCTGAGCACTATGGGATGTAACATCTATGGTTATCAGTCCCCTAGAACTTTGAACTACTTAAACCTAACTAACCCAAGGACAGCACACAATACACAGTCATCACGAGGTAGAGAAAATCCCTGGCCCCGCTGGGAATCGAACCCGGGAACCCGGACGTGGGAAGCGAGAACGCGACCGCACGACCACGAGCTGCGGACTCAACTCTAGTATATATGTTCTATTTCAGTAATTCCTTCTTCATGTATAGTATGAACATTACAGGAAGACTGTGTAGATGCCTCACAAAATTTGTAATCTGAGCACTTCCAGACTGTAGCGCCTAGATCCGCTCAGTCACTCCGGCCGGCCATTACCCTCTCACACCGACCCCATATTCTCTTCTCATTCCCTTCCATACCTCACCATCCAATGCCTTATAACTTCCATCTTGATTTACGTACTATATTATCCGTTCAATCCTCACAAATAATTTCTCGACTTCTTCAACTTCTACTTGAGAACTCGGCAGGTAAATTTCAACTATTTTTGATGGATCTGGCCGCTGTCTGAGATTTCTGCTATGAATAACGCTGTCACTTGACTGATGGAAGAGTAGGTCATTGTCTGCTCTATTTTCCTTTTCACGACGTATCCTTCTACCAACCGAGTACCTCCCCCCCCCCCCTTCTCCTCACCCATGAAATGGGAGTACCACTTTTTCAGTAACAACATTGAAACAATAGCTATTTTCTGATGATATACATTACAAGTTTTCAATAGAGTGATTTTCATCGTCTTTATATCCTCATATCGTTGTCCATTGTTGCTCCTTCCCCCTTTTGGGGTGAGTATACCACCTCAAGGAGAAGAGGGTGCCCCGAATCTCTATCCGTTCCTCTCCTCGATTTGACAAAGCCGTTAATAGTACGAGAGTAACTCCTTATAACGGAAGTCTTTGGCCACCATCGTCGATGAGTTTATATGTACACAAGAAAACATGATTTTGAACCAGAAGGTAATGGTTGAAACTTTATCTTATTTTCTTAAAAGATTACTTAAAATGTGATGCATTAAAGTTAATTCTGGCATCCAAGATACTGATATATGGTCCAGACTAGTCTAACTGAGTGTGTAACTTTTAGTCGCGTTGATAGAAATACAGAAAGCATGAATTACCGAACATTATGTCGTATACGTTCCGTAGTGAGGAGTATTTGTGAAACAATTAAGCAAGCCTGATGTTGAAACGAAAAAAGGGCCGAGACAGATTGCTAATTTGGCGGGATCTCGGCCTCGCTCGCTTCAAGTTTCCCTTCCTCGTGGAGCCAAAGGGGCATCACTGCAGCTGCGGCTGCGGTGTTGTTGTGCGGGGGAAGGGGCACATCTGTTCTGTGGGTTGCCCGAACTCCCGGAAGGAGCGCCTGTTAACATCTCTCTCGGACGTAAGTAACAGAGAGCGTGGGCCAGCGCTGAATATTAGCATGTAGCTGTTGCTCTAAATGGTCCGCTGAATTTAGAGATACTTCTGCAAATTGAATAAGCAAAGCTGCTTCTCTTCTTGTTAGCTACAAGCGGCAGAATTACGCTACTGCACAGCGACACATTCACGTGGAGATATATTTGTGGGAAAATGACTAACGGAAATAATGGTTTTCAATAAAAAGGGAATAAATGTAGCAGACAAAAGTCATTAACCGGAAACAGTATTCAGTCCCAAGTACATTCGCATTCACTTTTCTTCAGAGTTATTACTGCTTCGAGTGCATTCTTACGTTATACTGACGGATAAAGAATCGAAATAATACGTAAATACTTATTCCCTCAATAGCTCATTTTTTTTTTCGACGAATATCGTAATGTGTTCTTCCCCCATAGAGGTCTGTATGTTACAATGGAGAGGTTAAGAGATGTCTGGATGAACTTTGCTCTGTGATCTTCGACTGCGTTAATAGTGAGTTACCAAGATCTACTAAGCACTTACACATATCTGACCCGTCCAATCCTGTTCCACTCACGAGTAGCTTATGGGAAGAATGATTGTCGGAATACCATTGTATTGGCTCTAATTTGTAGAATTTTCTGCTCGCAGTCAATACGCGGGATATTTGTGGGGGTAAGTAATATGTTGTCAGATGTCTCCTGAAAAGTGCTGTCCCAAAATTTCAGTAGTAAATCTGTCCGTGATGCACAACGTCTCTTTTGTAACGTTTGCCGCCAGTCGGGGTGGCCGAGCGGTTCTAGGCACTACAGTCTGGAACCACGCGACCGCTACGGTAGCAGGTTCGAATCCTGCTTCGGGCATGGATGTGTGTGATGTCCTTAGGTTAGTTAGGTTTAAGTAATTCTAAGTCCTAGGGGACTGATGACCACTAAGTCCCACAGTGCTCAGAGCCATTTCTACATCTACATGACTACTCTGCAATTCACATTTAAGTGCTTGGCGGAGGGTTCATCGAACCACAATCATACTATCTCTCTACTATTCAACTCCCGAACAGCGAGCGGGAAAAACGAACACCTAAACCTTTCTGTTCGAGCTCTGATTTCTCTTATTTTATTTTGATGATCATTCCTACCTATGTAGGTTGGGCTCAACAAAATATTTTCGCATTCGGAAGAGGAAGTTGGTGACTGAAATTTCGTAAAAAGGTCTCGCCGCGACGAAAAACGTCTATGCTGTAATGACTTCCATCCCAACTCGTGTATCATATCTGCCACACTCTTTCCCCTATAACGTGATAATACAAAACGAGCTGCCCTTTTTTGCTCCTTTTCGATGTCCTCCGTCAATCCCAACTGGTAAGGATCCCACACCGCGCAGCAATATTCTAACAGAGGACGAACGAGTGTAGTGTAAGCTGTCTCTTTAGTGGACTTGCTGCATCTTCTAAGTGTAATTTTTTGTAACGTCTGCCAGTGGAGTTTGTTTAAAATCTCCGTAAGGCTCTCTCTCCAGTTAAACTATCCCCTGGGTTTTGTCTATCTCCTCTATCAGTCCTATTTCATAGGAATCCGTGATAGATAAACAGTACTCAAGAATCAGGGGAACAAGCTTCTTATAAACCACTTCTTTCGTGTATGAGTTCATTTGCCTACGATTCTTCCGATGAACCTGAGTCTGCTATCTGATTTTCCAACTATCTCTTTTATGTGGTCATTCCACTTAAGGTCGCTCTGGATAGTTAAGCCTAAATATTTTACGGCAGACGCCCTCTTCAGATGTTTGTCATCAATAGTTTAGCTGTACAGTAGTGGATTTCTTTTCCTACGTATGTGCAGTACGTTACATTTATTTACGTTCAGGGTCAACTGCCTGCAACATTCATCAATTTTCTGCTTGTCGTTGTTCAAATTCTTACTGCCTTCTGGCACTGCTACTCTTATACAGACAACTGCATCATCTGCGAATAGCCTTAAAGAGCATCCGACGCTTTCTACTAGAATGAAATTATAATGAAATCTAGACCTTTAGCTGCTTACAGGAGTTTATAAATATCAGTGGGTATAGTTGAAAAACGCGTGCCACGACCGCGACTGGAACCTAGAACCTCCTGCTTACATGGCAGACTGTCTGTCCGTCTGAGCCACCGAGGACGCAGACAAGCTCTCTGTGAGACCCACACTTCCCAACTTTCTGTCCACACACTACATTAGTAGTGCCCCTACCCATCATATTCATTACTCGCGGCAGTCAGTCTACCGATTCCCGTAAGAGGTTGGGCAATTTGAGTGCATCCGCAATGAAGACGATCATTTGCCGCTAAGGCTTATCTTTATGAAGCTGATACCTGTACAGATATCATTGGAGATCTAGCAGCTGTAGAAGAATGAAATTATAAGGAAATCTAAAACTTTAGCTGCGTCTTTTATATACATTGTAACCAGCAAGGGATCCTGTCACACTTCCCTGTGGTACTCCGGATATTACCTTTAAATGTGTCGATCTAGTTCCGTTAAGACCGACATGCTGAGTTCTATCTGCAAGGAAGTCCTGAATTCAATAGTAAATCTGCTCCGATACTCCGTAAGTTCTTTTTCTTTTTGATTATGTGGCAATCCTGGCCGGTGCCAAGTACCTTACTGAAATCAAGGGACACGGCATCAACCTGAGCGCCGTTGTCCACTGCGTTCTCGAACTCATGGAGGAACACAGCGAGTTGAGTTTCGCAGTATCTCTGTTTGCGAAATCTATGTTGATTTTTCTAGAGAAGATGTTCATTTTGATAAACGTCATAATCCTTTAGCATAAAACATGTTCCATATTCTACAATAGACTGACGTCAACTATATTGGTCTACAATTGTGTGGGTCTGTCTTACGGCATTTCTTAAAAACTGGAATGACTTGAGCTTTTATAGAGTCGTTACGCACCTTTCGATGCACAAGCAATTTGTGATAAGTTACTGCTAGAAGGGGAGCAAGTTCTTTCGCAAAATCTTTATGGTATCTTATAGGTATCTCATCTGGTCCTGATGCCTTTTTCACTAGTACGCGATTCTAGTTGCTTTTCATCTCCGCGATCGATTATCACAATATCTGCCATTTCGACCTTCGTACGTTGAAAGGAGGGACAGTGTTACAATCTTCCGCTGTGAAACAAATTGCGAAGACCGAATTCAGTATTTCAGCCCTTTATTTGTTATCTTCCGTTTCGGTGCCGTTGTGGTCGCTGAGAGAATGAATAGATGATTTTGACCCGCTTACTGATTTTACATACGACAAAAATCTCTTAAAGTTTTTACTCAGGGCACGTCCTACATTCGAAATCATTCAAAGCTTCTCCCATTGCTCTCCTTACGCTCATTTGCTCTTCGTTCATCTCCTGTTTGTCAGCTAGATTTTTACTTCTGTTCAATCTGAGATGAAGTGCTCTTCTTTTTTTCTAAAACGGCTATTAAACCATGGTCGATCATTCCCATTTCCTAAAACCTTACTCGGAACATAGTTGTCTAGGGCATATTGAACGATGCCTTTGAACTTTTTCCATTTGTTTTCAACATCTTCTTCCTCGTCACCGAATATTCCATGCTGACTGCTAAGAGATTCTGACATTTAATCCTGTCAGCCTTTCTGAGCAAATACATATTCTTACCAACCTTAACATTCCTTGTAGGACCCTTCGTCACAGATGCTGTCATATCCTCATCATTATTGACATCATTACAGGCCCGTACAGGACCTGCATTATCCTGCTGAAATGTAGGGTTTCGCAGGGATAGAATGAAGGGTAGAGCGACGGATCGTAACACATCTCAAATGTAACCTCGACTGTTCAAAGTGCCGTCAATGCGAACAAGAGGTGACCGAGACTTGTAACCAATGGCACCCCATACCATCACGACGGGTGATATACGCCAGTATGGTGATGACGAATACACGCTTCCAATGTGCGTTCACTGCGAAGTCGCCATACACGGATGCGACCATCATGATGCTGTAAACAGAACCTGCATTCATTTGAAAAAAATGGCGTTTTGCCATTCGTGCATCCAAGATAGTCGTTGAGTACACCATCGCGACGGGAGAGGGCCTCAGGAAGGGCAGAGTCCTTTGGGCCCCGTGCCAAATCAAGCCAAAGGCATGGGCGGGCCACACACCATGGGGGTATATGCAGAGGGGTACGGAAAACTGGTGGAAGATGGAAAACCTCTAGCCGAGAGAGATGAGCTCTGACACGAACCGCGATCGTACACTTTGATCGGGGCCACCATTCCAGAAGATGGAAGACTGATTGAGGGAACAGGAGATGGTAATTTGGATGACCAGGCTAGCTAAAAACGTGTGTAGCATAAGCGGCCAGTAATCATTAGCACCAGAACCGCAATAAAGGGACAACTGCCTCCACAAGTATGCTGTTGACAGGGCTTGCCCAGAAAGGTCCAGTGGCGAGTCGGATCCCTCTACGAAGGATGCGGTCCAGCAGCTGCAGTGCAGTAGGGGATGCCGAACCGTAAGCCAGCCTCCCATAATCTAGACTTGACTGAATTAATGCCTGGTACAGCTGTAGAAGAGTAGACCGATCGGCAACCCAGCTGTAGTGACTCAAAGAACGCAGAGCGTTAACATGCCACCAGCATGTTTGTTAAAGCTGCCGAATATGAGGCAGCCAAGTCAACCAGGTATTAAAAACCAATCCCACAGCAAGAGATTTGCTATCAAAATAAGGCTGTGGCTCAGGGTGAACAGTGCATCGTTGGCAGAAATGCATAAAGAGGGGTCTTGGTAGCCGAAAACTGGAAGCCATGAGATACAGCTCAAGACTGTGCCTTTTGGATAGTGCCTTGCAGCTGCCGTTCAGCAGCTGCCATGCCAGTGGAGCTATAGTATACGCAGAAGTCATCAGCATACAAGGAAGCTGAGGCAGACGTTCCCACCGCCACAGTGAGCCCATTAATTACAATCAAAAAGAGGCAGACACGTAAGACAGATCCTTGCGGTACCCCATTCTCCTGAACTCGGGAGGAACTATGTGAGACGGCTACTTGCACATGGAAGGAATGAAGCGACTGAAATTTTTTATGACAATTGGTAGCAGACCCCGAAGACCCCAACCATGAAGCGTGGAGGGGATTTGATGTCGCCATGTGGTATTTTAAGCCACTTGTGATGCTGGAGTGCCCGCCTGTGATCTTTAATCGCCTCAGCAACCTTGGGCTACCACCAAGGCACAGTCCTCCACTGAAGGGACCCAGAAGAACAGGGCAGGCAGATTCTGTGGCATTAACGATGTCCGTGATGACCGATTGAACCACCGCATCAATGGTGTCATTGGAAAGAGGTGCAATAGTGGTAATGGAGGTGAACAAGTCCTAGTTAGCCTTATTCATAGCCAGTCTGCAGGAGCTCCCAGAAGAGTGACGCTGTGACAGAAAGATTGGAAAGTGGTCACTATCACACAAGTCGTCATGCACACTCCATTGGACTGATGGTAATAGGCTAGGGCTGCAGATGGAAAGGTCGATGGCTGAGTACATGCCATTTGCCACACTAAAATATGTTAAGGAACCATTATTTAAAAGAGAAAGGTCGAGTTGTGCCAATACTTGCTCAACGATGCTGCCTTGGCCTGTTGCCACTGATCCACCCCACTGAGGGTTATGGTCGTTGAAGTCGCCCAGCAACAGAAAAGGTGGCGACAATTGGGATATCAGTGCAACCAGGACACACTGTGGGACATCATCTTCCAGTGGGATATAAAGACTGCAGACAAATGCTTCAGATAGCTCTGAGAACTATAGGACTTAACAGCGGAGGTCATCAGTCCCCTAGAACTACTTAAACCCAATTAACTTAAGGACATCACACACATCCATGCCCGAGGCGGGACCGAACCTGAACCCGTAGTGGTCGCGTGGCTCCAGAATGAAGCGCTTGGACATAGATGCAGATGCCACCAGATACCCTCTCATATGCTGCCCAGTTTTTATAATAACCCTGGTAGCCATAGAGGGTGGGGGTTTGCATAGCCAGAAACCAATTTTCCCGAAGAGATATGCAGAGGAAAGGATAAAAGGTAAGACAGTTGAAAAAACGGGTGGGTGCCACTGCAAGTTCCTTCGTCTTAGAGGTCTTCTTCTTGGACTTTTCTCGCTGCTCCTTGGATTTCACTGGTTGGGAGGGCTTCACTGATTCAGTCTCTGGGATAGAGAAGGATCGCAAAGCTTTACAACCAGCTGCTTGTGGGCACATACCACTGCTGGCCGTCATCCTTCCCACTTATGGAAACCTGGGAAGGGAGAGACCCATGGGACACCTTGTGAGCTAGAGGAGCTGAATAAGTTGGACACTTCTCTGGCTTAGAGGAGGTTACGGTTGTCCCCAATGGGTGACGGGGCGTTGCTGCCGAGGTAGGTGGTGCACGAGCAACAGGGTGGGTGGTGCCCCTCATGGGCAAGGGGGCATGTGGAGTCGTGTGGCTCGGTGAGTCGACTGCAATTCGTTTAACTGATGGGGCAATCATGGTTGTCGTAACAGCGGCATATTAGGAAGTCTCTTAGTCTTAGTATAGGTCAGCCAGTCCTGGGTCTTATATTCGATGATTTTCCGCACTTTCTGTAAGACCCTGCAGTCTGGCGAGCAAGGTGAATGATGCTCTCAGCAGCCATTGGGAAGGGAGGTAGTGCAAAATAATTTGAAATCACCTAAAGCAATCACCTTTGTGTTCCAAAGCGTTATTACCAATACAGTCAGCACAATGTCTGTGCGTTGGGAATTTTAAAAATGGCATACAATAGTCGAGAATCTCTTTATGAGCCAGATAATTATTTAGTCAATGGCAACCGAAGCTTGGTCAACGCGACTGGACTTTGGATGACTGGAAATCTGTGACTGTGATTAATGACGTTATACGCTGCGGCAACCAAATGGATGGGTTCAGGTTCGGCGAATGCCTGGATAACGTTAACTGCCTTCATCTATAGTGACAACGGTGAAGTACAGAGCATGGTTCAAATGGCTCTGAGCACTATGGGATTCACCTTCTGAGATCATTAGTCCCCTAGAACTTTGCACTACTTAAACCTAACTAACCTAAGGACATCACACACAGCCATGCCCGAGGCAGGATTCGAATCTGCGACCGTAGCGGTTTCGCGGTTCCAGGCTGCAACGCCTAGAACCGCACGACCACTTCGGCCGGCGAAGTACAGAAGAGACAGTGTTACTTTATGGGATGTTTTTCATGTTTAAACTGTAGTCCGTTCATTGCAATTAAGCAACCAATCAATGTGGAAGTATGTGAACATATTTTACAGTATTGTGTACTGCGTATTTAGAAGGAACTGTCCGGAGATGATGATTGTATCAGAATAACTGCAACTGTAATAGGAGACCATTTGTGAGACCATATCTCTATATAGGGTCTTTGTAAATAAAGGTCAGCATCCGTAACCGATCGGTTCTAGGCGCTTCAGTCTAGAACCACGCTACCGCTACGGTCGCATGCCGAATCCTGCCTCGGGCATGGATTTGTGTGATGTCCTTGGGTTATGTAGGTTTAAGTAGTTCTAAATTCTATATGTTCAGTTCAGATGTTAATTCCCATATGGCTCAAAGCCATTTCAACCATATAAATAAACTTTCTAACGCTCCAGAAATAACCTCAATGGTGAGAATAACGTCAAATTGCCACGGAATATTATCGGAGAACAGGGGAAAGAAGAAAAGAATTGTGTGAAATTTATCAATAGATGGCGCTCTATCTGTCAGAATACATAAACGAAAATACCTGTCATGCGCACGATCCATTGAGTTGGTATAAAAACACCGAGTACACGGCGTCTCCCCCTTTCGCGTCTGCGATGTTCCCCATGACTGCCTCAATGCAGGATCGTGCACTGCTTGCAAAGTTCTGTTACAAGAATGATGACTGTGCACACGTCGCTCTGCAGAAGCTCCGCACACTGAAGGATTTGAAAAATTGTGTTGGTCCGATGATTGCCATGGGTCTGGAGAAAATGATTCTGAAATTCGAAAAGACAGGTTCATTTGATGTGCAACCTGGCAGCGGGAGGAAACGAATTGATTCGACGTCAGTGGAAGTAGTGGCCACATCAATGCAGGGGGAGACGAGTGGTGGTGTACAAACGTGCAGTGCACGAATTACCCGAACATTGGACATAACCAGTCAGCACGATGCGTAAAATTCCACGAAAGATCCTTCGTTGCTATCCATTCAAAATTACCCATGTGCACGAGTTGCTTTCTGTTGACCTGCCAACAAGAGAGCCCTTTGCTTTAGAATTTCTTGCGCGCATAGAACTGGACAATGATTTGGCGTGGAAGATTTTTTGGACAAACGAAGCCTACTTCCATATGATAGGATATGCCAATACACAGAATTGTTGAATATAGATAACGGAAAATCCACAGGCAAGCCAACCAGTAACGCTTCAAGGTCACTGTGTGGTGCGGGTTTACGGCATCATTTATCATAGGGCCATATTTTTTCGATGAGGCAAGTGCTTCCTGCCATGTTACCTGTACCGTCACTTATACGGGCTATGAGTGTCTTTTGTGCTACTACGTCATTCTAGCACTCCAACAGCGTGGATGTATGGACGGGATCATTTTTATGGAAGATGGCGCATCTCTGCACATTGAAAATCCAGATAACGAGCTGTTGATGCACCATTTCCTAAAGGCTGGAATTATCAGCCGCCATTTCCCTACAGCCTGGCTGTCAAGATCACCTGACCTTAATCCATGTTACTTCTGGCTGTGGGGCTATCTGAAAGATGTTGTGTTCAGTGTTCCGATTTCAAACTTAGGTGCATTGAAGGCGCTCATTGCGCAACACTTTCTGAACGTTACCCCAGAAACACTTCAGCTGTGGAACATGCTGTTCACCGTGTTTTTGGAAACGGTGGACACCATATGAAACATGTTTTGCGCCAGCCACACAGGAATTAATAATCCGATTTGATTCTGATTGATGCTTTGATGCAGTATTTGGACTCACGAAAATTAAAAACCGATGTTGTTGATGCTTTTTACGGAGTTTTTCGTCTGAGGACAATTAAAAACCGATTTTTCGCTTCCGATGTGATATGACCTTTGTAATTGTGGGTGGGCTTAAGTCACTAACAGAATAACAAGTGTACACGGATGCACACTGAATAGTACAGTTATTTTAAAGTCACACTTACACCTTCGATCAAGCATGATTCATTGTCAATTGTAGTCGACAACTGTTAAATTATGATGTTTACAGCGCCATCTGTTGCTAGATTTTGTAACTATTTATTTTTCGTCTGCCATACGTTTCCCCATTCTCCGATAGTATTCGGTAGCAATTTGATGTCATTCTGACCAGTAGTGTTACTTCTACAGCGGTCTGAAAGTTTAACTTTAGCTACAATGACCCTGTATATTAACATTTCTGAAAGAGAATGTCCTGTCCTGTCCAGAGACACAAATTGAACCCAGTGGAAGTCAGAACGTCGACTTCGTTCCAGACTCCAGTTTTCCACATCACTACCTTCGGAGCTTGACGAATAACTTGCAGCCACCGAGACACTCCATTGAAAGGGTCACCAACAGAGATCAAGCTGTGAGAAGGCTAAGGATGTCGAAATCACATATTAATGACCACTAATACTTGTTTGGGTGAGATTTCTAATACACCAAAAACTGTAAGCCTGATGAGAAGCAAGCGACTATGTCGGTCGTATGGATAAAGGCTGATTGGTTTTAAGATCCATGGATTTCACTTCCTGTAGAGGCAGACCAATAGGAAGACCAAGGAAAAAATGGGAGGGATGGAATCCTCGAGGACTTGCTGCAGATGAGCATAGAGGCCGACTGGCATCGAAACGTACAGAACAGAATCCATTGGAACAGGAGCATTGTAGCTGCGCGCTATCCTCTGGGCCGGATCCCGTAAATTATGTAAGAAGTAATAGTTTTCTAGATACTCTCGATCACATAGTATACATAATTTGGCTAATAGCTATAAAAGGGATAATTTCTCGCAAAATGTCTGCCGCAGGAAAATGAACTGTCTTATTTGAGGACGTATTCTTGAGTCTTTCATTCGACTTGACTCATTCCTTTTTTACCTGCACATCCTTCCTTACACGTAGCATTAATTCTGAAAATTGTCAGTACAGAACCGTGTGATATATTTCAGGAATACCTTCTTTCGTTTGGAATACCAAGCAAAGGCGGTAAGGTACACGGATCGAAAATTGCTTCGTGCAGAATTGTTAATACAACTGGCAATTTTTGGAAATTATGTCTTTTTAATACCTTTTTCAGTAAACGCAACACCAAGAAGGCATCATGTAAAGAACACCAATTTGACATCAAACTCAGCTCAACACATTTGAAGGATTACTTTTTAGAAATCCAGTAGTTGTTTCCCATAGCGACGTAGAAGTTTGAAATTTGGCTCAAGGTAGTCATCGTCTGTAATGGTGCCCTGTGATATTACAAGTGGTAACGCGACGGTTCAAGCAGCAAGATGTGCGAGACTCATACGTAAGTGAATAAAATAGCAAAGGACCCCTATAAGACCACCCTTATTAGCAACACTGTCAGTGCCACCTGGCCTCTTTTGTTGAGCACTTTAAAAATGTACTTCTTAACAAAGACAATCTATTGCGGACACCGGTGGACAGGAAGCACGCACCACCGATCCAATGCCGAATGCCTATTTGCAGGGGCTGCAGCAAGTGCCTAGGACTCTGCCACTAGTTGTACCTGTATCAGGTACTTTTTGAAAATGCTCAACAAACGGGTGGTGCCGAAGATATTGCAGACCTGTGTAGCGTTAGTGACACTCTTTGCCGTTTTATGCAAGGATGTGTCAATGTCGCATATTTTCCCCCGCCTTTCCCCCTGCCCCACATGACCACAGAAACAAGGGCGGAAAATGAATAAGCACCCTTTGTTGCTTTTAATTGCATTCCGATTCCGTCGAATGGTTGAAAAAGGTACTTAGTGGTTCCACGAAGGGCAAATGTGAGGGGGAGGGGTGGGAGAGGAGGCATTAGCAGTGCCAAAGGTTGTCAAGAACATCATCTTGCTCCTTATCGCACTGCGAACCGTCGTTTCGACTATGGAATGTGAGAGAATCAACGACGGAAGGAAAGAGGTGGTCAAATTGTCACCCTTTATACCCTATCCCTAAGTCTTTCGTGTTGATTCTGAGGGGCGATATGTTTCATACTTTTTCCTCGGACACCCATAAGATAACCGTGTGAATTCGACACTGGAGGTCGAGTTTCTGGCCTCCATTGCAGAGCTGTCAAAACAAGGCATGAAATGCGGGTGACAGAGGGTGTGATGAACTTCCCATTTTGTGACACGCCCACGGCGGCATTGGGAAGAATTTCTATGAAGTTTCGTGCAAGGTGACATCATTAGCTCACCTTAAACCTCACATGAACTTCTGGCCTATTCCTCTCATGTGTCGACCTCTTCCTGCCTAAAGCACCACACATTTACAGCATTGCTGAGGATTGTTACAGCCATCTGCGAGCAGAATTTAATGTCCTACGTCGCAATGTAGACAATTACAAGGTTTCGGGAAAGTTATACCTTAATCAGGTTGTATGTTTCTTGTTCTTGGATATTACATTGATTGTTATGCCAATGCATCTTTTTTTCCTGGTCCCACAAAGCATAATACATTGCCTCAAACAAGAAACATCCAAATGTGAGGTCTTCATGGGAAAAACCTTTCGTAATCTTCTGTTCCAAACGAAATATAGATGCATTGGCATAACAATCAATGTAATATCCAAGCACAAGTACCATGGAACAATTACCATGCAACAATTACAGGGTTTCGGAAAAGTGATACCTTAATTAGGTTGCATGGTACTTGTGCTTGGATATTACATTGATTGTTATGCCAATGCATCTACACTCCTGGAAATTGAAATAAGAACACCGTGAATTCATTGTCCCAGGAACGGGAAACTTTATTGACACATTCCTGGGGTCAGATACATCACATGATCACACTGACAGAACCACAGGCACATAGACACAGGCAACAGAGCATGCACAATGTCGGCACTAGTACAGTGTATATCCACCTTTCGCAGCAATGCAGGCTGCTATTCTCCCATGGAGACGATCGTAGAGATGCTGGATGTAGTCCTGTGGAACGGTTTGCCATGCCATTTCCACCTGGCGCCTCAGTTGGACCAGCGTTCGTGCTGGACGTGCAGACCGCATGAGACGACGCTTCATCCAGTCCCAAACATGCTCAATGGGGGACAGATCCAGAGATCTTGCTGGCCAGGGTAGTTGACTTACACCTTCTAGAGCACGTTGGGTGGCACGAGATACATGCGGACGTGCATTGTCCTGTTGGAACAGCAAGTTCCCTTGCCGGTCTAGGAATGGTAGAACGATGGGTTCGATGACGGTTTGGATGTACCGTGCACTATTCAGTGTCCCCTCGACGATCACCAGTGGTGTACGGCCAGTGTAGGAGATCGCCCCCCCACCATGATGCCGGGTGTTGGCCCTGTGTGCCTCGGTCGTATGCAGTCCTGATTGTGGCACTCACCTGCACGGCGCCAAACACGCATACGACCATCATTGGCACCAAGGCAGAAGCGACTCTCATCGCTGAAGACGACACGTCTCCATTCGTCCCTCCATTCACGCCTGTCGCGACACCACTGGAGGCGGGCTGGACGATGTTGGGGCGTGAGCGGAAGACGGCCTAACGGTGTGCGGGACCGCAGCCCAGATACATGGACACGGTTCCGAATGGTCCTCGCCGATACCCCAGGAGCAACAGTGTCCCTAATTTGCTGGGAAGTGGCGGTGCGGTCCCCTACGGCACTGCGTAGGATCCTACGGTCTTGGCGTGCATCCATGCGTCGCTGCGGTCCGGTCCCAGGTCGACGGGCCCATGCACCTTCCGCCGACCACTGGCGACAACATCGATGTACTGTGGAGACCTCACGCCCCACGTGTTGAGCAATTCGGCGGTACGTCCACCCGGCCTCCCGCATGCCCACTATATGCCCTCGCTCAAAGTCCGTCAACTGCACACACGGTTCACGCACACGCTGTCGGGGCATGCTACCAGTGTTAAAGACCGCGATGGAGCTCTGTATGCCACGGCAAACTGGCTGACACTGACGGTGGCGGTGCACAAATGCTGCGCAGCTAGCGCCACTCGACGGCCAACACCGCGGTTCCTGGTGTGTCCGCTGTGCCGTGCGTGTGATCATTGCTTGTACAGCCCTCTCGCAGTGTCCGGAGCAAGTTTGGTGGGTCTGACACACCGGTGTCAATGTGTTCTTTTTTCCATTTCCAGGAGTGTATATTTCGTTTGGAACCGAAGATAACGAAAGTTTTTTCCCATGAAGACCTCACATTTGGATGTTTCTTGTTTGAGGCAATGTATTATGCTTTGTGGGACCAGGAAATAAAGTTTAATAAACAATACTTGGATTAGATGTGTACGAAAACCAGTCTTACCGAGATTAAATTTTCTCGTTCCCCGATGCAGCTGCTCGCACTTGTCGGGACTGATTGGCTATGATACTGTGGAATCTGTGGGTTCAGGGAGGCCGTACTCGTCGTCGTGATAGACTAGCGACCAAGAGTCCTAGGAAGATGGTACTGCCAAGCCACATATCTCGAACGAAATAGGTTTTACTGCAGCAAGATACACAGATCAGCCAGAACATAATGTCCACCACCAGGCGATAGTAGCGTCACGTGGCGAGGAACGACGCTGACCATACACATTCACGTTGTATGTATTATCAGTGAGCGCTCTGTCCGTGAGCAGAATGAGAAAGGCACGCGATCTATTGGAATTTGACCGAGGGCAGACTGTGATGGCCCCGAGCTCGGTTCAAGAATTTCGAAAACTGCATGACTTGTCTGGTGTTCGAGGTGTGCTTTGGAGAATGTCTCCAACATCTGATGAAACCACGGTGAACCCATGTTCAAATTTCGTGGGCTTGGGTGGCCAACCCTCGTTACCGATATCGGACGTCGTAGGCTGGGCAGGCTGGTAAAACAGGACAAGCGGCGAACTGTGGTGGAACTAACTCAGTGTTTGGTGCTGGCAAAGTACAAGTGTGTCTGAACACACGGTGCACCGAACACTACTAACGATGTGCCTCCGCAGCCGACACCCATGCATGTGCAATAGTTAACACCACAACACCAGCTACTGCAACTAAACGCTCGACGTTGGCACAGTGGCAGAAGTTTTCACGATATGATGGATCCCGATACGTTTTTCATCATGCTAATGGGAGGGCGCCAATCCGTTGCTCCTTGACAAGTGTACTGCATGACGGAGACGAGCTGGTGACGGCTCTATTACGCTCTGGTGAACATTCACGTGTGTGGCCATGGGTCCAGTGGGGATCGTGCAAGGCATCATGACGGCCAAGGAGTATCGCACACTGATATCAGACAACATACACCCCTTCATGTCGGCCATGATTCCCGACGATACGGGTATTTCTCTACAAGGCAAAGCTCCATGTTACAGTACATGGTGTGTGATGGAGTAGTTTGACCAACAAAGCTGTGAGTTGAGGAGCTAATATACTGCACCCCTCCCAAGTCATCAGATGTGAGCCCGATCGAACACACTTCAGATGTGATGGAACGTGTCGTCAGAGCTCATTGCTCCCTCCTCGGAATTTACAAGAGTGATTTTTGTGTGCGATGAGGTGAGAAGTCCCTCCAGTGACCTCCTAAGGGCTCGTTGCTTTCATAACACTACACGTCAACGGTGTTATATGTGCCAAGGCTGTAGGTTGCGGCTATTAGGTAGTTTGTCATAATGTTCTGGTCGATCAGTGTAAGTATTCAAACGTATTGTGTGACGGCGTGTGGAATACGACGGACTGTCAGGACAGAAACCATTGCTTCAGCTTCCCTCTGTGTGGCCGCAGAGCGGGTGCTGGAGACGTTAATGGCACCACATCTCCTTTTGATACTAGTAGCGGTTCTCACTGCAGCATTAAAATGGGTAGGGAATTGAAAGCTATCTATGTCTTTGGCAGCAGTTCGGACAGGACCACTATATACGCAAAGTATCCAGGCGCTTCTGTCTCTCTAATTAACAGCTTCACTTCGCGGCTGTTTCTCTGACCACGAATAAGTTCTTGCTGAAACTTAGCTTTAGTGTAATTCATCATTCTGAAATTTTATCGTGGCCGAGAACTCTCAAAAGAGTTACTATTTATCACCTGTGGGCTTCTCTCCTCGCACCACACATCAAATTCGATAAGGGTAGAAGCTGAAGTAATGAGATGAAATTTGTGCGAACACTGGGAATGATTCAACTGTACTTCTTAATGCTTCGAATGGGTCATTACTGTCTATGTAAGACCTGCACTTGTCAACAGAGTATTATAGTGAAAATTAATTTCATTATTGCTTAATAAAACAGTAGTTTAGCTCATATTAAGTAATTTTGTTTTCACCTTCTTTTAATAAACTAAGATTAAATTGTGATTTTGATCTTATATGACTTACCTCTCTCTTGTTTTATGAGAAACGCCCCTCCCGCAGAAGGCTTAAATTCACACCTGAGCACATTTCTCATGTTTGAAATCGTTAGTTATACCGAGCCTCTCCCATACATTATCGGGGTTGTTCGTGCATGTGTCTCAGTCACAATGTCAAAGTGATGTAAAAGATAAAACATCCGCACAGTAAGCGGGAAACAGGGTTCAAGCCCGGTCTTGGCGTCAAGTTTTATTTATTACTTCAGCATCTACACTTAGCATGTCTCCACGAAAATACAATTACGTCACACATAAAATTGATAATTAAACTTTAGCACTTATGTTTCCGAAAGCCCGTTAATTATGTTTTAAGCTCAAGCGCTTGTTATTTTAAGATAATTATGATATTTACTAACAGTCCCATGGAGGGTGCAGCTTCGCAACCACTTCCAAGTCACCCCAACTAGCTGTCTCCGAACTACGTTATATGAACTCATCAGTAAAGTAACAAGCGGCACTATAGTTCAAAACACCTTACAAGTAAAATTCCATGACGAATGCACCGTGTGATAACAGGAAAGTCGTTTAGGATATTCTGTGTAGGCGGCAGTTTTTTGGCACTCGTATTTTTGCGCAAAGTGTTTCTGGGTGACGCGTCGGCGCGGCGGGCGACGGGCTGCGTGCCGGTGACGGGGCTGATGTAGGGCCGCGGCCAGCGAGCCGCGCCGCGCCGCGCCGCCATTGATTCACGGCCGCGATGGCTGCCGCCGCCACGCGACGCTATAAACATTTCGCGGCCCGACAGCGCGAGATCTGCCTCACGGGTAACTAATTCCGCCTCTCCGCCCCCGTCTCTCCGCGGACATTAAAGTTCACGTGCGTCGTTATCAGCACACAGCTCCGTTTATTACATTTGTTTTCTGTCCTTTTGAATTTAGAGGCTCATCAGGGAAAAAGTGATACACAGAGATGAGAAGGCGATCAGGTGCTAGAAGTTGCCGGAACATGGCTAGTACCTACAATTGTTAAACTACAGAAAAACAGCAGAAATTACACGGCTGGACGGCAAGGCTGCAATTCCCGCATGGACTACAAGATACGAAACTTTGCTTACCATATTAATACAAATGGTTCAAATGGCTCTGATCACAATAGGACTTCACATCTGATGTCATCAGTCCCTTAGAAATCAGAACTACACTACCGGCCATTAAAAGTGCTACACCAAGAAGAAATGCAAATGATAAACGGGTATTCATTGGACAAATCTTTTATACTAGAACAGGCATGTGATTACATTTTTACGCAATTTGGGGGCATAGATCCTGAGAAATCAGTACCCAGAACATCCACCTCTGGCCATAATAACGGCCTTGAAACGCCTGGGCATTGAGTTAAACAGAGCTTAGATGGCGTTTACAGGTACAGCTGCCCATGAGGTTTCAACACGATACCACAGTCCATCAAGAGTAGTGACTGGCGTATTGTGACGAGCCAGTTGCTAGGCCACCATTGACCAGATGTTTGCAGTTGGTGAGAGATCTGGAGAATGTGCTGGCCAGGGCAACACTCGAACATTTCCTGTATCCAGAAAGGCCCGTACAGGAGATTCTACATGCGGTCGTGCATTATCCTGCTGAAATGTAGTGTTTCGCAGACATCGAATGAAGGATAGTGTCACGGGTCGTAACACATCTGAAATGTAACGCCCACTGTTCAAAGTGCCGTCAATTCGAACAAGAGGTGACCGAGATGTGTAACCAAGTGCACTCCATACCATCACGTCGGTTGATACTCCGGTATGGCGATGACGAATACATGCTTCCAATGTGCGTTCACCGCCATGTCGCCAAACACGGATGCGACTATCATGGTGCTGTAAACAGAACGTGGATTCATCACAAAAAAAATACGTTTTGCCATTCTTGCAGTCAGCTTTGTCGTTGAGTACACCATCGCAGGCGCTCCTGTCTGTGACGCAGCGTCAAGGGTAACCGCAGTCATGGTCTCGCAGCTGATAGTCCATGCTGCTGCAAACGTCGTATAACTGTTCGTGCAGATGGTTGTTGTCTTGCAAACGACCCCGTCTGCTGACTCAGTGATCGAGACGTGGTTGCACGATCCGTTACAGTCATGCGGAAAAGATGCCTGTCATCTCGACTGCTAGTGATACGAAGCCGTTGGTATCCAGCACGGCGTTCCGTATTACCGTCCTGAACCCACCGATTCCATTTTCTGCTAACAGTCATTGGATCTCGAACAACGTGAGCAGCAATGTCGCGATACGATAAACCGCAGTCGTGATAGGCTACAATCCGACCTTTATCAAAATAGGAAACGTGATGGTACGCATTTCTTCTCCCTACACGAGGCATCACAACAACGTTTCACCAGGCAACGCTGGTCAACTGCTGCTTGTGTATGGAAAATCGGTTGGAAACGTTCCTCATGTCAGCACGTTGTAGGTGTCGCCACCGGCGCCAGCCCTGTGTGAATGCTGTGAAAAGCTTATCACTTGCATATCAGAGCATCTTCTTCCTGTCGGTTAAATATTTGGTCTGTAGCACGTCAACGTCTTGGTGCAGCAATTATAATCGTCAGTAGTGTACTTAAGCCTAACCAACTTAAGGACATCACGCACATCCATACCCGAGGCAGGATTCGAACCGGCGATTGTAGCAGTCGCGAGGTTCCGGACTGAAGCGCCTACAACCGCTCGTCCACCGCGTCCGGCTATATTAATACAAGACGGTAAGACGACGATTAAACTTGTTTGCGATTTCGGCGTATAAAAGGAATTACGACTATCGGCGGCGCCAATGCATTAATGCCTCTAACCAAGATTAGCATGGATTCGAACTGAGCTTCGATGACAGTTATGGCGACTTCCACACTGTTTCTACTCTAACCAATTGTTCATCTGCAGTAGTAACTGGAAAGATTAATATGATTTTAGTAAACTACAGGAGAATCCAACGAAACGTAGAAAGCAGATGTCAACGACAACGAAATCCTAAGTTCAGATAGGTTCGTCGCCAATGCTGCGGCGTGTTTACTGCAGTAAAAAAATGGATAAAACCTAGCAAGTTTATCACGGATTTCGAATGTGAAAAAATCTGAGTAAAACTTAGTATCAAAGAATGGTCAATATTGGTGATCGGATGCTTTTATATACCACCTGAGTCAGGGTCTGTAGTTGTAGAGCACTTCAGACAGCACTTGCAGAATATAATTGGTTACTTTCCTGATCATGCCGCCGTAGTAGGGGATGACTTCAACTTTCCAGCTATACACTGGGAGTGTTATGCCATCAAAACTGGTGTGAGGGATTAGTGTGGAATTATTCTGGATGTCTGGTCCGAAAATTACCTTGAGAAGATAGAGAACCTACTCGTGAGGGTAATATCTTAGACCTCCAGCCAACAAACTGAATCGATTTGGAACAGGGCCCAAAGGACTCAGCCCCTCCTGAGGCCCTGTGCCGCCGCCTTCTTTCAATCCGTGCCGCGTTTCAAGGCTCTGACGTTGACTGTACTGACGGTTCGGTGGTTACTGGTCGTTTCGGTTATGCTTTTACTCTACGGGATCATTATGAACAATACTCATTGCCATCTGGCTGGGGTGTTTTCACTGCTGAGCTGGTCACCATCTCTCGTGCCCTAGAGTATATCCTCTCCTGCTCAGGTGAGTCCTTTCTTATCTGTAGTGACTCCTTGAGTGGTTTACAAGATATCGACCAGTGTTTCCCTCGCTCTCGACAGGTGATGGCTATCCAGGAGCCCTCCATACTCTTGCCTGATGCGGCCACTCTGTGGTCTATGTGTGGACCCAGGTCATGTAGACATTCCGTGAAATGAACATGTTGACACGCTGGCCTAACAGTCTGTCAGTGCACCAGCCTTGGAGATTGGCCTTTTCGAGAGTGACCTCAGGTCATTTTTGAGGCAGAAGGTACTTCGCACCTTGGGTGAAGAATGTCGCGCCCTTCCATCACCCAACAAACTACAGGCCATCAAGGAGGATACCGGTTTGTGGTGCTCCTCCTTGTGGGTCTTTCGCAAGAACTCTGTTTTGCTCTGCCGGCTGCGCATTGGCCACACCTCGATGACACGCAGCTATTTATTGAGCCGCGAGGACCCACTTTCATGTCGCTTTGACTGTGGTCAGCTTTGACTGTGGTCCACATCTTGTTGCACTGCCCACTTTTAACTTCACTCATGCACACGTTTGCATTGCCTGATACGCTTCCTGCACTTTTATCAGATGACGTTGAGATGACAGATTAAGTTTTGAGTTTTATTCGTGCCCGGGTTTTCATCACTTGATTTAAGGGGTTTGTTTGTGTTGAGTCTAGCCATTGGTCTACTATTTTAGACTGGGGTTGCTATTGCGTTCCTTAATGGTTGGTTTTCTCCCCTTTTTTTGTTTCTATGTTCGGAAGACCACTGTCACAGTCGGTGTACTTTTAATTCCTTTTGTCTAGTCTCTGTCTGTGTCTTTCTTGTCTTGCGTCGTCTCCTGTCATCTCCATTATTTGTTTTTATTCCTTGTGGGTGTTTGAAGTTCACGGGAAAAGGGACCGATGGCCCTAGTAGTCTGGTCCCTTCAATCCCATAAACCAACCAACCGACATTCGAGGCCACTCATCTCTCCTGAGCGAACCATGCTGCTGTTACCACGTATCTACTGATGTACCCCATCCTCCTTTTATGCTGCCGGATCGAATTCTCTTGACAACTAGTGCAACATTCAGTATTAAACACAGGTGTCCCGGTACTTTCATTCGATAAGTGTATATCTGTGCTTACCGTTTGAGTTGACACATGCTCGATGAAGGTGTCCCTATATGTGTACTCAGCCTCGTACCATTCTAGGGCGTAATCGTTACCTTAAGGCTGCTAAATTCACTGCAATGTCATGTAAAATTCATGTACGACGAAAGCAGTTTCGTTTAGTCCTATATAGACGCAATGGGTTGCGATTCGTCCTAAGCACTCCAATCTTAAATTTTAATTTATTTTTCCTTTAGTTAAGGCTGATACATGTCTGATTTACTGGTATCCATAGTTTTCGTCTGATACTATCGGAACAGTTTTCTGGTGGAAATAGTAAGAGGATTTCTTTCAAACATTCAACCACCAAACTTACCAATCCTATGTGGCGAGAAATCGTTCGCGGTTATTCTTACTACGGACTTACCGATGTGTTGTACGGATTATCCAGTATTTAAACAAAAATATAGATTCCTAGCTTGGTACTCTTTCTTAAGATGGCCCAAATTAAAAAGTCAAGAAAAACGCAAACCGAGAAAGTATTTATATTGCATGTGTTTATTACACTCAGATCATTACGTGAAAGAGAGTAGTTCATCAGCACGAGACATCTCTTCCTACATCCTGTGTTCCTTGAGCGTGACAATCAGATGCCGTGGATACTTTCGCGTAGGCAGGAATACCACCGCGTTTCAGCAGGTGAATTATTCACCAGCCACAAAAGCCAGCGGTGTCGGCACTTCTAGCGCTCCGGGTCATGCCACTGGTCTCGGCGGCAAGATCACAAAGGTATGTCGGCGCAGAGGCAAGGCGAAAACAATGAAAAAAAGGGCCGAGTGCAAAATAAGAGGGAGGTGGGTGGGCGAAGAAAAGCCAACTCCGGCTCACTCCGGTACAAATATAATGGACAAACGCGGGGCACAAATTAAATGGGTCAGATTAACGCGGCGCCGGCAGCAGCGGCGAGTAATTTCTCGTTCCAGGTAATGAACTTTTCATTACGTATTCAAATGGGTTCTGCGCAGGAGCTAACATTTACTTTTTGGGGCGCTGTGTATATTTTGCGGAGTGGTAGACGCGGTTTCCTGCGAAAGGTACGTCGCATTTCTTTTATAAAATGAAAGGAGTTTCTCCTGAATGGAAATTAGAACTCATAAATACTACGCCTGTGGGAGTGTATCACAACAGTAATATGCATTTACTTTTCCTTAGCACATCCAGGCGTTCGGCATAGGACGGAACGTATTTACCTAATATGTACGCAGACTGTAAATTCTTGATATTGTTTCCCTCCCCTCCTGGCAACTCTATCGTTAAACAACGTTTTGTCACAAGTTTTCAACATTTCACAATTTCTTCAAGTTTATGTATTTAGTTAGCCATCAGAACCAACGTTCTATAAACGATTTACCAGCACATGCTGCTTATTTTACGCACTGTAGCTCATCGCCTGCATTTTAAGTCTTCCCAGACGAAGCCATCGAATCGTTTACAATTCTGCGTTAAGTCGGTCAACTGCTACGACTTTATTTCATAATAGGCAACCTCAATCTCCAGTACGTAGTAGGCGTTACAAAAAGGCATCATGTCAGTTAGATCGTAGTTGATAGAGAGCTATAAACTCCACTTAACCATATTGTTAACAGTAACTTATGCACTCATTAATTCTGTCTTACGCGAGCGGAGGGAAACAACTGTAGTTATTTACTAACAAAAGGAAATACAGTATTATCCTACATAGATCCCTGTATGCTTGTAACGATACTGAAGCGCTAAACAAACTAGTACAGGTATGCTTATTCAAGTTCAGATATATACAGGTATAAATAGGCAGAATACGGCGCTGCGTTCGGCAACGACTATATAAGGTAACAAGTGTCTGGCTCAGTTGTTAAATTGGTTACTGCTGCTACAATGGCGGGTCATCAAGATTTAAGTGGTGTTATAGTCGGCGATGGAACACAGCATCTCCGAGGTAGAGATGAAATGCGGATTTTCCCGTACAAACTTTTTAGGAGTGTCCCGTGAATATCAGGAATTCGGTAAAACATCGTATCTCCGACACCGCTGCGGCCGGAAAAAGGACCATCGACGACGAAAGAGAATCATTCAACGTGACGTAAGTGCAACCTATCCGCAAATTGCTTCCGATTTCAATGCTTAGGCATCAACAAGTGTCAACCTGTGAACCATTCAGCGAAATGTCATCGATATGGGCTTTCGGAGCAGGAGGCCCAATCTTGTATCCTTGATGACTGCATGACACAAAGCTTTACTCCTCGGACGGGCCCGTCAACACCGATATTGGACTGTTGATGACTGGAAACATGTTGCCTGGTGGGCCAAGTCTCGTTTCTAGTTGAATCGAGCGGAAGGACGTGTAAGAGTATGGAGGAAACATCATGAATCCATGGACGCTGCATCTCAGCAGGGAACTTTTCAAGCTATTCGAGACTGTATAATGGTATGGGGCGTGTGCAGTTGGAGTGATATGGGACCCCTGATACGTCTAGATACGACTCCGATAGGTGACACTTATGTAAGCATCCTGCCTGATCATCTGCTTCCATTCATGTCCCCTGTACATTCCTACGGACTTGGGCAATTCCAGCAGGACAATGGGACACCGCACACATCTAGAATTGCTACTGAATGGCTCCAGGAACACCCCTCTGAGTTTAGACACTTCCGCTGACCACCAAACTCCCCACAAATGAACATTATTGATTATATCTGGGCTGCCTTGCAACATGCTGCTTGGAAGAGATCTCCACTCTCACGGGTTTATGGACAGCTCTGCAAGATTCATGGTTTCGGTTTCTGACATTAGTCGAGTCCCTGGCACGTCGGTTACGACACTCCTGCGCCCTCGCGGGGGCTCTATACGATATTAGGCAGGTGTATCAGTTTCTTTGGCTCCTCAGTGTACTAAATACTGCAGTGGGGACAAAATATCTTGGAACTAATTGACTTTCAATATCTAACTTCCTAATGTTACCAAAACATAGAAAATCTTACCGATTAATATTATTGACGCACGTATTAACTATTCGACACTATCCAATTTCCTTTTAAAGAAGGACACTGACCTCAAATGAATAAAACGTTTGATATTTTGATCACAGTAGGCACTCTTAATGATGTAATACAAATACCAGATGCTTTACGGCATGCAATTTCTTCTTGAAACACATTGTTGGGATTCCTTACTGCAGTCGGTAAAAATTAAACTCTTATCGGACGACTTTGCAGTCCGCCTGTCTGTGTGTCTATTTGACTTTTAAAAACAAGTTTTCTCAGGACTGGCTGACGTATCAAGGTGATATTTATGTCACATATGAACGTCTATGGTCTCTTTACGGTGTGAAAAATTGGAACTTCTATGCCACTGCAATCAAAATGCAAAATGCCAATGAACGTACGAGCATTTGTGTCACATATTTTGACGCTCACAAACTCACCCATGAAAGCCTAAGTGGTACCATCTCGTCAACCTAGAATCATGAGCATTCTAAAGCAAGCTTTTAAGTCAGTCTACGCAAAAGATATGGCAATTTTTGTCAGAAATTTACACTAACTCACTCATCAAAACGAATAGGATACTTCCCTTTGAACTAGAATCATGATTTTTCAAGAAGTAGAAGAAAAGGAAAAAAATTAAAAGATTGACAGTTTAGAATTACATCATACGATTCTTTTTATCCGACTTTCTCCTTGTGCTTCCGTAAGGTCTCCTTTTTCTGAGGAATTCGTAGACGTGTATCTCGCCTGTACCGATATCGATAATACGATAAAATCGTTCTATATTCTCTATTCCTGCGATGGTTGAACTGTTTCTACACATAATTACGTGTGTATGGAACCCTCTATGTGCGACTCCTACCCGCATTGGTTTTTATTCTTGAGCCATCTGAAGTCTATTTTACCATTTGATTGAGTATTAGAGGAGTGTTAATGTTTAAAGAGTAGTGACCGCTACGCCATACGTCAAATTTGTACTATAGCACTGAAACATTAACTGAAAGTCTTTTCTGTATCTATTGTTATAATAACTGTATATTTAATTTTCTATGGAAGTAGGAAATTATCTCATATACGTCCATTAAAAAGAGAGCTGCGCTATATCGAAACCTTACAATAAGCTCTGTAGAAAACTAATGTCATTCAGAAGTGAACTTCCGAATTCTTGCATTTATGTCGGAACCTTGTGTGGCCTATAATTAATACGAGTGACTTTATCTGTGTTAACAAAGGAATACGGAGAAAAAATTCACATTCATTGTCTCGCAGAAAAGATATTGCACAAAAAGTACCCCTATTCGTAGGCGAGCTATGGAGAGCATAACACTGAGCTGATATTCGAAAGCATTTTGCCCTTTCAGAAAAAATGGATTGTTATAGATAGTTGAAGAGACTTGATCAAAACAGCGGCTGGAAGCTACACAAATCAAATGTGAGCAGAGGTGAAGATGTTACTTTTTAATTTTTCTGTCCTGATCCATTGCTTAGGGCATTCAATATTGGGCTGTGTGTAATACTTTCAGGTTATAGGTGGATCCTCGTGCTGCAGGAGATACAATTCGAAGGCTCAACGAGAACCACCACTGTTGTGAGCCCATTCAACCGACAACAAGACTTCTGTTACATCTCAACTGACGAAGCAATTAAATCAACGTTTTTGTCATGTCAAGTTACAGCTTTCACCATAATGACTTACGAAGACGTTGATCACAAAAGTAAACTGAACATGAGAATATTTTAACTAAGCAACGGGCTTTTTCAAGTGGTGGACTTCAATTTGCATCACTAGGGATACTTTGCGAATCACAAATAGCATGTGGGAGGAATCATCAGCAAAGTTTTGACGAACCACGTAATATAGTCCGTTTGGTTCACCGCACACAAGAAGCAGTGGTATGTTTCCCGTCGAAGTGAAATTTGGGATTCTGGGAAAGAATTTGTCGAATTTAGCGGTCTAAAACACTAACAGGACAGATATATAAATGAAGGTTATAACAGAAACGTTATTGTACATCCTACGACCGCACGAGAACTTCAGTATGCTAGCAAATTTCAATTAAATATGTCTTGGTAATGTAGAACAGGGTTGAAGGTGGTACAGACGAGGTTTCACAAGCGAATGCAGCGAAACAGGGCAGATCAACTTCGCTTCTTCTGTTGGTCGATCTCTGAACATGTTGACCCAGTCTAATCTCTGGGCTCATTGTGCTTGCTGAGCTCTTCGCTGACTTCCAAGAGAATTCGCATCACTGATGGCCACTCTTTTCCACATCAAGTTGATGGAAGGCTTCCGATAGCGCACCCAAATCGACAAGTGTTAAACATTTAGTCAGTAACGCAGAAACTCCTTCAGCAGCACCTTTGAACTGAAGAATGTTCCCGGCGACATCTGATTGTGATATACTAAGTGATATTCTTCGACAACGTTCCATGCACGTAATTTCATTATCTGAGGTCTCAGTAGTTGAGGTGTAGCAACATAAAGCAGTGAGCGTTCGACTGACAGCTGTGGCGAATCATTAGTTTCGTACCTATGGCCGTGATAAAAATATGCCGTACTGCTGTCCCCGATACTACAGCTACCTCTGACCTGAGCACGAGTAGCTCAAATGACGACGGTAAGTTTGCGGCACAGCCTCTAATCCACCGCTTAAATTAAAAGCCCACATGATCGCCTCACACAAGCGATCCTTAGCCTACGAGTAACTTATGTTTGGTCTATAGAAATCTGTAGCGCCATACTTCCTTAGCAACATTACAATTTATTTATGCAGTACACTATAGGTCAAACTGAAACAGCTGATAGTGGGTCCACAGTCGATTATGTTGAGATATATTACAAGAATGATGACTGTGCACACGTCGCACAGCAGAAGCTCCGCAAACTGAAGGATTTGAATAAAGGCGTTGCTCCGATGACTGCCTTGGGTCTGGAGTAAATGATTCGGAAATTCGAAAACACGGATTCCTATCGTGTGCAACCTGGTAGGAGGAGGAAACGAATTCGAAAAGACGGGTTCTTTTGGTATGCAACCTGGTAGAGGGAGGAAACAAATTTATTCGACTTCAGTGGAAGCAGTGGCCACAGCAATGCAGGAGGAGAAGAGTGGTGGTGTGCAAACGTATGGTGCACGGAGAATACCCTGAACATTCGACATACTCGTGAGCACGTTGCGTAAAATCCTACGAAACATCCTTCATTGCTAACCATTCAGAATTACCCAAGTGCACGACCTCCTTCCTGTTCATCTGACCGCAAGGGGATCTTTGCTTTAGAATTTCTAACTCGCATGGAAATGATCTATGATTGGCCGTCGAAGATTTTGTGCACAGACGAAGCCCACTTCCATGTAGTAGGATATGTGAATACACATACTTATCGAATATGGACTACGGAAAATCAACACGCAAATCAACCAGTACGACTTCATCCAGAAAAGGTCACTGTGTGGCGCGGGTTTACGGCATCATTTATCATAGGGCCATATTATTTCGAAGAGAGAGGTGGTTCCGGTTCTGTTACCTGAATGTCCTTCTCTTGAACCCGGTAGGAAGAAAAAAATATAGATGAAGGGGCTTCCTAAGCATGAAACTGAGGGGAGAGATGGAATTCCAAAACAGGAGAAAATAGTGCTGAATCCATGAAACTGGAAAATAGAGGAGTGGAAAAATGTCGTTTTGGGGGATAGGTCTTGTTTGACACTATTTCCAACTTCTGGAGAGGTTTTGTCCCTAGAATGAAGCATGGCGTCTTTCATTGTTGATTTGGGCAGCCTCATCGTGGTATTCCATGAGTCCCACAGGATTATGAGACCATTTAGGCTGATCTGGACCATAGCGAGGTACAATGTAGTTCCCCACTAGTTATGCTGTTTTCCGACAGGGAGTCTATTCACACAGCTCTCATCGTCCAGGATTGGTTTTGTGCTCACGAGACTGTTTCATGTTAGTGAGCATTTGTGGTCTACTTTGGAGACATGTGTGCGTGATCGCTATCCACCAGCATCATCGATACCGGAAACTGCCACTGTTCTGCAGGATGATTGGTATAAAATTACCTTGACAACCATATATTTATCTCTTCCAGGACGAGTGGAATCTGTGTTGAATGCCAACAGTTTTCTTACGCCACCTTAGACGCGGTGATGTGCTGTGTATGTGTCGTTTCCACATATTTGTCCACCAGCTGAGCAAGTGGTAAGGATCTGCCATAGTCAGTACCGCAGATCAGCTTTGCTGGTCGTATAGCGTGGCTCATCGGCCCACAAGTGCTTCTCCAACTACCCATGTATCGCTTGTAACAATCTATGAAACCTTCTGAGATGATTCACGCATTAGTTCTTGTCATCCGCTGTTTTTTTAGTAATAGCAGAGCAATGAAACCATCTTGACAAGTCATTCATTATCCTTGGTGCCAATAATGATCTCCGGTGCCTGACGACTGATTCATCAGCTCTACAAATTTTAGGCAGATTATTTAATTAAATTATTATTCTTCGGTCGTTGGATGTATGTACTATCCAAGATGAGGAGTTTGGCAGGGAAGGTGAATTCCTGGTAGGCCGCATCAAGTCAATCAGAAGTCAAATTACCCAAAATCATAAACAGAACTTCATGCTAATTTGACGTTTTTTGCCATGTCGCCACAGTCGTGTTGCTATTTTAACTACCACCAATGTAATGCAATGATTCTTCCCTGTTACCCCTACCCTACCAAAAAAAAAAGGTCGTACCTGCAACAACAGGAATGTGTGCCTTCCAGGTAATAGTAATTCAGCATAGTATCGCTGATCAATTGGTCCACTAAAATAAATTCCTATTCTAATTTACTTTCTTCATGGGTTGATTTCGCCACAGAAAACGTCTTTGGTGTTGCAGGAATGTTGTCCCTCGTACATACATCATCATCTTCATCATTTTATTGGGCTTTAGTCCCACTCCAAAGTGGGGTCAACCTTGTTACTAGGGGTTTGGCAATGTTAGTGTTGGAGGGTGGCCAGACGACCTTCTTGTCACCACCCAGTACCCCCTGGGACGGAAATAGTGTACCCCAGCTGTCTCTGTCTAGTGAGAGCCATGAAATAGAGCGAACGTTTCCTAATGTCGGCGTGTCGTGTAACTGATGCGGGAACAACACATCCAGGGTGGCCGGCACACTAGCCCTCGTCGATAATACACCGGGCCGATCCACATCTGGGGCCGGCCCGCCTATCCGAGTCCAGGAAGCAGCGCATTAGCGCTTGCGGCTAACCTGGCAGTTCCCTGTCCCTCGTACACACGTTTTCGATTTTTACCTGAAGTCATACGAATCCCGTTCAGGGTGTCATAACTGTTCCTTTACTGGAAGACAATGAGAATACTGAAAAATCCACACTCAAAGTGGCACACCTATGGTACTATCTAGTACCAATTCTGTCTTAGTCAAACGCACAATGTCTTAGTAGCTAACATTAATTCTCCATATAATGAAAGTTTTAAGCTTCTGAAAGCTGTGGTGGAAATAAATAATAATTAATTGTGATTGGCAACAATAAGCTGGCAGTTCCTTTTAAAATATTATCTATCATCTTCATGGTACAAAAACCCGAATGTACTTCGGGCATTATAAGGGACAAACGCTTCGATAACAATGTTTTTATGGAAATACAATTTATGATAAACAATCTAAAGCATGTTAACTCAACTTATCGAGAGCTTAAATGTTATCAGCAAGTTAGGACAGTAAACTGAACTATATGTCTGTAGCCTACAATAAGTTCCTTGACAGTGCTTTATGCTGCCAAACACGAAACTCGTGCTGTCACTGTTTGTGGTTATCTGTCTACTGAGTCAGTAGAATACCTGTTATTCAGGAGCTCCTGAGGATTAATAAGTGCAAGTGTTTAATTTCTGCGACAGTATTAGGAAATTAATGATCGTGTCGGCCTACATACGGTTTTTAAGTTTTTTATGCATCAGACTTCCTAATGGTTTGGCGTGACCTGCCACGGATGCCCCCTTGTTCCAATGTTTTGCCCCAGTGAAACACTTTGCACCCTACGACCTCAGTTATCTGTTGGATGTTTTCTAGCCTCGATCTCCACTCCAGTCGCCTCTACGGCATCCTATGGTACCCTGTAGTTTATTAACGCACTTCATATCATCTGGTTCCTTCTTGTCAATGGTTCCAATATGTCACTTCCATTGTGGGTTCTGTAGAGAATCTCTTCACTCTTTATCTTATTAGTTCACCCAATTTTCAATGTATTTCTGTAGTACCTCATCGCATCACTCTGATTCTCCTCTTTTACGGTTTCCTCAAATCCACGATACATTACCATACAATACTGTGCTCCAAACTTACTCCTCTAAAATTCCTTCCGCAGCCTGACGCCTACGAAACTAGCAAACTCTTTGGTCAGAAACGCTAGTGCTAGTTTACTTTTAGAGTCCTCCTTGTTGATACATCAGTTATTTTCTTCTAGCGTAGCTAAATTCCTCAACGTATGCTTCGTGGTACAAATTTTGATATTCAGTTTATCGCTAATCTCATTTCTGCTATTTCTCTGGATCTTATTTCTGTTTACTGTCTCAGTACTCTGAACTCCACTGTTCATTCTATTGAAGAGGTCTTGAAGTTATTGTTCTCCTCAACTGAGGTCAGAAATGTATCGCTCG
Organism: Schistocerca gregaria; assembly: GCF_023897955.1. NCBI lineage: Eukaryota > Metazoa > Arthropoda > Insecta > Orthoptera > Acrididae > Schistocerca > Schistocerca gregaria. Next base: position 531,859,129 of record NC_064923.1, read on the forward strand.
AACCATATCAATGATATTACAACGTCGTACCCAGAAACTGTCTGAATCCAAAAGTCGCAGTGTAATACACACTTATTACGACCACCATCTTAAAGTGAAATAAGACTTCTGTTCAGAGGGTGCTGCTACTTACACAAACATTAAATATTTCCTTTATAAAGAGGCCTCTACAGTTGTTACGATAGCGTAGCGCGAACGCGGAATACAGTGGTGAAGACGTCAGATACCTAAAATGTAAGGAAAAGTTACTCTCAGTTTACGTATTTACCAACAAGGACAGCACGGTCTTCCCAAATCGCGGGCATCACGGCGAGCAAGCGGAGCACTCGCCATCCAGTGTTTGTGACGTAAGCACCGTCCAGTTTCGGAGCAGCAATGGTAGCTCACGCAGCAGCTGCTATATCGAACTCATACAGCAGCTGCTATATCGTAGAATGTCGTCGACACAGTAGCACGCAAACACAGCCGTAGCAGCTTGGTGGCCTGCAGCTCTCCTCACCGGAACACGCTCGTTGACGTCGTTCATGGGCCCAAGGAAGGCAACCAGCACCTCTGTACGAAGTAGCCGTAATGATGAACAGATACGCCGCGTCCTGTCTGAGAGAGACCGACCACCGATGCTGGCGGCTGCTCGTAGCTGCGATTCGGGTGACAGATATTCAGCGCTCCCCAAGAGCGATGTGTGTTGACCAGCTCGCCAAGGATGACCAGTGATGCTTACAGAGCCCTGTTGTAAGGCGCCATACACTTCCCATCAGCAACGCCGAGGATGATGTAGCAACAAGTCTCAGAAGCAGAATTCATCCGATCTGGTTGGCGATGGTATCATATATTGATGTCATCTCAACTCTGTGACTAGCCGAACAAAAAGACAGCAGCACTGCTTGTAATACAACACAAAAAAGGCCCTCAATGGCTAAGTGCGAACAATAGCAGGAAACTTAACAGTAATTGTTTTATTAATCTCCATTGCATGATTTGATTTTAGATTTTTTACTTCTGATGAAGGTATATTTATATGTACCGAAACCTTGGTCAAGAATTTTAATAAATTTTTATCCTGCAACTGTTTTTGGCTGTGATCCTTTATCGTGAATAATTTCAACAGTTGCTGTTGCAGCCATGTTTAAAATTTTTTTAGTATAGCAAATGCAATTTACAACAACTGTCTATTCTTTTGTGAGAATTCACTAAACCAAGTTCCCTAAGTCAGCCCTCGACGATGATCTGTAACTAAGTGGGCCAGAGCTGCTCTTCCGAGTAGGCTTCTGTCCGTTGTAGTCCGGTCATTGGCGGGGCGAAGTCGATATGTTCATCCCCAGCGCCGCCGATGGCGCTGGTGGAACTCGCGCAATTGGCGAAACTCTGTGGTACTGCACAAGCTTGCATCTTTGCTCATCTGGTGGTTTTGTCCTGGCTGTGTTTTGTTCGGACGACACAACACTCTTCATCTCCAAGGAGGACACAACATACGTTTCCAATTATTTGCTGGTTGTATTCCAATCTCTGTCTACCTCTACGGCTTTTGCTCTCTACAGTTTCCTCTAGTACCATGAAAGTCATCCCCTCATGCCTTAACGGATGTCCTATCATGTTGTCCCTTCTTCTTGTCCGTGAGTTCTACAAGTTCCTTTCCTCGCCGACTGTCCGCACAACCTCCTAATTTCTTATCTCACCAGTCAACCTAACTTTCAGCATTCATCGGTAGGCACACTCGACTGATGTATCCGAGCAAGTCGGCGGTCGCTGAACATTGTTTGTCGGAAAATCACGCTATGGAGTATGACCGCACGAGGATTCTGGTACATACGTCGAGATACTGAGACAGCGTTGTTAGAGAGGCCATCGAAATTCGCACCAATGACGACCTCATAAACCGTGACTGTGGCTATAATCTTACCAAGGCTTCGGAACCAGTGAAGAGTAAATCGAGCAAACGTATAGTTGTGACTACCACGGCGGACAGAGCCATCACACTGACGTCATCTCAGACGCCGTCGCAATCTGTTCCACCGCGCGACCGTGGCGCGGGACGCGGACGGCGGAGGGAGCGCGCCGCGGGCGGAGGGTATTTAAATCGGCCGCCCATCGCAATGTCCGGACGCGAAAAGGGAGGCAAACTTGCTGCTGTGGCAAAGCTTCTGCTCACGGTGGAAGGAGACGGCCTTGGCAGCAACAAGAAGAAGAAGCGCAGCCGACCGCAGCACAAGAGGCAGTGCTACCGCTGCCAGAAGATGGAACACGTCGCCAGGTCGTGCAGGGAAGAAGTTGCATGTCTGAAATGTGCAAAGGCACATGATACACGTGACTGCGACAAGCCTTCACACGTCGCGCCAACGTGCGTTAACTGCGGCGGCTCGCACGCCGGAAACGCACGCAGCTGCGCATACCTGAAGCAGCGGAGACCAACAACCGCCAAGAAAGCGGTACAGGAAGAAGAGGCGGCCGTTCCGCCACCCCCACCCAAGGGGGACAACGGGGTGGCCGTAATCGCGCCCAGCGCCGCTACCGACGACGCCGTGGCCGCCCTCAAAACAGCGATGGCGGCAGAGAGAGCGGCCATGCAGAAGGTGATCGTCGGTCTACACCGGCAGCTGCTAGAGTTGCGAGAGGAGCTGCGACTTTTCAAGAAGGCGTCGCCGGTCCCTGCTCCCGCCGCCCCCGTGAGGCGGCCAGTGGGGGTAGACGCCGCCACACAGACGTCCACCGACTCGTCTCCTGCAACGATGCAGGCGGCTTCGCGCATGGAAGTCGACGTCGGGACGCCTGCGCTGTCTACTCCCTCGGAGACAGACGTGGAAGAAGAAGCACAATCCGAGGAAGAGATGCCGCCCGCTTCTTCGCAAGCTGAAGAAGAGGAAACCGTCGAAGAACTGCCCCTTCCGCTTCCGGACGAGTGGAGCGTGCAGCCCTTCCTGAAAATGATCGTAGCGTCGCTGAAGGACGGAACGTATCCTCATGGGGACAACCCGTACCCCTTCACGCCGGCGCACGCGAAACCATCACTGCCTCACCAACCGTGTGACCTTCGCCACACGCGTAGCATGTTGCGTGAGGTGGTAACGAGGAAGGAGCTAATTCTGCTCAACAGCCGCCCCATCTTCACCCCTTCCGACTGGGAACACATCTGCCAGGTCACAGAGAAGTGGGTGAAGGAGGAGTGGCGCTCCGGCAGGCGTAAGCCTGCCCCAGAGGACATGCCAGCGATCAACTACTTCGCTAGTTTAAACTCAGTGGGGTAGCCAGAGGCCCATTCGAACGAGAGGCCACCCATACGACAACATAGAGGATAAAGGAGGAATAGCAGCAGTGCTGCTTAGCCTCCATCATTTTACCGTATCTCCAGTCCTTTCCATGTATATCTCAAACCTTTGTGGTTCTTCAACAGTGTATTCGCTCTTACCAGCTGAAATTCATTGCACAACTGAATCAGTCGTCCTTATCTCTTAGTCCAAATACAAAGTCCATGTTCTCCCGCAATCCTTTCTTCTACTCCGTCCCCTACAACAGATTTTCAATCTCCAACGACTATTAGCCTTCCAACTCTCTTTTGGTATTCATTTACCTGTTCGATATCCGTATATACTATCTCTATCTCTTCATTTTTGGTTTGTGACGTCTGCGTGTATATGTAAACTATAGTTGTCGGTGCATGTTTGAAATCGATTCTGATAAGAGTAACCCTGTCAGTGAGCTGTTTACAGTAACTCACTGTCCGCCCTACCTCACTATTCATAACGAATCCCACAGTCTCCGCTCTACCTCAGTATTCAAAACGAATCCTAGTCCACATGTATCATTTTCTGTTGCTGTCGATGTTACCCTAGAATTACCCGACTTTAAGACTTGTCTGGTTTCCATTTTATTTCGACGACCCCTCTATACCGAGATTGAGTGTCAACATATTCCTTTTCAGATTTTCTTACTTTCCTGACATGTTCAAACTACTCATACTTCACGTCCAGTCTCGTAGAACGTTATCGTTTCATTGATTATTAAGTCTTTTTCTAGCGGTCACCGTCCCCTTGACGGTCGTTCGCAGAGACACGAATAGGTGACAAAGCTGAAATCTTTTGCCAAGGCGGAGATCATCGCGACACTTATTCAGTGACAGTATACATGTCATATGGACACATACTCGTATTATATCACTTTGATGGAGCTATTTACATTAGATCCTCATGCCCTTTGCTGATTCTTCCACATTTAGAGACAGTTTCCCACCCCAAAAGCTAGAAAGTGCTCTGAAACTCTTTCCGCTCCACTGCCCTATTTGACAGAGCCGCTGACTGAACGAGTAATGCCGGAAGTCTTCGGCCGCCTTTGCCGATGATATTTATTCAAAAAGTAAGCAGAGGAGGGTTACCGACCCGGGACCCCGGACATTTTTATACATACCTTTTCATTCGAGTATTTAGTTCTTAGTTTTCGATTCTAATTTTTTACTCTTGGATTTTAGACCATGTAGTACATTACTTTTTTTCTACAGCTAACTCCTATTTTTCTCAGAAATTTGTACACCTTGTAATATTTTCTTTTAAGTACGCTTTTCTAGTTGGATATATCCTACGATCATATCATGTTCTTACAATATGCTTCCGTCCATCATCAGCCGTAATGTTAAAACTGCCGATCGCTTGCTTATACCTTTCTGAAAGCCCACCTTATCGTCACCTAACAGCTCCTCAGTTTTCTTTTCCATTGTCCCGTATATTCTTCTTCTTAGCAAGTTGGTGCTTCAGTTGTAATGCTTATTACATGTTAGATCTCACACTAATCTGCCTTTTCTGTCTTCTTGATAGAACTTTTTATGTTTTTTCTAGAAATCTGATGCTATGTGTCCAGCCTCATAGATTCTACAATCAACCGTAATAGGTAGCGCTTGTCCGAATGTGTTTAGATATTCCGGAGACCTATTACACAGCCTTTGTGCTTATTTTGTAGTAAGTCTTTTAAGGCTTTAATAACTCTGATTGCAATACTGGTTCCCTTAAGTTTCCAGCAGTGTCTCCAGTTCTCTTTTTGTCTCATTACATGACTGCCATTCATGTCGTAGAGAGCATCACAATACAGTTTGCACTGATGGGCTCTTCCCTCTCCGTTTAACGCTGAAATTCTCATGGCACTCTCAATATTGACTTTAAGTTTGAACTACCTTTTCTATACGCCCAGTCAGTTCTTCTAATGACAATTTCTATTACTTATTAATTTTCCAAAAGGCATTCTGCGTCGGCTTCCCTGCACATATTATTTATGTAAATACTAAGTGAATTAATTTGCTATATTACTTTTTATGTGCTCAGTTAGAGACAGATTAGATGATCCAGCGGGCCAAGGCAACATATTGACAGTCTGTAGAGCATGTTGCGTTACAGAAGTGGTGTGTGGGCGAATGATGTCCCGTTGGAAAAGAGGGCCTAGAATGCGGTTCTTGAATAGCAGCGCCACAGATTGAATAATTAGACTAACGTTCAGTTTTGCAGTCACGATGCGTGGAGTCACTAAGAGAATCCTCCAGCTGCCATAAGAAATCGCACCCCAGATGGGATAGTGTGTTTTGCACGCAGGCGGGTTGGTTGTCGGCCCTTAACTGGCTTCCTTGTAAACAACACGCGGCCATGGATGGCACCGAAGCAGAGCCAACTTTCATCAGAAAGTACAACACATTGGCACCCTCTCCACCAATGAGCTCTCACCTGATACCACTGAAATCACAAATGGCGGTGGTGGGGGTCAGCGGAATGTATGCTATAGGGCGTCTGGCTCGGAGGCGTGCAGTATAGAAGTTTGTTGTGTCGCTGTAAAGCTGACTACTGCTCAAGAGCTTAGGTTGCTGCTGCAGGTGCAACGCTATGCACCAGAGTCCTACGTGTGAACACGATGGTCTTCCCTCTCGATAGTGCCACGTACCCCTCCGGATGCCCGGCCTTTTTGCGAACGTATATTCTCGTGACCACTGCTGCCAGAAATCATGTACAGTGTCCACATTGCTACCAAGTCTTTCTGCAGTATCGGCGATGGAACTTCCAGCTTCCCGTACAAGTATTACGTGACCTCATTCAAAATTCAGTGAGATGTTGAGAATGGCGTCTTTGTTGCCTTAAAGGCACCTAATCCACCACGTCCAATCTCAAAGGTAACTAACGAACACGACTGTTACAGATTTTATTTTAAGCAAACCTGATGAGCATACTCATAGTGGCGCTAGTAGTCTTACTATTATACGACTCCCAAAAAATCTGGATATCATCTCCCAGATGTAGAAACACTCCTACCAACTGTCGTTTATTCATTTATATCGCACAACTCATTCTTGGCACTAAGACTCTTATTTTGCCAGTGCATTTCAGCAATTAACAGCATACGCAGTTCCGGTTGCGTCCGGCCATCTGGATCCGACAATGTGGACAGCAACAAGGGCAACGCTACGGAAGAACGAGCTTGGGCAATGTTTACATCTGAAAGATGTGCATGAACTTAAATTTCTGAATGTGGGGTTTGTTTGGTTGTAGAGTGGCTCAAAGGTGTGAGGCTCACAGATATGGAATTTTGGAAGAAGCTTGGTATATTACAAATTATGAGCATGATTTTCTTTTTTGTAGACTACATGTGAGGACACTATAATCGTTGGTATTATGATTATGATGATGACGATGAAGATGATGATGATGATGATCAATGTCTCAAATGAAGAAAGGATCCTGGCTCCAGAATGGTATTGAGACGAAAGAGGTACTGATTGAATTCACAAAGGAAAATGCTGATTAAATTTGAACAAAGTATAAGGACTCCATTGAGGTTTTCTACGTAGAGAAAGAAAATCGGTTCCGTAAAAAGGAAGCAAATAGATGAGGATGTATGACAAATGTTGGCTAATAACATGGAGCAGAAGAACTGCTGTCAGTTCACACTGCCTGTCTAAGTGGCGTCAGATGGTGCCCACTCTTTCTGTTTACGTTGATATCTGGAGCACCATCGAGGAATCAGTTGGCTGGCAGCTCTACGTTGTCGTCGTTGCACTTGTGGACAGATTGGCTGTCTACCAGACCCTGTTGTGGTGACCGAGGATGGATGGGAATTACTCGCGCCGGCGTAGTGTATTGTTTTGTGGGTGCAGGATCCATGCCAGTCATGTTGCGGAAGCCGTTGGTGGTGCTACTAGTCTCTGGTTTCTGGTGCTACCCTGCCCGCGAACTATAGTTCGCCTAACGGATCCCTGGTTCAGGAGCATTGATAAAAATCTTGTACATGCAGTGAAACAACCCACTACGTTTACCCTTTATTGCTATAAATACAACTTCCAATCGCAGACTTACCAGGTAGAAATCTCAACCAGTGGATTCCTGGCAAACCGTTCCTCCTGTGACGTCACACGCCACTAGTTACCTTCCACGCCACCATGGCCTACTCTCTTAGTACTCACACCAATTTACTAAAATTTTTCCTACCTGAAAGTTCATTCGTGGTTCCTCTGTCAGCTAACTTGCCACCTTTGTCTAATATATCAAATGATCACCTCTTAGCGTCAATTGATGACCTCTTAAAACGTGTAAAAGGACAAATATCTTATGACCTCCTGTTAGCACGCTTAAATGAGTGCCAAACAGCCACCGCACTCGATACGACCACTATACCCTGCGCTACGATAACTCCAGACACTGTCATTCTTATTATTGCACTAATAGGGACTTAGTACGAAAAGAGATTCTGTAGGCAGCTACGGCCGCCCCCCCACCCATGGCGCCGAAACCTCAGCATTAAGGGGAATATCGCCCATAACATAAAACAACAAAACTAAGCAATTTGGCAAAAAAAAAAAAAAAACTATCAGGCATGTGCCGTCTCTTAGCTTTAAGAGTGCAATTGTGATATCACCTAATGTGGAAAAACTAGTGTAGCTTAGCGAAGTGACTGCTTAGTGATAGCTCCCTTTCTAAATGTGTTTGGAGAGTGTGAATCTCCCCTCATACCCCACTGCGCTGCGTTCCAGTGCACGGAATTGGCCACGGGCACGCCCCCTTCCCGCTGGCAGTCTGCTCGCTGCCAGCTGAGGATAACACACCAAGCTGCCTCGCGCCACTCGCCCCCGCAGTGACTCATCAGTGGTGATATGTTTACATTTTCAACTTAATTAAACAAAAGCAAAAATACAACTTGCTTCATCCTAGCAGCAAGAACATGTTTACTTTATTCACACTGTTATGTTTCGTTCTAATTTTGTTTTGATGTTTTATGATGTTTTGATGTTTTATGATGATTATTGTAGACACTTAATATTGTTGGCGTGTGTAAGTCCGTTTGCAACCCCTAGGAGGTCTTTAGGGTCTCTACATCCTCCCATAGGTTAAGACACCTGCCATCTTTAATGAAGTCTATTCTTAATCAAATGATGTTTACTTTGTTTTGCAAGCTAAAATCGTTTACATTCAAATAATAATTACAATGAGCGAATTCACATAAGTTCTCCACTCCCACGGAAGAGGGAGGAGTATAAAGGATGAGAGAGGCAATAGGGGATTGTACTTCATTACATGAACTTCCAAACGGTAACTTATTTTCTCCACTGCGGCCAAGCCACGGCGGGCAGTGTTTGCTGTCTGTAAATTCTTTCGTCCCACGGTCTAGTAACAGGAAGTCAGAACCGAGGAAGAGCACCTTGGCCACGCGCCTCTCTCATGTGCTTACGAGGTAACGCCGCCCCAGGCGTTGCTTAGCAGGCAACGCTCTGAAAAGTTCCATGCCGCCCGCACGGTTTGCTCGGTCCTGACCAATCAGGGCGGAGCCGTCGCCGGGCCCGCTCTCTTGCATTCTTGCTCACCCGCGAGTCGGATGCCCGCCCTGTAGCAGTGAACATCTCCCGCTTCTCCTGCTGCTGCGGCACCGTGGACTTAGTTTTGACAGACAACAATATTCGGTAGCTTCCCGAACTATGTTTCGCCAAACTCTACTTTCTGGCTCACCCTCACCTCTCTCGACCCATTTAACCTCTTTGTGACATGCTTCCGCCAATAAATGGCATTTGTCTAACAATTATCCTATTCATTCTATAACGCCCACCGCCTGCCCATACGTCCATCCTGTACAACTATCTCGTTCTGGCCATATCCTACACAGGTCACTAACACGTCATAAAATGTCGATAGCAGAGTTTCATCTGATTCTTATAAGAGAACTTCCGGAAAAGTAGGCATCAGAGGGCAGAATAGTAGCCAGGGGTGGGTGTTCTCATGATAATCCTTTAAGGTTTATGGGAAGGCATTTTCCAAACATTATAGCGAGTGAGCATTCCAAAGAAAGTACCCTAGCACGTAGATGCATTGTGTGCTGGAAATAGAAAATGCGTCGAGAAAGCACGGACGAATGTTAAAATCGCAAGGTGCCATTATGTGTCGTTTCCTGTTTTCAAAATAACAACACAAAACCGAATTACTACTCGCAGCACGAAACAAATTCAACAATGCCATCAGAAGAAATGCTTTCGATATTCAGTTGAAGGAGTCCGATAGTTGGTCCAATGTTTCTTGTTAATGAGCTCTGAAAAGAAATGTTTCTGGGATTTAGTTGATATGTCATTGCCAGGAGATCCTATGGGCAGTATGGCTGCCTGTAATCACTGTTGCTCAATTAGCACCACCCAGGAGGCACGTGTAGGGTATTTTAAAGTTAAGCCTATTGACGTGAGCAAGGTTACCTCTATTGTCCAGCCTTGACATGTCTCGGAAACAGTCGAAAATATGGACTTTACCCATTCGAGCAGGAAAGCATGGAGTCTTCTGAGAAAACTGGGAGGAAGTGCACCAGCATGCAGAAAAAATTCCGAATTAACAGCAGACAAAAACTGCTTCCCACATCATTACTACCTCAAGAGTACCTCCTGACAAGAAACATACAAGACATATCAGAGGACAGCTTCGTGACCTGAAAAAGAAGGCATCTCCCTCATCTGAGTATACCCATCCCTTAACAGTTTCAGACATTGACTTTGGACTGAAGGACCTCAAACCTCTTAACGCACCCGGATTCGATGGTATCCATCCGGAATTTCTGATCCATATGGGAGGAAAAGCTAAGAAATGGCTGGCAGAATTCTTCACTGATATCCTGCTGACTGGTCAACTTCCATTGAAGTTTGAAAAGGAGAAGATAATAGACACTCCTGGAAATGGAAAAAAGAACACATTGACACCGGTGTGTCAGACCCACCATACTTGCTCCGGACACTGCGAGAGGGCTGTACAAGCAATGATCACACGCACGGCACAGCGGACACACCAGGAACCGCGGTGTTGGCCGTCGAATGGCGCTAGCTGCGCAGCATTTGTGCACCGCCGCCGTCAGTGTCAGCCAGTTTGCCGTGGCATACGGAACTCCATCGCAGTCTTTAACACTGGTAGCATGCCGCGACAGCGTGGACGTGAACCGTATGTGCAGTTGACGGACTTTGAGCGAGGGCGTATAGTGGGCATGCGGGAGGCCAGGTAGACGTACCGCCGAATTGCTCAACACGTGGGGCGTGAGGTCTCCACAGTACATCGATGTTGTCGCCAGTGGTCGGCGGAAGGTGCCCGTGCCCGTCGACCTGGGACCGGACCGAAGCGACGCACGGATGCACGCCAAGACCGTAGGATCCTACGCAGTGCCGTAGGGGACCGCACCGCCACTTCCCAGCATATTAGGGACACTGTTGCTCCTGGGGTATCGGCGAGGACCATTCGCAACCGTCTCCATGAAGCTGGGCTACGGTCCCGCACACCGTTAGGCCGTCTTTCGCTCACGCCCCAACATCATGCAGCCCGCCTCCAATGGTGTCGCAACGGGCGTGAATGGAGGGACGAATGGAGACGTGTCGTCTTCAGCGATGAGAGTCGCTTCTGCCTTGGTGCCAATGATGGTTGTATGCGTGTTTGGCGCCGAGCAGGTGAGCGCCACTATCAGGACTGCACACGAGCGAGGCACACAGGGCCAACACCCGGCATCATGGTGTGGGGAGCGATCTCCTACACTGGCCGTACACCTCTGGTGATCGTCGAGGGGACACTGAATAGTGCACCGTACATCCAAACCGTCATCGAACCCATCGTTCTACCATTCCTAGACCGGCAAGGGAACTTGCTGTACCAACAGGACAATGCACGTCCGCATCTATCCCGTGCCACCCAACGTGCTCTAGAAGGTGTAAGTCAACTACCGTGGCCAGCAAGATCTCCGGATCTGTCCCCCATTGAGCATGTTTGGGACTGGATGAAGCGTCGTCTCACGCGGTCTGCACGTCCAGCACGAACGCCGGTCCAACTGAGGCGCCAGGTGGAAATGGCATGGCAAGCCGTTCCACAGGACTACATCCAGCATCTCTACGATCTGTTGCCTGTGTCTATGTGCCTGTGGGTCTGTCAGTGTGATCATGTGATTTATCTGACCCCAGGAATGTGTCAATAAAGTTTCCCCTTCCTGGGACAATGAATTCACGGTGTTCTTATTTCAATTTCCAGGAGTGTATGTTTTGAAACTTGGGAAACCCAGCATGAAGGTAGAATGCTATCGCCCCATTGCCCTACTTAGCTGCTGCTACAAGATTTTTGACAGACTAATATATAATAGAATAAGTAGTGCTGTGCTAGAGAACGTTCCAATTGATCAGGCAGGCTTCAGTCCAGGGCGTAGCTGCTGCGACCAAGTATTGCCTCTCACATCCTTCATGGAGTCATGATACCAAATGAAGCAGAAAACATCTGTGGGATTTGTTGATCTAACTGCCGCCTTCGACACTGTGTGGAGGGAGGGCCTTATCTACAAAATTTCTCAGCATCATACCCTGCAGAATAATGGCTCGATTGATTAACAGCATGCTAAGTGATCAGAAGTTCCAGGTAATCACTGGAAGCAACATAAGTAAGGAGAGGAAGCTGAACAACAGATTGCCTAAAGGATCACTTCTGCCACACTTACTGTTCAACCTGTATCTATCTGATCTACCTGACACTTAGTCCAGAAAATACTGCTATTCCGATGACCTGGATCTAGCTGTAAAACATCAGGAAATGAAGACAACAGAAGAGATTCTAGCCAATGACCTGTCTCCATTAGATAATTACTTAAAAATCTGGAGACTCAAACCCAGTGTGAGTAAATCAGAAGTGTGTTGCTCCCATCTGAACAACCGGTTGGCGAACGTAAAACTGGAAGAAAGTTTCAGAGGTAGAATTCCTCGTCATAATTGGAACCCAAAATATCTTAGTGTCAACCAGGATCGTACACTATGCTTCAAACAACACCTTCCTAACTTAGCTCAAAAGTTGAGGACTCGAAACAACATCCTCCCTATGCTATGCGGTACTACCTGGGGATCTTCAGCAGCCACCCTGCGATCTTCAGCTCTGGGCTTGGTGTACTCAAGTGCTGAGTATTGTGCACCTGTTTGGACGAACAGTCATCATACAAGGCTTGTTGATACCCAGCAGAATACGACAAATCGCATAACATCTGGTGCAATTAGATCTACTCCAGTTTATTGGCTTCCACTGTTAACCAGTATAATGCCTCCGGATCTACGCAGATGTGGTGCCCTTATGAGTGAATTCCACCAGATCTCTAGGAATTCTAACCTACCCTTGCATAGCGACCTGCCACTTTTAAATCGTAAGAGACTGAAAACAAGCCATCCAACTCTGTGCTATGTTGCTGACATGGTTCCTAAGGATTTCAAACCTCTTGAGGAATGGAAAGGTCGATAGGAAGCAGTGACAGATGTGCACCTGCATAACATCTTCTCAGGTGCTAAACTTCGAAGTGTATTCGACCTCCCACGCAAGACCTGGAGTACTCTCAACAGAATCTGTACTGCCCATGGCCGATGCAGGGAGGCTATCTTTAAGTGGAAGAAGCTGCCTGATCTAGCCTGTGACTGCGGGACTCTATACCAGACGGTTCACCACATTGTCAGTGAATGCAGGATTCGAGCCTATCACGGCGCCAAAGAGGACTTCCTGCTAGCAACTCCAGATGCAGTGCGCTGGATTGAAGGACTGGATATTCAGTTGTAAAGACAAACTTAAGATTCTTGTGGGTCAATATGTACATATGTATATGTAATTTAATTTCATGATATGTCTGTATTAGCCATACGCTAAATAATAATCATAAAAATCAGAAGAAACTTCGAAAACGAAAATATTACAAAAAAACTTAAAACTAAGTGCCGGTCCAAAGCCCGGATCAAAACGAGGAATGGAAAATATTGTCGCAGAATATAAAAAAGAAAGCCTAAATTTACAGTTCATGAATATGAATCTTGCCTGTAAGTGAATTTAATGTGGTAATAAAGAGACAGAGACTTCACAGCTTTCAAATGTTGGAAATTCTGTTGAGTAATTACATGCAACAATTAAAAGTATACCACAAGAAAAAATATCTGTGGCAGACAATAGTTTCCGGCAACTCAAAATCAGCACTGATTACCATCTTCCAGGGACGGCTGCATCTGTGCATGGTTGGAGCACTTTACACAGTGTACCCATTACAGGTAATGAATATGACTGCGGATGACTAAGCATTTAGTTTGTTGTATTCTCAGAAACAAATAGTAAGCCATATGAAATTTCCAAACACGTCACAAAGCGAATTTAATGAAGTGAAGTTAAATGTTTTTACCGTTTCTCCCAGTAAATTCTGATGCTGTAGTGCGATATGAAAGGTGATCTGCACGTCGCTTTCTCCTGTAAACGACGTAATAGGACGTTCTGAGCAACAAAACCAATTTACAGTAGAGTGTAATCTATGGCTTATTTGATTAGTTCTTGAGTTATTACAGTGAGGAACTCGCAGAGAACTGCGAAAAGCAAGAAAGAACAGAAAAGTATTCAGGCAAATCTAACGAATCACGTCGCTTTCGGCATAGTGTGAAAACCTACGTGTAAGATATAATTCTCAGCGAAAGAAAACAGTTTTAACAACACAGTATGATTCTGCAATAATACATCTGCAGAGAGACTATGCAGTGAGAGCTTTTATTCAGTATTAGCTGTGAGATAGCACAGTGATTCGCATGGAGTCGTAATCACTCCAGACGTATTTAGCACAGGATGGGTTGGCAGCGCAGGCCGATCCGGTCCCGGTGGCGGCTCGAGGAACAGGCACTTAGATCAGGTAGCCGGATTACGCTGCAGGCCGCAGAGCCTCAGCGGGAGTTCGTGGCACTCACATGGAGTGACACTTGTGCAGAGAGGGAATGTGTTGACTTTTGCACGGAGCCGAAGACGCTATAGGTAGTGGACAGGGTGTTCCAAAGGCAGCATGCATCGGCCTGTCCGCCGACACCTGCGATGTATTCTGGGTAACGCCAATGCCCGTTCCTACACGAAGTTCCCTCTCCCTGCACCAGTTCGTACTGTGCTTGTCCTTCTCCAAGAGTTCTGTACTGCAGCTGACCTCTGAATGGCAACAAACTGCGACCCGTGTTTTAGTACTGAGATAATGGATTTCACAGAGACCACCAGAGGGAGGCGTCGGTACGTACTGGGCAATACAAACAAACCTGGAGTGACTTACTGGCGTTGTGTAAACTTTAAAAACAATAAATGCGAAAGAATTTCAAACATGAAAGAACACATTTAACAGGAAGGTAGCCACGCTTGTATTCCAGATAAGGCAGTAAATGAAGTGTGATGATGTTTTATCAGAACAAAGAAGGCAGCAAAAGCAACAGACGCTACAGTTTCGACAGTTTACGTTGAAGAAGTAAGGTCGCTCTTCAATCGAGGATACGATACGATACATCATCACCATTAGAAACAATTGTTACATCGCTTTAGGTGAGTCTATGGCAACAACACAAGATTCTACCGATTTTGAAGGAATATTCATCCAAGTAAATAATTTACTAGTGAACGACGGTAGCAATTTTTTACTTGCAGGTGACACCAGGAGACCGAATGAAAGAATACTGGTGTTTGCCAGTGTAAAGGAAAAAGTGTGTATACCAACTATCAATGATTCCTTGTCGATGGAACGTTCTTGAGGTCGAGAAAGCAGTTCGTTTATTCTCCACGCTGACCTTAATCGTCCTTGAGAGGAAAAAAAACCAGCTCGTTTTTCCCAGTTTGGGTTCATGCCAAGCTTGGAGTAAAGATGGTTCTGTTTGATGGTGATGCAAATCATAAATTATCTTTGACATCTTTCGATGTGCCAAAGCCCCTAACAAAGTCAGTCTCGGAAACATTTCTTAAACGTACTTGTAACTCGAATACAGTCCAGCTGTTTTGACATCCAAGAACAAACACTGCAAAGATGTGAAATAGTGGTTGTTTTCGTAAAATAGAAGTTTTGGAGAGTAGTCTCCCCTTATAATGGAGAACAGCTGTTCTTAAAGAAATTAAAATTAACTTTATGGTCGGGTTAGGAACTCCAAAGCCGTCAGACACATTAACATCTACGGTTCAGTGCCAGACGCCTAGTCTACATGTTTATTGTATGTGAAGGTGTCTTGATACTCTTGGTGCTCTATTAATGTGCATCAAAACTTTGAAAACGATGAAAAAATTCAATTTGCTACACCATCACTATAGACTTTTATGCAAAAGATTGTGGAGGCTTGGAAGACGATCTGGCCGCAGTGGCCAGGTGGTTCTATGCCCTTCGGTGCCGGAACCACGATTCTGTTACGGTTGCACGTTCGAATCCTGCTTGGGCATGGATGTGTGTGATGCCCTTAGGTTAGTTAGGTTTAAGTAATTCTAAGTCTAGGGGATTGATGACCTCAGATGCTAACTCCTATAGTGTTTAGAGCCATTTCAACCATTTGGAAGACGAACAGCGAGAGGTGATGTGCAGGAATCTAAGAAACATACTCCACTTTTAAGCATTATGACTAAAGACAGTATTCGTCATGCGGAAGCAGAGAAGCAAATGTCTGAATAATTTTCCCAACATTTTCACTATCAAAATATGTTTCCGGTTTGACAAGCAACACTGAACGAAGCTTAAGTTAGATCAAGTTACCATGCTGCTTTTCACGTTTCGAAGGTTGATTTTCGGGTTATATTGATATTATGGAAACTCTGCTACTGCCAGAGCTCATGCACCTACTGTGTGATTTTTACGTGATTAGTTTCATAGTCAAATTAGTCTCGTAGACTTCTGTTTACCAAAGTAAAGCTTCGTGACTTCACAAGTCTGTATCCACGTGTACATGCTGCTTTTTCACGCAATAAAGAGAACGAAATCCATCACATAAGCCTATTGGCAGACTTCAACTTAAGACCATACTCGAAAAGTGGAACCAGACATTAATCCTTAAGTGAAAAGGAAACCAAATAATAATCGTTGGCATTTTGTGTTTTATGTTTAGCGTTTAAATAAAACTGTAACGAAGTGTAAAATTGTCAATTTAAATTTCTTCCTAAAACGGCAGTCACCATAAAGCTGACACATTCGCAAGATTATCACTTAACTGTCACGCCATCCCCAACCCCTCCCCCATTCTTTTCATCATCTAGATATAAAAAAGACATATTTAATGTCATTGTCAGTTCTCATTAATCCAGCAGTCTTGTACACTAGATTTGGATTCGGAAAGATGACAGTTCAAACCAGCGTCCGACCTTCCTGTTTCAGATTTTCTGTGATTTCCCTAAATGGTTCCGTTGAAAGGGCACGTCCGACTTCCTTAGCCATTCTTCCCCAGTCTAATGGGACCGATGACCTCACTGTTTCATCCCCACCCTCATATCAACCAATCAACCAACAATAGCCTTAAAAATAAATTTGCCACGAAATGCGTGAATGAATCACCTTCAGGCAATACATGGTTTCTCACTGCTGTGGTGTGAGCGCGAGCTAGCTCGCACGAGCAGCTAAGTTGAACTGCTAGAATTCTTAGCGTGCCTGTACCCGGGAAAAGCTGGTTAGGCTGGCAAGAATCCCACGCTTCATGCAAGTGTCACTCCGTGCAAGAGTTACAAACCTTCAGCGGAATCCATGTAAACTGCGCCCAGTGAAATATGCCCCAACCAGAAATCTATGAAACGTGCGCCCAATATATACTTCCCCTACATTGCAAGACTGTGCACAGTAGCCGCCTGTCTGCCTTAATACCGCTCTAGCTGTCGTAAAGTTTACATCATACGACTCGTGTATTCCTGTGGCAGTAGTTCCGATATAGAAATTTGAACGATCATTCACGGTAAGCCATATTGCCACTGTGAAGGTTGCACTTACGTAGTGAAGAGAACGAAAGAAGATGGGACTGTGACGTGACGCTGTTCAAGACAGAAAGAAAACCAGAAAATGACTGCCAAGGGATCCCTGGACAGCGCTTATCTCAGTCGAGGATCAATGCGGAGCTCCGAATGACACTCGGTTGCAAGTATGGAAGATTTAGAACGATGTGTAGGAAGGGGCACGAGAGGAAGAGACTTCTACTTCCAAAATATGTTCAGAGGAGCTGTGTTTCCTGCATAATCGAGAATAAGATTTTGTGACTGAAATGCCAGAGCAGCAAGCAACGAAGAGTATTTTGTACTGCCAGCTGGCAAAATCACAGGAAATGAGCGATAATACTCTAATAAGAGAAGAAACTGCCCTCAGAGCAGTGTTACTTGCGTGAATGATGGCAGCAGTTTTCTGTTAAGCGATGACAAATTGGGAGAAAGGATAATAGCTTTTAGTGGAAGAGTACGGATAGACGCTCTAAGAAGTAAACAAGACTTTTTATGGTACGTTCAATTGCTGTATAAACAGTTTTCGCAAATATACACTTCACCCAGATGGGGTTGGGAGAATAAATGATGAGACAGTCGTTACTGCCAAGCACATGAAAAGACACACACAACCGTCTTTATGTGGAAAATATTCCAGAACTCAAACCTGCAAGTGAGACTGTACATTAGTGATTTCTGCGATAGAAATTGTACTACAAGTAGCCGAAGAGCATGAATGTTTTTTCCTCATGAAAAAGTCTCTCTGGAGAAAAGCGCATGACCACGTACGTACTCATGAATGCAACGAAAATGAAGAAGAGAACAAAGTAGCATGTGTTATGCGCTGGCGTTTCTACGGTCTGAAGTTGTGATAGTTGGCTCGGCATACAATCAGATCCCCCCCACCCCCCCGCTCTTTCCGAAGTTTCGGACGACTTTGTAGATGGATGGTAGGAAAATGAAACAAACTCTATCAACCTTCGGAGATGCTGCAAGCGGCGCCATCCAAAGGCCAACACCGTAGCGGTTTACATCAAAAAATTAATAACATGCTTGCTACACCAAATCGTACAGTCAGTGACGTAATTAGACGAATGCAAAGGGAAGCAGAAAATGGCGAAGGCGCGTTAATGATGGTAGAACTGAGTATGGAAGGTAAACGAAAGGAGAACAAACTGCGGAGACTTTTATTTTGTCACCAACACCCCACCCTCCCGGCCCCCCCACCACCAGGATTACCAAGAACGCAAAAGCATAAAAGGCACATAGCAAACAGTTTTTTATGCATGGAACCGAATACTTATAACGCATAGAAAAATAATATTTTAACTGATTATTGAGTAAGAACAACAAGTAACAGGTCTCATTAGTGTCAGGTGACTCGTACATAGCTGACAACTTCATCTTTCGTTGCCAGATGCAAATCTTGAAAATGCCTCAACAGTATCAGTATCTTTAGGTAGTTCATTTTTTATGGTGTAACTGCTAAATTAGACAGCCGGACTTGACTCATAGTGGACCCGAGATAATGCTTCATTTATCCATCTTTATTCTTGCGTAACACTATCGAAACACACGAAGTTAAGAAAAATATTAACACCGAAATAAAGTTGAGAATAGTCTCGAAAAAAAAATCTTAGACGAGAAATTTGTGCACGGATACTGTCCTCAGGAATCTCGTGCCGGCCGGGGTGGCCGATCGGTTCTAGGCCCTACAGTCTGGAACCACACGACCGCTACGGTGGCAGGTTCGAATCCTGCCTCGGGCATGGATGTGTGTCATGTCCTTAGGTTACTTAGGTTTAAGTAGTTCTGAAGTTCTGGGGGACTGATGACCTTAGATGTTAAGTCCCATAGTACTCAGAGCCATTTGAACCAGGAATCTCGTGGTAACTGTCAACTGAGTTTTGTAAAACAGTGGGAATTTTCGTTTCGGACGTTTTAAGCAAATGATTATGATCTGAAACAGCATTTGATATACGTTCCGTGGCATTGCATTGTGTGTCGATTTCTTGTTCAAAGTTGTCTATGCAATTGTAGCATTGACGTTCTAAGTTGCAGGATGTGTCGAAGAATGTAAGAAATAGACATGCCTCAGGGCCTCCTATATTTCAGTAGCTGGTATATTGATCTGAAAGTAAGGCCAACGCGGTTATTCAAGTTAGAAAATGTCTCACCATTGCAACATTGGTAATGGAGAACTTTCTACGTTTTTTGGAATAAAAAGTGCATCCTAAAATGTACACCATATCTCCTTTTGGTTTTGATCACAGTTTCAATAGCGCAATATCAGTTATGCTGACCTTTGTCCTTCCGGAAAATGAGTTACAAGCGCTTTGTTTCGTAACTACATTGCAGTAAAAGGCAAAAATATGGGATGACATTCAAAAGCAACTGAAAATCGTAACAGTCTCATGAAAATGCAAAAGTAAGACCTTTACATAATTTATTGTTATCATAAACTACAAAATTTATTACTGCTCGCTCTCTAAAAAACTAATTACGCAACGTACTTTAATAACTCCGAGCACACAATAGCTTATTACTGTTTTTTGAAAACGGCCTGACATTCAGTGGATGCAGGAAAGCAAAGTATAAAATCTCCACTGAGAGGAGAAACTTATGTGAATATGACAATATCAACGTTCGCTTCAAGGTTTTTGAGATTTGATGCAGTAAAATTTGTCGGGTTATGAACAGAGTAAATTCACAGGTTGTCCCAAACCTTTCTGACATCTCGATCACTGCTTCGAGAGTACATTTTATTACTTTCGTAACACTAAATTGTTTCATATATGTGAAGGTCAATGCTGGTCACTTCCAAATTTCACAAATATTATATTGGCTTACTAAGACTATAACTTGCCTTACGATTATGGTGTAGCAGAGAGTCATCAACCTTTGTCAATGAATACCTTTTTCGTCTGGAAACTGATTTAGCTCCACAAAATCCTTCTCGGTCTCACACAGTTTTTAGTCTGAGACATTAACTTCAAAGAACGAATCTAGAGTAAAGGACGAGTGCTACACAACAAAGCCTTCTCTTGTTTGTAAAAACCACATCCAAAGCTACGAATGTGATTGGCGAGATAGTGAACTGAGTCATAATTTTGTTAGGATCTGAATAGCACAGAATACCATCGTGGGCATATAGCGCAAGAAGTTGCTTACAATTGATTCTTCTCCCTCAGAGAATATTTAGGTAATCGTTAGGGAAGAAGTAACCTATAGTCGTGATAAAGTAGAATAGATATTGTAAAATTAGTTGAAATATTCCTCAGTCTGATAATGGTATATCAGCACAAATATTCCGCGTAATGGTTCAAGAGATCTAAAAAGCATCCGAGAGGATGTGTGATATTCTTTTAAGCATAGGTTTTGAAAATTAACATGTCCATTTAGGAAACAGACTCTTGACGATAGCATTGTAGATCTTCTAGGAACTGACAGACTCGAGCTTGTTGATTCTTTTACATCAGAGAAGATGATCAGCGACCACAATATTGACAAAGAATCAACAGCTATATTGACATAGAATCAATAGCCACAACCCGGCTGATAATCCGAGTAGATATTATCAATGAAATTCGCCGAGTAGGCCACTTTTCCCGTATACGCAGGAAAATTTTTTTGTACCACGGTGAAAAACCACCTTCAGTTGTATGATAAATATATTTAATTCTCTGTCCTATTTGGTCGTCTACATGTCATATGAACTAAGTTAGGAAATAAATATGTATCATTGAGGATGTTGCTCTAACGCCAGGGAACCAGTTGGTTCATAAATATTATTTTATAATAGGGCTGAAGCTGTGGTTTTCGTAGTTATAAGATTTCTACAGCAATTGATGCCCACAATTCAAAATTTTCTGCAAAATATTTTGTACTTGCAGATGTGATGGGAAATAGAGCAGTTAATAATATTGCTACCTTAAACACAAGTAGACGTGTATATGGCGAGCAAGGTTGTAAAGCCGGCTGGTGTGGCCGAGCGTTTCTAGGCGATTCAGTGTGAAACCCCGCGACGGCTACGGTCGCAGGTTAGAATCCTGCCTCGGGCATGGATGTGTGTCATGTCCTTCGGTTAGTTAGGTTCAAGTAGTTCTAAGTTATAGGGAACTGATGACCATTGATGTTAAGTCCCATACTGCTCAGGTCCATTTTAACCATATTTGAAGGTTGTAAGGGACAGGAAACGCAGGCCGGGCTTTACAACTCGTGCTAGAAGGTTCTTACAAGACTGAATAGAGCTTCCGCGTAGATGTAAACGAATTCAACATCTAGTCTGAAGGACCTGATGAAAGCCAGACTGATCATGAAAACAATGTGGGAATTCCCAATTAATTGGAGATTGCAACTCTGACACCTATGTGACTAAAACGCCCAATACGTTCTCGTTTTATATAAATTTAGTAAATTGGTCTTTCAAGCACCAAAAGAAAATATGACAGACGAAATCCGAAATACGATGCCTACAGAAGAAAGCCATAGACATTCAGTCAAGAATGATTTCTGAAATTACAAATTCTGATGTAGTCTACACTGAATAAAAAGTATTCTAAATTATTGGGCAATAAAATTGCAACACCATGACACGGCCAACACAAGCGTCAAATTCGCATGACGAGTACAACTCGTTCAGACATGTAAATGATTGGAATTTCAGAAGAGCCCCACAAAGCAGGTAAATGTAACGCACAAGACATCTGTATGTTGATTCTTCGTTACATAATCGAGTTATGTCTAGTATAAGAAAAGGAAAGATATACTAGCATGCGCCGGAAATCGATTCCCATCAGCCCCGTGACCTATGGTGTCAGCAGTTTGTCGTTTCACTGTATTATTACTCGCAATCATCAGCGTCTCGCTACTCTCATGATAATATGAAATCAGTTATTTCAGGATAGCCACATTAAATATTTCAACATTTCCCGCCCAACTACAAGGCGAGAAAGACCCGCGCTTACAATGATGCCCCCTACGGCAACACTGGTCACAGGAGGGGCACCTAATCGTATTTCAGGCGATTACCTCGGTGTGACATAATGTGAAGGCTCCTAGGAGAACGAAATTTGGCAGATTGCATATGCCATCGTCATGGGATCGCTGCCCATTGTGTGACATGATGCGTGGCGTCATTGAGTCGTTATCATCATTACCTCTGGTTTTATTAGCTGAGTATTTGGACAACAGGTGTTGTATTACTGGTACGCTAAGGGTAGAGGCTGTGTACTATTTTCGATATCTGCGTGACGTTATCTTTCGTGAAATAACGCTAGACTGCGTGTTATCCGTGTCTACATCTACATCTACATCTACATCTACATGACTACTCTGCAATTCACATTTAAGTGCTTGGCAGAGGGTTCATCGAACCACAATCGTACTATCTCTCTACTATTCCACTCCCGAACAGCGAGCGGGAAAAACGAACACCTAAACCTTTCTGTTCGAGCTCTGATTTCTCGTATTTTATTTTGATGATCATTCCTACCTATGTAGGTTGGGCCCAACAAAATATTTTCGCATTCGGAAGAGAAAGTTGGTGACTGAAATTTCGTAAAAAGGTCTCGCCGCGACGAAAAACGTCTATGCTGTAATGACTTCCATCCCAACTCGTGTATCATATCTGCCACACTCTCTCCCCTATAACGTGATAATACAAAACGAGCTGCCCTCTTTTGCACCCTTTCGATGTCCTCCGTCAATCCCACCTGGTAAGGATCCCACACCGCGCATCAATATTCTAACAGAGGACGAACGACTGTAGTGTAAGCTGTCTCTTTAGTGGACTTGTTGCATCTTCTAAGTGTCCTGCCAGTGAAACGCAACCTTTGGCTCGCCTTCCCGACAGTATTATCTATGTGGTCCTTCCAACTGAAGTTGTTCGTAATTTTAACACCCAGGTACTTAGTTGAATTGACAGCCTTGAGAATTGTACTATTTATCGAGTAATCGAATTCCAACGGATTTCTTTTGGAGCTCATGTTGATCATCTCACACTTTTCGTTATATAGCGTGAACTGCCACCTGACACACCATACAGCAATCTTTTCTAATTCGCTTTGCAGCTGATACTGGTCTTCGGATGACCTTACTAGACGGTAAATTACAGCATCATCTGCGAACAGTCTAAGAGAACTGCTCAGATTGTCACCCAGGTCATTTATATAGATCAGGAACAGTAGAGGTCCCAGGACGCTTCCCTGGGGAACACCTGATATCACTTCAGTTTTACTCGATGATTTGCCGTCTATTACTACGAACTGCGACCTTCCTGACAGGAAATCACGAATCCAGTCGCACAACTGAGACGATACCCCATAGCTCCGCAGCTTGATTAGAAGTCGCTTGTGAGGAACGGTGTCAAAAGCTTTCCGGAAATCTAGAAATACGGAATCAACTTGAGATCCCCTGTCGATAACGGCCATTACTTCGTGCGAATAAAGAGCTAGCTGCGTTGCACAAGAGCGATGTTTTCTGAAGCCATGCTGATTACGTGTCAATAGATCGTTCCCTTCGAGGTGATTCATAATGTTTGAATACAGTATATGCTCCAAAACCCTACTGAAAAACCGACGTCAATGATATAGGTCTGTAGTTAAATGGATTACTCCTACTACGCTTCTTGAACACTGGTGCGACCTGCGCAGTTTTCCAATCTGTAGGTACAGATCTATCGGTGAGCGAGCGGTTGTATATGAGTGCTAAGTAGGGAGCTATAGTATCAGCGTAATCTAATCGGTATACAATCTGGACCTGAAGACTTTCCCGTATCAAGCGATTTGAGTTGCTTCGCAACCCCTAAGGTATCTACTTGTAAGAAACTCATGCTATCAGATGTTCGTGTTTCAAATTCTGGAATGTTCCATTCGTCTTCCCTGGTGAAGGAATTTCGGAAAACTGCGTTCAATAACTCCGCTTTAGCGGCACAGTCGTCGATAACAGTACCATCGGCACTGCGCAGCGAAGGTATTGACTGCGTCTTGCCGCTTGTGTACTTTACATACGACCAGAATTTCTTCGGATTTTATACCAAATTTCGAGACAATGTTTCGTTGTGGAACCTGTTAAAGGCATCTCGCATCGAAGTACGTGCCAAATTTCGCGCATCTGTAAATTTTAGCCCATCTTCGGGATTTCGCGTTCTTCTGAACTTCGCATGCTTTTTCCGTTGCCTCTGCAACAGCGTTCGGACCTTTTTTGTGTACCACGGGGGATCCGTTCCATCTCTTACCAATTTATGAGGTATGAATATCACAATTGCTGTTGCTACTATATCTTTGAATTTGAGCCACATCTCGTCTACATTCGCATAGATAGTTCGGAAGGAATGGAAATTGTCTTTTAGGAAGGCTTCTAGTGGCACTTTATCCGCTCTTTTAAATAAAATTATTTTGCGTTTGTTTCTGATGGATTTGGAAGAAATGGTATTGAGCCTAGCTACAATGACCTTGTGATCACTAATCCCTGTATCAGTCATGATGCTCTCTATCAGCTCTGGTTTGTTTGTGGCCAAGAGGTCAAGTGTGTTTTCGCAACCATTTACAATTCGCGTGGGTTCGTGGACTAACTGCTCGAAATAATTTTCGGAGAATGCATTTAGGACAATCTCGGAAGACGTTTTCTGCCTACCAACGGTTTTGAACAAGTATTTTTGCCAACATACCGAGGGTAGGTTGAAGTCCCCACCAACTATAACCGTATGAGTGGGGTATTTATTTGCTACGAGACTCAAACTTTCTCTGAACTGTTCCGCAACTGTATCATCGGAGTCTGGGGGTCGGTAGAAGGAGCCAATTATTAACTTAATTCGGCTGTTAAGTATAACCTCCACCCACACCAATTCGCACGGAGTATCTACTTCGACTTCACTACAAGATAAACCACTACTGACAGACACTAACACTCCACCACCAATTCTGCCTAATCTATCTTTCTTGAACACCGTCTGAGACTTCGTAACAATTTCTGTAGAACTTATTTCAGGCTTTAGCCAGCTTTTTGTAGCTATAACGATATCAGCTTCTGTGCTTTCTATTAGCTCTTGAAGCTCAGGGACTTTTCAAGCGCAACTACAACAATTTACAACTATAATTCCGACGGTTCCTTGATCCAAGCACGTCCTGTAATTGCCAAGCACCCTTTGACATTGCAGCCCATCCCGCACTTTCCCGAGGCCTTCTAACCTAAAAAAACCGCCCAGTCCACGCCACACAGCCTCCGCTACCCGTGTAGCCGCCAGCTGAGTGTAGTGAACTCCTGACCTATTCAGCGGAACCCGAAACCCTACCACCCTATGGCGCAAGTCAAGGAATCTGCAGCCTTTACGGTCGCAAAACCGTCTGAGCCTCTGATACAGACCCTCCACCCGGCTCTGCACCAAAGGTCCGCAGCCGGTTCTGTCAACGATGCTGCAGATGGTGAGCTCTGCCTTCATCTCGTAAGCAAGACCGGCAGCCTTCACCAAATCAGACAGCCGCTGGAATCCAGGGAGAATTTCCTCAGATCCAAAGCGACACACGTCATTAGTGCCGACATGTGCCACCACCTGCAGCTGGCTGCACCCTGTGATCTTCATGGCATCTGGAAGGACCCTTTCCACATCAGGAATGACTCCTCCCGGAATGCACACGGAGTGCACACTGGATTTCTTCCCCCCCTTAGCCGCCGTATCACTAAGGGGCCCCATTACGCGCCTAACATTGGAGCTCCCAACTACCAGTAAGCTCACCCTCTGCGATTGCTCGGACCTTGAAGGCTGAGAATGATCCTCTGAAACAGGGCAGGCAGCTGCATCTGGCTCAGCCAGAGACAGTGCCTGAAACCGGTTTGTCAGACGCACCAGGGAGGCTTTCTGATCAGCCTCCGGGGACGCCTTTCGCTGCCTGCCACGCCTTGGAACGACCTACCAATCAACCACAGGCGAGGGCTCAGCCCCACTGCGGGCAGCAACCGGAGCAACCACAGCGGCAGACCGATCTGGGGACAGACGGGATGAGGTTGACATCCCCGTGATACCCGAGTCCGGCTCCCCACAGTGATGCTCATTGGCAACAGCCTCAAGCTGCGCGACCGAAGTCAGCGCCGATTGCAGCTGTGAGCGAAGGGATGCCGAGTCAGCCCTCATCCGAACACAGCAATCGCAGTCCCTGTCCATTGTAATCGATGTTTAACAACAGTTACCGAAACACGAGTCCGTGCCTACATAACGCAAGCGGAACACGCAAAGAATGTATCAACTAACCTGTACAAATGCCTAACGACTGCGCTACAATCTGCTGAATTTACGATTACATTAACTAAAACTCGAAATTGCACCTCCTATACGAAACTCACACGCAATTTAAATAAGAATTTACGAAGTAAACACTAAAGCGCGATGCTACAACTGTCAAATACTATAATACACCCGAAATATATGAATTAAGCAATGCAAGTACTCAAAAACACACAAAGAAATTAATTAAACTATCTAACAAATAAGTAAGCTAGGGTTATACGACTTGCTGCTGCAGCTGCTTATCCAACGGCGGCAGGGAGCACACTGACTGGCCAACCGACACTGGCCGTTCACAACAAAAACAGAAGACAGACGACTATGCGAATTTGCACTATTCAGGTACTAAGGCGCGATGCTACAACCCTCAAATACTATAATACGCCCGAAATATATGAATTAAACAATGCAAGTACCCAAAAACACGCAAAGAAATTAATTAAACTATCTAACAAATAAGTAAGCTAGGGTTATACGACTTGCTGCTGCAGCTACTTATCCAACGGCGGCAGGGAGCACACTGACTGGCCAACCGACACTGACCCTCCTGATCTGGAGGGTTGTCCTGACCAGAAAGTTTCCCATGTCTCTCACTCTCTGAAAACATGCGGTAATTTGTTGCCAGGAGACAGACATACCACCACTCTCCTACCAGTACAACTGATGAACTCTGAATAGAGTTGAAGCAACATGCAGTGACGCATCCATAGCTACATCCGAGCCCAGATCGTGTCGGTGCCCTGTCGCGTTACAGCCACGGATTAAAAAGTGTGTAAGACAGGAATGCAGCATTTCACCGCTACTATTAAATTTTTATATCGAAAAAGCAATGACGAATATAAAAGAACTGTGAAAGAATGGAATTAAACATCAAGGTGAAAGGATATCAATTCTAATATTCGCTGATGACATTGTATTTCTCAGTGGCAGTGAACAAGCGTTATAGTATCCGCCGAATAGAATGAACAGTTCAATTAATAAAAAATATGAACTGAGGGTAAATTGAAGAACGTAGAAGATAATGAGATGTAGCAGAAATGTGAATAGCGAGAAACTTAACATTCAGATCTGTTATCATGTAGTAGGAGAAGGAATTCCTTTATCTAGGCAGCAAAATATCCCATGATGGACGGGACATGCAGGACATACAAAGGAGACTAGCAGTGAAGAAAAGGACAATCCTAACCTTCACGTTAGGAAGAAATTATTGAGAATGGTTGTTGGTGAAACTTGGACTGCTGGAAAGAAAGGGAACGAAGACAACTGAAGCATCTGAGATACGGTGCTACAGACAAATGTTGAAAAGTACGTGGACTGGTGAATTAAGGAATGAGGAGGTTCCCAGCAGAATTGGCAAGGAAATGAGTATAAGAAAACCGCTGACAGGAAGAAGTGACAAAATTATGGGTCATCTGTTAAGACATCAGGGAATAATTTGCATGATACTAGAAGTAGCTGCAAAGGGTTTAAGCCGTAAAGCAAGAAGGAGATTTGAATACATGCAGTAAATAATTGAAGATATAGATTCCAAGTGCTATCCTGAGATGGTGAGGCCGACACAGGCGGACCGCATAAGACAGTCGACTGGAAAAAGAGAACCGTATTGAAACCTTAGTCTTCCTCTACATTTTATAGCATCCGAACTTACGATTCAGTCACTTCTCAGAGTGGCTGCTTTGAGCTGATCAGTTTTATTCGTCAAGTTGTATCACATATTTATTCCCACCATATCTATTCATAACCTCCTTAACAGCTATTTATTTGAGCAACATTCTTCTGTACCGACACATTTCCAAGTGTTTATTCTCTAAACGTATCAATCTATTACTGTTTACTTTTCGCTTCAAATGGTTCAAATGGCTCTGAGTACTATGGGACTTAACATCTGAAGTCGTCAGTGGCCTAGGCTTAGAACTACTTAAACCTAACTAGCCTAAGGACGTCACACACATCCATGCCAGAGGCAGGATTCGAACTTGTGACCATAGCAGCAGCACGGTTCCGGACTGAAGCGCCTAGAACCGCTCCGCCACATCAGCTGACACTTTTCGCTTCCGAAGATGGCCACGCCGCAGACAAATACTTTCAAAAAGTCTTCCTAGTGCTTCAATTTATATTC
Organism: Schistocerca gregaria; assembly: GCF_023897955.1. Taxonomy (NCBI): domain Eukaryota; kingdom Metazoa; phylum Arthropoda; class Insecta; order Orthoptera; family Acrididae; genus Schistocerca; species Schistocerca gregaria. Next base: position 531,887,720 of record NC_064923.1, read on the forward strand.
AATATCAATGGATTTCCCATTTTCATAAAGTCATTCTTCCCGGTGTTTTGCACACTCTAGTCACATTAATGTGACCACCGCCTACGTTCGACCTCAAGGTACGTTAAGCACTCACAGACGGCAGGTGGTAGAACCAGAAGTGGAGGATTTGTAATGCATTTTGGAGGGACGTGAGAAATCAGTGCAGTCGGATTTTGTAATGCGATAACAAAGCGGTTCATCAGAAGTCCGAATGGCCATAATCATTGTATTTCGGGTCAGTATTAGAAGTATTTCCGAAACGGCTAAGTTTGTAAATTATTGGTTTGTCGCCGTGCGTGACAAAATGGCGCTATCAAACGGCGCCATGCAACTGTGATTCACCAAGGCCGACACATGACGATAGTGAGCGACAGCTGCGGACATGTGTACGGATGAAAAGACGTGCAAACGTTGAGCAACTGATCGCCCAGGTGAATCAAGGGGCTACAGAGAGTGTCTCCGGAACGATCGTTGAGCAATATGGGCCTTAGCAGCAGGCTCCTGGTTCGTGTACCGAGGCTGACTGCTGTTAATTGACGGGGATGGCTTGAATTTGGACTCCAGTAACGCAGTACGAATTTCACTGAGTCGTGACGGTTGGCCATTTCAGTTGAATCATTTTCCTATGCTCCTTTTGACAAATGGCATTTGGCAATCTCGAAAGAGATCGGCCAGATTAAGGAGCGGTATGCTCTGGGGAAAGTTTTCGTGATATACCGGATGAACTCATCATTCAGGAAGGTACAGTTGCACACGTCCGTAGGTATAACCTAAATTACCCTACACGTGATCCCTGCGCGGTGCTAAACGAGCAACAGTGTCATAGGTGATATACACTCCTGGAAATGGAAAAAATAACACATTGACACCGGTGTGTCAGACCAACCATACTTGCTCCGGACACTGCGAGAGGGCTGTACAAGCAATGATCACACGCACGGCACAGCGGACACACCAGGAACCGCGGTGTTGGCCGTCGAATGGCGCTAGCTGCGCAGCATTTGTGCACCGCCGCCGTCAGTGTCAGCCAGTTTTCCGTGGCATACGGAGCTCCATCGCACTCTTTAACACTGGTAGCATGCCGCGACAGCGTGGACGTGAACCGTATGTGCAGATGACGGACTTGAGCGAGGGCGTATAGTGGGCATGCGGGAAGCCGGGTGGACGTACCGCCGAATTGCTCAACACGTGGGGCGTGAGGTCTCCACAGTACATCGATGTTGTCGCCAGTGGTCGGCGGAAGGTGCACGTGCCCGTCGACCTGGGACCGGACCGCAGCGACGCACGGATGCACGCCAACACCGTAGGATCCTACGCAGTGCCGTAGGGGACCGCACCGCCACTTCCCTGCAAATTAGGGACACTGTTGCTCCTGGGGTATCGGCGAGGACCATTCGCAACCGTCTCCATGAAGCTGGGCTACGGTCACGCACACCGTTACGCTGTCATCCGCTCACGCCCCAAAATCGTGCAGCCCGCCTCCAGTGGTATCGACACAGGCGTGAATGGAGGGACTAATGGAGACGTGTCGTCTTCAGCGATGAGAGTCGCTTCTGCCTTGGTGCCAATGATGGTAGTATGCGTGTTTGGCGCCGTGCAGGTGAGCGCCACAATCAGGACTGCATAAGACCGAAGCACACAGGGCCAACACCCGGCATCATGGTGTGGGGAGCGATCTCCTACACTGGCCGTACACCTCTGGTGATCGTCGAGGGGACACTGAATAGTGCACGGTACATCCAAACCGTCTTCGAACCCATCGTTCTACCATCCCTAGACCGGCAAGGGAACTTGCTGTTCCAACAGGACAATGCACGTCCGTATGTATCACGTGCCACCCATCGTGCTCTAGAAGGTGTAAGTGAACTACCCTGGCCAGCAAGATCTCCGGATCTGTCCCCCATTGAGCATGTTTGGGACTGGATGAAGCGTCGTCTCACGCGGTCTGCACGTCCAGCACGAACGCTGGTCCAACTGAGGCGCCAGGTGGAGATGGCATGGCAAGCCGTTCCACAGAACTACATCCAGCATCTCTACGATCGTCTCCATGGGAGAACAGCAGCCTGAATTGCTGCGAAAGGTGGATATACACTGTACTAGTGCCGACATTGTGCATGCACTGTTGCCTGTGTCTATGTGTCTGTGGTTCTGTCAGTGTGATAATGTGATGTATCTGACCCCATGAATGTGTCAATAAAGTTTCCCCTTCCTGGGACAATGCATTCACGGTGTTCTTATTTCAATTTCCAGGAATGTACAATAAGCCCTGAAACAGAACTAATAACCATCATTTTTAGGATCATCCAACTAGAGACGAGAATCACTTAGTTTGTATTATGCACGTTAATAGTGAAAGCATAATCACTGCCAAATGTATCTACAGAAACAACTGCATTAACTTAAGACAGATGTTGTTAACGTTCAAGAAACACATACCAGAGATGAGCAAGATCTTCAGCGTAGAGGGTGAATACATGGTTATACACTGGTCGAAACTATCCAACATCCACAATATGGAATAGCTACTTATGTGGAGTCAAGCCTAAACGGAGTGCATGTAATTGAGTCTACAGACGTTAACCATCTCTACACAACGGCTTAAAAATTGTCAACCTGTACAAACCTCCAAGTGTGAATTGGACCTCCACAGTTCTGCCGGCTTTCGAGTCTTTAACAGCCATGACACGGACTGGCGGTACGACACCGTCGATGTCAATGGAGAGTTACTAGCCCAATGGGCAGAAACTACCAGCAAGCACTTGGTCTCTGATGTCAAAGACAAGGGAACCTTCCACTCGGTACGCTGGAATAAGGATTACAACCCAGACTTGGTATTTGTGTCCAAAGATCAGCTAGATCAACTACTTAACTCCACTCGTACCGATCTGTGTAACTTCCCAAACTGCCAACGCCGTCCTACTATTACAGAATTTGGTTTAAAAATTCCCCTTGTAAACTCAATGTACCTACCTAGATGGAATTTTCAACGAGCTAACTGGGATAGATTCTCAAAAGACTTTGACTCCAACTTAGCTACGAAGAACTTACAGACAACAGCAAACAAGTGCGATGAATTCGTTAGACTAGTTATCAAAGCTGCTAATTAAAACATACCTAGGGGTTACCTAAAGGAACATGTGCCTAGCTGGAAACAAAAAAGTGAGGCTTTATATCAAGAATACCAAAGTTCTAGAAACCAAACAGTTTGCACACAGCTACTCCACTCTTTAAACAAGAACAGACGAGAGAAATGGGAAGCAACACGCAAAGAAATGAACTTTGCCTAGTCAAGTAGGAAAGCATGAAGAGTCTTGAATGGGCTAACTGGCAACCAACACCTCAAAAAGCCATGTCCTAAATTGAGTCCTGACCTCACTGTCAACAGTACTGCAGACCACACAAGGGCAAAGAGAGATAAGAATCATACCAGAGCAGTAAAATGTAAACTCTTTAACCTCTAGAGGAGTGCCCCAAGAAACGATTCGCTTTCCAGGCCCTTCTCCATAGTAGAAGTACAAAGTGTCGTCAAGCAACTTAAAGTCGGTAAGGCTGCTGGCCCCAATAACATCTATAATAAATTTAGTAAGAACATGGCCCACACTGCATATGCTGGCTCACTTCGCTCTTCACTTACATACTCAAAGATAACAAACTTCCTAGACAATTCCAACTGCCGAAAGTTATAGCCACTCTCAAACCTGGCAAGCCTGAAGACAGTGCTGAAAGCTACCGCCTTATAGCACTGCTTAGTTGTACATTCAAACTTTTGGAACGAGTCCTCCTAACCAGAATAGCACAGTTCATCGAGGCTGCTACCCCTCCTGAACAAACTGGCTTCAGACAAGGACGCAGCTGCATCGATCTAGTTCTTGCCCTAACTACCCATATTGAAGCAGGTTTCCAAGGCCATCTGAAATCAACAACTGTCAACATCGACGTGACAGCCGTATATGACACTGTCTGGCGAAAGGGACTGATCTACAAGCTACTGCAAGTTGTACCAAGTCGAGAAATTGTGGATCTAATATCCAGCATGCTTAGTGAAAGGCAATTTGAAGTGTTTCTATGCAGCTCTAAAAGCCACAAACAGAAACTAAATCATAGACTACCACAGGGATCTGTTTTAGTTCCATCACTATTAAATTTATACATTAATGATTTGCCAACCACAATTTCTACTAAATTCATGTATGCTGATGACATAACACTGCTAGCACACAGCAGTAATATCGAAGGTGGTGAACGAAATCTTATGGAGGATCTGGAGAAGATGTCAACTTTCTTTAAGACCCTGGAGATTGATCCCAAGCACATCAAAAACTGAAGTCTCTTGTTTCCATCTAGCGAGTCGTGTTGCGAACTACAAACCAAGAGTTCTGCTCAACGGACAAACGTTGAGGTACAATCCTTTCCCAAAATATCTAGGAATCACTCTAGACAGAACCCTGAGCTACAAGGAGAACATCACCAAGCTTTCTCATAAAGTTGCTGCAAGGAACAACATAGTACATAAGCTCAGTGGTACCACCTGGGGAACCTATGCTGACTGTCTGCGTTTAACTGGCATCAGTCTCGTATAGCCAGCAGCCTGAGTGGCCAAGCGGTTCTAGGTGCTACAGTCAGGAACCGCGTGACCGCTACGGTTGCCGGTTCGAATTCTGCCTCAGGCATGGGTGTGTGTGATGTCCTTAGGTTAGTTAGGTTTAAGTAGTTCTAAGTTCTAGGGGACTAATGACCTCAGAAGTTACGTCTCATAGTGCTCAGGGCCATTTGAACCGTTTTTGAACCAGTCTCGTATACTCTGCTGCCGAGTACTGTGCACCTCTCTGGTTGGAAAGTGTACATGTGAAGAAGGTGGACACAAAACTAAACGACACAATGCACTGCATTACAGGTTCCATCGTATCATCGCCACGCCACTGGTTACCTGTAGTGAGTCACATCCCTCCACCTCAATTAAGGCAGAAACAAGCTCGGCTGAGGAAGACCAAGAAAATGTCTGCATCACCTGCTCTACCACTGCACCAGGAATTCTGTCATCCGTCACAGCAACGATTGCGATCAAGAATACCAGCAAGTGCTACTGCAGTACAACTCATCGCGGATGGCTTAGACGTAAATGAAAGCTGGAAGCATTAGTTGTCAACAAAAACTTTGGGAACAAGAGCCCATCACATTGATCCCATAAAGAAGCAAAAAGGTTTTGCCCTACCGAGGTAATTTCGGTGTCGCCTCAACAGTTTAAGGACTGGACATGGTTGTTGTAGCTACTTCAGGTAAAAATGGGGATGGATCAGTTCACCAATGTGTGAATGTAGTCAAGAAGAGCAGACAATTGAACATTTAGTCCAACGCTGTCTACTTCATTCATACCCAGGAATTCCCGATGACTTGTTCACTCTCACACCCAGCTCAATTAACTGGTTGAAAAACACGGACTTTAAAGTTCAATCTTGTCTTAAATCATATGTATATTGTATAAAATCATTTGCCATATATCAACTCTATGTTGTACAAAATAACCATACGATTAGATAAGTGGATCATCGCATTACGCATCTGTCCTTGCAGACCATGTACACGCTTACATGTAGTCTGGTTTTCTCCTCGGCACGAGTGTACCCTGGTGGGGCTGTGCGGTTCTGGGCGCTTCAGTCTGGAACCGGGTGACTGCTACGGTCTCAGGTTCGAATACTGCCTTGAGCATTGATGTGTGTGATGTCCTTAGGTTAGTTAGGTTTAAGTAGTTGTAAGTTCTAGAGGACTGATGACCACAGATGTTAAGTCCCATAGTGCTCAGAGCCATTTCAACCATTTTTGTAAACCCATCCGAGAGTGAAATGGGCTGTTTGCGTCATGGATGCTCAACCGAAAAACGTAGAGCACCCGACCATGGCAATGGTGTCTGATTAACTCCACATCCCTGTTGGTTTCTTCCAGAATCTCACTGAGCCTTTTCCTGCACGCCTCGCAACAGTCCGCGCTACAAAATGTGGTTATTCAGTCTTCAGAAAAGTGAAACACGTTAATGTGGCTGGACGGATTGTACTCTTTATATCGGCCACAGTCAGTCATTTTTGCTGCCTACGTAGAAGTGGTCTAGGGGTAGTGTCTTTGACTCATAATCAAAGACGTCTTCGGTCCCAGGTTCGTTCCCCGCCACTGCATAAATTTTGATAAATAATCAGCATTGGCGGCCGAAGACTTCCGGCATAAGAAGTCAGCCCCATTCTGCCAACGGCCTTGTCAAAGAGGGCGGAGGAGCGGATAGAGGTACAGGGCACTCACTTATCCTAGGGGTGGGAAATTGCCCCTAAAGGCGGAAGAATCAGCAATGATCAACGACATGAGGATACAGAAGGCAATGTAAACCACTGCATTAAAGACACGTAACGTGTACCCACAGGATATGTGGCCTGTAGCTGAAGAAGTGTCATAATGATCTTTCCATTGGCAAGAGATTCCGGAATAGTCCCCCATTCGGATCTCTGGGAGGGGACTGCCAAGAGAGAGGTTACCATGAGAAAAAGATTGAATAATCAACGAAGGGATAACGTTCTACTAGTCGGGGCATGGAATGTCAGAAGCTTGAACGTGGTAGGGAAACTAGAAAATCTGTAGGGGTCAGTGAAGTGAAGTGGAAGGAAGACAAGGATTTCTGGTCAGATGAGTATCGGATAATATCAACAGCGGCAGAAAATGGTATAACAGGTGTAGGATTTGTTATGAATAGGAAGGTAGGGCAGAGGGTGTGTTAATGTGGACAGTTCAGTGACCGGGTTGTTCTAATCAGAATCGACAGCAGAACAACACCGACAACGATAGTTCAGGTATACATACCGACGTCGAAAGCTGAAGATGAACAGATAGAGAAAGTGTATGAGGATATTGAGAGGGTAATGCAGTATGTAAAGGGGGACGAAAATCTACTAGTCGTGGGCGACTGGAATGCAGTTGTAGGGGAAGGAGTAGAAGAAAAGGTTACAGGAGAATATGGGCTTGGGACAAGGAATAAAAAGGAGAAAGACTAATTGAGTTCTGTAACAAGTTTCAGCTAGTATTAGCGAATACCCTGTTCAAGAATCACAAGAGGAGGAGGTATACTTGGAAAAGGCCGGGAGATACGGGAAGACTTCAATTAGATTACATCATGATCAGACAGAGATTCCGAAATCAGATACTGGATTGTAAGGCGTACCCAGGAGCAGATATAGACTCAGATCACAATATAGTAGTGATGACGAGTAAGCTGAAGTTCAAGACATTAGTCAGGAAGAATCAATACTCAAAGAAGTGGGATATGGAAGTTCTAAGGAATGACGAGATACGTTTGAAGTTCTCTAACTCTATAGATACAGCAATAAGGAATAACGCAGTAGGCAGTACAGTTGAAGAGGAATGGACATCTCTAAAAAGGGCCATCATAGAAATTGGGAAGGAAAAGATAGGTACAAAGAAGCTGACTGCGAAGAAACCATGGGTAACAGAAGAAATACTTCAGTTGATTGATGAAAGGAGGAAGTACAAAAATGTTCCGGGAAAATCAGGAATACAGAAATACCAAGTCGCTGATGAATGAAATAAATAGGAAGTGCAGGGAAGCTAAGACATAATGGCTGCAGGAAAAATGTGAAGACTTCGAAAAAGATATGATTGTCCGAAAGACAGTGTCAGCTAACTGGAAATTCAAAACAACCTTTGGTGACATTAAAGCAACGGTTGTAACATTAAGAGTGCAATGGGAATTCCACTGTTAAATGCAGAGGAGAGAGCAGATAAGTGGAAAGAATATATTGAAAGCCTCTATGAGGGAGAAGATTAGTCTGATGTGATAGAAGAAGAAACAGGAGTCGGTATAGAAGAGATAAGGGATCCAGTATTAGAATCGGAATTTAAAAGAGCTTTGGAGGACTTACGGTCAAATAAGGCACAAGGGATAGATAACATTCCATCAGAATTTCTAAAATCATTAGGGGAAGTGGCAACAAAACGACTATTCACGTTGGTGTGTAGAATATATGAGTCTGGCGGCATACTGTCTGACTTTCGGAAAAGCATCATCCACACAATTCCGAAGACGGCAAGAGTTGGCAAGTGCGAGAATTATCGCACAATCAGCTTAACAGCTCATGCATCGAAGCTGCTTACAAGAATAATATACAGAAGAATGGAAAAGAAAATTTAGAATGCGCTAGGCGACGATCAGTTTGGCTTTAGGAAAACTAAAGGCACGAGAGATTCAATTCTGACGTTGCGGCTAGTAATGGAAGCAAGGCTAAAGAAAAATCAAGACACGTTCATAGGATTTGTCGACCTGGAAAAAGCGTTCGACAGTATAAAATGGTGCAAGCTGTTCGAGATACTGAAAAAAGTAGGGGTAAGCTATAGGGAGAGACGGGTCATATACAATATGTACAACAACCAAGAGGGAATAATAAGAGTGGACAATCAAGAACGAAGTGCTCGTATTAAGAAGGGTGTAAGACAAGGTTGTAGCCTTTCGCCCCTAGTCTTCAATCTGTACATCGAGGAAGCAATGATGGAAATAAAAGAAAGGTTCAGGAATAGAATTAAAATACAAGGTGAAAGGATATCAATGATACGATTCGCTGATGGCATTGCTATCCAGAGCGAAAGTGAAGAAGAATTAAATGATCTGCTGAACGGAATGAACAGTGTAATGAGTACACAGTATGGTTTCAGAGTAAATCGGAGAAAGACGAAGGTAAAGAGAAGTAGTAGAAATGAGAACAGCTAGAAACTTAACATCAGGATTGATGGTCACGAAGTCAATGAAGTTAAAGAATTCTGCTACCTAGGCAGTAAAATAACCAATGACGGATGGAGCGCGGAAGACGTCAAAAGCAGACTCGCTATAGCAAAAAAGGCATTTCTGGACAAGAGAAGTCTACAAATATCAAATACCGGCCTTAATTTGAGGACGAAATTTCTGAGGATGTACGTCTGGAGTACAGCATTGTATGGTAGTGAAACATGGACTGTAGGAAAACCAGATCAGACGAGAATTTAAGCATTTGAGATGTGGTGCTATAGACGATTTTGAAAATTAGGTGGACTGATAAGGTAAGTAGTGAGGAGGTTCTACGCAGAATCGGAGAGGAAAGGAATATGTGGAAAACACTGATAAGGAGAAGGGACAGGATGATAGGACAACTGCTAAGACATGAGGGAATGACTTACATGGTACTAGAGCGAGCTGTAGAGGACAAAAACTGTAGAGGAAGACAGAGATTGGAATATGTGAAGCAAATAATTGAGGACGTAGATTGCAAGTGCTACTCTGTGATGAAGAGGTTGGCACAGGAAAGGAATTCGTGGCGGGTCGCAATAAACCAGTTAGCAGACCGATGAAAAAAAAAACATAGAAAAGCTCGTCTACTGCTTTTAGTTTTTGTATGTCCATCCTTGTCACTGGGGGTTTGAGGGACTCCGTTCGACCACACCTGCAGCCGTCCTTTTGATGCTATTTATTGTATAGCAGCCATTACACATTCCTCAGGCCTTCAGCGACACTGGAGGGGGGGGGGGGGGGGGGGGGGAACTCCAATCGTATACCCGATCAGTAGCTAACATTCATAAACTGGTTTCCGTAGACTACTGGAAAGGCGATGCGTCAGCAACCATCAACTACCATCTGAGACCATCTGAGTCCGTTGCCCTCTTCCGTCTCTTACAGGATTAAAAGTCACCAGTAAACCTCAAAACTCTAATTTCTTCTCTCTCAACTAAAACTCATGTTTCAAAATTTTTTGAGGTTTCCTCCACAGGTTGTTCAGAGTACATACTGAGCAATATAAAAACTAGATTAAAAATGCCTCATTTTTTGTTCATATACTGCTTTCATTTAATGTCATTCGATTATTACAAGTGCAGTTCGCTTTCCTCGAAAGCTGTATATAAACTATTGCTTCCTCTGTTGGACCTATCACCATAATTTCAAAGAGTGCACTATCAATAGCTTTTGCTAAATCTGCTAATGCTATAAAGGTACGTTTACCTTCCTTTATACTGTCTCCTACGATTACTGGGGTGGTCAGTACTGCCTTGCTATTTCCATCATCTCAACGAAACATAAACTCACCTTTCCCAATGTCATCTTCTACCCGACTTTCGATTTATTTGTAAATTACTCTCAATGGTATTTGCTAAACATGACTTACGAAGCAGATTATTCGGCAATGTCTATACATATCACCACATACTTTCTACGAAATTGGAATTATTACATTGTTATTTAAGTCCGAAAGTATTTCAGTTGTCTCACATGTTATTAGTAAATGAAGCTGTAGTTTTGTCATGAAGGAAATGTCTTCACAGTTCCGAAGGAATGCCTTGCACTCCGTGAGCCTTGTTAAAATTAGAAACTTTAGTGATGTGTCAGATTCTTTTTGCAGTATCGTATCTCCTATCTCATCTTCATCGACTTCCGCGTCCTTCCTATAAATTGTGTCCGCTTTCAATTCCATAGCATTCACCTTCTCTATATTTGTTCCAACCTTCAACTTTCGCTCTTTGCTTATTACTGGCCTATCATCTCAGTTCCTGATTATTATAAAGCCGCTTCTCTTTCCGCTAAATGTATCAGTTTTCCTATAAGCTCCATCTACATTTCTCCTTGTCAGTCGTAATTCTACAGTCTTGACCTCTTGTCATTTGTGTTTCCCCATTTAATATTTCGCATCATAATAATTTGTAGACTTTTGCATTCCCTTTTGTCTGCTTAATTTGCTGCATGCTTTTTGTTTTTCCTTTACTCGGTTATACTCACTACCTCATGTGATATTTATGGATTTCTCTTTAGTCGTTACTTTTCCCCTATTTAATAATTAGTTGCCTCCAACACATGGTCTACCAAAGCTATCAAATTTCCTTTCTATCTGTATTTCTTTCCGTATTTCAATCGATCATTGCCTATTATTTCCACTTCTAACTCTTAACACACTATGTTTCTTTCAACTTACGCATGCCCTTTATTCTACTTCTTTTTTAATTTCTTCCATTTTTATCTACAATTCACATAAATAAATTTTGGTGTGATTCCCTGGAAATATTCTAAAATTTAAAATCTAATTCTCTAATCTCAGTCTTTCCCTTGTGTAACATATCTGAAACCTACTTGCATCTGCGGGGCTAATATGCGCTTACAGCTTTCATTCATGACTGTTGAAACAGCAGTATTACTCCCATGGCCTACAGACAACATTTTCGACTAGAAATCAAAACGCCTTAGGTCCAGGGTCCGAAATTCTATACTGCTTCAATTCTGAATAACAGTCATCAGCAATGCCGACCGAAATATTCTGGCGTAACACGTCACCCTCGTTCTACCACCGACCTTGTCAAAGAGGGCAGAAGAGCGGACAGAGGTATATGTCCTTTCTAGCCTTTGGAGTAGGTAACTATCCCTAAAAAGCAAAAGAAACAACAACGATCAACAGCATCAGGATGCAGAAAGTAATAGCAGCTACATCATTAAACAAACACAATATGTACCCACTGGATGTGGATGTGTCATGGTGATCTCTCCATTGACAAACGATTTCGGGCTGGTCCCCAATTCCCGAAGGGACTGCCAAAGAGTGATGACCATGAGAGGAAGACTGAATAACCAACGAAAGGTAACCGAATCAGAGTGTGGAATGTTGGAAGTTTGAATGTAGTAGGGAAATCATAAAATCTGAAAGGTGAGATGTGAAGTCTGAGTTTAGATATAGTGGTTACCAGTAAAGAGAAATGAAAAGTAGACAAGGATTTCGGGTCAGACGAATATAGGTTAATATCAACAGCAGCAGAAAAGGATTTAACGGGAGTAGGATTCGTTATGAATGTGAAGGCAGGCTAGAGAGTAAGTTACTGTGAACAGTTTACTGATAGGGTTGTTCGAATCAGAATCGACAACGATAGTTCAGGTATATACGCCGACGTCGCAAGCTTAAGATAAAAAGATAGGGAAAGTGTATGGGGTAAATAGTATGTAAAGGAAGATGAAAATCTAATAGGCATGGAGAACTGGTATGCTGTTGCAGGTAAGGAGCAGAAGAGAATATGGGTTTGGGAGTAGGAGAAAGAGTAATTGAGTTCTGCAATAAATAACAGCTAGTAATAGTGGATCCTCTTTTCAAGAATCACAGGAGCAGAAAGTATAGTCGGAAAAGGCCGAGTGACACATAGCCAGGCAGAGCATCTTAAGGGAAGCAGATAGAGACTCAAATCGAAGTGTTGTAATGATGAACAGTAGGCTGAAGTTTTAGTGCATAAATGTGCAATGACGAGGAATACGAAGTCCTCTGAGACTACAGATACTGCGATAATAAATGACTCAGTACGCAGTTCTGTTGAAGAAGAGTAGAAATCTCTAAAAAGGGCAATGACAGTAGTTGGAAGGAAATATATTGGTAATTTAAGAAGTTAGAAATTTAATTGTGCTGTACGTAAGATGAATGGAAAAGAATCTCAGAATCAGTTAGATGACAATCAGTTTGACTTTAGGACACAGGAGAGGCAGTTCTCACATTGTGCTTGATAATCGAAGCAATGGTGAAGAAAACTCAAGACGTCCATACGAATAGACGACCTGGAAATATGTTGGACAATGTCAAATGGTTCATAATGCTCAAAGTCTAAGAGTAATAGAGATGAGCTATAGGAAGAGGCGGGTAATATACAATGTGTACAACAGCCAAGAGGAAACACTAACAGTGGAAGAACAAGAACAATGTGCACATCGAAAAAGCAATGACGGAAAGAAAAGGATTTGCCATCCCCAGTGAAAGTGAAGAAGAATAGCTGGATATGTTAAATGGAATGAATAGTCCAATGAGTGTAAAATATGGACTCAGAGTAAATGGGGAAATACGAAAATTATGAAAAGTAACAGGAAGATGAACAGCCGGAAACATAAACGGGGACGAAAATGCAGACGAAATTAAGGAATTCTGCTACCTTCGCAGCAAAATAATACATGATAAACTGAGCAAGAAGACATAATAAGTATACTAGCACTGGGTGGAATAGCAGTCCTGGCCAACAGAGGTCAACTACTATCAAACGTAGGTCTTAATTTTGGGAAGAAATTTCTGAGAATGCACGTGTGAAAAGCAACAGTGTCTGATGGAGAACCAAGGACTGTGGGAAAACCTATACAGAAGAGAATCGAAGCCTTTGAGACGTGGTGCTGCAGACGAATGTCGAGAATTAAGTGAACTGATAAGGTATAAACTGAAGATGTTCTCTACTGAACGGACGAGGAAAGGCATATATATTGGAAACACTAAAAAGAAGAAGGGACAGAAAGATAGGACACTTAATAGTAAATCAGGCTATAGAATCCGGGATACTATTGGGAGCTGCAGATGGTAAAAGCTCCAGAGAAGTCAGAGGTTTGAATTCATCTAGAAAATAATGGTGGACGTATATGTATCGTTACTCTTGCATGAAAAGATAGACACACGAATGGAATTCATAAAGTGACGAAAAAAAAGAAAAAAACTGTGGTAGACTAATAACGTTGCAACAGCAGGTGTAAACGATTTTATGTAAATATACTGTAGCAACCTGTGGAAGTAAGACCTTTGCTGTGTTCAAATATTAGCACACCTTTCTACTTTTATTTTTCCGAGTACTACACCGATGCGCTCTGTGAGAGTATTTACAAATGGTACGAAAATATGCTCTGTAGTTTGTTCTGTTTCTTGAGAAGTTCTAGACCTGTTAGGCAGAGAACTACGCCTAGTACCACCATCTTACGCTCCTAAAACAAATACCAACAATAATGTAAATATCAGTTGTTAAAGCTTGCTTTCTATGGAAGTATTTTTGTTTCTTTTACTATATACTTTCACCCTTGCCCTTTTACGTTACTAAGTACATGATATACCCTGTGTACACAATGTTCGCCTCCTTAGACGTGTCGTCAGGGTGGCTTCCTGAATGCGGAGGACACATTCTGACTCTCGGTGTTGGCAGGGAGGACTGGAAAAGGATCCACTCATCCTCGTGATGTGAGCAAAGGAGGTACTTGAGTGAGAAGTATCAGATGCAAGGTCAACTGGAACAACAGTGTGCTGACCACACTCACCTTCAGCGGTGTCACTGGTTGAGATATAACAGTTGACCTTTCCCGACTGGTGAGCATGAGGCCAGAAAAACAGATCTGTGCTTTGTGTTGTACACGCAATGTAATAAATTCCAGTATATAATGTACAAGTTTTTGTTAAGGCACGTGGATGTACATGAACACACATTACTTACTGTGGCAGCCCGCACCCAACGTTTTTTGCTGATATAGTTGCAACATGCTGCATTGCAGTATTTCTAATATTGCATGTCCTTATTTTGTGTGTAATTTTTGTGATGTACAACGTCGACGAGAGAAGGGAGAAGGTGAAATCCGGTGCCGGCACACTCCTCTCGACTGGCACCAAGGGGGCCGCCGAAGTCAACATCCCCGCCCAACGAACGGATCACCACCAACAGTGTCAGATGCCCTCAGTTCACGAGACACTGCAGAGCGGTTTGGTATTCGAACAAGGATACTGGCATTGGCCAAAAGTCTGGTGAAGAGGTACGCTACGTCTCCTCTGCTCTCCTTGCGGGCCAATTATTGGCAGCGAAAACTTTTTCCACGACCAGGAGTCGAACTACCTAACTGCAGGATCGAGTACCACCGCACAACCACGCGTTAGCGAACTTTTTTTTTCTTTTTTTCTTTTTTTTTATCTTCTTTTTTTTATTTTTTTTTTATTAGAATATGTTTCACTGACATTTGCATAATTTTTTAGTTCCGAGTCCTTGTGTATCCTCCATTTTCCTGTAGATGCATGTTATGAAAGACTTTAAGACACCCATTTACATACTCGCGGCGAAGAACCGTGCTATTTATTTTCGTTTATGGTTTTCTTTTTGAGCCTGGTAATTATATACATATCAACAGACACTTACGCAGTAACAGTTAGTTCTTACCTCCTTAACGGAGTCCGCTGCAGAGGTTTGCTCGACTTGACAATCTTATCCCATTGTTCGTTACGTCATGCAGTTGTAGCAGGGGAGTGGGTCGAAGGTAGGAAAGCATACCATACGTGGTTTCTATGACGCTATAATATCTGGGGCACAGAGTGCCCCTAAACTAGGCTAGGGCCTCGACAGTCTTCTACGCAGCGAAGGTCTAAATTCCAATTTGGAGTTCAGTAACAAATGTCACATCAAGTATAAAATAATGCAGATAATTAACCAGAGAACGAAGTTCACCGTCTTCATTACTTCTGCGACCTGCAGACGTCGCTTTCGCGACATGCCACGTCCTTCGGAAGAGAGGGAGTCCATTACAGAAAACCGATAGATATCCAAAGCGAATGGAAATGGAAATTGAGCGTTTGGCGTCGTTGGCCGTGTGGCCCCTTACGGGGCAGGTCCGGCCGCCTTGGTGGAGGTCTCACTACATTCGACGCCACATTGGGCGACCTGAGCGCCAGATGGGGATGAAATAACGATTAAGACAACACAACACTCAATCCCTGAGCGAAGAAAATCCCCGTCTCAGTCGGGAATTGAACCCGGACCCGTAAGACGGCAATCCGTCACGCTGAGCACTCAGCTATCTTCTTTTTTTTTTGTCTGGACAGGAAAGGAAAAACTACAAAAAAAATGTCTATTTGCCACCGCCACTTGTATTCTAACAAAAAAATAAAATTAAATGCACCTCTTCAGGCGTTGGCACCTATCTACACCTATTCCAAAACAACTAACCTATTACTGCAAAGGTGTAGGAAAGGAAGAAAGTAGGGGGGAAGAAACATAGAGAGTAGCGATAAAAAAATGAAATTTGTTGTGAACAGGAACTTTTTTGTTTTTTTTAGTTTATTGTATTGCATTTTTGTTTTCTTTATTTTTCTTTGTTTTTTTTGTATGTATGTTTTTATTTATTCATTTTTTTTTTTGTATTATGGCAGTCGTTGCACCAGAATTCTAGGAGTCGCTTGCGCCGTCTGATTGGCGGAACATCCAAACGTGTCTTCTCGAAATTTTAGTGGGGATTCCGTGTGTAGTACGTTCAGAACATCATATCAGCAAAAAAGCATCAGCATCTCATGGCTTGGACGTTCCAGCTGGAAGGCGGGTCATGAAAGGCGCTCCGTAGAAAATTGGAAAAGAACTGCTTGTATCTGGGGTTGCGAAGTGTCGATCGTTAAGGTACGTCCAATAACCTAGTTCTGATTTCTCATCGGGCCCAAAAAGGTAGCGGACTGTATGACCGCGTATCCAATTCACGGCATTAGTTTTTGTTGTGGGGTAATGAATCACATCCGGGAATAGAAGCGTCAGGAAAATAATCTGAGCAGGCGGCTGTCGGGTGAGGAAAGCCAGGATACGCTGCGCGAGCCTCCAGACGTCAGCAGACGGACCACATGAGAACCGATGAGCGTCCGTGTCCTCTACACCACAGTGAACACAGAGTGGTGTGTCAGCAAGGCGGATGCGGTGCAAACGAGACTGGTTGACCTGTTTGCCATTGACGGTGATATACCAGGTGGACTGAACGCTGGTGTCGAGGTAACCAGCATGCACTGCTTTCCACACACGGCGCCATATGATCTGGGGAAACTTGTGTTCAATGGGGTTGGGGGTTTGACACATTTGTAAGGTATCGTATACAGTCTTGGTCTGGAGTATACGGAGAAGGGGTAAGGAGTGCAGAATGTAACTGATTTCAAAGAAGAAGTACCGAAAGTGATAAAAGGGGGGTGGAATGTCGGATAACATGACCGGGGCTGACATGGAGACTGGTGCGTATTCACGCAAAAGCAGTCCGGTCAGGCTCGTCGGGCAGCGACGCCAGACTTTCAGTTGGGAGCTAACAAAAAGTGCGGTAACTCTGTCTGGCACATGGAATAAGCCCACTCCACCACGCTCCCGCGGGAGGGCAAGGGAGGAATATTGAACTTTAAATAACATCCCGGCACAGACAAAGGATCCCATCGCCATCAACATAAGACGTGCGAGGGTAATCGGAACCGGGAACACTTGTGCCACATGGGGGATGCGTGAGGCGTGATAAACATTCACGTATTGCGCGCGCTGTATAATGTCGAGGGATCGAAGCCGGTGGTCCACAAGGCCAGCCCTGATCGTTTGTAGGAGACGTCGACCGTTGGTTGCCGCTGAGCGACGGAGGTCATTCATAAAATCAATGCCCAAACAGCGGACACTGGTGGCCACTCTTAGAGGAGCGACAGATCTTTCTGGTAGACCCTCACCAATGAGCAGAACCTTCGATTTGGAAATGTTAAGAGAACTGCCCGATGCCTCCCCATAAGTCGTCACCCAAGTCAGAGCAGCGCGAACATCGTCTTCATTGCGGAGGTAGAGGACTAGATCGTCAGCATAGGCTGTACAACAGAAGCGGTGCCCATGCAATGTCAGGCCCACCAGGCGTTGGCGAAGCCCCTGTAGGAGGGGCTCTAATGCCAAAGCATACAGTATCGTGGAAAGTGGGCATCCCTGTCGGACAGAGCGCTCGATCGCTAGAGGCGCGGTGAGGCGACCATTACAGAGTATTCTTGAAGTTGCGCCGCTCAAGAGCCGCATTACCACGGTGATTGTACGAACCGGAAAACCCATGTGTTGGAGGACCGATTTCAGAAAAGTATGGTCGACACGGTCGAAAGCTTGACGGAAGTCAAGCGATGCCAATGCGCCAGGTAAATGTCGCGAGCGCGCGAACGCAATCATGTCCCTATAACGGCAAAGGGCCGTATGGATGTTGTTGTCACCGCCCAACGAAGTCTGATCAAGGGAGGTGACGGATCTTGCTGCCTTCTTGAGGCGTGAGGCCAACAAACGGGTGAAAATTTTCATGTCACTGTTGAGTAGAGTGATGGGCCGGTAATCACAGATCCGTGATCGCCCATGTGGCTTAGGGACCAGGATGATGACCCCATCAAGGAAGGTGGCTGGGATCATCGTTGTGGGTGACATCAATTCACGACAGATGGACGTCCAAGCAGGTAACAAAAGGTAGCTAAAATACTTGTAAAAGTCGAGGGGGAGGCCGTCAGGTCCAGGGGACTTGTTGGCAGCCCCCACCTTGATTGCATCTAGGACTTCATCAGAGGTCACTTGTTCCTGAAGTTCTTGAGCCACATCCTCTGGCATGGTGTTGACAGTCATTGCTGCCACCTCCTCAATTAAGGTCGGGGGATGAGGGACGGCAGCGAACAGTTGACGGAAATGAGAATAGAAAGCGTGACCAACGTCGCATTGCGTAGTGTGTCGTCGTCCTTCCGCATCTGTGAGATCGTGGATGAGGGTTCGACGACGACGTCGGCGTTCCCTGAGAAGGTGGTACATCGATGGCGTTTCATGAGGCATATGGTCACGGGTGCAGGATCTGACAAGAGTCCCTTCTAAGCGCCGTCGCGTGAGGGAAGTGATCTGCGCTTTAGCACGATGCACCATCATCTGACGATCAGGAGAGAAGGCCATCGAAGTGCAGTCACGAAGGACTGCATAATAAAAGTCCATGGTGCTCGCTTGCCAGGCTTTGAAGTCTTTGCCATATCCTATCAGCGCCCTGCGCAGAGCTGGTTTCGCGCATGATACCCACCACGATAAGGTGGATGCGTAGGCGGGGCGACGACGATGACAGAGGGCCCACGCATCCTCAACGATTCGTCGGCAGTCAGGGACAGTCAGGTGGGAAACGTTGAATTTCCACAAGCCGCGGCTGTGCCACACTTGTTGGCGGGCGAGGACGACATCGCAGATGTAGGCGTCATGGTCAGAGAAAGCCAGAGGCCATACTTCGGCATGTCGAGTGTCGGCAGCAAGGGAACGTGTGAGGTATATACGATCGAGACGACTAGATGAATGCGCCGTATAATATGTGAAACCTGCACGGGTGCCATGCACCTTTGTCCATGTGTCAACAAGCTGGAGTCTGTCGATGATGACGGAGAGGGCCGCACAAGGGGAATGATGCGGTAATTGATCTTCAGGCCTTTGCGTGGAGTTGAAATCGCCACCGAGGACCATATCATCTAGGGGACCCTCAAACAGCGGCGTTACCTCGTCAGCAAAGAAAGTATGTCGATCACGACGTCGACTGGAGCCGGACGGCGCATATACATTGAGGATACGGACGCCGAACAGCGTGAGAGCCATACCCCTAGCATTAGCAAGGTACACTACATCTTCAGCAGGGAGTCCAGAACGGAGGAGGATGGCAACTCCACTACCGTTGTCAGAAGCATGGGAGATGTGTGCCACGTAGCCAGTGGGGGCATGGAAATCGGCGACAAACACTTCTTGGAGGAGGGCAATGTCGACATCAGCAGCATAAATGGTCTCACGGAACATTGCCAGTTTATGGGGGGCCCGAATGGTGGCCAGATTCATCGTCGCTATGCGGTAATGTTGGGGGCTTGCTCCCACCATTGGCACAGATGTTCCGGCAGAGATGTCTGGCTGGTGTGTAACATCTGACGTAGTCACCGTTGTCGTAATCACTGGCTGGAAGGTGGGTCAGGCACCTCCATGGGGCACTGCCTGATGGGAGGACCACCATCTCGAACTGCTCCTTCGTCGATATCATCAGCCCAGGAGACTGGAACAGTCGGTGAGCGACTGTCACACTCCTCGGGGGCGAGTTGTAGCGACGCTGCTGTAGTGGGGTCCAGGGAGGCACCCTCCTTGGAATCCGTCATATTCGTGTGAGATCGTTCTTCAGATGGGACATCAGGAGCAGCCTCTCCTGTCGTCAGAACGCTCGAAGGGAGATCACTGTCGTGTATCAGCTCCACTGCCTGTGATGCCACATGAAGAAGTGTGTCGTCAGATGGCGTTTGACTCCTCTTCTTCCGTTTTCTGGGCGACCGTTGCTTTCGGAGGTGCTGTTCTGAATCAGAATGTGGATGTTCGATGTCCGAGGTCGCGCCAGTCTGAAGAAAGGCAGAGGTAGGCACCGCATTCGCGTCGATGTCCATCGAGCTCTGGAGAGTTGGTGGTGACGTAGCCGTCAGAGGAGATGGTGCCGGTGAGGCCATGGCAGCACCGTCATTTCCAGTGGGGAGTGCCGGGTGGAGAAGAGGTGCTTCCTGAAGTGACGCATCGGGGCTGCGTACGGCTGTGGCGTAGCTATCTGGTAAAGAAGCGGCCGTCACTTTGGGAGCTGAGTCACTGGTCGGGACCTGGAGCAAACGTCGGCGGAGACATCCTGACCGAACATGGCCCTCCTGTCCGCAACCGGCACACGTCCGCGGCTGGCCATCATACATAACGATGGCTCGCACGCCACCTATCAGCAGGCCCTCCTGTCCGCAACCGGCACACGTCCGCGGCTGGCCATCATACATAACGATGGCTCGCACGCCACCTATCAGCAGATAGGATGGTACATGTTTGGAGAGTTCGATTTTGATTTGGCGGACACCATTCAACACGTTGTATGTCGTGAATGTCTGCCATTTCTCCGCGATGTGCCCCACAACATTGCCATAGGGTCGGAAAGCTTCGACGACCACATCTTGCGGCACTTCGAAAGGGAGCTCAAAAACCCGGATTGTTCGAAGTCCGAAACCAGCGTGATCGACCGTCACCTCTCCAATATGCCCGTCAGAATGTTTGAACTTGAGTCCGCGTGCGTGTTGTCGAACTACGTTAGCACACGCTTCCTCGGTCGTCATCTTAATATAGACGATGCTGCTAGTGATAGAGAAATGAATACCTATCACTTCCTGAGGGTCCAGACGTAGCTCTTCGCGAATGAATTGCTCAATTTCAAAAGCGCGTGGTCTAGCATGTTCGGCTTGGAATGTTACTTTAACTGTCGCTCGGCGGTAACAGTGCGCCATGAGGTGCAATAGAAATGGACGCTACACAACACGAAATACCGCGACGCGGAAGTAAACAAACTACGGTGCGCTGTCCGGCGCGCGGAGCCGGTCCGCACGCGACCACGGCCGAAAGCCGACTGACGAACTCGGCCACGGGGGCGTGTGTTCCTCACCAGGTTTAAAACTCTTCTAATCTCTTCTTGACTAGTTTTTCCCGCAGGCCATGATTCGACAGAATACAATGGTGTGTTCCACAGCGACATTCTCAGACATCTCTCTCATAGATTTAGGCGGAATTTTTGATAGTAGCAGAATTCTCTTCTCCATGACCGCCCTCTTTGCCTGTAGTAATCCGTTGTTTACATCCTCCTTACCTGATCTGCCCTTTATTGCCGGCCACGGTGGTCTCGCGGTTCTAGGCGCGCAGTCCGGAACCGAGCGACTGCTACGGTCGCAGGTTCGAATCCTGCCTTGAGCATGCATGTGTGTGATGTCTTTATGTTAGTTAGGTTTATGTAGTTCTAAGCTATAGGGGACTAATGACCACAGCAGTTGAGTCCCATAGTGCTCAGAGCCATTTGAACCATTTTTTTGCCCTTTATTTTCTTCCCAGGAACCAGAATTCCTTAACTGGCTCTTCATCTTGGTTCCCAATTTTGGTCTTTATCGCTACTCTCGTTTCTGATACTCCTCGTTACCTTCTTTTTTATCCTGTAGAACACTCGGGTGTATGCCTTGATCACGTTATCACCTCTTTACAAAATTTCCTGAAACAAACTCTTTGTCATCTTTAGACGGTTTCTGATAACTTTTTTTCCTTCTCTTGTCGGAATCCTACATGCGTTGGCCGTTATACCCTCCATCGCTGCTTTCCTGTCGCTGTCCACGTAGCCGCCAGGTAGGGTGGTGTCGGTGGTCGGGGTGACAATATCGATCTGCTAGTGCCAGTTTCATCGTAATAGTGGGCGGTTCCACTGTACGAGAACGCTTTTCTCTTTCTCATCTTCCGTTTCTCTTCGACTTACGCTCAATCCTTATTCTTCACTGATCAGTAGAATTGTGCTCTATAAAAACTACGGTTCGGCGTTACTGGTACAATACATAAATGGAGTAGTAACTGGTACCATCACCTGTAACCCTGATAGCATTGGCATGTGTAAGACAGACACTGTGAGCCGATGACTTCTCTTTTTTTTTTATTTGTTTGGTTGTTTGTTTTGCGTGTAATACAAATCGAAAGTCAGTCAGTATTAATCTATTGTGTATATTATATTCCTCCATAATAATTAGCATTTTACAGATAATAAAACTTACCTGATCGCTCTTTATGCAGCCAAAAAGATTATTTCTGATCAAAGTACAGTTTACGTGCAAAATATAAAAATATATATTATATATATAATCATATAATACATAATCATGTATAACCATATGTATAATTTTCTATTTTCTTCACTGTGACCAAATATAAACGTTTCCCGTTATTTCTGGTACATGGGAAAGATGCTCATGAATAACAGAAACATGATTTAAATAAGTTCGACGAAATATTGAAGCGATTTTTAATACATTGTTGTTCTGCGGTTTTTTTGCCTTTTCATGCGGAAATTACACTTTTTAGCGCTATATGACAAAAGAGTGTTTCTTGTATTTCTACTGCAACACCTGTTTCACGTTAAAGATCAACAGTTTTCGAATAAAACTTAAATTAAATAATGAGAATTTCCATTCTGCTACAAATTTTGTTTATTTTTAGGTAACAGATAGGAACTATGTAGAAGAAAAAACGTTCCATAGGTTACGCGCACCCTTTATGTATCCTCACTCACTTCCTAGATTGTTTACTGCTTTCAGTTTTCAGGGGATCTAGTAAATCACTGATTACAAAAAAAAGAAAAGAAGAAAAAGATCGTTGTGATATAACGCCAGGTATTTACGCAACACAATTGACCCACAACTTTAAAATTAACAGGAAAACTACCGTAGTTTACGTTTACGTACAGTCACGGTCGCAAGTGGACGTGCCATTCGGATTTTTGAAAGTTATCGGTGTGCATGTCCGAGAAAGTGGAAGTTACGTTACGGTTCAACAATATTTGGTCTTATTGTGGCACAGTCTTTGCCTTTTTGCAGTCTGATACGTGGTAGGTGATGGACGTATTCATTAGCGCTCTGTTGACTTCTAATTGTATTTGTTAGTTGAAGAAAGATCTATTTTATGTGAGAGCAAGGGTGAATATGATGTATATTTTGGAAGGTGAAACGAATATAAATGTTGAATAACGTTAATATTTTTTGAAGAGAAGAAATTAGAGGTAAGACAAAATTTTTAGAACAATAATTTTTTATATAATTATTGTCAGCTAGTTAACTTGCTCAGAGGTGTGTGTATGTGTGTGTGTGTGTGTATGAGAGAGAGAGAGAGAGAGAGAGAGAGAGAGAGAGAGAGAGAGAGAGAGAGAGAGAGATTACCCAATATCCCTGAATCATGCAATACGATAACAGTTAATTATGCTGTTTCGTTTTTATAGATATTCTTTGTTAACGTTGTACTCTTTCCAAACCGTTGTTCAATTCGTTAAGGATAATATTGTTAAGACCAATGTTATGTGTGAAGGCCACACGAAGTTTTACTCTGTCTGTTTAAATATATACTTCATTTTAAAACCTTGTCTTGGAACATTATTTCATATGAATAGCTACTGTCCCCATCTCACTGTTGAAAGAAGGTTTGTCATTACGCTTTACCACATGGAACCGTATGGTATGCAACAGTTTGCATGTTGTTTGGAAATTTTATTTAAAAAATAGAACTCCAACTTATCCCCGGCCTGCTTGCTGCTTGCTGTTGTGTTTTCGAGAAATGTGCTACAATACTTTCAAGATGCGAGGTAAGTGGTAATTTTCATTAGGTCCACATAATTGGTTTGCTGCCGTTGCCCATTTAATAAAACGACATGTCGTATTCAGACCAGTTATAGTTCAATTTAGATTAGCTCCTCTTTAGTCAAAGGTTTGCATATGATACTTGAATAACTGTTTGTGAGTACATTGTTTTTGTAATATGTAGATCTTTTATGGAGTGGAAGGTAGAGCTGGGCTAAATTCCGAACAGAACATACGCTATATGATCAAAATTACCCGGGCTCCTGGCTGAAAATGACTTACAAGTTAGTTGCGCCCTCCGTCGGTAATGGCGTTGGCCCACCCTTAGGATTGATAACGGCTTCCACTCTCTCAGGCACGCCTTCAATCAGGTATTGGATGGTTTCTTGGGGAATGGCAGCCCATTGTTCACGGAGTACTGCACTCAGGAGAGGTATCGATGTCGATGCGTGAGGCCTTTCACGGGACCGAGCGAGGTGGCGCACATTTGGGAGGACGACGGTTCAATCCCACCTCAGGCCCACATGATTTAGGTTTCCCGTGATTTGCCTAAATCGTTTCAGGCAAATGCCTGGATGGTTCCTTGGAAAGGGCACGGCCGTTTTCCTTCCCAATCCTTCCCTAACCCAAGCTTGCGCTCCGTCTCTAATAACCTCGTTGTCGACGGGACGTTAAACACTAACTACCACCACCATCTCCTTTCACGGAATCGAAATTCGAAGACATTCCAAAGGTGTTCTAAATGATTCACGTCAGGACTCTGTGAAGATCAGTCCATGGATGTTATTGTCGTGTAACCACTCCACCACAAGCCATGCATTATGAATAGGTGGCCGAGAGTGTTGAAAGATGCAGTCCCCATCCCTGAATTACTGTTCAACAGCGGGAAACAAGAAAGTGCTTAAAACGTCAATGTAAGCCTGTGCTGTGATAGTGCCACGAAAAACAACAAGTGGTGCAAGACCACTCCATGGAAAACACGACCACACCATTACCCCACCGCCTCCGAATTTTACTGTTCGCGCTACACATCCTGGCAATGACGTGCACCGATCTTTCGCCATACCCACACCCTGCCTTCGGATCGCCACATTGTGTACTGTGATTCGTCACTTCACACAACGTTTTTCGACTGCACAGTCGTCCAATGTTTACGCTCCTTACACCAAGCGAGGCGTCGTTTGGCATTTACCGACGTGATGTGTAGCTTATGAGCAGCCGCTCGACCATGAAATTTGAGTTTTCTCCTGTCCCGCCTAACTGTCATTGTACTTGCAGTGGATCCTGATGCAGTTTGGAATTCCTGTGTGTGAGTTTGGCCCTTAAGTATTACGGCCCTTTTCAACTGTCGTCGGTCGGTCTCCGTCAGTCAACAGACGAGGTCTGCCTCTACGCTTTCGTGCTATATGTGTCTCTTTACCTTTCCACTTCACTATCACATTGGAAACAAAGGACCTAGGGATGTTTAGAAGTGTGTAAATCTCGTGTACAGACTTGTGACACAATTTACCAGACCACGTTCGAAATCCGTGAATTCCGCTGATCGCCCCATTCTGCTCTCTCACGATGTCCAATGACTACTGAGGTCACTGATATGGAGTACCTGGCAGTAAGTTGCAGCACGATGCACCTAATATGAAAAACGTTTGTTTTAGGGGAGTGTCCGGATACTTTTGATCACATAGTATACAGTGGAAGGTTACTTGGAGAGTTTGTTAGTTCTTTTAGTAATACACAGGAACCATTGTATTTCTGGAAAGCAAAATGTACTGCTGCGCAAATGCTACTAATGTTGTACGTCTTTATTACGCAATTCATTTAAAATTTTCTCTTCTACTTGTGAAATTTTCTATCGTATGATCATAGGTAAAATCAACCCTATAGTTCCGAGTGCGATAGCGACACAGATAAAAGAAAAAAACGAACAGCTTAACACAATATTATAGGAAATTAGCTATAAAGTGGAAACATTGACATTAAATTTTGAAGAACAAAAAGAACAGTTAGATGCAACTAAAGACATTGATGACCTTATAATGAAAATTACAAATATAGCCAACCAATAGAGCCAATGGTTCACTTTACACAATTCCAGTGCAGTTTTGAAACACAGCAGATTATCACAGGCACACAGAGAGCTGCACGGAGCTGGTTTGGATTCAGAAAGGACAGCAAGATGCTACAAATAGGCTATAACCGTCGTTAATACTACCACTGGAAAACGTGCAATAGCTATAATGAGCCAGCCGCTGTGGCCGAGTGGTTCTAGGTACTTCAGTCCGGAACCGTCCTGTTGCTACGGTCGCAGGTTCGAATTCTGCCTCGGGCATGGATTGTATGAGTATGATGTCAGGCTAGTTACGTTTAAGTAGTTCTCAGTCTAGGGGACTGATGACCTCAGATGTTAAGTCCCATATTGCTTAGAGCCAATTGAGCTACTATGATAGACATCACAAGTACCTTGGATAATCACTGACTACTTGCGACGTTCGCCCGATTAAGATGCCTCGAACAATATTTTGTTGGCCTACTGCAGAGGACGAACTGTTGACTTGTGAAATATAGGTAATCAAACGGAACCAAAACTGACCTCAAGTTCATGCTGTCTTTCATGGTTTTGGGACTTACCGTCTCAGACGACTCCAGGAAAAACCTGTAAAAGCAACATCTCACCTATCACTAACGCAGGAATGGTGCATTAGTAGACAGCATTAAGTGTCCACAACATAAACGTTTTTCTTCTTAAATGTAGATTGTCTCTAGTCATAGTGGTACTGCGTACGCATATTACGGTATTACGTATTAATTTTTTTTGTATTTTTCGCTTCATGAAATACCTCTATCAATAACAGTAATAATAACAATAATAAAAGCAATAATAATAATTATGATAAATATAAAAGTAATAAAAGATAAACGAAAATTGACGACAGAATAAATCTACAGCTGTGGCCCAGTTGTAACCTACAACTCCCAATAGTGATTCATAGTAATTCTAACTCTCTGTTGCAGACCATATTACCTATGGACTTGCCTCCTTAGTGACAGTGTTGTCGATGGTTCGTCCCACAGGACACCGCGCTGCTGGGGATTCTGACATCTATTCTGCTCACAAATGAGGCTTACTTTACATGGGAGATGTCGTCAAACTGCACAACAGCTAACAGTAGCCTACGGGGACCCCCTACTGTGTGATAGCAGCAAACCATCAGGTTCAGCCTTAGTTTGTGGCTGGAAACTACTGTCGAACGCCTCTTGGGACTAGTCACCCTTGCACAACGCCTCACAGGCGAGACATACCTACACCTCCTACGGGTGACCCTGAATCCTATAGAACAAGGCATGCCTTTCGTGGTATGAAGAGCAATGTGGGTACTGCATGGTGTTTCCATGTGTCCTTTCATTCACTTAAACCACATTGTCAAAAATCTTTTACCCCACTTCCAAGTGGAAAGTCTTTCCGGCCGTATGGCCCAACGACGTTTTGCGCTCTTCATTCTCTCACGAATTGTTTGCTGCAGTGTGTCTCCGTTTAGCAAAATTATATTGCATCTTGAATATTGTCCTGTAGACAAACCAAGCAAAATAAAAAGAAGAAAGAAAGGGAGAAACGACACATCACGTAGGAATTATCCAAATGAAAAGAGACGGAAATCGGAAATGTGATGTATATTTACAGAAAAACAAATGATTACAATTTCTGAAAAATTGATTTTTTCACGACAAAGAGCTTCACTGACTGAGCCAGTCAATAAAGCGTTGGTCCACCTCAGGCCCTTGCGAAGACAATTACTCTTCTTGGCATTGACTGAAAGAGTTGTTAGATGTCCTCCTATGGATATTGTAATACATTCTGTCCAGCTGGCGCAATCAAGAAACTCCCAAGCTGACTGCAGACGTTCTCAGCTGTGGACCTTGCTGACCAAGACAGAGTTAGACAAGGACGGAGACAACTCTCTCCGTTTGGGGGCACGCATTAACTAACTGAAATGTAAAGCCAGGACCGTTTACCATGAAGGGCAACGGAAAGGGACATAGGATAATGTTGACGAACCACTTTACTGTAAGGTTATAGTAGATGTCAGTCAAAAGGGTCCTTCTATGAAAAGGAATGGCTCCCCAGTGATCACACGTTGTTGTCGGGTAGTAAGGTAGGTTTCAGGCACGTTGATGCCCACTGCCCTCCGGAGCATCTTCGAACACGTCTTCAGCCGGGAGTCTCGTCATCATTGACGAGTCGTGCTTCGGAACGAGCCCAAGAGACCAGCTAGAGACGGGCCGGACAACAGTGGGATGATTCACGCCCGCACACAGCGAGAGCTTGTTTTCGTGCTTGCCAAACCCTACTTTGATCCGCAAGGTCAACGCATCTCTCCCCAGTTGAGAACATTTGGAGTATTTTGATGATAGAAAGTGCGAATTGGTCAGAAATTGGCACTTTATCCCTCAGGAGGACTTCTAACAAGTCAAGCAATATCAAGCCGAATAATTTCTTGCACAATGGCCAGGAGTGGAACAACACATTAATGACTTGCTCAGTTTGTGAATCTTTCTCTCTTAAATACTTCAACAAAATTTCTGTGACTCTAATCATTTGTTGTTCTGTACTTCTGCATCAGACCTACCGCTTTCCGCCCTGTTCTGGTAATTCCTTCGTGGTCTGTCGTTTCTTTTATCTTACAGTGTAGTAGCTACGTTATTTAATGCTCCTGTGGGCACTGTAGTGCCCTGGTTTATATCTCTTGGCGGTCGGGTCTACAGAAAAATATGGCCTGGGATTATGCCACACACATGAGAAAAACAGGACAACCCCGAAACTAGCTGGACATACTTTCCCTAAAAATTTATTCTACCGACCCAGCAAGAATCGCTCTCAGGGTGATAGCACATTTCAGGCCAACGAAGCTCGGAGTCAGATTGTAGCCAAAGCGACCTAAGTTTCATCACGGTCCAGACGAGTCACTGGGCTATTTCCTTGTTCTACGTGACGATGATTGATGGCTCATCACAACCGGGGTGGACCGAGTCGCCACAATACAGCCCTTTTCAGCAATGCAGTGTTTGCCATCGCCTGTCGCCGGTTACGAGTGGTATTCCACGACCGTTTCCAGCTTTAGCTAGAGGCCGCCTTCGCTGGCTGCTGAAGAACAGGCTGCGTCGAAATAGTACTTTCCAGCTGGGGGGACCATTTGCTGGCCGACTTCTGTCGATTTCCTACCTGGTGGGTCATAGTTCGCGTGTTGGCCTAAATAGCTGCCGAATTGTTGGCTTTGTACCGACACATCTTGCTACCGAAAGCTTGTCACTGCAAACCACTGTAGCTCACGCCTATCCGGAGGTCCTTGGTTCAGCTATGAGTGTTCTAGTGTTTTCTTTACTTAGTACTGCAGCCAAACCAGCCACTGCGATCGTCTTCGTGGTCTGACACCGTGGCGTTATGACTGTCACTCTAGAGGATACGCACAAGCTGTGGATCATATAACTGAACTCCTGACGCCAGCCGTTGTGACCGAGCGGTATAGGCGCTCAGTCCGGAACCACGCTGCTGCTACGGTCGCAGGTTCGAATCCTGCCTCGAGCATGGATGTGTGTGATGTCCTTAGGTTAGTTAGGTTTAAGAAGTTCTAAGTCTAGGGGACCGATGACCTCAGATGATAAGTCCCATAATGCGTAGAGCAATTTGATCCATTTTTGAACTCCTGTCAACGCGTGTGACACGTGTTGACTAAAGTTCTACCGACGAAGGGACCGCACCTACTCGTCATCACTGTTTGCGTGGAAATGTGTGGTACATGCCAGTCTTGGCCTGTATTCAAAGTAACTGAAGTGGGAGCTCCAGATGTCCGAACGCTTAGAAAAAAATAGCAAGATCTATTTAAGCTACTACGATACCTAGCTAGTGGAGGGCGTAGCAGAAATAGTATAGGAAGGTTCTCTGAGTGTCGGGGTCGAGTCTCTAAGCGGTTTTACATATCTTAAATTCCAAATAAACCGAATTAGTTCTCAATATATGGTTTTTATTAATATTGTAATAAATGACACGAAAAGGAAAAGCACGGGATGATTTGGGGTTGCAAATAAAATTATAGGTAGAGATTTTAGAGAATATATAAGATGTTCGTATACAAAATTATACGTATTTATTATTTAGTAGCTGATCATTTACTCCAGCTGGGATGAGATGCGTCGCCAATACGGCAGAAGCGGTAATTTCTTCTGTATTTTTGCACGTTATAGACGCTGCACTTTAGCAGTTACATGGATGTTTTAAAGTGTATGTAGAAAAACAGAAGTGGTGTACAGTTACAAAAAGTTTTCCTCTCATAGGACAGATTGGGTACAAACCACTCGTAATGAACGCCTTTACGCTTGAATACTAATTCGTTCCTGGAAAGTTACTAGCACTACGTAATTTTCCTTTGTCTATCTTTTCATCCCTTTTACGGAAACATTATTACATAAAATGTACTGAGCACTCTTTCAGTTTATATGGTGCAAATCACAATAATCTAAAATTCTTAAAATAATGTTACCACGTAGGGATTCTATTGAGTGACCTTCAAATTACAGTGCTGTACTCCTTGCGCTGCGTCAGCAGTTGCCTGGAAAAGACGCTAACATACACTGAGGTTACAAATGTCTTGGGATAGCGAGATGCACATGTAGAGATGGCGGCATTATCCTGTACACGAGGCCTAAAAGTCCAGTACCCAGTTGATTCATGTGAAAATATTTCTCTCGTGGTTTTGTCCGCAAGGTGGTAATCAACAGATTTTGAACGAGGAATGGTAGTTGGAGGTAGAGGCATAGGACATTCTACTTCAAAAATCTTTAAGGAAGTAGGTATTCCGAGATCTGCAGTGTCAAGAATACCAATATTCAGGCATTACCTCTCACGAAGGACAAAGGAGTGGCTGACGGTCTTCACTTTACGACTAAGAGCAGCATCATTTTCGTACAGTTACCAGCAGAAACAGACAGCAGCAATGCGTGAAATAAACGTAGAAATAATTGTGGGACGTACAAAAAAACGTGTACGTTATAAGGGCGACGAATGCGATGGGAATGCCTTTGCTAACAGCATGACGTCGCTTGCAGCTCGTCTTCTCGTCTCGTAAGTATATATGCTGGACCCTGTACGACTGGAAAACCGTTGCCTGATCGGATCAGTGGTGGTGGTGGTGGTTAGTGTTTAACGTCCCGTCGACAACGAGGTCATTAGAGACGGAGCAGAAGCTCTGGTTAGGGAAGGATTGAGAAGGAAATCGGCCGTGCCCTTTCAAAGGAACCATCCCGGCATTTGCCTGAAACGATTTAGGGAAATCACGGAAAACCTAAATCAGGATGGCCGGAGACGGGATTGAACCGTCGTCCTCCCGAATGCGAGTCCAGTGTGCTATCGGATCAGTCCCGATCCCAAATGTTAAGAGGTGACGGTAGCGTTGGAGTGTATCGCAGACCCCACGAAACCATGGACCCAGATTATCAACATAGTACTGTGGAACCGACTGATAACTACGTCATAGTATGGGCTGTGCTTTCATAGAATGGATTGTGTCCTACGGTGCAAGTGAACCGATCACTGAGTGGGTTACATGGAGACCATTTGCGGCCATTCACGAACCTCATGTTCCCAAAGATTCACGGACTTCATTTTTGTGGATGACAAAGAGCATTTTAACCGGGCCACAACACTTTGCGAGTGGTCTGAAGAAAATTCTGGGTAATTCGATAAAATGATTTGGCTATCCACATTGTCCGACACGAATTATATAGAAAAAATTATGTGACGTAATTGAGAGGTACGTTACAGCACAATATCCTGCGTTGGCAACACTTTTGGAATTATGGACAGCATAGAAGCGGCATGACTCAATATTCCATGGCGACTTTCAACGACTTCTTGAGTCCAGGCCACGTCGAGTTACTGCACTGAGGCGGGTGAGAGGAGATTCGACACGACGTTAAGAGGTATCCGACAGCTTGCATCACCTCTGTGACTCTTCGTTCGGCCGCAAAGATATTAATTTTTCTAAATGCTATATAATCTGGCATTTCCTTGTCCACCAGTTTCATTTCTGGTTGAACCCAATATATATCAGAAATTTGGAGGAAATCGCTAAAGACGAGAATGCAAGGTTCCTCTGTGACTACCACAAAATATATGACTATATCTAAATAACAGAGATAGCTAACTATTTCAATGGGTTCTGTGACTTGTGTTTCGCCGATGCAGGCTCGGAACCACGGTATAATCAAGTTTATGTGAGATTTTATTTTGAGAACTGGTGAAGGTGTACACACATTGAAGAGCCAAAGAAACTGGTACGCCTACCTAATATCGTGTAGGGCACCTGTAAGCACGCAGGAGTGCCGCAACACGACGTGACATGAACTTGACTAAAGTGTGAAGTAGAGCTGAGAGCTGGAGGGAAACTGGACGATTAATCCTGCAGGACTGTTAATTAGTTTGGTTAGCCTAAGAGTGTCTCAGATATTCATAACAGACTGCGTGTCGGGTACTAAATTCGTATCTGACTCCGTGGCGTATGCTACAAGAGAGATATTACAGGGATATATGCTGTTAAAATTTCTGCGTCCCAAAAATGTGATCTTACATAAACCTCGCATTTTGTAAAATGAATGACTACCGACAATGTTCTTTCTGCCCCCAATTCGCAATTCGAATTTGGAAGGACCTAAATCGTTCAGTTACAGTAGTACCCTACTCTAGAAAACGCTAAGGTGACTTACGAGTACGTAAACTTAGTATATAGCGGCATACGTAGCTGTAAGACATCAAGGAGTATGTGAAGTGCCTCATCATGTGGTAACATAAAAAAATAAATTGACTGGACTGTATAGGACAGCCACGTTAAGGAGAGGACACTTCACTATACAGTCGAATGGGAGCTAAATACATGATTTTTTGGCAATTACAATTATTAAGAGGATGCAACACTGATTTTCTTAGATTATTCGTATTTCAATCATCAGGGTACAAAACGGTGAATCAGAATGCTTCACTCTATATTTGTTCCTGTTTGATCAAAAACTGTCAGTCCAGTCGCTCAGTGGCACATTCTATGGTCCACCAAAACTATGTTGATCTCACACATTAGTTTCTTTCTGTTGTCAGGTAAAGGAATGCAATTGTTTAAAATAATAATTTGCGTTTCCTGATCACTACATACCGCTATTAACTGCGAAGACCATGTTCTAGAATGTACACCGACATACAGAAGTAGCAGCCACAATACACTTAATTAAAGACGGTTCTTTACGGCATATAAATTGGGTACGAGGCAAACAGAAAATGGCTGACTGCCTCCTTAAGCGTCATAAACTGAATTACAAATGGTTTCTTCGAAATATCGGTATTTGATTTCAGTCAGTTCCCCTTATTACTTCATGTTCGCCTAAACGACATCATACAATAATACGAGGGTCGGAACTTTAATAGTGACAACTGTTTATTTACAGCTGGTAGAAAATAGATTCTTATTTCAAAGTCTTACCGACCTTCAAAGTAAGCCCCAGCTTTGTGTATAACCGTTTTGTAGTGATGTGGAAGTCGTAGGATACTCTTAGCAGTATCAGATGTGTTGACAATTCGAGCGGCGCGGTCTGTTGCCCGACGAATTTTTTTGCAGTTATGAAGCGAATGCCATGAAGTGTTTCCGTCAGTTTAGAAATCGAGTTCAACTCACGAAGGTTTAAGTAAGGGGATGTAGTAGGTGGTATAGCACTTAGCAGCCCCGCCTGTCAAAGAATGAGTAACAGCTTACACTATACGTGCTTGAGCACTGTCCTACAAAATGATGGTCAGGTCCTGCAGAAAGTGTCATCACTTCTGTCTGTAAGCTGCTCAGTTTTAGAAAACAAACAATGACCACGAACTGTCAACACAATTGGCACTGCTAAAAGTATTATTCAACTTCCACATCGCTGGCAACGGGTTATACACAATGCTGGTGACTACCTTGAAGGTCAGTAAAACTTTGAAACACGTAACTATTTTGTACGAACTTTAAATAAATAGTTGTCACTTTCAGTGTACGAACCCTTCTATATCCGTGTTTCGTATGTTAAATTCTGTACTCCTTAGAAACGTGTCATCTCTCTGTATTTTAAACGTCAAATACCATAGTCGTTAAACACCTCTCTCATTGAAAGTAAGCATTTCTCTCTGTATTTAATATTTCAATAATACTATTCCCAGACATAAGTGACCCCCCCTCACACAAAGTAAACATTTCTCTCTCTATTTCGTGTGTCAGAAATGTTGTACTCTTTATGCACACAACAAGAAACAGTGAATGGCAAAAACTACACGGTAGCCGCTAAATGCTGTACGGTAATCACTAAATGTTAAACGCTGAAGGATGAACGGTCAACATTATATGGCAATCCTTAAACACTAATTACTAAAATTATAGAAGTTGAATGTGATACCAAGGTCCTAGCTCCAAGGCCAAATACACGGAAAATATACCTAAAATCGTGCACATACATATCTATGTATCTAGCACATGTGATACTGTGATCTCCCACGCAAAGAAATCATTTCTCTTTCTCTCTCACCCCCCCCCCCCCCTCCTCGGTCTCTCGGTCTCTCTCTCTCTCTCTCTCTCTCTCTCTCTCTCTCTCTCTCTCTCTCTCTCTCTCTCTCTCTCTCTCACTCAATCAATTTTCTGTGTCTGTCTCCCTCATTCGCTCTCACTCAATCAATTTTCTGTGTCTGTCTCCCTCATTAGCTTTCTCTATGACTCTCTCTCTCTCTCTCTCTCTCTCTCTCTCTCTGTCTGTCTCTCTCTCTATCTCCAGATCTGTCTTGTCATTGTAATATATTATTTAGAGCACGAAAGTAAAAGCAAACAATATTTAAAAATTATAATAAAAAAGTTTTCACACATAGCTTTCGCTAATTATACTGTCACACTCACTGGAAATTAATATCCAATCCACATAATAATCAACAGTTTTTTAAAATCTCATCTATTGCAAACAATAGTGACTGACATGCATCCATCCAGTGTTGAAATACTACTTACTATCGAGTAACAGTTTGTATTTAATACCTAGCGCACAATGCGTGACTTCTAACCCACTGTGAGGAGTAGTACAAACTGAGACTTTTGCTTGTTACTACCTGAATTGTGGTGTGTGCACTGCATATGTCAACATGTATCTCAGTTCGAACTGCTGGAAGAGTAGTCTGAAGAGACAGGTGTTGAAATTTAAAGGAAATACCAGCCGGAAACTGGCATTCCTGAAAAAAAAGGCCCTGTTTTTGTGGTGGATGATGATTTTAAACCGGTTTCTCAACCACAAGAGAGATTGGGATCATATTTCGAAAGAAGTTCTATATGAAGGAAAAGATAAGAATCTATGTACGAAAGTATACGGCAGAGATATCGGAGAAGAGGAAGAAGAAGAAACACAAGAAGACGTAGAGGGTGATGGTGATGATGATGATGATGATGAATTCGACGTGAAAGATGCCGGTAGAGATAAAGAAGAGGCTGAGTGCCATCTCGTAGCATCTTTTCTGTTGAACCAACAGATCAAACGCGAGATCTGAACGGGATATTAGGTTCGAACCTTTAGAAAGTGTGTGGATGATTCGTGATTGAATAGCAGATGTCGATGGAGATTATTCAATAATTCAGAATGTAATATACTCAGGTTTGTAACCCTCGTCTCCAGTTTAGTAAAGGTCTCGTCGCTTCTGCTGTAGAGGTCAAGTTGTTATGGTTGTTACGGTAGGCCGAATTTGTGAGCTCGTGAATCGGTTTCTGTTTCAATACACGAATAAGACAATTTCTCCCTGGCGCTATTACACTCTTACGCCCAATGGTCAAGTAAAAGGACTGGAGAACGAAGGTTCTACAACAAAACAACAAATATATTACGATGTAAAGTCAAGCGAGGCACACCAGTCGGGACCGACAGGGAAGAGAAGGCAGTGAAAAGAAGTCAGGCAATCGTACACTCACCGATCTCCTTCCAGGACGACAACGCGACAGCAGTGCCCCCTAGGTGAAGAGGACATAAGCGTCGCGCCCGACTGGTAGCGGCGCAGTTCGATAGCAGCTTCAGTGTTGCCCACTTGGATAGCAGCTTCAGTGTTACCCACTTGGATAGCAGCTTTAATGTTGGGCATTTGGATAGCAGCGTCAACGTTAGCCACTTCGATAGCAGTTCAGGACAGACTTTTGTCAGTTAGAGATCAGCAGTCTCTGCAAAGCTGATTATTTCGTAAGTCACCCTTTGCTTGCGACACATCTGTGTAATTGCCAAAGTTTAGTATATTATTTGTTATTATTGTAATAAAACTCGACAATACGTGTTGTTTGATTGTTTGTCTAGCGACCCGAGTATGTGGTCGTCATAGACGCAACAAGATTAGTAACAAAGTCATACAAATTTTTCTTAGTTTTTAAAGCAGTGGTAAATAATGAAAAGTATCTATGGAAGAACAACTTTGCAAATTATCGATTATCGCCTGAAGTTGTGGAAAATAAACTGAAAAACTGGAATGTTTCGTTTGAGAACGTTTCATCAGTTGAGATTCTCTAGCAAAGAGTTCATTCAGAAACATTCCACGTAATTATTTACATAGATTATGCAGGATGTGTTCCATTATAGGCTTTTTCAGCAGAACTGAAAATAGTAGAGGCAGTACTACTCCGAAAGTATGGAGGTAGAACCACGATGCGCTATCTAGGTGACAATCCGCAAAATAATATCATAATCTAATCTCGCAAGGGTGCCTCGAGAGCTCATATCACCTATGCTTTACACTATAGTTTTGAGTTATTATGCTTCTTAAACAAGTGAGAAAAAATATTTATTCGAAAGTTGTGTTGGTGAGAAGAGAGATCCACGTAATCTGTTTCGCTCCAAGAGACTGAAAACACACATTTGCAAAGGGAATGTGTGTGGGAATATCTCCAGGAGAGAGAGAGAGAGAGAGAGAGTGAGAGAGAGAGAGACAGAGAGAGAGAGAGAGAGAGAGAGAGAGAGAGAGAGACAAAGACAGAAACAGAGACAGAGACAGAGAGAGAGTTTTTCTTCTTGGGAAATATGTGTTATAAACAACAACAAGGTACGAAAAGAATTAGCAGATAATGATTGGTTATAAAATATTTTTCGCTGACTCAGGAAGACTTTCTAATAAGCTTCCAGTTGACGGAGAACAACCATTAAGATCACAATCATCATTATCACTGCTGTCCGTGTCTTCAGAAATACTATGAATACGACTTGCAGTGTTATTAATAAAATCTACACACATATTTTGCTTGTCATTTACTTCCAGTAATACGTGGAAGCAGGGATTCCGTAGTACATAACTTGAAGAATCTGGGGAACTCAATAACTACTGTAAGATTGTGCATTGGAAAAGGGGCGGCGCCGTCCGATACTGAGCGTGAAATGTGTCATCACCAATTCTGGAGAAAAGGTGACGTTTTATCAGAAGGACTGTCAGCTATGTCTACCGTCAAGATTCTCACCCTGAGTGCCATCGAACTCGCCTTCCTCGACAGCGGCAATGCACAGTGTATCAAAGAAAAATGAATAACACAGCCAGTCTCTTTAAAAACCACTGTTACATAAATTAATAAGAGTTTTTTGGAATCTTAAAAATGGAGATGTCGAGTTTTGTGAAAATTTGCTGTAGTCAGGCGCCTTTTCCTTCAGTTATCTCGCATTTTTTTGCGAGACCATAATCGGTTTAATAAAACACATTCTGAAAAGAAGTGGAATTCGTTAGGGTTTGGTAAAACGGTCCTGAATTTAACAGAGTAGTTATTTATTTATTTAAGCTGGCAAGATTAGGGTCATCAGGCCCTCTCTTACATGTAACCAGGCATTCTACTTATTTTACATTCATATGTTTTAGTAGGCATGTTAAACTACATCTAGTACAAAAAGTTTAATAAATAATTAGAAAGGTACACTTGCAAAAATACATTATTGAAGAGAAAGATTTTAGAGAGGAGTGCTGCCAGCAGGGAGTATGAGGGAGACTCATGGTGAAGGGAGGAGAAAAATAGAGGCACATGATGAAACATAATTAAGGAAATATGAAGGAAAGGAAGATTGCGTGGCTAATAGAGATAGATGAAGAGGAAGGCATCTCAGGAGCAAGATAGGAGACGCTAGCTTTGCTATTTGACAGATGAGAGGATTGGCCTTGTACATTAATTTTGTGGAGAACTTTATGAGGATGATAGTAGGAAAAGCTTCAACTTCTTCTTAAAAGCAGCAGGAGATTGAATTTTTCTCAAGATAAGGGGCAGTGGGTTACAGAGGCGGACAGCGGCAACTGAGAAGGAGTTTGCCAAAGTTTTTGTTTTGTGAGTGGGCACAGTTAGGATACCAAATAAGAGTGACCTCGTGTTTCGATTATGATGGCATGACAGGTTTTTAATCTCTGAAGCAAGGTACTGGGGTGCTTGCGCGACGAGGAGTCGGTGAAGTAGACATAGAGTGTGGTAGTCACGCAATTTGTACGGCCGCAGCTACCCTAGCTCGGAGTATGAAGCACTAACATGATCATATCGGCGAACGTTGCAGGTGTAACGCACACAGGCATTCACGGTTAGCTCTAGCCGTCTTTTGGTTTCACTACTCATGCCTTGTTGAATCACATCACAATAGTAGAGGTTCGGTAGAACGAGTGCTTGCACGAGCTGTCGTTTCAAGTTCTGTGGAAATATGTTCCGAAACTTTTTGAGTGCATAGAGACACGCAGACGTCTTTCGGCACACTGCGACTGTATTCTCAACCCAGTTGAGATGCTCATCCAAAGTTACACCCAAGTTCTTCACTGTTTCCTGATATGGTATTGGAGTACCGTCGAGCAGAATAGGAGGTAGCCGTTCGCGGAAATCTGAACGTATTAATTTCTGATGGGCTATTAAGATTACTTGCGTCTTTTTTGCATTTAGTTTAAGCCCCAGGTTTTTCGCCCATGTCAGTACTGAAGAGAGATCCTCATTCATCAGAGCGATTGCAGTGTTTACATCTTCAGGTCTGACTCTTAGGTAGAGCTGGAGGTCGTCGGCATAGAAATGATATCTACAGGAGGACAGAACCGACGAAATATCTTTGACATATAAAGAAAACAAAAGTAGTCCTAAGACTGATCCTTGTGACACTCCTGAAGAAATATGTTTCAAGGAAGATTTTTCATTTACGCAGACAACACATTGCTGTCTGTCCTTTAAGTAGCTTTCAAACCATCTCATTGCACTATCAGAGAAATTAAGCTGTTGCATTTTTCTGAGCACTATGTCAAAGTTAACAGTGTCAAAAGCTTTGCTGAAGTCCAGTAGCCTCAATATTGTTGCCTTTCGATTGTCGATGGCATATTTCAGGTCATCAGTGACTTTAATTAGAGTAGTGTTTGTGCTGTGATGTTTACGGAAACCGGATTCAAATTTGTCATATAGACTGAATTCATGCAAGTGTTCAGTGATTTGGTCATGAACAATATATTCAAGTGCTTTGGAAACAGCAGGAAGTATCCCAATTGGTCGGTAACCACTCGGCAGTTGCGGGTTTTCGATCTTAGGGATGGGTCGAATTACGCTTCTTTTCCATGCAGTGGGGTATATTCCGTTCACGAGGGAAAAATTTAATATGTCAGTTAAGACAGGTACTAAGATATCGGCAGCATTCTTAATCGTGGTTATACCGATACTGTCGTTGCCTATTGCATCAGAAGAGATTCTCATTATTGCTTTTCTTGCCGTATTTGTTGTTACATCTTTTAGATGGAAGGTATCGTTGTTAGTTATCCTGTTTGGGGATCCTTGTGGACGGTAATTATCAGCCGTGCTGGTATTCAGAAGTGTAGAGTAGAATTCATTTAATTCGTTAGCTGACACATTAAAAGTAGTCTCCGATTTTGCCTTTCCAACCCCCAAGCTACGGATATTCTTCCATAGAGTCGTGGGTATCAGATCGCTGCATACAAGGGAGCGAGCATGCCTGATTTTGGCATTGCGAATGCATTGTTTCGCTCTGTTCCGTAGCTTTCTATATTCTTCGAAACGCTCGGCTTTCGGATCTTGCTTGAAACGGCTGTGGGCAGCATCCCTATTAGTCATCATTTGACGTAATTCAGCTGTCAGCCATGGAGCAGGAGATTTTCTTACACGGACTGTGCGCACAGATGCATGTTTGTCATAGAGGGCAGTCAGTTTATCTCCAAGTTCATTAATCTGGCCGTTGATTATAGGTTCTCTGATTATTTGATGCCATGAGATTTCTGAGCAATCGGCTGTTAGAGCGTCAAGGTCAATACGTTTCATGTTCCTACAAGTTATGTAACGCGATTTGATCCTTGGGGGCTGCACAGAGTAGGCCAGGAATATTACATCCCCTGAGAGGCAAGGGGCCGATGTTTGACCAACATCTCTTACTTTGTCAATCTGTTTCGTTGCGATTACGTCTATAAGAGTATGACTCTGCGATGTATGGTGTATAGGTTGTAATGGAAGAATGTTCATGCTATTGCAACTAAACAATCTTCTTAGGTTTATTGCGGAGTGAGTGTCTCTTAGCAGGTCTATGTTCAAGTCACCCATTACGATGACATGTTCGTATTGACACTGAAGTGAATGTAATTCTGACTGGAAGGAACTCATTGAGATTATTTTTGGCGGCTTGTACACGACGCCAGTCAAGAATTTCCGACTTTGTATTTTTATTTCAATGAACATGAATTCAGCCTTTTTTTCTTCTGCAGGATTTGACGTACATAAGACTTTCGCTTTGAGATCTGTTCGTATATACGCGCCGACCACGCCACCTCGGTTTTTTTATCTGTCTTCCCAGAGAAACGTGTACCCTCGGAGATGAATAGATGCAGAGGATATGTGTGGTTTCAACCACGTTTCGGATAAGAGGATTACGTGGTAGTTTAGTTGGTTGAAGAGTAGGCTAAGTTCTTCGTAATGCGCAGGTAAAGACTGGATGTTGCAGTGAGCTGCTAAAAGCTCTGACGGGTTCCGCTGAGCAGCCTGGAGTAGGGTGGCAGACTGGTTTGTCCCTTTGTTGGGCTCTACCTGACACGAGGGGCACTGGCCGGTGCTTCCACCAAGTGACATAACACAGGGGTATCCGAGATTTTGCGCGCCCTGTTTATGACTCCGCGAGTGCCGAAAGAAAGGCGACTGCAAGAGATTTCCTGAGGTTGCGGTAGTAAAGAAAATTAGTGGTATTCGGTGCAAGGAGAATATGACCAACATAGTGACGGCTGTGTGTCACTGAGTATCCTATGTATTAAGAGGAGAAATGTAATTAGCGTATTTGAAACAGCTTAGGGTGGAAATAAGGGAAAGGGGAGTGATTTAAGAGGCCGATGCTGCCAGCAGAGAGAAGGAAGCTTAATATTTAATAGACTATCGTAGGAAGCTGTAATTAAATTGAAATTTACTAAAGTGATACTGGTAGTGATTATCGTAGGAAGCTACAATTAGATTTAAATTTGCTTAAGTGATACTGATAGTGATTTTTGTTATGAACAATTTAAACCGAAGAGATGGGTGTCTAATGAACTAAAGAAGAGACTAATAATTGCAATAGAATTATTACAGAATGGAAGAGGATAAACTGAGAAAATGAAAAAGTATTAGCAGTAACTAAAATTAAGCAATGGTTAGAGCTACAGACATAAAAATTATAGTAAAAAGTTAATACAGTTACAAAAACAATTAGTTGAAGGTACAAATATGGGTATAATTAAAAAGTTAATAAAACTAGAAGACTATATCTGAATATAGGACTGTTACAATTTGTAAATGGTGTTAAGTTTGCACTTTTGGCTCGAGTAGCTTCTCTTAATACTATTCAGTTCTGTCATGTTTGTGACTGTCTTCTTTCCAGCTGCTGCCTTAATGATGACTCTGCCATCCTGAGTCCACACATTCCGAAGACCGAAATGGGATATGGCACTGTTTAAAATCTTTAGCCGTTCGTGTGTCAGATCTTCCCTTATTGTAAGCCCTGTCCTTGCTAACTTCTTCTTCTGGGTAA
Organism: Schistocerca gregaria; assembly: GCF_023897955.1. Classification (NCBI taxonomy): domain Eukaryota; kingdom Metazoa; phylum Arthropoda; class Insecta; order Orthoptera; family Acrididae; genus Schistocerca; species Schistocerca gregaria. The sequence goes on from NC_064923.1 coordinate 531,929,530, forward strand.
AGATCTTAGCTCTTTTTCGGTACGAGACAAATTTAATTATTATTGGACGAGCTTTGGCAGTACCTGGTAGTTTTCGTCTCACCCGATGGCTCCTGTCAATATCTGCCTCGGTCACTTCAACGCCTAATTTTTCACGCGCAACCTGTATCAGCAGGTTGTCCGTGTCTTATTCCTTATTTTCTGCTACTCCAAACAGTCGTAGACTATTTCGCCTTTGGTACTGTTCTAGCTCGTCTGTTACGGCAGATAGTTTCACTTCCAACTCTCGTGCCTTTTTCTCGTATTCAGACACAGACTTTTTTAGTGGTGTAATTTCGGCAGTATTGGCCTCAATAGTTTCACGCATTTTGGCCAATACTGGTACCGTTACAGTATCTGATATAGCGCCTGCTATCAGATCGAGATTGTTTTTATCGCGATGCGCAGCGTTTACCTCAGAGCGGACCAGCTCCGCTATACCGGGAGCCGTGGCCACACCTTCCGCCAGGAGCAGGCCCGCCGCACCCGCTGCTTCCCCGCTGCTGGACGCGCTGCGGTTGACTCTTCTGTTTACCATTTTCTCGAAGATATTGGCGGAGCACAGAAAGAAAAATATCACTACTGTTGTTTACACGATTTCCACTTGTACTAGACAACACCATCTGCGAGAACACCTTCGAATTCAACTAAATTTCGCGAGCCGAACTTAACACGTGTTACACTGCAGCCGCCATAGCACAATCATCCTTGATAGTACAGAAAGCTTTAGAGTGGTGACTTTGTGGGATTCGTAAATGTGAGAGAGACGTTCTGGCCGCTTTAAGTTATAATCGGTCTTGAGCTGTGTGAAGAAGGTACCAGTTTTCTGATTATTCTCTCAAATGGAAAGCACCACGCTCATCTCCACATTAGAGATAGAGTTGCATTTTGTGTGCTAGATTCGATGGCAGTTTTAAGAGATGATTAGGAACCTTAGATGATGTACGGAATCCATGTAACGGAGAGATGCCTAAATTGTACCAGTCGTGAGATTTTGTTTATTGTAACCTGTTTAGTAACCTATAAAATTAATTTAACATTGCCATCCAAAACTACGGTATGTTATTTTCCTTATCTGATTCAATGAATAGTTACCCTAAGAAAAATTAATACGCTAACCGTTAATTTCTAAACATTTGCAATAGGTGCAAAATAAAAATCTGATTTCTAATTTGTACCGATGGGTGCATAAACTGTACCACCCTTATGGACTATTTTCTTTAGTAAGGATTTTTACTGGTCTACGTTGAAGAGTATGTGCCACATTTTAGTTCTCACATCATTATTTGCTAGGTGCTTTAGTACAAATTTTTCACTTCTTTCCCCAGACTTGCTCATTTTATATCAGTCCACGTCCTGCATTTCACATTTACTTCATTTGATGTTCCTCGCAGTACTATTCTGCTTTACCAGTGAGTTTCTGTGATGGATTCCCCCCAGAGTCTCCAAAACCCTTCCTGCTCGCTGCTGAAGCTGTACTTCCTGATTTCTTCTGCTCTGATTCGGTGAGCTTTCTTCTTGCATGGGTTGCCCATTAAGCTCACAGATTCATTGGCCAAGTGTTGAAATCTTTCATAATTTCCCCCGCATTCGACAACATTTCTTGGATAAACGCCTTCACATTAATTTTTGACTACTGTGGCTTCTTCTGTGTGTGAATTATGGGGCAATGTGCTTCGTTCTGAAATCTCGAATGCAAGTTTTATTACGTTTGACTACCCTAAAACGAAAATAATCTTTAGAAATGTAAGATTACGCTCTAACAATTCGTATTCAATTTAATGTAGCCATAAACTATTCCCGTTTCCGAGTTTGTTTTTATTTTCAGCATGCCTCTTAGATATTCGCTGAAGAACATGTACGTATATTCATTTAATCCACGATCTCCATTTAAATATATTGCTAGAGGTAGGATAAAGAAACAATTAGGAAATTCACATCATTTGTAAACGTCATCTTGAGCTAAAAACGCTAAACACATTTTTACAGCTCGTGACAAAGACAAGTTTGTTAAATTTTGGGGTAAAGTATCCGAGAAATTGGCTACATTTTACACAACATAGCTAGTTACTGTTCGTACTTTTCCTACAAACTAAACAAAATGAATAGTTAGGTAATTTCATGTACATCCACACAAAGCTACTTACCTTATAACAGTTATCCTCCTCGCCACATACACAAAAATTTAAGTGAATACCCCAACAAAATCAACCCTGCCTTCAAACTCTGTTACCCGACACATAGAAGTCATAGGTGACAATATGGCTCCAAGAAGACGTAGTCCGTGCTGCCGTCCCAAAATGTCAGATAGTACAAGACATACGAAATTTTTAGTCATGAGACAAATCAGGAGTCAGATCAATATAGATAAATGTCCCCCGTGTACCACATAATTTTATAAAAATATCCCACAGAGCCGACATGGACAGATAGCGTCTCATAAGTGTGCCTTACTGTACCATTACGTACAAAGAATATCGATTTTAGCTTACATGTTGTGTCTGACGGGTACAGGACTTGTAAAGACAAGTGACCCATATCGGCCGCATTCAGAACGTATCTGTAAGGGTCTATTTACCAGATTATTTACTGTCATCTATTAAAAATATTGTTTTGTTGTATAAAACGGGCTAGAATCTATATAATACTTTTAAATCTTTCTTCTTTCATTGGAGTGTTTTGATTACATTGTCGCGGCCTGTGCTAACCTCGTAACCTTACAATAGCACGTGCACTCACTGTACCGAATTATATGTTGGATACATTCCAATCTCTGTCCTGTGCTACAGTTTTTATCCTCTACAACATGGAGACTAATATGTGATGACTTAACACATTTCGTATCATGTAACTAGCATTCGGGAGGACGACGGTTCAATCCCGCGTCCGGCTATCCTAATTTAGGTTTTCTGTAATTTCCCTAGATCACTTCAGGCAAATACCGTGTTGGTTCCTTTGAAAGGGCACGGTCGATTTCCCTCCCTATCCTTCCCTAATCCGATCTTGTGCTCCGTGCTCAATGACCTCGTTGTCGACGGGACGTTAAACAGTAATCTCCTCCTCCTCCTCGTATCATGTAGTCCTTATTCTCTGTGTTCACCGAATGTTCCCCTTCTCCATGATTCTGTGCAGAACCTTCTCATTTCTTATGAGTCCGCCTAATTTTCTGTACCCTTACATACTGCACTATCTCAAAAACTTCGAGCCACTTCTTTTCTAATTCCCCACACTCCTGATTCACTTCGATAACGGTGTGCTACAAAAGTAATTTCCTCGAATTATGGCTGATTTTTAACATTAGTGGACTTACTGTGGCCATGAATGCCTTTTTGCCTTTGCTGATCTTCCTTTTATAACCCCTTGTTGCACCCGTCGTGTATTCTTCTTCCATGTTAGGAAAATTTCTCGTGGTCGTCGCGTTTGATGTTACGGTAATTGCTAGTCTCACTTCTGCTGCTCGTCATTTTTCTCATCTTTCTTCGGTTTTCGCTCAACCTATTCTCTATACTTAGCAGACAGTTCATTCCATTTAACAGGAAAAACGTCATTATACAAACTGCTTATTTTCTTAGATTAATGCGCAGGAAGAGGTACTTAAAATTTACTGTTAATAAAACTGACTATTAACAAAACAACCAGAAAATGGGAAATGTAATAGGACATGACTAAAAATCATCTACAGTGTGTGTTTAAAACGAAATACAATTATCTACAGATCTCTCTCACCAGTCCGCTGGTTGTGTGAATGTCCTGGGAGAGTTGTCAGGTTTCTTCCCATTCCAGCAGTGTTAGTAGAAATGGCTACAATTATTGTTGGCAAAGCTGCGTGTAATACCACCCCTGTATGTAATCAAATTTGTGGAATACCAGAATGGTTCTGATGCGATTTACGATTTTAAATACCACGTAGTCCGCAATGTTTATTTTTTCCAGATAAATTAAAACATTTTAATACGATCCTACTTGGTTAGAAAGAAGAACCGCGTAACTACTGACTTACATTTGGATAAACGTTCAGGTGCCTTTTGCCACTTTGCCTGTGGCTTTTAAAATCATCAGTGACCGTAGGAGGTGGTCACTGACGATGCAGTGACGCAGGCGAAGTGATATTTGTTCATGTAGCAAACGCAAAAGATACAAAATTATGACACGTAGCGTTCAAAAATGGTTCAAATGGCTCTGAGCACTATGGGACTCAACTGCTGTGGTCATGAGTCCCCTAGAACTTAGAACTACTTAAACCTAACTAACCTAAGGACATCACACACATCCATGCCCGAGGCAGGATTCGAAATTGCGACCGTAGCAGTCGCACGGTTCCGGACTGCGCGCCTAGAACCGCTAGACCACCGCGGCCGGCCGACATGTAGGGTGTTTACGTAGGAAAGTGTTAACTTTTGCGGCACATAAATAGTTATATTAAATAAAAGAAGGAGGCATAAACTTATTTTTTGAAGACGCATTTAATAACTGGCAAAAAAATTTTATTTACGAATGTAACCGCTTATTTTTGCAATAAAAACTTTATTTAATGGAAGGCAAAAAGAAAACTGGGGGTCATACTTCCGCTTTCTTAAAAAACGGAAAACAGCATCCAAACAGGCTTTGAAGGCCTAACGGTAGCAACCGGCAGCCGTGTCATCCTAAGCAATTAGACGTCACTCGATGCGGATACGATGTGGCATGTGGCCAGCACGTCACTGTCCCGGCTGTTGTCAGTCTTCGAGACTTCTCAATCCAATAGGTCCTAAATTGGCCTCAAAAGGGCTGAGTGCACCCTCCTTGCCTACAGCCGTTGACAGACCTCGACGGTGACACATCCCAGCGGTAGCCAAGCCCGAGAGCGCTTAACTTCGTTGATCTGATGGAATTGGTGTTACCGCTGTGGCAAGGCCGTTGGCTCCGATTTCTTTCACAGAATGTAAAACTTCTAATACTACACCATACGAGAGCATTTCTGTTAAGAGGTGATCGGTTAACGTAATGGCCCCAGTCTTGCATGACTAATCAATACATCGTTCACCACAGTGCATCCATGTGATCTTATACACACCACTGTGGCAAGGGTTGTAGTTCGCCTTTACTACGAAATAATTTTTTGTTGTTGGTATGTATATTAAAAATGTAAGTAAGCAGTTGGAGAGTAATTTTTGTGCTAGGTTGTCTAAACTTCTGGCAACATACCGGATGATGCTAAGATTTATATAACTCTTGATTGGTTCTAATGAGCCGACGAACAGTCTTGGTGTAATTTACGTATCTTTTTTCGTAGTATATTATCAAAGCAGGGCTATAGCGGTTGCTAGAAATTACGGGCCTAATGGTCTCTAGTTTTGTCTGAAAAGCATGTGCTGGTAAAGGAACATTAATTGCTATCTCACTAGCATCAATCACACTTCGAACTTTCAATTTCATTGTCACTTCAACTGTGTGTGTTGTATATTCTAAGCCCTTTTGGTGGACTTCCCTGGCTCCTGCTGACGGATTCATTCTAAAGTTGAGACTTAACTGCACCTGTAACGCTCTTCTCAATCTGACAGAATTCTAGGTTTTTAGCAATTGCTCTTAAGGGGTTTGCTTGCATTATCTCTGTTCTATCTAAATTGTGCAGTGGGCACTGAAATTAACGTTGTGTTCTGGGGAACTGACCATTTCGCAATCACATACTCCTCACTTTCTGATTTGGATTCTGTACACGCCCTGTGGATAAGGGATGTACGAAGGCAGCCTCTCGCCCTGGCCAGCACTGCGCTCATCTACAAATGGTGAGTGGCAGGTGATAAAGCCGCCATAACCGGACGCCGTTAAGCGGCAGATAATACTGTGCGACCCGAACACACAAACAGTGTCGGCGTAAGATAGGCCGCGCCCTGTAGGCATTCCATCTTCATAACGGTGACAATGGCGGCGGCGCTGGCGGCTGCGTCACGCTCAGATTAGAGCGTGGTCCCGTGGCCGCGACTTGGCAACGTCGCCCAGAAATATTGCGCTGTCAAAGCAGAGATTGTGCCGCCGACAAATGGATATAAATCGGCGTGAGGCTTTCCTGCCCGAAATTAGAATTGTAATTTAGGACGTGTGTGGTCTGTAATAAATCCCTTATGCTAAATGGGACTGTTCAGGAGGCGCGGAATTAATTTCTCTGTGTTCACGCCGCCAGTGTCTTCCATCTTCTGAAAGGCGACTCCTTGTGCGAGGGGTTCGAAAAGAAAGAGGCGACATCTGTGGAGCAGATTATTCCTGCCGCTGACTTCCCCGCCGCCGTAGGAGATTTTCAAAACAGAACTGTAACGGTTACTTGTTGACAAACACAGAAACTTCCGAAATTCAAAGAACTTACAGGTAAATTGTAGCACAAAGAGCACCGGATCTGGCTGGAAGCCAGAAAGTAGAAATGTTGAAAATGATAATTTAAAATTATAGAGAAAACAATGTTAACTGCAAAAAGTCTTAAAAATTATAAAAGTATTAGGCATACAGCGAAGGAGAAGTCATTTACAACTTGTACAGCAATGAGAATTTAGGAGTAAGATTCGCAGTACATGAATGGGAAGCAGAATCTGAGAAGGAACTGAAACAGCGTACGATCCTATCCCCGGTGCTTTTAAACTTTACTCTGAGCAAGCTGTATAGGAAAGCAACAAAAAATTTGAAAAGGTAACTGAAGCTCGGTGAAAATTTATAACATTGAGTTAAATCGACTTTATTGTAATTGTCTCAGAGACGGCAATAGTCTGGGAAGAGTAAATTAACGAAGTCGACAGTGTCTTCAAATGAGGTTGCAACATGAACCTAAATATGGGTAAGATAATGGGCATGGAATGTATTCCAGTTAAATCAGGCTGTGTTAAACGAATTATATTACTAAGTGATTCACTTAAATCAGAAGTCTAGTTATATAATTTAGGCTCCATAGAAAGTAGCAATAGGCGAAATAGAGAAGGTATAAAATGGCAGCTGACAATAGCAAGAAAAGTCATTGTGAAAAGATAAATTTTTCTTACGTCATACATTGTTAGAAAATCTTTTCTAAAGGTATTTGCCTGCAGCGAATCCCTATGAAGAGGTGAAACGAGGATGACTAATAGTTCAGACAACAACAGAATAGATGCTTTTGAAATATTAAAACGTAGGTGAATGCTGTAGATATTTTCTTCGGACGGCATAACTAATCAAGAGACGCTAAATGCATCTGATAAGAAAAGACATTTGTCATGCAATCTGACCATCCGAAGTAGCCGATTTGTTGTCAGTGTTGAAATGGAGGGAAGTGAGAAGGGTTAAATACTTGGGTGGTGACAAAGGCATGATTGTAGTGAACAGGTGCAAATGGTTGTAAGCTGCAGCAGCTATACGGAGATAATACGCCTTTTACACGATAGACTGCTGTGGACAGCTGCATCGAATCTGTCTTCGAACTGAAGAACACGTCAACAACAAAAGTAAATTCATCAGAGGTTTTTTGAAAAACGTAGTAGCTTTAAAACTAACACAAGTAATATTGCAACTGGCCGGACAGCACAGTTACAAGATACATTTGTACGGGAAATCTTAAAATCAGAATTGGTAATTAGAAATTCTAGTCTTACAATGGAAAACTGACATCCCTTAAGTTTTAACTCCTGATTACGTGTTGGAGATAGTAACACTCAGAAGTAAAAACTATAAGTGTAGAAAACGTTAGCAACTTTTGGCTTAGAAACTTTGCAAATCGCAGTCGGGATGCACTATGAGATGGGCCGTTACTGAAAAAATGCGTTGTTTGGAGCTCATTTTAATAATTCTGAGAGATATGATAATAGTTAGAGATTAGTGATCAAATCGTTTTTTGGTTGATCCTGTGCTGTATTGTTTCCGTACTGACGTTTCCTGCATTAGATGTACGTATATTCTACACTGCTCTTCAAAAACGAAATTAACCACTACAAACACAACAAGTAGTAAATGAATAACAGTCTCATAACATTAATAGAAAATGTAAGGAACTGATTGATATTCAGTGTAACTTTAAATATAGGGGGACACATGAGAAATGTACTAAACGGAGCAGAGCAAATATCGAATTTGTTTTAATATTTGATTAAGGCTGAGACCACACCGTTAATATAATTATAGCATTTAGACATTACAGTCAACAGTTGGCTTAAAATAGCTCCAGTATCCGTTACGAAACGTGTTCACCCCGAGTTCTAGACCGTAAATTCAGTTCCTACAATAGGCAATATAGACTGAAAACTAACTATTACTCACGATACCGTTCATTTTACTTTAGTTTTTTGAGACGTGAAGCCCTTCAGACTACAAGAGATCACTAAAATATAGCAAGTTATAGGTGACTAAATCAGAAAGCAGATTACATGTTGGCCCAAGAGATCTACGTGAAGTACGGTTAATGGGACTGTCATAACAGTAGGCAGATAACGAAGTTTACACAGTGATTTGCGCTTTGAGTGACATAAACTCAACACGGAATAATAGATCGTTAGTGCAGATAAAGTCAGTCAGATGCGGATGAATAGTTCTTGTACTCTACAACGAAATACGCCGATTTAAAATCCTAAATGAATGCGTACATCTGATCGCAGTTATTTTTGCATAAAGAAGTAGCACATTATACGTAGTCATAATCAGTGCATCAGCAAATTCTGAGCGGGTTGCCTAGCACAGCAGTCACCGTCGATGTGCCTGTAAACAGAGCATAGAATTAAGAGGTGCCGTCTGCAGAGTGTGCCCTTTGCAATATGTCCACCAGTTGTCCCCAGTTGTCACGTTACGGTGAAGGAGACGACGGTGGGACCAACAGTTGTTCATTAAGTTATTTTTTTGCTACATTAGTCTCCTGACTGGTTTGATGCGGTCCTCTTGCTGCAACATCTTTATTTCAGTCTAGCACGTGCACCCTAAATCGTCAGTTATTTCCTGGATGTATTCCTTTGTCTGCCTTCCCCTAGAGTTTTTACGGACTACAGTGCCCTTGAACATCATGGACGTTATCTCCTGATGCCTCAATACATATCCTATAGCCCCGTCCCATTTTCTTATGTTCCTTTCCGCCGATTCTGTGGAGAACGCCCTGGATCCTTTTATTATCAGTCCATTTATTTTTCCAAGTTCTACTGCAGCAAAACTACTCAAACACTACGATTTTCCTCTGACAAGGTTGGTTTCACTGTCCATGATTCAAACCAGGACAATGCTGTGTTCGAAAGGTACATACTCAGAAATTTTATCCTTAAATTAAGGTACATCTTTGATATCAGTGCTAGTCTGCCGTTTTTGCCCTCCTTACTTCGTCCGTCATGGTTTATTCTCTTTCCAGGGTACAAGAGTTCCTTGACTTCGGTAACTTTTGTAATGAACGTCTTTGACCTTAAGTTCCTCGATATTATCTTTTCTGCTATTTCTCATTACTTTTGTCTTCTTCCGGTTTACTCTCAATTCGTAGTCTGCTCTCATTTCTCATTTCATTTGAGATATTTTGTAAATTTTCTTCACTTTCAATGAGGACAACACTTCCATCGACGAAACATACTATTGATATCCTTCCACCCTCAATTTTAACTCCATTTTTGAAACTTCCTTCAAGGTTTGTCCGACATATAGTTTGAACAATAGGAGCGAAAGATCCCACACATGTCTTACACCCTTCCTAATACGAGCACTTCGTCCATAGCCCTCCAATCTTGAGGCTCCCTTCTGTTTCTTGAGCATATTGTCTGTTACCGTCTTTCCCTATGACTTATTCCTATGTTTCTCGGAACGTAGAACATCATGCGCTATGGTGCCTATACCCTTCTGAACGTTTTCGCTGTAGAAAACAAGAATGAATCGCGGCAGTTCTTTTTGTGATGTACATAACGGTGCAGCTTCTGTTACGTGAACAGAGATCATCTCTCACTTCCTCCCTTAAGGGCAGGAAGAAAGATAGGTAGAGCGGGGGGTCAACATAGATGATTAAGATCCCTTGGAGCGGTTTTGGTCTGGGGAGTGTCGAAGCAATTCGATAAGCTTTTGCAATGACCAGGAGACTGGAAACGATTCTGGAGATCTGATCGCTAGCGTTATAGTTAATGGTATGACGGAATGTGATCATGGAATGAGGAAGAGGTCAATATATGGGGAGACTGCGTACTTGCATGTAGAAATACATGCCACATACTTAAGGAAAAACAAAGGAATTTTGGAATCCATTACACGCAGAACTGCAATGCATTCAAAATGCGGCCCAACACGCTATTAAGCAAATTGTTGTAAGGTGTCAGCTTAACGGTGTGTTTTGTCTCAACAAACAATAATTTATTAATTTCCGAATGCGATGCATACATCAGAGGGCACAAAATATTTTAAGATGCTATTTCAGTAGGCTGGTTGACGCTAACGAGTAAGGAAATATATATAATTTTCATCACCAGGATCTCGACTGGTTTGGTGCAGCCCGAAATGAGTTCCTCCCTTGCGCCAACCTCTTTATCCTAGAGCAACACTTGCATCCTGCCTCCTCAGTTATTTGTTTGATGTGTTCAGTCTCAGTTTTACCCACTACGACATCCTGTAGTACCATGAAAGTCATTTCGTAATGTCTTAACACATTACCTATAACGTTTTTCCTTGTTTTTGTCATTATTTTGCGTATGTTATTTTCTTCGCCGATTCCGCGGAGAAAGTATTCGTTCCTTTTATTATCTTTACAACTAATTTCAAACGTTCTGTTGTAACACCACATTTCAAACACTTTAATTCTCTTTCGTTCTGGCTTTCCCACACAATTCATTATTTACTACCATGCAATGCTGTGCTCCAAACGTACATTGTCAGAAACTCTTCGGAAAATTAATTTGGCCCTTTTTTTGCTTCATTAGTTTGCTTTTTATGTCTTCCTTTCTTCTTTCGTCACGGGTTATTGTGCGTTCACGATAGTAGAATTCCTTAATATTGTCTATTTCGTGATTCCCCATTCTAATATTGAGTTTCCCACAGTGTTAATTTCTGCTGCTTCTCATTACTTTCATCTTCCTTCGATTTACTCTCCATATTCTGTACTCATTAGAATGTTAATTGCCGTCAACAGATCATGTTTGGAAGGTAGGAGACGAGATACCGGCAGAAGTAAAGCTGTGAGTACCGGGCGTGAGTCGTGCTTCGGTAGCTCAGATGGTTAGCCGACACGGTAGCTAAACGTGTTCGGTCAGAGGGCTAGCTGCCCTCTGTAACAAAAAAACTGAGTTAATCGATCAACAACCAACTTATACGGATGTCTTACGACGTCCGCCCCGAGCAGATGCAACGAACAAAAGCGCCCAAAATGAGATTTAACCAAAAAAAAAGATGGTAAAGCACTTGCCCGCGAAAGGCAAAGGTCCCGTGTTCGAGTCTCGGTCGGGCACAGTGTTTTAATCTGCCAGGAAGTTTCAACAGATCATGTAATCGATCTTCACTTCCGCTGAGGTTAGCAATGTCAACAGCGAGTCTTATCATTGATCTCGTGTCACTCTGACCTTCAGTCATACTCTTGAAAGATTTACTTCTTTCCTTCATTGCTTCCTCGATATAAAGATGGAACAGTAGGAGACTGCATTACCGTCTTACACCATTTTCATTCCGAGCACTCAGGCCTTAGGTTCTTCTATATATTGTGTACTGCCCATATTTCCTAATAACTTACTCCCATTTTTCTTTGAATTTCGGACAGCTTCCACCATTTTAAATTATCGGGCGCTTCTCCAGATCAACAGACATTATGAATGTGTCTTCATTTTTATTTGGTCTTGCTTCCATTAGTAAGAGCAACAACAGAATCGCTTCTCATGTGACCTTACGTGTCCTAAAAGCAAGCTAACTGTCTTCCAACAGATCCTCAGGTTTCTTTTCTAGTCAATTGTAAATAGCCTACTTTGTTAAGAATCGGTGTGTTAAAACGAGTAGAGAATTGAACCCCCTAATATATTGGAGATATATGTTGTTCTTCAAATGTTTATGATCGAATAAACATTTTACTACCCAGTCCGTTATAACCTAGCAAGAAAAGAATAAATCATAGTAAAACGGACTTACACTAAACCTGCAATTTGAAAATGGCCGGCGTAGCTTGTTAGACTGAACATGACACAGTGAGAAAATCATTTGAAAATTCCTAACAAAATTAGAAATTGTGAATCTGGTCAGCTGGTATTAAAACACAGTGCAGTTGGCTGATTCCTCCTGAATGTAATTTAATTCTGGAAATGGTTGTCAGTGAAAGTCTTTCAACTAAACAACTGAATAATGGTGATGGTAAAGGACAGAATCTGCATGTACTGTTGTAAAAGCTGAAGGTACACCTGCCATGTCGGTGCAATTATTTCGAAGTTACATAAGTAACCTAAGTACACTGCAAAACTAGCATATACAATGCCTAACCTTGGTCAGTGGGTAGCATCTTTGATTTGTAGTGAAAACACTCTCAGTCCTGTGTTTGAAACCCGTCACAGCTTAAATATTTATTAATAATGAGCACTGGCGACAGAAGACTTTCGCCATAAGAAGTTGTAACACCGAAAATGAAGGATGCATCGCTCCTGCTACCGATATATATTTTTTTCTGGATTGTATGTAAATATTTGTAATTTAAATGCTTTCTTTTAATATGTAAGTAAATTGCTTCACTGTATGTGTATATTTAGGTAGAAGTCTGTTGACCTTTTATTGTGTTTATCTTGTTTCACTGTGAAACTTATAAGATCGGGTAAAAGCCAAAGGAATTGTTAGTTGCATCTACTATCAACGATAACAGCAGTGCTTATGCGTTGTAAAATCTTTGCGTATGGAGTTGTTGCGCAGAGACGGCAGAAAGAGGGAGACGGGTTCCAACGCTTGTAGTGTGCGGAAGTGTGGTGTCAACGCTCTCGCAGTAGAGAGTACAATTTTCGGAGGCATCATGTAAGCGCGCCGGCCAGATGTCTAGAGCAAGAGTACAGACAGTGGCAGGGCGGAAGAGGCTGTATTAATTCCGATTGCCCCTTCCTATAATTAGCCGTGGCTCCACAATATACTATCGGCTTCAACAACAGCAGCAGTTCCAGCAACACAGTTTCGTCGTCGGCTCCGAAATTCGTCATATGCACAGCACTGAAGTAGCTTCAAACGAGGAAGTATTAATGGCTAACCCAGCAGCACCACTAAATGTGATTTGATTGATAAGATGTGTTTAAATCATAATCAGTTAAACTCAGGGCATTTGTGTCCTCATTGCCCCCAGACATTGTTATCAAGCAGGATCCTTGTCCGTTTTCTTTTTTTTTGGGGGGGGGGGGGATGTCCTAACTGAGTGTCATAAGAAACAAACTGAATAGTCACAGCTAATTTATTGGTGAATAATTTGTACAACAGGGGCTACAGTCTATGACTAAAGTAAAGCAATTTCATTTTTCAAGTTTGAGAATCAATCACGGGGAAAAATCCAAATCTAAAGAAATGGAGAAATTAAGAGTGCAGAAGATTTATTTATTACATACAACTATAAGTACATGGCTGTTTGGTTTGGTACGTATTCTAGTATTTAATTCTGTTCAACTCAGTAAAAAAGGCTCAGTTGTTCAGATAATAATGTGAAATCCAGTTTGCAAAATAAGTAATGCAAAGTAAAAAGTGCTTGATTTTTTTTCTAAATTTATTTGATGACGTTCTGATGAGGTCACTGAAAGTCATTGTTCACATAACGAAGTTCATGACTAACATACAGTTAAATTGCATATTTTCGAATCATTACTCGATTGCCTTCTTCAAAATTTAATGGCAAACATAACGTAAGAGTGACTTCTCAGTATTCTTTATAATTACATACTCACTTAAAATTACTGTCAATGAGAAAAAAAGAAAGCGGCAATCTTTAGTTGCCATGGCAGTTTAATAATACATGTTTTTCATTCCCATTATCCTGTACAGGATTTTGGATGTAAATTTCCCTAGTGGGCTGGCGACAGTTAATTACTTCTTTTTCGTTTATTAGTGTAACCTTTGGATTCATGGTCAGTGGTACACCTTTCTGTCCAGTGTTGTTCGTGAGTGAATGTCCAAAATAACTTTCATTTTCCAAATTATAGTCCTGTTCGATTTAATTACATTCATTTTTTGTTGACTTTCCATCAGAAGGGTCGGTTGTGCACTTTCCTCCTACTTGTCGGTATCACATCTTCGGGAAAGATAGCCTTATAAACTCCTGGAAATTGAAATAAGAACACCGTGAATTCATTGTCCCAGGAAGGGGAAACTTTATTGACAGATTCCTGGGGTCAGATACATCACATGATCGCACTGACAGAACCACAGGCACATAGACACAGGCAACAGAGCATGCACAATGTCGGCACTAGTACAGTGTATATCCACCTTTCGCAGCAATGCAGGGTGCTATTCTCCCATGGAGACGATCGTAGAGATGCTGGATGTAGTTCTGTGGAACGGCTTGCCATGCCATTTCCACCTGGCGCCTCAGTTGGACCAGCGTTCGTGCTGGACGTGCAGTCCGCGTGAGACGACGCACATCCAGTCCCAAACATGCTCAATGGCGGACAGATCCGGAGATCTTGCTGGCCAGGGTAGCTGACTTACACCTTCTAGAGCACGTTGGGTGGCACGGGATACATGCGGACGTGCATTGTCCTGTTGGAACAGCAAGTTCCCTTGCCGGTCTAGGAATGGTAGAACGATGGGTTCGATGACGGTTTGGATGTACCGTGCACTATTCAGTGTCCCCTCGACGATCACCAGAGGTGTACGGCCAGTGTAGGAGATCGCTCCCCACACCATGATACCGGGTGTTGGCCCTGTGTGCCTCGGTCGTATGCAGTCCTGATTGTGGCGCTCATCTGCACGGCGCCAAACACGCATGCGACCATCATTGGCACCAAGGCAGAAGCGACTCTGATCGCTGAAGACGACACGTCTCCATTCGTCCCTCCATTCACACCTGTCGCGACATCACTGGAGGCGGGATGCACGACGTTGGGGCGTGAGCGGAAGACGGCCTAACGGTGTGCGGGACCGTAGCCCAGCTTCATGGAGACGGTTGCGAATGGTCCTCGCCGATACCCCAGGAGCAACAGTGTCCCTAATTTGCTGGGAAGTGGCGGTGCGGTCCCCTACGGCACTGCGTAGGATTCTACGGTCTTGGCGTGCATCCGTGCGTCGCTGCGGTCCGGTCCCACGTCGACGGGCATGTGCACCTTCCGCCGACTACTGGCGACAACATCGATGTACTGTGGAGACCTCACGCCCCACGTGTTGAGCAATTCGGCGGTACGTCCACCCGGCCTCCCGCATGCCCACTATACGCCCTCGCTCAAAGTCAACTGCACATACGGTTCACGTCCACGCTGTCGCGGCATACTACCAGTGTTAAAGACTGCGATGGAGCTCCGTATGCCACTGAAAACTGGCTGACACTGACGGCGGCGGTGAACAAATGCTGCGCAGGTAGCGCCATTCGACGGCCAACACCGCAGTTCCTGGTGTGTCCGCTGTGCCGTGCGTGTGATCATTGCTTGTACAGCGCTCTCGCAGTGTCCGGAGCAAGTATGGTGGGTCTGACACACCGGTGTCAATGTGTTCTTTTTTCACTTCCAGGAGTGTACAATTAGATAAAGTCCATTAGGCATACACGCGATCCACGGCCATATTTTACATCGCAAGCAGGACACACCGATTAGTAAGAGTTAGGTTACAAAGTCCCTCTCATTCTGCCAATGATCTTGTCAAAGAGAGGGTAGGAGCGGGCAGAGGTTCAGGTCACTCATTGCCCTTGGGGTGGAAAACTGCCCCCAAAAGACGGAAGAACCAGCAATGGTCAACGGCATGATTATGCAAAAGGTAATAGAAACCACTGCATTAAAGACACATCACTTGTATCCTCAGGACAAGTGTTACTAACTGAAGAAGTGCCATAACGATCTCTCCATTGGCAAAAGATTCCGAATAATCCCCCATTCGGATCCCCGGGAGCATACTGCCAAAGGGGAAGTGACACTAATTAGTGCGTGCATTGTCAGAATCTTGAACGTGGTAGGGAAACAAGAAATCAGAAAAGGGAAATGCAAAGGCTAAATCTAGAATTAGCAAAGGTTCAGCGAAGTAAAATGGAAAGAAGGTGTAGATTTCTGGGCAGGTGAGTATAGGATAATATCTACAGCAGCCGGAAGTGGTATAACGGGAGTAGGATTCGTTATGTGTAGGAAGGAATGGCGGAAGCTGTGTTACTGTGAACAGTTTAGTGATAAGATCGTTCTTATCTGAATCGACAGCAGACCAACACTGTCAACTGGAGACAATGGTTACAGGCCAGCTATGGATTACTGTGTCCTTAATACGAAACTGATATTATAACCAGTACTACTTCTTGATCTCCCTAACGTCTTTACGTGGTTTTTAGGCGCTTCTTATTTCTCAGTGCTCGATTTAGGTCAGGCACATTATTAATTATACTACAAATTTAACTTTTTTTCTGCATCATGTTTGCAAATGGTGCTGAATACCCTGGTAAAAATCAGCTTCTCTATGACGTCACATTTCCGAGATACATAGCAAAATAAAAAATGGTAGTAGAGAAAACTGATACAATGAAATCAAACAAAAATACACATTCAGAGCATTTGAAATCAATACTATTTTGTATGTATATATGGACATGATGCCAGTAAAAGGTCCAAAATAGTTCATAAAATATTTTCGCCTTTAATTGCGTTTGGTTTTCAAGAAATGTGACGTCAGAGCTCTTCCTTTGTTTGTCGTTTCGTCACTGTCCCTAACAAGACCCCAGCAGTAGTCCCCCACCATCGATGAGTTCCAATGACCTTGGTAACGGTGTTCCATTGTAAGAATGTCTTGGTGAAAGCGTTCTTCATGCTCATCGCTTACAACACCCAAATTTTCCGAGAATAAATCAAGGTGAGAATGTAAAAAGTGAATTTTAAACGACATTCTATACCTCATATTCTTATATTTCTCCAGCACATCATTCACAATGGAACCATAGTTTTAGTCTTTTCTGTTACCAAATAGGCTTTCACAATTGCTTTAAAAGAAGACCAAACATCTAACTGGATATCTGTGAGTTTGGTATCAAAGGCTGGACCTTTCAGCAATTTTCTTATTTGTGGTCCCACAAATGTACCCTGTTTCGGCTTTGCCTCACTTAATTTGGGAAACTTTTCTTTTAAGTGATTCAAGGGCTCACCATCTTTATCTAGAGCCTTTACAAAGTTCTTTAAAAGGCCCATCTTTATATGAATAGGAGGCAACATGATGTTATTGGGCTCAACCAATTGGGTATTGTTCACCTTTACGTTTCCATAAACATGTGACTTCCTTGTAGTTCATTCCTTGACTGTACAGTGGTTCTTGGTGTCACGGCTGTCCTAAAGGCACAAAAAGCAGCAGTATTTCGTGAATCCAGCCAGTACATCTGTAAGGAGTGCAACAACTTTGAAATCACAGCAAAGTTTCCACTCATGATCGTTGTATTTGATTGCTTCTAGCAGCAAATCCATGGTTTCATAAGTTTCTTTCACTTCTACTGCGTAAGCCAAAGGTACAGAGGAAAATGTATTGCCATTTTGCAGTAATACTGCTTTCGAGTTGGTTTTACTGGAGTCAATAAATAGTCACCATTCCTGTTGATTATGTTGCACACCTATCTGCATCATCAGAGCAATGATATCTCTACATACACACACTGAATTCTGCATTTCGAAATAACGAGCGAAGGAAGCACCTCTTGATCTGAAAATGGAAATTTTTCTCCCCAGAGGTAACATGTTCCGTTCGTCTCCCAGAGTTAAGCTTGCTATTTCGAAAGCTTTAGATCGTGAACCAAATCGTTCAGTTCCTTTTGATTTAAGAGCTGAGGCGAAGTGTCATGATATTGAGGGCAGTATTCTTCTATAAGTTCAAAACTTTCCAATTCACTTGACATGGTACCTGGTTCCATGGCTTTTAAGTTACAGATAGGAACAGGCAATCCACCATGGGGTATGGAAAATACATTTTGATACTTTATTTTATGTTTAGTTTTGCTTAAATGTCCCGAAATATCAGTAACCGTCTAAATAATCGTCATTAGACTCACACAACACCATCGTAACAGTTCCGGCCGGTGTGGCCGAGCGGTTCTAGGCGCT
Organism: Schistocerca gregaria; assembly: GCF_023897955.1. Lineage (NCBI taxonomy): Eukaryota > Metazoa > Arthropoda > Insecta > Orthoptera > Acrididae > Schistocerca > Schistocerca gregaria. The sequence goes on from NC_064923.1 coordinate 531,947,697, forward strand.
ACAGTCTGGAACCACGCGACCGCGACGGTCGCAGGTTCGAATCCTGCTTCGGTCATGAATGTGTGTGATGTCCTTAGGTTAGTTAGGTTTAAGTATTTCTAAGTTCTAGTGGACTGATGACCTAAGAAGTTAAGTCCCATAGTGCTCAGAGCCATTTAAACCAAACCATCGTAACAGCGAATGGCATGGCTCGGGGTTCCCAATCAACCATTCGGTTTCCGTTGTAGTACAGGTTTTGTAGGCCATATGAGGTGCAAATTTCTTTATCTTGATTACCAACAGGACAATCAAAACACAATTTATATGCCTTCTTAACCAAATCAGTAATTGGATTTCTTTGGGCTTTTTGAGTGCATTTCCCACAGTCGTAACAATAGTTGTCGGGGTGGTTTGGACAGCAATGAGATTTACTAGTTGCCACTTTTCTTACTGTAAGTTTTAAACACAAAAAATTGCACTATCTTCCACAGGAAACAATCATTGAGAGTCTCTTTCACAACACTGGATTACCACATCAACCATTCACTGACGATCTGTAGATCTAGCTCTGCTCTGGAAATCAAAAACAAACAATCAAACATCAAAACAGAAGAAGAGCAAAAAGCAAAATACTGAATACTAAAAAGATAAGAAACTTTAAAAACTCAAAAACTGTACGTGCTAGAACATTTTGAAAGGCATATTTGGATTCTACAAACCAAAATAGATACTAGTTGATGTGTCACATGCCAAAGGCAAAGTAGATGGGGACTACTGTTACCTGTTACTTAAAATCCTAAGCCAGCACAGCCTTCTGTACCGAGTGAAACCAGTACGAGTTTTGATGTTAAGTTTCCCGCTGTTCTCATTCCTGATGCTTCTCATTAATTCTGTTTTGCTTCGCTTTACTCTCATTCCATATTCTACGCTTATTATACTGTTCATTCCATGCAGCAGATCTTGCGATTCTTCCTCAATCTGAGGATAACAAAGCCATCATCGAATCCTATCATTGATATTCAGTCACCTTCAATTTCAATTCCGCTTCTTCGATGCACAAAATTGAACATTAGGACCGGAAGACTGCATCCGTGTCTTACATCCTTTTTATACGAGCACCTCGTTCTTGGTCTTCCACTCTTGTTACTCCCTCTCGGTTCTTGTACGTGTTGCATATTACCCATCTCTTATTGTAGCTTACCCCTCTTTTCCACGGAATTTCAAACATCTTGCACCATTTGACACTGTCGAACGTATTTCCAGGTCGACAAATGCTATGAATGAGTCGTGATTTTTCTTTAACCCTGTTTCCATCATCAGCTTCCACGTCAGAAATGCCTCTATGGTTCTTTCACCTTTCCTAACGCCAAACTGATCGTCATCTAACACTTCTTCAATTTTCTTTTCCGTTCTTTTGTATATGACATTTCCCGGAAATTTGGACGAATGAGCTGTTAAGCTGATTGTGCGATAATTCTTTCATTGGTCACATCCTCCAGTCTACAGAATTGTGTGGATGATATTTTTCCGAAATTCAGATGATATATCTTCAGACTTACATAGTTGTTTTATCGCCAATTCCTCCAATGATTTTAGATATTCTGATGGAGTGTTATCTGCCCCACCTGTGTTATTTGAACTCAAGTCTTTCAAAGCTCTTTTAAATTCTGATATTGGTCTTTACACCCTGTCTCTACTAAATTGACTCCTGCTCCTTCTTCGATCAGATGAGACAAATTTTACCCCTGCATTTTCTGTGAAATCACCGTTGCACGCTTAATGTTAGCACAGTGGAATTTAATTTCACCGAAGATTGTTTATATGCTGGGTCAGTCCTAACGAAAATATTTGTTTTTCGATTTCTTCACATGTTTCATGTTGAAATTTCGTCTCTAACCATTTCGTCTCTGCTTCCGTGCAGTTCGTATTTATTTAATTTCTCAGCGACTTGTATTCCCTGAACATTTATTGCTTCCTTCTTTCTTTGATCAACTGAAGTATTTCCTCTGTTGCCCATGGTTTTCTCCGCAATTACTTTCTTTGTACCTACGTTTTACTTTCCAACTTCTGCGAGTGCCCTTTTCTGAGGTGCCCATTTCTCCTCAGCTCTACTGCTTAGTGAACTATTGCTTATTGCAGTACATACAGCCTTAGTGAACCTCGAGCATATCTCGTCAAACCTTAGTTCTTCCGTATCCCACTTATTTGTGTATTAATTCTTCCTGAATAACACCCTACGTTTCAGCCTATCCTTCATTTCTAGTACAGTTTGATCTGAAACTGCATGTGCTCGTGGCCACGCCTTAAAATTGAGTAGTATCTGACTTCGGAACATATGTCTGAGCATTATGTTACAGAAATCATCGTGTATCTCCCGGTTTTTACGACATATACCTCCTCCTCTTGCGATTTTTTAACTACTACTAGCTGAAATTTATTGTAGAACTAAAATAGCCTTTGTCCTCTCTAATTTTTAGTAGAAAGTCCATATTCTTCCATAACACTTTCTCCTACTCCCGCCTCTACCACCGCGTTCCAGTCCCCATGAGAATAAATTTTTCATCTCACTTTACCTACTGAATTACCCGTTCAGTGTCCTCATGTAGTTACTCTCTCTCCTCATCTTCGGCTTGCGACGTCGTGATGTATACCTGAAATATCGTTTTCAGTATTGGCTTTCTTCGATTCTGATGGGAACAACTCTGTGACTGAACTACTCACAGTAAGACACTCTTGGTCATACCTTCAGATTCATAACGAATCCTAGTGTAGTATACCCATTTATGCAACTTTTGATGTTATCCTGTACTCATATAATCAGAAATTCTTGACTTCTCACCATTTCACTTCACTGATCCACACCATATCTAGATTGAGCTTTTGAATTTTCCTTTTCAGATTTTCAAGCTCCACGCATTTCACGCCACAACTCGTAGAATGTTATGCTTTCGTTGTTTATTGAGAATTTTTCCCACGGTCAGCTCCCCATGGCAGATTCCTTCCGGAGATTAGAACGGGGTACTGTTCCGGAATCTTTTGCCAATAGAGTGATCATCATGACGCATTCTAAGTAACTGGCCAAATGTCCTTTGGACACTAATAGCGTCTTTAATTTAGTGGTTTCTATTGCCTTCTGCATCCTCGAGAAGTTGATAATTGCTGGTTCTTCCGCCTTCAGGGGCGGATTCCCACCCGAAGGAGATGAGAATGCCCTGAAAGTCTTTTCGCTTCTCCGCTCTCTTTGAGAAAGGCGTTGCCTCAATGGGGGATGACTTCTTACGACGCAAGTCTTCGGCCGCCATTACTGATTATTATTACAACGGAAGCGATGGCGGTGTTCGAACCTGGGACTGAGAGCGTTTGGATTACTAGTGGAAAGGCTACCCCTTTTTCCGTCTATGAAACCACCCTGCCGCTCAAAGGGAGAGGTGAGGGCAATGTGGGCAGGGGTCGCAACCCGAATGCTGGCCATCTTGACCAGTTATCACCCCCCAGGAATCAAGGAAAGGACAGACAATGTGGAATAGAGGTACAATGAAAATCAATAGCTTATTAATTCATTTTCCTTTTTCAACTTTTTTAAATTAACGTTAACACCACCATGCATAGTAGGAAACCAACGTCGAGAAGGGGATTACGCGGCAATACGTCACACTCGTTGAGACTACCGGCGCATTGTTTTTCAGAGAGGAAACATTCTGATGACCAGAGAATATATCGGCTCTAAATGTGGAAGAGGCCGGGACCAACATGTCATGGCAGGAACACTCGAGCTCTAGGGTGGGCTACAAATTGTCTGTAGTTGGAATTGATGACAACTGCACAGTGACGTTCATTAAGAAGGTGCCAAAAATCAAGAATATTTTTCTCGCCATCAGCAAACAAGTAGTGAACTGCCTTTAGACAAATCTACTTCGTTTGCGGGAAGTATCTCACGTCTGGACAGAGGAGCAGTTAAGTAGGTATCTAATGATGAGTCATAAGGGTAATTAGGGCCAACTTCGGTCGCACCTGTAATCAGACACCTCTTGCCGGTCAGCACAGAAGGAGGAGCTAATCCTTGTCCAACAAATCACAGGCAACACTCAACGGTCTGTCCGCAAGACGAATTCCGTGAAGGTCTGACCGGCATACTTTCTTCCCTTTGACAGTATGGTACTATGCAGACTCGGACGTCAAAGGATCCAAGCAGAATACCAGTCGACGAAGGGATGCTTCCCCTCATCTACATTCGGTGACCTATCCAGCTGAAGAAAGCCATAGATCACCTTCGTGGATGTCAAGTGCGCTGGTGTTATCGCAATACGGGCGAAGTTCAGATCGAGGAAAAAGTGGCGGAAGTAAGAGAAGGGCAGCGGAACGTCCGAAATCGCGACAGGTGCTCAGAGAGAGTATGCTGCAAAGGCTTCCGGCTATAGGCTGGTAAAATACCTAGGACAATGTCACAGCAGCGTCATGTTGGAGCCTATGCAACGGGTCTATCGCTCTGTCAGGCACGGTATACAGACCTATGGTTCCCGTGCACGGGGGGTAGAGTGAGGGTCTCGTACCTTATCTTCAACAGCAAACCGTAGCACACATATGACCTCAATGACGCTAGCATGCGACGATCCATGTATGGCGGAATAGGAAGTGTCTGTCCCACGGGCAGGGAATGCGTGACATCAAACATACATATTATGTCCATTGCAGGCGCCGGCAGTTGAGAGCAATCGAACGCCGCAAATCACTTGCGAAATTGAGTCAGAAACATTGGATAGTATCAGCGACACGCAAAGGAACAGTGCAGTCTGGGGGAAACCCGGCAGCTACCCATGGCGATCCATTTGCGGACTTTAAAGTAGCTACCAGATGGTACCAGTGTCTCTCTGACCTCAGTACCGCTACGTAGAACGATGCCGAAATCGTCTGCATAAGTAGTGCAGCTGAACAAACGGAACTGAGAGATATCCCCGGGAGTTGCTGAAGGAGGTCGTATAGCAATGGTTCCATGGCAAAAGCATACAACAGTGCAGACAGCGGGCAGCCTTGACGCATCGATTGACGGATCGAGATGTGAGGAGTGAGGCGGCCTTCGTATAGCCCATCGGACGTAGCTCCATGAAAGAGAAGCGTTACGACGTCACCAGTCGTATCAGGGTAACAAGTATTGCGCAGCACAGCAACCGATTCAGATAGTCGTGATCGACCCCATCGAAAGCTTGCTCCAGAAAGTCAAGAGCTACCGAAAGTCCAGGGATAAGACGAGCGTGAGCATTGGCGATTATGTTCCTACAGCGACGTAGGGCAGGCAGTGCGGATGTTTCTGGCACCCCAGCAACAGTTGGGTATAGAACTTTGTGTCGGTACTGAGCAACGTCAAGGAGTGGTAATCGCAGATCCTTGAGGCACCATGTGGTTGGGAATGAGGAAACCGTCTAGGAAGCAGTCTAGGATCGTCACGAGGGGTGACATAAGGTCTTGAAAAATTTCCACCCTCCTTGACGCCAGTAGGGGACTAAATGTCTGATAAAACACCACTGGGAGGCCTTCAGGGGCAGGCGATCGGCTCATAGGAGATGCCTGGATATCATCATGGACTTCGTCCTCCATGTCAGCAAGCAGATCCATAGTTGCATCCAGAGGAAACGAGCAAAAGGAGAGTCTCAAGACTGCCCTAATGTCGGCAAGGTGGTGACGGTGTCCAACGTACAGCATAACATAAAAAGAATACAGGGCAGGTCCTACACCCGTTTAGTATCAAAACGATGCCCTTCATCGGTCATAAAATTATGGCGCCGTTCCTGTCATATGGTGGCGCTCTGGCGAATAGGACTTCATGGTACATTCCCGGAGAATGCAGAAATAGAATTTCTGAAATCATCTCAACCATCCTGCAGCCACCCTTGCGTAACCAATCAAGACCTTGCAGACGGCAGGCTTTGCGCAGAGCACCCACCACGACAGGGCAGACTGATAGGCATCACGGCTTCAACAACAAGTCATTATCCTGATGAGCTGCCGGCAGTGGGGCGAAGTAAGGTGGATTGCGTTCAGTTTCCATGGTCCACGGCAACGTCACATCATATAGCGGCAGAGATCGATGGCACAGATATATGCGTCGTGGTCGGAGAACACAGTGAGTCAGACTTCAGCAGCCTGCAACCCATTGACAATATGACGGGGGATGTAAACACAATCAAGGCTGGCAGAAAGGCTAGTGAAATGCGTAAACTCCGGACGATCACCCTGAACATGCTTCCAAGAATCAACAAACCTGAGGTGGTGGAGAATTGCCGCTAGAGCCGCGCACGGAGAGCGACGTCGTAGATGCGCCATGGCGCCTGGGTGCAGTTGAAATCGTATCCCATAATCAATGCGTCCTGCCAACCCAGGAAAGAAGGCGTGACCGTCCTTGAGAAGGAGGTGGAACGTTCACGTTGGCGACCCAAACAAGTTGGAGCATAGGCATTGACGATTCTGTCGTCACTAAACGTAAGTGCCATGCCTTCGTCAACAGGGAGACAGGCAGTAGCATCAGAGATGATACAGTCATTTGGAGGATCGCCATACCACTACCGGAAGAGGAAGCACAAGCGCCACGTGCACTAAAACCACGGGGAGCACAGAAAGTTGTAATTTGCGCTTCCTGAAGGAGAGCATCGTGAACGCCTATAGCATACAACATGTCATGGAGTAAAGCTAATTTGTGGCGAATGCTATCAACACTGAACGCGGCTATGTGGTGTATGAAAAAACTGCCATCACCATAACAGGCGATTCAAATAAAGGGAAGCACAGGAATCTCCCCGTTAAGACCCATAAAAGGGCACATCATTGTGACTGGGAGGAAGCCAACACCAAAGGAGGGTCAGTCACTCTGTATGCCTCCAGATTATTCTGTACACCTCCAGACTGTCCGTCGACGTCGTAGACGTCGTCCGCCCGGGAGACAGACGTCTCGCTGCACTAGTTTCAGTGGAACACTATCAAAGGTGCGCCCACAGGTATTCAGACACAGGAAGGGAGGCAAACGCATCAGGTGCAGGTGGGAGAAGGTCGGTGTCCGGAGATGGACTCTGACAGGAACAGGCGGGGAAGGACGTCATCGCTCGTTTGTACTACAGCGGTGTAGGAAAGACAGTCAAGACGTTCATCGGGTCGTTGAGAGAAGTCGACGCCATTACCGTCTGGTTCAGAGGGGTCGCAGCAGACAGTACCGCCTCCGACGAGTATGACATAGATATCGCAGTAGTCGCCGCAAGATGAACATCTGCGGTCGGTGTCTGGACCAGTCTACGTCGGACGCTTTCAGAAATGACATGGCGTTCTTGGTCACAACGTGAACAAGTGCGCGGCTGGCCATCCCACACGCCGACAGCTTGCACCCAGCTATAACCACGTAGGAAGGCACGTGCTTCTGTAGTTCAGTTTTTCTCTGACGGACACTTGAAGGACACTGTAGGTTTCGAAAGCCTTCCATGTTTCAGCAACGTGACTGACAAAATGGCCGTTACATGCAAAAGCGGCCACCACAACGTCCGGCGGTGCCATACGTCGTCAGGGCACAGTTCGTCATTCGCCACCGTCATGTACACAGACACGAATTCCGAGAAAGCCTTGTGGCGGGAGACGCATTTGTTTCCGTATGAAACGTTCTACTTCACACGCCTTCAGTCGTTAATTTCATTGTCCCACAAAAACACGGGAGAACTGCCGGATATCAGTAACGTTCTGCCACGATATTTCGGCGCGGAGTCTTCTGGCCATCTTCAGGTGAATGCCACTGTAGTAGTACTGGCGAGTACGCTTTTTTTTTTCTTTATTGTATTTCAATTCACCATCGGGGCGGGCTGGCAGCAGCATATGCGCTGCTCTTCAGCCGAAAGACATAGAACAAACAAGAGGAGACATTTAAAAATGACAAAGAAGAGAATATGGTGAACATAGATATAAAAAAGGGGGAACATCATGGAAGGCAATAGACAAAAAAACTGGGTGACTGTAAAAAGGAGATAAAAAACTGTTTAAAAGAAGCACACAAAAAGCCACACACTGCGACGATTAAAAGAACACAAGGCATAGTATGACCTGAGCATAAAAGTATCGACGGATGGCGTAGCACATAATGTAACACTGACGACGAACCTCAAGGCAGTACATAATTAAAATGACACCTCTTGACGCACAGGAAAAACTGCACTAAACACAGCACTGATGTGGCACACTGATGATGATCAATACAGAGGATCTGCCAGGCGCTAGGAGATGAGGGATACCTGAAGAAGGGAGGGAGGGAGGGGAAGAGTGGGGGCCACCCTGAAGAGGGCTAGGTAGGGAGGAATGTGGAAAGGAAAGAGGCAAGTATGAGGTGCAGGGTCACAGGGGTGGAAGGGGTGGAGGAAAATCCGCTCTGGGAGAAGGAGGGAAGAGGAAAAAGGGGGCCCTGGGGAGAGGGTGGGGAACAAGGCCAGGTTATAGTTGGAAGGAAGGGTACATGTCACGGTGAAGTTCGTCATCTGTGAGGGGAAGGCGTTGGAAATTGACCTGATGAAATAGATGGAGGTTGTGGAGGTGGAGAGAGGGAGGGATACAGCGGTAGAGGCGTGGTAACGGGAGGGGGGTGGAGAGGAAGGAGGAAACCAGAGGGTGTGGGGGATCAAGCCTGTGGACAATGTAATGGATGCGGAGATGTTGGAGGAACAGGAGGAGGTGGGGGAAGGATCCGTGTGGGGGAAGGAAGGCGGATACAGAAGGGAAGGCGGAGCGCATGGCGTTCAAGGATTTGGAGGGCCTTGTAAAAGCGTGGAGGCGGAGATCCAGGCAACGCTGGCATAACAGAGGAGAGGAAAGATGGATTTATAGGTGTGGATGATGGTAGAAGGATGCAATCCCCATATCCGGCCAGACAGGAGTTTCAGAAGGTAGAGGTGGGAGTGGGCTTTCTGCTGGACGGTCTGGAGATGAGGGGTCCAGGTGAGGTGTCAGTCGAGGGTGAGGCCAAGGTCTTTCAGGTTGGGGGTGAGGTAGATAGAACAACCATAAAGATGTTGTTGTTGATGTGGTCTTCAGTCCTGAGACTGGTTTGATGCACCTCTCCATGCTACTCTATCCTGTGTAAGCTTCTACATCTCCCAGTACCTACTGCAGCCAACATCCTTCTGAATCTGCTTAGTGTATTCATCTCTTGGTCTCCCTCTACGATTTTTACCCTCCATGCTGCCCTCCAATACTAAATTGGTGATCCTTTGATGCCTCAGAACATGTCCTACCAACCGATTCCTTCTTCTGGTTAAATTGTGCCACAAACTTCTCTTCTCCCCAATCCTATTCCTCATTAGTTATGTGATCTACCCATCTGATCTTCAGCATTCTTCTGTAGCTTCACATTTCGAAAACGTCTATTCTCTTCTTGTCCAAACTATTTATCGTCCATGTTTCACTTCAATACATGGCTAAACTTCATACAAATACTTTCAGAAATGACTTCCTCACACTTAAATCAAAACTCGATGTTAACAAATTTCTCTTCATCAGAAACGCTTTCCTTGCCATTGCCAGTCTACATTTTATATCCTCTCTACTTCAAGCATCATCAGTTATTTTGCTCCCCAAATAGCAAAACTCCTTTACTACTTTAAGTGTCTCATTTCCTAATCTAATTCCCTCAGCATCACCTGACTTAAGTCGACTTCATTCCATTATCCTCATTTTGCTTTTGTTGATGTTCATCTTATATCCTCCTTTCAAGACACTGTCCATTCCATGCAACTGCTCTTCCAAGTCCTTTGCTGTCTCTGACAGAATAACAATGTCATCGGCGAACCTCAAAGTTTTTATTTCTTCTCCATGGATTTTCATACCTACTCCAATTTTTTCTTTTGTTTCCTGTACTACTTGATCAATATACAGATTGAATAACATTGGGGATAGGCTACAACCCTGTCTCACTCCCTTCCCAACCACTGCCTCTCTTTCATGCCCCTCAACTCTTGTAACTACCATCTGCTTTCTGTACAAATTGTAATTAGCCTTTCTCTCCCTGTATTTTGCCCCTGCCACCTTTAGAATTTGAAAGACACTATTCCAGTCAACATTGTCAAAAGCTTTCTCTAAGTCTACAAATGCTAGAAGCGTAGGTTTACCTTTACTTAATCTTTCTACTAAGATAAGTGGTAAGGTCAGTATTGCCTCACGTGTTCCATTATTTCTACGGAATCCAAACTGATCTTCCCTGAGGTCGGCTTCTACTAGCTTTTCCATTCATCTGTAAGGACTTCGTGTTAGTATTTTGCGGCTGTGGCTTATTAAACTGATTGTTCGGTAATTTTCACGTCTGTCAACACCAGCTTTCTTTGGGATTGGAATTACTATATTCTTCTTGAAGTCTGAGGCTATTTCGCCCGTTTCATACATCTTGCTCACCAGATGGCAGAGTTTCGTCAGGACTGGCTCTCCCAAGGCCGTCAGTAGTTCCTGTGAAATGTTGTCTACTCTGGGAGCCTTGTTTCGACTCAGATCTTTCATTGCTCTGTCAAACTCTTCACGCAGTATCGTATCTCCCATTTCATCTTCATCTACATCCTCTTCCATTTCCATAATATTGCCCTCAAGTACATCGCCGCTGTATAGACCCTCTATATACTCCTTCCACATTCTGCTTTCCGTTCTTTGCTTAGAACTGGGTTTCTATCTGAGCTCTTGATATTCATACAAGTAGCTCTCTTTTCTCCCAAGGTCTCTTTAATTTTCCTGAAGGCAGTATTATCTTACCCCTAGTGAGCTAAGCCTCTAAATCGTTACATTCGTCGTCTAGCCATCCCTGCTTAGCCATTTTGCACTTCCTATCGATCTCATATTTGAGACGTTTGTATTCCTTTTTGCCTGCTTCATTTACTGCATTTTTATATTTTCTCCTTTCATCAATTAAATTCAATATTTCTTCTGTCACCCAAGGATTTCTACTAGCCCTCGTCTTTTTACTTACATGATCCTTGCTGCCTTCACTACTTCATCCCTCAAAGCTACCCATTCTTCTTCTACTGTATTTCTTTCCCCCATTCCTGTCAATTGCTCCCTTATGCTCGCCCTGAAACTCTGTACTATCTCTAGTTCTTTCAATTTATCCAGGTCTCATCTCAAATTCCCGCCTTTTAGCAGTTTCTTCAGTTTTAATCTACAGGTCGTAACCAATAGATTGTGGTCAGTGTCCACATCTGCCCCCGGAAATTTCTTACAATGTAAAACCTGGTTCCTAAATTTCTGTGTTACCATTATATAATTTATCTGATACCTTTTAGTATCTCCAGGGTTCTTCCATGTATACAGCCTTCTTTTATGATTCTTGAACCAAGTGTTACCAATGATTAGGTTGTGCTCTGTGCAAAATTCTACCAGGCGGCTTCCTCTTTCATTTCTTAGCCCCAATCCATATTCACTTACTACGTTTCCTTCTCTCCCTTTTCCTACTACCGAATTCCAGTCGCCCATGACTATTAAATTTTAGTCTCCCTTCACTATCTGCTTAATTTCTTTTATTTCATCATACATTTCTTCAATTTGTTCTTCATGTGCAGAGCTAGTTGACATATAAACTTGTACTACTGTAGTAGGTGTGGGCTACGTATCTATCTTGGCCACAATAATGCGTTCAATATGCTGTTTGTAGTAGCTTACCCACATTCCTATTTTTCTATTCATTATTAAACCTACTCCTACATTACCCCTATTTGATTTAGTGTTTATAACCCTGTAGTCACCTGACCAAAAGTCTTGTTCATCCTGCCACCGAACTTCAGTAATTCCCACTATGTCTAAATTTAACCTATCCATTTCCCTTTTTAAATTTTCTAACCTACCGGCGTGATTAAGGGATCTGACATTCCACGCTCCGATCCGTAGAACGCCAGTTTTCTTTCTCCTGATAACGACATCCTCTTGAGTAGTCCCCGACCGGAGATCCGAATGGTGGACTATTTTACCTCTGGAATATTTTACCCAAGAGGACGCCATCATCATTTAATCATACAGTAAAGCTGCATGCCCTCGGGAAAAATGATGGCCGTAGTTTCCCCCCTGCTTTCAGCCGTTCGCAGTACCAGCACAGCAAGACTGTTTTGGTTATTGTAACAAGGCCAGATCAGTCAATCATCTAGACTGTTGCCCTTGCAACTACTGAAAAGGCTGCTGCCCCTCTTCAGGAACCACACGTTTGTCTGGCCTCTCAACAGATACCCCTCCGTTGTGGTTGTACCTACGGTACGGCTATCTGTATCGCTGAGGCACGCAAGACTCCCCACCAACAGCAATGTCCATAGGTCCATGGTTCATGGCGGGGGGGACCATAAAGGGTGAGGTAGAAATCATGGAGGCGAAAGGAGCGAGTGGTGCGGCCTATGATGATTGCCTGGGTTGTGGAGGTGTTGAGATGGAGGAACCACTGGTTACACCAAGTGGTGAACTGGTTAAGGTGGCTTTGGAGCGTGCGTTGAGACCGTTGAAGGGTAGGATAGAGGGTCGGGAAGGCGGTCTCATCAGCATATTGGAGAAGGTGGACTGGTGGGAATGGCTTGTGCATATCAGCTGTATACAAGTGATAAAGGAGAGGGGAGAAGACAGAATCCTGGAGACGCCAGCCGTGGGATAAAAGATACGGGAGTTGGTGTTGTGGAGGGTGACATAGGAAGGACGGTGCGAGAGGAAGGAAGCGACCAGAGGGACAAAATTGATAGGCAGGGCGTAGGTTTGGAGTTTAAAGAGGAGACCGGGATACCATACACGGTCATAGGCATTTTGGAGGTCAAGGGAAACAAAAATGGCGGAGCGACGAGAGTTGAGCTGGAGGGACAGAAGGTGAACAAGGTTGAGGAGTTGGTCTTCAGCAGAGAAGAAGGGTCGGAAGCCACACTGGGAAAGGGGGAGGAGGTTGTTTTGAGCAAGGTGCTGATGGATACGATGGGAGAGGATGGATTCTAAGACCTTACTGAAGACGGAGGTGAGGCAGATGGGACGACAGGAAGAGGCGGCAGAAGGGGGTTTGTTGGGTTTGAGGAATTAGAGGACGCGGGAGGTCTTCCACAGGTCAGGGTAGAAGCCAGTAGAGAGGACGATATTATAGAGATGGGCGAGGACCGTCAGGAAGGAACAGAGGCTTTCTCGAAGGTGACAGTAGGTGACACAGTCGTGACCAGGGGCCGTGTTGTGTTTGGACTGGAGGATAAGTTTAATGTCGTGTGCTGTGATGGGAGTGTTTATGTCGGAGTGGGGCAACTGCCCAAGTACTGGAGACTAGGAGCAAGTGGAGCGACCGAGTATTGCCACGTTCCACGACGGTGGGGAAAAGAGAATAATCAAAGTGGGGATCATCGGGGATGGAGAAGCCCTCAGAAACGTGGGAAGCCAAGTGGTTGGCCTTACTGAGGTTGTCAAGAAGGAGGCGTTCGTTATGGAGAAGGAGGTAGTGGGGAGCGGAAAGGGAACCAGTAAGACGATGGAATGCGGACCAGTGCTTGGAGGAGTTGATAGGGAGGGTGGCTTTGAGTCGTGTGGAGGTCTGGAGCCAGTCTCGGCGTTTCGTTGCTGTAATAAGGTTACGTACGTGTCGCTGTATTTGCCTGTGGCGTTGGTGTGTATCCCTGTGACGAGTGCACAGGAAGGAGCGATAGAGGCGACGGGATTCACGGAGGAGGAGGACGACAGCTGGTGGAGGGAGAGTGGGACGGTGTGGGTGGATGGTTTAGTAGGATCATGAGCCACCACGGCATCAGTAATTACTAGACGACCTGGGCCTTTGTAAACCAGGTGTTTACAAAATTCCGTGTGAATGCGGCAAATCATATATAGGGCAGACGACAGGAACTGTGCAGGAACGCATTGTGGAACACCAACGGCATACTCGCCGTCTGTAACCCACCAAGTCCGCAATCGCCACACATTGTATTTCCACAGACCATTCCATGAATTACAACGACACAAAAATTTTGGCCCATACATCAATCTTTTGGAGCTCGATTATCAATGAATCTGTGGAAATAAGATTGTCTGACAACGAGACTCTCATCAATCGAGGTAGTGGTTATCAGCTAAACTCTGCTTGGAATCCTATTATAGAGAAACTTCGTAGTCGACGTAGTTATCTGCATAAAGATGGAAATCGACCTGATACCGATACGCCAGGCTTTCACAGTGGAGGGCGCGAGGCGCAGCGCACGGAGCCGTTATGAACGCACACGCTGAGCCGCGAATGCTCAGTGTCACCTCAGAAGGCTTTAAATAGCGGAACACAGCTCGTACTAGCCAGTACTACTACAGTGGCATTCACCTGAAGATGGCCAGAAGACTCTGCGCCGAAATATCGTGGCAGACCGTTACTGATGTCCGGCAGATCTCCCGTGTTTTTATGGAACAATCAGTACGCCGGGAAAGCTTTAAACATCACAATATCATTGTCGCTTGACGACAAGAAAATGCCATGCTGGTCGAATGAAGTCAGACTCTGAGACAAGCCGCTACGAGGAAGTAAAAAAAAAAGGCAATCGTTCTCAACCAGCACAACAGCCGAGCCGCAAACAAGGAGTGCGCGCGTCATCACTACCGACTGCGGAAGGCAGACAACCCGTAGAACAAGGGTGTAGTCCTATAGTTTCATCTGTAAGCTCTCTTTTCGTTGCTGTAGATATTATATTACCTTGAGTGAAATACATGGAAGCCGTAGTGGGAAAGTGGGTAGTGGGGTGCATTATGGGAACGTAATACTGGGACGTCTGTAGTGATGAAGACGCCGCCGAAATCGTTGAGGCCCTTTCCTGGAACTTCAAAAAATACAACAGGAATAGGTTAATACAGGTCCAGGAACGGAAGATCTCTGCCCTTCAGGCACAGCTGGATCATGCTTAGGTGAGAGCTGGCGAGGAAGATGGAAGTCAGTTCAGAGGGTAAGGCTGGGAACTATCAGATGGTAAGAGTGTTAGGAGAAGTAGGAGGCGGTCTGACAGTTTTGTTATGGCTACCAGCAACAGGTTTCAGCTCCCAGAATTGAGGGCAGTGGAGTTTCAGGATGATGCACGAGTAGGATATGTCAGCGGAATCTGCCTTTGATTAGTAAAAATAAGAATAACACTAATGTTGGGGAGAAGAGAGTAGTGCTGTTAGATAGAAGTCGTGATAGTGACGTGAATCCTCTATTACATGTCAACTTGGTGTGGCAGGTCACCAGCGTTTTCAAGCAGAGTGCTGGGCTGGATCAGGTGAGTCAAGGTTTAGCACCTATGTGTAAGGATTTCACAGAAGATGATCAGGTAAAGGATAAGGTATGGAACAGACTGGACAGGGACAGAGCATTCAACTTAGGAGGTGGCTTGAGTAACTACTGACACCAATGTGAGCTTGATGGGTCTGCTCAAAGGGTATGACTAACCTCGTCTTAGGAGCGCTGTATGGCTGGAGATGGTGCTGGTGATTGACTGCTGGGCGCACTTTGCGGTGATGTCGGTGGGGACGACCGGGAGATGGGGCTTCAGTCCCCACCTCAACAGGTTGGGGAAAGGGAGATTGGTGGAATTAATTTGCGGAAAATTGTGGGTGTTTGTGTGGCCACACTTAGTCAAATACCTGTTGTCTTGGATAGGATAAGTAGGCCGTTTTTAGAAAAAACCATGACATCAGGCTCCCCTCTCCTAAACTCATCTCAACGACCTTAGGGTTTTCTGCACCGTATATGTAGAAAATGTAGAATGTACCGCAATGGAGTACGCAAGCACCATGGAACTTTGCTGAGAATTACCGGTTATTCATCTACTTGTGCAGTCAATTTAAAATGAAGTACATCAGCCTGAAGCTGTGTTACAGTCTTTGAGCAGCATAGTTATGCATTACAAACCACGTGTGTACAGATGACGAACTGCACCATATAGTGCTATCATCGTATGAATATAAAAGATTCTGCTGTTGGTCTGATTTATGGGGGATTTTGTATCCATATCAGGGGTGGCAAACAGTTTAAAGGTAGAGAAGATCTGACCACAATTAGTGTAGACAGACATTTTGAATTGTCACCTATTAAAGTAACAAAGACACCTGCTAATAAGAAGCTGATCAATCTGTGTGTATACGGCTCACCTAGTGAAAATATGAACACTGTCTTTCACAGATGAACTGAAGTCCTGAAAACGGCCCCAAACCTTGGGTTACAGTATTTGAAGACATGAATATTAACATAAGTTTTGAGAGAGAAATTAGTGACAACTTCTTCAACAATCAGCACTGCTGGCATAGCACCAATTTAAACACTGCTACGAAGGTTTCTAAAAGTTCAGCATTAAATTTAGACCAAATACTTACTTAGGCTGATAGGGAAAATTCAAAGTACTAGCAAGAGATCTTGACATTTCGGATCGTTAGTGTTTGATAATAAATTGCAGACCAACAATAGGAATTTCTCAGGCTATAATATACATGTTACCTCTAGGACACTGGAAAATCAAGCTTTGGGGGAAATCTTCGTGGGAAAAAACTTAAATGCTAAGTTCTTTGAACTTTGAGCATAGTTGCAATAAATTCTTAAGGTGACTTTTCCAAAAGTCTACTGCAGGAGCTAGGGAAATTGATGGATAACTGTGGGGTATCAGGAAGTCCTGACAGACATTTAAATTTCTCAGTTCTTTGGAAAAGCGCTAAAGTAATCCACAGTTCCATAGGTGTAAAAAAATATACAGGGAGTACTGCTTGAGGCAAAAAATAATTCAGCAACAAATTAATATGCTGTGCAGAAAATAAAAGCAAAGTGGAGTGAGATGATTTAAAGCAAGACACTGGAATATGTGGACACAAACATAATAACATACGAATCTTAGTGAAAGCAGAAATGAAGAGTGGAACTATGTTTTACTTCGCATGTGACCAGCAACAGTTCTGGTTTCATCAGCGAGTGCCCTTACCTTGGGGGCATTGAAGAAGAAAATTTAGTTTTGCATTGCAATTTACATGAAACAATTCGTGTGTAAATGTAGAAACATGATTAATTAGAGAATTACTAAATGAAGTAGTACATTTGTTAAGACACTGACCTGTAATTCTGGAGGATGGAGCTATTTTGTCCGACCATCCTGACTTTGGTGTTCCGTGGTTTTCCTGGATCGCTAAGACAAATGCTGGGATGCTTCCTTAATCAAGGCCAGCCGACCATCTGTCCTATACCCAAAGCTACCTTTTCCATCCTCTTAAAGCATTCTATGTATGCCATACACTATATTTCTGTCCGTTGATTGGCGTTGTATTACCTTGACAAAACCAAAATCATTATGTGATGATCCTTGGAAGTAGAAATAAAGAACCGAAATAAATAAATAAAGAAGAAGAGTGAGACGAAATATAATTATTTCATACTAAACCCGCAGTTCTACTACAAACGAAATTATTTTAATTATGATTTCTATTCGGAAGCTATCTGACACGATATGGAGGAGACCAATTGCTGGAGAGTGCTTTCATTTTGAATAAACTAATTTAGTATTTTTCCAATAAAAAAGTGTGCTTTTTCTGCATTGTCTACTTAGTGGCAGTATTCTTGACTGTTGATCAAGGAAAGAGATACACTTATTTGTCAGAGAGCTTGCGTCATTTAGCTGGAGAGCCTATATCTCAAGTAGAAGAGACGTACAACATTAACAGTCAATAAAAATTCAGATTACTACCGTAAGGATCAAATCAAATTTTTAGAGATTTTCTTGAATGACTGTTTATGGTCCTGCATGAGGTAGTACATAGCACGTAATTACTGATTTAGGCAACCTACGAGTGAACAGAAATCTCGCCGCCGCAATGTGTTACTGAGTTCTGGTTTAATTAACACAGCTAGTGATGCCAAGATCTTTCATCACATCAGCATTGTTTAATTTCACTGATTATACCTGCGTCACAGACCTTTCTCTCGGATCATCAGTTGTAAACTGTATCAAGAAATCTTTTATCAACATCATTGTGAAAACATAAAACAGGAAATTCCATAATATTGGAGCATGTGCTAAAAAATCTGTGTAGTGCCATTTATATCGTCTCGTTGACACAAACATTTTCATATATTCTGCTAATATTTATTAGAACAAGTTAAACTTAGGTCATACTTGGATTTATGCTGCGTTCTTCGTAGAGTGGACGAGATCATCTCGAAAGTATCTTCGGACGGCTGAAAGAAGGGGTAACCTCATGCCACGTGGTAAACGGGGTATTGTACTACTGAGAGCAACATGAGATGAAAAACGATTTTTATATCTAACTGAGTGCTGAGCAGATCCAGATTAATTTTTAAGGCAAAATTTTGGATGAAATTAGTTATTATTTATACCTCAGCATAATAGAGACGACTGTCTACCTCATGGGTTAAACAAGAGACTAGTAATATAATGAACACTTTCTAATTTACTGTTTCATTGGTCCACAAAATTAATTTTGTTATATTCGTTATGGTATGCAATTTTAATTAAGACCGCTGAAACTATTACTATGAAGGATCGGTAAGGTACTATCACATTGAGGGGCGTGAATATAGCTTATCCAGACATACTTGGTGGACGGGAAAGACGAGAGGCAAGTTTCCAGGTTTTTCTCCTTTCTTGTTTCAAAAAGCCGATGGCGTAACGTAAGCGAAACGTTTGGCCACACATCTCAGCAGGAATTCTTAAATGATCCTCGTCTGACGGGCTAAAGTGTCTTAATAGTGACGATTGATAATAGTAAATTGAACATATCTCAGTCTTCATTACTATTGGAACCACCAACTATTTCAGGAACGTGGGGTACCAGACAACAGACCTGAAACCAAGTACTGAATGTTCGCTGTATTGGGCATACAGTCCACACGGCACACTTTGCGCAAGACTCAACGAAGTACGACTGGGGAAGAAGATGTTAGCTGCACATGCATCAATAGCAGAGTGTATCAGTCTTTACATCTACCGTTCTTTCCTTCCGCGAGTTTTCAGACTGTATATAAGATAGTACCTTGCATATTCTCTACTTCTATGACAACGTAGTAGTGAGAAGTGCCGCCTCATGGTCACATATTTTTTTGTATTTTTTTTTTTTTATACTTTTTACTCTGTATCTAGTAATTCAACCAAATGAAACGAGCAGTAATTGCGATTTCGTTGACGGTTAGTTAAGAGGTTATTACTCTGTGATACTACATTCAAAACAAAACTTGGTCTCTGCATCTCCAAGCCCGTAACACACAGTATAGTTTCATAGAAGGAATGTACTAAAAGATTTTCCCTTGATCCTGTGATTACCAGTGTTCCTGTATCCCACAGAATGAGTAAGTAATTACATTTGTTGGCAACAGGAGGGCGCTGTGCTAGGAACAAATCAATAATCCTGTGGGGTAGTCAGTGACATTCAACATTAGGGCAAATTACACACCTGAGTAGATTCTTCTGCATTTGGTGAAACAGTACACTAAAATCTAAGACAAGTTGTCGACGAATGAGAAAAGTGAGAGGGAAAGCGTTGGCGTAGCTCTCAAGACTATTAAAGATAGTAAAAGGTGAGTGCTGACAGAATTGAAGCTGTCAATACATTTCAGAAATCCTAGCTGAGTGTCTCAGTCGCTTATTTCTATATCAGTTTATGGGCAGGCGAGTTGTACAAAAATCTATAATTATTTCAATACGTTTAGTGTTTGTTTTCTGTTTTGCCAATATTACCTGTGAAAATTGTTTCATTATCAACATATGTTCACGTACATTGTTTACAGAGAAGATGGTCCCTAATGCCATGTTTCACCTAGTGTGAAACAAAGTTTTTATCAGCAATTGATACTCAGAGATTTAGAGTACTATGCATTTTACAAATAACTTACCCCTTATTCGTTGCGGAGGACCGTTTAATGTTCAAGACGCCTGCCAGATATTGGATCTTGTGCAAAACACCACTTCAGCCAGGGTCTGGCGGCAAATCGCAGTTGGCCTGCCATCGCAGTGAATCTGGTCACTGCCAGTACTCAGGGGACGTCCGTTACGGACCCTGCAGTCACAGAGGCGCGAATAAAACGCGCTGCCCTGGTCGGCGCCATAGCAGAAGAACTGCATTCGGTGGCACTAATTACGGGCTCTCCAGTGCCTGTTTACGGCGGCTTCGGACAGGCGCAGGCCGGTTAGCCCGCGAAACCCGGCGACCCGGTCCGGCCGGCGCAGCCGTTTTTGCCAGGTTTTATTGCAGCGGTAAGCAGCGCTAATGCGGCTGTCCGGGGAAATTAACGAACTGTGAGGCTCGTTAGCGGCCGGGGGATGAGGCCGTCACCGCCGCCAGCGCTTCTTCTTCTGGTCGGCGCGGCTGGTTTATGAACGCGACCAGCTCTCCACCATTCCCTCTCTCTCTGTCGGCACTCCTCTTTCTCCTTCTGTCAGTTTGCTTTCTACTGGTTCACATAGAGGCCTGCTTCCCCTTGCAAATGTCCACGAGCCAGCTGAAGTTAACAGATGAGGAGGCATCCAGGCGTTTGTCGCCGAGTCATCCACTGCATCTAAGCCATAGACGAAAAAATCGTAACACTCTATAGCAGAAAACTGTCACCCACAAATTTAGTAATATTTAATGAGGACAGCAAACGAATGAAAGATTGACGTAAATTGAAATAGAGATAATCCGTGACAAATGATCGGTGTTTCGAATTACTTTCTTACTTTTTATTACATGTTTCTGCATTTATCTTGACGATGATAAACGGTTTCTTTCAGATTATGAAAATCTTAATGTCTATTATAATTGCAGTGCAACTCGTCAGTTGTACCTGCTTTGTTAAATGAATCAGCGATCGGGCTTATAGACGATGCACACGACATACACGCACGACACTTTGAACTGTTGTGTACAACTGTATTAAATCCGAATAATATAATATGAATGAAATTTGAGTTTATTGCAAAAACAAATGCGACAATAGACAGCAATAAAAACATTACAGTTACAGGAGAGTAAAGTTATTGTAAGCAGCAATTATATCCCTTCACAATTTTCTGTGGAGAAAGACTGACAAGAAAAATTAAGTGGCTGATGGGACGTTTGTTAAGACATCAGTTAGCTGCTTCCATGGTAATACAAGGAGGTGTAGAAGGCAGACGCTGTAAGGGGAGACATCGTTGGAATATATCCAACAAATAACTGAGGACGGAGGAAGCAGGGTTCAAGCTCTGCTCGGACATGAAGAGGTTAGTACAAGAGAAGAGTTCCAGGTGGGACACTAAAAAAATCAGATGACTGACGCAAGAAAAAAAAACAGTTGCTACGTGTTCGAGGAGCACAATGATGAGTTAAAAGTTATGTGCTGGCACCCAACTCACCAAATCTGAACCCGATGGAACACATCTAGGATGTGACTCCCTCCAGCGTCCCACTAGGATCAAATGGCTCTGAGCACTATGGGACTTAGCATCTGTGGTCATCAGTCTCCTAGAACTTAGAACTACTTAAACCGAAATAACCTGATTGTAGCGTCTAGAACCACTCGGCCACAAGCCACCAAGGAACCATTGCTTCCATGTCACCAGGCGTCGCCTCTGTTATCCGTGCCGAAGGTAGGCATATCAGCTGTTATGTATGTGATCATAATTTTCTGGCTGATCAGTGAACGTCTGCACGATATTTGTCACGTGCGGTTCTAAGCGCTTCAGTCTGGAACAGCGTGACCGCTATTGTCGTAGGTTCGAATCCTGCCTCGAGCATGGAAGTGTGCCATGTTCTTAGGTTAGTTAGGTTTAAGTAGTTCTAAGTTCTAGGGGACTAATGACCACAGATGTTAAGTCCCGTAGTGCTTAGAGCCATTTGAATTTGTTATTTGCCAATGATCGGATGTCACCTCGACTCAACCTTAGATTGCTGATGGTTAAACCGTTCACCAGTGACGGTTGGTAGCATAATTTTGTATTATTCGTAGCCTGGAAACTATAACTGCGTTAAACGTAAACTAGTTAAGGTATATGAACAAATTAATGACCTCAAAATCTTAGATAATAATTTTTGGCGCCGGCGACTTCCACGCTAAATACTTTAGGTAACAGGAGAATAGCCACGTGTGGAAAAATTACCATATTTCTCACATGTTTAAGGTTTCACATATACGTATCTAAGTGGATGTGATTTTGTTCCTCTGTACTTGTCTGTCTGTGAGTGTGTGTGTGTGTGTGTTGAAAAGAGAGAGAGAGAAACGCCAAGTCGCAAATTATAGCGTTTAGCGCCCCTTTCTTGAAGCACTTCTGTTTACAGTACACCGTGTCTGATAGGTACAGAAGAAGTTTCAGGCTGATTACGGTTGGTTCCTGTTATGAATTCTAAAGTAATTCGATCTATTTTTACTCAAATTATCATTTTATTTTACCGAGACAAGCTGCATGAAGCAGAATTGAAAATGATTAGTGCCATGTGTCGATTATGTAAAAGAAATATACCCGCTCACTTACGATTGTAGCTATTAACGACACAGGTAAACAGCACTTGTCCCCTGGCCCCCGTGTACAAACTTGAAAAACAATCCGACACGAAGATTTGAAATCGAAAATATAATAGAAAGTTAGCCTATAGACCAATGTACAATTTTTTTACGGTACTCATAACATATTGCTACGTGAAATAGGTTACGATCTGTTATTTGTATTTACAGTTCCAGTGATCGGTTAGGAAACTAATCAAAACGAATAACTCTGTATTTTTGCGTCGGATGTCAAAAGTGTCTTCATATGAAATAGCTCTGCAAACAGACTTCAACAATTCGAATTTTGACGCTAGTGGCTACACAGACCCTTCATACTGAAACGTGTCTGACACATGATATTAACACTTGGTACATATACGTATTACCCCGGCAGGCTCACATGTTACAGTAGCCATGAGTATTAAACAGCAGCGCGATACGTGAAGTATGGCGTCATTTGACTAGCACCCGAGGCCTACAAGGTCACATACAAACTCTGTGTTTGTTGTGCGGGCCGGCGCTCGGGTGAGTGATATTTGCGAATAGCAGTGGACAGTGTTGCCTCAGAGGCAGTTTCAGGTAAAGTGCCAGGAAGCATGACGTTTGCTGTACCTAAAGCTACACCAGTTGCGTCAATCAATGAAGCCCATATATTTATTCTCCTGTCCTTCCAAAGCCACACAAAAACTTCGTTCTTTTCTGGGCCTTCCACACTGCTCGTTGCAATGGTAGCTATCCGGTTTGTATTTCACGGCCTCTACAAAACAGTTACCTGTGTAAATTTAATCGTTTTCTATATTAATCTGTCACTACCAGTCTTAGACTGAGCCTGCTGTTCTAATTAAGAAAATTCATAAATGAATCACCGTTCGCTACCAAGGATCTGGGCACATGTTAGCAACAACTGGTAAACTTGACTCGCTCTCTGGAATGGAGGGGGCCACTTAAAGACTCCGTTCTTTTTTTATACTTTACGTAGTGACATTGATTCGGTGACGATGTCGCCAATTACTTCTGTATGGGGAGTTATTTTAGAGTCTGCCGTGATTCATGTATAGATGACTCGCCAAAACAGCTTGTAATCCATATCAAAATTATCCTTTCTACTCTGCGCTACAGAAAGCCATGATCAGTTCATAAACTTGAAAAGTAATGTTTTCTACAAGAATGACGAATTAAATGTACATGCGTTCATTATATCGATGATGGACAACATAACAAACTAAAATACTTCATTCTAATAGTAAAGCTAGGGGCAATCTTCGTAAACTTGAAATCTGCAAGAAATTTTAGAATTCAGGAGGAATGAGGTACTCAACAACTGGCTGATGAGACAGGAGCAGTGTAATACGTACACTGACGTATGAACACTGGTGGTTACGGATATTTATCAGCAGTCGAAATAAAGAAAACCGGAACCATTTTCACAGAAATGGAAAATAATGGTTGTAAATAAAGATTTCGAGGCGAAAATAAGCCAGTGTCTGCTGCTGCAGAGTATCCTTTCAGTTAGCGCTCTCTTTTTAGTCGTCAGCTCATGTCCATAACCTAATTCATCTTTCACCAACTAAATTTCCAAACATGTCATTACCTCAGCTGCTGATATCTTCAAATTAGTCAATTATGGTCTAACACCTACTTATTCGTCGTTGTCTATTTAGACCGACCAACTTTTTATCCTGCATTTACTCTCTCAGTTTATCTTAATTCCAAAAGGTGTTTTATCCTGAAAGTTCCATCACCAGTTTAGCTGATTCATCCCACCAAATACCTTCGCTAAAACTATGTAGAAAATACGTACAAACCATTCTTGTGCGACATGGTCTGTCCTTAAAGCATTGTATAAAAATTGAGGATAGTTATGTGGAAAAAATAGGTCAGTAAAGAACTGAATTTTTGTCATTCACTAATTACTTTAAGCTCAGGAAACATTCGCTGGAACTACAAAATGTGACTGAAACGAATATGTACTAAACTACACACAATATTAAGATACATAATTCTAACACCTATGAAACATAAGATATGCCAACAGTTTCCTATTGAAGTGATGGTTCCGGGGTGTAAAATGGTTAAACTGATTTAAGGCTTGGGGTAGCACACAAGAGATTCAAAGAAAAAGTGAAGCGCTACTGCATGAAAATGTGTTTCGCCTCACAAACCCAAAGTTATCAACTTGATTAGCAATGGAAGAAAGAAATCAGAAACCGCAAATAGGTTAACTCGAACAAATGTGTTGACTAGGAGACAGCTTTCAACAACTTAGACAGCAGTAGGTGATTTGATACCAAACAAATACATACGGGTGAACAGTGAATTGTAGTTGTAATCTAGCACAATAAAAAGGATGTTTCCGCAAGACGTGCAAAATTTAACAGGATATAGAGGATGCTCCACTGAACAATTTGAAGTAGGGACATGTGGTAGGAGAAGTTAAGGAGATAACAAGAACAAAATCAGGTTACAGAGTACTTTTTGTTAGATTAGTTACAGGTAACTGAAAATACCATGACTGAAAAATGAACGCACCATTTGTACTGTATCTTACGAAATGTGCTAAAACTAACGGTTGTCAACTTCAGTGTAAACATGACATCGGTACACAAGATTGTGACACATTGTGACAAATATTCCTGGTGTGTTTCGAATCACATCACAGCCAGCTATAATTCTGGCAGCTAATAGCATTTTCAAACGATCAGGTACAACAAGCCCTGTACTATGACTTTCTAGTAATCTCCTTGTTTCCTTGGATGAAAGAATGAATGTACATGTATATGAACAGAATAGTAGATGTCAACTTGAACGCATGTTAGTTTTAAACAAGCTGGAAAAGAGTAATGCTAGGCAAAGCAGTAGACAAGTTTACTTCCATGTCTCCTGCAACTGGCTTCCCCAACCTCAGTTTCCCTACCTCAAGTTGTACAGTGGAGCATTCTCTACGTCCTGTTACACTTTTGCACGCTCGAACTTAAGCACTCTGTATACAAAATCCATAAGCGGAAAAATTTGAAACTCCTGGTTATTTTACAAACGATGTGAAACGAGATTGGAATTTATCTGAAAATGTATGCGCCTTGTGTATTTAATACGTAAAGGAAAGACTAATGTATAACGAAAGCACTAAAGAAAAAGGGGAGGGGAGACCTGTATGTTGCGTCATGTAGACAATGCTGCTACTCCACAGCGTGAGACTTTATCGTCAGTTGTCATAATTTTGAATAACAGGATTATATGGCACAAAAGAATCCTTATAAATTCACCTACTCTTTCAGAGTTTCGTTTATATTTTTTCTTTCTTCAGTTTCATTTTTTTAATCGCTACTGGGTTTTCTCTGGAAACATTTCGTCTGCATCTATTCTACCATTGTTTATCTTCGAATGTTTGAAACCTGATACAGAATCTGTATTTCGACAGACTTTTTGTGGTAAGGAAATATTTTTCTATTTTTGATTACTAGGCGTAAGCTTGCAATTGCTTTTCTTGTAACACTACGTTTTCAGAAGCCAAATTAAGACTCTTGTCGTAATCCGTTCCTTGAATAGTTTCATATATTTTATTAACTTTTTCTGTAAATGGCATATAAAGAGAGATAATAAACACGAATATCTTTCATACTCTAGTCATATGGGAATAACAAAGGCGTGTCGAGTGATTAGTGGATCACTATATACCGACGAGCCTTACAGTGCTTTGTTCTCTAGATTGCTTACCTCACGGATGCAAAAATTCTCTCGGTAAAACTTATTTTGTGGACTTCCAGAGTAAGAAATGACATACGTTCTGCCAACTGTCTTTTCAAAGAGAGTGGAGGAGCGGACAGTTTCACCCCCTAATCTTTGGAAGGGAAAATGGGCCAAAAAGACAGAACAATCAAGAAGCCGGAAGCAATGAAAATTACGGCCTTTAAGACATATAACGTGTACCCACAGGACTTGTGGACTGTAACTGAAAAAGTGTCATGATGATCTCTCTATTGGCAAAAGCTTCCGGATTATTCCCCCATTAGAATCTTCGAGACTGAACTGCTACCAGAGAGGTTACCATGTGAAAAAGTAGAATTATCAACTATGGCGTGTAATCCTACGAGTCGGAGCTTCCCAAGTCAGAAGTTTGAACCTAGTGCCAGGTAAAAAATCTGAAAAAGGAAGTAAAAAGGGTCGGCCTGATTAAAGTAAAGTGATCAGTAAAGTGAAATCTAAAGGAGATAGTCTCTTCAGACAAATATAGGTTAGCAGCAGCAGAAACAGTTTGACGGGAGCAGAATTCGTTATAAACAGGAAAGAAGGGCAGAGTGTAAGTAACTGTGGGCTGTTCAGTGACACTCATACAATTTTTTTCATCACATTCGACAGCAAACCAACGTCGAAAACGATGCTAAGGTGCATATGCGAACTTGGCGAGCAGAATATGAAAGGTTAGAGGTGATGCATGAGGATATGCAAAGAGCAACTCAGTACACAAAGGAAGATGAAAATCTAACGGTCATGTGATATTGGAAAGTGGAGTAGAAGAAAGGATTACGGTCAAATACTTGGCAATACTTGGCAACAGGAATGAAAGAAGAGAAAGACTGATTGTGGCCTGCAGTACATTTAAGAATTCTATGTTCGAGATACTCAAGAAGCAAAGACACAGAGTCACGGGAAGATTACAGCTGGATTATATACAGGCTAGACAGAGATTACAAATTCATATATTGCACTTGAACGCATATCCAGATGCAGATACCGACTGGCAATTTGTTAAAGAGGAAGAGTAGACTGTAGTTTAGGAGAACTGTGTGGAAGAATCAGCGTTATACTCTATTACTGAGGAAGGCTGTGACTTGGTTGTCTTAAGATCTCTGACGCTATAGATACCACGATAACGAATATCACAGACTCTCCAGTTTCAGTGGAGTGTAGGTCTCTAAATAGTGACACGATCGATACACAAACTTAGTTCACAAGGAAAGTAACTGTGAAAACACATTGGGGAAGAAATACTTCAACTGATGTACGGTGTAAGGAAGCACAAACATGTACAGGGAAAGACAGGAACTTCTTTTTCTCTATCTATTATACCCTTTTTTGTAGCACTTATGTCTACATTCTCAATTATAGGCTGAAAGTATTCCAGTTTTTGTCATTTTACCATGTAAACTCCGCAGCTAGTGGTCTTGCGGTAGCGTTCTCACTTCCCACGCCTGGGGCCCCGGGTTCGATTCCCGGCGGGCCCGGAGATTTTTCCTGCCTCGAGGTGACTGGATGTTGTTGTGACGTCTTCATCATCATCATTCATCCCCATTACGGTCGGAGGAAGGCAATGGCAAACCACCACCGCCAAGACCTTGCCTAGTACGGCGGCGCGGGTCTCCCGCGTCGTCCCGCACGCTCTCCGGAGTATGGGATGTCATCGTCATCACCATGTAAAGTTCTCTCTACAGTGCAGCAGTAATCCGAAAGAGGACGGACAAACGAAATGTAGGTAGTCTCTTTAGTGGATCTGTTGCATGTTCTAAGTGTTCTGCCAACAAATAACAGTCGTTGTGTCACCCTCCCAACAATATTTTCTATGTGTTCTTTCCAATTTAAGTTGTTCGTATTTGTAGTGTCAAGATACACTCCTGGAAATTGAAATAAGAACACCGTGAATTCATTGTCCCAGGAAGGGGAAACTTTATTGACACATTCCTGGGATCAGATACATCACATGATCACACTGACAGAACCACAGGCACATAGACACAGGCAACAGAGCATGCACAATGTCGGCACTAGTACAGTGTATATCCACGTTTCGCAGCAATGCAGGCTGCTATTCTCCCATGGAGACGATCGTAGAGATGCTGGATGTAGTACTGTGGAACGGCTTGCCATGCCATTTCCACCTGGCGCCTAAGTTGGACCAGCGTTCGTGCTGGACGTGCAGACCGCGTGAGACGACGCTTCATCCAGTCCCAAACATGCTCAATGGGGGACAGATCCGGAGATCTTGCTGGCCAGGGTAATTCACTTACACCTTCTAGAGCACGTTGGGTGGCACGGGATACATGCGGACGTGCATTGTCCTGTTGGAACAGCAAGTTCCCTTGCCGGTCTAGGAATGGTAGAACGATGGGTTCGATGACGGTTTGGATGTACCGTGCACTATTCAGTGTCCCCTCGACGATCAACAGAGGTGTACGGCCAGTGTAGGAGATCGCTCCACACACCATGATGCCGGGTGTTGGCCCTGTGTGCCTCGGTCGTATGCAGTCCTGATTGTGGCGCTCACCTGCACGGCGCCAAACATGCATACGACCATCATCGGCACCAAGGCAGAAGCGACTCTCATCGCTGAAGACGACACGTCTCCATTCGTCCCTGCATTCACGCCTGTCGCGACACCACTGGAGGCGGGCTGCACGATGTTGGGGCGTGAGCGGAAGACGGCCTAACGGCGTGCGGGACCGTAGCCCAGCTTCATGGAGACGGTTGCGAATGGTCCTCGCCGATACCCCAGGAGCAACAGTGTCCCTAATTTGCTGGGAAGTGGCGGTGCGGTCCCCTAGGGCACTGCGTAGGATCCTACGGTCTTGGCGTGATCCGTGCGTCGCTGCGGTCCGGACCCAGGTCGACGGGCACGTGCACCTTCCGCCGACCACTGGCGACCACATCGATGTACTGTGGAGACCTCACGCCCCACGTCTTGAGCAATTCGGCGGTACGTCCACCCGGCCTCCCGCATGCCCACTATACGCCCTCGCTCATAAGTCCGTCAACTGCACATACGGTTCACGTCCATGCTGTCGCGGCATGCTACCAGTGTTAAAGACTGCGATGGAGATCCGTATGCCACGGCAAACTGGCTGACACTGACGGCGGCGGTGCACAAATGCTGCGCAGCTAGCGCCATTCGACGGCCAACACCGCGGTTCCTGGTGTGTCCGCTGTGCCGTGCGTGTGATCATTGCTTGTACAGCCCTCTCGCAGTGTCCGGAGCAAGTATGGTGGCTCTGACACACCGGTGTCAATGTGTTCTTTTTTCCATTTCCAGGAGTGTATTTACTTGAATATACTGCCTTTGAATTTGAGTGACTTATCGTGTAACCCCCCACCCATGAACCATGGACCTTGCCGTTGGTGGAGAGGCTTGCGTGCCTCAGCGATACAGATAGCCGTACCGTAGGTGCAACCACAACGGAGGGGTATCTGTTGAGAGGCCAGACAAACGTGTGGTTCCTGAGGAGGGGCAGCAGCCTTTTCAGTAGTTGCAAGGGCAACAGTCTGGATGATTGACAATCCTGGCCTTGTAACAATAACAAAAACGGCCTTGCTGTGCTGGGACTGCGAACGGCTGAAAGCAAGGGGAAACTACGGCCGTATTTTTTCCCGAGGGCATGCAGCTTTACTGTATGAAAGCATGGAGAGCTCCATCAAACCAGTCTCAGGACTGAAGACCGCAACAACAACAACATCGTATAACCGAATTTTAACTGATTCCCTTTAGCACTCATGTGAATGAAGTCACACTTCTCATTATTCAAGGTGAATTTCTGATTTTTGCATTATACAGATGTCTTATCTAAATCGTTTCCCAACTGGTTTTGATGCTCTGGCCAATGTACTACACGATAAACAACAGCATCATTGGAAAGTACTCTAAAACGGCTGCTCAGACTGTATCCAAAATCGTTTCTACATGGGAGGAGCTGCAGAGTGCCTGTAACACCACCTTGGAGCACGCCAGAAATCACTTCTGTTTTACTCGATGACTTTCCACTAAAGGTGACCTCTCTGACAGGAAATCACGAATTCAGTCACTTAACTGAGACGATATAACATAAACATGAAATTTCATTGCAAGCCGATTGTATGGCACAGTGTCAAAAGCCCTTTGGAAATCTAGAAATACGGAATCAATTTGTGATCCCTTGTCAGTAGCACTTAACACTTCGTTTGTGTAAAGACCTAGTTGTGTTTCGCAAGAACGATGTTTTCTACATCCGTGTTGACTGTCCTTAATAGACCGCTCTCTTCGAGGTAATCCATAAATTTCGAACACAATATATGTTCCAAAATCCCGCTGCATATCCACATTAAGGATATGGCCTAGTAATTTAGTAGATTACCCCTACTATCTTTCTTGACTGTTAGTGTGACCTGTGCAGTTTTCCAGTCTTTGGGTACGTATCTCTCTTCGATCGAGCGGTTGTATATGATTGTTAAATAGGAAGGTATTTCTTCAGCTTACTCTGTAAGAAACCTAATTGATATACAGTCTGGACCAGAAGACGTACTTTCGTTATGTGATTTAAGTTTTTTCACTACTCCGAGGGTATCTACTTCCTGGTTACTCTTGTTGGCAGCTGTTCTCGATTCGAATCCTGGAATATTTACTTTGACTTCTTTGCTGAAGGAATTTAGAAAGGCTGAGTTTAGTAACTCTGCTTTGGTATCACTGTCGTCGATAGTATTTCCGTTGCAATCGCACAGGGAAGGTACTGAGTGGGCCTTGCCGCTAGCGTACTTTACATACGATCAGAACATATTTGAATTTTTGGCTAAGTTTCCAGATATACTTTTGTTGTGCAAACTGTTATGTGAGTCTCGAATTGATGTACGGACTACATTTAGAGCTTATGTAAAAGATCCCCAGTCTAGGAAATTTTGCGTTACTTTAGATTTAGCACACTTTTCCACATGATCAGGATTCATGCACTTAACTGTTTTTAGTCATCCGCTTTTTATTTTGTCGTTAATTTCATTTCTGGTGCTCCTCATTACTTTGACTGAGAATAGTGGCGTACACCTGTATTCCAGTTTACAGAATCTTAAGGATGGCTGTAGGTGTACTAGTTCATTACATAAATTACAGGAAGGACATGTAGGAAAGACATGGAGACCAACTGAAGTACTGGCCCTTTCGTGAGCTCAGGAATGACCACAATATTTTCATCGAGCTTTGTAGTAAACAAGGAAGAGGAAAAAAGAAGACTCCTCATTACAGTCACCTGTCTTACTTTCACTCTTTTTTCTGTACCAATCAGCCAGTTCATTTCATGTAACAGGTCCTGTAATTCTTCTTCACTTTCACTGAGAATATAAATGCCATCACCGAATCATATCGTTGACATACTTTCACCCCGAATCTAACTCCTCCCTTGAACCTTTCTTTTCTTTCCGTCATTACTTTCTTAACGTCAGTTTGAACAACAGCGGCGATAATCTGCATCTTACCTTATAACATTCTAACCCGAACTCTTCGCTCTTGGTGTTACATTCATACTGCCAATCCTCCGGTTTTTATTTCCTTTTTTCTGTTTGTGAGTTATCAGTCTGGTTTGATGCGGTCAGCCACAATTTTCCTCTCCTGCGCTAAGCTCTTCATCGCCGAGTAACACTTGCACCTTATTTCCTCCATTATTTGTTGGATGAAGGCAAATCTCTGTCTACACGGATAGTTTTAACGCACTACAGCTCCGTCTAGTAACATAGACGATATTCTGGATGTCTTAACATATGTCCCACTATCATGTCCCTTCTTCTTGTCAGTTTTTCCGTATCACCCTTTCTTCGCCGATTCTGCGGAGAACTCCATTCTTTATCTTATCACTCCACTTAATATTCATCATCATAATTTAAGACTGATTAAGCCTTTCAGCGTTCAGTCTGGTGCATAGTCCCCTTATAAAATTCCTCCATGATCCGCTATGCAATGCTAACATTGGTGCCTCTTCTGATGTTAAGCCTATTACTTCAAAATCATTCTTAACCGAATCCAGGTACCTTCTCCTTGGTCTACCCCGACTCCACCTATCCTCTACTACTGAACCCATGAGTCTCTTGGGTAACCTTGCTTCTCCCATACGTGTAACATGATCCCACCAGCTAAGCCTGTTCGCCCTGACTGCTACATCTATAGAGTTCATTCCCAGTTTTTCTTTGATTTCCTCATGGTGGACACCCTCTTGCCATTCTCCCCATCTACTAGTACCTTCAATCATCCTAGCTACTTTCATATCCGTAACCTCAACCTTACTGATAAGGTTACCTAAATCCACCCAGCTTTCGCTACCATACAACAGAGTTGGTCGAAAGATTGAACGGTGCACAGATAACTTAGTTGCAGTACTGACTTCCTTCTTGCAGAAGAGAGTAGATCGTAGCTGAGCGCTCACTGCATTAGCTTAGCTACACCTCGCTTCCAGTTCTTTCACTATATTGCCATCCTGTGAGAATATGCATCCTAAGTACTTGAAACCGTCCACCTGTTCTAACTTTGTTCCTCCTATTTGGCACTCAATTCATTTATATCTCTTTCCCACTGACATTACTTTCGTTTTGGAGATGCTAATCTTCATACCACAGTTCTTAGATTTCTAATCTAGCTCTGAAATATTACCTTGCAAACTTTCAATCGAATCTGCCATCACAACTAAGTCATCCGAATATGCGAGACTGCTTATTTTGTGTTCACGTATCTTAATCTCACCCAGCCATTCTATTGTTTTCAACATATGATCCATAAATAACATGAACAACAGTGGAGACAGGTTGCAGCCTTGTCTTACCCCTGAAGCTACTCTGAACCATGAACTCAATTTACTGTCAACTCTAACTGCTGTCTGACTATCTATGAAAAGACCTTTAATTGCTTGCAAAAGTTTGCCTCCAATTCCTTAATCTCGTAGAAAAGACAATAACTTCCTCCTAGGAACCCGGTCATATGCCTTTTCTAGATCTATAAAGCATAGATACAATTCCCTGTTCCACTCGTAACACTTCTCCATTATTTGCCGTGAGCTAAAGATCTGGTCCTGACAGCCTCTAAGAGGCCTATATCCACACTGATTTTCATCCAATTTGTCCTCAACTAATACTCGCACTTTCCTTTGACAATACCTGAGAAGATTTTTACCCACAACGCTGATTAAACAGCTACCTCTGTAGTTGTTACAATCTTTTCTGTTTCCATGTTTAAAGATTGGTGTGATTACTGATTTAGTCCAGTTTCATGGAACATGTCCCGACTCCCACGCCATTTAAATTATCCATTTAAGACCTGACATTCCACTGTATGTGAGTAGTTGCGACTTAATTTCAACCACCCCAGCCGCTTTATTGCACTTTAATCTATTTACCATTTTCTCCCCTTCCTCAAATGTGATCCTTTTCCCATCATAATTCCTATCCCATTGTACATCGAAATCTGAAACATTACATATTGTCACCTACATTTGGCAACTCTTCAAAATATTCATTCCATCTTCCCAATGCATCAACAGGATTCATGAGCATTTTTCCTGACCTGTCCAAAATACTTATCATTTCCTTCTTACCTCCCTTTCGAAGACTGATAATTACGCTCCAGAATGGTTTTCCAGCAGCTTGACCCAAAGTCTCCAATCTGTTTCCAAAGTCTTCCCAAGATTTCTTCTAGGATGCACCAATTATGTGTTTGGCTTTGTTTCTTTCTTCAACATAACTTTCTCCGTGTACCTGAGTTCTAGTATGTATGTATTTTTTATACACCTTTTTCCTTTTACAGGCTGCCTTGACTGTGTCATTCCACCAACCTGTTTGCTTCATCCTAGCTTTGCACTCTACTGTTCCAAGACATTCTTTAACTGCTTCTAGTATTGTGTCCCTGTACCTTGTCCATTCCTTTTCCTATGCTGTAATTCACGACATTCAACTAACTGGTACCTTTCTGAGATCACTGTTATGTACTTGTGCCTGATTTCCTTATCCTGAAATTTCTCCACTCTTATCCTCCTACATAGGGACCTGACTTCCTGCACTTTCAGCCTCACAATACCTATTTCACTGCAGATTAAATAGTGATCAGTGTCATCAAAGAATCCCCTGAATACACGTGTGTCCCTCACAGCCTTCCTCAATTTCTGATCTGTTATTATATATCCAATGACAGATCTGGTTCCCCTGCCTTCCCAAGTATAGTGGTGAATGCTCTTATGTTAAAAAAAGGATTTTGTGATTACTAAGCCCATACTGGCACAGAAATCCAAGAGTTGTTTCCAGTTCCTGTTGGCCTTCATATCTTCACCAAATTTACCCATAACCTTTTCATACCCTCCTGTTCGATTTCCAATCCTGGCATTACAATCACCCATGAGCTGAACACTGTCCTTGTCCTTTACTCTAACAACTACATCACTGAGTGTGTCATAAAAACTATCCATCTTATCTTGATCTGTCCCTTCACAATGCGAATATACTGACACAATCCTAATTTTCTTGCTAGACACTGTCACATCTATCCACATCAGTTGTTCGTTTACATACCTTATTCCAACTACGCTGGGTTCCATTTCTTTCCTGATGTAAAGCCCTACACCCAATTGTGCTATTCCTGTTTTGACTCCTGACAGGTAGACCTTGTATTCTCCCACTTCCTCTTCTTTCTCATCCCTATTCGAATGTCACTAACAGCTAAAACCTCCAACTCCATCTTACCTGCAGCCTCTGCCATCTCTAACTTCCTCCCAGAGTAGCCCCCACTGATATTAATAGCTCCCCATCTCGTTACCATTCGTTTGCCGAGTCGTATCTTAGGAGTCCCTGGTTTGTCCATTAGAGGTGGGACCCCGTCACCTCCAAAGGTCCGAGGCATTTTGTTCTCATTGTTGCTAGCACCACATTTAAATTACCATGGAAGCAGGTTGCTAGCCTTACTTGCCCCAGGTCCCATTGAGTTTTACTCCTAACGGTTGATGGACTGACTGGTGAATTTGGTAGTCTTTGCCGTTTGAGCACAAAGGTGACCACGACTCAGAATATGTCCGAGATGCCCAGCCTTATCCCAAAGTAACTGGTATCCCGACTGTCAGGACAACTTACTTGGCCACTCATACGTTGCCTGTGGTTCATGAACTAGGGCATGACAACAGGAACCCACACTATGAACTACTTAATATTCAACATCTCAAATTCTTGGATTCTCATCTATACTGGTTTTCACTCTGTCCATGATTCACTACCATACAATCTTGTGCTCCAGTCATACAAGAAACATCTTCCTCAAATTATGGCCTGTCTTTGATACCATGAATGTTCTCTTTACCTGCGCTAGTCTGATTTTTATGTCCTCCTTGTTTCATCTGTTTTGAGATATTTTACTTCAAAGGTAGCACAATTCCTCAAATTCGTTTACTTCATCACCAATTTTGATGCCAGGATTTTTCCGTATTCACATCTCTGCTACATCTCGATACTTGTGCCTTTCCGGTATACCCTCAGTCCATATTCTATATTCACTAGGCCATTCATTACATCGATCAACAAATCTTACCACTGATATCCTTTTACCGTCAGTTTCAATCCCACTCTTGAACCTTTTATTTTTACCTTATTCATTGCTCGTTACATTTTTAGTTTTAACAATACGAGGGAATGACTGCATCCCTCCGTACTCGCTTTTTAATCCAAGAACTTCCTTTTTGATCTTCCAGTTCTCTATCCGCCAGTTCCTACTGCTTACTCTTATTTTTCTCAGAATTCAGAAGTCTTGCTGGATTTTACACTGTCAGGCGCTATTTCTAGGACGATGAATCTTACGAGCTTGTCTTTATTTCTCTTGAGCCTTGCTGCCAATATCAGGCTCAGTGGGAAAACTGCCTCTCTGATATGCGGTGTGATGGTATGTCACCAGTCTCATAGAAACTTCACATAGACTTGAACAGTAGTTTCGTTGGCACTTTCGTAAATGTCCTCAGCAATTGCTTTCTTATTTTGATCTCTTTATACAGACATTCTATGTAATTTTTTCAACCAGCTTAAATATATGATTAGTCAATCACATATTTCGTGCTACCATTTAGCCTTGAATGTCCTGCAATTTTTGTATATTTCATTCCCTCGTGACCTCCATCACTGTAATGCTCAATTTCCCGCGTCATTTTGGTGCTGCATTCTTGCGTCGATCAACTGAAGTATTTCATCTGTTAACCATGCTTTCTTCACAGTTACCTTCCTTGTACCTATGTCTGTCCGTTACCTATGTTTGCCCTCTTGAAATGTATTCACTCCCCTTCTACTGAACTGCTTGCTCTTGTGTTCGTTATCGCAGTCTCCACCTCCTTAGCGCATGTCTGATGCGCCTCGTTATTCCTGAGTACTTCAGTATTCTACATACTTCTTCGTCAATTCTTTTGTAGTATTCTCTTAAACTTGAGGCTAGTCTTCATAATTACTACATTGCCATCTTAATGTACGTATGGTTTATTACTCTCACATTTTGCTCAGAATTTCAAACATCTTGCACTATTTTACTTCGATAGATACTTTTTCTATATCTACAGAAACTATGAACGCGTCTTAATTTTTGTTAGGTCTTATTTTCATTACCAGTTGTAAAGTCAGAACCATCTTTCCGAAGGCTTTACAGATCGACATGTAAAGGATCTATAATTTTCTTCTCCGTTATTCTGTATTTTACACTTGTTTGCAACTTGGATACAAGAGCTTTTAAACTGAATGACTGATAGATTTCGCACCAATCTGCCCCTTCCGTCATTCGGATTGTACATATAGCTTTTTTCCGAAAGTCTGAAGGCATTTCATTAAGTCCCACAGATTCTGCACTGATATTGAAATAATCATTTGGATGCTACCTAAACCAAATATTTTGGAAATGCCGACGGGATGTCCTCTACCTATTGAGTCTTATTTGATCGCAAGTTTTCCGAAACTCTATAACAAATGATGATACTGGTCCCCCATGGTACACAAAACGGGTCATATTGCTGTGGCAGAAGCAACGAAAACATCCTGCCAAATTTAAAAGAACACAAAATGCCCAAGGCTGGCAAAATTTTGCAGAAGTTCGAAATATAGCGCATACTTAAATCGGAGATGCTTTTAATAATTTCCACAGCGAAATTCTGTCTCGAAATCTGACAGAAAGCTCAAAGAGATCTTTGTCACACATAAAGCACACCAATGGCAAGGAGCAATCAATACCTTTACTGCACGATAGCAACTTTAAAGTTACTGATGACAGTGCCACTAAAGCAGAGTTATTAAACACGGTTTTCCGAAGCTCCTTCACCAAAGAACAAGAAGTCAATATTCCTGAATTGCAAACAAGAACAACTGCCAAAATGACAACATAGAAGTAGATATCCTCGGTGTAACAAAGAAGCTTCAATTACTTAATAAAGCTAATGCATCAGGTCCAGAATGTGTACCGGTCAGGTATGCTGATACAATAGCCCCATATTTAGCAATTATGTACAACCACTTGCTCACAGAATGATCCATACCTAAAGACGAGAAAATTGCTCATGTGACACCAATACCCAAAAAGGGAAGTAGGAGTAATTCTCTGAATTCAAGCCCATATCACTAACGTCGATTAGCAGTATGGTTTTGGAACATATACTAAATTCGAACATTATGAAGTACCTCGAAGAAAACGATTTATTGATCACAGCATGAAGCAAAGCAAGCGCTGTATCATGTATAAGATACAGAGGCGAGCGAGTGCACGGGACTTACCCTAGTTCACTGCTAGTAGCGTCACGTCATCGTAACGCGCCTGCATGTAGTATTGCACC
The DNA here is from genome assembly GCF_023897955.1 of Schistocerca gregaria. Lineage (NCBI taxonomy): Eukaryota > Metazoa > Arthropoda > Insecta > Orthoptera > Acrididae > Schistocerca > Schistocerca gregaria. The sequence goes on from NC_064923.1 coordinate 531,985,659, forward strand.
ACATTTAACATAAAAGTAAAAATTAAGATTTGTGTGTAAAACTTTGTTAAAGTATAGTTCTATGTAATAATGTTTCAGGTAACAAATCTTAATGTTATAAAATTAGTAGTTTACGTAAAATTCACGTTTTGAAAGAAAAATAGGAGGCGCTAAATAATGACGCTAGGAAGCCAAAATTTGGCGAGAAGGTGCAGTAAGAAGTCATTAATGAGTGGTGCTGGTTTCCAAAACCATAAAACTAAAATTGACTCCAGAATCCGCGTTTTTCGGAAAAATCAGAGGCGCGAAATAATAGAGCTACAATATTGAAAATTGGTAGGATGCTTCAGTTCACCCTAATAATAATAATGGAAATACCACAATCAGTTACCTCTTCTAGTTTTTTAGTAATTTAGTAAAAACTACTTTTGTGAGTAAAATGTACATAAGCATTATAGATTAAGTACTTTAAATTTTAATGATAAAACAAATTCTTTAAGACCAATGATCAGATAGGACAATTAACAAAGCTACACCAAGTTTTAGTCTTGTAGCATAATTAACAGCTGATACAAGTCTTGATAAAGCTATGGTTCAGAGGTAACAATCTACCGTTAGTTCCATTGTAAAAATTCTAGAGAGTAAAGTTTTAATTTTAGCGGGCTGAGATTTTCTACGTGCTTCTGTACTGCTCAGATGTATGTATACAAAAATTGAGAAGTTTGTAAAGCTATTATTAAATGTGATATTTAAGATTATGTGCCTGAGATAGCGGTCATTTGGAGGCCGCAGGCATCTGCATATGAACGGAAAGAACATATGCTCTCTTGGCGGTACGCGCCGGAGCTATATAAAAAGAGCGGCAGAGGCAGTAGTAAGCTCACTCCGCATTAGACCAACGCCTAGTCCACGCGAGCTTAACGTCCGATCGCGCCTCGCCTCGGGTGACGTCATAGCGGGCTGTGACATGCGCGTACTTAGCAATGTAAACGGACATTGAAAATCGCGAGGACTGTACACCGTCCTGGATCGTTTAGACTTCGGTAACAAACTGTTATTGTGCCGTCCGTGTGAAGTATAATTCCGCGTGGCAAGTGGTGACTAACTCCACTTTTAAGGCGAGCATTAATTTTTTTTTTTTACATTATTGCGAACTATTAATAGAGTACCGTTAGTTAGAGTAATGAACTATTCGGGAGGAACTTGCTGTAGAAGTCGCCTCTGAACTATTAAACGATTGGCTGAATTAACAATATTTAATGTCTTTAGCATTTTCAGAAGTTTCGAGTAATTTGTGTGAGCCTTTAAGATAATAAAATCTTGTTTGGAACTTTAAATTTTATTGAAGCAGCCCTAATCCCGTGAAGAACTATGGATATTTTTCGTTTAGCTGGGCTGTACAGGAATGTGGCCGTGCAGACTGGGAACTAAGGTCAGTAAGTTTCCCTTCGCTTTCTGACTGGCCACCAAATTAGTTGCCAGGCTCGCGTGATTTAAGGTGGCAATGTTCAACTTTCATTCAACATTAAACGACTTCTTCGCCGTCCCACATATGTTTCATCGGCAATAGTCTGTTACGTGAAATGAACATTCAAACAACTCATTCGACGACTTCTTCGCCGCCCCACATATGGTGCATCGGCCGGGAAAACTGAATTAAAAGCAAATAAAAGTGCTCGATGTGTGAAAGCGATTGGTATAAATTAACGAACTCGGTAGGCAATAACAGGACACTGAATTGAACTAGTGTGGGAACAGTGTTACCAGTAAAGGCAGGTGTAGTGTATAAACAATAAGTGTCTACCGCTGTACGTTGGTTAGTGACGATGGTGAGGAAGGCGACGATGCTGGATCGCGGCTGCCGACGGCGCTGAGACTAAAGGAAGACGGTGCGTCATCGCGGAGCTGCGCTGATCTGCGAGACAGCTGCCGGCTGCGCCGAGCGGTCAACGGTGCCTTGCTGCCCCCCCCCCCCCCCCCCCCCCTGGAGCTATTGCAGTAGGCGATTCCTGTGGCGGTACTCGACGCTACGGCTGCTGCTGCTGCCTTCAATACGTCGCGACGCGTCGCATCACGATTGCTGGTACACCGCGACGACATCATTCGTCGAAATCAAGCATTTAAGTTAAGTCAAAGACTTTTAAAATATCTATTAACTGCTGCTAACAAACTAAAAGATATGGAAAGTAGTGTACATTTCAGAAGGGAACCGGTCTCTGACCAAGAATCCTCAGGATCAGGAATTGAGTTTAATGAGGATGGTTCCATTAATCCCTCAAATATTGAACTAGAACGTAATTTGTCACCAGTAAATTATGACTTTAATTTAAATGAGAGTGCAGGGATGCAATCAATAAGTGAAATAGAAGTCAAAAGGGAGCCAGTAGAGTTGCTAACTTTGTCAGGTAGTGAAACTGAGCTCAATATATCTCCAGCTCAGTCAAGTCAAGAGATACAAAGTATCAAGGTAGAAGCTCCGGATTGGATGCAAATACTGTTTGCCAAACTCGAATCAAACCAAAATAAAATTGAGGCTAAAATTGAAAATAGTAATAAAGAGTTGGAGAATAAAATTGAGGTTAGTAATAAAGGGTTGGAAAATAAAATTGAAAATAGTAATAAAGAGTTGGAGAATAAAATTGAGGTTAGTAATAAAGGGTTGGAAAATAAAATTGAGGATAGTAATAAAGAACTAAAAGAAGAACTGCAATCAAAATGGAATAGTTTGAATTATAAGATAGATGCTATTCATCATGACATTCAAGTAAAAGTAGGGCAACAGTTAACTAAAATGCATAGTACTTTCAAATGTGAAATAGATCAAATTCAAAAAAATTATCAAGAGGCAGATGAACTTTTGGAAGTGAGGTTGTCCGAAAGATTGAGCAACGAGTCCAAACTTTGCTCTGACAAAGTTAAAGAGGTACAAATTAAAGTAGATACTTGTCAGAAAAACATTGAGAAAGTAAAAGAAACCTGTACCGAAAATCGTGGTGCAGTGGAACAAAGATGTTCTGCCAGGATAGAAGCAGTAGAGTCACAAGTAGAGGAATTAAATACTAACATTGCTAACCTAGAAAATAGAGTAACCTCTGTTAATTCTAGTCATTCTACTGTACAGCATGTGACTTCAGTTGACGCCGCTTTTATAGGGTGTCGACAGTTTTTGCGCTTTGATCCTGATAAGTACATTCACCCTCTTGAATTTTGGAATGACTTTGAGGATGTTCTCCCCAACACTTGGTCAGAAAGAGAAAAAATTTCATTTATAAGAAGTCATTTGTCAGGTGATGCTTTGCGATGGTCAGCGGATGTAATGATCAAATGTAAAACTTTATCTGAATTTAAGTCTGCATTTCTCAACGAATACTGGTCACATAACAAACAAAATGATGTGTTAAGGGAATTCTGGAGTGGTAAGAAGTTTTTCCCAGGGCGTGAATCAGTAAAGGATTTCGCTAGGAAGTGGGTTTCAAGACTGTCACATTTGACAGAAAAGATGAAGCCAGATATGATCATTATGGGTTTAGAAGGTAAGCTGCCGTGGTACTGGCAGAAGAGGATCATTTCCGCCCCTAGAGATAATATAGACAAATTTATTGAATATCTGGAAAGAGTGGAAAGAGTAGCTGCTGCTGAGGAGCAGGTGCAGCAGAATAACAAATCTTCTAACAATCACGTACAAAATAATGGAAACGTGAACGTTAGAAATATGGAAGTTAGGCACACCAAAACAAACTATCGAAACCAAAGCCGTGGCAGAGGAAGAGGGGGTAGATACTCACCACGCTTTCGTAACAACTACTATGACGAAAGTGGAGAAGTAAATACTATGCCATTAAGACAAGAAGGGAGTCATGATGCTACTATATCTAGTGGTATCACAGATGAACACAACAGGCCGCGTGTGGGAAACTAAATCCCGTCTATGAGGAAACTGGCGCTCACCAGGCGGTAACAGTAACACAGCCAGTAACGGAAACACAGACAATCAGCCAACATACACAGACAGACAACATGGATGACGAAATAAATACAGATAATACCAGTGATGTGTTAAGCCACTCTCACAAAATAGTGGATAGTATTTTGGATACACTAGAAAAATGGGTCAAGGAAGAACAGGAACTCAAGGTAGATAATGGGGAAGAAATAGATAATGGGTTTGAGTCTGATGGGAATAATGATGAAGTAAAAGCTTACATCTTCGATGAAAATGGCAATCTAAAAGCTGAAGTAGAAGTAGCAGAAGTGGAATCAGTACTGCAAAACTTTAGAGAGGAGGAAATGATGAATGAAGGGGGTAGAAATAGTAACGAGGTGAAAGAATCTAGTAGCTGTGTAAACGTGCCACAAATGGTTGAAGGTGACGACATTCTTATGAACAGCAATGTTGCGCAGGGACGCAGTTGCTCAGAGGTAGAGGATAGTTTGGCTGATGTGCAGCAAACAAAAGTAGAAAAAGTCGTCAGATGCTTCGATTTAAAGTTAGTGGACAGATTAGAGAAAGCAGCTAAGATTATAGAGCATGATGAGCCCCAGGATGTAAATGTAAATGTAATTGCAACTGATCAGAATTACTTTAGCTGGAAGAACATAGAACGAGATTTATTAGACGAGGTGTGTGAGCAACCTGTTCAAAGTAAAATAACTCACCCTGTTATCAAAGTAAACATATCAGGGGCTTCCCCCACTAGTTTTAAAATTGGTGAGCTAGTGCTGGTCAAAACAAAAGAAAAATCAAAGAAAATTTCTGCAGAAACTAAAAAGTTTATGCATGTATATCATGGACCATTTAGAATAGTAAGTAAACCTCATGCAAATGCCTATCGTTTGGAATATCCAAAGAGTAAGAGAGAACTAGGTCTAAGAAATATTGTGGATCTAAAGGAATTTAAAATTAACAGTAATTAATTACTGTAGGGAGTCTGCCACTCTTTGGCGGATACACGGTTTGGCGTACCGTGCAGTCCCAGCTGGGTGAAACTTTATTTCCTTTTCAAGTTTCATTCCCTTCTTCTGGTATCATAACAGGTAAGAATCACATATGTCTTCATGTTGTATATATGCTATTAGGTTTTAAGTATTCTTAGTAAGGATCTACCTAGTGAATGGCAAAACAAAAGTCTGAGTACCAATAAGAGGCAAACATGGCTAAAATAAATAAATTAAAATATTTCATGTAATTGTAAAGGGTTAGAAACTACAACTAAGATAGACACTTTGCAGTATACGAAGTACGGTATGAATATGAATAATCCATGAGATTATGCAGAAGGTAGTATGTTGCTAGAAATAAGGTTGTCTGAAGGAAAACAGCGTAAGAAGGTAATGCTCATAGAGGCAAGCAATGGCGTTTTAGAATTAAATAAATGGAGATGTGTGGAAGTGGTGTGAGGATCGCACCAAATATATAGAAACAGGACGTCAATAGGCTGACAAAAGGAAAAGGGAGAAAGAAGTGGAGAAATGAAGTATTTTGAATCTGGAAGAAAAGGGAGAAAATGAATGAGGTGAAGAAGTGAAGTAAGTAAATTGAAGTAAATGATGTAGGATTAAAGTATAATTCCCTCACGTCTCGTGAAATGGTGAAAAACGCTAAATCTTGCTTGAGGCAAATAAATAGTTAAACAGACAACAGAAACACACAAATATTGGAAAATGCAGAAATTTGGAATCGGTATACTGAAAATAACTAATTTCTTTAGTAATTCATACAATAAAGCAAAGTGCTGGTCAGCAAATGACTTCTTTGATGAACTAATCCATACGATAATTAAGCCAGAGTACATTAAAACTAAAAGGTTACTCAATTTTCTAAGTTGAAGCAAGATCTTAATATATTAATTTGCTAAAAGAATTTTCACTATTTAGGAACCTAAAAGATTATTTATGAAAGAAGAAAGTAGGAGCTATTGTATCAGATACGACTTAGTGCTAAATGTCTTTCTGACAACTTCACAATTAGTAAAATAGTGCCAGAATATAAACTATAAAATGTACTTTGTCCTACCTTAGATATAAGTTGAAAACAGAAACTTAGACTGTATTGTCTGTTTCTCAGGGACATGCAGGCTGCATGAATGACTGACAACAAGCGGTAGGGAGATTGGAAGTAGAGACGCAAACCACAGTGAATACAATTTCCTCCCACAATTTTGTCAATCAGTGAAATTAAATGAGTGTTACAATAGGACACCCACCACAGTGCCGAGTATTATAGTAAAAGAAAAATGTGAGTGCGTTGCTGTGATAAAAGTCGTGTATATTTTGTTTTTCAGGAAGAGACTGATTTTAAAGAAAAAAAAATAACTATTTTGTAACCATTGAAAAATTTATATTTCCATGTAAATGTATGTAAATAATTTGTGAATATCTTCTGTACTAGGTTTTCTATGTGTATATGAGTATGGTTATTTTGTGTATGTAGTAATAAGGAATTTCCTAAGAAGAAGCAACTTAAGTTGAAAGAGGTATACTAAAGTAATCCATCGCTTGTTTGTTCTTTTAGAAATTTAATTTTGTTCAAAAATAGATTTTCACGAAAATTAAAAAGGGGGTGATGAAGCAAAGCAAGCGCTGTATCATGTATAAGATACAGAGGCGAGCGAGTGCACGGGACTTACCCTAGTTCACTGCTAGTAGCGTCACGTCATCGTAACGCGCCTGCATGTAGTATTGCACCACATTTAACATAAAAGTAAAAATTAAGATTTGTGTGTAAAACTTTGTTAAAGTATAGTTCTATGTAATAATGTTTCAGGTAACAAATCTTAATGTTATAAAATTAGTAGTTTACGTAAAATTCACGTTTTGAAAGAAAAATAGGAGGCGCTAAATAATGACGCTAGGAAGCCAAAATTTGGTGAGAAGGTGCAGTAAGAAGTCATTAATGAGTGGTGCTGGTTTCCAAAACCATAAAACTAAAATTGACTCCAGAATCCGCGTTTTTCGGAAAAATCAGAGGCGCGAAATAATAGAGCTACAATATTGAAAGTTGGTAGGATGCTTCAGTTCACCCTAATAATAATAATGGAAATACCACAATCAGTTACCTCTTCTAGTTTTTTAGTAATTTAGTAAAAACTACTTTTGTGAGTAAAATGTACATAAGCATTATAGATTAAGTACTTTAAATTTTAATGATAAAACAAATTCTTTAAGACCAATGATCAGATAGGACAATTAACAAAGCTACACCAAGTTTTAGTCTTGTAGCATAATTAACAGCTGATACAAGTCTTGATAAAGCTATGGTTCAGAGGTAACAATCTACCGTTAGTTCCATTGTAAAAATTCTAGAGAGTAAAGTTTTAATTTTAGCGGGCTGAGATTTTCTACGTGCTTCTGTACTGCTCAGATGTATGTATACAAAAATTGAGAAGTTTGTAAAGCTATTATTAAATGTGATATTTAAGATTATGTGCCTGAGATAGCGGTCATTTGGAGGCCGCAGGCATCTGCATATGAACGGAAAGAACATATGCTCTCTTGGCGGTACGCGCCGGAGCTATATAAAAAGAGCGGCAGAGGCAGTAGTAAGCTCACTCCGCATTAGACCAACGCCTAGTCCACGCGAGCTTAACGTCCGATCGCGCCTCGCCTCGGGTGACGTCATAGCGGGCTGTGACATGCGCGTACTTAGCAATGTAAACGGACATTGAAAATCGCGAGGACTGTACACCGTCCTGGATCGTTTAGACTTCGGTAACAAACTGTTATTGTGCCGTCCGTGTGAAGTATAATTCCGCGTGGCAAGTGGTGACTAACTCCACTTTTAAGGCGAGCATTAATTTTTTTTTTTTTTACATTATTGCGAACTATTAATAGAGTACCGTTAGTTAGAGTAATGAACTATTCGGGAGGAACTTGCTGTAGAAGTCGCCTCTGAACTATTAAACGATTGGCTGAATTAACAATATTTAATGTCTTTAGCATTTTCAGAAGTTTCGAGTAATTTGTGTGAGCCTTTAAGATAATAAAATCTTGTTTGGAACTTTAAATTTTATTGAAGCAGCCCTAATCCCGTGAAGAACTATGGATATTTTTCGTTTAGCTGGGCTGTACAGGAATGTGGCCGTGCAGACTGGGAACTAAGGTCAGTAAGTTTCCCTTCGCTTTCTGACTGGCCACCAAATTAGTTGCCAGGCTCGCGTGATTTAAGGTGGCAATGTTCAACTTTCATTCAACATTAAACGACTTCTTCGCCGTCCCACATATGTTTCATCGGCAATAGTCTGTTACGTGAAATGAACATTCAAACAACTCATTCGACGACTTCTTCGCCGCCCCACAAGCACGGATACAAAAAATATCGGTCTGGTGAAACACAACTAGCTCTTTACACTCATGAAGTATTGAGTGCTATAGACAGGAGATTTCAAATTGATTCCGTATTTTTAGATTTCCAGAAGGCTTTCGACACCGTTTCTCATAAGCGTCTTCTAACCAAACTGCATGCCTATGGAGTATCGCCTCAGTTGTGCGACTGAATTAGTGATTTCCTGTTATAAAGTTCAGACTTCGTAGTAATAGACGGAAAAGCATCAAAGTAAAACAGAAATAATATCCGGCGTTCCCCAAGGAAGCGTTATAGGCCCTCTATTGTTCCTGATCTATATTAACGACATAGAAGACAATCTGAGAAGCCGTCGTAGTTTTTTTTGCAGGTGATGCTGTTATTTACGGTCTTGTAAAGTCATAAGATGCCCAGAACGAGTTGCAAAATGATTTAGATACTTGTATGGTGCGAAAAGTGGTAATTGACCCTGAATAAAGAAAAGTGTAAAGTTTGTTGAGATACCCGTTCCGTATTTAGTGCCAATTTAACTTAATTTGTGTAATGAAATTTCAATCCTTTCTTCATATTTTCGTATTATAATCCGCTAAATTTCAATTACGCGGTAAGTTACCAAATCTGAAGACAGTAAATTCAACTAATTACTTGGGGTTTACAATTACAAATAACTGAAACTGGAACGATCACATACATGTATTGTGGGTAGAGCAAAGCGAAGACTGCGAGTCATTGGCAGAACCCTTAGAAGATGCAATAGGTCTACTAAAGAGACTGCTTACACCACGCTTCCTCCCTATTGTAGAGTATTGCTGTAAGGTGTGGGATCCGCATCTTGTGGGACTGACAGATGACATCGAAAAAGTACAAACAAGGGCAGCTCGTTTTGTATCATCGCGAAATAGGGGAAATAGTTCCAGAGACATGGTACGTGAACTGGAGTAGCAATCATTTAAAAAAAAAGGCGTTTTCCGTTGCGACGGGACCTTCTCGTGAAATTTCAATCACCAGTTTTCTCCTCCGACTGCAAAAACATTCTGTTGGTACACACCTACGTACGTAGAAATGATGATCGCTTTAAAATAAAAGAAATCAGGGCTCACACAGAAAAATGCAAGTGCTCGTTTTTTCCGGGTGCCGTTCGAGAGTAGATCATTGAAACCTCTGCCAGGCACTTTACTGTGAATAGCAGAGTAATCACGTAGACGTAGATGTAGGAACTATTCTACATCTACATCTACATCCATACTCCGCAAGAGACCTGACGGTGTGTGACGGAGGGTACCTTCAGTACCGCTATCGGTGCTCCTTTCTATTCCTGACTCGTATAGTTCGTGGAAAGAAGGATTGTCGGTATGCTTCTGTGTGGGCTCTAATCGCTCTGATTTTATCCTCATGGTCTCTTTGTGAGATATACGTAGGCGGGAGCAATATACTGCTTGACTCTTCAGTGAAGGTATGTTCTCTAAACTTTAACAAAAGCCTGTACCGAGCTACTGTGCGTCTCTTCTTCAGACTCTTCCACTAGAGTTTATCATCTCCGTAACGCTTTCGCGATTACTAAATGATCCTGTAACGAAGCGCGCTGCTCTCCGTTGGATCTTCTCTATCTCTTCTCTCAAACCTATCTGGTATGGATCCCACATTGCTGAGCAGTATTCAAGCAGTGGGCGAACAAGCGTACTGTAACCTACTTCCTTAGTTTTCGGACTGCATTTCCTTCGGATTCTGGCAATGAATCTCAGTCTGACATCTGCTTTACCAACGATCAACTTTTTATGATCATTCCATTTTAAATCACCCCTAATGCGTACTCCCAGATAATTTACGGAATTAACTGCTTCCAATTGCTGATCTGCTGTTTTGTAGCTAAATAATAAGGGATCTATCTTTCTATGTATTCGCATCACGTTACACTTTTCTACATTGAGATTCAATTGCCATTCCCTGCACCATGCGTCAATTCGCTGGAGATCCTCCTGCATTTCAGTACAATTTTCCAATGTTACAGCCTCCCGATACACCTCAGCATCATCTGCAAAAAGCCTCAGTGAACTTCTGATGTCATCCACAAGGTCATTTATGTATACTGTGAATAGCAACGGTCCTATGACACTCCCCTGCGGCACACCCGAAATCACTCTTACTTCGGAAGACTTCTCTCCATTGCGTTCTGTTATCTGGGCACTCTTCAATCCAATCACACAATTGGTCTGATAGTCCATATCCTCTTACTTTGTTCATTAAACGACAGTGGGGAACTGTATCGAACGCCTTGCGGAAGTCAAGGAACCAGTGCCTATGGCTCTCTGAATCTCGTGGACGAAGAGCTCGAGCTGGGTTTCACACGACCGTCTTTTTTAAACCCATGTTGATTCCTACAGAGTAGATTTGTAGTCTCCAGAAAAGTCATTATACTCGAACATAATACGTGTTCCAAAATTCTACAACTGTTCGACGTTAGAGATATAGACCTATAGTTCTGCACATCTGTTCTACGTCCCTTCTTGAAAACGGGGATGACCTGTGCCCTTTTCCAATCCTTTGGAACGCAACGCTCTTCTGGAGCCCTACGGTACATCCCTGCACGAAAGGGAGGCAAGTTCCTTCCCGTACTTTGTGTAAAATCGAACTGGTATCCCATCAGGTTCAGCGGCCTCTCCTCTTTTGAGCGATTTTAATTGTTTCTCTAGCCCTCTTTCGTCTATTTCGATGTCTACCATTTTGTCATCTTTGCGAAAATGTAGAGAAGGAACTACAGTGCAGTCTTCCTATGTGAAACAGCTTTGGAAAAAGACATTTAGTATTTCGGCCTTTAGTCTGTCATCCTCTGTTTCAGTACCATTTTGGTCACAGAGTGTCTGGACATTTTGTTTTGATCCACCTACCGCTTTGACATAAGACCAAAATTTCTTAGGATTTTCTGCCAAGTCAGTACATAGAACTTTACTTTCGAATTCATTGAAAGCCTCTCGCATAGCCCTCCTCACACTACATTTCGCTTCGCGTAATTTTTGTTTGCCTGCAAGGCTTTGGCTATGGTTATGTTTGCTGCGAAGTTCCCTTTGCTTCCGCAGCAATTTTTTAACTCGGTTTTTGTACCACGGTGGCTCTTTTCCATCTCTTACGATCTTGCTTGGCACATACCCATCTAACGCATATTATACGATGGTTTTGAACTTTGTCCACTGATCCTCAACACTATCTGTGCTTGAGACAGAACTTTTGTGTTGACCGGTAGGTACTCTGTAATCTGCTTTTTGTCACTTTTGATAAATAGATAAATTTTCCTACCTTTTTTAGTATCTCTATTTACGGCTGAAATCATCGATGCAGTAACCGCTTTAAGATCGCTGATTCCCTGTTCTGCGTTAACTGTTTCATTTAGTTCGTGTCTTTATGTCACCAGAAGGTCTAATATGTTATCGCCACGAGTCGGTTCTCTGTTTAACTGCTCTACGTAGTTTTCAGATAAAGCACTTTAAAAAATTTCACTGGAATCTTGGTCCCTGCCACCCGTTATGTACGTTTGAGTCTCCCAGTCTATATCCGGCAAATTAAAATCTCCACCCACAACTATAACATGGTGGATAAATCTACTCGAAATATTTTCCAAATTATACTTCAGGTGCTCAGCCACAACAGCTGCTGAGCCAGGGTGCCTGTAGAGACATCCAATTACCATGTCTGAGCCTGCTTTAACCGTTACCTTCGCCCAAATTATTTCACATTTCTGATCTCCGTCAATTTCCTTCGATACTATTGAACTTCTTATTGTTATAAACACGCCTCCCCCTTCACTGTCCAGCCTGTCTCTGCGGTATAGATTCCAATCTGAGTTTAGGATTTCATTACTGTTTACGTCTGGTTTCAGCCAATTTTCTGTCCCTAGTATTATATGGGCATTGTGACCGTTTATTAATGAGAGCAGTTCTGGGAGCTTTGTATAGACGCTCCTGCAGTATACTATTAGCACATTAATGGTGTTATTCCCTGTTGAATTTTGCCTACTCCTACCTTGCCGTGTCTCTGCAGGCGTCTTGTCGGGCCTAGGGAGGGAATTCTTTAACCTAAAAAACCCACATGTGCACTCCACACGTGCAGTGCTACCCTTGTAGCCGCTTCCGGCGTGTAGTGCACGCCTTACCTATTCAGGGGGACACTATATTTCTCCACCCGATAGCGGAGGTCGAGAAATGTACTCCCCATATCTCCACAGAATCGTCTGAGCCTCTGGTTTAAGCCTTCTGCTCAGCCCCAAACCAGAGGACCACGATCGGTTCTGGGAACGATACTACAAATAGCTCAGATTCCACCCCGCGAGCGAAGCTTTCCGCCTTCACCAACTCCGCCAACCGCCTGTACGAACTTAGGATGACCTCTGAACCCAGACGGCAGGAGTCATTGGTGCCGACATGAACAACAATTTGAAGTCGGGTGCACTCGTGTTCTCTATCGCCGCCGACAGGGCCTCCTCCACATCTCGGATGAGAAGCCCCAGCAAGCAGACAGAGTGAACACTGGACTTCTTCCCCGACATTTCCGCTATTTCCCTAAGGGGCTCCATCAAACGCCTAACATTGGAGCTCCCAATACCCAATCAACGCCTCCCCCCGTGTGCCTGCTCGGACCTTGTTGCAGGAGCGGCCACATGTCCACTCACAGGCAGAGCGGGCGATGCCACACGGCCAGCCTCCACTTTGACCCTCCGCCTCAAGCGCAGCGAACGCCTTTGAACCCGCCATTCCCCTTGGGGAGAGGGTGGCCCAACCGCGTCCGGAACCCCAGCAGATATCTCGACAGCAGGGACAGAGGGTGAAGCATGTAACACCTGGAGTGTACCATGCGACGCAACAGACTTCCCACTGCCACTACACTATGAAGCAGCAGCCTGAAGACGCTGACCGCGGCCATCAACACGTTCAGCTGTTCGCGAACCGTGACCAGCTCCTCCTGCGTCCGTACACAGCAGTCACACATCCTGTTCTTGTTGTAGTTGTGGTCTTCAGTCCTGAGACTGGTTTGATGCAGCTCTCCATGCTACTCTATCCTGTGCAAGCTTCTTCATCTCCCAGTACCTACTGCATCCTAAATCCTTCTGAATCTGTTTAGTGGATTCATCTGTTGGTCTCCCTCTACGATTTTTACCCTCCACGCTGCCCTCCAATACTAAAATGGTGATCCCTTGATGCCTCAGAACATGTCATACCAACCGATCCCTTCTTCTGGTCAAGTTGTGCCACAAACTTCTCTTCTCCCCAATCCTATTCAATACTTCCTCATTAGTTATGTGATCTACCCATCTAATCTTCAGCATTCTTCTGTAGCACCACATTTCGAAAGCTTCTATTCTCTTCTTGTCCAAACTATTTATCGTCCATGTTTGACTTCCATACATGGCTACACGCCTTTACAAATACTTTCAGAAACGGCTTCGTGACAGTTAAATCTATAATCGATGTTAAAAAATTTCTCTTCTTCAGCAATGGTTGCCTTTCCATTGCCAGTCTACATTTTATATCCTCTCTACTTCGACCTTCATCAGTTATTTTGCTCCCCAAATAGCAGAACTCCTTTACTACTTTAAGTGTCTCATTTCCAAATCTAATTCCCTCACCATCACCCGACTTAATTTGACCACATACCATTATCCTCGTTTTGCTTTTGTTGATGTTCATCTTATATCCTTCTTTCAAGACACTATCTATTCCATTCAACTGATCTTCCAAGTCCTTTGCTGTCTCGGACAGAATTACAATGTCATCAGTGAACCTCAAAGTTTTTATTTCTTCTTCATGGATTTTAATACGTACTCCGAATTTTTCTTTTGTTTCCTTTACTGCTTGCTCAATATACAGATTGAATAACATCGGGGAGAGACTGCTACAATGTCTTAATCCCTTCCCAGCCACTGCTTTCTTTTCATGTCCGTCAACTCTTATAACTGCCATCTGGTTTCTGTACAAATTGTAAATAGCCTTTCACTCCCTGTATTTTACCCCTGCCACCTTTAGAATTTGAAAGAGAGTATTCCAGTCAACATTGTCAAAAGCTTTCTCTAAGTCTTCAAATGCTATAAATGTAGGTTTGCCTTTCCTTATTCTTTCTTTTAAGGTAAGTCGTATGGTCAGTATTGTCTCACGCGTTCCAGTATTTCTACAGAATCCAAACTGATCTTCCCCGAGGTCGGCTTCTACTAGTTTTTCCATTCGTCTGTAAAGAATTCGTGTTAGTATTTTGCAGCTGTGGCTTATTAAACAGATTGTTCGGTAATTTTCACAGCTGTGAACACCTGCTTTCTTTGGGATTTGAATTATTATATTCTTCTTGATGTCTGAGGGTATTTCGCCTCTGTCATACATCTTGCTCACCAGATGGTAGAGTTTTGTCAGGACTGTTTCTCCCAAGGCCGTCAGTAGTTCCATAGGCATGTTGTCTACTCCGGGGGCCTTGTTTCGACTCAGGTGTTTCATTGCTCTGTCAAACTCTTCACGCAGTATCGTATCTCCCATTTCATCTTCATCTACATCCTCTTCCATTTCCATAATATTGTCCTCAAGTATATCGCCCTTGTATAGACCCTCTATATATTCCTTCTACCTTTCTGCTTTCCGCTCTTTGCTTACAACTGGGTTTCCATCTGAGCTCTTGATATTTATACAATTGGCTCTCTTTTCTCCAAAAGTCTCTTTAATTTTCCTGAGGGCAGTATCTATCTTAGCCCTAGTGAGATTAGCTTCTACTTCCTTACATTTGTTCTCTAGCCATCTCTGCTTAGCCAATTTGCTCTTCCTGTCGATCTCAGTTTGAGACGTTTGTATTGCTTTTTGCCTACTTCATTTACTGAATTTTTATATTTTCTCCTTTCATCAATTAAATTCAATATTTCTTCTGTTACCCAAGGATTTCTACTAGCCCTCGTCATTTTACCTAGTAGTTCCTCTGCTGCCTTCACTTCTTCATCCCTCAAAGCTACCCATTCTCCTTCTACTGTATTTCTTTCCCCTATTCCTGTCAATTGTTCCCTTATGCTCTCCCTGAACCTCTGTACAACCTCTGATTCTTTCAGTTTATCCAGGTCTCATCTCCTTATATTCCAACCATTTTACAGTTTCTTCAGTTTTAATCTACAGTTCATAACCAATAGATTGTGGTCAGAGTCGACATCTGCCCCTGGAAATGTCTTACAATTTAAAACCTTGTTCCTGAATCTCTGTCTTACTATTATATAATCTATCTGATACCTTTTAGTATCTCCAGGATTCTTCCATGTATAAAACCTTGTTTCATGATTCTTAAATCAAGTATTAGCTATGATTAAGTTGTGCTCTGTGCAAAATTCTACCAGGCGGCTTCCTCTTTCATTTCTTACCCCCAATCCATATTCACCTACTACGTTTCCTTCTCTCCCTTTTCCTATTACCAGTCACCCATGACTATTAAATTTTCGTCACCCTTCACTATCTGAATAATTTCTTTTATTTCATCATACATTTCTTCAATTCCTTCGTCTTCTGCAGAGCTAGCTGGCATTTAAATTTGTACTACTGTAGTAAGTGTGGGCTTCGTATCTATCTTGGCAGCAATAATGCGTTCACTATGCTGTTTGTAGTAGCTTACCCGCATTTCTATTTTACTATTCATTATTAAACCTACTCCTGCAATACCCGTATTTGATTTTGTGTTTATAACCCTGTAGTAACCTGACCAGAAGTCTAATTCCTCCTGCCACCGAACTTCACTAATTCCCACTATATCTTCCTTCCTATCCATTTCCCTTTTTAAATTTTCTAACCTACCTGCCCGAGTAAGTGATCTGACATTCCACCCTCCAACCCGTATAACGCCAGTTTTCGTTCTCCTGATAACGACATCCTATTGAGTAGTCCCCTCCGGAATATTTTACCCAAAAGGACGCCATCATCATTTAATCATACAGTAAAGCTGCATGCCCTCGGGAAAAACACATCCTATCCATCCAAAAAAACCAGTTTACATTAGAGAGTTAATCAACTTTTAACTCGACTGCTAAATTCACTAAAGGCGGAAGATTGTTTACTAAACTGTGGTTGCTAGACAATTCTTGTAGAAAACAATGAAAATAGGACTACCTTTCTCTGGACTGTACTTAAAACAAACACTAACTACTGGCACTATGGTTGACTAAAGGGACTCTCTCTCTGATTGTATTCAAAACAAACTCGAAATCTATGGATCACTATTACTAGCATTCGACAATTTAAGCTACCTAAAAGCAAAAACACACGGAAGAAGAAGTGACAAGTAAGAAAAATACAGTTAATACTTAAATTAACGAAGCTCGGCGCACAGCAGACGTGAAGCAGACGGCAGTTACGAAGACACTGACACTATTAATACTGGATCCACTATGTCTTCCATAAAGACACTCGTTCCTTCATCTATTGCAGTAGGGGACAATTCTTCCCCTTACTAGAGATCTTCAATATACTCTTCCATTTACCTGGTATATCCTTCGCACTTAACATTGGAATTACCATTGTGCTCTAGATGTTGACGCCCTTGCCTTTAATTTCACAAAAGTTTGCTTTTACATTTATCTATGTTGAATAGGTCTATCCGACGATTATTTTTTTATTTGTTTACATTTTCTCTGCAAAAAGTTAGCCTTGTCTTCCATGAAACTTATTTCTATCCTAGTTGTTCTATTTTGCTGTGTCCTAGTCTTTCTTTGACTATTCTTGTGCTTTCTTCTTTCGTCGATCAATTGAAACGTTTCTATTGTTATCCGTAGTTTCTTTGCAGTATCGTTCTTCGCATGTTTTCCAAGTGTCCATGGTTGATCTTTTTAGAGATCTCCTCCCTTCGACTGAACTGCCTACTGTAGTATTCCTTATTGCAGCATGCACATCTTTAAATAACTTCAGTGATTGACTCTTTTAGAAAAATCTATTGCTCTTCAGTTGAACTGCCGGCGCTGGTACCTACAGCCTAAGAGAACTTCAAAAGTGGGCAATATGCGATTCCGTAATGTTTGGTGTCGATATAATGTAGCTGGAGCCTTACAGGGTCTACGGCATTTTTTCCAGCTACATCTCCTCCTCTTGTGATTTTGGAACAGTTTAGTCACCAATAGTGGCTAAAATTGAATAAAGAAACTCAATCTTTCTCCTCTCTCATGCCTAATACCGAGCTCGTATTCCCCCGTAACTGTGTCTTCTGGCCGGCCGCGGTGGTCTCGCGGTTTTAGGCGCGCAGTTAGGAACCGCGCGACTGCTGCGGTCGCAGGTTCGAATCCTGCCTCGGGCATGGCTGTGTGTGATGTCCTTAGGTTAGTTAGGTTTAAGTAGTTCTAAGTTCTAGGGGACTTATGACCACAGATGTTGAGTCCCATAGTACTCAGAGCCATTTGAACCATTTGTGTCTCCTGTTTCTTCCCTACTACCACGATCCGGTCTTCCATGATTAAGAGCTATCATCTACTGAATTACCCTTTCAATTTACTCATTAGTCTTCTCTATCTCCTCATCTTCTTCCTGGGACATTATGATCTATTCTTGGAATATTGTTGTTGGCGTAGCTATGTTGTCGATTTTGAAGAGAACAAACCTTTTACATCCCAAGAGTCACAAGTCCTTCTGAGACTCTGGTCCTCCGCCCTCTTTAATAGGAGCGTAGGCAGGGTCACGTCTTTCATCGGACGCCTTCAGCAGCAGTTGCCACTGCAATAAGCTATATAAATGTAACCATTTCTTAATTCCATATCTTTTACTGTATATTCGTATGCAACATTTTGTTGGGGAGTGTGGCTTGTTTACCATCGAAATTTCTCTAATGCATATTCCAGCCACAAACTGTGGAGGGGAAGACTGACTGCTCGTGTGTCTCCTTGTGAGCTATGTTAAAATTTTCAAATGTGTGTGAATTCTTAAAGTACCAAACTTCTGAGGTCACCGGTCCCTAGACTTACACGCTACTGAAACTAACTTATGCGAAAAACAACACACACACCCATGTCCGAGAGAGGACTCGAAACTCCGAGAGGGGCCGCGCAGTCCGTGTCACGGCGCCTCGAACCGAGAGGCCACTCCCCGCGGCTTGTGAACTGTAATCTTTCTGATTTTGCCTTCATGGTCTTTTCATGAGGTACATGTAGGTAAAAGCAGTGCAGTGGCTCACTCTTCTAGGAATGTATTATCTCGAATTTTAACCTGTAACTACAAGCAGCTGGTCGTCAACATCAGTGAGAAACATTTCACATTATTACATCGCCTGACAATTGTCTCCAAGAAGCTATTTTCTCCATACCTTGAAGTGGGCATAATAGGAGTCGATTGGCATGCTTTCCTGGTATTTCAACTGTAGCACTTCAGGTTAGCTAACGACAAAGAGTTCAAGGGTATCTCGGACCAGCCGAGCGAATTGTTGTCAGATATTGTTAGCCCCTCTTAGATTAGGTAGCATCACACTCATGCTGTAGTATCCCCGACACGTGTAAGTAGCCCACAGTTACTTGCCTTCAATGTAGTCTTTATGTATATAAGCTTTATCCCTTAATATTTAGTTTTATCCGTGACATACCAGTTTGAGTGATGAAGGCACTAATATCAGTGCCGAAACCTGGGTCAAAGAAATTCTTTTTTGCGACCGAGGGCTGCCATTGCTTTAATTTTATTTTTCAAACGGTCGCTGACGATAAAGTCATGTTGAAAACTTTAATAATTGGATACTTTTACCTGAATCCCAACTCAGATGATAAACTTGCTGAAAGGTTCAAAGAAAACTTGAGTTTCATTTCAAACACGTACCCAACTCATATAATAACAGTTGGTGGTGACATTAATTTACCTTCGATAGGTTTGAAAATACGTGTTTAAATACGGAAGTATTCATAAGGCATCATCTGAAATTGTGGTAAACGCATACTCGGAAAAATAATTCGAGTAGTTAGCTCATGAGACCACGCGAATAGCAAACGGTTATGAAAACACACTTGACCTCTTAGCAACAAATAATACTGAGCTAATAACGAGCATCAAATCAGATACAGGGGTTAGTGAACACAGGGCTGTCGTAGCGAGACTGAATATTGTAACCTCAAAATCCTCCAAAAAGAGATGAAAAATATGCCTTATTCAAAAAGCAGATAAAAATTCACTTGACGCCCTACTGAGAGACGGTGTCCACTCCTTCCAATTTAATAGTGTAAGTGTAGCTCAGATGTGGCTTCAATACAAAGAAATATTATCGACAGCAACTGAGATGTATTTATCAAATAAAACAACAAACTACTGGAACAATACCCCTAGATAAACAAAATTGGGAAGAACACCGTTGAAGAAGGAAAGAAAAAAAAGATGCCAAATGTAAACGAACGCAAAATCTCCAAGATTGTCAATCTTATACAGAAGCTCGAAATTTAGTGCGGACTTCAATGCGAGATGCTCATCACAGTTTCCACAACGAAACTTTGTCTCGAGGCCCGGCAGAAAATCCAAAGAGTTTCATGTCGTAAGTAAAGTATGCACAGTCAATTCCTTCCCTGAGCGACAGCAATGGAAATATCATCGACAGCAGTGATGCCAAGGCAGAGTTACTAAACACAGCGTTTCCAAATTCCTTCGCCAAAGAAGACGAAGTAAATATTCCGGAATTCAGATCAAGATCAGCTGCCAACAAGAGTTACCAGGAAGTAGATACACTCGGAGTAATGAAGCAACCTAAATAATACAATAAATGTATGCCTTCTGATCCACAGTATGTACCAATTAGGTTCGTTTCAGAATATGACGATGCTAGAGCTCCATACTTAAAGATCTTATACAACCGCTCATTCGACGAAAAGTCGGTACCCAAAGACTGAAAAGTTGCACAGGTCACACCAGCAATCAAGAAAGGTAGTAGGCGTAATCCAGTAAATTACAGGACCTTATCGCTAACGTCGATATGGAGCTGGATCCTGGAACATTTACTGGGTGCGATCGTTATACCTCGAACACTACTAACGCACAGACACACACACACACACACACACACAAGGAAGAAAACAAAAAAGAACATCGTTCTTGTGAAACGCAACTAGCTCTTCAGATCTATACATACATGAAGGATTCAGTGCTACTGTCAAAGGATTACAAATTGTTTCCGTATTTCTAGATTTCCAAAAGACTTTTGATACTGTACCACACTATCAGGTGGAATGAAACTATGTGCTTATGGTATATCGTTTGAGTTACGTGACTGGATAAGTAGTGTGATTTGCTGGCTATCCCGGTAAATGTGCCTTGCTTGGTAGGTTATTTTAGTATCTTTTAAGTACTGTAGCTGCATCATGGTATATTCGTACTAGGCAGAAGAAGAAAGGTAGCTAACTGAAGAGGTCATGTTTGAAAGTGAGGGTCATGATTCTGAAGACTGTGAATTCTATTTTGAAGAAATCTTGGACTCAGTAGCTAAAAATGATTCCGACACCGAACAAGAAGTATCAGGTGATGAAAGAGCATTGATTACGATGCAGACAGTATAGTGGTTATTGGTAAAGGCGGAACATCATGAAACTCTCGTGCTCATATACATATATCTGGTGTGAAAAGTGCTGCAAAATGTGGTATAAATACTTTACAGTGCTGGGAACTGTTTTTTGATTAACGAATTAGACACAAACTCGTTCTTTTCAAAAAACATGAACATCCAACTTACCGAGGGAAGTTTCTCTAGGGAGATAAATACCAACAAAACAATAAAGGTTTGGCGAAGGATTCTTTTTTGGATTATTCTGCTAGGCGGGTGTAACACATGTCCTAAGTCCAGAATATTTGTGGAAAACAGATGGCACAGAAGTTTAAATACATCTGACTATGAATGTTTCCTTTTCATCTTCGGTGGTTCAGATCAAGCACAACAAAAAAAGCGAGAGAGAGAGAGAGAGAGAGAGAGAGAGAGAGAGAGAACAGATCTCATGGCTACAATAAGGATTTCACCCTAACTGTTGAAAACTATCAGAGGGCTTAAACATCTTCTGAACACATGACAACTGGTGAAAAATTAGAAGTAATCCGTGGAAGATGTATACTGCACCAGTACTCGACAAATAAGTCAAACAAGTGTCGAATGAAGATTTTTAGAGCCGTGAATGCCTGAAAGTTCTACACATTCGGCATGGGGTTGTATGCTGGGCAGCAGCCTGAAGGCCTGTGCTGACCAGACAACAGGTCAACTGAGCTTGCTCAAGACTTTGCCAACCTCCCACGGAAACGGGGTTCAACGTAACTTGCGACAACTGTTTTACGCGTCACGACCTTGCAAACACACTGATAACACAGACGACAATTATCGTTGGTACTCTGACTAAGAGACAAGTGCATCTATGAGATAGCTAACAGTAACAACCGACAAGAAAAGTCATATATGTTTGGCTGTCTAGGAAAATAGTACCTTATTCGTTTATGTGCCGAAAAAAAATAGAGCTATATTACTTCTGTGTTATGCTTCACTATGAAAATATTCATGAAAATACAGGGACTGATAAGAAATCAGAAATTAATACATTCTGTAACCTTACTAAGAGACAGACGGACTGGGTGTAGCATTTAACGCAGCTGGAAATACAAGAAGGTGGCCAATTGTTGCTTCCTATAGCTTCATGAACACAGCTGCAATAAATACCGCTTTTATAAATAACAACCAAGACTAAAAGGATTCTTGAGGCAACTTTCTTTGCGTTTCTGCAAGACCTCCTTCAGGAAAGGGCTATGTTAAAACTTTGCCAGAAAAGGTAATAGAGAGAATTGAAGAGCTTCCTGGTGTGAAATGTTCTGAAGTGAATCAACTGAGAGGTCACGAGGGCGATGTGTGGACTGCAAAAGCGAAATCAGATGTGTTGTAAAAACTTCAAGAAATTCATTTGACATGAACAGGCTATTACAGTGTGCCAAGACTGTATCGACAAAATATTCCACTGAATATCTGCGTTACTTTAACAGGAGCAGATTTGTATGTATCTTATTTGCTGACACACGTTTGAATAAAATATAATTTTTTTCTTTAAAATAGATATATGAAAGTGATTAGTAGCGACACTACTTCATTTTCTAACATTTCCATCCAAAGTATATTTTACAATGTAAATTAAAAGCGATGGAAACGGTAATGGTTTGTGAGAGCAGCTGCGTGTACTGAGATCGAGAACTACGCGCGTAACCGCCAGTTTAATACTAAGCCGCTCTAAGATCACAATGTCTCTGCTGTAGCGCCTGCCACTGGAGTTACATTAGAGCCTTCGTGACATTCGGTCACACCAAACGAACCTGTGACGAGATGCGCTGCTCTTGTTGGGATTTCTCTATTCACTCCACAAATGCGTTCTGAGAGACCTAGACTCACGAGAAACAATGAAGAACCGATCGAACGGGGTTCTGAAAACTGTCTTCTTCGTGGATGGACTACAGTTCCTGAGTATTCTCTCAACAAGTCATTCATTACTGCTATTAATTCCACTGTAAACAGCTCCATACAATTGTATTCGTTTCCAGTAATTGTTCAAATATAGCGTAGTCACACAATAATGCGTGTTTAGTTCCATTTACATTCAGAACCATATACTTGCATTACGGTGGTAGTCAAATTCCTTTCCTTGCTACAAGTGCCTACACTCTGTAAAATCGTCTTGCATTTTGCTACACTGTTTTAGCCTTGCGACTTGTTTTTATCCTACAGCGTCTCCTGCGAACAATCTTATGGAGCTTAGAACGTTATTGAGTAGGCCATAGCGAATTGTAATGGTTCCGTAGCATTTCAGTGGGGTACCTCAGACGTTACATTTGCGTCTCTGAAACAGCGAGGAATCCAGGACCCGGAAGTGTGCCCACACTCTGCAGAATAGTATCCAAAATTTGTTTCACCACAAACCGTTTTCATCAGGCACAAGCTGGTAACCTGAACACATTCAATTGTTAAGTGAAACGCGCGTAGTATACTTCTTGTAGGAGGGCGATGTCGATATCCGCTGCTTGTAGCACGTCTTTGAGTAAGGACATCTTGACATATTAATCAGCGACCGAACATTATTGATAGAAGCAAGCCCATAGGCTTGTCTTCGTTCCGTCGCATGTATGTTGGCCATGGGAGCTCAATCCGTCTGCTGTTGTACTGGTTCGTTACGTGACCGCGTCCTGCCCACCGTCGTTGGTTATAAGTTGTACTTAAGAGGGACGCCGCCCCCACCGTGTCACCTTGTGCGACTGATGATGGGTCCCCTTCACAACCATCGGAGAGTCTTCTTGGGGCAAGTTTACCATCGACCGGGGATCGCCAGCCCCTTCCCTCTGTGGCTCCTCTTCTACTACTACCTGGTAGTGGCAGTGGACTGATGGTTGCCGTTCATTTACAAGTTTTTCATGTTGCTCTCGACGCATGCTGCTGTCGAGGTTGCTTTGTCCTGGATGAAGAGTCCCAGGACCCCTGTAAGGTGCTCGCATCTCGTGGTCGTGCGGTAGCGTTCTCGCTTCCCACGCCCGGGTTCACGGGTTCGATTCCCGGCGGGGTCAGGGATTTTCTCTGCCTCGTGATGGCTGGGTGTTGTGTGCTGTCCTTATGTTAGTTAGGTTTAAGTAGTTCTAAGTTCTAGGGGACTGATGACCATAGATGTTAAGTCCCATAGTGTTCAGAGCCGTTTTGAACCCTATAAGGTGGCCGTCTTCCTCGGTCGTTGCTTGACCGTTGGCCTGCATACGTATTAAGGAGTCATCCTAGCGGGTTAAACGTCGTTTTTTGCACCTTTTCGGAGACCGTGGCCTAAGTGTGTGCGTTTCCGTATCCGAATGTGGGTGAGTGTGTCTGTCATTACTGCAGTCGGACACGAAGGCAGCCGTTGGCACTATTATACTGTTGATAGCCATTTGCTCATCCTATCTCTGTACCGGTGGTAACGGTCGGTGCTGTTCTGTGGGGGCGTCACCGTAGTCACGATGCTCGTGTCAGCATCCGCCGTCGTCGGCTTCCTGACTGGCCTGTCCAGCTCTTGTGCGCTATCGGCGTTCGGTGGGGCGGAGCACATTTGCATATGTGAGATGGAAAGACGTCGCCACAAGTGTTGCTCCTGATTCACCTGTCGGTATCTGTGCACCCATCTGAGCAAACATGACCTTCTTTGACCACAACCTGAGCAAGTTTTCGGCTCACCGTCGTCAACGACTATCGCCCTGCAGCCTCAAATTGTAAGATAAGAGGGCACATGTTGTGACAGCTTGATCCATATTTATCGCACACCATTAAGTACCAGTTACCTGGTAAAGGTTGTTCTTTTTTCTGCAATCTGACTAAATAAATACCCGTCCGTAGGGTTGCAGTGCGATAACCACGATCTCAGCCGAAACCTCAAATGGTAGATCAAATACTATTACTGTTAGCAATCCAAGTTCCACATGATCAATTCCTAGCGTTCGACATGGGCGTCTGAATGTTTAAATTTGAGTTCATCTTTACGGTCACGTACGATCTTGTCATACACCGTGTCGTTGATCAGTTTGACGTAGACTTCAGTGCAAGTGATGAAGAAGTGGATATCAATCATATCTTGTGGGTCAATTTTAATTTCTTCATGCATAAATCCCTCTACTGCAGATACCTTCAGTCGTGAAAATTCATTAGTAAAGCTGATCTTGATAGTTGTTTGTCGGCACGAATGAGAATTCTTGTTCGAAAGCACAAGCACTACCGAAGGCTAACACGAAGTTACCAACCGCGTCGCGCTAAGCACCGCGGCAGGGACGTAAACAGACGTCCGAGCCACACTTCGGCGGCAAGGAGACTGTCATTAGACTATAAAATGGTTCAAATGGCTCTGAGCACTATAGGACTTAAAATCTGAGATCATCAGTCAAACAAAATGGCTCTGAGCACTTTGGGACTTAACATCTATGGTCATCATTCCCCTAGAACTTAGACCTACTTAAACCTAGCTAACCTAAGGACAACACACATTACAGAGCCATCACGAGACAGAGAAAATCCCTGACCCCGCCGGGTCTCGAACCCGGGAACCCGGGCGCAGAAGCGAGAACTCTACCGCACGATCACGAGATGCGGGCGAGGTCATCAGTCCCCTACAATTTAAAACTACTTAAACCTAACTAACCTTAGGACATCAAACATATCTATGCCCAAGGCAGGATTAGAACCGGCGATCGTAGCGGCCGCGGTTCCAAACTGAAATGCCTAGAACCGCACGGCCATCCGGCCGGCTCATTAGGCTATCCGAACACGTTTCACGGCCAGACCCAAACTTCCATGTGTCGTCAACCACGTGTCTACAACATGCACTCGTATACCCATTGTGTACATTTGCGTACAGTGTAGACTTTTAATTGGAAGTCACATGCCTCGTGTCGGTGGACAAATATCATATTGCATTGCCAGAGTTTTCTAAATATACGAACAATGTTTCTTCGAACAACAGAGGCGATTCAGTATCGCAAACAGTAAAGCTTTCATTGGATTTAAACTTAATAACTGACTGAATTGTAATTACAAGAGTTGAATTACAATCCACATATTTGCAATTCCAAGGACTGGACAGTGACCCATAACGAATGCGGAGGCTCTATCTCGAAGAACTTCGTTCAAAAGCTAGTATAAGCAGATTTACATTCGGCACAGGTTCAAAAACATCGTCCCACTAAAGTTAAATAGGTACAGCTAAAATAATAGGTTTTATAGTTTAAAAAACAAACAACAGTATTACCACTCGTAAGATAACGTCTCAAAGCAGTTACATTTAACGTGACAGAGAGCACCAGTTTTGCATCTTTCTCACTATGTAGTAGCATAAATGCATATAGCAAAGGAATGTTATAGTACTACACGATCCCTTTGACTGAGTCGCACTTACTTAATCGAGAGCCAGATCTGGGGGTTCAACACAGAAGCAGATTACACGAAGATACTGCGCAGGAGATGCAATAATTACAAATAAATAGAAACCACAACGATACAGACAAGTTACTGTTGACCCTCCCTTTGGGATCACAATGAAAAAAACCCTCATAAGTCTGACATCTTGTACTGCAGTGATTGGTAACACATTTCCCAGCGTTCAGTACCAAAAACAGACAAGCGAGTAATGGGAGTAATGGGACAGCGGAGCTTCCACAAGCACTAACGATACACGCAAGTGGTACATTTACTCGCCTTTGGGCAACGAAGTCTTATTAAGACGTCCCTATTAAGACGTTATACAGCAGACGTGAGCACATCATTTATTTCCGTTTTTGGACGATAATGACTGCTAACAACTGTATCGCATCAAATACACCACAGTCTAGCTTCTTGGCAATATTAGGACTCGAATTCACTGAATATAAATGCAACGAACCAGGAATGAAAATACCACGAAGGAACCGATGGCCTCATACACTATGTGATCAAAGGCATCCGGAGGCCTGGCGGAAAATGACTTAAAAGATCGAGGCTCCCTCTCTCGATAATGCTGGAATTCAGTACGGTGTTGGCCCACCCTTCGCCTTGATGACAGCTTCCACTCTCACACGCATACCCTCAGTCAGGTGCTGGAAGGTTCCTTGGGGAATGGCAGCCCATTCTTCACGGATTACTGCAATGAGGAGAGGTATCGATGTCGGTCGGTGAGGCCTGGCCTGAAGTCAGCGTTCCAAAACATCCCAAAGGTCTTCTATAGGATTCAGGTCAGGACTCTGTGCAGGCCAGTCCGTTACAAGGACGTTACTTGCGTGCAACCAATCCACCACAGGCAGTGCATTAAGAACAGGTGCTCGATCGTGTTGAAAGACGCAATCGCCATCCCCGAATTGCTCTTCAACAGTGGGAGGCAAGAAGATGCTTAAAACGTCAATGTAGGGTTGTGCTGTGATAGTGCCACGCAAAACAAGAAGGGGTGCAAGTCCCCTACATTAATACACGACCACACCATAACACCATCGCCTCCAGATTTTACTGTTGGCACTACACGCGCTGGCAGATGACGTTCACCGGGCATCAGCCATACCCACACCCTGCCATCGGATCGACACATTGTGTACCCTGATTCGTCTCTCCACGCAATGTTTTTGCACTGTTCAATCGTCCATTGTTTACGCTCCTTACACCAAGCGAGACGTCGTTTGGCATTTATCTGCGTGATGTGTGATTATGAGCAACCGCTCGACCTTGAAATCCAAGTATTCTCACTTCCTGCCTAACTGTCATATTACTTGCAGTGGATCCTGATGCAGTTTGAAACTCCAGTGTGGTGGTCTGGATAGATGTCTGCCTATTACACATTGCGGCACTCTTCAACTGTCGGCGGTCTCTGTCAGTCAACAGATGCCGTGAGCCTCTACGCTTTTGTGCTGTACGTGTCCCTTCACGTTTCCATTTCACTATCACATCGGAAACAGTGGACCTAGGTGTGTTTAGCAGCGTGGTAAGCTCGCGTACAAACGTATAACACAAATGACACGTAATCACCTGACCATGTTCGAAGTACTTGAGTTCCGCGGAGCTCGCCATTCCGCTCCACACCATGTCTAATGACTATTGAGGTTACTGATATGGAGTACTTGGCAGTAGTTGGTTGCACAATCTACCTAATATGAAAAACCTATGTTCTGGGATGGAGGGTCTCCTAATACTTTTGATCACATAGTGTATTTGGCTACCCACAACATAACTACCTCCAAACAGAAAAAGCTGCAGCCTGTTCAACTTGTCAGTCGTCACTGTCTTGAGGAATCTTCCCGTGCTCGGGGCTGCCAGGAGATTCAACAACTCAAAAGCTGCTCCAGTTCCTCGACTGATAACTACGCACAGGCTTCAAACCTACGCATGCAGAAGATGTGTCGTTTCGTACTGTGCCAAGGAGACTGCAGACACCCCAAATCAACCACTGCCCGCTAGTTTACCAAAATATCGATAGGAGTGAATCAGTTTGAATATTTCTCTTTGTGGTGTGTTCTGTTTTCTCGGACACTTCAATCCACTCAAAACGCTGGTTCTATGTTGCTTACCTTCGTACTTGTCCCATTTGGCGACAATGTGAAACTGTGTCAGACGCTTCCTGAAAATCAAGTTGCACGTCTTCCGCAAGGCCGTCGTTGTCTATTGTTCTCTGGATCTCTTGCATGAAGAGAGAGAGAGATAGAGAGAGAGAGAGAGAGAGAGAGAAAGAGAGATGACTTAAAACTCTGGGCAGAGAGACGTTGGTCGATTTCAGACGTTACATCTCCACGACCACGGCCTCTCTGCCGTTCGTGAAAGCCTACTGCTTATGTGATTATAGGGAGATGTCTTTCAGTGGACCCCAGATTCTCTTATGTGAGAGTTTTCCGTCAGAAAAATTAAATCAATGAGCATAAAACGAGTTCTCAAATCCTACAACAGAATGACGTCAGTGATTGATACATGTAGTGGTGTCCACCTTTTCGATGATTTTCCTTGATGACGGGAATGACTTGTGCATTTCTCCGATCTCTTGGAAAGCTTCATTCCACCAGCTACTAAAGGGAGACTGCTGCCGGGAGAGGAGTAAGCTCCTTGTGTTCTCCTAGCGCTTTGCGATAATTATCGATTTTCCTCCTTCTGATCTTACATATGAAGACGGTATGGAATTAAGCGATAGCATTAGAAAGGCCCTGTGCTATTCTTATCTGTAGCACCATATAACAAGGGCTATTTCTTGGACACTCGCAATGTTTAAATGGCTTATCAGATAATCTGAACTGCCAGGGTCGTTCAATAAATGATGCTCCACATTTTTTTAAAAGAAAAGCCATTAATATACATAGATAAACGTCCTTCTTGGTGCTTCACATTTGATGCTTGTCCTGTGCGTCGGTGAAGCTTCGAACCGTTGTGGCCGATGGAGCAGCCACAGCACAGCGTCAGAATGGCGTCTACCTAAGACTCAGGTTACAATCATTGTGTTATTATTCAATTCTTGTGTGCGCAAAAAGAAACCGTGAAGAACATCCATAAACATTTGTGTGCAATGGATGGCGTTGCTGAAGTTCATAGGCGTACAGTTGGGCGATGGGTAAAGTACGATACTGCATCAGGAAATGCATATACAGAACTCCACGATCAGTCACGCTCGGGACGTCATGTCACAGCCACTGCTCCAGACATCATTGCCTCTTCTATCCTACAGTACACACGTGGCACCCTCGGACTTCCATCTCTCTGGGCCTTTTAAAGTTTGTCTACCCGGAACACTCTTTGAAGATGACGAGAGTGTCAGTCATGCAGTGAAAAAGTGGTTACACCTACAGGATAAGAGCTTTCACCAGTGAAGAATAGATGCTCTTCCCCAACGTCAGCGTACGGAAATAGAACGTGATGGAGAGTATGTAAAAAAAAAAAAAAAAAAAAAAAAACAGGTTATGTACAAAACGTATTGATGTATATTGTCACCAAATTCTGATTTGTAACGATAAATATACGGAGAAAAAAAATGTGGGGCATTACTTATTGGATGACCCTTGTACATTTTCGTTGCCGTTACTTGATATCCCCACCTTTCAAAGGCGAATAAGTCATGCAGTGAGACTTAAAGGCCTGCGACCACGAGCATAGCGAAGAGTTGCATTGAACCACAAATTCAGAGCTGTTCCTAATATTGCTACCAAAGTTCCTAGTGATATCAACGTTAGTGATATTTTAAAGATGTCTGCTGTAAAGAGACACAAGGCCTATCCCTACCTCAGCGAACAGTGCACAACCATTTTCAGTTCCTAGCCACTTTGAGGGATGACTCGAAACGTCTAACTGGAGCCCGGAGAAACGCACGGGTTATAGCTCTCTTTAGTGTAGAATGAATGCCTCCTGTTCCAATAATTTGTTCCTATTTTCATGATTTTCCTCAAATTCATGAATGCCAATATCCATGTGACAGAGTATTCGTCACTTTGATACAGTGATCTTGGTGCGGAACTGGTACCAGGCAAGCATCTCACCTACCACTGACCCTACTCACGGCTGAAAGCTTGTGTGAGTGTGCAGTTTAGTTGTAAGGTTATAATTGCAAAAGTGAGCTACAGTGTTTCGACAGACGAATTAACGCAATGTGAACGATTTTGCGCGATTAGTAGGCTCATAAAATGGGCATCTTTTCTGGGACTTACAACTCAGGAAATGGACTGTAGCTGACTATAGGCTTCTAGTGTGATCTGACGGGTAGCGCTTTAATCTTTTTCCAAAGGTGTAAGGCGTCGGGTGTACGAACGGCCCAGTGGAGCGTATGACCTGCAGTACATAGCAAAGAATTTGTTGCGCCCGTTGGATTCGTATAACGCTACTGGTTCTACTAAAGCTTTTCCATTACAGGACTATCATTCCTTGTGTTGTGGACCAGACTGCAGAAAAAATGGATTCTGCGTATGATGTGAGAACATTATTTCTGTCGGACGAGAGCGGAGGGGTTTCGGTCTTGTTTACGGATTTTTCTCGTACCATGATATGAACGTAAACCAGCATACATTTTCCAACATCGTCGGAGACCAACTGTTGCCCTTCTTTCATGGTGATTGTGACGTTTATTCTCCTGTCTTTCAGGATGACAACAGCCGTGTTCACGAGGCTGCTTAAGTGCGTTCCCGGTTTTACAAAAATTCAAGAAACCTGTTACACTCCATCTGGACCACCGAAATCATGAAATCCCACATAAAATATCTGTGACAATTTTCAACAGCTCGTGAAAGGTAGCAATCAACATCCTCGCAATTTGGGACATATAGAGGTTATAGTCAACAATGAGAGTCGGCAGTTCGACAGAAATATCTGAAGAAACTTCTTCGGCGAACTGAGGCCATTGTCAATAGTAGAGGCGCAGTTACACGCTATTAGCGCGACGCGTGTATGTGTGTGTGACCAATATTTTCTGCAGTGTACTTGTCCCTAGTTTCACACTGTGTGGCACTCTGTGTGGCTGTCATACCTCCAGCGTGGCTGTCCACTGGCATGCGGGGACCTGCACTGGCTAGCACCCTCGGGCACCGCCGCGAGCCACGGAGCGAGGGCCGGCTGGCGGATCCATTAGGGTAATTCCGGCCGCGCCATCCGCCTGGGCGCTAACTTGATTCAGACCCACTCTGCCTTCCTTCCGTCCGCGTCTGCGTCCGCGGCGATGCACAGGCCAATTTGCAAGCTGCTCTAAATAACTCAAATGAAACGGAGACATCACGCGCAATTTGGGAAGAAAATTCTCGTAGTGACGCGTGACGCTCCGCTGACGGCATTCGCTGCCCTGTAGAAAAACGAGTAGCAACGAGAGTAACATTCGTAAGATGTCAGACAGTTGCCATGCGTCAACTTTCACTCTTGACATTGATAATTTACTTCCGCCTCTTCGTTTGCGTTCCGTACCTACATACTGCCGCAAAGAGGTACTACGACACTATTGCGTATCGGGAGGTGCTCAAAGTTTTTTCACCATCTCTGAAAACTCCAGTTCCGAGCATGAAAAGTGCTGATGGATTTAGTCCTTCTCTGCATACTTACTCTTTCGAAATCTAAGTCTGTTGGTACTGTCACAAACAACACTGCCTATACGATGTTCACATTCGATTTCGTCAACATAAAGTCAACAATTGAAGAAGTTTATTGCGACACTGAAACGGAACTGCCCTAACCTAGAGGTCCTTTCTCAGTCAACATACAAAGCGTTCTGTCTACAAGACTGGTCTGCTGAACGTAACTTCTCTAATAATTGCGACCTCAGACACGTCACTTTTACTAATATTTCAACTCATTATTTTATGTTGTTAAGTAGTACTGACGTTCTCTCAGTTGCAGATCTTTCGTAACAATGATTGAAAATATTTTACAGTCGATCTCCATCCTGAGAAACGTACTGCTCTAGGTGGAATTTTTTTTTTATACTATCTGTCTTGTCGTCTTGAGACGAGTCCAACCGCTTGTTGGTGAGGTGAGTCTTACTTTTTATTCTTTCTCTACGTATCCTTGGGCCAATACACGTGACTGGCACTTTATCAGACCTCTACTGCCAATCCACATCCTTATTTACTTTTTAGGGAGTCTTCCAGTCTCTGTCTTCCTCTACAGCTCCCTCTGTCACCGTGGAAGTTATTCTCTCATGTTTAACAGATGAGCTACCATCTTGTCCGTTCTTTTTGCCTGTGTTTTCCATATACACCATTCCTCTCCGATTCTCCGGAATACCTCCACTTTCCTTACTTTATCAGTTCGCTTAATATTCAACATTCCTTTGTTCCACCACTTCTCAAATCATTCTATTCTCTTCATTTCTGGTTTTCTCACAGTCCATGTTTCACTACCATACAAAGCTGTGCTAAAAACGTACTTTCTCAGAAATTTATTCCTAAAATTAAGGCATGAGATTCATACTAGTAGAATTCTCTTGACCAGGAAGGCCCTTTTTGCCACTGCTAGTCAACTTTCTATGCCCTTCTTGCTCCGTCTGTCATTGGTTATTATGCTGCTTAGGCCAGAATTCCTTAACATCATGTAATTTCTGATTCCCTGTCCCGATGATAAGTCTCTCCCTGTTCTCAATTCTCCTACTTTCATCTTTCTTCGATTTAGACTCAGTCCCTATTCTGTACTCATAAGATTGCTCGTTGCATTCAACAGGTCCTGTACCACTTTTTCACTTTCACTGAAGAGAGAAATATCATCAACGTATCTTATAATTTAAACCCTTTAACCTTGAATTTTAATTCCAGTCTTGAAGTAGTCATTTTCTTCATAATTGCTTCTTCAATGTATAGATTGAAAATTAGGGGCGAAAGACTAGATCCCTGCCTTGTACACTTTTTAATCGGAGCACTTCGTGCTTGATCTTGTTGTTTCTTCTTGGTTCTAGTACACATTCTATACTAAACGTCTTTCCGTGTAGCCTTCCCGTATTTTCATCAAAATTTCGAAGACCTTGCGCCATTTTAAACTGTAAACGCTTTTTCCAGACCGACGAATCCAATGAACGTGTCTTGATTTTTCTTCGGTCTTGTATTGTATTTTATGTTAACCAGGGGCCCAGAAACGACGGAGAGGCTCCGTTACCGCCACAGCCGCTAAGGTCCACAACCCCACGATGACTAGTCCAGTTCACCCCTCCGCCGAACGACACCGAATTACTCTTTCAGGGTCATCTTGCGGTTCGGCCCTCGGTGGACCCCCCCACCTTAGGGAACGTCTCACACCTGACGAGTGTAACCCCTATGTTTGCGTGGAGGAGAAATGATGGTGTACGCTTACGTGGAGAACTTGTTTGTGTAGCTGAGGTGGAATATGGGGAACCAGCACACATTCGTCACGGCAGATGGAAAACCGCCTAAAAATCATCCACAGACTGGTCGGCTCACCGGATCTCGACACAAGGCCGCCGGGAGAATTCGTGCCGGGGACCAGGCGCTCCTTCCCAGTCCGGAAAGCCGTGCGCTAGACCGCTAGGCTAACCGGACGGCCCATTCTCCAGTCTTACTTCCATTATCATCAGCAACGTCAGAATTGCTTCTCTAGTGCCATTACCTTTCCTAAAACCAGATTTATCGTCATCTAACGCTCTTTCAGTTTTTTCCATTCTCCTCCATATTACTGTGTCCAGCAACTCAGATGCATGGACTGTTAAGCTGACTGATCGGTAATTATCGTATGTAGCGTCTCTTGCGATCTTCGGCGTTGCGTGGATGATGTTTTTCCAAAGTTCTGATAATTTATTCCAGACTCATACATACTACATACCAACGTGAATAGTCGTTTTGCTGCTTCTCCACCCCCCCCCCCCTCCCCCCCCCAATGATTTTCTACATTCTGATGGAATGTGATCTGTCACATCTAACTTATTCGATCATCAGTCTTCCAACGCTCTTTTAAATTCTGATTCTAATACTGGGTACCATATCTCTTCCCCGTCGACTACTGTTTCGTCTCCTATTACATAATCAGTCATGTCTCCCCGCTTATAGAGGCCTTCAATGTACCCCTTGCACCTATCCGTCCTCTTCTCTGCTTTCAACCCTAGAATTCTCATTGCACACTTAATGATAGCTTAATGTTACGCCATTTCGCCTTAGCTTCCCTGCACTTCCTATTTCTATTTATTTCATTCCTAAGGGTCTTGTGTTTTTGTGTTCCTGGATTTCCCTGAACATTTTTGTATTTTGTTCTTTCATCGATCAACTGGAGTATTTCTTTTATTATCTATGGTTTCTTCACACTTGCCTTCTTTATACCAAAGGTTATCATTCTTACTTCTGTAATTGCCTTTTTAGAGATGTCCAGTCCGCTTCAACTGAACTACATACTGAGCTATTCCTTTCGCTGCATATACAGTGACGTTAAGGGTATCTTTTCATTCCT
The DNA here is from genome assembly GCF_023897955.1 of Schistocerca gregaria. Taxonomy (NCBI): domain Eukaryota; kingdom Metazoa; phylum Arthropoda; class Insecta; order Orthoptera; family Acrididae; genus Schistocerca; species Schistocerca gregaria. The sequence goes on from NC_064923.1 coordinate 532,020,259, forward strand.
TAGTAGTTCCGTATCCTACTTCTTTACACATTGACTGTTCGTGACTAGTCTTTTAAAATTTAGCCCACTCTTCGTCACTAACTGAAATCTTACCGTATCTTCCTGCCTTGTCCAGGTATATTTCTGCCTCTTGTGTTTCTTGAATAGAGTATTCACTACCACTAGCTTAAATTTATTGCAGAACTCTTTCTACTCTCTCATTCCAGGTGCCAAGCCCTACTCTTTCAATATCGCCACATACTTTCTCTATCTATTCATCTCCTGCTTGCAACGTCGGCATGTATAGTGAATTATCATTGTCGATGTTGATTTGCTGTTGATGCTGATGATAACAGTCCTATCCCAGAACAGTTCACAATAACTCACTCTCTGCATTACCTTCCTATTCATAACGAATTCTACTCCCATTATAACGTTTTCTGTTGCTATTGATATTACCTTATACTCATCTGACCAGAAACCCTTGTCTTCTTTCCATTTAAATTCTTTGCCCCACCCTGTATCTAGATTGGGACTTTGCATTTCCCTCTTTATATATTTTAGCTTCCCTACCACATTTAAACGTTCACATTCGACACCCCGACTAATAGACAGTTGTCTATTCGTTGACCATGCAGTTCTCACGGCCATCTCTTCCTTGGCAGTCGCCTCGCGGAGATTCGCTTGGAAGACTAAAGTCGGTAAGCTTTAGCCAATGGAGAGATCATAGTGATAATCTACTTTTTCAATTACAGGCCACATGCGGTGTGAAAACACATTATGTATCTTTAATACAATGGTTTCCATTGTCTTCTACATTCTCATGCCGTTCATCATTGCAGATTCTTCTGCCTTTAGGATCATTTTCCCACCCCTAGGGCAATAATGTGAACTCAACCTCTGTCCGCTCCTCGATCCTCTTTGATTCTTCCATTTTATAAATGTGTGTGACTTCTAATCTGTCAATTCACTAACTACCTGGGTGTTAAAATTACGAACAACTTCAGTTGGAAAGACCACATAGATAATACTGTGGGGAAGTCGAGCCAAAGGTTGCGTTTCATTGGCAGGACACTTCGAAGATGCCACAAGTCCACTAAAGAGACAGTTAACACTACACTCGTTCGTCCTCTGTTAGAATATTTCTGCGCGGTGTGGGATCCTTACCAGGTGGGATTGCCAGAGGACATCGAAAGGTTGCAAAAAAGGGCACCTCGTTTTGTATTATCACGTAATAGGGGAGAGAGTGTGGCAGATATGATACGCGAGTTGGGATGGAAGTCATTAAAGCTAAGACGTTTTTCGTCGCGGAGAGATATATTTACGAAATTTCAGTTACCAACTTTCTCTTTCGAATGCGAAAATATTTTGTTGAGCCCATCCTACGTAGGTAGGAATGATCATCAAAATAAAATAAGAGAAATCAGAGCTCGAACAGAAAGGTTTAGGTGTTTGTTTTTCTCACGCGCTGTTCGGGAGTGTAATGGTAGAGAGATATGATTGTGGTTCGATGAACCCTCTGCCAAGCACTTAAATGTGAATTGCAGAGTATTCATGTAGATGTAGATGTAGATGTAGACAAATCCTATGGACATTACTTGATTTTTCTTCAGTCAAGTTGATGTTATCAACAACAATGTGAGAACTGCTTCTCTGGGCCTTTACCATTCCTAAAGCCAAATTGATGGTATTCTAACATATCATCAGTTTTCTTTTCCAATCTTCTATGCATTACTCTTTTCACTAGCTCGGATTCAAGAGAGGTTCAGCTAATGATGTAATTCTCGTATTTGTTGGGTGTTGCTGTCTCTGGAACTGTGTGGATTATGTCTTTCCAAAAGTCTGATGGTGTACCACTAGTCTGATATATTCTACACACTGACGTCTATAGTCTTTTTATTGTCACTTTCCAAAATGTTTCCAAAAATTCCGGTTCTGTGTTATCCATCCCCTTTGTCTTAGATGATCTTAATACATTCAAAGTTCTTTTAAATTGTTATCATAATACTGGATACTCTTTATTATCCCCACCGAATCCCGTTTCTTCTTCTGTCACGTCGTAAGTCAAGTCCTACAACGCATAGGGTCCTTTAGTGAAATGTTACCGCCTGTCCGCTTTCTCCTCTGCATTTGATAGCGGAATTCCCATTGTACAATTAATGTTATCGTCCTTGCTTTCTATTTAATCAAAGTCTATTTGGAATTCCCTGTATTCTGATAATTATTTGACAATCGTTGCTTTCCCGATGTCTTTACTTTTTTCGCAGCCATCTCACCTTAGCTTCCTTGTATATGCTAATTATTTCTTTCCTAACTTTGTTGTATTTCTTTATTCTTCAGTTTCTCTGAGTATTTTAGTACTTCCTCCTTTCGGCAATCAAATGAAGTGCTTCTTCTATTACTCACGGTTTTTTTGCTGTGTTCTTCCTTGTACCTATTCTTTTCTTTCCAAATTCGGTGTTTGCCGTTTTTAGAGCTGTCCGTTACTCTTCAACAGAAATGCCTATGCAGTTATTTATTACCACCGTATTTGTAACCTCAGAGATCTTCAAGCATATCTCTCCGTTTCTTAGTATTACCGTATCCACTGATACTTCCTGACGTGTCTGTTAAATTTCAGCCTTCTCTTCGCTGTGACTAACTTTTGGTCCTAGTCTACATGTGCTCCTGGGTACGTCTTACAATCCTATATCTGATTTTGAAATCTCAGCTTGATCATTATGTTACATATCTGAAATTTTGACGAATCTCCACGCCTTTTCCAAGTACATCTCCTCCTCTTGTGATTATCGATCAAGGGATCGCTATTACCAGTTGAAGCTATTGTACAATTCAATTAGTCTTTCTCTTCTCTTGTTCCTGCTACCAAGCCCATATTTTCCCATACACCTTTCTCCTACTCTTCCCATACAACTGCATTCCAGTCTTCTATGGTGGTTAGAATTTAGTTTCGGTTTACGTTCTGAACTGCCAGTTCAACATCCTCATATACTTTCTTTATCTCTTCCTTTCTGCCTACGGCGCTGGCATGCACATATATAATGAGGTGACAAAGTCGTCGCATACCTCCTAACATCGTGTCGAAACACCTTTTACCACATGTGGTTCAGTAACTCGACGAGACATGGACTCAACAAGCTGATAGAAGTTTCCTGCAGAAGTATTGAGCAATGCAACCTCTATAGTCGCGCATAATTGTGAAAGGGTTGCCTGATAAAAACTTTGTGCAGTAACTGACCTCTCGATCATGTCTCAGAAATGTTCGATGGGATGCATGTCGGGAGACACGGGTGCTCGAATCATTCGGTCGAATGGTCCAGAATGTTCTTCAAATCAACGGCGGAAAATAGTGGCCCGGTGACACGCCGTATTGTTATCCGTAAAAATTCGATCGTTGTCTGGGAGCAAGATGACTATGAATGGGTGAAAATGGTCTCCATGTAGCCGAAAAAAACCGTTTCCTCTCAGTGACTGGTTTATTTGCACCAGAGAACATAATCAGTTCGAGCCGGCCGTTATGGCCGAGCAGATCTAGGTGCTTCAGTCTGGAACCACGCGACAGCTACGGTCGCAGGTTCGAATCCTGCCTCGGGCATGGAAGTGTGTGATGTCCTTAGGTTGGATAGGTATAAGTAGCTCTACGTTCTAGGGGACTGATGACCTTAGATGTTAAGTCCAATAGTGCTCAAAGCCAGCAAATCAGTTCGATCTAAGCATTATGGACAATCACCAGGTCATCAACCGCAGGTTGGCGTTTATATGATTTTTTTTATACTTTAGTTGCTAGATTTCTTCTATTGCTTTGTTCTTATTATTTTATATTTTATGCTTTCTTTATAAATATGAAATTTTTGGTTGAGACTGAAAGTTGGACGTTAACATTTCTTTGGAAAGTTGGCCACTAATTCGGCTGTTCTGTACATACACAGAGTCTGATATATTATTATCGCGAGTAGTAGCGAGCAAACAGTTGTTGAGTGTAGTCAAAAGCAGCCTGCTGTGGAGACAAGCCGGGCGACGTGTGAGTTCTCAGAATGTCGTGGCCATGCTAGTAACACCGTAGAAGATTTCGGTAACAATCGAGGATGTTTGGTAATTTACCTTTTTGCTCGACGTAGATGCTGCTTGCTTGCGAACTAGAATCATTCTGTCAAATCTGTGTTTGCATACGTAGAGAGTAACATACGATTCTTTGTTGTGTCCAGATAAATGATTATTGATTATAAATATTGTGGAATAATTAAAGCCGTTGCTAATCGTACTTTCGAAGAAAATGAATGGGTTCCAGTGAAGTTTACCAATGATTATGTCAATTTTCAGAACATAGAAATATTAAAAGTTTTTATTGGTTTCTTTAATTTTTTTTAACCCGCTTAAGGCTTGTGGACCAAACCCCTGCCGATCATTCAATTTCTGTGTAAAAATGGCAGTAGTCTTATCAGTAGTCGTGACACTGCGTTGCACTCTGTACGGTCGCCATATTTCTTTTGAAGTAGTTTAGCATGTTGCTGGATGTAGAAAATTAACGCAGTTGCAGAGGTAAGAACATTATTTGCATTAATTGCTGGGAGACGTTATAAAATATTTCTACAGTCGCAGTCAGATAGTAGAACATTTGATCTTCCATGATTTGTAGAAGGAGTAATAATTTTTTTCTTTGTTCTAATCAGAATATTAAAATCGTCAGATATGGAGCATTACAAGTTTCCGTACATCTTCCACCAGCACTATAATAATTACAAAAAAACTGAAAGAAACAGATTTGACCTGTCGATCTGTCTGGCAGGAGTGAAAATCTCATTCTGGAAACATCCCCCAGGCTGCGGCTAAGCCATGTCTCCGCTATATCCTTTCTTTCAGGAGTGCTAGTTCTGCAATGTTCGCAGGAGAGCTTCTGTAAAGTTTGGAAGGTAGGAGACGAGATACTGGCAGAAGTGAAACTGTGAGTACCGGGTGTGAGTCGTGCGTCGGTAGCTCAGATGGTAGAGCACTTGCCCGCAAAAGGCAAAGGTCCCGATTTCGAGTCTCGGTCGGGCACACAGCTTTAATCTGCCAGGAAGTTTCAATACTGTCAATAATCATAGCGTAGGCACTTATATGCCACTCATACGTGATAACCAGCAAGGAACTACAAGCAGTTCGGAAGATCAAAATACAGTGACACAATCTGATTTTGTTATTAGAGATTCATGTATGGCTTCCACTGCCACAGAGCAAAATAAGTTGGTTTTCCTCTCATTTAGTAATAATGTTACAGAATTAATACTGTATCAGTTTGATGAGATTAGGAAATGCAATTATAGGATTAGAAAATCCGTAATAAAATAAAAAATGCAATGGTGAAACTAGAGAATTTAGTAACGAGATTAAAAAATCTAATGACGAACTTCGTGGAGAGATCAAAGAAGCTAGGGATGAGATTAATGAAAATGTAAATAATAAATTCGAGGAAATATCAGAATGGTTGGAAACTAAGATAGGTGAGGAACTCAGGTGTGATTTTAATAATCTGAAGTTCAGACTTGACCATGTACAACCTTAGGTACTGTTGAATTGAGATAACAAACGTCACAACAAGAATTGCAAACAGAGGAATCAGCAAAAAAGTTCGAGTCATTACTGTTACAGATTAATACTGAAGTCTCCAAGCCGCCAAATCCGTTGATGATTGTTGGAAAACGACTCTAAGAATAAGCCTAGTCAGCCGGTTCTGTTCGCTGATACAGAAGAATTACAGTCTCTTCAACTTGTTAAAGAATGGGAGATGACGATTAATCAGCAAAATAAAGAGATAGATAAAGAAACAGCATGCCAATATCGAAGAAAAGAGCTGTCCGGATAATGCTAATAGTATGTTCAATAACTGTCATGTTAGAAACCACAATGAATGAACTACTTTTGCGAATACTGATCACTTCTGTCGGAAACGTGATATCTTTGCAGGTCCAGTGACTCGAATGGGAGCTACAGTCCGAGAAAAAACTCATCCGTCTAGAAAAACGATTGTTTTTACTGCAAACATTTTCTCAAAGGCAGGAAATTAAAATTTTTTGGCAGTGCAAACAATGAAATTCAACCAAGTGATTGGTTCCGAAAATTTGCCTATTCGTCACCACCAATATGGTCAACTGACCAAGAACTTGAATTAATTTCAAGTCATCTCGAAAGAGAATCAGAGACAAAAATGAGATCGACACCAGGTGAATGTCGCACGTACAGTAATTTTTGTCACTCACTTTTGTCAGCTTACTGATCTGAAAGAACTTAAGATCTTTAGAAACATAACGTTATTGTGATGCAAAATTCTGAGCAGTCGAATAGAAATATCTGTACCATTCTTGTGACTAGTAATACTTTTCCCTTTGTTATCACAATATTCCACGTCAAATCCATATCTTGCTTATTACTGAACACAGTCATTTCCTTTGCCCATGTCAGAACAAACACACACAAACCCGCACACTTTATAAGTCTGATGCTCAAGACGAAAATGTCACGCATCCCCTACAATCAAGTATAGTACTTGTTGGCGACACCAAATAATACTGACCAAACATCAGCGATGGGTGGTCATATCTCATAAGTTTTTCTAGCGAGTGGTACCAGTGTGTCTTAGACAGAGAAACGTAATCGTCTTACAAACCGCCAGATGTTGAAAAACACGATCGTAGCTACTGTATAATACTGTCACAATCGGTCTTGGTTCTACAGGTCCTCAAAATTACCTATATTACAAGAAGCCGTACTAGCTTTATAAATCAAGGTATTGCATTGCCTCCGAATACAAAGGTTTTCCAGAGAAATACCGCGACACTGAATATAGACGATGATCGACGGAGTGTACATCATCCGACCAACAGTGCAGTAAAGCGTCGACAGTGCAAACTCGTAATAAAATTACCCAGTCTAAAACTGATTCGGCTAAAAAACGTGGTATGAAACCTGTATTTGCAATTCCCTCACACCGCCGCTATATATTTATCCACTATTTGCAATGCCACGTCAGAGGTTCGGTGAAATATCCACTGGGTTATAGTCGATGGCTGATTGAGCAGGATCACAAACAGTTGATGGTGTGCTAATTGAGGTTGTAAAAAATGTACACTTGATTTTCATATCTCTAGTGCGACGCTTCCCGTAGATATGATGTCTGTGATTGGACTCAAGAACTCATACCAGCGTTGTATCACGATTCACCCCTTTACAACCAGTCGGCTACGCCGTCCGGTGTGCGCACCTAGGAGCTCTTTAGGGAACAGTTCGTTGATATGTTGTGGTCGCATTTCTTATGGAAAGTTCGAAAGGGTTTTCACATGCAATGAGTGTTTGTGCAGTGCATTATTTACGACTGTTTAAGTGTTGTAAGCTTGTTGGCAGAGTTTTACATGTGCATTACTTTTTGACAATTTCATGAGTAGAGGATGTGTCTGTTCCATTATTTTGTGAACAAGTCTGTAGGCTGTGGAATGCATTATTTCGACAGTTTAGAACTAGCGAGTGTGTTGCAGAGCCTTTCAAAGAATCATTTTGATAATTTAGGAGTTGTTTGCCTGTCTATACATCAGTGTAGTGCATTATTTCAGTAATTTACGAGTAGTTTCCAGGTCTGAATGATGTGCGATGCATTATTTTGACAGTTTAAAATTAGTGAGCGTGTTTTTAGAGAGTTCCACATGCACTATTTTGATAATTTACAAGTTGTTTGTGTGTCTGTTCATCAGTGCATTGCATTATTTCGGCAATTTACAAGTAGTTTGTCGGGCTTTAGGCTATTTACTGTGACCCCAAACACGCCAGGGAGAGTGTTTTGTATCAGTGTAAGGAATATACTATGTGAAATACATTCATAAATAAATAGTTCCATAATAAATAAAGTACACTCCTTCCTCCCCCCAGTCCTTTTCCTCCAACTGCAGGGAAGAGGTGGTTGTCTGATGACTTAGGTACTATGTAATAATCATTCTGCCAAAATTTGATCTTCCCACAAATTTCTTGGGGAAATGGAAATATATCGGTGACGGGGGGGGGGGGGGGGGGGGGTGTTAGGTCAGTTGAGGTAGCCCAACTGACCTATTTTCCCACCAAAATTATGAACTGTGTCATTGTGACATTTCCATGGCTATCCCACTATCTTGGTTTCGCCATCTTCAATAAATTTTTCAACAATGCAGGGTGGTTGCATATGAGGGTTGCCGCCATAATACCGACTTATTGAATATTACCCTTTTCTAGGATATCCAACATTTTTATCATGGTTTCTCCCCCTTGGGAGGCCCCTTCCAGAGACCTGAACGTGTGACTAGTCTGGAATCTTTTGCCACGATATTTCTCAGTTAGAGGCGACATGTCCTGTGGACACATTATGTGTTATTTAATGCAGTGATTTCCATTGACTTCTGCATCCTCATTCCGATAATCATCGATAATTATTTCGTCTTTTATGTAAGTTTCCAATTACAAGGACAAGAAAGTGCTCCATATCTCTGATCAGACCATAGCCCCACTTACAAGGCTGTTGGCAGAAAGAGTGTGACGTGAGACCCGCGACGTTTTGGTTAGTCGTCAACGACTCTGCCCCTAGAGTACACCTGTAAAGACCCAGATGAACTACCATACACAAAAGCATTGTACCATATTAACTGCATTGCCGGCCGCGGTGGTCTAGCGGTTCTAGGCGCTCAGTCCAGAACCGCGAAAACTGCTACGGTCACAGGTTCGAATCCTGCCTCGGGCATGGATGTGTGTGATGTCCTTAGGTTAGTTAGGTTTAAGTAGTTCTAAGTTCTAGGGGACTGATGACCACAGATGTTAAGTCCCATAGTGCTCAGAGCCATTTGAACCATTTTTTTTTATTAACTGCATTCAACCTGATTTTCTTGAGGCTCACGTACAGTAACTTCCTTGCACATTCTAAAATCTCTCTTAAGCTCAGCCTTATCACAATACAAGTGCGGTATCTCAAATGAGCATTAGTAAACATAATTTATATGACAATGAGTCCCCATGTATATCAACAGTAGTGCACCGCAAATTCCAGGATAAATTTATTAGACAATTGTTATTAGTCATTAACGTGTGAAACTCAGATTTATTATAGTAAGTAAGATTTAAAAAGCGTTATCTTTTGATTAACGTCACACTCAACTAACGTCACTTAAACTGTTCAGCTATCGTTACTCGGAGTTATATGTATTTTTGGTGAACAAGGAATTACACGTGCCCATACGTGGTACTGAAGTTCTATCATAATAATTCTATAGGTTCTTGCTCTCTAAAAGGTGGTACAGACGCCAGTTAACTGAGAATCGTTTGGCGAGTGGTTTTATATGAACTGTTTGATTTACTAACTAGTTAGAAAAGACGATAAACATTGTCAAGCTGTGCATAGAAACCTCAGCACAACAGCGTATCACTTAATTTTACTGCAAATTTGTGATTCAATGTGCAATTGGAAAGGAACAATTCACAATTATTAGCATGCACAAAATAATATTAGCTATATGAGTTATTCATGAGCACAAAGTTGATCATGTGTTTGAACTTTAAGGGACAACATAACTCTTTAGTCCTGGATTTGATTCAGACACAACACGTTCATGCAGTTCTGACTAAGCGTAGTCACCGAGACACAAACGCAGCAGGTGGCGCAGTGGTTAGCACACTGGACTCGCATTCGGGAGGACGACGGTTCAATCCCGTCTCCAGCCTACCTTATTTAGGTTTTGCGTTATTTTCCTAAATCGTTTCAGGCAAATGCCGGGATGGTTCCTTTAAAAGGACGCGGCCGATTTCCTTCCCAATCCTTCCCTATCCCGAGCTTGCGCTCCGTCTCTAATGACCTCGTTGTCGACGGGACGTTAAACACTAACCACCAACACCACAAACGCAGCACCAACCGTCATTGCTGGCAAGCTACAAAGTTTTTGAGGGTGGATTAAATGCAGAAGATAGTACAAACGAAGTGAGAGTAAGAAGTCGAACTCGTAGTTGTTGCACATGACCAGAAGGAGAGCAAAGGGAGCGGTCCCGGCCTAAAGAGAAAGAGGTGTCCCGAACAGTGGAAGAGAAAGGGTTTCCAAAACAGAAAGATGAGGGCAGCACAAAAATTATTAAAGCAATGTTATACAATGAAATCATTATTGGCACAAATTGTGTGACATAACCTCAACAAATTCTTTTACGATCTGTGCTTCCCTATACACAGTGAAGTAATCCAACCAATTTAATGGACAATTTCTACAAAACAAACTTCTGTCTACTTTTTAAGACCCTTAATGTTGTGTCCCCACCCCCCTACCAGTTACCATTTACTGCTTCTACATAACTGAGCATTGTACTTTCTTTCAGATACAAAGCCAAGGCCTTCCCTAGGACGCCTGATTGTAAACATTCCATCGGAAAACTGAGACATAACGAACCTACCACACAAGACGTAAGAAGTTTTCACCAAACACTTGACCAGGAAAGAACCTGAGAGTTTCAGCGCAACTACAAAATTCAACATGTCTTTACCACGTCCCCTAAAAGATTCGACGAGGATGAAAAAAGGAAATGAGCCACTACAATTCATTTTCTTTTACCGAAAAAGAGGGGCGAGGAAGCTGAAGAAGTTGCTGTTTGGAAAACGAAATTTTTGCCTACTTTAGAAATTAAGAAAGATAGGGGTCTGAGCCATGACGGGGTCGCTGGTGTCGGCAGTGAATTACAACCTTAAGTCAGCTTTGCTCATTTGCCATCATATGTCTCCGAGTAAGTGGGATACCACCTGGCCTTGGTTCAATTTTACATTTAACAACGCACAGCACGAAGCGTCCATGGCAGTTCCCACCGTTCACTTGTTTGCGTATCGCATTAATCCTCCTAGGATATCAACGATCTCCAGCCTTCGTCCGTTACTCCTGAAGATCTTAGGGAAAAGTAGGGAATGGGCCAGAAATAACAATAGGTAAGCCCACGGCCGACAGGCACGACGATATAATATGCATAGACGCCTCTTTCAAGGGAAGGTAGGAGATGAGGTTTTCGTGTAGAAATGTGCCAGTCAGGTTACAGGTGCTGCCAAGTTCGGAAAGTCTACTCTACCGTGCTTGTCAGGCATCTGGCCACTAGTAATGTCCTCAGGGTGCAACTTAATAAACTTGTGGCCTATTAATTAACCTTCCCCTCCTTTTTCTGTAGGCTGGACTGGGATCCATTGGGTTAAAGGGAGGAGGTTTAGCCATAGCGGGGTTACTGATGTCGCCTTTAAAATTCTTGGCGCCGCCAGCCCAGTCTGTCATGTGATGTCCTCTGGCTTGACGTCACTACGGTCATTGAACGAAGTTGTTGACTGGGGGGGGGGGGGGGTCGTGGCGCGACAAGTTGGGGTGTGGAACGAAGCGAGGAGGGCGATGAGAGACGTCTACACAGCTACAAAAAGCGAGCACATGCCCAAGCGTCTTCGTACGGAGTTCCGCGAGTGGTTGCTGGGCTTATTTGTGGGCCGATTTGAGTCCGTGTCTGACTTCGAGTGCCGTCTTCATGTGTATCCTGGCGAGCCAGCTCTGGAACGTGGCCCACTGATGAAAGAACCGAAGGCAGTTTCGCTGTGCTGAATTCTGGGCCCCCTTTAGAACAAGAAAGCATCAGCTTCGATTCGTGAACTTCAGTTAATTTTTAGATTTTGAGGTCTTAACTGTTATTACTGAATGAGTGTCTGTTTTCCGTTTGGTAATTTTGCTTAACTGAAGCTGTTCTCACGATGGGCTGCCTGATTTCTGTTTCAGTAATTTTACTTAACTGAAGCTGTTATTATTGAAAGCCTGCCTGTTAGTATTCGTTAACTTTACTTAACTCAAACAGTGAATAAAGAAGGCTTGCCTGTTCTCTGTTTGGTGATTTTACATTACTGAGGCTGCTTTTATTTAAAGTTTATCTGTTGGTTTAACTGAAGCTATTATTGAAGGCCTCCCTGTTTTCTGTTTGGTATTTTTACTTTGCTGAAGCTGTTATTAGTGAAGACCTGCCCTTTCCCTTTTGATTATATTAATAATTTAGATTCACTGAAGCTCTTATTAATCATGGCCTGACTGGTTTTGTTGTCCTATTACTGACATCTGATATCTTACTCGGTTTTTGTTGCAATTAACTGAAACTGTGATTGCCAAAGGCCTACCTGTTTCAGAAGTATATATATGAACAAGGTACTACCAGGAAACTACACATGATGTACATGGACCCTAACCTTTCGTCTTACAGCTGTGTATCCATAATTGTAGATGTGAGGGTTACCGGGTAGCCTCACAAAAATTTGGAGTAAGATGCAGTTGCCCCGAAGAAGGGAGGAGGCAACAGAAGAACTAAGTTGTATGAAGCGAGAAAAAGAGTGTGTGAAAAATCACTATAAGAAGTTCATCCACTTCGAACGTCACTGCTATCGAAGAACCAACACTCAAAGAGTCTATTTAAGTAGTGAATTGAGCATAACGAAGATTTGCTCTATGAACTGTGAAGAGAAGTCTGTAGAAGTTTTCGGTAGTTTGTAGTTGACACCAACCCCGTTAGTCTGACTTCGAGCTTTCCTGTCTTCCCTTTATTAAACACACCTTGACAAATTCAATGTGGAATAATTTTGCAACTTGAAAGAGACTCTAAAGTCTCTAAAAATCTGTGAGTACCTAAAACCTACATCAAGTAAAACACTTGTGCACTAACTACATCTTTTTTATGCATGTAAATTCACTTGACTGTTTTCCCAGCTTGCATCAGTGACTCTCTTGCACTGTGCAAATTCGAAGTGAACGTCATAGTTTATTTATAACGATTATTTTCCTTTCATTGCAAGTGCTATACCAAATCAACCCATAATGCTTAGGGTAGTCTTAAGTAAGGTTACTAACCCATGAGGAAACCTGAGAATTCGTTGTCAGGCAGCTTTCCTAGATTACCTATTAAGGAAAACATTAAGAAGAGGGGCACAGAGCATTTGTGGTTCTTCCAAAAATCTGGAAGCCACTGGAATAGTATACAAAACTGGTTGCCATTATTGCCTATAGCCATTTCTCATCTGAAGTGTGTGAAGTAAAAGGCGAGTTGTGGCACCCTGGAGTTATTTTAAGTTCGGAGTTGGCGTGGCCATCCTGAGGCCTATCAGTGAGCCACGACCACGTGGTGCCCAACGTTAGCTGGGGTCCAATGGCCGTGTGGCTGGAAATTCCATGTCGATGAAAGGGACTTGTATGCCGAAAGCGCCGAAGATAGCGGAATTTGTGAAACGATCATGGCAGACATTTCACAGTTCGTATGGAAATTAATAGTAGCCAGATGAATCATGATACTTCAAAAAGAAACATTACGATTATTTGCACAACAATTCTAATGGTGTAATTAGGTTATCACTTTCAAAAAAAAAAAAAAATGGCTCTGAGCACTATGGGACTCAACTGCTGTGGTCATTAGTCCCCTAGAACTTAGAACTACTTAAACCTAACTAACCTAAGGACATCACACACATCCATGCCCGAGGCAGGATTCGAACCTGCGACCGTAGCAGTCGCACGGTTCTGGACTGCGCGCCCAGAACCGCGAGACCACCGCGGCCGGCGGTTATCACTTTCATTATCAGTTTAAAGTTAAGAATCTGTCTGTAAATTATACAAGTAACACCCACCAACGAATTTCCAAAATGTAAACAATTCATCCAATTTCGTCTATCGAAATGTCTTTAAAAAGCTATTAGTGTAAACCTAAATTGGTACAAATTACAGGCAGGTAACTCTAATACAACATGAGTTATGGGAGTTCAAAATGGCCGATTACTTTCGATCGTGTCGGGCCATAAGTACTCCACAGTTACACGAAAAGACGATAGCAGCATGCCTATAAATACATGTTTATTAATGTATCTTTTTGTTTATATCCGATATGTATATTATTCATGAAGAAAATGGTCAAATACACTCCTGGAAATTGAAATAAGAACACCGTGAATTCATTGTCCCAGGAAGGGGAAACTTTATTGACACATTCCTGGGGTCAGATACATCACATGATCACACTGACAGAACCACAGGCACATAGACACAGGCAACAGAGCATGCACATTGTCGGCACTAGTACAGTGTATATCCACCTTTCGCAGCAATGCAGGCTGCTATTCTCCCATGGAGACGATCGTAGAGATGCTGGATGTAGTCCCGTGGAACGGCTTGCCATGCCATTTCCACCTGGCGCCTCGGTTGGACCAGCGTTCGTGCTGGACGTGCAGACCGCGTGAGACGACGCTTCAACCAGTCCCAAACATGCTCAATTGGAGACAGATCCGGAGATCTTGCTGGCCAGGGTAGTTGACTTACACCTTCTAGAGCACGTTGGGTGGCACGGGATACATGCGGACGTGCATTGTCCTGTTGGAACAGCAAGTTCCCTTGCCGGTCTAGGAATGGTAGAACGATGGGTTCGATGACGGTCTGGATGTACCGTGCACTATTGAGTGTCTCCTCGACGATCCCCAGAGGTGTACGGCCAGAGTAGGAGATCGCTCCCCACACCATGATGCCGGGTGTTGGCCCTGTGTGCCTCGGTCGTATGTAGTCCTGATTGTGGCGCTCACCTGCACGGCGCCAAACACGCATACGACCATCATTGGCACCAAGGCAGAAGCGACTCTCATCGCTGAAGACGACACGTCTCCATTCGTCCCTCCATTCACACCTGTCGCTGCACCACTGGAGGCGGGCTGCACGATGTTGGGGCGTTAGCGGAAGACGGCCTAACGGTGTGCGGGACCGTAGCCCAGCTTGATGGAGACGGTTGCGAATGGTCCTCGCCGATACCCCAGGAGCAACAGTGTCCCTAATTTGCTGGGAAGTGGCGGTGCGGTCCCCTACGGCACTGCGTAGGATCCTACGGTCTTGGCGTGCATCCGTGCGTCGCTGCGGTCCGGTCCCAGGTCGACGGGCACGTGCACCTTCCGCCGACCACTGGCGACAACATCGATGTACTGTGGAGACCTCACGCCCCACGTGTTGAGCAATTCGGCGGTACGTCCACCCGGCCTCCCGCATGCCCACTATACGCCCTCGCTCAAAGTCCGTCAACTGCACATACGGTTCACGTCCACGCTGTCGCGGCATGCTACCAGTGTTAAAGACTGCGATGGAGCTCCGTATGCCACGGCAAACTGGCTGACACTGACGGCGGCGGTGCACAAATGCTGCGCAGCTAGCGCCATTCGACGGCCAACACCGTGGTTCCTGGTGTGTCGACTGTGCCGTGCGTGTGATCATTTCTTGTACAGCCCTCTCGCAGTGTCCGGAGCAAGTATGGTGGGTCTGACACACCGGTGTCAATGTGTTCTTTTTTCCATTTCCAGAGTGTATTTACTGTGTTTTAGAACGTGCGGAGACATTAGGCTACTGGCCTACTTTAGCTTACTATTCCTTTGATATGTTTATTTTATTTGTTTATGTCATTAATAATGTATATTTGAGCCTGTTTATTGTCCAGCCGTAAGTATATTTATTTAATTACAAGTTATTTAATTATAAACCCATTATTTCGAACGTGTTTCATTGTATTTGTGTTGGAGCATTGGCTTAAAGACATTGCTCGAGCTCTCTATCCAATCATAGTGCTCGTGATTGGAGAGACTGGATGGAAGTGGGAAAAGAGCTCTGGGCAGTACGGGAGAGGACATGAGTTAGTCCGGGACAGTATGACGTGATGGGGACACGGTCGCGGAAGAAATTTGGACAGCGTGAAACTTTTTGCGCATATTCGTGGGAGATAGAAATACTTCAGAGTGCTGACTTGTGCACATGCGAGATTTCCGTGGCTTCTGCGGTGAAGACATAGTGTGCGATTAGAAGTGAATATTTCGTGAGCTATTTTGTTTTTCACAGCTAATTACCACCAGTTTGAATCTATTGTTTCCCTGTTATTCAACTTTTATTTTATATAATTACTGGACCATGAACACCAATAAGTGTTTTGCAGAAAAATACTGCATTCTCAAAAGTACTTCTACTGTCGTACTCATCATTTAAAGTGGTTGAGATAATACCTGCAGGTTTTATTTCAATGCAATATTTCATTTATAAAATTCGCAATTCCCGAGTGATAGGAACCTTCTTCGTGTGTATATTCATACTGTATACTGTAGACTCAGCAGTATTTGGCATGTAATGCGGCAACTACATATCCCAACCTCTAGACAACGAAACCAGCCAAAACTTTTAATACTTCGTCACTGAGTGTGAGGGTATGTAGTTGTTGGTGAATATTTATGGTGATGAATATTTATGGTGATGATGGCTGAGGCATCGATGTATTATTTCAAGAATATAAAGTGTTTAATAGTGAATTGATGTGTAATTTTGTTGAAGCTGCAAGTGTCGATATTTTGGAGGGGAAAAACAGTATAGTTGTGCATGCTATGGGTAGTGAATCGGCGAAATGTGTGGAAGAACTAACAGATAATATAGAGAGGGCTGAGGTAGATAGTGTGGATGGGGATGATTTGTGTAATGAAGTTCGTACAAATTGATACACGAAGGAGGAGTGTGATTCCAGAGAGAATGATCAACGTTGGTACGGTAGAACGTTATGGTCGTTGCTGCCACGTGTGTGGAAACGAGAGAAGCTTGAAATTGCCAAGAGTATGTAGAGAAAGGGTAGAAGTGAAAAGCTGTTCTAATCTATAATCAGTGGTAGTAATTTTGGATAGAGAGTTAATATGTTTATTTGGCGATTCATTAATATTTTTTTACTTTATTGTGGCACTATATGTGTGCAAAAGGGGAAAATTTAGGCACTGAGCGTGCGTGGAGGCCAGTGACCTCATGGATTAAAGTAATGTATGTATTGACTTATGCTTTGTAGCCGGCCGCGGTGGTCTCGCCGTTCTAGGTGCGCAGTCCGGAACTATGCGACTGCTACGGTCGCAGGTTCGAATCCTGCCTCGCGCATGGATGTGTGTGATGTCCTTAGGTTAGTTAGGTTTAAGTAGTTCTACGTTCTAGGGGCTGATGACCGCAGCAGTTGAGTCCCATATTGCTCAGAGCCATTTGAACAATTTTTTTATGCTTTGTATAAGAGCATGGCAGAGTATTTAGTGGTCAATTTGAAGATGATTAAAATTGTAATTGTATGTGCACGCAATTTTTGGTGCATGGAGGTAGGAAGGATTGATTAAAGTCGCTTAAATAGAACTTATGGTAATTAATGCTTACTACGATTCACTTGTTTGCCTTGTGACTTTGATCATAATGTATCGTTTTCCGCTGGACGGAATCTTTAGCGAGGATCCTCGTTGGTTTTAGGAAATGGTTTGTTGAGGTTTCTACTTCCGGTTTACGTTCTATTCAGATTTGTCAGATAAACGGTGGAACGCGGAATTCAGAGTCTGACACGATTTCTGCTAGGCAATACTTTATGCGAAAATCCGTGTGTGCATGTGTAGTGCGGTGGAAAAATTTTGTGCAAGAAGGCGCCTCAGCGCTGAGTGAGTGGCACAAAAAGTGCTTAAAAAATCGCAAATAAGTGCATTTAAAAATTTTATTTCTTGTAAAAAAATTGTTCATACGTAACTGAGAGGCAAACATTTATTTAATATGCCGTTTCGTTTGTAATTTGTGTTAGTTTAAGATTATTTCAAAATTCATCCAGCTTCCACACCACTACGAAAATATTGTAAACACTATTAGTCCGACCTTTTAATCATTTAGTTCTGTTCCTTGAAATTTGTTTTATATTTACTTGTACGAATTGAACCGTGCTACTTCTGAACATTCTGGTAGGCCAGAGTATTAAAAGGTGGAAGTGTGTGAGGTAATGGGCGAGTTGTGGGGCCCTGGAAATATTTTAAGTACAGAGTTGTTGTGGCCACACTTGGGCCTCCACACGGGCCACTGCCGCGTGGTGCCGAACGTTCGCTGGGGTCCAATGGTCACGTGGCTGGGAATTCCATGGTGACCGTGTCGATGAAATAGACTTGTAAGCAGAGAGTGCTAAAGATGGTGGACTTTGTGAAATCACCATGGCAGACATTTCACAGTTCGTATAGAAAATTATAGTAGCCTGACGAATCTTGATACCTCAAAAAGAAACAAGTATATTACCTTTATTTGCACAACAATTCTGAGGGTGTAATCAGCTTTTCACTATCTTTATTAGTTTAATGTTTAGTACCTGACTGTAAATTATACAAGTAACACCCAGCAATAAATTTCCAAAATCAAAACGGTTTAACCGATTTCGTTGATCGATGTGTCTTTAGAAAGCTATTAGTGTAAACCTAAATTGGTGTAAATTACAGGCATGTAACCTGAAGATCACAGTGACCGATTACTATCGATCAGGCCACATGTACTCCACAGTTACACGACAAAACGCTAGAAGCATGCTTATAAATGTATTTATTCATGTATGTCTCTGTTTATATCCGTTATATACACTATTCATGAAGAAATTGGTCAAATATTTACTGTGTTTCAGAAAGCGCAGAGATATTAGGCTACTGCCCTACTTTTGCTTGCTATTCCTTTGATGTACGTTTATTGAATTTTTAAAAGTCTATAATAATGTGTGTTAGAGCGCGTTTATGGTCCAGCGGTAGGTATATTTATTTAATTTCAAGTAATTTAATTGTAAATCCAGTATTTCGTATGTGTTTCATTATGTTTGTGTAGGTGCATTGACTTGAAGACATGACGCTATCACTCTAGCCAATCATAGCGCTCCTGAATGGGGAGACTGGATGGAAGTGGGAGAAGAGTTCTGGGCAGTATGAAAGAGGACACAAGAGAGTCCGGGAAAGTACGTCGTGATGGATGCACGGTGGCGGAATAGATTTGAAGAGGGTGGTGCGGTTTGAGCATGGTCGTGGTAGATAGAAATACTTCAGAGTGCCGACTTGTACACTTGCGAGAGTTCCGTGGCTACCAGGAAGGTCATAACATCTAAATAGGTTACAAAATTATTAACTTAAAAGTAAGTACACTATTCACACGTAATGCTGAAGGAGAAAGTTTAACATTACGCGTCGCTTTAAGACAAACGCTACTACAGTAGTGTGCAAATTAATTGAGGCTGTGTCATATTTTACAAGGAATTGAAATTGGTTATGTACACTCCAATTCACCCATCAAATTATTGGACTCTTGGAGCCTTGTCTGTTTAGAGAAATTATAGGTTTCCTCCAATTCAGCTGAGTGCTTGTAAGTGCAGCAACATACTGTGTTATTTGGGTTGGTGTTTAAGTGTCATTTTACCTAACAATTGGAGAAAAGTAGTTTCTCTTCGTGGAAATACGTCTATAAGACACTTTTCGTCCATTACTGGTGTGGGAAAGTCTATTGTTTGAAAAACGTTTAGGATATGTTGAGATAATACATCGTTGTCTGCAAAGGGAAAAGGCGATGTGAACGAAACACCACCTCTAAAACTGAATACACTATACTTGTAAACAGTAGAATTCATCCTCGTAAGACATGGACGGAGAGACTTACTGGTGATTAGTGTTGAAACTGACTCTTTGACGGTACCGCGTAGGAATCTTCATTATGATCGGAAGGCATGAAAGTGAATAAAGAGGGAGTTTTTAACATTTACCATGAACAAAATGAAAATTGGAGTGCGCCAAAATATATACATCCTGAATCTGCAGAGAATGTAAAATTATAAGTTTCACTAATTAGTCACATCTTATAGTTCTAGGTTAGAGAGAAAACCTTGTCCCTCGAAGCATCCGTGAGTCAGTGAGAGATGGGCACCTTAAATGGATTGTCGAATACGCTCCCTAAAGGACGTTTTGTGGTTTGTTCACTGCAAGTGGCTCCGGGGCACTACGTAGATCTAGTTCATGGCCTAATGATTCATGTAAATGCCGGTAATCCTGAGGCAGAGGATAGTACCATTCCTTTGCAGACCTGAGAGTTACATTTCAACATGATCTGCCTCCTTGTCACGCTCGTGCGATTCATGCACAGTAATATTATTTCCAAAAAGTCCGAAGACGACAGGTATGCTTTGTGAAAACAGGTAATTCTACAAGCAATTTTGGCTCCAAAAATGTATATTTATCACTTCTAAAACCGTCAGGACATTCATGCAAGAAAACATTGATGTGCTTCAGTGGCCTGGTAATACACCAGACTTAAATCCCATCTAGAATTACGAAGTTTTGTGAAAAGGCGTATTGGTAAGATAGAATTTTCAGCAAAAGAATGCTTGTTACCATATGTGGTGAAAATTTGGTTTAATGACCACGAATTACGAAACATTTGCTCTGACATTATCGAATTTATGACACAACGTGTTCAGAAGCTCATTAAACCAGAAGGAAGACACATCAGTTATTAATGTTCAGTAAGCTACAAACTGTATAATACATATATTAATAAAAGTGTACTTTGGTTGTCTTATCAGAGCTAATTTGCACAGTACTGTATTATGTACAATCTACAAGTTAGATATCGATATATTTGTTTCCTTATTTATTTGCCTCACTAAATAATTTCTTGACAGCTTCTGTTAGCGTCTCGTTTGTTTTCTGTTACTTGTCTTCTGTTACTTGTTTTAGACTCATTTCTGATGTTGATATTGTCTTTCCGTTTGTGAGAACGGTATGAAATATAGAACTGAGAACACGAGAAACATTGCTTCCGTTTCCGCAGAAAAGAATACGCTGTCACGTGTTTGACCTCCGACGCCTTTTTAAAGAATGTTCCTCTTATGCCTTATGCAAAGTCGTTCGTGCCGAATAAAATGTGTCGTATTGGACCAAATAAATTCAATAAATGCCCCAGTAACTTCCTTTATGTTCAAGAACAAACGCAGTGTGTTTGTGCCGAACTGATAAAAATGGCGAACAGACTACAGGAAAAGTAATAAACATGATTTGTACGAGGGAGGCGGTAAGCCTTTAAAAGCCGTAGCGTTTTGCGAAGTTTGTTTGCGACTGGCGTCTAGTGGTCATTATTTGCAGATACAAGGTGGCATCCGTGATGTACAGGAAAATGGCAGGCAGCTGCCGCAGTCCGTTCCATGACCCGCGGTACATGTATTCCTACTACTGCGAAGAAGGCCCAAACTCTTTCTGATATACTTATAGTAAACCATTTGTGTTAATGTACCGGGTGGTTATAATTAAACTTTCCCTTTAAACACGTTATAACAGGGAAACTAATTACCATACAAGGACTAGTCTTGGAAGCATTAATGTGAAGTACTTAGGGATGAGAGGTAATGCAGAATCCATTCAATCGAAACACTTTGAATGTGCAGCTACGGTACATCATACCATTAAAAACCGGTACCAGTACTACTACAGAAAGGGCTCAATATGGAGCCCATCAACGTCCAGAAGAGTCGAATTGCAGGATAGCTTTCTACACAGCAGAAGGAACCGAATCCGTAAGTATGCTGGCTACCTCTCTTTAGACGTTGCTCTTCTGAACAGCACATGTGTAGCCCCACAACCAGAAATCACAGCGAGTGTTTAAAATAGAGTGGGACAATGTTGAACGTAGCCGTGAACCCACACCATACGGTGACACGTTCACTAGACATAGAAACTTCACGCATGGTGACTCGAGGTGATGATCCCACACTCGGCAATTCTGTGAGTTCACCTTACCCGCCGGAGAAAAGTGAGCTTCCTATGAGCTTCGTCTATCTAAAGGATGGTCCAGTACCAACCCTCGTCAACTTTAGTCCTTTCGAGGAAGTGGAGAGCGAATCAACATGTCGTTGTACGTCCTGTGGTGCAAGCTGCTGTAGATGTGATCTTCAACGGATACCATTTGAGACTGGCACCATCCGCACAGTGACCACGGGATGTTCAACTGTTTTGACACAGCACGCGTTCTTCCTGACAATCGGGAATTACGCGCAGCCTTATCTGTCACAGTAACAGCGATTTCATCAACCACCTGTGGTGCCACTGGTTGTCGGCCACTTCTTGGAGCGACGCTCTGTTCTCCAGATGGGTCTAACTTCTTCATCAAGCTCTGCACAGCATGTGGAGAAAAGAAGACTCGTCCGTAATCCTTCCGGTCGACGATATTCTCGAAGCGCTGCTGCATTTTTGTTCTGTTAATAGAGCTTCATCAGTAACACCATGCTCCTATTGTCCAAGCTCATGGTGACATGCCAACAAGTCCACTGCGACTGGTCAGGTGTGAGACTATGAATCACGATGGCTGATCATGGCACCTGCTGGCCATAGTTGGGACTGGGCGGTGGCGCTATGACGCATGGAAATTAAGCACCCCATACTCTGGACATTAATGCTAGCACGTTTGGTACTCGTACGGCAATTAGTTTCCATGTTATAATGCATTAAATAAGAAAAGTTTAATTATAAGCGCCCGCTATGTCCTGCAACATTAGGCACAAGAAAAAGCCAATAATATCTCAGTGAGAAGCCACCAGATGGAGCTATTATCACTTGGGTTATCTTGACACTGTCACCATTGTGGTTCAGAATTTGGGAAATTTTCTTCTTCAAACATTTCAGTAGTACCATTGTTCAGCACACATACTAAGAATCCAGGCTTTTATTGTTTACCAGCTTTTATTTAATGTTATGCTATAAACATAGTAGCAGTAACAACATGAACGTGTACACAAAAGTTGACAGATGTGATTACCACTATGCAAACTCTAGGGATTCATCGATGAGGGGATACAGCACAAAAAAATTCTGATGAAATTATGTCCGGCAATGCATGCTTACCCTGCTACAGACCATTTAGTCAACCATACTCTGTCACAGAGACTAATGTCCATTATGCACTGCACCATGCAGGCACAGTTACAGTATGCATGGTTTCCTCCTACAGGATGACACTCTTCCTCTTACGTCACACCCTAGCGCCCTCTACTGCCACAGTAACTCGTAATGTTGCGGCCGATTCACTTCTCCTGCTAACTCCCCTTGTAGTGGATATGATACAGAGTTGTACACAATGGTTCCGTATTGGAATCCAGAGCTTGCCGATTTGGTGTTTATTCACAGAAAGGAAAATGGCAATAGACAGCAGCAGCAAGATTGTCTCAGAAGACCTATGCCCGCTGACAACAACAATGGCATTCAATGTTTGTACAGTGCTTCGCCATTTGTCTGAGACTGGGTCCTTTCAGGACGCAGGAAATCATAAAGTACGCACCCTAAATGTTCGGACACCAGATTTGTAGGAAAATTTGATTAACACTGTGGAAGGCGACTACTATGTCAGTAGCCAGCAGTTGGTCCGCCACTACAGGATAGGCAAGGCGATTGTGTGGAACGTTCTCCATGACATTTCTTATCACTTACACCGTGTGCAGCGCTTACTAGTGACATGCTTTCCACATCGGGAGCAGTTTAACTGGTCCCTTCACCAAGCAACAACAATACCGGAATTTCTGTCATCTGTCCTGTTCACAGATAAGGCCACCTTTATACGGAACGGTACCCTCAACTTTCACAATAGTCATCTGCGGGATACTATGCAGAATCCCCATGGTATGGTGACAGCAAGTCATTGGCATCGGTGCAGCAGAATAGTGTGGGCCGAGATAACTGATGATAGTATTTCGGGACCAGTCTTCCTTCCACTTCGCTTAACAGGCCAGAATTTTCAGCGTTTCTTGCGGGTGACTTTTCCTTCCCTGCTGAAAGAAGTGCCATTGATGATCTGAAAGTTTCTGTGGCTGCTACATGATGGCCCTGCAGCCGATTTCGTTATTAATGTCGGAACGCATCTCAATAGTGTCTTCCTTGGTCCATGGATCGGACGATGTGGTCCAATTGCGTGGCCTGATCGTTCAACGAATCTCAACCAGTGCGATTTCTTGTCATGGGGTCATTTCAAAAGTATAGTGTATGCATAACCCGTTCCAGATATGGAGACACTAAAGCAGCGAATTCATGTTGCCTTTGATATTATTCGGATGCAGCATGGCCGATGTGAATGTCTAAGACAGTCTTGCCGACTCAGCCCAACCAGGAGCACCTCCGAAGATGTCCAACGTATCTTTGGACGAAACGTCAGGGATAGTAGAGTTCCGTGGACCATGGCCATACAACCCGGAATAATTCTCGGCAACGGTCCTACTTTTGTAAGCATTTGTTTCCCAGCACTTTTATGTTCTACAATTATTTTATGTGATCCTTACATTTTAGGCTGCTGCTGAGAGACGATTCCAGTTTACTCGTTCAGAGGATGTGGCCAGCAGTGTAACAGAACAGTAATGGATCACTTGGTTTAATCATGATCAATACATTACATACATATACGTGAACTACTAGTGCTATCAGCAACCGGTGATCGTCTGTAGGTCTGTCTGCGGACCGCTGTTGTCTTCCTGTAAACAAAAGTATCGTCTGGACACAGATTCTCAGTGCATCTGAGTTTAGCGACTATACCACTGACACTTTAACAGGTAGTACCTTGCAATATTACCATAGACTGTCTTAAGAATTACTTTTGTATTTACTATTTCGTTCCTTTAAGAACTTCGAGTTGAGTTCTGTATGGTAATATCAGAGACGTGAATTATGCGAAATTCATGTATTTGAAATGCAGACAAAAAGTTTAGAATACATGTTTTTACTCCACATTTGTAATACTTTTTGTCAAGAAGCAATTCTTTATTTTATTTGAAATACTTGGAATATTTATCTTTGTACTTAAAAAATGTAAAGTGCTTCTCTTAACATTTTGTATTTCCAATTTCATAGTTTTCTTTCATGTAATCATTCATTTGTTTAAATAAAAGTTGTCCCACTACAGATACAGATGAGGCAATAAGCGCCAAATTTATACCTGTCAAGCTAATATCACCATGCCCCTAAATGTTAGAAAAGGCTGTAAGACTTGAGTACACTTTGTATGGTCACCATTATTGTTGCTTGAAACTAGAAGGTACCGAAACCATCTGACAACCACAAAGGAACTGAGTACAGAAGGAAGCGAGGGTGTGAACAAGGTGTAAGTAGGCTGTTTAGGTTTTCTTATTGGTATCGCCACATAGCGCTCTGTATGAAAAATCACTGGCTGTGCTGTGCGCAGTCTGTGGCTAGTTTGCATTGTTGTCTGCCATTGTAGTGTCGGGCAGCGGCAGCTGGATGCTAACAGCGCGTAGCGTTGCGCAGTTGGAGGTGAGCCGCTAGCAGTGGTGGACGTGGGGAGAGAGATGGCGGAGTTTTGAAATTTGTAAAAATTGGTGTCATGAAGTGATATATATATTATGACTACTAAGGTAAATACATTGTTTGTTCTCTATTAAAATCTTTCATTTGCTAACTGTGCCTATCAGTAGTTAGTGACTTCCGTAGTTTGAATCTTTTAGGTAGCTGGCAGTAGCGGCACTTGCTGTATTGCAGTAGTTCGAGTAACGAAGATTTTTTGTGAGATAAGTGATTTGTGAAAGGTATAGGTTAATGTTAGTCAGGGCCATTCTTTCGTAGGGATTTTTGGAAGTCAGATTGCGTTGCGCTAAAAATATTGTGTGTCAGTTTAAGCACAGTCTAATATAAATTTTTCTAAGGGGACGTTTCATATGTCGACCCTTAGCCAAGGATACCTCACTGGAATCTTCTGATTTTTTTCTTGTAGTTTGTGTAGTTAGTGTAACCTTTGTTTATTGCTAGCGCGTAATCATAGAGAGAATTTCCTTTGTAGTTGCAGTCTTTCATTGTTGTACAGTAAAACAGTTGTGGCATGCATGTAGATTTGCACAAAGTATTTCGCAGCTTCGCTTGCAATTAACTAGATATTATTTTCAGTGCTATGTTAATGTGTTCTCTTATTATTGCTCTTCAAATTGTGCTTTTATGTGTTATCGTGTGAAATATTGTGACAATAATGGCGTGTGATAAACGTAACACTAGGCTCCAAAGTAAACTGAGAAATAATAGTGACAACGAGCGTCGCTTATCACCACCACTGTGTAGTGAATTAACAGACATTCGAAGTAGTAATTTGGTAATTGTGCATAGGGAAATGGAGCGGGCGGCAAATAATGGTGTAAACAATGAAACAAGTAGTTAACAGGGAACAATTATCGATCGATCAGTCGGCAACAGCTCGCCTCAGGAATCCGAAATGACAGAACACAATATTGCAAATACTGTAGACTTAGGTTATGGGTCCTCACCGTTTTCTCAAATGAGTCAAGACACATTTTCTGCCTGTGTTTCCGGTGAAAATGCACTGCCAAAAGCATAGAAAAACAGATTCCAGACACTAATACATTAT
Source organism: Schistocerca gregaria (assembly GCF_023897955.1). NCBI lineage: Eukaryota > Metazoa > Arthropoda > Insecta > Orthoptera > Acrididae > Schistocerca > Schistocerca gregaria. Next base: position 532,046,463 of record NC_064923.1, read on the forward strand.
TATTGCAATTAATGCAACAAATGGAAGAAAATCAGAAACAAATGGGACAAAATCTTCAAAAGTTAGACACAATGGAACAAAATCAGAGACAAACACAGCAACAGTTGGACACAGTGGAACATAGTCTTCAAAAGTTAGACACAATGGAACAAAATCAGACACAAACACAGCAAAAGCTTCAAAAGTTAGACACAACGGAACAAAATCTTCGGAAGTTTGACACCACACTTGAACAAACACGTGAAGATTTAACTACTGAGTTACATAACATTGAATCGAAATGTCAAAAAATCTGTAATGACGTAAAAACACAAATTTGTGAGCATTTTCAACCTATTTTTTCGCGGCATGAAAACGCATTACAGAATCTCGAAGCAGCCATAAAAGAACTGCAAACAATTGTTCATGAGACCTTGCAAGCTAAAATTGACTCAGTTGCATCTATCGATTCGGTTACGCAACTTGCAAAAACTCAAGAAAACTTAAAGGACACAGTAGATACTCTGAAAATTGGTTCAGAAAGACACATGGAGGACATTAGTTCATTATCAGAGAAATTAGTTGAACTTTCGGATGAGCTAAATAATTTATCTACGAAGGTAGATGATAATCTGAATGACAAAAAACCGGTAGTCTTTAATGACACCGAAGAGTTCGAACAAATTAGGAAGTTCAAACAAAATCAAATTAATACGCAACACCAAAGAGAGATCCGGGAAGTGCAAGATCAGTTGACACAGGTAATACAAGAATTACGTATTTCAGAGGACACTCGAGCTCCAACACGGGAAGAGGGACTTAGAAATACGGAAAAGACACAAAATAATAAAACAGGGCATTTCGGAAATTATGAAAGAAATTGGCTGAGTACACTGAATTTTGAGATGGAACCGCCGAAACGACGTAACAATGACCGACATGCAACCCGCCGACACGATTATTTGGACTATAAGATGTTCATTACAACAGGTAAATTCAAAACATTTAAGAATTCTGGCAACGACATTCATCCACAAGCATTGCTTCATCACTTCTCTCATTGTTCGCCGCCCCCCCCCCCCCCCCCCAACTGGTCATTAGAGCACAGATTAGAATTTATGTGTGGCTATTTAGAGAGTGAACCAGCTGTAAGAATGCGATAGGTCATTCACGATTGCCAGAGTGAAGGAGAATTTTACCACGCCTTCCTCTCAGCATATTGGTCTCAAGCCACACAAGACCGAGTAAAACATGGCATCATAATGATGAAAAATTTCGAACTATCTGAATTTTCAAGTCTTGTGAAATATTTTGAAGACATGTTACATAAGAATCAGTATCTTTCAAACCCATACAGCCCATCAGAACTCATCTGCATTTGCTTAATCAAATTACCTGAACATTTACGACAGATTATTTTAGCAGGACGATGCAAAGACGACATTGAAGCTTTTTAGGGACTGTTACAAGCACTGGAAATTGACACTGACAATCGCGGAACGCGAAAACAGGAGCACAACAATTACAGGTCACACCTGTCACAATTCCGCGATGACAGAAATAATACACCACAAGGCTATTCGTACAACGTAAATCGTGACCAAAACAGTACCACCCGTGTGACAACCGTTGGCAGAGTAGTAATTATTAAAGGGAAAGATCACCTCTCCACGTTAATGACTATCACAGAGACAATCAGGGAAACAGACAATATGGGAACCAAAATAAATATTGTCAGGGGAGACAGAATAAATTTAGACACAACGGTCCAGCACGCAGTTACGATTCAGGAAGAAATTCTCTACCGCGTAACCAACAAGAAAGAAACTATGGAATCTACCGACATGACGACATACGATATGATCGTAACGACAGACCTGAATTGCATCAGAACTGGCGGGATTCAAACAGAGCAGGGCCCTCTCGACAAAGTGAATTTGTAGAAGTTAGGTCTCCAAACCCTAATAACGGCGCGCGCCAACAAAGAGACAGACAATGACTCGCACCGCAGGCAGCCACGTGCGCTGGCTGGCTCAGAGAAAAATAACATAGACGCTAACCTTGAGAAAAATTCCAGTATTCTTTACCGACGTATACCCCATGATAATTGCGTTCAAGTTAGCTCTGAGCACTAGGAAGAGTAAGGGATTGTACTACATTTCACATGTAAAACCGTTTATTGAAAGATAATCTGCTTTTTAACTTTGTCTTTGCCATAAAGCTGTTCACGTCACGTCACTAGTATACTTTGTCAGAATAAGAATCAGTTAACATGCAACAATGTTTTGAAGTTAACTATCCAGTCTAGAACTTAGAGAACTTATTTAGACAGTATTTACGAGTGCATTGTTATAGTGAACAGATGTCACAGTGTTATTGTGTGTGTACATTCTTGCTTGTTAGTTGCACGATTACGTAACGACTATAAGGCTTACATACTTAGAACATTTACCAGTACTGCTAATGAGATTTTAATGCAACATTTTGGTTTACTTGAAAATACATTCTTTATTTCAAGTACATTCGGTGAAATTAAAGATGACTTAGCATTTGGTTTCTCTGTTAGCTACACGATTATATCACGACGCTACTAATATGTGACATGATTTACATTGTTGCTTATGCGGTGTATCTGTTTTATACCTGCACAGTGTTTCTGAATTATTCTGGAAAGTAAAACATGTTTTAGTGGTAACTCTTGTGGTATAGCTACAATTAGACAGCCTTTTCCATAGACAATTAGACAGCCTTTTCCATAGCACAGCAATACGTTACAGCATAGTACTGTCTTCATCACGGCAATAAGCGTAATAACTAAGATATTTATACGCAAAGCAATTCACTTTCTTTATTACGAGGGAAGTACATTGACTTCAGCAGAACTTTGCTTACAGAGGACGATAACTACGACACTTCCACATAATTATCTTACAACAAGACGCACAGTTTATCGCTACAGTACACGCATTTGAGTGATTAATTTTGTACTTAAAACATTTATTTTTAAAGATATTAGAAGTACAATGATTCAAAGGTTTTCGGTGAAACATTTCATTCCATTGCTGTAATCTGTAACACCTGAGGATATAATCACATTAATCCTCAGGGGGGTACACGGTTACTTTGTGGACCATGTGTTTGGCAAGCACAAGGAGCCCTAGCTAATATGGTATTTGCTTATAAAACTCTACACATCGGTACCATATTTATCTAACACATAAATTACACAGGTATCTCATCATTTAACTGAGAGAGACAAACATTTATTATACTACATCAGTGACAGATGTTTACATAATTACAGCATTGGATAACTTCAAACTAATGAAATTGTATTTTGTCTGTACTTTGTGAAATGTTCATTTTTTTTCAGAACTATTGTGATACAATGAGAGCTTTGAATGATGTGTTTGGTATGGGATCATGATTGTTAAAGTACGTTTGAGGCAGATGAGACTTTTGACATGAGCAGAGAATTTTTTTTAGGTTTTGAAAATATTGGAGGAAGCTACGACGATTTTGAGAGTTGATTGAGGTATTATGATGTTATTATTACGATAACTATGTGTATTATGCTGTTGCGGTATGTTTATGATCAATAAGCTGATGCTGTATGAGTTATTTGTTTATGCTACGTATCTATTATAATGAAATATTGAAGAAGTGTCGACGAATAAGGTAAGGAATAATGGGTAGTGGTTAGGAACTCTGGTTTGTGGAAAAGGATGTTGGAAACCGAGAATCGTACTTTAAGAGTTATGAAATGAGTGTATATGCTTGAATGTATCACTATGCTGGCGAAAAGTTTTTGGACACTATTATATTTAAATGATTTTATGTCTACAGATTTGTAACGCAAATTCCTGACTTGTGAATTTTTTTTATAAGTGACTGCCACTTTAGCGGAAACTGGCGTCGTAAATATTTCGATAAGACAGTTAAGTGACCACCTGCACGTAAGGCGTCGTGGGCACCCAGCTGCGCGACAACCACCTGACAAAAGAGAGCCATTAGTGTGTGCCTTTCAGAGGCACAGGTAAAAATAAAAAAGAGTGCCATTATCCTCGCTATTGACGTTTCTTTGTAGAAAGCGTCGTAAATACGACACCCTCAAACTTGAAAACATGATTACACTGTAGAGTTTTTCATTTATGGTATTTACTGAAATGAAATGATGAGCAACGTTTCATGTCTATTGTTTTGCTAGTTGGAAGATTGTTTACTGCATTATGAAATGCCTTATGGCTAGCGAATGACGTTTCACGCCTTGCTTTGCCTATTTTGCTTAATATATAGTTTCTAGCTGCACTGCAGCATTGGTTAAAATAAAATTTAATAGATGTACTAATATCGTTGTTTTATGCCTACAGATCCAGTAAAAAAAGGTTATGATCTACTTCTAAGAAAACGAAGGAACATAAATAGACATTTCCCTTCACAGGAACTGATTAAATAATTTTTTTTACGATTTGGTAATTTATCTGCTAGCGTATGTTCTCATGATGCATCACTCTAGCGTTAAGATGTGACATAGGTATTAAACATTTGTACTGTAATATTTTTTCTTCTTCAGCTTTGTCATGTTTAGATATAAATTATTACATTTATTGCTGCTCGCTATGCTTACTTGCATTTTTTTTTATCATTGCTGTTTGTATTAATTGTTTTGTGCCGCTGCATTGCCTCATCCCTTAGTTAAGCATCTGAGCTCAGTAGATTTAAGTTAGCTTAAGAGGGGGTAGCCTATATAAGAGAATGAGTTGTGTGGATTTGAAGAAATGCACTGAGAGGTTATATGAGAAAAGTACAGAAAGAAGGTTTAGATAGGACTTTTTGGGAATAATGATGAACTAAGGGAGATCTCTATGCAAAATACTGTAGTAAAACAAACCCTGTCCTTTCCTTTCCTATTATCCCTCTATGTGTTTATGTACCCTTGTGTATTTGTTTTTTTCCTGTCTTTATGTGTTTAGCTAATAAGATTTATGTTGTAGAATTTTTCAAATGCTGTGTTATTTTCTTTGTAAATATGTTCAGACATTATTTATTGTGTTTTGTTTTAATGCTCATGTGTGAAGTTGATGTTTCAAAAGTTATTCTGATCTTTTATTTATGTACTTATGTCGTAATTTTTGTAACACTGATGTATTTGCTATTTCGATTCTTTTGTAAAGCCTGTACTACTGCAAATGTTATCTGTATTGTTATGTTCTTTAAATATGTATTTGTACCTTTGTTATTGCATTCTTATGTTATAAAATTGTAATTGACACCAGTTCATCAAATTAAGTAACTTGTAAATTACATTTTGCTGCACACGTTTCTGTTGGTCATTGTATTTGGACAATATGTGAGAAGTAGGGACTGATAGTGTTTTCACGTGTGTTAATAACTCATTAAGGGACTGGATAACAGCATTGCTGGTTCTAAGGACATTTCAAAAACAATTTTTCTGAGTGCACAAGTGGTGGTTATGGACTTGTTATATTATCCACAAGACACTTCAATGGTGATTGTGCGCCTGCGCAGTCAAACAGATGGCTGCTGGCCATCTCTACAAGGACTACAGTGGGTCTACACCTTTGATGACCCACCAATACCATTATTTCTACAAGGACTGCAATGGGTCTGCACCTCTGGTGGCTCACCAATAGTAATTTCTACCAGGACTACAGTGGGTCTGCTCTGTGATGACCTACCTACTGATAGTCTTCAACGTCGACTGACTCTGTTGTGGCCCATTACCTGTCTGCATGGCAAGAGTCAGCACTGTCTTTCCGTTGGAAGGACAACACTACTTCTTCAAGACTGCATGGAAATCCACTACTTTCATGTGCATTTTCTTTTATTGCTCAGTCTTTGAGAAAAACACTACTATTTTACTGTGATGAATGATCAGGACTGTCTATACGGACTGTGAGAAAACATTGTATCAATAAGTGTGTGCATTTGATATCTTTGTTATAGTAATTATGAAAAATTTTATCAAATCATTATTGGCCACTGCCCAAAACAATTTGCAAAAATTTTTTGTGGGGAGCATGGGGGCTATGTAAGTAGGCTGTTTAGGTTTTCTTATTGGTATCGCCACATAGCGCTCTGAATGAAAAATCACTGGCTGTGCTGTGCGCAGTCTGTGGCTAGTTTGCATTGTTGTCTGCCATTGTAGTGTCGGGCAGCGGCAGCTGGATGCTAACAGTGCGTAGCGTTGCGCAGTTGGAGGTGAGCCGCTAGCAGTGGTGGATGTGGGGAGAGAGATGGCGGAGTTTTGTAATTTGTAAGACTGGATGTCATGAACTATCATATATATTTTGACTATTAAGGTAAATACACTGTTTGTTCTCTATTAAAATCTTTCATTTGCTAACTGTGCCTATCAGTAGTTAGTGACTTCCGTAGTTTGAATCTTTTAGTTAGCTGGCAGTAGCGGCACTTGCTGTATTACAGTAGTTCGAGTAACGAAGATTTTTTGTGAGGTAAGTGATTTGTGAAAGGTATAGGTTAATGTTAGTCAGGGCCATTCTTTCGTAGGGATTTTTGGAAGTCAGATTGCGTTGCGCAAAAAATATTGTGTGTCAGTTTAAGCACAGTCTTGTACAATTTTTCTAAGGGGACGTTTCAAAGGTCAGACATCAAAAAATTCATACAAAATGTTTATGATTTAGGCATGTCGAAATAACAACCACTTTGAAACCTATGTTCAAGGTCTCCCACAGCTTGTGAAACCAATTTAGAAACAACTGTAAAATCCTCTACTAACCCATATTCAGCAGGATGGAATTCATATATAATTCTATTCAAGATCAAGCCACTGTCAAGAACACTCTAAATATAACTTGAAGAAAACTCTATTTATCGGCATATGAAGAAATTGAAATAAAATCCCTATTGCTGACGGCATCAGAAGTTTAGAAGAGGATATAGATGTGTACAGATGTTTTAAGACTTTCTACAAGTTAGGGAAACCAAAAGCAAAGGGTAGCAGATTAGTATCCATATCGTATCATTTTCCAAACAGAAATGGGTACGTTGGGCTAACAGGGAATACGCTTAAGAACTGTTTACTTCAAAAGTGTGGAAGATGAAATAAAACGAAGAAGAAGGGTAGAAATTGCAAGATTCTGTTTAAAAATATTGACTCTTATTATATGGTGTGAGGACTCAGAGTTTTCCGTAGCCAGTGATAGTGGCAATACTATGGTGATCTGAAACCACTACAGTGTTTAAAATATGAAGCAGACTGTGTTTTCTTCAACTAGGGTGCAGGGAAACAGTAGCATAGCCATAGACAATATTTTTAGCAATTCTTCATTACTGGACAGGCATTCTGTTAAAAAAAATGGTGAATGGCCTTTCAGACCATACTGCACAAAAATTAACACTAGGAGGCTATTCTATTCAAACAAATGTCATATATAATAACAAATTACTTGAGAAAGTTAATCTAACAGAAGTAGAGAGTTTTTTAAACCTTGTCAAGGAACAAGAGTGGCAGGATGTTTATAGTGCCAGAAACATATATGATAAACATAAAGCTTTCCTTAACACATTTCTTGTTATCTTGGAGAGTTGCTTTCTATTAGAACGTTCTAAACATGTACCAGCAGTAATAGGCAGCCCTGGTGGCTGACTAGTGGGATAAGGATATCATGTAGGACACAGTGGGAATTATATCAAAATGTTACAAGTAGTCACAATCAAGCTACTATAGAGCATTACAAGCAGTATTGGAAGGTGCTTAAAATGTTATTAGGAATGCAAAGGGTACAATGTATGCTTATAGAAAAGCTAATTCACAGAATGCAACTAAAACTATATGGTCAGTTGTGAAGGAGGTGTCTGGACAGCAGCACAGGGTCCATTCGTAGTAAAAATAATTCTCTTACTGATTAATCACATATATGTACACTAAGTATTTAAGTATCATCTTCTGCGCGTTGCTGGTGAATGATATAAAAATTTAGTTTCTACAGGCAATCATACAATTTTCTCGGCAAATGCCTTTCCGAGACTGATGTCTGAAATACTCCTCTGTGATACAGACAAGGAGGAGTCTGAGTCAATAATTAAATCACTGTAGACTAAGGACTCTCATGGTTTTCATGGAGTGCCTAGCAGAATATTAAGGTACTGTGCTGCTCATGTTAGCTCTGTATTTAGGCATATCTGTAATTTTTCCTTTAGGAATTGTCAGTTTCCTGAACGATTAAAGTACTCAGTAGTAAATCTTCTTTATAAAGAAGTAGAAAGGGTTAACGTAGACAATTTTAGACCTATTTGTGTGCCATCGGTGTTTGATAAAGTTACTGAAAAGAGTGTGTACGTAAGGATAATTGTTCGTTTTATATCACATGATTTGCCATCAAATGCACAGTTTGGCTTTAAAAGTCGTTTAACAACTAAAAATGGTATATTCCCGTTTTTTCTGTGAGGTACTGGAAGCATAAAACAAAAGGTATTGAACGCTGGGCATATTTTTTAATTTAACTAAGGCATTTGATTTTGTTGATCACAAAATATAGCTCCAGAAGCTGGACCATTATGGAATATGGTGAGTAGCTCGCAATTGGTTCACCTCCTACTTCAGCAACAGACAGCAAAAGTCATTATTCACCATGTTGAGAATGGCTGTGATGTGTATAGGGTACAGTCAAGTGGGAAGTGCCCCAGGGATCGATGTTGGGGCAACTCCAGTTCCTTATTTATACAAATGATATGCCCTCTAGTATTATGAGTAACTCTAAAATATTTCTTTTTGCTGATGACATTAGCTTGTTACTAAAGGATGTTGTGTACAACACTGTCTCGGTTTCAAATAGTGCAGTTCATGACTTTAGTACATGGGTTGTAGAAAAGAAACTAACGCTAAATCACACTAAGACTCAGTTTTTACAATTTCTAACACAATTTAACAACACCTGACATTTTAATTGCACAGAATGAGCATATGTTTAGTGAAACGGATGGGTTCACGTTTCTAGGTGTTCAGATAGATAATAAACTGTCGTGGAAAGCCCACGTTGAGGATCTTGTTCTAAGACTTAATGCTGCCATTTTTACTATTCGAATGGGGAAGTGAGTTGACACGAATATTAGTCTACTTTGCTTATTTTCAGTCGCGTATGTCGTATGGTATTATATTTTGAGGTAAATCGTCCCACTCTAAAATGATATTTTTGACTCAGAAACGAAAGGTTACGGCAATAAGTGCTGTAAGTTCACGAACCTTTTGTCGACCCCTGTTCACGAGTCTGCATATTTTAACATTGGCCTCTCAATATATAAATTCCTTTCTGTCATTTCTTGTTAACAATAATAATAATAAGAATAAACCGCATTCACTATAGTATTACTTGCCAGAAATCAAACCAGCATATGGATCGGACATCCTTAATGCTTGTGAAGAAAGGTGTGCAGTAAACTGCTGCATCCATTTTCAATAAGCTACCACTAGACTTCAAAAACATTAGCAGTAATCCACTTAGTTTCAAATCGAAACTAGGTCACTCCTTCTATTCTGTCGAGGAGTTCTTTGAAAAATTAGGCTCATTTTTGTTATATTGTTGACTGCGTTTACTTATGGACTGACTTTTTTCGGGTTCATAAACATTTTACGTTTCTCTGTTATTACTATTATGTCGTAATTTAATGTACTGACACGTTCCATGGCCTTGGGGACTTGCTCCTCAATTTGGTCCTACGGACTTGACGAGTAAATAAAATAAAATGAATATGTACACATTACATGATCAACGACCATGAACGCATGCGTTATCAAAATGGTGGGTGTCGGGAAATTTTAAAACTCAAGGTGCTGGATGACTGGAACAGAACCTCCATCTCGATGTTTTTAATTTCACGCCAATTTATTAATATCCCACCAATACCACATTGCACTTTTGTTTGTTAATTTCCTGCCATCTGCCATCTTGAGTGTGATAGCCACGTGTATGACTTTCATGATCGTGTGACATTCAAGTCATGATTTTTGTCAACTGTAGGTCTAACTGGGCTGCCTTCCTAGTACATATACCACTCATCCTCTAAATCTACATCATCATGGTACGACATTACATTTCAGAGCGTCTGTGTGCCTCTTCTCTGAACCGCTTTTCGTCTATGTGGCACTTCCCTACAAAGGTAAGTTCCCTAACAGGCCCTTTCAAAAAATCCTAACGCGTAAAGTTATATTCGATGCTAACATATTTTTCTTTTTCGAAAATGCTCTCCTTGCTGTAACCGGTATGCTTTTCATATCCAGTGTACCACTGTCATCAGCAGTTATTTTGCTGCCCAAATAGCAGAACTCATCTATTGCCTTAAGTGACTAATATTGTAACTTAATTTTCTTAGCATTACTGATTTAGTTACACTATAAATCATTACTTTTGTTTTTCGCTAGTTGAAGCTAGGTTACGAACGCTTTTCAGCGTACTAACCATTCCAATGAAGGGCTGTTACAAGTATAAGGGGGGTTCAAAAAGAAAAGACGAGAGGCATAATTACAGAAACCATCACCTGAGGTTTTGACCCTGGTTGTTGAGACACTTGTCCTACTGGGACACAAGGCGGTGAATGGCTGTCCCATAAAATTTCCGTGGCTGCGATGTTGACCAGTTCCGCACGTTCTGCTGGACGTCGTCGTCTGAGGTGAATTATTAGCCTCTAAGAGCGTTTTTAAGCAGACCAAAAATGGCGTAATCACAGGGTGAGATATCTGGACTGTATGGAGAGGGTTACCGAGAACCTCCCATTTGAGTTTCTGCAGGAGTGCTGCGACTGTGCTTGCCATATGAAGCTTCGCATTGTCGTGGAGCAGAATGACCCCATGGGTGAGATTGCCTTGTCGCTTTGATTTGAAGGGTGGTCAAGGTTTGCGAGTAACGCTGGGCATTCACTGTTGTCCCATGTTGCAGGACATGTATCAGAAGAGGGCTATCTTGGTCAAAGAAGACCGTCAACACAACATTTCCAGGACTCATGTGGATGGCCTTTTTTTTGGTTGTGGTGACCCTGGATGCTTCCCCTGGAGACTTTGTAGTTTTGATGACACTATGACTCATCTCCAGCCCCCACTCGTGTCAAGAACGCATTCCTTTCCTGAGCATTGTGCTGCAGATGAGCAACACAGTGGGCCATTCAACATGCTTCCTGGTTTGGTTGAAGACTGTGGGGCATCCATTGGTCATACATTTTGCGCATGCGCAGTCGTTCCTTCATAACAGTGTGAACACTTCCTACGCTCAGTCCGACCACTGCTGCTATGGCTTTCACTGTCACTCAGCGGTCTTGAGTAATCAATGGTTCCACAAGCTGGACGATGTAATCGGTAATGCAGTGTGGTGCTCCAGACCGTGCATAATCATCTAACGACACCTGTCCTTCCCTGAAGCGCTTTTGCCACACCTTGACCCTTGCAAGGAACCTGCAGTGTTCGTTGTACAGTTGTGAATTCGTCGATGATCATCCGCTCCTCCTACTCCTTCCGCTGTCAGGAAACGAACAACACACATTTCCTCTTCTTTTGACGCCTCCATGTCACTGTTTGCAATGCGACTGGCAGCGTTGGACGATTGATGCATGCTGCTGATAGCTCTGTATTGTCACGTGAGGTGAACGCATGCCCTCTAGCAATGGGCTATGAACTTCTACGCTCTCGTCGGAAACCACACCTCGTTAAGCACGCCACTGTATTACTCTCCTGTCACCCGTTTGCGCATTCCAGACTCCGGCTTTGAATGCCCCTTGCTCTTTGCTGTCTCCAATAGAATTAAGATGTCTTGGAAAACTTCATAGTTTTTATTTGAGCCCTCTGAACTTTATTTCATTCTAGAAAATTTACTCGGTTTCACTTCCTGCTTGCTCAACGTAATGATTAAATAACGTCAGGGATAGGCTTTAACCCTGTATCACTTACCTCCTCTCTTTCATGACTTTTGACTCTTATAACTGCAGTCAGGTTACTGTTCAAGCTGTAGATAACCTCACACTTCCTGTTTTTCTTATCCTAACTAGCCTTATCACTTGAAAGAGTGTATTCTCGTCAACGCTGCTGAAAGATTTCTGTAAGCGAGGGTGTTTTTTTAACAGCTTTTATTTGTTCAGGAAGTAATTCAATTTTCTGTATTGCAATCACTACTGATTAAATTGATAGTTCGTTAACATTCGTTCTATAGCACCTACTTGCTTTGGGTATCGAATTACTACATTCCACTTGAAGCTCAAGGATATCTCCAATGTCTGATATAGATTGAACACTAGGTGGAATAGATTCGTCATGACTGCCTCTTCCAAGGATCTCACAAGGGAGCATTCCCAAGTGTCAAAAAACCATTTTGATGAATTTTGGTGGGTATGGCCAATTTCACTTTTAAGGAGTAAGGAACACAATAAAAGATACGTTGGTGTAATCGGTTTGGAGGGAATATCTTCTAAACGGCAATATTTAAAAAATTTCCAATATAGAAGTTGATATACAATTTATGTTATTGAAAACTGTATGATTGAATTTTGTAGTAATATGGAATTTTTCAAAATATCCCGAGACTACCAAATAATTTTGAATAATGAAAGCTTTAGTTACAACATTAATTAAAGAAGATAGCAAGCTACGTACATTCGTGTGTATGATGGTCAAAACGGTTTTTGCACACTGACTACCCACCTTTTCATAGTTTTAAATGAAGCTAATGGTGAGTTTGGGACTGAGAATTATAGAATCCCTTTCTGTAGCAACAAATTTCCTTCTGACAGCACCTAAATCTGGTAAACAAACAGCCGACCAGGTCAAAAGACATTTGAAAGGTGTTTTCTTCCCAGTGTGGGGGAAAAATCTGTATTTTTGTTGTGTTGTTGGAGCTGCCATTGTAAAAGAATTGTATAGAGCATCGAACCTAAGTAAACGGGACTTCTTTGTCTAGTAATCCCAAAGAGCTCGACAGCACAGAAATATGGCTTATATATTAAAAGACTTTGTGAGAGGAGTTCGAGTTTTAGCTCTTTTAAAGGATAATGATGTCAATCTCCACTTGAGAAACAATATACTGGAGCTCCAGACACTGGTACATAATCAAGTCTCTTTGCCACGGTTTATCAGTGTCCTGAAACATGCCTTATAGAAATTAGACGATTTAGAGACTTATCCGCAACAGTTTGAAATCCTGCCGAATTATGTTTTAAAATTATTAAAGTTTTTAACCATATCGCATCTCCTTAATATCCTATTTTTTCGCAGTTCCTAAATTTTTAGCTGACAGTTCATGAACAAAAAACTTCCCCAGAAGTAGTCTTATGGTTCGAAACATGATTTCGAAATCTGTGGCTTACCGTTACATAGTCAAACTGAAGTCTTTGAATTTATAAATATCTTAGATCATTTTAAACCATGTGTCAGCAATGATTAAATCAAGCTCTGTGCATAATTCCACCAAATGACTTTCTCTTTCATTCCTTTCCCAAAGTCCATAATCTATCACTTTTGATTCTGATTTTCGAATTCTAGTCGTCCAAAAAAAAATTAATTTTCTTCTTTCTTAACTCTTTGAGTTATGTATTTCACCCTGTCACACACTATTTCAGTCTCTTCATCTGCGGAGCTTGTTGGTATATACACTTGTGCTGCTGTGGTGGATATTGGCCTCGTGTCTATATTGGCAGTGATAATGCATTCACTATGCTGTTATAGTAGCTTCCCTGGATTGTTATTTCCTTACTCATTATCAGACCTACTGCTGCATAATTCATGGCTGATTTCGTATTTGTAGCCCTGCATGTCCTTGAGCAAATGTCCTGTTCTTATTTCCACCCCACTGCACTAATTGACAGAAAACTAATTTCGACCTATGCATTTCCATTTTTAAATTCTCTATCTTCCCTACACGGTTAAAGGAAGTAATGTTGGAGGCTCCTCCCCGTATGATGTTTTTTTTCTTTTCTGATGAGATTATCTATTTGAGTAGTGCATGAAACATAAAATATACAAGAAACATTCCCATTATATCTCATGTCCAGCAAATAAGGCATGTTTATGCAGGTACTCCAACTGTGCATGGATTTGATTAAAATGCCGGTACCATTTGAATTTTTCTTCTTATTTTAAAAACCCCGAAAGGTTTCAGCCCCGTACGCTATTATCCAGTGGAATTTCCATAGGACTGAACAACAAAACACATAATAATCAGTCAGATAGAATCATAAAAACACCATAATGCGACAAACAATGTATGAAGTCGTTTACACCCTAAGAAATAACGTGATTAGTCACTGCTTATCTCTCCCTCCTTGCCTGCAGTGCAACTTGCTGCACCCCTGCTTAATGGCCACATTCTGGTACGTCTCAGTGGTCATTCTGTGTTCTCTCAGGACTCCTGAAATGTACGTCCATTTCACATATGTTGATATTATTCAAGTTTCCGATCAACGAAGTGTTTATTTTTTTAATTTTTTGAAATGAATTAGGAACTAGCAAGATCGTTAACAAAATATCGAGTTGCGCTTGATTACAGACTTCACTAATGCATTTAAAAGAACCAACTTGACCTCCTATAACAAAATCCTCACTGAATGGTATATTCCGGATGTTAGTGCACAGGGATTCAACGCTGATAGTATCTGTGCTTGAGGACTTTCATTTGTGATGGTAGGTATAGAACGTAATTTAACTCTGGAGATATAGATATACTGAACAGCTGAGCATTATTTACATAAAATAATGTTGAATTTTTGTTTTTACCGTGTCCATTTCAGTAAAAGGAAGGCAGTTGTCGCCTGTCCAATCAGAAATTAAATATTACGGTGTTGGTATACCAAGAGCCACTTTGGTTGTGAATCAGTCGTGCTGTGATGATGACACACGTCGTGTCAGAAGGGCATTGGGTCGGCCCGTCGCTTCAGCAGTACCGGGCTTTCAGTACCGGCAGACTCGAAGACTCCTGGGAGACACCACGGCGTGCTGCAGCAGCCGCCCCAGTTCCCGGGTGCTCGCTCTTTGATTGTGCCCTACCCTCCCCAGCACTGCCCACCCTCCCCACTCCCATGCCTCTGGGGAGCTCATCCCAGGACAGGTCCACGGTCCGGGACAGCGCTCAGATTCCACCTGCGTCCCCCCGCTCGCCGTCGGCTGCCTGACGAATAAAATTCAATGAGCTGCCATTAGGAGCGGTCCGGACGTCGGGAAGCGATTTCATTGAGGCGGAAATGTCTGCTGCGTGTCCTGCTTCTGGGCGTATTTCGAGACCTCGTGCAAGGGTGAAGACGAATGTGATGTTAAATACAGAGTTCGAAAACTTGACACTTTCTCCATTCGTTTCGAGAGCTGTCATCTGCGTTACTGCGTAATCATCACTTGTCATTGTCTTTCCTATCATTATTTCTGTATATTTTAGAAGTGTACCTACAGGAACTCCTCTTCAAAATTTTCTCAACTTACGTCTCTACTGTTGTTCCACTTCCTTGATTTGCCACATATTGTTAGCGATTTTAGTTTTTACGTCTCTGTCTTTAAAATTACGGTTAATATTTTCCTTCCATGTGAAATTTTATTCTTATTATGTTACGAGTGGTACTGTCAACAAATACCTGAAACACTTCCTCTCACTACCGGGAGTTACACTTCTGTTTAACCTCATCATTTAGTTCTTTACATTTGTTCCTTGCACTGTTGTGTTCCCTCTGTCTAGCTTAGCACATACTTGTAAGTGACCAGTTCTCGATGATTTTTGTATTTGTGGGAATTAATTTTCCTATCGTACGTTCTTCACGTGACTAAAGAGGGCTGATGCTTTCATAATTTTATTCATGAAGTACGGCCTCATACTGCTGTTTGCAGTCAAGCCATTACAACATTGAGGCTAATTTTGTCTTGTTCATATCAACGAACAGGTATGTTAGTACTTTGTTGCCTTTCTCTGATTTGAGCACAAAATCCTTTACAACTAAGCAAAATGTCACTTTTCAGTTTAGTAATTTATCTTGGATTACTAAATATATAATTGTATTATGAGCTTGTGAAGCCAGAACCTTAAGGGAAGGGTATGTAATTTCTTAATAAATTCGACTACAAAAAATATATCACTGCCTGCTGAAGATTAATTCTGAAACAAAATTATTTAACAAATGGGTATATATATATATATATATATATATATATATATATATATATATATATACGTTGTAATACTTTTTATTACAATGTATTGTCATGTTTGTCTTTGTGACTACAGGTATCGTTCAGACACTAATTATCATAAAATCGAAGGAAAACGAAAGTAATGAAAAGTAGCAGAAATGATGGGAGCGAGAAACTTAACTTCAGCACTAGTGATCACCAAGTATATGAAGTTAAAGTCAGTAAAATAGCCCACGACAGACGGAGCAAGCAGGATATTAAAAGCAGACTAGTACTGAAATAAAAGGCATACCTGGTGACGAGAAGTCTACTAATAGGCCCTAATTTGAGGAATAAGTTTCTGAGGATGTACGTTTGGAGCGCAGCATTGTTTGGTAGAGAAATACGGACTGTAGGAAACTGGAACAGAAGAGAGTCGAAGCATTTGAGATGTATGTTGCAGAATAATGTTGAAAATTAGGTGGGCTGGTAAGGTATCGAACGAGGACGTTCTCAGAACAGTCAGTGAGTAACGGAATATATGGACAACACTGTCAAGAAGAAGGGACAGATTTTGTTACGACATCGCGGAATAATTTTCATGGTAGTAAAATGAACTGTAGAGGGTAAAACCTGTAGAGCAAGACCGAGAAGGATAAAGAATGGTATACATCCAGCAAAGAATTGAAGGCGTAGGTGGCAAGTGCTACCGTGAGATGAAAAATTTGGCAAAGGAGAGGAATTCTTAGCGTGCTGCATCAAACCAATCAGATGACTGATAACTAAAAAACAAAATCCATTGCATTTGTAGAGCAACCTGTCAGTGGTATGTGACGTGTGGGGAATCCTTCAGTCATTGATTTCCAATTGAGCCTATAAGGTACGATACAGTCGATGCAAAATCCACAGTGTACAAGAACGGTTATTTTGACTTTATTCCAGTTACAGACCACAAACTTTTACACCAGATTACTAATTTTAATCCATAATGACCATCTTCACGCCAGAGGACAAACAATTTTTGCAGCACATCGAGCCAAAACGGAAGAAGATACGCTGTACAGTCAAAGTAATTAGCCAAACAGGCTTCGGTGCTTTGTTATATTAAAACAACCAAGTTTGTTTCGCTTGTCACTTATGTCTACCATATTTGCATATGTCGACCTGACGTGATCGAAGAACTGATTATACTCAGACCTGAACATGGACGTCAGTGACGGAAATTAATGAACTGATACAAAATTTTGCTGTCTGTACCTTGAATAAATATGGCCTCACACAGCTACAGCTTTCTATACGTCTATATTTTTCCTGTGGTTGAATACCTCTATAACGTTTCACTTATATACTACGTAACTATTCCCGCTTTAATATTTTGGAATTTCTGTTACTAATTCTTAGACGTTTGTTTTCATATATCCCCACATTATTTCTGTACATTTACATCATCTCTTTTTCCAATTAAATTCATTGTTGGATACAAACTATAAAAAAATTTTATTTTTGTGAAACATGGTAAGCATATTAACTGCTTCTGGAAATTCTCAACATTTTATATTCAAATTTCAAAATCTCTGACTTACATAATCCATCCAAAAACTTACGGTAACTATAGTTTCATTCCTTTCTTCAGTCTCATACAAAGTGTTAACTTTAATGAAACTGTGTTCTGTGCAAAGTTGTACAATGTCGATTCCCCAGTCATTCCTTTCCCCCTAGCCCTCTCTCAAAATTCTTCTTCTCTTTCGCCCTATCGAATTCCGGATTGTCCGTTAACAGTATGAATAATATCTATCTAATCATGCATTGGTTAAATTTCTTCACAAGGTCTAGCATCCCGGTCTAATGGCAAATTTGGATCCGACTCAATATTCATTTTGAAACAGCACAATCGCTGTCGGTCACTACTCTCGCAACATGTCAGGGGATGACTTCAGCTATTCTGGATGAACAGTACATAGAGAAATACATCGACCTTGTGACGGCGATTCAAATCTTCAGACAGCTGTTGACATCAGGGCATAATCATATGCAATTAAATAGGTGCAACAACGAATACGAAAGGGGAGATGAGGATAAACTGTGAACAGCATTCTGACGGTATTAGCATAGCTAAAATCGTCACAAAGCCAACACTCACCACAGTAGTAAGTGGCTAGACTTCCACGAGCACCGCGGATGATGTAGATATTGAATCAGTTATGAAATTACCCATATTTTTAAGAGAGACGAGAAATGATGATGAGGGAGTCGAATTTGACGATTTAGCGGTAAGGTACGTATATGGAAACTGCAATTCCGTGGTATCGAAACCTGGTTGACCAAAGGAGTAGTTCCGTCAAATCTTCACCTCCCAGTGACGACAAGTTTTGCCCGGAAGACATGTGGCTCTTTTCTGAATGTCGACATTCACCAGTAGGATCAGTACAACTGGATATGGATAGCGTAAGTCGTTGAATGTTTTTCATGTGCAACAAGTGATACGCTTCCACCAGATCATTCAGCTACACTGAACTATTGTTATGGTCGATGGATGAAATACGATAGTAGGAAAAGGAAAATAAATTAAATACAGCAAAATGTCATGGACTGAGGAAATGTTTGAAAGGGAAACCTGCCTACGAATACAATTGATTCGCTCTGGAACTTTACTTTCAATTGGTGGAAAAAGGTTGTATAATTGGAATAGACCTAAAGATATCTAAAGGTTACAGTGTAATTATACGAGTATAATAGTAAGACAAAGATTTATATATCATATTTGAAGATCTGAAAATACAAAACGCTTCTAGGGTTCAAATGGTTCTGAGCACTATGGGACGTAACATCTTAAATCATCAGTGCCCTAGAACTTAGAACTATTTAAACATAAGTAACCTAAGGACATCACACACATCCATGTCCGAGATAGGATTCGAACCTACAACCGTAGCGGTCGCGTGGTTCCAGACTGAAGCACCTAGAACCGCTCTGCCACACCGGCCTGCCGCTTCTTGGGACAGAGGTGGACTTTGGTCATACTTGATTGTGAATGTCAATGAAATTACCCAACCGCCGTGTAGCTTAAGATGTTATTTTACTTTATTTTGAAGGATACCAGTTTCAGAATTTTACAGTGCCCTCCTCAGGCCCGAAATGCATCTCTCCAAATAAACGAAAAGCGTTGATAGCAAGTTTCTATCAAGTCTTCGAATGAAGCACTAGTGACACGACTGAATTCATTACATCCAAGGATAAATGGTACTATATGTCATTTTAGTTTATTTGGAGAGATGCATATGCGCCGTAAGATGGCATAGTGAAATGCTAAAACTGGTGGACTTCAAAATAAAGTAAAATAACATATTAAGTTACATTGCTGTTGGAAGGTTTCATTGATATTGACAATTACTTAAGCAGCAGATGTCCCCTGTCTATGATGAACCAACAGAGACTGGTCATACTTTTGTAGTTATGAATCGCAGATTACAACTGAAGAAATTCTCAAGGATAGGGAATTAAAGATATTTCATGTGAATGAGGTGAAAGAACGAGACACTTCTGAGATTTTCAAAGAATGTGAAAGCCTACTGTAGAAGATGAATGAGTATCTTTGACAGAAGGTGTAGTTAAAATAGTAGAGGAACTATTACGCAAGGGGAGAACATTTACGGCCCATCATGTTGGTTCGGCTTGTGTTAAGTGATACGATAACCTGCCAATTTTTCTTTTGTGATGACTGGCTACAAAGAAACTTTAGTCAGATCAAACGTAAGTTACTGGGTGCACAAATAGCAAACGTTAACAGTTTATCTGCGGATGTTAATCCGAGTTGTTATTTCCATTTAATGCACAATGTTTCTTTGGGCGTCCCAGTAGTCTGTTTCGGGTGTGAGCAATATCTACTAGTATGTGTGCTCATGCCTGAAGAAGAAGGAGCATTATTGTCCATATTATGCAGAAGACAACTCAGCTCAACGCCCGGAGGTATACCATAAATCACGACGAAAAACACCTGAGATATTACATTTTTGGGGAATTAAAGATGGAAATGGTTGGTTACCTCAACAGCACTAAAACTGGCTTCTGTATCCACTGATTCACTGTATTTATTATAGATTTATAAACGTGTTCATATGGGTCATTTGACATCAGCTGCCAGAATCAACGACTGATTCGCATCGTTCACATTTCATGGAAACTATTTATCGCTGTACTTTGATATTTTAAGAGAAGTAGTCACAATAATTTTCTACTACAGTTTTTCACATCATTCTTCAATGGATATTTTTAATTATTCCAAAGTGCTGTTCTAAAAGAGTAGAAGTGCGAATTTCCTCCTGGTGTGGTTATTTTGCGGTCTATCTGGTTACGGTTAAGTGGAAGATGTATGAAGATATTATACAGGATGTAAAAAACTGTCTAATATTCTGAGTTTAAAAAAGTAATTATCACAACAAGAAAAAGTGATAACATTCATTGGTTCGGAAACGCACACTTTTTGTAATTTTTGGCTTTGCGTATACCTACAGCCGTGACAGACAAGGTGAATCTCGAGGAAAGAAATAATGTATGGGCAGCGTCGTTGCCTCTGTAATCCGTCAACAGGTTTCACTGCTGTGCATGTCGCTTTGTATCCTCGTATTCAATCGTACATTCAGTTCGGACATACGCAGTACACAGGATGTTGTGTTGTTTGCATTGTGTTGTAGATTCAGTCTTGTTAGTGTGTGGTATTGTGCAGTGAGTTGCTTGTAACGCTGGGTATTTATCGTAGTGTAGTGTCTACAAACAGAAATCGGTTAACTGTTATGTTTACTGTTACTAGGAAATTTGTACTGTCCTGCAAGCGAATGGTTCAGTACATATGCTCTCTCTTTCATATTTTATAATGGAACAGTCCTCACACCTCACATCCATGTGCAACACATACTGGCAGCAGCAAAATGTAGACTAATCCTCTTGTCTCAGCGGTACTACATAAACAGTTGCTGTGTACATACCATTTTCAGTACGTTCATGCACTAAGTCCAGAACAACAACGTAGCAGATTGCTGTTCTATCAATGGCTCTTACACAACTGAGCTGTAGATCCACTGTTATCGAATGTTTTATTTATCGATGAGGCCGGGTTTACATGAGATGGCATCGTGAACTTCAATAACCAGCATGTGCGAGCTGATGAAAATTCACAAGCAGTTGCTGACAGAGGTTACTGACATTGTTTACATATGAATGTACAGGCAGGTGTTTTGGTGATAATTTACTGGAGCGATACGACTAACCACAAAGATTAATTGTACTCAGTATCATCAGTTTCTCATTAATGTACTGCCTCCTTGTTGGAAGATGGGGCTTCTGGATGATGGTGCACCAGCGCATTTCCTCCGCAGTGTGCGTGAACGTCTGCGCTGACACTTCTAGTCCGCTGGATTGGTCTGGGAGGTCGCACACCTTGGCCCAACTGTTCTGTAGACTTCCGTCCCCTAGAGTTTTGATTGTGGGGATACCTGAAGGCTTTTCTAAAATTCGTATTACCTATCATTGTTTCAGTAAAGCAATAGTGTGTTGAATAATTAGACATCTGTATGGTCAGTTTTATTCTTCGATACGCATCTCTGGGGATGGTTGTCTTTGCAAGACATTGTAGTTTATGTTCTATATTGTGCTGTCTGTTACGGTTTATTTCCTCTGCAGGTCAGGAATGATTATCACACCAGAATGACGGAAGCAGTTTTCAGTCTCTGTCGCCTGAACAACTTTCCTATCTCTTTCGGCCTTCATTACCTTAGCTTCACTGCACACCGTTTTGGCACAGCTGTAGTATCAATTTCGATAAAACTTTCACTGCCACTTTTCGTATCTTCTTTATTCTTGTAGATTATTCAAAGAAAGTGGGCAGTCTACTGTAACCTTATGATTCATTTTAAGCACAACTGGTTCACCGTCAATAGCTATGTATTTATTCAGATGTCAACATTGTTTGAGCTCCTTACGGAGCAACCAATTTGAACAAAATCAGTAACAATCCATTTCCGAGGTAGATTCCTGTCTTTATTTCAAACCTCTCTGACATGTGCTTGTGTACGTGGTCCGAGCAGTTACGTCTCCTAATATTTCACTCATAAATTCAAATTTTACAACGTCAAGTTCTCCGTCAAAAGAATAATCAGTAACTTATCTCGCTACACAAACAGTGCCAGACTATTTATTTCAGAGCTGTACTAGCACAATAAGTCCTCAGTTATTTGCTGGATTTATTACAGTCTTTATCTGCCACTACAGTCTTCAGTCTGCTGCCAAGGAAATTCTTCCCTGATGTCAAAACACATGTTCTATCGTCCTGTGCCTTCTTCTTATCAATGTTTTCGACACGTTCCTTTCTTCGTCGATTCTTTGAACGACCTCCCCAATCCGTATCAGTGGGACATTCAACATTTGTCTGCAGCACCAAATCGCAAAAGCTTCGATTCTCTTATTTTCTGGTTTCCACACTGTCCATGATTGAATACTACACAATGCAGTGCTTCAAACATTCTAAGAAATTTCTTGTTCAAATTAAACCTACGTTTGATTCTCTCGACGTAAACACCATGTTTAACACTGAGAGTTTGCTTTTTATGTCCTTTTTGCTTTATCGATCATGAGTTATTTTGGTCCAAAGGTAGCAGGATTGCCTAATTTCGTCTACTTCTTCAGCACAAATTTTTATGATAATTCTCTCGCTATTCTCAGTTCTATTACTTTTCATTATTTTTGTTTTTTGCCCGGTTTACTCGCAATCCATACTTTATTCTCATTAGATTGTTTACTCCTTTCAACACTTTCTGCTGTTATTCTTCTCATAAATGCGGATAAGAGTGTCATCAGTGAATGTTATCATTGATATCCTTTCTACGTGACTTTTAATCCTTATCTTGAACCCATCTTTTATTGCCGTCGTTGCTTTTTCGACGTACATAGCGAACAGTAGGGGTAAAAACCTGCAACCCTGTCTTACAATATTTTGAAACCGAGCGCATCGTTCTTGGTCTTCCAATCTTGTTGTTCGAAGTTGGTTCTAGCACTTAATGTATATTACACGCCTTTCCCTGTTGATTACTCTTTTTCTTCTCACAACTTCGAACAGCTTGCACCATTTCACTATGTGGAACGCTTTTTCTGGATCAAAAAGTGCTATTAGTGTCTCCTGATTTTTCTTTCTGACGTGCTTCCATTATTAAGCTCAAACGCAGAACTACCTCTCTAGCGCTATTCCCTTTCTTAAAGCCTAACTGATCTTCGTGTAACAGAGTCTCAATTTTCTTTCCCATTTTTCTATATATTATTCTCGTCAGTAGCTTGGATGCATGACATTTTACGCTGAGGTTTCGGAAGTTTTCACACCTGTCTGCCCTTGCCATCTTCGGAATTTTGTGGATAACATTTTTCCGAAAGCATGATAGTATGTCATCAGGTCAGAGATACTACACACTAGACTGATTAGTCGTTTGGTTGTCATTTCCCATAGTGATTTTATAAAATAAAGTTAATGGAAATTTCTGTATCTCTCTAGTGTTATTTTGTCTTACGTCAACGAAAACTCCTTGAAATTCTGCATCTAATATCGGATCCCCTATAACTATCACGGCAGCAGAGAATCCCTCTCTATCATAGAGACCTTCAGTGTACTCTTTCCACTTACCGACTCTCATATCTAAGTTTAATAGTAGAATTCTCATCGCAACGTTAATGTTGCTTCCATGTACTTCATTTCACGGAGTTGGTTTTCACAGCTGTATATGGAGATTCAGTTCTTCCAACTACCATTTCTTTTTTCATTTTTCATATTTTTTGTGCAGCCATTTTGCCTTTGATACTCTACACTTCCATATTTTTTTTCATTTCTTAGTGAATTCTGTTGCTGTATTTATGACTTACCCTAATCATTAATGTTCTTCCTTCTTTTGTCGAAAAGATGAAGTATTTCATTTGTTACCCAACTATTCTTTGGGTATACCCACCTTGTACCTAAGCGCCCAACATCTGTGATTGACCTCATCTGAAACATCCACTCTCTATCAACTGAAATTCCTAGTGTGTCAATCCCGATAATAATATCCTAGTTGTTAGCGTACTTAAGTGTCCCATTTTCATTAAGACTGATTCTTACAGACGATGCTTTGTATTAAAAATTGAAACAAATGAGTCCTCGGTCACTATTACTTTTAGTCTTATTGACCAGGTTTCAACACTTCTTTCATCAGAATTAAAATAATTAAGATGGCCTATAACATTCTTTTAATTCTGATGAAGGCACTTTTAGAAGTGATGAAAGTTGGTCTATAAGACTAATAATAATATTGACTGAGGGCGCATTTATTTCAATTTTAATTTAGAAGTGGTTACTGAACCGAGCAGCCATGTTTAAAACTTTGTTGATGCACTGAAACTTGAGTCTGCTCAAGACCATTACTAAATTATGATAGGATTGCAAATCTCTCTCTCACCCTGATGTAACCCAGCTTGTCTTCTCGTGTCTCTGAGTCATTCCTATCTCTCTTTATGTACTGAATTACCCGATCCATATTCTTATACAATTTCTCCGTATCTTCGTGTTCTGCTTGTGACATCGGCACGCATACCTGAACTATCGTTGTCGTCGTAGGTTTGCTGTAGTAGCTGATGAGAAGAAACCTTTACAGTAGTTCACTCTCTGCCCTGTCCTATTCATAACGGGTTCCATTCTCGTTACACTTCTTACTGCTACTGTTGACATTACCATATATTCACTTGATCAGCTTTTCATTGCACCACGTACTCCCACTCCAGCTACACTTAACATATGCATTTCCCTTTTCAGATTTTCTAGCTTACCTACTACCCTCAAACTTCTGACATTCCGTGCTCCGACTCGCACAGTCTTCTCCTGTTATTGTTTATTCCACCTAATTTTCATGTGCTGTAGATAAACATAATGAGATGTTAATGCAGAGTTTTGCATTGTGTTCTACATCGTCTTGCCTCGATCAGCGCTTATTCTTCCACCTTTTAGAGGCAGTTACCCAATCCAAGGGCAAAAAAGTGTTCTGAACCTCTGTCTGCTCCTCAGGCGACTCTGACAAAGCCGTTGGCTGAGCGAGTGTGACTTCGTATGCCAGAAATCTTCGGCCACCATTACTCTTTACTCAAAATTCAAGCAGT
The DNA here is from genome assembly GCF_023897955.1 of Schistocerca gregaria. Classification (NCBI taxonomy): domain Eukaryota; kingdom Metazoa; phylum Arthropoda; class Insecta; order Orthoptera; family Acrididae; genus Schistocerca; species Schistocerca gregaria. The sequence goes on from NC_064923.1 coordinate 532,071,709, forward strand.
GGCCGCGTTATAATTTCCGACTACTGGGAAAGACGCTACCCTCACACATACTACAAATAATAATTTTTCACATAATGCAATTGTACAAACATTTTAATGCAATAAAGTAAAATGCGACACCCACACGTATATTCGCGAGGTTCGTCGAAGTAGGGACAGCTGCCAAACAGGCGAAGCCGAAAAGTAAAATTAATCAGAAGTGTCCTAAGAAACAGACTGGAAAAATGAAGCTAATTTGACAAATGTTTCATTCCGATTAGATTAAAAAATATGTGTATATTTTCGTTCGGCATACGACTCCCTACAGCGTAATATATGTGTCGGTCTCTGCAACTAACATAAAAAACAATGTTGATAAATCCACGAACAAGAACTTAAATTTAGTGACAGACATATGTTATAAGTGTCAGTAAAGTAGGAACCTTCAGGACGGTCGGAAAAAAGCAGTGAACGTCCACCGTCAGCGCAGAAGGCCGCACCGTTCTGCGAACACGCTGCTGGGACAGGTTAAGCCAGAGGCGGACGCGGAGTTCTTTCCAGCAGCACCGGCTTTGACTCACGGATTTGCGCTGTCTGCCAAAGTTGGCCATGAGCGATGCGTCTCCGCCACAAACGTTCGCTCGCGTGTGTTTGAAGGGGAGTCGAGTCGCTCAACTTCTGCTGCGGGAGCACTGCAAACTGCAAGCCTCTCGACCTGTCGCACGATCAATCACGCGTCAAGAGCGGGCCTGTGCGAACACAGCCACGATTTTGGCACACCACGAAGACAACCCAACACCATCAATGACTCAAAATTCCCTAAATACTAAGAAAAAGTAATTTGTTACGTCGACAACACGTAAAATATACCAACCGTCATGTGTGTCTCCTTCATAAGGCACCAGTCGATAACGTGTGCAACCCATAAACTGTCACATACGACTGTAGACGCATTTTAAAGTGTACTGAATATTTACAAGCTGAATCTACATCGTTGGGCATAAAAGCTGTGTTTGACGAATAGAAATATTAATAAAAACAAAAAATTACTTGAATCAGTGTGGTAAATTATATCGAAATTCAGGATGAACTAGAATACCCAAGAAATATCAGTGGTTGTTTATTCACCGATATTTTCTACGAATTTCGTAAGGCATCCACAAATACGTACGTGAAATTTAGAAATACGCTGCGCAACTGCTCCATGTGTTTGTTACAGGACAGTTAATATATACAGTAACATGTACGTTGTTGTGATTAAAGCTGGAAACCGCACCAGGCGGCCCGCATCATCAGACGATGCAGTTCATCTCTGTAAATCCATCTATGCAAAATGACTGCTGCGAAATAGAAATAAGCTACCAGAACATCTAAGATCCTGCACAAAAATTAATTATAACATATTTCCCATGAATAGGTGAAAGGATCGATTACTGTCCGATCACGCTACTGACGATAAATCATTCCGAACAATAGACATTTCGAAGCACACAGGAGAAAGAATCTGGAGCAACCCAAACAGGAATGACTGCCTAACACTAATTGTAGGAAAAGCATATGCGAAAGTGAAAACATTGAAAGGACTAGTTATTCATCCGCAAAAGAAGAGGTTTAGAAAACATTCAATCGCCTCTTTGCTGCTCTTCTTCTGGGACCCTTAACAGTTTGGATGGTTGGTTGGTTGGTTGAGCTAGCGGAGCGTCCATCACAGGGCCAACTTGGCATGGTCGAGCCACCAATGTAAGGTGGAAAGCCGGATGTGTAGACTCTGGAGGCAGAAGTCCCACGTAGAAACCATCTCCCGGCGACATGGGTCATCGTACAGGTAGGAAATGTTTAGCGACCATGGGATACAGCTCCGGTATGTGCTTTGACGGGGGAGTGTGACTGAACAGATGTTTTCCAAATGGTTGGTGAAGGCTGTCAGCCAGGGTTCACCGTCCCTTGTTGCTGCTTGGAGTCCTCGGGAGAGGTGGATCCGATCGAGGTGACTAGACGATTGGCGGAGTGGTATGTGAAGAATTTATAGCCGCGGTGGTCCCCATGGAGGAGACGATAAGTTTTTGGGAGCTTCATATCCTGCACGAGTGCTCATTAGTGTGGTGTTTGGCCCACTGGACCCAGGAAGCAATTAAAATCGCCGCCTATGACGTAGTGTTCTGTGTTCCCATTCAGGGTGAAGTAATATCGTCGGAATAAAAGGTGATTCCTTGACCACAGCGAGAGGTCCCAGAGGGCGTGTATATTTTGGCAATATGGACTGCCTTGACCGTAACGACAAGGCTCTGTGCAGACAGCAAATACGTGACGTCCGATGCCTCGATGCCGTCGCTCAGAGGATGGCGGTTCCACCGACATCATCGCTAGATGAAAAGCTGTAAGCTGTGCACTCGTTAATGTCCGATTCCAGCTCCTGACTCCTTGAAGGATGGTGATATCCAAGTCCTCTGCCCGGTGTATGTCATGGAATATGCGCGTTTTGATGACAGTGTGGATGCCATTTACGTCGTTCCTACCCACAGGGTAGGATTGGGCCATTTTAATGCGGAATATATAGATGCAAATGGTGGCCACGTGGTGGTAATGGGGCCGTTCGGCAACCAATCCTTGTGGCAGACGTGTTTAAGGCGTCCCCTCTGCGGATGTTAGTCTCTCCACAGGATGGGCGGCCATCCCCTGTGGTGGAGTAGTGCTAAGGGCGTCTTTTGCGTCATCTGCTTTCATTCCACCAGCCCAGTCGCCAAGCCAGGAAGTTGTCAGTGACAGGATGTCGTCGCAGACAATGGCCTCCAACGTCCGGTCTGTTTCCTGAGCAGCGTTGGCCGTGGGGGACGTCTGGGGTGGGCGAGTCCGCCATCCTGAACATGAAGTAGGATGGCTGCCTTGGGTCAGTACGGTAGAGTTTGTCGGCAACGACGAGTCAGTGACGACGTCGACAGCTTACTCCCTATCTCCGCCCTGTTGGTCGTCATCCGTCAACAGGCGGCGTTTATTATGGCTCTTTGATGACCTATCTTTCCGGACCGCAGGTCCAATCCCACAGAAGCATCGGGAACAGTACTTTAGGCCATGTGAATGGCGTCCAGAATCGACGCCCCCGGCACAACAACGTGGTGATGTTGGCGGGCGTTGTGTCCTCCAAGGGAGTCTCGTTGTGGGGCACCTCCGTCACTGCATCATCGGTGGCTCAGCTCGCGATCGCGTGAGGCTGTGTTATGGGAGCGGCTTCTGCGCACACCGGCCGCACCGCTTCCACGTACGTTTGCGGTAATGCGGATGGTACCGCTGTCTGTACCTGGCACCTGGGTATGGCGGCGCTGGAGGCGCTTTGATCGGACATGGCCTTCGTGTCCACAGCCGCACACGTCCGCGACAGCCCATCACAAATAATGATGCGTCAGTAACTGCTGATGGACACGTACGACGGCACGTGTTTGCGGAGAACGTAATAAGCTTGAAAGACGTTCCACTTCACTTCCATGTAGGTGAGGGCAGTGCCATACGGCCGTAACACATTAGTAACCAGCGCGGCCGGGAGAAATGCTCGAATATACACCACAATAACAACTCGACTTTTGGAACGGTTACCGAACATTTTACAAACGCGTATCTCGATCGGCCGTAGGTGTGAGACGAGGTCACACAGTGAGAAACTTTATGCTTCCTTCGAGAACACACGAGATTGTCGTGATGTTTCCCGTACAAATTGCATTTAGGTGATTAATGGTTTCGTAGCCAGAAAATTTTCCAAAGAGCGAAACTGCTTCAGCTCTAATGCAAAACATTAGGACCAAGATCTGTATTGGTGTGTATAAAGACGATTAATCTAACTGAAACCGTCCAGTATCTTTCGGACATCTAGTATTTCTCCTCCACTTCCGATTATTGAACAGGTTATTCGATGTTTCTAGCTGAAATTTATTACAGGACTCGTTTAGTCTTCCTCCTTTCACATTAACAGTACCAAGCCCCCATTCTCCAGTGACCCTTTCTTCTGCTCATTCCCCTACAACTATATTCCAGTCCTCGACGACTATTATATTTTCATTTCCCTTTACACACTGCATTACGCGTTGAGCGTCCTCATGTACCCTCAGCTCGCGACGTCGGCATGTGTACCTGAACTATCACTGCCGGTATATATTTGCTGTCGATTCTGATGAGAACAACCCTGACACTGAACTGTTGACAGTAACATACATTCTGCCCTGAATGAACTCTACTCCCGTTGTTCCATTTTCTGCTGATGTTGATATTACCCCATACTCATCTGACCAGAAATCCTTGTCTTCTTTCGATTTCACTTCAGTGACCCCCACTGTATCTTGACTGAGCCTTTGCAATTCCATTTTCAGGTTTTCCGTTTACTCTACCACGTTCGGTCTTCTGACATACCATTCCCCGCCTCGTAGAACGTTACCTTTTCGTTGATCGCTCAGTCTTTTTTTCTCGTGGTCACCTAGTCCTTGGCATCTCGTTAACAGAAACTCGAATGGGTGGGGGGGGGGGGGGGTGATCCGCAATCCTTAGGCTATGAAGAGATCATCATGACACTCCTTCAAAAGCCATTGGTTCAAATGGCTCTGAGCACTATGGGACTTAACTGCTGTGGTCATCAGTCCCCTAGAACTTAGAGCTACTTAAATCTAACCAACCTAAGGTCATCACACACATCCATGCACGAGGCAGAATTCGAACTTGCCCCCGCATCTCGTGGTCGTGCGGTAGTGTTCTCGCTTCCCACGCCCGGGTTCCCGGGTTCTATTCCCGCCGGGGTCAGGGATTTTCTCTGCCTCGTGATGGCTAGGTGTTGTGTGATGTCCTTAGGTTAGTTAGGTTTACGTGGTTCTAAGTTCTAGGGGACTGATGACCATAGATGTTAAGTCCCATAGTGCTCAGAGCCATTCGAACCTGCGACCGTAGCGGTCACGCGGTTCCAGACTGTAGCGCCTAGATCCGCACGGCCACTACGGCCAGCGACAATTCTTCAATTACAGGCCACATGTCCACACATTACTTTTTGCTTTTTTTTGTTTTTTTAATGGAGTAGTTTCAACAGCCTTCAGCATCTTCATACCGTTGATAATTGCTGGATTTTTCCGTCTTTAGGGACAGGTTCCCAACCCAAGACCACCAGAGTGACCTCAGATTCTGACTGTTCCTCCGCCCTCTTTGACAATGCCTTTGATAAACTGAGGGTGATTTCTGATGCCGGAAGTCTTGAGAAGTCAAGGCCAATTACTATTCAATAAGGTGGTGACTGCGTTCTATCCAAGGACCGAGGATTTTTCGATTACTAATCAAAGACGCTAACCCTACAATACCTGTGAAGCTATATTGCATTATAATGCGTGCTCAGGAGCAGATAAAGACCCAGATCAAATCTATTCGTGATGAAGAGTAGAGTGAAATTTAAGAGATTATCTGCTTACCTCCCATTAGGAAAGTGTATGCACTCAGTGACTGTTACGTGATTTATAAATTGTAGAGCGCAGCAATCAGTCGTCCTTTTTTTCCTTTTTTTCTAGAGGTGTTATTACGCAAATCCAGATTTCGGCTAGTGCCTAGCCATTATCTATGAAATATTTTTTAAATCTTGATGCATGTTAGTTCTCTGTTGTTCGGGCATGAGTCAGAGTTTTTGAATACTACAGTAGTATTCAAAGAACCGTGACTGATGCCCGATAAACAGGGAACTAACATTCATCGAGATCAAAAAAAATAGTACACTGATAATGGCTAGGGACTAGCCGAAGTCTGGGTTTGCGTAATAACACCTGCAAAAAAAGGACGACTGATAGCTGCGCTGTATAGATACAACAATATTGAGTAGATCAGCTGGAAGTACAGGTGTAGAGAAAAAGACTACTCTTAAAAAGGTAACCACAGAACTTTGAAAGAAAACCATAGATACAAAAATGTACTGCATCGAATACGTAGGTAGCAGAAGAAATTCTTCAGTTGATCGATGAAAGAAAGAAGTACAAAAACAATCATGGAAATTTATGAATAGGGAAATATAAATATCCGAAGAACGAAGGCAATAGGAAGTGCAAGGAAGACAAGACGAAATGGCTGCCTGAAAAACGTAAAGAGGTCGGAAAAGAAATGATTGTCGGATGGTCTGACTCAGCTACAGAGAAGTAAAACAAGCTTCGGTGAAATTAAAAATAACTGTGGTAACATTAAGAGTGCAACGGGAATTGCACTATTAAATACTATGGAGTGAGCGGATAGGTGAAAAGAGAACACTGAAGGTTTCTAAGAGGGTGAAGATTTGATGTGATAGAGGAAGAAACAGGAGCCGATTTCGAAGATATGCAGGATCCACTACTAGAATCTGCATTTAAAAGAACTTTGGAGGCCTTAAGATCAAGTGCGGCAGAAGCGACAGTTAATTTTCGATCAAATTTTTGAAATCATTGGAGGAAGTGGCAACAAATCGATAATTCGCTTTGGTGTGTGTAATGTATGAGTCTAGTAGTGTACCATCTGACTTTCGGAAAAATACCATCCACATAATCAGGGAGATTGCAAGAGATGACAAATGCGAGAATTATCTCAGAGTCAGTTTAAAAGCTCTTTCGTCTATGTTGCTGACAAGAGCAATATGCAGAAGAATGGAAAAGGCAGTTGAGGATGGGTTAGATGACGATCAGTTTGGATTTAGGAAAGGTAAACGCACTAGATAGACAATTGAAACGTTGCTGTAGATAATAGAAGCAAGACTACTGCAAAATCAAGACACGTTCGTTAGGTTTGTCGACTTGGAAAAAAGCATTCGAGTGTCAAATAGAGCAATATCTTCGAAATTCTGAGAAAAGTAGACGAATAATATGCAACACGTACAAGAGCCTGGGGACATAATAAGTGTGGAACACCAAGCACAAAGTTCTCCGATTAAAGAGGGTGTAAGACATGGATGGAGTCCTTCGGGCCTACCGTTCAGTCTACACATCGAAGAAGCAATGATGGAAGTAAAAGGAAGATTCAGGAGAGGAATTAAAATTCCAGGTGAAACGATATCAATGATGCAATTCGCTGATGACTTTGCTATTCTCATTGAAAGTGAAGAAGAATTACGTATCTACTGAATCGAATGGACTGTGTAATGTGTACGGAGAATGGATTGAGGAGACAATAAAAGAAAGGCCAAGGGTACGAAAACAGCGAGAAATTTAACATCAGTATTGATGGTCACGAAGGAGGTGACGTTAAGGTAGCAAAATAACCGATGACGGACGGTACAAGGCGGGCATAAAAAACAGACCAGTACTCACGAAAAGGTCATGCTGGCGAAGAGAAGTCTACTAGTGTCAACCACAGGCATTAAGTTGAGGAATAAATTTCTTCAGAATGCACGTTTGGAACACAACATTTTATGTCAGTGAAACACTGCCTGTGGTAAAACCAGAACAGAAGAGAATAGAAGCGTTTTAGATGTGGTGCTACTGACGAATGATGAAAGAAGACAGAGATTACAATATATCCAGCAAGTAATTGAGGAAATAGGTTGCAAGTGCTACTCAGAGATGGAGAGTGTGTATAGGTTGTCACAGAAGAGGGATTCGTGACGGGCTTTACCAAACCAGTCAGAAGACTAAATAAAAGGAATAAATATTATAATATTTGGATGCCATAATATATAAATACTAGGATTTTCCTTCAAAAAGCCCTGGACCATATCCCTTCTCGTCTCTGTTCAGTTGTTTCGTTTCAACAGTCGTAAGTGGCGTCTAGAAGTAATGACGTCACCCTTCATTCCTTCTGGCTGTGCCTTACAGCAATTAAGTAATCAAATGTTTCTCCTTCCAGCATACGGAAACGAACTTGGTTTCCTCCTAACAATCGAATAATTAACACACATCTTTCCAAACTAAGACAAAAGATTTCACGGCTAAAATATTTTTGGAAGAACGACACTGCTACATCACACACCTTTCCAAACTATGACGAAAGATTTCACGGCTAAAATATTTTTGGAAGAACGACACTGCTACATACCTTAATGCAGGCGATTCGTGTGAGTGAGAATCATAATAGGATAATTGTATTCAGTCATCGTAAACGCTTTATTCTCATTATCATAGTCAGATTTGGATGTATATGGTGTAACACTCTGTCTCGTTTACTGTGGGTTCTTCATGTCACAGCCTGACGCTATAAAAACTTACTGCAAATTATTCTTGCATTGTCGAAGCAGTGTTCTGACTTCTCGCCACGACTTGCGTCGTTATTATTTATATTTGAAACTGCTTGAATTAATGAGAGGGGCTCTAATTGCGATTACTGACTTCAGGCATTCTTATACAGTACGTGCTTGTTGATAAGGTTAGCTGACAACGACAAATTACTCGTAAACTGGTATAAGTAAACCACAAACGACAAAAATTATTCGTTGAAACTGGGAAAAACAGGACAGCCTAGTTCTCATTGTAGACCCTGTAGACGCTACTTCTGACTCCATTAACTCTTCAGTTGGCATGATGTGGATGGATCCAGCCTGTTCCAGTTCTGCAAACTGAAGTTCTAAGACTGCCGCCGTTTACGCCTACTTGTGATTGCGGTAAAAGTGAGGCTGTTGTTCGGTGATCGACCGGGTTGTATAACTATGCTTCGTTCATCATAAGAATAAACCTAATATAAGCAAACATAAAAGCGATATCTGGTGAGAAACCGTAGCTCTCGTACAGTGGTGTTGTTCCGCTCTTGGAAGTAGGTTCAACTGAAGTATTAGATTACTTACAACTATGTCACGGTGAATAAAACTTTAAGACATTCTGATATATTAAGAGCCATCAACATTTTTCTTAATAATATTCGTAGCGTAATTGGTTGCGTCGTAGGGAAATAATCGAGTTGACTGGTGGGCACCGGTTCTCTTTGCTCGGTTTGAATACCTAAATCATTTAAGTATAGAATTTATCAAATATGTGGGAATTAAACATCATTTTTTCAAGAAAAATGCACGTTATCAAGTTCCTAATTACACAGCACACACATAATGCTTGTTTTCATTGCAAATACTCATTCTAAATTATTGACATATTATAAAAGGTTGTTAAAGATTTTGAAGTTAAGAAAAGGTTACACAATTAAATATTACGGATAAAAATGAAAAATCAAGTACTCATTGTCTGAATATGACCATTGCTTTATAGGACACATGTGGTCTCACACGAGCCACGGCGATAAGAGTCGTAGAAATATGGAAATAATTTTGCGGAGTCGGGAACACGGCAAAATTGCTGCATTTTTGTAGTTGTCACCTTAACATTACAATCTGAACCCTACAGAGGTCATCTGGAGCCAAGTTAAAGTACATGTCACGAGAAATAACTAGACATTTAAGGTCCAAACTGGAAATAATGGACTGATGACCTCAGCAGTTAATTCGCATAGTGCTCAGAGCCATTGGGAAATAATGCACGAAGCTTTGTGACACGTCACTGCAGAACGATGGCGAAATGCGGAACATCACATTATGAAAGAGGAAGAGGAGATGTGTACTTTTTGGTGGCTTGAGATCCCTTGCTGAGAGCCTCGTTGTCAACGCAGCAGCACCGAAATGCACCGCATTCCTCGGAGTCCGATATGGAAGACGTTGGAAGGTTTCCAGACGCCTGATTAATACTTCAGTGGCTTCAATATTTAACTACATGATGAAATCCCAGCAGTGCGCCTTTATACCGCACATAGCTCTTGCAGAAAATTGCCCTTGTTAAAGTCAGGAAGTTTCATCACTCTCGTTCTTAATTAGAGTACTATGTTAGCTAAAATCGAGAGAATGTTATGTTTTCCAGCAGATCACCTAAGAAGCGTGTTGCCTGAGCTTTGCCACTATTTCCTTCTGTTCAAGAATTAAATGGCATTCAAGGCTTCATTATTCTCTACTCGTATCTTTTGGCGTCTTTATTGCAAGTGTACACATAACTGCATACTAGTAATACCAGGTGGCTGGCCAGTGCTTTCCAAGTTAAACGCACTGATAAATCTCTTTCCCGTGTTATCGCTGAGTCGATGTACGCGTAACGCATAGCATAAAAAGGGTCCTCATTATTGTACTTGACTGTACTTTGGACAGCTTGCTTTTGCTGCACATGAAAGGAAGTCCAATGAGGTTCCAGCAAACGTGGTAGAATGCATAGTGTACTGTTTACCTGAAGTTTATTCTTATGTTGAATGGAGTATAGTATCTCCTGAATGGCGTAAATGAAAGCACAGTGCCTCATACATGACGTATTTCCCTTTTACTTTGTGGATCCGGAGCCTGTTAAAAGCGAACCGCGTTTACCCAGTAGAACGTCGCTCGGCTTGCGGTGGTCATCACCCACAAAGTAGCGGCGTCGTGTTTCCTAAAGGGACAGCGCGGCGACCGCACGGAGTCCACCGCAGCGCAGTGCAGTGACGGTCACTTGGAGGGTCCTTTACGGCAACTGCCACTCGCCTCTTCTCCTGGGGGGTTCCCCGGTGCGGCGGCCAACACGGTCGGACCGTCCCGCTGAGGATTTCCCTGTCCCTGCCGCAGTGGAGTGTGGGTAATCCGCGGCCGCGCAGATTCAATAGGAGCAGTCGTGGACGAAGAGAGAGGCGGCTACTTTGAGACGTCACAGCGGAATACGTTTACGTAAGCATGGTCTGTCCTCCGTGTCGGAATTCTCCGTGGACTGAGCGAGAGAATCGATCGGAGAACAGTAACGTCAGTGTCCACTACTCACAGGATCTAACGTGCAAATATCCGCATATTTGTATTTTTCATCAAGTATATAAAACTGTTTGTTATTTTAACTGATGCGTGCGATAATTACGACGAACGGATCCCCCCTGACCTGGTCGGAAATATCCAGAGTATTCGTTCACGACACTCAATGTTTATCTTTTTTTATGTATCGGAGGAGGCCGTACCTTCTGCTTATTACAAAATAAATATCAATCAGAGCCCAGCAACAACTGAACGATCGTGATGATTTCTGTTGCCGCGCTGCTATACATGTCTCAAAATAAAGATGTGTGAATTATGTTTAACACAAAAATCTGCAGTGCCTTATCAGTAAAAAATTGCCACAAATCGATCCTTACTTACTAATGAAATCATGGAAACGTGACTTTCGAATTACTAATAAAGTAAAGCTAAGTTATGGCAAGGGTTTTAGAGGGTTTATTTTAAAATATGGTTAACACTAAAGAAATTTCGTAACGATGCTGACGTACCCAACTGAATATGCTAACATTTTTCTTCGTATAGTTGTAGTATCGGCCAGATGCGGACTACGCTATATTGATTTTAGTTGTCCTTAATGTTCATATTCCTTATTAAATTTAGTAGCTGTATTACTTTGTCTAGTGGCCAGGACTGCTTATGTATCAATTTATCTACAGCTTAATGACCCTGACAACAAATGATGAAGCTAGGCAACAGTCGCTTTTTCGGCGACACAGTGAAACTGCTAGGCTAAAATTCAAAACGGAAAGCAATACAGGAGCATTTACAAAGATCCACAAGGTGGCTCCCAGAACTACCGTAACGACAACCCTTACAATATGCTTCAAACGCTGTTATTCCGCTGTTGCTTTTATGGAACCTGCGACACTAACGTTGTAAGTAAGACGGATTTTCATTCACTCAATACATTAATTATTGTTTTCGTTATTCGTTTTGTGGCTATGTAATCTGTCTCTATATAAATCTACAAGCGTACTGGTTGCTTCTCATTCAGATATGCTTCTACAACGAATAAAAGGAAAGAGGGCATGTTTCGAAGAAGGCACATTTCTCAGTCGTAGTGAACTTAAATAAAACACAATAACGATGAAGAATGAAACCACCAACAAATTAACGATGAAGCGTACAACCAGCTGATTAATTTGTAAGTAACGCAGATTAGCAACTGAAAGGATGAAACAATAGTAGAACATAAACGGCCAACAGTGCTTTTCGTAGACTAAACAGTGATTTGAAAACGCGAATTACAGCGTGCCTGGTGTATAATCGGTGGGTAGTATCTGTTTCGACTGATTTGTGAAACGTGGGCAACAGAGAGATCTACATTGGGAATAATCAGGAAGATGGGAGAATACGTAAATGGATCTGGGGAGAAGTTGGAAAGAAAACGTGATGGTGGCCACAATGATGCTGAAACGTAAATAGGAGTTCATACTGCCAGGTGAATGAATAGAAGATTTCCCATGGAAATTCTGAATACAGGAATAACTATCTGATGGAAAGTATACGTTGATGATGTGCAAAACAGAGAGTATGAAGAAATATGGTTGAAATGGCTCTGAGCACCTCGAGACTTAGCATCTGAAGTCATCAGTCCCCTAACTAACCTAAGGACATCACACACATCCCTGCCCGAGGCAGGATTCGAATCAGCGACCATAGCGGTTGCGCGGTTCCAGACTGAAGCGCCTATAACCGGTCAGCCACTCCGGCTGGCAGTATGAAGAAGATTACACGTCAAATAATATGTACGGAACCACTAACCAGGAGTTGATACCAAATAGTTGGATATGGTGACAATATGTATGATGATCTGTACTTACATGAGAGGGCATTTCGAAAGTATTCTGGAAAATCTCTTTTCACGTAGTACGCAACCGGTGCCTGTAACCGGTCGGCCACTACGGCTGGCAGTATGAAGAAGATAACACGTCAAATAATATGTACGGAACCACTAACCTGGAGTTGATACCAAATAGTTGTATATGGTGACAATATGAACGATGATCTGTACTTACATGAGAGGGCATTTCGAACGTATTCTGGAAAATCTCTTGGCACATAGTACACAACCGGTGCAACAACTTATTCATTCCGACACCTCCAGTTTTGAATGAGGAGCGTCCTTGACATCAAAGTGCCTTTTGTTGTTCAGTTTCATGCTACTACTGCTTTTTGTATCCATATTTTTACGCCTCGTGTTGAGGAATTAGTCTTATTTATAACCAAAATATAACGAGGCTAATTACTTGACCCTGTTATGTTTCATAATTACATAGTACAATACTCCTCTTTGATATGCACTTATTTTCTCCTGTTGTAAGAGGACATTGGAGTACTAGTACATTCCCCTGGAAACTATATTACGAAATATTCTTTACTTAAGGTAGCAGTAAGACTGAGAATAAAAGAAACCAACGAGTAGCAGACTCATTTGAGATGTTTCAGCGAAACGTAGGCTTATGGCTGCAAGTTGTACGCAAAAATTTGATACCTAAACAAAAATGCCTTAGAGTAATGCTAAGATTCATAAAGGAGGACATTACCGTTAGAAATTAAATAGAAAACGTACGCATATAATACTTATTTATATTTGTCTTGACCTATGTTGCTATTTGGTAGCTTACTCTCTCCGCTATGGAAACAAATATTTGTGCATCTGAAATTTTAGACAGTGTTAAATTAATCGTGTGTTAGGCAGCCCGGATGGCCGCGCGTTCTAACGCACGGCTTTAACGGCGGGAAGGCGTGCCGGTCCACGGCGCGAATCCGCCCGGTGGATTTGTGTCGAGGTCCAGTGAGCCGGCCAATCTGTGGATGGTTTTTAGACGGCTTTCCAGCTGCCTCGGCAAATTCGGGCTTGTTCCACTTATTCCGCCTCAGCCACACTATGTCGGCGATTGCTGCGCCAAAAAGTTTCCACCTACGCCTACACCATCATTACTCTACCACGCAAACATAGGGGTTGCACTCGTCTGATGTGAGACGTTCCCTGGGGGGATCCACCAGGGGCCGAACCATACAATAATCCTGGGTTTGGTGTGAGGCGGCAGAGGGGCAAAGTGTACAGCGGTAGTCGTCGTGGAGTTGGGGACCACTGCGGCTGCGGCGGGGTGGTGCCTCTCCGTTGTTTCTAAGTCCCCGGTTAATATAATATTACATAATCGTATGTTGTGACAGCTGGTTAAATACATTATCTTTCACATGGATGCTAAGTTGCCCCTTTCTTAACACGTGTTAAAAACATGGTTTGTCTCATTCACTCTATACAGTTGTGCTGAAGCATAATGTTGGTGGATTGGAGACAATCATTGCAGGCTAGTTAATGCAGTGTGTGAAATTTTTATGTTGTGTAATATAGGATGAACTCAAGTTGACAACACTTTTTGTGTCCTGGTTATGCACTATCCACATGGCTGTACATTGAAATGACTAATATAAAATAGATTTTCATTTCCCATTAGCATGTAGTCACGTTTCGGCACCTACCTGTTAAGCTATCTGCACGTCATACTCTTCTGATTGGTCTGATGCGGGCAGCTACGAATTCTCCTGTCGCAACCTGTTCGTCTCAGAGTAGCACTTGCAACCTAAGTCCTTAATTATTTTCTGCATGTATTCCAATCTCTGAATTCCTCTGCAACTTTGCCGTATACCGCTCCCTCTAGTAGCGTGGAATTCACTTCTTGATGTCTTAATAGACGTCCTATAATCCTGTCCCTTCTCCTTGTCCACACATTGTTTTCCTCCCCGATTCACTGCAGAAACTCTTCGTCCCTTACCTTGTCAGTCTACTTAATTTAAAATATTCGTCTCTAGCACCACATTTCAAATGCTTCGATTCTCTTCTATTCTGGTTTTCCACCAGTCCATGTTTCACTACTATGATATGTTGTGCTCCAAACGGACATTCTCAGAAATTTCTTCCTCAAATTAAGGACTATGTTTAATTCTTGTAGACCTCTCTTGGCCAGGAATGCACTTTTTGTCAGTGCTATTCTACTTTTAATGTTTTCCTGGCTCCGTCTGTCATTGTTTATTTTGCTGCCCAGATAGAATTCCTGAACTTCATCTAATTTTTGACCATCAACCCTGATGTTCTCTTTCTGCTTGTTCTCATCACTTTCAACTTTCTTTGATTTACTCTCAATCCATATTCTACACTCATTAAACTGTTCGTTCCATTGAGCAGATCGCGTAATTCTTCTTCACTTTCCCTCAGGACAACTGTTTCATCATTGATATCCTTTTACCTTGAATTTCAAAACCACTCCTGAATTTCCTATTTTTTCCATCATTACTTCTTCAATGTATAGATTGAACAGTAGAGTCAATAGACTAAATCCCTGTCTTAGACTCTTTTTAATTCGAGCACTTCGTTCTTGGTCGTAAACTCTTATTATTCGCTCTTGATCTTCAACGTATTGTGTCTCACTAACGCTTACCATTATTTTCTTAGAATTTCGAACATCTTCCACCATTTTGCATTGTCGAACGCTTTTTCCAGGTCGACAAAGCCTATGAAAGTTTCCCGATTTTTCTTTAGTCTTGCTTCCATTATCAACCCCAGCGTCAGAATTGCGTCTCTGGTGCCTTTAACTTTCCCAAAGCCACACTGATCGTCGTCTAACACATCGTCAACTTCCTTTTCTATTCTTCAGTATAATATTCTTGTAAGTAAATTTTACGTACGAGCTGTCAAGCTGATAGTGCGATAATTCTCACACTTGTCAGCTGTTGCAGTCTTTGTAATTGTTTGAATTATATTTTTCCGAAAGTCCGATGATATGTAACAAAAGACATACATTCGAAACCCCAACGTGAATAGTTGTTTTGCTGCCATTTTCCAAAATTATTTTAGAAAGTGTGGTAGAATGTTACGTATCCCTTCTGCCTTATGAAGTCTTAAGTTCTCCAAAGTGAATTTAGTACTGGACCCACTATCTCCTCTAAACCGATTCCTGTTATTTCTTCTATCACACCAGACAAGTCTTTCCCCTCATAGACGCCTTCAATGTGCGCTTTCTACCTATCCGCTCTCACTTCTGCATGTGAGAGTGGAATTCCCGTTGCGCTCTTAATGTTAGCACCCTTGCTTTTAATTTCCCCGAAGGTTGTTATGCTGAATCATTCCTTCCGACAATCATTTCCTTTTCGATTTCTTCACATTTTTCATGCAACCATTCCGTCTTAGCTTCCCTGTACCAACTTTTTTTTCACTCCTTAGCAACTTGTATATCTGTCTCCTTGAATTCCCCCTCACATTTTTGTACTTTCTTCTTTCACCGATCACCTTCAGTATTTCTGCTGTTACCCATGGTTTCTTCGCAATTGCCTCCATTGTACCCACATTTTTCTTTCCAACTTCTGGTTTTACCCCTTTTAAAGATGTCATTTCCTCTTTCTGCCTACTGAGCTATTCCTTATTATTGTGTCTACTGCCTTAGAGAACATCAAAAGTACTTAGTCATTACTTACTACCTTCGTATCCCACTTCTTTACATATTTGTTCTTCCTGACTAATCTTTTAAACTTACTACATTGTGATCTGTGTCAGTATCTGCTCCTGGGTATGCCTTAACAGCCAGTATCTGATATCGGAATCTCTGTCTGACCATGATGTAATCTAACTGGAATCTAGCAATGAAACTGAATCACTCGGCCTTTTACAAGTATACCTCTTCTTCTTGTGATTCTTGAAGAGAGTATCAGCTATTAGTAGCTGATATTTATTACAGACATCAAATACTCTTTCTCGTCTCTCATTCCTTGTCCCAAGCCCATATTCTCCTGTCATCTTTTATTTTACTCCTTCCCCCGACAACTGCAATCCAGTACATTTTGATCCCCCTGTACATATTGTATTACGCTTTCAGCATCCTCATACACTTTCTCTATCTCTTCAGTTCGCGACGTCGGCAAGTTGACCTGAACTATCGTCGTCGGTGTTGGTTTGCTGCCGGTTCTGGTAAGACCAACCCTGTCATTGAACTGTTCACAGTAACACACTATCTGCCCTACCTTCCTATTCATAACGAATCCTACTCCAGTTATACCATCTTCTGCTGCTGTTGATATTACCCAATACTCATCTGATCAGAAATCCCTGTCTACTTTCCATTTAATTTCACTGACCCCTACAATATATAGAATGAGCCTCTGCATTTCCCGTTTTAGATCTTCTAGCCTCCATACCACGTTCAATCTCATGACATGCACACCCCTACTGCAAAAACGTTGTCATTTCGTTCGTTATTCAAACTGTTTCTCACAGTCACCTCCCCACTGGCAGTCGTCCACCCCCCCCCCCCCCCCCCCCCGAAGATCCAAGTGGATGCTGTTCCGGAATTTTCAGCCGATAGAGAGATCATTATGAGGCTTCTTCAGTTATAACACATGTCCTGTGAATACACGTTATGTGCTTATAGTGAAGTAATTTCTATTGCCTTCTGCATTCCCATGCCGTTAGTAATTGCTGATTTTTCCATATTTATGGGAAGTTTTACACCACAAGGACAAGAGAGTGCCCAGAATCTCTGCCCGTTCCTCTGCCCTCTCTGATAAGGTGGTTGGCATAATGCTCGTGACTCTTCCTACGCCGGAAGTCTATGGCCGCTAATGTTAATTCGAACCCGAGGCCGGGGGCGTTTCGATGAGTAATCGAAGACGCTACACCTGTACCACGTCTACACGTTTAATAATGGTATTGATTTCGTATTGCTGGTGACTAGGACTCACACAGTTGACATGTTTCTAACAGGTAAGGGATACGAACATTCGGGAACCACGCAAAGGAACTTTAAATGTCACGTTGTCTTCCAGTCTTTACACAAGCGATAATTACAGATGCTTAATAATAGTGAGAAGCGCATTTCATCAGGTATCATCCTAGCAGTGCTAAAATGTGTTGCAGACACACGAAATATTAATAATTTTCCCACAACGTATTGTGGGAATAATTGTAGGTATACTCAAAGAGTTTTGCTCGCATTCCAGTTGATGCTGCTCACAACCTGCAGATAAATTCACGCGGCACTGTTTATGCAACATTACAGAGCAACTTAACGGTCCCGAGGCTGACGTAAATAAACACAAATACTAGACCCATTGCTTTTTTTTCTCTAATCGAGACGTGGTGTAGATGGAATAACAAACGTAAACCAATGAACTGATCGGTGCAATGCGAAGACTTTTACTGACAAAAATGAAGTAAAAGCTAAGACTGAACGTAGACTAAAGTAACGCAAAGCACACTGACTTAACTGGCGCGAGCTTCGGCCTTATACGGATTCGTGATAGAATATTAAGCGGTTTTGTTTATTTAGTTATAGTTTGGAATTGCTGTAGGTTAAAATGTTCATTCCTGGCTGGAAGCTGAAATTGTGGTCAAGTTTGGTTTGAAGAATATTGTATATTAGCATTAGCTAATGAAATGTACAGGACCAAACAAATGTATATGGAAGTCGATTCAGTGGACTGCAAGTTCGGTAAGATTACGTAATTCTTAATTAGTGAAGCTTGTCTCATAATATAGGAGTCATTGGTAGCAGAAACTTCAGGTTAACGTAGGTATGTGAATAAATACTGTAATGTTACGGTAAACTGCTCATAACGTTTGGAAAATTTTATCTAACTGAAAACACTAATTAACAATATCTTATACACTAAGTAACTTTGGTAACTATAATTACATTACTAAAACCAGTGGACATTACTCTTTGTAGCGAATGGATTCTCTCCTTTAGATTCAATGTATTAGGTCACAATGTTTTAATGGGTAGATGCCTGTACGAAATTTTATAATTACAATAACTTATGAACTACGACATTTTTAGTGAAACTAATTATTAGATTATAGCCAGAATAAAAATACTGTGATCTGCATATTAAGATTATGAAGGGGATTTCCTTCTGACATTTTGTATAATACGCATGTACCCACTATCGTAACATTACCATTAATATATTAATAATAATAGTAGCAAGAAATTATACAAGTTTTAACTGATAAATTGAAAGTTTAGATAAATTATGATGATGTGGGCCAATTCTGCTTGTCACAATGGTCAAAAAGCTTTACCTTTTCTGGCCTCTGGTTGCCTACCATTTGACAATAGAAACTCCAGAACAAGAAACTAACCGGGATGTCTAGGCAGTCTGAGGATGGACACATATGGAGGAAACTGAACATAGTATGGATCCATGTTGTATATATTATGGCTCTTAGTTTTGTTCAGTATCAGAAGTGTGTAGTTATTACTCATACTTATTGTGAATATCTTCTTCTGTAACAGTATTGTCTGAACAGCAGATCATAAACAATCGCCCTCCAAGCTAGAAATTCCTTTACACTACATAACACAAGCACCACTCGAAATCATTTTCGGTAATAATAGATATTCAGCATAGGAATGATTTGTCTCTAAATGTCAGAGAAATTATACTCATGTCCAAATTCAAGAAATACAATAAACAATGGTTCACTCATTATCTATCTCAACAGCTCTCTTCAAGATTTGTGCCGGCAATTCACAGTAGCTAGCCTGTCTCTTCCCTCCTTACATTCTCCTGCCTCCTTTTATACAGAGTCCTTTGTTTAAATAGTTCGCCTTTACTTAATAGTTACCGTGACTATGATTTGTCACCTCCTCATAATTACTCCATTTGTCATTATATTTAATTTGCCTTTCAAGATTTTGAACTAAGTAATATTATTGTTGTTCTTAATGTCAGTTAATATTGTATTTCATCGTTATTAATTGTTATTTCACTTGTTAACTATAAGTGTCATCAAAGTAATATCTCAGGTGTATATGACTGAACAGCAAGTACACACAGAAACTGAGAATATTTACTGAAAAATTTTTGATATGTCCTACAGGTTATCTTAGAAGTTAGATTAAAGAAAAGTAGACCCGCATTTGTAGATTAAGTGAAAACTTCTGACAGTGTATAGTGCAATACATTATTTAAGACTCTGAAAGCATTAAGGACGAAATACAGAGAGTGAAACGTTATTTAAAAATTGTACAGAAACATGGTTGCTAATACAAGAGTTGAATGACATGAAAGGGTAACAGGCAGGGATTGAAAAGTGGGTCAGACAGTGTTCTAGCCTGCCCCTAACGTTATTCAATCTGTACCCTGAGAAAGCAGTAAATTAATCGAAGGAGAAATTTGCGGAATGAAATAAAATTCAGGGAGAAGAAATAAAAGCGTTGAGATTTGTTTGTGACACTGTAAATCTGGAGGAGACAGCAAAGAACTTGGAAGAACATATGAACAGAATGTATAATGTCTTGAAAAGAAGTTGTAAGGTGAATATCAAGTTAAACAAGGCTAATGGGACGTTGTCAAATTAAATCGAGCAGTAGTAAGGGAATTAGATTGTGAAATGAGGGACTAAATGTTACTCTATATTGGCAGTAAATTAAGAAGCGATGGCCGAAGTGCGTCGTAAACTGCAGTATAATAATAAAAAGAAAAGTATTTTTGAAAAAGACTTACTTGCTAACTTCGAATACAGTTTTAATGTTTGGAAAATTTTTCGCTCTCTGTTTGTCTGGTAGCGGAATATACTGGTGGGCAAGAACAAAATAGACCGTGGGGCAAATGGAGCAGCGGTAAAATCCTAAGAAATAGATGGGTAGATCTAGAAACCAACGATCAGGTATTAGATCGAGCTGGGAAAAAAAAAATTATGTCAGACGTGCTAAAAGGCAATAATAAATCATCTACTTGGTAGTCCAAGAATTGAATACGACAATATGTACCAATGTTTCAGATTTCTGTATGTAGCAACATTTAAACAAAGATGGAGAGGCTTGGACAGGACAGACTAGCATAGAGAGAGCTGTATCTAACCAGTCTCAGCTTCCAACCAGTCTTCCGATTGAAGACGATAAGAACAACGTACACTAATCAGTCAGAACATTGTAACACCTACCTAACAGCTGGTATGTCCATCTTTGGCACGAAGAGTAGCGGCAAAGCATGGTGACGTGGAAGAAATGAGGCCTTTGTCGGTAGGATGTTAGCACCACATATGCACTCAAAAATGACCAAATTCCCATAAAATCCGGGAAGTGAGGGACGATGAGCTCTGACGCCACGTTGAGTCAAATTCCAGGTATATTCAAACGGGTTCAGATCTAGCTAGTTTGGGGACCAGCAGATAAATTTACACTCACCACTGTGTTCCTCGAACCACTCCATCACACTCGTGGCCTTATGACAGGGTGCATCATGTTGTAGAAAAATGCCACTGCCGAGGGCAAACATGATTGTCATGAAGGGGTTACGTGGTGTGCAAACTGTACGAAACTCCTTCGCGTCATGGTGCGTTGCACGAGCTTCACTGAACCCATAGATGCTCAGGTGAATGCTCCCCAGGGCGTAATGGAACCTCCGCCATCTTCTCACCCGACAGCAGTACAGGTATCAATGAGCTGCTCCTCCAGAAGACGACGTATTAACGTCCTTCCATCGGCATAATGAAGAAGTTTTCGGGATTAATTATACCATCCAAGACTCTACCACGAGCCAACGTTAAGTGCAGATAGTCACATTCCCACTTCACTCGTAGTTGCCGATGTCGTGGTGTTAAAATTTGCTAATGTATGGGTCATCGTGTAACATTATATGATTTCCTTATCATGTTAAATCATTCACAAATCGAGTAGTCGCTCGGCAAGAGCTACAATTAGCAAATAATGTTGCGAGAATGTAAAAGGTGAACGACCTGTGATGTAACTTTTTATTGTCGAAGCGCCGTAAGAGATGCAATCAGCTATTGACTTTGAAAACCGCGGCGCGAAACCGGACAGAAGAAGAACACTTTTACACTTTTCTTATGTACGAGATATTCTCGACTAACAGTAATTCATCTTCTTCTCTTGTCTTTTCTAACTTGTGTCGGACGCGCATGCTTCCCGCCGTATTATAATCGTTAAAAATAATATTATTTTAGTGTAAAGTAAAAGTGCAATACTAAAAGTGCAATACGGCATAGCAGTAGATTTATTGTGCGACGTGTATGTGAAAACGTCAAAGGAATTATATTCATGACGAAAAGAGAAGTGCCAGTCAAAACGGCATCCATGTTAAATGTCCATTGCAGTGTAAGTTCATATATTAATTGCCATAAATTCAGAGTTAAATGAAACTGGTGTAAGGACTATTTATTTAATATAGAATCTATGTCTCACTCCTTCATGAAGTTATTTACTTTTATTTATGTTTCTGCCAAATAGAGTGTACACAGTCACGAATTCTTTCGGCGAAATATTTTCTCCGCACCACATTCTACTGATAAATGCATGATAAACTACGGTCCCTTAGAAAATTCATGTTGAGCTATCCAAAACTAATTATATTTTGAATAGGCATTTACTCTCCTGTGCAATGCTACTTCCGACTGATCAGACGATCCAACAAGAAACAGCCGCACACGGTCGGCGTTCGCAAATATATTTCCACCGCTGATTATAACTATATGTTACAGCACAAAAGTAAACATATTGTTATAATCAGCGACTACGGACGGGGACATTTATAACTATTTATGTATACACATTACGTAATCATATCGTTATAACCGGCAGCGGAGGATCGTCGTTAGGAGTGTTCGGGGCACTTTGCGTTCAACAACACTCTGCGCAGCATTAAAGTCAGATGTTACTTCCGCCACAGTTCCCGTATATCTGTGTTACCAGTCTGCTCAATCTATGTCGCCCCACGACCTCTGGACCTGGTTTCACCCTGGTTTCGTCACGTGTTGAAGACAGTCACCATAGCACTTCTCGAACACCTAAAAAGTCGTGCAATTGCGAAGTGTTCGGACCGAGCCTCCAGGCCATCAGCGTCTACCCTCAGTCAGACTCAAATAGATCTCGCGCCTTTCCAATAGTGCACGCGGACAGCAAGCTCACTGATACTACATGCAGCAGTCACTCCTCGCCAGATACTATTACCTGGTGGGGTTTACGTCGATAGTAGGTCGGTGGTGAAAATGTACCGGCTGATCAGTGTGTAGTTACCAGTGCGATGTGAAAGAGGGCCTGGAGGCGCTAATATCGCATCTCTAACGAGGGCAATATATAAATAAACAAAAAAAAATCGAAACGTTTAAGGAGAAGAAGAACTGCGTTAGTGGTTGTAAATGTAATACGTATACATATTACGGTCTTCTTTCATTTCTCTTGTGAAATTCTCCACTAGCGTACGAAGTTTCACTGAAAACTCGTGTTGGTGAGTTGGAGGCGTGGTTAGAGTTTCCGCCGCGGTGGTAATGCGCCTCGGTAAAGAAAGAAAAGCGCCCGTCGCCCGGTCTCCGGCTCGCCTGCGGCTGCGGCGGAAGCACCTGTCGGCGGCCGCCACTCCATTAAGAGGATCTCGCCTGGACTCGAGGTGAATCGTTAGGAGGGGAGCGAGCGGCGCGGGCGGCGGGCTGGGGTGGCGGCGCCCGATTCATTTACAGCGCGGCCGGCAGGCGGCAGGTAGTTTCCGCCCCACACCCCCGGATTTACGGCTCAATTACCGGGAGCGCCCGGCGCCGCTGATGCCCCCTCTCTGATCGGCGCCGTCGCAAGGTGCCGCGACCAAAGTGAAGAAGTAGTTCCACGGAGGGATGCTCCGGCTCCTTCGTCGGGGCCCGAGGGCCGACTGGGGCCGATGGCTCTGAGCGCTGTACGGGATCACCACAGTGAAAATTCTGGTGCTTTCCGAAAACGGCGTTACGATTACGAAAACTAGTTGGGTTAGGACTTTCGTAAATCATGAAAAAAGACTTGTCACTTCTGAATTATAAACGTAGTCCGATGGAAATTTATTATAACCAAAAATGCAAACGGCTCTGAGCTCTATGGGACGTAACATCTGAGTTCATCAGTCCCATGGACTTAGAACTACTTAAACCTAACTAATCTAAGGACGTCACAAACAGCCATGCCCGAGGTAGGATTCGAACCAGCGACCGTAGCAGCAGTGCGGTTACGAGCTGAAGTGCCTTGAACCTCTCGGCAACAGCGGCCGGCTGTAACCAAAATCATCATCAAAGAACATAAGAGCTGAAGACGAACTCGTAGAAGATCGAAACCGGTTTTCAAAAAATAAAAATAAACAACTCACATGCGACCATATCTGTGTATAGACATAAGGAATAATATTATAAATGTTGCTCTTTTTCCTTGGACAATACTCCCAAAAAATTTATATAAATAACAGATAATTTTTTGTCCTTTCATCGATGACCCCTGTGGTCTATAACTAGCGTTCCATGCAAATACTCTTCATTTTGAGAGTAAAATCGCTGGAAACAATTTTTGAGTTTCTGAAAACAGTTCAGAACAATACTGCGGCTTAAATACTCATCGTAATTACCTACAGATCTAATACAAACACAAAAAAACAGATAACATTTCCTTTTGAAAGTAATAAGTTGCACCATTTTCGTCTCCGTATTGCTGCTCGATGGTTTTGCTATCGCTAATGCGTTAAAATTATTTCCTGGTAATAACTTGCTTACTGGCCGATACCATTAACAAGTGTAATGTAGCGTGTCCCTTTAGTGGGTCTGTCGCATCTTCTAAGTGTTCTGGCAACAAAGCGCTATCTTTATTTCGCTTTCCCCACAATATTATCTACGTCGTCCTTCCAATTTAAGTTGCTCGCAATTGTTTTTCCTAGGTATTTAGTAGAACTGAAATCCCTTAGATTTGTGCGATTTATCGTATACTTAAAATTTATCGGATTTCCTTTAGTGCCCATGTGGATGACCTAGCACTTTTCTTTGTTTAGTGCCAAAAATGGTTCAAATGGCTCTGAGCACTATGGGACTTAACTGCTGAGGTCATCAGTCCCCTAGAACTTAGAACCACTTAAACCTAACTAACCTAAGGACATCACACACATCCATGCCCGAGGCAGGATTCGAACTTGCGACCGTAGCAGTCGCGCGGTTCCGGACTGAGCGCCTTAACCGCTAGACCACCGCGGCCGGCTGTTTAGTGCCATTTGACACTTTTCGCACCATACAGAAATTGTCTCTTGATCATTTTGTAATTGAAATTGATCGTCTGATGATTTTACTGGACGGTAAATTACAGCATCTTCAGTAAACAATCATAGGGAGCAGCTCAGATTGTCACCTACATCATTTATGTAAATCAGGAACAGCAGAGGGCCTGTGATACTACCTTGGGGAATGCCAGATATTACTTCTTTTCTACTCGATAATTTACGGTCTACCACTACGAACTGTAACCTCTTTGAGAGGAAATCACGAATCCAGTGACACAACTGAGACGATACTCCATATGCACGCAATTTGATTAATAGTCGCTTGTGAGGAACGGTATCAAAGTCCTTCTGGAAATCTAGCCATTGTGTTATCTTACAAACTGCCCGTTTGCTTCTGTCTTGCATTCTTCTGTGATTCTGGTATTGAACGATCGCCACTCATTCTCGACATTGCAAGAGAGCCTCTTATCCCCTTTGCCGATCTGAGACACTCTTTGTCTGTTTGTAAATACTCTTTACTCCGTGTTCTTGCAATATACCGCCAATTCTGTCGGCCACTCTGGGAATGTAGAGCAGAAAGGTCGTGCTCGACATTTCTTTCCTGATCCGTCACTTCGCCGAATTTTTGGCTCTCTTAGTTTTATAACGTAACTTGTGGAGTACCCATTGGTCCTCAGAATATTTTCCAGGTGTTGCATCTCGGTGGTGAGGTGCTACGGATATCAAGAGGAATATTTGAGCCGCACCACCTCAGAAACGAAATGCAACACAGCCCCTGTTACCCACATAGCCGCCTCCTGCATGGAATAGACCTATTTAGCTTTATTGCTTCTATTCCACAAACCAACGAGATAAATACGCCGATTGTTATTTGCTGCTCTCTTTTTCGTTTGCTCCTATGATCCAGTCTCTCGAATGTAGTTGTTTCCGCAGTGTCACCGCCGTATGTTTGACGTATTTACGCCGATTTGTATCCATTACTAGTCTACCCAGAGGTCGTTTTTACGTTCCATGGGCTCCACAGTAATCAAACAATAACTACGTCGAGATCTAGTTGGTAATATGTCTACAAAGTTATAATTTTTTTCAGGTTCTTTCGACCTGTATCTCCTATTTTTAGTGCGTCGGCCTGTCAATTATTGGATTCAGGTATGACAGCTGCAGACGGCAACGGGACGCTCTTCGTGTTGCCAGTCACCACACAATTCCCCCCACCCCCTGTACCACCCCCATCCCCAATTACAGCGGCCCCGAATTTGTGTACCACAACTGACAACGGTCTATTGTTATCCCTGCTGAAAATTTGCGAACATTTTCTAAATTGTTACGAAGCGCGTAACTGAGCTAGGAAACTGGTACCAGCACGCTCTTCATCCAGTCGTGTTTGAGAATCCATCAGAAAACAATTACAAGGCAGGCCGGCGCACCAACCCTCGTCGTTAGCCCGGCGGAAGTATTAGTCGATCCGGGACCGGAGCACCTCCCTGTGTTTCAGGAGAAACGCGCTAACGCTCGCGGCTATGCGAACGCGTGAATTACCTCTACACCTCCGTCTTATACTTATCTCCATTGTGATTTGGTCGTAGTCTATGTTATAGGACAATTTACATCTTTGGTGCTGTGCACGGTGTCTGGTAGTCACTATTTTCCTCGTCTTTGTGCAACCGGGTTTGTACTAATGGGTGATTGTGGAATTCCAAATATATTTATGTTATTGTTGAAAGCGTTCAACTTACATTATCATTAAAGGCGGATAATCTGTCAACAGAGTTTTCTTACGGACAGATCACCGAATAATTCAAAAAATTAAGCTCCACATTAAATAATGACTGTTACCGTGTACTCGCAGGTTAACTGTGTATATACGACGTAGCCACCACGTGCATTACGCTTCACTGACATATTCTCAAATAAGCATGTGCAGTTGTCCGAGAGCACCCAGTTATAGTTATCGCGTCATTAATGTATGTATTAACTAACATTGCCTTTAAAATTTCTGATGAAATTAAACGAAAAGATATTGCTGAATAACTAATTTATATGCTGTAAAGGACATTAATAATTCATGGAATTAATGTACGCTCCTGCACTTGCCTCCATTTTCACCAACAATCATCCGGTTGTCTCAGAACGGCGCTAGGCTACGGCGGACCACTGGAGCCATCAGTGGCAACGAATTTCGAAAAGACGTAATATCTCTACAGGTCATTCTTTTCAACCGACCAAGGAAGTTATATGCATCTAAATTGTCATAAAATTTAAGATTTAATCCATGTTACTGCATCAAAGGTTTAAGAAAGTTTTAAAACCAATAAGCGTGTTAACAAATGCGTAATTTCGTGATGATGTTACAAACTTTCAGAGATGACGGAAAAGGGTAAATGTGTCAGTTTGAGGTAAGGGACCCTGGTAAGGAAACGAAAGAACCGAAAGCGAAAATCGTTTTGCCAATGGAACGCACGTACCGATAATGTTGTTTCTAAGATTGTAGGGAAGACAATCCCGACAAACCCTTAGTGTGGAGATTGTGATAACAGCACAAATAATACAATGCTGATGTCGCACAGTGTACTGACATGAGTAATCTTGATGTACGTTGTCCTTACTGTAGCAGACTGCATTCTCTTTACGTGTTGCAGTAATAACGTCGACTGGCCGTAAGCAGATGGAGTACACCCGGTGACAGAATTTGGAGACGTGATTTTCGTGTAAGGCCAGTTGAGAAGAGTATGGCCTCTATTGAAGTCGAATGTGAATGAGACAGTAATGTTACTTGGTCGCGTACGACAGGTCTAGGTGAATATCAAGTTAATTATTGGATATCTTTACCGGGCTTTAGATTCCGCTGTGACAGTTTTAGAGTCATTCAAAGAAAGTCACCGGTCATAGCTCGTAATACCCAGATCAGGCAATATTAGTGGGAGGTGACTTTAACTTACCGAGTATATAGTGGATAGTCTGTGAATTCGTTGCCTCGGGTGCGGACAGGCATTCTTGGGAAATACTTTGAAAATGTCTTCCGAAAAGTGTCTTGAGCATCTAGTTCGAGGCCCACACGCAGTGGAAATACTAAGACATTGTGGTTACAAACAGTCCTGACCTTATCGACGGCGTTACTATGGAGACAGGGATTAATTAACGTGATGTCATCATAGCGACAATTGTTACTGAAATTAATAATCAAACAGAAACGCCAGGAGAGTACGAGGGCGGTCCAGAAAGTAAGTTACGATTGATCGCGAAATGGAAACGACTATGAAAATCCGATAAAGCTTTGCACAGTTGTGTTGGGCAGTGTCTCTAGTACGACCCTACGTAGCATCACGTCGGTCTTCTCATTTCTGAGCTCACAGTGAGCGCCTAAAGATGTCTAGAAAATAGAGTGTCTCGCCAAGTACGAGGATCTGCTGAGAAATTTCGCCTGAAGCTATGCAGCCAACATTAAATTACTGTCGTGCTGTTTCTTCTTCAAGACAATTCTGAGCCGTATTCTGCAGGGGCAATGAAGATGCTCCTGCATCGTTTCCAATTGGAAATGTTTGATTACCCACAGTACAGCCCGTAATTGTCTCCTTCTGATTGTCATCTCTGCCCAGGCACATACAACGAGCTGTAGGCCAGCGTAGAGAATTGGCGGAAAACACTGGCGGCTGCCTTCTATGATGAGGGCATTGGAAAGTTGGTTAAACGCACGACAGATGTCTCAGTGAGAACGGCGACTACGTAGAGAAGTAGGTGGAAGGTGTAGGTATCTATTAAAAGTAAAATACTTCTGATATTCAATGTGTTTTCCATTTCGCGATCAACCGTAACTTACTTTCTGGACAGCCCTCGTATTTCTGCTAGATGTAGGTAAGGACTTCTTAGTATCCCACTTGGAAAAAGAACTGACATCCTTTAGTTCCAGTATGATGGACGTAGAGGAATTATTGTCAAAGATTATACTATCTGGAAACCGTGCTTTGGAGGTATATGTATCGAGTAAGCAAATTAAGGAGGGAAAAGACACAGCATGATTTAACGACGAAATTCGGAAAAACCTGAGGAAGCAAGGGCTCTGTTCAAAAGAGAACAGCCGGCCGCTGTGGCTGAGCTCTTCTAGGCGCTTCAGTCCGGAATCGCGCTCCTGCTACGGTCGCAGTTCCGAATCCTGCCTCGGGCATGGATGTATGTGATGTCTTTAGGATAATTCACTTTAAGTAGTTCTAATTCCAGGGGACTGATGACCTCAGATGTTCAGTCTCATACTGCCTAGAGGCATTGGAACAATTTTTGAATCAAAGAGAATACGGAATGACGACAGGCGAAAGATATTAGAATTTGTACGTCTGCAAAAAGATCGACGCCCTATGCATCCAATAAAACCACTGTCATGCCGTAACAAAGGATCACGCTGAGAAGCCGATAAAATTATCGTCTTATGCAAAATCGCTGAGTAGTTCTGACGCCACTGTCTAGTCACTCATTGAGTATTCTTGCGCCGTAGTAGAAGATTGCATACTGAAAGCCGATGTTTTAGAGTTCGAATATAAGAAATCTTTCCCGCAGGAAGACCGTACAAATTTACGTCGCTTGACCGTCGTACAAACTACAGCATGGAGCACATAGTAATAACCATCCCTTTTTTAGAGCGGCAAGTGGAAGAGTTCAAAACAAAAAAGTTGGCAGTCCGGATGGAATCCCAATTCGGTTTTACAAACAGTACTCTAAGGCACTTCACTTGCTTTTATCGAGAATCATTCGCGAGCACAAAGCCCCAAGCAACTAGAGAAAATGGCTGATGTCGCCCATTTATTAGAAGGTTAAAGGAAGTGAACCTCATAATTTCAGAAACATATCCTCAAAATCTGTTACTGTAAAATTCTTGAACATATTCTCATTAAGAATGCAATAAGGTACCTTGGACGGAAAATCACCTGCCCATAAATGAACACTGTTTCAGAAAATATTGCTAAGGCTAAAGTCGGCTTGCTCTTCTTTCAAATGTTATCCTTTGAACTACAAATGAAGGTAAAAAGGCGGATTACATACTACTAAATTTCCGAAAAATGGTTGCTACGGTTTCCCACTGCAACCTGTTTACGAAGATTGAGTTAGTTCCCTGATATGTGAGTGGCTAGAAGGCTTCTTAAATAACAGGACCCAGAGACGGCATATCGACAGGAGAGAAAGAGGGAAGAGTGATAGGGCCGCTGTTACTTCCTATACACACCAATGACCAAGCGAACAAGGTGAGCCGCTGTCTGCCATTGTGATACGAGTGCTTCTACATAGCGGCTAGTTAAGTATTTATACGAAAAATGTCAAATGTGTGTGAAATCTTGTGGGACCTAACTGCTGAGTTCATCAGTCCCTAAGCTTACACACAACTGAACCTAAATTATCCTAACGACAAACACACACACCCACACCTGAGAGAGGACTCGAATCTCCGTCGGGACGAGCTGCGCAGTCCATGACTGCTGCACAGTCCATGACTGCAGCGCCTAAGACCGCTCGGCGAATCCCGCGCGGCAGTGTTTATCCTCATTGGTGTTTTTCACGTAGTACGAGGTGCATTCAAGTTCTAAGGCCTCCGATTTTTTTCCTCCGGACTGGAAAGAGATAGAAACGTGCGCATTGTTTTAAAATCAGGCCGCGTTCATTGTCAATACGTCCCAGAGATGGCAGCACCGTACAGCAGATGGAATTTACCGCCAGCGGCGAGAATGAGAACTGTTTTAATTACTTAAAATAGCGACGTTTTCATTACTTGAACAGCGTGCAATCATTCGTTTTCTGAATTTGCGTGGTGTGAAACCAACTGAAATTCATCGACAGTTGAAGGAGTCATGTGGTGATGGAATTATGGATGTGTCGAAAGTGCGTTCGTGGGTGCAACTCTTTAATGAAGGCAGAACATCGTGTGACAACAAACCGAAACAACCTCGGGCTCGCACAATCCGGTCTCACGACATGATCGAGAAAGTGGAGAGAATTGTTTTGGGGGATCACCGAATGACGGTTGAACAGATAGCCTCCAGAGTTGGCATTTCAGAGGGTTCTGTGCACGCA
Source organism: Schistocerca gregaria (assembly GCF_023897955.1). NCBI lineage: Eukaryota > Metazoa > Arthropoda > Insecta > Orthoptera > Acrididae > Schistocerca > Schistocerca gregaria. Next base: position 532,102,484 of record NC_064923.1, read on the forward strand.
ATCGTGCATGACGACCTGAAAATGCGAATGCTGAAGGACGACCACATGGCTGCCTGTGTGGCATGTTGCCAAGCAATGTTGACACGCAACGACATCATGAATGGGACTTTCTTTTAGTCGGTTGTGACAATGGATGAGACGTGGATGCCATTTTTCAATCCAGAAACAAAGTGCCAGTCAGGTCAATGGAAGCACACAGATTTTACCGCCACCAAAAACATTTCGGGTAACAGCCAGTGCTGATAAAATGGTGTCCATGTTCTGGGACAGCGAGGGCGTAATCCTTACCCATTGCGTTCCAAAGGGCACTACGGTAACCGGTGCATCCTACGAAAATGTTTTGAAGAACAAATTCCTTCCTGCACTGCAACAAAAACGTCCGGGAAGGGCTGCGCGTGTGCTGTTTCAACAAGACAACGCACCCGCACATCTAGCTAACGTTACGCAACAGTTTCTTCGTGATAATAACTTTGAAGTGATTCCTCATGCTCCCTACTCACCTGACCTGGCTCCTAGTGACTTTTGGCATTTTCCAACAATGAAAGACACTATCCGTGGCCGCACATTCACCAGCCGTGCTGCTATTGCCTCGGCGATTTTCCAGTGGTCAAAACAGACTCCTAAAGAAGCCTTCGCCGCTGCCATGGAATCATGGCGTCAGTGTTGTGAAAAATGTGTACGTCTGCAGGGCGATTACGTCGAGAAGTAATGCCAGTTTCACCGATTTCGGGTGAGTAGTTAATTAAAAAAAAATCGGAGGCCTAAGAACTTGAATGCACCTCGTATATTCACTATATTTTGTGGGAATTTCTCTGTTTCTACGCTTCGATAGCTTAAAAGGGAAACCCTGGTGGGAATGCGGCGTTCTTCATGTGAAACTCTATTGAGAAATAAATTCTTCATTTTTGTGGCCATGTTGTTGTTAGTTGCTCTACAATTCTTGACGGTATTTTTGTTCTGGCGTTGCAACTACAAAAACGCGAGATTTTTTCACCAGACTCGTTTCGTTTTATTAAGTCAAAGTAACATAACTGTTCTGTAATTAACATTATTTACATTTTGAAAGCATTAAGATCGAAAAAGCTTCGTTAAGAATATGTTGATTGGTTCTTACAGTGATCTTCGCTTGATTTCTCGTCTACATCGTTAAATGCGGTCTGCTAGAACATTGTTCTCTGCAGTATGCACTTCTTATGTTCTTCACAGCACGCACACCACTGTTTACTGATGGTTTTTGTATTTGCAAGTATGGTTCAAAAGGCTGAGCACTGTGAGACTTAACTGAGGTCATCAGTCCCTTCGAACTTGGAACTACTTATACATAACTAACCTAAGGACATCACACACATCCATGCCCGAGGCAGGATTCGAATCTGTGACTGTAGCAGTCATGCGGTTCTGGACTGCAGCACCTAGAACCGCTCGGCCACCGCGGCCAACTTGTAAGTATGTTTTGTGGTTTGTGTTTAGTAGTGTTGCCAACATAATCTCTCCGTTAGTTTGTCTTTGACCTATGTTTCCTTTTCTTTTTTTATTAGATTATTTTGTGTATTATTCTGTTTAATTATGTTGCTGTGTGTTTATATATTGAGTACGAGTAGCGAAGGAATAGTGGTGGATGCATTATTTCTTTTTTTTGTTTGGGTGAGGGAGAAACCATGATAATTAGACTTAAGTGTATAATAGTGTGGGCAGTACCCGCGGTGTAGGGGTAGCGTCTTTGATTCATAATTAAAACGTCTTCGGTCCCGGGTTCGATCCCCTCCACTGCCTAAATTTTGATAAATAATCAGCGTTGGCGGCCGAAGACTTCCGGCATAAGAAGTCAGCCTCACTCTGCCAACGGCCTTGTCAAAGAGGGCGGAGGAGCGGATAGAGGTTCAGGGCACTCTCTTGTCCTAGCGGTGGGAAATTGCACCAAAAGGAGGAAGAATCAGCAATGATCAACGACATGAGGATGAAGAAGGCAATGGAAACCACTGCATTAAAGACACGTAACGTGTATCCACAGGACATGTGGCCTGTAGTTGACGAAGAGTCATGATGATCTCTCCATTGGCAACAGATTCCGGCATAGTCCCCCATTCGGATCTCCGGGAGGGGACTGCCAAGGGGGAGAAGACTGAACAATCAACGAAAGGATATTGTTCTACGAGTTGCGGTGTGGAATGTCAGAAGCTTGAACGTGGTAGGAAAGCTAGAAAATCTGAAAAGGGAAATGCAAAGGCTCAATCTAGATATAGTAGGGGTCATGGAAGTGAAGTGGAAGGAAAACAAGGATTTCTGATCAGCAGAAAATGTTATAACAGGTGTAGGATTCGTTATGAATAGGAAGGTAGGGCAGAGGGTCTGTTACTGTGAACAGATCAGTGACCGGGTTGGTCTTACCAGAACCGACAGCAAACCAACACCGACGACGATAGTTCAGGTCAACTTGCGACGTCGCAAGCTGAAGAGATAGAGGAAGTGTATGAGGATACTGAAAGGGATATGTACAGGGGGATCAAAATGTACTGGAATGCAGTTGTCGGGGAAGGAGTAGAAGAAACGGTTACAGGAGAATATGGGCTTGGAACAAGGAATGAAAGAGGAGAAAGACTAACTGTGTTCTGTAACAAGTGTCAGTGGGCTGTTTAGGTTTTTTTATTGGTAACGCCGCCGCCACGTAGCGCTCTGTATGAAAATCACTGGCTGTGCTGTGTGCAGTCTGTGGCTGGTTGGCATTGTTATAATACTCGCCATTGTAGTGTTGGGAAGCTGGATGTTAACAGCGTGTAGCGTTGCGCAGTTGGAGGTGAGCCGCCAGCAGTGGTGGACGTGGGGAGAGAGATGGCGGAGTTTTGAAATTTGTAAGAATTGGTGTCACGAACTGATATATATATATATTATGACTATTAAGGTAAATACAGTATTTGTTCTGTACTAAAATCTTTCATTTGCCAACTATGCCTATCAGTAGTTGGTGCCTTCAGTAGTTTGAATCTTTTATTTAGCTGGCAGTAGTGGCGCTCGCTGTATTGCAGTAGCTTGAGTAACGAAGATTTGTGTGAGGTAAGTGATTTGTGAAACGTATAGGTTAATGTTAGTCAGGGCCATTCTTTCGTAGGGATTTTTGGAAGTCAGATTGTGTTGCGCTAAAAATATTGTGTGTCAGTTTAAGCACAGTCTTGTATAAATTTTTCTAAGGGGACGTTTCACAAGTTTCAGCTAGTAATAGCGAATACCCTGTTCAAGAATCACAAGAGGAGGAGGTATACTTGGAAAAGGCCGGGAGATACTGGAAGATTTCAATTACATTACATCATGGTCAGACAGAGATTCCGAAATCAGATACTGGATTATAAGGCGTACCCAGGAGCAGATATAGACTCAGATCACTATATAGTAGTGATGAAGAGTAGGATAAAGTTCAATACATTAGGCAGGAAGTATCAATACGCTAAAAAGTGGGATACGGAAGTTCTAAGGCATGACGAGATACGTTTGAAGTTCTCTAACGCTATAGATACAGCAATAAGGAATAGCGCAGTAGGCAACACAGTTGAAGAGGAATGGACGTCTCTAAAAAGGGCCATCACAGAAGTTGGGAAGGAAAACATAGGTACAAAGAAGGTAGCTGCCAAGAAACCATGGGTAACAGGAGAAATACTTAAGTTGATTGATGAAAGGAGAAAGTACAAACATGTTCCGGGAAAATCAGGAATACAGAAATACAAGTCGCTGAGGAATAAAAGTAATAGGAAGTGCAGGGAAGCTAAGACGAAATGGCTGCAGGACAAATGTGAAGACATCGAAAAAGATGTGATTGTCGGAAGGACAGACTCAGCATACAGGAAAGTCAAAACAACCTTTGGTGACATTAAAAGCAATGGTTGTAACATTAAGAGTGCAACGGGAATTTCACTATTAAATGCAGAGGAGAGAGCATATAGGTGGAAAGAATGTATTGAAAGCCTCTATAAAGGTGAAGATTTGTCTGATGTGATAGAAGGAGAAACAGGAGTCGATTTAGAAGAGATAGGGGATCCAGTATTAGAATCAGAATTTAAAAGAGCTTTGGAGGACTTACGGTCAAATAAGGCAGAAGGGATAGATAACATTCCATCAGCATTTCTAAAATCATTAGGGGAAGTGGCAACAAAACGACTATTCACGTTGGTGTGTAGAACATATGAGTCTGGCGACATACCATCTGACTTTCGGAAAAGCATCATCCACACAATTCCGAAGACGGCAAGAGCTGACAAGTGCGAGAATTATCGCACAATCAGCTTATCAGCTCATGCATCGAAGCTGCTTACAAGAATAATATACACAAGAATGGAAAAGAAACTTGAGAATGCGCTAGGTGACGATCAGTTTGGCTTTAGGAAAAGTAAAGGCACGACAGAGGCAATTCTGACGTTACGGCTAATAATGGAAGCAAGGCTAAAGAAAAATCAGGACACGTTCATAGGATTTGTCGACCTGGAAAAAGCGTTCGACAATATAAAATGATGCAAGCCGTTCAAGATTCTGTCTGAAAAAAGTAGGGCTAAGCTATAGGGAGAGACGGGTCATATACAATATGTACAATAACCAAGATAGAATAATAAGAGTGGACGATCAATAACGAAGTGCTCGTATTACGAAGGGAATAAGACAAGGCTGTAGCCTTTCGCCACTACTCTTCAATCTGTACATCGAGGAAGCAATGATGGAAATAAAAGAAAGGCTCAGGAGTGGAATTAAAATACAAGGTGAAAGGATATCAAAGATAGATTAGGCAGATTTGGTGGTGGAGTGTTTGTGTCTGTCAGTAGTGGTTTACCTTGTAGTGAAGTCGAAGCAGATAGTCCGTGCGAATTGGTATGGGTGGAGGTTATACTTAACAGCCGAATTAAGTTAATAATTGGCTCCTTCTTCCGACCCCTGACTCCCATGGTACAGTTCAGAGAAAGTTTGAGTCTCGTAACAAATAAATACCCCACTCATACGGTTATAGTTGGTGGGGACTTCAACCTACTCTCGGTATGTTGGCAAAAATACTTGTTCAAAACCGGTATAGTCAGAAAACGTCTTCCGAGATTGTCCTAAATGCTTTCTCCGAAAATTATTTCGAGCAGTTAGTCCACGAACCCACGCGAATTGTAAATTGTTGCGAAAACACACTTGACCTATTTGCCACAAACAATCCAGAGCTGATAGAGAGCATCATGACTGATACAGGGATTAGTGATTACAAGGTCGTTGTAGCTAGGTTCAATACCATTTCTTCCAAATCCATCAGAAACAAAGGCAAAATAATTTTATTTAAAAAAGCGGATAAAGTGTCACTAGAAGCCTTCCTAAAAGACAATTTCCATTCCTTCCGAACTGACTATGCGACTGTAGACGAGATGTGGCTCAAATTCAAAGATATAGTAGCAACAGCAATTGAGATATTCATACCTCATAAATTGGTAAGAGATGGAACGGATCCCCCGTGGTACACAAAAAATGTCCCAACGCTGTTGCAGAGGCAACGGAAAAATTATGCGAAGTTCAGAAGAACGCGAAATCCCGAAGATGGGCTAAAATTTACAGACGCGCGAAATTTGGCACGTACTTCGATGCGAGATGCCTTTAATAGGTTCCACAACGAAACATTGTCTCGAAATTTGGTAGAAAATCCGAAGAATTTCTTAACGTATGTAAAGTACACAAGCGGCAAGACGCAGTCAATACCTTCGCTGCGCAGTGCCGATGGTACTGTTATCGACGACTGTGCCGCTAAAGCGGAGTTATTGAACGCAGTTTTCCGAAATTCCTTCACCAGGGAAGACGAATGGAATGTTCCAGAATTTGAAACACGAACATCTGCTAGCATGAGTTTCTTAGAAGTAGATACCTTAGGGGTTGCGAAGCAACTCAAATCGCTTGATACGGGCAAGTCTTCAGGTCCAGATTGTATACCGATTAGGTTCCTTTCAGATTACGCTGATACTATAGCTCCCTACTTAGCACTCATATACAACCGCTCGCTCACCGATAGATCTGTACCTACAGATTGGAAAATTGCGCAGGTCGCACGAGTGTTCAAGAAGGGTGGTAGGAGTAATCCATTAAACTACAGGCCTATATCATTGACGTCAGTTTGCAGTAGGGTTTTGGGGCATATACTGTATTCAAACATTATGAATCACCTCGATGGGAACGATCTATTGACACGTAATCAGCATGGCTTCAGAAAACATCGCTCTTGCGCAACGCAGCTAGCTCTTTATTCGCACGAAGTAATGGCCGCTATCGACAGGGGATCCCAAGTTGATTCCGTATTTCTAGATTTCCGCAAAGCTTTTGACACCGTTCCTCACAAGCGAATTCTAATCAAGCTGCGGAGCTATGGGGTATCGTCTCAGTTGTGCGACTGGATTCGTGATTTCCTGTCACGAAGGTCGCAGTTCGTAGTAATAGACGGCAAATCATTGAGTAAAACTTAAGTGATATCAGGTGTTCCCCAGGGAAGCGTCCTGGGACCTCTGCTGTTCCCGATCTATATATATGACCTGGGTGACAATCTGAGCAGTTCTCTTAGATTGTTCGCAGATGATGCTGTAATTTAGCGTCTAGTAAGGTCATCCGAAGACCAGTATCAGTTGCAAAGCGATTTAGAAAAGATTGCTGTATGGTGTGGCAGGTGGCATTTGACGCTAAATAACGAAAAGTGTGAGGTGATCCACATGAGTTCTAAAAGAAATGCGTTGGAATTCGATTACTCGATAAATAGTAACATTCTCAAGGCTGTCAATTCAACTAAGTACCTGGGTGTAAAAATTACGAACAACTTCAGCTGGAAAGACCACATAGATAATATTATGGGGAAGGCGAGCCAAAGGTTGCGTTTCATTGGCAGGACACTTAGAAGATGCAACAAGTCCACTAAAGAGACAGCTTACACTACACTCGTTCGTCCTCTGTTAGAATATTGCTGCGCGGTGTGGGATCCTTACCAGGTGGGATTGACGGAGGACATCGAAAGGGTGCAAAAAAGGGTAGCTCGTTTTGTATTATCGCGTTATAGGGGAGAGAGTGTGGCAGATATGATACACGAGTTGGGATGGAAGTCATTACAGCATAGACATTTTTCGTCGCGGCGAGACCTTTTCACGAAATTTCAGTCACCAACTTTCTCTTCCGAGTGCGAAAATATTTTGTTGAGCCTACATAGGTAGGAATGATCATCAAAATAAAATAAGGGAAATCAGAGCTCGAACAGAAAGTTTAGGTGTTCGTTTTTCCCGTTCGCTGTTCGGGAGAGGAATAGTAGAGAGATAGTATGATTTTGGTTCGATGAACCCTCTGCCAAGCACTTAAATGTGAATTGCAGAGTAGTCATGTAGATGTAGATGTAGATGTAGATACGATTCACTGATGACAATGCTATTCTGAGTGAAAGTGGAGAAGAATTAAATGATCTGCTGAACGGAATGAACAGTCTAATGAGTACACAGTATGGTTTCAGAGTAAATCGGAGAAAGACGAAGGTAATGAGAAGTAGTAGAAATGAGAACAGCGAGAAACTAAACATCAGGATTGCTGGTCACGAAGTCAATGAAGTTAAGGAATTCTGCTACCTAGGCAGTAAAACAACCAATGACGGACGGAGCAAGGAGGACATCAAAAGCAGACTCACTATGGCAAAAAAGGCATTTCTGGCCAAGAGAAGTCTACTAATATCAAATACCAGCCTAAATTTGAGGAAGAAATTTCTGAGGATGTACGTCTGGAGTACAGCATTGTATGGTAGTGAAACATGGACTGTGGGAAAACCGGAACAGAAGAGAATCGAACCATTTGAGATGTGGTGCTATAGACGAATGTTGAAAATTAGGTGGACCGATAAGGTAAGAAATGTGGAGGTGCTGCGCAGAATCGGAGAGGAACGGAATATGTGGAAAACACTGATAAGGAGAAAGGACAAGATGATAGGACATCTGCTAAAACGTGAGGGAATCACTTCCATGGTACTAGAGGGAGCTGTAGAGGGCAAAAACTGTAGAGGAAGACAGAGATTGGAATACGTCAAGCAAATAATTACCGATGTAGGTTGCAAGTGCTACTCTTAGATGAAGAGGTTAGCACAGGAAAGGAATTCGTGGCGGGCCGCATCGAACCAGTCAGTAGACTGATGACCAAAAAAAAAAAAGTGTGATTAAGTGTGAGGTAGAGAACATGAGGAGCAAGATGGTTGGTTGGTTTGGAGAAGGAGACCAGACAGCGTGGTCATCGGTTTCATCGGATTAGGGAAGGATGGGGAAGGAAGTCGGCCATGCCCTTTCAGAGGAACCATCCCGGCATTTGCCTGGAGAGATTTACGGAAATCACGGAAAACCTAAATCAGGATGTCCGGACGCGGGATTGAACCGTCGTCCTCCCGAATGCGAGTCCAGTGTGCTAGCCACTGCGCCACCTCGCTCCGTGAGGAGCAAGAAGTGAAACGAAATAGTGAGTTGGGGTTGGGGTGGGGGAGATGCAGGGGGTAATTTCATCAATTATTTAGAGTCTGGTTTCCAATATTTGTTTGTTCGTTCAGCAACTATTTATTATATTGATCGGTCTGTTGTATTCTTAGATTAGATGATATGCAAACTAACTGTTTGTACGGTATTTCAATGCTCTTATGTGTTTTATGGCTGCCGGGCGTGTCTACCATATTTTGGATATGTAGTGGGACTTGACCAGGCTTTCACTTAAATCTTGTGGCAGGAAAACGATTAGTGACAAATAAGCAACAGCTAGTATAAAACAGTTACTTAGCTTTATTGACAGAGAAGAGTGCACCGTAGATACAGTTCCTATTAGTATCCAAAGAATATTCCTGATTCGTGTTACACAGTACTGAATCACACAGCGAGCTAGCTAACCAGACAACGAACGACGGCACTGACGACTGCAACGAGCTGTCTGCAAGACTCCTTGACTTGGGGCCAGCGCTCCTGTTGTAACGTGTAGCCAGAGGTCGCTGTAGGCCCCAGCTCAGCAATGGCGCGACGTCTTCGGTCGGCGCAACGCGCAATGAGCCGCCGGCTGTCGCGACGGGAAACTGTGGTAAGCGATGCGAAGGCACGGCGCGCGCCCTATTCGGTTGGGTCCGCGGATACAACATTCCTCCCCCTTCAAAGGCAACCGAGACGTCAGGTGCCGCCAGGGCCTGACGTCAAAGGGGAGGGAGGGAGGCGGCTACTGTGAGGCGACGGGAAGCCAACAGAGCGAGGCTGGGTGGCGTCGACTCCCGCGTCCTGGCTTTCGCCCTGCGCTGAAGCCGGAACCAGCCGAAACGACCCCAATGACGCAACGCACAGCAGCCACGCCGGACCCAAGACTTAACGCGCCCGGACGCTCGAGGACGACGATGAAGCCTCGGGCGGCCGTGAAGATGACCCAGGAGAAGAGGCAGCGATGGAGTCCCGGCTAGGAAGAGCTGGAGGGCTGGCTTGACCAGCCCGGACAAGCGCATCGACTGCCATCGGGGAAGGCTCCTGCAGTGGCGACGGCTGCGGGGGAAGGGTTGACGAGGGACGCCCGCAATCCTGGAACCGGGGTGAGTCCGGCTGTGGGTCTGCAACCGGGAAGCCTGCGGCAGTGTCACTAGCACGGCTAAGCTGCAGCTGACTGTGGTGGCGGCGCTGGAACCCGACGGGGGTGGAAACAAGAAACATGTGGGAAGACAATCGCCGAATGGTGGTATCCTGCCCCCAGCGGCGGCGGCCGACAAACAACCTGCAATACACAGGAGTTTTAAGGCACAAAGCAATCATGCGGCCACGGTGGCGGGTACAGCAGGGTGAGCAAAGTTCTGTGGCGACGGCCATGAAAAATCTCTGCCTGCGACGGGCCGTCGCTAGGCTGCGAATGATGAGACGAAAGGAATGCGAGTAAAGCTTGGTCTTTAGTGTGGGTGGCGCGAAGTTTGCTCATCTGTTATTTAAAAGTACTGACAAACCGCTCAGCCTCCCCATTTGAATGAGGATGGAAAGGAGCACTTGTGAGATGAGCAATCCCATTGGGAACACAAAACTGTGCAAAGTCATGCGAAGCAAAAGAGGGACTATTGTCTGTTACAATCAGTTCAGGTAAACCATCACGGCAAAAGATGGACTAAAGGGCGCGGATGGTGCTCGGAGTAGTAACTTGCTAAAGGCATCCTTAACCACAAGCCAGCGAGTACCCCAGAAGGGGCTCGCAAAGTCGAGGTGTACGCCCTGCCAAGGCGCAGAGGATGTGGACCATAGAGCAAACGTCTGGGGCGGGGCCGCCTGGTGTTCGATGCACGAACTGCACTGAGCAACTGTTCAATATCCTTGTCTATGCCTGGCTAAGTTCAATGTTGGCGTGTAAGTTGCTTAGTGCGTACCATTCTCCAGTGGCTCTGATCCAACAACGTCAAAACTTCGTGCCGCAAGGACTGTGAAATAACCACCCGAGTCTGTCCAGACTGTGAGCGAAGCAGCAAAACATCACGTTGCACTGACAGGTCGTGGCGTTGAGCAAAAAACGGCGCACGGAAGGATTTGCAACGAGCTTTGGCGAACGGGGCCAGGCGGTGCGCACCAAACGCAAAAGTTCTACCAAGTCCGAAACTGTGGCCTGTGCAATCTTGCGGAAATCCAGAGGAAAACCAGTGACCAAGTCATTGTCATGGGAATCGATGTGACAACACGACTCATCAAAAGTATTGTCATAGGCTATTGGGAAACGACACAAGAGTTCCGCATTGCAATGGCGAGATGTCAGCCGATAGACAATTTCATACTGATAATTTGACAATAACAATGCCCGCCGTTGGAGATTCTGAGCCGTAAGGGGGGGGGGGGGGCGGCTTGACAAGATAGAACAACGACTAGAGGGGCTTATGGTCCGTCACTAGTAAAAAATTTTCGGCCATACAAATAGTCGTGGAACTTCGTGACCCCATATATGATTGCGAAGGCTTCTTTTTCAATTTGCGAATAGTTTTTTTGTGCGTCGGTAAGCAATTTAGAAGCAAAAGCTATCGGTCGATCAGCAGAACCAACACGATGCGACAACACAGCACCTAAACCATTGGATGAAGCGTCCACAGCAAGCACAACTGGTTGAGAGGGATCGAAATGGACTAGGCAACGAGCATTGAAGACGGTGTTTTCCAGTTTCTGAAATTCCGCTTGGCATTCGGCCGGCCACACAAACGGAACATTGCGCCGGCGTAAACGGTGCAACGGATCAGCTATTTGTGCTGCATTGAGGATGAACCGATGATAATAGTTCATCTTACCCAACACAGATTGCAATTGGGACCAGTTTTTAGGCGAAGGTAGGTTGGCAATGGCACGAAGGTGCGACAACAATAGATGGACACCTTGTGTGTTGATTACATGTCCCAAATATTCTATTTCTGTACGAAAAAACACACATATGTCTTTGTTTACTTTGAGGCCTGCCTCCGACAACACCAAAAATAGGCGACGCAAATTATGCAAGTGTTCATCTGGAGTACGACCAGCAACTATGATGTTGTCCAGATAACTGGAGCAAAAACGGACTTCGGCAGTCAGTTGCGATAAGTAACGCTGAAAAATAGCAGGAGCTGATGAGCTGCCAAAGGGGAAGCGTAAATACTTAAAAAGACCTAAGTGAGTGTTGATCACAAAAATGTCTTGGGATGGTTCATCTACAGGAATTTACTAATACGCGTCCCGCAAGTCAATCTTGCAATAGTATCTGCCCATGCCTAATTTGTTCATCAATTCCTCTGGGCGAGGGAGAGGATAGCTATCCGCAATCGTTTGTGGATTCACTGTACTCTTGAAGTCCACACACAGACCCAAGGAACCATTGGGCTTCGTCAGCACAACTAATGGGGAGGCCCAATGACTAGCACTAACGGGCGAAATCACCCCCTCATTTTGCAAGGAACGGAGCTCAGCTGCAACTCGATCGCGCAATGTGTGAGGCACTGGCCGTGCTTTGCAAAATCGTGGCCGGGCGCTTGCCTTGAGTGTGACGTGCGCAAAATAGTCACAGGCGCAGCCCAAGCCACCGCTAAACAATTCTGGGAACTCGTCACAGAGGTGGACAACAGCATCAGTAGTAGGACAATCACTAATTGCTAATACATTGTTTTGGATGCTGAGTCCGAACAAATCGAAGCAGTCCAGTCCAAAAATGTTTTCGCACGAGCGTGCGGCTACAACACGCAAATGAATTGTCCTGGTCACGTTATGGTATTGTGCTGGCAAACTACATGTGCCAAGAACTGAAATACGCTCGCCACTATACGCCGTCAGCGGAGAAGGGGGCTTTGAAATGTGGGCTTCTATGGCAGTTCATACACACGGCTATTAATTAGTGTAGCGGCAGAGCCCGTGTCTAATTGAAATTTCACAAGACGCGAAGCCAGGAGCAAGTCAAAGTACAATTCGTGAGCCCGTCGGTGCACAGAGGGCGGCAACGCACTGCGACTATTAACTACAACGACACTAAGGAACATGTCACTAGCTAAAACACCGTTTTCAGCACTGTCGACGGTAGGACCAATGACATGGACAGAATGTGCGTGTCCAGAAGCACGAGTAACAAACATATTCAGTTTACGCTGTTGGCACACGGACTGTACATGTCCAGTCTTCCCATACACGCGGCAAGAATAGTTACGCGATGTACAATGTTAGCGTTTGTGACGCACGTTACACTGCGGGAATGATTTCAAAGGCGCCCGCGAGGAAGGAAATTTTTTGTTTTGACGCAAAGGCTGTTGGCGGGAATGTAAGCTACTGCCGCCATGCCGTTAGTGTAGCCACAGTGTGCGCGGCAACTTTTCCTTACGACGGTCGGTCTGTCGTACTCTAGGGTCATTCGACGCAGGACAAATGGATGGCAAGTTAAAACTGTTTTGAGCGTTTTAACACACATCTCTATCTTCTAAGATAGTGACGACTTGGTCGAGGGAGGGATCGGGGATCCGCAATATCTGCTCCCTAACATGTACGTCCTGCACATTCTGAGTTATGTCTCACGAATCATAGTGTCCGACAAAAGCTTACCACAGCGACACGTAAATCGACAATCACGAGTTAATCCTTTGAGGTCGGTAATTCCACTGTTTGTAGCTTTGACTGAGCTGTCTATGACAGCGAAAGAGCTTGAACCTAGCCGCAGCAGATCGGGTTTAAGAGTCAAAGTATTGTGACAAAGCCTGATTGCACTGTTCATATTGCAGAAGTTCTGGGCGGGAGGCCGGAAATAACTTTTCTCAGAGTCTGTATACTTTAACACTCGCGGAGGCCAAGAGAAAAGCAAGTTTTAGCTGACCTGGGTGCTGGTGAGCCGCCATGTGTGCCTCGAATAGAGCTAGATATTCATTGCATGTTTGTTCATCTAGAGTGAGGGCTCTGAACGGTGGCGCGCAGGTTGGTCGGTCCGCGGGGCCAACTGCAGCTGGCGTCGTTGATTGCTGCTGCGCTGCTATTAGTTGCTGCACGCCGGACAAAAGTTGAGTCATCTGCTGCGTCTGCAAAAGCAAAATCTGTTCAAGACTGACTGTGGAGGTAGTAGACGCTTGCGCCGGATTGGACGGAGCCTGGTGTGGAGGTGTGGGAGTTGCCACGTTAGCACAATGCAACTGTTCAGAACAAGATACGAATAAACGAAACAAAGGTGCGGAGTGATGCACACTGAAATCCGAAAATGTTCACAAGAAATTCTGTTAGTTTTGGTTAGGCGCAAGCGAGAAGCAATTAGCAAACGGTTCACAAGCGATAGCAAATGTTGAGGCGAGCGGGATGAACAACGCCGGCGGGAGGCAGAGTCCGCCCACTGCTCAGCAAAACCTAAATCCTCGTCACCACTTCTATGGCTGCCCGGGCGTGGCAACCATAATTGGGATATGGAGTAGAACGTGACCACGTTGTGACTAAAATCTTGTGGCAGGAAGACGATTAGTGACAAATAACCGCCAGCTTGTATAAAACAGTTACTTAGCTTTATTGACAGCTAAGAGTGTACCGTAGATACAGTTCCAATTAGAGTCCAAAGAATACTCCTGATTCGTGGCGTAAGTCGTTACACAGCACTTAATTACACAGCGAGCTAGCTAACCAGACAACGAACGACGGCACTGACGACTGACTCGGGTTAGCGCTCCTGTTATGTCTTGTAGCCAGAGGGCGCTGTAGGCCTCTGCTCAGCAATGGCGCGACGTCTTCGGTCGGCGGCAACGCCCAAGGCCGCCGGCTGTCGCGACCGGAAACTGTGGCAAGCGATGCAACGGCAAGTTGTTCACGCTATTCGGTTGCGTCCGCGGATGCAACAGTGTGTTCTTTGTATCTTGTGCCGAATGTCCGGCCAGTCATTACAATGCGTATATTTTCACAATCTCTAGAACAGAGCTGATAGACACCAGATTGTTGTCACCTGCCTGATTTTGGGATGTGCTTTTGTAATGAACTGTTTGTTTTGCAAGCAATTTTTCAGCTTTGTTTTATTTCAATATGTTACCCGTTTTATGTGTGAAATTGTTTTGGCAGGTCACTGTATGCCATATCTTTGTAGTAGTGCAATTTGTATGAGTTGGTGTGGTTTGGTTAGATTTTTCGATATTTGTCACTTTATGTTTTATTTCGTTTGTCCAACTTTCTTTCTTTGAGTTCATTTTTTAATGATATTTGATTTATAATGGCTAGCTCTTTTTGGTAATCAGAAGTGTGTGGGGGATCCTCTTCCAGCTCTTTAACATGTATGTGATTGCGGCTGGTTTGTGTTTCTGTTTGTGGTTTGAGGACACATTTCAGATAATGTCACTTTTTGTCACTATATACAAAGAAACAGACATCAAAACCAAGAATCATACGAAATTCACCTTCAGCTAGTACAAAAATTAAGTAATCCAACTATTTTTAGTTCCATTGTGGAAAACATTGATGGCTGCACAAGGAGAGCTATAAACAAAACGCGACTAAAGCATAATAAGGGAACAGAAAATCTCAAATTGCAGCACACAAAACCCCCTAACAACAATCACATTCGAACACCCCACTTCTGTCCTTGTATGGTCAATCTTCCAGAGGTAACACTAGATGAAAGCGAAAAAACACTAATGGAAATAGGTGTAAAACACAATGTTGACTTACCAGTAAATGAACAACATAGAAGATCTCAGTATAGAATCTGAATATATCCTCACTATAGAAGGAAAAATTAAAACAGCAGTCTAAAGACAGAGATAACTAGGGAGTAGAAAAAAGAAGAAATGGAAAACATCGCAATACAAATCTAAAAATAAAACAGTTAATTAAAAATGATTGCAATGAAACAAAGATCAAATGCTGCAAGCAGAAACCACTGTTGTAACAAAATCGGACAAAGGTAATAGTGTTATTCTCATGAGAATAAATGAATACATAGAAAAAACAAAAGAATGTATCAGCAAATACAACATAAATAAGTTAAAATCAAAGCCAACTAACAGATTTCAGACAAATGGTAAAAACGCAATCAAAAACATAGAGTATACATTTACAGACAGAAATACAATCTTGTACGAAAAATTATCACTTCTCCAACATCAGACGTCAACCATAGGTCCTTAAAGAAAATTATCCAGTGTGTCCAATACTAAACTATGGAGACGCTCCTACATACGTACAAGCAAAACAAATGGAGTCTCAACTCACCCCATATTATTAACAAGAAAATGATAGAAAAATCATAAATACTTCTCAATTGGTAGAGCATACAAGAGACGCAAAATTCCTTGGCACAGCAACAATCTTCTCCTTTGATATACACTCCTGGAAATGGAAAAAAGAACACATTGTCACCGGTGTGTCAGACCCGCCATACTTGCTCCGGACACTGCGAGAGGGCTGTACAAGCAATGATCACACACACGGCACAGCGGACACACCAGGAACCGCGGTGTTGGCCGTCGAATGGCGCTAGCTGCGCAGCATTTGTGCACCGCCGCCGTCAGTGTCAGCCAGTTTGCCGTGGCATACGGAGCTCCATCGCAGTCTTTAACACTGGTAGCATGCCGCGACAGCGTGGACGTGAACCGTATGTGCAGTTGACGGACTTTGAGCGAGGGCGTATAGTGGGCATGCGGGAGGCCGGGTGGACGTACCACCGAATTGCTCAACACGTGGGGCGTGAGGTCTCCACAGTACATCGATTTTGTCGCCAGTGGTTGGCGGAAGGTGCACGTGCCCGTCGACCTGGGACCGGACCGCAGCGACGCACGGATGCACGCCAAGACCGTAGCTTCCTACGCAGTGCCGTAGGGGACCGCACGGCCACTTCCCAGCAAATTAGGGACACTGTTGCTCCTGGGGTATCGGCGAGGACCATTCGCAACCGTCTCCATGAAGCTGGGCTACGGTCCCTCACAACGTTAGGCCGTCTTCCGCTCACGCCCCAACATCGTGCAGCCCGCCTCCAGTGGTGTCGCGACAGGCTTGAATGGAGGGACGAATGGAGACGTGTCGTCTTCAGCGATGAGGGTCGCTTCTGCCTTGGTGCCAATGTTGGTCGTATGCGTGTTTGGCGCCGTGCAGGTGAGCGCCACAATCAAAACTGCATACGACCGAGGCACACAGGGCCAACACCCGGCATCATGGTGTAGGGAGCGATCTCCTACACTGGCCGTACACCTCTGGTGATCGTCGAGGGGACACTGAATAGTGCACGGTACATCCAAACCGTCATCGAACCCATCGTTCTACTATTCCTAGACCGGCAAGGGAACTTGCTGTTCCAACAGGACAATGCACGACCGCATGTATCCCGTGCCACCCAACGTGCTCTAGAAGGTGTAAGTCAACTACCCTGGCCAGCAAGATCTCCGGATCTGTCCCCCATTGAGCATGTTTGGGACTGGATGAAGCGTCGTCTCACGCGGTCTGCACGTCCAGCACGAACGCTGGTCCAACTGAGGCGCCAGGTGGAAATGGCATGGCAAGCCGTTCCACAGGACTACATCCAGCATCTCTACGATCGTCTCCATGGGAGAATAGCAGCCTGCATTGCTGCGAAAGGTGGATATACACTGTACTAGTGACGACATTGTGCATGTTCTGTTGCCTGTGTCTATGTGCCTGTGGTTCTGTCAGTGTGATCATGTGATGTATCTCACCCCAGGAATGTGTCAATAATGTTTCCCCTTCCTGGGACAATGAATTCACGGTTTTCTTATTTCAATTTCCAGGAGTGTAGAAAGTATTTACAGTTGCTTTGCTGTTAATGAAACCATAAAAACCATTGAAGAAAATCTGAAAACACAGAAGCAGCTACCTTATCAACACAAAGAAAAACTAAATTTTTACAATTAATAAGACAACTAAATTGTTTTCAATTCAATCAAGAATACAACATAAAGAAGAAAATTTACCGATGGGTTCAAATATTTCAGGGACAATAGCTAACATTTTCATTAATCATATAGAAAAATTAATATCTGAAGATATAGTAACAAAGAAAAACTACAGCATCATCTACTGATACATAGATGACATAATATGCATGGTAGATGAACCACAAAACAGAATACAATTACACAAGGAGGATGATACTATAGAAAGAACATAACGTTCACAACAGAAGAAAAAGAAAACTCCCTCGACTTTCCAGACATAAACGAAAGATAAGACAGTAATAAACACGTATTTGAGATATAAAAAGACCCACAATAAGTGACATTGTCTTAAATACATCTTGAAACCACTCACAGAATCACAAACAGGCAGCAGTCAGATACATGTTAAATAGACAGAACAGGATTCCCCTAAACACTTCAGATTATTTGTGCTATTTGATTATAAATCAAATAGCATAAAAATGACGCAAAGTGAAATAGCCGACAAAAGAAACAGAACAATGAAGAAACAAATAATGGAAAAATCTAATTAAACCACAAGAACTCATACAACTTGCACAACTACAGAGATATGAGATACAATGACCGACCATAACAAACTCACACATAAAATACGTAACATGTTCAAAAAACAAAGCATAAACATTGCTTATGAGATGGACAACCCAAAACAAAACTCATCCCAAAACTGAGATCAAAACCAGACTGACGCCAACAATCTGGTATCTAGCAATTCAGTTGCAGAGATTGTGAAAAGATATATGTTGGAGTGACTGACAGAACATTTGGCACGAGATATAAAGAACAAATCAGAGCATTTAAATAAAGTGCAATCCACTCAGCATTAGCAGATCATCTGAAACAGGAACACAATAGACAAAGCAATACTGAAAACGATATGAATATTATAAAAAAATCGGTAAAGACACACACTTCCTCCTTTCCGAAGAATATTTACGTGTACACACAGCAAAAATAAATAAATAAATAAATAAATGGCTACTCAATTAACAAATAAATATTGGAATCCAAACTCTATATTAAATATCTGATGAAATTACATTAAAAACAAAAGAGAGTTTTCCATCCATAACCCCCTCTCACTCTCCTACGCTACCCCCAACCCCAACTCACAATTTCGTTTCACTTATTACTCCTGACCTTCTTCTCTAACGCACCATCACACTACTGTGCACTTAAGTCCCCCTATCATGGTTTCTCCCTCCCCCCACAAAAAAGAAGAAATAATCCCTCAGTCACTATTCTTTCGCTACTCTCATACAATATATAAATACATTGCAACATAATTAAGTAGAATTACACACAAACTATAATTTAATAAATAAGTATGGAGGGTTGTCAATCAAAGACAAGTAAGCAGAAAATTTATGTTGCGAATACTACAAACCACAACACATACTTAGATATACAAAAACCATCAATAGGTATGGGAAAGGTAGGCTGCGAAAGCTTATAGGTGACAATTTAGTGTGATTGGTGGTGGGTTCACTCATAGAAAGATTCCTGTAATAGTTGTTGTTAGAGCTGCACCTTTTTTAGATTGAAGACAGCTTGATTGGTGTGCCTGCGTAAACGAAGTCCCTGTAACTATGGGCTCACCTTCAGAAGACATCATGTTTCGAAGTGGAGAAAGAAATAGCATATTTCATTAAAATATAAGAGCTATTAGAGGTAAAGGTAGTGGATGACATATAGAGGTTGAGTCTGAAATTATTTATATCTTAACAACATATTCAGTTGTTAGACGACTTCTAAAGCCGAACTGTACATTAGATAGCAAATCATGTCATATAAAATGACAAATTTTCCTTACATGCAATGTCTTTTCAGTAACTTTAGCAAACACTGATGGCATAGAAATATGTCTACATTACCTCTTTCTTCCTTTTTATAAAGCGGCTTTACTACTGAGTGCTTTAATCATTCAGAAACTGACCATTGCTAAAGGAAAAATTACAAATAAGGCTAAATACAGTGCTAACATGTTAGCCACAGTACTTTAATATTCTGCTAGGCACTCCATCATATTGGATAGAAAGTGAACTGTCGTGGAAATCCCACGTTCAGGATCTTGCTCAAAGACTCAATGCTACCATTTTTACTATTCGAACCTTATCTGTAGTAAGTGATTGTTTGACCCGAAAATTAGTCTACTTTGCTTACTTCCATTCGTTTATATTTTGTGGTATTACATTTTAGGGTAATTCTTCCCATTCTTAAAAGCTATTTTGGCTCGGAAACATGCGATTCGGGGAATAAGTGTACTAAGTTCACGAACCGCTTGTCGACCCCTATTCACTAGTGTGGCCTCTCGATGTATATATTCCTTACTGTCTTTACCAATTCACAATATTAACTTATTTCGAAGAATAAACAGCTTTCGCTCAGTTAATACTCGGCAGAAATCAAACCTATGTTTGTATCGGGCTTCCTTAACTCTTCTGCAGAACGGCGTGCAGTGTACTGCTGCATCCATTTTCAGTAAGCTACCACAAGAATTAAAAAAATCTTTGCTGTACTCCACGCGCTTTCAAATCGAAACTGAAGAGCTTTTTCTCATGGGTCACTCATTCTATTCTCTCTAGGAGATCCTTATAAAATTTAGATGATTTGTGTTGTATTATTGACTGTCTTTACTCAGACTTAAAGCTTGACATTTTTCGGGTTCTGAAACATTTTGTTTTCATCTATTACCATTTTCAGGTTGTAATTCCATGTACTGACACCTTCCATGATCTTGAAGATTTGCTCCTCAATTTGGTATTAGGGTTCTTGACGTGTAAATAAATAAACATTGGTGTGCGTAAAAGTGTGCTGTGAAAAACATAACAAATGCATATTGCTTAGAAAAACCAAAAATTAGAGCAAAATTATCCGTGCCTAATGCAGAAAAACGATGACGTGCTAGCAGGCGACATTTTCCGTTGTAACAGAGAATTAAAGCGACAATCACCTTAAGTAAAAGTCAACATATATTGAACTAACTGTTTTTTGATCTCAAAGCATATGAAAATATAAATAAACAAAATTACAATCACTATAATACTTTACCGCAATAAAGCGAACCGCGTCTGGTGAAATGAATAAACCGTTTTTGTATTTACAAGGACCGAACAAAAATACCTACAAAAACTATTGAGAAAATTTAGATAACCGGTGTCTGAAACTGACTGTCGAACAAGTCTGCTTCAGCCACATACATCGAGCGTAACGACCATGAAGATAAGATATAAGGAATTAGGGCTCTTATGAAGGCATACAGACAGTCGTTTTTCAATCGCTCTATTTGCGAGTGTCACAGGAGGGGAATGGGCAAGTAGTGGTACAAGGTACCCTCCACCACGCACCTAACGGTGGCTTTTGGAGTATGTATGTAGATGCAGATGTAGATGCAGATGTAGATGACACTACAGTATACCGGAAAGTGTTGTCGTTGAGTTACTGTAGAAGTATAGAAGTATGATGAATTGCATCCGACTCAAGATGCAGAAAAGTTTAATTTAGTGCAGACGAGTAGGTACAACAAATCCGTAATGTTCGAAATCATCGCTTGTATTGTGTTACTTTACGTAGTCACGTCGATCAAATGTCTAGGCGTAACGGTGCAAAGCGATGTGAAATGGAACGAACGTTTAAGGATTGTAGTAGGGAAGATGAATGGTCATCTTAGGTTCCTTCAGAAAATATTAGGAAAGTGTGGTTCACCTCGAAAGGAGGCAGCATATAGTATACGTCCTCGAACTTCCATTTTGAGTAATGTTAGAGTGTTTGGTATCCGTACCATATCGAATTAAAGAAAGATACATAAGCAACTCAGTGGCCGGCTGCTAGACTTGTTAACTGAACGTTCGAATAACACGCAGGTGTTACGGAGGAGCTTCGGGAAAGCACATGGAAATCCCTGGAGGGAATGCGACATTCTTCTTGAGAAATTCCCTGAGAAAATTTAGGGAACCGGCATTTGAAACTTATTACAGAAAGATTCCACAGCAACCGACGTACATTTCGCATAAGTACCACGTATATAAGAGAAATTAGGGATACAGATAGTCGATTTTGCCTCGTTACATTTGCGTTTGGTACAGGAAGGGAAATGACTCGCAAATTTACAAGGTACACTACGCCAAGCAATGTACGGTGGCTTGAGGAGAATTTACGAAGATATTTATGTTGATTCGTTGGTCGATTTGGGCGAAGGGACCAAACAGCGACGTCATCGGTCAAATCGGATTAGGGGAGGATGGGGAAGGAAGTCGGCTGTGCAATTTCAGGGCAACCATCCCAGCATTTGCTTGAAATGATTTAGGGAAATCCCGGAAAACCTAAAACAGGATGGCAGGACGCCGGTTTGAACCGTCGTCCTCCCGAATGCGGGTCCAGTGTGCTACCCACTGCTCCGCCCCTCTCGGCGATGTTGATGTAAAAATGGAAGTACCAGATTAACAAAAAGTTTGCACAGGGCTATATATTCGCTTAGAAGACGTTCGGCTCAAAAACTGTTTTCAAGACTGTTCTAACGACTAAGTAACTCAGGGCAATTGGTACAACAGTACGACGATCAAGAAGGAAGACGACTTTTCACAGGCTCCCGACTTAAAAAAGTGCAGTACTTGCTCAAGTGCTTAAGGAGCCTGCAATCGACACTCGATCAGTTTTTCTACGTGAAATGAATGCTGGGCAGAGTACTGTGTGGTGACTTCGGATTTCGTGTCGTGATCAGTCAGTAGTACTTACACAGACTTAGAGTCACCTTCACTTTCCTGCGAATGTACTTCTTAAAGTTGAGGCCTCGTTCACCGGTGACTAAATGTTAAATAGTGTTAGTGGCTATATTTTGGCCGATGAGGGTCCCTTCTCTACAGTCGCGAGGAGCCATCAAAACGGATTATTCGCCAACGTGTGGTGAGGTACAATCTTTTACGTAAATCTTTGAATAAGTTTTTCAAATTTTCTGCATTGGTTCTTACTTTGGTACACCTGTTCTCGCTTTCTACCTCCATTAAACGACACACCAACTCCATTTTGTTAATCTCTTGCCAAGGAGCTTGCATGTTCCACCTCACCTCTTGTACGAATTCTTTATGATGCACTCGTCCACCTTCTTCAAATTTTACGTTACTGTTCGTGGCCTCTCCACAGTACGAGTCCAAACGTTTCTCCTTGCATAGCCATATTCCGTGTCAGATTATTTCAAAGCTGTGGCAGCAACAGCTATAACAGTTACGCATATCTGATTGGCCAATTCATAAAGTATATCAGGCGTATATGAGTTGTTGAACCTAATGAAATATAAAACTAAATGATAGTCCAATAGCCCGCAGTAGCTGCTTCTATTGAAGAGGTTCAGTGACGCACGCAATCGGTTTCGTGATATTAAAGTGGCGTCTTCTAGTGTATAAAACGCTATCTCACACGCTTAAAGAGTTATTACAGAATGCAGCACAGTAACAGATGGCATGGCTGAATAAGGTTCTCTGCCTTCAGTCGGAAAAACTATCATGAATGATGAATATGTAGTCT
This sequence comes from Schistocerca gregaria, assembly GCF_023897955.1. NCBI lineage: Eukaryota > Metazoa > Arthropoda > Insecta > Orthoptera > Acrididae > Schistocerca > Schistocerca gregaria. Next base: position 532,125,393 of record NC_064923.1, read on the forward strand.
GTGCTGAAGTCACCAGGTGTCCTCACTTTACTGGCATAGGCCCAGAGAAACAAATTTTAATCATTAAAGTGATGGTAGTTCGTGATTTTAACACAGACTGGATATTCCTCATTGATGATGGGGTTAATAGTTGCCACGTCAACTGTGTCAGTACGGCATTCTGTAATTCCTCTCGGTACAGTATGACGTAGCGTTATGTATACCAGAAGAGGAAGCTTAAAAGGTGTGAAACCGATTGTGTGAGTCTCTAATTAACTTCAATAAAAACAGCTACTGCAGTATATTGGACTTTTCATTCTGTTTTATACTTTAATAGTTCTAACACCATTTTATTCTGTGTGACTTGGTCAATCAATTAGGTATGTATAATATTCCTTGGTGCTTCTTATAAATCTACCTATTTATTTCCTGCTGCATGGCCCTGGTGCGTTCTTGCTCTGCTTCTATATACTTAAGCCCTGCTGTCTTGCCGGCCGAAGTAGCCAAGCGGTTCTAGGCGCTAAAGTCTGTGTGTGATGTCCTTATGTTAGTTAGGTTTAAGTAGTTCTAAGTTCTAGGGGACTGATGACTTCAGAAGTTAAGTCCCATAGTGCTCAGAGCCATTTCAACCCTGCTGTCTTCATATTTATCGTTCATTTTTTTCATACTGTCTCCTGCCAGTTTAGTTTTATCAATTTGGCTTCACTTATGCTGTGGCTCATGACAGACCTTTTCGTTATTCTATTCGGTAGCTTCCTTTACGGGTTTGATGTTTCCTTCTTATTTGTGATTCGTTTCGGGTTTCAGCCCAACTTACATTTCTGATTTGGCTATCTCCAACCTATTTCTGCTCCGGATTTCATCAGTTCGCGTTTCAGTCTCTAGCTTTCTGTGACCTGTTTCCATGTTTTTCTATGAAACAGCTAACCAGAAACAAATTGGTCTTCATTTGTTATCTGACCTGCTTTCATGTTGTATTTACTGAAAATGTTTGGGCATGAGTTTAGGATCTTCCTGTTGCTTCCGTTCTTGTACTTACCTCTAACTCTTGCATTATTTACTCCATTCATACTGTTTTGATTCCTTTTAGTTTAGCCTGAGCTCAGATAACGTAAGTTTCGTACAAAGTTTTTAAGTGGTCTAATATAGTCGGTGTCACTGCTGTAGCATCGTGTTGCATCATAGACGCATACAAGGCTTCAATATTATTGGTACATTCTATCCCAAAGGAATACAGAATGAAAAATATGTCGAATTTCTGTTGACGAATTCCCTGATATTTTCCAGTAATTTGTGTCTTTTATAGTCACCGAATTACGATACCGACTTCTTTTTGTAGTGAAATTACACACTTTGCTCTGCGGCGTTTGAAAGAAGCTTCTAGAAGAACTTCAGCGACATAACATGTATAGGACTTGATCAAATAGTATCAAATTAATTTCCCCGCGAACCACTGTCACGCCATCATGAGAACAAATCACAAAAACATGTGTCCTGTTGAAGCAAATGAAAGCGAATTCTTAGTTCAGGTACTATTCTTGTGTTTACCTTTGCGCCTGAAGGCCATCAATCTTTGTTCTGCTATTGTAAAACTCACATGCCTTATTTGTAAGCCTATTGAGACATTCACAATGTATACTACAGTCGAAAAAGTCAACATCGTTCACGGTGAATGTCACGAAACTACTAGAGCACCGCTGTTGATGTAGGATGGATGCTATCCAGATCGAATCAAACACTCACGATCTGTCTTTACACACATTAAAGAATGCGTTGGAAATTGGAAGTATAGAGAATAAAATGCATCATGGAAAAAGAAGAGCAACTGATGAACGAAATGAAACTAATACTTTAGCAGCAGTAAGACACAACGCGAATGTGACTAGGAGGAATCACGAAAGTGCGAGAGGGATCGACGAACGGGTGTTCTGCGATAACTGCGTTCTATCATATTTCGTCTTTTTACATTTCTCTGCACCTACAGCTTCCGTGCGTAACTTTCAAAGCCGGTTACACCTCTCAGAATCTTATCTACGAAAATTGCAAGGTGATACGTCATATCTATGCAAAAATTTGTTAAAGGAAGATACATCGCTTACAAACCAAGGGCAAGTGAATCTTCGCAGTTGCAATAATCCTCAGTTGAGGATACACGCTGACTACAATAAGTGGATAAAAACAACGCCCTTCCTCAATCAACGTTTCTAAGCACCCGCATCATTAGTCAGCGTTTTATTGATGCGAATCTAAATACACTAAAGTACCTTGAGTTTGTAACATATGCTACTGCCGCAGTTATCGGAAAACATACTCCTGGCTATAAGGCAATCATTGTGGTTGCGAATGACCCTCCCATTCTGCACATAGAATGACAGACTCTCTTAAGAGATCGTTTGGAGAGCATTGGAACGATCGTTCAGGAAATGCTAAATGGTCTGCACATTCACCAAACTTAATACTTTTATACTTGGTTCTTTATCGATCTCCAGTAACTGCATTTCTGTTTGCTGAAATAATCAGCAAATAGTACCCAAAAACAATTCCTTTACCAGCTGCAGACACCTACTGCCATTCAGAAGATTGTAATTATCTCTGTATTAGTAAGCATCAAAAATACAACAAGTACGTGTTTGTAGCAACCTAATGTGGTCATGTGGATCACAGTGCCTGCACAAATATTTGTGCATGAACTGTGATCCACATGACAGCACCAGTGTGCGTGAACAATGTACGTAGATGATGCATAGCTGGACTCAAAGAAGGCGGTTGGCGTAATCGGTGACTCGCTTGACATTTGAAGAGGGACGATGCCACTATTCGACGATGTTGACAGGAATGGATGAACCAAGGCCTAACACAGCGTCAAGAAGGAAGCGATCACATTCGAGAGACGACACAACGTATAGACTGTGCAATCGCCAGAGCGGCATACACATGCTAATTTTTGACGCTCGCTAATAATAGTATGATTATAATCTGAAGAAGGGCACGAGGTGCCTAAAAATAATATGGGAATAAAATTTACTTCGTGAAATTTTTTGAAGATTATTTCAACAAACTTCCATGCTTTTATCTGCGACAAATGTTCGAACAAGAGGCCGAAACTCAACGACTCCCAAAGGCATGAAATGCCGTATAATTCGGGCCTGTGCTGCCGTTGACTGCAGATGAAACTCAATGTGCATTCAGAATCACTTTACACCTTGTAGCAATGCCAAGGGCTAATTGTTTGAGTACATTGTATGGCAACCGTAATGATAAGCTCACGGTCTATGGTCCCATTCAAGAAAATAAAATCAGTGTCGTAATTCGGCGACTATAAACGATAAAAATTACTAACGAACGTCAGGAAATTAACAATATCTTCCGCATCTCGATAAATTTATTCTTATGGATATATTTACGGTGGCGTGTCTTAGCTATTTCACCCTGTGTACTCGGTAAATCATATTCGGCGCATGGAGAAGGAACACACAGTGTGCAATGACAAGAAGCAGAAACCACCACGTCGTATTCGTTAACGAGTGTTCAGAAGCCTTAAGCAGCCCGTAAACCGCCAAAATTATTTCACACTGTGGTTAAAGAGTAACTGATGGTACGAATGCTTGAAACGATTGGCATGTTATTTTTCGGATCAGTTACTATTAAGTATAATGCGGAAAAAGAAAGGTAATATACAATAATTTGACATTATTCAACAATATTTTACGAATCGTGAGGAGGACTCGTTAAATATTTATTACCTGTCCTCTGAATACGATAACTCATGCACATAATTGTTCCAATAATTGATACATATAATTTTAGGCTTGATTTCACGCGCGCGTATCGTAAGTAAACAGTGACTTAAACTTATACGTATTCACCAGTTTTTTTATTCAGTACTCTTTCAATTTATTTATATCTGCCTGAATAGTTTCTATGGTCCATTGTTTATGTTTTAGTCAGTACTTGAATCAGTTTATACGATTTCTGTTTTTGCTATGAGTGAGAAGTGTGTGACATGCCATAGGATAGTTAGTTCCGGGGTATAGTGTGATGGGTGCTGTAGTTTCTTTCATTGGGGCGAATGTAGTGGCGTGGGAAATCGGGACATAAATGAGGCTTAAGATGGTATTGTAGGATCTGTAGTAGAGATAGGAAAATACTGTAACAGGAAGGGAAAATTGCAGCTCTTCAAGCTAACTTAGACAAGGCAAGGGACGATCTGGACAGGTTAAAGAGGGAGAAGGGTGATCAGAGGTGGGAAGTGGCAACAGGTAATAGGGGGAATAGGCAAAGGAGAGCATCAGAGAGCTTTGTTATAAATTTTGAAAATAGATTTGACCTGTTCCCTCAGTCAAAAAACGGATGAGCCTCACGTAGTTGAAGCTGTAGAAAGGACACAACAAGCTTTCAAGGATTGAAAAAGGTAGGGAAATTCGTAGAGAGGAAGAAAGTTCTTTTGTTAGGTAGCTGCCATGGTAGAGGTGTTGGCCAGCTACTGCAGGAAAATCTAGGTCCAGAGTACCAGGTCACAAACTTTTTCAAGCCTAGTGCAGATCTGATTCAGGTAACAGAGGATGTAGGTTCTTTATGCAAGGATTTGACAAAGGAGGATGCTGTAGTTATAGTGGGTGGTCCGGGAAATAGCATTGCCAGAGACTCTGAATATTCCATAGAGAGTGACCTGGTAAAGATAGCATCAGGAACGAAGCATACGAGTGTGGGTATTCTGCCTGTGTTGAGACGCCATTATCGCTCCCATTTGAACTCTTCCGTTGGGACGATGTACTTGGAATTGGAGTGGCTGCTTAGGACAGATATAGGGCCCATATAGGTTTGATTCCTGTTGATGCAATCGACAGTTAGGACAACACTAGGCATGACCTTCACCTCAATAGGAGAGAGAAAGAAAAATTGTCTGGGTTGATTGCAGAAAACTTAAGGGGGCGGGGGCACTGTAACAAGTGGTAAAATACCAGTGGGCACAGGTGTCAGAGGGATGCCACTTTTAGGATAGGGAATGGGGAGAGAAAACGAGTCTTAAGAGAGATTGGCAGACACAATCAGTTTGAGAAAACAGGTGAACAGGAGCCAGATTTTAGCATACAGCCTCCATTTAAACAATGTTTAACAGAAAGTAATCAGAAATTGCCAGTTCATCTTCGCCAAAGCAGTTATAGTCCCATTATCATGCAGTATCAGTTATTTGTATTACGCCAGAACATTCTGGGACTAAGATATTAAGTTGATGAACTACTCATTTGTATTGATGTAATGAGTTCATCTAACCACATTGACATAATCTGCCTTTCTGTACATCAATTGACCACTGGTATACATATGTTAGACATTTCAGGATTTAAACTAGCTTCCTACTTCTGCTGAGTAGATATGGATAGAGGAGGAGTTGCCACAATTATTAAAAACTGCGATAAATTCAAGAACATTGACATTAATAAATTCAGTTCAGAGCAGCATCTAAAAGCGTGTGCAACAGAAGTAGAGTTCCATAACAGATCCTATATAATAGTAACTATTTACTGAGCACCTGCAGGAAATCATAATCTATTCATAAATCATGTAGAAGCTCTTTTGGGTTATGCAACATGAAGAAACAAAGAAATTTTGATTGTTGGTGACTTTAATACAGATTTTCTAATGTAATCTTCCAGTAAACATCTACTGCAGTTAGTAATGTCTTTCAATCTAACACACACTGTAAAGTTTCCAACTAGGATCACTAAATCCTCATAGACAGCCATTGATAACATTTTTATAGACAAATCAAAGGAACAAAAGCATATCATAAAACCTTTAATAAATGGACTATCAGATCATGTCATGCAGCTCCTTGTTTCAGATGTAACTTCTAAGCAGATTATGAAGACTGCTAAATCTGAGTACAGGAGAATAGTCAACCAACCAAAAATTGAGGGCTTTAGAAAACTGCTCAAAAGTATGAACTGGAATGATGTTTATAGTGCTCATGATATGAATGAAAAATATAACAATTTCAGTACCATGATTGAAAACTGTTTCCCTCTAAAAGTTACTCCAATTAAACAGATGTCTATAATAAAACCATGGATTACACAAGGAATAAATACTTCCTGCAAAACAAAAAGAAAATTTATCTGTCGACCAAGAATAGCTCCAGTGCTGATGATTTAGCTAAATACAAGGAACACTGTAAATTATTTAAAACAAGTAATTCAGACATCTAAACAAATGCACTACGAGAATAAGATATCAATGTCAGGGAACAAAATAAAAACAATATGGGATATAGTGAAAGAGGAAACTGACAGAACAAGAAATGAACAAGAGCAAATGGCGTTAAGGGCAGATGACACATTAGTAAGTGATGGTCAAATCTATTTAACAAGTACTTTATATCCGTTATTGATTGAATAGAATTGTCAGGATCAGTAAATAATGCCTTTGAATATCTTAAAGTATACTTTATAAATAGTTTCAGGTACATGAATATGTCACTCACTTCACCAAAAGAAATAACATCCATAATAAAATCTTTAAAAACAAAGCATTCTCGTGGTTACAATGAAATATCAACAAACTTAATTAAGGGATGTTCTTGTGAGTTTAGTTCAATTCTAAGTTACTTGTGTAACGAGTCAATTATAACTAGGACATATCCCGACTGCCTGAAATATACAGATGTTAAGCCTCTATTCAAGAAATGGGATAAACAGATACTTTCAAACTACAGACCGATTTCACTTTTGTCAGCATTCTCAAAAAAATTAGAAACAATAATGTGCAGACAGCTCCTCCACCATCTGACCACAAATAACATATTATCAAGAACACAGTTTGGAATTCTGAAGAGTTGTGATATCGAGAAGGCTATTTACACCTACAGTGAAAAGTACTTAATTCATTAAATAACAAATTAAAAGCAGCAGGTATTTTCTTTGATTTTTAAAAGGCATTTTATTGTGTGAACCACAACATCCTTTTAAATAAATTAGAATTCTATGGTGTTACGGGCAGTGCTGCAAAATAGTCCAAGTCATACCTCGCTACCAGGAAACAAAGGGTGTCAGTGCAAAGGACTAGTGAATTAAGTCTTCAGTCATCATCAGAATGGGAAGAAATTACATGTGGTGTCCCACTAGGAGGCATAGTAGGGCCATTGCTTTTTCTTGTGTACATTAATGATCTCTCATCAGTTACACTGCCACAAGCAGAGTTCGTTTTGTTTGCAGATGACACCAGTATTGCAACAAATAGTATGTCAAGTGTAGTTCCAGAAAGATCTGCTAATGATTTTTTCATGGATATTAGTAAATGGTTTAAGGCCAACTCAGTGACATGAAAGTTCGAAAAGACTCACTATATGCAATTCACAAGCTGTAAGAGGTTTCCACCCAGGATATGCACGAAGTATGAAGAAGAACAGATAGAAGAGGTTGACAGTCTTAAATTCCTGGGATTACAACTTCATAATAATTTCAGTTGGGAGCAGCTCACCATAGAACTGCAGAAACACCTTAACAAATTATTTGCAATTCGAGTGTTACCTGACATAGGTTACATAAAATTGAAAAAGCTTGCATACTTTGCCTGTTTTCATTCCATAATGTCATATGGTATAATATTTTGGTGTCAAACAGAAGTTTTCAGGATACAAAAGCGTGTAATACGTATTATGTGTGGAGTAAATTCACGGACGTCCTGTGGAAACCTCTTCAAAGAACCGGGTATACTAACTACTGCCTCTCAATATATTTACTCCTTAATGAAATTTGTCCTAAATAATATATCTCTTTTTCCCATATATAGCTCAGTTCACACATACAATGCCAGGAACAAAAATGATCTGCTCAAGGACTTAAAAGCACGTTAGTTCAAAAAGGGGTCCACTACTAAGAAACACTCACTTCCTATAATTTGCCAGCAAACATAAAATATTTAGTTACAAATAAAGATCAGTTTAAAAGGAGAACGAAAGACTTACTAGTGGGCAACTCCTTCTACTCCATTGACGAATTTTTTAATAGAAACAAATGTATTGTATATATTCATACTATTAGTATTGTTATTTCAGCTTTTAAAAAATATTGAAATGTTCCACAACCACGAGAATCTCCTGAGCACGTATCTATGGAACGAAAAACTAATCTAATCTAATCTAGGCGTTAACAGAGTTATGACATAGCAAGGTGAAGGAGTATAAGGAAGTACAAGAAAGATGAAAAATTTAAAATTTGATGGGTCATTAGTAGATGCAGACAAAACGTCAGTTTTTTTAGCCAGTTGCATTCTTTTCATCCAAATTTTCTAGGTGACTGGGAATGGCACTGTGAAGGTTTCTTAAACGAGACCGCTGATTTTATTTGCATCTCGGCATTAGTAACTAAATACATTATGCAACTTTCACAATCCGTACATCCTGTGTAAAATACGCTAAGATAAAAAACTGCGTATCACGTAGGGGTTTAGCAAATTGGTCATAAATATATATTCATACATATTCTTTCGTAAACGCAAAATTGGACTTCGGTGGCCGACGGAAGAATTTGTGATGCTGCAGTGTAATTTCATCACCAAGCTGGGAAGGGCGGTAAACAATGAACGTGTCGAAACCAGGGCATAATACAATTGCGATTTTCATTCTTTGTCGTCAGTTCGCCAGTAACGACACTTCGCACACAGGCTCATGGGCAGTGTGTACGTGGAAGTCAGCATTTGAAGAGGACGTGTGGTTCTGTTAAAAAAATGGCCGAAAACAGCCTCAATAAGGCAGTGGTGGTCTTGGAGAGATGTCATAAAGTGGTGACCGTGTAATCGTCAAACAGGCACTCAGAGCCACGAATTTATTTTTATCAGTGAACCTAACTGCAATTAGCTGTTCAGTGACCACAAGGAACGTTAATAGGAGGTTCGCAGAAAGGAGGCTGAGCTCACGGTGACCTTGCACCGACTGCCGTTGACCTTTGTAAAGCAACAAATTCGTCTGCAGTGGTGTCGGGCACATTCGGCGTGGAATCTCATTGACTGGAGCTGGAATGTCTTCAGTGATGAGTCCCGCTTCAATTTTGGCCTCGATGACCAGCGAAGACGAATCTGGAGACGTCGCAGTTAGCGGTAGGATACCGACCTGAACTGTCGCCCGCCATACGGCCGACGATAAGGAGTGACGGTATGGCGTGTAACATCATTTCATAGCAGAGACCTTTGGCAGTCACCTGCCGCGCCATTACAGTACACCGGTACGATGACAGTAATGTACGGCCCGTTTGTTGCTTTGACGGCAAGCCATACTGGTCTCACGTTTCAGGAAGATAAAGCCAGCGCCCAAATGCTGAGACTTTCTACTGCTGGTCTTCGTTCTTGCCAAACTCTACCACTGCAAGCAAGTTTGCTGGATCTCTTATGGGCAGGATCCTCCCACCAGCGTGAGATTTTGACGACATAATGAAACAATTCGACAGAATTTTAGCACGACGTCCCCCAGGAGGACATCCAACAACTCTGTCAATCAATGCCAAGCCGATCAGCTGCTTGATTGAGAGCCAGAGATGAGCCAACACGCTACTAAGTTGCTCAACGTGAGATACCCTTTCTCTTGAATATATAATCCAATCTTTCTGAAATTGTAACCATTTGTCTGCCTGTAAATGTAAATCACATCTACCGACTTACATGAAATTCGGGTAATTCCGTCCTGGTGTCTCTCTTTCTTTTCTTTTATGTTTTTTGTTAGAGTTTACATTTGGAGATTGAGATTAAATCACTTTCTTCTTGCTGTTACACGTGTTCTGGTAGAGAAACCCGGGGAAGGCACCACGGAAGAAACGTTTAGATTCTCTGGAACATGTGCCACAATTCAAGAGATCTCACATATCATGTTACAATTACTGTATTTCAGAGTTTTCATTTGTTTTCGAGATATCAGTAGTTGAAAAGGTATCACGTTAGCAATTTACATGTGGTAGACCCCTGAAGAGAATACGGTGGTTTCTCTATGGCATAAATGGGGAGGGCCACCAAGGAAAATTGGCTCAGGACACTGCGCCGCCGGCCGTAGTGGCCGAGCGGTTCTAGGCGCTACAGTCTGGAACAGCTCGACCACTACGGTCGCAGGTTCGAATCCTGCGGGCTTGGATGTGTGTGATGTCCTTAGGTAAGTTAGGTTTAAGCAGTTCTAAGTTATAGGGGACTGTTGACCTCTGAAGTTACGTCCCATATTGCTCAGAGCCATTTGACCCTTTTTTTTTTTTTTTTGACATTGTAACGATACATGTCTCCCCGTCACTGGCTCTACAGTCTTCGAAATTCGTCAGGTGCAAGGGTGCACATTCGACAGTTAATAAGGGGAGAGAGTCCAGACTGGGGCTATGGAGTATTCTCACTTTGGAACAAGAATGACTGCTTGTAGTAGTTTCAGTTCCGACCCTGTTAAAAACCGGCCTCTCCGCACCCCCCCCCCCCCCCCCCCCCCCCACTTACCGGCCCAAAGGTATTGTCGCTCTTGCTGGATCCACAGCCCAAGCCGGCCAAGGATTTCCACAAAGCAAGCCATTGTTAAGCTCTTCAATATGCATTTCAATCAATCATTCCACAACACAGTCCAAAACATCTGGCATTTACAGGCAGTAGAAACATGCAGTGATCAGGGTTGATCGATGGGCGTAAAGGATTCAGCACTTTTTTAGGGATTTCACTCTTTCTATTCAATCGAGGTTCCGCAAAGAGTAAACCGTCTCCCATAAAAATTGCCAGCTGTTCTTCCAAATAACATCTACAATGTCGAAGAACGCATTTTCACTTTGCATAGGTTTTCAGAGAGGAGTGACGTCGTCAGTGTTACTTATGTTACTTATGCAAATTCATTCGTAATGGACACTTGGAACTGGCTTCCTTGAACCCCTCTCATAATTCACCCAACACCTGCTTGTCTCATCAAATAGTTACGAGAAAGTGACATGTAAGCAAAAGTTGGCCATTCGTAAGTGACGCATTTTCAAACGTCATTTAACGATGTCTTCGAAAGAGCCCCTAACATTATCCCCGAAGTCAATCCAGTACCAATGATTTTTAGAAGGCAATAGTTGCTGTCTTCACTGACAATAGGCTGACCTTTTTGCTGTTAGAGCTCCATCTAGACAACCCAGAGTTGACGAGATTTTTCTGGTACATAGACCATGAGCACTGAGTAAATGAAACAATTAGCATGTGAAGAATGTTTTAGATTCAAAAGACTTCGCTTTGTGATGAAGTGTAGTCCGCTCCTACAATCAGCTGAACTGAGGGAGTTAGTAGTCTTCCACAACCCGCAGTTGCCTTACGTCGATAACATTGCATCAGGCTCTGCACACGATAGCGGAGCGATAGTCCTTTACTATGAACTTACCACGCTTGCGAGTCAGATACAGCTGCCTGTGGCGAAACAGGCAACGAACTCTTGGTAATTGGTTAGAATATGGAAATCAGAAGGCCCAGAGGCCATGAGAATTCCGCTGGTGTTGTGTTCTGTGGGATACTGTGGATGATACTTTTTGTGTGGATCAACATTAACACAATGATAAAATATCACAGACAGTAGTCGCTTAAATAAATTTCTTACAAAGAACTGCTACATTTAATGACCAGTGGGCTTGGTAATCACCAAATCCATCATCGAGAAGATTTTTTTTTTCAGGATACTTGGCTGCTTGGACGAGGGCGAGGTGAACGTCTGCCTCAGCATCTTGCCACTCAGTACTGCACTTTGATCTTAGTCTTCCAAAGCCTATCGCACACTAGTATAGCAAGATGGATAGCATCTGAAGAGGGAAGCATTTGCGCCATGTGTTCAATGTTGTTTCCAAGTCAGCTTATTGTGCGCTCATGAGAGACTGTGCAAAGAGTAAGTCTCGAGTTCAATTACAGGGAAGAACAAAACGTCTAGCACCGGTGAAGAGGGATACTTAGCACGACTGGAAATGCATTATACCGTACTTGTACTCTATTACTGCAAGGCTTCCCAAACACAGGCACAAGCAGAGCAACTACATGGTGACACTTGCCTAATTAAGCTTAGTCTTAATATTTGGAAAACCGTTGCATACAACAGTTTCACGAAAATTCAGAAGCACACCTCGTAAACCTAGTGTAGACACTGTCCAGGCAAAGGCAATCCGATGATCCATGTGTCAAGAGCAAATATGCCTCATAATTTAAATGCAATGGGCACAATTAGTGCGGTAGGGGCCAACTTCACTGTCACAACAGCCCTGTCGATATCCAAATGGATAAGAATATTACACCTGTCTCTTAACCAGAAACTAAAAACAAATAACCAGATCCCTGTGTTATCTTTCCGGAAAACTCACTGCCACTGATTCATCCTGGAAAATTCCGTACCGGTTGGAAACTGCTTAGGAGTCACTGCTCACGTTCTCCGACAGAAAGGAAACTTACTGACAAGATCAACTATCACGGTGAATTCGCAGCGGAAGAAATGGCAGCAACTCGACGCTATTGGATCAAGGTTAGTACAATAATTTTTTCTCACAAAGGGAAACTCCCTTCTACCCAGTAGATCGAAAAATCCTTTTTTGAATGAGGACCTGTTTCGTCGTCGTTAGGTTGTGACCATCCTTTCTGAACTTAATACTCCAATCTTGATACGACACGCATGTCGCGCCTTAAAGAAAGTTATTCAAGGCGTCTATAGTGACAACAATCAATCATTCTAAGCTTCCGACAAAGAGATAATGGAACTATGGACAGCTGACTCTCTCGATAACGCCCGAGAAGTTCGGCCACGACGTATATGGAGAAGGAATGAGCGTAGAGCTGAGGGAGGGCAGAAGTGGAGCACAACGAGCAACCATTCTTGCTACTGCCAACGGAAATCAGCTAGTCGTGCCCCTGGACTTAGTCGAGGATAGCGAGGTTGTCAAGGATCAGTAAATATCGTCTCTGACTTTTAACTAAGGGCACTATGGAACTGCGTAAAGTGGAGTTTTAAGTTGACTGGTGTTGATTTACTGTGATTTCGACTTCCTGAATTTGCCTAGCGACCAAGAGAAACCTTCAGAAACTCTTGAGTACATCTGCAGGTCTAGCTCTATTTTTAATTTTTAATCTGATAGGAAGCGGATGGGGTGAGTGGTAAGGTGCTAGGTACGTTAATTCCCAAAAAATATAATTTAGCGCACTTTATCAAGACAATAATTAAAGTTCACTTGATACAAAACAATGGAAAATATTGAAATATTTGAAGTAATTATAATGCAACTCATAGGTAAAAGGTTTATTAGAGTGTTAAGGTAAATGTTGAAAAAACAATTGTTCTACAAAACTCATTGTCATGCAACTCTGTGTGTAGACTAAACAATCTTTAACAGGTTTTAAAGCCAATACCGCGTCAATTAATCATGTTCACATAGAAGCTAGTAAAAAAAGCTATGAGGATTACGCAGCAACAACTCTGCTGCAGCGACCCCACCGGCCAAATGAAAGTTATCGCAAGTAACAATTTTTTTTTTTCAAATGGCTAATTCAGTTAAGAGGAACTCGATTTTTAGACAAGTTTTACAAGTAATAGTTAACTGTTATAACAGCTACCGGCCCCCTTCAACACAGGAAGGGAAAACTTTCAGGACGGATAACAATTGTTAAAAGAAATCGAGAATTTGCTTACTAAATGTAAACGTAAACAGGACTCATTCAAGGAATCATTGCATTAGACAGGGAGCGGTACATAATAACCACAATAACGACCTAATGGCTACTTATATAACGAAGTACCCCTAGCACACAAATATAAGTCGCAAAATTCATTCATATAACACCTTATTCAAAGTAACAAAAAAAATGGTTCAACTGGCTCTGAGCACTATGGGACTTAACATCTGAGGTCATCCGTCCCTTAGAACGTAGAACTACTTAAATCTAACAAACCTAAGGTCATCACACACATCCATGCCCGAGGCAGGATTCGAACCTGCGACCGTAGCGGTCGCGCGGTTCCAGGATAAAGCGCCTAAAACCGCTCGGTCACTCCGGCCGGCTTCAAAGTAACAGCCAGCTGCCAGGTTCAGGTTTAAGAGAAGTAAGTATCCAAAATCGTTATTAGGAACAAGATTGGCTACAGCCATGAAGTAATAGATCAATGCTAATGACGTGGGCAGTAACGTTTCAGTTACTAACCACGCCAACGCGAGATCAAGAAATGTGAGGCGTTATTTACAGTACACAAGGGTAATTGAACGAATCAGGTGCATCAAAACGTGCCTCATTGCAAGCAAATAATAGCGTCGTCAGCAAAGACATTTAATAATAATCATAATAATAATGGTATGGCACCAGCATAAAGAAAGACATTTCCCGAGAGTCATACAGTTTACTTACGTAAAACAGCTAGCACCTTGCCTTAATGCCTACCTAAGAGCTACAGAAAACATACAAGATTAAATAAAAGTAAATGGTAGAAAAATATTGACGTTTAGAAGTAGCTGCGGCCGTAACGCATAAAAAGCAGCAAATGTAAACTCTCCGTGCAAAAGCTACAGTCAGTGATCTAAGTACAAGCTGCGCAGGTCAATGGTTTGATGGTTAAAGAACTTAATGCCGTGGGTGCCGGAAGCTTGACACGAATTACATACACGAAAGAAACAAAAGAGATCTACTGCTACTTCATTGTCTCAAGCGGTATAATCACTACGCACATACGCACATAAAATAGTCTCTCGCTACAGATACGAGCCTGTTATAAAGGCAAAACAATTCGATAAATTTTTAAACGGCATTAAGGGTTACGCACCTTCTGTATTGAATATACAGAATTAATGACGCCTGGTGAACGGAATACTGAATAATTAGAGATCGACTAAATCTACAGGTCTACCATTCACCCGAAATTCCAGTTGTGAGAGAGTCCTTGGTGCGTCAGCTCACGGACCTTAATTCAATCTTGAGAGCCACAACTTCGCCGTTCAGAGTCTCGCCAGCCGTGTTCGACACTGCTCAGCTGAACGTACAAACACCCACTGTCACGGTCTTGCACTCGCGGTGAAGCGCCAGCCTACCTCCGATCCCATTCCAACTGCCCTCCCTCGGCCCTCGGAGCCACCAACTGTCCTGAACTCTCGCGGCCGGGCATCCGCCACAGATATTCCATCCTACCGCTACATCGATACTGTGCTCCAAAGACTGCGATATAGTTGGCTCACTGTACAGTTTATTTCTAGGACTTCGTTGTCAATTACACAGTTCACACAATGTCCATTTGTGTGTGTGCGCGTGTGAATGCTAGAGAGAGAGACAGACAAAGAGAGATAGAGAGAGAGAGAGAGCGTGTCAGAGAGAGAGAGAGAGAGAGAGAGAGAGAGAGAGAGAGAGAGAGAGAGACAGAGAGAAAGAGGGACGCTGCCGCTGCGAATAACGTTTCATCGTTAACACCAATGTAATGCGTAGTAGCAGTTGCAAGAATTACATCTATGTAACTGTATATAATGTAGCAACTTCTTCGACACACAGTTGATTGCCTGACGAATACAATGGTGGATATCGTCAATATCGAGGACTTTAATTAAAAATTCACCACGCAAGAAAATTTGTTACAACAATCCGCCTTGGAAAGCTTTGTGCTTATGGTCTTTTCATATCCAGTATTAATGTTGATTCAGCACCCGTGATCTATGACTACCGTCTTTGATCAAATCGTCTTCGGTCCCGGGTTCGAATCCCACCGCCGCTTAAAATTTGATTAATAATCAGTATTGGCGGCCGTAGACGTCCCCCATAAGAAGTCACCTTCATGCTGCCAACGGCCTTTCAAAGATGGCCGAGGAACGGATAGAGGTTCTGGGCACTCTCTTGTCCTAGGGCTGGGACGCTTCCCTTAAAGGCGGAAGAATCAGCAATGATCAACGGCATGAGGATGCAGAAGGCAATTGAACCACTGCATTATAGACACGTAATGTGTATCCACAGGACATGTGGCCCCGTAATTCAAGAAGTGTCATGATGATCTCTCCATTGACAAAATATTCCGCAACAATCCCCCATTGGGATGTCATGTAGGGCACTGACAAAACAGAGGTTACCATACAAAAGGATTGAATAATCAACAAAATAATGAAGTTCTACGAGTCGGGGTATAGAATGTCAGAAGCTCGAACGTGTTAGGGAAATGCAAAGACTCGATGTAGATATAGTAGGGGGGGGGGGGGGGGGCGGTCAGTGAACTGAAATTGAAAGAAGACAAGGATTTATGGTCAGATGGGTACAGGATAATATGAAAATCAGTAAAAGGTGGTTTAACTGGCGTAGGATTCCTTATCAATAGAAAGGAAGGGCAGAGAGTGTGGTACTGTGAACACATCTAAATGCCGACATCGCAAGCTGAAGAGATAGAGAGAGTTCAGATGGTTCAAATGGCTGTAACCAATATGGGACTTAACATCTGGGGTCATCAGGCCCCGATAGAGAAAGTACATGAGGGTATTGAAAGTGTAATACAGCGTCTACAGTGGGATGAAAATCTGATAGTCATGGTGAACTAGAATGCTATTGTAGGAAAAAGAGGAAGAAAAGGTTACAGAAGAATATTCGCTTGGGACAAGGAATGAGAGAAGGCAAATACCAGTTGAGTTCGGTAACAAGTTTCGGGTAGTAACAGTGAATACTTTGTTCAAGAATCACAAGACGAGGAGGTCTTTTTTTTTCGTCAGTCTACTGACTGGTTCGATGCGGCTCGCCACGAATTCCTTTCCTGTGCAAACCTCTTCATCTCAGAGTAGCACTTGCAACCTACATCGTCAATTATTTGCTTGACGTATACCAATCTCTGTCTTCCTCTACAGTTTTTGCCCTCTACAGCTACCTCTAGTACCATGGAAGTCATTCCCTCATGTCTTAGCAGATGTCCTATCATCCTGTCCCTTCTCCTTATCAGTGTTTTTCACATATTCCTTTCCTCTCCGATTCTGTGCAGCACCTCCTCATTCCTTACCTTATCGGTCCACCTAATTTTCAACATTCGTCTATAGCACCACATCTCAAATGCTTCGATTCTCTTCTGTTCCGATTTTCCCACAGTCCATGTTTCACTACCATACAATGCTGCACTCCAGATGTACATTCTCAGAAATTTCTTCCTCAAATTAAGGCCGGCATTTGATATTAGTAGACTTCTCTTGGCCAGAAATGCCTTTTTTGCCATAGTGAGTCCGCTTTTGATGTCCTCCTTGCTCCGTCCGTCATTGGTTATTTTACTGCCTAGGTAGCAGAATTCCTTAACTTCATTGACTTCGTGACCATCAATCCTGATGTTAAGATTCTCGTTGTTCTCATTTCTACTACTTGTCATTACCTTCGACTTTCTCCGATTTACTCTCAAACCATACTGTGTACTCATTAGACTGTTCATTCCGTTCGGCAGATCATTTAATTTTTCTTCACTTTCACTCAGGATAGCAATGACATCAGTGAATCGTATCATTGATATCCTTTCACCTTCTTTTTAATTCCACCCCTGAACCTTTCTTTTATTTCCATCATTGCTTCCTCGATGTACAGATTGAAGAGTAGGGGCGAAAGGCTACAGCCTTGTCTTACTCCCTCCTTAATAAGAGCACTTCGTTCTTGTTCGTCCACTCTTATTATTCCCTCTTGGTTGTTGTACATATTGTATATGACCCGTCTCTCCCTATAGCATACCCATACTTTTTTCAGAATCTTGAACAGCTTGCACCATTTTATATTGTCGAACGCTTTTCTAGGTCGACAAATCCTATGAACGTGTCTTGATTTTTCTTCAGCCTTGCTTCCATTATTAGCTTAACGTCAGAATTGTCTCTCTCGTGCCTTTACTTTTCCTAAAGCCAAACTGATCGTCACCTAGCGCATTCTTTTCCATTCTTCTGTATATTATTCTTGTAAGCAGCTTCGTTGCATGAGCTGTTTAGCTGATTGTGCGACAATTCTCGCACTTGTCAGCTCTGGCCGTCTTCGGAATTGTGTGGATGATGCTTTTCCGAATGTCAGATGGTATGTCGCCAGGCTCATATATTCTACACACCTTCGTGAATAGTCGTTTTGTTGCCACTTCCCCTAATGATTTTAGAAATGCTGATGATATGTTATCCATCCCATCTGCCTTATTTGACAGTAAGTCCTCCAAAGCTCTTTTAAATTCCGATTCTAATACTGGATCCCCTATATCTTCTAAATCGACTCCTGTTTCTTCTTCTATCACATCAGACAAACCTTCACCCTCATAGAGGCTTTCAATGTATTCTTTCCACCTATCTGCTCTCTCCTCTGCATTTAACATTGAAATTCCCGTTGCACTCTTAATGTTAACACAGTAGCTTTTAATGTCACCAAAGGTTGTTTTGACTTTTCTATATGCTGAGTCTGTCCTTCCGACAATCATATCGTTTTCGATATCTTCACATTTGTCCTGCAGCCATTTCGCCTTAGCTTCCCTGCACTTCCTATTTATTTCATTCCTCAGCGACTTGCATTTCTATATTCCTCATTTACCCGGAACATGTTTGTAATTCCTCCTTTCATCAATCAACTGAAGTATTTCTTCGGTTACCCATGGTTTCTTCGCAGCTACTTTCTTTGTGACTATGTTTTCCTTCCCAACTTCTGTGATGGCCCTTTTTAGAGACGTCCATTCCTCTTCAACTGTGTTGCATACTGCGCTATTCCTTATTGCTGTATCTATAGCGTTAGAGAACTTCAAACGTATCTCGTCATGCCTTAGAACTTCCGTATCCCACTTCGTAGCGTATTGATACTTCCTGCCTAATTCTCTTGAACTTCAGCCTATTCTTCATCACTACTATATTGTGATCTGAGTCTATATCTGCTCCTAGGTACGCCTTACAATCCAGTATCTGATTTCGGAATCTCTGTCAGACCATGATGTAATGTAATTGAAATCTTCCCGTATCTCCCGGCCTTTTCCAAGTACACCTCCTCCTCTTGTGATTCTTGAACAGGGTATTCGCTATTACTAGCTGAAACTTGTTGCAGAACTCAATCAGTCTTTCTCCTCTTTCATTCCTCGTCCCAAGTCCATATTCTCCTGTAACCTTTTCTTCTACTACTTCCCCTACAACTGCATTCCAGTCGCCCATGACTATTAGGTTTTCGTCCCTCTTTACATATTGCATTACCCTTTCAATATCCTCATACACTTTCTCTATCTGTTCATCTTCAGCTTGCGGCGTCGGTATGTATACATGAACTATCGTTGTCGGTGTTGCTCTGCTGTCGATTCTGATTATAACAACCCTGTCACTGAACTGTTCACAGTAACACAATCTCTGCCATACCTTCCTATTCATAACGAATCCTACACCTGTTATACCATTTTCTGCTGCTGTTGATATTACCAGATACTCATCTGACCAGAAATCCTTGTCTTCCTTCCTTTTCACTTCACTGACCCCTACTATATCTAGATTGAGCCTTTGCATTTCCCTTTTCAGATTTTCTAGTTTCCCTACCACGTTCAAGCTTCTGACATTCCACGCCCCGACTCGTAGAACATTATCCTTTCGTTGATTATTCAATCTTTTTCTCATGGTATCCTCCCCCTTGGCAGTCCCTTCCCGGAGATCCGAATGGGGGACTATTCCGGAATACTTTGCCAATGGATAGATCATCATGACACTTCTTCAACTACAGGCCACATGTCCTGTGGATACACGTTACATGTCTTTAATGCAGTGGTTTCCATTGCCTTCTGCATCTTCATGTCGTTGATCATTGCTGATTCTTCCGCCTTTAGGGGCAATTTCCCACCCCTAGGACAAGAGAGTGCCCTGAACCTCTATCCGCTCCTCCGCCCTCTTTGGCAAGGCCGTTGGCAGA
Organism: Schistocerca gregaria; assembly: GCF_023897955.1. Taxonomy (NCBI): domain Eukaryota; kingdom Metazoa; phylum Arthropoda; class Insecta; order Orthoptera; family Acrididae; genus Schistocerca; species Schistocerca gregaria. Next base: position 532,145,208 of record NC_064923.1, read on the forward strand.
ATGAGGTTGTCTTATTATGCAGGAAGTCTTCGGCTGCCAATGCTGACTATTTATCAAAATTTACGCAGTAGCGGGGATCGAAACTGGGACCAAAGACGTTTTGATTATGAATCAAAGACGCTACCCCTAGACCACTGGTCAGTCACGAAGAGGAGGTATACTTCGAAAAAGGTGATACGGGAAGATTTCAGTTAAATTAAATTATGGTCAGACAGATATCCCGTAATCAGATACTGGAATGTAAAGCGTTCCCAGGAGCAGATATAGATTCAGATCACAATTTAGTAGTTACGAATAGTAGGCTGAAGTGTAAGATATTAATCAGGAAGAATAAATGCTCAAATAAGTGGGATGTGGAAGTGCTAATGAAAGACGTACAGTTAAAGTTCTTTAAGGCTATAGATACAGCTCTAAAAAGAGCCATCACATAAGTTGGTAAGGAAAACGTAGGTACAAGAAGGTATTTGCGAAGAAACAATAGGAAATAGAAGAAATACCTTCATTTGCTCGATGAAAGGAGGAGGTACAAAAATGATCCTGAAACTCAGGAATACAGAAATGGAAGTCGCTGAGGAATGAAATAAATAGGAAGTGCAGCGAAGCTAAGACGAATAGGATGATGGAGAAATGTGAATACATGGAAAAAGAAATGATTGTCGGGAGGACAGACTCTGCATACAGGTAAGTGAAAACAACTTTCGGTGACATTAAAAGCAAGGGTGCAAAAATTAAGAGTGCAACAAGAATTCCACAGTTAAATGCAGAGGATACACGGAAAGCCACAATGAGGGGGAAGTTGGGCTTGATGTGACAGAAGAAGAAACAGGAGGCGATATAGAAGGGAAAGGGGATCCAGTATTAGCATCATACTTTAAAAGAGCTTTTTAGGATTGAGAGTAAATCGAAGAAAGAGGTAATGAGAAGTAGTACAATTGGGAACAGCAAAAACTTAACATCAGGATTGATGGTCACGAAGTCAATGATGTTAAGGAATTCTGCTACCTAGGCAGTAAACCAATGACGGACGGAGCAAGGAGGGCATCAAAAGCAGACTAACTATGGCAAAAAAGGTATTTCTGGTCAAGAGAAGTCTACTAATATCAAATACCGGCCTTAATTTGAGGAAGAAATTTCTGAGAATGTACGTCTGGAGTGCCGCATTTAATGGTAGTGAAACTTGGACTGTGGGAAAACCGGAACAGAAGAGAATCGAAGCATTTGAGATGTGGTGCTATAGACGAATGTTGAAAATTAGGTGGACTGATAAGGTAAGGAATGAGGAGGTTCTACGTAGAATCGGAGAGGAAAGGAATATGTGAAAAACACTGATAAGGAGAAGGCACAGGATGATAGGACATCATCTAAGACATGAGGGAATGACTTCCATGGTACTGTAGAGGGCAAAAACTGTAAAGGAAGACAGAGATTGGAATACAGCCAGCAAATAATTCAGGACGTAATTTGCAAGTGTTACTCTGAGATGCCTTTCCAGGAAAGGCAAACCTTCGTTTCTAGCATTTGTAGACTTAGAGAAAGCTTTTGACAATGTTGACTGGAATACTCTCTTTCAAATTCTAAAGGTGGCAGGGGTAAAATACAGGGAGCGAAAGGCTATTTACAATTTGTACAGAAACCAGATGGCAGTTATAAGAGTCGAGGGACATGAAAGGGAAGCAGTGGTTGGGAAGGGAGTAAGACAGGGTTGCAGCTTCTCCTCGATGTTATTCAATCTGTATATTGAGCAAGCAGTAAAGGAAACAAAAGAAAGATTCGGAGGAGGTATCAATTAAAGCAAAACTAGGACAATGGAATGTAGTCGAATTAAGTCGGGTGTTGCTGAGGGAGTTAGATTAGGAAGTGAGACACTTAAAGTAGTCAAGGAGTTTTGCTATATGGGGAGCAAAATAACTGATGATGGTCGAAGTAGAGAGGATATAAATTGTAGACTGGCAATGGCAAGGAAAGCTTTTCTGAAGAAGAGACATTTGTTAACATCGAGTATAGGTTTAAGTGTCAGGAAGTCATTTCTGAAAGTATTTGTATGGAGTGTAGCCATGTATGGAAGTGAAACATGGACGATAAATAGTTTGGACAAGAAGAGAATAGAAGCTTCCGTAATGTGGTGCTACAGAAGAATGCTGAAGATTAAATGGGTAGATCACATAACTAATGAGGAAGTATTGAATAGGATTGGGGAGAAGAGAAGTTTGTGGCACAACTTGACTTTTAGAAGAAGGGATCGGTTGGTAGGACATGTTCTGAGGCATCAAGGGATCACCAATTTAGTATTGGAGGGCAGCGTGGAGGGTAAAAATCGTAGAGGGAGACTAAGAGATGAATCCACTAAGCAGATTCAGAAGGATTTAGGTGGCAGTAGGTACTGGGAGGTGAAGAAGCTTGCACAGGATAGAGTAGCATAGAGAGCTGCGTCAAACCAGTCTCAGGACTTAAGATAACAACAACAACAACAACAACAACTCTGAGATGAAGAGGTTAGCACAGGAGAAGAATTTATAGCGGGTCGCATCATACCAGTCAGAAGACTGATGAGAAAAAAAATATGTATACAGTAATAGCGAAATATTTCAAAGGAAGAACTGTGTGTATTTGCTACAATTTTTATCCCGACTGCCACCTTTAAGGTCCATTCGCTTCGCACAGGCGGAAAAGAAAGAGAACACATCTGCGTCCATCACTAATTTTCAGAAAAGTTCAGAGTCAGTTTACAAGAACACTTCTGTGAGAGGCATCTGTAGAAACTTGAAATCGCCTGCCATATATTCCCAAATGAGGACCCCCTCCCACTGCTGAGCTTCAGGTTCAGGTCGCCTGTTATTTGGCTGTAGAGAATGCAGGGTCTATAATGGCCACATGTAAAAAACCGGTGTTATCCCTCTGAGTAGAGAATTATCAGTAAGAAAAAGAAGCTTACAACAGGTACTGTGAAATTTGACTGAACCAGCCATTAATAGATCCCCAGGAATAGTAACTGAGAAAATGAAGAACAAATAAGTAAACCGAACAATGAAAAGCCTTTTTACCAGGTATACTTCACTGCATCACGGGCATTTCACTCCGTTAAAATTCCAGCACAGACTACAGGCAAACTGCTCGAAGCCCCCCCCACCGACGAGGAGCGAGCGCAATGGTTAGCACCCTAGACTCGCATACGGGAAGACGACAGTTCAATCCTGATTAAGGTTTTCCATGATTTCTCTAAAACGCTTGATGCTAATGCCGGGATGGTTCCTTTGAAATGATACGGCTGACTTCCTTCCCGAGTCCGATGAGACTGATGACCTCGCAGTTTGGTCTCCTCCCCCAAATCAACGCAGCTCCAACCCGCTCCAAGCCCCAGGTTTCCAGCATGGACTTTGTGAGTTGTATAATACTTGTGTGCCAAATGACTGAGGCGGCGAGGTAAAACATGGTTCAAATTCCAGCGTCATCATACTAATTCAGATATACAATTTTCCTAAATGGCCTAAGTAGTTGGTCGAGCTAATTCCTTGCAAAGGTTCCTTCGGATTTCTTTTTCCATGCTTTCAGATTCCCAGCTTGTCGTCTACATCTGGTGACCACGTCATCGATGGTACACTACACCGTAAATGTCCTTCTTTCCTTCCAATACTGAATATTCGCTTCCATGTTGTTTTTTTTTTTTTGGGGGGGGGGGGGGAGGGGTACCTCTATTTGGCTCTTCGGTCACTGTTATTAGACGGATGTCCGCTCCCGGTAGCTGAGTGGCAGTCTGCTTTCGGCTGCGGTGGGGCGAGGATGTCCGCTGAGTCCCGCCTTGCGCGACCGTGAGCGCTTGCTTGTGTTTACCTTCTCGCGGCGCGAGTTGTATTATTTCGAAGTTCAGTGCGACTATGGCTCACACATGGCGCCCCGATACGATCAAAATTACTTTCGAACCAGATCAGAGGCGTCCTCGAGCCTATGAAATAGAACAGTTCATACGCGACGATCTACGTTTAGATCCGTCGACTGTCGTCGGAATACATTTTTCTATAACGGCGAGCGTGGTTTATGTTAAAATGACCAGTGCAGAGGTCTGCGCGACAGTGGTGTCTAATTACTCGAACTCTCTCAGATTCAAACATTCTGATGCGCATATCGGTGCAGAGACGGTGGATCATGCAGCCATCGGCCTTAGCACTGTAAGGGTTTTTGAGCTCCCATTCGAGGTCCCAGAGGAAGTTGTCAAGGACGCCTTCCGACCATATGGCAATGTTATCAGCTACGTTGCAGAAAAGTGGCAAACTTTCTTGACGCATAAGGTCTACAATGGTGTACGCCAAATTAAACTTGTGCTCAAGAAACATGTGCCGTCCTTTTTGAACATCGGTGGCTGTCGTGCAATCATCATGTACGACGGCCAACCGCGTACCTGTTCCGGATGTGGGCAGGAAGTTCATGTTCGATCAACCTGCTTACAACGTCGTATTACGCAGATACCAGTGGGAGACTCCGATTCCCCGACGGGGACGAAACTCCTGCCCCTCACGTACGCTCAGACGACGATGGGCACAATAGTTGAGGACGAAACGGGCGATGAGACACACTCATCGACGCCAGAAGTGCCACGGGAGGAAGAGGAAGGACCCCCGATGCCAACCCATATGTCGCCCCCACCACAGCAACAACAGCAGCAACAGTCTCACGGACTCCAATCACAACGTAACATTCAGAACGCGATGGACGTGGACGCGAACATTGTCCCGACGGCGGCTTTCCTAGCGGAAGGTGATACGAGGCTGGATTGCCTCCCACATTCGGATACGGATGTCCACGTTCGAAAGCAACGTTATCGTCGACGGCGGAAGCGGCGTCGGCGGACTCCTTCTGACGATTGCCTCCTACACACGGCCGGTCAAGAAGGTGACATTTCATCAGACGGCCTGGATGCTGCGCCTGCTGAGGATCTAAGTGGTGTAGACGGTTCACTTTCCCATACTGCGAGTGCCCAGTTACTTCTTGCACCACAGATGCATCAGGTTGCGTCGATGGATGGCGCACCGTCTACCTCTATCAAAGACGACGTACGTGCGAGAGATTTAGGTGACGATCAGCTACACAGCACCGTGTTGCAGCCACTGTGGTCGGACGATGTTGAGGAACTTCCTGAAGATGGAAGGGGAGGGGCTGGCATTGGAGAGGCCGCTCCTAGCGTGAAAGACTCATAATTTGTAACGGGTTTGGTGGGTCCGGCATCTCTTACGGTTAGCTTTGATTCCCATGTATCTACCTTGGGTGAAGAGGCTAGGCAGCATAACTTTCGCCTTGCCACAATCAATATCAACTCGATAAGGGCACCACACAAACTGATAGTGCTACGACGCATGCTAGATGCGGTGGACATCGATGTGGCCCTCTTGCAGGAAGTATGTGTCACTAGTTTCCCTGACTTCCACGGATATACCGCCCACATCTCCCACGCCTCTGCTACCGATTGTCATGTGGCTGTTCTGCTACGGGACGGTTTGGCGGCTGCGGACGTACTGCACTTACCGAGTGCAAGAGCCATGGCAAGAACTGTCAAAGGTGTACGACTCATCAATGTATATGCCCCTTCAGGGCCAGGGAGACGGAGAGATCGGGCCCGCTTTTTTTCCGAAGATATTACGCCTCTATTTATGGGCCGCATAGACGATATGGTGATCGGAGGAGATTTTAACTGTACATTATCTCCGTCTGATCAGCAGCCACATCACGTCCCGTGTGCGGAATTGGAAATGCTAGTGCGTGATCTCCACCTGATTGACACGTGGCGCCACATCCATGGCCCAGCTCCTGGTTACACCCATTATACAAGTCATTCATCAAGTCGGTTAGACAGGATTTATGTCACAAGCACCCTTTCGACGGCGACCAGAGGAGCGGAGCTCTGGCCCACTGCATTCACCGACCACACAGCCTGTATTTGCACCATTGCCCTCCCACCTGCACGTGTGCGGCGCAGTAGGCCCCCTGTAAACTGAACGTCGCCCATCTGGACGAGCCGGCTTGTAAAGGTGCTATCGAAGAGTCGTTGAACGCGTCCTTACAGCTTCGTGTTCGTTACCGATCGACCCTCAGTTGGTGGATTGAATGTGCGAAGCCTGCTCTTAGGCGCACCTTCATCGCTTACGGCCGGGATGCGGCGGCATGGAGGAGGAGCACGGAAAACTTTTATTACACCGTCCTACGGGTATGTCTTGCTATGGTGCCCTCACCTAACCGGCAGATCATAGTCAATCGCGCGAAAGCGCAGCTCGTCACCTTAGCACGCCATCATTTGCAAGGCGCTGTTATACGGTCGCGTGCTTCAGACATGATACAATCAGAAAGGCCATCTACGCACCACGTGCTCCTGGAACGCAGGAGGCGCCGTAGGGCACTGGTAACCAACATGATAACGGACGACGGACGACACGTGGCAGAACAAGCAGATATAGCAGAAGCCTTCTACGGGCATTACGCTCAACTTTATTCAGCAGTGCTCCCTGATATGGCGACGGTAGACACCGTTTCAGCACATGTCCACGGTACAGTTCCACCAGACATGGTACCGACTTTACTGGGAGAAGTGACAGAAGAGGAAGTGCTCGACGCCTTTGGCAAAGGTGCTCCCAATAAATTACCAGGAATCAATGGATTACCATTAGAGTTCTATCGAGCATTTAAACAACTGTTGGTACCGTGTTGAAATTTATCAGGAATTGATGACCCCGGGTATAACGTTGCCTGCATCGTTCTTGGAAGGACTGATTGTCCCCATCCATAAGCCGAAGGGACGGAATCATGTCCGCGATTATCGCCGCTTAACGTTATTGAACAGCGACTTCAAGATCTTTTCGAGGCTGCTATCAGAACGTCTTCGCGGCACACTATTGCACGTCCTGTCCAGCGATCAGATGTCCTTGGGGGGACCCAAAAACATAAGAACTGCGTTACGTCGTTACAGAGATCTCATCTCCCTTCCACGGGTGAGACGGCAGCCCTGGCGTCTATAGACTTTAGCCAGGCTTTTAACCGTGTGGGCCACACTTTCCTCACGGCCGTTCTACGGCGCGTGGAATATCCCGACCCCTTTATCACAGTGTTGACACGCATTCTGCATGGGGCTACTTCTCGAGTTCTTGTTAATGGAAGGCTGACGGCTCCCATGCTCATCCGCCGATCAGTGCGACAGAGATGTCCATTATCAACATTATTATTAGCATTGGCCTTAGAACCTTTGTTGTGTGGTCTCCGAGACAGGCTCACTGGGATACAGTTCGGTTGCTCCATCTATCGCTGCAACGAATATGCGGATGACTTGATGATCGTCATACGAGGAGCTGACGATATGGCCGGGGCGTCGGACTGGATTGCAACCTACGGTAGAGCTTCAGGTAGCCTAATCAACGTTGACAAGTCTGTCGCCTTGAGCATCGGGATTGGGCTACCGCAGGAACACATTGCCCCCTTACGCTTCAGCGATACTGTCCGCTGCTTGGGCTTAGATTTCATGAACGACATGCGACGTGCGACGACGCTCAATTATCGACGCCTTCTTCACCACCTTAGGGCCGGAATTGCAAATCAGCGCTTGCGATCCCTGAACATCGTTCAGCGGGCGTATTATGCCAATGTATACCTTGCGTCCCGCGTACCGCATGTCGCTCAAACGCTACCCATTCCGAAACCCTTGGCTCGTAGCATTATGGCAGCGCTGGGATACTTCGTCACCGCTGGTGTGTTACTGAAGATCAGATACGTATCTCTTACCCTGCCCAAGGAAACAGGTGGTCTCGGCCTAGTCAACGTCCATGATAGGGCCATTGCCCTCTATGTTAGCTCACATGTATGTCTGCTGCGCCGTTGTCCTACGAGCCTGACGAGTCTGCTTCAGACGGCGCTACGACCTGCTTCACTAAGAGCGCCGGTGCCACTACAGGACATCTCAGCGCCCCTCTTTTATATGGGACGTTTCTATTTAGAACAAAGTTATTGCAGTGTAGCGCTCACGACACCACAAATGGCCACGACTCGACGCCTATATCACGACATGCTGCAACGACGCCCCCTAAATGTGGTCGAACTAAAATATCGTGACGTTCGGTGGCGCGTGGTGTGCAAGACTGTACACGATGCCATGCTTGATTCCGACGTTGTTTCCCAATGGTACGTAATCGTTAATGGGAAGCTGGTGACGCAAGAACGTCTCTACAATATCCACATGGCAGAATCTCCCAATTGTGTGGGTTGCAACGCGGTAGATTCTGACGAGCACCGCCTCAGCTGTGGAGAGGCGGAACCGGTTTGGCACCTAGTGCGGCAGATGCTGGCTTATCTCTTGCGAGTTAGGCCGGAGCATATATCTGCACGCACGTTATTGTTTCCGGATGAGACATTTTACCCCAAGACTCGAACCAACTCCGTCACCTGGATACGTGGACGTGCGGTCCATTACCTCTGTCGTGACGGACACAAGAATTTCCTTGACTTCTGGCTCTATTTGCAAGAAAGACATCATGCTATTTAAGGGCATGCCAGATATCGAGAATGCTTCGCAAACTACCTATGGAGTGCCTTTCACAGCCCGCCGTGCAGCTGGAATGTTCCAGGCAGTGGCAAATGCGGTCAGAACGATCCGCAAACGAACATATATTGAACAATCTTTATCAGTGGGCGCATTGGCTGGGAAGCCTAACTACGACGTGGTAGCTTTCTTTTCGTGTTATTTATGTTTGGTATCTTCGATGGTGTCTTCATTCTGTTTTAGTTTTCCAGGCTTGATTAAGTATGACTGTTCGCACATTGATACCTATATAAATAAAAAAAAGGAGATAAAAAAAGTGAGCAGGAGACTTGCGTTCGAATCCAAATAAATACACAAGAACAAACTGAGAACAAAATGAACAACAAATAAAATATAATAAAGTATTATACCCTTTCCTTTCCCCTTTTATTATATATATATTTTTTATAAACAGTTCTGAGGCATATTTAATTTATGTTTCGTTTGTGGAACCTGAAGTGGTGGCGAACGGCTGTCCTCGTTAGATTTAGGATGAAAGTGGGGGTGGCACTAGCTTTGTTTTTGTTTTTAGGCTAGATAGATTTTTGAGGGTAGTATGGGTGATAGGGGCCAACACCAAAGTAGAAGAGATAATTTTCTATCTTTTTATTTTTTAAAAAAACCTCATTAGTAGAGTGTCTGTTTCGCATGCAGAAAGTCCTGGGTTCATGTCCCTGCTCCTCCAATTTTTGTTTTTCCGTGCAGAAGTACATGAAAACTTTTGCCTTAAAAAAAAGGATGGATAGAGCGTAAAAATAAAAATAAAAGAAATATGACTGGAAAAAACTAGTGGTCAGCGCGACAGACTGTCAATCCAAAGGGCCCGGGTCGATTCCTGGCTGGGTCGGAAATTTTTGCCGCTCAAGAACTGGGTGTTGTGTTGTCCTAATCATCATCATTTTCATCCTCATCGACGCGCAGGTCGCCGAAGTGGCGTTAAATCGAAAGACTGGCACCAGGCGAACGGTCTACCCGACGGGAGGCCCTCGTCACACGATATTTCATTTCATTAGACGGATAGGACTGAGTTCTGCACGTGTCACACAAGTCGCAACAAGGTGAGGCACTCGAAGACAATAAAGCTTTTAACTATGGGATTGGTGTGAAGTAAATAAAAACCTACCACAAAGCTGTTGCAATATCATTAATTACTCGAAGAAGAAGAATCGTCCTTCAGGCTTCTCGCTGTCAAACTAGGTGACGAATTTTCTGCGTCGCAGAAGGGAAAGAGAGAGCTCTGCGATATTGTCCCTTCCCCGACAGCAGAAGACAAAGGACTTTGCCGCGTGTCCGAGCGCAGCTAAGCCAATCTCCTCTCGGAAGCTCCGCAGCAGGAGTGACGATGGCCGGCGTTGGTGGTTGGTGGTGGTGTGTGTGAGCGGGCGGGCTGCAGCGGTGCCGCACGGCAAATTGTGGCTCATGCGACCGCCACGCTCCCGCTCACCACGCACCATCACACTTCCTTTTCACTCCAGACCGCTGACGCGTTACACCCTATCGGCGCTCCTCCTCCTTTCAGGTTTCGTTCCAAAACACCGCCGGATACAGCAAGTGTCATTTTATTTTATATCCTCCTCGAGCTGCATCGATCAGCCTCGGCTTCTGTCGAACCGCGTGTTGCAGGAAATCTTGAAATCCTATGAGTCATCATCGAAAGTATTCCTGAAATCTATAATACGATCGGAGAACAACCAGTGTGACACAAAACCCCACCTTTTTATCAAAAGATATTTTTCATGTAGACTTGTTTTACAATTAGCGGAACTATCTGTGTAGAGGTCCATTACTTTCAGGTAGTACCAATAGTATTTTTCATCAGATACTTAATAATATGAAACGTCCCCTTAGAACAATTTGTACAAGACTGGTCTATGTGAAACGTCCTCTTTGAACAATTATACACGACTGTGCTTAAACTGACACACAATATCTTTAGCGCAACGCAATCTGACTTCCAAAAATCCCTACGAAAGAATGGCCCTGACTAGCATTAACCTATACGTTTCACAGATCACTTACCTCACAAAAATCTTCGTTACTCAAGCTACTGCAATACAGCGAGCGCCACTACTGCCAGCTAAATAAAAGATTCAAACTACTGAAGGCACTAACTACTGATAGGCATAGCTAGCAAATGAAAGATTTTAATAGAGAACAAACAATGTATTTGCCTTTATAGTCACAATATATATATCAGTTCATGACACTAATTCTTACAAATTTCAAAACTCCGCCATCTCTCTCCCCACGTCCACCACTGCTGGCGGCTCACCTCCAACTGCCCAACACTACGCGCTGTTAGCATCCAGCTGCAGCTGCCCAACACTACTATGGCAGACAACAATGCAAACCAGCCACAGACTGCACACAGCACAGCCAGTGATTTTCTTACAGAGCGCTATGTGGCGTTGGCGTTACCAATAAAAAAACCTAAACATCCTACTTACAATAATGATGTAGTTTTGTCTATCAAAAATGTGTTTGGAATATGTATATTGATATTCAGGTAAGAAGACAGACTGCAGTACGTACAGTTTGACGAAATATAAAATTCTTAGACTTTTCATTTCCATGTGAGATGTACCTGATCAGTCATACGGCTTCTTTAGGAGGCTCTCCAATTTCCTTCTATCCACTGTATTAGTTGTCGATTTCCAGTGGTTATTCATCCTAGCTGTATCCTCCCAGATGTTTTCCCCAAATTGTTCCAACTGATACCCTGTAGGTAGCTTGTACCATGATATTGTTGATATACGAGGGCTATCCGTAATGTAAGGAACTACACGTCGCGAAATGGAAACCGCAGATAAAATCAAAACTGTTTCATTTGCAAATGTTAAATGGTTCAAATGGCTCGGACCACTATGGGACTTAACATCTCTGGTCATCAGTCCCCTAGAACTTAGAACTACTTAAACCTAACTAACCTAAGGACATCACACAACACCCAGCCATCACGAGGCAGAGAAAATCCCTGACCCCACCGGGAATCGAACCCGGGTACCTGGGCGTGGGAAGCGAGAACGCTACCGCACGACCACGAGATGCGGGCTGCAACGGTTAGCTATACCTTCCAGCCACTTCTCTACACAGTCGCAACGCCGACTAAGACATCTGCCATAGCGGTGTACCAACTTTTCAATTTCCTCGTTACAGAAGACAGCCGCCAGTGGACTATTGCTCGCCAAATATTGTCTTCGTAGGCAGCAGTTCATCTGAGCAGAGATGAACCTCAGGGGTAGGCAATTACGGGCTGTATTTTGGGTGATCAAACACTTCCCATCGAAAACACTGCAGGACCACCTTCATTGTCTTGCAGAGTGCAGGCCGAGAATTGTCGTGGAGAACAAACCGCACGACAGTTATGTTATGTGTATTACACAGCTGCAAGCGAAATATTTCGCCAGGCCGTCATACTTGGCGGGAGACGCTAATTTCTAGCGAGCTTTACGTTCCCACTGTGAGCTCAGAACTGAAAAGAGCAACATCTACATCTACATTTATACTACGCAAGCCACCCAACGGTGTGTAGCGGAGGGCACTTTACGTGCCACTGTCACTACCTCCCTTTTCTGTTCCAGTCGCGTTTGGTTCGCGGGAAGAACGATTGTTGGAAAGCCTCCGTGCGCGCTCGAATCACATCATGGTGCGATCGACAGGCGTCCTAGACACAGTGCAGATTAAAACTGTGTGCCGGACCGAGACTCGATCTTGGGTAGCTCAGTTCGTAGAGCACTTGCCTGCGAAAGGTCCCTAGTTCGAGTCTCGGTCCGGTACACAGTTTTAATCTCATATCAGCGCACACTCTGCTGCAGAGTGAAAATCTCACTCTCGAAATATGATAGATTTTCTTACCAATGCGTTCAATACTCTTCATTAACGCACAACCAAGTTTTCTTAGTCATACCTTAGTGCTTGTTCATCATTCTTCTTCATTCTGTTTTGGAATTACGCTGCCTGATAAAAAAAAAAGAAAATGATGCACTCAGAGGGGAAGAATGAGACGGAATGAATCTCAATGGTTAGGAAGCCAATACGTTGTTATTTTAGTGATTACAGTGTCGAGTCAGATGTATACAGAAATCGACAACATGAGCTTAGTATTCAGCATAGCATTGCACCTCCTGATTCGGCTGGGAAAGGTGCCACGAAGACGTTCTCCTGGGTCAAGATGACCCCCACCTGAATTTTCGCCACAGGCATTGGAATGGAGTTGACGTTTGTGCTGATCCCACACATGTTATGTCGGAACATATCTCGCACCTAATAGAGATACTGGCCATGGGTGAACGAGAATATCCTGTTGACACGAAACTATCGTCTTAAGAGATAACACATGAGGGCGCGGAATGTCTGTGACGTACCGGTGTTCTGTAGAATTCCCAGCCGCGACCTGAAATAACGAATGATTTCACACACTACGGCGCTGAGCCTCTCCCATACACTCGGTGATTGGACCTCTCATCAGGCCGCATCTATACTCCATGGCCGTCCTGGGTTATGCAGAACCGCGTTATGTGGGAACTACTAAAAGAACTGTTTGAAAACGTTTGGAAGAGCATAAGGGCAATTGTATAAGAGGAGAAACGGAACGATCAGCTGTTGCGGAGCATGCTTTCCAACCAGGTAACCACATATTCGTTTTGAGGAGATGCAAGTACTAGCGGCCATAAGCAGATATTACGAAAGGCTCTACAGGGAGGCAATCTAAATCGCCAAACACCCAAATAATTTCAGTCGAAAGGAGGAGGGCGTGAAATTAATCGGTATATGGATGACGGTGTTGAAGAAGATGTGTACCACCCGTCCACCACAGGGTGATGGCAACGGCGATCGACGGCAGCGGTCAGCAGCCAATCGCACTGACGTTTTCAAAACACATGACGTCACGCCTCGGCGTGGGAGCGCGCGGACACGGAATTTAGCGGCAGTCAGCAGCGAGCCAGTGGGTGTGTAGGACCTTCGAGCAACAGACTCCCTTGAAGATGTCTTCCGCAGGTGGGGACGAAACGTTGGGAATTGACGCAGAATTCATCAACCGACCACGGCGTAACAGGCCGGATAATTATAATGGACAGAATCGCGTTACATTGCTGAACACATTTTGACCCGTTCGTCAGGAGTACGAGCTTCGCAGTTGTAGAGCGCTCCAAATTCCGACGTTCCTGTTTCTCTGTTGACGAAACGCTGTGCCTAATTCTCTAGTCTAGCTGCTGCTAAGGTCTGATCTATGCTGTGCAGTTGCAGAGAATGTTGCATGGAGTCCATTAATTGTTTACAGACCTGGTCAAAGAAGGAAAGGTGTTACTACTTGCCTGCTGTACAATATGGTAACTCTCTCTCTCTTGTGGTTTTCAGATGTGATCGACCAGATCTTTGATAACGAGTATGTCTGGCGTCATATTCCCATGCATTCCAGCATCGGGCAACTGACATCTCTGAATCACGATACTGCGTGATTTGAAAAGTTTATCAGATGATTTCGCTTTCAAAGACTCCCAGGTGCTCGTAACTCTATCTCACAAGGGCACGTGGCGTCTCCGTGTCATTCAAAGTGATCGTAGCCTCTGAAGATCAAGTCCGTTATATAACTACCACGCCAAGCGACAATATTACATACGATGAAAATTGTGGCTGTTCTTCCTTGAAGCGAACTGCATCCTATAATCTCTGTGTTGTTCCTAATCTATAGTGAAATACCTCCTCGGGTGGACACCTCTGCTGCCTCACCGCACCAGCAGACCAAGGGACGGGAAGGACTCGTCACTGTGACCGCTGGAGATGTGAATCTGGGGACATCCTGTACTTACACAGGAAGTAGACTTGCGGAAACTGTCGGCTAACTCAAGAACAGAAACCTTGTAAAGGGAGTGGCAGACAATGGGAAAGGTGCGGATGATTCGTAAACTACTGCAGGCACTGAGATGAAGGATACACTCAAGAACACGTTGAGGCCTGAAACTCATGGCCTGCTGCAGCAGATTTCATCTACCTCAAAAAGTGAGAAATGTGCTGGTAATTCGTAAACCCCTGCAGTCACTGATATGGAGCGTAGACACAAATGCGCTAAGAATGCACACAAGGAGGTGGGTGGAACTATGGAGATGAGGTACAAAACTCAACCAACTTGTAAAATGATTGCCAGACAATGGGAAGGTTGCTTATAAATCGTGAAAGACAGAAGATTCTTAGACGAAGCACAAATATAAGATAGTGCTGGTCTTATAATAAGACAGCCGTTATAACATTGTGTGGATGCTTTCACAGTAACTAAGGAGTGCGGAAAAACAGGGAGAAAGTGCTGGATTTTTTATTTCGACCAACACTCGTCATAGCCTCGATAATGATTAAGTGAGCGAAACACCAGTTCCTGAGAGACACGTGAGCCCATATCGCAAGACTGACTGTTTCCACCATGCATTGGAAGGCATAGTGACGAAACGGCGATGAGGTCATTGGGTGGTACAGCAAATTTAACCCACTCTTCACAACGGCAACAGGAGGAAAAATTCGAGGAATCTGTGAGCAAGGAGAGTCATGAGAAGTGGAGAGGGTTGGTGAGACAGCACGAAAACAAGAGGATTGTGCGACCCTTCCACCCATCACCCACTTACTCTTCTGACTCTGATTGTGATCGTTACTCCCATCCGATAGTTTATCATTGATGGGTGATTTACTCTTTTCCTGTTAAATGTTACATGAACGAATGTTCATGGTCCAATATCTGGAAATGAAACCCTCGACTGAATGCTACAGTTACCTTGACCAACATCCGCCTTCTGCACCGTGATAATACTGGTTTGGCTACACGACCTAAAGAGTTCTGTCACTCGCGGAGACCGTTGCAGAGCCATACTGTAAGACTGAAGAAAATAAGTGACAGCTGCCGATTCTCCAGCCCACAGCTGTAAGGCGACTCGCGGTACTGACCCAGCATCGGCCAATGACATCGTCATACGACGAATGATTATAAAATAGTGAGATGATTCACTTTCCACTCCTACCCCATTAATAACTATCTCGTTCCCAAACCCAGTAAACTGGGGTCTGAGATTTGTAATTTTCGTAGAAGGTACTGTATTAGAAGTAAAACATTTCATGTTTTAATCCACTAATTAATCCGTTCCATTTGCATGTCAGTCCCTTAATCTCTTAAGCATTCTCTTTTTTATTTCAATGTATGACTTACTTAATTATTGGCTCCCAAGGTGGGGCGTTCTCTTTATTAATCTGCACATCATGGTATGACAGAGAGGACATTTTGGAATTCATTACATTTTGGCGCCCCACGTGGGATTTCGATTCGATTTCGTTTTCTGGTTTTTGTTACGGTGAGTACATTCCAATTTTCAATCATGACTCAGAAGGAAATAACTTATCATACCTTTATTCGAATGTGCTAAGCTCTTTGAGTGTGATACCAGGCAAAGATGGAACGGTTGTGTCTGCTGAGTGTGTTGCAAACAGTATGAAGTAGGCAGAGCTGTAGTTGGTGTAGCTAGTTTCGGTTCCTTAGCGTTCCCCGTACTTTGTGGTTTTAGAATGTGTAGTTCGTTGTTGTAAATATTCTGTTTCACCTTCCCATTGTTCCATTTGCTTGCCGGCCGTTGTGGTCAAGCGGTTCTAGGCGCTTCAGTCCGGAACAGCGTTGCTGCTGTGGTCGCAGGTTTGAATCCTGCCTCGGGCATAGATGTGTGTGATGTCCTTAGGTCAGTTAGGTTTAAGTAGTTCTATATCTAGGAGACTGATGCCCGTAGATGTTAAATCCCATACTGCTCAGAGCCATTTGAACCTTTGTTCCATTTGCTAAATTCAACAGTGCCATCAGAGTCGTACTGTGTGTGGTATTTCGTTCTACGGTGTTTTCAATGGAGTTTAGGAGATAGATACGGAAACTGACAGTTCAACTGAGGAGAGTTTGAGGAAGAGTGTGAAAACGCAATGCTCATCTGCTGGGAGGACAGAAATTCAGACGCCATTAGGAACAGATGGGCCAATTCAGAAAAGTTCTGAGGTGAGTGGGGAAATAAAAGTCATATCTACGGGGGACCGCTAAGTCAGATCAATAACAGGAAACTACACTACTCAGTTAACAGTCAGGAGGGAGGAGTATCAAACAAAGTTGGCTGGACTGGAAGCAGATCTGAAACCTGGCATTCAAAATACTGATTGGTAGATCGCTGTAGTTTGGCACTAACTGGGTACTGAGACCAAAAATGATACAGAAGGAAGTGACTAACAGCCTGGGCGAGAGGAGGAAAGCCTTTGAAGTGAAGGCTGACAACCTAGAAGATGCTGACATCTCCATCAGCATACACGATGAAGGCAAATCGTCCAGGAAGACACAACCAAGATTGTCAGTTCTCGAGCAAGAAGTGTCTGTATTGCAGCAATAGAGTGCCTGGGTATCGCAGGTCACGCCAACGAATTTGCACGATGTACTCGTATTCCTGACAAACGGGTTTGACACAGTTTTGTCTCAGTTCAGTCGAAAAGCATACAAAGAATTTAGACGCGTATCTGCGTGAGAGAGGAATGACGGAATGCAATGATTTGCACGTTGTACTAAAGCTGTTCGACCAGGAGGAAGCAGCCCAGTTTCACGTAAAAATTTGAGAGAATATTAGTTATCAGGCCGTACCAACAATTACGAAGATGAGAATATATCAAGGACGGTATGCGCCACAGTCCAGCCAATCAGTGCTCTACTCACTTTGCCGTTCGGGCGGGATGCTTAACGACAAAATGACGGATGACGAATGCCGTAGCGCTATGCGCTCGTATTTTCGTGCTAATGATCAACGTGCACATGTCGGACCACTGTCAAGAGGACAGAGGTCTCTGGAGGACCCTTGAACAAGTGGAGAAACAATGGGCGTCATACGCTAGAGCAATTAGAGAAGATAGGTCATCACACAAGTTTATGGGACATAGCGACAGACTGAGTTGGCAGAGTAACGGACAATGGAGAGGAGAAAGTAACCGCTGAGAGCGAGATACACACAGTTGTTCACGAGGGAGAACAAGGCAGACTGGGAGTGCAGAACCATGTTTTGGAGGCCGCAAAAACTTCTACATAATGAGAGGGGGAGAGAGTCATGGTGGCTGATCACCAGTGGCCTCACCTCAGGTATAGGTGAGGGATATCGCGCTACTCAATCAGCAAATAAAATTAGATATCTCATGGATGCCTGCGTAGTGATGGTAGAATCACAGGGATGTCTGTGTACTGAAGGGATATTACATACACAATGCGCGGTACTGGCAATCACAAGAACAAGGCACCATTGACCAGTACTGTGATGTCCTAGAGTTGCCTGAAAATGTAAGTAGTCGGTGCCCCCTCAGCGATATAGCCATGGAAGGAATTAAGGCCCCTCGGGGTAGCTCCGCGGTCTTACGTGCCTTGCCACGGTTCGCATGGTTGTACCCGTCAGAGGTTCGAGTCCTCCCTCAAGCATGTGTGTGTGTGTGTGTGTGTGTGTGTGTGTGTGTGTGTGTGTGTGTGTGTGTTGTCCTTAGCGGTAAGTTAGATCAAGTAGAGTGTAAGCCTAGGGCCCGATGAAAAATGGTTCACATGGCTCTAAGCACTATGGGACTTGACTTCTGAGGTCATCAGTCCCCTAGAACTCTTAACTACTTAAACCTA
This sequence comes from Schistocerca gregaria, assembly GCF_023897955.1. Lineage (NCBI taxonomy): Eukaryota > Metazoa > Arthropoda > Insecta > Orthoptera > Acrididae > Schistocerca > Schistocerca gregaria. Next base: position 532,163,405 of record NC_064923.1, read on the forward strand.
ACTAACCTAAGGACATCACACACATCCATGCCAGGCTGGATTCGAACCTGTGACCGTAGCGATCGCGCGGTTCCAGACTGTAGCTCCTAGAACCGCTCTGCCTCCCCGTCCGGCGGGACCGATGACCTCAGCAGTTTGGTCCCACAGCATTTTACCACAGAAAGGGATTATGAGTCGGAAACGACAACACTTCCTTTAACCAAAGGCAATGCAAAGTGGATAAGAAATTAGATAGCAAATTAGGTGAGATACCCGAAAAAGTACTGCGTTCGGGACGAAAAGGAAGATGATAGAAAAGCCTGCTCCGGCGTCGCTAAGCGACAGAAGTCGCTTCTAGATGAATGTAATGGTCGTCATTGGGGGCAAAAAGATCTATAATCCATAATCAAGTATTCTCGAGTAGAGCGGTGACCATGGACTGAACCACTAAAACTGTGGTCAGTTTGTTCAAAGGGCACAATTAATTTAATAAAATGTAAGGAGCGTAAGTAAATTTTCATTGATGGGCAACGGCAGCTAAACATGAGTTCCTAGAGGGAACGATGGTACAGTTTTATCGTACTCAGATGATCGTTCGCAATTCGTATTCAGAGTTCCACGTACATACGTAGATACAAGAAAATCTGATGGCAATGATGCGACTGCTCGTAGGTTAGAGACCATCGCACTTGTACTTTTAGGATTTGGGGGCCAGAGGTCTTTACTGAATACGCACTCGTGACAAACCACGCTGTTCACGCGAGTACGGGAGACACGCTCCAAATATACTGTAACTTGCGGGGGAGCAGAGTCAAACGCCTTCACGACAAGCGCGTCGACATAATGACAAAGATTGGAGACGACGCAACCGTAGCATCAGAGAAGCTCATGTGCAGAGAAAAATTACGAAGTGGCTAACAAATACTGTAAGGTACAATAAGGAAATGTAGTATGCGCCCACTCGCCAGCTGTAGAAGACCATTTGGTTCCGTACTTGGCTGGAAAATGCACAAGAATATTTGTGTTTTTTTTGTAACAATTGTACAGTGCTTCAGGACGAGATCGAGTAGATACTATAACAAACAGACGAATTATTACTAATTTATGAAAACCTTGGCGTGTTGTCCTCACAGATGACATGCGTTTGATTCTATCGCTGGCAGTTATAACATTTAGCACTACGTTCTTTGCTGAATGATAATTTCACATCAGAGTGCAACTGCCTACAACTGGACAAAGTTCTAAAAAATTGTTCTCTGAGCACGAAGCCGGGTATCTTATAAGATGATAATGTCGTCGTAAACGGTGTTTACAAGTGGACGTAGATTAATTAGAGGCTGAGGTGAGCGGTACTGTGATCGGACATAACACTTCGGCTGTAGCCATGTAAAGAAACACATGGGGGTGGGTCAACGCTGACGTCTCCGACTCAATGATGCGCCTGCCAGGAAATGTATACACTTGTGGTGCCGTTGTAAGATACCACCTAATGCAAGGGACCTCGTTCTGTGGACGAAACCAAACTTCTTCACCCCACAACGGCACACTATTAGTGGACATCAATGACAGAACACTCATAGCGTTTCGTCATTGTTCGCCATTGTATATTACACACTACGTTCCTGAGATACCTGTACCGGTCATTACTTGTATCATGTGAAATTTTTCTTGCAAGCTATACATTGCATGATTCAATTATTCATCAATTATTCATCCCTAAATCGCTCCAGGTAAATGCCGGTATGGTTCCTTTCAAATGGGCACGGCCGACTTCCTTCCCCGTCCTTCTCTAATCCGATGAGACCGATGACCTCGCTGTCTTGTCTCCTTCCCCAAACCAACCAACCAACCAACATATCGACCGCCCTGTACACGAATTTTTGGCATTTGTTCCTGGCTGTGAAAGTCGACGAACTTGTAAGTCAGCGAGTTTTTACAAAAAAATCTAATGGCTCTGAGCACTGTGGGACTTAAATGCTGAGGTTATCAGTCCCCTAGAACTTAGAACTTCTTAAACCTAACTAACCTAAGGACATCACACACATCCATGCCATTGGCAGGATTCGAACCTGCGACCGTTCCAGTCTGTAGCACCTAGAACCGCTTGGCCAGTCCGGCCGGCGAGTTTTTACAGATATGTTTTTCATTTACTTCTTTGACTGCATATTTAGAGGTTTGTTACCTAGTATTTTAAAAGAGTTCGTACATTGTTTTAAAAAAATTTCAGACTGGTGCGATGAAAGAGAATTTGTACGAAGGCCGATATTCAAATCTGGCTTTCCTGCTGACTAGGCAGTTACGCTAACCAATACGCCGCCCTACCCCAGTACATCTTCCACCTTAATCCAGATTATTAATCGCGCCTCAACCCACTTGGTAGTCCTCTCCAAAAGCTAATTTGCTAGTGTCATCCGTACAGTTATCCGTACAGTCGCTGTGACGGGATGGTGTAAAGGTTAACGTTTCTGTTTGATGAGCACGAAAGATGTGTTCGTAAGTTGGCACTGGTAAAATTTTTGCATTCGTTGCTTCGCTCTGCATATACGTATACATCATATGTGTTTGAGACTTTAAAAGGTCTATGGAAGCACAGAGATTCATTTCGTTCGTGAATTAATATGAACTGTTTTGCTTTACAAGCAAATATTTTTTTTAGCATTGAAAACTGAAAGCAATCATAATGGATTACCAAGAAAATTAAATTAGCTACAGAAAACGGAAGATGTTAATAGCATTGGAAATTTACAAGGAAGTAACAGAAAAATAGCAAAGAATGTTTCAGATGATTGCTCCCTCACCATCAGTGATCGGAAGGGAAAGGTACTGATTTATGACACCGATACTAGTTTTATGTGTTACTGGACTAAACAAGGTGTCGAGATATAGTATGGCCAACTTTAAGAAACCGTTCAACAAGTATAGAAGAATAAGACGAGTTACTTTTCCATATTAGAGCTCGTTCTGTATTTTTTTTTCATAACCTCGTTAATCATGTATCAAACATAGAACCAGAACGTACCACCAATACCTGAAATGTTTTCTTGTATTAAATGCCCAAATTACCCTCTTCGCTACGTTTGGTTAGAATGGGTAGAATCCCGACAAGTGACTAATTTTACTGATTGTATTGACATGCCACTGACCTCATTGCTCTACCAACATCAAGATCGTTGCATCAAATGTTCATATGTGTGTGAAATCTTATGGGACTTAACTGATAAGGTCATCAGTCTCTAAGCTTACACACTACTTAACCTAAATTAACCTAACGACAAACATACGTATCAATGCCCGGGGGAGGACTCGATCATCCACCGGGTCCAGTGGCATCAAGTGTTGAGTTTCATCACTTACTTGGTTTCCGGTACAATGAAGTGATAGTGTACTCAAAAGCTGGGTTAGCAGTTGCCCATTCGCAGTACGTATTAGCATATTGCAATGGCTGTAGCGCAAAACATTTGTATCCGGACAGATTTCAAGAACGACAGTGCACCAGCAGGTCGATATCTGAAGCAACTGACCGTCGTATTAGGTAGCATCGGACATTAAGTCTACTACTCACTAAGGGGTAATGACTACAAGAATGAGGACACCTCAAATAAAGAATGAACTTCTCGTTCAGCTAACGATAACCAACGTATGAAAATTAGCTGTAACAATTAATGTTGACCACATGACCGGAGAGCGCTACATGAAAACCTGCTGTAACCGTACCATGTACAGCGTGAGCAGGCACTATCAGTAGCTGATTTTTCTACATGGGTACGGTTATGACATTTGTTCATTCAACACTGTGTCAATCCTCACTTAAGTGCAACTGTGATCTTGACGGATGAGCCTTTGTTTCAGAGTAGATGATTAATGTGTTGAAGAGTTGTAAAAACTGAACTCTAACATGACATAAAGCTTTTCCTGACACATGTCCAATTAATACGTTTTCTTCTTCTTCGTGAGGAATGTTTCCTGAATGTTTGGAATCACCTGTTTATTACACACGGTTAATAGTGTAATATATCTATTTAGTTACAATTTTAGAATGACCGTTAGGCGAAAATATATGGGCATTGTGTATAAACGATCACGAAATACATTTTAAAAACAATTATTATGTTAGTTACTCCTGCTGTCGGATCTTTACCAAGCCTGTGAGTTACGTATTTCCGAATGGTATCTTCGTATTCGTAGGTTTCTATATAGCTACTATATTCGTATTATCGCTTCCTCTAAAGCAATAGTTTTGGAGCTATGTTTCCGTTTAACGTATCCTACTGTATGTCTTTATCGTCACTTTGTATGTCACTACATGATGTTTCATATCCTCTGTCATTACTGTAGTCATTTAAGTACATGATTGTGTTTGCTGTGGAAGTACAGCTATACTTCCTCTCACTTGCTTATTTGTCTTGTAACATTCTTTAAGTAATACCCGATATTCTGCCTAGCAGTTGTAAATGTTGTCGTGTGCCATCCTTCGTCGTCTACCCTATCTAATGATTCGCAGTGTAGTAATACATGTTCGGGGCGCCAAAGAAAGCGCATTTTGGGCTCGAGGAGGTGTTCATCCTATGTAAGTGTGTTGGGTAATGAACATGATCTACGAGTATTGTTTTTTACTGCTGATCTTCCCCTTAGTGTCGAGAAGAAATCATAGACTTCCCTGTCGTTATCGCATGTGCCCCATCCTTTTGCCATACAGCGAATGATCAGTTCTTCACGATGTCAATTATGAGTGATTTCTTCTGTCATTTTTCTTAATAGAAGACGGTATGTTGTCCTCTACTGCAAGTGTTCATCAGGGACAAGGGCATCGTCGGGAGTCCCCGCGTAAGTGTGACAGGACCGCTACTATTTTCTGCACACACAAATGATCTGGCCGACGGGGTCGGCATAAATCTGTGGTTCTTTTTCGATGATACTGTGGTGTCAATGAGTGACTGTAAGATGATACAAGATGACTGAGCCAAAATTTCTAATTGGTGCGGTTACTGGCAGGTAACTCTAAACGTAGAGAAACGTAAGCTAATGCGGATGAGTGGGAGAAACAAATGTTGGAACGAAGCACTAGTTGTGTGGTGGTTGATACAGTCACGTAGTTTAAATATCTGGACATAACGTTCCAAATACATATGAAACGGAATGAGCAGGGCGAGGATTGTGGCAGGAAAGGCGAAATGTCGACGTCAGTTTATTGGGAGAATTTTAGAGAAGTGCGCTTCATTTGTAAAGGGGCCCGCATATACAGCAGGACACTAGAGCGGTATATTACTGAGTACTGCTGCAGTGCTTGGTATTCGCACCAGATCGGATTAAACGATGACATCGAAGAACTGACTGCTCGATTTGTTTATGGAAACGCTTCGCGAACTCGAATGGGAATCAGCATACGGAACACGACGTTCTCTTCGACAAACATTATTGTGAATGCGCAAATGAGGCTGACTGAAGAGCGATTCTACTTCTGCCAACAGATTTTTCGCCAAGGACCACGAAGATACAATATGAGAAATAATGGCTTCGCTGAGGCATACAGATAGCCGTGTTTCCCTAGCTCTGTGAACGAGTGGAATAGGAAAAGAAACGTGTAGTAATGATACAGGCTACCTTACGCGACGCCTCGTACGATGGCTTGCGGGGTATGTATGTAAATGTAGATGTAGATTTCATACTGAAATCAATTTTCGTTCAGCAAATGCGGAAGTTTCACATGATTTGAGACGACTTACGTGCTACCCCTGCCCTGTAGTTGTTCTTTGAGCAGAAGGAGTCACGCGGCCCGGAGAGGCATCCAGTCGCCTGTGAGTGATTGGCGGTCGTGCGGCCGGCGACAGCGCCCACCTCTCCTCGGCTCGGCTCGGGACGTGCCGTATCTGCCGCCTCCATCTGCCGCCGCAGCACGGCCCACGCAGCGTGCCGCGCTCCCCACGCAAAGTGGTTCTCGCGCAGACACTGAGCGCCGCCTCACTGACTCCTCCCTCTCAGCTTATTCTCCTTCGCGAGCTTAAATGAGAAGACTCCCATTCCTCCAGTACTGTCGCGAAACGAGGCGAGTGCTTTACTCGTCACGTAAGACCGCCTACACACAGACGTTTGAATGAAGTTCGAAATATTGAAATACTTCCACTGTCAACGCCTCAAATGAAGTGTGTAAGCAAAGATTTTGTGACGTATCTGCACCGAGAACTATACTAGAAAAAAGGCAAATGCTTTTTTGTGTTTTATTATTATATCAGCCATCGTTACTTGGATTCTTACTTATTCAAGCCGACTGACGATATATTTCAGTAGTTGCCGATAAGACAAATCCAGTGAAAAAAGAGCATCACATCGTAACTTAATAACGCTCACTAAAATTCTGTTATTGTCGTGCAACACAGCTTGTAAATGCTTCAGTTCAGGAAGAGAGTCTACACATTTCATCAAGCATTATCCAGTTGAAAGCACTAATTGATGCTTACAAGCAGAAAAAGGTGCCCCTATCGGAGCACAAAAGGGGCGAATATGCTCCTGTTTAATTTAATAATATCTGGCTGGAAAGTGGGATAGCAACTGCCACAGTACATTTAAAAATTTTCCTGAAAGTTTTGGCATGCGGAAGTAATCGCGCAATTTTTTGCATGCAACTCACCTCTCACTCCCACAGGACCTCCTCACTGTAAGTCGCTCGCACCCAGTAGTCCATCGTTGTAAGTCGCTCATAACCGTCCAATCATCAGACCCACCAAGAAGATAAAGGAATATATCAGAACTGCAAAAGACGCCCAAAATCCCATAGCAATACCTGGGGTATACAGAATTCCATGTAGTTGTGGGCAAGTGTATACTGGAACAACGAAAAGAAGTGTAAACACACGATTAGCCGAACATAAAAAAAAATTGTCGCTTAGGACACATCGGAAAATCAGCCGTAGCTGATCATGTTTTTGGAGATGGGAACCATGAAATTAAATTTAATGATACAAGCGTTCTAGCACGAACACCCCATTATTATGCGCGCATGCGTAGGGAAGCAATAGAGATTCACAAACACCACAACAATTTTAATAGATAAGAGGAAGTTTTAAAGTTAGACAAAATATGGATGTCGACGTTGCGCCAGCAGAATGACAATCGATTACTATTAATCCAGAATGATGAAACCATCCAAAGATAGGCATACCGTTGGCATCACGTGACGAATGGTGGTACCCTCTATGCGCTCTGTAAATGCGAGAGTACCTGGAGCCTCAGTGGCAGTAGCCGGACGACCTCAGAAGGTGTCTCCCGCAGATGGAGACGAAACGTTAGGTGGAAATTTTATACATTTACCACGGCCTCTCAGCCCGGAAATTTCAAATGAAAACCTTGTCTGTTCAGTAGTCTGTGGACTGTGTGTATGGAGATATGTTTCACTGGCTGCGGTAATGTCCCGAGAAAAGCAACTGCAGTACTCCGTGGCCGTCTGCGGGCACTGATGGTGTGATATAGGTTTTTTTGTGGTGTTGTACACTGTGGACGTCCCGTACTGTAGCGCCTGGACACTTTTCATGGGTGGTGAAATCGTTGCCATAATCGTGAGATCACACTTTGTGGCACACGGAGGGCCTGTGCAATGACTTGATGTGTTTGACGAGCCTCCAGTCGCCCTAGTATTCTACCCCTCATAACGTCCGCAATATGTGTTCTTTGAGCCATTTCAACACACACACGCCATTATCACGTGTGCACACTCACTCGCTGCACCGTACTCTGACATGCACCAACACACCTCTGCGTACGTGGACTGCTGCCAGTGCCACTGTGCGACGACCGCAGGTCAAATGCACCGCATGGTCATACCCCAAAGCGATTTAAATCCGAAAACTACCCATCAAGCTTTGTTTCACCATTTATCAGCATTGTCCTTTATTTATGAGCATGAATGTAGATTCCGGACTATTCCCCCATCAAGATCTCCGGTAGTGGACTCCCAAGGGCTAGGTGAGCACGTGAAAGAGAATGAATAACGAAAGAAAGAGTAACATTCTACGAATCGGGGTGTGGAATGTCAGGAGCTAGAGCTCCAAAAAGGGAAATGCAAAAGCTGAGTCTTGATATAGTGGGGCGGTAGGGGGGTGAAGTGAAATGGAAATACGATAAGGCTTTGTGGCCAGACGAATATATGGTAACACCTACAAGAGCAGAATATTGTGTAACCAGAATAGGACTCATTATGAACAGGAAGGAAGGGCAGCAAGTGCGTTTCTGTGAACAGATCACTGTTGTTCTCATCAGAATCGACATCAAAAAACATCAACAAGATTTTAGATGTACATGCCAACGTCGCAACCAGAAGATGAAGAAACACAGGAAGTACATGATGATATTGAACGGGACATTAAGTAAGTAAAGGGAGATAAAAATCTATTCGAGATGGAGGAAAGGAATGGTGTTGTACGGGAAGGAACAGTAAGGGCGGTTGTATAATTTGGTCTTTGACATTAGAATTGAGAGAAGTGAAAAATTAAATATGTTTTTAATATTAAAATATAGTCCTAGGTGGCACTAAACTCTTTACTGGCTCAAAAATGAAGCGTTTCACCAGCATATGATATGAATGGAGACACACATGGCACGAGATAAATTGACGATATGCTATCCGTGTCAAATGTGACGTTATTGAACAATTGAAGAGCATTATGCAGCATAGGACGATTTTGCTATGTTAGTTATAGTAAAGGGTTGCTGCAGGAAGTGGAATAAATTTTAACTGATTTGTGCAGTAAATTTCAACTAGTAATAGCGAATAATACACTCCTGGAAATTGAAATAAGAACACCGTGAATTCATTGCCACAGGAAGGGGAAACTTTATTGACACATTCATGGGGTCAGATACATCACATGATCACACTGACAGAACCACAGGCACATAGACACAGGCAACAGAGCATGCACAATGTTGGCACTAGTACAGTGTATATCCACCTTTCGCAGCAATGCAGGCTGCTATTCTCCCATGGAGACGATCGTAGAGATGCTGGATGTAGTCCTGTGGAACGGCTTGCCGTGCCATTTCCACCTGGCGCCTCAGTTGGACCAGCGTTCGTGCTGGACGTGCAGACCGCGTGAGACGACGCTTCATCCAGTCCCAAACATGCTCAATGGGGGACAGATCCGGATATCTTGCTGGCCAGGGTAGTTGAGTTACACCTTCTAGAGCACGTTGGGTGGCACGGGATACATGCGGACGTGCATTGTCCTGTTGGAACAGCAAGTTCCCTTGCGGTCTAGGAATGGTAGAACGATGGGTCCGATGACGATTTGGATGTACCGTGCACTATTCAGTGTCCCCTCGACGATCACCAGAGGTGTACGGCCAGTGTAGGAGATCGCTCCCCACACCATGATGCCGGGTGTTGGCCCTGTGTGCCTCGGTCGTATGCAGTCCTGATTGTGGCGCTCACCTGCACGGCGCCAAACACGCATACGACCATCATTGTAACCAAGGCAGAAGCGACTCTCATCGCTTAAGACGACACGTCTCCATTCGTCTCTCCATTCACGCCTGTCGCGACACCACTGGAGGCGGGCTGCACGATGTTGGGGCGTGAGCGGAAGACGGCCTAAACGGTGTGCGGGACCGCAGCCCAGATACATGGACACGGTTCCGAATGGTCCTCGCCAGTACCCCAGGAGCAACAGTGTCCCTAATTTGCTGGGAAGTGGCGGTGCGGTCCCCTACGGCACTGCGTAGGATCCTACGGTCTTGGCGTGCATCCATGCGTCGCTGCGGTCCGGTCCCAGGTCGACGGGCACGTGCACCTTCCGCCGACCACTGGCGACAACATCGATGTACTGTGGAGACCTCACGCCCCACGTGTTGAGCAATTCGGCGGTACGTCCACCCGGCCTCCCGCATGCCCACTATACGCCCTCGCTCAAAGTCCGTCAACTGCACATACGGTTCACGTCCACGCTGTCGCGGCATGCTACCAGTGTTAAAGACTGCGATGGAGCTCCGTATGCCACGGCAAACTGGCTGACACTGACGGCGGCGGTGCACAAATGCTGCGCAGCTAGCGCCATTCGACGGCCAACACCGCGGTTCCTGGTGTGTCCGCTGTGCCGTGCGTGTGATCATTGCTTGTACAGCCCTCTCGCAGTGTCCAGAGCAAGTATGGTGGGTCTGACACACCGGTGTCAATGTGTTCTTTTTTCCATTTCCAGGAGTGTATTTCGTGGTAATCAGTTCTCTTCTCGTTTTTGATACTTTCGATTACTTTCATCTTTCTGCAGCTGACTCTCAGTCCATATTCTGCGTCCATTATACTGCTCATTCCATTCAGAAGATCCCGTAATTCTTCTTCACTTCCACTGAGGATACCTATGTCATTTGCGAATCTTATCATTGATATCCTTTCGCCTTGAGTTTTAAGTCCACCCTGGAATCTTATTTATATTTCCATCATTGCCTCTTGGATGTGTAGGGGCAATAGACTACGCCAACGTTTTACATCATTTTTAGTCCGACCTATTCGTTCTTCGGTTTTCACTCTCATTTTTCCTATTGGCTCTTGAACATATTGTATGTACCCGTTCTTCCCTATAGGTTACTCATACATTTTTGAGAAACTGGAACTTCTTGCACCATTTTACACCGTTGAAGGCTCTTTCCAGAACAAGAAATGTTATGAACGTAACTTAACCTTTCTTTAGTCATGCATCCACTGTCGACGACAGTGTCACAAATACCTCTCTGGTGTCTTTACTTTTCCTAAAGCAAAACTGATCGTCATCTAATACATTCCTAAATTCATATTCCATTCTTCTATATGTTATTCTTGCCGTCAATTTGGATGACTCTTGGAATATTTGCAATTGTATGGATGATGTTTCTCCGGACGTCAGGTGGTATATCGACTGCCTCATGTATTCTACACATCAACGTGAACAGTCGTTTTGTTCACACATCCATGAATGATTTTAGAGATTCTGACATATTGTCTACGCCTCCTGCCTTATTCTATCTTAAGCCTTCCAGAGCACTGATTCTAGTAGTGGGTACCCTATCGCCTCCCTATCAACTCCTGTTTCTATCATATCATCAGATAAGTACTCCCTTCACACAGGCGTCAATGTTTTCTTTCTAAGTATCCGCTCTCTCCTCTGCATTTAACATTTGAATTTCCGTAGCACTTTTCATGCTCCTAAGCTTGCCTTTAATTTAATCGAAGGTTGTTTTGGCATTTCTAAATGCTAGGTCAGTCATTCACAAGATTTATTCTTGCAGCTGCCCTGCGGTCGATGGAAAGTCCACAACCGGGAAATTGGCATATATCAATGCGGTAATATCATTCGCGGAGAACTCTGTACTTTGTCAACGGTGTGACGCCTGTTGTAGGGTAGAACCGAAATGCAAAGGCAACTGTCATTCCCAAAGTCCAGAACCATATTGATTTGTGAGTCGGCAAGTTGAGACGACGTAACTATACGTCGAGACCCACTATACGTTTCGGGATTCATTTAAGGAAAACATGTGGATGTGTGACCCAACTTGATGCACCATTTACAGTGCAAAAAAAGTCCATTTAATAGCAGTTCTATCACAAGCCAACTAACTGTTACAAAGTTTCTTCCCACATTCATATCAATAATCAAGGTTTTGAAATAAATATCACAATGCATAAGGATATTTGCATTATACATAAAATTACAAAATGGTGCTCTAAAAACACGTCAACTGGGCAATATAATGATGGCCGGAATACAAACTGTTAACTAATTAAATAAACCTACGGTGACACCCTGCCCAGGCGACTAGCATCACAGCTGTAGGCTAATCCTACAACACAACTTAAATATAAGTTCAAAATTCAAGAAATGGCAAATAAAATACATTAAAACAGAAGGAAACAGTAATACTTAAGTGACTGACAACGAGGCTATTTCTCAGAAATCAAATGAAGTACTTAAATAGAATAACGGGCTCCTGTACACTATTGATGTGATGATGACAGTTAACATTTATCTTTTCAAGAAATCAGGAAAATCAGTTTCCAGTTTATCCAAAGATTTTGATGACTCACCCACAAAGGCCTTAAATTATTATAAACACAGAGTAAATTAAATATAAACGTAGGCTTCTGCGGCCATTGTTACAATTAATAAAACTTTTCAGTGTTTGTGTCCGCATTGTCAATAATATAAACTAACGACGTTTCGGTACCTATTACAGAGGGGCCACTTTCTGGGTGTTTTTGTTGACGGCTGAATTAGAAAACTTCTTTTCTCATACCTTTAGGCGTGGCTGATATCAAATTCTGATAGGCTATTTAGGATGAAGTGTAGGGATGTGAGACGTCTTTATTGGTGTTTTTATTATTTCTTTTCGTGGTGGAACATAGATGTTTCGATTGGTGTTTGTATTATTGCTTGCGACTGATGGATATCGGTGAATAGAAAACCACGTGACAGCTGTGACGTGGCGTAGTTTTCCTGCTCGAGGCTCGCCAATAGTATATGTGCCAGCGGCCGCGGCGGCCTCCAGCGCACATGTATGTGTCGCTTCACGTGAGCTATCGTCCCGTAGCACTGTAATTGCTGGCAGCCTTCTCTGTTCATGTTGTCCGCTCGCTTGGATATTTCTGTTGCTTCTCTAATCTTCCTTCTGGAATTAAAAGACTGTTTCTCCAGTATGCGAGCTCCACCAAAATCAATCCAGCCTACAGTCTAGCAAAGGAATTGGCTCTAAAGTTCCCCGAGCGGTTCTAGACACTTACGTCCGGACCGTGCAGCTGCTACGGTCGCAGGATCGAATCCTGCCTCAGGTATGGATGTGTGTGGTCTACTTAGGTTGGTTAGGTTTAAGTAGTTCTAAGTCTAGGGGACTGATGACCTCAGATATTAACTCCCATAGTGCTTAGAGCCATTCGAACCATTTGAACCAAAGCTTAGACTTTTGGTGGGCCATAAAGATTCGTAAGTTAAGGACTGAACCCGTTTTATGTAACTTTTAAAAGAAAAGTGTATCTCGGCTACGGGCATGATGGTTAGCATCGACGCGAAGTCTTTATTCACGAATATACCAGCACAATATACCACGAACATCTTTGAGGAACACATGGCACACAATATATTCGGTGTTGTGCGCCACTGTTTAACGACCATCTATTTCAGGTCGAAAGGGAAATATTATGAACAGGCATGTGGTGTAGCTATGGGCTCCCACCTCTCATCTACTGCAGCAGACATCTTCAAGGAAGCTTTTGAAGTAACTGCGCTCCAGGCCGGACCATTACGTCCATAATGTTGGCTCCGATACGTTGAAGATACTTTCGTTATCTGGTCGCATGGAGAGGGAGAGCTATGAATTTTCCACCAACGCCTCAAACTAGCAGCACAGCAGAATGCAATTCACTATGGACACGGAAATGAATGGGGTTCCGCCTTTATCGACGAGGAAGTTTACTGAAAGCCTGAGAATATAGAGTATATAGGAAGCCAACCAATACTGACAAGTACCTGCATTCCTCCTCTCACCATCACCCTACCCACTTAAAGAAACAGAATAAAAGATGTAAAAGATGTTCTTCGCACAACGGAAGATACTGTTGACAAACTACATGATGATGGAGTTTACGAAATCAGATTCTAATGTGGATTAGTATATGTAGGCGAGACGGGGAGACCAGCACACGAATATCTGAACGCAAATACACAACCGAGAAAGACAGCACACAAAGTCCGAGGTGGCAGAACATAACGATAAGTGTGTCAAACAGATTGATTTTGGTGAAGCTCGCGTACTTGAGAAACTGTCTCTTACTTTCAGAAGGAAGATTGGCAACAATAGAAACAGCCGGGCGAGCCGCCAACATGAACAGAGAAGGCTGCTACCGACTTCTGATGTCTTGGCTGCCAGCAATAACAGCGCTACGGGACGATAGCTCACGTGAAGCGACACGTACAGGCGTGCTGGAGACCGCAGCGGCCGCAGGCACGTATACTATTGGTGAGCCTCGGCCGGCTCTAGAAAGCAGGAAAACTACGTCACGTCATAGCTGCCGCATGGTTTGTCATTCACCGTTGCCTGCTTAGTTGGGTGGTAAAGTGCTCGCCTCCCATGCAAGCGGGACCTAACTCGGTTCCTGGCCGGGTTCGAGTTTTCGGGTTTTCTCCGCTCGGAGAGTGCGTGTTGTGTTGTTGTCATCATCATTTCATTCTCCTCGTCAGCACACGAGCTGCCCAGTGGCGTGTCGATTAAAGTAATATTTGCACTTGTCGCCTAAAATTCTCCGAATAGGGGCCTTCCGGTCAACAATGTCACACGCTCATTTCCATTTTTTTTTTCTATTTGCAGATTTCCATCAATCACAAGCTGTAATGCAAACACCAACCAAAACGTCTGGGTTCCACCAATGAAAAGAGATAATAACAACAATAAAGACTTCATACATCCCTCCGCTTCATCCTAAACAGCCTATTAGAATTTGATAACACCCATGCCCGCAGGTATGAAAAACGAAGTTTTCTAATTCATCCCTAAACAAAATCACCCTGAAGAATGCGCCTAGCAACAGGGACCACAACGTCGGTGGTTTTATATATACTGACAATGATTAGATTAGATTAGATTAATACTTGTTCCATAGATCATGAATACGACACTTCGTAATGATGTGGAACGTGTCAGGTTAATAAAAGATGTCTGTACAAGAAATTACATTACACAAAATATTGTTTGACACTAATGATTAAGTTTTTTTTAATTAGTTTATATCTAAAAATTCAGCCAATGAGTAGAAGGAGTTGTCATCTAGAAATTCTTTTAATTTATTTTTAAATATTAGTTGGCTATCTGTTAGGCTTTTGATGCTGTTTGGTAGGTGCCCAAAGACTTTTGTGGCAGCATAATTTACCCCTTTCTGTGCCAAAGTCACATTTAACCCTGCATAGTGAAGATCATCCTTTCTCCTGGTGTTATAGGTATGCACACTGCTATTACTTTTGAATTGGGTTGGATTATTATCAACAAATTTCATAAGGGAATATATATACTGTGAGGTTACTGTGAGGATCCCTAGATCCTTAAATAGATGTCTGCAGGATGACCCTGGGTGGGCTCCAGCAATTATTCTGATTACACGTTTTTATGCAATGAATACTTTTCTACTCAACGATGAATTACCCCAGAATATGATGCCATACGAAAGCAGTGAATGAAAGTAGGCATAGTAACCTAATTTACTGAGATTCTTATCACCAAAATTTGCAATAACC
The DNA here is from genome assembly GCF_023897955.1 of Schistocerca gregaria. Lineage (NCBI taxonomy): Eukaryota > Metazoa > Arthropoda > Insecta > Orthoptera > Acrididae > Schistocerca > Schistocerca gregaria. The sequence continues at coordinate 532,178,620 of NC_064923.1, forward strand.
CTAATAGCATACGTAGATGAACTCAGACGTTTCAGCAGACCATCAATGTGTTGCTTCCAGTTTAACCTCTCATCAATGGACACACCTAAAAATTTTTGAAAATTCTACCTTAGCTACAGACTTCTGTTCAAATTCTATATTTATTACTGGAGTTGTGCCATTTACTGTACGGAACTGTATATACTGTGTTTTATCAAAATTTAAAGAGAGTCCGTTTGCTGAGAACCACTTAATAATTTTGTGAAAAACATCATTTACAATTACATCACTTAGTTCTTGGTTTTTGGATGTTATTACTATACTTGTATCATCAGCAAAAAGAACTAACTTTGCATCTTCATCAATGTGGAATGGTAAGTCATTAATGTATATCAAGAACAGTAAAGGACCTAAGACCGAACCCTGTGGGACCCCGTGCCTGATAGCACCCCAGTTTGAGGAATCAGCTGTTGTTTTAACATTACACGAACCACTTATTTCAACTTTCTGCATTCTTCCAGTTAAGTATGAATCAAACCATTTGTGCACTGCCCCATTCAAACCATAATGATTTAGCTTATCTAAAAGAATTCCATGATTTACACAATCAAAGGCCTTTGAGAGATCACAAAAAATACCAATGGGTGATGTTCGGTTATTCAGAGTATTTAATATTTGATCAGTGAAAGCATATATAGCATTTTCTGTTGAAAAGCCTTTCTGAAAACCAAACTGACATTTTGTTAGTACTTTATTTTTACAAATATGGGAGGCTACTCTTGAATACATTACTTTCTCAAAAATTTTTGATAGAGCTGTCAGAAGAGAGATTGGGCGGTAGTTGTTGACATCCGACGTATCCCCCTTTTTATGCAATGGTTTTACAATGGCATATTTCAGTCTATCAGGGAAAACACCCTGCTCCAAAGAGCTATTACATACGTGGCTGAGAATCCTACTTATCTGTGGGGAACAAGCTTTAAGTACTTTGCTGGAAATGCCATCTATGATCACACACCGAGAAAAATTTTATTGGAACTGAATAAATTACTTCTCGAGGACCATCAAAGTCAAGTCGTAATCCAGCGACACACCCGCCATAGCTCGGTACCAAAAGATTGACAGTAAACTACTCAACCTGAGGCTGGAACGGGAGATCCGCAGAAGGGCGTATCAGAAGCCAACACCTACGACATCTGCAATAACGGAACGGCTGCCGAAACAGAAGGTAAAGGCATCCCTGCCCCGGACAAGCAGAACTGGAACACATCAGTCAAATTGGTTCAAATGGCCCTCAGCACTATGGGACTTAACATCTATGGTGATCAGTCCCCTAGAACTTAGAACTACTTAAACCTAACTAACCTAAGGACAGCACACAACACCCAGTCATCACGAGGCAGAGAAAATCCCTGACCGCCGGGAATCGAACCCGGGAATACGGACGCGGTAAGTGAGAACGCTACAGCACGACCACGAGCTGATACAAAGCAATCAACATATTCCAAACAATAAACAGTAAGCAAGTGTGATGGGAATTAACATACGAAAAATTAAAGATTTGTTTCAAGGAAATCAACTTTTAAAGCTTTAGCTCGCTGATAAACACTCCAAGTCAAACTTCCTAGCAATAACGAGAAAAAATATGCAGTACATAGCAATTTAATTGAATAATTACATAATAATTCAAACAAGATTACATAAGGTAAGGTATACCTTTAACACAGCCTCTTAGGGACAAATAGAACGCTGTAATTTCATACGCACCAATTGCCATATGTCTGGCTAAAGCGTACACCTACAGCATGAACTGTTCCTCAACATTGAGGGAGAGAGTGTGCAAGCACAAACACGCACACACACATCACCCCGACAACAAACATAAATCACAATCAGTAGTATCAGTGGTAACAAAAAGTAATTTCATTGTTAACACTCTGCATAGAGTCTTGGCGCTTATAGCAACTTCCAGATTGATACACACAGCCCGAGAATGGTTCACTGAAAGGCATAAAGGAACCGGAGTCCTGGCCAGCTCACACCGAGGCAGAATTAAAAATCTTCAGGTACAGACGTCATAAGTTACTTCAAATATTGGTTCAAATGGCTCTGAGCACTATGGGACTCAACAGCTGTGGTTATCAGTCCCCTAGAACTTAGAACTACTGAAACATAAATAACCTAAGGACATCACACACATCCATGCCAGAGACAGGATTCGAACCTGTGACCGTAGCAGTCGCACGGTTCCGGACTGTTCGCCTAGAAACGCGAGACCAACGCGGCCGGCTATTCCAAATACTATTTCATAAGTTATTTCAAATAAATACCAAGGAGGCCAATAGCTTCACAACTCCAGATAGGTATCTGATGATACTGCTCTCCTGCTCATAGCTGGTAACAATTTGTTAAATACATCTCGGCGTATTTAACACCCCACAATTAACGGAATGCACATCATAACCAAGTTGCAAGCAAGAGAGCCGCAACTTGCCCGCTAAGCTTGCCGGTAGCAACGGCCAAAGCTGCAGGTAAAAGCGGGTCCCCTTGTCCCAGTGGCCAACGGTTCCAACTCGCTGCGGTTGCCATGTCGCCGAATACTCAAGCACACCCTATCAGCTCTCTGTACCATACACCACTCACTAAGACACAGCACCAGAGGGAATACATAACCAAGACAAGATAGAACTCGAGCAGAAGTGGCGTCAGTACGACTGCGCCACAGGATGTCACGGCCCATATGTAACATCGCGAGCATTGCATGCGACGACCATCATTGGTTCTGCCAAATGGAACTGTGCCTGTAAACGGATTTTTGGACCACCGAACTTTCCGAAGTGGGGACTGGTGAAAGCCGACAGCCTTCATTAAGCATAACCATTGTACGTGCTTCTGCAACCGATCTTCTGCACATTGGTGGAACATACGTGCTTTACAAGAAGAGAGAGTAATGGCCTGACGCCTCGGATCTCGAGAATGAATGAATTCCTCTACACTCCGACATTCCGAAATACGTTATGTGGCGACAACTTTGATGGATGAAGTGAGACAGTAGTTATCGGACAAGTATTGGGATACCATCAGCAACACTCTTGTTGTATACAGCTTACCCAGCTGACAGAGTTTTTCCGACAGCCTTCTGTTTCGTAGCTGTTAGTCGAAGCGAGATAGATCCTTCCGACGCTTATTTTTTATTTCTCTCCGTAAATCAGTTGAATAAGGGGGTTCTTGCAACTAGTCCTCCTGAAAATGTATTGATCAATGATAAAAAAATATAATACATTTCCTGGAAATGTATTACACTCGAGTTCAAGCCAACTCGAGCCATATAGCAACCATATAACTTCTCGTTCTCCGTGAAAGAGCTTTATTGAGTATTGTTTGCTGCACCTGACATATCCTTACATAAGGATAGGCTCCATAACTGTATTTTGTGGCATCTCTGGGTGTTAGGGTAATTACCCGAATCTGAAAGAAAGGCCATTTAATCCCCTAAAGAAACATGGTAAAAACTGCACGTGTACGAATAGCTACCACAGTGTTTCTCTCCGAGTGCGTAAACCTCAGCGTGAGTGAAACCCCCATCTTTTCTCGATTTATGCAGTTGCTTCCCTTGCACATTTTTCGTGACGGGAAACGGGAATCGTGACGGTGACAAAAAAAGTTACATCAACCACACACTACAAGGTAGCTTGCATAGCACAGATACATAATACATAGAAATCCTTATTGGCTTTACTGTGAATAGAAGCATTCTGAGTTTTATTTTAATTAAGATTTCAGTGTCTTTCAAGATAATATCTTAAATACGGTACTAACAGTATTGCATACACGGAAAAAATCTCCAGTAGTGATATTGTGGTGGGTGACACATATTTTGGGCTCTTCTTCCAGCTTTGTCGATAGTTCAAGCCATCTACAGCTGACTTAGGCAAATACACTAAAAAACCAGAGAAACTGGTACACCAGGCTAGTATCTTGTAGGGCACTCGCGAGCATGAAGAAGTGCCGGAACTCGATGTGGCATGGACTCCACTAATGTCTGAAGTAATGCTGGGGTAACTTGAGACCATGAGTCCTGCACGGCTGTTCATAAACGCGTAAGAGTACGAGTGGGTGGAGATCTCTTCAGAACAGCACGTTGCAACGGATCCACGATATGCTCAATATGTTCATGTCTGCCGAGTTTGGCGGCTGGGGGAAGTGTTTAAACTCACAAGAGTGTTTCTGGAGATACTCTGTAGCAGTTCTGAACTTGTGCGGTGTCACGTTGTCCTATCGGAATCCCCAAGTCCGTCGGAATGCACAATGGACATGAATGGATGTAGGTGATCAGACAGACTTATCAGGAGTTCCATGTCATGCAATTGCACACGCCCCAAACCATTATAGAGCCTCAACAGTTTGAACAGTCTCCTGCTGTCATGCAGGGTCTATGGATTCATGAGGCTGTCACCATACCCGTACTTGCCCATCCACTCGATCCAATCAGAAACGAGGCTCGCCCGACAAGACAAAGTGTTTCCAGTCATCAAGAGCGCAATGTCGGTGTTCACGGGCCCATGAGAGGCGTAAATCTTTGTGTCGTGCAGTCGTTAAGCGTACACGCTGATGATGATTCGTTGAATGGTTCGCACGCTGACATTTATTGATGGTGCAGCACTGAAATCTGCAACAATTTGCGGAAGGGTTGCACTCCTGTCACATTCAACGATTGTCTTCAGTCGTCACTGTTCCTGCCTTGTAGGACCTTTTTATGGCCGCAGCAATGTCGGAGATTTGATGTCTGGAAATTTACGGAGATGGGACCTGGATAAACTGAAAGAACCAGAGGTTGTACAGAGTATCAGGGAGAGCATAAGGGAGCAATTGACAGGAATGGGGGAAAGAAATACAGTAGAAGAAGGATGGGTAGCTTTGAGGGATGAAGTAGTGAAGGCAGCAGAGGATCAAGTAGGTAAAAAGACAAGGGCTAGTAGAAATCCTTGGGTAACAGAAGAAATATTGAATTTAATTGATTAAAGGAGAAAATATAAAAATGCAGTAAATGAAACAGGCAAGAAGGAATACAGACGTCTCAAAAACGAGATCGACAGGAAGTGCAAAATGGCTAAGCAGGGATGGCTAGAGGACAAATGCAAGGATGTAGAGGCTTATCTCACTAGGGGTAAGATAGATACTGCCTACAGGAAAATTAAAGAGACCTTTAGAGATAAGAGAATCACTTGTATGAACATCAAGAGCTCAGATGGAAAGCCAGTTGTAAGCAAAGAAGAGAAAGCAGAAAGGTGGAAGTAGTATATAGAGGGTCTATACAAGGGCGATGTACTTGAGGACAATATTATGGAATTGGAAGAAAATGTAGATGAAGATGAAATGGGAGATACGATACTGCGTGTAGAGTTTGACAGAGCACTGAAAGAACTGAGTCGAAACAAGGCCCCCGGAGTAGACAACATTCCATTGGAACTACTGACAGCCTTGGGAGAGACAGTCCTGACAAAACTGTACCATATGGTGAGCAAGATATATGAGCCAGGCGAAATACCCTTAGACTTCAAGAAGAATATAATAATTCCAATACCAAAGAAAGCAGGCGTTGACAGATGTGAAAATTACCGAACTATCAGTTTAATAAGTCACAGCTGCATAATACTATCGCGAATTCTGTACAGACGAATGGAAAAAACTAGTAGAAGCCGACCTCGGGGAAGATCAGTTTGGATTCCGTAGAAATGTTGGAACACGTGAGGCAGAACTGACTGTACGACTTATATTAGAAGCTAGATTAAGGAAGGGAAAACCTACGTTTCTAGCATTTGTAGACTTAGAGAAAGCTTTTGACAATGTTGACTGGAATACTCTCTTTCAAATTCTGAAGGTGGCAGGGGTAAAATACAGGGAGTGAAAGGCTATTTACAATTTGTACAGAAACCAGATGGCAGTTATAAGAGTCGAGGGACATGAAAAGAAAGCAGTGGCTGGGAAGGGATTAAGACATTGTAGCAGCCTCTTCCCGATGTTATTCAATCTGTATATTGAGCAAGCAGTAAAGGAAACAAAAGAAAAATTTGGAGTAGGTATTAAAATCCATGGAGAAGAAATAAAAACTTTGAGGTCCGCCGATGACATCGTAATTCTGTCAGAGACAGCAAAGGACTTGGAAGAGCAGTTGGACGGAATGGATAGTGTCTTGAAAGGAGGATATAAAATGAACATCAACAAAAACAAAACGAGGATAATGGAAGGTAGTCGAATTAAGTCGGGTGATGCTGAAGGAATTAGATTAGGAAATGAGACACTTAAAGCAGTAAAGGAGTTTTGCTATTTGGGGAGCAAAATAACTGATGATAGTCGAAGTAGAGAGGATATAAAATGTAGACTGGGAATGGCAAGGAAAGCGTTTCTGAAGAAGAGAAATTTGTTAACATCGAGTATAGATTTAAGTGTGAGGAAGTCATTTCTGAAAGTATTTGTATGAAGTGTAGCCATGTACGGAAGTGAAACATGGACGATAGATAGTTTAGACAAGAAGAGAATAGAAGCTTCCGTAATGTGGTGCTACAGAAGAATGCTGAAGATTAAATGGGTAGATCACATAACTAATGAGGAAGTATTGAATAGGATTGGGAAGAAGAGAAGTTTGTGGCACAACTTGACCAGAAGAAGGGATCGGTTGGTAGGACATGTTCTGAGGCATCAAGGGATCACCAATTTAGTATTGGAGGGCAGCGTGGAGGGTAAAAATCGTAGAGGTAGACCAAGAGATGAATACACGAAGCAGATTCAGAAGGATGTAGATTGCAGTCGGTACTGGGAGATGAAGAAGCTTGCACAGGACAGACTAGCATGGAGAGCTGCATCAAACCAGTCTCAGGACTGAAGACCACCACAACAACAACAATCTTACCGAATCCCTGATATTGATGGTACACTCGTTAAATGGTCATACGGAAAAAAGCCCACTTCGTCGCTACCTCGGAGATGCTGTCTATCATCGCTTGTGCGCCTGCTATAACACCCCGTTCAATATCACTTAAATATTGATAAACTGCCATTTTAGCAGCAGTAACTGATCTAACAACTGCCCCAGACATTTGCTGTCTTATACCGGCGTTATGCCCGCTACTACATAGTCTGCCTGTTTACATATATCCGTATCTGGATACGCATGCCTGTACCAGTTTCTTTGGAGATTCAGTGTAGTATGGTGACGGAGTGGGCGATTAAAACAAACTATAAATTTTCGAATGAGAAATCCTGAATCGTTCTTGCTATCTTTAAATGTGCCTGAATTGAGATTAAAGCACACGTAATGGAACTTTAAAAACTCGGTGAGCTATTGGGGTTCGATATGGACGAATAGCTTACTTAATTTGCTCACTTTATTTGGAAGCAAGGTCTCTGAATACACTAAATAGTTATGGAAATCTTGGAAGCTGTATTTGGGGATCTGATCGAATTTGTATGCTCCAGCTGTATTCAACCTTCGTAGCCCTCCAGCTCCTCTTTGGATGTGTTATTTATCGGCTGGCCTGAACGTCATATTTAAAAAATATTTCACTCTGTTCGCAAAGAGGGAATTAGGCCGGTCACTGCGGTTTTTGGTCCCGCTTCATTCTTCGGTTCTGAAAACAAGGACTACTAATGAAGTGCTAGATGACAATTAAGAAGTGAAAGAGAATACGTCGGAAGCACTATAGCCTAAACAGTTTCAAGGAACTTAAACCAAAACAGCCTTGGAGAACGGTTCAACAAGAATAGATGTCAGAGAAAATGTATTAGAACTGAAACTGCAGTCATGGATTGTAGATCTTTTACTAGTTTTAATAGAGAACATACATAAAAATGTTAAAATTCAACGGCTATATCATACCATGTGGTGCAGTGATTAGATATTAAAAGTATGGTTTGTCAAAACGGAACTTCAAGTGAGAAAATATGTCAATTTTAGTCTAAGAAACTTCTGTCTTAAATTATAAAAACTATCTGCGCTCACAAAACGAATACATATCCATATATTTATAAATATCAGCAGGACCCCTAAGACCGCATAGCCTACAGATAGATATCGGGAATGAAATTTACGAAACTCCTGGAATTTCCATTACAGTTTTATAAAAGGAAGAATTACGCTTGCGAAGAAATAAAGAGCAAAAGATATAAAAATTACCAAAAAATCGTCCTATCAACACATGAGTTTAAGCCAAAAGATTTTCATCAGAGAAAAAGGATATATGACATTGAAGTAGGACTAGTATGATATTAAGAGAAATAGGGCCATTCACTGACCATTTTAACCGTGTGTACAAGCTATTTTAAAGAAATGGTTATTAAATATAGGGATAAAAGAATGACTAAATCTATTCACATGAAGCAGATTGCAACTGTTTGACATTGATGGATTGATGAAAACAGTCAAAATTAAGGAAGTAGTGATATGTAGCTTCTCACTCTCTTCATTATCATTCAAGTTGTGTACCAGTCAGACAATTGGGGAAGCAAGGGACTATGTTTACGTGAAAAGCGTCATGGACATAAAATCCGCAGGATAGGAATCACATATGGTATGACTGTATGTAACAGAAGTAATCTGTGCATTTACGCACAGTTAGTATCTAACGTGGAAGCGTCTGACGAAGACGGTTTGGTATCATAATACGAGATGCTTCATTTTCAACCAAAACACACAGAGTTCGGTATCCACTCAGCCGTTGACAACACTAATATGTCTACTAAATAAATGTTGCTCCCTACAAAAATGTTTAGAACTTCATATCAACGATGGATATGTCTATAATACGTTCCTAGAGGCAGTCAGACCAATGACGATCCTGATGGCATGACTGATAGTAAGGGAGGACATAACATAACTGAATACAAAGAAACGTAAAAATTTCTCCCCACTAAAACCCATACGAATTAGCTAAGAAACACTCAAATAACACTTCGAAACAAAGTGAATCACAGTTTACACAAGTATTAAATCACTGAGCACTCACATTTTTATTACAATGCACAGAAGCCACATTATCCAGAAGCAGCTATTTGGAAGATCATGTATAAATTCCTTCACAAAAAAGCTGTAGTTCAAAATGGTTCAAATGGCTCTGAGCACTATGGGACTTAACTTCTGAGGTCATCAGTCCCCTAGAACTTAGAACTACTTAAACCTAACAAACATAAGGACATCACACACATCCATGCCCGCGGCAGGATTCGAAACTGCGACCGTAGCGGTCGTAAGGTTTCATACTTTAGCACCTAGAACTGCTCGGCCACCCCGGCCGGCATTGCTGTAGTACGCACATACTACGTTCCAAAGATTACTCATAAACAGTTGCATAATTATATTGCCGAAACATCGTGACTCAGCCACAATTACTGACATTTGATTAGCATAGTGCTGCGTTAACCAATGCATACGTACGGATATGTCCAAGCATAATAATCATCTGCAAACTCTCGTATTTAATTATCATTAGGGTTTGTTTTCAATAGACGATAAAAAATTGCTCAGCACTGTTGTTGCACGTCTGTCTATATCTGTCACACAATTGTCTCTTATTTCGTATAACATGTACGTAGCAAAATAAGCACAGGTGTCACAGAATACTAGCGTCTACAAATTTTTAGAAATGCATTGTATCGAAAGCCAAGGCAATGTTCAAGGTGTGTGTTTGATCCAGTACCGATAAAATATTCTAATGGGCAGCCTAGAACACATGGAGACCTTAATAATTGCCATTCATGCTGCCTATACAAAAGTACAAGTGAACATGATTTGGAAATCGATGTAAGTTTTGAGACTGGAGAAATGCAAATCCCAATAAATGTATTAACTTATAGTTTGTTCAGTGTTTAAGCTAAGTTTCTTACTTATGTAGATGTTTTTCATTTGAACCGCTGGTATTAGTTCTCATAAATTTTTAATTGGGTTGTTCATACCAATAAACAAGGAGAGTTATGTCTCGAGTTGTTCGTGGATGATACTTTCGTTTAGGTAGATGATTCCCTTTGCAATGAAATGTTATCAGCAAAGCGAGCCTGAAAAAGTACCAGAATCTTAATTTATAAAACGACATCATCCTAGTATTTTCATCAATATATCTAGTCTTGCAACAAGTTGATAAAGTATTTTGACGAGCAGAATGTAATAAATTTGATGGGATACCGAAACAGACTAGTAGTGGGCCCTCTAGTAGCCCTCAGTTTGAATTGTTTCTGTCATTTATCAGTGATTCACTTAGTAAAAATACGATCACTTTTTTATTAGTGCTAGATTTCTCACGTTCGTCACAAAATTAGGGATAGATAATCTGGTATGTTGATTGATTTGGGGGACAGAATCAAACAGCGATTTTTTCGGTCCCTTCAGATTAGGGAATGATAGGGAAGAAAGTCGGCCGAGCTCTTTCAGAGGAACCGCCCTAGCATCTGCCTGAAGCGATCCAGGGAAATCACGGAAAAACTAAATCAGGTTGGCAGGACGAAGGTTTGAACCGTCGTCCTCCCAAATGCCAGGCCTATGTGGTAACCACTGCCTTGCCTCGCTCGGTATAAAATCTGGAAATGTGTTGCAATAGTGGAAAAAGCGTCTTTGCCTATGTGCTGCAAAGAGAAGTGAACATTTCTAAGAGATCCTTTAACTTGATCTAGTTGTTTATATATAGTTTCAAACTTACTGCCAAAACTATAAGTAGTCATATCAGCTCATTGTGAGTTTCATTGTTAGTGTTAACAGCTAGATCGAATCGTCAGACCTTAATAAGACAATAACTGGATGACAGGCACAATAGAGTCAGCGGCAGATGCAGCGGCTGGCATGCTTCAGCGGAAATACAACGAAGTAATTAAAGACCGATCCCAAGGGTCGTATCCTTCGCAACCCATTCTGGTGTCTCCAATCCCTGTCTACCTCGTCTCTCCCCCCCCCCCCCCCCCCCCCCTCACTCTCTCTCTCACTTCTTTCTCTTTCTTTCTCTCTCCATCTCCCGGTAAAGGAAACAAAACGAAACGAAACGGCGACAGTCGCCTTTCCTCGTAATCCAATCCTGCCCGAGATTAACAACACCGCTATCCCAGGCACAAAACACAACACCTTGCACTAAAGGCGGTCCAGCTCCAGGTCAAGTTGTCTCGAAAAATGGTGGCGTATCTCAGTTGCGGGCGGCTGTTTTTGCCTTCCAACAGAGTTGAGGACTAATTTATACGTCATGTGGTATTTCAAGTCATCTCCTGTCAGGAGCTACCACTATGTCCTTTGGAGAAAGGTGCGTTCATAGCTATGCTGATTATTTTAAATTGGTTTCTGTGGTGGTATAGTACACAAATTAGTAGTTGAACATAACTATCTCATGCTGATGAAGTACTTCCAGCAACTTAAATAACGTCTGTACAAGAAATTTCGAAAACATAATAATAAGAATTAAAAATTCCTCAGTTACTGATATACTTGGAAGTGGTTCGGCGATACCACTGACAGTGCATTTACCACAGCCTTTACAGTATGTACTATGTCACGTGCATGTATACGGGTATGTATAAATCATAGATTAGGGCCACATAATTTGGTTTGGTAAAATATGAACTTTACTGCTCATCATTATCACTAACAACATCATTAATGCCAATTTGTTCAGATTATGGAACAGGTGGCCCTGCATGATTGATATTTTGAAGGACATTTTTGTAACATTCAGACTAGATTTCGCAGGCGTTGAAGATGGAAAGTAAAACTCTCTCGTTTTGGCATTGGAAATTAAATTAGTTGTGCCACAACCAAACTTAATGAAACTTTAATAGTGAACGTCGACTTACGGCTGATATTCGACTACTAAGATGCTGCATTATAATGTCAAATTAATCAGCGTACAACCAAATCTTCGAATGTCCCAAGTCCTCATCCTATCACTTCTTCTTGCAACAAATCGATTGTAATTGAATCTAATATCTCGGTAAAGTGTCTATTTCACAAACACACCCTAATGACCGGGTGTGAATTAGTGAAAACTCCTTTCTTTCACGTAATGAAGTACCTTATGGCTACGTTTAACCAACTTCTTAGCATACAAGCCGTTACTCTCAACAAATTGCCGCTTCGTCGACCGATAGTGTGAAATCGGAGCTTGAACTTGGGTCTGCAGCAGGTACTAGTCTGTTACCGCCACAAGCGATTTACGAAATTGTTCAGTCCTATTTCACCCAACTGGGTATAGCGATTTGTTTAAAATCTACAAGCATGTCATGAATCACAAATTTGTGAGTGTTTATCTGTATATAACTCATACTATATAAATAACTCTTACTGTATAAATTTATTGTGTTTAAGATGATTACTATACTATTTGTATCCAAAGTGTGAAATGGGTCTACACCACGCGTGAATATTTTAGTTCACTGGCCACCTTCATTATTCTTTAGGTAATTTAATTCTGTCCATGTAATCAAAAGCTGTTTTGTTAGAAGAGCTGGTAGTAACTTAACTCATGGATATCCCTCTGAAATAAATAATTAATAGGAAAAACTGGTAGCCAACTCAGAAGAGAAAAAGTTTACTTATATAGTGGGATATTTACTCATTGTTATGGAACCAAATATCTTCTACAGAAGTGAAGTTACCTGAAACAAGAAGTGTGCATACTCTACACTTCTAACATAGCACTGTGGTCACCATGTTTTAGTCCTCTGAGACTGAATAATTATGCTTGCTAATTATTAAGAAGTTGTAAAAGTATTTCAAGCAAATTTACTATTCACAAGCAAAACCACTGGTACATATCAAATAGTAGCTTCTTGAGCTAGTGAACTCTGAAAACTTTTACAACGGTCCAATAAAGTCATAACATTTAGATGTGGTAGACGCAATCGTAAATATGACTCAAAACTTTGGATATGTAGTGACATGAAAAGCAGAAAAGCGAAATGTCTTGCTAAATGAGCATTAGAAGCTACTGACACTATAAATGACCATATTGATAAAATTTAGGACGTTAAACGCATGCTTGTATATCATTGAATTACAGCGCACACTTCTACGTCACCATTTGTTCAAGTTGCTGAGTTATCAAAAATTGTGGCGGAAAATTAATTTATACCAGTTCTTTAAGTCTCTGACCATCTGATGAGTTGGAAAGGCTCCTGCTGCTACTTTTGCTCAAATACTCTAACAATGATTATGACCGTGAAATATTCCATTCATCTACTATCAAATCACAAAGACCATGTCGCATGTACACCCAATAGCCACAACACAATATATCCGAACAGACGCTTGTTAGGCACTTTTGTAAATTCACGTCATGTGTGGACACCAGGTCCTCATCTGCACTCAATACTTCCCTGTTGCAACATTGCCGGAAGATTAATATCGATACTTCGTTAATTATATCTTTGGTCCTAAACTTTTTAATTTTTATGGTGTTTAAAAGTCAAATAAGGCTTTAATGATACAAATAGGAATATTGTGAATCATTTGTTGTGGAGTGATTAATATAGTGTTTGATTGCTGTCTCTTTTGACAAACATGTTTCCTCGCCAATTACTGACGTCGAAAATTCAGTTCTGATGTTTCTACGAGTAAATATTTACATCCATCGATTTGTGAAGCATGGCTTTGATTGAATCGTTTTCCTGTCAATTTCCAGATAGTGGAGGGGAGGGGATGGGGCATGGGGTGGGGTGTAAGGGGGGGGGGGGGGGGAAGGCCAGTAGAGTGGTTGTGTTGTGAACTAGGTCAGTTTGTCTCTGAATTTCAAGGTGAACACACAAAATTTCATATTCCCGCCAGTAATTTTGGATTTCCCATCATTTCATTAATTTCCCTCCAAAACTTGTGTTTCCTGTCGTTTCCAGGGGTGGAGATGGGGAGGTTAGGGGAATGGGAACAGACACACGTGCCAGCAGGGTAAAACCCATAACACCGCCATGTTTTGGGCGGCTTACATTACAATGTAGGGTCTCCCCTTCTGTGGGCTACCCACACTAACAAACTGTCCTCTTGTCAACTTTATCCCACTACACACATTGTCGACTTTATCCCACTACACACATTATCTTCTCCTGCGAAGAAAGTCCGTTAGAAAGCTTGTTGAGGATTTAAAATGTCATCTGAAATATGACAGTTAACTTTCTGTAAATCAGTGAAGTTTTGGGAAATGTATAGGAATCCTCCAAAATCACTTTTTGTGCACTTTGAAATTATACAGGCATTCAGCAAATTGCATGACTTTACAGCTGCAGTTATTGACATGAAGAGTACTTATGAGAAAGTTTAAATCCAGATTCTGTTTAAAAATAGTAATGTGCCGGCAGCTGTGGCCGAGCGGTTCTAGGCGCTTCAATCCGGAACCGCGCTGCTGCTACAGTCGCAGGTTCGAATTCTGCCTCGGGCATGGATGTAAGTGATATCCTTAGGTTAGTTAGGTTCAAGTAGTTCTATGTCTAGGGGACTAATGACCTCAGATGTTAAGTTGCATATTGCTTAGAGCCATTTGAACCATATGAATAATAAATGCATGCGTATTACAAGCGATTTTGTGTTTGACTCTCAAATCTGCCTCAGGATCATGTAATCAGTTAGTTAAAAAACTTTCGACAGTAAGTTAATTGTAAAAATATAAATGTAAGGATGGTGATTTTAATGCTTCAGTTCTTCTCTGTAGTATTCCTACGTTTGAGTACAATGCACAGAGCGTTCACACAGCGATGTGAAATTGATAGGAAAGTCCTCCTGTGGGATGTTGTTCAAATCTCGCGTCAGAGTCACATCTTCTTCAATTATTATTGTAATCCTAGCTTCAATCTTTAGGCGAGATATGGCGGCTTCCACAAGCCATTAAAACTTTCCAGAGCGCTAATAGTCTATGCCTTTTCTATAGACATTAAGATCTTGAATATCTCTGCCTAGTACCAGACAAGATTTTTACGCAGTAAACCACTGGACTGAAGTCAATGAACTGAGTATTTCATCTACAAAATGTTCTGTAGTTCACCACGTCCTCTGAAGGATATGACCAACTAAATGAAATATCACCAAGATGAAAATTTGAGATGTGGTATTTGGTATGCGTGTAACATGGAAATATCGTATATCTAAGATAATCAGAGAAATGGAACAGAATTAAAGCTACGACCATTTTTACTGGAACTTGTAGGGGTGTGGATTTCCTAGTCGGTTATGTGCTAGACGATCATCTTCTTAACCACCGATTAAAAATGCGTCTTTCATCACACCATTGCCTAACGTGCACATCAGACACTTCACACGGTACAACTTCGATGCCTGCGGGATCCATTGGTTCAATGCGAACGACTCGTAGAAATTGATGTAAGTGTTTGCTGTGTACTATGTGTTCAACGGATGAGATTTCTATGCTGGAGAAGGAGGAGTTTAAGGGGTATATTAACCATATTCATGTAATTGAGGACTGTGTCCATAGCCACCTGTATGATTCTTCGAAAGTGATGATTTTTGGTGATTGTATGAAGACAAATATGCTTCATCAAACAATGAAGATGCAGCAGGATGGGCCTAAGCTACACTTCGCGACTAGTGCTAATAAAAGCGTGTGCTGTACCTATAGATTATTCAATAAATGTACAGTCAGTCTTCCAAAGTGCAAGAGGCGAAACGCTCATCTGCTCTGATGCAAGCATCCACTTGTACAATTGAAGAAATGCTGGTGATGAGCAGCAATGACTTTAGTAAGTGTACCACGCGCAAGCACACAGCTGAGGACTGTATCCATAGCCTCCTACAGAATGAATTGAAAGGATAGATAGTGGATGAATCTGGGATTAATGCAGCGGGATGGGATCAGGGCGGATTTCAGAACTCAGCAGTGTGGGATCCGCACCAGGTAGGGTTGATAGAAGAGATAGAGAAGATCCAACGGAGAGCAGCGCGCTTCGTTACAGGATCATTTAGTAATTGCGAAAGCGTTACGGAGATGATAGATAAACTCCAGTGGAAGACTCTGCAGGAGAGACGCTCAGTAGCTCGGTACGGGCTTTTGTTAAAGTTTCGAGAACATACCTTCACCGAAGAGTCAAGCAGTATATTGCTCCCTCCTACGTATATCCCGCGAAGAGACCATGAGGATAAAATCAGAGAGATTAGAGCCCACACAGAAGCATACCGACAATCCTTCTTTCCACGTACAATACGAGACTGGAATAGAAGGGACATCCATAGAGGTACTCAGGGTACCCTCCGCGACACACCGTCAGGTGGCTTGCGGAGTATGGATGTAGATGTAGATGTAGATGCAGATAGGTGCTTGTGACAGGACTTCGCCCTATTCCACAGTCAACAATAGGAGTTCACCTTGAGATTCGACCAGCTGACCTAGTTCATAATATTGTCACCAGAGAGGGCTGTTGTTCCCTCACACTACATCCCTCTCCAGCAAACAAAATCGCCGGAATGCTATATATGGTCATGTGATTGTTATGTAGAGGCTATAAGGCAAATGCAATAGCTCACCAGTCTGGAAGAAAAAGAGCTATTAAGCGTCGCCAACCGCAGTCGAGATCGTGCAGCACACCTCAAGAGCAGAATAGAAAGAACCCTGAAAGTAAGTACATATGGATTTATCTAGCTTCACTTTAATTTCATTTTATTTTATTCAACACCATTCTCGTTGTTTGTGTGGATGCTTATTGGTTCTTCTTCTCTGTTCAGCAGTGATCTCCAACATGTCCAGGGCAATAACAGCAACGACGAAAAATTTTCCAGGGCCTACAGTGACCTACAACCTGTCGGGGCCAGCATTAGAGTCAGTGCCGTAGGATCCCACTACGCACCTGGTCAGCATGCTGGAACGGGACAACGGTGTCCTCTGATGATTCCTGTAATGGGGCTGCTGTCTATACCACTAAATGGTCTCTGTAACGGAGACACATAGCACGTCCCTGACGGTACAGGACACTTGTAGGTGCTGACATACGAGCCATCTCAAAGGTTCCCGTGCCAGCGCAAGCAGAAGGAGGAGAAGATATTGTAGATGATAATCCAGCTTCTCAAAATAGTGCTCTAATTATTTCTATTCAACATATAATTTAACATCTACGGGATGAATACGTTTAATTATCGGTGTACTAGGAGGTATTGCAGCCAATGACTTTCTTTTTGTGTGTTACTGGTTTGATGCAGCCCACCATGAATTCCGCTACTGTGCCAAACTCTTCCTCTCAGAGTATCACTTGCAACCTATGCTCTCAACTATTTCCTGGATAAATTCCAGACTTTGTCTTTCCCTACAGTTCTAGCCCTCTAGAGCTTCCTCTAGTGCTCCCTGATGTCATAACAGATGTCTTTTCATCCTGTCCCTTCTCCTTTTAATTTTTTTTTGTTCCTCTCCTCTCCGATTCTGTACATAACCTCCACATTCCTTACTTTATCAGTCCTCCTAATTTTCAGCATCTGTCTGTAGCTACACATCTCAAATGCTACGATTCTCTTCTCTTCCGGTTTCCCCTTAGTCCATGTTTCACTGTGATACAATTCTGTGCCCAAAGCGTGTATTCTCAGAAACTTCTTCCTAAAATTAAGGCCTATGTTTGACACTAGTAACTAATTGTGGTCAGAAAAGTCCTTTTTGCCAGTGCTTGTCTGTTTTTGATGTCCCCCTTGCTCTGTCCATCATTATTTATTGTGCTGCCTAGGTAGCAGAAACCCTTGACTTCAACTATTTCGCTGTTCTCGTTTATTGTAAGAAAAATAGGGGTGTGCTATAGGGAGAGACGGGTATTATGCCGTATGTACAAGATCCAAAAGCCAATGGTAATAGAGGACGACCAATGGAATAAACCGGAAAAAGTAAAGCCAAACGCAGTGTTCGTATGTCACTATAGAAAACTAAGATTAGAATGTATGATATTTCAACTTGGGTCAGCATATTAGTACTGACGTATTTCATTTGAGTCAGACATATTCCAGAATCCACAAACAGTTGATGAGGGATAATGCAAATCTCATTATAGTTTTCAGACAAGACAATTTAAATCTAAAACACTTTTACCAGATGCATGTAGGAACTGTCATGTTATTCAATGATATTGTAAAGATATGTGCAGATTGCTTGAATTACACACAGTACACATTTCTTGTTTTAGGTAAGTCAAAAAAACCGACTTGCAGTAGGTATAGATGGAACTTCTTGGAGTTTTTATATGTATAGCTAAGTGATGAGTCTATTAGTGTACATCATACCATGGAAAAATTAGAACACATGTCAGGCATGCGTCTTTACATAGATGGAATATTTCAGTCTCTCAAACATAAAGATGAGGAGCTAGAGATGCACGGTCACATTCTTTGGATGCTGATCTATGAGTTAGATGCTAGGGTTAAGGAACTAGACACATATACCAGCATCATTCTGAGAAAGAAAGTCGACGACTTGCTCCAAAGGTTGATGGAATTGAAAAGAAAATGTATAACGTAACTGTAAAGGTTGAACAAAATGTATACGAGTAGCCTCCTGTAAAGCAGGCCCTATTAGTACAAAGTAAGGTGTCAGTTAAGTAGATGGAGAGCGGACTCTGTGAGAAACGTTTCAACCAATACTTAATCTTTGGATGAACTCTCAGCGAAATTACAAAATTACGACAAGATGCTATTACCAGTTTCATTAAATATCACAGCGACGCTACGATATATAAAACGTTGGGTGTCAGTAATGAAAAACCATGCTTGTTCAGCAAGCAGCCTATAACTTTAATTGAAAAAAACAAAACAGATAGTGGGTAGGGAATTTCATCGAACACCAGGTATACTGAACATTTTCCTAAAACCCTCAAAAATAGTAAAATTTTCACCCAAAAATCTGGAGATGCATGGTGAAATACTACAATTGCCGAGTGTACATAAGAAAGCAGGAAACCACCGCAGTGCGAAATACAGAGACATTGTTAAACCATTATTATTAGAAGGTCCGTACAGCAGTAATGATTGCATTCACGTTCAACATAAAAGAGTCAACAATCAGTCTCCTCAGGATATATACTACGACGACTCTAATGAGCAAATAAATCAACCGTTCATGGCATCAGCTGCTGTGGTCAACACTGCTAATTCAAATGAGGTTGTCTCAGTATTTCAGAGTTTAGAGGGAAAGGTATAATCCACTGAGTAAGGAGATAGTAGTTCTAGAACTGCACAAACCAGCATACAAAATATAGCCTCGTAGCCATATCATAATGAATTGTTTGGATGACTTAGGGCAGGCCGATCTTGTGGATATGAGAGAATATTCACAAGAGAACAATGGATTCAAAAATATTGTAATGATTATTCACGTATACTCAACATTTGCCTGGGCATTAGCTGTTAAAAATGGGGAGAACTGTGGCGGATGTGTCAGAACGTCTGTTACAGACATAGACGAATCGATGCCCCGACAACCGCCAAACCGATCACGCTGGAGAGTTTCACAATAGGTATTTCAGCTGTTTGGAATGCGTCACTCTTCAACGTTCACCCACCTGAGGGCGAGTGTTGTGGAACATCTGAACAGAACAATAAAAGGCCAAATATGGATGTGTTTTGGTTTCTGCTGCTCATACAAATGGACAAATATCCTCCCACAAATAACATCAAATTATAATCGAGCAGTTCATAGCACAATAGAAATGAGACCAATCGATGTTCATGATAATGGAGTCACAGATACGATGTACTGTCGTATTGAAATGTTGTATCCAAGGGGTATGTGGGTGATTTGGTACATACCTTAAAATGCAAGAAGTCATACTTTCTAAACAGGTCGTGTGCAAAATTAACAGTTTCCAAAGTGCAGAGGACAAATCTCAGAACTTACATCTTTAAGGATGTAAGTGGCAGTGAAATTACGGAACGCTTTTACACCAACGAAATGCAGAAGAACTGAAAGAACTGAGAACCAGGCGTGATTCTCATAGAGCGTGTCATAAGACGTCGAGGTAATAGAACACTAATGAAACGGCTTGGTTTTCCCGAGACACAAAACAGCTGAATTGACACTGACGATTAGCTGTCAGAACAGAACCAGCATAGAAGGATAATACATGTGATAGGAAATGCATTTAGAAGGTGGTGGTATTTTCTCTCTTACCTCTTATCTCTGAATTACCTCTGACCTGGTACAAATCATCAAGAACGTTTGGATCGTGCTGAGGGCGCATATTGGAAGACTAAATTGCAAAAAAGTGGTTCAAATGGCTGTGAGCACTATGGAACTTTACTTCTGAGGCCATCAGTCCCCAAGAACGTAGAACTTCCTAAACCTAACTAACCTAAGAAGATCACACACATCCATGCCCGAGGCAGGATTCGAACCTGCGAACGTAGTGGTCACGCGGTTCCAGATCGTAGCGCCTAGAATCGCTCGGCCACCTCGGACGGCTACTAAATTTCATACGCAAAACGTAAAAATCTCCCAGGACGTTACGCTGCACATCGACTTTAGCTGACAAAGCCAAGGCAATACGTTCAAGAAAGGATATTGGCATAGGAAAGCGCAATACAGCGTTTGTGGTTGATATATCGATGTGCGGTAAAATTAAGTAGGGCTAAGGGATGATGAATTTTAAGTAAGTCTAAATGCTGTACATCGTACCCAGAAGCAAAAGAAAGTGAAGAAAACGATCAACAAGAGGAAGTAGGGGTGCCTAAAAAACTGTATCCTAACAGCGATAGATGCAAACAAGAGCATCCAGAAGCAACAAGGACGGGTTGAAGCACCCAGTGTTTTGCCGAGACACAAGACATGGGGTGGAACTATTCGCTTCCTCATCCATGCCCTTGCTGGTCTCTCAACAATCGGTTCACTGGCTGATGGTGCTGCTGCTATTTCCGGAAAAATTAAGGACGCACAGAACTCCCAGGAGTAACTAGAGGAAGCAAGAGGATGTAACCGCTCGATGGAGGCAACAGCCATCGGCAAAGGACTCTACCTGAAACTATATAAGAAAGACCTAGGTCTCTTCATAAATTAAGAATAGGCCTGTTAGTTATTCTGCTAGACAGACAGCTTACAAATAGAGATCTACTAAAGTTTGCCAGGAAAAAGTTCAGCATCCCTAGATTCGTGGAGTGTTTATGCAGGATACATTACCGAAGACTATGTGGAAATCTGGAGTAGGTGGGATTGTGAATTTAGATGTGGGTCCACGACCGGGAATTCACGGGG
The DNA here is from genome assembly GCF_023897955.1 of Schistocerca gregaria. Lineage (NCBI taxonomy): Eukaryota > Metazoa > Arthropoda > Insecta > Orthoptera > Acrididae > Schistocerca > Schistocerca gregaria. Next base: position 532,199,772 of record NC_064923.1, read on the forward strand.
TCACTGGGTGGCGTATGTCAAGAAAAATACAAATAATGTCTACTTTCTGTACTCCTGTGGATACTTGCAGCTGCCAAAAGAGTTGCAACGATACTTCAAAGGCAGAAGACGTGTGCTCTACAATTTTTTGCGCCACGAAGTCTTTAATACGAAGAGGACATCTGAGCATCACGTTCCTCCTAACGTTCACGATGCATTAAACATCCAACTGTCATTCAAAGTCAATATGCAATGATGATGCTCTTAAAAGAACGATCGTCAGTGTTGCGCTCGAACTACTTCCCAGCGATTGATTTAAGAGGAGTATTAAGCTGATTTTACAGGAGACTAGCAATAGCATCCCAGATATCACAGAGGCTAACAACAAACTTTATCTGGAAGTAATTGGTGGGAGAGAAATGGTGGAATCAAAACTTTCTGGAAAATTGACTGAGCTACTTGCAAACATCGATAGACTTAACTCTGAAATAAAGAAAAGAGCGCAGTTATCGACTTTAACCGGAAAGGTTCAATAGGACGGTTCCTGGGTTTCACTAGAGAACAGATTTTGAAGACGAATCCTAATAAAATTACGGATCCGACCAGTCAGTGGATGTACACCCTGTCAGTACAATCCTAGTCGAGTGTAACACTGCAACCAACCCTTATCTCAACAACAGATTGATTCATACAGTTTACGTATTCTGCCTGTCAGTGGGAACAGGGTATAAGATCGTCGAGACCCGTACCAACGCTATCTACCACCCAGTAACAGTTCAGGCCCTTGACTTCCTGGAGCTTTTTTCGCGACGAGGATATCATTGTATGGCTACATATAGCGGAACCCGCAGTGACAATGCAGAGATGCGGAAGCGGTGAGGGCCTTCTAACGGCTGGGACCTGTTGGAGGCAGAAATGAGAACTGGAAGAGTAGGTGGCAAGCTTCAACCAGCCAATGTTCGCAACAGCCCTGTATTGTCTACAAGGAGAGGATGGGTTTAACGTATAAAACCAAAGTGCACAACCTGCAGCCCAGCAGTTTACAACAGAACAGCAAGGTAATAATACATGCAAACTACGAGTTTCTTAAAGCAGTGAGTCTGCAGCCACATTTTTCGATATAGCTAGCCCAGAGAAATATGAAGGAAGTGTGATACGCTACGAATATTTCTCGCATATACCTTATCCATCAACCATATTTAACAAGAGTAATAAAATTAGGATCGCCATCCAACTCCAGGACGCTTTAATCCTCTCATGCAAGAGAATTTTATATCTTGATGGATGAGTTACGAAAAGGGATGGTACTGCAACAGTGGCAGTGACCATAAATGCAGTGAATACATGTCAATTCTTAAAAACTTATGTCTCTGTTCCTCCCTCCGATTTGAACGATTTTCAAAACGCTGGATGTTTTATTAGCAAGCCAGCAGACAGAACAGTGGAAGAGAAAGAGACATTCATGGCGTGTACACTTTTACAATAGCATATGGGATATTTTGAAGACATGTAGCGAGTTGTTCTGAATGTTAAACAGGAACTTATTCTGGTACATAGTGCCACGGACAACAACTGACCGCCCATTATGGCCGAGCAGTTCTAGGCGCTTCAGTCAGGAACTGCACGACCACTACGGTCGCATGTTTGAATCCTGCCTTGATCATGGATGAGTGTGATGTCCTTAGATTAGTTACGTTTAAGTAGTTCTAAGTTCTAGGGCACTGATGACCTCAGATGTTATGTCCCATAGTTCTCAAAATCATTTGAACCATTTGATAACAACGCATACATTGAAGAGGAGGTCGAGGTCACGATCAATATAATAATATGGAAAATACCGCACATCACAGTGTCGGATGATCAGCGACTGAAGCTTATAAAGATTCTGAATGTCAGTACATTTCTGCAGTTATCTTTCCGCTCACGGGAGGCTTTTGAATACCCAATGCTACCAACTGCAAGCAGACAAACGTGGTCTATTAAAACCTTGCCTCACCTGGAGACGCCCAGGTTCGTTATACTTGCGTTTCAGATCAACGTAAGGGGAATATAGCCAGTGATACTACCAAATCTGATAACTGGAAGTTAATTAATGCTAGAGTCTACCTGAAATCTGAATTCTACCCGTATGATAATTTACAACCAGCATTGGGATGAAAATATTTGCAGTATAGCATATGACAAGTGGATGATGTTTCGTGCTTAGTACTATGAAATGGATCTGGCATCAATCATTGTAGTACATTGCTCAAACGGGAATTGCATAATTAAATTCAGACTTATAGATGTACGATCTTAAATGAAGAGGTGCTGCGCCATGCCCTTAGCATTCCCCAATGGTATTCCAAACTGTGAATATCATTACGGACGCTAACTGTTTCTATGATGAGAGTAGAGAGTTCACATGTAAACATGTTGCATTCGTAGAGTACGCAAAAGGTATTGAAATAATAGGGACAATGTAGAAATTCTCAGCAAACATTACATCACCAAGGTCTTTCAGCGAAGGTGAAGTGCACTGAAACAAGGAAAAGTGCAAAGTGGTCAACACATTTCTACTATATAATTCACTGGGATGATCCTGGCGTATCCTATGAAGGTATGGTGACGTCGGTCGATTACTCGACCGCACGTATACCGTCATCTACGTGAATTGGAAGATTGCATGGATGTGTCAAACCTTTAAGTTTTCTGCTAATAGAAGACCTGGAATTCTACGGTGCCTTGCTCTCCGTCGGCTCAGGAAGATGATGTGTGAAAATATTCTTGCTGTGTCTCCTTATGAAAATATAAATTTGTTTTAATTTGGATGACCAATAAATCAATTTCTACCTCAAAATCTGTGTATAATTTCTCTTCATTCTCTTCTCCCTTTCATAGTATACAGTGTTGCCCAGATACTATGTCTTTGGAATTCCTCAAGCACAGGAAATACAATTTTAGTAGTCTGCTACGTAGCTTTGAAAGTGACCACGGTCACGTGCCTTCTGCTCCATACGCCAGTTTTTGCTGCACGATAGGTGCAATGCCATGTGACCATCATACATATTTTCTTAACTTCCATCTTAAACTTCACCTTCTCAATATCACCAATCTTTAGAAGACTAATGCCATTTGTGTCATGCACGCCCTGTATATACACAAGGAAATGAGGAATAGCATTTTTGTAAATTTTTCATTTATTCACTTCACACACATACAAATTGATTTTAGAGATAGAGTTTGGTTATTGAGATACAAGTCTGTTGTTGAGGTATAGTTCAGTTCGTGAGATACGATTTGTGTGATATTTAAATGCAGAGATACTCTTAACTTACATACTACAACAGAACACTGGCACAGAGAATTTTTACAATTTTTTTCCAGTGTCACTAAATGACAATATTTACAAGTTTTTCAGAAATCTACGCCAAGAGCTATCGCAGAGATACTTTTCTTTTACTAAAACTAAATACCACAGCCCCAAGTTGAACAGTAATTCTGGTGGCATATATATATATATATATATATATATATATATATATATATATTATTCCATGGTTTATTCAGTTTTCAAGTTATACTGACTTTTTAATCACCCTATACTTTCACTATAGCAGAGGTTGAAAATATCGCTTCAGTTGTACATTACTATATTTTCACACGACCGGTTTCGGACTCTTATAAGCCCATCCTAAGTGTCGTAGGTGTGCTGTGGTCCCCGAGCGCGGCGTGTACCATTCGCAGTGCGCTGCCAATGGGCGCGGAACAGGGACTCCCTGTTCTGCGCTCATAGGCAGCGAATAAATCTGTTAACTTATATGTCATTGACAGCATGAGTCTATTTTAACGCGCAGCTACAGTGTATGAGAGTGGTCTCAAGTAGTAACTCTCTTCCCACAGAAGATGGTAGCTACACCCCGTAAGACCTGTGGTATCACAGGCTGTGATGTACGCTCTTCAGCCTCTCTTTCTCGTCGTACTCGATTATCGGAAACCGACAATGGGAGATTCGAGGCCGCGGCCGCAGTGGTCACAGTTGTGGCCCCGCACTAGGGGCTGCCCGGCCCTGCAGAGTGCAGACAGCGCATGCGCGTTTCTGTTCGGCCGCCTGACTCCTCTTCCGGAATAATGCGCTCTGCCCGGCGGTGCGAGCTCCTGCTGCGGATATCGTGCGGATTTCCTTCGTAGGGGCTAAGGCGAGGGAGGGCTGTCGGCTCTAGGGCCCAAAGGCATCTCTCTCGAACGGCTGAGCACGTAGTTGTAATTCTGCATCACAGGAGCGTCTGTATCCTCCGACGTTCCTTACTACATATGCAGCAAATGATTTCTCTAAATCTAGGTGAAAACAGGACGAGGTGATGTGTACATTACAGCAACGTAAACCTAAAATAACAAATCAAATGAACCCAATATAAACGAAACAGTAGCCTTTTGGTACTGTGTTAATGCAAAAAACAGTGATAGTAGCAAAGAACAACTGTATCCTTTAGACATAACCATGGACAAACAACGACTACGTTGTAATTACAAAGACGTGCTGTAGGATAACACTGGCAGAGGAAAATTCACGAGAAATTCCTCCATATGCAAGGCAAGGCTTTTTCTATTATTTTAAGTTTGCTCAAACATGTTTCATACATTTCTGTGACACGTTTTCTTATGCACCCGTAACACTACTAGTTACCTTGTTTTGACAGTTTTATATACTAATTTTCTATACAGCTTGCCATGTTTGTACAAGATGTAGTCTCGGTTCCTGTTTTAGATGCACTGAAACACTCATTTTCTTGGTTTTCGCTGTTTTTGCCTTTAAAACAGGCTTTTTATTCATTATAACATTAAACATAAGATTTATGCCATGAGTTCACATGGTAGTGTGGTTCCAGTAATCCGTGATGAGCTGTATAATGTATTGTAGACGTAAAACTACCAGAGCAAAAAGCTGATACCTCTAAATGTGAACAACTAAAACCCACTGAAAATGAGGCAGAGTGAGCTGAAACATGGTTGGGTGGGGCAAAATAGACTTGGCGTAAGACTAAATTTCTCTGCAATACCGGACTGAAAGCACAGAAAGTAAGGAGAGCAACAACATTTAGAGGATGATTTCACTGCCAGTGAAATACACGAACCCACATATTATTCTTTGTACGACGTAACAAATTTATTTATGTGGGCACTGTTAGAACATTGTACATCAGGAAAACCAAAACAAATTTCGGTGTGTGTAATGTGGCAATGGAACAGAAATCCTGTAAGACACTTGAAATAATTCTGGGTTTACAGCCATCATATTTATCTGCAAAAATCTCTGCTTAGAACAGTAGCTAAGGCAGCAGTGAGAGGATGAGGAAATGTTCCGGTTACGAATGGTTTATTCGGTTCGGGTATCGTTAGCAAGGCCACTTAAATTTTGGTTCTTCTCCGCACTTTGCTACTGTGCTCGAAAGTAGCGCGCCAAAATGATAAACTTCTGTTATTGATACTAAAAGAACTAAAAGGTGAATTTATTTGCTTTTCATATAAAAGCATCTCTCAACAGCCGGCTATCATTCCATTATTTCAAAAGTATACTTACCATCTGCATAACAAACATTGCTAAAGTGAAAGACAGACTTCGGAGATCTTCGGATCGCGCCTAATATGGATGTCGGGCGAAGGGGTTTGGCTGTAAGGTTAGAGCTGGTTCGGCAGGCTGGGAGGACAGATATGTTGTCTGCCTTGGTCGGTATCTGTTAAGAACTTAATTAGCAATCTCTGTGTATTCTGACATGTAATACAGTGCAATGTGATAGTAATTACCTTAATACGCAGGTCATTATTTTGTATATTGTTCGTGAAAGTGTGAATAAAGGAAATTACTTGTGATTCATGAAGTTGACTGTAACTGTGTCATTTTTCGTATTCTACTAATACAAAACGAATGGCATTCCGTTTAAAGAAACCAATTCAAAATGTAATTGTTTACAGAATACCATTTCTTCGTCAACAGTTTATTAGAGGCACAAGATAACGGAACCAAGACTTAGGCGATGCTTTCTGCCCAGAACACAACAGCTATATAAAAATGCCGGTTGGTGATCATTATTCAGTACTTAAGCATTTCACTCAGGGCAGTGGAAGAAAGAAGGAACCTCGCGTGTACTGGAATGGAATCAGTGACACGAAGTCTGTGTTAACACTGAGGAGGTATGAAGCAGGGAAATTTTCAAGGGAAACGGTTTTATCCCTCTCGCTACATAGTTCTCTACCTCTCTCTCACGTGCCATACACGGAATTACGCGCCCTCAGACATGGTCATTACGCCTGTAAAAGGATGTAACCCTGCAACCAGTGCTTACAAGATACAATCGACGATCTTGACTGAAATGTTGTTGTATCTAGCTACGGAACTACTAGTGATTTTGATAATATGGTTTTGATCCGTCCTAAGGTTTGTTACACGTAGCTCTCTATTACTGTTGCATACCAGCTGTTCCCTTAATTTCAGCATATCTGTTGCGACCACATTGTCAGTAGCCTGATGAACATACTTTGTGTTCTTTGTTCCTCCGCTTCCAAATTTTCTCCGTGCTTGAACTTGTTCTTTATTAGGCATTTTAATCCGCTGCCACTTTCCAGGACACTTCCGCTGCTTATTCGAGCCGTCCATGTGATCTTCAACAGATCTGTATGTAACAGCGCTTCAAAGGTATTTAACTGCTTGAGTTTTGCCTTCCCCACTCGTCACGTTAAACAAACATACAGAGCTATTCTGGATACAGAGCTATCCCTGAAACATTTATTGATCTCTAGGTTAATGAGTTTTAGTATGAGGAGATGATTTTTTCTATAGGAAGTCCTTTTGCTTTATATAGTTCTACCTCCAAATAATTTGCAACATCTTACTTCTATGACTTTATAGAAAATTTGAAGTGCAATGCACGACCTTGACTATTAGCTCTGCATGTTCTAATGTCGTAGTAGTTGGTAGCAGATCATATTCAATTTAGATGTGCGATTTGCAAATCTCTTAACCAATTAGTAAATTGCGTGGATAAATTCAGTGGGATTCATAATGTTATAGATAGCGGATAATTATCATTCAAACGGAGTAAATTGTTTGTAAAACTAATGAACACTCTATACAAATAGTGGCCTTATTCAGCTTAAGACTGAAATGAAAACACAGGTAAATAATAATGTAGTGCATGCAAAGAAAATAAAGCGAACTATAGCGTATGAAGTTCGTTTTACGGAGCATTAATTATAAAATTCGGAAGCAAACATTCAGAAGGCCGAAATTACATTATCACTAATCGGGCATTAAAACTAAAGTTCATCATCGTAATAATTACTGTGAAAAAGTTCCATCATATGTTGGTCTGCATATTAACAGCAGAAAAAAAATATTATTTTCTAGCATAGGATTAGGGTGCATTGGGGTTGGGCTTGGGCGTTGTGCACCTATTAGCTCAGTTCTACAAACAACTTATTTAACATAAAATGTCCTTCTTAACTACATTAACAATGTAATTGAATTTAATATGCGTCCGAATTACAGTTCCTGAAGTCAGGTCTTGATATAAGAGGATAACCACATAAAACCCTTTCAGTATAACATAAAAACGGCCATTACCATAATTAACGACTGTCCACTCTTTACTTATTTTTCAGTTCTTCTTTTTTTTAAAATCATGACCACATATCCAGTCGTAATTTATATACATATTATTAACTGTCATAGCTGTTTACAGCAAAAGAGGAAATTCATGTGTTTGTAATTTCTGCTACCAGTCACTGGCCCCCTCCTCCCCCACAAATACCACACCTGCCGCTACAGTAACAAACAATGGACAAAGAGTTCCGGGTTAATCTAATTTAATAATTTTTATTTTTAAGTAACATATCTCTGTATGTATGTATGTATGTATATATGTATAAACGCCAGAAAATGAACAAAACATGTTCGAAACGCGTTGCATTATGTTAGATCAAACATAAAGCAAAAGTAAAAGTAAAAAAGTGACTGGTAGAAGAAATCAAAAATAAATAATTGTTCCACACAGTCATGGTTCACAAACGAGGACATTATGGCCAAGAATAATTAAAAAGAGGTAAAATTTTGAGAAATTGGCTTCTATAGACTGCGCCTGTTCACAGATATGTGCGAAATTGAAATTCTGTTACAACAAAAGAAGTATTATTTTCAACTATAAAAACCGTACAGATACAGACATTATGTGATCGATTTTCTTCTGATCTATTGAGTAGCAGTGGTCTGTCCTCCATGCAATGTAACATTTCGTTTCGGACAGCCCAGGATCCGTGATATTTCCGAACGTGAGCAAAAACTTCATGGTGGCGCCTCCCCCCCCCCCCCCCCTCCCCTCCACCCACTCCCGCAGTCATCGAGCATTTGAAATAGCGCATAAAAAATTTAAAAAAAAATTATTGTTCAAAAATATATTTCTTTCGTAGCGCACATCTTTCTGAAGAGTTTGATGTATAAAACATGTACGTTCGAGGAAATGTAAGACATATTATTTGGTCTTAAGTGTGCCAAAGTGCAATGCGATGCCTCTTCAGACAGCATTCGTCTATCGCATGTCATTGTAGTTTGCTCTGTGGAATTCAACCGGGTATATTTTGTGATGGAAGCCATCAAACCTATAATTAGGACAGTGGAATCTAAAATGTTCTATGGTGCCCCTCCAGCTCCCAGTCGTCCTGTTTGACATCCAACACCCCCTTAAAAAACTCATAATTAATAATGAGATGGATTGTTTGTAATTAGGAGAGTAAGAGATCTCCACAGAGTTTGCGCACTTTTTTGCCTGTTAGATAATAATTTTCTCTTTGTTGATGTAAAATGACATATAGGGAAGAATCTATTACCTCATCAAAATTTTTCAAACGTTTTGCTACATGAAAAATTAAAATTTCGTTGTCTAATACCGAAAAAGATCTTAATTCGAACCGTACCCAAGACTGGTGTTGTTTAGCCGATTTGATTACGTAAATTTTGTCACTGCTGTTAGATAAAGAGAAATAGGTCTTTCTAATATGTAGAAACTGTAACACACGCCAAATAAGCGAGACTGTTTTGGGCCAAAATGTCATTTTCGTGAACCTCATTTACGTAAATAAAAAACACCACAGAATATAATTCACGGAATAACCATATCAAATTCCTGTTAGGCCTACCACAAGCAAAATCTTTTACGTCAGGAAATAGTTTCACATTTCATTTATACGCTCCGGTCTCTCTAGCAAGAGGTCAAAAAGCAGTAGCACGAAATTTTTACATAACTCTCGAATCATCATATTCTTCCATAAAATTAGAGTGATGTCCCCATTTTTTCTCCTTCCTCGTTCTAACAAACAATCTTTTCATGACTAATTATGTAACTATTCCTGCTATTGTCAAGAGCTACTGCCCGGTTAACTTCACCAAATCTGTCAGAATCACTGGTTTAGTTATCCCTCGTTCCTTCCCAACTTAGGCTTTGTTACGTGTTCATACAATTTGTTTACCGAGCTATTCCAAGAACTGAACTTATGCAGCTGCTATTCAGGGACTATACAATTGATTTTATTAATATAGCGATCTGGCAAAAATTTTATGTCAGAATTTCATTTTTTTTTTTTTTTTTGGATACACTGACAAGATATTATGTAATCCTTCTTATCCATTATTTCTGTTAGCCGTTTATTTTCCTTCTGGTAGTGTGAATCGATGGATTTCACTAATAATTATAAAAACGCTGATCATTCGCACACCGAGTCATTCGTAAAATCAAACGTTGAACGACATTGACTCGTATCGGTTTAATACGGCTAAGCTTATATAGCCCCGTCCCTTTTTCTCAGCGGGAACGTTTTCTATTTAGAAATGCGACGGGGGTTAACCTGGCAGAGACACCACCTGCGTTATGCACGAATATAAAAATCAACTTATTATTCCATCATAAATCGACTTAGAATGTGTTCAAAATCACGCAAAAACCACAAGGATGCGTTGCAAAATCGTATGAATAATCGATAGGCCAGATGCACTGGATGCTAGACGCTTTGTGAAGCAAGTTTTTTTTTTCTTCAAGAATATGAATTTGACGTTCCAGAAATACCGGTTTGCCTCCTCCCCCCCCCCCCCAATCTTTCTCCTCGCCCACTACATCGAAGCCTAGTTTTGGCTCCGCACCGTTGGAGTGACAATTGTCACATATGATCAAAAACCGTTTGCTGCATATACCAGGATCACAGGATCTGTCACTGTATTACGTTCCCCTTTGTCATTGCTTGGTCTTGTCCATTCCTCGTCCCACTTCATTCACATCGTCCGTTTAAGCCTTAGGATAAGTTTATGTGCCACATCTTTTGGTGATTATGGTATTCCAGAAGCTATTCCTTGTACAGCTAGTTGCTTCGGCTTTTCATTGCCATGGATGACGCCTTTGAAACAAATTGGTGTAATTAATTTTTCCTGCTTTTGTAACCTATTGACAATAACTTAAAATATATCCCATAGCTGACTGTCAGTAGTCATTATGTGGAACGATTAGGTGAGGATCTAGGAATTTAGTGCTACCTTCATAACATAATTATCGAGTATTTATATCTTTGCCACATTTTCATATCTCTGTTTTATCCGTATCTTTAACACAAACGCAAGATCAAAATTTAGTCTGTTTTGTTGTTTTCTGAAACATCTGTCGTTTGACACTACTTACGGTGTGATCTCTCCAGCTGTTTAATTATTATTATTATTTAAAGTCCAGAAAAATGTCCATATATGAAGTCAGTTGCAACCTACTCTGCACTTCAGTACTGTAGTGTATCAGGGCGTTGCTTCATGAAGGTGTAGGCGAGCGGTCCTCTTCTGAAGGTAGGTGGAGATACAAACTATGCAGGTAGCCAGTCTTTTGCCAAAGCTCTTTTTTAGCAGTCATATATTAAAGTGTATCAGAGCATCTGCAACAGATAGACAGTAGTCGGTGGGCAGCGAGGAGGCAGGCGGTAGCCACTCTTCGGTGATGAACACGGGTCTGTAGGCTGGAGGCCTGTGGGGAGAGGCGGCCGTTGATAGGCTGTCCGGAATTCAGCCTGGATCATAGAGAGGGCGGCAGGCAATGGTTTTCATAGACTCAGGCAAGGGTGGCTGCTTCGTAAGCATTCTAGGAATTTAAATACTGTAGCCCAGTACTCTGTGGAAGAGCTGTTTGTCTGTGTCCCGTGGAAATTTCTAAGCCAATGACCAGGGTCCAGCTGCATTCACTGTGGCAATGAGTCAGACTTTCGAAGCTTCCTGAAAGCTGTTACACTCCTAGATCATTGTCACACAAGCGTGGCGGTATGAAAGTATTGGTGTCTGTTGAACTGCTGTATCGGCAGGAGAGTTGCCTGGTGGGATCACTATGGCAGTAACCTAGTTATGGTACTGAGAGGTTTTTCCTCTTCTTTCGCAGCTTCGCTCACTGAGATTGTACCGCTATTTCGCTGGTGTCGTCGCAGCTGCTAGAGACCCGCAGATGGAGGGATGACAAGAGTGTAATCTGGGCCATGCTATGCCTGAGATGGCGGTACATAATATTCATAATTATAGGAATTATCTAGACAACAGACGTTTCAGTTCATATGGTAACGGGTCAGTAGCAGTGTTCAATAAGATATTTATTGATATATTTGGGCAAGTGAGCAATTAACATCAGATCATTTTTTACTGCTATCATCCAGTACAAGGTCTATTCTGACATTCAAGTCAGTTAGGTTTTTCTTCAGTAAGGTCTAGAAGATTAGATGGTTAGTGGTCTTAATAGTGATGTGGTTCTGGTTCTGTTGCCAGGTAATCGAAAGTGGGTCCTGTGATGTCACATCATGTACCATTTATCAGCATGTACGTAGGTCCTGACATACGTTGTATACCATACTTTCATCAGTCCCTGCCACTCCAGTTCTATTACTTTTGCAATGCCGAAATGATCTCTTTCGTAGTAGTTGTAAACCATAACTTCTGTTTTCTTACTCAGAATTCCCGTGGCCCACTCTCTTTTAAAGAAATTCTGTTTCATTTGCAATGACATACTTGGGACACTAGGTCGTAACCATCTTTTAGTGCATGCAATACCCAGGGACTGCGTGTTCTGGCTTTGTGGGGCAGACGGTGATGTGCTTCGTTCTGTGCTGCAGTAATTGCATCTTTATTCAAGAAGCGACTGCAGAAACTCGCTTTAACACTCAAATATCGATTTCATTTTGCTGAAAAACACATACCATGGGCATCAGATGGGATAAAGTGATCTTCAGTGACGAAAAAAAGTGTCATTGTGATGGGCAGGATGGATCTCACTATTATTGGTATGATTTGAGAATAGAGCAGCAGAATGAGGAAAAATCTTGATGGTGGAAGTGTTATGATTTGAGCAGCCTTTTGGCTACACTCAAGCTTAGCTTAACACTTTAAAGAACTCTAACACATACACTGACATGCTGGAGACAGTACCTAGGGTACGGAAGTCTATTGTTTCAACATGTTACTGCATCTGTTTACGTTTCTGCTATAACCAAAGAGTGGCTTGAATAATAAGATATCGGTGCCTTGCTGGATCCTACACATAGTCCAGCGTGGGAAACGTTTGGGGAATACTTGCAAGGCGTGTTTACCGCAATGTAAGGCAATTTCAGAGTGGCTGACAATTTCAATGCTACAACTACTAACGCTACAAACATCAACGCCGAAAGGATTTTTGAGGCAGAAAGTAGGAATAACGGAGGTTTGATAAAATCTTAACAATAGAATAATGCAACATAAAAGTGTCTTTACAACAGTGTCCACATAGAAAATGCAAACGCCTTATTTTTTTACTCGTGCTATGAAAGAAGCCATGTTACTCCGTCATGATGGTTAATGTCTTATATGTATGTACTACTTTCATAATAAATTCGATACATGTATGCTTCAAACATTGTACTCTTACTTTCCTTGAATACTGCCTTTATACTGATTTAACTAACATATCTAAACACAAAATTTTCATTTGAGCTTTCCCCATAAGAGCCATACAATCATAGATATACTCATAACAAATACAAACGAATGTGCCCACTGACGTACTGTAAACTACAAATTAGCTCACAAGGTCACCTCACCTCGTGGTCTTAAGGGTATGGATGTGTTGGACTCGACCTCGACTACCACGTGAGGTCTTTAGTATTGCGAAATGAACTGTTTACTTCTTCTTTCCAGCACGTATGTTTATGTAACATTAACACCTTGCTTCATTCGTCTAGTCCTACTTTCCTTTCTCCCTGCAGAGAGAGAGAAAGTTGCCGGTAGTTTAGGCAGTGTTTCCGCTTCACCCTCAAATGGATGAATTCTTCCCACGTGGGAAGTTGTGTAGTTTTACATTAAACTTCATTCACCCCGAATACCACGTGAGGTCCTTGCTATTGCGAAATGAACTTTCTAGTTCAACTTTCTAGCACGATTGGTTATGTAACATTAACACTGCATGCCGTGGCGAGTACTAGGCAATTTCGCCTTTTTGTTGTGCGTGCCTTCCTGTCTTTCTGGAGCCTTTATACTCATGTTTCCAACCGGATACCTGATTCATCTGAACCTTCCGAAAAATCTTGAATGGAGGATGTATCTCCGCTGGGGCAGACTGGCTTAATTTGAAAGCGTAGAGCGTTTTCTGTCTGGAAACATGCATATGGGCAGATACGCCAGTATTTTCGAGGATTTTGTAGTTCTACGAGGCCGCGGCGGATTGCAGAAAGGCGTCCCAATTACTGTGAATGTTATATACGAATAACTTTACGACTTTCAGTCTTTCGCCTGCAGGTATAGCCCACTAGCCCACCTTTGTTATGCGAAACATTTCGCATAAACGCTACAGTATCCCAAACATGAAGTTAGTGCCCTGCTAAGTTTTTACAGTTAATGGTGAGTGAACTTCGGTAATCATGGATTAAACATAGCCTGCCTGTTGTTGTGATATGGCGTCCATTGACAAATAACCTAAGAAACGATCAGTTATAGTAACCACATGTCGATTCTCTGCTTGTGCTTGTGTGAAAGGGCCAGAAATGTAGTATTCAGTCTGCTTCTGGTAACCTTTGAAATGGGGTGTGCTAATGACTCATCTCGCTGCTTTGAAGGTAAGGAACGCAGATTTTTAAATTAAACTCTACGTCTTGTTTCTATTTTTGCCACTGGGTAGGTGACGATCACTTTGGCTTTAGGAAAAGAAAAGGCAGGAGAGAGGCAATTCTGACGTTACGGCTAATAATGGAAGCAAGGCTAAAAAAAAAAAAAAAAAAATCAAGGCACATTCATAGGATTTGTCGACCTGGAAAAAGCGTTCGACAATATAAAATAGTGCAAGCTGTTCAAGATTCTGAAAAAAGAAGGGTAAACTATAGGGAGAGACGGGTCATATAAAATATGTACAACAACCAAGAGGGAATAATAAGAGTGGACGATCAAGAACGAAGTGCTCGTATTAAGAAGGGAGTAAGACAAGGCTGTAGCCTTTCGCCCCTACTCTTCAATCTGTACATCGAAGAAGCAATGATGGAAATAAAAAAAATGTTCAGGAGTGAAATTAAAATACAAGGTGAAAGGATATCAGTGATACGATTCGCTGATGACATTGCTATCCTGAGTGAAAGTGAAGAAGAATTAAATGATCTGCTGAACGGAATGAACAGTCTAATAATTACACAATATGGTTTGAGAGCAAATCGGAAAAAGACGAAGGTAATGAGAAGTAGTAGAAATGAGATCAGCGAGAAACTTAACATCAGGATTGATGGTGACGAAGTCAATGAAGTTAAGGAATTCTGCTACCTAGGCAGTAAAATAACCAATGACGGACGGAGCAAGGAGGACATCAAAAGCAGACTCGCTATGGCAAAAAAGGCATTTCTGGCCAAGAGAAGTCTACTAATATCAAATACCGGCCTTAATTTGAGGAAGAAATTTCTGAGGATGTACGTCTGGAGTACAACATTGTATGGTAGTGAAACATGGACTGTGGGAAAACCAGAACACAAGAGAATCGAAGCATTTGAGATGTGGTGCTATAGACGAATGTTGAAAATTAGGTGGACTGATAAGGTAAGGAATGAGGAGGTTCTACGCAGAATCGGAGAGGAATGGAATATATGGAAAACACTGATAAGGAGAAGGGACAGGATGATAGGACATCATCTAAGACATGAGGGAATGACTTCCATGGTACAAGAGGGAGCTGTAGAGGGCAAGAACTGTAGAGGAAGACAGAGATTGGAATACGTCAAGCAAATAATTGAGGACGCAGGTTGCAAAAAAAATGGTTCAAATGGCTCTGAGCACTATGGGACTTAACTTCTAAGGTCATCAGTCCCCTAGAACTTAGAATTACTTAAACCTAACTAACCTAAGGAAATCACACAAATCCACCCCCGCGGCAGGATTCGAACCTGCGACCGCAGCAGTCCTGCGGTTCCGGACTGTAGCGCCTAGAGCCGCAAGACCACCGCGGCCGGCGTAGGTTGCAAGTGCTACTCTGAGATGAAGAGGTTAGCACAGGAAAGGAATTTGTGGCGCGCCGCATCAAACCAGTCAGTAGACTGATGACCAAAAAAAAAAAAAAAAAAACGAGGAGCTCTGTAGTGCCTATTCCACTACATTCCGCTAATATGATTTATTAGCCTACCTCACTTCATTCACTAAACTTGCTTGCATCACTATGTATGAGCCACCACGTCAGAGCAGAATTGTGTTTACTTTGCAAACTAGTGGCAGACAGGGTCAAGGGGCTGGGCCCTATGCCAGTCTTATGTGCTCCAGTTTGGAGCTTTAGCGTTTACCAGATACAACCATTGTATATAACCCTGACATAGTGAATAACAGGATAAAATCATATGATACAAGGGCAGAAGGATACCACAAGAGAAAATCCAGAATCTGAGCTATTACTTACATATGTTGCTGCCTCAGTTAGATCACAAGTGAAATTTGCATTTCCTCCTTTTACCAAAAAGAAGCAATTCCTTTCTTTTGTTTCCAAGCTATCATATTTCTGACTCCAGACTATAGCAGGCTTGGTTCGAATGACTTACAGAACTTTGGCGCAGGAACATCTCACTGTTGCTGGGATTGCTGAGGCAGGCAGGTAGTTGACTGCAGATGCTGGTGGTAGCTGGGCTCTGGTTATGACTCCGGAGTGTTGTATGTGTTCAGAGCTGTACAAACCAGAGACACCGCATCAACATAACACGCAACCACATTCTGCTACCAGAATGAGGCACAGGAGTTCTTGACTAGGCGTTGTGTAAGCATGAACCCTTAATCAACTTCTACAATAATAGTAATAAAATAACTGAAAATCAAAGGGATATCAAAGAAGATAGAACAGAGTGCTTAAAGTAATATACATGTATTGATATTATTCGTAACAAAATCCGCTTTACTCTCCTGAGTTAAAATTACAAAAGGAGCATTGACATAATTCTGCAAAAACTCCAGCTCACGATGTGGTATACTAAAACGAAGCTACATGCAACATCATAGCTATACATCTAAAAGACAACATGAATGAAAAACGTAGTCTACACTGTCAGAAAAAGCATAAAATAATGAATGTTCATGGACAGGCAACAGACTCACTAGAACATATCACTGCGGAATGAGGCGTGTCCAGTAAATAAATCGACACTTTATTCATTGCCAATTTCAGTTAGAAAAATGCGGAAATTGTTGTGGGGTATAATAGAATATTCCCGTTTCAGCCCCTAGAGTTTCATGTTCTGACGGGTGGTGACGCTATACGTAGCCTTCGGAATGGCGTTTGCAACAGAGGTGCGCTCCACACAGAGAACTGTCATTGAGTTTCTTTTGGAGGAAAACCTGATCCTTGCAGATGTTCATGGGCGCTTGCAGAATGTCTTTGGAGACTTATTAGTGAACAAGAGCACAGCGTCGGTGGACATCTATTCGAATTGCTATCACGTAACGAGGCTTATGGCACCGACTTTTTGTCGAACACCGTCAAAGGCGTTGAAATATGAGTTCGTCACTTCGAAACGGAGAAAAATCAAAATCTATGAGGGGACGCTACACCACTTCTCCTGTGAAGAAAAATTTCAAAGTTCTCTATCAGACAGTGAAATTATAGCGATGGTCATCGGGAACTCTGAAGGGGTCTCTTTGATGTCCTCCCTCATGGTGCACCGATCAGCTCAGAAATGCATTGTTCTACTTATACTCTCAGGAAATGAAACAAGCTTCTTCAGTGTGTTTGTTGCCACAAAAATACAAACGAACTTCTCCTTCTCCATGACAATACAAGGCCTCACCCAATTCTGTGATGAGAGGAGCTCCATAAATGTCATTTAACTGTTATTCCTCAGCCATCCTACGACTAGGATCTCACACGTGCCGACCTCCATCAGTTTTGCGCAATGAATGATGCGCTCCGCAGGTAACAGTATTTGTATGATAGGGAAATTATTGGTGCAGCAACATGTTGGCTCTGACGTCGGCCAGTAGAGTAGGTTGGAAATATTTTGATTTGCTGGAATGCTGAGTAAAACCAACAGAGTCTCAGAAAAACGTGTTGCGTTACTTTTTGATCGTCTCTCGTACAATTAATTCACACCATGGCATTATCGTCCTCTACCAATTCAAGTACAAATATAACACAGTCAACGAACATCACAACCTCAAAGTGCCTTTTCAATTGCGTTTATATAAGTCTCTGTTCTAGCAATGCAGGCGCAACACAGGTCCCACAGGTTTTGACATTTCAACTCCTGTCGGCACAGTGATGCCAGCAAAATTTCAATTCTGTTTACCACTCAATGGCACAAGTCACTTTTATGCCCTGCTTGTCAATAAAACCGTAATCTCTCTTCCACAGTTGCCTCCTGATGTTCATATATTGTAGTTAATGACGTACAGAAGTAAACAACGTTTGTTCCTGCAGCTCGATGAAATCTTGTGCTACAGCAAACTAAATGCCATGTTGACCATTCGGAGTTCTATTCCTCTGCTGCTTTCACTCATTTTCTCCTACTCCCCTGTAATGTTCGGCTTGCCCAAGATTTGTATACCTTCGCCAGCGTATCCACACTGTCAGCTTGCCGGCCGCTGTGGTCGAGCGGTTCTAGGCCCTTCCGTCCAGAACCGCGCTGCTGCTACGGTCGCAGGTTCGAATTATGTCTCGGGCATGAATGTGTCTGATGTTATAGAGGTTTAAGTAGCTGTAAGCCTGTGGGCTGATGACCTCAGGTGTTAAGTCCCATAGTGCTTAGAGCCATTTGAACCATCTGAAATGCTAGCTCACCTTACTTCACCTCCTACCCGGCGGCAACAACCACAGGCACTCCGGTTACTCTAAACCACACGCACACACAAGCACCTCAGCGGAACATTCATGCAAATGAAAAAATAAGAGCCCGTACACCATGCCTGGAATGCAGCGCTGCATCAGGCATATCCACTGCACATCACAGCTGCCATACGTTGGCTCCCCGATGCTGCAGGAAGTGCCTTTTCTATCTATCTTCAAACTCGGGAGTCCGCGCCCACTTTTCCACGACTGCAGACAATCCCTGGGCCAGCCCCGCAGGAGCATGGTTAGACTGACCTACGCGCTATCGTGGCCATGTCGCTAAATCATGTCCCGCTCGCCGATGCCCACGGCAGACCGGCGCTGGCACCAGGTTGATATGATCGCTTCCATCCTGTATCTCCCACCGACTTTTTCTCTGCCAGTGCGTCGCCTCGCCTTTCTTCTGACTCGTTGGAGCACATGAAGGGCGTTAGAGCCGATTGGATGGAATTATGTGGGAAAGGGTTGGGGGGAGGGGAGAAAGGAAGGGAGGGGATTAAGTGTGCCATGGTATAGCTGTTACTCATGGTTAAATCAATGTTCGTTGCATGATCGTCAGCGAACCATCTCATCCTCATTTTCTGTCTGTACGCTGCATCGCGATATGTCCTTCTTTCGTTCAATGCAGCTTCATTCTAATGATCTTATATCAGCTGTGCAATGAAAAAATCATGTCTCACAAGAGGCCTGTGCTTGTTTGCCAGTGATCCTTGCTTCACCCTTATTCACTTAACGAGGATGTCTCACAGACCAACAAATAAAATTTTTATTTCGCTCTGAATTGTTTTAAGCCTTACTCATATCTAAAAGTGTACCTCATGTTCCATTACTGTGACTGTGTGTTTCCTTGTATTACTCCGAAATCTGCCTCCTTTATTAACAACAGTGCTAAAGATGTTGTCGAACTCCCCTGTTTCTCCAAAACATTATAATATTCATTTTTCTTGTTCAGTTTTCGGTAAAGTACTTACAAGATTAGTTTCGGTAATACATAGTGTGTTGGTAATAGGCACGCTGTGAATTTTGCTGCTTCAAGATACGTACACAGTTTCCAGCTGTAATGCTTGCCTTACAGTGTCAAACCTGCAATGCAATGCTGTAACTTTTAATGAGTAGATTAAGAGAGCATTTAAAAATTTAAAATTCACTCAGTAATTCTATGAAATATGACAATCTAATTTCGGTGGCTAAGGACACCCTTGGGCAACCTGCAACAGCGACTGGGCGAACGTTTAACTCGTTAAGCAACAAAGATCGCGCACTTTCGATCACGATATTTTCTTTGCCTATATGGAGTTCTCACACTGAAGCAACATTTCGGGTACCCACGAAAGCAAGTGATGGTAGTGACAGAATATCCGAAAAGATACTCATTTACACTATTCAGTGTCACTCTTAAGTCAACGTAATTGTACATAGAGAAAAAAAAAGATAAGTTGGTGCAAGCAAAAAAAAGAATAATTAGCATGGGATGTAGCGATTTCTTAAATTACTCACCTAGGTAAAATTAGATGTAAAAGACTGAAAAATGGTCTAGGTCACCAGCGAGATCAGAACCAAGAGTTGATGCTTTGTCCCCTTCGCAGAGTAGCCGAGTTACCATTACGCTTGTATGACGATACACCGAACAAAATCTCCGTGAACTTAAGCAACTGCCACTTCTTTCATATAAATATTGTTCTGGCATATGGAAAAAATCACAACGCCCTTGCCCATGCAATTCTACGGGAAAGAAATAAACATATAAATGTGATCGATATCTTAGCTTTGCATTTACATTGTTCCACTTATACAACTATACCATTTTTTTCTCCTTCACGCTCCAAAATAATGGCACCATCTTCTAACAACAACAGAATAATCGGGCTCTGCCAAAAATAAAGGATTTCCTTTAGTCTAGGAGGCACAAACTTTACAACTGTAAATTAACTTAACTTTTCTGAAATAAAATGTGACATATTAATTTAATGTATTCTTCTGCCGCTATAACTGTATTACTTTTGCTCTAACATAAAATGAATTCCTTGACTCGACTGAAAATCCGTTTGTTTGTAAGTAGAAGTGCCCCACTATTTGAATGAGTCTTCTCGGTGTGCTAGTTAATAAAGTCTTCGTCCATGAGGTAACTGGAATTTATAAATAGGAAATAATAAAAATTTTCTTCTCTGGTAGAGCTAAGATTATACAAATAAAAAGATTCTACATCATCAGCAAATTAACGTTTATATTCTTTATCGTAATTTCTTGAGTCTATTACGTGAGGTCATTTGTCCTCTGCATGTGAACTTAAGATGAATTGTTTGATGCCGTTCCTTGTTTTTTGTAGGTGAGAGGGGGGGGGGAGGCCGCTATGAGGTCTTGTTTGATTTTTTTTTAAACAATTTTCTGTACTTTTTCCAGCCGTAGACCTCGATGTTGTTCTCTGATATATAATACGTTTCGTTCTAAATACGGCATTACCTGTAACGCAACATACGCAATTCCCGAATAACCAGATATGCCTGTAGCTTTTGTATTTGGGAAACAGTTTTCAATCTGATCGCAATATGTGGTTTATATTAATCGTATGTGTTTATTACCGCCAGATTTTCTTGAGGTGCAGTTCCATTTTTCTGTTTCGTCCCTGCGTGTGAATAAGTGCTCCAAATTGTCCACCATTTGACAGTTTGTGCAGCCGGTATGGGTCTGCGTTTAATTTTGTGTACTTTTTCTCCAATCGATATGTCATCATTTACATAGCACCAGCTGGAGCGAATTTTGTTGAGTGTATCTGGGTATTGATATTTTGTCAGATACTTGGCCAGTTATTTGTCAGATCCTTTTGGTAACAGGATTCTGCAACCTCCACCCGTGATTGTGGCATATATATCTTTGTACTGCAGATGTCACGCAGGATCGTTGGCATGACTCAAAATGAGCGCAGTGTAATATCTTCTCAAGCTATCGATGTTTATATTTACTTGTTCCACATTCACTGAGAATTTTTTGTCTTATGGTTCGCAGCAGGTAAATAATTTGCTTAAACTTCTGAAACACTGCAAATCGGATTAAAAATTGTTGCAATGAAAGTTGTTCATCTCAAGTGGAATATCCGTTGACACCAAACTCTACCCTCGTGCCTCACCACCACGGGACGCGAGGAGTGTAAATTCTGAAATGTTAAATGACAATCCCCTTTTTTTTAAATTGTGGGATTGTACTGAAATTTTTTTCGATGCGTGGTCTGTGGCGCAGTAATCGACAGACATCAAAATTGATTGAAAACAGTTGAGAAATGATCATTTCTGAAAAAAATACACCTCACATTAGAATCACATGTGGTTATAAGGGCAGTTATTCTAATATCTTGAATCAGAACCCGCTTTTTATAGCAAATAAGTTTGTTCTCCAGAACATAAAACATTATTTTGTTCATTATATTTTACTAGTTTCTTTCATATTCGAATCTTAACAGACCTCAACCAATGGAGATTCTCCAGTGACCATTAATGCATATTATACGGATTCAGTTACTCGCTATTCGTAAAAGATGATTCATCAGGGAAACTTATGTACAAGACAAACCAATCATAGACTGCTTGTGTCTAATTGCAAAATTTCAAGCTACAAAACCGGTTGCTCATTAAACATCTCAGACTAACTGCCTTTGTAACCTTCTGAGGTTCTAAGCTGATGAGTGTTTCTTAAGATATTATTTTTAAAATTTTTAACCCATTTTGATTTTTTGGCACTACAGCACCATCTGTCACGCAATAGAAAAATCTAAACACGAAAGTTACGTATTTTTCCATGAGACCCCAAACCATATAAAAATGTGAGTTCCTGTTCAACATTTCAAAATTTATCTCTTCAAGTCCACTGGCTGTACAGCACTGGGGTGGCGTTTATTGTAATTGGAAGCTCTCCTCCGAGACGTACAGGTTTTATTGAACGTGTTTTAATCCATTGTGCCAATTTCCACATATTTCCAAAAACACTTACAAGTGCCTCAACCTGCATATTATCTGGCACTTTCTGCCAATCTACGCCCAGTCTCGTTGGTGATCGGTAGTGCTGTTGCTATTTAGACTACCTTACTGTGTACATTGGTATTTAGAAGTGCAATCTGCTGCAGTACGTCTAATTCTCTGTCATTGTGTAGCATAATTGCTGTTTGGAGACGCTGTGACTGCTGTGCCAGTTTCCCAATACATTATGAATCGGATTAGTCATTATAAGTATGGTTAATTGTTTTCTTCTCTGCGTTGTTTGTAGTTATAGGTCCTACATCTAGCCTTGTCCATATGTAATCCTGGTAGAGTTTGATAATGATACACGTTGCAGTGACTTTTTTTTTTAATTCAGTACGTTCTCATACATGATTTCAGTATGGAAATATGCCTCTACATCTTGTTCTGGCAATGCAGAGTAAACGTATGTTTATGTCGTACCCTGGTGGTAAGTAAACAACGTAAAACGAATATTCCATTCACAGTACACTGAAACGAGACGAAAATGTGACATAGGATACACACAGCTAGTAACATGGGATGGGGTATCCTTGTATAATTCGCCTTGTTGTACGCAGATCACCGCCGCTGCTGAAGATAATGCTGGTGTCATCAGAGTATGTGTGACACACGGGTTTGGTGTTGGTTGTTTGTAGGCCAATTGGACCTCGGAGTAACTTTCTGAGCAGTGGTTTCTACTGTGACAGCACAAACAGTTACAGGAAGTGGGATACTCAGTAGTGCAGTTCTTTTGATCATTAATGGTCAAGTTACCAGAGTAAAATTTTCACTCTGAAGCGGATGTGAAACTTCCTGGCAGATTAAAACTGTGTGCCCGAACGAGACTCGAACTCGGGACCTTTGCCTTTCGCAGGCAACTGCTCTACCAACAGAG
This sequence comes from Schistocerca gregaria, assembly GCF_023897955.1. Lineage (NCBI taxonomy): Eukaryota > Metazoa > Arthropoda > Insecta > Orthoptera > Acrididae > Schistocerca > Schistocerca gregaria. Next base: position 532,222,976 of record NC_064923.1, read on the forward strand.
CTACCGAAGCACGATTCACGCCCGATACCCACAGCTTTACTTCTGCCAGTATCTCGTCTCCTACCTTCCAAACTTTACAGAAGCTCTCCTGCGAGCCTTGCAGAACTAGCACTCCTGAATGAAAGGATACTGCGGAGACATGGCTTAGCCACAGCCTGGGGGTTGTTTCCAGAATGAGATTTTCACTCTGCAGCGGAGTGTGCGATGATATGAAACTTCCTGGCACATTAAAACTGTGTGCCCGACCGAGACTCGAATGCGAACCTGCGAACCTTGCAGAATGGTCAAGTTGTTAGACCATTTACTTTGCGAAAGACCTTATCCTGAAATCCCATTCTGAGCATTACATTGATCACAAAATAGTGATGAACTCTGTCGTAGGCTCTGTCAAAAGATATACGCTGTCTCTGCAGTGGCGGCCAGTGTTATTTGTGTTATATCCCGATATTCAGCTAAAATATCCTACCTGATTGTTAAGTATCGTTGTAGACGGGTAATTAAGGCCGCAAACAATCTTGTAAAGGATTAAGGTAGAAAGTCACTAGACGTTATCTCTGTGTAAATTCTTGATAATTGTCGGCCGATCAAATACCAGAAGTGTGAATAAAATTGGGCAGGTACCCCATGCAAACATGTTTCCTTCTTTTCCTATGATTCCTTTGTAATTTTTTGTAATTTTTATTGCGCTCTCTCTTCTAATACAGTTTCGTTGTCTTCCCGAGTGATGGTGGATGTAATGTTTGTTACGGCTTTGACGAACTTATCTATGAAGTATTGTAAGACGCAGTGTTTAATAGAAACTTGTATGTATACATATTGGATCATTCGTCTCTTAACTTGCTGACAATTTTTTGTTGGGCTTTTCTTACTTCAGTTATTATATGATGTATGCAAACATTTTCATTCTTTGTATCTCTCTGGATGCGTGACCAAGTTGTGCAGCGCTCTACAGATTCCCTGATGGGGTGGTAATTTTTGATTTAGTATGCTTAATTCTTGTCGTTTTATCTACTGAACCATCTAGATTGCTACATAACTTCAGTAGAAGCATGAAGTAATATCTAATAGTTCTATTTCGCAAATAAGCTCTTTCTATCCCATGCTGAGTGAACATTTTTCGATTTGTAGTTTTTTGTTTTACGTCAACAGTTTTGTATATTTTGGTTGAGAGGGTAGGCGCTTGCTGCACATGTATTTGCAGTTGGATAGGAGGTCTCTGTTCATCTGCCCTGCTTCATGCACGAGGAATGTATTCTGCTGTATATGCCTGAGTACGACGTAGTAAGCTGTGCGATCGGAGAAACTCAGTGCCCATGTCTTTTATATACATTGTGTCTAATCTTCTTTTAGCAGAGTTGGTAATGTAAGTGAAATAGGTGTCAGTCTAATAGGATGAATGGATATCAAGGTGACCACTAAATTGAGACTGTCTTCTGAAATTACAGTCCTTCACAAAAATTAAAACTGGGACTTTAAACAGAATTGTGTAATACAAAGTTGAGATCGCCGACGATGATAATAAAGTTGTAAGCTGGTATTATTAAATTTAGAACTTTTGATCTGGAGAGTTCGCTTCCGTGTCTGTGACTGTCGCTGACTGTGTGGAAATATACGTTTATGACTAATAGATCGTAAAATTTTTTAGCCATTCCTCCTCCAGATTCTAGTACCACTTGTATATTTAATTCATTGTTTGCATAAAATAACTTGCTTTTCCACCATCTATTTCGTTACGTGCTTCCTATCCGTTATTTTTAGTAATTCATATGCGATTCCTTCATGTACCAGCAGGATGTAGGTATTGCTTGAAAACTTGTATTTTCGTTTTCGATTGCATTCTGATTATAATTACTGATGCTACTTCATAATCTTACGTCATATTATCTACACACTAGGACACCCCTAAGTTCATTTGACCAATAATAGGCCACACCAATCTCGTTGTTCCCATTAGTTCTGGCTCCCGTATTACATTTTCCACTAAAATTCTGCGTCTCTCTGAAATGTCTCTGACTTTCTGCATCGCTGTTGAAGATACATATCTTGTTCCCCTCTTCGCATAACTTTGTTGGTACCATTTAGTGTTTCTTCCAAGTCGTGTATCTGCTCTTCTGACTGCGCGTTTGGTTTCGCCGAGTTTCGTTGCAAGTTTCTCCGATTTTTTGTCAATATGTTTGTTTGGCTCTAGAAAGTTGTTGGTTTACTCGTAATGTTGATTCGTGAAGAAGTAGTTAACTGAAGCAGTTGTACGCTATGTAATCCCTGTTCTGCCGTTCCTGGCGTTTTATTTTGGTCTCCCTTTATCTCAACTCGTCCTTCTGATCTGTCTTGTTTGGTAGGTTGTTGATTTTCGTCGTTTGCCTCCATCGGATGGCCTCCACTAGCAATCTGTTCCTGCTTAAGACTCTCTTCCTGGTAGATGCCTCTGTCGTCTTCACCGGAAATTACCTGCTCTCGGCTGTGAATGGTGTCACGGACTGGTGCTGCATCATCGTTCATTATGTCTACGGTTCCAAGGCCTTTGTTGTCATCGACAATTAGACTTCCCATTACTTTTGCAACGTATGTTGTTAGATCCTTGTTTCCCTTGTTGTGTGCGTCTTTCGTTAGCAAATGGATGAAATGGCTCTGAGCACTATGCGACTTAACTTCTGAGATCATAAATCGCTTAGAACTTAGAACTAATTAAACCTAACTAACCTAAGGACATCACACACATCCATGCCCGAGGCAGGATTCGAACCTGCGACCGTAGCGGTCGCTCGGCTCCAGACTGTAGTGCCTAGAACCGCCCGGCCACTCTGGCCTGCTTTCGTTAGCAGTTCTGAACAGTGGACACACTATTTTAACGTATTCTCAGGAGGCTACTTAGTCGGTGTCTCGACGGAATTGCCACATAAGACCTGGCTACACAGAAGGGGAGTGTTGGTTTGTCCTATTTCCAAACCGACGACTAGCCCGCATTGATGAAATACTCGTTATTGTACTGTGTCAGTGAAAAATGCCTTGGTGCGACGGTCGCCAGCTTGCCACCATAGCACCGTATTCTCAGAACACATACAGTATTTGATCTAGGAACTGGCACCTGTGAACACCGGCTGGAACATTGTAACTACTGTGTTCTCACACTGACAGCTGACGCAGAGCCAGCTGGCGCAGCATCCTTTGCCACCGGACGCTGCAGTCACTTGCCCTGACGTGAGACACACCGCCAGGCTACATGTTCTCCTTAAAGATAAAGTGCAGTTCTCCTTCCGGTAAGCTCTAATTTCCATAGTGTTAGATAAAACAGATAATTCGCTATGTGAAATGAGAGATTAGTTGTAATTTCTCTGTGTAACGTCAGATAATTTATTAGAAACATCATCAAAATATCAGTTTAATTTAGCAGTATGAATCTGAATTACCTCAGGAAGTAAATCGGTAGTCATATTGTTGCCACACACATTCCAAAATTTAGCCAATTCTCTACTACGCTAATGACAGGAAGATCACTTTTGCTTAACCGATATGTTTCCTGAGCTTACTAGCATTTGGGAAGCTTGCACTTCGATGACTTTGTCGCGGTAGCTGCCACCGTGTTGACAGGGAGTTGAAACAAATAAACTGTAGGTCGATGAGCTTTATTCACAATTCTGTAACTACAGTTAGCGTCTAAAGCGTACTTACGAATAATATCCAAATGCACAAACTGCAACTCCAACATCACAAAAAGTCTCCATTGCATTTTCAGATTTTTTATTTGTTGGTCCTGCCACAATCATTATGCCTGCTGGTGGAGGTAAAAGGAGCGATATCGGTAGATGTACGGCTGTCACTGAAAACGCGATCGATACGGTTTTTATTGGTATTAAAAGTACAGGAAACTAAGAAGGCCATTCGCTTTAAGTGATACACTTTCTAGCGTCACCAGAAGCTGTTAACATTATTAGTTAACAATATGCTTTTCAACAGATTTTTTAAAATTGGTGCAACCATAGCTGTAATATTTCTATAAGGTAAACTGACAAGTAATTTAGTAGACAGTTGTTTAAATGAAGCTGTTAAAACTGTTAAATATAAAGCTGAACGTTGAGCCCAGTTACCTGCTGTAGCTGTATTTACTGAAGTCCATTACGGACCAACGCCTTCAGTGTTCCCGATGACCGTCGCCATGTCTTTACTGTCTGTTAGTGGGCTATGAAATTTACTGTTCTCCCTCATGGAGCAACGATCAGCTCTGAAGTGTATTGTTAGACTTCTACTCTCAAGAACGTAAAGAAACATCTTCAACGTGTTTGGCACCACAAAAGTACCAACTAATTCTCCTTCTCCACGACAACCCAAGTAAACAGTTTACTATTCTTCATATCAACTGCTGCACTTGAAAAGGTCACAGTCCCCTTCACTACGAAATTTTATGAGATGAAAGGGGTTTAAAAGAACAAAGCGAAGAACGTGCTTGATGTACCGCCTTTGCGTTTACAGTGCGTCAGATTTACCACAAGACGTTGTAGCCTCCCCATTACTAATCGGCCTATCCTGCTTGCGATATAAAATATGACCGTGGATCGCGTGTATGCCTAATGGATATTTACTGAAAGGATAAGGCTATCTATCCCGAAGAAATAATACCGATAAATATGAGGAAAATGTACAAGAGCCCCTTCTCATGGAAAAGTCTACTAAATTTGAAACGTAATTAAACCGAACAGAGCTGTAATTTAGAAAAATGAAAATTATTTTGTGCATTCATTCACGAACAACACAGGATTGATCATGAATCCAAATGGTACATCAATGAACGGAATGGAAATAATTAACGGTCGACATTCCACTAGTGCAATTTACATCCAAAATCCTCTATAGGATGATGGGAAAGAAAAACATGTATTGTTAAACACTGACGTGGCAACTGAAGGTTGTCACGTTCTTTTTTTGACACAAATTTTAAGTGAGTACGTAATGATAAAGAAAACTGAGAATTTACTCTTACGTTATGTTTGTCATTAAATTTGGAAATAAAAAACAATCGAATAATGATCTGAAAATATGCAATGAAAATGTATGTTAGTATCGAACTTCACCATTTGAACAATGAGTTTCAGTGACCTCAACGTAACGTTATTAAAGAAATTTAGAAAAAAAGCAAGCACTTTCTTACTTTGCAGTTACTTATTTTGCAAATGGGATTTCAAATTATTGTCTGAACAAATGAGCCTATTTTTTTTACTGACTTGAACAGTCATAAATAATAGCATACGTACCAAATTAAACAGCCATGTGCTCCATCCTACCTATATGTAAAATAAATAAAACTTCTGCATTTCTTTAGATTTGCATTTTTTCCAGTGATTGATTTTCCAACTTGAAAAATGAAATTACTTTACTCATATATTAAAAACTTTGATGTACATCAGTTAATTGAAAATAGACGGAGGCTACAATTCTTAACATTGAAATTACTCATTAATATACTGGCTGTAACCATTCAATTTGCTTCTTATAAACTCTGTTAGCATATAAGGAAAAAAGGAACACGTACCTTGCTTGGTAACGATGTCTGAAGACAATGAAGACACAATCGCCCTGAGTTTAACTGATTATTATTTAAATAAAATTTATCAAACAGATGACATTCAGTTGTGCTGCTGGGTTAGCCGTTAATACTTTCTCCCAATTAACAGTCTTACTTCAGTGCTGTGCATCCGACGAATTTGTGTTTCTGTAACTGCTGCTGTTGTGGAAGACGGTAGCATCTTGCGGAGCAAAGTTAACTACAGGAACAGGCAATCGTAATAAATAAGGCCTCTTCCACCCGTCCACTGTCCTTATTCCTGCTACTGAACATCTGGCGGGCGCACATACACGAAGCCGCCGAAATGGTACACTTTACTGCGAGAGCGTTAACACCACACTTCCGCACACTACAAGCGGTGGAACCTGTCTCTCCCTCTCCACGCGCTCCACGCAACATATACCTAACCAAAGATTTTACAACGCACAAGCACTGCTATTATCGTTGCTAGTTGATGTAAATAACGATTCCTTCGGCTTTTTCACAGAGCTTATAAGTTTAACAGTAAAATACAGATAAATACATTGAAATGTCAACAGACTGCTACCTAAATTTACGCATACAGTGAAGCAATGTCCTTACCTATTAAAACAAAGCATTTTAATTACGAATATTTACGTACAATTCAGCAAAAATGTTTATATTGGTAGCAGTTTCGGTGTTACAACGATGCATTACAACCATCCACTGACGAGTCAAAACACTACGACCACCTGCTTAATAGCTTGTATGTCTGTCTTTGGGACGAATGGTTCTGGCTCCGAGAAACGGACAATTATACTGCTGAAAGATGACATCGTCGTCGGGGAAGACATCAAGTATGAAGGGACGCAGGTGGATCGCAGCTATGTTGTTCGATTACTATCACAAGTACCATGCAAGAGCAGGAAAAGCTTCCCCCCCCCCCCCCCCCCCCCCCAATGCATAATACTGCTCCCACCAGCCTGCGTCCGTGATTCACTGCACGTTTCGAGCTGCCGCACACCTCGATGACAGCGTTTGTGGAGGCGACAATCGACCTCGGGTACAAGTATGTGATCACCCGAAGAGCCTACACGTTTCCGTTGATCGACGGACGATATCGATGGTCCTGTGACCACTGAAATAGTAATTGACGATATGGTTGGTTTATCATGTGAACATGTGGAGGTGGTCTATGTGGAGCTACTTGTTCAACAATGTACGACGAACGGTGAGCTCCGAAACACTTGTGCATGTACCAGCATTTCGCTCTTTCGGCAAAGATGCCACAGATCACCATCTATACTACTTTACAGAGCAGACAAGCCTCCGAACCCCACCTTCTGTGAAGAGTCGTGGATGTCCAACCATTTAGCGCCTAGTGATACTTTCACTGTCTCACCTCTTTCAGTGGCTACTCACGACGGTTGTACGTGAACTTTCCGCCAGCTTCGCCGTTGCGAGACACTTGTTCACAAGCTTTGGGTAGTAATCATATTTATCACAGTCGCTTATATCAGTGGATTTCTCCATTTAAAGTCCATATTTTCGGTAGGGCGACGCCCCTCCGTGTCTACTCTGCTTACTAATATTTGGGCTTATCAGTGCATATACAAACGACACCAGAGCAGCCCAAGTTGAAAGCAACACTTCCTGCAGAAATTTCCGCATACTAGATTGCTGAAGCCCACGCATATTGTTTCTAAGTAATGTTGTGTCAGTGATTACAAAATCAATTCAAACGCACGCATTGGGAAGCTGAGGAATGTGGTGTATGGCAGTACGGAAAACTAAGGAAGCAGATGGTGTGATCAGGATGTAATCCTCCTCCTAGGTTTCAGAATTCTCAAGCAGTATGGACCACGTATTGGTACTACAAAACCATGAACCAGCCATACACGTAGTATAGTGATATGCTGGAATGGTACTAGGTTCCTACGTCTGATGTGTGGGCTGTATTCACACTACAGGTGACTTGTTTTAACGAATACAAACAGACCCTCTTGACCTCTGATAACGCCAAATAAGCAAACTGGTTTCCCATCCACATTAAACATGATGACTGTTTGCTACCCACAGGAAGGTGTGGGCGTATATTGAGTCATGACACAGGAAAAAGACACGCTAAGTAGAAACTATGTCACCGGTAAGCTTTCATACACCAAAATTTTATTTTATTAATGAACCAATCGTCATGTAAGATCACAGGGCACTTGTTTCTGATGTCAATTGATACTGAGATGTAGAAAATATTGCTGCTGGACTGAGGATACAACTCAAATTCCCTTTTCGGTGGATTTTACCTCTCTGGGACGATAAATTTCCATCATTTCGTTGGTTCCCTAAGGTTCCAACTTATTAAGGTCCCCACGAAATACCGAGTGTGACGGTTCTAATTTCGGTGCGGCCCAAACTTTTCAACATTTCATTAAAAGCTGTAGCATGCGCACGATGGGGAAAGAAAAACATATTTGACGCCTATAAGTAGCGAGAAAAGAACGATGATATCTGCCAGGACCCAAACTTGGAGAGCCAAAAATATTTCGTTTCGTTATTTCTGTTTCATTCAATTCACATGTGATTGTGTTTAGTTAACAACCATGTAAGGTGCTGGGCTGTACTTTCCTCGTAACCTCGTCCAAAACTGTCTGAATGTCATATCACTTCAAGTTTCAACATGTGCACACATTATTACCTCTCGAAGGAACCATATGTAAGGTATTTCGTGCTTACTTAACGAGATCAATAGTTTATGAACTGAAATCACGCTACCATGTCAGTTATCATCGTGTATGTTGAACTGAGACCTGGTTCTTTCATGTATTATTTATTGTAAAAAAATAGAGTTTACAAGATTTCATAATTATGTCATCTCAAATTGTTTCCTGATGTTTGGTTTGTCGGGGTTTTAATTTATATCAGTCTATGGGTAGCGTCTTTGACCAGTGAACAAAACGTCCTCGGTTCCGTATTAGAAACCAGCCACGGCTTAAGTAATGATTAATAATCAGCATTGGCAGCCGAAGACGTCGGGGATGAGAAGTCACCCTCATTCTGCCAACAGCCTTGTCAAATAAGGGAGAGGAGAGGAGAGAAGCTCAAGGCACTCTCTTGTCCTAGGTGTGGGAAATTATCCCTAAGGGCGGAAGAATTAGAAATGGTCAATGGCATGAGTATGCAGAAGGCAACGGAAACCACTGCATTAAAGATACATAACGTGTACCTATGGGACATGTGGCATGTAATAGGAGAAATGTCATGATGAACTCTCCATTGGCAAAAGATTCCGCAGTAGTCCCCATTCAGATCTTCGGGAGGGCACTGCCAGATGGGAGGTGGCCATGAGTGAAAGACTGAATAACCAATGAAAGGATAATGCTCTACGTGTCGGTGTGTGGATTGTCAGAAGCCGAACATAGCAGAGAAACTAGAAAGATAAAAAGCGTAATGGAAAGGCTCAGTCTAGATACAGCCCGAGTGAGTGAAGTGAAATGGGGGGAAGTCAAGGATTTCTGGTCAGATGAGAATAGGGTAATATCAACAGCAGGAGAAAATAGAGTAACGGGAGTAGGGTTCGTTATGAATAGGAAGTCAGGGCAGAAAGTGGCTACCGTGAACAGCCATGTGATAAGGTTCTTCGTAACAGAGTCGACAGCAAACCAAAACCGACAACGAAGGTTCAGATATACATGCCGACGTCGCAAGCTGAAGATGAGGAGGTGCAGAAAGTATATGAGGATGCTGAAAGGGTACTACGGTACGTAAAGGGAGACGAAAATCTAATAGTTGTGGGGGACTAGAATGAAGTTGTAGAGGAAGGAGTAGAAGAAAATGTTACACGAGAATATGGCTTGAGACATATAATTAGAGAGGAGAAGGACTGAGTGAGTTCCGTAACAATTTTCAGTTTGTAATACCGAATACTCTGTTCATGAATCACAAGATGAGGAGGTATACTAGAAAAACGCCGTTCGATACTGGAATATTTCAGTTATATTACATCACGGTCAGGCAGAGATTTCGAAATCTGATGCTGGAATGTAAGGCGTACTCAGGAACTGATATAGACACAGACTTCAATGTGGTTGTGATGAAAAGTAGGCTCAAGTTTCAGAGATTAGTCATGGAGAATGAGTACGCATAGAAGAGGGATACGGCAGTACTAAGGATTGACGAGATACGAATGAAGTTCTCTAAGGCTATAAATAAAGCAATAACGAATAGCTCTGTAGGCAGTACAGTTGAAGAGAAATAGACATCTCCAAAAGGACAATCACGGAAGTTGGAAAAAAACGATAGGTGCAAAGAAGGTAACTGCGAAGAAACCATGGGTAACGGACGAATTACTTCAATTGATCTGTGAAAGAAGAAAGTACAACAATGTTAAGGTAAATTCAGGAATACTGGAATACAAGAAGCAGAGGAACGAAATTAATAGGAAGTGCTGGGAAGCTAAGGCGAAATGGCTGAAATAAAGATGTGAAGGAATAGAATAAGAAATGAATATCGGAAAAACTGGCACGCAATTTAGGAAAGTCCAAATATCCTTCGGGGAAATTAAAAGCAGGGGTGGTAACATTTAGAAAGCAACGCAAGTTCCACTGTTAAATACAAAAGAGAGAGAGATGGTAGGTGGAAAGTGTACATTGAAAGCTTCTGTGAGCGGGGAAGTTTGTACGATGTGATAGAAGTAGAAATGGGAGTCAATATATTAGAGGAATTGGATACAGTACTAGAATCTGACTTTAAGATAGATTGGGAGGGCTTAAGATGAAATCAGGCAGAAGGGATAGATAACATGCCAACAAAATATCTGAAATCATTGTGAGAAGTGCCAACGAAATGACTATTCACGTTGGTGCGTATAATGTATGAGTGTGCCGACATACCATCTGATTTTCGGAAAAATATCATGCATACAGTTCCGAAAACTGCAGAAGCTGAGAAGAGCGAGTATAATCATAGAATCAGGTGAACAGCTTAAGCATAAAAGTTGTTTAGAAGAACAATACACAGAAGAATGGAAAAGGAAATCGTTGAAGTGAAATGACGATCTGTTTGCTTTTAATAAAGGTAAAGGAGAGGCAATTCTGACATTGCAACTTATAGTGACAGTAAGACTACAGATGAATCAAGACGCCTTAATAGGCTTTTGCTACCTGTAAAAAGCGTTAGAACATGTAAAGTAGTGGAAGATGTTCCAAATTTTGAGAAAAATAGGTGCAAGCTATAGGGAGACACGGGTGACATTCATTATGTACAAGAGCCATTCGGGAACAATAAGAGTATAAGAAAAATAAAGTGCTCGGTTTCAAAAAGGTATAAAATAAGGATATATTCTGTCGCCTCTACTGTTCAAACTGTACATTGAAGAAGCAATGATGGAAATAAGAGAAAGGTTCAGGAGTAGAATTAAAATTCAAGTCGAAGTGATACCAATGATATGAATTGCTGATGGCATCGCTATCCTCAGCGAAAGTGAAGAGTGATTTCGGGATCTCCTTAACGGAATGAACAGAGTAATAAGTACAAACTATGGATTGAGGGTAAATCGGGGAAAGATGGAATTAATGAGAAGTAACAGAAGTGAGAACAACGAGTAATTTAACATAAGGGTTAATGGTCACGAAATAGACGAAGGAGTTCTGCTATCTAGGAAGGAAAATACCCAACGACGGGCATAACAAGGAGGACGTCAAAAACAGACTAGCACTCCCAAAGAGGGTATTCCTGGCCAAAAGGAACCTTGTAGTATAAATCATAGGCCTTAATTTGAGAAAGCAATTTCTGAAAATTCGCGGTTGGAGCACAGCATTGTCTGTTAATGAAAGATGATCTGTGGGAAAATCACAACAGCAGAGAATCGAAGCACTTGACATTTGGTGCTACAGACAAATGTTGAAAATTGGGTGGAGTGGTAAGGTAAGGAATGAGATGCTTCTGCGCAGAATCGGGGAGGGAAAGTACACTCCTGGAAATAGAAAAAAGAATACATTGACACCGGTGTGTCAGACCCACCATACTTGCTCCGGACACTGCGAGAGGGCTGTACAAGCAATGATCACACGCACGGCACAGCGGACACACCAGGAACCGCGGTGCTGGCCGTCGAATGGCGCTAGCTGCGCAGCATTTGTACACCGCCGCCGTCAGTGTCAGCCAGTTTGCCGTGGCATACGGAGCTCCACCGCAGTCTTTAACACTGGTAGCATGCCGCGACAGCGTGGACGTGAACCGTATGTGCAGTTGACGGACTTTGAGCGAGGGCGTATAGTGGGCATGCGGGAGGCCGGGTGGACGTGGGGCGTGAGATCTCCACAGTACATCGATGTTGTCGCCAATGGTCGGCGGAAGGTGCACGTGCCCGTCGACCTGGGACCGGACCGCAGCGACGCACGGATGCACGCCAAGACCGTAGGATCCTACGCAGTGCAGTAGGGGACCGCACCGCCACTTCCCAGCAAATTAGGGACACTGTTGTTCCTGGGGTACCGGCGAGGACCATTCGCAACCGTCTCCATGAAGCTGGGCTACGGTCCCGCACACCGTTAGGCCGTCTTTCGCTCTCGCCCCAACATCGTGCAGCCCGCCTCTAGTGGTGTCGCGACAGGCGTGAATGGAGGGACGAATGGAGACGTGTCGTCTTCAGCGATGAGAGTCGCTTCTGCCTTGGTGCCAATGATGGTCGTATGCGTGTTTGGCGCCGTGCAGGTGAGCGCCACAATCAGGACTGCATACGACCGAGGCACACAGGGCCAACACCCGGCATCATGGTGTGGGGAGCGATCTCCTACACTGGCCGTACACCTCTGGTGATCGTCGAGGGGACACTGAATAGTGAACGGTACATCCAAACCGTCGTCGAACCCATCGTTCTACCATTCCTAGACCGGCAAGGGAACTTGCTGTTCCAACAGGACACTGCACGTCTGCGTGTATCCCGTGCCACCCAACGTGCTCTAGAAGGTGTAAGTCAACTACCCTGGCCAGCAAGATCTCCGGATCTGTCCCCCATTGAGCATGTTTGGGACTGGATGAAGCGTCGTCTCACGCGGTCTGCACGTCCAGCACGAACGCTGGTCCAACTGAGGCGCCAGGTGGAAATGGCATGGCAAGCTGTTCCACAGGACTACATCCAGCATCTCTACGATCGTCTCCATGGGAGAATAGCAGCCTGCATTGCTGCGAAAGGTGGATATACACTGTACTAGGGCCGACATTGTGCATGCTCTGTCGCCTGTGTCTATGTGCCTGTGGTTCTGTCAGTGTGATCATGTGATGTATCTGACCCCAGGAATGTGTCAATAAAGTTTCCCCTTCCTGGGACAGTGAATTCACGGTGTTCTTATTTCAATTTCCAGGAGTGTATATCTGAAAAATACTGTCAAGAAAAAGGGACGGGATGATAGAGCATCTGTTAAGATATCATGGAATAACTTCCATGGTACTAGAGGGAGCTGTTAGCGAGGAAGTGGTACTGGAAAAAATAATAAAATTTTAAATTGGTTTATTTAAACTGTATGCCACTTGCTTTTTATTGGGAGAGTACGAGAAATTGTACAATTATAGCCGACTTTACTAATCTAAAGTGATTTCTGTTTTTCACATTTCACAGAACATGAACAAAATAATGAACGGCGGGTTTGCGTAATTACTAAGGAAATGTTTCTCATGGCCAGAAACCTAGAGATAGCTTATGAAGTTCTTACGAATACCGATCGCGATGGATAACTTGTCTGTCCTTTGACACTGCCAATCTAGATCTGATCTCACTGGTGAACCACCTCGCGTGCCATCTGAGCTTGGCTCGACACCGATATCTTCGATGTGCTTCGCCTGCTTTTTCGTTTAATAACTGTTTAAAAATGTGCTGGTGATTAACGCTTCTGAAATAATGAAATGATAGATAGGTACTGTGAGACACTTTTTTTCCAGAAGCAAATAAATTAACTGGTTAGTATTTCTAATGTTAGTAATAGAAGTTTATCATTTGGCGTGTTACTTTCGAACATAGAAGCCAATCGACGAGAAGTGCCTCAATTTAGTCGGCCTTTCTCAAGATATGTATCTAATAAACCGTCTACGATCGGTACCTCTCATCACATTATGTCATCACCGCAATGCGGCCTTCTCAACTGCTGTAAGAGGAGCGTCTTATAGCTTAATATGACGACTGTAAAGTCAGAAATATTAAAATCGACTTACCGAAAAGAGGGCCTGCAAGAAACTTACGTTATGTAACAAATCAGGCGGATAGCTTTGTGCGTGATAGTGCTTTTATTTCACCACAGACGCAATGATTATTTGTGGCAGTAGTCATGGATGGGCTTCTGAGAATCCTCAACCTCAGAAATGAGGAGCCACAATTAAAATATAAAGGGCTAGGGCAGAGTCAACGAATGCCTAATGTACTCGTGTCTGCTTTCTTCTAGCTATATGCACCAGCTGTATATGTGCTCCTCTCGCTATTGGAGGACGCACGTGGTGCTGCAGCCCACTTAGCACAACGAGCTAGTGAAGACCTTCCTAAATGGAGATATGATTAAGAGGTCCTGAAGCGTCACTACCTCATTCACGTACCATGATATCAACTGACTTCTTTTGTCAGTTGATGCAAAAATACTTGTGAATCGTATCTACGTATAAACACACTTAGTGTATAATTTAAGTGTCACTCTTAAGAAATCCAGTCATTTTCTCCCTTTGCACAGCAGGGGGCCGCAATCTAGCTCTCTGTAACGGTGCGTAAGCGTCGTGCCCTGTGGCGTCACCTCCGGGCTCGGCGACGCTTCAAAGAACAGTGTATCGACACGTGCAGGAACAAGACCAGAGCTCAGCATCTCGTGGGGAGTGTCAGGTGGCTTAATGATGTCACATTGCCACCAAATTTCACCGCAATTCTGCCAACGCCACTATGGCCGTGTCACACGATGGGAAGGCAGTCTCACACATCCCTTCCCACATGTCATCACAACGAGGAGCGTTAGAATTACGCGGTAGGCTTACGGGTTCCTAAGGAAAGCATTTCTGAAACACCGCTCTTCGGAACTGACACGAAAAGGCCTCAGCCTGAGGCATAGAGGGCGTCAATGAAAGAACCCCTTCCGTTGCGGTGTTTATTTCGCAGTCGAGAACGAAGGTTTCCAGTATGAACAGTAACATAACACGTTGTTGACATTGTTAGTCACTGCTGACAAACCCTGGACGATTCAAACCTTCTCTAAGGCCACGGTTGGGCTGCAGACGTATTGAACGTGGTGGGACTATTTAAAGTGGACCGCGACGTTTTTGTTCTGGTAAACACAGTGGAATCACTAGAGACCGTACAAAACCATACGACGAAATTTCTCAGACCTCTTGTTTTGCACCATACTGTGACGTGATCTTGAGCGCGACTTTGACAGGCTCGTGAGTTCTAGGCCCTCTACATTTCACCAGTTTGCCAACATACTCGGTGTCACCCACACACCTTTCAAGAGTATTTGAAAAAAGTCCCTGTTCAGAGATATGCTTCCACTTACGAATACGTACCTGCGGCTTGGCAGCCCTATCGACACAATCTCGGCTGAGTGTCACTATATAGCTGCATGAAAGTGTGTCGTACCTGTTGCCTATCTTTCCGGCACTTAGTAATCAGTTTAAACACATACCACTGAAGGAAAATTTTTAAAGTTTTCAACAAAGGTGCAAGGGTGACAAAGAAGTTGTTGGCAAATTGAAAGGACGGTGGAAAGTGGGGGAGGGGTTTGAAGGACACTTCCTCGTTTTGTGAATATCCGATTTTGATGTTTTGGTCCACTTTAAAAATTAATCTAATGGGCGTTAACTATTTTTCATGGTTCCATCCAATGTGTCAGATCAAAATTTCTGGTCGCGATACAATTCGATACCTTTCAGTGGGACAGCAGCCCCATAGTTGCTTCAGAGAAGGGCCGAATCTTGTGAATGTGTCTCAAATGTTGTTCTTGGCCAACCATAAGAAAACCGCGTGATTTCAACGCTTGGGTGTCACTGTTTTGAGTTCAATCGAAAAAGCGTCAAGAGAATGGGCGAGATTTGGTAGGGAGAGATATGACGACCATCACGTCGAGTGACACGGCCACGGTGGCGTTGGGCTGAATTTTGCTGAAATTCAGTGCTAATGTGACATTATCAACCTACCTTTTACCTTGCCAGAACTTTCGAAGCTGCTCTTTTTTCCGCATTTGTATACCCATTGCTGCCTGAAACGTCGCCGAATACGAGGGCACCACATTTTGTACCTTACAGAGAATGTTAGGAGCCAACTTTCAGCCAGATTTCTGACTTCTACGTCGCCACTGCAGAAAATGACGGTTTCAAAAAAGCGACCATATTTGTCAAAAGTCTTAAAGATTTTTAAATGTAACAATCGCTATAAACGTCCTACATCTCCACTTTTAGTGACTACATATTTATTTTCAACATAATTACCATGCCATCGAACACATATCTCCCAACGACAGACTAGTTGGTTGATATCTTGGTTCTTCACAAACGCAATCGGGTCGTTAGTCTGCTCCCATGGCCCGTTAACTCCAAATTTCGACGCACTATCGTAGAGGATAATTTTGTTCTACGTCTCACATTGATTTCTGCGGTTGTTTCACGCTGTGTTGCTTGTCTGTTAGTATTCTGCTTGTTTGTCGGCACAGAAAACTTTTCTCAAACACTGTTGCTTTCTGTTGCGAAGTGAAGGCCGTCACCCAGTGCTTTGACGTAGTGAGGGATAATGCATGAAATATGGTTTTCTGGTACACTATTGGCTCTGTCTATCTTAGAATACTGAATTTCCTAACGATTTACAATATGGAATGCCCCATACCTCTAGCTGAAACTACCATCGCGTGTCCAATTTTTTTTAAAAACCAGTCGTACGGCCATAAAAAAATGTTGGAAACCTTTTTACATGGTTCACCTGAGTACAAAAGGTACCTCCTCCAGTGTACTGCAGTTTATACGTTGTGAACGTGACACTGATCATCCAGAACATTTTGACAAAGTACCTAGTAGCCAGATTGTCCATCTTTGGTACGGGTAACAGCGGCGACGCCTTGGTACGTTTCTGGAGAGTGTTGGTAGCACATAGTCACACACAGGTCACCTATTTTCCGTAAATTCCTAAATTACGGGTAGGCGGTAATGAACTGTGACGTCAGATGTATTCGATGGAGTTGAGATATAGCAAGCTGGGGGGCTAGCACATTTGTTGGAACTCGCCACGGTGTTCCTCAAACCACTCCATCATTCCTTGCCTTCTGACATGGTACTTTACCTTGGTGAAAAATTCCAGTGCCATCGTGAAACATGATCGTCATGAAGAGGTGTAAATGGTCTGCAGCAAATGTACGATGCTCGTTGGTCGTCATGGTGAGTGGCCAGAGCTGTAGTGGACCCTTGGATGCCCTCGCGCGTGTATCCCGTAGTGCAGGTGTCATAGAGCTGTTCCCCTGGAACACGACGGATTCATGCCCTTCCATTGGCATGATAAAAAATGTATAGATGTATAGGGAGCCATTACACTACGCCATCTGCGGAGGCACATTGCTAGGAACGTTCGGTGCATTGTGTGTTCAGAAAAAGTTGTAATTTTACGACGTATTCTGCAGCAAATTTTACTTTTTCATTCACTTTATGACTAGTTTCGAGCAGGAGCCAGTTTTCAAATCATCACAACATAGTCAAAAGCAGTATATCCCAAGACGCGAAAATTAGATAGCTGTCTGTATGTCCTATAACTATTCGCTGCACATTTTTTGCACCATTTTCACATATCTGGAAAGACAATTTTTGACTGTCATGATGATTTAAAAATGGGTCTTAGCCCTAAACTTTTCAAAAACTAAAATTATCAACTTTGGATTGTTTTTTCAATGTACGATTAACAGAAGTTGCTGACGCAGAGTATGCTACAAGATCAAATACTTGTATTCGGCCACCGTCCTCCAACTGTCCTGTCTTACCAGACTGCCCAGTCTACAGTGTCCGACATCTGTAATGAGGGGTTGCTGCCCAACCACAGGACATCTGGATGTGGCTTCACCTTGGTTTCGCCACGAGTTGAAGACCCTCATCACAGCGCTCAGCGAGCCCCTGCAAGTCATGCAGTTTCCGAAATGCTTGCGCCAAGCCTTCAAGTCATCACAACCAGTCAAACCCAGATAAATTATGCGCTTAAGCATTCTACACAGTGACAGCACACTCACTGATACTGCATGCACTGTATGTGTGCCTGATTAGCAGTAATTCCTTGCTATGTTACACTGCTAATCCCTGGATGGTTTTCCATCTATTATAGACTGGTGGTCATAATGTTCTGTGTCACCAGTGTATGTGCATATCGCTAACCTATGACTTCTGTCAAATAACTGTAGACGTTAACCTGATGACGAAAACTGCATATTGCGTAGTGTACTGAACAGGAGTGCATTATGAGCTGTGAGAAATCCAAAAGAAGTGGTTTGTATGAGATAGGATGATACAAGTAGTATATTTATGACAGATTTGGCACATAGAGTATATTTTTTAAAATGTCTCTATTAAAAAAAAAAGGTTATCCTTTTGCTATGTCCCACAATCAAAAATTTATCTATTACAACAAACGATAATCTCAATTTAGAAAATATAAGAATCTAATAATTTTCTTTCCTTGTAAATCAAGCTATAAATTCATAATGTGTGGGATGAATTTAAATTCGATGAAAACATAAACCAAGAGAGGAAAAACTTAAACGTAATGTTTGCAGAAAAATTTATACCATGATTAAGTATAGAACATGTGAGAAATCACGAACATAATGAAGCTACAGATTTTTTAAAAGCACTTTATTCTGAATCATCTTATTTTATGATTGTGAGGAAACAAATAAGATATTTGGAAAGGAAAGTTCGTATTCTGCACATGTGAAAAACTAATAGCTAACTATTGTTGGAAAAATATAAATATTTTGAAAGAATTCAAATATTAGTCTTTTATTGATTACTGCAAGAAATATAGCAGACCTTTATTATTATTGTGAAAGAGATGTAGAGGAGTGTTAAGAACTTATAAATTACCAAATTCATTGAAAGATTATATTTGCAGTTATGTATAATTTTTTAACACTTTTCAAGCAATAACAAGAATATTAAATGTTTTCTAAAATCAAAATGTTTCACTTTTTACTTGTTCTATCTTTCTGACAATATTTCAAAAGCAAAAGTAAACATGAAGTTAACATTTGAATAACTTTTCTAATTGTGTATCAATCTACATAATAAAAAAATTGGAGACAAAATTCTATTTTGTGAACTATAATTTAAGAATATTTTCATCAAAATTATTTATAATTACATTGTTGCTTCTTGTGTAGTTAAAATAATCATGCATTCTGACATATTTGATACATATAGAGGATCATTTTGAATGAAATTGAATGGACTTACATTTACAACAATATTTAACTTTGTATGTCTTTTAAAACATCTAACAGTATTTTATGTTTCTGAAAAGCTATTCAGTTGATCAAGATTACATAATTCTTGGTGAAGAACTACTTTTCTTCATTTTTTACAAAGATATTTTGTAATTTAAAGTGATCTAAGAAAGAAGAAACATTTATCTGGTTATTGTTTCGATAATTTGGAAAACCATGAAAGTAAGGTAGGGCCTATTAAATTCAAGAGACTCATAAAAATTAATAAAAGTTGATGAAGAAATAAATGGATGTTCTATTCTAGATCAAATATGAATTTGCTTTTTTAATTGTAAGAAGATCAAACAATTTTAACACATAATTACCAATTAATTTAAATTCGATTTACCATAATATGTTGAAAAACTGTTCCATGTGTGTGAATACAATTAAGTATTATTCAAAGTTGTGAAAAATTATAATTAATTCATCCATCAAAATACTAATATTAATCTGTTTTTTATTTCGGTTTTAAATTCTTAGTTTTCTCATTAACAGGAAATGAGTAAAATGGTAACTCTTGATTTTGTTAATGAATTATTAAGGAAAAATTTATCAAGTCATTTTTAAGATTTCTGTTACAGAAGCAATTTTGAAGTCAAAGGAATTATCTTTTTATGAGTTATAGTAATTACTAAACATTGCATAGCATTAATAATTGGAATACTTGTAGGATAATTTGGCTCAAATTATTGCTCTTTCAAATTCAGCATTTGGTGTAAATAGAGATAATATATTTTCTCTATGAAAATGATAATTCAGTTTAGGAAACATTCCATCAGCTAGCTTAAAATTCCTAATTATTAATAAAAGTGGAATAGTTATAGGAATATAATTATCAGTTACTTTTGATTTAGCTGCAGTTATTTGACTGTAAATCCTACAATTTGGACAATACAATCTCCCTTATTCATAAATAATTTAGCATCACTTTGAATAACTGGTATATTTTTTAAAAAAATTTTAATGCTTATATTAGGTTTTATGGAATGAATAAATTTTTCTAAGTTTTTCAAACTACAATTGTGGGATCCAATCCACTCATCTTTTAGAGGGTGCCTAGGAAGCTGTTTTCCCAAACAGCTAGACAACATACAACCAAATCATTCTAATGTCATTTATTACAGAAACTGAATTGACAATACTTAACTTTAAATTCCACACGATGAGTTGCAAGCAATTGGCAACATGTAAATAATGAATGTTATATGATATGGAATCTAATCACAGAATTTCGTAAGTCACTGCCATTGTCGGTGCCACTGTGGCTCCTCTAGTGCGACTTTTCCAGTGCAGGTTTACTAGTGTGGCAGGGGCTTGGTGGCACATCACTTTTATTCTCTTCATGTAGATGCTGCTCTAGTTGTGGTGACATCCTAGTAAGCATGCTTTTGGATAATGTAGTCTCACAGCAATGTCTGCTGCATTATTCTTGATTTTCATGCTGGTGCATATCACTACACTGTAACAACATTGACCAAGAGGAATTTCCTTAACATCTTCGTTACTGTAGAATTTATTAATTTTTAGTGTAATATTTTGAGTTGAAATTGAATAAAAACCAGGTATCAAAACATTTTAAGTGCTTTTTAATGGAAGAGTGATCTATTCATTTATATAAATAAAAATATGTAAATAAATGACATATTGGAAACAAACAAACGAATATCGGATGTTAAAATTTATGGTAATTATACTTGTGCTAATGTTTATGTTAAGTTCAGCGTCTAACACCGTTCGTTTCGTTAATATCTAACATTCGTTTGAGATTTGGAGTAACAGAATGTTACTGTGCATGGTGTAGTAATTGCTGATTGTTGTCTGGCTTGTGTCACGCCACAGAAGTTTGATCTCTTTCATGACGTCGTCTTTGCTCTGCCCTCTGGCGAAGTCTTTTAACGGTGCTGAAATAAAATTTTCAAAAGCTACTTGTTTAAAGTGGAGAAGGCTGAAATTGTTTGACAGAAATTAGAGGCGGTTTCCTACCTGTTACCGCACAGTGGGCGAGAAACTGATGTGCTACAGTATTCTCGATTCCTTGGATATCAACAATGGTAAGAAATACAATAGCTCCTCGGTCCGTATAACAGTTGTGCGCCTGCCGTACGGAAAGTGACGAAATTTAGTGAAATCCAAAACAAAAGTAATGTTTTAAAAACTGGTGATAGATTTATTCCTTTCTGCGAATGTGAGGAGGCGATTACTAAAGGCGATGTTTTTTTTAACAGTTGTACTACTTCCTTCTATTTCCTCACATACATGGACCCAAAGAGCATTCTTGGAACTGTCTGTAGCAATCAAAAAATTATTTTTCGTATCAGGATGTGATAAAGGTGGAGCGTTAAGTGAAGTGAGATGTACAACTGTATGGGCGCTGACTGACTATACGGTTCTAGCTGGTACTGGTTTGGTTGAAACATATATTAAAAAAACTGGGTGATAGTGCGAAAACTGGAGTGTTCAGAATTGGATAAAATTATTATTTCGTCTGTAATGCGTCGCTGAGTCGTTTCAGACCAATAGGCAGATAGAAATGCCTTTTGGAACTTTTCTACGTAGTGACACTGCCTTGCTAAGGGTCTCATACTCATCGAAAGTTCTCTCTCTAAAAAGCTACAGATAATTTCGAGTTTGCGTGTCACTGGCCAGTTTGGTGTCAGAGACAATGAAAATTGCTGCACCCAATGAAGGGGACGTAGATCTGCGCAGTTATTTCTAAATATCTTGAATTTCTTTACAGATAGGAAGTGTTTATAGTCAAATGCTTCGTGTTGTAGATTTTGAGAGCTTGTATCAAAGTCACGCACTCTTTTTAGTCCTCTCATGTTATTATGAGGCTGTCAAGTGGATGGCTTTCGCTGTTGAATGTTGGCTTGAAACCGATTACTTGGAGAAAGCTTTCTAATATGGTCTACTTCCTGATGTAAACTGTTAACTTTCCTATGTAGCGAAATGTTATGTGCACAAAACTGCTGTAATGTTTGTTGCAAGGACCGATAGTCTTGAGATGCAGTGAACGGAATGGGAGCTGTGTCGCCTGATTTACTTTCTGTTCGATTTTCAAGCTTTTCTAATCTTGCCGATGCCTGATCACATCTTTCCGTGAGTATAAGAATGTGTGTGGAATTCTTTGAACCTAATGCGTCACCTTGCTTCTGTAGTTTGCGTGCAGTTTTGTTCATCTTTTTCAATTCTGCTTTAATCGCGTCAGGGTTCTGCACCAGCTCTAACAGTACAAGACGGGAGTTTATCGACTCAATGTCATCTATGAATTTTTCTTCAACTTGCTGGATTAGTGTGTCAAAAGTGGTTTATAATCAGTTACATATGTCTGTATTTAGTTCTGTGATTGTTTTACTCTGTTAACCTCGTCTGTAATGGAATTTATACTATGGGCTGTAAGACTAGTGAGCAACTGCTGTTATACTACTTATCTTTGTACTGCTAATGACTGTAACAACAAAGTGTTTTCCTGTGTGTGTTTACGGAGAAAGTCTATGTATTGCTTTTCTGATGTGCATATAATCGAATGCGTTGTTGATCTATTCTTTCATTAATTGATTGAATTTCATCTTTAAGCTGTTTGTAGTTTTCACTACATTCATATCTTAAGGCATTAATGTCATCCCTCAAACGTTTGCTGCTGTCTGCCCATTGCCTGGCTGTTGCTTCAGTTTTATCTCAAAGGCTTTTTCCATTGACTGTCTGTATCTACCTGTTAGTAACGGTTATCAGTCGTTACATATGGTAGAAAAGTATCTTTTGAACTGAGTGGTGGTGTCAACTGGTATTTCTCGCATTTCTCATATGCTTGAAAACTGTTAATTGAAGTGAGTATTCAGATTAACCATCATTTGCACGAGACTTTGAAGCGTCATTTCCGTATCCTTTCCACTGATGCGTCGGGTGTCACTTTGTTGTGGTTTGTTGTGTGGAAACATAACTCCGCTTTGGAGCACATTTTGTTTCGCTTTTTTATATAGAAAAATTTAGATTTTTGAAAAATAAAAACATTTATGGTTGAAATGTATCTTCTGAGATTTCACTAGCTGATATGAATAAAATTCGATTTTGGAGAACTAATTTATAAAGAAAAACGTTTGTTAGGTTATTCATTTTTGAAATAGGAAGAATTCATTTGTAAGAACAGAAACATTTTTGAGTGTGGGATAAAGCAAACCGAAAATCTTACTTTCAAACCGAGTAATTTTTAAAAAAATACGCTTTTTTTGCACCAGAATTGTCATAAATATTTTACTGATACAGAACACCACTGAGGTAAGTCAACAAACTGAAGAGATGATAAATGGGGAAGTGATCCACAGTCCTACAAAGAAAGAAACATATGGATAACAATGACCAAAGGAAAGTAGGTCATGTATAAGATAACAGGAAATAACTTCCATTGAATTAAATGCAGCTGTGTTGTGGAAATATGTGTGGGAAAAATAGATTTGAAAATATGCGACAGACATTGTGTGTAAGTGCCAATGCGATAGGTAGAGGTCGGCACAAGAGAGAAACTATTGGACGGCCGCCTCAGACCAGACCCTTTCCTTCCGAGAAAAAATAAAATAAAACAAAAAATTAATATCAGTGGACATTTAGCGAGACAGAGCTTCTCAATGACGCATTTAACCTACAATCAATAGTTGCCAGGAATTTTTTATAATCCTGCACATATTATTTTAATTTGTAGTTCACTGAAAATTTCTCACATAGTTCTTAATTGTACTTTTTGTATCGTACGTAACATATTGTCCACCTTGCTTTTCACAAATTCTTGCTTAGCACTCGAGATCAGTTAAGCAGTTATAGAACCGTGATTGCAGATGCCTATGCACACACTTACCCAACGTTGTTGCCAGCAGATTTAATTTATTTTCCTCGCGAGGGGAATGTCTTAACTGTTCAGTATAAAATTCAGAAAGTATGTTTCTTGCAATTTCAGAAGAATACATTTCGTTGGCTCCCGTTTTAAACTCATAGCCCCCTGAGTCTTCAGAAGGAAGACTGTGATCTGATACCATTATAAAATGATAGGAGAAAACATCTGCGACAATTCCCACACTTTCTCTGAAGAATTGCACCTCTTCGGTATTTAACATGCGTAGGACGTAGAAACCTTCGATTTATAGTTTTGGCCCATATTTGACTGATAACTGCACGCATATTTTCTCACATTAGTGATTCCGTGTTTATGTTAGATTTCGCTTTTTCGCAGTAAATAATAAGCCATTGTCATTGGAGTAGGTCCTTTTGCACCATTGCATTTTTAGTTCGGAACTTCATTTTTCGCTGCTGCTAACTTAATAATTTCAGTCAGATACATCTCGAGGTAGTGCGTGCATGATGCTGCGGTTAATTAGTGACAATTGTTTGAGAATGTCATCTCTTTACATAGTATGCTAATATTAATTTATCCGATTCCTTTTTGTCGACTGTTCTAAGATTGTAATTTCGTAAGGGCCCTATGCTACATTGAACTTTTTCCTTTTTTTTAACATGTCTAGGTATGTCGTATTTCGGCCAACCACAGGAAAATCGTTTTATCTTCTCATTTTCTGCTAAAGCTCTCCCACAGTTTCTTTCGATTATTATTTTGTTCCTGTATAAACGTCTTCTCAGCGAGCCTAAACGCCAATATGTAACTTAGTCTTCTAATCTCACGTCCCAGGAGACTAAGATATAGCTTTGCGGCTTCCGAGATCGTCACAAATTCCATCACGGGTGGGATGGCTGCAGAGTGGACCGTTTGCGTACTCCAGCCGCTGTGCTGGAGCGATCCAGTCCAGCTCCAGCCCCGTTGAAGGCGGCCCGGCACGCCCGGCTGCCTAAGCTAATTACCCCATAGTTTCCCGTGTTAATTGTGTCTTGTCATAACGCTGTTACACGCTAGGGACCGCCTTGCGTAGGGCCCGTCTTGTTCGCCGCTCAGCACCTTATCCGGCGGCTCCTCTGCGGCCACCACGCCGCCGCCCGGCTGACTGGCTTTGTTAAGCAGCTTGAGCCGTGAACCGAGCCCTCCCGGCCGTCCAAGTTCGTCCTGGCGCGTGTCCTGAGGGGAAGGCTTGTTGGCCGGTGAGGGGCAGAGGGTAATTACTCCGGAGTCGTCTTGTGCCTTCTACCGTTACCCTCTCCACGGTGCTCAACTGCCTCATCACATCATAGCTTCATGCACGCACTGCTAATGTTAATTAATCGTAATCACAACTCACAGTGCTATTCATCTGCCACTGTTGGCGTTGTATGTGACAGGCCGTACCGAGTTAGCTCTACGTGACATGATTTTAGTTACTTCCTTTTAAAAATGGAATCGTCATTTGCAATGTATGCAACAGCAGGAATACTTCGTACCAGCTATTTTCTCTTACAAAATACCAGCTTTTCCGCTCCACATTCTTACACTATGATTAAGTGTCGTTACTTCCAGTAGTATCAGTATTAGGTACCTTTTTTCTACATCATGTTCATTCATCAGAAGCAAACATGCATTTCGATTGTGAGGGGCTTGTTTGAAACCCGTAACACCATTTACAGTTATTTGTTAACGCAAGGCAATACACCTGTGGAATTTAATGGAAACGTACATTCTGACATCTGTGGACCATCAAGAAATTAGCATCAATAGTTTCTTTCTTTTCAATCGTTGAGTTTTCGTGTTAACGATTTCATACTAGCTGGAAACCAGATGTCAAGCAGACAGACAGTTGCTCGTGGCCTTTGAGGAGAAGCAAGTTTGCATAACTAAATGGATTATTTAATTAGGATGTACACACTCAAACATACCATCTGTAATTCACGCCAGGAAAACGTAACATGTTTCATACTAGAATCGTTTAAGTGTCAACACAAACGGTGCTATTTTCAAGAGGTAACATTTAACAGCTAGAACGTAATGGCCTCACATTTGCTTCTTTTTGAAACATGCCCTATAAAGGTATTTTAAAAACCTGGAAGGAAGTTTTGTATTTCCTCCCAAATGTATCATTATTCCTGTACTCTTTTTCTATCATTACATACGGGTAACGGTACAAGTGGGACGGTAGCGTGCATGTCACTGGTGTCGCATGACTCACAGTGAGCCCAAATTATGGCGCTGCGATATATGTCAAAACGTAACTTGTTATGTTTGGACTTTGAATACGGTAGTCAAATCATACCGGCTAGTCAAACAAGCATTTTATATCGTTATCGACTACTTACGTTTTGCAACGATCCGTATGTTGTATTCTATGATTGACTATTTTGTCTACCAGGGTGTAGAACTATTTTCATTTTTGTGCCGTTGCATAAACATCTTATTGCTGAGCATTCTTTTCATATGATTGCAAGTTAATGAATTATGTAATTTTTACTGAAATAACCAGTTTGTTCAAATTTGCGTCTTGTACGAGTATGGTGTGCTCCCTGTCATACTTTTGATGTTATTTTTATCTTTATCTTATTCATGTTGATTTCCACAAAAAATGACCAAAAAGTCAGTATAAATTTGAAAACTGAATAAAACACGGAATATGCATAATCTACCATTTTTATATAATACCTCTGCGACTGCATGTCATGTACCTGTTTATCATAAAGCAGTAGTTTTAAACGATGAAGTTCTGAAGATATGTTGGTCTGACGATGAAATCTGAGGACTCGGTGGAACGAAGGTATCGCAAACTGCCGTCTCTGGTGGTAAATTATATTTCGTTAGAGATGACCAATTGACTTAAAGTTGTTACGTTCCATTCTTACAAGCTCATTCTTTTTTTACTTTCGTTTCATTTTTCATTTTAATGAGATCTAGCAGCTACTTAACAGTCATGTCTCTTTCCAGTGACTGATCACCACTAGTATAACGAAACAGTGATGGGATTTTCCCTCTTACTTAAAAGCCAAATATTGCACGAGTGACATGCAACGGCCAACTCTGCACTGTCGATAGTCTGTATGTCTTCCTATAGTTCGCAACCATTTCTTGAACTTGCGATTCGTTCTCTTTAACATTGCACTAAGAATTCCGCAAAAAGAAAGTATGTTTTAGAGGCCAACGAGAGGTCTTTTCTCGTCAAGCGCTACGGACCACTGATGGAAAACCTCATTTCAGGTACATCTTGATATGACTGGAATATAGGAAACTGTGTTCTTATATTTCGTCTGTGATTTCCGATTAACACTGGCTTGCCCATATCGATTTCTCAGTTCCTTATTAAATGTTTATAAGTGACCTCAGACACGGTCTCATTCAAACAAAATCATTATTTGTAAGTATTTATTCATTCAGTCCTTCGACAAATGTAGTCATTGCTTTGTTATCGTCATGACATAGTTCTTAGTAAACTCTCAGTGTGAGTCCAGCAAAATAAAAAGTAATATTGTATTTCACAGCAAATTTCGAACTTTTAATTTCTCTTTCATTCACCGTGATAAAATTTAAAACATTGTATTTACAAAGAAGGTCGCACTACATAACGCATTTAAAATATGACTACAAGATAATTTCAGCTATAAGTAACAGCCATCTTCAGATCATACAAATATTAAATGTACCCGGTGATAAGAAAGCCACATTTCGAAAGATTTTATTCTCTTTTTATCTAAATTGTTTACCGTCAAAGTTTTACTTCCATACATGGCTTCATCTCAGACAAATACCTTTAGATGTTAAGACATTTCTCCTCTTCACAAATGCTGTTCTTGCCACTGCAAATCAACATTTCATATCCTTAATACTTTGGCCATTATCACCTATATTGCTGGCCAAATAACAAAACTCATCCACTACTTATAGCGCATCGCTTCCTAATCTGATTCCCTTATTGTCACTTGATTTAATTCGCCTACATTCGATTAACCTGCTTTAGCTTTTGTTGATATTCTTCTTATATCATCCTCTAAAAAGCTGTCCTTTCCGTTCAATTGCTTTTCCATGTCGTTTGTGGTCTGACAGATTTATAATGACGGTGGCAAACTTAAAAACTTTTATTTCTTCTCCAAATTTCTCTTTGGTTTCCTTTACTGCTGTTTCAGTGTATAGATTGAATAATATCGGGATAGGTTACAACCCCGTCTCAGCCACCGCTTCCCTTTCATGCACCTCGGCTCTTATTACTGCTGTCCGGTTCCTGTACAATTTGTAAATAACCTATAGCCACCTATATTTTTCTCCTGCTACCTTCAGAGTTTCTAAGAGAGTATTCAATCAACATTGTCTAAAGTTTTCTTCAAGTCTATAAACGCTATAAATTTAGGTTTGCCTTTCCTTAACCTGTCTTGTCAGAAGATATACAGGTAAAACGAGAAAGTAGGCCAGCAACAACAGCTGAAAGAGGGAAAAAGAGACTACAGGTTAGAGAATGAGTGATGGAATCACGGAAATCTGAAGATCAGTGACAGAATACCTAAAAGAAAACCTTACCTATGTCTCGAGGAGAAAGAAAATTGGCAGACCGTATACTAGTTGCGTCATATCCAAAAGCCTTAATACTTTATAGAAGAAGACGAAGATAGTGACACACAGAGTAACGCAGCTCGCCGACAATTCGAGGTCAAGTCAGTAAGTACAAGTATTTTTGTCTGTTCCATAATATTGGGAATCCGCCAATGTCCGTCCTACGTACACAAGAAGATTTACACGAGGACAGTAATTCGTTTTCTGCGCTCTGAAGAGACAGAAGTTGCGTAGATTAATTTAGAAACCAAAGAACAGGAAATGATTGTGTTTCAGTGGATGAAACTCAACCAGTGGGTAATAATACTGTATGCCAATTTACTTTTATCTGTGTGTGGCGAAGAAAGTTTGGACAGCCAAGGCACTTGGAAGAATAACAAGAAAATTGAGACAACTTGGCGAATAATGATCAGGCCAGAATTGATTATGTTGCATTTGGGCAGAACAGTATCTACTGTTCAGAATCTGCAAGAGTCCATTAATCCCTGAACTATCACACAATTGTGCGTGTTGGGAGTCTGTCAGGTGGTAGACAGACACTAAATGGAATGTTGTACCTCTGTAACAAACGTTTAAGGTATGTAGAAGAGGAAGAAGAAGTAGTAACTGTAGAAGACGTTAACACCAGGTTATCCTTTAATTAATAAGCGGAAATTTCGATTTTTATTAAACTTTTTGATAGGTGTATGTGACTGGACTGTTGGAACCAAGGGCTTTTTAATCTGTTCGACAAAAAGTTTCTACAGCACATTGTTCGAATCAATGACACGGCAGCAGTGGGACGCTGTCTGCCGGAGACGCCCAGCCCAAGTAGAAAACTGGTCGTGCCACGACGCACGTTCAAAAAAATGCTTACGCTGAAATATGCATGCAAACATATCTGCAGAAAATATTCACGAATATCGTTTGCAGGCCGCCGAGCGCAGCATATCCATCTAGGCCACGTCGGACTTCCTCGCAAAAAAGAAAGAGGGAATTATCGTCCAGCAACATTTCGAGTTAGAGAAAGGATTGATATACGGTCCTGGAAATGCAGACTGACCATCAGTAATAAAAGCAGTTTATCTTGGTCAAATTTTGGTCAAAATTGCTCAAAAAAATAATTTCCGTCCCGCCATATTGGATTATCCATTTTGAATTTTGAATAGCTATCTTCAGAATGGTTTTTCGTCACACTGAAAATATATAATGATTTGTAATTTTTATGCAAATTAAACTAATAATACATATACACTGAAGAGCCAAAGTAACTGCTCCACCTGCCTAGTATAACATGGGGCCCCAACACGACGTGGCAGACACTCGAATAATGTGTAAAGTAGTGCTGCAGGGAATCGACACCATGTATCCTGCAGGGCTCTCCGTAAATCCCTGAGTAACAGAGGGTGTGCCGGCCGCGGTGGTCTAGCGGTTCTAGGCGCTCAGTCCGGAACCGCGCGACTGCTACGGTCGCAGGTTCGAATCCTGCCTCGGGCATTGATGTGTGTGATGTCCTTAGGTTAGTTAGGTTTAAGTAGTTCTAGGTTCTAGGGGACTAATGACCACAGATGTTAAGTCCCATAATGATCAGAGCCATTTCAATCATTTTTTGAATAGAGGGTGTAAATATTCTTACAACGCGTCAAAAGGTATCCTAGATCTGCTCAATAATGTTTATGTCTGCGGAGTCCGGTGGCCAGCGGACGTGTTTAAACACAGAAGAGTGTTCCTGATGCCAATCTGTATTAATTCTGGACGTCTGGGGTGTCGCATTGTCCTTCTGGAATTGTTCAAGACCGTCGGAATGCTCAAGGGATATGAATGGATGCAGGTGATC
This sequence comes from Schistocerca gregaria, assembly GCF_023897955.1. Taxonomy (NCBI): domain Eukaryota; kingdom Metazoa; phylum Arthropoda; class Insecta; order Orthoptera; family Acrididae; genus Schistocerca; species Schistocerca gregaria. The sequence continues at coordinate 532,253,221 of NC_064923.1, forward strand.
AGACAGGATGCTTACGTACGTGTCATCGGTGAAGACTCGTATCAAGATGTATCAGGGGTCCCATATGACTCCAATTGCACACGCCCCACAGCGCTATAGATCCTCCACCAGCTTTAAGAGTCCCCTGCTGACATACAGAATTCAAGGATTCATAATGTTGTCTCCATATCCGTACACGCCCATCCGCACGATGCAATTTGAAACAAGATTCGTCCGAACAGGCAGTATATTTCCTGTCACCAACAGTCCGATGTCGGTGATGATGGGCCCAGGTGAGGCTTTGTGTCGTGCAGTCATCAAGCGAACACGAGTAGGCCTCCGGCTCCGAAAGCCCATATCGATGATGTTTCACTGAATGGTTCGCACGCTGACACATGTTAATGGTCCATCAATGAAATTCGCAAGAATTTGCGGAAGGGCTGCATTCCTGTCACTTTGAACGATTCTCTTCAGTTATCTTTTGTTCCGTTCTTGCAGGATCTTTTTCCAGCAGCAGTAATGTCGGAGATCTGATGTTTTGCGGGATTCCTAATGTCCATCATACACTCGTTTAACGGCCGTACGGGAAAAACTCCATTTCATCGCTATCTCGGAAATGCTAAGTCCCATCGCTCATGCGCCAACCATGACACCACGTTCAGACTCACTTAAACCTTTATGACCAGCCATTGTAGTAACAGTAACCGATTTAACTGCGCCAGGCCCTTGTTGTCCTACATGGGCATAGCCGACTGCAGCGCCGTATTCTGCCAGTTGGCATTTCTCTATATTTGAATACGCATGTCTACATCGGTTTCTTTGGCCCTCTGATGTAAACATCTTCCCTAAAATTAAAACACGGTTTCCTCGAGAAACGATTTTTCAATACTAAGTGCAGCATAAAATAAAAACGGTTCATTCAGTTACCTTCTACCTTTGACTCCCGAAAAGTAAACACATTTTTGGGCGATTATAGGCATAATATCTGAAATTTGTTAATATTAACTATTTTTAAAGCCATAAACAAAAGAAAAACACTACAAAAATCTAACTCAAAACTCTGGTTAGCACGATATCGTTAAATTTAATATTATATCATTGTGGTTTAGTATAAACTACCATACATTTAATGTAGTATCGATTAATTTGCGCTGTGCACGGCTCACGTTTATTCCATGTATTGTTTGTCATCTTCCATTACGGTAGTCCCGCCTCGTTTTCTTCTTCCATTTACTGGCGTCAATAACTTCCTGCCTTACTTACCCGTGGGCGGCAGCAGCAGCGCGTATCGATAAGTGCACTATGGACCGACCGATAGTATTTCAGGGTCGTCGTGTGTCTGGCAGTCGGTTCGGGACGGACCGCGAGTGTACTTAGGACGCAGCAGCAGTGAAGCCGGGGAATGGAGCACCGGTAAAGCTCCTACAGCCAGTGCTTGCTGAGGAAATCTCCCAAGGGCGTTGTTTGGTCGGACCCTCTGGCTGTCTCTATGCAGTGTCGGAGTGTGTAGTGCTGTTCCCATTACTAAGAGGTAAATGCCTCACCGATCCTGGACATGAAAGTTGAGTTCTGAATTAATCTACCAGCAAGTCACCACTGTTCACATGGTGTCGTTTCGAGTTCGTTGTCGGCTGGTGGGGTATTCCCGCGAGCAACAACGTGTGTTTTCAAGTTGGCAAATTTTAGCCACCCTCCGGTGGAGTTAAACTGTACTTAATTATTTGAACTGAAGTGCAACAGCGGAATCTTCAGCCTTGTGGTCGTTAACGTTCCGGTTACCTACCCTGGCTGTTGACGTAAATTCTGACGGTGTATTTTCCTCATCATGTTGTCGCTGTCCAGAACGGTGTGTAATTTGACAGCTCAATGTATAATTGGTTGTGGGCGCCAATACCTTCTACGTTGTTCCATTAAATTCCCTGTTGTGTGCTGGTTAGGTGAAGCAGAGGTTATCTTGTCAGTGGGTCCATTGACTGTCTGTCGGTTGGGTTGTCGTCTGATCGACAATGGTTGGGCCAACTGCCTCTCTGACCTAAGCGAGCGTTAGTGTTTGAATTCCAGGCCGACCCTCGGAACTCTTGAGCGATCTTGGGTGTACGGTCTTGTTGTTTGTCCTTGTACGGCTTCTAGCCGATTTTTAGATTAAGTTCTTCTGCTCTTAAACTGTCAGATTGTTTCGGCCTTCAGCCAGCTTTAAGAACCGTTTTACGTAAAGCCTTTGCCAATTTTAAAATTATTGTTATTGAGTCTTAGGTGTTTAAGTTATTGGCTTTCAGCCGTTTTCAAATTTAAGTGGTCTTGCCCTTAAGGCACGAGATTGTACGGCGCATTCAGCTGCTAATTAAATTACAAAACTAAAGCTGTGTTTTTTTTTAATTTCTTGGCTTTTGTAATGCTTCATCAAATAAAAGATTGTATGTGGAACGTACAGCCGCTTATTTTGGCCCCTTTCCACAACCTAGAATACCTGCCCTGTCCTGCAGGTTTAGCAGGGCCTCTCAGTACTACACAATTTTGATTTCAGATAACTCCTGAGGGGCTACGCTAAACGCAATCTACTTATTTTAAACTCACCAGCTCTTTATAAAACCGTAATTACGGGATCCATTTGGTTTTTTTGTGTTGAAAATCTAAAATAAAGTTCGATGTATGATAAATGATAAACCCCACATAGATCCGTTGTATGTGTTTCCATTGCTAAAAATTCAAATTTGGCCTTTTTCCTGATCTGAATGAGAAACTGGCACTAAACGGTACATAATAAATGCTGCGGTGAGTTACTATGTAGTCTGTAACCCAAAATCAAAACCACGAGGAGGGAGAAGCTTGTAAGACGTATGATTTTGCTTCAGGATAATGTGCGCCCTCACGCAGTCGCGTAGAAGTCCTGACCGAGATCCACGCGATTTTCACCTATTCGGTAGGATGAAGGAGCACCTGAGTGCAATGAAGTAGTTGTCAAATGCGAGGTCGTTGGGACAGCGCAAGACTGCACGTAGAAGATCCCTCACAGCTTGCCGGCCACAGTGGCCGCGCGGTCCTAGGCGTTTCAGTTTGGAACCGCGTGACCACTACGGTCGCAGGTTCGAATCCTGCCTCGGGCATGAATGTTTGTGATGTCCTCAGGTTAGTTAGGTTTAAGTAGTTCTAAGTTCTAGGGGACTGATGACCTCAGATGTTATGTCCCATAGTGCTCAGAGGCACTTTTAGAACGACAAAGCTCGCTCTTCTAAGGAAATACAAGGCTTGTGACAGGATGGAAAAATTTTATAGCGTTTGAAGGAAATGTTACCTGCAGTGTTGTTTACAGAACATAAAAAAGTTCTTGTTAATAACTACCTTTCCTTTTTGAGTCTTGCCTGGGAAATTGTAGATTGAAACTGTGAGGTGAATTAATGGTTTTTATTTTAAAAAGACATAATTTTTCACTGTCAGTGACAGACGTTTATAAGAAATTGTTAAGAATTTCGTGAGCACTTTTTGACAAAATGCCTTTTGGCTTCTGTGTCGGGTTCTTCGACCGACGTTTGTCCGATGATTTTTCTGACGCTTCGTCAGCATGAGCGGCTTCTTCCTCTATTGCTGGTTGTGGACTGCCTACCACCAAGAATGGAGGGTGAAGCTTTGACAATGCCAGCCAGTCGTGCTTGCAAATGTCTGCCGAAGAACCGGAGACAGAAGCGAACAGGCAGTTCGTCAACAGACGTTTATGTTGTTCTCTATTTCATTTCTGTCGTAAGCTGCTACACGAGACTGAGGCAAGAGGTATACAAATGCAATTCGGTTATCTGTTTAATGTTCACGGAATAAATCATACAGATTTATTTAAATAAATATTTATGGAGCAATGTCACTGTAATAAACGGCAAACTGTCGAGTTACCGCACAGGTATGCTTAACAGCAGTTTCTTTTCAGTAGGCGAAGAGATTGCAACAATATCAAGCACTGAATGAAGCGGAACGTGAAACCAAAGGGCAGAAAATCTGACAAGCACGTAACAGTGCGAAAACGGCATGTGAATGAATTTCCAAGTAGTCGATCGATCGTTGTTCACGGTACGCAGACTTTCGTTTCGGACGAGGGATGATGCTAGCTAGTTGCTTGCATGTTCCAAGAACACTAACTATTGTCTCTCATTATGAGAGAGAGACACTTAACTGCTTTAAGTAACGCAGTCAGTGAGAGAGGGGTACACAAATTACTTAATTATCTCTGAGCAGTATGTAAGGGACAGGTTGAAAGATATAAGGCAGTAATGATGTAAGGCAGTTCGTTCCTTCGATCACGACACATACACGAAAAGTTGTCATTGTCTGCACCATCGCAGCTGGATAAAGTTGTAACTTGGTTTTGAAAATTATTGTTTGTTCCTTAGTATCTATGACATGACGAAAATCAGATTCTGATGTAATAAATTAGTTTCAAGCGGACGTGAATTCGGAAGTATTGTCTGTATTAAATAATCATCTTTACTCATATGTGAACCTTCATGGGGACGTGTAAGACATGGAACGAGGTGTTGTGACAGGAAATATTTCCATTGATTTATAGCACATGTATATTTCGAATTGTGTTTATTATTTACTTAGGTACACTATAACTCATTACAAGTTTCCAGTAATTCACATGAACATCCGACCTTAACACTGTTTTTTGTGCTTACATTTCACTTTTTTTGCTCTGTGGAAATTATAATGAACTGCTAATACTTTGACCTTTTATTTTATTGGCAGTCAATCTCCCAGATTATATGCTTCTTGAAATCAGAATTGAGACTTCAAAAGGCCGGCCGCGTTGGCCGAGCGGTTCTAGGCGCTTCAGTCCGGAACCGCGCTGCTGCTACGGTTGCACGTTTAAATGCTGCCTCGGGCAAGCGTGTGTGTGCTGTCCTTAGGTTAGTTAGGTTTAATTAGTTCTAATTCTAGGGAACTAATGACCTCAGATGTTAAGTCCCATAGTGCTCAGAGCCATTAGAATAATTTCAGTTAGAGGCGTGTGGGCCTCGTCTCAAACTATTCATCGATGTAAAGTCAGAAAGAGAAATGTAACAGAATTGTAGCGGTCGGCGCTTTCCAACGGTCAAGAGGCATGCTCCTGCAGGTGACATCAGCCACTCATACCACCGTTTTAGACAAACTCAACTCCTTCCAGGAGCTCGAGGCTTTGCGCGCCAATTTTGGATGAACCACGATGCATCATTATCAGAATTCAAGCAACACCCTAAAACTGGTTTCGTTTTTGGCCACAACTAGACAAGTGTAGTGATAATGCATAATTTGGGCACTTCGTGATACACCTAGCAGTGAATTAGACGTGCTTCATTTGCGCCCCTGTTAGGGTATGGGATGGTATAAGGTGAGTCAAGCAAGAATGGAGGTTTACAAGGATCCTGAACATAGTCCAGCCAAGATTTAGGTAGGGAGTACGGTATGTCTTCAAAATCGAACAACAGTTTTTTCGGTTGCAATTCATCATCTACGTGAGTTGGGGAAATAAAGTTAACTTCTGAAAATACTGAATGTTGTGAGTTATTTTTACAGACAACCGAATAGAGCAACGATATCCTATTGAAGTGTGGTGCCGATCCGGTACCGTTTCCATGTGTTAGTGCCGTTGATTCTTCACACTTGCTTTTGTGAGAACGGTTGGAGAATACAGAGGCCAAAGACCGATAAAGGCAGTCTAATTCACGAGAAGTGAGGTGGCTTGCCTGGGGCGCAATGAAGACAACTCACAGCGTCATCACACACACACACACACACACACACACACACACACACACACACACACACACAAACACACTCTCTCTCACACACACACCTCATAATACCTCATCAACGACGGCACCAGAGATACTGCACATGGCGACGCCAGTCATGATGTTACGAATATTCCAGCTAATAGGTACAGCAAATACGAAGAGCCGAGGTAGTAAATGGAAAGCCCGAAGCAGTAACACACGGTAAAACACAACTAAGCCACCCATTTTTTTAAATGTGCTTGAAAAATATAAGGGGAGCTACTTAATATAGTCACGAACATTCGCTGTGCTGTGAATAAATTTCATTCCTTAGTAAATTAATAGTACAATTGTTTGCTAATGGGTTACAGATGTTGTACTCAAGGGTACAAGAAAATGTTGAAGGGATTTACGTTTGTTTGTATATGGAATAAGAAGCGACATTTTGGGGTGGTTGTGTTAGTTTCGGTTGTAAGTGCAGGCAGTGAATTTTGGAAAATAGTACGATGAGTTGTGTGTTAATACTACACACAATTTTGGTGATTTTCCATTACAGTGTTGGGGGGATGAAAGTATTCTATTATTAGGTGTGTAGGTATTAGTGCTCGGTCGTGGCATAATGTGAGAAAAGCCAGCATTGCCTGATAGCTCATAGGTCGTATGATGGTGGTGATATTACTGATACTTTATAATGAAAACTGCCGCTTGAAGCGAGAGGGTCTTGTCAATGGTAGTGTCGTTGCGGGAAGGGGGGGAGGGTCGGTAGGGATATGAGTTCAGTCGAGACAAAAACGAATGATGGACAGAAGCGGGACATTAAAACAGTATGGGACATATATCTTTTAATGAACTTTCACGGATGAAGCAATTACCAACTATTAGAAGCCAAAAATGTAACATGCGGTCGTGCGACTGTGTAGCATGTCAGAGAGTGATGATCGGTTGAATACACGACCTGATGAAGCAGACGAGCATTTCGTCCGACTTGAAGACAGTAAGGCAAAGCAAGTACGCACGCTTTAGTCCGAGTGGGAAAAGTTGACAGTCCCGAACGGCCGCTTAGTGAAAAAATTACGAGCTTATCGAGTATCACAGCAAATTTAAAACCTGTTGGCAGACAGAACTCAACAGTGCGCTCATAACGAAACAAAATCGACATATGAAAAGGTTATTTTCGGAGTACCCTAAGGCACTGTGATAGGACCGTAACTGTTTACTATATATAGTTGGAAGCGTCGGATACTCTCTACGGCTGTTCGCAATGATGTAGTTATCTGTAACGAAGTTGTTGTTGTTGTTGTTGTTGTTGTTGTTGTTTTTGTTGTGGTCTTCAGTCCTGAGACTGGTTTCATGCAGCTTTCCATGCTACTCCATCCTGTGCAAGCTTCTTCACCTCCCAGAACCTACTGCAACCTACATCCTTCTGAATCTGCTTAGTGTAGTCATCTCTTGGTCTCCCTCTACGATTTTTACCCTCCACGCTCCGCTGAAATACTAAATTGGTGATCCCTTGATGCCTCAGGACATGTCCTACCAACCGATCCCTTCTTCTGGTCACGTTGTGCCACTAACTTCTCTTCTCCCCAATCCGATTCAATACTTCCCTATTAGTTATGTGATCTACCCGTTTAATCTTCAGCATTCTTCTGTAGCACCACATTTCGAAAGCTTCTTTTCTCTTCTTGTCCAAAATATTTATCGTCCATGATTCACTTCCATACATGGCTACACTCCATACAAATACTTTCAGAAATGACTTCCTGACAGTTAAGTCTATACTCGATGATAACAAATTTCTCTTCTTCAGAAACGCATTCCTTGACATTGCCAGTCTACATTTTATATCCTCTCTACTTCGACCATCATCAATTATTTTGTTCCCCAAATAGCAAAACTCCTTTACTACTTTAAGTGTCTCACTTCCTAATCTTATTCCCTCAGCATCACCCGACTTAATTCGACTACATTCCATTATCCTCGTTTTGCTTTTGTTGATGTTCATCTTATATCCTACTTTCAGACAGAATTACGATGTCATTGGCGAACCTCGAGGTTTTTATTTCCTCTCCACGGATTTTAATACCTATTCCGAATTTTTCTTTTGTTTCGTTTATTGCTTGCTCAATATACAATTGAATAACAACGGGGAGAGGCTGCAACCCTGTCTTACTCCCTTCCAAACCACAGCTTCCCTTTCATGTCCCTCGACTCTTATAACTGCCATCAGTTTTCTGTACAAATTGTAAATAGCCTTTCACTCCCTGTATTTTACCCATGCCACCTTTAGTATTTGAAAGAGAGTATTCCAGTCAATATTGTCAAAAGTTTTCTCTAAGTCTACAAATGCTAGAAACGTAGGTTTGCCTTTCCTTAATCTTTCTTCTAAGATAAGTCGTAGGGTCAGTATTACCTCACGTGTTCCAACATTTCTACGGAATCCGAACTGATCTTCCCCGAGGTCGGCTTCTACTAGTTTTTCCATGCGTGTGTAAGGAATTCGCCTTAGTATTTTGCAGCTGTGACTTATTAAACTGGTAGTTCGGTAATTTTCACATCTGTCAACAACTGCTTACCTTGGGATTGGAATTATTATATTTTTCTTGATGTCTGAGGGTATTTCGCCTGTTTCATACATCTTGCTCACCACATGGTAGAGTTTTGTCAGGACTGGCTCTCCCAAGGCCGCCAGTAGTTCCAATGGAATGTTGTCTACTCCGCGCGCCTTGTTTCGAATCAGGTCTTTCAGTGCTGTGTCAAAATCTTCACGCAGTATCGTATCTCCCATTTCATCTTCATCTACTTTCTCTTCCATTTCCATAATATTGTTCTGAAGTACATAGCCCTTGTATAGACTCTCTGTATACTCCTTGCACCATTCTGCTTTCCCTTCTTGTCTTAGAACTGGGTTTCCATCTGAGCTCTGGAGATTCATACAAGTGGCTGTCTTATCTCCAAAAAACTCTAATTTTCCTTGTCCTCTAGCCATCCCTGCTTAGTTATTTGGCACTTCCTGTCGATCTCATTTTTGAGACGTCTGTATTCCTGTTTGCCTGCTTCATTTACTACATTTTTATATTTTATCCTTTCAACAATTAAATTCAATATCTCTTCTGTTACCCAAGGATTTCTACTAGCCCTCGCCTTTTTACCTACTTGATCCTCTGCTGCCTTCACTACTTCATCCCTCAAAGCTACCCATTCTTTTTCAACTGTATTTCCTTTCCCCATTCCTGTCAATTGATCCCTTATGCTCTCCCTGAAATTCTGTACTACCTCTGGTTCTTTTAGTTTATCCACGTCCCATCTCCTTAAATTCCCATCTTTTTGCAGTTTCTTCAGTTTTTATCTACAGGTCATAATCAATAGATTGTGGTCAGAGTCCACATCTGCCCTGGCAATGTCTTATAATTTAAAACCTGGTTTTAAATCTCTGCCTTACCATTATAATCTATCTGAAACATGTCAGCATCTCCAGGCTTCTTCCATCTGTATAGCCTTCTTTTATGATTCTTGAACGAAGTGTTAGCTATAATTAAGTTGTGCTCTGTGCAAAATTCTACCAGGCCGTTTCCTCTTTCATTTCTTTGCCCCAGTCCATATTCGCTTACTACGTTTCCTTCTCTCCCATTTCCTACTACCGAATTCCAGTCACCCATGACAATTAAATTTTCGCCACTCTTCACTATCTGAATAATTTCTTTTATTTGATCATACATTACTTCAATTTCTTCGTCATCTGCAGAGCTAGTTGGCATATAAACTTGTACTACTGTAGTAGGTGTGGGCTTCGTATCTATCTTGGCCACAATAATGCGTTCACTATGCTGTTTGTCGTAGCTTACCAGCATTCTTATTTTGCTATTCATAATTGAACCTACTCCTGCATTACCCCTATTTGATTTTGTGTTTATAACCCTGTAGTAGTGTTCAACCGGTGGTCTAGGGGTAGCGTCATAATCAAAACGTTTTCGGTACCGGGTACGATCCCCGCCATTGCCTAAATTTTTATAAATAATCAGCATTGGCGGCCGAAGACCTCCGGCATAAGAAGTCAGCCCCATTCTGCCAACGGCCTTGTCAAAGAGGGTGGAGGAGCGGATAGAGGTTCAGGGCACTCCCTTGTCCTAGTGGTGGGAAACTGCCCCTAAAGGCGGAAGAAACAGCAATGATCAACGACATGCGGATGCAGAAGGCAAAGGAAACCACTGCATTAAAGACACGTAACGTGTATCCACAGGATATGTGGCCTGTAGTTGAAGAAGTGTCATGATGATCTCTTCATTGGCAAAAGATACCGGAATAGTCCCCCATTCGGGCGTCCGGAAGGAGACAGCCAAGGGGGAGGCTACCATGAGAAAAAGATTGAATAATCAACGAAAGGATAACGTTCTACGAGTCGGGGCGTGGAATGTCAGAAGCTTGAACGTGGTAGGGAAACTAGAAAATCTGAAAAGGGAAGTGCAAAGGCTCAATCTAGATATAGTAGGGGTCAGTGAAGTGAAGTGGAAGGAAGACAAGGATTTCGGGTCAGATGAGTATCGGGTAATATCAAATGCAGCAGAAAATGGTATAACAGGTGTAGGATTCGTTATGAATAGGGCAGAGGGTGTGTTACTGTGAAGAGTTCAGTGACCGGGTTGTTCTAATCAGAATCGACAGCAGACCAACACCGACAACGATAGTTCAAGCATACATGCCGACATCGCAAGCTGAAGCTGAACAGATAGAGAAAGTGTATGAGGATATTGAAAGGGTAATGCAGTATGTAAAGGGGGACGAAAATCTAATAGTCATGGGCGACTGGAATGCAGTTGTAGGGGAAGGAGTAGAAGAAAAGGTTATAGGAGAATATGGGCTTGTGACAAGGAATGAAAGAGGAGAAAGACTAATTGAGTTCTGTAACAAGTTTCAGCTAGTAATAGTGAATACCCTGTTCAAGAATCACAAGAGGAGGAGGTATACTAGGATAAGGCCGGGAGATACGGGAAGATTTCAATTAGGTTACATCATGGTCAGACACATATTCCGAAATCAGATATTGGATTGTAAGGCGTACTCAGGAGCAGATATAGACTCAGATCACAATATAGTAGTGATGAAGTGTAGGCTGAAGTTCAAGACATTAGTCAGGAAGAATCAATACGCTAAGAAGTGGGATACGGGAGTTCTAAGGAATGACGAGATACGTTTGAAGTTCTCTAACGCTATAGATACAGCAATAAGGAATAGCGCAGTAGGCAACACAGTTGAAGAGGAATGGACATCTCTAGAAACGGCCATCACAGAAGTTTGGATGGAAAACATAGGTACAAAGAAGGTAGCTGCGAAGAAACCATGGGTAACCGAAGAAATATTTCAGTTGATTGATGAAAGGAGGAAGTACAAACATGTTCCAGGAAAATGAGGAATACAGAAATGCAAGTCGCTGAGGAATGAAATAATTAGGAAGTGCAGGGAAGCTAAGGCGAAATGGCTGCAGGAAAAATGTGAAGACATCGAAAAAGATATGATTGTCGGAAGGACAGACTCAGCACACAGGAAAGTCAAAACAACCTTTGGTGACATCAAAAGCCATGGTGGTAACATTAAGAGTGCAACGGGAATTCCATTGTTAAATGCAGAGGAGAGAGCAGATAGGTGGAAAAAATACATTGTAAGCACTATGAGGGTGAAGATTTGTCTGATGTAATAGAAGAAGAAACAGGAGTCGATTTAGAAGAGATAGGGGATCCAGTATTAGAACCAGAATTTAAAAGAGCTTTGGAGGACTTACGGTCAAATAAGGCAGAAGGGATAGGTAACATTCCATCAGAATTTCTAAAATCATTAGGGGAAGTGGCAACAAAACGACTATTCACGTTGGTGTGTAGAATATATGAGTCTGTCGACATACCATCTGACTTTCGGAAAAGCATCATCCACACAATTCCGAAGACGGCAAGAGCTTACATGTGCGAGAATTATCGCACAATCAGCTTAACAGCTCATGCATCGAAGCTGCTTACAAGAATAATATACAGAAGAACGGAAAATAAAATTGAGAATGCGCTAGGTGAGATCAGTTTGGCTTTAGGAAAAGTAAAGGCACGAGACAGGCAATTCTGACGTTACGGCTAATAATGGAAGCCAGGCTAAAGAAAAATCAAGACACGTTCATAGGATTTGTCGATCTGGAAAAAGCGTTCGACAATATAAAATGGTGCTAGCTGTTCGAGATTGTGAAAAAAGTAGGGGTAAGCTATAGGGAGAGACGGGTCATATACAATATGTACACCAACCAAGAGGGAAAAATAAGAGTGGACGATCAAGAACGAGGTGCTCGTATTAAGAAGGGTGTAAGAGAAGGCTGTAGCCTTTCGCCCCTACTCTTCAGTCTGTACATCGAGGAAGCAATGATGGAAATAAAAGAAAGGTTCAGGAGTGGAATTAAAATACAAGGTGAAAGGATATCAATGATACGATTCGCTGATGACATTGCAATCCTGAGTGAAAGTGAAGAAGAATTAAATGATCTGCTGAACGGAATGAACAGACTAATGAGTACACAGTATGGTTTGAGAGTAAATCGGAGAAAGACGAAGGTAATGAGAAGTAGTAGAAATGAGAACAGCGAGAAACTTAACATCAGGATTGATATCAAATACCGGTCTTAATTTGAGGAAGAAATTTCTGAGGATGTACGTCTGTAGCACAGCATTGTATGGTAGTGAAATATGGACTGTGGGAAAACCGGAACAGAAAAGAATCGAAGCACTTGAGACGTGGTGCTATCGACGAATGTTGAAAATTAGGTGTACTGATAAGGTAAGGAATGAGGAGGTTCTACGCAGAATCGGAGAGGAAAGGAATGCGTGGAAAACACTGATAAGGAGAAGGGACATGATGATAGGACATCTGCTAAGACACGAGGCAATGACTTCCATGGTACTAGAGGGAGCTGTAGAGGGCAAAAACTGTAGATGAAGACAGAGATTGGAATACGTCAAGCAAATAATTGAGGACGTAGTTTGCAAGTGCTACTCTGAGATGAAGAGGTTAGCACAGGAAAGAAATTCGTGGTGGGCCGCATCAAACCAGTCAGTAGACTGATGACAAGAAAAAAAAATATAAAACACAACAATCTGTAGTCACCTGACCACAAGTCTTGTTCCTCTTGCCACCGAACTTCACTAATTCCCACTATATCTAACTTTAACCTATCCATTTCCCTTTTTAAATTTTCTAACCTTCCTGCCCGATTAAGGGATCTGACATTCCACGCTACGATCCGTAGAACGCCAGTTTTCTTTCTCCTGATAACAACATACTCTTGAGTAGTCCCCGCCCGGAGATCCGAATATGGGACTATTTAACCTCCGGAATATTTTACCTAAGAAGACAACATAATCATTTAAACATACATTAAACTGCATGCCCTCGGGAAAAATTACGGCCGTAGTTTCCCCTTGTAACGAAGTAGCTACTAGAATATAGGAACAATTTTCAGAGTGACCTCCAGAGTATTGATGAATGGTGGAGGTTCTGGCAGTTGACCCTAAACGTAAATAAATGTAACACATAGTGCATTCACAGGAAAAGACATCCGGTACCGTATAACTAAACTACTAATGAGAAACCGCTGGAAACAGTTTCTGCCGTAAAATATCTAGTAGTACCTATCCACAGCAACTTTAATTCGAATGACCACTTAAAATAGTGGGAAAAACAGATGCCAGACAGATTCAAAGGAAGAATCTAAAGGAAATGTAAGTCATCCACCAATAAAGTAGCTTAAAAGGTGCTTGTTCGACCGCTTTTTGAGCATTGTTTATCTAACTGGGATCACTATAAGATAGGAGTTACAGAAGAGATGGAGAAGATCCAAATGAAGAGTGGCATAATTCGTCACGGGATCGTTTAGTCGGCACAAGAGCGTAAAGTAGATGTTCAATTAACTCTATTGACCAAGTTACGAGAGAGGCGTTGCGCACAAAGGAGAGATTTACTATTAAAATTTCGAGAGAGCACATTTCGGGAAAAGTCGGACAAAAATTAATCCCCCACCCCTACATTCGTCTCGCGTAATGACCATGAGGAGTAAATTCGAGAAATTAGAGCCAATATAGTGATTTACTGACGTTCTTCTCACCCGCTATTCACAACTGGAACAGGTTTGGCGAGGTCCGTTAGTGATACAAAAAGCCACACACAATTAGGTGGCTTGATGGGGCATGATGTAAAGGTAAAGAATATTGAGCAGGCCTTTTAGAACTTGGCACGTGTAATGCAGAGAGAAATCTCGGAATTAGCTATGGGTAATGAGCTTTCAAGGAATAGTGCAGCTCTATCCATAGCAGAGTAAATGCGTTTCTAAATATAAGTCAGCTTTTGACACTCTATCGATTAAATTAACCACGCTAGAGACCTTAGGAGGGCAATGGTCACAGAATGCTGAGATTGCCTGTCTCTGAGATCATTCCATGCATTTAAGCTCTGTCGACACCATCACACGTTAGTATACGTTCAATCGTTTTGTTTCCTTATGTTGAGAGGATGAATCATCAGCTGCAACGAGAGTCATCTGCAGCACAAGGCATTAGCTTAGGGAAATCAAGCAGCTGATGTTTTCAGTTCGCATAACGGATTCATAGATTATTAGAAATTTATTTGTCCGCCCAGCACAGAGAATGGAATGAGCCTTCAAACCCACTCTCCTGCTGGAGACCATTAATTAGAGCGATTATGGGACATGAGCCCATGCGTGTTGAAGCCGTTCTGCACAGTGACTGGAGAGCAGCTATTATTTTGAAATTTCCAGAGGAGGTCTGGCGGCATTTTATAGCGGCGTCGGGAGCAGATAATGAAGCTGTATTGCAGAGGCAAGAGCAGGTTCCTGGGGTGGATGAATGCACGAACCGCACAGCGAATGTCGAGTTCGGTGCGCTTTACAAGTAATCAAAATACACAGTCCAGCTTGAACAACGGCTCGAATAACACTGGATATATGTCACGGAGGTGAAGTAGGAATGACAGGTCATTACCATGCCCTCACGGTATTAACTTCGGCCCACAAAGAGCTGCAGAAGAGCCACTGAGAAGGTACACGCAGTGTAGACCTATGGACAATAGGCAAATGCATGTATTATAATTAGAGGGAGTTGTAATAGATGAAATGGCATCGCAAGCGGGAAAGTAGAAGGTCCTTTTGTGGATGCCCCACAGAAGTTGCGAACACAATTCGGCCCTGGATAGTTGAAAGCATTAAGCAGGGGAACGAAATTCGGGAGGCACACTTGCAAATGCAAGCTACCGAGGAGCGAGGGGCTTTCCAGCCTGTTATACCCTTCACCATATGGGGGAGAATATGTCCCAAAATACTGGCTTCTGGAAGCGACATTTCCTGCCATAGAGAAAACACAAAAGAAGCAACTGTGCGTCAGGGGCTATTACCATTGTTGCCGGTACAAGAAGTGCGTGTGCTAGACGTGACAGGAAAGTAAAGCGACGTGGCTTAGGAGCAGGCACTGCTTGAGGTTAGCGTTGACAAGCACTGCTGGAGAATCTTATGCTAGTAACCCGACAACTCCATACATATATTTGCTGAGATGATAGTTTATGAGTAAACTGCACGACTAGATAAAACTCGGGGATGACAACGATTAACTAAACACCACTTCTGGGAATGGGTTTTTTCTGTGCCCTTCAAAACGCGGTTGCAGAAGGATAATGGTGAGGACCCAGGGATGCTGTACTAGAACCTATCGCCAAGGTTGTGCGTAAATATCTTACAAAACGAAAGGGAAGCAAGAGGTCACAGAACCGATCTCACTAACACGGAAATGCAGATCAAAGATAAAATCGTGAAAGTAACACAAATGAATTAATAGCTTTTCAGTTGCCATTTGCGAGCGTAACTGCAGCGTAGTTCCGACGAGGTACATCAGCACTGACATGTAGCGGAAGATTAGTGTGACATTCGTGTCTTTCCTCTCACAAAACACCCACCTTCAAATCTATGCTCTCGAGTATACCTTTCTGGGAGCCTCGAAACGAAACCTAA
This sequence comes from Schistocerca gregaria, assembly GCF_023897955.1. NCBI lineage: Eukaryota > Metazoa > Arthropoda > Insecta > Orthoptera > Acrididae > Schistocerca > Schistocerca gregaria. Next base: position 532,268,980 of record NC_064923.1, read on the forward strand.
TTCCAGGAGAATGGTAGTGAGCGGAACACATAGCTGGGTTAATTAACATTGGTAAGGAGAAGGGACATTTTTCAGTTAGCAATCTCTTGATTGTTTTGACACACGCCGCCACGTATTTCTCTCCTATGGCAACCTCTGCATCTGATAGTAAGGCCCGAATCCAACGTCCTTACTTACTTGTTGGGTGCAATCCCGTCTCGTTCTTCCTCTACAGTTTTTACTCAGCAACTCCCTGTTATACCACCGCAGTTACTCCCCAACGTTTCACCTCATGTTTGTGACGGAACTATCGTTTCGGTAGTGAAGGTGCTGGGTTGATTAAAAGTCTCCACATTTCATCAGCATATTTATTTCATACGCTAGTCCCAGCTGTCTTCACGAGCAATCTTAATGGTTCTTCTCAAAACGGCACCGAAGCAAAAAACAAAATCTGTCGGCTCCCAGACCGCAGACGCCATGCGCGCCGTTGTAGCTCCTCACGGCCGTCTCCGCCCGAATTCCGTCTCAGAAGCAATATTATCCAGTCGTTGGCCACATACCGAGCAGGTAACTCCCACCGATGCTGCCGCCGGTCGCGCCGCAGTTACGGCCGTCCAGGCCTTCGTTGCAATGGTACGCTCTTCAGACGTGGCGTTCATCCGAAGGATTGTACGTAATGACGGGTTGTACCCTCACACCGTCCCTTCTTTTTGCAGTGTTCTCTACACGTTCCTTTAGTGGCGAATCCTACGGAAATCCTTCTTGTCCCTTGCCTCCTCAATTCACCAAAATTTCGAATATTATTCAGACGTACCACGTATCAAACACTTCTATTGTCTTCCGTTCCGGTTTCTCCACCGTCTATGATACACTACCATGGCAGAATTAACCAATTTTGATGTTAAGTTTTTCACCGTTCTCGTCTCTGCTACTTCCCATTTCTTTTCTCTTTCCCAGTTTCTTCTCAGTCTTTATTCTGTACTCATTAGACTGTAAATTCCAGTCAATAGATCCTGTAGTTCTTTTTCCCTTTCACTGGGGACGATAATTTGATCAGCGAATATTATCATTGCTATACTTTCTCAGTCTGGAACCGCGTGACCGCTATGGTCGCAAGTTCGAATCCTGCCTCGGGCATGGATATGTGTTATGTCCTTAGGTTGATTAGGTTGAATTATTTCTAAGTTCTATGGGACTGATAACCTCAGATGTTAAGTTCAATACTGCTCAGAGCCATTTGAACCACTTTGAACCATTGTAAACCTTTCACCCTAAAATTTAATCTCACTTATATTTATGTCATTGTTTTTTCAATGTTTACTGGCAGATTGAACAGAAGGGGCAAGAGTCTGCGTCCCAGCTTTACCCCTCTTTTAATCCGATTACTTTATTTTTGGTGTTTCGAACTTATAGTTCCCTCTTGGTTCTCATACATATAATTTCGTTCTTATTGTGTAATTCTACTTTGTCGAACGCTTTTCCTAGGCTGACGAATCCTAAGAGCACATCTTAATGTTCCTTCAGCCTTGATTTCATTATCAAGTGCAATGTAAAAGCTGCCTCTTGCTTCCTTTAACTTTCCCAAAACCAAAATGATCGTCATGTAACAGATCCTAAATTTTTTTCAGTTCTTCGGCATGTTATTCAGCTTGGATGCACGAGCAGTTAAGGTAGTCAGCCAACAGTTACCGCACTAACCTGCACTTCCTGTCTTCTGAATTGAATGATTTATATCTTTCTTAAAGCCTGACTGTACGTCTCCAGTCTCATATATTCTACACACCAAACGAAGTAATTTCTTGGTTGCCACTTCATCCAGCGATGTTATAAATTCCGATGGGATCTGATTTATCCCATCTGCCGTACTTGATATTATACCTTCCAAAGCTCTTTTTAGATTCCGAATGATTCTAGATCTCCTACCTCTTCCATATCGACATCGGTTTCTTCTTTTATCACGTCATTAAGCAATTCCTCACCCTCATAGAGGCCTTCGCTCTACTTGTTTATCCGTCTTTCACAGAGGAAGTCACTATATATTCTTAACACTATCTCTTTTTTTTATTAATTACACCGACAGTTGTTTTGAATTTTCTATGTTGAGTCAGTCATACACCAGATACTTCTTCTATTTCTTCACATTCTTTCTGCAGCTAATTCGCCTCGACTTCATTGCACTTTCTGTTTATTTTATTCCTAAATAATTTATATTTTGGGATTTCTGTCTTCCCCTGAATACTTTGTTCTCAATCAATTAATCAGCTGAATTATTCCTCCTGTTACCCAAGGTTTCTTCTCCATTACCTCCGTAGTTCTGTATTTGTTTTTCCAGCATCTGTGTGTGCTCTTTTTAGAGATGGTAATCTTCTCTTCTACTGAACTGCTAACTGTTGTATTGCTTACCACAACATCGACACCTTTACCGATCTTCAAACTTGTCTGTTCGTTTCTCATTACCTCAGTATTTTACTTCCTTCCACGCTGACTATTCTGTACCATTCTCTTAAACTTCAGTCTATCCTTTATTCTTACTAAATTGTGAGCTGGGTCTATATCTGCTTCTGAGTATGCCTTAGAATTTAATATTTCATTTCGGAATCTCTGTCTGACCATGATGTAGTCAAGCAGGAAACTTTCTCTGTTTCTGGGCCTTTTCCAAGTGTGCATATTCCACTTGTAGTTCTTGCATAGGGCCTTCGCTTTTAGTAGCCTAAATTTATTGCAGAACTCTATTAGCCTTTCGCCTCTCTCATTCCTACTACCTAGCTTATAGTTTCCCGTAACTGTGTCTTTACTGCTTCATCTACAACCGCATTTCAGTTCGACAGATTTTCACCTCCATTTAAGTGTTGAATTACACGCTCAATATCGCGACAACCTTTCTATATATCTTCGTCTTCTGCTTGCGACGTCAGCATATATACCTAATGTAATGTTGCTATCGTTGGTTTGCTGTAGATTTTGAGAAGAACTACCATATCACTAGACTGTTCTGGTAACTCACTCTCTGCCCTACCATCCTATTCATAACCAATCCTACTCCAATTATACCATTTGCAGTCGCTTTTGTCTTTACCCTATATTCGTCACGACAGGAATCTTAGCTTCTTGATATTTCCCTCCACTGGCTCTCCACTATATCCATATTGAGAATTGCGTTTCCCTTTCCAGTTTTCCTAGCTTCTATACTACTTTCGATAGCCTGTCTCCGCACTCCCCAACTCATAGCACGTTCCCCTATCGTTTCTTATTTCATCTTCGTCTACGATCAGGTCCCCTTTGGCAGACCCATTCCGGAGACATGAATGGGGGACTAATATGGAGTTATTTGGTAGTGGAGAGATCATCAAACTTTTTAATCACAGATGACGTGTTCCACGGATATACTTTGGAAAACGCCAACTGTGTCACACAATTAACAATTAAATACACGTGGCCACTATGGGTAATTGTAAACAGTGCTTGTGATCTGTATCGAATGAAGCCTCTCGGTATACGCGTGCTCTCCACCCCCCACCCCCCCTCATCCGACTCAGATGTGAAGCGAAAATCTGTGCACAGCGAAAATAGTTTAAGAGTTAGTGGCTCATATATTTGAGCCTATGGTGCCGTCGTTTCCAGACTCAAAACAAATAAACAGAGCACTGAGGCACGTGTTTCTACTGGGGTCAAAGATGGGTGTACTTTGATAGTAATTTATTTTTAAAAATGCCACAGGACAATACTAACATGACTAAGTATACTAAGGACCATTGGAACACCAAATCCTTACAAAAAGTTCAATGAAATACAACCACTGGACTGGAAAGCCCGAGGGGCAAGATTAGCGATACAAAACTGGTACATAATAAGCACTCCACCGAAGTGGAGGCACGATGACCACATATATCTACTGTGATGTAAGGGAAATTACAAACAGGTAGTCAAGGATAATGTATAAGGAATGATTCATCGAACAAAATTCCTCAGAAGAGCTCATCTTCAAGAAGAAACACACCTACCACGTTCTTTAGTTCTACTTGGCACGTAGCGTGATGTAGGGCTTGTAATTATATTATAAATATAGATCAAAGACCGATGTTTGAATTGAATTTCTTTATTGCGGCAGGCCTATTTCGACTATAATTGGCATTTTCAAGCGATACATATAATTCCATCACTATTTTTCCAATTATTTTTAATTTACATGTTATGGCTATGTGGCGTTACTTAGGTTTCGTTATTCTGAACTTCTGTTTGACATCGGTGGCTCGTGAGAACTTTTTGTCTTCAGTGGATGCTGTCCGAATACAGTTTTCTTTTTACATGGTAACGAATTTCTGACAGTGCATTTAACAGTTGTACCATAGATACTATATGGTCACAGGGCTGTTTCATATTGTCTACGAAATTAGTTGATTAACAATTTTATCTCTGCAACTTATTCTGTCTTTGTCAATGAAGAATTTTGTTTTGTATCTATTTGTCAGTTATAATAATTTAAGAATTGTATAAAATTTTCTGTATAATTTTGATGTTTATGGTCTGTTTGCTCGTTTAGTATGTTCTGTACTTCCTCATCTCTAGTCCGAAATATGTCAATCTGTCATACATGTACCTTCAGATAACACACATGTGAATGGAACGTGGAGAAGGGGTGAGGGGAGAAGAGGAAATTTGCTACATACTAACCCGACTCCTGTTTAATTACTTGCATAGACATTTACATGCTCAGCATTTACGCACTCAGTCAGTGCTACATAGGCATTCTCACCCTTAATGATTTGCTAGTGTCAGAGAATGTATAATACTGTATTATGTAAGTTTCAGAGGAGACCACATTTTCTCTCTGTTACCCATTCTAAAATTATGCAAGTCCACGTGACGTAAATAAAGAGAAAGTAATCGATAATTTTCTTCACTGAACTGTATACATCTTGCTACAATAATATTTACTAATGCTATTTTCGTGGTTAGCAGACTTATAGTCTTAGCGTTGACTCAGTGACTGCAGCTGTTTTCTTGAATGAGTTCGTATTAATAATATACTGTTCTCAATATCCGGAATTTTCGTATTGGCAGCTGCTTGATTTATATACTGCTAAAGGCACACTGCAAGAACATTATAAGTAAGTCAACCGCTCGGAAGGATATTCGGTGTATTTTATTTTATTGAGGTATGCATCCGACACCGAAACACCAGCAAGATGAGGAAAATAAAAACGTTACGAATTATAATTTTACCATGCAAATATATTCCATAAGGCAATATAAACCTGGTCGAAAGAATCCTAAGAAACTTCAGCAACAAATTGTAGGCTAGTATGTTCGCTAATTGATACCGTGCATTATACTGACATATTCGGAGTAGAAAAAAATGCCTTTGCTTTAAGCAACAGAGAAGGGCAGCTAGATCGGTTACATTGTTGTTTGGGATCGTTTACCCCTTGAACTATCGAGTCCTGTTTTCGATGGGCATAATTTAAATTAAGGCTCACGTGGTTCATTCAACATATGTTTTAATTCTCAAAATATAACGAAAAACTACTCATGTAATGGTATTTTTATCCACAGGTAATGAAATATGACAAATAAAGAGTAAGATAAAACGTTTTAGAGGGATGTGCTTCTTTTAGATAACGGTATGCCATATTGTAACCAGCTTTGCGAAATCTTTGCAATAGAATAGGGGCGATTGACATTTTGGTGATGTCGCTACGATTGCGTTAAGTTGCCGTGAATTAATGATCCATAGTTAGGTGAGTGCAATGGATTGTTCATATGTGCAGCAGCTGATGTTGAAAGGAGTTCTGTCTAGTTACATCCATGCAGCTTTGCATTTGGCACCAGCAACCATTGCCCAAACTGAGGAAAAGCGGAACATTAATTTCCGCCGGAGCAGTGTCTCAAACATCGATACTTGCCGCCAGTTCTCTCTCGGTCCACCCCATCCGATCCCTTCCCCCCTCCCTTTTACGCTTGCAAAGAGCCACTCTCGAACAGTTTCCAGAGTCCATCCCACTTCCTCACATTACCGGAGTTTTAAGGACGTCGTAAGACTCCATTCGCCAGAGTAATTTTTGGCAACGGTTGGTGACGTCTAGCCTATTAGCTTTAATCTTGGAGGGGCGGAAGTTGAGGTGATCGCATCCAGAGGAGGGAAATCGATGTGGCGGTGGTTAGCGAAATGAAGTTGCAAAAAGAGCACGGGCTCGTTTTCTGCCTCAGATACGCCACCGTAACTAGAGCCGAAAGCCAGCCGCTGTCGCGCCGCCCGAATATCCGACGTCGCCGCCGCTCTCAGATTAGGCCAGGGCGGAAATTCTGATGACGGCCAAACTGCCGCAGGAAATTTACTGGATGGCGCTACTCTCTCAAGAACACTTCGCTGAACAAGAGCTTTTCCAGTCGTCTGAGTTATATTGATTTTCAGTGGAACGTACGAAACTGCAACAATCTTCAGCGCTCAGAAATTAGCACGGTCGATAAAATTACATGATATTTAGAAACAAAAAAACATAATGCAGCTACTGATACATTTACCCTGTCAATTCCCTCTGCACTGGCAACGACACTGTTAGCTGTCACATCGTCTGGGACGGAAACAGTAAAATTGTATATAATTTCTTCATTCGCAGATTTCCTGGGCAAAGTATGAGAGTTCCGTGTAGAGCCAATTCTTAACAACCGCTTGCTCTGAAATACTCATAGTGAAAATTACCTACCTCGAACGAAAGTCAAACTAGCTTCTTCCGAGTACAGTGCCACCAATGACCTCAGCTACGCAGCAGCGTGTAATTGGAAATGTTGTTGTGTTCCTGCAGAGTTCCACTCTCTTAATATAAGTGTGTGTAATATGTTTCATCTTATCCGACAGCTTCCTCAGTGGCATTTATTTTACCATCAGCATTGTTCACTGAGATACTGCATTACTTGTATTAACAAATAAATCGAAAAAATCTTACGCACGATTGTTGTATTAATTTTTCTTAGGTTGTATAAATAATCGAATGTGTAATTTAATAATTCCAATACAGTACTAACAAAAAAGGCCTGCAGGTGGAGTCTGCAAAACAAGTAAGAAATATGCAGGGTGATTCCAAAGTTTTTCACTCATAGTGGGTTATGTATGGTTCAAAATAAGAGTAAAACGTTAAAGAAAAATGTCAAGAATTGCTTTTGCCCGAGGAATGATGCATACTGTCATTTTTGGTAGACATTACATCATGGATCAGTGCAAACTTTTGGCGTGTCGTGTTGGCCAGCGTATCGACTGATGCTGGTTTGTACAACCCTCGAAACTGCTTGGTTGATTCTGGTACGAAAATCTTTGGCTACATGACTTCGGTGCCGTTGCAGAGTACGGCCATCCAACGTACTAAGAGCATTCATTCTGTCGGTAGTTCATAGACGTCGTTGTGTACGTTACGATGGTGTACTCAAACGTTGCTTAGGCGGATGTGCACCACCTAAACGATGTAGCGGATGACAGCAAGACGAGGGTACATGGAAATGCTTCCTAACAGGTGGTCAGGTGTTTAAGGGAATATGGCATTCGAGGTCCGCCACGTTTAGGTCGACGTCAACTGGATGGAGCGAGTGTTGAAAACATCCTGGAGATGCGACACGAAGTTCAGACTGTAAGTAGCTGTCGCATAAGTGCAATTATTCAACTGTAGGGGGCCTGCTTAGATGACAGTAGTTCCACCCACTTCACCTGCAGGAGGTACAGGACCTGACACCTGTAGACTAACGTAGACGTCAGACTTTCTGACAATGGTTACTCGAACGTCATGCTACTGATCCACAGTTCGGTCGTCGGCTATTGATTACGGATGGGATTCAAGCAATAATATATGGAAACTGCTGTAACGTTTTTTCTTTAATTTTCATTGCTAAGAGACTATGAAATTGTTTCATTGACGCGATAAGGCGTAATTGTATCGCGTGATGAATTTTAATTATGCACTGCAGAGAATTGTTCCCGGTCACAGCTGGCTACAAGGACCACCATTACATTTCCGTGGCTTCATTAGTGTGCTACATAACCACTTTGCCCATTCTGTATGCAACAGGTGCCACGTGCCTTGATGCCAGTAGCTATGCCGAGTTGGTCAATCCCCTCGCTGCCCCTTACCTAGTCCCTTACGGGAGTCTGCAGTGGCCACGACACGTGTCTTCAAAGTCATTGGGGATACAACTTCCCACTATTTTTCTCCAGGAGGAACCTTATTAGGCAGCTCTTACCTTAGGCTGACAAGGTAAGGAATGAGGCGGTTCTCCGGAGAGTCGGCAAGTGAAGGTACGCATGGGAAACATTGGCCTGATAAGGTAAAGAATAAGGATGCTTTCCAGAGAATCAGCAAGGAAAGGAATGTGAGGAAAACACAGACAAGAACAGAGTATAAAATGCAGGGCATCAGTTAAGTCATCGCGGAATAACTTACATGCTACTAGAGGAGCAAATAGAGAGTGGAATAACGCCAGCAAATAACTGAGAACGTAGGTTGCAAGGGCTGCTGTGAGAGGAATACTTTGGCACAGGGGAGGAATTTGTGGCGGCCACTACAAACCAGTCAATAGACTGATGACTTAAAAAGAAAAACCTTACATAATAAAGCGCTAGAGACTGCAGAGCAATATGGGAACAAGAACAGGATGAGAGATGCAGGTTCCCAAATCAGTAGCAACGGCGTGTTGTCTGTCGAATCAGCGTGTGTCACATCATGCGTGTCAGTAAACGTAGCGGCGGTAAGCTCGTTGCGTAGTACAATGGGGCAAAGCCACCATTCGGTATCGAGGGAGAAGTATGACGTCGATGTGTTTGTAAAAATTAGCCGACAAAACGTTAAAATTATAAGTTGCTATAAATAATCGATCTCATTCCGTTTTTCCTATTCCTGTATGTCAATGAGAATACATGTTCTTGGCAATTTGGTAAACAGGAGTAGGATTTAAAAGCGCCGAAGTATATGAACTTAACGTAGAACCCATTTACTATATTACGTCAAACCCTTAACAATATTTTTCACAAGCCTTAGTGCTAGATACGAGGGGCGTTAAATAATTAATGCATCACATTTTTTCTCGGCCATTTCTGAGTCAATAAATCCGAAATTTGCTGTCAGACATTGTGGAATATTCCTGCATGAGCCCCTACTGTTTCATGAAGTTACGATAGGTGATGGCGCTATACGTAGCCTACATGTGTAACGGAGGTGCGTTCAAGTAAAGAGCTTCCAATGAGTTTCTATTAACGGGAAACCACAGCATCGCAGGTATTCATATGGGCTTGCAGAACCTCTACGGAGATCTGTCAGTTAACATAAATAAGGTCAGCCGTTGTCCGTGGCGTCTGTCATCTTCGCAAGGTATAGCAGATCTGTCCGAACTCCCGCGTGCCGTCAGGTCGCATACACCTGTGACTCCTACAATACTGGATTCTGAAGATGTTGTTCTGTTTGGTGTCCTCCCTCACGATCAGCTCAGAAGTATTCTACGCTGCCATCAAGAAACTGAAGATATGATTTCAGCGTGTTTGTTGCCACAAAAAATTCAAACGGACTTGTCCAACTTCATGAGAACACACAAGTCTGAGCACCCGGAAGGAGCTCACAAAACTTCATTGGACTCTAATTCTTTATCGACTGTACAGCCCGGATCTCCCTAGTTCAGACTTCCATCTGTTTGGCCCAATGCAGAATGCACCCCGTAGGAAGGTTACAGATGCAGCCTTCGACGTTGACAAGCAAGAAGGCGTAAGGCCACCCCACTCAAACGAGTTACATTGAAAATAGGGGTTTTGAACCAAAAGTGTGTGGAATAACATGGTGTTTAGGAATCAAGAATAAACCAACCTGCTTTCACAGAAAAATGTGTTGCGTTACTTATTGAACACCCATCGCACTTTGAGAGACGCATGCTACACTGTACTTTTCAATTACACACATTTCTGTTTTTTTTTTTTTTTCAGAACGCAAAATAGTCTATGTAAACTTTTCGCCAAGATATCCTGTAATTTGTAATCGACAATCTGCACAAGTGAGACACTGGTCCAATAACGTGTTTCAATCCTAGCAAGTTACGCTTCCTTTCAACTAATGAAGGTAACCCGCAGTAATTAGGTCATTTTGCCCACGTAGTTTGTACTCTAACTTCGTTCTGGACATTTATTTTTCTAGCGTTTCAAGTGCTTCGGTTCCAGTTTGTTCCGGTTTCCCTATGGTCTATGTTTCACTACCATACATTGAAGTCCTCCAAACGAGAATTCTCAGAAATTTCTTCCTCTAATTAAGGCTTATGTTTGATATTAGTAGTCTTCTCTTAGACAAACGCCTGAAATGACTCTGAGCACTATGGGACTTAACATAGGAGGTCATCAGTCCCATAGAAGTTAGAACTACTTAAACCTAACTAACCTAAGGACATCACACACATCCATGCCCGAGCCAGGATTCGAACCTGCGACCGTAGCAGTTGCTCGCCTAGAACCGCTCGGCCACCGCGCCCGGCCTTCTCTTAGACATTTACAACACTTGCTGGCTCTAGTCTGCTTTTGATGTCCTCCTTACTCCATTGATCAGTGGTTACTTTGCTGCCTACGTTGCGGAGTTCCTTAACTTTATCTACTACACGATCATCAATCCTGATGTTAAGTTTCTTGCTGTTCTCATTTCAGCTACTTCTCATTATTTTCATCTTTCTTCCATTGACTCTGTACTCATTAGACACTTCATTTAACTCAACAGATCACGTAATTCTTCTTCAGTGTCACAGAGGATAGCATTGTCATCAGCGAATCCTATCACTGATATCCTTTCAACTTGCGTATCAATTCCATTCCCTCATCTATTTTTCTTAAAATTAGTAAAGATTTTAGTACAACCTGACGCACTTAGAGCGAGACTCTAAAACGTTAACAGACTGAGCAGACATTGATGGATCCTGGTAGGGAGCTATAAGCATGTACTTACACTATTCTTAGCTCATAGATACGGCGTGTTGGGACTTGAAAGCAATCTGCGGCGAGCACATCCCTTAGTAAATCTTGCCAACACGTCCACGCCGTACACAGCGGACAAGGCATCCCCTTTTGAGACAGGTCTCCAGCAGAACTATGCCATGCTACCTGCCATGGTGCCAGCAGAAGCCTGGGCTGGGGCGACAGTCAAAGGAACGTGTCTACACAGTCTACACAATCTGGTCATTGTGTGCAGAGCCACGTGTAATAAGAATCAACCTGTTTTCATATTTGGCAATAGTGCAAATAGGCCAGTGAACCACTTCACCTGGCCGCCTCGGTTGTACAAGAAAAATCCAGTGTTTGAGAAACGTTTGGAGACAATATTTGTTACACATCACAGCTAGGACTAACAATCACCAAAGCCCAAGCGATTTAGATTAAGATCTTTGAGATAGTAACTGCTCGCTTGTTGCAGTGGGAAGAAATAAGACTTTGGAAAATATCATTCTCCCCTCTATGAAAACTTAAAAAGGCGAGCTATTGGCGGTTTCATTTCTTTTCACAGATGCAGGTTTCTTAATTGTTGCCATAGTTCGACACGAGTTAGTACTCTTGTGTAGGCGGGGATATGTAGCCCCTCTAGCGCTCTACGATTGGCTCAAGATTGGGTGAAGGCTGTGTCGCTTTTGCACTTTGCGGGGAGATGGATTTTCTTTTCTGAAGAGATGCAAGGCACTCGGGTGTGGGACTTTGGTCTGGAAACACTGCTGATAGCAGCTCGGGCATGTGTGGTTGGTGCTTGTGACCTGCCCTGTGACTGACTTCACTCGCGAGTAGTTTAGACTTGGAAACCTGTGGTGAAGTTCTTACTACACCGACAGTATGACTTCAAACGTCCAGACTACTCGTTTGCTGAGGTGACACTTATTCATTTTTGGTTTACCAGTGTTGATGTTTGGTATCTTTGTGCACTCTGTCGTATATATGAGCCTAATTGGTCCTTGTTACGACCAGCAAATGGGTGTGTCCCACAGTTAAAACTACCGTGATTTCAGGGCTGTGGTAGAGAGAAAATCACACTCCAACTGTCTGATGGCTAGACCGTGAGGTTTATGCATTTCTTTAGTGGCTGCGATCGATTCACATGCGGCGCCTCTACTTCTTACCTCCACCACACACATCTCTCCAGCTGCAAGTTACATCGCTGCACGAAGCAAGCATTGTAACGTACTGCCACTCTGGTGTTGTCAGAGGGTACAGATCTCAACGGCCACTTGCTCTCAGCTGCACCTATGTAGGGAAACTGAAGTAGATTGGATCAATCAAAGTCTTCTCAGCGTCAGATCAGTTCCGATTGCAATATCCGCAATTTTTAGGGCAAGAATACTTGTCTCACTGATCACCTAGTTAAATGGTCTCTGCCATCCAGGCTCCTCGTCCTGCGTCGTCTTAAATCACTTGTTAGTTGTTTACAGTATTCTAACAACAACTTGCTTAGCATAATTTATGTGCGCTTTGGGAAAATAAATGTTGTTAGTACACTAACTTTCGCTCTGGTACACATTATACATTACTGGTCTCTAACTAAAGCTAACCCCTATTTTTCTTTGAATTTCGAATATCTTGCACAATTTCACATTGTTGAACTTTTTTCCAGGTCGACGATTCCTACGAACATGTTTTGATTTTTCTTTAGTCCTGCTTCTATTATCAACCGCAGTGTCATAATTGCCTCTCTGGTGCCTTTACCCTTGATAAAGCCAAACTGATCGTCATTCATCACATCCTAAATTTTCTTTTCCATTCTCCTGTATATTACTCCTGTCAGCAACTTGGATGCATGAATTGGTAAGCAGATTGTGCGATAATTCTCGCACTTGTCGGCTCTTGCTAACGTTGAAACTATGTGGATGATACTTTTCCGAAACTCAGGTGGTATGTCGCAAGGCTCAAGCATTCTACGTAGCAGGGTCAATATCCTTTTCGTTGCCGCTTCCCGCAATGATTTTAGAAGTTCTGATGGAATGTTATCCCTTCTACTTTATTTAATATTAAGCCCCCCTAAACTCTCCTAAATTTTGATTCTAATACTGGATCCCCTATCTCTTCTAAATCGACTCTTGTTTCTTCGTCTATCACATCAGCCTTTCCTGCCCCTCAGAAAAATGGAACTCCTGTTGCAATCTTAATGTTACCACCCTTGCTTTTCGTTTCACCGAAGGTTGTTCTGCCTTTTCTATATGCTGAGTCAGTCCTTCCGACAATCATTTCATTATATATTTAGCAATTTTTTTCACATTTTTACGTCGTTTTAGCTCCCCTGCACTTCCCGTTTATTTCAGTCCTCAGTGACTTGTATTTCTGTATGCCTGCATTTCCCTAAACATTTTTGTACTTTCTTCTTTCTTCGGTCAACTACAGTATTTTCTCCCTTACTCACTGTTTCCTTGCAGTTACCTTCTTTGCACCTCTGTTTTTCTATCCAACTTCCTTGATAGCGCTGTTTAGAGATAAGTGTACTGCCTACTTAGATATTCCTTATTACTGTGTCTGTGGTCTTACAGACTTTTATGCGCATCTCTTGATTCCTTAGCACTTCCGTATCCCACTTCTTTGCGTACTGATTCTGCCTGACTAATCTCGTAAACTTCAGTCCACTACTACATTCTGATCTATTTGTGCTCCTGGGTACGCCTTCAATGCAGTATCTGATTTAGGAATCTCTGTCTGACCTTGATGTAATCCAACTGAAATATTTCCGTACCACCCGTACTCTTCCAAATATATGTCCTCCGCTTCTGGTTCTTGACCAGAGTATTCGCTATTACTTTCTGAAATTTACTACGGAACTTACATAGTCTTTCTTCTCTGATTATTTGTCTCAAACAATATCCCCCTGTATCATTTTCTTCTACTCCTTTACCTGTAACTGCATTCCAGTCCTCAATGAATATTATAAGTTCATCTCCCTTTACGTACTGTACTGCCCATTCAATATATTCATACATTTTCTCCACCATGTCATCTTGAACTCTTTCTGATGGCATCAGCTACTAGATCTTCATGGACGCTAAAAAGTACATTCCTGCAGCAAATGAATATTGGAACCGAAACGAAAGCATTGCCTCCTCGGGCGCTCTGCAGATAAATGAGGATCTACATCTACATCTACATCCATACTCCGCAAGCCACCTGACGGTGTGTGGCGGAGGGTGCCCTGAGTAACTCTATCGGTTCTCCCTTCTATTCCAGTCTCGTATTGTTCGTGGAAAGAGGGATTGTCGGTATGCTTCTGTGTGGGCTCTAATCTCTCTGATTTTATCCTCATGGTCTCTTCGCGAGACATATGTAGGAGGGAGCAATATACTGCTTGACTCTTCGGCGAAGATATGTTCTCGAAACTTTAACAAAAGCCCGTACCGAGCTACTGAGCGTCTCTCCTGCAGAGTCTTCAGCTGCAGTTTATCTATCATTCCCGTAACGCTTTCGCTATTACTAAATGATCCTGTAACGAAGCGCGCCGCTCTCCGTTGGATCTTCTCTATCTCTTCTATTAACCCTACCTGGTACGGATCCCACACTGCTGAGCAGTATTCAAGCAGTGGGCGAACAAGTGTACTGTAACCTACTTCCTTTGTTGTCGGATTGCATTTCCTTAGGTTTCTTCCAATGAATCTCAGTCTGGCATCTGCTTTACCGACGATCAACTTTATATGATCATTCCATTTTAAATCACTCCTAACGCGTACTCCCAGATAATTTATGGAATTAACTGCTTCCAGCTGCTGACCTGCTATTTTGTAACTAAATGATAAAGGATCTATCTTTTTATGTATTCGCAGCACATTACACTTGTCTACATTGCGATTCAATTGCCATTCCCTGCACCATGCGTCAATTCGCTGCAGATCCTCCTGCATTTCAGTACAATTTTCCATTGTTACAACCTCTCGATACACCACAGCATGATCTGCAAAAAGCCTCAGTGAACTTCCGATGCCCTCCATCAGGTCATTTATGTATATTGTGAATAGCAACGGTCCTATGACATTCCCCTGCGGCACGCCTGAAATCACTCTTACTTCGGAAGACTTCTCTCCATTGAGAATGACATGCTGCGTTCTGTTATCTAGGAACTCCTCAATCCAATCACACAATTGGTCTGATAGTCCTATGCTCTTACTTTGTTCATTAAACGACTGTGGGGAACTGTGTCAAACGCCTTGCGGAAGTCAAGAAACACGGCATCTACCTGTGAACCCGTGTCTAAGGCCCTCCGAGTCTCGTGGACGTATAGCGCGGGCTGGGTTTCACATGACCGTCTTTTTCGAAACCCATGCTGATTCCTACAGAGTAGATTTCTAGTCTCCAGAAAAGATATTATACTCGAACATAATATGTGTTCCAAAATTCTACAACTGATCGACGTTAGAGATATAGGTCTATAGTTCTGCACATCTGTTCGACATCTCTTCTTGAAAACGGGGATGACCTGTGCCCTTTTCCAATCCTTTGGAACGCTTCGCTCTTCTAGAGACCTACGGTACACCGCTGCAAGAAGGGGGCAAGTTCCTTCGCGTACTCTGTGTAAAATCGAACTGGTATTCCATCAGGACCAGTGGCCTTTCCTCTTTTGAGCGATTTTAATTGTTTCTCTATCCCTCTGTCGTCTACTTCGATATCTACCATTTTGTCAACTGTGCGACAATCTAGAGAAGGAAGCACAGTGCAGTCTTCCTCTGTGAAACAGCTTTGGAAGAAGACATTTAGTAATTCGGCCTTTAGTCTGTCATCCTCTGTTTCAGTACCATTTTGGTCACAGAGTGTCTGGACATTTTGTTTTGATCCACCTACCGCTTTGACATAGGACCAAAATTTCTTAGGATTTTCTGCCAAGTCAGTACATAGAACTTTATTTTCTAATTCATTGAACGCCTCTCTCATGGCCCTCCTCACACTACATTTCGCTTCGCGTAATTTTTGTTTGTCTGCAAGGCTTTGGCTATTTTTATGTTTGCTGTGAAGTTCCCTTTGCTTCCGCAGCAGTTTTCTAACTCGGTTGTTGTACCACGGTGGCTCTTTTCCATCTCTTACGATCTTGCTTGGTTCATACTCATGTAACGCATATTGTACGATGGTTTTGAACTTTGTCCACTGATCCTCAACACTATCTGTACTTGAGACAAAACTTTTGTGTTGAGCCGTCAGGTACTCTGTAATCTTTTTTTTGTCACTTTTGCTAAACAGAAAAATCTTCCTACCTTTTTTAATTTTTCTATTTACGGCTGAAATCATCGATGCAGTAACCGCTTTATGATCGCTGATTCCCTGTTCTGCATTAACTGATTCAAATAGTTCTGGTGTGTTAGTCACCAGAAGGTCTAATATGTTATCGCCACGAGTCGGTTCTCTGTTTAACTGCTCAAGGTAGTTTTCAGATAAAGCACTTAAAATATTTCACTGGATTCTTTGTCCCTGCCACCCGTTATGAACGTTTGAGTCTCCCAGTCTATATCCGGCAAATTAAAATCTCCACCCAGAACTATAACATGGTGGGAAAATCTACTCGAAATATTTTCCAAATTGTTCTTCAGGTGCTGAGCCACAACAGCTGCTGACCCCGGGGGCCTATAGAGACATCCAATTTCCATGTCTGAGCCTGCTTTAACCGTGACCTTCACCCAAATCATTTCACAATTCGAATCTCCGTCAATTTCCTTCGATACTATTGCACTTCTTATCGCTATAAACACGCTGTCCAGTCTGTCTGTGCGGTATACATTCCAATCTGAGCTTAGGATTTCATTACTGTTTACATGTGGTTTCAGCCAACTTTCTGTCCCTAGTAGTATATGGGCGTTGTGACCGTTTATTAATGAGAGCAGTTCTGGGAGCTTTCTATAGACGCTCCAGCAGTTTACTATTAGCACATTAATATTGTTATTCCCTGATGCATTTTGCCTACTCCTGCCTTGCCGCGTCTCAGGAGGCGTCTTGTCGGGCCTAGGGAGGGAATTCTCTAACCTAAAAAAAAACCATGTACACTCCACACGTACACCGCTACCCTCGTAGCCGCTTCCGGCGTGTAGTGCACGCCTGACCTATTCAGGGGGACCCTACATTTCTCCACCCGATAGCGGAGGTAGAGAAATTTGCACCCCAGCTCTCCGCAGAATCGCTTGAGCCTCTGGTTTAAGCCTTCCACTCGGCTCCAAGCCAGAGGACCGCGATCGGTTCTGGGAACGATACTACAAATAGTTCGCTCTGATTCCACCCCGCGAGCGAGGCTATCCGCCTTCACCAACTCCGCCAACCACCTGTACGAACTGAGGATGACCTCTGAACCCAGACGGCAGGAGTCACTGGTGCCGACATGAGTAACAATTTGCAGTCGGGTGCACCCAGTGCTCTCTATCGCCGCCGGTAGGGCCTCCCACATCTCGGATGAGGCCCCCCCGGCAAGCAGACAGAGTGAACACTGGCCTTCTTCCCCGACCTTTCCGCTATTTCCCTAAGGGTCTCCATCACCCGCTTAACGTTGGAGCTCCCAATAACTAATAAACCCCTTCCCCCGTGTGCCTGCTCGAACCTTGCTGAAGGAGCAGCCACATGTCCACTCACGGGGAGAGCGGGCGATGCCACACGGCCAGCCTCCACATTGACCCTCCGCCTCGTGCGCCGCGAACGCCCCTGAACCCGCCACTCCTTTTGGGGAGAGGGTGGCCCAACCGCGCCCGGTACCCGCGAAGATGTCTCGACAGCAGGGACAGTGGGTGAAGCATGTAACACCTGGGGTGTACCTTGCGACGCACCAGACTCCCCACTGCCGCTACACTCCGAGGCAGCAGCCTGAAGACGGCTGACTGCGGCCATCAACACAATCAGCTATTCGCGAAGAGTGGCCAGCTCCTCCTGCGTCCGTACACAGCAGTCACACATCCTATCCATCCTAAGGAATCAATTTACTGAAGAGACTTAATCAACTTTTAACTAGACTGCTAATTCACTAAAGGCGGCTGATTATTGACTAAACTGTAATTACTAACCACTTCTTGTAGAAAACAATGAAAATAGCACTACATGTCTCTGGACTGTATTCAAAACAAACCCTAGCACTACTGGCACTATGGCTGACTAAAGGGACTCTCCCTGACTGTATTCAAAACGAACAGGAAACAGGATGAGTGTCTATAAGAGAAGATAGACTAGAAGCTCGCTCTCCGTCCTGTGGACCAAGTTACACATTTCCGGTCTTTGGGTTTCATTCCTTCTGAAATGGAGTCATCCATCTGTTCTCCAACCGTCATATGCAGGGTGGTAACAGCGGTGCGACGTGCTCTATATGTGGAAGCGACGTCTTATTCAGTGCCTAAACGCGCCTATAACGTGTCCCTCCTAATTCATTGCGGACATGAAGTGACAGATTTTCCTCAACAATACTTTGTTTGAAACTAGTTAGGCTACCCCAACTTAGGAGGACCTCGACCAGAAAATTAATCAATGAGCCGCGGGTCAGCGGGTATATTATACACTCCTGGAAACTGAAATAAGAACACCGTGAATTCATTGTCCCAGGAAGGGGAAACTTTATTGACACATTCCTGGGGACAGATACATCACATGATCACTCTGACAGAACCACAGGCACATAGACACAGGCAACAGAGCATGCACAATGTCGGCACTAGTACAGTGTATATCCACCTTTCGCAGCAATGCAGGCTGCTATTCTCCCATGGAGACGATCGTAGAGATGCTGGATGTAGTCCTGTGGAACGGCTTGCCATGCCATTTCCACCTGGCGCCTCAGTTGGACCAGCGTTCGTGCTGGACGTGCAGACCGCGAGAGACGACGCTTCATCCAGTCCCAAACATGCTCAATGGGGGACAGATCCGGAGATCTTGCTGGCCAGGGTAGTTGACTTACACCTTCTAGAGCACGTTGGGTAGCACGGGATACATGCGGACGTGCATTGTCCTGTTGGAACAGCAAGTTCCGTTGCTGGTCTAGGAATGGTAGAACGATGGGTTCGACGACGGTTTGGATGTACCGTGCACTATTCAGTGTCCCCTCGACGATCACCAGAGGTGTACGGCCAGTGTAGGAGATCGCTCCCCACATCATGATGCCGTGTGTTGGCCCTGTGTGCCTCGGTCGTATGCAGTCCTGATCGTGGCGCTCACCTGCACGGCGCCAAACACGCATAGGACCATCATTGGCACCAAGGCAGAAGCGACTCTCATCGCTGAAGACGACACGTCTCCATTCGTCCCTCCATTCACGCCTGTCGCGACACCACTGGAGGCGGGCTGCACGATGTTGTGGCGTGAGCGGAAGACGGCCTAACGGTGTGCGGGACCGTAGCCCAGCTTCATGGAGACGGTTGCGAATGGTCCTCGCCGGTACCACAGGAGCAACAGTGGTACCACAGGAGCAACAGTGTCCCTAATTTGCTGGGAAGTGGCGGTGCGGTCCCCTACGGCACTGCGTAGGATCCTACGGTCTTGGCGTGCATCCGTGCGTCGCTGTGGTCCGGTCCCAGGTCGACGGGCACGTGCACCTTCCGCCGTCCACTGGCGACAACATCGATGTACTGTGGAGACCTCACGCCCCACTTGTTGAACAACTCGGCGGTACGTCCACCTGGCCTCCCGCATGCCCACTATACGCCCTCGCTCAAAGTCCGTCAACTGCACATACGGTTCACGTCCACGCTGTCGCGGCATGCTACCAGTGTTAAAGACTGCGATGGAGCTCCGTATGCCACGGCAAACTGGCGGACACTGACGGCGGCGGTGCACAAATGGTGCGCAGCTAGCGCCATTCGACGGCCAACACCGCGGTTCCTGGTGTGTCCGCTGTGCCGTGCGTGTGATCATTGCTTGTACAGCCCTCTCGCAGTGTCCGGAGCAAGTATGGTGGGTCTGACACACCAGTGTCAATGTGTTCTTTTTTCCATTTCTAGGAGTGTATTAAGGATACTGGTATCATGTAACTAAAGAGCGTCGGCATAACGTTCGAAACGGACAATAATCCGTAATACACGTACCACCTGAGAGAATTAATCGGCTGACAACTATGCTACGTTCTTCAGTAGAAACGTAATTGCGTCGGGAAATTTGATGAAGGTGGAGGTAACGTGAGTTCCGGTTTCCAAGGGATCCCCAGGCCCAGTCACCTGATCGCTGATCGAAGTTGGTTGGAGCCGAAACTGCCACTTGGCTATCGAGGACTCCCCCACCCAACCCTAAGCTAGTAGTTGAAACTGACAATTTTTGAACGTCTACCTGTAACTTATCATCCACCTCCCGCTGCGACAGACTAAGCTACAGGCCCCTCCAAATCATTCAAACCGTTATTTCAACAGCATATTCGAGCTTGTATTCTTAATAACTGTTTGCGGGTGGGTTTGCTGTCTCTAAGGAAACTAAGATTTCAGTCGAGTTTCTGTAAGGCAGAAGAAGTTGCGCCTGCTCCCTCGCCAATGGAGCCCACAGCTAATGTCGACTGGTCTGGACCACATGGCCCGTAATCGAGCCACAAGTTCTTCACAGAATTCCAACCCCCACACCCCACCCCGGCATCTTCATGATGCCTAAGTCGGAGCTCATAATGCAGTTAGTGCCGACCAAGGTAAAATAGACCAAAAAAAACTTTGTTCTCCAACATGACGACCCACATCTGTAGCAATTATGATATGACCAATATATATGAGGTAAAAAGCAACAAATGACTTCTGGGGGTGGACAACCAAGCTCTGTGATTACAGGGCCTGATCGGTGGTTGCTCGTCAACGTGGGTGGCTATTTCTACAGGGCCGTGTCGGTGTGGAGTGTTCAGATTTTTGCCGGTACGTCCACTTCTCTATTCGGATTTGGCAGTGACAGTCAGCTGACGCTAACGTCATGAAGACGTTGATTTTCTCTCATAAGGTAGTATTGTTTATGGATTTTGGCACATGTGCTCCTGTGCTGAACTTGCTCCGGTAAGGATGGCATCCCCGCTGCTCACCATCACTCCGTACTCAAGCTACTAAATTCATCCACCTCTCTGTGTGAATTCCCTTAATGGATGATATATGTGAGTGCATTTAAGCATTGTTTTCCTTCTTATTGCAGTTCGTTCTGCGATTCGTTGATATTTGTCATTATGCTTGTATAAGCAATTAGTTTCTTGTAATTTGTTGTAGGGCATCACATACGTTAGTGACCATTGAGGTCGCATGTCGAGCCCTACAATTAAGGAGTAAATTTCTCGCTTGTCTGACTTGTGCATGTATCGTACATCAGGCATGGTCGTGGTAAGCAAACACCAGCGAATGAATGAATGTTGGCTTGTTCAATGTAGTCACATTCGAAGGCTTTGGTGAGATCAGGCACCTCTCTTAGAAGAAGAAATATATTGTTAACTATTATATACTTTTTTGTTATAGTGGTCTTGTACTTACGTATTTGTGCTCAAGAATTTCTTGCTACTTTTTAAGTGTCCATGAGTAAATTTATTGGGGATACTTAACAAAATTGTTATGTTTCTTAACCATTGTTAAATGATTAATAGGTAAATCATCTTTATTTCAGTTATACAGTCATTGTAAAAATATTTTGGTCAGTGTCTGGGGTGAGGCTTCCATTTGGTATCCCTCCACTGAGCCTCGAGAATGTACTTATTTTTGATTCTCAGTTTCGCATGAATTATATACCTATTTGTTTCCTTTTGGCTTCCCGAGTTGATGGTAGCGTTGAAGCCGTTGGCTCGGCACATTATCCCTACCCTATAATTCACTGTGAGTGGCTAGAGTATGTCGGCTGTGAACAAGTGTATAGCGCGGTATCCCGCCTCCTGTACTGCGGTAGCCATTAAGGTAGCGCGGGATCCACCTTTCTAAGGCATCTCTCTGTAAGTTCGTAATCTTTATGGTACACCACTGGCCATTAAATTTGCTGCACCAAGAAGAAATGTAGATGATAAATGGATATTCATTGAACAAATATATTATACCAGAACTGACATGTGATTACATTTTCACGCAATTTGGGTGCATAGATCCTGAGAAATCAGTACCCAGAACAACCACCTCTGGCCGTAATAACGACCTTGATAGGCCTGGGCATTGAGTCGAACAGAGCTTGGATGGCGTGTAAAGATACAGCTGCCCATGGAGCGTTAACACGATACCACAGTTCATCAAGAGTAGTGACTGAAGTATTGTGACGAGCCAGCTGCTCGGCCACCAGTGACCAGACGTTTTCATTTGGTGAGAGGTCAGGAGAATGTGCTGCCCAGGGTAGCAGTCGAACATTTTCTCTATCCAGAAAGGCCCTTACAGGACCTGCAACATGCGGTCGTGCATTATCCTGCTGAAATGTAGGGTTTTGCAGCGATCGAATGAAGGGTAGAGCCACGGGTCGTAACACATCTGAAATGCAACGTCCACTGTTGAAAGTGCCGTCAATGTGAACAAGAGGTGACCGAGACGTATAACCAATGCCATCCCATAGCATCACGCCGGGTGATACGCCAATATGGCGATGACGAATACATGCTTCCAATGTGCGTTCACCGCGATGTCGCCGAACACGGATGCGACAATCATGGTGCTGTAAACAGAACCTGGATCATCCGAAAAAAATGACGTTTTGCCATTCGTGCACCCAGGTTTGTCGTTGAGAACACCATCGCTTGTGCTCCTGTCTGTGATGCAGAGTGAAGGGTAGCCATGGTCTCCGAGCTGATAGTCCATGCTGTTGTAAACGTCGTCGAACTGTTCGCGCAGATGGTTGTTGTCTTGCAAACTTCCCCATCTGTTGACTCAGGGATCGAGACGTAGGTGCACAATCCGTTACAGCCACGAGGATAAGATTCCTGTCATCTCGACTACTAGTGATACGAGGCCGTTGGGATCCAGCACGGCGTTCCGTAATACCCTCCTGAACCGACCGATTCCATAATGTGCTAACAGACATTGTATCTCGACCAACGCGAGCAGCAGCGTCGCGATACGATAAATCGCAACAGTGATAGGCTACAATACGACCTTTATCAAAGACGGAAACGTGATGGTACACATTTCTCCTCCTTACACGAGGCGTCACAACAACGTTTCACCAGGCAACTCCGGTCAACTGCTGTTTGTGTATGAGAGATCGGTTGGAAACTTTCCTCATGTCAGCACGTACTAGGTGTCGCCACCGGCGCCAACCTTGTGTTAATGCTCTGAATAGCTAATCATTTGTGTATCACAGCATCTTCTTCCTGTCGCTTAAATTTCGC
Organism: Schistocerca gregaria; assembly: GCF_023897955.1. Taxonomy (NCBI): domain Eukaryota; kingdom Metazoa; phylum Arthropoda; class Insecta; order Orthoptera; family Acrididae; genus Schistocerca; species Schistocerca gregaria. Next base: position 532,292,172 of record NC_064923.1, read on the forward strand.
CTCTGTAGCACGTCATCTTCGTGGTGTAGCAATTTTAATGGCCAGTGGTGTAATTGGACTTAAGTTTAAATCAAGGTGTCCACTACACTAAGCAATACTAGCCAAGACTTGCCTCCCCCAAACTGACCTTGTCATGATATTTTTGCCTTAAAATTTACCTGATTTGAAGATTCTTCAATCCTTTAGTTGTGGATTGCCGAACATGCTCATATAAAAACCGTTGTTTGCGTTCTGTTCCAAGTGCCCAAAGGGCACTCTTAATCATTTTATAGTAATCCTGAATCCACAAATTTTAAAACATAAATGCCTCTCTTGCTGGAAAAACTACTCATGTCAAAGGGGCTCTCCAGATTGGTGAAATGCTGAACATCTATAGCTAAAAACTTCCGTTACCGTTCCTGTTTGAGAAAGTGCTAATCCCAAAGCGGCTTCAGATTGTCGGACCGTGAAATTGTGAAATTTTGTATAAAGTTAGCTTCCTACGTCATAGTGCTCTCCCAGTTTCGTGAAATTTTGAACTTGTGAATTAAAAAAGTGTTCGGGTAGCTGTAACTTCGATTTGAACTTCAAACCGAATGCCGTACAGCACAAGAATATGACTTATGGAGAAATTTCGTAACAAGCGAAAATGCCTCTATCTTGCGGTGGCTACCGCAATACAGGCGGTGCCACACCACGTTGCTGGCCGCGGTGTTCTCGCGGTTCTAGGCGCGCAGTCCGGAACCGTGCCACTGCTACGATCGCTGGTTCAAATCCTGCCTTGGGCATGGATGTATGTGATGTCCTGGGGTTGGTTAGGTTTAAGTAGTTCTAAGTTCTAGGGGACTGATGACCACAGCAGTTGAGTCCCATAGTTCTCAGAGCTATTTGAACCATTTGAACAACACCACGCTGCACACACGTAGACCGCCGATGTGGACTAGCCACGCCCGGTGAATGAGTTGGTGGTGGGTAACATGACGAGGCCAACGGTTCCAACGCTACGAACGACCCGGGAAGCCGAGGGCCAATAAACCGGCATATAATTCTTGCAGGAATGAGCATCGATGTAAGTAAATTCTCAAGGCCTGACACAGGAACTACAAATGCAAACACCACCCCAGATAACGACGAAAATCAAATTAATACAATGACTTCAGAGTTAAAGCAAAGGGGATTAACTGGTTAATGTTTTAGCAATGACGACCAAACATCACAAATAATTTGATTAAGCAGTCAGCTGTAAAGAAGATCCCCCAAAAAAGGTTTACGTAAGTAAACTTAAGAAGTAGCAATAAATGCTTGATCGCTAATAACTAAGCGTGAGATCACATTAGTAGTTAAATATACAACAGTAAACAATACATTCCTTCCTTTAAGAGAACTGTTGGGCTTGACCAAGACTTTCAAACATGAGTGCAGAGAACGAGCTAACACTCATCTAGATGCTGGCCTTCGCTTACCACGACCATGCCCGATTTTAGAATCCATGTACAACATAGGAAAACGAAAAATTTACATCTCAAGTGTCATGCTCGAGATCCGACCCCAGTGATCACTAACATTAGTGGTACCCCCGAAAATACCACAAATTAATTTCACACCCTACTAAAAATGACAAAGATCACCCAGACGCTGAACAAATTGCAATAAAAAGGAAAAGACACTTTAAATGTACTGAAATATATCATCCATGAAGGGAGCTCAGGTGGTGAAGGTGGGGAGGGGGGAGGGACAGAGCAGTTTTGAAACTTGAGTATGTAGTGTTGGAGAACAGCTGGCAAACCACCCTAAGGTGAGAAAGTTCAGCTTCTGAGCACATGTGTCAATATCCATAAACAGAAGTACCTTACCCAAATATAGATTGGCGGGCGATTACCAGAGAAAACCAACGTCATCACGACGCCCACATAAATAGACAGTCACTCCAAAATTCAGATGGTCAATCTGGCGCAACTGCGTGGAGCCCAACTCTCCACACCGACACGTACGTATAGCTTCCCATTTGGACGAGCAACCGCTAATCAGGGTGCGTCGTCAAACACTTCCCTCACTCAGTGCCCCAGCGTCCGTCAACAACCTGCCTCCAGCTCCCTCTAAACAATGAGCCAGCTGGCGTAAAGGGAACACGGATTACGCCAGGAAGCAAAGATATAGCAGTTCGGAAAACGAGCCAACTCGACTGACCAGGAAATATACGAGCTCCTCTCTACCAAGAAATTCTCAAATATCTCTTGTCTCAACATATTAACGTACTTTCGACAGTAATCAAGGGTGTGATACTGAGTCACATACTTCTCGGACGTCAAGGAGTACTATACCAACGTAACTGTCTTCACCCATGCCTTTCAGTGCGTTATATGCGAGAAACAGTTTCTTTTCTTGACCAATGATTTCGAAATAAGTGTTGGTTGGTAGGGAATTTGTCATCTATTCGACACACTTCCTTACCTTTACATTCTAAATAAGTTCTGAGATTTCTGAAATTACTTGTGAAAGAGGTGCTGGAGGTTAGTCACATTGATCACTTCTGATTCCCATATCGTGCAAGTGTATGCCCAGACCTTCATCAATTAATGGGAAAAGTTTTGTATTCGTTGGATCTAAGATATAATCATGTTAAAAGTAATATAACATTGTCAGAGAAGACTCTGTTTCACTTATTATCTCATTTTATTTTAAAATAGGCCCCTCTCCTCGGGGACCCGCCTGTATAAAAGGTGATGGGGTGTATTGTATTGTCAGTAGAGAGGCGTAACAGGAGATTAGGGTGGGCATCAGAGGTCATTGGATGCCAGCTGAGTAAGAATCCATCAGGGTCATTTCAATCCTTCTCAAGCTGTCTTAGTCGGTCGCTGGACGTGATTATGAGGTGGAAGGTTAAACAACATCACATCATCCAAGATTAGGTAGATTTCATGTACTGACTACAGGAATTGTCGAGTATTGAGGAGGATGGTTGTAAGCAATCGCCATGAAAACAACGAAAGGAATAACTCGAGAGTTCCAAAGAGTTACTGAACTACAATTAATATTTCGTCGGGAGTTAAAAAGAATGGATTACCACAGTCGAGGAGCTCCTGACAAAGTACACTTTTCTGTGGGAAATCCTAAAGACAGTTGCGTTTTGTGAAGAGCGACAACACTGGCCAGTTGTTGACGAGAAATGAGTGATTTGGTGTTGGTTGGTTTGTGGGATTAAAGGGACCAGACTACTATGGTCATCGGTCCCTTGTTCCATAAAAACTAAAAACAACCGAAGAGAATAAAAAACGAACAACAGGAAAGACAGCGGACGAAAAAGGACATGAAATACTTTGACAGAGACCAGACAAAACAAATTAAAACACACAGTGTGACGGTGGATGGCCGACCGTAGAGAAAAAGAGGAAAAGCCAACCACCAAGAACACTTTAAAAACTCAGTTTAAAATCAGAGGCCAAAAGCCAGAATCAACACAAAAAAACCTCAGATTAACGGATAAAAAACCCCTGCCCGAATAAAACACAAAACCAAGTCCACCATGGCAGAGTCATCTGATAAAAGAGCAGAGAGCGTGTCCGGCATTGCAAAAGTCTGCCTGAGCACGGTTAAAAGGGCGCACTCCGACACAATATGGACCACCGTCAAGGACGCCCCACAACGACAAAGAGGGGGATCCTCACGACACAGTAAATAACTGTGCGTGAGTCGGGTGTGGCCAATGCGGAGCCGACAAAGGACGACTGAGTCCCTGCGGTTGTCTCGCATGGATGACCGCCACATAGTCATCGTGTCCTTGACGGCACGGAGTTTGTTAGGGGTGGTCAGACCTCGCCATTCAGCATCCCAAAACGAGAGAACTTTGCGGCGTAAGATTGCCCGCAAATCAGCCGCCAGGAGGCCAATCTCCAGATATGGCGCACTGGTGGCCTCTTTCGCCAGGCGGTCAACAGTTTCATTGCCGGGTATACCAACATGGCCTGGGGTCCAAACAAAGACCACAGACCTGCCGCTACTGGCGAGAGTATGCAGGGACGCCTGGATAGCCATCACCAGACGAGGGAAACACTGGTCGAGAGCTCGTAAACCGCTCAGGGAATCGCTACAGATAACGAAGGACTCACCTGAGCAGGAGCGGATATACTCTAGGGCACGAAAGATGGCGACCAGCTCAACAGTGTAAACACTGCTGCCAGCCAGCAACGAACGTTGTTCAGAATGGTCCCTTAGAGTCAGTGCATAACCGACTAGACCAGCAACCATCGAACCGTCGGTGTAGACAACTCCAGAGCCCTGATACGTGGCCAGGATGGAATAAAAGCGGCGTCGGAAGGCCTCCGGAAAGACTGAGTCTTTCGGGCCATGTGCCAAGTCGAGCCGAAGGCAAGGGCGAGGCACACACCACGGGGGTGTACGCAGAGGGGCCCGGAAAGGAGGTGGAACAGGGAAACACCCAAGCCAGGAAAGAAGCTGTTTGACACGTACGGCGATCGGACAATCCAACCGGGGCCGACGCTCTGGCAGATGAACGACTGACTGCGGGAAGAGGACACGATAATTTGGATGCCCGGGCAAGCTAAAAACATGGCCAGCATAAGGCGTCGTAACCGCAGTGGAGGGACACCTGCCTCCACAAGTATGCTGTCCACAGGGCTGGTGCGGAAGGCACCAGTGGCCAGGCGTATCCCGCTGTGGAGGATTGGGTCCAGCACCCGCAACGCAGATGGGGATGCTGAGCCATAAGCCAGACTCCCGTAGTCCAGACGGGACTGGATTGACGCCTGGTAAAGCCGTAGGAAAGTAGATCGGTCGGCGCCCCACCTGGTGTGGCTCAGGCATCGCTTAGCATTTAGATGCCGCCAACACGCCTGTTTAAGCTGCCGAATATGAGGCAGCCAAGTCAACCGGGCATCAAAAACCATCCCGAAAAACCTATGTGACTCCACCACTTTAAGAAGCTCGCCGTCAAGATAAAGCCGCGGCTCCGGGTGAACAGTGCGTCGCCGGCAGAAATGCATAACGCAGGTCTTGGCTGCGGAAAACTGAAAACCATGCGCTACAGCCCAAGACTGCGCCTTGCGGATTGCGCCCTGTAGCTGACGTTCAGCCGCTGCAATGCCAATAGAGCTGTAGTAAAGGCAGAAGTCGGCAGCATACAGGGAAGCGGAGACAGTATTTCCCACGGCCGCAGCGAGCCCGTTAATAGCTATTAAAAACAGACACACACTGAGAACAGAACCCTGTGGCACACCGTTCTCCTGGACTTGGAAGGAACTATAGGAGGCCGCGACGTGCACGCGGAAGGTACGATACGACAGAAAATTGCGGATATATATTGGCAGAGGGCCCCGAAGACCCCATCCATGAAGCGTAGACAGGATGTGATGAGGCCATGTCGTATCATACGCCTTCCGCATGTAGAAAAAGACAGCAACCAGATGCTGACGGCGGGCTAAGGCAGTACGGATGGCCGACTCCAGGCTCACCACATTGTAGGCGGCGTAGCGGCCTTTACGGAACCCACCCTGAGACGGAGCCAGAAGGCCTCGAGACTCCAGTACCCAATTCAAGCGCCGGCTCACCATCCGTTCAAGCAACTTGCAAAGAACGTTGGTGAGGCTAATGGTACGGTAGCTGTCCACCTCCAAAGGGTTCTTCCCTGGTATCAGAATGGGGACAACAAGACATTCCCTCCATTGCGACGGAAACTCACCCTCGATCCAAATGCGGTTGTAAAGATCGAGGAGGCGTCGCTGGCAGTCCACTGAAAGGTGTTTCAGCATCTGAGAGTGGATGCTATCTGGCCCAGGAGCGGTATCAGGACAAGTGGCGAGGGCACTTCGAAATTCCCACTCACTGAATGGAACATTGTACAATTCAGGATGGTGAATGCGAAAAGAAAGACTCCGACGTTCTATCCGCTCCTTAATGGAGCGGAAGCCCAAGGGATAGTTGGCAGAAGCGGAATTCATAGCGAAGTGCTCTGCCAGGCGGTTTGCAATGACGTCGGAGTCAGTACAAACTGCTCCATTCAGTGAGAGCGCAGGGACACTGACAGGGGTCCGATAGCCATAGAGGCGGCGAATCTTGACACAGACCTTCGACGGAGTGACATGGAGGCCAGTGGTGGACACATACCGCTCCCAGCACCCCTGCTTGCGTTGGCAGATAATGCAGCGGGCTCGCGCACGCAGCCGTTTGAAGGCGATAAGGTGGTCGATTGAGGGATGTCACTTGTGACGCTGGAGCGACCGCCGGCGAGCTTTAATCGCTTCATCGATCTCAGGCGACCACGAAGGCACAGTCCGCCGCCGAAGGGACCCAGAAGAACGGGCAAAGGCATATTCGGCGGCAGTAACGATGCCGGTGGTGACCGATTGAATCACTGCATCAATGGTATCGTTAGAGAGAGGCTCAATAGCGGCAGTGGAGGAGAACAAGTCCCACTCAGCCTGATTCATAGCCCATCTGCTAGGGCGCCCAGAAGACTGACGCTGTGGCAGTGACAGAAAGATCGGAAAGTGGTCACTACCACACAGATCGTCATGCACTCTCCATTGGACAGACGGTAAGAGGCTAGGGCTACAGATGGAAAGGTCAATGGCGGAGTATGTGCCATGCGCCACACTGAAGTGTGTGAAGGCACCATCATTTAAGATCGAGAGATCGAGCTGCGCCAATAAATTCTCAACGATGGTGCCTCGACCTGTTGCAACTGACCCACCCCACAGATGGTTATGGGCGTTGAAGTCGCCCAGTAACAGGAAAGGTGGAGGCAATTGAGCTATCAGAGCAGGCAGGACATGCTGCGCGACATCACCATCCAGTGGAAGGTAAAGACTGCAGACGGTAACAGCCTGTGGCGTCCACACCCAAACAGCGACAGCCTCTAAAGGTGTGTGGAGAGGTACAGACTCGCTGTGAAGAGAGTTCAGGACATAGATGCAGACGCCACCAGACACCCTTTCATAAGCTGTAAGTTGGCGGAGCTCAGCTAGATGGTGGAAGTAACCGCTGCAGTTCCACTGGAGGATGGTGTTGTCCATGGCTGAGAAAGGCTTGACGGGAGTGGGAAGGAGATTACGCCGCTGGGTCACCTGCTGCCTCCGATTTAGCACCTGTGATAGTGCTTTCCATGGCGTCTGATGGACCGGCAAGATTGAGGTCCTCAGCGCACGCCTGAATCTCCACCGCATCCTCAGACGCAGAGCTGGAAGTTTGCGGTGGGATGGCTGTCACCGCGAGTTCCTTGGGCTGAGACCTCTTCTTGGGTTTCTCACGCCGTTCCTTGGGCCGCACCGGCTGGGAGGGCCTCAACGATTCAGTCTCCAGGACGGAGGAGGATCGTGAAGCCCTACGACCAGCTGATTGCGGGCACTTACGCCATTGTCGGTCGTCAGGCTTCTTGCTGGCGGAAACTGTGGAAGGGAGGGACTCAAGGGACACCTTGCGAGCGTGACAAGCCGAAGAAGTTGGACACTTCTCCGGCTTAGAAGTGGGGACGGACGTCCCCGATGGGTGGGATGGTGTTGCTCCTGACGTAGGTGGCGCTGGAGCAACCCGGTGGGTAGAGCCCTCCACTGGCGACGGGGCAGGAGGAGTTGTACTACTCGTCGATCCGGCCACAATTGGAGAAACAGACGGGGCTAGCACAGGTGTTGTAGCAGCAGCGTAGGAAGATGTCATTCTCACAGGATGGAGTCGGTCGTATTTCCTCTTGGCCTCAGTATAGGTTAGTCGGTCCAGGGTCTTGTATTCCATGATTTTACGCTCTTTCTGGAAAATTCGGCAGTCTGGCGAGCAAGGTGAATGGTGCTCCGCGCAGTTGACACAGATGGGAGGCGGGGCACATGCAGTATTGGGATGTGATGGGCGTCTGTAATCTTGACATGTGAGGCTGGAAGTGCAGCGAGAAGACATATGGCCGAAATTCCAGCACTTGAAGCACCGCATCGGAGGAGGGTTATAGGTCTTAACGTCACATCGGTAGACCATCACCTTCACTTTTTCCGGTTATGTATCCCCTTCGAAGGCCAAGATGAAGCCACCGGTAGCAAACTGATTTTCCTTCGGACCCAGATGAACGCGCCGGACGAAATGTACACCTCGGCGCTAAAAAAAAAAATTGGCGCGCAGCTCTTAATCAGACTGCAAAAGACGATCCCTATGGTAAATAACTCCCTGGATCATATTTAAACTCTTATGGGGCGTGATCGTAACGGCAACATCCCAAAACTTGTCACAAGCGAGTAACCGTCGTGACTGGGCAGAGGATGCCGTTTGTACCAGGACTGACACAGAGCGCATTTTTGACAAGCCCTCCACCTCCCCAAAATTGTCCTCTAAATGCTCGACGAAGAAATGAGGCTTTGTGGAGAGAAAAGACTCCCCATCAACCCTCGTACAAACTAAGAAGCGGGGCGAATAACTGCTACTGCCATCCTGAGACTTACGTTCCTCCCACGGTGTGGCCAGGGAGGGGAACGTTTTCAGATCGTACTTCTGAGCGTTAAACTGAGCCCGAGAACGCTTAGAGACTGCTGGCGGCTGGCCACCAGCGAGAGACGATATACCACGCTTCATTGCGGGTCATCCGCCCTGATGCCACCTATTCCGACCAAGGGCCCTCCCCACGGGCGCCACCCAGCCACGGCAAGAGCCACCTGGCAGGATGGCAGTTGCCGGGAGTCCCGATACCCCAGGAGGATAGGCATCTACTCCTTGGCATATGTGGGGAGTTAACGGCGCAGGCATTAGTAGAGCGATCCCTGTGTTGTCGGGGGGCTGCAACCAACAGGGTACATGGCGGCTCCGCCACAACGGACTGGCTACCGTGCTGGATGTTAGGTAACTTGTGGTCCATGGTCGCCGTCGGTGCAGAAAGAGGGACTGCACGGTGCAAGGTGTTATCTGCTCGCAGAAAAAGAGTTATGCCCAAGTGATGGAGAGCGGACAGGACTGCAGTTCAACGGTGTATAAGCTGGCGAAAGGTCTGATCGCAAGATGGACACAATGCACCAAGTAAGGCGCCCTTCCCCAATCGGCTCGCTCTTCGGAAAATTTTGAGAGATGGAGGTCAAACCAAACAGGGGACCATCGTACAAGGCCGAAAAGTTTGAGACTCCTTTTAGTCGCCTCTTACGACGGGCCTATTCTAACCCCCGAACCCGCAGGGGGAGAGTGATTTGGTGTGATGAATCACGCTGTACTCTGGGGCCAACTGACTGAAGTGTTTGGGATTGGGGAATGTCAAGAGAACATTACCTGCCATCATGTGTAGCGCCAACAGTAAAATATAGGGCGGTGATATTAGGGGCCTTTTTCATGCCTAGGTAGCGGTCCTCTTATTGCCCTTACGAAAATTCTAAATGCTGAAGGATTTGAATTTATTTTCAGCATTCTGTACTGCGTACAGTGGAGGAACGGTTAGGAGACGATGACTATCAGCGTGAAAGTCCACCCTGTCATAAAGCAGCATTTTTTAGCTAGTGGTTTGAGGACAATAACATTCCTGATATGGACTGGCATGCTCAGAATCTTGGTTAGAACCTAATAGAAAACCTCCTGCATTGGCTGGAAAGTTGATGTCGCTCGTTGCTACCTTTTCTGACAAGGTGATATATATACTTTATATTTTATAAAATCGCATATGATACAGTTATTAGCAATAAGATTTTATTAGTATTATAATTTTATCGCAGTCATGATTACAAATGAAGCAACAAAAATTTTCTGCTGTGTTTCATACAGAAGATATCCAGCATATCCTCAGTTTTAATCGATGATGTAGTACCTTCATGGATGTGCACCAGTGCCAGTCCATTTAAATGATCTTCTGGTATACTGCTAAGAAGTATATCTCCAGACAGTGTAAGGCTGAAAAAGATCTCTGCTTTTCCATATTTTCGTCCATTTTTTGGAAAATTCGTAGATCCCTTCGAAGCTACAAAACATGCCAGACAGCAATTTGTGCAGATGTTCGGTACTTTGCAGGTGAATTGTGGGGAGTCTTAAAATCTTTGCATTTGGTAAATAATCGGTAAAAGGTATGAACATTAACAGACGGTAATACTGTTCTACAGAAAGCGTCTGAAAATTGGGTCTGTCGGTCTCTTGAGAATATAGCCATACGCTGCTAAGTAAACAGAATCCCAGCTCTAAGCATTACGAGAGGTTTCACATCGATTAGTTATAGCTTATATTTATTTGTGTCTACAATTAGATTTTACCCGCGGCTTCGTTTGCGTGTCAGTTGTATTGTCATAACGAGTAGGTGCGGATAAGTTCACCTTAGGATGTGCACCGTCCCATCCTCTGCCCTGTCGCTCGCAATCACGTGTAAAATGTCTGTGACGTATGCCAGATGAAAGTTGGTTCAGATGTTTGAAGGCCATCTGCTATATAAAGCTTACTGGTAGCAGCACGCTCCATATTCTATATGTGGTACACAATTTGATGTCGTACTACAGTATAGATATAAGAAATCTCCACAAAAATTTTCACGACAACATACGGTTATCATTTATGATTCACCCACAATCACAGTTTTGAGCCAGGTGCAATCTAAAGTAAAAATCCTTATGGGCGAACTGTAAATGTTAAGTACTCATATTTGCTTTCGCGGAATTTTGTGTGGATCTTTTTGAGATCCACAGTTTCGTAGTTCGTAATTTGATGTAGCTCGTGTCGCCTGCGCAACGTATTGTAAAGGAGTGCATTGGCAACCAAGATTCCTCTGCCTTGATTCACTATTATCGAATTTTATCACCTCTGTCTACTGATTTGTTTATTTTATGTATTTTACGTAGAATACGTTCCTTCTAGTGGTTCAAGCTATCTCCATACCAAACTGCATCAAATTCTACTCAGTGGTTCTGCCGTGAAAGGCGACAGACAGACCGATTTCTGACACATTTATATTAATGATACCTTACCGATTAATCACAGTGTCTATCTACAAATAGTAAATTGCTATATCATGACTGAAATATGCTGGTTCCTGATAGAAACTCAAAAAAGGACGCTAGTTAATATTCGGCAACAATAGGACTTCGTTGAAACGTCAAGTTGCATGGAACAACAAATGTAGTGACCGTAAGACGACTGACAATGAGGAGTCGAAACGTACTGCTTCAAATAAAGCTATTAATAGTAGTAGCTCGTGGCAATACTGGTTCTTACTAACTAAGAAAAGAATGCAGGAAAATCAAATATTTATGGGAAATTTATGAATGTGTGAGCCTGTACGGAGCCGTAGAAATTTACACATTTTTCGTAAAACAGAGGGTTTAATGTGACATGCATGTCGAATAGAGCCTACACAAAAGCTCATTTATTTGCCTAGATTATGCCTACATACTCTCTCTCTTAAGGGAGGGGGGGAGGGGTGCTCCGATGCCCCTCTCGTGAATCCCCCTTGTATCCCTGGTTTCCACTTTTGAGGAATAATGAGTTGCCATTCCACAACGGACAATCACACATCTCATAAGAAGTGTCCTAGAAAAATTCAAACTGTCATAAAGGCGAAGGATGCATATACTGATGTCCACTATTAGTTGTCCAGAAACTTTTGGTCAGATTGTGTTTGTCAACTGCAACATCTACGATAATTATACAAACCAAAATGTACGCTATGTGAAGACATCTTTTCGTAGTTTTCTTCTGATTTATTTCTCAAAATTTAATTCTTTTCTAACGATTTTGTGAGGTAATCCCTCGTATTGTTCTGAACACCAGAAAGGCTGAACCCATTATGCTGACATTCTGTTATGTCAACTATGCAGAGCTACCACTTGGTGCATTTAGTAGACACGACAGTACACTTAGTTCCCTGGGTGAAGAAAAAAACAATAAATATTTCAGGAACATATAGAAAACAAGTGATACTGACTAAAGGGAATTGAAGAGTTAAATAATATTCAAATCCTTAATAAATTTCTATTGAAAAAAAACTGAAATAATATTTTGTAACCAACAACGATAAGTTTTAGCACATGGTAAAATGCAAGATCTCTTACACTTGCTACGTGTAAGAGGGAATGTACATTTGCGACAACAGGCACTTGAGTAACTGAACAATTACAGTGCTTGGTTTAGTAAGATATCTTTATTTAACATGTTTACATGAAGAATGTGTGCTGCAATACATTTTAAATAATTATGTAAAATACAATACAGTCTTATTCATGGAATTATTGGACCCAATTTACCCACTTGTTAGACACAGATGAGCTTTACACACACTACACATGATTAATATTTAGTTTTACAGTTTTGTCTGTTACATCCTTGCCTTGTGTGTGTAACATGAGGGCAATGCTTACTACTTCAGTTCGGGTAGAATTATTTGGTCTGTTTTGTTGTACCATGACGCTTCTGGCATAGGGTTAAGCCACTGTTTGTTGGCTGAAGTCCTGACTCTCATTTGTCTTTTCCCTGCTTGCAGAGTACCTCTCCTATTCTGGATTTGATTTCGAGAAGATCATTTTGTTTCTTACGGAATTAGAAAGTGTCACAATGTTTTGATGTCTCCATTCTGATTTCGGGGATGGACTGCCAATAAAATAAAAGATCAAAGTATTAGCAGTTCATTAGAATTTCTACAGCGCAACAAAAGTGAAATGTAAGCAGTCAAAACAGTGATAAGGTCGGATGTTCATGTAAATTACAGGAACCCGTAATGAATTATAGTACACGTACATAATTAATAAACACAATTCGTCACTGAAATATATTGGTGCTGCAAATCAATGGAAATATTTCCTCTCACATCACCTTATTACATCTCTTGCATGTCCCCATGAAGATTCACAAACGTGTAGTGATGCGTATTTAATAAAAACAATATTTCATAATTCACTTCCACTTGAAACTAATGTATTACATCAGAATGTGATTTTTCGTCATGACATAGATACTACGGAGAAAGGAAATACCTTTCAAAACTAAATTACAACTGTATCCAGCTATCATGGGGAAGACAATGACAACTTATGAAACGTCCCCTTACAAAAATTATACATGACTGTGCTTAAGCTGACACAATATATTTTAGCGCAACGCAATCTGACTCAATAATCCCTACAAAAGAATGGCCCTGACTAACATTAACCAATACCTTTCACAAATCACGTACCTCACAAAAATCTTCGTTACTCGAACTACTGCAACACAGCGAGCGCCACGACTGCCAGCTAAATAAAGGACTCAAACTACTGAAGGCACTAACTACTGACAGGCATAGTTAGCAAATGAAAGATTTTGATAGAGAACAAACCATTTATTTACCTTAATAGTCTTAATATATATAGCAGTTCATGACATCCAGTCTTACAAATTTCAAAACTCCGCCATCTCTCTCCCCACATCCACCACTGCTGGCGGCTCACCTCCAACTGCGCAACGCTACGCGCTGTTAACATCCAGCCGCCCAACACTAAATGGCGAGTATTACAACAATGCCCACCAGCCACTGACTGCACACAGCACAGCCAGTGATTTTTCATACAGAGCGCTATGTGGCATTACCAATAAAAAAATCTAAACAGCCTAGTTACAAACTTGTCGTGTATGTGCCGTAATGGAAAGCGCGAACTGCAAGTCGATGTAAAAGTATTACAAACACTTGGGTGGCGGAAGCACACGTCAGAGGCATTGGTAGCTTCGCATAGAATCCACGCCTGTAATCACTGGCACTCACAAACAAACTTCCATTTACTAACGTCACTTTGGTATTATGCAAATTCGCAACACTAGGCATTGAGGGATAACGAGAACGGAAGATCGAACGTTTCCATAGATACAGCGTCTCCATATACTGTTCGACGGGAATTGCATTAATGAGGTATTTATGGCAGAACTGATTGGTCAAACTTACCATTAACCAGGCAAGAGCGAAGAAGTGTACGATGAGCACGATCGAGACTCATTGTGGTTCAACTCTCCATGAATGACGACTTTGATAATGTCGGATTATTAGCTCGGAATGGTTTAGACGGTAAAGCAATTAAGCCCTGATCGTTGCAAAGTAACTATTCCGGATTTCGTTTTACAGCATATAGTAGGCCGTGAAAAAACAAAACATATATGGTAATACAAGGACTGGAATATCACTGCTCTTGGAAACAAGTCCAGTGCCCTGATTACTACTACAACTCATTTGATCATATGACCCAACCATCAAATAACTACCGATCTCTCTCTTGAGATATAACAATTCTATTTTATGCACTTCCCTGTGTAAAAGCCCAAGTAAGCGTGGAATTCAACTTACCAGCTTCCAATTGTGAATCGTCGTAATGAGTCCCAAAAATACTGTGTGGTCATATGTTGGTTTATAAGAATATCAAATTGAACTCCAGGGTAGCACCAACATATGAAAATAAGTCAAATTTTATCGTACAAAAACTCATAGGCTCAACAACAACGTCTAGTGATGCAGACTTCTTCCCAGCAGAGCCGTCTAGCACACTTTCTCAAGAAGACGGACTGGTTTTGTTGCGATTAATATCGTGAGATACTAATCATTACTATTATGTACTTATCTTCGTACCACCAAGTGGCACGTTATTTTGTAAATGAAGGCGGCCGTACATTGTATACTCTAAGATGAAAAACATAACCTATCAGATCATGAAGGAATTATCCGAATCGGACGGAAATCAGATGTGATGTCATGTATAGAAAACAAATGATGACAAGTTCAGAAATTTTGGCTTATTTGTTCAAGAGAAAGAGTTTCACAAATGGCCGCTTTTAAAAACCATTTCTGTATTCTTAGTGTATTGCAGTGCCCCACTAGGAATTGCTCTCCTGTGCCAACATTTTGATCTCACAAAGCAATTGCAAACTACATCCTCAATCATTTCTAAATGTATTCAGATCTCTGTATTCGTCTACAGATTTTACCGTCTACAGTTCCCTGTAGCACCATGGAAGTAATTCCGTGATGTTCCAACACATGATCTGTCACTTTGTCCCTTCTTGTGTGCAGTGTTTTACATACGTTCCTTTCCACGACGATTCTGGACGTCATTCCTTACCTTATCAGTCCACCGTCTCATGTGCTTGGATTCTCTTCTGTTAAGACCCAGGGTAGTCGCACGGTCTGGGGCGCTGTTGACATTTCTGTTACTTCTCATTACTTTTGTCTTTCTTCAGTTTAATCTCAGTTCATATTCTGTACCCATTACATTGTTCATTATAGTCAATACTTTTTCTCCTACACTTTCACTGAGGATACAACTGTCATCAGCGAATCTTACAATTGATATTCTTTTACCTTGAATTTTAATTCCGCTCTTGAGCCTCTCTTTTATTCCCGCCATTGCTTCTTAGATGTATAGATTAAACAGCATTACACCTCTTTTTATCGAAATTTCTAACGTCTTGCACCAATTTACTTGGTGGATGCTTTTTCCAGGCCTACAAATGCAACGAATCTCTTGATTTTTCGTCAGTCTGGCTGGCATTATCAACTGTAACGTCGAAACTGCCTCTCGGCTGTTTCAACATTTCCTAAAGCCGAGCTAGTCGTCATTCACCAGATCCTCAACATTCTTTTCCATTCTTCGGTGTATTATTCTTATCAGCTACGTACACGAATGAGCTGTTAAGCTTATAGTACTTTTCGGGTCTTGCTATCTTCGGAACTGTGGGGGATAATGTTTTTCAGAAAGATTTACAGGAAGTCAAGAGTCTCACACATTCTGCACACCAACGTGAGCAAATACTCATTTTAGAGATTTCGAAGGTATGTCATCCAACCATGCTGCCTTACTTAATCTCGAATCGTTAGAATCTCTTTTAAATTCTGATGTTATTACTGGATCTAGAAACTCTCCCTGTCTTCTTTCTCACCTTCTCTGACGTCATCAGCTAAGTTTTTCCCTTCATAGAGGCCTTCCTTGTACCTTTTCCACCTATCCGCTCTCTAATCTGAATTCAACAGTGGAATTCCCATTACACTCTTAATGTTACCGGCCTTGCCGTCATTTTCACGGAAGATTGTTTTGACTTTTCTATATCCTGAGTCCTACCTTCCTACAATCACTTTTTTTCTGGTCTTCAAATTTTTCGTACAGCCATTTCGCCTTCGCTTCGCTGCACTTCCAGTTTATAACGTTGCTAACTGACTTGTATTTCTCTATTCCTGAATTTCCCTGAACATCTTTTTATTTTCATTTTTCGTCGACCGTGTCATGTATTTCCTCTGTGTTCATGGTTTCTTCGCAGTTGCTATACTTGTACCTACGGTTTTCTTTAGTGCTTACGTGATTCCCCCCTTCAGAGATGTCTATTACTCTTCAGCTGAACTAGGTACTGAGCTGTTTGTTCATTATCGCAGTTTCTATAGCCTCAAATTGGCTCTGACCACTATGGGACTTAACTTCGGAGGTCATCAGTCCCCTAGAACTTAGAACTACTTAAACCTAACTAATCTAAGGACAACACACACAGCCATCCCCGTGGCAGTATTCGAACTGCGACCGTAGCGGTCACGCGGTTCCAGACTAGAGCGCCTAGAACCGCTCGGCCACTGTAGAGTATAGAAAACACGAGGACAGGTGGCAGAAACTCTTACTGCGGGCTGAAATGTAAGCCAAGGGTGGCTTAACTCGAAGGGCAACAAAACGAGGTGTACGATGTTGTCGATGTACCGCTATGCTGTGCCGCGAGTGACACCCAATGTTGGCCCGTATAGCTTGCGGCAGCCATGTTGGTATATCATCGCTGTCAGGGGCATCTCCAAACGCCTCTACGGCCAGAACTGTCACTCATTGGAGTAGTGCTACTACGGACTAAGACTAGCGGAGACATATCTGGAGACGCCACGGACATGTCGGTATACCAACCTGTCTGTCGCCAGCCATACGGCCCGATAACCAGGAGGATGCTCTGGAGTGTAATGTCTCTTAGTAGCAGGACACCTTCGGAAATAGTTAGAAGGAGAGACAGCGTTGGTCGTATTTTGTTGTTTTATTAACCGCAAATTCGGTTTTCGGTCACTTAGTGACCATCCTCAGTGCTGTAATATACAATTTACATTGGTAGGCACTGCTCTCAACTTGTTGGTTGTCGTGGTGCACAGGACACTCCATGGAGTCGCCAATCAATAAAGGACACCTTTGGTTATCAAAATATAGTTCAAATGGATCTGAGCATTATGGGACTTGACATATGAGGTCATCAGTCCCCTAGAACACAGAACTACTTAAACTTAACTAAACCAAGGACATCACACACATCCATGCGAGAGGCAGGATTTGAAACTGCGACTGTAGCGGACGCACGGTTCCAGACTGAAGTGCCTAGAACCGCTCGGTCTCAGCGGCCGGCTCTTTGATTTTCAACTGCGGCAACCCAACAGCTGTGCGGTACGTCGACAATATGCTCCGCTCCAATGTTTAGCACAGTATACAAACTTTTCGAAGTAATACTCTATTTTCCAATGCTCGCCTGATAGACAGGATTTCACCCAAATTACAGCTGAGCCGACCAGATCGTCTCACTAACAACTTTCTCTGAAGCAGGATTCGAAAACAAAGAAAAGATTCAACTGCGTTTATAGATTAAACAGTGGCCTAGGTTATTGTGTGGATGCAAGATTCAGTGTAGATCCACTTTGGTTATCCCTGTGTAATGCAGACACACCTAAGACAACATCAAGGAAGTTTGGATTTGCGGACGATTGGGCTCTTGCTATCCCCCAAGAAGACGTGGGCGCTGCTGCTTTGACTGAAGACCTACAATTTCTTGGCTAACGCTTCTGTAACTTTAGGTAGCAGTCACTGCCAAAACATGTCACCAATTTCCACCTTAATAAGAAGCTCGCAAATAACGGAACAGAGATGAATTTTGAAGGAGGACAGGTCTGCCATAACAAAAGTACACGTTATCTAGGGGATACTCTTGTCAAACCACTCAGATTCAAAGCGAACTTGCTGACAACTGCCACTAAACTGAAGTCAAGAAAAAACACCATGCAGAAATTTTGTGCCACGACATACGGATTATTAGCTCCAACATTGAGGATATCTGCTCTTGAAGTCATGTATTCTGTGGCAGAATATTGCAAAGCAGTCTGGAAAAGAGCCCACTCACTAAAACTATCAATAACCAGCTCTACCAGACAATGTGAATCATCACAGAAGTTAGTGTATTTGTGACTGTCTATTGTTAGCCACATACATCCCCAATTCCCGCATCGTGAAGCTGCTCTCAAGCGTAGTTTACAAAAATAGATGGTGACCCTTATCTCCCTAAACATGAGATCATTCCTGTACTCAGTAAAACGGTACTTCTCTCGCGTCACCTACGTCTAAAAGGTGCAATATGTATGGTGGACAACGAAGCAACAACAGCAGAGTAGAAGGGTAGACGTACGGCAGAACAACCATACCAAGAGGAGTTTAAGATGCCCAGCATCTAGTCCAGGCAAGCACGGTTCTTAAGAGCCTAGCAAGATGTGGTCTGCACTTAATAACATAAGGACAAATAGTGGAAGATGACGTGATTCAATGAACCAAAGGGATTATCAACATAGCTGAGACTTGAGTGGGGTGGAGAAGAACAAATTGTTCAGCACATCATATGTACGTCCCAAAAGCTATGCTTTCTTGAAGATCAGGAAAAGTTGATGACAAGAACTAAGGCATCAATTGTGAAAGTTCAGCAGTCAGACATACGCCTGCGACTTTCTGTGCTTTGTAAATATTGCAGATTAATTCAACCTTTAATCATGACTCTCTTTTCTGTATGTTAAAGATATGTAAAAGTAAAGTTAAAGGAAAGTGCTTCCTTGTGATACCTGCCAGCCCTACACTATGTAAAATACACACTGTATTGTTGCACTTCATGCAAAGCTACTCTGGACTTACATTTCAACAAGATAATGCCCTCCCGTAAACGGCGAGAGTTTCTACGACTTGTCTTCTTACTTGCGAAACTCTACGTTGGCCTAGAAGATCGCTGAATCTGTCACCAACTGAGAGTGTTTCCAACATAATGACCAAGGTCCACCCGCCAGCTCGGAATTCTGACGATGTTACGCGCCAACTGGACAGTAGATTGGAATTCGTTCCTCAGGAAGCTATTCAACATCTTTGCCAATCAAAGCCAAGTCGAAAACAACTTCTACAAGGACCAGTTTGTAAAGCTCTTTTTCTTTAATATGGCATCCATTTTTTTGAAATTGCAGACATTTGTTTGCCCATACATGTACATCAAATCTAGCTGATTTCCTTCCCAAAATATTATTCTTTTGTGGTGTGTCGGTTTTTTTCTTTTTTCCTAATGTGTGTATAGTGTAAACTGGTATTAATTTATCCAACACAGCGCGTACTGTTGAGCGCAGGTCATGAGACTTTCGATATTTATTTTCAGTAACTTTCAGATACTAATGGGCGTAGCATTTCTGTTTACTAGTTATTCACCAGGGAACCGGAAAATGCATTTGATATTATACTGTACTGCAGCTGTGTTACTTGTTCATGTTGCATCGTATTTGCATTGTTCAGCATGCAACACCTTAGTGCGACCTACTATGGGCGACGCGAATGGGCATTATCATATGGCGAGAAAGCACGTGGCGCCTCCATCGTACGACGCCATTAATCTTGAGTGTCTCCGGAAAGTGCTAACGAGCATGTGTTGCTGAACCATAAAGTCGAGCGCGGCGGGTGCGGAGTAACTCCGCATAATTAATTACGAGCAGCTGGCGGACCGTCTCCCGGCGGCGTGATTCACCGCAGAGATACAGCGCCGCCGTAAAGGCCGGCCGCCATTTGTCCCCAGGTACAAGGCTTATCCAAGCGGCCACTGTGCGAGGCCGCCTGCCCCCAGGCCCTGATAATGTCGCCTCTGTGTCGCCCCAGGGCCCGCCCTGACAGCGTCAACGTTGCCGCTGGACAGCACTGTTAACGAAGGTATTCTATCCCAACTCTTGTGTTACTTATACTGTATTGAAATATGAACATCTAATTTGGGTACAAGTACGATGGGACGGGGATAACGATTCTTAAAATTGAAACTCAGTAAAATCCCAATTCAACGGCAGTATGTGATCCAGCAAGTACGCGATATCACATCCCATATCACAGTATCGGGCCACGATAATTACAACAGAAGAGAGTGGGTAAAGGAGCTGGCTAGTGTGGAGTGGCAAAAATGTTTCGATGCACAACTTCCATTTAATTTCCTCTCGCTGACACAGTAGAAAGAGCGATCTATTTTAGTTGATAAAAATTTTTCATTAGCTAAGCATCATAAATTCTTTTTCAATTTTGGGCAAACAGGTTTTCGCGGATATAAATGTCATCTTCTTGTCTTCAAAAACGTAACAAAATCCGGTCACTGTGAGTTGGTACCTCATGCCATGTAGTTATAATGGTGGATAAAATGTAAAACGTTATACAAAGGTAAACCCGAAATTAAACTTTTAAAATTAAAGAACACCTTATGCCATATCAGCATATTTAGTGTTCAGAGACTTTCAAGGCTTCATAGTTCTTGTACTGCGTAAATTATTATGAAATGAGTCGTGGAACTGCCATGGCTTGGCCTGTGGCACCAGATGCAGCTAAGGTTTTTATGGAAGATTTTGAAGAACGAGCGTTGAACAGGGCTCCTCTCCGGCCATCTTGCTATCTGAGATACATGAGCTACACATTTTTAATCTGCCCACAAAGCAGTAGTTCGTCTATCATATGTACAATGAGGGTCATGTGTACAATGAAGGTCAAGAAGGACGGGAAGTTTCCTGTCATAGATGTGTTGCCGAACGCAAATCATATGGACGACCAAGCTTTTCTGTGTACAGAAAATCGACCCAAGCACATCTGTATCTCAAATGTCGTAGCTTTCACCATCATCCTAAGAAGAGACCTATGCTGAACACCTCATTACACAGAACCAGAACTATTTCGGACAAGAACCACGTCGGTTCCGAGACAAAGCAGTTATCCGCAAACATAACACTGAAAGCGTGTTCCATCCACCCAGCAAGAGTATGGCTGATTAGGAAGTGTGAACGATGACCTGCGTCTACAGGAACCGCGCGTTTACCACGTACCATGTGAATGTGGTATGGCATACTTCGACCAGTACTGTTGACATCAGTTGCAAAGAACACCAAAGGCATACCATACTGAAACTGGCGACCAAGTCAGCGATTGCAGAGCATTGTTTGGAACTCAATCATTCTATGAAGTATAATACCCCAAGATTTTAACACAAACGTAGAGATACTGGGACAGTGCCATCAAAGACTCTAGTCAACGGGATAATAACCACAAAGTACGAGCACACCGTTCTGAACAGCCGCAGGTAGAAGGAAACGTTACAGCCGTTGCTATTGGTCGGCGCGCGCCACAGACAGAGCGCCAGACACGGCGCGGACCGCAGAGGGAACCTCTGGCACAACCTAGGCATAAATACCAGACCCGTTCCACGCTGAATCAGTATCAGACAGCTCCTGAAGAAGACTGCGAGTCACGCAGATGAAACATCGTGCAGGAAAGCAGCGAATAATCGACAGAAACCCAATTTATCAACATGGAATTAAAAGATATTTATTGGTGGGTAGAAAGCGGTTGCTATTTTTTTGAAGAATGTGTGGACACAGGAACAGATAAATGTTTTGGAGGACGATTTTCTTGAAACTGATGACGTCTTCAGCAATGGGGTTTGGTCAGAGGAAATAGTGGGGATGAATGGGAGAATGAATAGTTTGCTTAGTTGACGCTTGGCTTTGCGTTTCATGCAATAGCTGGGGTGGGAGTCACTGTAAGTGCTGCAGCTGTAGGGGAAGCTAGGTTAGGTCACGGTTTAAGGGAATTGGAGGTGTTTCACCGTAGACATGCAGGTGGGTTTTACGATCTGTGATTATGTGATCATTGTAACAAAGACACTTTTGACAGCAGTAGAGCTGGGAATGGATTTGGAAGGTTTCACCATGTGGTAGTGGTGATAGTGGTGGTGGTATATCAGGGCTCCCTCTTTAAGGAGAAGTTTTGTGGTGGAGGTGGATTCAGTAAATACATGGATGAGGAGAGTTGGATCGTGATCTGAAAGACTTATTGAACTCCAAAATCTAGGTTGTATGTTGTGGATTCCATATCTTCATCTGTAATACCGGGGTTGACTTGGGTGATCACTGCAGTGAGGGTGGGAGAAGGGTGGGGAGGTTAGAGTTTTGTGCAGTTGGTTATTGCAGTAAAAGCTGCTATGGAGGCTTCAGGGCCAAAGGTAACTCAAGGAATTTTGGATGGATGGCTAACTGTGGAACTTTGAGTTGAAGGGCTTACGTAATATAGAGTCTTTTGTCGGTATGAGGTTTTGGATGTGGAGCATTTTTCCGATTTAGAGGGTGAGGGATATCGGTTTGAAGAATTATTGATATGGTATGAAGAGTACTAAAGTTTGGATGGTAGGGGAAGATGCTAGAGGGGCAGGAGTTGTGTTCATATGATGGGTGTCATTGGGATCAGTTACTGATTATTCTGGTGTGGGAGTAGGGCTGGTGTCAGAATTTGGTTCTTTTGTAGGTTTTTAATGGCTTTTGGAATGAAGAGTGGTTGGCGGCTGGAGAGGGGGAGGGGGGTAGGATGTGACATAATTGGGGATTAACTTCGAGTGGCGCAGGTCCTACAGAGCGGTATGCATTGATTGGTGCAGTGAGTATTGAACATGTGGTGTCACCGCTAGACACCACACTTGCTAGGTGGTAGCCTTTAAATCGGCCGCGGTCCGGTAGTATACGTCGGACCCGCGTCTCGCCACTATCAGTGATTGCTGACCGAGCGCCGCCACACGGCAGGTCTAGAGAGACTTCCTAGCACTCGCCCAGTTGTACAGCCGACTTTGCTAGCGATGGTTCACTGACAAATTACGCTCTCATTTGCCGAGACGATAGTTAGCATAGCCTTCAGCTACGTTATTTGCTACGACCTAGCAAGGCGCAATGATCAGTTTCTGTTGATATTGTAAATCATGTACCGTCAAGAGCGACGTTCGTCATTAATGGATTAAAGTTAAGTATTCCACCAGCTACGTCCGTTTTTCTCAATTCTAATTCCCTTGTCATGTTCCAGACCTCACGCAAGCCTGCGTGAGCTAAAACGCGTGCATTTCGGCCTCCTTTAGCAAAACGGTGTTGGCTCTCCTGCCAACCACAACAGAACAATTGATGATAGGGACGTCATCTTGGAAAATTGTTGCTCAGTGGACAATGATGCATGTGGCTGTGGCCGATGAGGTGACTGATGAATTGTGGCTGAAAGTTTAAATGTAGACGGAGCTGGAGATGAAGAGAGATGCATTGGTTACTTCAGTAATGGGAGAGGATAGTGTAAGTAACTGCAGGCAAGTGTACAGAATGGGTGAGAGTGCTCCATGTGGTGACAATGAGAGCAGCAGGCATAGAGGTATAGATAATAATTATTGTGGGATGATACATGACAGTGGACAGTGATGAGCAGCGTTGAGTGGTAACTGTGACGAACTGTGATGGAGTGCTTCCGATGTATGCCATAATTTTGCATAGTTTGTCGACTGTTGTAATATTTGTTTACTTATATCTGTCCCTTACCGTTTGCTTTACTTCCAATGTATACCATAATATTTACATTATTTTACTGCAGTAAGACTTTATAACGAACTGGCCGCTTCATTTGTTTAGGTGTTTCTTAGGACAGTGGCGGGAGCAGTGAAGGTGTTTGGCGGTCTTCCTGATGGGTGTAGGTAAGGAGGGAGCGGTGGGCACAATTAGGAGTAATAGGTGAGCGGATTGTTTGAAAAGGGGTTTGGATGAAGGAAGTACAACAGTCCAGGAAACTGTTTTAGAGTTGATAGTGGCAGTTTGGGTGTTGTTGCTGTACTTGACAATGCTGGTTCTTGAGCTGGCTTCTGAGGATGGCATGCCTGGAGAGGATAGGAGTGGGAGAGAGTGGCGTTGTGGAAGGTGGAAATGCTCCAAGGTATAATAGTTGGTGATTGGGAGGGGTAGGCGTAAATAGTAACAGTGGCCAGTTGACGGAACGGCGGTGGTATGGAATGACGACAGTGCTGAAGATGCACAAAACCGCTTGGCGATAAACAGGCGCACACACACACACACACACACACACACACACACACACACACACACACAGAGAGAGAGAGAGAGAGAGAGAGAGAGAGAGAGAGAGAGAGAGAGAGATATGTCTCCAAGGCAGAATAAACTGATGATGAATAGGCACACATACAGAAGAAGTCTCAAATGCTCAATGAAATACGCAGATGAACAGACGCAAATCAGAGGGGCATAGCCCCTACCAGTCTGTAGTATAAAGAGAGTAGGAGCAAACCAACAAGTAGTAGTGTGAATGCTAGTGCAGTGGCTCTTGCCAAAGAATGTCAGTCATGGCTGAGTGCAGCCTGTTGAATAAGTGCAACAATTTGTTTGAGCAAACGAGAATACTTGCTCATGGATCGACCTATTGCTAATCTGTGACCTGGAAACCAATTGAAATAAGAGTTTGTGAAAACAACTTTAGTAGAGACACCGACTATGCACTTAGGAACGCATGGAAGCTTGCATATGACAAGGAAAAAACTTAGACGAATAGTTCTCCCAGTACGATAGATAATGTTGCAAGAAATGGTAGACAGAGAGTGTAAGCACAATCTATGCATGTAAGGGGGTGTCTCCTTTGTACACACCATGATGATGTTATTCAGACAATTGGATGCCATCATGTGGGTATAAAAGAGGGAAGCTTTCCAGTTCTTGGTCATTCAGCCAATGATTGGAACCTCACTTCCCCTCGGGAATAACAATCGCCAGGTCGGCTCTCAGCTTTGAAATTCCAAAGGGAAATGCATCTAGCCAAAGCTGTAGTCGTCTTCACTATTACTGGCAACCCTTTTTGCTGTCACTGTCATCGAAATCACTATCAGACGTCGCCAATACTGCCAGTCCTCACCACCTAACATCGTCATCACTCTCACTACCAGGTGTTACTGCCAGGCCTCACTGCTCATCATCACCTTTGCAGCCAGTTCTCATTGTCATCTATCACATTCACCACCAGTTCTCTCCCTCTCTATTGAACTTCGCCATTGATCACTAGCCCACATCGTAGCTGCCAGTCTTACCCTTCATCACTTAGTCACCACTGTTACTACCCTTATTCAACGATATGCCAATCTACAACTATGACATCCAAAATCATCTACGCGCACCTCCATTTACCTCTTGACCTTGTAATCACTGTCCCCTCCTGCTCTTCCCTCGTTTCTCCCTCTTCTGTACTATTCGAATGACTCCATCTTGCCTGCCACTCTCACACATTACAGCGTCAGATTAAATTAACTCCTCATTTGCAGATGTCAACATCCCAGCACTACTGTAGCTCCATTGTCACTGCCACCTAAGCCACCACCGCCACCCCATCACTAACTGGTTAGCACTCCACCAGCCAACTGTGCCATCAGTCACTACTGTTGTTCCATTGCCACAGCTATAATCATTACATCTGGATCCATAAGCAGATGTTCCATCAACACCTAGTCCAGCAACGAAAGGAATGTAACTTAATTGGTTTTCATCGAAAAAACAACGAACATCTGATTGACAATCATACCATGCTACAGATCTATAAACAGTATTTTCAATTCAGCTATTTAGAAACATTGCAAGAGGTAACGCTTTGCATTCAGTTACCAGCCATTTAAAGTGATTAGGGGTTACAATAATACACAGAGCACCACTAGCAGTTAATTTTTTTCGTGAGAATTTAAATAGTCACACTGGAAATAGTTATGTAAGATAAGACCTAATTTGACTCTCAGCATTTATTTAAGCCTAAATTCTTCAAATGTTGTTGATATAAGAATATTTGGAAACACACTCAATTGTTTTCTTGAATTAATTATGTAAGCAATGACCTCATTTGTCGTAGAAAGCTAATTATTCGACAGTACAGATTTAGTTCAGTTACTAGTATTGAAGCAATAAATTCTAAACAAGGCAAACATTTAAAGTTTCACACTCGAAATTTGCACTAACGACATCAACCATCAGTGTTTTTGCAATTCATTATACTCAGTAAACTAGTAAATATTATTGTTATAATTTTATGATTGTATCAGTTTGTGTCTGGGTAAAAGCGTGCGTATGTTAAGTCAGGTTTACTATTATATGCAAATGCACATGTGAGACATTGGCAGCTCATGGTAGGCTTTTGTTTAACTATGAATTCGTTCTAAAGAATAGTAGCGAGTATGCAGATACTCTTGGTTAAAGAACTTGATGGAAAATTGTGATATCGTCGTTAATAATAATGAGTAGTCCAACATTCGTACATATAGTGGAAAGGCAGTTTCGACGGAAGACAGACACATTAACCGCTTCAGTGTAACGACAGCCTAAGCATGAGACGGCTGCTACTCGTCTCTGGCAAGTAGTGTGGAATGAAATAGAATGTTCCAGACCATCCAGTACTTCTTCTCAAGTAGCAGGCACAGATGAGAGAGGGTGCGATGTCACTGGTGTTCCATACGGTGCACTTCTCTTGCGGTCAGACACGGTCGATACCAAACTTTGGGACGTTATAACTATCCTCACGTTCCCACGTGCATCCCAACCTCGAACCACTGCCGCCTCTGATCGGCAGATAATTCTGAAGATTGCATGATTCGACCAGCCAGACAAATGGAGACCCACAACGTGACGCCTTTCAGATGCTGATAAAGCTGCCTGACAGGAGTCAGCAGCAACTCCGTGTCCTTCACAGGGATCACTCAACGTACGACGCTGTTCGCGAAGCTTACATAACCCACCAAGCCTGGTAAGACTACTAACAGCGACCAACACTAATACCCTGTTGTGACCGTTCAAACTGTCTCATAAAATTGCAGTTTTAATCGTTTAAATATCCGCAGATGATGTGTAACTTTAAGAAGTTAAACTGAAGAGCCAAGGAAACTTGTACACCTGCCTGACATCGTGTAGGCCACAGCGAGCACGCAGGAACACCGCAGCACGACGTGGCATGGGCTCGAGTAATGCCTGAAGGAGTTGATACCATGAATATTGCTAGGCTGTGCACAAATCAGTAAGGTTACTAGAGGGTGGAGAACAGCACGTTGCAAAGCATCCCAGATATGCTCAATAATGTTCACGTCTGGGGAGTTTGGTCGGCAGTGGAAGTATTTAAACTCAGAAAAGTGTTCCTGTAGCAATTCTGGATTTGTGGACTGTCGTATTCTCCTGATGGAATTGGCCAAGGCCGTCGGAATGCACAGTGGACATGAATGGATGCAGGTGCCAGAGAGGATACTTACAGTTGTATCTAGAGGTATAAGGGGTCTCATGTTATTATTGCACACACCTTACACCATTACAGAGCCTCCACCAGCTTAAACAGTCCCCTGCTGACATACAGAGTCCGTTAAGTCATGAGTTTGTGTGCATACTCGTCCACCTCCACCCGCTCGATAAAATTTAAAACTAGACTCGTCGACGAGGCAACATGTTTCCAGTCATCAACTATCCCATGTCAGTGTTTAAGGGCCCAGTCGAGGCGCAAAGCTTTGTGTCTTGCTGTCATGAAGGGTACACGAGTCAGCTTTCGGCTCAAAAATCCCACATCGATGATGTTTCGTTGAATCACTCGGACGCTGGCACTTGTTGATGGCCCAGCATTGAAATGTGCAAAAATATGCGGAAAGGTTTCACTTGTATCATGTTGAACGGTTCTATTCAGTCGCCGTTGGTACAGTTCTTGCAGGAGCATTTTCCGTCCGCAGCGATGCCTGAGATTTGATGTATTACTGGATTCCTGATATTCACTATATCCTCGTGAAATGGTCGCACGGAAAATCACCACTTCATCGCTACCTCGGAGATGTGCCTCATCTCTCGTCCACCAACGATAACACCACCTTCAGTCTCAATTAAATCTTGTTAACCAGCCATTGTAGCAGCAGTAAATGATCTAACAAATGCGCTGGATGCTGTTTTCTTTAGCCATTGCCGACCTCAGCGACGTATTTTGCCTGTTTACATATCTCTGTAGTTGAATACGCATGCCTATATCAGTTTCTTTGGCGCTTTGGTGTATATTACCACCCGACCACGTTTTCTGGGTGCTTTACATTATTCTAGTTTCTGAAAGAGTGGTTGACTGTTCCGTGTATCGCATTGCATTAGCAGTAGGGATTGTGGCCAAAGCTCAAAGAACCGGTTTTCGGTATTATCGTTTTTTTAAAGCCAGTTTAACCTGACTGTTAAAGCGGTTCAAAATAAGCTGTTTCTGGAGTACCGGTTTTGAGTTTTTGAACAAAGACTGGAAAGTTCAGACATTCTCAGTGTAAAGTTACCTTCAGTCTAAACATTAAATTAAACAGACCAGTCAAAGAAACTTAGTCCGTCTACCTTTCGCTTCTATGGTCGAAAAGTGTTAAGTGGTTTCAATTTACATAAAATCACCAGTACTGACCTGGTAGTTCTAATATTTTGAACTCTCCTCAAAACGGGCTCTTACGACTATTTAAGGTTGAAAAAAGATGTTGAACTCATTTTTTCGTGTTAATTTGTCCGTTATCATGAGCTATAAGCAGATAAAAGCATATTATGTAGACACAAGCAGCAGATCACCTACTTTCTGTTTTTATTGTACCTTATAGTCTGAGTGAATTATAACTGTTTTCGTGATTTCCTACCTGTTTTATTATTTCGCAGAATTTGTAGACAAATCTTTAATCTCTTAAAGAAAATGAAGTTTTGTTCATCATTCCTATCTCATTTCATAAAAATATAGAATCATTTTGCATTAAAATCAATGTCCAGCGACGACAGCCAATAACTGCCGTTAGATCAGGTGGGGTCAAGTGTTGCACAATGCACGTATACGCGTGCCTTCAGTCAAGACACACGTCAACAGGGACATTACGCATTGTCTCAACAAAGCTATACCAATTATTATGTGGTTGTTGCTCATTTCTTCGACATTATTGTTAAAATACCACTGATCGCTTTTCCCATTTAGTATAATAACGCAATATTTAAAATTAATGCCAATTTTATTAATAAAATCAATACTTTTGCGTAAAAAGATTTATTTAACACGAAAAATTTTACGATTTCCGCTATGGATAATCCATATTTCGGTTGTTTAGTCGGTTATTAGAAAAAAGAGGACTTGCTACGACCGAGACCAAATACTGAAAAACCTGTTTTTCATAATTAAGGTACCGTTATCGGTTGCTACAGGTCGGTATTTTCAGTCCCTAATTAGCATAGTTTATAAAAGGATCAGTGTATTATCTACAGCCAAGTTAGATGAATTTCATAGAGGTGGTGTTTGGGATCTGTGCGAAACTTAATCATTCCTCCCAAAATTATTGCCAAAAAATTGAACGTTCAATGTTAGCGAGGCATTATTGTCACTGTTGTTAGTCCAAGGACTGGGTGCATCACCATCTTTCTGGTTAAAGACGCCAGCAGTATTCAGATTAGGTCTTGGGCTGCAGCATGAGGCCCATACCTATTCTGATTGCACGCTGGCCTCCGTTTGAAACAAAATAAAGGTTATATTGGCCTCCAGAAACAGGTTAATTAGAACTGGGCTAAATGAGATTGCTCAGATTTGCATCCTTCCTCATACATGTACATAGTTTTGAAAATAACGCACTGGATGTATTGGTCTGACGAGATATGCTTGTAGATGAGAATGGATTCTGCCTTGCGTCTGAGGGGGTGACAGATTAGGAGAGCACTTGGAATGAATGTTGCAACGGTATACTCGGAGCTTCTGGCGCCTGGGTGTAGGGTAAGATACCCTACAACGTTCGTACATCCAACAGCTCTCTATACTGCGGGGCAAATCTAAAACACAATATCGCCCAATCTGTTCAGATCTAACGTGGCTGAGACGTGACGTTTCATCGGGAATTTACTGAATGAAATTTACAAAGCTGTGCATTTCTCTTGTTCAAAATGTTCTGCAACCTGACCACTACACGGAATGTGTTCCGAATCACTGGGTGACACCTACCGTAGTCTCCGTTACCGGTAACGTCCTTTGCCAGTAGCGAGAGTACGTGGGCACACTTCGGTACGATGTCTTTTAAGATAGCATCCGACACATCTCACACCCCTTCTGGACACGGCTGCTACTCTATACCATAGAAGAATTTGTCCATAACGTCGTTCAGCAGAACAGCTTCCCCCATGAGATGGACGTATGCGGTGTACCAGTAGGACATTAGGTCCGTAAATCTGTCGAATCATTGTGTCAAGATATTCATTTTCTGCTAACGTTATAAGGATCAGGATCAGAAAGCATATAACATCATGATTATGGCGAAAAGTAGGTTAATGGCTAAAATTTTCCACAGATAATCCGCGCTCGAAAGATACACTTATTAGCACTTATTTTACCTGAATCCTTGAACGTCGTGTTAAATTCTTGTTAGTGTGCCACTGAGTTCTGCCATAGAGAAATCTCGAACGACAGAGTGACAGCTCAGATGAGAATGCATATAAACTGAATCGATCATGACGTTTTGACCGAATTCAAATGGTCCAAATGGCTCTAAGAACTATGGGACCTAATATCTGAGGTCATCAGTCTTAAAGACTTACAACTACTTAAACGTAACTAAACTATGGACATCACACACATCACACATCCACGTCAGAGGCAGGGTTCGAAACCAAGACCGTAGCAGCAGCGTGGTTCCAGACTGAAGTGGCTAGAATCGCTCGGTCACAGCGGCCGGGGTCGTTTTGACCGAACCACTACTGATATATAAGAATAAAAATGGAAAAGAGACAATTGATCAAGTCAAATATTGATTTTAACCTCCATTTGTTTGGAGCAAGAATGGACTCCCTTAATCATGATATTACCTCCACATGGTATAGGGTCAAAACGGTTGTGAGAGGTGCGCTTCTAGTATAATGCAAAAGATGGTGGCGCTTCAATGTGCATCGCAAACATAGTTCGTACCCTTAAACCTTGGACCACTTAAAGAAACTTATGTTACGATAACGTTTCGAAGGTGGAGCACCTTAATATGAATAAAAAGCGAACGTAGTCTTATACATCAATGGGAGAAATCAGTACAAAACTGAGCTCACTGGAACACGAAACAGTAAAAAAAAATTACACCAACATCGTCAGTGCTTTTATGAACTGGTAGAATGAAGACGGAAGTAGCAGTAAGTGGTGTTTCTGCGAGTGTTGTTCAAGCTTAGTGCCTCAATGAGCTCGTCGCACAGAACGAGAACGTTACGGGAGGTGTATAGAGGGCTGTGACTTCGCAGAGCGCACGTTCGCAGCCAACTACCTTGTAGGGGGTGGGGTTGCTGTTGCAGTAAGCCCCAGGGGAGCGATGCGCACTCTCTGTCGCTCCCCAGAGGTCGAGCCGATGGGGGTAGGAATTGGCTACCGCCTTATGATAACGCTCCCTGCTTGCAGATATAAGGTTATCTGGAATATTGCTACACGTGAGAATGGAACACTATGAGAAGAATAAAGAGGCCTGCCAGGACGGTTGAAAATATCTTTGGCATCGATCTTCACACAAACGTTTTTCTAATTGGACCATTTATTAACCCTGTAAGTTTTTTTCTAGTAATCATTTGAATGACACTAATCTCTGAGGCTTTGTATACTTCTTGTAAGTTTGCTATCGATGGGGCACTTAAATCGTCAAATTTGGCAGTTTAACAATGTTTTTTATTTTAATGAATGTATTAAGTTTCACTTTACACATATCTAAAATAAGCGTTACGATTATAAAATATTAAGTAAAGTTTAGAAAAACCAAGTCCCATTAGCCGAATGAAGGAAACTGTTCGCCTTCATTGAGCCTGTGATTTTCTGTTACTGGTCAAATAGTTACTGTAGTGTGTAATACAGTAGGATATGAAGACAGGTTCGTAAAACGTTCAAACCTATTTTCAGTGTGATTCGTAAATATAAATTGCTGATGTGAAATCAATGCAGGACACGGAACATATAGTGAGGCATATATAATGACAGCTTCGCATTATTCACAAGGAATCATTAAATGCTATTTCTCAATTAGGAGTAAGATTCTTTCACCCCTTTGTACCCATATAATAATGTGAGTAACTACGAAATAGTACTCAAATTAATGGATCAGAAAAAGTGAGAGTAATGCGTAATTAGGCTAGTATGAAAAGAACAATAACCAAGTCATTACACTTAAAATGGAACAAAGTGAAATGCGTACTATTAATATTATTAGTCTTGCGCAAATTAGCCTAATGCATCAATTACACGTTCTTGCTGAGCAAAGTTGCGTTTTTCGCAGTAAAACATTTTGATCCCTTCTGGATAATGTTTGCATGTCAGATACTGAATCTAGTCTTCTTTGACGTCATCACAAGAAATAGAACAGAACCACAAAAACTCTCTGGCAGATTAAAACTGTGTGCCCGACCGAGACTCGAACTCGGGACCTTTGCCTTTCGCGGGCAACTGCTCTACCGTCTGAGGTACCGAAGCACGACTCACGCCCGGTTCTCACAGCTTTACTTCTGCCAGTATCTCGTCTCCTACCTTCCAAACTTTACAGAGCTCTCCTGTGAACCTTGCAGAACTAGCATTCCTGAAAGAAAGGATACTGCGGAGACATGGCTTAGCCACAGCCTGGGGGATGTTTCCAGAATGAGATTTTCACTCTGCAGCGGAGTGTGCGCTGATATGAAACTTCCTTCTCGGTCGGGCACACAGTTTCAATCGGCCAGGGAGTTTCATATCAGCGCACACTCCGCTGCAGAGTGAAAATCTCATTCTAGAACCATAAAACTTCGCTAGAACCGAGAAATTTATTTACTGGAAGCAATGAAAGTTTAGCCACTGATAATCGGTCTTCACAGCGGTTACTCTTCTTTCATTTATTTATTTCTCAGCATATTCTAGGTTCTTGATTACTTTTTATTAGAATTGTTTTTGAGGTTTTCTGTGCCTTTTACAACTGACACATTACATAGAATCAGAGAGATTTCTTCCAAGGAAACTAACCTTACACACCAGTGCTGATGCATGAGTTTAAAGCGGTTCTGACTCTGTCCAACTGGTGGTTGCAAGAGATTTTCTCCCTGGAGCCTGCGTTTCATGTGACAGTTTACTATTAGAAGCTATTATGCTTGTGTCACAAACCTTAACACAGGCAAGTTACCTGTTTCAAACTACACTGATGCTACAAACTGATGGTCCTGAAACACATCTCTGTTCGCTGGCCTAACTCCTGTTTTAGCAGAGCCATTCATTGGTATCCCTACTGTTACAACTTGTCCATATGCTTTTCTAAACGATCTTCCTACATACAACGGGTGACTACCTCTTGTTTCCCTTCCCTCCGTTATTGTCGTAGGAACATCTCCGTTTCATTGACGTAGTAACCACTCAAAGGCTTGAAGAACGAAATACCAGTATTACTTATGTGATCCCAGACAGAGCATAGTTTCACTATTTTCTCGAGCAAGTTCTAACGCTTAATGACCATCTGGAAGGAGCAAAAGTATTTCCTTTTTTTCTTCAGAAGTGTGGCCCACTTCAATGACATGTTCAGCCGCCGCAGAAATATGTCTTTATGAAGCCACTTTCTCGATTGTATGGAAAAGTAGTTCCAATAGAGAGCCATTTTGTAATCCGTCTGCAGAAGAAATATACTTCTGAACTAGAAGTGGTGGGACGTAATGTCCAGTGGCAGACACGCAGCAGCTGAAAATGGCATAATGGGAGGAGGTATCGCTATGAGTGGGAAAATAGGACCGAGAGGGAGCTACTGGGTTGTTCTCATCAGATTACTGAGCAAATCAATGCTGAAAATTATAGTTGTGGTATACATGACAACGACACAAGCATAAGAGGAAGAAAGAGAGAAACTACATGAGGATATCGAACTGGAATTTCAGGAAAGAAAGAAAGCTAAGCTCCATCCGAACAGGCCACGAAGGCCCAACGGTACCGCTCTGCTACAGCGTCATCCTCAACCGGCAGGCGTCACTGGATGCGGATATGGGGGGTGGCATGTAGTCAGCACACAGCGCTCCCGGCCATATGTCAGTTTAAGAGACCGAATTCGGTAAGAAGTTGTAGATAAAGTTTTAATAATCACACGAGAATGCGGTTGTATGGGAAGGAACATTAGAACGAGTGACAGGAGAACATGTACTTTGTAGCAGAACTGAAAGAGGAGAAAGACTACACCATTTATGCAATTAATTAGTTAATAATAGGAAATATATTGTTCAAAATTCGTAAGAAGAGCAGATCTGCTTGAAAAAGAAATGGAGATCCCGAAAGATAGTAGTCAGCTGCCATACTTACCAGATTCCCAGGAACGTATGTAGACCCATATTAGAATTTAGCAATTGTCATAAGTTGACTAAGGTTAGAGAGGGTCGTAAGGAAGAATTTTTGGCAGATGACTGTCCCACTTACCTGTCGATTTTCAAGATGTTTTGACCATTATTGTCAATGATACAGGGAATTTGATAAATGTATTCAAGTAACCATATTCTTGGTCAGTCTGTTTCTGAGACCACAGATGTTGGTAAGAGAGGCTACTCCTTTTGAACAGAGTAGCAGGCTGTGTGTGTTAGATAGTCTTGCTATGTACTTGTTATGAAGAGGATCCAAGCAGGCCTGCAGTGTAATGGACAACTTTATTTAAAAAGGACGTTGTAATAACATATTTGGGGGAAGAACTTTAAGGCAAAAAGAAAATATGAATGCAAGAACGACGAAGCCAATTTTTTAAGGCAATCCAGTCTTTACGTATTTGTAGCTGTGTGGTTTCTTATTGCCAGAAAATTGTGTATGATTAAAGTTCGATGCATAAATTTTGGAGTGAAGCACATGGACTTATTTTAAATTTGAATCAAGTGTCAAAGAAGGCAACTGTACAAAAGACAGTTACTATGAAATATTTTTGCTAACCTGCTTACGTGTGAGAACTTTATGAAAATCTGTACTGTTGTTACGGCTTAATGAGGCAAAGTTATACTTGGAGTCTTTGTTCTGATTTTTCAATCGTTACCTTTACTTGCTCATTTTTCATTCATTACTTTAATGAGTGTGTTTGTATATTCGCATTGCACATAGCGATTTGTAAACTGAGTAGCTTTTTTGTGAAAACTGCTATTAATGCAGGAATTAATTCCACAGGAATGCTAACAAATCTATTATCGAAATTCATCTCCATTATAAGGCAGTTTTTGTGAAAATATCAATATCAGTTCTAACTGCCATTATCAGTAAAAGATTTCAGTACATTCTTACCTAGTGAATTTTCGAGCAGTTTTATCAGCAAGTCAAATGCGTTAATTTTTATGGTCATTTGAGTTGTAATTAGAACAACAGTTCCAGTACAGCGATTGTTTGCAAGAATAAAGATAAAGATGAGCAATATCGGGGTCCAATATTTTTATGTGAACCTTTTGTTTTTCAATGCAAGAAAATGTGAAGAAACCTAAGAGAAATGGTAGTTGGAAGAATTGACTCAGAAAAATCAAAAGAACCTGCTGTGAAATTAAAGGGAAGAGATGCAGCGTTAAGAGTGAATTGGAATTCCCTATTAAGCGCAACGGAGAGAGTGGATGGGTAGAAACAGTACATTGCTGACCTCTGCGAGAGGAGCATTGATCAGATGATGTGATAGAGGAAGAAACTGGAGTCGATATGGAAGAAACGGGGGTTCA
This sequence comes from Schistocerca gregaria, assembly GCF_023897955.1. Taxonomy (NCBI): domain Eukaryota; kingdom Metazoa; phylum Arthropoda; class Insecta; order Orthoptera; family Acrididae; genus Schistocerca; species Schistocerca gregaria. The sequence continues at coordinate 532,327,858 of NC_064923.1, forward strand.
GTATTAGAGTTCGAATTTAAAAGAACATTGGAAGGCTAGAGACTAAATAACGCAGAACGTATGGAAAATATTCCACAAAGTTTCTGAAATCACTAGGTAAGCGGCAACCCAATAATCATTCGAGTTGAACTTTAGAAATGTGAAAGCCGATATACCATCAAACTTTTGGAAAAATCCATTCAGTTTCGAAGATAGCAAGAGCAGGAAAGCACGAATTCTAATGCTCATTCAGCTTAATAGTTTATGCATACAAGTTGGTGACCAGAATTATGTACAGAAATGTTGGAAACATAATTGAGACAGTTCTGACGTTGCTGCTGAAAGTGGAAGCAAGACTGAAGTAAGATCAAGACAGGTTTAGGCTTTCGACATTGCAAAGGTAGCAAGATTATCGAAATTCTAATAAAAATAGCAGTAGGCTTTAGGGACACATGATTAATATAGAATATGTAGTAGAGCAAAGAGGGAACATATGACTGGAAAGCTGAAAAACAAGACCTCGGATTAAAATATGGACAAGACTAGGGTACAGTCATTCGTCGCTGCTGTTCAATCTACACATCGATGATGCAATGACGGCAATAAAAGTAGGATTCAAGAGCATGATTAAAATTCAGGGTGAAATAATATCAGTGATGAGATTCGCTACTGACATTGCTATCCTCAGTAAATATGGAGAAGAATGACAACATCTGTTTAATGGAACAAACTATCAAGGGGTACAGAATACGGATCGATAGTAAACGGAAGAAGCAGAAATAAGAATGTGGAGAAACTTAAAATCAAAATTGCTAATCATAAAACAGACCAAGATAGGAAATTCTGCTACCTTGACCACAAAAAGTCTACTAGACACAAACCAAAGCATTAATTTGAGGAAGAAATTTGGAGAATATACTGCACAGCATAATATGACACCGAATTATGTTGAATTATAGGGAAAACGAAGCACGAGCTTTAGAGATGACGTGCTACAGAAGAATGTTTAAAATTTGGGGGACTGATAAGGAAAGGAATGAGGAGGATATCCTCAGATATGGTGAAGAAAATAACAAATGGAAGATACTCAGAAGACCAAAGAACACGATGATAGGACACCTGTTAGGACATTAGCGAGTAACTCCATTGGTAAAATACGTTAAGCAAATAACTGAGGACGTACATTACAGTTGCTACTTTGAGATAAAATGGATGGCAATTGGCGGGATGCATCAAACCAGTCAGAAGACTGATTAATAGAAAAAAGAAGACAAATTTTCGATATCGATCTGATTCTACGAAGTTACTCAATACTCTACATTCAGATTGCCTTTGCCAAGCATTTATACGAAAACAGAGACTGTATCCCAGGAATCAGCTCTTGTTCAGAAATGATAAGCTGTTGCCTTACTATCTCTAGTGGGGACTGTCAAATACACTACTGGCCATTAAAATTGCTACACCACGAAGATGACGTGCTACAGACGCGAACTTTAACCGACAGGAAGAAGATGCTGTGATATGCAAACGATTTTACTTGATCTGTTAGGGGAGTTCTTGTGGAATTTGATGAATGAATATCTCTTCATAGCTTGTACATGCTTCTTACTCTTCACTTGACTGGTAAAGTACAAACGCTCATCATACATCATTTTACAAATCTGCGCCAATATGAGCGCTACTCCGAGTTCGAAACCTTATCGAAAATAAAAGTAAATGTTCTCTTGAAACTTCCTGACAGATGAAAACTGTGTGTAGGACCTAGACTCGAAATCAGGACCTTTGCTTTTCGAGGGCAAGTGCTCTACCAAATGAGCTACCCAAGCACTACTCACGTCCCGTCCTCACAGCTTTACTTCCGCCAGTACCTTGTCTCCTACCTTCGAGGAAATCTGATTCTGGAAATATTCTCTTGCTGAACGTATTTGAACTATTTCATTCAATTTCAGGGCTCCGTCAAGGTTGCCCACAAGTTGGATCCGGCGATCTGATAAAGAATTCTCATATATTCGGCTATGCTTTAAGCAAAGGAACGTCGACTCTGAACCTACGAGGCTTATGCTCGATTCTGCGAGCGATCTAGTTTTCTATTGATAGTCGTTAGTTCCCTTTGCAAACTGGGCACTGGGGAGCTATTAACACAACAATACAGGGATTGTATGTTCTACCTCCATTTGGTTAGTGACTGACGTTGTCAGTTTACATAAGCAACTGAGATATTCACATTAGAGATTTTACATAGCTAGAACGACATAGTTAAAAAATTAGGACGATTTGTAATGAATGACACACTAAACAACATTTTAAATTGATCTGAATATGGTTCGGTAATGTGCCAGAAGCGGTAATCAGTGAAGAAAATTTGCAATCTTGACGTAGGGTTTTATCCACACAGGGCTTATGTCCCATTAAGACCTGTAGCTCTTTCACACAAATTTGTTACGTAAATGGTTTATTATTTCAATAAAAGTACAGTGGGAGCAAGATACCTCTGCTGTCCCTAGGTATGGGTTGTAGATGAGCGGGGTTGACGTAAAAGTTTTCGCAGAGGAAGCCTTACGCTGAAATTATCTAGATGCAGTGGGGATATATGAATACTGCTATACATGTGTGGTACGTTAAAAATATTCAACATGTGCGGCGAAGCCGTGGGTAAAAGGCCAGTCATTTTATAAAGGTGAATCTCTTCAGTGAAGCAAACAGTAGAAGCTGATTGATGGGCGTGGAAACCCATACTTACCGATATCTTCAAAAATCGAGACGCGAAAAAATGATGTGGTTTACATCAAACAATGAATTCAGAAGGGTAATATGATGCGAACAAACGGCTGATAAGGCTTTAACTTTTCTAAATGTGGAGTTCGGTGTGCATTGTCGTCCTTGGATCCCAGTGGGAATGAAATAAAGGACATGTTCAAAATGGTTCAAATGGCTCTGAGCGCTGTAGGACTTAACATCTGAGGTCATCAGTCCTCAAGAACGTAGGACTACTTTAACCTAACTAACCTAAGGACATCACACACATCCATGCAGGATTGGAATCTGCGACATTAGCGGTCGCGCGGTTCCTGACTGAAGCACCTAGAACCACTCGGCTACCCTGGCCGGAAAATAAGGGACGTAAAAAAAAGAGGTAGAGCAAAAGTTTTAGTTACTGAGAAGCGGATCAGAAAACGTTATAATTGTAGCCAATTCATCTTGCTATGAACTGAAAATCTAACGCAAGCCTACAAAAACAAAATTGTCACGAGTGAGTAGGGAAACGACCGGATGTTATTTTTACTTTAACCATTATGTCGGGGGGAGGAGGGTAGTCTGGTTGGAGGCAACAGGCTGGAGCAAGACTCAGCGACGTGGAAGGCGAAGTTAGCGAGCGGGTAGTGGGTGGTGGGTGGTGGGCTGAGCCGCGGGTTATCGGAGCCAGATATGCCACCGGAGCCCAGGGCCCGGCGTGTGTGCCGCAGAGGCAGACACGACCGACGCGGCCCACCAGAGAGCAAACAGGGCCACAGCGCTGCAATCCCGGGCGCGCCTGAGTCAACAGGGCGCCGGCAGCTGGCATCGGGCGGAGGGCGGGGACGGGAGGGCCGCGCCGCAAGACGGGGATCCACCGCAGCCTTGCGTTCCGCACGGGAGGGCGCAGCCGGGCCCTCTGACGGATGCTGCGAGCGCAGCTCCCGTCGCGTCTATAAACATTCCGCGGCAGGCTCTACAAAGAAGCAACCTCACAGCCGTTTCTTCCATTCTACATTATAGGAGAGAAGCCCACGAGGTCTAGTCGGAAGAAAACAGGTTTTCTGCAAGTAACACATCATAATTCCCTTTCAGTAGCTACGTCAGGAACACTGACAGTAAATCTACAGTATTGAAAATCGCAACACCCAGAAGAAGTCTCCAGAATCACTTCAAGATCGAAGGGAGTTTACGCCAGTGGAACCAATATAAACGATTAGGACTGCAGAGAGATGCCCTACACATATGCTTGGCAATGCCCTTCTTTGTATGACAGGGCAGATCGGTGTTACGCCACGCTCAGTCGTTCACGAGCAGTCTGAAGAGATGTAAACTTGCTAGAAAGTACCGATTTGCCTCTTCAACGTTAAAGAGCTTATATTTCCATGTCACTGGGTCTGAGCGAGGCGGAATGATTGGTCTGCGGGAAAGTATTTTGTCGTACTATGATACGATTAGTACGGTGCTCGATGCTATGCCAGTGATGCGTATTTGGAATCTGTGAATAGAAAAGTGCCGTATACGAACTACTACTCGTCTACACAACGTGATCACAGCGACCAATGATCGTCTTCTTGTCCGCATAACCGTAAAATATGTAACAGCTTCGTATACAGTGTTCGTTTGACGATGGAACACTGTAAACGGCGTGGATGTGTCTGCGTAGATGGTTTGACGTCAGCTGGTGCGAGCTCGATTGGTGCGTCGATGTCCGTTAACAAGAAACCGACAACTCCTTAGAGTGCAATGGCCGCCTGAGCGCCGCCACTGACTTGTAGCTGAATTGTAGCGTTGTGCAACAGTGATAGCCACATTCGTGCTAGACACTACCGAGGTGAACACAGCCGGGAAGACTACACTGTTGTGTGGCATAATGGACAAACGCACCCATCAAGGCCGGTGTGGCCGAGCAGTTCTACGCGCTTCAATCTGGACACGCGCAACCGGTCAGGTCGCAGGCTCGAGTCCTGCCTCGGGTACGGATGTGTGTGATGTCCTTACGTTAGTTAGGTTTAAATAGTTCTATGTTCTCGGGGACTGATGACTTCAGACGTTAAGTCACATAGAGCACAGAGCCATTTGAACCATTTATGGAACGCACCAGTTGTTAGGAGCACCGTTGCCTAAAACATGCAATCTTGTCTCCTGAACCGTGACTTTACTTTCAAAACCTATCCTTAAGAATTTATTTTATTTACTAGCGATTCATCAAGAAAATTAACACACTTGATCACACTATGTGAGCGTGGAAGTTTTTGCCAGTGAGTAACTGATGAAAACAAATTAAATTTCCTTCAACAAATGGAAATTTTATTCCTAAAAGTCCTTTTTTAAACGGATTTAAATTAAAATTCTAATCAGAAAGCACCCTCAAAATATCAAGTTACAATTTTATTCAGAGGCAGAAAGAACAAATATTGAGAGTATGAGGTTTCCTGCTGAGAACCTTTGCGCTGCCTTTTGACACGGCCGTAGTCACGCTCACAACAACCTCTGAAAGACTACACTGGAGCAAATGTGCAACACACCAGATTACTTTAAACTAAAAATTTTAACAACTCACAGAAGCACATAAACTATGCACCTTGTAGGAGGGATGGAAATGGTACAAAACACTAACATTAAAAAAATTAACTTGCCACCGAAGGTGCAACCTGATAAAAAAAAAATTCTTACGGTGGAAGGGTGGAAACTTTATATACTCAAATGACCATTTAAATAAAATTTTATGAAATGCAGTCTTACATAAAATATACAAACATGCTCTACATTACACAGATACCGCCTCTCCAGATGATTGGCAAGATAAAAAAATTATTTCAGGAATTCGGCCGTTACACTTCAAGCAATAAATTCGTTAACACCGAATCCGACAAATATGACAGAGGCAGCTATTAACGTACGGCAGACCGACAGACAGACAGAGACAGACAACAACTGCCTAACAAAAGCGAACGAGAGACAGATGAGCAATCTGGGGGCGAGAAGCTGACCAAGAACACAAGTAGAATTTAACAAGTAAATGAAACAACATATCACGAATCACTTAACTTCTAATAAACTGCGATGTCTGGCGAAGACCTGGCGCAGTACCCTCAAACCGCTCTCCCGAACCGTCCTCTGCCAGCCGCTTCAACGGACGCAGGAAGGCGCGCCGATCTCTCGTCTCACGGCGTCGCAGCTCGCACCGGTCAGATCGATGTCGTGGGTTGACTCCTGTTGCTCTCTTGTCGGCCAAGAAGCCACTAGCCCTCGCTATACGACGGGGCCCACTGGCCTTACGTGGCGACGTCACATGCGCCGACGCTCAAGACGGACAAGTCATCTTATGTCTCAGTGCGCGACCGACCATCGCCTGAACAAACTCGAGCAGACTGGCCGCCTAACACATACTAACACTCTGGAAGACAGAATGACACTAACTGCTTCACCAATGCGGACGAGAGACAGTCCCAGACTGGCTTGGGTTATTAACTGACTCGACTCCCCCTGGCGAGCTCGTGGCGCCCTTAACATGCACGTGAACAGGCAACATTTCCCTTTCCCACCAGAAGGAGACACCAAAGCTGCGATAGCCACAGCGGCGCCACGGCCAGAAACGGAGGGCGACTGCTTTTACGTTACGCTCTTCAAAACAGCAAATTTTACCACGGCAACCTGAACAGCAACCACCATGTCAGGGAAGTCTTAGAGCCAGAGGCAATGCAACTCCTGCAGGCAGCTCCGAAAGGAGTACCTAAGCAGGACAGTTTACTGCCACTTCGGACGGAGAGCGTTGAATTCTTCTTAGAAGAACGATTAATATACTGCGACCCTGGTCTGAACGTACACTTGAAACGCCACCTGTGAAACATGTCTGGGATGTGGTGGGTCGGCAACGTCTTTGTTCTGCTCCTCCTGCAACCACTGTCGGTGCTGTTTGGAGCTGCCCACACACTACGTGGCAGTGTGCTGTCCGGCAGCATATCCAAAACCTCTCTGACTCCACGCACGACGTCTAGCGGCTCTTCTTACTGCAGATGGCTGTTCCACGTCGTACTGAATTCCGACGACCGAAGTGTACGTACAGTTATGTTATTGTAACTACTAATGTTTTGTCATGGCTCCATGAAATAAATTTCAATGCAGTCACATTTCTACTCCTCGGTGTTTCAGTTTTCATGAGTATTAGTGCACCGTAACACAGCTTGGAAGATTAAGCGCACGGTGGGGACTTACCATATTTAAGAATGTCTCACGTTTCGAAAACGGCGTAACTTGGACACACAGCTGTTTCACAAACAGGACTAAGTACCAAAACGATGTTTCCGACAGATGCCGGCCATAGTGGCCGAGCGGTTCTAGGTGCTACAGTCTGGAACTGCGTGACCGCTACTGTCGCAGGTTCGAATCCTGCCTCTGGCATGGATGTGTGTGATGTCCATAGGTTAGTTAAGTTTAAGTAGTTCTAATTTCTAGGGACTGATGACCTCATAAGTTGAGTCCCATAGCGCTCAGAGCCATTTGAACCATTTTTTCCCGACAGATAGTGGCAGGGAGGGGAGAGGTTGATTTTGGGAAGAGACCTAACAGCGAACTCATCCTTCTCATTTGATTAGGGAAGGTTGGGGAAGGAAGTCGGACGTGCGCTGTCAAAGGAGCCATACCTTCATGTTCCGGAAGCGATTTAAGGAAATCACGGAAAACCTAAATCAGGGTGGCCGGGCGTGGGATTGAACCGTCGTCCTCCCGGATGCGAGTCCATTGTGCTAACGACTGCGCCAACGCGCTCGGTGATGGCAGGAATAAGGTCTACTAATCTGTTATATTGGGGCCGGCCGGAGTGGCCGTGCGGTTCTGGGCGCTACAGTCTGGAGCCGAGCGACCGCTACGGTCGCAGGTTCGAATCCTGCCTCGGGCGTGGACATGTGTGAAGTCCTTAGGTTAGTTAGGTTTAATTAGTTCTAAGTTCTAGGCGACTGATGACCTCAGAAGTTAAGTCGCATACTGCTCAGAGCCATTTGAACCATTTGTTATTTTGGGTAGTGTATGTTTCTTATCTACTCGGATGTTGAAGCCACTAAGATTTAAAAAGTGGTATTCCATGTGTAAATAGGCGAAGAGGTGCATGGTCCAGTCACATTAATGTGACAAATGCTTGTGCTCGACGTCTACTTGCAATAACCACTCACAGACGGCAGGTGGGAGCACCGGTAGAGGACGGTGTGAAGCGTGTCGGTCCCGTGCGGAAAACAGTGTAGTTGTTATCGTACTGCGAAAACGTATCAATTTATCCGACGTCCAAAGAGACATTATCCTTAGCTTTCGGACCAAGGTCGGAAGCATTTGCGGAACGGCTAATTTTGAGGGCAGCATGGTATATCCTACTTCATAAAATGGCACTGTCTAAAACCGACGTCAAGGCAACTGCGGTGCACCTCAGGGGTGAACGACGGCTGAGGAAATGTTTACTGGTGAATAACGTGAAAATGTCGAGCAACTGATCGCCCAGATGAATCAAGGGGCCACCAACAGTGTTTCGTGATAGAACATTCACCAACTCATAACATATAAGCTTTCAGGGCCCTCGTCTTCATTAATTAAAACTTCCGGGCTCAATTGCCGTGGTCCATATAAAAAATCTCTTCTCCTTCTTGACGTTTCAATCCAAATATACAATTCACCATGGAGAAAGAGAGTAATGGACAACAAAATTTTTTGGATGTATTGATTATTAAACGGGCAGATGGAACTTTTGGACACGAGGTATACAGGAAAGACACACACACTGCATAAGAATTCGAATCATCACCCTGGGCAGAAGAGAGGAGTCACAAAAACTTTTGTGGACAGAGCTAATAACATCTGTGAGCCAATTTACTTGAAAGATGAATTAAGCCATTTGCGAACAGCTTTCGAGAGAAATGGGTGCACTGACAAGGAAATAGATGAGCACTCGACCCTAGAAGAAAAGTGTCCGAAAATACACTACAACAAGAGCCGTCGCTGGAAAAGTTTTTCTTCCATTTATTCATAACATCACGGATCGTATTGGTAAAGTTTTGGCCAAGTTTCAAGTAGAGACAATCTTTCGACCTATAGAGAAAATTAATGAAAGTTTAAGATCGGTGAAAGACGCACCACACCCCTTAGATACCCCAGGTGTGTATAAAATTCCTTGTAGCTGTGGCATGGTATATATTGGAACAACTAAAAGGAGTGTTAATACCCGCCTAACGGAACATAAAAGGAACTGTAGATTGGGACAGATTGACTAATCAGCTGTAGCGGAACACGTTTTCAAAGACGATGATCATGAACTATAATTTAGTGAGACAAACGTGATAACTATGACCTCACATTGTTATACTCGCATGTATAGAGAAACTATAGAGATATACAAGCACGAAAATAATTTTAATACAAAAGAAGTAGGATTAAAACTAGGCAAGATAAGGCGGTAGACTTTGTACCAATGAAGTGACATTCGATTACCTGTAGTCGAGAGAGATGGCACTATAGTTCAATTGTTTTATCTTTGCGGTTCGCGCATGCCCGCCCAGACACGGGAGATTACTGCGTTGTCAGCTGCACGCGCCAAGAGAAGCACGCCATAGTGTAGTATAGTTCGCAAACTTACGTTTATGGGGGAGCGCTTAGTTTATGAAGTAAAGCCACCATGGTCGCATTAACCCTTCCGCTGCTACAGAGATGTGCTCCCCGCATTCCACACTGTGAACGATTTTTTCATCACTTCACTGCTCGTCTGTGCAGACACATGGTGTTATGACTGCTTTCACACACTTATCATTCGATTTCACAAAACTATTTGGCCCTAAAATTTGATTTTTACACATCTTTTTGACTGATACCTGCCCCCCCCCCCCATAAATGACTTAATTTTGTTTGGATGTTCAACACAGTTATTGTGCAGCATTAAATGTAGTAAACCATTGCAGGAAATCTTGAAGAGTTTGCTGAGGTAAAAGTCAATAACGTATACCTTCCGTATGCTTGATTTTAGTTGCCACTAGAAATTTCAAAAAATTACATTCAAACGAATAAAATTCATGAAGTAGGACACTTCGATTTTGTTTTTAAATAAAGAAAATAGTAAGTACTGAATAAGGTTTGAACTCAGAACCTTTAGCTTAGTAACCAAACACTTTAACCTTTTTATTTTAGATTTCATTTTGTTGTATATTGTTCGTTTGATTTGTTCGTGGCGGCGTCCGATTACACCCGTTCAGGTTCTTTGTTGATCCGTTTACTCTTTCTCGTTTTGTTCTATATTGTTCGTTGGATTTGTTCATGGCGGACGTCCGATGACACTCGTTCAGGTTGTTCGTTGATCCATTTAATCAGTTTTTTTAATTACAGAAGGTAGTTAAACCCTCTGACCGAACACGCTGATCTACCGTGCCGGCAAGTAATTTATACAACTCAGTAGTCCTGGAGGACTTTAAAATATCACGAAAAATACCGGCAAACACTGTTGATATGACTATGAATTATTCACATTTCGTCGGAGTACCATAGGAAATAAACGATTACCGCTGTTCTTTATTGCGAAATAGCGTTTTGTGAGAATGATATAAACACCTTTCCTTGCTATCACCTGAATCAAGAGGCTTATTGCTTGTTTGGTAAAAAGAATGTTTTTCCAAACCTTCTATAAAAGAAATTATGCAGTCAAGACATTGGTTTTGTTCAATTACTTTATTTATGACTGAAGGTTTCTGAAACTGAAGACACTCGTCCGCGCTCTGCACTGCAGTCGAGCTCTGGCAACGTCGTTCTCTGTTTATTGGCTGACTGGGTTTTGTGACGTCAGATGTGCAGAACGAACCTAAACTCGGCCCGCGTCGTAAATGACGTGCACTTTAGCTAGAGATAGTTTTAAAGTCGAAGGCACGTGATGAGTGGTGGCGCAATCTAAGCGCTCTACATAAGCGAGACCACCACCCGCCTAGCAGCCAGCCACCAACTCAATTCAGAAGATGTTTCCCACAGTAGGCAACGAAACGTCAGGAAGGAGAAGAAGTTTTATATATGAACCACGGCAATTCAGCCCGGAAGTTTTTATTAATGACATTCACTAACTGTTATTACGTATATGGATCTGCACCAGGACCAAATTCATGCTGTGAATCGACAACAAATGCTACTGGATGTTCAATGAGTGGCAACACAAGGCCTTTTCAGATTAATTGCATTTTATACTCCATCAGACAGATGAGCGGTGGCGATTGCGACGTGAAACGTCTAAAAGTGAACACCTGTAACACGGCAGTAAAGTCGGCATGGCTCCACATCCATGTCGGTGCCTTCCAGAACCTCACTGACTCCCTTCTTACACGACTCACAGCGGTCCACAGCGCAAAAGGTAGACAGTCAGGGGTTTGACAAGTCATCTCATTATTGTGGCAGAAGAGTGTACGCGTATGTCACGGTTCGATAATGCTGTATGAGATAAACCACTGGATTCCCTAATAGCAGCAAGAAACCAAGGAGCTACCATCCGGAGCGACCTGAAACTAAATGGCCACATGCAGCTGATAACAAGAAACGTAGCTGGCAGATAGAGATTCACTGGAAGAATTTTGTGAAAATGAAAGGCGCAAATGAAGCAATTGGCTTCAAAATAATCGTAAGGCTGGCTCCTGAGTATTTTATGACAGTCTGGGATGCTTATTAGGTTGGATGAGAAAAAGAGATGACGTTGAGTCAAGGAGGAGGGAGGGGGGAATGAAACATTTCGTTACGGAATCATTCAGTAGGCCCGAGAAGACAGTGGAGCTCACCACGCTCAGCAAGGGATGTAAACTACGAAAATTCTGAGAGTGTACCTTTTTCCCTCTGGTGGCTATTAAATACCTAGGACCATAGGAAACATTATAGTCCATACTAAGGTTCCTCGATAGTCGATTTGTCCCACACAACATCCACCTATGGAACAGAAAGGGGGTCATGAGGCTTGCGGACTATTGATGCAGACTTAGGTGATATTATTTCTTTGTGAAAAGATGCCTCTGTAGCGAAATTTTCGCGATAATAGATAGGTAATTTTTTGAAATTGGAGTTTGATGACGGGCGGTACGACGCTATCTCTTCACTACTTAAGGTGTGAACAGAGTTGATCACTACTGATCTCTGCCGGCCGCGGTGGCCTCGCGGTTCTAGGCGCGCAGTCCGGAACTGTGCTATTGCTACGGTCGCAGGTTCGAATCCTGCCTCGGGCATGGATGTGTGTGTCCTTAGATTAGTTAGGTTTAAGTAGTTCTAAGCAGTTGTGTCCCATAGTGCTCAGAGCCATTTGAACCATTTTTGAACTACTGATCTTTATACTGGAAACAGTGCACACCACTCATTACTGCTGTCTCTAGATTCTCGTGTCTCTGCGTTTGTGATCGTGCTTGAAAGATGAGACTCAGTAACAAAAGAAAGGTCGTTATCATTTTCGTTTATGGTGAACGTCGTCGAAATTTCAGAAACATGTTCTAATCATAGGCTAGTAACACGAAAAACAATAGAAAGTATAGAAAGTATTTGAGAAATTCTTAAGCTAAGTAAGATTTTAAAGGCCCTCATGCCAGTTTACAAGATACTGTGACAGTAGTTACAATAAGCCAAACGACGACTCGCTACGTTACGATGAGAGCTACAGAAGGATGAGTTTCAGATACAGATAATGTTTGGTAGATATGTGTTGATATACGTGTAAGAGCGACGGACCAGTTTTGAACAAGAAATCGCTTACTCACGACGCTGCGTTTACCAGTAGTCGGCCCATAAATTTAATTGATATGCTTTAATACCTGATGCAGGAACTTCGCCAGCTTAAAGTGGAATTCCGATTAATGTCTGGTGTTTAAACATCGTTGTCTACATAAGTGCCCTATGGTTTGTTGAGGAGACTGTAACCTGAGTCATTTACATTAATTTCCCTTCAATTTTCCGAGCGCTCTTAAAAAATTATCCCAATCACACGTCAGAATATGTGATTTCAGCATGTAAATAATCTTGCAAAATCTGTTTAAGTGATTGAATTAAAAGATCCGGAAACAAGAGATAGTACATTGTGCTGTTTTTCATGGCTTTAATTCTGATCTCACAGTATTTGATTGTTCCCCGTGCGGAAATCTGAAGAAGAGAAAACAGTGTACGAGAGCAGCGTCATCTCCATGTGACATGAAGAGAAAGTGGAAACCTGTAGCTACATTTAGGCAGGAAAGAGTCCTTCTATTCGTTTTCTTTGGAGCTCATGTTCACGTGAGTGCTTATCAGCTGGTGGAGATCATATTAACCAGTTTATTAACTTTAAAACATTAATTTTGTCTGAAAAATATTTTGCAAGTTTACTTACATTATTCTTTACTCTCAGTTTTCATTTTTCTGCTGTTTGTGTCTTGCACTACTTTATTCCTGACACCATTCATAAGATAATGCTTTGTATGCGGTTGTACCGTAATACAAAAACGTCCAGGGATTACGTGTTCTTCCTTTGCGAAGAAGCCGGCCAGTGTGGCCGAGCGGTTCTATGCGCTTTAGTCTGGAACCACGCGACCGCTACGGTCGCAGGTTCGAATCCTGCCACGGGCATGGAACTGTGTAATGTCCTTAGGTTAGTTAGGTTTAAGTAGTTCTAAGTTCTAGGGGGACTGGTGACCTCAGATGTTAAGTCCCATAGTGCTCAGAGCCATTTGAACCTTTTTTTTGCGAAGAAACTAAAGAGTTAACTGCATTAATTAAAATGATCCACAACAGTGTATTTGTTAAAACAGAACCTGTAATTAATTATAAAATGAAACCTCGTCATTTACTTTATCAAATGTAATTAAAAATTCAGTTTGAGAGAATGCAAAGCGTATATCCCACTGTGATAATAAATTTTCCACTTGTTTGCCAAGTAGCATTGCGTAATATTAAAAGCACTAATTTCACAACGTTGCATAACAGCGATCGGTGGCCATCACAAAAGTGATATCGTTTGATGCAAAACATATAAAATTTTAAAAAAAGACGTAACACAATATACTCATTTAGACGATGTCACTTTTAGTTATGAAATTTATATACATGAAGTTTCCTAATATTACTATGAGACGAGAACAAATATCGTTTTTTGTAGTCTGTCGCTGGATGATAAAAATGTGTTTCATCTGGAACAATACCTTAACTGAAGCTCTTAACGCAAATGCCGTATCGTATTTCAGTGTAACATTTTGGTACGATAAATGTAGTGTGCGTTTGGGCAGAGGGCCGTGGGATTCAATCAGCTGCAGGTCTCACAGCAAACAGAGTTTAGAGTTTTGTCGGGCAGGAAATGTGTGATGCTTCTACACACATCACTTCCCCATCTGAATCAAATTCGTGAAGATGAGGCACCTAACGAATTCAATACGTGCGGTGTGTTGCTGTACAGTTATTAACAAATTCGCCCATATTGCAAGGCTTTTCAAATCAGAAACAAGGTGGACGAGGAGCCGGCATTCTGAACGGTAACTACGTTCCCTTTCAGTGTGTTCTCGCCACGATGCTAGCTGGCTCCCTCCACCATCCAACACTAATGAGGTACGAAACCTGGGAATGCATTACGCCGTAACCTGTATGTCACAAGCTCGTAACGTGTACAGTGTCTTCGCAACCATTACTGGACATAAAATTTTTCAGGAAAAAGCTAAGGCTACAAATATTTCTTACCAGAAACCCTTTGAGTCATCAATAGAACTTCTACGTGCGACGAGGTGATATTTGTGATTCGTATTAGCATATATGATTTAAAATAGTGCACGTTGTAAAGTAGGCCTTTCGATGTAGAATATTCGTTCTCGTGCACCAGTAAAGTTTCTTGGCATAGGAGAAATCTCCGGGTATCGTTTATAACATGCTCACCATCGTGAATATTTTTACTATAACCACTACAGCAGAGAACTACTAAAGTGGTGTAATATACACTACTACTTAGAGGAAGAACGTATTAGTGGATACCAGAATGAATTCACTCTGCTTTGGAGCGTGCATTGATTTGAAACTTCGGGGCGTAATAAAGCTGTGTGCCAGAGTGGAAGTCGAACCTGTGACTTTTCTCTTTTACGGGCAAGTGCTCGTCCGACTGACGTATCCAATAAGGAAATGGAATAGTTTTAAACTTCCAGTAAGTGGAGGCCTTTCTTGCGTACCAGCTGCATTACGTTTGAAAAGGCTCGCCAGTTTCGCGTAGTAAATGTATGTACAATATTGGTGTGGATATAAATAGGCTACTCTTCTCTCTGAATAGAGACATTCGTTTTCCTGACTCATTTTGTCACGTCGTGTTGCCACTGGCTCCTGAGATCACTGTGTCCCAGGGGGAGAAGGGACGCCCAAGCCACTGAGGAGGAGTGCAGAGCCGACTCCGATATCTCGCGTGGTTGGTCGTAATAGGGCGAGGTTCCTGGGTGGGGGGAAGGGGCCGGGGATGGGAGAAAGTAAGGCTGGTGCGCCTATCCATCACGGCTGCGAGCGATGGCATTATGAGTGCTGATGGATGAGAGAGAGCCGGCAAGAAAAGTTGCAGACACGACCGCCTGAGTGATGCACCGTCTGGGCGCGCTCCTAAAAGGGCGACACGTCTTTGCAGACAGACCTCCCTCCACTGAGTGTGCGCCTTTTACACACTGGAACGTTCCTACTCTCAGAACGTGTATTGCGTATCAACAAAATTCCAGCCTGAGAGAACTCTCCCATTTAAATAATAATTTCAGCCCAGGGAGTCTACAATCTGTGAAAAAGTAATTTGGTATTGTCAGTATACTCCTCGGTACCTGATGATGTGCCCACCATCATCTGCTATCACGTCATCGTGAAGGATAGTTCTGCCTTTAATTGTAAAAGGTGCTGCTACCTCACCTTCAAGGGGAGTTTTGTCTTTCATTGTAACAACTACATGAAAAGTATATATCGTAATTCGTCCTAC
Source organism: Schistocerca gregaria (assembly GCF_023897955.1). Lineage (NCBI taxonomy): Eukaryota > Metazoa > Arthropoda > Insecta > Orthoptera > Acrididae > Schistocerca > Schistocerca gregaria. Next base: position 532,343,507 of record NC_064923.1, read on the forward strand.
TGATAACTAAATGACCATGTGGGTACTTTACCTCTTTTATACATAATCCAGTCACATTAATATGTCAACCATATATTTCGGCGTCAGCTCTGTGGTTAGCATACTGGACTCGCATTCGCGGAGGAAGATGGTTCGAAGCCGCGTCAAGGCTACTCTGACTGCGGTTTCCTGAGATTTCCCTAAATCGCTTAAATCAAATGCCACAACGGTTTGTTCTTAAAGTCACGGTCACTTTCATCCCCCCTACTACCATAATCTGAGTGAGTTCCGTATTTCTAGATTTCCGGAAAGCTTTTGACACAGTTTCTCACAAGAAACTTCTAATAAAGCTGCGGGCCTGTGGGGTATCGTCTCGGTTGTGCGACTGGATTCGTGATTTCCTGTCAGTAAGGTCGCAGTTCGTAGTAACAGACAGCAAATCATCGAGTAAAACTGAAGTGATATAAGGTGTTCCTGATCTATGTAAATGACCTCGGTGACAATCTGAGCAGTTCTCTCATGTTTTTCGCAGATGATGCTGTAATTTACCGTCTAGGAAGGTCATCCGAAGACCAGTATCAGTTGCAAAGCGATTTGGAAATGATTGCTGTATGGTGTGGCAGCTGGCAGTTGACGCTAAATAACGAAAAGTGTGAGGTGATACACGTGAGTTTCAAAAGAAATTTGTTGGAATTAGATTACTCGATAAATAGTACAATTCTCAAGGCTGTCAATTCAACTAAGTCCCTGGGTGTTAAAATCACGAACAGCTTCAGTTGGAAAGACCACATAGATAATATTGTGGGGAAGGCGAGCCAAAGGTTGCGTTTCATTGGCAGGACACTTAGAAGATGCAACAAGTTTACTAAAGAGACAGCTTACACTACACTCGTTCGTCCTCTGTTAGAATATTGCTGCGCGGTGTGGGATCCTTACCAGGCGGGACTGACGGAGGACATTGAAAGGGTGCAAAAAGGGCAGCTCGTTTTGTATTATCACGTAATAGGGGAGAGAGTGTGGCAGATATGATACGCGAGTTGGGATCTAAGTCATTAAAGCAAAGACGTTTTTCGTCGCGGCGAGATCTATTTACGAAATTTCAGTCACCAACTTTCTGTTCCGAAAGTGATAATATTTTGTTGAGCCCAACTTACATAGGTAGGAATGATCATCATAATGAAATAAGAGAAATGAGATCTCGAAGAGAAAGGTTTAGGTGTTCGTTTTTCCCTCGCGCTGTTCGGGAGTGGAATGGTAGGGAGATGATTGTGGTTCGATGAATCCTCTGCCAAGCACTTAAATGCGAATTGCAAAGTAATTATGTAGAAGTAGATGATTCTATTCTCTGTTTCTAATGATTTCATTGTCGACGGGACGTTAGACACTAATCTCCTCTTCCTTCTATATTCGACTTCAACGTGCAATACCTACTTACAGACAGATGGTGGCACCACTAGCAATGGACCGTATGTAAAGCTTGTTGGGGGAGGAGGGGGGGGGACGCAAAAAACAGTGCAGTCGTAATTGCAATGCCGATACGAAGCGATTTATTCGACGTGCAGAAGGGCATCCTCATGGAATTTCGGGCCAAGGGTGTAAGCATTTACGAAACAACTAATTTTGTAAACTGTTCGCGTCTCGCCCTGGTTAAAGGAAAACTGGCGCTTTGCAAAAACGCTGCCGAAGCTACTGTGGTGCGCCACGAGCCACAGATTATAGGGTTGAACGACGGATGCGACGATTTGTGAGGGCGAACACACGTGCAACTATTCAGCAACCGACTGTCTACGTGAACGAAGGGGCACCAACATCATTTCTTCAACGACAGATCAGGAAACATTCCTGCGTATTGACCTTGGTAGACGCCTGGCTCATGTACCCGTGCTGACCGCTGTTCATCGGCGACGAAGGCTGAAATTTGCGTGCAAACACCGAACCGAACATTAACTCAGTGGCGACAGGTGGCATTTTCAGATGAATCTCGTTTTGTGCTCTATGGGCATGGAAGTCAGAGAGCAAACCCCCTCCACGTGTTCTGGAAGGCATAGCAGATCAACACACGTGTGCACCTGTTCTTATGGACTATCTCTATCCCTAGATAGAGCTTGTTTCTTCTCTGCAAGATGACACCTAACAGCAGGACAATGCAATCAGTTACCACAGCTCGCAGTGTACGTGCGTGTTTCGAAGAGCACGAAGACGAATTTACCCTAGTCTCCTGGCCAACAAACTTCACGCATTTAAACCAAATAGAGAATCTGTGGGACCACCGCGATTGGGCTGCCTGTGCCATTGAACCGAGAAACCTGGCACATCTGATCATGGTATTGTCGTAGGAATGGTTCCACATCCCTGTCAGTACCTACTAGAACCTCACTGACCCTCATCCTGGGCGTCTTACAGCGTCCACGCTGCAGAAGGTGGTTATTGTGGCTTTTGACTACTGGTCTCATTAGCGTGACTGGAGAATATATATAGGTATATCTTATTTGTGGTGGTTCACTTTCTGGTCGGTTTTTGTAATTCATCTTTTGCTGTAATTCATTAGGTGTAAAATAAACAGTACCTTTACTTTCATGAATTATTTCTATGTTCTTTTGTATAAACATTTTGCGTACGATAAAGTTTACTATTTACTAGTTTCAATCTGTGCAAATGGAAGCACTCGCACGTCACCCGTCGGTCTCCTTGACTTCTTCGATGGCCCAGCGTGGGCCCTTGCATTAGTAAGTTCTCTTAGTTTTCGCACGTCTTGCCATACTGGGTGTATCAGTGGCATTTTACTTTTAATCTTAAAGCTGGGCACAAAGTCGATGGCTTTGTACGTCATAACAGACGATTCCTTTTTTAACCATGGTATCGTATTTTTCTGTATTTCTGCAACTGTCGGTGACATAGCTTCATTTATAAAGTCTCTATGTACTGTTTGGTTTGTTATTTACATGTACGGAAAAGTTTCCAATTCTCTTTAATACTGCATCTATTTTTCTCGTTGTAATACACTCTTGGCCATTAAACTTGCTACAGCACGACGATGACGTGCTACAGGCGCGAAATTTAACCGACAGTAAGAAGATGCTGTGGTATTGAAATGATTAGCTTTTCAGAGCGTTCACACAAGTTTGGCGACACCTACAACGTGCTCACACGAGGAAAGTTTCCAACCGATTTTGCCTGGTCAAACGCTGTTGTGATGCCTCGTGTAAGGAGGAGAAATGCGTACCATCACGATTGCGGTTTATCGTATCGCGACATTGCTGCTCGCGGTTGTCGAGATCCAATGACTGTTAGCAGAATATGGAATAGGTGGGTTCAGCAGGGTAATACGGAACGCCGTGCTGGATCCCAGCGGCCTCGTATCAGTAGCAGTAGAGATGACAGGCATCTTATCCGCATGGCTGTAACGGATCGTGTATCCCCGTCTCGATCCCTGAGTCAACACATGGGGACGTTTGCGAGACAATAACCATCAGTACGAACAGTTCGACGACGTTTGTGGCGGCATGGTCTATCAGGTCGGAGACCATGGCCACGGCTACCCTTGACGCTGCATCACAGACAGGAGCGCCTGCGATGGTGTACTCAACAACTAACCTGGGTACACGAATGACAAAACGTATTATTTTTGGATGAATCCAGGTTCTGTTTACAGCATCGTGATGGTCGCATCCATGTTTGGCGACATCGCGGTGAACACACATTGGAAGGGCGTATTCGTCATTGCCATACGTATCTCCCGGCGTTATGGTATGGGGTGCCTTTGGTTACACGTTACGGTCACCTCTTGAACACATTGATGGTACTTTGAACACTTTTCGTTACATTTTAGATGTGTTACGACCCGTGGCTCTACCTTCATTCCATCCCTGCGAAACCCTACATTTCAGCAAGATAATCCACGACCGCATGTTACAGGTCCTGTACGAGCCTTTCTGGACAGAGGAAATGTTCGACTGCTGCGCTGGCCAGCACATTCTTCAGATATCTCACCAACTGAAAACGTTTGGTCAATGGTGGCCGAGCAACTGGCTCGTCACACTACGCCAGCCACTACTCTTGAAGAACTGTGATACCGTGTAGAAGCTGCATGGGCAGCTGTACCTGTACACGCCATCCAAGCTCTGTTTGACTCAATGAGCAGGCGTATCAAGTCCGTTATTATGGCCAGATGTGGTTGTTCTGGGTACTGATTTCTCAGGATCTATGCACGTAAAATTCGTGAAAATTTAATCACATGTCAGTTCTAGTATATTTGTCCAATGAATACCCGTTTATCATCTGAATTTCTTCTTGGTGTAGCAATTTTAATGGCCATTAGTGTACCTGCTGTACTGCCACATGTAACGGGCACTTGATTGATATTTTACTTTTGTAAGTAGCCGTTTTCCTTCTTTATTATTCGCACCTTGCGAGAGTAAGGTACTTTGTTATTAATTTTAGCGTTGCACTGAAATTCGACGATTTTTATGCAACTTGACAGCTACCTAGGAGCTGTATTTTACATACGGAATGTTGCCAGTTAATTACATAAGACAGCTTCCCTACATTGATTTTATCTTCATTCCCTTGTTATTTGTATGGTTTTAAAATTGCTTAGGTACAGTCTTGATAAGATTTTTGAATTACTCCGGCAGGTTCAGAGCCTACCTTCCTCTCGATGATGTTTTTAACAGAAAACTGTTCAAGTCATGTTTAGGATTGATATTTCTTAAACGCAACAATTTACTACCTAAAAAACACTAGTGATCATGTTTTAATTGTAAAATATAAATTACGGTATAGACAGTAGAAGATTTTTATATTAAAAAAAATTTATTCAATAACTTGTGTTTCCGTTACAGCACCGAATGCCCCATATTTCCATGTAATACAGCACCTGAGTGTCCAAGAAGTACGCTACTTCTTTAAGGAGAACACAACCATTTCGTTAATCTAGTTCAGTACTTAGTGAGTGTAAACACGTATTCTTCGTCCAGTTTCACTGCTCGGACAGTTAGCAACAAGTTTAGAAGCAGCGTGGTCAAAACAAGAGAAAGTCACATTCTCCGTCTGTGTGGTTGTCAGTGCTAACAGACATGCAGCACTGCCTGAAATAACGGCAGAAATAAATATGGGTCGTACGACGAAAGTATCTGTTAGGACAGTGCGGCGAAATTTGGCGTTAATGGGCTATGTCAGCAGACTATCGTTGCGATTGCCTTTGCTCACGGCATGACGTCAACTGCTGCCCTTTATCTGGATCGTAGCCATATCGGTCGGACCCTAGACGACTAGAAAACCGTGGCCTGATCGCATGAGAGACGATTTCAGTTGGTAAGAGCTGGTGGTAGTGTTCGAGTGTGCAACAGTCCTGACGAAGCCATGGACCCAATTTGACAACAAAGCACTGTGTAAGCTGGTGGTGTGTTCTTGATGGTGTGCGCTGAGTTTACATGGAATGGACTGGGTCCTCTTATCCATCTGAACCGATCATTGAATGGAAATATTGATCAACAATATCAGAAGTTGAGTCCGCCTTGATGCAAAATACCTTGTTATATGTTTAATTTCTTTATTTTTCCAAACTAGTTTCGGCGACAAATATCACCATCATCAGTGGGCTTTTTTTAATCTAGAACATGCAGAGAATAGCATGGTTACACAAACAGAGTGGCACATTATTACATTTTTACTGATCGTTTTTTGAAATATACTTTTTTATACTACCTTATTTATTGCAAGTTACATAATGTTTTTGAGCATTATTTTGCTGTTTGCAACATATTTACTCCGTGCTTATGTCACCGTTTTTATTCACGAACATCATGTCATCTGCAAACTGTATGAGCGGCTGTTAGTAAACAAATACTGAAGGTGAAGTGTGTATGTCAGCAATATACTCTTGGGATTGCAGCAGCGTTGTGGAATGCAGTGTAATGAAACTGTTACTTAGCTATTTGTGTACTTACGTTCGTTGGATGGTGTGGAGAAGCTTTTATATACACAAAACAAAACTTTCGCACTTTGTTTTGGCTCGCGGGTATTACGCCATCTTGCCGTTCGCGCGTGTCCCGAGAGGTGTATCGCATATGGCGAGAGAGGCTATGAAAACTGTAACGCGAATTACGACGACTCCTGTTCTTTATTTATGTCTGTGTGTGTGATAGGGAAGTGGTTCTATTGCGTGTGTCTGCTTGTCTGTTCTGAGTCCTTGGCCTACTTGGGAACAATTGCAGCCTTACATAGACTTCAAGTTTCCAAACAAAGATGGAATTTTTGTGGACGACAATGTGCCACGTCATTGGGCCAATGCTGTTTGTATTTGGTTTGAAGAACATTTTGGACAATTCGAACGAAAGTTGTGCTCACTCAGATCGCCGACATAAGTCCCATCTAACATTAAATGGGTATAATAGAGAGGTCAGTCAATGCACAAACTCCCCTGCAGGCAACTCTTCCACAAATATGCGAGGTATTTAGGCAGCATAACTCATTACTTCTCCAGATGATTCCATGTAACGTAGAGTTGCTGCTCTACACGGGCAAAAGGAGGTACGACATGGTATTAGCAGGTATTACAAGACTTTTATCATCTCATTGTACAATTATTAACTACATTTTAGATATTAATTACTAATCTCAGCAGACAGTATCTATGATTTCTAGTTGTGATCTTGATTCGGCTCCTTTTTTTCCGTGTAGTCGACAATCGTCTCTAAAACTGTTGTCGAAAGTATCAGTGCTTAGGTTTATGTGAAATACTGGTATGAATGTTTGTTGATTTTACTTTGCAGTTCCAATGAGTCATTGTTATGCGCCATAGACAACCTGAGGAGACACCCTAGAAAGTGATAGTATTCGAAGCCCGACCTGTTACCACTGACAGTGAAGTTTTATACCAGTCTTTACGACTCTGAGCGCTCTGGGAACAACGAGCGCTAGCTGTCTATGTAAAAGACACATTTCTACAGTCAATTACCTTCCGATTTTTACAATTCAGAGGTGTTACTGAGTTCAGCTCAATTACATATCCAAACACCCTTGGTGGACTATTTTTCGTGACCGCAAGAAGAATAAGAGAAGTTACCTGCATTTCAAGACCGAAAATCAACAATAGGAGTAGCTGATTCGGGGCATCACTCTTCCATATTGCCACATCATTCGAACGTAAATAACTACAAGCCATAGAAAATTTGTCAGCAGTTATCTTACGCATAACTGTATTCGTCTTTCCACATTTGTCATTCCGTTTTAGAGCTATAAAACCATCCTTGAATAACTGCTTATTGTGGTATGTGTTACGTCTCTATCCAAGAACGAAGAAAGCTTGACATATGCATGCCTATTCCTCGAAACTTTATTACCTCACTTCATTCAAACCTGAGTCTTCTTAACGATCCTCTTAAGCTCCAGCGTCAGGTGTACAGCTGCTCACAGCTACTGTGGCAATTGCTAAAAGCAAGTGTGGTGATCACGTTTAACGCATTTTTTCATGTTTTCTGACCAATGTAGGCTTTACTCCACTGGCAAGGTATTCCGTGGATTCCAGCCAACTGCAAACCTATTTCATTCATTACCAAACCGACAAAATCAAAAACCTCAGTAGGTTTTCAGAAGAGTACTTTAATATAATGTTTGGAAAAAAATCCTGGACTTGAACCACTCCTTCTCCTGTTGATCTTGTGGGTGGTCCCGTTCATTCCTCCTTAAGGCCCTGAGGATCTAATGTGGAAGATATCCATTAGCTTTGAGTACAGATTGTAGGTGTTCCCAGTCCTTGGCAAAGGTGTCTCTAACGGACACAACATGTACCAGGTGCCCTAATGTTCGAACGACGCACAGACTGCCTGATGGGTGTTGGCAGCCACATGGCTCCAAATACAGATCTGCATGTATGGACTTAAGATACACGAAATGCCCCAGTGATTCATCAACTATCTGAATAACCAAAGCGTACACGTAGACAGCCACCCTTCTCCGTTTCCCTCTTTTTATCATGAACATGTTGTGCTTGTCAGTACGTTTCCTGATATATGAATGGGGGAATAATCTGAAATATTTAGCTAAGGGGGAGACTATCATGAGAACTATTCTATAACGGGCCACATGTCTAACCGTCATTTATCTTGGATGCCTTGAATGCTGATTAGTGCTGATTCTTCTCCTTTCCACCCAGAGCACCGAAGACTTTATATCCTAACATTTTCTCATTCGCTTTAGACGACACTGTTTCTAGACTGACATCTGACTTTTTAAATACCTTCAGCTGAGGTATCATATTTAGAGTGTTTGGTATCTCCGACGGGAGGAGGCGTCTTTGGATGAGTATTAATAAACACGTCTCCATTGTCGAATCAACTCCTATTTGACAATATAATGCTAAATACATTTATCTCCAGAAGAATTATCTGTTCCTTCACTACTACGCCATTTCTCATAATCCTCTAAAAACAAACTCTTTTCGTCAGTTCACTTGACATGTATTATCACCAAATTTTCCACCCCCTACTCACTGTAATATTTCCCCCAACCTTTAAAGCTATAACTGGGCGTCGCCCGAGGCGATCGCCTTCATTAGACACAAAATGCACCAATGTCAATATCGGGCAAACCATCAACTCTCTCAAGCAATCTTTAGTGTACCCATTTATCACAGATATCGATTCAGAGGTGCTTTCATTGTTCGGTCGGCATGTTGCCAAGCCGAGAGGCAGCTGTTTTTACTATATACGACATCACCGACGAATCAAGATCCGTGGAGATGTGTTCCGTGGAGATATATTCCGGCTATGCAAATAATTTAACGCACTTTCTTTATTGCCATATATTTTTCGCTTCTTTTATCTGTGGAACATCTTCAGTCGTCTGTAATACATGTTTCTTTTTATACACATAATAAATATATTATGTGGTAGTTACAGTACGTTACGGTGTTACATTCTCGTCACGAGGAGTGGCCGTGCCGTGAGAGGTGCCATGCGACGAATCGGGTGGCCACTAAAGCCGTAGGTTCGAGTCTTCTCTCGGGAATGGTTTTGTGTGTGTTGTCTTTAGCGTATGTTAGTTTAAGTAGTGTGTAAGTCTAGGGACCAATGACCTCAGCAGTTTGGTCCCATAGGAATTCACACACACATTTTTTTGTGTTACATTTTGTCACTTTTTCTTGTTTTACAGGTTACAATCAGATTTGTAGCGCAAATTTCCTACTGTGAAATCATCGTTCCGTGTTACTTGTGATTTCAAACGCTGTTAGCCCATGTGTTTGTTCCTGGAGATGTCTCCATACTTCTATTGTCAGATTTCCGGCGTTCTTTCCCCACATTTCTTCCGATACATCGCATATATCATTTGTACTTTACATTTGGTGCTGAACATGTTTATGTTTACGCTTTGTAGTGTTGTCAAGTGCAGAATGGTGACTAATGAACACATCTCAATGCTCATACACATGGTCTTACAGAGTTGGAAATCTGAAGTAACACCGGACGATAATTTCTCATCACAAAATTTGTACCACAAAAGTTGATTCTAACCTGAAAAACAAGAGAACAACATGACAAAATGTAAAACTGTAACATACTGCATTTATTGTGTGTGAGGAAAGAAACATGTACTATAGGCCACTAAAAGTGCTTCACAAATAAAAGAAGCGAAACGCGTGTGGCAGAAAATAAACTGCCTTCAGTTATTTGTATACACGGAACACACCTCCACAAATTTTGAAGCAACCAAGAAACGATGGAAAACAGAAAAAAGGACGAATCAAGATGATTACCTTATAGAATTATACTAGCTTGATTCTTATACCTGAAATATTTGGAAACCTATATATTTTTGAGTAATCAAAATTGTGTGTGGATGTATTAAACTTGTTGTCGTCATCCCACTACGAAACTCTAATTAAACAATAATTAGTCCCATAATTATTAGTAAGGAGATATAGATCTCAATCCACTTCCTCACATCTGAAGATCTGCGTACATCGACGCAACCTTTCCATTAGGATCAGCGTATAGACAGGTTCACATTCTCCGAGCTTATTGGTACACTGAGTGCAATCATTTCAGAAGGAGGCTTGCAATTAGAATTCATAGTGGCTGTCGTGTTGCTGAGGACGTGAGGGACACAAAAGTTCGTCTATTAGTTGCACAATACTGCTCTTTTTTCTAAGCTGGCGACTGCAAGACCGAGCTAATACTGGACAGTGACTATAATGTTTGACGTGTTGGTCAAAAGACAGTCGAGCATCTGTAAAGATATTCTACAAATGTGTGTGGGAAAAAAGAGTTCAATCTTAAAGTGATGTCAGTTTTACTTGAACATTTCTCGATGCGGAGGTAACTTCGAAGTCGTTTTAACAGCTCTTAAATGGATGGGTGTTATAAGTTGTATTGAAAACAATGGCAATTGAAAAATTCGATAACACGCAGTTATTAATGTACAGTAATGATATTCATTTAACAACAGCCGTGTCAGATATAGAAACTTTTTTAGCTCCATAAAATAAATTAATTTCTCTGACTACAGCCTGCGTGCAGCCCAGTGGTTCTAGGCGCTTCAGTCTGGAACAGCGCGACCACTACGGTCGCAGGTTCGAATCCTGCCTCGGACATGGATGTGTGTGATGTCCTTAGGTGAGTTAGGTTTAAGTAGTTCTAAGTTCTAGGGGACTTATGATCTCAGATGTTAAGTCCCATAGTACTCAGAGTCATTTGTACCATTTTTCTCCGACTACAGAAATTTCGCGTCTTCTTTCACTTTTGCATCCAAGCAGCTCCACTTTCGGAAGTAATTCGGTTCTTGTGTCTCCAATTATTTCAGATATATATTTTTGTTCTCTGATAGGCTTCAGTAACACTGACAAAATTCGCAAATGGTACCTAGTCTATGGAGAAAACTAAACCAACTGCAGAGTACTGACATTTTACTGACGAGAAATTAGCGTGCCTTACGTTGGAGCCCCCTCTCCTCTTTCCCTCTCCACACTCAGGGGTGGTGATATCACATATCGGTCTAGTTATAACAAACACGTATGTAATCCGTACATTATTCACATAATGAGTGTAATTTCTGAAGTAATGTTAAATTGACTGTTCGCAACATATGCCCTCGAAAAGCTTACTGTAGTTCATTATTCAGTCGCTTAGGTGTTCCAGTGTTTGTAAATGTATACCCCAATACTTTCGGGTGGTGGCCGGCAGTGTGTGTGCGGAGGTCGCGCCTGCTGCCGGCGACACTTGGGATTCGCCCCACGGCCCACGGTCCGCGGCTCGGCGTCCAGGCACCATCAGTATTCGACGCGCGCCGGAATCTGTTCGTGATGGCGCTCGTCCACCACCCTGGAAACCACGCACCATCTGATATCCATCGGAGAATAACACCTCTGCCAGATCCGTCTCCGCTGCCTCTCTGGAATCCTTCCCCATTTCTGTTCCAACATTCTGCGCTTGTATTTTTCATTCCCTCATGTTTCTTTCCGTTTGCTAACTGAATACTACTGTCCAACACCACTTCTCTTAGGAGAGACAAGGTGAACTTCTGTTGTGCATGGTTATCTCACTATCTATTCGGTTATTATTTTGTTATTATATAACTTACAGTGAAACAAAAATGTGAATCGGGTAACAACATAGGACACAAACCTATGAAAATGCTAACAGTGTATTTGTAAAACTATAGCAAGAGATTATTTAAAGACTTTCAGCATTTCGCGGACCTGTCAGCAACTGTATAAATATTAAATTCAAAATTAACAGCCTCAGTTGCGGAGTTACCTAGATTTACCTAGGTTTCAATTGGGATAACCCAACCTTCTTCAGAATTACACTTACTAACGTTTGTCCATAATGGACATTGTCAAACTAAAATGGACAAACGTTAGTAAGTGTAATTCTGAAGAAGGTTTGGATTATCCCAATTGAAACGTAGGTAAATCTACGTAACTCCGCAACTGAGGCTGTTAATTTTGAATTTATTATTTAAAGACGTTTTCCCACCACTCCTCTACAGTATAGATCTTAACCGTGAAATACCTTCTGAAGTAGAGACGTCAAAAATGCCATAGTATGCGGTACTTTTATATCGACAGCAACACATTTTCACACAACACTTTTCAGTTAATACTTTTATTCACATCAGTACTTTATAGAAGTTATCGGGTCGAATGAACCTACTAACGATTTATTATAAGAGGATTACTGGGAGCCGGCCGGGATGGCCTAGTGGTTCTAGGCGCTACAGTCGGGAACCTTGCTATCACTACAGTTTCAAGCTCTAATCCTGCCTCGGCATGGATGTGTGTGATGTCCTTAGGTTAGTGAAATTTAAGTAGTTCTAAGTTCTATGGGACTGCTGACCTCAGAAGTTGAGTCCCGTAGTGCCCAGAGCCATTCGAACCATTTGATTATGGGGAAAAGGATGAAAGAAATGAAGAAGGAAGCATATGCTCGTTTTATCGACTGGGAAAAGATATTAGATAGAGTCAATAATTGCGTGCTCTCCGTTGTTTGTAATACCAATTTCCTTTTGACTGTTTGCTCAAAGTCATCGCTTTATCTTTTTAAAGTTGCAGTATATTTTTGAGAATTTTAGGAGATGGAGTAGACTTGAAGAACAGAAGGTCACACACCTCAAAAAGTTACGGTAACAGTGGGTAGAAAGAAGTGATGTGCATTGGAAGGTATATAAGGTATTGTTGCTCACTGTCGCAGGTGTTCGCTGTATGGGGAGCAGAACTGATAGGTGAGGCCGCAGAGGACGAAAAAAATAATTTGGAAAGAAGGTATGAAGACTATAACATATGCTGACGATCAAGCAGCACTGGTGGAATTGAGAAGAGGAGCTACAGCAGATGTTGAAAAGTATTGCAGAAACGGGCGAGGACTATGGAATGAAGATAAATATAGGAATAACAAAACCGATAAAAATAATCAAGAAGGAAGCGCCAATTAACACATACTTTAAGAAAAGACAAAACAAGTAAAATCCTTTCTGTATATCTATAGGTATATGACAATCGTGCAGTGAACACTGATATGCGTGGGCGCACCCTTTCACTATCGAGCAGTGCATGGGAAATACGAGATGCTCTGCTTGCCGAAAGAGCGTTGGTTCTTTTTTAATTTATTACGATAATAATTTCTCCATATGTAAGTTCGTGTCAATAAAATGTTTTCACGTTCAGAGGAAAAATTTTGTGACTGTTTCGTGGAAAGGTCTCGCCGCAGCGAACAATTACTTTCGTTTAACGATTGCTGCCTGAAGTCGCTTTTCATATCCGTGACGCTCTGTTCCCTGTTTTGCCATAACACCAAACAAATTGCACCATCTTTCGAATTTTTAATTATCCCCGCCAGTCCTATCTGGTAGGTATCGCATATCTCACAGCAATACTCAGGCGGTGGATGGACGAGCGTAGTTTAGGCTGTCTCCTCAGTTGACTTGTAGCGTCTTCTAAGTTTTCTGACAATAAAACGCATTCTTTGGTTTCACATGAAGACAACATTACCTACGTGATCAATGCAGTTTAAGTAGTTCGTAACTTATAGGTATTTTGTTGAATTGACAGCATTTAGCTTTGTGTGATTTGTCGTGTAACCGAAATTTAATGCATTCCTTTTATTACTCTTTTGGATGATCTCACACCTGTCTTTAATTATAGTCAACTTCCACTTTTCGCACCATACAGATTATGCTTCAATGGCACTTTTCATTTGGTTTTGATCTTCTGATGAATTTACTAGCAGGTGAATAAGACAGCATCATGTGCAAAATATTTAAAAGTGCAGCACAGATTGTATCCTAAATCGCTTATACACATTATGAAAAGCTGGGGGCCTACGACGTTTCCTTGGTGATTGTCAGGTATTATCATTTCTGTTTTACTCGACAACATTCCCTCGATTAATGCAAAGTGTGACATCTCTGAAAGGATATGACGAATCCAGTCTCACAACAAATACAATAACTTGTTTTATTATTATTATTATTATTATTATTGGGTCATCAGTCTTCAGACTGGTTTGATTTGCCCCACCAAGAATTTCTCTCCTGTGAAAATCTCTTCAGCTCCGAGTAGCACTTGCAACCTACGTTCTCAATTATTTGCTGGATGTATTCTAATCTCTGCTTTGCTCTATAGTTTTTGCCCTCTAAAGCTCCCTTTAGTACCATGGAAGTCATTTCGTGACGTCTTAACATATGTCTTGTCATTCTGTCAATTCACAATTCTTCTCGTCAGTGTTTTCCATATATTCCTTCCCTCTCTGGTTCAAATTGTTCAGATGGCTCTGAGCACAATGCGACTTAACATCTGAGGTCATTCGTCCCCTACAACGTAGAACAACTTAAACCTAAATAACGTGAGGAAATTACACACATTCATGCAGGATTCGAACCTGAAGCCGCAGCGGTCGGGCGATTCCAGAATGAAGCGCGTAGAACCACTCGGCCACCACGACCGGCTCTCCGATTCAGTGCAGAAGCTCCTCATCCCTTACCCTATCAGTTCACCGAATTTTCAAATTTCTTCCGTATCAACACAACTCAAGTGCTTCGATTTTCTTATGCTCCAGTTTCCACATAGTCCACATTTCACTGCCGTACAATGTGTGCTCCAAACGTACATTCTCAGAAATTTCTTCCTCAAATTAAGGCATATATTTGAAAATAGGAGACTTCTCTTGGCCAGGAATGCCCTTTTTACCAGTGTTTGTATGTTTTGATGCCCTCTATACTCCGTGAAAGTGAAGAAGAATTAAATGATCTACTGAACGGAATGAACAGTCTAATGAGTACAAAGTATGGTTTGAGAGTAAATCGGAAAAAAACGAAGGTAATGAAAAGGAGTATAAATGAGAACAGCGAGAAACTTAACATTAGGATTGATCGTCACGAAGTCAATGAAGTTAAGGAATTCTGCTACCTAGGTAGTAAAATAACCAATGACCGACGGAGCAAGGAGGACATCAAAAGCAGACTCGCTATGGCAAAAAAGGCATTTCTGGCCAAGAGAAGTCTACTAATATCAAATACCGGCCTTAATTTGAGGAAGAAATTTCTGAGGATGTACGTCTGGAGTACAGCATTGTATGGTAGAGAAACATGGACTGCGGGAAAACCAGAACAGAAGAGAATCGAAACATTTGAGATGTGGTGCTATAGACGAATGTTGAAAATTAGGTGGACTGGTAAGGTAAGGAATGAGGAGGTTCTCCGCAGAATCGGAGAGGAAAGGAATATATGGAAAACACTGATAAGGAGAAGGGACAAGATGACAGGACATCTGCTAAGACATGAGGGAATGACTTCCATGGTACTAGAGGGAGCTGTAGAGGGCAAAAACTGTAGAGGAAGACAGAGATTGGAATACGTCAAGCAAATAATTGAGGACGTAGGTTGCAGGAGCTACACTGGAATGAAGAGGTTAGCACAGGAAAGGAATTCGTGGCGGGCCGCATCAAACCAGTCAGTATACTGATGACCAAAAAAAGAAAAAAAATACTCCGTCCGTTTTTGGTGTTGCTTTCTAGGAAGCAGAATTCCTTAACTCCATGTACTTCGTGACCATCAATCCTGTTGTTAAGTTTCTCGGGTTTTTCATTTCTGCTCATTCTCATTACGTTCGTCTTCCTTCGATTTACTCTAAATCCATATTCTGCACTGACTAGATTGTTCATTCCATTCAGCATGTTACGTAATTCTTCTTTACTTCCACTTGGGATAGAAATCTCATCAGCGAATCGTATCATTGATATCCTTTCAGCTAAAGTTTACTTCCACTCCTCAATTTGTTTTTATTTACGTCTTTGCGTCTTCGATGTACAGATTGCACAGTAGGGGTGAAAGACTACATCACTGGTTTAGGTCCTTTTTAATCCGAGCATTTCGTTCTTGGTCGTCCTCTCTTACTATTCTTTTTTGACTCTTGTACGTGTTGTATATCACCCGTCCCTCTCTACAGCTTACCCATATTTTTCTCAAAACTTCGAACATTCTTCATCATTTTACATTGTCGAATGCTTTTCCCAGGTCGACAGATCCTTTGGACGTGTCTTGAATTTTCTTTAATTTTGACTCCACTATCAACCGCTTCAGAATTGCCTCTCTCGTGCCTTTACCAATTCTAAAGCCCAACAGATCGTCGTGTAGGACATCCCCAACTTTCTTTTCGATTCTTCTGTATACTATCCTCGTCAGCAATGTAGACGCGAAAGCTGTAAAGCCGATTGTGCGATAATTCTCGCACTTGGCTTCTCTTGCAGTCTTCCGAGTTGTATGGATGACATTCTACATCTGCATCTACATCCATACCCCCCAAGCCATCTGACTGCGTGTGGTGGAGGGTACCTTGAGTACCTCTATCGGTTCAAATGTTCAAATGTGTGTGAAATCCTATGGGACTTAACTGCTAAGGTCATCAGTCCCTAAGCTTCCACACTACTTAACCTAAGTTATCCTAAGGACATACACACACACCCATGCCTGAGGGAGGACTCGAACCTCCTCCGGGACCAGCCGACTATCGGTTTTCCCTTCTATTCCAGTCTCGTATTCTTCATGGAAAGAGAGATCGTCGATATGCCTCAATGTGCACTCTAATCTCTCTGATTTTTTCCTTATGGTCTCTTCGCGAGATATACGTTGGAGGGAGCAATATACTGCTTGACTCCTCGGTGAAGGTATGTTCTCGAAACTTCAACAAAAGCCCGTACCGAACTACTGAGCGTCTCCCTTGCACAGTCTTCCACTGGAGTTTATCTATCATCTCCGTAACGCTTTCGCGATTACTAAATGATCCTGTAACGAAGCGCGCCTCTCTCCGTTGGATCTTCTCTATCTCTTCTATCAACCCCATCTGGTGCGGATACCACACTGCTGAGCAGTATTCAAGCATAATTTTATATGGTCATCCCATTTTAAATCACTCCTAATGCCTACTCTCAGATAATTTATGGAATTAACTGCTTCCAGTTACTGACTGGATATATTGCAGCTAAATGATAAAGGATCTTTCTTTCTATGTATTCGCAGCACATTACACTTGTCTACATTGAGATTCAATTGCCATTCCCTGCACCATGCGTCAATTCATTGCTGATCCTCCTGGTGTGCCGCAGGGGAATGTCGTAGGACAGTTGCTATTCACAATGAATAGCAACTGTCCCACGACACACCCCTGCGGCACACCTGAAATCACTCTTACTTTGGAAGACCTCTCTCCATTGAGAATGACATGTTGAATTCTGTTATCTAGGAATTATCACGCAATTGGTCTGATAGTCCTTTTCCAATCTTTTGGAACGCTACGCTCTTCTAGAGAGCAAGGGTACACCGCTGCAAGAAGGGGGGCAAGTTCCTTCGCGTACTTTGTTTCAAATCGAACTGGTATCCCATCAAGTCCAGCGACCTTTCCTCTTTTCACCGATTTTAATTCATTTTCTATCCTTCTCTCGTCTTTTTCGACATCTACCATCTTGACATCTGTGCGACAATCTAGAGAAGGAACTACAGTGCAGTCTTCTTCTGTGAAATAGCTTTGGAAAAAGACATTTTGTACTTCGGCCTTTAGACTTCCATCCTCTGTTTCAGTACTATTTTGGTCACAGAGTGTCTGAACATTTTGTTTTGATCCACCTACCACTTTGACATCAGACCAGAATTTCATAGGATTTTCTTCCAAGTCAGTACATAGAACTTTACTTTCGAATTCATTGAACGCCTCTCGCATAGCCCTCCTCACACTTCATTTCGCTTCGCGTAATTTTCGTTTGTCTGCAAGGCTTTGGATATGATTCTGTTTACTGTGAATTTCTCTTTGCTTCCGTAGGATTATTCTAAATCGGTTGTTGTACCATGGTGGCTCTTTTCCGTCTCTTACGATCTTGCTTACCTTATGTATATTGTACGATGGTTTTGAACCTTGTCCACAGATCCTCAACACAATCTATACTTGATATAAAACTTTTGTGTTGAGCCGGAAAGTAGTCTGAAATATGCCTTTTGTCACTTTTGCTAAACAGAAAAATCTTCCTACCTTTTAAATATTTCTATTTACGGCTGAAGTCATCGATACGGTAACTGCTTTATGATCACTGATTCCTTGTTCTGCGTTAACTGTTTCAAATAGTTCGGGTCTGTTTGTCACGAGAAGCTCTAGTATGTTATCGCCACGACTCGGTTCTCTGTTTAATTGCTCAAGGTAGTTTTTAGGTAACGCACTTTAAAAAATTTCACTGGACTCTTTGTCCCAGCCACCAGTTATAAATGTTTAAGTCTCCCAGTATATATCTGGTAAATTAAAATCTCCAACCATTACTACAACATGGTTGGGAAATCTATTCCTAATATTTTCCTAATATTCCTTCAGGTGCTCTGCCACAACATCTACTGAGCCAGGGGGCCTGTAGAGACATCCAATTACCATGTTTGAGCCTGCTTTATCCGTAACCTTCACCCAAATTACTTCATATTTCGGATCTCCGTCAATTTCTTTCGATAAAATTGCACTTTTTATCGCTATAAAGATGCCTCCCCCATCACTGTGCAGCCAATTTCTGCGGTATACATTCCAATCTGTGTTTAGAATTTCATTACTGTTTACATGTGGTTTCAGCCAACTTTCCGTCCCTAGTACTATGTGCGCATTGTGACCGATTATTAATGAGAGCAGTTCTGGGACCTTTCTATAGACGCTCCTGCAGTTTACTAATACCACATTAATATTCTAGAATGAAATTTTCACTCTACAGCGGAGTGGGAGATTAAAACCGTGTGCCGGACCGAGACTCGAACTCGGGACCTTTGCCGTTCGCGGGCAAGTGCTCTACCAACTGAGCAACCCAAGCACGACTCACGCCTTGTTCTCACAGCTTTCTGCCAGTAAGTTACATATCAGCGCACACTCCTCTGTAGAGTGAAAATTTCATTCTAGAAATATCCCCGGGGCTGTGGCTAAGCCATGTCTCCGCAATGTCCTTGATTTCAGGAGTGCTACTCCTACAAGGTTCGCAGGAGAGCTTCTGTAAAGTTTGGAAGGTAGGAGACGAGGTTCTGGCAGAAGTAAAGCAGGTCATATTCCACCCCGCGAGCGAGGCTTTATCCATCCCTTCTGCCTTATTTGATCTTAAGTCCTCTAAAGTTCTTTTAAATTCAGATTCTAATATTGGTTCCCCTAGCTCTACTAAACTGACTACTGTTTCTTCTTCTATCACATCAGACAAATCTTAGCCCACATAAAGGCCTTCAACGTATTATTTACACCTATCCCAAAGTGGATTTCCTGCCTCACTCTTACTGTTACCACCCTTGCTTTAAATTTCACCCAATATTGGTTTGACTTTCCAGTACGCTGCGCCTGTCCTTCCAACAATCATTTCATTTTCGATTTCTTCACATTTTTCATGCAGCCATTTCGTCTTAGCTTCCTTGCGCTTTCTACTTTATTTCATTTCTCAGCGACTTCTATTTCTGTATTTCTCAGTTTCCTGGACCATTTTTGTACTTCCTCCTTTCACCGATCAAGTGTAACCCAAGGTTTCTTCGCAGTTACCTTCTTTGTACCCTTGTTTTTCTTTCCAAATTCTGTGATGGCCCTTTTTGGAGATGTCGAATCCTCTTCTTCTGTACCACCTACTGAGCTTTTCCTTGTTGCTGTAGCTGCAGCCTAAGAGAACATCAAGCGTGTGTCGTCATTCCTTAGTTCTTTCGTATCCAACTTCTTTGCATTTTGATTCTTCCTGATTAATGTCTTAAACTTCAGCCTACTCTTCATCTCTACCACATTATGATCTGAGTCTACGTATACTTCTGGGTAAGTCTTAAAATCCAATATCTGATTCGAGAATCTTTGTCTGACCATGATGTAATCTGAAATCTTCCCATATCACCCGGCCTTTTCCAAGTATACCTCCTCGTCTTGTGATTCTTAAACAGCGTATTCCCTATTACTAGCTGAAATTTACTGCAGAAATCAATTAGTCCTCTTTCTCTGTCATTCCTTGTCCCAACCTTATATTCTCCTCTAGCCATTTCTTCTACTCCTTCCCTTCCCCTACAACTGCATTCCAGGCCCTCATGACTATTAGATTTTCATCTCCCTTCATGTACTGTATTACTCTTTCAATATCCTCATATGCTTAGTCTATCAGCTTACGACGTCGATATGTATACCTGAACTATCGCTGCCGGTGTTGGTTTGCTGTCTATTCTGACAAGAACCAGCTTATAACTGAGTGGACATTGGCACACACTTTGCCTACATTCCTAATCATAACGAATCCTACTCGCGTTGTAATACTTTTTGCTGCTACTGATATTACCCTATATTCATCTGACCAGAAAGCCTTGTCTTTTTTTTTTTCGTTTCACTTCACTGACCCCTCCTATACCTACATTGAGCCTTTGAATTTCCTTTTTCAGATTTTCTTTTTCACCTACCACGTTCGAGCAAGCAACAATTTTGATTAGAACTTTCTTATATGGTGTCAAAAGCCTTCTGGATATCTAGAAATACGAGATCATTTGAGATAGCCTGTGCATAACATTCATTATTTCGTGTAAATAAAGAGTTCGTAGTCTTTCAAAATGAAGAATGTTTTCCGAGACTATGTGCCAATACGCCGCTTTCTCTTAGGTAGTTCATAATGTTCGATCACAGCAAGTATTTCAGTATTTTACCGCAAATCGAAATGAGTGACATAGGTCAGCAATTTATCGGATTACTCCTACTTCGTTTGCCACGCTAAGCCCGCCCGGTTAGCCGTGCGTTCGACGGCACGGCTTTCCGGCCTGGGAAGGAGCGCCTGGTCCCATGCACGAATTCGCACTGCGGACTTGTGTCGAGGTCCGGTGAGCCGGCCAGTCTGTGGATGGTTTTTAGGCGGTCTTTCATCTGCCTCGGCGAATATGGGCTGGTTCCCCTTATTCCGCCTCAGCTACACTATGTCGGCGATTGCTGCGCAAACACGTTTTCCACGTACGCGTACACCACTGGTACTCCACCACGCAAACATAGGGTTACACTTGTTTGGAGGAGGGGAAGAGGATGTCCACCGGGGGGCCGAACCGCGCAGTAAGTAACATTTAACACTGAAAAAGTAGTTTGGTGTGGGCACAGACAAAGATGTTACTCTGTGGTGTGGGGCACCGGTGGGTTGAAGTAGACTGCGATAGTCGTCGTGGGGTTGTGGACCACTGCGGCGGGCTCGGTCGTTTCTAGGCCCCGATTAACATACAATACAGTGCCACACTAAGTTACGACTTTCAGTTAAACGCTCCTAACTTGGAGATTTTACTTTTCCTTAGATGTGTCATTCTTTTTCATTCCTTCTGCAATACAGTTCTTACCTTCTTGTCTACCATACTGGATCACTTCCACCTTTTGTAACTGTACTCGGTGTTCTCTGTCAGTTGCCACCGATAACATTTCCATGAATTCAAGTCACGTCTGGTCGTACATCGTTAGTTTGAGAGGAGTGGAGACTGTCTCTTAGGAAGGCTTCAAGTGAATTTTTATCTGCTTTTTCAAATATTTATATGTTTTGGGTTGTAGCTTTGAAGTTAAATGGCACGGACTGGAAGCTACACATAAAAAATAAGGAGGATATCTACAGGAAGAGAGCACTGAAAAGGTGAAGTACACACTAGCAGCTGCAAGATTTCGAACGGCGCTGAGGAAAAGATTTGGTAAGTGTTATATGTGGCGTTATTTTTTGAAAGGCAGTGAATAATAGTTAAAAAAGAAAGGAGGAATGTATTCTGATATGCAGCTACAGAGAACAACGGTTAAGGTGAGGTGGATTGACAGACTCAAAAACGAAGAAGTAATGATGAAAATGAGGAATGAAGTAAGTTTATTGGAAGCTAGGAAGAGGGAGAAATCTTGACTGAGACATATATTTTGTATGGATTACCTGCAACAAAAGATTTATAAAGGAAAAGGTGGACGGAATTATAGGAAGAAAATCGAAGCAATGGCTGCACTGGAAGAGGACGAGCACACAGACAGATAAAGGAAGATGGCCGTAGCAGAGCACTATGGAGAGCCTAATGCTGGCAGGCCTGTACTAAGACAAACAGGGGAAGATGCAAAAGTTTCAACAACTGAACGCTTTCTTGCCAGAAGACCAATGATGGGACGAACGGTGTGCGCGCGATCGACAGAGTACGTCCAGGAAAACATTTGCGATGCTTCGCTAACTTAAGCATCGTCCCGTTCATAGTTTTTTTCGCGTAGATGCCTGTATATTTCCACAAATCCTTTTGTTTGTACGTTTTGTACTGATGTTCAAAACGGTACAAGTGCAAGAATTATTGAGTCAGCAGACATCATAGCACCTGCTGAAAGTGAAACTTAGCAGCATTAACAAAAATATGCGAAAACTCATAAATAACTTTAAATATAAATAATATTATTAATATTCTGCTTCTTTATCTTCATTGAGACATATATTTTGTATGGATTGTCTGCAACAAAGATTTATAGAGGAAAAGGTGGAAGACATTATAGGAAGAAAATCGAATACTGCACTTATCAACGCAGTCTTCCTAAAGACGAATACATTTGTGACCACTTAGTTGATGCCATCACTGAAGAATGTTTCACTTTTTTGATGGAGTCTACAAAGCTTTTCCAAAGCTCTAAAAGACGAGTGACAGGTAAAAGTTTGCTTCCTATATCATCTGTTCTTAACATGCATCATTTCACAAGGCTAGTACAAAGTGGCTACATTCTACACAAATCAAAAAATGTTTTGCATCACCTCGCTTCCAAGAGTTCCATAACCTATACAGAAAATTGGAACAGAGTTCAACATAAAAATCATTTCCGCCCTTTTTATTGCTCATGAAAACCGCACATTGGATGTTGTACCACCATGCAGCGAGACCTTCGGAGGTGGTGGTTCACATTGCTGTACACACAAGTACCTCTAATACCCAGTAGAACCTCCTTTTGCATTAATGCATCCCTATATTCCTCGGGGCATACTATCCACAAGTTCATCAAGGCACAGTTGCTCCAGATTGTCCCTTCTCCTCAACGGTGAGTAGGCGTAGATCCCACAGAGTGGTTGGTGGGTCATGTCGTCCGTAAACAGCCCTTTTCAATCTATCCCAGGTATGATCTATAGGGTTCTTGTCTGGAGAACATGCTGCCCACTCTAGTCGGGCGATGTCGCTATCCTGAAGGAAGTCATTTACAAGATGTGCATGATGCCGATATGGTTTCACTATCGGACGGAGGATGGCATTCACGTATCGCATAGCCGTTACGCGGCGTTCCAATACCACAAGCGGCGTACGTCAGCCCCACATAACGCCACCCCAAAACAACGGGGAACCTCCACCTTGCTGCACTCGCTCGACAGTGTGTCTAAGGCATTCCTCCTGACAGGGTTGCCTCCAAACACGTCTCCGATGATTGTCTGGTTGAAGGCATATGCGACACTCATTGGTGAAGAGAACGTGATGCCAATCCTGAGCGGTACGTTAGGTATTGGGCGTCTAGGTATGGTTGAACTACAGACAACACGAGCCTTGTAGCTCCTTCCTGGTGGTACGACAGGAACTGATAGGCTGTCGGACCCCCTCCGTCTAATTGGCGCTGTTCATGCATGGTTGTTTACAGTTTGGACGCGTTTAGTGACATATCTGAACAGTCAAAGGCACTTTTCTGTGGTACAATATCCAAAGTCAACGTCTATCTTCAGGAGTTCTGGGAACATGGATGATGCAAAACTTCTTAGATTAATAAGACAATCTTGAGAGAGATGATGTTTTTTTGTAATATTATCATGATTCCTTGGCCTAATATTGCAATATTGGAGATTAACATGGAACAAAGCGAATTCGCTAACACAGAAATTTTAAATTCACTCATTTCAAAATGTGATCTACAATCGCTCCTAAAAGCGCAAAATAGTGTAATTGATGATCATTAATGGGAAGTTGGTGTTTACACAGACCATCTTTCAAGCAATGAAACTGTTCAGACCAATTATATTTCATGCGAATCAAATGTTTCAATGGGCGATGCTTTAAATGAATCGAACGTCCAAGTAATTAATCAGTCCATTGACCAAATAACACAACTGTTGCAATCTTTTGAAGTAATTGAAGAAACTAAAAAGGGGGCTAAAGTATATAAACTCTTTGATGATCAGAACAAACACATTTTTGATTAATTTTGTAGTGGCTTTTGCCCAAGGATGTATAAATTAGTTGAGACCTAGAATTAGAATTAGAACGTGTAGTATATAAATCAATCACAGCCATGATGACCGAACGGGACAATTCTGGTGAATCAATACAGTCTGGATTAGCCCAGATAAAATCTACGCTCATAAAAGAATTACCGGTATGGAGTGACCAAGTAACAATGCAAATCACAACCATCCAAGGGGAATTTTCTGTGGTTAGAGGAATAGTACAAAGCACTCCACCAACTACTAACAGAATTTGTGGTAGTAACAAAAGTCCTGTTGCGTACCATATTCGTACGATAACGAAATGAGTTCTGATTATTTATCGTCAAACCGTATACTGTATGGATTAGAGTATCCACCTTCAAACATCCTCTGTGTTCCTGAAGAAAGGTTAGTTAACCACAAACATTTCCATGTCCATACGCCGGAATGATGTGGGAGAGTTACAGCGCAGAATCGCAATCCAGACCCGCTGGTGACTATCGCACCGCCCACATGATGTCTCCTCTTACGCCACCTCAGCACGATACATGGCATACTGACCACCGTCAGCTGAACCTGAATAATAAGGGTAAAATAAGGTGCAAAATCTGGTATCATTCTAATTTGCATGGTGACAGTTGCGGACAGTTCTTTGGAAATAACAGCAGCTTCTGGAATATAAATAATGCAAACCTGAATCAAGTGTATATGCAAAAAACTCACCTCAAAAACAGACACATATTCGTCCAAGTGGTAACAAGAGGCAGAATCAAGGCCCATCGGTAAACGCTAAACGGTAGTGAAGTGACTAATGAGCCACATTCATATATATCGTATAGGGCCCCTGCGAGCACGCGGAAGTCCCTCAATACGACCTTAAATGGACTCCACTAATGTCTGAAGTAGTGTTGGTGGGAACTGACACTAATCCAGCAGGGCTGCCCAAAACTCCTGGGTGGAGATGTCTTCTTACCAGCACATTGCAAGGCATCCCAGATATGCTCAATAAAGTTCATGTGAGGGGAGTTTGGTGGCCAGCGGAAGTGTTTAAATTCAGAAGAGTGTTCCTGGAGCCACTCTGCATCAATTGTG
This sequence comes from Schistocerca gregaria, assembly GCF_023897955.1. NCBI lineage: Eukaryota > Metazoa > Arthropoda > Insecta > Orthoptera > Acrididae > Schistocerca > Schistocerca gregaria. Next base: position 532,368,742 of record NC_064923.1, read on the forward strand.
AACGAGTGGGGTATTGCATTGTCCTGCTGGAATTGCACAGCGTACATGAATGGATGCAACTGACCACACAGGATGCTTACGTACGTGTTACCCGTCAGAGTCGTATACAGACACATTATGGGCCCCATATCACTCCAACTGCGAATGCCCCACTCCATTTCAAAGTCTCATCCAACTTGAACAATTATCTCCTACCACGTATCGTCCATGGATTCACGAGGATGTCTCCATACTCGTACGCGCCCATCCGCTCGAAACTATCTGAAGAGAGACTTTTCCGACCAGGTAACAAGTTTCCAGTCATCAACAGTCCAATGTCGGTGTCGACGGGCCCAGGTGAGGCGTGAAGCTTTCGGTCGTGCTGTCACAAGGGTACACGAGTGGGCCTCCGGCTCCGAAAACTCATATCAATGATGTTTCGATGAATGGTTCGCACACTGACACTTCTTAATGGCGCAGCACTGAAATGTGCAGCATTTAGCGGAATTGTTGCACTTTTGTCACGTTGAACGATTCTCTTCAGTCTTCGTTGGTTACGTTCTTGCAGGATCTCTTTCCGGTCGCAGAGATGTAGGTGAGTTAATGTTTTACCGGTTTCCTGATATTTACTGTACCCTCCTGAAATAGTCGTACGGAAAAATCCCCACTACATCGCTACCTCGGAGATGTTGAGTCCATCGCTCGTGCGCAGATTATAGCATCACGTTCAAACTCACTGGAATCTTGATAATCTGACATTGTAGCCGCAGTAACCGATCTAACAACTTCGCCAGACACCTATAGTATTACATATCCGTTGCCAACTGCAGCACCGTATTCTACGTGTTTACATATTTTTCTATTTTGAATACACATAGCAATACTAGTTTCTTTGGTGCTTCACTGTGCAATGAGGTGACAAAAATCATGGGATACCATGTCGGACTTCATTTTGCTCGGCGAAGTGCAGGAATTCCCCGTGACACAGTCTCAACAGGTTGTTGGAAGGCCCTGCAATAAATATTGAACCCTGCTCTCTCTATTGCCGTCCGTAATTGCTAACGTTTTGTCCGCATAGCAGTTTGTGCACGGGTAGACCTCTCAATTACGTTCAATAAATGTTCGATGGGATTCATGTCGAGCGATATGGGAGGCCAGATAATTCGTTCTAATTTCCCAGATTGTTTTTCCAACAAATTGTGTATAATTTTGGCCCAGTCACATGGCGCATTGTCATCCAGAAAATTTCCACCTATGAATGGCTGAGAATGGTCTCCAAGTATTCGAAAATAATCGTTTCCAGTCAACGATCTGTTCAGTTCGACCAGAGCACCCAGTCCATGACATATAAATGAATCCGACACCAATCATGAGCCGAGACCAGCTTGTACAGTGCCTTTTAAGGTGTCAGGCAAATCTAACACCTTCCATGAAAACCCTGACATAATAAGCAAATATAGTAGTATGTCACATAGGTCCGAATAAATCGTGACATTAAATTAACCAAAGTAATACGAGTAACAAGTGAGCAAATGGAATACCACAGACTAAGACAAGAATGCCGAAATGCATGTCGTACCTTCCCACCATGAGACTGACACAGTTCCGAGGGGAGAAACGGGAACAGAAGCCGAGAGCAGAACCGTGTTAACCTAGAAGGTCCTACGATAAGGGACGGACTGGACACCCACGTCGGCAGCCTACCACTAAGACTACCACCTGCACATTTTAGCGTGAGACTTTTTCGCGTGTATGTTACATTAGGACCACCCCCCAGCCCATGTTAAAAGATAGAGCCCTCCAGAAGAACAGTATAGATCTTACGATAACGCTAAAAGGACCACACCAGCTGCAGGTTTTAGCGTGAGACTTTTTCGTGTCTCTGTTACGTTGCAAACTTTAAAAACATTGCCGCACCACGAAAAGTATAACGTTTCTCATTGGATAGACAGAAATTTTGTAGGCGGTGCTTAAGGTTAACATTGAGACCCTGATTGGTCAGATGAAAACACAGCCAGATAGCTTTTTTAAATCTACTTCGGTAAATTGAAGTAAGGAGAAGTTAGGAGAGAGTTGCTTCCGAGATGGCGAGGTGAGCGGAGCTGTGCTGCCCGCCGCTGCCCTGACGCTGCCTAAACACCGACAAGGTAATGAACGCACGCGATGCCGCATTTTTGAGCGCATAAAGCTTCACTCGGAACTGCAGAAGACTCGTCTGTTACACCCCTTCTTTGCGTAATACTAGTGTCGATCGTTAATTAAAACTCATGGTGTTCACATTTGCCACTTGAAGAACAGATCTAAAACGAGATGATTTTTCTTTTATGTAGTTATTGAGAAGCCACATCAGGCACTGTAATTTACGACAAGTTAGATAAGTAATTAAAGATAAATGTGGGTCACTGTAGACTATTTTGATTGTTTTTTCTTTGTTTAACTTAAACTAAACCTATATTATAGATGTGATATGTCATAGGTCATCCTTCGATCGATTATAGAACTTGGAAACCCGTTCAGGGAATATTCGTTCACATTTTTGTTGAACGTAGTTGGTTTTTACCATCCTGTACTAAAACATTTCCTTTTATCAATAGTACAATTTATAAACGATGTTTTGTGAGTATAAAATTTCCAGTGGTAAACTTAACTGCTTTTTCGACGTTATTTTACCAGTTAACTAAAAATAGGAAAGCCTTGAACCCCTTCCACTAAATTTAGTTAATATTAAGATTCTTTTACAGGGAGTGCAGTGGAGCTGACGCTGAGATCATTTAGTATTTGATTATATCATCGCTAGTCTCACTGAACTCTTCTAAATTCCACATTTCATGTGTGGTCTGGTGTCTCCTTACCAGCAATAGGTCCCAGGTTCAAACTAGTCAATTCCAAAAAACACGCTCAGAGCGTCGTTGCGCGAAAGTGGTAGGGAGACAAACAGACACCACCATGAATGTTTAGAAACCCGAGTCCCTGACTTCGTGGGATCTGCACCACACTCGAACCCTACCCACAGCCTTAGCAACTGAAATTAGGTTTCTTGTGTCAGGCCACCGTTGTCCAACCGATGTGGTCACGAGTCCACGAGACGCACTGCAGGCAACGTCGTGCTGTTAGCAAAGGGAATCGCGTCGATCTTCTGTAGCCACAACCAAATGATCCACCACCAGTACATTTGCTACAAATACAAACCGCATGGTCAGTCATAGAATCTGCATTTATACTCTGTTTTTCACACGAAATACGACACCTTACAAAGAATCATAGGACTGCAAAGGTAATACAGGCATTAAAATACCAATTCAAAGTCAAGCATCACGTGGTTTGCAACGAATCAGGGACCACAGATTACGCCGATTTCTTCCCTATCTACCGTCATTAAGACAATTCCGCTTCCTCTGGTTGTTAGTAATCAAATAATGAAACTTTTATCTTTTATTAGAAGTGAAAGAGGAATGCTTATCCACAAGCGTCCTTTTGCTTACACCGCTTCATCACTAACAAATTAAAATCTTCGAAGGTGTCCTCTAAGTTTCGGAAACAGATGGAACTCGGATGGAGCCACTGCGGCACTGTAGGGGGACGGTCGATGACGGTGAACCCAAGTTGTCGGATTGTTGCAGATGTCGCAACGTTCGTGTGTAGTCTGGCATTGTAATGATGAAGGAAAGGGTACTCCATGTACGGACTGCCTCTTCGAACTCGAAACTCATTATATTGTTTCTCATACACAGATAAGATTATTTCCAGACCGTCATGTTTCCACAGCATCGCCTTAACTAACTTGATTGCATTCTATTAATTGGTTTAGTTTAGGTAATGGTTCACCCCTGGTCTATGAGTAGTATCTCTGTCCAGTAACCAAACAATCTGGGTCCGGAACTTTGAATAAAAATCATCACCTGTGGTGGCCGAAGAATTCCACAATAACAAGTCACCCTTGTTCTCCCAAAGATATTGTTGAAGAGGGTGGAGGAAGGCATAGGGGAAAAATCTTCAGGCCACTTATTCTCTGGGAATGAAACCTGTCCCTAAAGGGCCGAGAAATCAGCAATTATCGACGATATGAGAATGCACAAACCAATGTAAACCACAGCATTAAAGACACGTAATGTTTATCCGCAGGACATGTGGCCTGTAATTGAAAGCGTATCATAAAGGTCTCGCCATTCGCAAAAGATTCCTGATTAATCCAACATTCTGATCTCCCGAAGGGCACGGACACTTCGAAGCGGAAGATGAGAAAAGGGTAGAATATCCCACTGTAGGATAACAAACCGCGTGATAACATTCTACAAGTCTGAAAATGCAACGCTAGAAGTTTCAGTCTAGCGGCAAGACAGAAGACCTGAAAACGAAAATGCAAAGGCTACATCTAGATAGGCCTATAGTGAGGGGGTGGATGATATGAAATATCTGGAGAGAAATATATGGGATAATATCAACAGAAGCAGAAAATGGTATAGTGGTAATAGGATTCGTTATGAATAGGAAAATACGGCAGAAAGTGATCTATTGTGAACACCTCCATGATAAAGCTGTTCTCATCAGACTCAACAGCTAACCAAAGTCGATAACGATAGTTCAGGTATACACGCCAAAATAGCAAGCAGACCATGATGAGTTTAAGTACATGAGGATAATGAGCGGATACGTAAATATGTGAAGGGAATACTAAAGAACTGAGAAATGATGTCACGCGTTCTAAAGTCCGTTAACGTATGTCATAGTAGACAGCTTAGTTGAGAAGAAGACATTTGAAAAATGGACAATCACAGAGAATGGAAAGAAAAACATGGTCACCAAAAGGTAACTGCTACGAAACCCTGGGTAACAGCAGAAACAATTCATTTTATAGACGAAAGGAATATTCAGGGAAAATCAGGAATGCAGCAGTGTAAATCCTAAGGAACGAAACAAATATGAATATCAGAGCAGCCAAGGAGAAATGACTGAAGCAATTCCTATCAGAAGTAGTGTGTAGGTGTAGATTGTTGACAATGGAGAGTACTGTGTCGCTTTCAAGATCGTATGTTTCTGGTAACTCTCTGATACAAGCGGACGAGTGAACGTCAATTCAAAAGGCGGCTTAAATCAATATGGCGTTAATCTTTGCTGGGAAAAGTATGGAAGGAGATGATTCATAAAATATCGTCTCAGAACCCAACAGTATAAGATGAAGGCCCAAAAACTGCGTCATGTAGACAAAAGTAAAAAAAATCTGCCTAAACAATAGTGAATATTTGAGCTGGTTTGCTACGAATCACAATACAGAAGTGGTACATAGCACGAAACGAACTGATTTCTGACAGTGAAAGAGTGCTAATACTCAAAATAATAGCTCACATTATAAAAACTATTCAAGGCTCCAGTAGGTACGCACGTCTAGATATCGACGAATGATATTCGGTTCACAGATACTTAAGTCTATTATATTTCGTCAGGCACTAACTTTAAAAAGACTAACAAATCGTAGTTTTAGAATGGAGCAACCGGCAGGGAAGTTGTGTATAAATTATATCATTGAAGTTCCTTACGTGTATTTTATCAGGTTGATGTACAGTTACGTAGCGCTTTCGATTTACATGTTGGTACTCCAGTTGCTGTGGATCTATTTATCTACTGTCATTTTTATTTGTAGTTCACTGTTGGTATTAGAGTTTACTTTCGTTTTATTATGTCATTTGAAGACAGTGAGTGGAGCTGTTGACGCTAGAAAATGGAGTGCTAAGTGAAGAAAGTGGTTCATTTCCGGTTCACTCTGCAGGTCGAGTTCAGTAGAGAGGTGACGCCAACGGAGGCAGCCAGAAACATCAATATGAGGATAATTCATTTGGGGAGAACACGGTAAGAAAATTATTTTCTCGTTTTATGAAGGCTCGTTTAGACATTAGTGACTCCCCACGCTCAGGAAGATCTTCAGGGTTTGATGAAGATCATATAAATGCATTAATCAACAATGATACACGTCAGTGCACTCGAGAGCTGACGGATGTGATGAACTTCGATCATTCTAACATCGTGAAACATTTGGCTCAATGAGGAAGGTTCAAAATCGGGCGTGAGGGTACCCCATGCTCTAGATCAAAATCACAAGAGTCAGTGGGTGACCATTGTGCGTCTCTGCTTGCTGTTCATGAGTTCGCTGGATAACAGCACCGTCCATTCCTACGCTGTATCGTTACTAGTGAAGATAAGTGGTGTCTTTATGCTAACAAGTCCTAACTAAGCAACATCTCCCCTTACAAAGTCCTGCGAGCTTCTGTAAAAGATAATGTTATGCCAGTGGTGGAGCAGCAACGGCGTGGTGTACTATCTATCTGCTTTCCCGAGGTGCAGCCATCAATGCTGATATTTATTATCAACAAATGAGACGTGTTGCAGATGGAGTCCAATAACAAGGACCATGAATACTGCACCAAGTGACACTTCTACACGATAAAGCATTCCCGCATTCTGATAGACTGACAAAAAATAGTGTACATGAGTTGGGTTGGAAAGCCATTCCGCACACACCCTATTCAACTATTCTTGCGCTATCGGATTTTCATCTTTTCCGCTCTCTATCGAACAACACTCAAGGAACTTCCTTTCCGGATGAAAATGCGCTCTGAACATAGCTTGACGATTCCTTCGCCTCAAAACCACGTGATTTATATAGTCGCTGAATCTAAAAGTTACCCCAGCGTCGGAAGACAGCTGTAAACAATTTAACACAATATATTATTGATGACTGAGGTGTCTGCTATGTGTACCTTCTGTTGTGTTTATTAAACTTACGGCAAAACGCTACGAATTTATGCACCAACCCAATATCAGGATGCTAAGGTTCGGAGTGTGATCGTAAATTACAATAGGATGATATCCATCTTCGCTCCCTCAACAAACGACTGTAAGACAAGCTGTTTACCTAATAGTATGGCATTAGCCGGGTTCATTCAGTTTCTTGGAAGATATTTACACACCGTAGTGGAAAATACAAAGAAATTTACCAACCAGTTAAGTCAGATTACAATGAATGAGTAAAGGACGTAGCTGAAAAATGATATTTTAAAGAAAAGATCCGTGCCGTAAAGCATAGGCAAGGAATTGGGGAAGAAGTTATTCATAGTTTTCTTAGGAGCAAAATATTTAAAACACCGCAATGAAATCACAGCACACACTTTTACTTCTTTTTGTGTAATCCCAACATTGCATAGCGTAACGTACCAACAACTATATTTTATCATTCATTTAGGATCTTCTCACAGCCGTGCACGTATTCCTTAAGAGAGACAAACTTCTGAAATTAGTTTCTATTTTTACGTATGCCGGTGTTATGCTTGCAACATGAGTCGCTCTCAGGTGGTGTGTGGATGAGCAGAGATATTCTTATCACCACTTGTACAGTATTAGGATGAAGGCTGCTGAGAATAACATTCTGACATTTCACATCCAAACGCTATAGCTTTAGCCTTAACATCTCACAGCTCTGACCGTTGCAAAATGTCGAAACTGCAATTGCAATAAAAATATTTATCAGCCGCACCCGGAGGTAACGCTTACAACAATTAAATTACAGCAGTAGGCCGAGCTGTCAGTAATATTGTGGAATATGGAGCCGATGGACTAAGCTAGTTACTCATCATCATAAAAGGTCTCAACGGTCCCGCTTGGCGGTTTAACGATAGAGACTTATCGTTTGCTGTAAAGGACCGTACAGCTACTGACTCTTAGTAAGGCAACTGTTGTTGCTCCTGCACCTACTGCGAAAGTGGAAAGAGGTATGTCGACAGTAGTGAGCCAAAAGATTTCACTGAATACAAGAGTGGGACCAGGTCCTCGTTTCAGGCGAGCCACGGTTCTATGCACATCATATCAATTTAACGATGTGTGGAGGAGATCAAATATAAACTAAAGAACGAGCAGCACCTCTGGAGGGAGAAGTGGTCCCTCCTCGAAAAATTATTTAACTGCCTTAAAGTACGACTAATAAACAATGCCCGCCTACCAATCCAGTACTGCGTCCGTTGTTATTCATATATTCTGTGTGCGAATGTCATACGCCAGCTATATGAGTTACTAATTTCTATATTTAGTACAGTGATAATGCATTGGATGAAAAGTAAACATTCTTAGGGCGTGCTTGGGCACTGCGTCGCCAGTGGCTCAAACGCCTGCTTCCGACGTATTGGGTGACAGAGAGCGAGCTCTTCAGTTGATCGACAGAATAAGGTGCAAACTTAGATAGCAGGCGTTGTAGCTTTGATGTGTCGAGGCCGGTATCTGTGGCATATAATCGTGGTCTTTATGATATTACTATTTGACAAGATAACACAAGGTCGCTAAAAGACCATGCTATCCTGAATCACCACGATACAGATGATGTTAATTGGCTCGACTACCATTTTATCTAGATCTCTCATCCACTGGAAACATTTGGCCATGGGTTGTGGAGATGCTCGTACGATTCCACTCACCACCTACTACATATCATGAAATTTGCCGTATAACTCAAGCCTAATGGAATGACGAGCCCGTATCTGCCATCCACACTCAGTTCGACGCCATGCCCAGCCATGCACTGCAGCCAGCAGATGCACCCAGCATACTCCCAAACCACCTAAGGATTTAATCGTGCGTCTATCATTACGTACTGCATACACATAACAAAAAATCCGTTACCTATTTTTTTCAGTTTACTAGTTGGTCTTCTTCCTCGGCAATTTGGAACTCGCACCATCACGACCCCTTGTGTAGTTGAGCCGTATTCCACGGAGCGTTAGACACCCTATGGGTGCCCCTTGCGAAGGGGTGGCGCTAGCGGCGAATGCGGTGGCCGCAAGGTGTGGTACACGCTTCGGCGTTTACGAGCACAGCGATGAGTAATGGCATTACGGGAACGAGGTTGAGTTGGTCGTGGCCAGGGCTGTGGGTTTAGATAGCTCGATTGTAGTCTGGTGATAAGGTCTGAGGTCTAGTTTTACTGAGTACGTCTTTGTATGTGGAGTCCTAAAGTTGTTGCTCCTAATTTTGGTTATTGCGTAGGCCACAGTCAAGTACTAGCTTCTGTTGTATGAAGCTTCACCTCTGTGAGCAAGGTGATTAACGATGCCTTAAGGAGACGAAAGACTACTTGAAAACTTTTGCCTGAAGGTGTAAGAGGGATACACCGATATAGCAGCCTACCTTCAAGAAGTTTTGTGGTACTTCAAAATAGTTCAAATGACTCTGAGCACTATGGATCTTCTGAAGTCATGAGATCCCTAGATCATAGAACTTCTGAAACCTAACTAACCTAAGGACATCACACACATCCATGACCCAGGCAGGATTCGAACCTGCGACCGTTGCGGTCGCGCAGTTCCAGACTGTAGCGCCTAGAACCGCTCGGACACCCCAGCCGGCTTTTGTGGTGCTGCTGTTGTACCGGGTAATCAAAAATTCAGTATAAATTTGAAAACTGAATAAATCACTGAATAATGTAGACAGACAGGTACAAATTGACACACATGCTTGGAACAACATAGGGTTTTATTAGAACCATAAAAATACAAAAGATCAAAAATTGTACTACAGATTGATCTGATCAGAATAACAATAATTAGCATAACAAAGTAGGACAAAGCAAAGATGATGTACTTTATAGGAGATGCTCATTATGTCCACCATCAATCCTCAACAATAGCTGTAGTCGACGAATAATGTTGTGAACAGCACTGTAAATCACGTCCGGAGTTATGGTGAAGCACTGGCGCCGGATGTTGTCTTTCAGCATCCTTTTTTTTTTTTTTTTTGTCATCAGTATACTGACTGGTTTGATGAGGCCCGCCACGAATTCCTTTCCTGTGCTAACCTCTTCATCTCAGAGTAGCACTTGCAACCTACGTCCTCAATTATTTGCTTGACGTATTCCAATCTCTGTCTTCCTCTACAGTTTTTGCCCTCTACAGCTCCCTCTAGTACCATGGAAGTCATTCCCTCATGTTTTAGCAGATGTCCTATCATCTTGTCCCTTCTCCTTATCGGTGTTTTCCACATATTCCTTTCCTCTCCGATTCTGCGTAGAACCCCCTCATTCCTTACCTTATCACTCCACCTAATTTTCAACATTCGTCTATAGCACCACATCTCAAATGCTTCGATTCTCTTCTGTTCCACTTTTCCCACAGTCCATGTTTCACTACCATACAATGCTGTACTCCAGACGTACATCCTCAGAAATTTCTTCCTCAAATTAAGGCCGGAATTTGATATTAGTAGACTTCTCTTGGCCTGAAATGCCTTTTTTGCCATAGCGAATCTGCCTTTGATGTCTTCCTTGCTCCGACCGTCATTGGTTATTTTACTGCCTAGGTAGCAGAATTCCTTAACTTCATTAACTTCGTGACTATCAATCCTGATGTTAAGTTTCTCGCTGTTCTCATTTGTACTACTTCTCATTACCTCCGTCTTTCTCCGATTTACTCTCAAACCATACTGTGTACTCATTAGACTGTTCATTCCGTTCAGCAGATCATTTAATTCTTCTTCACTTTCACTCAGGATAGCAATGTCATCAGCGAATCGTATCATTGATATCCTTTCACCTTGTATTTTAATTCCACTCCTGAACCTTTCATCCCTAGAGATGTCGGTCGATCAGGATACACTTGCGACTTCAGGTAACCCCGAAGCCAATAATCGCACGGACTGAGGTATGGGGACCTGGGAGGCTAAGCATGACGAAAGTGGCAGCTGAGCACATGATCATCACCAAACGACGCGCGCAAGAGATCTTTCACGCGTTTAGCAATATGGGGTGGAGCACCATCCCGCATAAATATCGTACGTTCCAGCAGGTGTTTATCATCCAGGCTGGGGATGATGCGATTCTGTAACATATCGGCGTACCTCTCAACCGTCACGGGAGCAGTCACTGACATTTTGCTGTCCAGCGCCATCTGTCGGACATTTTGTGGACTTTCTTTTTTTTTCTTGGTTCTAATAAACCCCCATGACATTCCAAGCAAGTGTTTAAATTTTTACCTCTCTATCTACACTATTCCGTGTCCCCATCTGACCTTCCATGGTTTAGTGGTTATATGGCTCAGTGGATAGCGCGTCTAAAACTGAACCCAAATCAAGCATGAAAGCAGGAAGTTCGTGTACTAAATAGTCAAAAAAGAAGATAAATAAAAACAGTGAACATCAAAGGTAAAGATGTGAATCTTCAAGCGAACTGAAACAGCCACGCAGTTGCGGTTCTGTTCACGGTATTGGACTACAAAGCGGGAGGTCCGTGTTCAAATTTCCCTCGTACTCCAGTTCCTTTTCACAAAATTATGAACTATCTGTCCGGGTGTTGACGTGCCACTTTCTAAAGTCTTGGCAGTTGTCCTCCTATTCATTCGTTGTATAATATGAGTCATGTGGTATGAATATATTACCGTCGAAACTAAATGTGAATTTAAGGAAAAAACTTCCGAAACGGAACGCAGGATTCATAACATGTATTGCTTATGTAGAACAAATAGGAGGTACATACGTCTGGATACTCATCGGCGTGTAATCACAGGATCCCAGTGTCGAGTACCGATGAAAACACATGGGATCTCGGATACAAACCTGATAGGATGCGATGCGACATAGTCGGGCTGTGGTGATGAGACATCACAGTTATACAAACAAACTTCGAAACAAAACCAAACAAATACACGATGGTAGTCAGTTGACTACAGTGCTCGGTGGAGAGTGGAGTCCTGTTGACGAAGCTGCCTGTCTGGCAGTGCATTGTTTGTGCCTTTGGACGTGGGCATGTTGAATACACGAGTGATATTCCGTGAGCTTTTGAAACCAACAAATAAACTCGCGCCTTGCGTAACAAGATCGATGAACATTTTCCGAACTGTAAGGAAGCTAAAAGTTCCTGAAGGTACCGGATAATTGTGAAATGTTTGTACTTACATTCCTAAGAGTTGTCGAAAATTAGCAAATCTACTGATAAAGATACGTTGCTGATGGTTGCTCGGCTGTATGCACAAGATTATGAGAATTTTTGCGAAGAGGAGATGTTGCGCCGTCAAACTAAAGGCATTTCTTTGGGTTACTTGAAATAAATGCTCCAATATACATCGGAAACAATTAAAACGGGCAAATATTGATTTTAAGATGAGGTTAGTAATAAATTAAAAAATTTTAAAGGGCTGGAGGAAAAAAGCACAGTTAAATACTGTAAAAAAGTCTCGGAATGATGTGGAACCCGAAGACCGAAGTTAAGTGATTTAGAAAACCACGTATACCAACGATTATTCAAGCCGGTTAAGATCTACAAATTTAGTAAATGCATTATGCCAAATGAATCAATCTGGACTTCATGGCTTCACATCATTGACTATCAAATTTCAGAAAGAAATAACAAAATTACGTGCAGGAAGATTACCTAATTCGTAAGATAAAACTGTAGCAATAAACTGAAAGCTCCCGAAGGTGGTTGAAGAGGTTTGTTACAGCAATTAACCTCGAATTCCAACAGTTTGAAGACGAATTTGTAATTAACACAGATCAGTCCAGTTTTAACGTTATCGTTGGTTGGAGAAGGCGACACCAAAGTAATGCAGACCCGCTCCATGGCACTCCCTAAAGTTACACCATAAAGTATGTCGTTAAAAATGGAGGTTTCCTTTACTTACATTTTACTTACGTTTTCAGGCTAATGTTATCTATTGGTACTGCAAGTTAACTAACAGGTGACTAGGTTCAAATGGCTCTGAGCACTATGGGACTTAACTTCTGAGGTCATCAGTCCCTTAGAACTTAGAACTACTTAAACCTAACTAACCTTAGGACATCACACACATCCATGGCCGAGGCAGGATTCGAACCGGCGACCGTAGCGATCGCTCGGTTCCAGACTGTAGCACCTAGAACCGCTCGGCCACCCCGGTCGGCCAGGTGAGTAGGGTAGCTGCGCCAACCCCCAATGTCATTGTGATGTGTAGTGCGTCTGACAAAATGTAGAAAAGACTAGTGTAGACGTTAATGAATGTGTGTTTGCTCCTTACGCGAACAAAGATTTTACTTTATTCCTTGACATCAATGTATGACGGAAAGATGCACTACCCACGACGACAGTAAACTTGATTATCATTCCTTCAAGTTGTAGACGTCTTGTGCAACCGCCAGATGTTACTGGCTATAGAGAAGTGAAGTACTTTGTGGGAAGACTCTACGATTTTAAAAATCTACACAGATGCACAGAGTAGTATTGATTACGTGTATCTGTAGCCTAAATCCAACTTCTCACACATAATCATCTTCCCTCTCCAAAATTCTTGGGCGTTTGCTTGGACATATGCAAGTTTTCATTGTGTACACGTGCGAAACTCCAGAAAATATTAAAGGCGCATTTTTGATATAGCACAGGGAAAGCTCAGTGGTTTTGAAACTGTTGCGTTCCGTTGTTGCAGCCTATGTTACAAACTATTGTTATGTTTCCATAATTTCGTTGGGAGTGATCACATTCTCATTCATACGAACACCCAAATCGGGCAAGGACGCATGTCTCACTCACTAGGCATATAAGCTAGGTGCATGATAAGAGATTGATTCCTCTCAAATGATACACATACTATCACCAATGTCGTATGTGACACGCCTGACCTGTTTTCCGGTGGATGAATCGGCTGACTTTTCGCCTTGTCATCAGGCTGGTGAACTACCGCCTTGGTATGGTTTCACCAAAAAGGTGAAACTTGAAGGGAGGAATATTGACGCGCCCCGGTCGTTTGTTGTTTAGTTTGTCACTGGTACTGGTTTTTGTTGAATCGATTTTAAAGGTTTAAGTGGTATTGTTTTGTCGTCTTATGTAGAGGTTTTAATTTGAGGATAACGTCTGAATGAAACAGGGCACTTCGCTTCCGGAGAGCAGTGAAGTGTTGCATCAGAGTAGTCAGTTAAATGAATTGAGGGTATCTGACCGTATGTACTGATCTGGGTACGGCCGCGCTGTCGTACTTGAGTTGCTCTGCACGGCACCGTAGGGTCAGTTGTGCTAAAGTTTGTACAGTGTCTGCCTTTGCTTGCGCGTCCAGGTCCACTTATGGTTAAGCATATCGGCATCTGTAGCTGATATTGTGATTCTATGGGCGTACTGAGCATCCTGAGTGGCAGTAAATTGTTTGTAATTGGGCAGGGAAGCTACGAGCTTAGCCAGCCCTAAACGGTTTTGGAAGTGCAGTAAGTCTTACAAGTTTTGTTGCTTAATATTTAGCTCGCTTTCTCCAGAAACGGAAGTTGCTCGATTGATAAAATTAAGCCCTGGAATTTAAGCTACCTGCCACTCTTAAGGTTTGTGATACATACACGTATAGCTGCGTTCAGTTGTCGGATTCCTGGAGAAGGCGTCATAAACCAGAAGCCTTAAGGGGATTTTTTTTGTCATCAATCTTCTGAGTGGTTTGCTGCGTCTCGCCGGGAATTCCTCTCCTGTACCAACTAGCATTCTTACTCTCAGAGTAGCACTTGCAATCTAAGTCCTCAATTATTTGCTGGATGCTTTCCAACCTCTGTTTTCCTCTACAGTTTTTTACCTTGTGCAGCTCCCTCTAGTACCATGGAAGCCTTCCCCTTACGTCTTAACAGATGTCTTATCATCCTGCCCATTCTTCTTGTCAGTGTTTTCCACATATTCCTTTCCTCTCCGATTCTGCGCATAACCTTCTCAATCCCTAAGTTATCAGTCCACCTAATTTTCCTACATTTGTCTGTACCACTACATCTCAAAAGGTACGATCTTCTTCTTTTCCTGTTTCCCGGAGTCCAAGTTTCAATACCATACAACGCTCTGCTCCAAACGTACTTTCTCAGAAATTTATTCTTCAAATTAATGCCTGTTAATTATACTAGCATACTTCTCTTGGCCAGGAATGCCAATTATGCCAGTTTTTTGCTGCTTTTGATGTCCACCTTGCTCCGTCAATCATTGATTATTTTGCTTCTTAGGCAGAGTTCCTTGACTTAATCTAATTCGTGATCATCAATCCTGAAGTTACGTTTCTCTCTGTTCTCATTTCTGCTATTTCACATTACTTTCAGAATTCTTTCATATACTCTCAACCCATATTCTGTACTCATCAGACTCTTCTTTCAGAACAGCAGCTCTCGTAATTCTTTGTCACTTTCACTGGGTATAGTAATGTCCTCTGAAAATTGTATCATTGATATCCTTTCACGTTGAATTTTAATTCCACTCCTGAAGCTGCCTTTTATTTCCATCATTGCTTCTGCGATGTACGGATTCAAGAGTAGGGGCGAGGTGTCTTAAGCCCCATCCTAATCGATCACTTCGTTCTTGGTCGCCCACTCTTATTATTTATTCCCACTAGGATCTTGTTCATATTGTATATTACCTGTCTCTCCCTATAGCTTACCCCTATTTTTCTCAAAATTTCTAACATCTTGTAGAACGCTTTCTCCAGGTCGACAAACGCAATCAAAGTGTCTTGATTTTTCTTTAGTCTGGCCTCCATTATCAACGGCACTGTCAGAATTGTCTCTCTTGGCCCTTTACCTTCCCTAAAGCCAAACTGATCTTCATCTAATACATCCTCAAGATTCTTTCCCATTCTTTTGTGTGCTTGCATTCATGAGCTTTTAAGCTGAGTGTGCCGTAATTATCGCACTTTGCAGCTCTTCCAGCCTTCGGTATTATGTGTACGATATTTTTGCGAATGTCAGGTGGTACGTCGCCAGAATCATACATCGTACCTTTCAACGTAAATAGTCGTTTTGTTGCCACTTTCCCCAATGATATTAGAAATTCTGATGGAAGGTTATCCATCCCGCCTGCCTTTTTGGATCTTAAATCCTCCAAAGCACTCTTATATTCTTACTGTGATACTATATCCCATATCTCCTCTAATTACACCCCTGTTTCTTGTTCTACCACATCAGACGAATCTTACCCTTCATAAAAGCCTTCAATGTATTCCTTCCACCTATGCGCTCTCTCCTCCGCTTTTAACAATGAACTTCCTGTTTCATTCTTAATGTCACCACCCTTGCTGTTAATGTTACCATATATTATTTTGCCTTTCCAATATGCTGACAATTATTTTCTTCGGTTTGTCGCATGTTACACACAGCCGTTTTGTCTTAGCTCCCTTCTTTGTACCTATGCTTTTCTTTCCAAGCTCTTTGAGTGCCCTTTTTAGGGATGTCCTCTTCTCTTCATCTGTGCTGTCTACTGAGCTGTTCCTTTGCTGTATCTATAACCTTAGATAACTTCAAGGGTATTTCCTTATTTCTTAGTTCATCCACTTCTTTGCGTATTGATTCATCCTGACTAATCACTTAAGACGAGAGCGCACTTAATTTGTACCTTAACTTTCTTGTTGCGTTGTAGGGATTCGTCTACCATACCGAATTTTCTAAAGTTGAAGAGGATGTTCGAGACAGCCCATGTTCATCGGATATATGATTATACAGAAGCAACACTACTTCGAGAGGGGATGCATTATACAAGACGAGAGATGGGTTCTGTTGTCCGTAAGTTACTGCAGCTACATTTATTCCTAGCAAGATAGAGATAGACCCATGGAATAAAAGAGATTGTCTTACATTTCGAAAAGTTACAAACTTATGCAGAATCTACACATAATACAGTGATATCCGAAACTGTTATTAACAAGGCAGACAGAGTTTTATCTCAAGACGAAATTTCAGTTCTTCCAAAAGGAGGAAACTACGCTATAACACCTCCGAAAGTTCCTGTTGAGGATATTATTGTAAATGTAGAAGCAGGTATACGTACTCTCCCCAAAGAAACTACAAATGCAATCCGGATCGAAACCACCAGAGTATTATGCCGCAGTAAACCTCTGGAAGTAATTTAACCAATGGCGAAAGAAAGGCTCTGAGAGATTTAAATGCAGATGAAGACATAGTGATTGTTCCTGCTAATAAAGGGAATGTTACTGTCGTTTTAAGTACAGAAGATTATCAAAGCAAAATTTTGAATCTTTTAACGTCAGGACAATACAAAAAACTTAAGAAAGATCCTACAGCCAGCGTACTACGGAAAACAAATAATCTGATAAAATCGACCATTTCTATTCAAAAAGAACGAAAACGAGCTTTATTGAAGTCTGAAGCTATGTGTCCCTAACTCTATGGCCTACCCAATGTACATAAGAGGGGCCTTCCTCTGAGACCGATTGTTAGTGCTATCAATTCTCCTACGTATGAAACAGAAAGATATGTAGCAACTCGTTTACAACCATATTTTGGAAAAACTGACTCATATATAAAGGACTCACGTCATTTTATAGAGAAGATTTAAGGTTTAATTCTGACTCATGAAGATTTTTTGTAAGTTTTGATGTAGTATCTTTCTTTACTATGATTCCAGTTAACGGAGTTATGGATTTTATAACGGATATTTGTCCAGAAGATCTGAATGCTGTTTTCAGACATTGTCTTACTTCCAGTCAGTTCCAGTGGAATATTGAATTTTATAAGCAACTTAATGGCGTAGCAATGGGTAACCCATTCGGTCCTGCAGTAGCTAATTTGTACATGGAGTAATTCGAACATTCAGCTTTGGAAAAAGCAGATAAGAAACCATCTCGCTGGTATCGGTATGTAGACGATACATTTGTGGTCTGGCCACATGGTAGAGAAGCCTTAGACGGATTTTTTGATTACCTTAACAATATAAATCCAAGAATCCAGTTTACCATGCAGAGAGAAAATGACAACAAAATACCGTTTTTGAATGTTTTAATTATGAGACAGACAGATGGAAGATTGAAACAACGCATTTTTAGAAAAATAAACACAGGCAGATACTTACATAAAAATTCTAACCACCATCCACAACAAAAGAGAGGTGTGATTAAAAGTCTCGTTGACAGAGCCAGACGGATTTCCACGCCGGAGTATCTAGACGCCGAATTAAAACATCTGAAGTACGCTTTTGAGAAAAATGGCTACTCAAAGAAAGAAGTAAGCAGAATTCAGCACCCAAACGACAGAAAGCCTAAAGACAAGCCCGAAAAACGTTGGAAGAATACAGTCTCTCTCCCTTTTATAAAGAAAGTAACGGATCAGATTGGAAAGATTTTAAGTAAACATGATATTAGACCTGTTTTTAGACCAATGAAGAAAATTTGTCATGTTCTCCGGTTTGTAAAAGATAAACGCGCTCCTCTATCAGCCAGTGGCGTATATAAAATTCCGTGTACATGTGGTAATGTTTATATTGGAACAACGAAGAGAAGCGTAAATACACGGTTAAACGAACACAGAAGTCTTTGCCGATTAGGGAAAACAGACAAATCGGCTATAGTAGAACACGCTTTTCAGTCAGGAAATCATCAAGTGAAGTTTTCCGAAACAAAACTGTTATCGATGACGACGAACTATTACCCACGGCTTTGTAGAGAAGCAATTGAAATACACTCCTGCCCCAAATGGAAAAAAGAACACATTGACACCGCTGTGTCAGACCCACCATACTTGCTCCGGACACTGCGAGAGGGCTGTACAAGCAATGATCACACGCGCGGCACAGCGAACACACCAGGAACCGCGGTGTTGGCCGTCGCAAGGGGCTAGCTGCGCAGCATTTGTGCACCGCCGCCGTCAGTGTCAGCCAGTTTGCCGTGGCATACGGAGCTCCATCGCAGTCTTTAACACTGGTAGCATTCCGCGACAGCGTGGACCTGAACCGTATGTGCAGTTGACGGACTTTGAGCGAGGGCGTATAGTGGGCATGCGGGAGACGGGGTGGACGTACCGCCGAATTGCTCAACACGTGGGGCGTGAGGTCTCCACAGTACATCGATGTTGTCGCCAGTGGTCGGCGGAAGGTGCACGTGCCCGTCGACCTGGGACCGGACCGCAGCGACGCAGGGATGCAAGCCAAGACCGTAGAATCCTATGCAGTGCCGTAGGGGATCGCATCGCCACTTCCCAGCAAATTAGGGACACTGTTGCTCCTGGGGTATCGGCGAGGACCATTCGCAACCGTCTCCATGAAGCTGGGCTAGGGTCCCGCACACCGTTAGGCCGTCTTCCGCTCACGCCCCAACATCGTGCAGCCCGCCTCCAGTGGTGTCGCGACAGGCGTGAATGGAGGGACGAATGGAGACATGTCGTCTTCAGCGATGAGAGTCGCTTCTGCCTTAGTGCCAATGATGGTCGTATGCGTGTTTGGCGCCGTGCAGGTGAGCGCCACAATCAGGACTGCATACGACCGAGGCACACAGGGCCAACACCCGGCATCATGGTGTGGGGAGCGATCTCCTACACTGGCCGTACACCTCTGGTGATCGTCGAGGGGACACTGAATAGTGCACGGTAAATCCAAACCGTCATCGAACCCATCGTTCTTCCATTCCTAGACCGTCAAGGGAACTTGCTGTTCCAACAGGATAATGCACGTCCGCTGTATCCCGTGCCACCCAACGTGCTCTAGAAGGTGTAAGTCAACTACCCTGGCCAGCTAGATCTCCGGATCTGTCCCCCATTGAGCATGTTTGGGACTGGATGAAGCGTCGTCTCACGCGGTCTGCACGTCCAGCATGTACGATGGTCCAACTGAGGCGCCAGGTGGAAATGGCATGGCAAGCCGTTCCACAGGACTACATCCAGCATCTCTACGATCGTCTCCATGGGAGAATAGCAGCCTGCATTGCTGCGAAAGGTGGATATACACTGTACTAGTGCTGACGTTGTGCATGCTCTGTTGCCTGTGTGTATGTGCCTGTGGTTCTGTCAGTGTGATCATGTGATGTATCTGACCCCAGGAATGTGTCAATAAAGTTTCCCCTTCCTGGGACAATGAATTCACGGTGTTCTTATTTCAATTTCTAGGAGTGTATATCAACATAGTGATAATTTTAATCGGAAAGAAGAGGACATGAAACTTATTGGTATTTGGAAGGTAGCACTACAGAATTGCTAGACAGTTTTATCTGTGACGAGATTACGATCGATAGTTAAGTTTTATCTCTGTCAAAGATTATCTCGGCAAATCACGTGTAACTCTGGCCACGCCCACTTTCTACGATATATAAGTCACTGTCAGACGTCCGACCCGTCAGTCGGCAAGACTCACCGGAGGAGAAACACCCCTCTGAAGATGTCCAGCCCAGCTCTGGACGAAACTTTAGGAGCTGAAGAGTTTCATGGACCACGACCTTACATCCCGGAAGGTTTACCAGAAGATATGTAACCCGGTCGTGGAAGCCTTCATACTGTGATTAGTCAAAGACGCTATGAGTTTTTTTTCGTTATTTTTCGTTGTATTTATTCGCAGTGGACGTCACAGGATATCCGTTGAAGTTCGTTGGTGATCCTTTAACTGAGTTTGTTTTTATTACAGAGACCAGCCAGCTATATGACCGAACACGGCTACCCCTAGACCAGAGGCACACTCGTACTGTTTAGAGGAAGGCAGATCGAATAACATATAACTGTTTATTAAATTTTAAGCCCTTAAGCTAAGAATCGGCAATGATCAACGACATGAGGATGCAGAAGGCAATGGAAACCACTGCATTAAAGACACGTAACGTGTATCCACAGGACTTGTGGCCTGTAGTTGAAGAAGTGTCATGATGATCTCTCCATTGGCAAAAGATTCCGGAATACTCCCCCATTCGGATCTCCGGGAGGGGACTGCCAAGGGGGAGGTTACCATGAGGAAAAGAGTGAACAATCATCGAAAGGATAATGTTCTACGAGTCGGGGCGTGGAATGTCAGAAGCATGAACGTGAAAGGGAAACTAGAAAATCTGAAAAGGGAAATGCAAAGGCTCAATCTAGATATAGTAGGGGTCAGTGAAGTGAAGTGGAAGGAAGACAAAGATTTCTGGTCAGATGAGTATCGGGTAATATCAACAGCAGCAGAAAATGGTATAACAGGTGTAGGATTCGTTATGTATAGGAAGGTAGGGCAGAGGGTGTTTTACTGTGAACAGTTCAGTGACCGGGTTGTTCTAATCAGAATCGACAGCAGACCAAGCCAGCCGCGGTGGTCTCGCGGTTCTAGGCGCGCAGTCCGGAACCGTGAGACTGCTACAGTCGCAGGTTCGAATCCTGCCTCTGGCATGGATGTGTGTGATATCCTTAGGTTAGTTAGGTTTAAGTAGTTCTACGTTCTAGGGGTGTCCCATAGTGCACAGAGCCTTTTTTTTTTTGACAGCAGACCAACACCGACAACGATAGTTCAGGTATACATGCCGACGTCCCAAGCTGAAGACGAACAGTTAGAGAAAGTGTATGAGGATATTGAAAGGGTAATGCAGTATGTGAAGGGGGACGAAAATCTAATAGTCATGGGCGACTGGAATGCAGATGTAGGGGAAGGAGTAGAAGAAAAGGTTACAGGAGAATATGGGCTTGGGACAAGGAATGAAAGAGGAGAAAGACTAATTGAGTTCTGTAACAAGTTTCAGGTAGTAATAGCGAATACCCTGTTCAAGAATCACAAGAGGAGGAGGTATACTTGGAACAGGCCGGGAGATACGGGAAGATTTCAGTTAGATTACATCATGGTCAGGCAGTGATTCCGAAATCAGATACTGGATTGTCAGGCGTATCCAGGAGCACATATAGACTCAGATCACAATATAGTAGTGACAAAGAGTAGGCTGAAGTTCAAGACGTTACTCAGGAAAAATCAATACGCTAAGAAGTGGAATACGAAAGTTCTAAGTAATGACGAGATACGTTTGAAGTTCTCTAACGCTATAGATACAGCGATAAGGAATAGCGAAGTAGGCAACACAGTTGAAGAGGAATGGACGTCTCTAAAAAGGGCCATCACCGATGTTGGGAAGGATAACATACGTACAAAGAAGGTAGCTGCCAAGAAATCATGGGTAACGGAAGAAATACTTCAGCTGATTGATGAAAGGGTGACGTAACAACATGTTCCGGGAAAATCAGGAATACAGAAATACAAGTCGCTGTGGAATGAAATAAATACGAAGTGCAGGGAAGCTAAGACGAAATGGCTGCAGGAACAATGTGAAGACATCGAAAAAGATATGATTGTTGGAAGGACAGTCTCAGCATACAGGGAAGCCAAAACAACCTTTGGTGACATTAAAAGCAACGGTGGTAACATTAAGAGTGTAACGGGAATTCCACTGTTAAATGCAGAGGAGAGATAGGTCGAAAGAATACATTGAAAGCCTTTATGAGGGTGAAAATTTGTCTGATGTGATAGAAGAAGAAACAGGAGTCAATTTAGAAGAGATAGGGTGAAACGTCCCCTTTGAAAAATTATAACAAGACTGTGCTTAAAATGACACACAATATTTATAGTGCAAAGCAATCTGACTTACAAAAATCCCTACGAAAGAATGGCCCTGACTAACATTAACCTATACGTTTCACAAATCACTTACCTCACAAAAATCTTCGTTACTCAAGCTACTGCAATACAGCGAGCGCCACTACTGCCAGCTAAATAAAAAATTCAAACTACGGAAGGCACTATCTACTGATAGGTATAGTTAGCAAATGAAAGATTTTTACAGAGAAGAAACAATGTATTTACCTTAGTAGTCATAATATATATATATATATATATATATATATATATATATATATATATATATATATATATATATCACTTCATGACACCAATTCTTACAAATTTCAAAACTCCGCCATCTCTCTACCCACGTCCACCACTGCTGGCGGCTCACCTCCAACTGCGCAACGCTACGCACTGTTAGCATCCAGCAGCCGCTGCCCAACACTACAATGGCGAGTATTACAACAATGCCAACCAGCCACAGACTGCACACGGCACAGCCAGTGATTTTCATACAGAGCGCTACGTGGCGGCGGCTTTACCAATAAAAAACCTTAAACAGCCAACTTACAAGGGGATCCAGTATTAGAATCGGAATTTAAAAGAGCTTTGGAGGACTTACCGTCAAATAAGACAGAAGGGATAGATAACATTCCATCAGAATTTCTAAAATCATTAGGGGAAGTGGCAACAAAACGACTATTCACGTTGGTGTGTAGAATATATGAGTGTGGCGACATACATCTGACTTTCGGAAAAGCATCATCCACACAATTCCGAAGACGGCAAGAGCTGACAAGTGCGAGAATTATCGCACAATCAGCTTAACAGCTCATGCATCGCAGATGCTTACAAGAATAACATACAGAAGAATGGAAAAGAAAATTTAGAATGCGCTAGGTGACGATCAGCTTGGCTTTAGGAAAAGTAAAGGCACGAGAGAGGCAATTCTGACGTTACGGCTAATAATGGAAGCAAGGCTAAAGAAAAATCAAGACACGTTCATAGGATTTGTCGACCTGGAAAAAGCGTTCGACAATATAAAATGGTGCAAGCTGTCCAAGATTCTGAAAAAAGTAGGGGGAAAGCTATAGGGAGAGACGGGTCATATACAATATGTACAACAACCAAGAGGGAATAATAAGAGTGGACGATCAAGAACGAAGTGCTCGTATTAAGAAGGGAGTAAGACAAGGCTGTAGCCTTTCGCCCCTACTCTTCAATCTGTACATCGAGGAGGCAATGATGGAAATAAAACAAAGGTTCAGGAGTGGAATTAAAATACAAGGTGAAAGGATATCAATGATACGATTCGCTGATTCACGTGAAGAAGAATTAAATGATCTACTGAACGGAATGAACAGTCTAATCAGTACACAGTATGGTTTGAGAGTAAATCGGAGAAAGACGAAGGTAATGAGAAGTAGTACAAATGAGAACAGCGAGAAACTTAACATCAGGATTGATGGTCACGAAGTCAGTGAAGTTAAGGAATTCTGCTACCTAGGCAGTAAATTAACCAATGACGGACGGAGCAAGGAGGACATCAAAAGCAAACTCGCTATGGCAAAAAAAGGCATTTCTGGCCAAGAGAAGTCTACTAATATCAAATTCCGGCCTTAATTTGTGCAAGAAATATCTGAGGATGTACGTCTGGAGTACAGCGTGGTATGGTAGTGAAACATGGTCTGTCGGAAAACCGGACCAGTAGAGAATCGAAGCATTTGAGATGTGGTGCTATAGACGAATGTTGAAAATTAGGTGGAGTGATAAGGTAAGGAATGAGGGGGTTCTACGCAGAATCGGAGAGGAAAGGAATATATGGAAAATACTGATAAGGGGAAGGGACAGGATGACAGGACATCTGCTAAGACATGAGGGAATGACTTCCATGGTACTAGAGGGAGCTGTAGAGGGCAAAAACTGTAGAGGAAGACAGAGATTGGAATACGTCAAGCAAATAATTGAGGATGTAGGTTGCAAGTGCTACTCTGAGATGAAGAGGTTAGCACAAGAAAAGAATTCGTGGCGGGCCGCATGGAACCAGTCAGTAGATTGATGACATAAAAGAAGCTTACCTTAATGGAATTTTAAATTTAGCCGTTGTTTTAATCGTGTTTGGAGCCAGACATTTAATCTGTGATAAGTGAGCAGCTCGCCGAAAATAGTAATTGCGGTGATCCTGCCGCCGCACGTTTCAGTTTCAGCCAGGCTCCAGCCTTACCAGCAGGTCCTGAGGGATGCCTGAGATTCGACCGACATCCAAATTTGCGCCAGTATGAACGTGATGGCGCTTTCTATCTTCATTCATCCGGCGGTTGCTGGCCATCTTGAAGAGTATGATCTTTTATTGTTTGGAACTTTTGGTAGAAGTAAAGATCTTTCATCCATTTCAGACTCGAAAATTGATATCCAGTCCTGAACTTCCATCAAAATAGGGTTCAAGGTATTGCAATTTTAATAGCTGCCAATGTAGATACGGTGCATTATGTCGTTCTTAGGTCGTAAAATTCTTATTACCTTCTTCTTTAGTAGTGTATAACGTTCTTATCATACGATTTCATAACATGTCTTTGTTTTAGAGGAAAACATTTACTTTCAATAATTGTTGGATTACCTTCCCACACAGTGGTCGATGGCCTGCACGTATATTGTTACAAGAGATGTTTTAAAAATAAAAGTCCTTACAATCTATCTTGACTTACAACATGAAACTTACACTGTATTTTACCTGGATTTTATGTCCTAAGTACTTCACTTTTGTTGCAAGACATGTGTCAGGAAAAAGATGCGTAACAGAATTGATCGCTGTAAGCTAGAGTACGATTAGGGATGAGTTGTTTGGGTTAAGAATTTGCGCAGTAAAGTTCCTGTAAAATCTCTTTAATATTTCAAATGTCGGATGGTTATAATTATTGCGCAGTTACGGATGTCCAGTGTGGGCAGTAATTATCAAATGGTAGCGAAACATGGTAGGTATGCTAAAGCTTTAGTGTGGAAGCGATTTACGCTGGTAAAAATTAGTTCCGAATTTAGACGTCAGGTACAAATCTGGCGCTGTGCAGCTTTTCCTTGACGTCCTAGATGCTCTTACTGAACAAACTGTAGAACTGGTAGTTAATAACAGCATCAACATTATGGCTTTCTAACTTGTTTGACTCTTTTTTCCTACGTCCAGTTCTTAATGTGTTGCATATAGAAACATATCTACCTATATGTCTTCTTTGCATTCACAGTGCCAGATTTGCATTTCGAGCCCACAATTATATCTGATGTTTTTTCTAGTGCAAATCAGTTCCTCATTAACGAATTAGAATGTCTACCAACCTTCTCTGCTACGCGATGATTACAGAACGCACTGTATTTCTGTGAGCAGCTGCCGTTTAATTGCAACCACCCAGTACATACACTGTGATTCTTTATTCAGATTAGTCATTATTTCGAAATATTTCCGAAATAAGGACATATTTTTAAAATCATAAATTGTATCCCAGATATTACTCTTAAAAATAAATCGACGGGTACTTAACATTCTTGACTGCACTTAGTATTGGCTAGCATTGACGTATCACTCTTTACTTGATGGGAAAGTTAACGATATACACGCTGAAACGTTCTACAAATACAAATTTAAATTGTCTAAGTTGTTTCAGTTTATTATACTAGATTTGCATTATCAAATTTTGCAACAATAAATTATAATAACCTCAGAAATTAATCTACGGTTGTGCAGAATGTAAAATTAATATTTTAGTCATCTTACTTCAGCACGCACAGAACATTAAGGACCGCTTTTAACACTTCTGTCATCACACTGTTAAGTAAATTCACATAAGCTATGATAAGGGACACATAAATTTTTACATAATTATTCACAACAAATTTTGAAGTGAATTTGCTTTCAGGATTATGTTCATGATATTTACCTCAATCGTAGATGTTCACATCATTGTCAGATTTGTACAAAGCATTTTTCTCCACACTTTACATCTGGCAGCCAGGTCTTTGGCCCTTACCGTTGTTTACATGTTGCCATCATTACATAGTCATCATAGTGACAATTTTAACTAGCGATAGTGCTGATATTTAAGAATGGAACGAAAATATTTTGTTAAATGTTTCTAAAGATCTTACAACTTCCTCTGTTGTCACTGTGAGCGTTGAAGTAAAGACATCGATAAAAGTGTTGCGTTCGTTGAGTATCTGCTCGCAAGCACTACACCAGCATTGGATCTGCTTAATTACGGATACTGGTGATTAAATTGAAAGGTGAAAAACTGCACTGAGGGTACTTCCAAACGAGATGTCATCACTTCATGTGGCATCTGCTGTAATTGGGGCTCTTCATTGTTGTTTGACTATATTTCGCTGCAAATTGCGAAGCAACTTAGGAATTAGTTGCTTTAATTTATCATTTCCTTAGACTGCGTGACACGGTAAAGTCTTTCATGATGTTTAAAAAAATTAGCAGGTTGGCCACTTCAAACTGATTGATTGCTTCTAACGATAGCAAGACCGCAGAGCTCGCCTGCTTCATTTGTCACGCTTACTAACGCGCCGGCCATAAATTTTAATACATCTGGCAGAGGCGGCCCGGAATACAAAGTTAATGACTAAGGGGCGTCGGCTGGCTCTTTAATAACTCTCACTCCATTTGTCACCAACGCCCCAGCACACCTACAAGTAAGGCCTGACATTAATTTCCTTGCTTGTTGCCTCTAGTTTGCCAGATATTTCAAACGCTCGACTTCTACATTAGGGCCATTGTTGAGATGAAAGCAACCTTACCTCATCGTGGAGAGTAACAATTAATTAATTAAACGAGCAGTGCATGCTAGACACATATCTTTAATAGACGGCAACTGAGGTTGTACAAACATTTTTCATAACACGTAAGAAAGAAGTTAAAAAATCTCTTTTCTTAATCATAACAAGAGTAAAGTTATTAATTAGTCAGAATTTGTCCCCATAATTTGTAAATAATTTTTCACACCTGAAGTTCTTTCAAACAAAGTAGGATCTTAACCATACGAAACCAAATTGTTATTTCTTTATAGCCGGCATATTCTTCACGAGAGAACAGCAACTTTATTGCTGTTTACCATAGTTACCATAGTTACCATAGTTGAACCATTTTATATGTTTGACCTATCTGGATCATCGTCAGATATATATAATTGTGTGAGAAACCTGTCGTGTAAGTGAGAGAAACTTATATTAGAGTTCTGGTACAACCAAGATTCGTTGCAGTTCCATCTACATAGGTCTGAAGATGACCCAAAGACATTGGTACATGTAACATATTTAAAATTGTCCCACTGAGACAGACGAGTAATTGAGAATTTTCATGGCTCTTAGTCATTGCTTGAATGTATATACAGAAAGAGAATCGCTATGTGTAAGATTGAAACAATTGTAGAAACTGCATAAGCGAACTATGCTAAGGTACAGCATATATGTAGGTATCAAGCACCTATTTCTGAATTATATGGGATACCTTTCCTTGTTGCGAAACGGGTTTCGGCTCTTTAGTCACCATCAGTTACGTGATTAGTCCTAAGTCAGACAAACTACATAAATGGAAAACTGTGTCTTACCGTACTTAACGTACTATTACACATTTGGAACTATAATAAAAATTTAAAAAAAGGCTGGATGACAAATTTTGCAACGATTTTGATAAAGATTGTTAATATAACAACGTTATCTCAGTTTGTAATACGGAATATTACTACTGCTCAAATCAAGAAACAGACTCTGTCTAAATGAGTCGGGAAAAAAATACTTTTTGAAATATGCGGCAATTTACTAATGTCGCTAACGATCAATACTAATTGGTACAGGTTGCCTTCCCATCGTAGTTCACTGATAATTTTTTAATAGGCAGTGTACTACATCCTGTGATTGTGATTATGTTGTCAGATATAGCGCTTATAACGGTCTCCTATATCATCCAGTCCGTACGTATCACGTTGATGTTGTGTTAGTATCAAACCAGAGTTACTGATCTCTTCGAGTATGAGTTATATGGCAGAAAAGGAACTCTGCTATAGTTTACTAAACGGGGTTAATCACAAATGGTTCTGAGCACTATGGGGCATTTCAGGTCATCAGTCCCCTGGAACTTAGAACTACTTAAAACTAACTAAATTGATGACAGCACACACATCCGCGCCCGAGGCAGGATTCGAACCTGCAACTGTAGCGGTCGTGCGGTTCCAGACTGAAGAGCCTAGAACCGCTCGGTCACACCTGCAGGCTCGGTGTTAATCGATTAATCCACAAGTGTATGTGTAACGGAAATCAAGAACATTTCAAGCGCTGCATTGTATTAAAAAATACCTAATTGGTTGTTCTAGCGACAGATACAGTAACATTCACTAAACGCATAATGAATCGCGGTAGACATCGCGCACTGCGCAGGTCATGGAGGGGCTACTTTCGTGACAAGTACAAAATGTTACCAAGAAATCTGGATGTGCTAAAAGTGCAGGCGAATCACTTGCATCGTCAATTGTAAACGAGCAATTACCTTAGCCATACCTCATATATCGCTTAAAGACTCTCAAGCTGAAAGACAGCCACCTCAAATTACAGTATTTTGCCAATTTCCTCCAATACTACCTTCTGGCAAGACATAGTTCTTTGTTTCCTATTGATTAGCAATGAGGCGGAATTCTGCCTAAAAGGGGACATTAGTTACTGCTATATCTACGTGTGGGCGATTTCAAATCCTCGTGGAAACAAGGTAAATTGTTCGCTGCAGTATCTATTTGTGGGCAGGAACTGTGTGTGACTCTTTGGGCCAGACATTTTATAACACAGGTGAAGTTTATCACCTATATTTGGGCAAAACGTTACCTTCGCTGTTCCAGAACGTCAACGTGGTTGAAAGACAACGTATGTGGCTTATGTCGACAGGATAGCATCCAATTTCTTAAGCATTCTCTGATAAGTAACTCTGGTGTTTTGTAATGAATCTTCTGAGTAGACATCGCAATTTCCCTATATCGTTCCCATTGATTGAACTCTGACACGTACGATATGTACAACTGAGTCGGCTGTGACCATTCCATTTCATATCGCCACGTACTTTTTCGATGAGGCATTTGTGTGGCTTGGCTTATTATAGCTGAGACTCATTGCTACTGCAATAACATGGTGGTAGTTTTCTGCTTTTTGTGAATTACACAGTAAAACGTTTCTGAACATTTGAAGCAAGATGCCATTACTTTCTCCGCTTTGAAACCTTATCAAGATATGACGCTACATTTCTGCCCAGTGTTTCAGACAGTAATTCGTCATAGACATCTGTATCATTTCCAGACCTCAGAGGATTCTACCAAACTAGGCTGCCACGTCATTAAGATGTGAATATGTCAACCAGAATTGTCCCAACACAATCCCTTGGAGGAAACCTGAATTAACATCTATAACTATCGTTGAATTCCCATTCAGTATAACATGCTGCAGCCTCCCAGTCAAGCTATCATGAGCCTCATATCGAATTTTCGTTTCTGTTAACTATGATAGTACTGACCCGTGTACGGCTCGTGTTCATGCCATTTATTTATTGTTTGTCATCTCTTATTACGGTAGTGCCGCTTCGTTTTCTTATTCCATTTACTGGCGTCACTAACTTCCTCCCTTACTTGCCCGTGAGTGGCAGCAGCAGCGCGTATCGATAAGTGCACTGTCGTACCATATCTGGATCGACTGATAGTATTCCCTAGTCGTTATGTGTCTGAAAGTCAGTCAGACCCGCGGTGCAGTCGGGACGCAAGAGCAGTGAAGTCGGGGACGGAGCACCGGTGACGCCGTGGACACACATGCATTGTCCGACAGAAGGAGATTCGAGCGGGATGACCGTTGGTTAGTCTTTCGGTCGGTTGTCTCATCGGGCGACTTGTGACTGGTTCTCTGACCCTTCTGGGCCCCTTCAATTTGTCCTCTCGCCGGACGTGGTTCAGTTCCTTGCCTGTGCTGAGATGTCGGAGGGTTACCTCTTCATGGATGAGTCCGAGCCAG
The DNA here is from genome assembly GCF_023897955.1 of Schistocerca gregaria. Lineage (NCBI taxonomy): Eukaryota > Metazoa > Arthropoda > Insecta > Orthoptera > Acrididae > Schistocerca > Schistocerca gregaria. The sequence goes on from NC_064923.1 coordinate 532,399,037, forward strand.
TGTCTCCGCGTCGTTGTGTGTCCGAGTTGCGAAAGGATCTGAAGGAAGTCGGGCACGTAGCAGTCGGGGGAAGGACCAGTCTCTCTGTCGGAGACGGACCGGCAGTCGGTCGGATAGCGCAGACGAGCAAGGAGATCCCCGTCGAGCAGAGTCGGGCAGGAGCCGCTGGCTGCGTGGACGCGCGATAGGAGTTAAGAGACGCTTCTTACGAGGTCTACGAAGTTCGTAGCCCACCGATCTCTAACTCTAAAGCTGAGTGCTCATTTAACCTACTATCAAGCCTCAACTTCTATCACTTCTCTTCGTTTGATCTTGGTTGTTGCTTTCTGCGAGATTCCCGAGAGCAACAACGTGTGAGCATTGATGTTGGCTAGAGCTGTAGCCGTTTTCTTGGATCGGGTTTAAATCTATTTCATCCTCTCCTTCATTAATGAAGTGCTCTAGAAGTATCTTTTGCAGCGTGACCGTTAACGTTCCGGTTACCTGCCCTGGGCGTTGACGTAGGTTTGGGCACAGTGTATTTCCTTTTCATGTTGTTGCTGTCCGGCATGGTGTAGTGTATTGGTAGTTATCTGCGTTTATTCGGACTTGGTTGGATTGGGCACCAGTATCGTGTACGCTGTGCTATTGATGTGTTGTTGTCGCTCTGCTCATCAGGTGGAGCAAAACTGTTTCTGTTGGTTGGTTTGTTGGCTGGCCTTCGGTTGGGTTGCCTTCCGATTAAGAGGTTGTCGGTGTGGCTGCCTGTCTCACCTAAACGTGCGTTAGTGTTACTTCCCAGGCCGATGCTTGAACCTTCTGAGCGCCGATCCTTCTGTGTTACATAGTGATTTCGTTTTAGTCTTAAGTACTCTGTTTGGCCATCAGCTAAGATTTAGCTCTTTAAAATTGTTAACTTTTCTGTTCTCTTTAGCTCTTAAGCCTTTAAATTGTTTTCTCCATGATGTGTGGCCTTCAGCCGAGTTTTAGTCTCTCTTAAACTGAAAATTCTAAATATTGCTCTTGCCCTTAACTCATTACGTTGTTATTATTTTGGATATGAAGCCTTCAAGCAAGTTTGCATGAACTGTTGTAAGCTAAGGCCCTCAGCCTTTTCACATGGAAAGTTCTTCTTCCAGGCCTTAAACCGTATAATTGTTTTGATATGGTGTGGTTTAATCTCTCTTAAATTAAAATCTGAAAATTTTTGTCTTGCCCTTAGGTCATGAGATTGGTATTTCTTAGTATGTGGCCTTCAGCAAAGTTTAATCTCGCTTAAATTAAAAATGTGGTATTCCCCGAAGTCATAATATTGTTATTCTTTAGTATGTGGCCTTCAGCCGAGTTTTAATCTCTCTTAAAGTGAAAATTTAAAATCTTGTTCTTGCCGTAAGTCATATCACCGTATTGTTTACTATGAGGCCTTCAGCCGAGTTTCCATAAAATGTTTTCAGCTAAGGCCCTCAGCCCGTTGAATTGGAAGCCCTTCTTCCTAGGCTTTAGCAGTTAAATTGTTTGGTTGATACGCGGCCTTCAGATGGGTTTCAGCCTATTTAAAATTAACATTGAAAATCTTTGTTCTTGCTTAACTTGTGGCTTTCAGCCTATTTGTATTGAAGTAATTTTTTTTTAGAAAAAAGTGAAACTTTCAGAACTCCAGTACCTCAATTAGTTGCCTTGGGCCCTGGATTTTTGTATGTTACTTTCAGTCAATTTAAATCAAAGAAAAGGAGCTCTTTCATTAAAACCTTGAGTTTTTAATTCTTGATTAAGTTATATTGTGTTTTTAATAAAAGAATTTACATGCTGAGTGTAACAGACAGAAACTTATTTTGACCCCTCTCCACAAATATAACCTCACTCGCTCTGTCCTGCTTGTCCACGGATATCCAGTACTTTAATTAGTAATTATTGATATGGTACCCAGTCAAATTCTTTGCCGAAGAGAAGACACTCTTCTACAACCTGAGTGCCTTTATACATAGCTCTCTGCGAAGAAAATGGATTTCATGGGAAGAAAATGAGAGTTGAAGTTCTCATGACCGACGTTTACAGAATATATGTTGGTTGGCAAAGAATAAGTCATTATCCCCGAGATACTTCATTACAGGTGAGTATGGAATATGGTATAATTTGCTAAGGCAGATTATTGGAATGTTATGGGCTGGTAGATTTGTGAATCACTTCTGCTATCATTCTTGTAGAAGTGCATGGTATGCTTTTTCTTCCAAATACTAACCATAATTTTTGTGTTGGAGAGGTCTATTGCAATTGATGACTAAACACGGAGCTAACTTAGTAAGGAATAACATATATAAACCAACACGTCTCCACCAAGCTCTGGTGCTTTCTTCTAAATTAGCGATTAAGCTGTTCCTCATCGACGCAGTCTCTATTTCACATATTGCTCTTCTCTGGGACGATACGAGAGTGAAACTCAAGTAGTCTGTCGGGGGTTATCATCTGCAAAATCAAAAAGTGAACTGGAGATTAGTGTTGGTTGTTTGATATTACTGCACTCAAATTCATTTCCTAAGCCATCCGTGAATGTCTGACCATTCAACGTGGTTGTGTTGACGTTTTTGACCTTTGTGGAAGGTCTCCCGCGACATCGCGCTATGATATTCGTTGCAACCCACTAAAAGTGTTTCTTGTAGTATCTCTGTACCTGTGGCCACAAATGGTATTTGGCAGCTATTGAACAGCTGCAGCTTTTCTTTTAGAACTTTCGTTACTGAGACTTTAGAGAACTCGTAGTCTCTCTCCCAGAATGAACTCTTCCAGTATGAATACACATTTGCTTCATGTTGTTATAAGATTTCACCAGTGGAGGAAATCCACATCACAAGGTCATACCGTCATTTAACGAACGATAACCCCACCGACAACTTTTCAAATAAATCAGGACAGTCTGACAGTTAATCGACGTTCTTTACCTGCCTTATACACTACTGTACTTAGCTTACTGGCGATAAAAGCTTATCCCTTGCGTGTAGAGCTGTGTGTGAGATTAGGCACGACGCTGCATGTTGTAAGTTTACTCAAGCCTAAGACACCCTGTGCATCCTACGGTACCAAGAGGTATCTATATCTCCGTTTATCGAAAGACTCATGTATAAACTATGTTACATAAAATTATTTCATGCTTAAATATGTATGTTTTGCTTCTTTAGAACAATGTTGAAAGCTGTTCCAAAATTTTTGCGTAATACCTACCGATGATAGTCTTTGACAGTGATCTAAACTCTTTGCTATGCATAGTATTTTGCACTTATTCATCGAGTACAGTGTTGGCAGGAAGTTGTGGAGAGTTCTTGTCAAGTCATTTGGTAAGGATGCAGCCAATTGACTACAAAAAGTGACTTGGAAAAGAGTTTGATAAAGTGTTTGTATCTATATGTGTTGGAATAGGTTAATGCTAGATCTCAAAGGCACTAATAAAGGAAATATTACAGTTCACAAAAGAGCTAAAAAATGTTATGAAGAAATGAGAGAGCCGACTAGCAGGCTGCTTTCAAGACATTCCATCAAATTATATTGTTTCTCTTCTGTAATGAAATTTTAGATTTTCCTATTTCCCATCCATTTAGTATTAGTAGTGTCACCTATTAGTCCTTGTGGCAATGGGAAAACGTAAACGTCTTAATACCTTGCATTGTGAAATAATATGCAAGACATAGTTTAGTATTTTGGTCTTCACTCTTTAACTTTCTCTCTAATTGATAGATCATCTTCAGGTCTCGAAAGCTGACACTGGTCTGCAAATATGTACGGACTAAAGAGTAAATTGTTAAGTCGTTTTGGGATTTTTTTGCTAGATTTCTACATACAGAAATAGTATCGAATTAATGTAACCTTTAAAAGTTGCGAATGTTTGCTTCTTTTACATTACTTCTCTAAGTAACATTTTGTTCAACTTCTCTTTGCTGCTGAAATCAGTTTCTAATACCACAACTGAACCACAACGGATTAGTGGAATCATTCGCAACCTTTTTCGCTACAAACTGTCGAATACGTACATTCCAAATTTTGCCCATGAATACCCCTCTTGTTCAATCCAGAAACGACTTTTCGATGTAGGCTACCCGGTTTTATACTTAAAGATCAACTTGGTATCTGTATTGCTCGACAGTCATCGTTGCTATGATTCTTGATAATGGCTCAAGCGCAAGTAGATTCCCTTAAATCGTCTCTTTTTTCTGTCCGCCTCCACATAAGAATGCATCTTCTAGTTAGTTATGCTATTACAAATAATAATAATGATAGTAATCACATGCGTTTCGGTGTTTATTTTATAGCTCCCTAATGAGAGTCTGCTTCGAATGATATGTCCTTAGCTTTTATACGTTGAAGTTTCTATTTAATTTGGAAAGCGATCGACTTGCTAACGTGTTGCTTTGCTGACCATCCCCGTTCCAATATAAGCAGATCTACCTTCTATATAAGTCGAACCTTACCGTCTGAATCTCTTTCCACGAAGTCCGATCAATGTTTCTTATAGAATTCAGGGAAAAAATGTGTTTCACTCATATTTTCGCGGTCCGCTTCCATGAAGCATATCTGATCCCAGTAATGACTCTGAACTTGACCACTTCGAAACCAAAATAAGATTTCGCTTTAAAATACCGGTAGTTAATTATTACTGTACTAATCAGTTTCTGTTTTCCAATGCGAGGACGAGTTCTTGTCTCTGAACGTAACGTCACCGAGAAGATTGAATGAAATATTTAAAGTCAAACAAATGTACTAGCATGAAAAACAAATGACTGCTGTTATTGTTGTAGTTGTTTATCATGAGATGAAGTAGTAACATCTTTATTGAAGGAAAGGAGAAGGATGACACTGCAGCGTTGTCGAAGGGAGGTGATTGAGATCAGCTCAGAGAGTCACTGACTGGATGTGAATTACAAAAGAGTTCTCCTCATTGGTGAAATTTCCTCGCGATCTTTTAAATTAGTTGTTTCATGTTCTACAAGCAAAACGTAATGTTAATTAGCTCCGTGCGCAACTGAAATATATGCATAGACACTTCGAGGAAATTCATTTGCTTGGAAGAGAAATTTTATAACTGGCAAAAATAAAGTTTTGCACTTCGTGCATATCTGTAAGCGTTCGTGAGTTTAGACTGAACAGGAGGAGGAAATAAAGGTATAAATCTTACAAAAGTTAAATGCTACTTTACATTGAAAGGAAAACTACGGAACGACCAAGAGTAAAATATGTGTACAAGGAAGAGTCCAGCTGTAAAATAAATATCTGTTGTTGAATTGCATTTTGCTTCAACGACAGAGTTCCAACATACAAGCATCCTCTTGCCTGCTTGCTACAACGCCATGAGTCACTGCTGGTGAAGCCGTCCCACTGTCGGATGACGGTATACATCAAGGATTCCTGCGACGTCGCATTGAAAGTTTCAACTGGCCCAAGCACGGACATGCCCTTCAGTGCTGGCAGCTTGAGAACGTGATACACTAGCTGGGTGGTGTGTGATAGTTTACTGTTGGCCAGAACAATAAATTGTAGGATACTGTTCAGCTATTGTATTGGCATCAACTAGCACTCGAAACCGATGAGAAAAGTCCGACAACCATATATAATACCCGGGTTTTGGGAATGACTGACCCTTATTCATGGTGAGATCGTGAGATGGCTCGAGTGAGATGTGCACTGGTTCCTTGGCGTCTGGTAAATCCTCTACGGCAATCATCAGGCGCCAGATAATTCCTACAGTAGTCATTGAAGACAGCAAATGCCTTCGATCCACATTGCATTCCAATTGCATCCTTGCCCGTCTTCTTCACGTAACACGGTACTGGAAAACTTGTTCTGTTGCTTTTAATAGTCACCTAGAGATTTGTATTTTGTGCCTGCGTCGACACAACTCTCCGAGATGCCTCCAAAAAGGCTGCGTGCAGATGGGTTGCATTCTTCTTCGTTTACCAATGATGGTTAGTTTTTAGGCAGCGGTGGTAAGCACCACTACGAGGTAGATCTCCAACGTTAGGAACCTCATGATAGCGGCAGAATGCTGGAATAAAGTCACTGTAGCATACACCGTTTCACCGATCATATTTCCGGACTGACAATACTTCTTGTCATAAAGCGACAATACCGGCACCATGTAAGCTTGAAATTACTCTGCAACGCTTGTTGACAGACTTAACACTGTGTGGCAAAGGATTTAGGTGGAGAGAGAGAGAGGTTGAACAAACGCTGGCTTATAATTGTGTACTTAAAATACAGTAAAAATGCGAGAACATAAGAAAATTTTAACCTTCACTCTCAAAAATACAATAATGAGTTTAGAAAGCAGCTGATATCAGAAGGAATACAATATTCGACTGAGACAGGAATATAATTATCTCAAATAAAATCGGCCATAACAAAGTATAACAGAACTTATTCTCTAATCTTACTGTTAGATAAAATAATCTTCTTTGGTACAGATAAGCTATACAACTGCCAATTTAATATGACAACTTGTTCAAGCCATAAGGCATTTTACAGGTAGGCTAACTGAATCACCAGACAAACAACTGATCTACTGTAAGATCTACCGCGTACTACAATCAGCAGTCGCTATCTGCTAGACCAGCCTTAAAAGTCGACGCAATTACAAGGAACTACCACTTGGACTCTAAGGAAGTGAAGTACAACACACAATAACTTGTCAGTAGTGTACAATTAGGTAACCATGGTATTGCCGTGTATGTAATTTCACAATCAAAATGTAACACCTTACAAAACGGGCCGGCGTCGAGTTCCGCAATTTACTTGATAGTGCTCTTCCCAGCTTTGCCGTGCTGTGCTACTGTACTACCCCAATATACACAGGATGACTTCACCTATCTATGCGCACACATTCACACTGTAAACTAAGTTGCCAAATGCTCTCAGTGCTTACCATTAAGAGCTGTGACCCACACACCACTTTCTGAGTATGCTGCCTTGTCGTCGTCAACTTCGCTAAAACTCTTCCAGCAGTTGTCTTACCCGGGACGCTGACAAGAAAACACTGTTCACTAACCAGCTCCACATCGTTCATAAAAAGGTTAACCAAGTCCAGTATCGACCACTGCAAACGTCTGCTGTATCACACAGCTCAGTTCTATGGCGGACTCTTCTCCAGTAGGTCAGAGGCTGTCGTCTAACTGACTAACATCACCAACTTCGGACTACAACGATATCTTGGCCACCCATATCCAATATGAAGACAGTCACAGCTGGCATGCCATCCAAACCTTGTGTCAAAACTATAGCGTATCTGTCACTGCCGACAATGGACCTCAGTGGTGGCACAAATATAAGTCACCCATTTGCAATGTCCTGCTGACTAGTATCTCCTCCTGACTCAGGCGCAGCAATTCCTTGGGCCAGTCACACCGAAGCAAACAAGTGTGACCAGAACACCATACCAATCACTGCGCGGCACTGCAAGTTGTCCACCACTGCCCCTAGCTAATCCTTTCCTCACTGTTACGGTGCTACAGTTCAGCTCGAATTGGCAGTGGATTCGCCACTGGCAATTTTCAACACCTACATGCTCTCTAGTGCAAATTCAGCACATCACGCACACAGATGTTACTGGCTGGGCGGGCGCGAGGCTAAGACGCCACGAAATTGCAATTTAACTGCGGAATTGCAGATAAGAAGTAGTGTGTCGTTAAATTTAGGATGAGAGTAGCTTCTTATGATATGTAGTGAGACTGCCGGCCGCGGTGACCGAGCGGTTCTAGGCGCTTCAGTCCGGAACCGGGCGATTGCTACGGTCGCTGGTTCGAAACCTGCTTCGGGCATGGATGTGTGTAATGTCCTTAGGTTAGTTAGGTTAAAGTAGTTCTAAGTTCTAGCGGACAGATGACCTCAGATGTCAAGTCCCATAGTGCTCAGAGCCATTTTTGTACAGAGACTGGAAGTTCTGTTTACGTCCACTACACAAGTAGCTGTTTGTAGCAATAGCGTCTGTTGAAAAGAGTATTGAGAAATAGGGTTTAAATTTGAAGCGTCTTCTACATCAAATTGATCTGCTCATTTCTATTTGAGCAATATTTTATTTGTGTGAAAGATCTACATAATATATTTTGGGTCACTTCTAAAACGGAGGGATACGTTGAGACATACCAACTGCTCCCACAGTTTCTCACTAACCATTTCTCACTAATGAGCACCACAGAAGAAAAATACTGCAGCACACATCGTAAAGTAGGGTAACGACAAACATGAACTTGGTATCGCACTCCGGAGGAGCCAGTGCAATATAACCGGAAATATGAGACTTCTCTGCAGTGCCTCAAAAAATCTTTTGCGTGGTAATGATACCTGTCTCCAATCAGCCAGTGGGGATTAATTGCTTGATGAAGGTCAGTGTTCCGTAATAGTTAATTACACGTCAGATCATCAGTGTTGTTTCGGTGTTCAGAATCAGCTGTGTCGTTTATTGCGGATTCTGCATTCAACGGAGAGTGTGCCTTGCACATTAGGGAAGATTCTAAGCTACTACATGAACAGCTATCTCAGTGTCATTCCTTGTCAGATGGCAAAGGCTACACTATTGAACGCTGTCGTCTCACCTGAAGTGAAAATTGGACTGGCCGAATGTTAGACTCGTAAGCAGAAATGGCCGGGATGCGGTGAGAACTAAAGAGCTCTGTTACATTACGAAGAAGACCAGATAATGACAGTCTAGTCAGAAATGTTATATTGTGTACGTTTACCTGCTCCCGAGTCCGGGCGTATATGAATGCCTGTAGCCGCCTGGACTTTCCGCCCGGTATAAATATACGCCCGTAGCCGCGAAAGGGATAAAAAGCACACTGAAGACTTACAAGAATTGCTGCAGCCACTATAGTAGTTCCTCAGTCGCTAGTCGCTGCGGGAGTAAGAAAGAACGGGAGGAAGTAAACTTTCTCGCCAGACCATCCAGTTCTTTCAGTTTACCACCTCGACGGTGGAGTTATCAGGCGCGAGCCTCTCCGAAACTTAGGGAATGAAGCGTCGCTCGATCGCTGGAGCGCCTGACAGAAGTGTATCCGGTGGCTCCGAAAGGATGTATCAGAAGACAAACACGGCAGCTTTGGGGCTGACACGCGGCGAAATGGATTTCGGCGATCCTTCTTGCCGGGGCAGGCGGCGCCCGGGTCGATGGCGCCGCCAACTCTGGGCGTCGCGGCGCTACCCAGCGTCCCGGCCGGCCCGGGCGCCCGCTATCCATCACGCGTCTCTTCATCTCGCGCCACCGCTCTGCTGCCAGCCAAGCGGCCCTCTCGCGTTGTCACCTCGCCAGAGGAGGGGCCGGCTACTCTCCTCTCATACTGCGTGCGCGTACTGGCCAGAGTTCCATCGAAAACCACAATTATTTATCATTCAGTTTAGCTCACGACTTCCATTACGATGTTGTTGTTGTTGTTGTTGTTGTTGTGGTCTTCAGTCCGAAGACTGGTTTGACGCAGATCTCCATGCAAGCCTCATCATCTCCGAATAACTGCTGCAACAAACACCCTTCTGAATCTGATTGTTGCATTCAACTCTTGGTCGTTCTCTACTACCCCCCCCCCCCCCCCTCCGATCCCCAGGCATCCCACCAATACTAAACTATCGACCCCTTGACATCTCAGAATGTGTCCCATCAACCCATCCCATCTTTTCGTCAAGTTCTGCCACAAATGTCTTGTCTCGCCCATTCTATTCAGTATCTCCTCGTTACTTACGAACATTCTTCTGTAGCAACACGCTTCGAAAGCTTAAATTGCATTTTCGCCTAAACAGTATATTGTTCACGTTTTACTTCCATAAAACGTAACACTCAATGAAAAGAGCTACAGAAAAGATTTCCTAACACTTAAATCTATATTCGATGTTAATAAATTTCTCTTCTCCAGAAATGCTCTTCTCGCCATTGTCAAGTCTACATTTTATGTCCTCTCTACTTCGACCATCATCAGTTATTTTGCTTCCCAAACAGCAAAACTCACAAAACTCATCTACTACTTTAAGCGACCGTAATCTGATTCCTTTAGCATCCCCTGATTTAATTCGACTCGATCCCTTTATTTTTCTTTACTTTTGTTGATGTTAACTTTTCCTTTCAAGAAGCTGTCCATTACGTTTAACTGCTCTTGCGAGTCCTCTGCTGCCTCGGACAGAATAACATTGTCGTCGGAATACCTTAAGGCTTTTATTTCTTCTACCTGAACTTCCGTTTCTATCCCAAATTTTTCTTTGGTTTCTTTTACTTCCTGTTCAATGTACAGATTGAATAACATCGGGGATAGGCTACAACCCTATGTCACTCGTTTCTCAACCTCTCAAACCCCTAGGCTGATAACTGCTGTCTCGTTTCTGTAGAAACTGTAAATAGCGTTTCGCTCCATTTTACTTCTGCTACCTTCAGAACTTCAAAGAGGGTATTCTAGTAAAGCTCCTCAAAAGCTTTCTCTAAGCCTACAAATGCTATAAATTAGGTTTTTCTTTTCTTAATCTGTATTCTAAGATAAGTAGTGTCAGTTTTGCCTCGCGTGTTGCTACATTTGTCCGGAAACGAAATTGATATTCCTCAGTATCGGCTTCAACCAGCTTTTCTTCTATAAAGAATTCGTATTAATATTTTATATTAAACTTGTATTTCTATAATTTCCACATCTTTAAACAATTGCTTCCTTTTGAATTGGAATATCTACATTCTTCTTGAGGCTTGGCAATATTTCATCTATCTCATACACCTTGCACACCAGATGGAAGAGTTTTGTCGTGGATGGCTCTCCCAAGGCTGTCAGTAGTTTTAAACATATCGGTTTTATATTTTGCAAATATAGTTCCGTACTTGGAAGAGACCTGGAGACGCTAAAAGATTTCAGACAGTTGTTGATATAGCGAGATAGCGGAACCAGATTTTAATGTGCAAAATATTTCCAGAGGTACATGCTATATCAGATCAAGATTTATCGGTTATGAACTTACGTGTCCACGTACAGAGGTGTGATCGAATACACTTTGAAAATAGGAATGTTTGTTAACAAAACAAAACTCTTGTAAAATGTCCTTGGATGAATATCCACACAACTACATATATCAGAAATGTCTCTCTTCTCGAGCTGTCTGTGATTCCCCACCACAACGAATGAAAGAGTCATGGCAGGCGGTGACGTGAAGACCTGGAACCTCACTGGCCGATGCTGGTGACGTGTAATGGCTTAGGTGCTGCTGGCGAAGACCGCGACGATCAGGGCTGGACCCGCCGGCATGGAGCGATTAGACGAAACTGCTTGTACTGCCAACTTGTAGCGCTAAGACTGTACTCCATGTGGCCAGGAGGAACTCGTGGTGCTGATGACTTGAAGCGTAGACCGTAACTGACTCTTCACGGTCCGACGGTGGTCTAATGCCGACACCACTCTCTTGCTGCGACAGGCGCAATGCCCGTCGGCGAGCTTGGCTTACCAGACGCTGTGGAGAGCACGTGTATCTCCGAGGTAAAAGCCCATTCAAGGAAATATCTCGGTATTAAGTAAACTTAAGGTGGAAGGATGAGAAAGGAGAGAGAAGGGAAGGAGCCAATGGTATCGGCTGCATCGGTATTTTGTGCGGAATCAACGGCGAAGAGCGGAAACGTGTACCGGATCAGGTCTCGAACCTGGGATCTCCTGCATACTAGGCAGTTGCGTTAACCACTGCACTACCCGGACACAGTGTTTATCGCAAATATGCAGACTATCTCGATACACTCCCTGGTCGACTCACGTTCCCAGCCAGCACCACATGTTTGCGCCATCCGTGCTCGCTAATCTTCTAGTTCCCACTGTAGGTCGATCGTAAATGTGCATCCGCACTGAAGGTTGTGGGTGCATTTTCCATCAAAGAAAGTCACTTAGGTCAACGAGTGGTTTCCGTTATTTTGCACATGTCCTAGAGAACAGGCACCACACATTCGTATAACGCAGGACCGGCCTAAGCGTTCCGTGTTTCACACTTGCAGCTTGTGCGGACCGAGGGCGGGCCAAGGCCCGGCCATTAGCTCGGCTTTGCTCTGTTCTCCTCGGAGATACCGAAACAGCGCGAGGTGGTACTGCGGTGCGGCATTTTGCAGTTGGTACAGCTCTCTGAGTTCTGCAGAATCGTGGTGTCAGCGCTGCTTACCCTTTGCTATTTGTTTGTGGAAAAAAGGATGTTCACAGGTCCAACTTGTTCAAAAAGAGGCATCGTAGCGATCTGTCGTCAAATCCTTTAAAATGAATGGGAATGACGGAGGAGAGGGATGAGGATTCTCTATTTACATAAGCGACGGGTACTGCTTATTTGGTACAAAACGACATTATAGTACCACGCAGAAAGAATTTGAGCTTTCAGGGGACAACGAAAGAGCAAAAAATTACAACGATTGACCGACAGGATTCATTGTCCGACACGTCAAGAAGTACTTTGTAGTACATTTTCAGGCATGCAGTACTTGAAGAAATTGGTGGTACGAATAGAAAAGTTCCTGAAGTCGCTCCCATTATTCCGTTTCCAGCTGCAACAGTTTTCAATGGAGATGAACGAATAGTATGGAGACTGCATATTTTACTCCAAAGTGCGTCAGTAAGTGAAAGGGCGTGCATGAAATCATTTTTCGATTTAAATCTCGCAATTTTTGCACTTAAGAAGAATACAGGAGTGCAGAACAAAAATCTGGATATCCAGAATGGAGTACAGACTTCGCATTTTAAGCGGACTTGAGTGCACACTGCCCACAGCAAACCAATGCTAGGTAGCTTCATTCTGATATGAGGTGGATGCAGTGCAGAAGGGTCACATACTAACAAAGGAAAACTAGCGCCCTAAGCTCACTGACGTTAAAGAAAGTGCCAAGTTTAAAGAATTGACTGTGGCCTTGCAAGAACCACAACGTTTGCCATCTCACTTGAAAGCGCACTTGTGCACATGCACATAGTATGGCTCACCTGCAAGGTCTTCTCGGATAGATTTTCCGAGCAATAATGAGGCTGCAAAAGTGCTACAATATATCGACGAATTTGTGTAAAGGACCTTTTCTTCATTATGAAACTAAATAAGCCACGATTACCTCGCAACTTGAGTGAGAAAGTCTGTGAAACTGAATGCTTCTCTGCGTATGCCGACAGTTAGCACCAGATAAAAATTACATTCTGCCTTCACCGCACCGAAAATAATCAGTTAATACTGAAAACTAATTAGTTTGTGATATATGCCGTTGAAAATTGTGAAATATGAAACCAAGTCACGTGCTGTCATTTAAATTCTGCCCATTCACTGTTTTTCTCTTTCGCCTCACCTCAGGTTTACGAAGCTTAGCGGTGAGGGAAATGTAAAGCGAGGCTGTCCGCTTTGGCTCTCGGATCCGGGCATGGTCCGCGATCCGAAGCCCTGTCCACCCCCGATATAATACGAATATCTCAGTGTTGATGAAAGCCATTCCCCCCCTCCCCCCCCCCCTCCCCATTCTCTTGGAAGGGCAGCTGCCTCCGTGGCCTGCCTGGTTAGCGGAGGAAACGAGTACCAGACGGATACATCATGAGTTGCCGAATTAAACTAAATAAATTCCGGAGATATAGGAAATTACTGAGTTGGGAAGTCGATAATTGGAGTGAACCAGAGGACGTTGAGAGTTTCGTAGGGTGCGTTAGGCAACAGTTAGTTAGAACAGCGGAAAGGAGTGCAGTAGAAGACGAATAGATACATTTAAGAGATGAAATATGCACCATGGGTTGAAATAGGTAGAAAGGTAGGGCGTAGTACAATTCCTTGATAACATACGAGCTTCTGAATTTAACATGAATAGAGAATGTGTGAAAATGTGCGACAGAGAGTGCAAAATAGCTAAGCTTTACGCAAATGACATAAGCACGGATGTTGAAACATAACTGTCTAAGGAAAAGACAGAGACACCGCTGGTCAAAAGAGAATGACCTGCTTAAATACACTCCTGGAAATTGAAATAAGAACACCGTGAATTCATTGTCCCAGGAACGGGAAACTTTATTGACACATTCCTGAGGTCAGATACATCACATGATCACACTGACAGAACCACAAGCACATAGACACAGGCAACAGAGCATGCACAATGTCGGCACTAGTACAGTGTATATCCACCTTTCGCAGCAATGCAGGCTGCTATTCTCCCATGGAGACGATCGTAGAGATGCTGGATGTAGTTCTGTGGAACGGCTTGCCATACCATTTCCACCTGGCGCCCCAGTTGGACCAGCGTTCGTGCTGGACGTGCAGACTGCGTGAGACGACGCTTCATCCAGTCCCAAACATGCTCAATGGGGGACAGATCCGGAGATCTTGCTGGCCAGGGTAGTTGACTTACACCTTCTAGAGCACGTTGGGTTGCACGGGATACATGTGGACGTGCATTGTCCTGTTGGAACAGCAAGTTCCCTTGCCGGTCTAGGAATGGTAGAACGATGGGTTCGATGACGGTTTGGATGTACCGTGCACTATTCAGTGTCCCCTCGACGATCACCAGAAGTGTACGGCCAGTGTAGGAGATCGCTCCCCACACCATGATGCCGGGTGTTGGCCCTGTGTGCCTCGGTCGTATGCAGTCCTGATTGTGGCGCTCATTTGCACGGCGCCAAACACCCATACGACCATCACTGGCACCAAGGCAGAAGCGACTCTCATCGCTGAAGACGACACGTCTCCATTCGTCCCTCCATTCACGCCTGTCACGACACCACTGGAGGCGGGCTGCACGATGTTGGGGCGTGAGCGGAAGACGGCCTAACGGTGCGCGGGACCGTAGCCCAGCTTCATGGAGACGCTTGCGAATGGTCCTCGCAGATACCCCAGGAGCAACAGTGTCCCTAATTTGCTGGGAAGTGGCGGTGCGGTCCCCTACGGCAGTGGGTAGGATCCTACGGTCTTGGCGTGAATTCGTGCGTCGCTGCGGTCCGGTGCCAGGTCGATGGGCACGTGCACCTTCCGCCGACCACTGGCGAGAACATCGATGTACTGTGGAGACCTCACGTCCCACGTGTTGACCAATTTGGCGGTACGTCCACCCGGCCTCCCGCATCCCACTATACGCCCTCGCTCAAAGTCCGTCAACTGCACATACGGTTCACGTCCACGCTGTCGCGGCATGCTACCAGTGTTAAAGACTGCGATGGAGTTCCGTAGGAGACGGCAAACTGGCTGACACTGACGGCGGCGGTGCACAAATGCTGTGCAGCTAGCGCCATTCGACGGCCAACACCGCGGTTCCTGGTGTGTCCGCTGTGCCGTGCGTGTGATCATTGCTTGTACAGCCCTCTCTCAGTGTCCGGAGCAAGTATGGTGTGTCTGACACACCGGTGTCAATGTGTTCTTTTTTCCATTTCCAGGAGTGTATGACGAACGAAAGTTACAAGCGAGTACTAAATAAGAAAGGAAAGCAGAAAGTCCTGAGGAATATGTACACGCAAGAAAGAAAAAACTATTGCTCCCCTTTAGAGGTTTCCAATTCAATGAAGATATATTGTTTGCAATAGTGCATATGGAGTACATGAAATGCTTACGTTACAGATCAACAGCACAAACGGTTCTGAGGTACCATGTATCGCCCTATGCAAAAACACGCAAATTAATACGTAGTGTAGTCTCCACGGCCGGCAACGCAGACGCTGACTTTGGCATCCTGTCGATCTTACAGATGGCAAATACTATCCACGGATATGTTATGCCACACTTGCTTGAACTGTTAACGTAGTTCTGTAAACATGTTGGTGAACGAGTCGTCCCATCATATCTCACACGTGCTCGATTGGAGACAAGTCCAGAAGCAGCTGCACGTAATGCAGAGCACAATGGGTTTCACGAGCAGTATGTGGGAGAGCATTATCTTGTTGGAACAACGCGTCACCTTCCGGTTGCAAGAACGGCAGGAGAATGGGATTAGCAGCACTCTACACGTGTCGATTGCTGGTTAGCGCCTCCTCCAAAACCACCAAAGGGTGGAAGCCTATCGCAGCCGAGATCGTATGACTTGAATGGGGCCGTATACCTTGGACGAATGCCATCTACGAGACAGCGCTCATCAGGTGTATGCTGCTTTCATCGCTGAAGACCACGGCGCTCCATTCTATCTTATAAGTGACCCTCTGGCACCATCAGTCGAGCCGTACACGATGAAGCTGTGGCGTGTTTGGAAGACGGGCTAGGGGTGTACATGCTCGTACTCCCATTGTTGATACCCAGTTTACAACCGAGCGGTTCTAGGCGCTAAAGTCTGGAACCTCACGACCGCTACGATGGCTGGTTCGAATCCTGCCTCGGGCATGGATGTGTGTGATGTCCTTAGGTAAGTTAGGTTTAAGTAGTTCTAAGTTCTAGGGGACTGATGACGTCAGAAGTTCAGTCCCATAGTGCTCAGAGCCATTTTTGAACCAGTTCACAACAGTTCGTGTTGACACGTCCGGGCACACAAGCCCTCTTATCTGTGCTGTGGTAGCTGTACGATCTGCCATTGCTGCCATTACATCGAGACGATGCTGGCGGGCGTCTTTGGTGCGTGATCGTGCAGTGAGAATGGTTCAAATGGCTCTGAGCACTATGGGACAACATCTGAGGTCATCAGGCCCCTAGGCTTAGAACTACTTAAACCTAACTAACCAATGAACATCACAAGCATCCATGCCAGAGGCAGTATTCGTACCTGCGATCGTAGCAGCAGCGCGGTTCCGGACTTAAGCCCATAGAAGAGCTCGGCCGGCGCAGTGAGAATGTTTGCACGACTGCTGACACCAGCATCGTCGCACAACTGACACAGCACGTCCAGCTTGTGTGGCGGTTCTCCGAAAGTAGATCCTGCTAACAGTGAGGCTACAATTTGACCTCTTTCAGACTTGCACACTTGGCTGTAGGAAGCACGAGTACGCCTACGTGGCATGGTTGTCTGCTTGCTTCACACATTTCCACGACACTGAGCCTTCTCTCTCTGAAGATTCTCTGTAAAAGAGCGGACACAGGTAGATATGCCACTACGCCATCTGTTGGCTGGTGCGGGATTTCCAGTATAACAACGCACACACCGACTCAAAGTTGCAATATTAAAAGTTTTGGCTGGTTTCGTCGTCTAGGGGCGGCGATACGTATTTGCCGCATTACAAACCAAATACTGCTGAGTCTACAGTATACAATATGAACAGACACATGAATTGAATGGTCGAAGGTCACTCGGCAACTGCGAATTAATTTAGAAATTTATAAATGAAAGATTGCAATGAAATAAAATCTTCAGTTACATCTTAACGACTTTAAATAATGAGTACGATAGTAGATGTACTTTTTAGAATGCCGTGTATTTCTGCAAAACACTTACTGGTGTCGATGGTACAGCAATTAAATAAAAGTTGAATAACAGGGAAACCATATTCCTACTTCACGTAATCATTTATGGACAACAACATAGCTCGCGAGATATTCACTTCCAAACGCGTACTTCGTCTTCACTGCATATGCGACGGTAATATCACAATCACACAATTCGGCATTCCGAAGTATCTCTATCTCTTGTGACCACGCGCAAACTGCTCTACTCCAAGTCTTTCCCGCGACTCTCCGTCGCGCCGTACTCTCTCGCGCCGCCGACTGTGCCATCCTGTCCAGAACTCCCTCGTGTCCTCTCCCAAAACTCGCTTTAATCCAGTCTCCCCATTCACGAGCGCTGTGATTGGTTAGAGCGCTCGCGCTATATCTTCAGTCCAACGCACTCACACAACATAATGAAACGCATTTAAATACTTAAAATTAAATAAACATTCCTACGGCTGGACCGTGAACACGCTCTAATACACATTATTAAATACATAAACAATTAAATAGTCATATATCAAAAGAAAGGAAGGAAAAGGTAGGCAAGGAGCCTAATGCCTCTGTGCTCTCTAAGACACAGTAAATAATTGACCAGTTTCTTCATGAATAGCATATATCGGATATCAACAAAGATATGGATGATTCAGTATATTTATAAGCATGCAGTTGCCGTTTTTTCGTGTAACAGTGGAGTACATATGGCCTGACGCGATCGATAGTTATCGTCCACTTTGACCTCCAATAATTCATGTACTATTTACGTTACATGCCTATAATTCATACCAATTTAGGTTAACACTAATAGCTTTCTAAAGCCCTGGCGATTGACCAAATCGGATGAAGCGTTTATATTTTGGAAATTGGTTGCCTGATGTTACCTCTATAGTTTACCGTCAGATACTACACTTTAAACTAATAAAAATATTGAAAATCTGATTACACCATCAGAATCGTCGTTGTAATAATAGTAATGTACATGTTTCTTTTTGACTTATCATGATTAATCTGGATAATATTAATTTCTATACGAACTGTGAAATGTCTGCAATTAAGTTTTCACGATGTCCAATATTTTTGGCACTTCCGGCATGTCTCGTTCATCGACACAAAGCACCGTCCACGTCACAGCGAAACCCCCAGCCACGTGGCCGATGGACCACGTGCTCCAGCCGATGTCCGGCACCACGCGGCCGACCCGGCGAGCCCCCGGAAGCCGAACGGCCCAGGCGGTGACCGCCAACTCTGAACTTAGAATATTTTCACGGCGCCACAACTCGCCCGTTACCTCACACGGATGACATTGAAACATAAAAAGTCATTGCCTCCGATATCCTCCAGGTGGCATATGTCACGGTCGGATAAAATCGACGTCGTCTGTTTAGGTGTAATAATTCTTTTGTGGCACTGTAGAGGAGCTGTACAAAGTAAGTGGACTTCAAGAGCATAATATGGTACATAAACTCGAGGGTGAATAAATGAAGGAAAGATACTGAGAGAAGAATTTGGCAGAGCACCTAGGTCGTAATAAGGACCTACGAGTGGAAGACATTCCCTAAAAATTACTAACAACTTTGGGAGAGAGTTATGACAGAACTACTCCATCTGATGTGCAAGTATCGTGTATGCTGAGCCCCTTCCAAATGTTGAGATACTGCAGCAGCGTATTCATGCTACCTTTGACTCTGTTTGGATGCAGCCTGACCGACGAGAACGTGTGATATACAATATGCGACGGCGCGTACACGCATGCGTTGAGGATCATTGAAACTATTTGCTCCACATAGTGTGACTGGGGCTGCACCGTACAGCGCGTATTAGACCTCTGTCTCTGTAAGAAAGTATCGTTGAATGTATGGTCTCTAGCCTGGAAACCATGCATTTCCGGACGTAAGTTCATTAGATCTTCTTTGCTCGGTATATCCTACTCGATCAATCCCTAGAGATTGTACACGGTGGAAAAAAACACATAGTGGATGAAGTATGGGAATTCTGCTATCCTACCTGTAGAAGAGATGGGCGATCCAGTACTAGAATCCTGAAAGGTATCGAAAACTTATGTTTAGGGCGTTTGTAAATTTAGAGAAAGTTTTTGACGATTTTGACTGGAATACAGTCTTTCAAATTATGGAGGTAGCAGGGTAAAGTACAGGGAACGAAAGGTTATCTATAGCTTGTACAGGAACAAGAGTTCAGTTCTAAGAGCCGAAAGACATAAAGAAAAACAGCAGTTGAGGAGAGCGTGCCACAGCCCTGATGTTATTCAATCTGTACACTTAGCAAACAGTGAAGGAAATCAAGGAAATATTGGGAAACGGTATTAGAGCTCAGCGAGAAGAAATACAAGTGTTAATATTAGTCCGTGACGTCTCAGAGAGGAAAGAAATGGATGCTAGAGAGTACCTCCTATATTACTGCAAAGTGGGTCACCTGAAATGTACAGGGCACTAATTCAATAAAGTTTTTATATCTTCTTTTGGGCGCTGCACATCTTCGTAATGTCAAACAAAATCGCCTTTATGCAATGTATTTCTTCAGGGGGATTAGTCCTCGCCATCAAATTGGTGGAAATGTTTGTTTGAAGTCATTTCGTTTAACGTTCACGTCAATAGTAGTTTCGAGCAATAAGTGTTCGGTTCATTTCAAGCAACCTATTTAACAGTGGAGTAAGAAGAGCTCTTAGTGTACATCATGGATGTAGTCCACATGTTAACACATTCATCTGTGATGTACTGTTGACAAACATTGCCGAAATTCTTTGTCGTGTGCTCTTTATGGCAGATTTCTTAGCCATCTGAGGCAAAGAACGTCTCCACATCTACGTTTCATTCAAGAAAGGGAGAAATCTGATGATTAATTCATCTTCTGCGTTGATAATATAACTTACTGTATGTCAACGACGTACGGTTACTGAAGTTTATGAAATACTGGCAGCCTAAATAGCAAAACACCACATATTTTGGATTCGCATGGTTTTTCAGTATAACGTTGTTCCATACGATTACAGGGAAAATATTGATTATGAGTTGCATTATGAGATAGTTATCTTTTGGTTATTGATCATATAAAGTTCAGTAACTCACTGCAGGAGTCGACCCCACCACCTTTCTGTTGGTAGCCACACATTGTAATACTAGACTACCACGTCAGATGCACATTTACTACTACTTGCTGAGTTCTAGAGGCCGTGCTACTTTGTCCAGCTATTGCAGAAGTCTTCCTCATGAATAAGTGTATCTATTAGTCAAAACCGGATCAAAATCCCGATTGCACATACAGAAGAACGCGATAAAATGACACGTAGCAAATAAGAGTGCTGGTAGCGTGCGTCAAAACAATCATATTTCACGTGGCAACTCATGTCCGCATCTCTTAGCGTACTCCGCTAGGCATCGCTGAACGACATCGCGCTCGGCCAAGCGGATGGGAACACAACATGGCATACGAGACGTTGTTGTGGCAGGTTTGCAGTGCAGTGATTTCACTGTACTCGTATTTGCGACGTCAAAGTAAAAGAGACGCCGGATTGTAGTTTTATGACCTTTATTTGCAAAAACTGAAGTCGACATAGTTGCGGATAGTCGAGGCGTTACAATACTACGGGTTTTCCGCCTCTGACTGGGATGTGAAATAGTTGCTTTTGGTTGTGCAAATTCCTGCTTCATACTTGTTGCATAGAAGGCAGGACCTGTGCACTCTGAACAGTGTGGTTCCCCCTATGCCGACTGCCATGAAACAGGGACACTCTGGTGTTTGTTACTGGGTGCAGTGGACATGGAATGGAGTCTTATTCTTCGGAGGATAGGGCAGAGACAAAGTATGCTCACGGGGCGGCGGATGGAAATCCTCAAGCTGTGTAACGTTTGTGCATTTGGTGGTTCCGAATGGTCGAGTGCCAGATCCATGTGGATTTGGTGCCATTTTTAAGTTCCTACAAGAGTCTGGTTCACTTGAGGTACGTTTCCCACTGGCACTTTCTCGTAATGCAGCATGTTTGGTTAAGGTCTACACCGAATGCCGCTGTATTCATTTTCTGTTATAAGTGCGAAGGCATGACGGAAGCAGTCATCGACAGACAGTGCATACACAAAGGCTTCAAGAGGAGGCGTTACCACTGCTGGGAAACACACCCTCAAGAATCTCGTAGAGTGTTGCAAGCAAAATGAGTGTAGGCCATTCCCCAATTTGCCGCGTGTGGCATGAAGATGACATGCACTCCTATAGCCTTTCGAACGTTCAAGCTCGTAACTCAGACGATTTTCCACGTCGAATTGGATCGTGCCAGTAGTTTCGGCAAAGGTGTGCCATTCAACCGGAGTTTCCGATTCGTTTCCTTATTACGAATGAGGCATCTTTTACGCAAGAGGGTGTGTTCAACCGCCACAGTCAGCACGTGTGGGCAGGGGATAATCCACACGCCGCATTTGTTCGTGCTCACCAAGATCACTTCGCTGTCAACATTTGGGTAGGCTCCATAGACAATAATCTGGTCGGTCCATACATGTTCCCAAGGCTAGTGAACGGAAAAGATGCTTCATCCTTTTTTACGAGGAACTTTAACAGAGTTGTTGGAGCATTTTCCACTCAAAGGGGGCAGCGAATGTGGTATCTGTGCACTTGCCACATGCAGTGCGAATGCATTTGGTTGAACCATTTGGTGAAAACTGGCTAGAGCGCGGTGGGTCCATGGCATCGCCTGCACGTTCACCCGGCTTCGGCCCACTAATTTTTTTCTTCTGTATGTAAGGTGTCAGGCAAATCCAACACCTTACATGAAAACACTGACATGATAAGCAAATCCAGTAGTATGTCACATATCTCCGAATAAATCGTGACATTAAATTAACGAAAGTAATACGAGCAACGAGTGAGCAAATGGGATACCACAGACTAACACAAGAATGCCTAAATGCATGTCGTACCTTTCCACCGTGAGGCAGACGCAGTTCCGAGGGGAGAAACGAGGACAGAAGCCGAGAGCAGAACCGTGTTAAGCTAGAAGGCCCTACGATAAGGGAGGGGCTGGACACCCATACCGCCAGACTACCTGTACGACTACACAACCCGCACGTTTTAGCGTGAGGCTTTTTTCGCGTCTCAGGTACGTCAAGGACCACCCCCCCCCCCCCCCCCCCCAGCCCATGTTAAAAGCTAGAGCCCTCCAGAAAAGCAGTATAGATCTTACGATAACAAAAAAAGGGCCACTACCACCCGCAAGTTTTAGCGTGAGACTTTTTCGCGTGTCTGTTACATTAGGACAATCCTCCAGCCCATGTTAAAAGATAGAGCCCTCCAGAAGAACAGTATAGATCTCACGATAACGCTAAAAGGTCCACACCAGCTGCAGGTTTTAACGTGAGACTTTTTAGCGTCTCTGTTACGTTGCAAACTTTAAAAACATTGCCCCACCACGAAAAGCATAACGTTTCTCATGGGATAGACAGAATTTTTGTAGGAGGAGCTTAAGGTTAACATTGACACCCTGATTGGTCAGATGAAATCATAGCCAGGTAGTTTTTTTTAAGGTAACTTCGGTAAATTGTAGTAAGGAGGAGTTAGAGGAGAGTTACACTCCTGCAAATTGAAATAAGAACACCGTGAATTCATTGTCCCAGGAAGGGGAAACTTTATTGACACCTTCCTGGGGTCAGATACATCACATGATCACACTGACAGAACCACAGGCACATAGACACAGGCAACAGAGCATGCACAATTTCGGCACTAGTACAGAGTATATCCACCTTTCGCAGCAATGCAGGCTGCTATTCTCCCATGGAGACGATCGTAGAGATGCTGGATGTAGTCCTGTGGAAAGGCTTGCCATGCCATTTCCACCTGGCGCCTCAGTTGGACCAGCGTTCGTGCTGGACGTGCAGGCTGCGTGATACGACGCTTCATCCAGTCCCAAACATGCTCAATGGGGGACAGATCCGGAGATCTTGCTGGCCAGGGTAGTTGACTTACACCTTCTAGAGCACGAAGGGTTGCACGGGATACATGTGGACGTGCATTGTCCTGTTGGAACAGCAAGTTCCCTTGCCGGTCTAGCAATGGTAGAACGATGGGTTCGATGACGGTTTGGATGTACCGTGCACTATTCAGTGTCCCCTCGACGATGACCAGAAGTGTACGGCCAGTGTAGGAGATCGCTCCCCACACCATAATGCCGGGTGTTGGCCCTGTGTGCCTCGGTCATATGCAGTCCTGATTGTGGCGTTCATTTGCACGGCGCCAAACACGCATACGACCATCATTGGCACCAAGGCAGAAGCGACTCTCATCGCTGAAGACGACACGTCTCCATTCGTCCCTCCATTCACGCCTGTCGCGACACCACTGGAGGCGGGCTGCACGATGTTGGGGCGTGAGCGGAAGACGGCCTAACGGTGTGCGGGACCGTAGCCCAGCTTCATGGAGACGGTTGCGAATGGTCCTCGCCGATACCCCAGGAGAAACAGTGTCCCTAATTTGCTGGGAAGTGGCGGTGCGGTCCCCTACGGCACTGCGTAGGATCCTACGGTCTTGGCGTGCATCCGTGCGTCGCTGCGGTCCGGTCCCAGGTCGACAGGCACGTGCACCTTCCGCCGACCACTGGCGACAACATCGATGTACTGTGGAGACCGCACGCCCCACGTGTTGAGCAATTTGGCGGTATGTCCACCCGGCCTCTCGCATGCCCACTATACGCCCTCGCTCAAAGTCCACCAACTGCACATACGGTTCACGTCCACGCTGTCGCGGCATGCTACCAGTGTTAAAGACTGCCATAGAGCTCCGTATGCCACGGCAAACTGGCTGACACTGACGGCGGCGGTGCACAAATGCTGCGCAGCTAGCGCCATTCGACGGCCAACACCGCGGTTCCTGGTGTGTCCGCTGTGCCGTGCGTGTGATCATTGCTTGTACAGCCCTCTCGCAGTGTCCGGAGCAAGTATGGTGGGTCTGTCACACCGGTGTCAATGTGTTCTTTTTTCCATTTCCAGGAGTGTAGTTCCGAGACGGCGAGCTGGATGACTGCTGCTCCGACCGCTGTCGCCCTGACGCTGCCTAAACACCGACAAGGTAATGAACGCACGCGATGCCGCATTTTTGAGCGCATAAGGCTTCACTCAGAACTGCAGAAAACTCATCTGTTACACCCCTTTTTTGCGTAATACTAGTGTCGATCGTTAATTTAAACTCATGGTGTTCACATTTGCCACTTGTAGAACAGATCTTAAACGCGATGATTTTTCTTTAATTTAGTTATTGAGAAGCCACATCAGCCACTGTAATTTACGAGTTAGATATGTAATTAAAGATAACTGAGGGTCACTGTAGACCATTTTGATAGTTTTCTCTTTTGTGAAACTTAAATTAAACCTAGATTATAGATGTGATATGGCATAGGTCATCCTTCGATCGATTGTAGAACTTGGAAACCTATTCAGGGAATATTCGTTCACATTTTTGTTGAACGCAGTTGGTTTTTACCATCCTGTATTAAAACATTTCCTTTTATCAATAGCGCAATTTATAAACGATATTTTGTGAATAGAATAAATTTCCAATAGTAAACTTAACTGCATTTTCGACGTTATTTTACCAGCTAACTAAAAATAGGAAAGCCTTGAACCCCTTCCACTATATTTAGTTAGAATTAAGATTCTTTTACAGGGAGTGCAGTGGAGCTGACGCTGAGATCATTTAGTATTTGGTTATATCATCGCTACTCTCACTGAACTCTTCTGAATTCTACTTGTCATGTGTGGTCTGGCGTCTCCTTACCAGCAACAGGTCCTAGTTTCAAACTAGTTAATTCCCTAAAAAACACGCTCAGAGCGTCGTTGCGCGAAAGTGGTAGGGAGACACGATATAGAACAAACAGACACCACCATGAATGTTTAGATGGAGACACTTGAAATCTACCGTCAGTGTGATGAGAGTGATGAAGAGATGATTGCGCGCATAGCAGCTTCCGAAGATACTTGCACTTTGGCAGGAGTGTTTGAGTCCGACAGTCACTTCAGCGTCTTTCCACAACGTACATTGAAAGAGAAATGCCTGATATAGAGCACTTTTGTATCTGTTTTCCAATTACACCTGTAATACTTCACCTTGATTTCTCATTTAGCTTGATGTCACTAATACACTGGAAACGTTGCCCTGCAGACCTGCTACCATGACGGATCGGATCGCATGTTGTGTGCCTAACGTGTTGGCGAAACGCGATGCTGTTCAACGACGCTTATGGCTGCAGACATGGGTGGCTATGTGAAGTACGCTTGTTGTGACCCACTCTACCTGCTTTCCCATTTTCTACATTCATTTCAGCTACAGTCTGTGTGCAAGTGGTTGCTTTCTTAATGATCAATATTTACGTTTTTGCGGATTTGCAAAAAACATTTAACTGTGGGTTTATGTTGAACCATGCCTATAATTACAAGTGAATAAGGCGAGGCTGTGATGTACTTGGAAATTGAGAGTAACCTGCACCATAGTAGTACTTGACTGCCCTAAGGCAGAACATTCCGAATGACCAATTAATGATTACTAATCACTGACACAATGTGTGCACAAAAGAAGTGATACAACTAGCCACCATTGCTAATCTGTTCGAGTTGTGATATTCCTCCAGTACTTCTTATCGCATTATCCAATGTCTTAACAAGCTGTCCACTTTAACAGCATTCGAAGACATACTGCCGGCTCCAGGCGATTGCTGAACCATTGTTTGCAGTTATTCATAATTTTTTTATCCCATCATACTTCACTTGCTTCAGTAGTGCCAAATATTCTGGAAATAAATAAGCAATTTCATTACTTTTTTCCTATCTAACATGTGTATGAGTATGTTTAGAATTACAGATATGTGTCACGGACATAACGACTCTCTTGTCTTTACATATTATGTGTATTTCAGATTAAAATTTTCTCTGCAGTAGGCTTAAACACATGCACATCATTATGTCTAGATTTTAATTACACGGCAGGCCTCTTAGATTACTGATATTTCAGTACTTGAAAATACCAATCGTAATTCATCACTTCGTACGTAACTCGAACTTGACCCATATATGAGAACAAATTCGAAGCTACCATCGTTCGGTGACCTGATCATCCTCTATACTGTAACACATATGGTTATAAGAAAGCATGTCATATTTTACGATTATTGTTATTGTAGTTTCAACCTCACTCAGTGATAATAAAATATACTGATAATTTTCGATGACAAGATAATGACCAAACAAATCATTTCCCAAGGTTATATGCTGTTTGATCACTGGACTTTTATGTTTAAAATTATTCCGTTAATGAATTATCGAGATAAATTTTTTCTCTTACCTCGTAACAGAATTTAAATGGATCCATCGCTCTAAAACCCTAACTGCAATAAACTCTCGCACGGTAGCTTTCCCAATTTCCGCATTCATACGGCAAATAAGCCCGGACTGAATGTGCTGATACATAGGAACAAAGGCGCGTGCTATGCACTGCGTGGCGTTCCTTAGCCGCCCGTGGTCCCGTGTCCCGCGCTTGCACGTCACAGGGGGTTATACACGTGACGTGACGCTGATCCAGAGCTTCAGCGGGTGATAAATATGGGAGGACGTGCAGCCCGGCGAGTGGCCATTCATCCGGATAAAGTGGCACGTGTTTTCACGCAGAGGGATGTTAGTGTGACATGTCGGGTGTAGACGCAAATACGCAAAATCACGCCCTGAAATTGCTGCGCGAGCACTGGCAGGACCCCAGTGAATGTAGGGCGTGTGATGTTATATTGTTACTGCGAGAAAATATTTCCTGCGATGATATTTGTTCATGATGAAGTGCGAACGTTTCACAGAAATTAGAAGTACAGCTTGTCTCGTTGTTACTTAATATGTTCTCTTAGCGAGTCTAATTAGACTATTGTTGACGGATAGAACATTCTTTGCTTTGGTAGTAATTAAGCCTGTAATTAATGCCCGGCAGAAAGAGTATTTTAACCGGGGACAAATTGGAAGAGACGTTAATCGTCATACGATGCCGTTTCAGAGTACAGTAATAAACTGTAGGTAATTTTAGTAGCATAAAGAAACAAATATATAATTTGCCATTGGCGTATGGAAATAAAGATATGATTTTTCCACGTTACATTAAGCTCTATGGCGAAATTCTCTTTCTGATCTGATGCATAATGTATCACATGATTCTAAAGATTTTACAGTAATAGCTCTTTTGTGGCAACGGAATACAGTACGTTTTCATTCAATGCTTACAGATTCCTCGGAATATCCCAAGGAGTATGAGAGAAAATATTTCATCTAGTGTACTTAGCAAGTGATTTGATGCTCTGTGCTCAATGATGTTAGAAACTGGGTGCAACATATTTCTTATCAAAAATTTTCGAACTATTTTCCAAAAGATCACACATTACATTGGAGTAATGAAGTGCAGTGGAAGTAAGCGTGTGACGTAGTGGAAGAGTGGAGTTAATAATGAGAGAAGATTTATTTTCGTAGATAAATAGTAACAATCATTGTGAACAAACTTACATTGGATGTCAGTCAGTATAATGAAGAATAGGTCTTCACCTAATCCAATGAACTCTAGTATTTATTGCGTTTCTAGTGAAAAATAGTGGTACTTTCAATCTAATATTAGCTACTGACACAGGTTTCTCATCATTTTACATACCTACTCAGCAAAGTCACTTCTAGGTCAGTGCGACGTATTTGTAGGTTCTACAAGGAAAATATAAAACAGAGGAGTGAAAATATCATTTAATATTTATTTATAAAACTATGTAAGGTGTATTACGATGAACAAAGAAATGTATACTATAGTGATAGTGGTCCAAATGAAATAGCTACTAACGTCCTCGTCATACAAGGAATATAAATTTATCACTATTTTAATTATTTATGGCTCGTCATTACCATAGTTATCTGTAATTCTAAAATTGTGGTAAAATATCTTCGTAAATCTTCTCCAAAATTCATTTTGTTGAGCAAAATGGTTACGATGACTGGACAGAACTGGACTTTTTCTGTTCAAGTGTGCATCGTAAACACGAAGTCTAAACACTGATGGTGGAAAAAGCTCATGTTGGAATATAATCGTACACGTAACCATCCGCGGCTTCAAATGGCTGATCCAGCTTCAGTTACGGAGGATATCCACACAATCAAAAAGTATGCACAGCTCATTCTAAATTCATATCAAACATTTAATAACTTTGCAGCTTACGTTGGTGTCTAAATGGAGAATTAATCCGGTAAAAACATAAATCATTTGCAGCCTATTGTCTTACAGAATAACTCCCCTATGAGATGTTCTATAAACCACTGTCATTTCATTTGCGGATGATATCATTATTAGAATCTCTATTTCGTTAAAAAGAGAATTTAACAACGCCCGGATTGTACTCCATTCACCTTCATAGGAATATCACAGAAAGGAATTCGTTACAAAATAAAATGTCGAATAGATATGTAAATGATTTTTCAAGTCCTCCTCCGCTGCATGCAGTCCGTTTATGGGCGCCATAGTGTTCAGAAGTAAGCTTCAGTTGTGTTTAGTGGAGCGCTTTTTCTTCTGCGGAATGTCGCTGGTGCTCCAAGGAGGTGTCAAGTGAAGTGTAAGTAAGTTTTCGTCGAGGAGAGAAATCTTGAGATGGAGTTTTGAAAGGAATACCGCATACGTGACCCCCGTTGCATTTCGCAGTGGTGGAGTAATATATATATATACTCTATGAATCCTCAAATTAACAAACTATTTACCTGTACATAAGCTAAATGCAAAAATATAGACGTTTGTGATCGAATAGCCAGTAAAACTGATAGTGAGAATTTCAGCATAAATATTGCTCTCTTACCACAGTGTTAAACGCACAGGCAATTCTCGGCTTGTGATGTGTGATAGTCTGCTACGTAGAGTACAAAATATCTCTCTAAATTATACGAGAAATACTTAGCTTAAACGAGATAATTTATGGTATCAGAGAAGAAACGAGGTCTGAAAACCTTTAGCGAAGCAGGTTGAATGTTAATCGAATAGCCGCCTCAGAATTAGAAAACTAGATACCTTCCTGTTCAAGACTGTAGCCTGGTGACGGTGCCGACAATCGCTAATATTTCGAGAAGTGACTAGCCTATCGTTTTCTAGGAAAACCTGCAGCACGAAAGCTGTGTGCAACGGAATTTATAACCTCGGTTTTGCAGAGCTATTCCGGAAAAATAATACACACACACAATTTCCACCACCGAAGATCACCGAAGCCAGATAGTGAAACCTCTTTTGCCGAGAAACTGTGGTATATGAAGATACAAAAACCGTTGTAATTCCGGATTTGAAAATCTCGACTGCAATTATAATAAATCAAGTTGCTCAACAAGGATGTAAGCTACGACCCGTTTTATTGAACTCATATAATGATGACATACATATGAAGTGGAAGTTGAAATACTCTTAGAAATAACATTTGGATCTAGCACACATTAAATACTCTGTTATATGCTGATGAACAGGTAATTGTACCGAAAACAGGAGATATTCATAAGGAGCAATATATAGAACAATCCAAAACGCACTGCACTACGCGATATAAATTTGGTATGACGGAGCAAGGAAAAGGATGTTGGTAGACCTTCTAAATTCATATGATCTGATGCAGGCCGTGTTTCTTTCCAACTAGGGAGCAGGAGGCAATAGCACAGCCATGGACAATATTTTTATAAATTTTCATTACTAGATGAGCATTCTATTAGTAAAAGTGTGAGTGGTCTTTCAGACTATGATGCACAAATTTAAACACTAAAACGCTTTTGTACTCAAACAAATGTCATATTTAATTTAAAACTATGTACGAAAGTTGATACTACAGCAATAGAGAGTTTTTTTTAACTCCTCACGGAACAAGAGTAGCAGGATGTTGATTGTGCTGATAACATACATGATAAATATAATGATTTCCTTAACACATGTCTCATGCTTTTTGAGAGTAGCTTCCCATTAGAACGTTCTAAACATTGTACTAGCAATAATAGGCAGCCCGGGTGGCTGACTAGTGGGATAAGGCTATCATGTAGAACACAGCCTAAATTATATCAAGCTACAGTAGCTCATTACAGGCACTATTGCAAGGTGCTTAAAATGTTATGAAAGTGGTAATGAGTGTGTGGTATGCAAATGTAATAGCTGATTCACAGGATAAAATTTAAACTGTATGGTCAGTTGCGAAGGAAATGTCTGGTCAGCAGCACAAGGTCGACGATATAAAGTTAGTTTGAAGTAAATATATGAGACATATGTACAGCATTTAACAATAATTTTCTGAGCATTGCTGATGAATTAAATAAAAATTTAGTTTCAACAGGTAATCATATAACTTCCTTGTCCGATGCCTTTCCGTGATTGATGTCTGTAATACTCCTCTATGATACAGACAAGGGGGAGAGTCAGTCAATAATTAAATCATTGAAGACTAAGGACTCTCATGGATATGATGGAGTGCCAGGCAGAACAATAAAGTACTGTGCGGCACATGTTAGACATGTATTTAGCAATATTTGTAATTTTTCTTTTAAAAGAGATCAGTTCCCTGAATGATTACAGTACTCAGTAGTAGAGCCGCTATATAAAAATGGAGAAAGGGATAATGTATACAATTTTAGACCTATTTCTATGCCATCAGTTGGAGCAGAGCAAGCGGTGTATCATGTGTGAGACGCAGAGGTGAGCGAGTGTGCCAGGACTTACTCCATTCTCTGCTAGCAGCACCATGTCAACGCGTCTGCGCCTAGAGCGCTAGTATTGCACCACAATTAAGGATGAAATTAAAAATCAAATTTTACGTTTAAAACTTTCTTAAAGTATAGTTTAGTATAATAATGTTCCGAATATCAAGTTTTATGTACTTAGACTTAATTGTTTACGTAAAAATGTCGTTTTATGAGAAACGTAAGTGGCACTAAATAAGAAAGCTAGAAAAAAAAAAAGATTTTGAATATGGTCAGAATGTGCCTATTGAGCTCACAAATACATGGTGCAAGTTTTAAAGCTACAAAGCAATAATTAAGACAGTAATCCAGGTTTGTAAGAAAAATTAAAAACCCTAAATATTGGAATTAAAAATGTTAAAATCAGTTTCATGCTTTAGTTAACCCTAAAAATAATAACTGAGTGATCACGTTAAGCTACGTCTTAGAGTTTTTGAGTAATTAGGTAAAAACCGATTTTGAAAGTAAAATATACTCAATTGTAATACACTAAATGCCTGTAATTAAAGGAGTAGAGATTTTTGATTGAAGCTCATAATTAAGCATACTAAATAATAGAGATGTACCAAATTTGAGAACTGTGATATTAGTAACAGCCAACACAAATCTAGTAAAAGGTATGGTTCAGAAGTAACGATTTACCGTTAGTTCCACTGTAATAATTCTAGAATACCAAGTTTCCATTCAAGCCAGATGAAACGCTTTCTGCGATTTCAAACAACTTGAATACATGTAAAAATTAAGAAGTTTCTGAACCAGTTTATAACTATGATATTAAAAATCATGTGCCCGAAGAAGCCCTCATTCGGAGGCTGCTGATGTATTCATAAAGCCGTAGACAATAGAAGTTCTCGTGACCATCCGCCCCGGCAAGTATATAAACACCGAGCGAGGAGGCGCAGTGGTTAGCACACTGGACTCGCATTCGGGAGGACGACGGTTTAATCCCGTCTCCGGTCATCCTGATTTAGGTTTTCCGTGATTTCCCTAAAATCGCTTCGGCAAATGCCGGGATGGTTCCTTTGAAAGGGCACGGCCGATTTCCTTGCCCATCCTTCCCTCACCCGAGCTTGCGCACCGTCTCTAATGACATCGTTGTCGACGGGACGTTAAACACTAATCTCCTCCTCCTCCTCTTCCGTATATAAACACGGACCGAGAGGCAGTAGGAAAGTTCACTTCGCACTCATCCACTTTAAGATCCACGTCTGTTAAACGTCGGCCGGCCGATGTGGTCGAGCGGCTCCAGGCGTTTCAGTCCGGAACCGCGCTGCTGCTGCGGTCGTAGGTTCGAATCCTGCTTCCGGCAAGGATGTGTGTGATGTCCGTAGGTTAGTTAGGTTTAAGTAGTTCTAAGTCTAAGGGACTGATAACCTCAGATGATAAGTCCCATAGTGCTCGAAGCCATTTGATTTTGTCAAACGTCAGAGCCGGACTGTGACAAATCGGGTATTTCCGGTGAAAACGGATGGTGAAGTCGCGAGGACTGTACAACATCCTGGATCGCTTAGAATTCCCCTAAGTAGCTGCTAGTGTGCACTCTGTCAGACTTACCTATCCTCGTGGAAAATGACGATTATTATTTCCATTTTCATGACGATCATTAATTTTGAATATTTATTGCAAACTTTCATTTGGGTTTTATTTGTCAGGGTGAAAGACAATCTGGTGGGAACATACCGTAGAGATTGCCTCTGAACTGCTAGCTGTCCTGTTAGAATAGAAAGATTTACTTTCAATTGAACATTGTGAATTACAAGTTTTGTATGTGAGAAACTTTACTCAATATAAGTATTAAATAGAACTTTACACGTTAATTTAAAATCATATATCTGAGAGGAGAATAGAAACTTTTCTTTCAGTGGGCTTCACCAAAATGTCTCTGTGTAGACTGGAAACTAAGGTCAGTATGTTTTCCTTCGCTTTCTGGTTGCCCACAAATTTAGTTTCCAGGCTCGTGTGAGAAAGACGGCGAACTGTATAACGACCAACCATAAACTTACTAAATTATTATACCCACCGCTCCACATACGGTGTTTATCGGCCAGGAAAGGAGGGAAATCAAAGAGATTTTGGAGTGAAAGCGGTTGAAAGATAGCAGGGAACTCAGTAGGCACTAACAGACACCAGAGTGAAACAGTTAAAAACCAGTACGAGAACGGCGCTTTGATTTACTCGCGAGTGTAGTGAATAAACAGTTCATGTCAACCACAGTAATTTGAAGCGTGACGGTAGGAGGAAAGAAGAGGACACTGGATCGCGGCTGCCACCGGCGTTGATGTTGTAAGAAGACAGTGCGTCATCACGGAGCTGCGAGTGTCTGCAAACACCAGCAAGCTGCGGCGTGTGCTCACCGGGGCCCAGCTCCCCTGCAGCCAATGCAGTAGGCGACGCCCGAAGCCATCTTCACCGCCGCAGCTGTTTCTGCTGCCTGCACTACGTCGCAACGCGCCACATCACGTTTACTGGTACACAGCGCCGACATCTTTCGTCGAGTCAAGCAATTAGGTTAAGGGAGGCAGAACGTGAAACTTGGGGCAGGAGAGGCACCACAGGACATTTTAATTTACACTGTCTATACTTTTACAAATAAATTCTCAAAACTTTGTTGGCATGACCACGATGGATTCAGCATTCACACTCACAGCAGAGGAAGTTCAAAAACATAACAAAATAATTTTTTTTTACATGTGAAACTACATTACTTTTTCAATTGGTATTGGCTGCATTTGTTGCTGTAGGTACACTTTTCTTCATAAGTAAGAGAGATTCTTCGTTGAATTTTGCACAGCATACAAACCATACTTCCACCTGTATGGAACTCTAGAATTTCACAAATCTGTTTAAAACTGTGGTAAAAATTGAGATAAATAACTATAAAAGTCGAGTTTTCTTTAAACACGAAGATGAAAATGTAACAGCGCATTCATTTTTCCATAGAATAAATAAATTCTAGAGTGTCATACACAAGTAAGTATGGTTTGTAAGCTGTGCAAAATTCATCGAAGAATCTCTCTTGCTTATGAAGAAAAGTGTACCTATAGCAACAAATGCAGCCAACAGTAAGTGAAAAAATCCTGAAGTTTCACATTTAAAAAATATTATTTTTTCGTGTTTTTGAACTTCCACTGCTATGAGTGTAACTCCTGAATCCTTCCTGGTCATGCTTACTAAGTTTTATGAATTTATTTGTAAAATTATAGACAGTGCAAATTAAAATGTCCTGAGGTGCCTCTCGTTCTCGAAGTTTGACGTCCTACCCTCCTTAAGTCAAGAATATTTTAAGTATTTGTTAATTGCTGCTAACAGGTTATGAAAAGAAGATACCTATGTAAATATCAAAGAGGAACCGGTCTCTTAACATGAGTCCTCAGCATCATAAACTGAATTTAATGAGGTTGGTACCGTGGATCAAATAAACATAAAATCAGAGGGTCACATAACAAATAAAACGATGTTTTACAAGAACTTTGGAGTGGTAAAAACCTTTCCTCAGGACGTGAATCAGTAAAACATTTCTCTAAGAAGTGGGTTTCACGACTGTTACATTGGACCCAAAAGATGAAACCCGGTATGATTATTGAGGGTTTAGATAACTTCATTGAATATTTAAGGAGAATGGAAAGAATAGCTGATACGGAGGAACAGATGCAGCATAACAACAGATCTTCTAATAATTACGTACGAAACAGAAATCAGGACAACGGGAACGTGAATGTTAGAAGTTTGGAAGTTACGAATAAAAGGACAAATTATCGAAATAATGGCCGTGGTAGAGGAAGAGGGGTTAGACACTCCCCACGCTTTCGTAACAATTATTATGACGAAAGCAGTAATGTACACACAGTGCCACCAAATGTTACATATCTAATGCTGTAGGCCGCGACTGGGAATCTAAATCCCGTCCGTGAGGAAACTGGCGCTCACCAGGTGGTAACCGTAACAGAGCCAGTAACATCAACAAAAAGAACAGTTATCCAACACACAGAGAGAGAACACAGGTATGATGAAATAGGAACAGACAGTCCTAGTACTACTTTCATAATATAGCGGACAGTATTTTGGAAACATTGGAGAAATGGGTCAAAAATACACTGTAGGACATAAGGAAAAAGTAATTAGCGTTTTTTAGTCTGATGGGGACGAAGATGAGGTAAAAGCTTACATCTTCGATAATGACAGCATTCTAAAAGCTGAGGTTGCTTCAGCAGAAGCGGGATCAGATTTGCAAAGTTTTAAAGAGGAGGAGTTGATGAATGAAGGGGGTAGCAATAGTACAGAGGTCCAGGAACGTAATAGCTGTCATAACTTGCCACAAATGGTAGAAACTGACGACAATATTACAAGTAGCAACGCTGAGCAGGGGAGCAATTGCTTAGAGGTAGAGGATACAGTGGATGATGTGCAGCCAACAGAAGTAGAGGGAGCCATCAAGTGCTTTGATTTGAAATTGGTGGACAGGTTGGAAAAGGAATCGAAACATTTAGAGAGTGGTGAGCCCCAAAATTTAAATTTAAATGCCTTTGCAATTGATAAAAACTACTTTAGCTGGAAGCAAATTAAAAAGAATTTATTAGAAGATGTGTATGAGAAACCTGTTCAGTCTAAAATAGCTGACCCTACTATCATAACGAAGATATCAGGAGTAACAGTACGTTGTATTATCGACAGTGGCTGTGAAGCAAGTGCTTTCTCCGGAGCATTGTTTGACTGTATTCCCAATAAAACTGAATTGATGGTCATGACTGTAAGTGGTTCAAATATAACAGTGTCCACTGGAAAAGTTTCTAGACGAGTTTAGCACGAAGCTTTGATACCCATTGGTATAACTGCTGTAGTAATAGATCATCTTTGTTTAATAGTGGTAGGCTTTAGTGTTTGTGAGTTAATTGGTACCGATTTCCTGTCAAAGTATCAGGGAAAGTTGATTTTGACCAGAACAATCTAGTATTAACTACACCTAACTCTCAAGTGATATGACAGCCTTTCATAGGACGTCATATAGGCAGTAATAATGAAACTGGGAGCTGCCTATTACAGTGATCATGAATAAATGGTATTTACGGAAAAGTACTTAATTCACTAATAGTGGAGAAGATGCTAATGTTGAGGAGATATTTATCATAGGAGAAATTGAGTAAAAGCTACAATGAACAAGTCAAAATTCTGATGAAAAATGATCAGAATTAAAGAGTGTATTAACTAAGAATGCTAATATATTCTTAAATGCACCTGGTAAAGTAAAAGGGTAGGAATGCCATTTGAATATAAAGTCAAGGCGGGTATTTTACAGGAAAGCATGTCAGATACAAGTTTCAAGAAAACTAGCAGTTAGGAATGAATTTCAATGTATGTTGGTATGGGGTGTCTTAGAGCAAGCAGTCAATGAATATAATAATCATCTTGTTGTTGTGCCGAAGCGTGATGGAGGTGTTAGATTAGTACTGGATGCACGCTTGTTAAATGGAATTGTAGTAAGAGAATATGGACGACTTTTACGGAACTTCCAAGGTATTATGTACCTCACTTCACTGGACTTGTGGATACTGGAATTTGCCCCTGGCAAAGGAATCACGTATATAGACAGCCTTTCTGTATGACGGAGTGTGCAACCTGTTCCACGTGGTCCCATTCGAATGAAATATATCTGTGTGTGCCTTTGTAACAGTTATGGCTCATGTATTACGACAGGACTTATTGGATCAGGTAACTATTTATGTACATGAGATTTTGTTGACAACTCGTGCATGGGAAGAATATATCGGTCTACTCGACAGGGTGCTAGAAGCTATAGACAAGGGAGGTATGAAGTTGAAATTAGAGAAGACGAAGGTGTAAAGGACAAGATAAAATTCCTGGGCCATGAGATCAGCAAGGACGGTATATTGCCAGATCAATCCAAATTATCAGCTATTGAGAAGTTTGAACTACCTCAAAATAAAAAGCAACTCACGTCAATGTTGGTATGTTCGGATTCTATCGACGTTTTGTTATAGATCGTTTGTTTAATGCTCCTTGTTTATTGAACTTATTGAAAAAGAATACCCCATGGGTTTGGACTCAAGAGTGCCAGTCCGCTTTTGAAGGACTAGAAGACTGATTAATAGCGCGCTTTTGCACCTTCGAGATTTCACTAAAACCTTTTGCATGGCAGTTGGTGCAAGAGGTTATGGATTGCAGTAGCGTTGTTTCAGATGGAAACAGAAGGCGACCAAAAGGTTCATAGAACCATTGCATTTGCGAGTCGTTAACTGCTATCTGCTGAGCGAAATTATGGGATTCCATAATTAGAGGCATTAGCCGTAGTCTTTTGTATGGAGAAGTTTGTGGGCCATTTCTTAGGACATAATGTGATTATATATAGTGATCACAAGGCAATTACGTTTTTAAAGACATGCAAACTGAGGTATCCAAGACTAACTGGATGGGACATGTACCTTCAGCAGTTCGACCTTGAAATTAAGTACATACAGGGAAAAAACAATCTGGTAGCAGATGGGTTATAAAAATGTGCTGAGTTATGTAATAAATCAGAACTCTCCTTATCAGATAGGAATGTAGTAAGTATGTTCACCATATATGAGCCGAGGGAGTGCCCTACAAAATTTAAAAATTTTACAACGGCACAAAATGGTGACGATCAACTGAAGCTAGTGAAAGCCATTTAGGACTCCCTACTAATCCAAAAGTAGCACAATTTTGTTCTGTAGCAGGTAGCTAGATTCAGCAGAATGGAAGGTATGTTTTTCTTCACAGTATGTGGATCTGCTGATAGATTAAGTACATCTAAGATATGGGCATTATGGGTCTATGAAATGCATTGCTAAATTAAGTGAGAAATTTCAGCAGCAACTAATAAGTTTATGCATCTCTATCATTGACCATTTTGGGTAGTAAGTAAACCTCATGCAAACGCATACCACTTGGAATATCCAAAGAGTACAAGGTAATTAGGTCTACAGAATATTGCAGATCTCAAGAGATTTAAAAATAACAGTAACTAGTTACTGTAGGGAGTCTGCCACTCTTTGGTGTACACACGGTTTGGCGTTCCGTGCGATCCCAGCAGGATGGACCATTATTTCAGTTTCAAGTTTCATTCCCTTCTTCGTTTCAATCATAGTAAGTAAAAAAGACATATGTCCTCATGTTGTATATATTTTATTAGTTTATAATATCTTCTTAGTAAATAATCTTCTTAGTGAATGGCAAAAGTAAATTTGAGTACCAATAAAAAGAAGAACATGGCTAAAATTGAATAGATGAACATAAGATCCATAAATAGGGTTAGTAACTAGAAAAGTAAAAAGACACTTTGCACTATAAGAAGTTATTAAAGCAAGGATTGCTTAGATCTAATCCCTCAGAGTCACCATCAAGTAATAATTTTCGAGGGAGTAAGTTGGTGTGAAGTGAAGAAAGGGTAGGAATGTGATACCCTTGAGGCAAGCACTAATGTTTTGACATTAATGGAAGTGAGATGTGTGGAAGTGGTCCGAGGATCGCACCAAATATACACTCCTAGAAATGGAAAAAAGAACACATTGACACCGGTGTGTCAGACCTACCATACTTGCTCCGGACACTGCGAGAACGATGTACAAGCAATGATCACACGCACGGCACAGCGGACACACCAGGAACCGCGGTGTTGGCCGTCGAATGGCGCTAGCTGCGCAGCATTTGTGCACCGCCGCCGTCAGAGTCAGCCAGTTTGCCGTGGCATACGGAGCTCCATCGCAGTCTTTAACACTGGTAGCATGCCGCGACAGCGTGGACGTGAACCGTATGTGCAGTTGACGGACTTTGAGCGAGGGTGTATAGTTGGCATGCGGGAGGCCGGGTGGACGTACCGCCGAATTGCTCAACACGTGGGGCGTGATGTCTCCACAGTACATCGCTGTTGTCGCCAGTGGTCGGCGGAAGGTGCACGTGAATGTCGACCTGGGACCGGACCGCAGCGACGCACAGATGCACGCCAAGACCGTAGGATCCTACGCAGTGCCGTAGGGGACCGCACCGCCACTTCCCAGCAAATTAAGGACACTGTTGCTCCTGGGGTATCTGCGAGGACCATTCGCAACCGTCTCCATGAAGCTGGGCTACGGTCCTGCACACCGTTAGGCCGTCTTCCGCTCATGCCCCAACGTCTTGCAGCCCGCCTCCAGTGGTGTAGCGACAGGCGTGAATGGAGGGACGAATGGAGACGTGTCGTCTTCAGCGATGAGGGTCGCTTCTGCCTTGGTGCCAATGATGGTCGTATGGGTGTTTGGCGCCGTGCAGGTGAGCGCCACAATCAGGACTGCATACGACCGAGGCACACAGGGCCAACACCCGGCATCATGGTGTGGGGAGCGATCTCCTACACTGGCCGTACACTTCTGGTCATCGTCGAGGGGACACTGAATAGTGCACGGTACATCCAAACCGTCATCGAACCCATCGTTCTACCATTCCTAGACTGGCAAGGAAAATTGTTGTTCCAACAGGATAATGCACTTCCGCATGTATCCCGTGCCACCCAACGTGCTCTAGAAGGTGTACGTCAACTACCCTGGCCAGCAAGATCTCCGGATCTGTCCCCCATTGAGCATGTTTGGGACTGGATGAAGCGTCGTCTCACGCGGTCTGCACGTCCAGCACGAACGCTGGTCCAACTGAGGCGCCAGGTGGAAATGGCATGGCAAGCCGTTCCACAGGACTACATCCAGCATCTCTACGATCGCCTCCATGGGAGAATAGCAGCCTGCATTGCTGCGAAAGGTGGATATACTCTGTACTAGTGCCGAAATTGTGCATGCTCTGTTGCCTGTGTCTATGTGCCTGTGGTTCTGTCAGTGTGATCATGTGATGTATCTGACCCCAGGAATGTGTTAATAAAGTTTCCCCTTCCTGGGACAATGAATTCACGGTGTTCTTATTTCAATTTCCAGGAGTGTATAAAGAAATAAGGCGGTCGCTAGGCTGACAAAAAGAAAAAGAGGAAAAAGGCGTGGCGAAATATACATGTTGAAAATGGAGAAAATGGAAAAATGAGGTAAGAACTGTCGTATATAATTAAATGGAGAATTGATGAATAGTATCCCTCATGTCTCAGCAAGACGGTGGAAAACGCTTAATCTTGTAGGCAGATAGTAAGTTTGGTTGGTAAAAATAGACAACAGACTCCTACAAATGTTGGAAAATGCAGATAAATAAAATATCGATATGTTGTGAACAAAAACAGTTTTTCATAATACATACAGCAATGCAAAGTAAGTGCTCTAAAGCAAATGACTTCGTTAATAAGCTAATCCACATGATATTTGAGCCCAAGGAAAGTCGATCTTGCACAGGTTACTCAATGTCCTAAGCTAAAGCAACATATCAAGCAATAAATTTGCCTAAAATTCACTATGTAATTACATAAATGTAACTGGATTGCATAAAAGCTATGATTTATGGAAGAAAGGAAAGCATGAGCGCAAAGTTTGAGATTCAGGCAAAATTATGAAATAATATGACTAATTTTCTCAGATATAATTTATTGCTTATTGTCTTTCTGACAACATCTAAATTATTAGAACTATTGCCAAAATATAGACTGTAATATATGCTTTGTCCTACCTTAGTTGTAAGTTGAGAACACAAACTGAGGCTATCTTATCTGTTTCTCATGGACAAGATGGCTGCTTGAAAGCTTACGTCAAGCTGTAGTGGAAATGGACGAAAGGACGACCCAAGCTCCAGTGAAACATCCCCTTTCATTTTATAACAAACAATATGAAAAAGAAAATTCTCCTCCCACAGTTAGCGAAAAACTGTAGTAAGGGCACCCGCCTTAGTGCCTACGATTGTGGTGAAAAATGTGAGTACTTTAAGGTGAAAAATTCATGTGTGTTTCTGTTCAGGTAAAGATCAAAATTTATAAATGAAAAACAAATAATAATAATTTTGTAACTATTACAAATTTATGCAGTGTTTCTATGTAAAGTTTGCAAAGTGTTTTGTGAACGTCTTTTATATTACATTCTCTGTCTATATATAAGCATGATTATTTTGTATGTTTAGTAGTAAGATATTTTCTAAACATAAATTTAAACGAGGTCAACTAAATAACTACATCACTAGATTCTTATATATTTAATTTTAATCAAAAATAGATTTCTTCACAAAAATAAAGAGGGGGTGATGAACCAGAACAAGTACTGTATCACGTGTGAGATACAGAGGCGAGCGAGTGTGCCGGGACTTACCCCATTCTCTGCTAGTAGTGCCATGTCAACGCGTCTGCGCATAGCGCGCTAGTATTGCACAACGATTAA
This sequence comes from Schistocerca gregaria, assembly GCF_023897955.1. Classification (NCBI taxonomy): domain Eukaryota; kingdom Metazoa; phylum Arthropoda; class Insecta; order Orthoptera; family Acrididae; genus Schistocerca; species Schistocerca gregaria. Next base: position 532,440,381 of record NC_064923.1, read on the forward strand.
GTATGAAATTAAAAATCAGAATTACGTTTAGAACTTTATTAAAATCTATTTCAGGATAATAATGTTGCAAATATCAAGTTCTATGTACCTACACTTAATAGTATATATTTCATGATAAAAATAGATGGCACTAAATAACAAAGCTAGAAAGCCAGAATTTGCTCAGAATGTGCCTATAGAGCTCATAAATATGTGGTGCCAGTTTCAAAGCTATAAATCAGTAATTAGAAAACTTTTAAAGTGCTTAACATAGGACATAGAAACCTAATTAGTTTTATTCTTCCGTTGATCCTAAAAATAATAACTGAAAAACCACGATAAGCTACCTCTTATAGTTTTCGAGCACTCAAGTAAAAACAAATTTTGTAACTAAAATATACCCAATAATAGTAGATTAAGTACCTGTAATTTTAAGAGTAAAGAATTGTGGTTAAAGCAAATGATAAAACATAATAAATAATCGAGCTGTACTAAATTTGAGAATTGTAGTATTAATAACAGCCAATACAACTTATAGTAAAGGTCTGGTTCAGAGGTAACGATCTACTGTTAGTTCCTGTATAATAATTCTAGGAAGCAAAATTTTCATTCAAGCGAGCTGAAACGGTTTCTGTGAATACAAGTAAAAATTATAGAGTTTCTCATGAATAAGCTACTTTCACTCAGTTGATACTCGGTGAATATCAAACTTACATTTGGATTGACTTCCTTAACTCTTGTTCAGATAGGTGTCCAGGATAATGCTGCATCCATATTAAATAATGTCACAGAATTCAAAAACCTTATCAGTAACCTTTCATTTCGAAACTGGGTCACTTCTTCAATTCTCTCGAGGAGTTCCTTGAAAAATTGAGCGGAATCTTGTATTGTTGATTGTGTTTACTTAAACGTATGGATTGACTTTTTTCAGGCTCATAAACGTTTTACTTTTATCTGTTATTAGCTTTATGTTATAATTTCATGTACTAACAGGGTCCATGACTTTGGAGATTTGCTTCTCAATTTGATCCTACGGAACTTGACTTGTAAATAAAAAAATTAAATAAAATTAATTCAAATATTGGTGAATAAGACACAGATAGTGTAGTAAAAGTGTAGAATTCAGTCATATCATGGATAATAAAAGCGACCAAATCTCATAACAAGCATCCCATTTACGTTATATAGAAAGTGACATTAGTTTTAACTGTGACAAAGGTACTTAGTTTGAGGATAATAATATTTGATCTATCTCCGGAAAAATTAGGTGGATTTTGGGAAGGACGACAAGAAAGGAAACACAAGTGAATATGTACAAAATTAGCGCTTTGCCAATGTTTAATGGGGTTCTAAGTCGTGGACTGTAACAGAAAAGGAAACCATGTATGAAGGCTGCATACAAGAAGTGTGTGAGACATTTAAAGAGCTATAAGGATGTCATAAACCTTCTTCCATTAATGAGAAGATTGAAGAGATAAATGAACTGAGTATAGGATAATGTCAACAGCACTAGGAAACGGTATGATGGCAGCAGAAAATGGCATTATGAGAGTAGGACTCCTTATAAATAGGAAGATAGAGCTGAGAGTGTGTTTCTGTGAACAGTTCAGTAATAAGACTTTTCTCGTCAGAACCAGCATCGACGACAATAGTTCAGGTACGCATGCCGACGCCGCAAGCCAAAGACAAAGAGAAAGTATATGAGGATATTGAACTGTTACGTCAGTACCTAAAGGGGGATGAAAATGTGATGGGACTGGAACGTAGTTGTTGGGGAAAGAGTAGAAAAATGGTAATTGCTGAATATGGGGTGGGTTCTAGAAATGAGAGGGAAGAGAGACTTATTGAATTGTGCAATAAAACTCGGTTTGCAACGGCGAATTTTCTATCCAACAGTAAAAAGAGAAGGAGGTATACCTCGAAAAGGGTGGAAGGTATGGGAACAGTTGTATTCCATCGTGATCAAAAGAGATACCAAAACCAAATACTGGACTGCAAGACGTACTCACGAGCTGATGTAAACTCAGATCAAACTTCAGTAGTGATGAAGAGTAGGTTTAAATTTAAGAGACAATTCAGGAAGAATAAAAGCTCATAAAAGTGGGATACGGAAGTTACAAGAAATTAGGATATATGCTTCAAGTTTTCTGAAGCTATAGGCACAGGGATAAGGAATAAATCAGTAAGCACTTCAGTTGAAGAGGAAAGGATGTCTCTAAAATGGACAATTCCAGAAGTTAGAAAGGAATTTAAAAGAGCTTGGGATGACTTTATGCCAAATAAGGCAGGAGGGTTAGATAGCATTCCAGTATACTTTCAGAAATAATTACTGAAGTGGCAACAAAACATCTATTCACGCTGGTGCGTAGAATATATGAGACTGGCGGCATACTATCAAACTTTCAGCAAAACCACATCCTGACAATCCAGAAGATAGCGAGGAACGACAGCTACGAGAATTATCGCACAATCAGATTAGTAGCTTATTCATCCACGTTGGTGACAAGTATAAGATGCAGGAGAGTGGAAAAGAAAATCGAGGATATGTTAGATGACGATCAGCATGGCTATAGGAAAGGTAAATGCACCAGAGAAGCAAATCTTTCGCTGAAATTGATGATGAAGGTAAGAATAAGGAAAAATCAACACACGTTCATACGATCAGTCGACCTGGAAAAAGCGTTCGACAATGTGAACGGGTGTAAGACCTTCAAGATTCTAAGGAAATCAGGGGTAAGGGATAGGTAGACTGGCGCAAAAAGAATGCATGGATTTCAGACTACTGTAATCGGCTCTGGTTTGATCACACACAAAATGTACTCGCATGACTTCTAATTTATGAACTCTCACGTTCTTCGTGTTTTAAAGGCAACGTCTGTAAGAAAGCGGCCTTCTCCGTGAATACATATCAGAAACTTTTCTTTTGAGTTCGACATCACTTTCATAAACATATCACTTGAAGAGGAGCAATATCTTAGGTACTGCAACTTTTAGGTCACTGAGTATACGAGGTTGTTACAATACACTTTATTTTTTTGGGTAGACCCATAATAAGAAGTAACCAACCAACCAGTCCGGAGAGCTTATTGACCGATGGACGTTGCCGAAACACGAGGTCACATGTTAGTGAAACATTTCTCGATCACCTGCAATGGAATCATTAGCCGTGTTAGCTGTGGCTCTCTCTTGTTGGAACTATATGTCTGACATGATCATCCCTAAAGTGTCCAGTTGTGGCCACACGAAATAGCGTAGTACAGCAACGTAATGAGCAGCATTGACAGTTACACTAGCACGGTCTTCTTAAACAGAGCAGGGCCAACGATTCCCAACTTGGACATTCCACACCATACTGTCACTTTTGCACTGTGCAGTGGTTTTTGATGCACTTCGTGTGCTTTGTTTGCTGCCCAATACCGACAGTTTTGTTTGTTTACATAACGGCCTACAAGAAAGTGAATTTAATCGCTCGTCAGCCAACACATCACCAGCAGGAGGTATATCAAGCACTTTCTCACAAATTATCACGGTCGTTAATCTTCTGGACGATCATACTTTCCTAAGGATGAAGATGTAACTCACACGATGTAGGATACGATGTAGCGAGAGACGAGACGATCGCAAAGTTTGACCGGCTGTCCTCCCGTCGGATGTTCGAGTCCTCCCTCGGGTATTGGTGTGTGTGTTGTCCATAGAGTAAGTTAGCTTACGTTAGAATAAGTAGTGTGTAGCCTTAGGGATCGACGACCTCTGCAGTTTGGTCCCAAAATACCTTACCACGAATTTCCAAATTTCCAGAGTTTGACCATGCCTCCTAGTGGAGCGGCAAGGACTCTGAAGAACACATGTTCGATCGAGATTTTTCTGCGATGGCACAGTGCTAGAACGACTAAGCGACATCTACATCATGACTGATCCAGGTGTCCGAAACGAGGCAACCCAATGGAATAATGCGTTGCGATCACGTATCTAACCATTTCGCAAAATATTGAAGTGTGTATAGAAAAGCCATTGAACTTTGATCACAGAGTCATTACTTTCGAAGAAATGTTAAACAGCGAAAACTCGGTGATTCACTGCCCACTGTGCCATTGTTAGTGAAACTGGACTCTCTAGCCTATAAAACGACAGATCCCCCCACTCCGCCATTTCACTCCCAACACTGTTACTACACAAGTGAAATCAACGGGTTATTTTTGCCCCATGCTGTACAATATGAACACTAACCAAGAGCGAACACTAAGAGTGAATGAAAAAGTATGATGAATTGGGTTAAAAGGGCAAGACAAGGGTGTAGTCTTTCGCCCCTGCTGTTGAAAGTATACATCGAAGAGGAAATGACGGTAATAAAGGCGGGGTGCAGGAATGGAACTAAAATTCAAGATGAAAGGATATCACTCATAAGATTCTCTAATGACATTGCTATCCTCAAGAAAAGTAAAGAGGAATCAACAATCTAATGAGTACAGGCGGACTAAGAGAAGGCAAGTCAAAGAAACATGGGAGCAATGAGAAGCATAAATGACAACATCGAGAAACTGAATATCATGAACAGTGGGCAAAAAGTACATGAAGTTACAGAATTCTGCTACAAAACAGTATGATCGAAGACGGACAGTCACGCGAGGCATAAAAATCTTACTAGCACTATCAAAGTGGGCATTCCTTGCAGAGAGAGGTCTACTAGTATCAAGCATAGGCCTTAATTTGTAGAAGAAATTTCTGAGGCTGTACTTTTGCAGTATTGAAACGTGGACTGTGGAAAAACCGGAAGAGAAGAGAATCGAAGCATTTGAGATGTTGTACCACAGAAGAATGTTGTATATTAGGTGGACTTATCCGGCCGGTGTGGCCGTGCGGTTCTAGGATCTTCAGTCTGGAACCGCGTGACCCCTACTGTCGCAGGTTAGAATCCAGCCTCGGGCATGTGTGTGTGTGTGTGTGTGTGTGTGTGTGTGTGTGTGTGTGTGTGTGTGATGTCCTTAGGTTAGTTAGGTTCACGTAGTTCTAACTTCTATGGGACTGATGACCTTAGATGTTAACTCCCACAGTGCTCAGAGCCATTTGAACCTTTTTTTTTTTGGGTGGACTTACAAAGCAAGGAAGGTTCTATGGAGGAATGGGGAGGAAAAGAATATAAGAACGAAATGATCGTATTGCATTGATGGCTTGGATTCCCCACCTGGAAAGGTTTGGCCATCGAGTTGCAAGTCTTTCCAGTTGACGCTACAATGGGCGACTTGCGTGTCGTTGATGATAAATGTTGATGAGGACAACTCTACACCCAGTCAGTGAGTGCAGAAAATCTCTCACCCGGAAAGCAACTGAACCCAAGCCAATTCCATGGATGTCAGATGCACTGACCACTTTTTTGTCTTTTAATCACGAGACTGACTTGGTACTTTCATGAACATTCACACGACCATAGTGGAAATCACCATGCAATATGACCTCCAAAGTGAGACAACAAATAATTATTAGTAGCAAAGCAAGAGAAAAAGACTCTAAATAACCAATAAACTAACTCACGATCTCTTGTATACTTTTTAATTTAATTTATTTATTTTTGCTTTATATTGATGTGTATAAGAGAGAAGAGTGAATAAAATAAGGATTCACATGACTTGGCACAAGAAACAACAGAAATTAAAGACCGCACGGAAGTTAACCAGCACCCAGTCTTTAAAAGCAAAAACAAAAAATCATATTTGCTGAGACATTGGAACGGCAGCCACTTCCAATACGTGGTCTCCGCATACTGGTGAAAGACACTGGAATCAGGTTACTTTTCTCCTTCAACAATGTGGTGAACGTAGTGACACATGAATCAGACGATTCGGGAAAGAAAAGTCAGCTGTCTACGAATTCAGAACCAATGATTGCGTCTAAAAGAGACCAGCCTGCGAAGTAAGGTATTAGTCTGTTGATATTATTCACACTTATAACTCAGAATAAGCCCCACACGAAAAATCGATCGCCAGTCGGTGTCAAACGATGAATGATTCTACACCACGATGAAGCAATCTTCATCGGCAATACAGGATGACTAAGATGAGACCAGACAGTTTTCAAGGATGTTGACGGAGAAGCCATTACAACAGGGAAGATGCGAGATGGTTGATCACAAAGGTTCACCCTCCGATAGTGGCATGCATCTTTGAACGGGGGTATCAACACTTGAGAAACTGACAATTATAAAATATTCGCGGACATGTCGCAATTTAGGGTTAATCCGTAAAGTAACAACAGGAGGAGTCAGAGTGACTGACTTGCTACGGTACCTAGCCGTTCCTTTTGAGAGTAGGAGCTCTTCAAAACATCATCTCATATGAGCAAACCAGCTGCGTTTTTAGCTGCCGTTACTCGTACTTTACGACAGCTCTAAAAGGAACAGCTTATTGTAGTCGTAGAGTCGCAGTGAGGACATCTGCTAATTCACAGGAAGAACGATACCTGTACCTGTGATCATACAGTCAAATAGTCTATGTATTTACTAGAATTTCACAAAAATAGAAAATAAACATTAAATGAATAATTTTATAATTGAAGTAGATGACTGAGAATGATGTTGATTAATTTTTATTCACAAAATAACATGTCAAATAAACTGGGAGTGGTCTTAATATATTCATTTTAGGAACAGGCAGAAGACGTACTCATCAAACGCAGTAAAGTTATTTTGAGACCGTCACGTGAATGGTAGCAGAATATCCAAGCTAGACATTAATCAACGACACGAAAAATTGTAGATCATTTCGTAATCACAATACATGAAGTGCTCATGAGCTCAAAATAATTTAGAGTTCAGGAAGATTTACAAACTGAAACACGCAATACCGCGTTGCAAACAATAGTAAATAAGATTCTGACTACCGTCAGATTTGTAATACATACAGTCGGAAAAAGTTAAGAATGATACATTGGAGCACATTCAGAATTCTCGAAATCTGAAATCCCTTCAGGATTTAGAGCAGGGTAGTCGTGTTCACTGCCCTATATCAATCGTATACACCGCCAAGTTCCACTCGTTACGACAGGGAGGTCTGCCTCTTTTCAGAACGGACGTTAAAGTATCCCACTCAAGATGTAACTGAAAAGAGTTTTCAGAAGTTAAAGACTCATAGCGCTTGTTCACCATTAAGAAAGTGTCACCTATACATCACGTTACCAATAGCAGGTTTGCCGTCATCAAGAACTTAACATTAAGTGTCCATAATAGCTCCCATGAGTTCTTCATTCGTGAAGTCCCAGTCCACACTTGACTCCCAATTGGGTTCCATTAGTGTCTACCTTTCCACTGGCTGAAGGCCGTCCCCAGCAAAAACACATGGTTCGTAAGTCCTACGAACAAGATATGACTCAACGTGACCACTTTATCGCATTGAGTAATATATTACAACACCATTTAATTAAAAAAATTGTAAACGTTCGGTTACACTCACACTATGTACAATGATTACCAGTAAAGATTTGTACAGAAATCAGTAAGCAAGTGTTCAAGCGCAAGTGTCCTCACGTTAAATTACAACGAACTGTCGTAAAATTTTGTTCCAACAATTACTTATGCATATCGGACAGAGTCGTCTTTTTTTTTTCTATTTCCAATTCTGGTGTCCACTAACATATGCGAATGAACATTTTCACATCAGCACAATTTTAATGGTACTTCCAATAAATATTTCAATAAAGTTGCTGGCAAAACAGTAAACAGTTCATTAAGTAAATATGTAAGTACAACAAAATATGAGGTGCTCATGGTGCATTCATTTGCATTTTGTACTGTGCAGAATAAGATGTTCAGACAAACATTGCCAAATCAAACAATTATGAAACACGTCGTAAATAAATAAATACATACAAGTACTTAGCTGTCAGGGGTGTTAGCTGTAGTGCAATGCTGTCATATGAGACATCGTTTGTTGAAATTGCATGAAGCGATTAAAAGTTGTTACCTCAGGCATTCATTGTGTAAGTTTGGTATTTAAATATTGTTGTCCCGTATTGAAATATTGTTGCGTCACTTGACGCCCCTCATTTTTCTGTGATCGCAGATACATTCATTAATATTTGACTGTAATTACTATAGATTCTGAGAGAGATGTAAGACGCCTTCTTTCAGACCGTCATAGAGTGGGCCATTTATTGGAGCATAGTCCGTCCTCTTAAGCGTCCAAATTCTCTGTATCGGTATTTTCGTCATTTCCGGCCAAGTCTTTGTGCCGGCAGCTGGAATCGCCAGCAATGGTCGCCACCTCTGGACGGGCCGCAGCGCTTAGGCGGCCCTGCGGCCGTCCGCCAGCGCTCAGCCGTGCAAGCAGATTCATCTTACCTCGTACCAATACTGCGTGGCGGATTAGCTCCCCTAAATAAGCGTAACATTACAGGCTGGAGGCAGGAAAGTAACTGAAATGTAATGGAAAACGGCGCCAGTGTACATGTGAAGACAATGCGTTCTACAAACAAGATTGATACCTTCACTTTAATATCGGGAAGACGCAATCCTCGTCACCACAAGATTCAACCAGTAGTAGGTATATGTGTGCCATGTAATACAGTTCACTGAAAATATGGATGTTTATTCTCCGCATTTGGTGAAGGAGGATAAAGGAATGGCGTTCGTGTTCAAGTTCGCTTACTGCACACGAATAGTAACCTCTCGGCGTTTAAGTGCCGCAGTTTTGGTCGGGTGGCGCTCTATATGATCCCTAACGTCTTGTGCCGATGGAACATGGTCGCCCTAGGAATTAAGTTTGGTTGAAGCTCCGCAACGACAGGAACGTGACCTTTAGATCATTAATGTGCTCATCAGCAAGGCGACAAAAGGAATGCAAGGTATCCTTGAGCCCTGAAAGTCGTCAGCATTTAGTAATAAAACCATGACATCATAAGCAAAAGTGCGGACCGACAATCATTCTCCCAGTAATGTCCAGCCACCCAGTTACATGGCAATACGCCAAAGCAAAGGTTCTAAGAATAAAACAAAGAGTGTCATGAGTAAATGTCAACCCTGGGTAAGATGAACGTTCACAACCAAATGGTTACCAATGAAAATATTGGCTGGATTGTGGCTCGTGTCAGGAGTAAAATCGAAAGCGGTTAACACATCCATTAAAAAACTGAAATTGACGTGGTCAATAACCTTGTTGAATTCGAGAAAACGCAAGAAAGACGAGATATTAGTGTCCGTAAAGACATCTCGACATTCTATAACCGTAGTTCATACCATGGGTAGTGTCGGCTCAAAACTATGGTGAACGTCAACGACTTTGAGGAGTAACTTGGAGCGACGGGTGTTTATACCTCGAGTGACAGTTTTATGATCGAACTTCCGGAGAGCAGTAAGACGAACTGAGCCAAGATCAGATCGAACCTTCGTTTTCGGATGAGAACCATTTCACTTTCCTTGAGAGGAGCAGACAGCGAAACATACCGTATAGCTTCATGGACCATCGATGTTATTGTGCCACCTATGAAAGTCCAAAAAAGTACATAAAATTCTTAGGGAATGCCATTCAATCCTGGTGACTTTCATGACTGAGACATGGTGACAACATCCTATATATCGTCGTTGTGGAAATCACTCAAAGAAACTTCATTTAATTCAGGGCTGACGACACAGTCAAGCAAAAGGGATAAGTCGTTAGGAAAATTTTCATCCGGAAAGTGGGCATCGTACAGGCCGGTTATGTAGTTAAAAATTAAATTGCAAAAGTCGCGATGGGACGTTACACTGGACCTTCAGCACTAGCAAGGGATGCATTGTAAACGGATTTGCAGAGTGGCTTTGCTTCACGTTGCATCCATAACCCGTAGAGGAGCATGATTAGAGAAATCGTAAATTTGACTTAATACTGAGTAATAAAATTGTTTCACCCACCGGACGTCTGCTTCCCCTACGGCAGTAAAACGAGTGAGAGTCTTACGAGTTCGTGGCTTACCATGTAGTGTCCACCATTTCTCATTACAACAGAACCAATCTATAGCACGAGAGCAATGGGCTGATACTTCCTGAATAACAACATCAAGGGAATGATCTAGTAAATAGGCTGTATTGTGCGTCCAGGGAATACGATACAATTTTACCAGTTGCTGCACTCAATTAAATGTGACGGCTACAGTACAGTAAAAAAGGCGGGTACCACGTCAACATCAAAATCAGCTCGCACAGGGATTCAGAAAGGGAAAATCTATCAAGTTGGCTGCTAGAGGTGACAATAAAACAAGTGTGTCCGACACGTGTAGAATACCGACAGACCTATGCGTCACATAGTTGTAAGCGACCAGAGCCGCAAGGGACACAGTGAAGAGGTAAAATGAGTCATAAAAGGTGCGTCCGATATCCTTACCATCATCGAGAACTTTGAAATTTCATAATGGATTTCCTTCCCTGTAAATGAAGGCAGTGCCCGCAGAAAATTCGGAATTCAAGTAACAAAAGTCGAGAGTTCAGAAGTCGAAATCTGGTCAAATAATATTGCCTATAAAATACTTACCCCTGCATCAGTGTGGTTTGTAAACTGTCTCATATCAGCGAGATGGAGATCAGAATCAATCCTTACTATTTGAAGTGAAGAATGTATGTGCCAGCATAGACAGCTAAAGTGGAATAGAAACTACAAAATTAGGAGTCATCATCGAACAGAGCTATGAACCAGTACCCTTGGCAGAATCAATGGAGGAAAAGAAGGGCGAAAAAGTGTGAAAGTGTGAACATCACTCCCCCATCCCAATACTGAAAGTGATTTTCCTTCTTCCATGATGCGACTCTTTCAGGCTGCGTACGTTGTTTACTGCTGGCTCCTCGAAACTGCCACTATCTGATGCGGTTGAGTGGGTGGGTTATGTAGAACATCTGTTTGAGACTGAAAGAGAGAGACTTCTGCACATCACTTGTCGATGGACAGGGCTCATGTGTGGGGATTTGCTTTGAAATAATGGGGGTCCTCCTGCCGTTGGAGGCCGCGACGAGAGGTGCAGAACTAGTTTGGAAGGCTGGGACAGCAGGAGAGGAATCCAGTAGAGTTGGGAGAGACAAGTGAGGACCTGAAAAAGATTCCTCAAAAGGCGCCGCCGACGAGGAGGCCAATATTGTGAGAGAATCGCCAGATGCGTTACCAGTAACCACCAGATCATATGCAGAAGCTCTCCTTCGCAGGAGAGCATCTGTAAATTTGGAAGGTACGAGAGGAGGTGCTGGCAGAAGTAAAGCTGTGGGTACCGCGCGTGAGTCGTGCTTCGGTAGCTCAGTTGGTAGAGCACTTGCCCCCGAAAGGCAAAGGTCCCGAGTTCGAGTCTCGGTCGGGCACATAGTTTTAATCTGCCAGGAAGTTTCAACTGTTCCAAAGACTGGAAAAATCAAAACGGACAAGATAGCGGTGCTCTGATCCTCCACCTTCAAATGCATCCAAATGATCCGACAAGGCAGACGACGACACGTATACCAGTCAGCATCACACGATTCCTTGGGACTGATTGTGGAGTTGAGTTTTGTAGGAACGGTTTCTTCATTATGAATGGACTACAAAACTACCTTTTCTTCCCTTTTAGCTCATTTTACCAAAACGGTAGAGGTTTGCTTGTGCATATATCCAAAGGCAAAAGTTTTTCACATCCCAATCTGATGACTGTCGATTGCACTGTAATAATTCTAGCGTGTCAGCAGAGTTGTTAAAACTAGTTGAAACATCCCCTTAGAACAATTATACATGACTGTGCTTAAACTGACACACAATATTTTTAGCTCAACGCAATCTGACTTTCGAAAATCCCTACAAAAGAATGGCACTGACTAACATTAACCTATACGTTTCACAAATCACTTACCTCACAAAAATCTTCGTTACTCGAACCACTACAATACAGCGAGATCCACTACTGCCAGCTAAATAAAAGATTCAAACTACTGAAGGCACTAACTACTGATAGGCATAGTTAGCAAATGAAAGATTTTGATAGAGAACAAACAATGTATTTACCTTAATAGTCATAATATATATAGCAGTTCATGACATCCAGTCTTACAAATTTCAAAACTCCACCATCTCTCTCCCCATGTCCACCACTGCTGGCGGCTCACCTGCAGCTAAGCAACGCTACGCGCTGTTCACATGCAGCTGCCCAACACTACAATGGCAAATATTACAATAATGCCAACCGGCCACCGACTGCACACAGCACAGCTAGTGATTTTCATACAGAGCGCTACGTCGCGTTACCAGTAAGAAAACCTAAACAGCAAACAGCTTACTTAGATAGTATGACAGCGGTCCCCATACATGATCCTTTTGACTGATATTGCAATGCGTGGAGAAGGCACAGTTCACCTCATAAGTACGTCGCTGTTTATTCCCTTAACCAAACGCCCAACGTAAGTCCGTGAGACCGAGGGCGTAAGTCAGAAACACTAACAGTCAATTCTTTTTGCTGATTTCTCAGCCAGAAGTATTACATTGATAACTAATGCGAGAAGTCAGTTAATGAACTGGAAAATTGGAAATTTGGGGTAAGATCTTATGGGACAAAACGGGTGAGGTCATTGGTCCCTAAGCTTACTTAGTACTTAATCTAACTTAAACTAATTTATGCTATGGACAACACGAACACCCATGCCCAAGGGAGGACTCGAACCTCCGACGGAGGGAGCCAGTTAATGAACTGAAGGGCAGCGGCGATCTTCATGAAACCCACTGATGACCAGCCGGCCCGTGTGGCCGTGCGGTTCTAGGCGCTTCAGCCTGGAACCGCGTGACCGCTACGGTCGCAGGTTCGAATCCTGCCTCGGGCATGGATGTGTGTGATGTCCTTAGGTTAGTTAGGTTTAAGTAGTTCTAAGTTCTAGGGAACTGATGACCTCAGATGTTAAGTCCCATAGTACTCAGAGCCACTTTTGAACCACTGACAAGCACTAGCTTTCATAAATTCTCTGGAGTCAGAATATTTAAAAAATGATGCAACTGCAATAAATGGAGTGGGAATGACACTGATGCAGAAACATAATTTTAAACAGTGTTAAAAAACGAGGAAAATTTAGAGGTATACCAGTAAGGCAAAGTGTGTGACAAAGGCAGATGACCGGTCCATTGGCCTGATGGCAGGAAAATGCTACCTTTCTTCGCCATGGAACCAGAAGAGAGAGAGTATTCTATACGTTTGATATAATTTCGTGTGAATCTATGATAATGAATAGAAGTATGCAGTGCTAGAGAAGTATTGAACATTAACCACGCATATCCTTTTATTATATTTTTATTGTAATTATGGTACTGGGAATCGCCTGAGAAAGTAACAGAAAATAAATACTTTTATAACGAAAGTAAACCAAACTTACCACGTGTTATTTCTGTAACATGTGTTTTTATTGTATTCTGACTAGTACCACACCAAGCATCATGCAGCATTTTGAAACGGCGTGAATTAGATACGTGTTTAAACTTATTACCCAAGTCATGTGTTTCGGTATCGTCACTAACAGAATTTAAGTAATGAAGAACTCAGTTTTCTTCTACATATATAGTTATGTATTATGTCTTACTCTAGTTACTAATTAAGTTTTAATTTTATCCACATAAACACTTTAGATTAATTTACGAATTATTATTTTTTTAATTTTAATGTGCTATTCTTAGGACAACACTATCTCATTATTAAATATGACTACATGTTTCCTTGTAAGCTGGAACGCAAATTTGTATTGCAGGTGACGGTAAATTAATCGGTAGAGTCAACACACCTACTCTTCGAGTGGAACCTATCATATTAATGAAATATGTATTAAATATTTCCTGAAGAGAATGGACTCGCAGTTGTCTCAATCGTACCTAATACTGCTGCTCAATTGTGAAAAACTGCCAGTGTCGTACGCGTTACTGGCGTATGGTTGCGTGGAAGTGGGAGGACAGGGCTAAATAAGGGTTGAACATCATTACTATGAAGACTTTTATTAACACATTCCAGCAAAATAATTTTATTAATTACATCAACAGGACCTTGACATATTGACGCAAAGCTATTAATTTAATTAAGTTACTTAAAAATTACTGATAAACAATCAACAATTAATCAGATACATAACAATAGGTAATAGCGTTAATTGAAATACTTGCTCTCAAGTCTCCAAACGGAACATGAAGTATGAAAATTTGAATTTGCACCGAATATTGTTCTCGATCGAAAAATATGCATATCTTGTGTGCCGCTGGCTACTATTGTTTAAACATTAACAGTAAATTTTAATAATACAAGCAAGATAATATTTCAGCAACTGAAGTTGCATAACAATCACTTGAAACGTTCTGAGGAGGAAGTCTTCAATTAGGTAGTCCACAAACGCTTCTTGAATGTGTATAACTTAAGTACAACAAATAATTGACATTTAGTAAATCGGGGTTAATTAAAAGGGAACAAAACCATTAACGATCCTTGATTTGGAACCACCAAACATAGGGTGGAGTGGTCCGGGATGAGCGGACCCGAAATTACTTAGAGCTGGCCCGATAAATTGCTCCCCGCACTCTTTTCCCAGGCAATCTGTGGGAAAACGCCCGATAGCCTGATGAATAGAGAAGTAATTGTTAAGTAAAACGAGTGAAACCATAAGTTATCAGATTACACGCAGGCATTGCACACAAAACAGTTGTGAAAAGTTTCTAAAAGGTAATAAGGTAACTGGCCAAAGCTGCCAACCCCTCTGACACTTGATAGTGAAGTCCAGCAGCCAACAGATATTCAGCTTCAAATCACACAACTAGATGAATACGGTAAAAACTTAACAGTCGCGCGGGATGGAAAACATAGGTGATAGGAAGACGCGAACGGTTGGCTGATGAACCTCACCTACGCAAACACGAAATTGATTTGGCAGTATAACCCTACAAATTACATGCAATAATGTAGCTTGCTCCAAATACTTAACGAAAGCGACTTGGTGATGTAATGTACAATGGAACAGACAAAAAATGCTTTGATTGTCCTAAATAATGACGAATTAAGTACTAAACCAATTAAAAAACTGCAATAATTCAAAACACACCCAAATAACAACTGGTTGACAATTAACAAATGGAGGCTATTATGCTTTTATACGTATTACAGGCTCATCAAATTGGCTAGCCACAAGCAGGAACAAAGAACAACAACAGAAGGCTGTACCGAATTCGATATAGAAGCATCAGGGTACAAAGGAAGCGAACCAGTCACAGCTCTCACGGTGACAGCGTAGAGGAAGATTAGTTTTTACGAAAGCCGCATGGTCTCCGCACCGAAGCCGCGAACTAAAAGTAGCTCACCGAGCATCCAAATAGCTGCTCCATGTTCCTAGAAGACTATCTTTGGCGTGAAGGTTGCATGGCACGTTTGCAGCGAGTGCCATTGGGACCGTTTTTCTGGAGGGGCAAAGTGTGAAGCAGCCGGACAGTGCAGATCTGGGGGGCAACGGGCCAACTGTTTATTCTACCGCCCTTTAACTTCCATTTGGGTCTGGCTGAGCGCCTTCCGGATTCGAGGGACCTGCACCGGAAACGGGAGTGGACACATTATTCATCGACCGACCAGATCTGCAGGCGAGCGGTGGGTCTTCGTCATCCACACATCTTCTGGCCACTACAAGTATTCGTTCCAAGGTACGTGACGATGTTGTACCCGCGAATAGTTTATCATATTTAGGGAAACTTACTCTTCTCGAGTGATTTTTGTAGTTGCAGGAAAAGACTACAGTACACATAGAGTAAATGCTATCATTTCAAAATCGAACAGGATAAAGCTGTAAACTCCTGTTATTGGACTAGCTACTGGTGAAAGTCGGAGAAGCGTTCCAGTACTAAAAACTAATTAATCGTTCTGGATCACGCAGTGTTTATATGTGAAGAGAGAGGATATAAGTGGGATCCTGGGTTAAAGGCCAGCTGCAAGGCGAACTAATGCAGCAACTGAAAAACTTGATGACCACACTGCGCTAAGAAACTATCGTAACAGTTTATGCGTCCATACTTCGATCCCACGTCCAAATCTGGAAACTGTGTGTGCTTCGCATAGTGGACAGACATGGCAGCAGCTTCTACATGATGTGCTGGTGCTGTATCGCTTATTGTGCCCCCTAATGCAGGTGTATTTTTCTGCCTTACAATATGATTCGTGAGATGGGCGAGAAATAATTTATCGTTACTACCTCTACGTTCGTTGTTGTCACATTTTTATGTACCCAGCAATGCTAAGTTCTTATCACAATGACGTAATCCATTTATATTGTAAAAAGTACAACAGCAGTGGTTTTTATGGCTAATTGATTCCGCAACCTTCAACTATTGCACCACCGCTTCAGTGTATTCGATTGTTGATGTTTTCTAGACAATGTCAAATCGGTTTCCGATCGTTTGGTTAGTGCTCTCAGTTCTTTTTTTTTTTTTCAGAATTGTAAGCAACGAGATGTCGAGTCTTGTAGATAGAAAGTACAACTTATCCCTGCTGTTGTGACAGTTCCAAGCTCTGTTCCAGCAGTCACGATGCAGATTTAAGTGCAACAAAGGTACATTGCATTTATTCATGGTTCTTTATTTCGTGCTGGCCTTTTGGCCGAACAGTTCTAGGCGCTTCAGTCCGAAACCGCTTGCTGCTACGGTTGCAGGTTCGAATCCTTCTCTGGGCATGAATGTGCATGATGTCCTTAGGTTAGTTAGGTTTACGTAGTTCTAAGGCTAAGGGACTGATCACCTCAGATGTTAGGTCCCATAATGCTTTGAGCCATTTGAACCATTTTTTTATTTTTTAAAGATGCACATCAGACATTAATTTGGTTATAATGGGATCTGAAATTACTCATTCATTGCGTTTCTTTTGATTTTTCATTTCAGTTTAAAGGGTGTACTTAATGTGGAAAATCGCAAACGACTCGAAGATGATGATGATGAAGTCCATCCGGACTTTTCAGGCCTTTGGGAATGTGAAGTGTATTTGAGTGATGAAAACACTGAATATGAGGACCATGGCAGTGAATCGGAACTTGAAGCTTGTGATAGTGATTATCTTGAAGAGATATCAGATGTGCGGGAATTATTCATTGGAATATACAAAGTTACTAGTTGGTGTAAAAGCGAGTGTACGTAAAAAAACAAGAGAAAAAAAACATGGTGACAATTCTGCCACGTCGAAGGAGGAGTGTGATGAATATAATTGGTGAAAGTAGTGCGTTCGAAAAATAATGGAACTAGAATTTTTTTATGAAACCATAAGCTTTAGGAATACGTACGTAAATAGACAGCGTAACTCTCATCAAGTCTCGCGCTAAAGAGGTAATAAAGTGACATCAAACCATGAAATAATATCTGTGTTTTGCATTTCTTTGGAACAAGAAAAGGACGTCATCCTAATATACAGAAACTCTGAGCTGCAGATTGAACAGAAATGAAACTGATTAGGGCTGCAATCAGTTACAAAAGGTTTCCGTTTCTTCTACGCTATGTACACGTTGATGACATGGAAACGAGGAACAATAGGAGAAAAAAGTAAGTTGGCTGTAATTCGTACAGTATTGGATGCTTTTGTTACCAACTGTCAAATATCTTACAGCCTGAGTGAATTCACCACATTAGATGAAAAGCTTCACACTGTCAGAGGCCGCTATGGCTGCAGTCAGTAAATACCCAACAAACCAGGTAAATGAACGAGAAAAATATTTGCGCTACGTAATGCAAACACATTATGCAGAAGTAATCTGGAGGTTTGGTGTGACACTGAACCACAAGGGCAATATCGGTTATCTAATGCTCCTGAGCACATAGTGTAAAGACTTGTGATAACTATAGAAAACTGTAAAGGAGTCTTATAACTGGCAACTGGTGAAGAAGCTGCCTCCCTTCTGAATATCTGCTGCAGAAGAAATCACTTGCATTGGTACAATGAGGAAGAGCAGAAGTGAAATTCCTTCACAATTTCTCCCAAACAAAACAAGAGAAATTATAAGTGCAATGTTTGGATTTCAACAGGATAAGGTTCAAATCGTTGAAATGGCTCTGAGCACTTTGTGACTTAACATCTGAGGTCATCAGGCCCCTAGACTTAGAACTACTTAAACCTAACTTACCTAAGGACATCATACACATCCATGCCCGAGGCTGGATTCGAACCTGCGACCGTAACAGCAGCGCAGTTCCGGACTGATGCGCCTAGAACCGATTCGCCACAACAGTCGGACACAGGACAAGGCCCTAGACTCATACTTTTGTCTAATATGCATGACATGGCTATAGTTGATGAAGAAAAACAAAAACCTGAAATCATAGCTGAGGACTATGAGACAAAAGGTGGCGTCGCCGCTGTAAATAAAATATGTGCCTTTTACTCAATTTGAAAAATTACAAGGAGATGCACAGTAGATATACTTTTTTTCATTTTTTTCACATTTATAGAATTACTTCAGAAATATACTTGGCTCTGAGCACTATGGGACTTAACTGCTAAGGTCATCAGACCCCTAGAACTTAGAACTACTTAAACATAACAAATCTATGGACATCACACACATCCATGCCCCTTGGCAGGATTTGAACCTGGGACCGTAGCAGGTGCGCGCTTCCAGACTGTAGCGCCTAGAACCGCTCGGCCACTCTGGCCGGCTGCGCGTAAACAATTCGATGAGAGAAACACATAATGAAACTGAAGGCGACACGAGTGCATAAAAGATGCGGATTTCGGTAGAGAGAATTTCCATTTCTGCCAGCAACAGTGGCTCTAATGCAGCTGAACATCGTGTCGAAATGAGCTGGAATAACAGACATCGGTACTTCATCTCATGCTAGTTCATCTCTCTGCTAGACGTCAACAATCGTTGGTGTGCAACGGTGTGCCACTCTCTCAGGAACCCATATCCAGAGGTTTTTTAGGTATGTGACTACAACAATTGTTGGAATACTACGCGGTGATTTGTACAGCGGTGTAGTTGATGAAACGTTTTTGGACATTTTGTACCACCTACCCCGTTTCCAGTGCAACTGGTTTTCTCACGAATCTACCATCTGAGATCAAATTAATTTAATGAAGAATGTGGAATCTCAGAAAGACAATATAATGAGAGAAATACCTTTTATAACTCAGCACTTTCGATGCAAATAATGCGAAACGTTCATAGTATACTTTGTATCAAGTACTGTTATGTCCAATTACAGTACAGTAGTCATTTTTCTTACACTGGACTTTCCTGTAAGTCACCACCACATGAAACAGTCCACATAATATATCTATGATATCTTAAACATGAGAAGGTGTCTGATGAGAAACTTGTCGCTTTGAAATCACTAACGGCGACATTTGTTTTACTAACATTAACCGTTTCCTGTATTTACGTGTTTCTCGTAAGTTGTAAGTTTTGCTTACATTATGGCACCGTCAACACCCAAAATAACATTACATAGAAACACAACAGTAACTAGCAAAGACCGGTTAAATTTGTAACCGGAACAACGTAATTCTCCCGGTAGGAGCACAGAGGTCACCAGGAGGGACCGGCGATCTTAGCAGACAGAGCCGCCTCCTGCGTGCAGAGATAACGAGGCCCCCCGGCCGCTGCCCGGGGCCTGCAGACGCTAACAATGTAACTTGTTTCACGACCCTTACGGCTCCGCGGCGGACAAACATCGCACGCCTTCAGGTAGCTTCCACGCGCTGGCCATTTCTTCGCCACGCGGAACAGCAGCTCCTGGCTCTTTACCTTTTAGTGATTCGAAATATAAAATTTCAGCGTCACATGGAGCAGGTTTTTCTTCAAAGTCTTTACCATATACAGGTAGATAACATCAATCACCATCAAATCGTTGCGAAATTCCCCCCAACTGTTTTCTCGTAATTACTACATTTTAAAATAAATTACAAAAATATTTTAAAAAACGTTTGCAGTATCCTAACATGAGACGTGTGGCATCTCTAAATAATTTTTACCTTATTAAAGCCAGACATGGCAACAATATACGTTCGATCTTACATGGTCGGTCATTCACTTAAAAACAACCGACAAAAAATTATTCAACCATCTGACCAGCGGAAAAATGCTCGTCCTGGAGGACAAAAAAGGTAATTTGCTCCCGTTTAAAACGACTCTGTCCGAAAAGTGGGGTACCAGATGCCTCGTACTACGTTCCTAAGGACCTTTAAAATTTTGGAATGCGAACATAATCGCGAATTTTTAAATATAGAACAAAACATCTAACTCGCACAAGCTCTCCTAACTGTAACCCGCTCACAGCCATTAGTCATAGCTGTAAATGGTCCATACCCATTGTCACTCACTCATTCAGCCCATCACAGTGTCATCATAAGTGTCTCTCTAACTGTCCCTGTCTCTATCTCATTCATGCCTTCCCACTGCTTCTGTCTCTTCTCACATGTTTCTCTCTTCCTCGCTGTCACTATCGCAAATTCTGTCTCTCATTATCAATGGCTATCACCCATCTCCACTCTCTCCTTTTCTTCAGTCCTCTCCCACCGGCAGGGTCTCCTTCACTCTTTTACTGGAACTGTTCTGTCTCTGTGAAATGTGTTCCGCTGCCACTGTGTCGCTCTTTTTCTCTCACACTGCCACTGTCTCCTTCGCTCTTTTTATGCCACCACTGTCTAATATCTCGAGTATTTATTACTTTACGGTCTCCTTTCCATGGCCAAGGCTCTTTCAAAGTAAGAAATCGTGAATCCGTTTGCATGCCAAAATTGATACCAAAATTTTTAAAGGTGTTGAGGAAGGTTGCACGAAGCAGCCATGGTCACTGGAAACAGGGGCATATTAGACCATTTTGTGCTCCGATAGGAGCATTTTCCCTCTGGTTTTTTTTCCCTGGCACACCAGAGCATATCAGGCATATGGAGAGAACTTTATTCATCAGTAAAATTTTGACACTTTACTTATATGTACTAAAAATAACGCGGAACTCATTTTACATCTCTTGACGCATTTTGCTTCAATTCTACAACATGAAGTTCCCAGAATCCTTCTGATGATAACGGAGACACTTAACAGCTTATTTCTTCACGCTACCTCACTTTAAAAAGTACGCTTTCGCCAGACACCAGATATTATGTGTGTAGTTTACGTGTACAAGTAGGGTTATTTTGAACCTCTTTATCTCGGAAACGAGTGAAGATATCACGAAATTTTCAATATTATTCGATATTGGGATCTTATGAATACATCGCAGAAATTTCAGCCATTTTTTTGTACATCCGGAGCTCCGTTTTGGCACCCAAACAACATGTTCCCTCAGGAACCTTCTATAGTTTAAGGGTGCCTCTACAAGCCCTTTAAGGAGGCTATCCAAGCCCCTTCTGCCTATTACCAATCGAACCCGAGGTATGAGCCCCGGACAGATCCCGATTTCATGTGCCACATATTGGAACATCGCATACGTAGCGATAATATCGCTCTAATACACTGGACTCTGGTCTTCATAAAGGCCTAAGTTTCTCGAGAAATGTATCCAGGTTTCCTTCTTTTCCCTGGCACACCAGAGCATATCACTCATACGAAAAGAACTTTATTCATCAGTAATATTTTGGAACTTTATTTATGTGAATTAAAATTAACGCCGAACTCATTTTACATCTTTAGCTGCTATTTGCTTCATTCCTACAACATGAAGTTCCCAGAACCCTTCTGATGATAAGGGGGACACTTCACAGCGTATTTCTCCACGCTACCTCACTTTACTAAATATGTTTTCGCCTCACAGCGGATATTACGTAGGTATTTTACATGTAAAAGTAGGGTAATTTTGAACCTCTGTATCTCGGAAACGAATGAAAATATCACTAAAATTTCAAGATTATTCGATATTGGGATCTTAGGAATATATCGCAGAAATTTCAGCCATTTTTTGTACATAGACGTCTTCGAATCCGCAGCTCGGTCTTAGCACCCAAACAACATGTTTCCTCAGGAATCTCCTATAAATTTCTGGAGGCCTGCACAAGCCCTTTAAGGCGGCTATCCAAACCACTTCTCCCTATTAACAATCGGACCCGAGGTTAGAGCTCCGGACGGATCCCGCTTTCATGTGCGACATATTGGAACGTGGCATACGTAGCGAGAATATCGTTCTTATACCATGTCACACCCACTCTGGTCTTCATAAAGGCCCCAGTTTTGCGAGAAATGGATCCAAACGTTTCTTCACGTATGCCAAATCCAACTGATACCACTCATTGATGAATAAATTCCATGGAGGTACCAAATTGTGGAGATTTCAAGCAGTGCTACATATGGCACCAGATATTTTCTATGGGATTAAGATCGGATAGATTTGAGAACAAATCGAGGGCCGAAACGGTGCATGAATGTTCATAAAATGAGGAATGTGTGCGTGCTGTCCTGTGAACACGACCCTATAATAAGCGGGTGTCCATGCCAGCTTAACGCAGATAAGTAGGCAAACATCCTGTAATGTTCGAATGCTGTATTAGTAGTCTGCTGCTTGACACAGTTACTCCGATTAAATATCTAGGCACAACACTGCAAAGCTATTTGAAATATAACGACCACGTAAGGACGGCAGTAGGGAAGGCGAATGGTCGACTTCGGTTTATGGGGAGAATTTTAGAAATGTGTAGCTCTTCTAAAAGGCGTCCACACGTAGAAAACTGGTGCAACCCAGTTTTGAATACAGCTCGAGTGTTTGGAACTTTACCAGGTCACATTAAAGAAGACATAGAACCAATTCAGAAGCGAGCCGCTGCGTTAGCTACACGTTAAATAAACACGCGAGTATTACAGGGATGCTTGGTGAACTTAATTAGGGAATCCATAGAGGGAAGTCGATGCTCTTTGCGCCAGACACTACAGAAACTTTAGAGAAACGGCTTTTGAAACTGATTTTAGAAAGATTCTAATGTCGCATCGTACATGTCACGGAAGGGCCACAAAGAAAAGATAAGAGGGATTAGGGCGGGTACGTAGGCGTATATCAGTAGTTTTCCCTCTTTCCATTTCCGATTACAAGTGGTAGGAATGAATAGTATGGGTAGAAAGTTTCCTTAGCCATGTACCGTATGCTGGTTTGCACAGTATGTATGAGGACATAGATGTAGATGGAGTACTGGTCATGAAGTTGTAGGCGAAAGGACAACACTTGGTAACCAGTACATGTAATAACCGTCTAGGTTTATTTCCACGGTTACCTAAACGAAGAGGCCCAATTCATTTTACGAAAAACACACCCAAAACTTCGCAGATCACCTCTACGTCACCCAGACATATTTTGAGCCAAGCAGTAAATCTCACATTGGGCCTTCGTTTCAAATTACGGCTTGCCTCGTTTGGAAAGAGATCCGTTGGAATACACCATACATTCCAGTCAGCGACTCTTCTTTTCATTTGTAGTTCGGGCCTTTGAAGACTTGCTACTTTAAGTGTGCTGTAAGATTTGCATTGCACGTTCTTATCTTAGTAATTTTCCCACGGAAACTGGCTCACAGAGACCTGCATTCACCGACAGCAGTAATCTCTGTCCGATCTGAAACCGGTTGTTATTATTTGTTTATTTATTTATAGCATGGTTTTTAATATAATAAGATATATAATACAAAAAATAACACAGGTTATTTACAAACAGACATCTAAATTTTTAACATAATCAAGTACATCGTTCCTTGCCATCAGGAAATCGTTGAAAGTACCACGATAGACCCTTTTGGGACACCTTATAAATATGCGACGAATAGAATTCATGCATGCCCCACAAATGCGTTTTGGAGATGGAGCGTTACTTCCATCTGCGGAGTGAGCCCATGCTTCTCGCATGATTGATGTGTGTTCTGTTAAACATTCTCCATGTTCTGCGCCATTGGTCAAGGGCAGGGAGTTTCTTTGTCATGAAGGGCCTGTTCTGATAGCGTGAGGGCAAGCCTATGTGCAGTCTCGTTTCTATTTGTCAAATTGAAGTGAAACGTATGCAGTTCTATGGTTGTTTTCGTATATAATTTTATTGATAGAAGCCGGTTTTTCTTCTACAATAGGTACATCTTGATGGATTGGAAGTAGTGGCCGCCTTGTATTCAATTAAACTCACGGAACGCAGCTGCTTGTCGTCGAAGTCCGGGGGTGGAATGTCACGAATTCGGAGGGCGTCGACCATAGTGTACTACTGATAATTCTCACTGTGTTGTGATACGTTAACTTTTCCCGGCGAATCGAATGTTCAAATAACTTACGGGTTTGCTGCCGGGTGACGTCGTCGAACACCGCCGATATTTCGACAGGAGCACACCCTCCCATTCTCAAGGCTCAAAAGCAAGGAAGAAAGAATGTGCAAGCAAATTTAATACCTCGGTTCACAGAGGACAAACAAGGAAGACACCACACAGAACAAGTGTCAACACAACCAAAGATAATCAACATCAGAAATATCGATAGTTACTATCAAGTAACCTTATTAACAGAGATGGTAGATTTTGTTTAAATGCTGCTTGGAATGCGTCCGTGTCTCTCATCAAAAACAGAGGGACAGTCTTAGTGCTACCTCACCTGTTGATTAATAGTAACTATCGGTATTTCTGATGTTGGTTAGCTTTGGTTGTGTTGACATTTGTTCTGTGTGTGGTGTCTTCCTTGTTTCTCCTCTGTGAACCGAGATATTAAATTTGCTTGCTCATTTTTTCTTCCTTGCATTTGTGCTTTGAGAATGGCAGGGTGTGCTCCTGTCGAAATATCTGCGGTGTTCGACGACGTCACCCGGCAGCAAACCCCTAAGTTATCTGTCTCACTGTGTTGTTTGGCTGTGCGTCTAGAATTTTTAAGAGTGTGCTTTTGAGACATAGAGCAGCACAAAAAAAAGGTTCAAATGGCTCTGAGCACTATGGGACCTAACAGCTAAGGTCATCTGTCCCCTACAACTTAGAACTACTTAAACCTAACTAACCCAAGGACATCACACACATCCATGTCCGAGGCAGGATTCGAAACTGCGACCGGAGCGGTCGCACGGTTCCAGACTGAAGCGCCTAGAACCACTCGGCCATGCCAGCCGTCAGAGGAGCACGTTATTCCGCAGTAGAGTGGACTAGTCCATGTTCTGAAGCGTGTAGATTTTCAGTATCGGAGCCCCAGCTGGGAGCACAGCTTATGCAGGACCTTGTTCCTAACTCTTATCTCCGCATTCGTGTTTTCCAGACGTTTCTTGTAGGACAGTGCGGCCTAGGTGACCTCTAGATATTTTGGTTGTTGATTTTGTATAATAGTCTGTCACGCAAATAGAATTGGATCTGTCTGCTCGCCATTATGTTGCACACATGAAAGCAAGCTGTCTCTGTCTTGGTGGGGTTTGGTTTCACTCTCCAGCTCCGAGTATACGTTCCTCCTATCGCTACTTCCGTTTTTAGGATGGATACCGTAGTATCCTAACGTAAGATATCTAGTTTCAGGCACTATTACTGAAACGCCGTGGTGCTCGCCTCCATTCCCCGTCAGTTAGGATCATTGTCAGCCACTGTTCTTAGGCCATGTTGTATTCGAATGAGTGTTACACCTTACCGCGTAGACCCTTTGTACATCCATGTTTACACATTTACAAATCGAGGAACTGTATTCACGGTGTGTCCGTGGACAAATCAAACATGTCAATTGCTATCTTCCATTTTTCACGCCTCGACGTCTCCTCTTCTTAGTAAGCTGATTCAATATAACCAACTGGCATATACATACGAATTGACAGGCGCAACCCCATGCCTCCAGTGGAGGACCAAGTGACCCCCTGGTTCCAAAGTACACCAACTACTTCAATTTGGTCCCCCTTTAAGGGCGTGACTCTGTTTTGTTCTATGAGCTTATTACGAACTTAACACTAAATATTTTCCCTTACATGAACTGAAATGTTAAGTGCTATTGCACTAGGTGAGGTCAGTGATTTACCAAAAATGTAACGTGTGTTTAAAAAGAGAAAATGCATGAATTGGCCATACGATAGCTGCTTTAGTTTTGCGTGCTGTGACAGAACACAACCATCAGTCTTTTTTAGAGTACAGTTCTAGGAACTTAAATTTCACTATCACTTCCTGCTATGTAGAGACGATCTGTAAAATAGTAAAGTAATGGGACAGGAATGAAAACGCTAGGCGGGAAGCTGTGATACCTAAGAAACTGGGTCTCACATTTAAGAGAAACAGGATTCAACTCTCTGTTTCATCTTTGAGATTTACGTCCTCTTTAGCTTTCTTAAATATCTTAATATAAACTGGGTGGCTCCTTTAAGAAGGACACTGCTGTTTCCTTTACGCGCAATAGCGTTAAGCCAGAGTGAGCGTGACTGCGTTACTGATATCTTCAAAAAACTCTAGTGCCAGAAGTTACACGAGAGTCCTATGCGTCATGGAGAGCTTTACTATCGCAATTTCAAGAAGATGCTCTCCGGGAGGAGTCGGACAACACATTACTTCCTCTGTCATACACCATGCGAAATGACCAATTCGAGGAAGTTCAAGACATTAGAGCTTACAGACAGTCGTTCTGCCCATGTGCCACTGAGAGGGGCAGGGAAAGGGGGGCCAATTACTGGTACCCAAAGTTCCCTCCGTCACACAACCTTTAGGATGCTTGCGGAGTACAGTGTACATGTAGATATTGTAATTAACTTGTCGTCGATGGGACGTTGTGTTCCAAAATTTCTTCCACTCCTGTCGATGTAAGTGTTATACAAGGTAGGGATGGTAAAAACCAACAGGTTAATGCCGATACCGGTATCTTAGATCTGAGTAACCGGTATTTATCGGTATTTGTTTCGTAATTTATTTATATTTTTACTGTTATTAAAAAATGTGTATAGCAGCGGTGTTAATTTTTTTGGTTTTAGAAATACTACGGTTTTTAAAAAGCGAGTAAGATTGATGAGTAAAATTTCCCTTGCTTTGCTATATTGGGTTATAAAATTCACCAAGATAGGTGCTACAACCACAGGACATAAGAATGGGTACAGCATTGGTGAGACAATGATGTAGCTGCTGATATATGGTGAGGTATATTAGGATGATATCCGTAAACATGCGGTGTGCATGACTTGCCACCACCTGATTTACACGCTAGTTTCTTGCTGTAGTCGCCGGAAATCAATTGTATTGCAGTATTTCAGGTTGGTACCATCATTAGACTACAAGTATTTAACAAAATGCGGTAGAGATCTAGTACAATGTTACTTTGTTTTAAAAGATTAAAAATGGGAGGAGGCGCAACAAACTTGTGGCGTCATATAAGGATATAACATAAAAAATATCCCTTGGAAGCAGCTGTAATGTTTTTGACACATTAGAAACTGGAGATAATACCTCTACCGTTAATTTTGTGGTTGCTTCAAGGTGAAAATTTGCGCTGTCCAGAAGTGACGATGCAGGAAAGTCGTCAATCTATCACATTTTCATGGCTGAGTCTGTGTTTATGGAGAACCTGAGGATGGTTCCAGAACGGAAGGGCACAGCAGAGCGAAACGTAATGCTTTTGCTTCAGTCAGTACAAACAGTGTGGAATACTACCCACTTTACGTTGAAAAGATTTGTAAAACTGTCAGCAGTAATCTCTCAGTGGTAGACAATCACACCACAAAAAAACAGTACTGGACATGATTACATGTGTTTGATGCCCTTTGACGAGACCACAAAGGAGATTTCTGGAACCGAGTAGATTACAGAAAATCTTTTCATTACCCTAGTGATCATTCTCGTAAATGGATTAAGAAATATCACCTCTAAAAACAATACCGAGCAAGGTGGACTCGCATTCGGAAGGACGACGGTTCAATCCCGCGTCCGGCCATCCTTATTTAGGTTTTACGTGATTTCCCTAGGTCGCTCCAGGCAAAATGCCGGGATGGTTCCTTTCAATGGACACGGCCGACTTCCTTCTCCGTCCTTCCCTAATCCGATGAGACGGATGACCTCGCCGTTCAGTCTCCCCCCCAAACAACTCAACCCTCTAAAGACAGTGTAGGAAAAATCCTATCTCAAAAGCTTCGGGGCTCCTTAAAGATAGAATTGCAAAAGTATTACAGTCCACTCTGCTGTGCACCCTTTGCTAAGCACTTTATTATCAATAGCAGAGTAATCAGGTAGATGTAGATCAGCTCATAGGTTTAGAAAAGTCCACGAAGTCAAGCATTGTTCACCTTTGCTTCAAATGGAAGAAGGTCAGAGCAACAACAAACCCTATTTTATCGCCACATGATCAGGATGTATCCAAGAATGGTCTAGTGGAGCTAGAAAACTTGCTTCCGAACGTAACTGAAATTAAATTTCAGCATCCTATACTACCCATAAGCAATCATCCATTCGTCTTTTGGAAGCAAAGTAAATGGAGTATGCTAAGACTGTCATTTTTAATACGAAATTATTATCTTTGATAGTGAATTCTACGCTCTATTAAAGACTGGTACCGTCTTTAAGTGCTATTTCTGATGGAAGGAGTCGACTTACAGTTTAAGTCGTTGTAGAACGAGTAGGTTGGTTGGTTTGGGGAAGGAGACCAGACAGCTAGGTCATCGGTCTCATCGGATAATGGAAGGACAGGGAAGGAAGTCGGCCGTGCCCTTTGAAAGGAACCATCCCAGCATTTGCCTGGAGCGATTTAGGAAAATCACGGAAAACCTAAATCAGGATGGCCGGTCGCGGGATTGAACCGTCGTCCTCCCGAATGCGAGCACAGTGTCTAACCACTGCGCCAACTCGCTCGGTTAGAACGAGTATTTATGAACAGACTGGACCATAAATACTGGTCAGTGGATTAATTCATTACTGAAATTTCAACTATTACCATGTAATTGTTCGTGGTAGATATTATAGCATGCCTAGTATCTAAATTGTTCATTCGAATTTTTGAAACAACTAAAGAAATCGAACGCTACGAATTCTACACCAAAACTTATAACTTTATTGTAATTTCTGTGAGATAATAAGCAAGAAAGGAGGTAATGGCAACAATAATACATTAAAATCTTAGCAATTCAATCATACGTTGCAACAATCTGACAGTAGCTTATCTGCTGCCTGTGTCTACTTGATATGCCTTTATCTGCTAGTAAACCTTGGAAAGAAACAACTGGAAAGACTCAGTCCTCCAATCTAAGCTTCCAACCGTTAGCGCTACCTAATAGTATTGTCCAAATAGTGTTATTATCCTGTATGACAACGTTATATTTTAGCGTAGATTTGAAAAATTAGAATCAACACAAAAAAATTGCTGATTTTTTTAAGTCTTTCATTTGATACTATGATTCTAAATACCTTGAAAAGTATAATGAAAAACTTGCTGAGGTCTTTCATTTTTCAATATTTGTTGAGTGACTACTTTTGTTATTGGAAATAGTGCTACTAAAAAAACTAAACATCGGTTATTTCAGAAACCGGTCATTTTGGGCGGTTTTAGCTGTTACGTAACACTGGAGATGTAAAACCGTTATAAAAGAAAACCAATAGTTACACCAATAACCGCCAGTCCTAATACACTGCTGATTAGATACGCTTTGCTCGTAGACTTTCAGGGTACGCAGAAACACCGTTAGTGAGCTGTGGAGAGCGTACTGTCCATTACTGCTGGTGGATGACAAAGATTTTCCTTGTCCTGGAAGCATGTAGACATCTTCTCCTCAGTATAATAGGTACTAGACTAAGTTCTTGTTTCACTGTATTGGTATATACTTTCTTTGGGGAAAATGTAGAAGACAGAGGAGTGGTTGTAAGAAAATTCTCCAATCGAAAAGACAACTGATCACATTTTTGGTTAAAAATTATTGGTACGTCGACATCTAATCCACTGTATCCATTGCGATGACCATAACTCAGAAAAATCAATGGGCCGAGTTCCAACAAAACTTCTATTGCATAAAAGATGAATTCAGTTTCAACAACACTATCACAGGCTTCCTAAGGTGACGAATTATCTGAAACAGATTTTGTCCTGCATGTGGAGGGCGAACGTCTTTGGTGCTCAGTTTTCACATTAGATTCTCTGTAACACATAATGTCGAATGAATCTTCATTTGAATGTTAAAAATTTCAAACCATCTCTATATCTGTGTTACCCTGGGATTCATATTGCGTCGTAGAGAAGTGAATTCACACACACACACACAAACACACACATCTATGTTGAGTCAGGAGGAAGAGATGATAGTATTAGTGACTCTGAACAAAAAAACAAAAAAATTTATATGAATGTATGTCCTACTCCGAGACAGAACACATTCCATATCACTATTGTACTTTTTTTTTTTTTTGGATAGCTCGAAAACCGCACCCTCCAGCGGAAACGTGCCGCAGAACAAAATTAAACTATATTCAATTTCCTACGAAAAGGTCTCATTCATGATTTCCTCTAGAACTGAGGGTTTGTGTGAAGAGAGCGCAAGAATGTTGAAAAATTCTCTCGACGCGCATGCGCTTCAGCTACGTAGTTTTTGTAGGCAAATTTGACTTAGCTTCCCGACTTAATAGATTACAAATGTCGTATATCGAATTGTTCGTCTCAACTTGCTACCTCAATATGCTACCACAAATTGGCCTACATAAACTACATAATATCTCGTGCATGCGCATCGAGAGAGTTTTTCAACATTCTCGCGCTCTATTCGCGCAAACCCTTAGTTCTAGAGGGATAAAAATAAATGACCCCTTTGGTAGGAAATTTAATATAGTTTAATTTTGCACTGCGACACCTTTTCTATGGAGGATGCGGTTTTCGATTTATCCAAGAGAAAGGCACAAAAGTGATATTAAATGTGTTCAATTTCGGAAACCCTTTGGAATAGGGCATACGTCCATCTGAAGTTTTTTTGTTCAGAATCACTAATACTGTCACCTCTTAAAAGCATGTATCGTTCCTCCTGGCTCACCTCGTATATGCAGGGTGAGTCACGGGGTTTTCCCACGGTTTCTGGAGTGTATCCCTTAGGTTAGCTGGAACAAAAAAATGTAACTAAAGTAATGGGATCAGATCCATAATTAATTAGCTACAGTAGTTGAAAAACTCAGAAAAATGGCATATAAAACTACTATTGTAGGATTTCGCTATCAAAAATGCACCAAATAATTAATTTCAACAACTTTGTAGATGTCTCTTCCAATCAGAGTGGATTTCAAGCAAGTGTTCAATATTTACTTTTTGCTTTTGAAAGCAAAGATTCGCACGGGAGTGAACCACGCTAGTAGCATTTCGAAATTTCACATGCTTGTCCCTTATTGGCGTTACGGCATCGAAAAAGCGTTGTATCGATTCTTCTCGTGTTTCCACCGTAACATCTTACACGATGTCTTTCACTCCCCCCCCCCCCCCCCCCCCCCTCAGATGCAGTTATCTAGGGGTGTTAAATCTGGGGATCCGACAGGCCTGTTGGTAGGGCCTCCGCGACCTATCCATCGATGTGGGAATTGTTGATTACGATAAACTGTTACCATATGGTGGAAGTGTGCAGGTGCCCCGTCATGTTTGACGCACAAGTGACGTCTTGTTTCCAGAAGAACGTCTCCAAGACGCTGCGGTAAGTTTTCTAATAAAACATTTCTGTACATCTGCCCATTTAAATTTCCCGGGAGAATAGACGGCCCCAGTAACTGGTCACACACAACGCCATACCACTGGCACTGACACTGACACTGAATCTGCATTAAAACTGAGATACTACCGTGGCATGGGTATTTTCGTCTGCCCAGACATTCATGTTATGCCTGTTCTTAATGCCAGCTCTTGTGAAGGTTGCCTCATCATTGAACATTATGAAGCGATAGAGCTGTCAAATTCCAGTTAACCAGTTACAAAAATTCAATCGGGCGGTACAATCATGTGGCTCCTCATGGTGAACTTTCCGCACGTGAAACGGATATAGTCTATTCTCATGAAGAATGCTACATACCTTAGATTGTGAAACGTTCAGTCGGGTAGCTAGATGTCTGCATTACACTGAATTAACAACGTTTTTCTCTTCTTGAACGTCGTGATGTCTTTCGGAATGAATACGACTACTGGGAATAGTACCAGTTTCTAGCAACTTTAGATAGGTTCCGCTGAATATTTTGACCCTCGGTATCGTAATATTGGTTACAACAATTCCTGATTGGGTCATGAGCGCCTGTTGCTCTTCTACACCTTATGAACACGGGACAGAATACACACTTTGGCACTGCCATGGGGTCGTTCTCCGCCATAGATCTAGATATATTCTCTCGAGCCATCGAAGATATCGCTGGTTGATAGTTACAATCTAATTGCCATTTAAGTGGTACCCGAAAGTAACCCTGTTAATTAACTGGTCAGCAAGGCGAGATCGAAACTGCATAGTCAACAGGCCGCATTCAAGGGCAGTGTTGGAGCTTGGATACACGACATAACACGTTCGATCCATTGTGCCGGTAATACATACAACCTAGGAACAACCTAGGACCATCAAGGAGAGCCGTGTTCAGCATGACGAATGTGTTCTTCAGTCGAAGACCTGACTCCTAAAACATAGATCAAGTGAAAACCAGCTTATATCTTTCACACAAGATATGTAAAGGACCTTGGACAGAAGAATTCAAGTACATTTAATGTTTGAAGAATCTCGGAACGCGCTTGATCCACATACCTTGAGTCAATATTACAATTATGCCTGGTACAGTAAAAGCATTAGAACAGGACAGGATCAAACTGAGTACACCGTATGAACCTGGTTGGAGAGTTGTCTGTAGGCACAGAGATAATATCTGTGCGTGCTGCAATACATTGTTCATACTGTACGTTGTCGATTATCCTTTGCAGTACCAATCCGTTTTCAAAGGTGTGTACTATAAAGCGCTAGGGGTGATAATGGGACGACGACGATCGGGGTACTTTGTACCCACCACACATAAAAATTAAGAAATAAACGAATTCTGCAAATTGTCAACGTTTGTTAAGAACATCTTTTTTAAATAGATAATGAAATACAAGCATAGCCAAAAACCTGGAAATATCTTTTAGCACAATCTTAGCAATACCAATGATGTATACGCAGAAAAGAAGGTACTTTGTAATCACCACAAAAATATTTTCTTAACACAGGTTTCATTAATTGCTGTTGTGCTTTATTCACTACATTCTTCTTAATGATATGTATATGTATAAGAAGGATCCTGAACTTGAAAAAATGAATATAACATTGGTTGCAAAAGATCACATTCTCTACTAACACCCAAGTTTCTGAGTTAGCTTTCACTGAGAAACCCAGAACAGTTACTTAACCTGGTATAAGAAAACGATAAATATACAATATTTTTCAGAAGTTGGGCACAAAGTAAGTTCAACCCCCCCCCCCACCCCCCTTGGTTTTTCGAAGATTATCCAGTGGTATTGACTCAAAAGTCAGACTATTCATAAATGTCCTGAGTCTCCGTAATTAAAACATATACGGTTAAAGTTGTAGGCGGGATAACAGCGGACCAAAATTCAGAAAGTAAACCGGTGCAAATACCCAAAGGCTAGGATCCCTGTGAGCGAAATTTTTCAGGGAAATTGATAAAAATTTAGACGACCGACCCTTGAGAAAAAGCGACGAATCTCGTGGGAACCTGGCCAGGTGTTTCCATCAACATGCCTTGAGTCGGTAACCGCGTTCCGACACAAATCACAAAAAGTACGTTGTCCTATGCAACTTATAGTTAGTGTAAGAGACGAAATGTAAATTTGCTACTTTTGGTATGTGTTCCTTTTCTATAGGCAGTTTTTCACAGATTCAGTGTATATAAAGAATGATATCATGGTTCCATTAACAGTCGTTGTAATGTATATTTATCCGCAGACAACAAGTTTCGGACAAGCGCTCATGTTCAAGTTGGAGATAATTACTGCATTAAGATTAAGGCACTTTCCTGGGCGTCAAATTCGAAATTCCTTTTTTTTTTTTTTTTTTTTTTTTTTTTTTTTTGGCAGTGTCGCTCACACGGCTAACCGGTAACTTATACAGTTGTCATCAGTCACCAACGGGGTCTACTTTGGCGCTCGATAACTTGAAGAATTTCGGGGTTGACCTAAACAGGGTTTCTGTGAACAGACATACATTCCTGGAACTTTTCGTGCTTTCATGTGCTGTTCTTTTAGTATTGCACGATCCAGTGGGCTATGGTACGGGAAGTTCCTCAAATATGGGCGCATCTGCTGTGGAGGACCTTGGAGACCTCTAGGACGCAAGGAATCGCAGGCTGGTGCCATATCCCAGGCAGTATCTGCAGTCCGGGACACACAGCTTCTATAGGCAGGCATTCCTACGGTGATAGGGTCGGCGGCGGCTGCAGGCGCTTCTGATTGGATTGTTATCCCGCACCGGGAGGAAACCACCCGCCCTGGGCGCAAATGGCGGACACACCAACGAGAGATCGTATCTGCGCCGCCAGCGGCCGAGGCCGACGTTCCTCAGGGCCACGCCGACGCGCACATATCACCCGCTGTTACCCTTATCTGTCCGACGCTCAAATGTCGAGCTCCACCAGTCACCCAGGCGTTTGGAATCGTTTCAACGGTGCGGGCGCTCGATTACGATATCTCCCTGACATTTTGGTGGGATTGATTGTTATCCTATCGACTATACCGATCTCTGATAATGCATTTGCATCCTGATTGGGTGGCAATCTGTACGGAAACCTGATAAAATGCAGTGTTGTATTTGCGAAGCGACACTGATCTCTCTTGCCCTGTAGTAACTACTGTAGTGGTATCATACCGAAGTCAAAGCAGTTCCTTTCTGTTTTCCATTTTACATCTGCATAAAAGCAGAGTGATGAATCAGTTACTACTTGCACCTCATTTATATCCCGAATGGCTAAAAGATGTCAAAACGAGATTTTTCAGATACCTAATCGAATCTTACGGGTAATGCAACACTGCAACGTATATTTTGTACCGCGAATTGAAAGCTCCTGAATAAACGATTACAGCTTTTACATATAACGTTGATGATAAGGTAGCACAAATATCCGAGAAACGTGCTAAATTTGAAAGCTAAGGCAGCCAGAATCGGCTGTTGATTTCACAAAGGTTACGGCTTCATAAGCTCCCTCCAATACGTTATACGTTATAGTAAAATTTAGTTTACAATAATAGTAGCTGACCTGGTACTCTGTTTTACATTTTAAGGTACACATTTCTAACATAGGTACTTGCCCCGCACGAATCATAGATAATATAGTGATGTACTTCAGTTAATTGGACACTGCATATAAAACATTACGCTTCATGATTTTTTCGTTTCTCTGTGGGTCCTAGCATTTTTTTCATTGGAAATACCTGAGGTATATCCAACAGTACGTTGTGGCTCAGTGGCCCCATTATGAAGTTATACTCCGGAGAAGGCACTTAGGGTTTAAGTTCGCCCAGGCACATAAATCTTATCCGAGCCTTCCTGACTCACTAAAAGCAACTATCGGTATGAGTTTTGAAAGAGCACGACTGACGGTCTTTTGCATCCTTCAGACTCTCGAGTATATGCTGTAATAACGAGATGCCTGCTCCAATATTGAAAGAGTAAATAGATCAATTTAACGTAATAGCTACTGGTCAGGAAATGACCGACTGGAAAGCTATGAATGAGGCTCGTTCTGTTAGTGGACCTCATCTACAGCAATTCCTCTACTTTCCATGTTTTGAGAAGAGGTAGTAAGGACCAAAACAAGAAAAATATATCCAGTATACATAGGCTATAAAGCGCAAAACTTAAGTGCTATGTGCACTTGTTCATCTTTGCTACTGAAAACACGTCTCTTCCAATGAAGCAGGTCACAGATATTAAGTTACACACTTGGGAGCCCCTAGCTAATAGCAATTTTTTTCTTCTTCGGGCCCGTACTATCTCCTCCAAAAATGTGGAAAGCAAAGAGTTTGCAGTAGGTCAACTCTCAGAGGTATTAGAACACCAACACGCCGCAACCCGCCAAGCACACACACAAACACGCACACATACACACACACACACACACCTACACACAAATACACATACACACACGCACGCACACAAATGGAAAACTGTGCTACACACAAACCGTTAAGTCTTCAACAAGTAAAAGAATTTCTTACCAATTTAGTGCAAGTAGTAGCGTCTACAACGACCATTGCGGGTAGACACTTTGTTGTAATCTACAATAGTGTTACTGTAAGATAAAAAAATAAAAAGCACATTAGTACGGATGTTTCTCTACGAGCAGTACCCAAACGCCAAATTAGGCATGTTACTTGGCCTAATATGCCGTGTTTAACTGCTGTGAGGAGCCTGAGACTGATGCACCAATAATCTGATTGCAATTATTTCAAATGTCTTTGCTAAATGGTAAGTTGAACAGTTAACTGGAGAATTTCCCTCATTACATAAACGACCTAATAATTTATTAACATTTCGAATGAGTTAACATGATAATTGACTGAAGGCATGAATATTTTGCTGAGAATGTGGAGCACGTTTTGCTTAGTAATTGTGACTGGAAGCAGAATGCAAAGTGATAAGTCAACGTCATTCAGACTATGGGACGAAGATATGGAGTTACAATGAATAATTTTCAAAGTATTGTACAGTACGAAGTAGACATTGTACTGGACGATACAGGCCGCAGGCGCTGGCCTCCCTTGTGGGAACTAGGTAGACGCCGACTGCCCAAGACAGTCCTCCAGTCCATCTCTAACAAATCCATGCTGCTGTACGCCATAACATTTTTCTGCGCTTTTAAGTAGGAGGGGCACTTTATGAGAACAAGGGACAGAAGCGACAACTAAATTCACAGTTTACGTCTTCTGTCTTGACGAGCTTTAGTGTTGGGAAACAACTCACTGACATCGAAGGATATGTTATCAGAGGGACAGGAAGTGGTGACATACGGACAAAACACAGTTTATCTGTTTTTACCAAGCAACATAAGGCTGGTAAGTAATCTATCCACGATAAGAACTGTGTATGGTGGTCTAACACGGGGAATTGCCGGTGGTACGAAACATACACTGATGAGCCAAAACATTACGACCACATAACTTACAACTTCTTTGTCCGTCTTTGGAACGAAATACAACTCTGATTCTGCGTATCAGGGATCCGACAGTTTGTTGGTAGGTTTGTGGAGATATGTGGCATTAGATGTCTACGCGCAGGTCATGTAATTCGCGTAGCTAGCGAGCCGCTGATCTGAATACGCCGTGTTGACGCGCTATAGCGACCAAGATGTATTCTTTAGGATTTACATCAGGCGAATTTTGTCGCTGACCCATCAAACTGAGGTCGCTATTATGCTCCTCAAATTACGGAGCACGATTCTGGCTCCGAAACACGCACACTTACACTGCTCAAAGGTGACACGGCATCGCATGAAGAGATGTAAGTGGTTCGTAGCTGCCAATATCTACGACAGGTCCCATGCAAAAGCAGCAGAATATCTCCCATAGCTTAACACTGCTCACACCAACTTGCGTCCATAGTGCGCTGCACGTTTCGAGTCGCCGTTCACCTCTATGACGCGTTTGTGGAGACAACTATCGATCTCTCGTAGTAAAAATTTGATTCGCCCTAAAAGGCGACACGTTTCCATTGATCTATAGTTGAATCCCGATGGTTCTGTGCCCATTGCAGTCGTTACAGACGATGTCATTGGGTCAATAAGTGAACACGCAGGTGTGGTCTGCTGTGGAGCTCCACGTTCAACAATGTACGATTAACGGTGTGCTCCGCAATACTTGTGCGTACACCAGCATTGTGCTCTTACGGCAGAGAGGCCACAGATCACCATCTATTGAACTCTAACCGCATTTTCTGTGAAGAGTCGTGGATGTCCGACCATTTAGCTCCTAGTGGTAGTTGCATTGACCTCCTACCTCTTTCTGTCGATGCTCACGACAGTAGCACGTGAACATTCGAACAGCTTCGCCGCTTTCGTGGTTCTCGTTCATAGGCTTTGCGTAATAATAATCTACCCCTTGTCAAAGTCGCTTATCTCAATGTATTTCCCTATTTGCAGCCCATATCTTCGATAGGGTCATTCCCGTGCATGTCTGCTCCGCTTTTTGTTACCACGTCACTTGCCCGCAATGCCAACAGGCGGGCAATGGTCGTAACGTTTCGGATGACCATTGTATAGCAGGGTTATGGTCAATGACTTGGATTGGCTGGAAGTACAGTAAAAGTTACTAATAGGATATACGGTCAGGCCCAAAGAGAATTCTGGAGAATATGAAAATATCGCCCTGTTGACCACTTCTGATCAGGTGGGAGAGAAGACATTCGTCATCAAGACCGAAAATGGGTGACCACATAGCGAAGGACGAGAATGATAGTTGTTCATAGTGTTCTGTCATGCTACCAGTTTGGTACACACACTACCGGCCTCTGCCAGATATATCTCGCCTACAAAATGCATGCTGCCTTTTAAATGCTGCCAGCATCCGCAGCACGCCATCCTCCAAGCCGATATCAGCCTGATCACTGCATAAAGTACAGTTCATCTGTCATCCAAGTCCACCTTTATTTCTGTTTTTCTCAAAGCAACCACGATTTAAATAGCCTGGTAACGACTATGAATCCTTGTAATTAACATAGGGAAAACCATGAATGACTGTTGTACAAAGGTATTTTTGTTTCTTAAAATAAATATTTACCAGTATCTCCTTACTTTCTTATGGCTGACATGGCTAATCCTTTTATAAGATCTTGCTATTGTTGCCTGAAGTGCAGTTCAAGACAAGTTCATTAATTTATATTTAATATGAATGAGCCGTGCCAGATCAGTGTCGATAATGTGCATGACTATATGCTTTGGCTTTTAGCCAATAAAGGCTCCGCGTGTGGCTCCCGAGAGGGCAAGTGCGGTGATTTTCCAGTCATTCCATGATTCTATCTCTGTCTACCAGACTCACGGAGTGGTCTCTCCGTCTAGGTGTCATCAAGGAAGGTTCCAGATGGCAACAGGATCGTCGACTTCATTCCGAGAGGACAAGCGGGTGACGCCAACGTAGCACGAGGTCGAGAACACGACACTGGCGCGATGCGTATGCACAGTATGAAATTTGGAAATAAAACTAACACGAGACATAATGAGAGTAGAGAGGTAAATAGAGAGAAAACATGTATGTCAAAAAATGAGATATGGAGCGGCATGTTGAAGCAGTTGTATGCAATTTAGGACAATGCGGTTGGGACCTGGTTGACAACCGCTGGACTATACCACACATAAGGATTTCCTCCTTCAAGTTTTTCTGTCATCCTCAGTAATACTTTTAATCAGTTCATCATTTCACAATATCGTAACCATACTTTTTTATCATGTCAAGTAGGATGGATTTTTTCACACAGTCACTATCATTATTATAATGTACGTTCTTATTTTTATTCCTTTGGGAGATTTTCTCTACTCTTCGTTCTATAATATTACAACACTCCATATTAGAAGAATTGTCCCCTTCATTTGTGTTTGCATCAGTATCAAAACGAGGCTGTCAATAAAGCACTTTCTTGAAATATGAGTTGTGAGTTAGACAAAGGTAATTGTAATCCGGTGTGAAGTGAGTTTCAGCTTCATCTCTTTAAAAGTATTTCTCACCAGTGGTGTGCCCGCAGCTCGTGGCCTAATGGCTACTGTTGTTGCCTCATGATCACTGGGTCCTGGGTACGATTCCCAGCCGGGTTGGCGAATTTTTCAGTTCGGGGACTGGGAGTTTGTGTTGTCCTCATCATTTCATCATCATATGTGACAGTGTTTTGATTGGACTGTGTAAAACGTTGAGCTGTGTAAAAATTGGGACATTGTATGGGCGCTGATAATTGCGCAGTGGAGCGCCTCACAAACCAGACAACGTCATCATCATCATCATCATCATCATCATAAGTGATGGCGGAATTTTACTGGTGTGATTATTTTCATATAAATTCTGTATGTGTGCAAGTGTGGCACTTGGAAATTTCCAAATCAGGTGGTGCTATGCCGACGTTCCTGAAAAATCAGAAGTATGAACTGTTGAAATGAAGTGGAAAGAAGACCTTAGGAAAATTATCGAAGGCAGAGACAGCAGCATCACTCGCCTTCTTGATACTTCATTAGCTTGGAGAGACTCATTGAGGAATATTAAAGAATGATGTTGTTATAGACACACCTGTAGTTACTTTGAAGCCAGTGCCATTATGCCGGGTGTCCTAAAACATTAGGAGACTACTGTTCACGATCGCTTCTTGTTCTTAGTTATTGTCAGGTGCTCTCAACAAATGTTCTAAATAGTAGTTGGGAACATGCTATTCCTGAAGAATACATTATCAAAAAGAGATTTCAGTTGTTTTTCTGGTCCTAAACGGGTATTTGATTGACTAATACGACGCATTTAGCCTCGTTAATGTAATATTATACTTGTTACAGGTTTCGAACAACAAGAAAAGTATGCAATGTGACGAGGCTGATTTCATAATCGAGCGCTTACCTTAATTACGACTGACGAAGCAGCTGTAAGCTCTATTCCTGTTCGATATAATACTGAGAATATATTTGACTACGTTTGGTTCCCTGTCTTTCGTTTCACAGAGTTCACTCAGAGAGCTTTATTAATTGGTCTGATAGGAAATCTAAAGTCGAATGACAAAATTTAAGCCCGCATTTCGTGGTCGTGCGGGAGCGTTCTCGCTTCCCGCGCCCGGGTTCCCGGGTTCGATTCCAGGCGCGGTCAGGTATTTTCTTTGTCTCGTGATGGCTGGGTGTTGTGTGTTGTCTTTAGGTTACTTATGTTTAAGTAGTTCTAAGTTCTAGGGGACTGATGACCATAGATGTTAAGACCCATAGTGCTCAGAGCCATTTGAACCTTTTTTTTTTTTGACAAAATTAAAACCGCTACAGGAAAAGTAATCAGCAAAACAGAAATTCATGTATGTAAAAGAAAATACAATTTGAACGAGTCACATTAAGAATTAAATGTAATTCGTATACACTTTAGAACATAATGAGCACGATTAGTAGACCCGTCAGTGATGCAATCTGACATTTTTGAATCGAAATGCCTGCACCATAAATGAATGTTTGGGATGACTGACATAGTGAACGTTAAAAAATGGTTAATATTGCTCTGAGCACTATGTGACTTAACATTTGAGGTCATCAGTCCTCTATACCTAGAACTATTTAAAGCTAACTGCCCTACGGACATCACACACATCCATGCCCGAGGCAAGATTCGAACATGTGACTGTAGCAACAGCGTGGTTCCGGACTCAAGCGCCTAGAACCTCTCGGCCAGGTTAACGTCAGCTTCCTGTTTGTACGCCATAACAAATTCCTCTTAGTATACCTGCATGAAAAAAAAAAAAAACTGTACAGAAGCCAACTCGCAGGCTATATTGACTGGGAAAGTCGGTATATAGGGTGCTCATGCCCTTATGTCTCTTTTGAAGGAGACATCAA
Organism: Schistocerca gregaria; assembly: GCF_023897955.1. Taxonomy (NCBI): domain Eukaryota; kingdom Metazoa; phylum Arthropoda; class Insecta; order Orthoptera; family Acrididae; genus Schistocerca; species Schistocerca gregaria. Next base: position 532,481,718 of record NC_064923.1, read on the forward strand.
ATGTTGCCACATTCGACTTTGAAATTTTCAGTGGGGCCCCTCTTATTTGTAGAAGATTGCCAATCGCCGGGCAAATTTACATACCTTTTTCTTTCTTTATTTTTATTTTGAAGATTTTTCTTCTTTTCGCCCTAGGTGGCACTGCAATCAGAGGAATAGAAATGCATATAAAATCAAAATTTACGACATGGATCTCAGTGGCCCTTGAATGCACAACATGGGACCCCACCTCCATGGTGCAAGGGTAGGATTATTACATATTATATATTATATATTACATATTATTACATATTAAATTATAGGGAGCGAAAGGCTATTTACAATTTGTACAGAAACCAGATGGCAGTTATAAGAGGCGAGGGGCATGAAAGGGAAGCAGTGGTTGGGAAGGGAATGAGACAGGGTTGTAGCCTCTCCCCGACGTCATTCAATCTGCATATTGAGCAAGCAGTAAAGGAAACAAAAGAAAAATTCGGAGTAGGTATTAAAATTTATGGAGAAGAAATAAAAACTTTGATGTTCGCCGATGACATTGTAGTTCTGTCAGAGACAGCAAAGGACTTGGAAGAGCAGTTGAACGGAATGGACAGTGTCTTGAAAGGAGGATATAAGATGAACATCAACAAAAGCAAAACGAGGATAATGGACTGTAGACAAATTAAATCGGGTGATGCTGAGGGAATTAGATTAGGAAAGGAGACACTTAAAGTAGTAAAGTGGTTTTGCTATTTAGGGAGTAAAATAACTGACGAAGGTCGAAGTAGAGAGGATATAAAATGTAGACTAGCAATGGCAAGAAAAGCGTTTCTGAAGAAGAGAATTTTGTTAACATCAAGTATAGATTTAAGTGTCAGGAAGTCATTTCTGAAAGTATTTGTATGGAGTGTAGCCATGTATGGAAGTGAAACATGGACGATAAATAGTTTGGACAAGAAGCGAATAGAAGCTTTCGAAATGTAGTGCTACAGAAGAATGCTGAAGACTAGATGGGTAGATCACATAACTAATGAGGAGGTATTGAATAGAATTGGGGAGAAGAGGAGTTTGTGGCACAACTTGACAAAAAGAAGGGACCGGTTGGTAGGACATGTTTTGAGGCATCAAGGGATCACCAATATCGTATTGGAGGGCAGCGTGGAGGGTAAAAATCGTAGAGGGAGACCTAGAGGTCACTACACTAAGCAGATTCAGAAGGATGTAGGTAGCAGTAAGTACTGGGAGACGAAGAAGCTTGCACAGGATAGAGTAGCATGGAGAATTGCATCAAACCAGTCACAGGACTGAATACCACAACAACAACAATAACAACAACAATTGGCAACACCCTTAACAACGTTATATTCCTCCGACGTATTGAACAGGAGACAACTCGATGCGACCATGGCTCGAGGCGATTGCTACTCTACCTTTCCAATTAGTAAGCGTCCAGACGTAGCATCAGCAACTTCATGTCTCAGTAATCCGATTTTGAAATGAACGTACACAGGACAGAAGGATACTTTCGAGAATGTCAGTACACACGTTATTCATGCAGTCGACCATGTCTTTACGGCCTGTTGGTACACCCTATCTTTTAAATAAATCCACAGAATAAACTCCGGCGACCTAGTGGGCCATTTAATAGGAACACCGCTGTCAATCCAACGACCACTGTAAACAGGGTGTAACACCTTCCGTGCTGCAATTGCGTAATGCACTGTGCAGCATGGAGGCGAGGTCCCACACGCCCTTGGATATCTAAGGGCCATCGAGTAGCACGACGTAAATTGCGATTGTGCGTCCATTTCCAGTCCTCCGATCGTAGAAGCATTTTTGGCGAAACGAAGAAAATTCCTGAGACAGGATTTTGCCATAGAATCGTAATCTGCAATAAAATCGAGAGTTTCTGTTGAAGGTTTCAAACTTTTCCCCTTCCCCCCCCCCCCCCTCTCACTCAAGTACGTGGTGATGTAGCGCGTCGATTGTGGTTTCGTTTGTGGTGTCGTTGGATGCCCCTCCGATACAAACAAATTGGAATAATAGCTGTCTTTCATCCGATGTGTGGCTTCCTAGACATTTCAATGTTTTCAGTTAAAGCGAACTGGCAATCCCCTTCCCATTTATTTCCAATCGGGAACATCTCGGCCCCACTAACAGTTCTCCTCCTAACGGACTGAAAACAACGGCAACTCTATAATGAGCCAGAACTGAGTATCGCACTCTGCTCCTAGGAATAGAAAATGACAAGGGAACCAAAAATTTAAGCACAGTTCTTTAACACGAATCACTCACAATTTTAATAGTTCTTTTTGTACAAGGGTTCACAGCCTCCATCAATTTTAGAAAGAAATCATGTCCATGCAATTTTCAGTTTATTTGCTATTGGTCAGTTTCTAATATGTTATCAATCAACACGCTGATTCTGCCGGAAGATCTACATGTGGAATCATATATAAACCTTAAAATGATCCGTATCGAAATCGAACAGAAAATTTAGAATGCGTGGGCTGGACATCAATGTGGATACACAAGGTAAAATGCATGCTTCAACATAAATGCCAGGGCTAGTCAAGGCTGAAGGTTATTCTGTTGTATTATTTGACCACAAACTGCTCCTGTCCAGTATTCTCAATAGGTGTCAAAAGGTGTCAGTCGTGGTCATAATATCGTTGTGTTTAGTGAGTATATTATGTCGGAAGTAACTGAATTCGAATGTTAGTGCTCATATGGTGGGTGCTTCCTTAACCTAGTGTGCCTCAAGGAGTTTTGTGTTTCAAGAGGCATCCTTTCGTAGTTTTATACTGCATACAGGGAAAGAAGAAAAACATAGTCCGCTTCCTCACAACGCGGACGACATTGCGCATTGAGTGATCGTGGCACACAGTCACTGAAGAGGATTGTAACGAAAATTTGGAGGAAGATAGGTGGAAAAGTCATTGCCGAACTGAATGTCACACTCACGAACCCTGTCTCCACCAGAACAACACGAAAGGATCTCCATAAAAAGCCATTCGAAATCTATCATCAGTGATGCACTTAACAGGAAAACTTCGTCCAAAAAATCATAAAACCTGGACTGTAAACCACTTTTCAGAAAGTCGTTCGGTCAGATGAGTCGTTTTGCACTCGGGTTCCTACTACTCGCCAAGTTTATAAGGCTGGGGTTCAGTGGTGATCTGGATAGCCATTTCGTGGTATTCCACGATCCCCTATTTAGTCTGCAGATAGCTTTACTATCAAGGATTCTGTGACGATTATGGGTAATGGGATCCATGTCATGGTTCTGTTTGTTCCCAATGTGGATGTAGTATTACAAGGGTGAGCTGGAATTCCAGAACCACCAAATAGTGATCAAAATGCCAGTAACAGGAGAACGTGGTGTTTAAGCCATAAAAACTGGGTTATGGAGCAGTAGAAGAAAGGGATTTGGTCGGACTAACCCTATTACACACTGTTTCCAACTCCTCACCGAGCCTACACCTCAGAAGTCAAACAATGCTGGATCTCGGTGATTACTTTCCATATCTCAATATCACTGAGATTTTGTGGTCGGCTTTGTAGAAAATAGTGCGTTATCGCTATCAGTCTCCGTCATAATTAGCTAAACTTCCCACGTTTTACATGAATAATGCGATAATATTACCTTGTAAATATTACAGGGCTGGTATTTGTCCACAACAAAGCGATTGAAAGCTGTTTTGTAGGCTAAGTTGTTTCCTGCACCATATTAGTCGTGGTAATGTGTTGTGCTTTTGGTGTTCCCATATTTACTCTTGTACTTGTCGGAGAACCACATACAACACGGTTTCAGTAGGTATTTGACATCCAACCACGGAAAAATCACAATATTCCACTCATGAAACGCAGCTCATTCGCTCGGTACGTACATATGCAAGCTTATTCATAATATTCATGGTAACTCGTGGATATCTGTACGGAACCAGTAATAAACAGATCAAAGATATGAACGTATCTTTAAATTAGTGTATGTCTGTTTGGAATTAAATTGGATCCCCGATGTGAAAATAGGTGCAGAGATAATTAGCAAGAAACTAATATAGAGTAAGGAATTCTAGAATGTTATATAGTAATTGGTATAGTAATTGGTTTAGTAGTTGGTAGAGCACTTGCCCGCGAAAGGCAAAGGTACCGAGTTCGATTCTTTGTCCAGCACAAGTTTTAATCTGCCAGGAAGTTTCATATCAGCGCACACTCCGCTGCAGAGTGAAAATCTCATTCTATGTTATATAGTAGTCACACACACTCACACACATACACACACACACACACACACACACACACACACACATAGACGAAATGAATATGGCCATCCAGTTAGCTCAATATTTTTGTTTCCAAAGAGACAAAGACATAGCTTCGATCCATAAAACATTCTCATCAGAATTCGTATTATGGGGAAAGCCAAATATGACGTATATCTCCAGAAGCGGGAGGATATTTCAGATTCGCAGCGCCCATTGCTGGGAAAGGCTGGCCGAGCGGGCATTCGAGTTAATCGGGTCGGAGCTAATCGGCTCTGCTCGGCTCAGCGAGTCGCCGCTCAGTGCCGGCCACCGCCCGCCGCCTCCCTCCGCCGTCTCTCTCCGCCGCCTCTCACCGACGCCTCCTATCGCCGCCAGCAGCGCATCGCACCTCACCAGAACGCGTACAGTAGGAGCCTCGAGCGAGGCCACGCCACACCATGCGGCATCTGCAATTGAAGACGTCTGCGCTCTCATACGCAACAGAGTGAAACATCACTTGGTTTGCTGTTAGCCTTGTTCGTATAATCTGTATCGCTTTCTGCCGCGTGATCTTTATTTGTAGTTGAGCTTAACGAAATAAAAGATTCAAGTTACAGAAGGCACTAACTACTGATAGGCATAGTTAGCGAATGAAAGATTTTAATACAGAACAAACAGTGTATATACCTTAATAGTCAAAATATATATAGCAGAGCATGACATCCAGTCTTACAAATTTCAAAATTCCGCCATCTCTCTCCCCACATCCACCACTGCTGGCGGCTCACCTCCAACTGCGCAACGCTACGCGCTGTTAGCATCCAGCTGTCGCTGCCCAACGCTACAATGGCAGACAACAATGCAAACCAGCCACAGACTGCACTTGGCACAGCCAGTGATTTTCATACAGAGCGCTACGTGGCGGCGGCGTTACCAATAAAAAACGTAAACAGCCTACTTACATAGCCCCCATGCTCCCCATAAAAAAATTACAAATGGTTTTGGGCAGTGGTCAATACAGATTTGAAACCTTTTTTCATAATTACAATACAAAGAAATGAAATGCACACACTTATCGATACAATGTTGTTCAAAAGCTAAAATTGTCTCACAGTCCATAAAGAAAGTACTGATCATTCATCAAAGTAAAATTGCAGTGTTTTTCTCAAAGTCTGAGTAGTAAAAGAAAATGCACATAGAAGTAGTGGATTTCCATCTAGTCTTGAAGAAGTAGTGTTGTCCTTCCAATGGAAAGACATTGCTGACTCTTGACATGCAGACAGGTAATGGGACACAATAGAGCAAACCCACAGCAGAGTCAGTCGAAGATTTGAAGAATATTGGTAGGTAGGTCAACACAGAGTAGACCCATTGTAGTCCTGGTAGAGATTACGGTATTGTTGGGCCACCAGACGTGCAGACCCACTGCTGTCCTTGTAGAGTCTTGCGGAGAATATAGCAAGTCCATCAACCACCACTTGTGCACGCACAAAGTTTTTGGAATTGTCCTTAGAACCAGCAATGCTGTTAACCAGCCCCTAGCTGAATTATCAACACATGTGCAAACACTAACAGCCACTACTTCTCACATATTATCCATATACTACGACCAACAGAAATGTGTGCAGTGAAATGTAACTTACAAGTTACTTAATTTGACGAATTGGTGTCAATTACAATTTCATAACATGAGAATACAATAACAAAGGTACAAAATACATTATTAAAACATAATAAGACAGATAACGTTTGTAGTAAATCAGGCTTTACAAAAGAAATATAGTAAACACGCACATCAGTTTTACAAAAATTATGACATAAGTACATACATAAAGATCAGAATAACTTTTGAAACATCAACTTCACACATGAGCATTAGAACGAAACAGAATAAATAATGTGTAAACATCTTTATGAAGTAAATAATATGTTATTAATGCAAATTATATTTGAGGATAACAGTATTCCTCATCATAGCGAATGTAGCTTTGTATTAGAAAAATTCGGCAACATACGTCTTATCAGAGAAACATATAAAGACTGGAAGAACATAAATACACAAGGGTTCCCAAACACATAGTGGGATAACACAAGGAAAGGACAGGGTTTGTTTTCAGTGTAACATTTTGTGCTGTATACAAGCATTCTTTCTGTATTCTGTTCACATCCTCTTTGAAAAATAGTTTTTCTTCGCTGTACACTACTTTTTTGGCCAAACTGTTTTCTTATATCTTCTCAATGCTTTTCTTCCAATTCATCGTAGTTAGTTTCTTATATTGTCTACACCCTCTTAAGCTAACTTAAACCTACTGAGCTCAGATGCTAAACTAAGGGACGAGGCAATGCAACAGCACAAAACAATTAACACAAACAGCAATGACAAAAAAAATCAGATTTGCAAAGCAAGCAGCAGTAAATGTAATAACTTATATCTAAATATGACAAACCCACAAGCAGAAAAAATAGTATACTAAAGACAACAATGCTTAAACATGGCGGCCACTGAGTGACGCGCGTTGCTTCGGCTCGCGAGTTTTTCCGCTCATTGAAGATGTTACAGAGAAGTGCGGCAGTCCACAACGTGTGCATCTGACTAAACAAGTGTATTGTTCTCTATTGATTACCACAAGTGATAAGTGATAAGTGAGTGAAAAATGGGAAGAGCACGAGTAAGCGGCAGCAGGCGAGACTACAGAGGCGAAGGCAGCGCGGGCGCCCGGTCTCCGGCGGCAGGTGAGGCCCCGCTTCCCGACATCGGGGAGCTCGTCCGGTCCCAGGTGAGTGCGGCGCTGCACAGCAAAGACACGCTAGACGTAATCGTCCAATCCATCACGGACTCCGTGACGGCCGCGGTCATGGACAAACTACAAGAGCCTGTCGGGCGCAACAGCACCGAAATCCAGTCTCTTAGAAAGTCCCTGGCCGCACAAGAGAAAAAAGCCGCCGACCTAGAGGCTAAACTGTCTGCTGCCACCGATGAAATTGAGCAGTATCACACAAGGAACAGCTTGCGCTTGTTCGGGGTAGCTGAAAACGATCGCGAAAACACCGACGACCTGGCCATTAGCCTCGTGCGTGAGAAACTTGGCGTGCAGATCGACGTGGGCGATATTGACAGAAGCCACCGTGTTGGGTGCAGGATACCAGGTGCCATGAAACCCAGGCCCATAATAATTAAATTTGTGTCTTACCGGAAAAGAGCTGAAGTGTTTGCTCAGAAAAGAAAACTCGCCAAGAGTGGGGTTACCCTGAGGGAAGATCTGACGCGCGAAAGACTAAAAGTTTTGAACGCTGCGATCACACAGTTTGGCCTTCAAAATGTATGGACCCAGGATGGCAGGATCGTAATCAAGACGGAAGGAGGGAGGAAAACGGTGACAAACATGTTCGAACTGAAAGACTGAGCGAAATCTCGCGAGACACAAAGTCTCATATTGTAATCTGTCTAATATAAGTTAATTTTTTATTCTTTATTTTCATTTTTTTAGCTTAAATACTGCTCCGTTATTTCTATAAGTACCATAAGTATATTTAAAATCAGTCAATTGTTTCACAAAAATATTGTTTCTTTATTTGTCTATTATAAGTGCTCATGTATATTCATATTGTCAGTCAAATGGGAATTAATATTCTCCATTAACAGGAATTTCCTTACAACCGCCTTTCTATATCTGTTATTTACATCTTCGCCACTACCACTACTACTACTATTATCTTTTTCGTAACCACTACTGCCACTTTCCATCTTTCTTTTCACTCCCTTCTTCGATACTTCCAGCGTGTTTTTCACCTTTAGTCCACAGACGCTTGAGTCAGTCACGACCTTGGACAGACCTGTAAATATGTCTTGCCCCGCGAAATCCAGCTTTTGTCCCTCTTCCGGCCAGCAGGTAAACGGAGCGCGTTCGGTCCTACAGGCGGCCACAATGGGACGGACCGGTTCCGGCGGCGGGCTCTTTGTGGCCCACGCGAACGCGCAGTCGCTTACGGCTCACTTCGACGAGTTCTGTGACCTGTTCTGCCAATCGCTGTTCCACATTATCCTCGTCTCTGAAACTTGGTTGAAACCAAACATTTCTTCCGACGCTATCCGAATCGCTGGTTACTCTCTCCTAAGGGCAGATCGTGAAACACGATGCGGGGGTGGTGTGGGTGCCTATGTTCGCTCTGATCTGACACCTACTGTGCTATGCACATCGGAGGGAAAGGGCGAAGGAGAAGCAGAGTTCTTGTTTTTCGAAATAAATACATCAAATCAGATACTGCTAATTGGAGTAATCTATAAACCTCCAAACGTCGGTGCCATGTCCTCATTTCAGTCTGCCCTGTCCTCACTCGTGACACAGTATGAACACATAATCATGATGGGCGACACAAACATCGACTTACAGTTAAAATCTCCCTCTGCCGAAAAACTAAGGCGACTGTTCCACGCCAATGATATGAGTTTAACACCGCTGGACTCAACTCATCACACGCCACACAGCCACACAATCATAGATATAATAGCAACAAAGCGACCAGATAAAATAATCCGCGCCAATCAGACATCCGCTCCGGGACTCTCTGCTCAGGACGTGATATTTTTAAATTACTCAATGCATACTACCAAAGAAAAATCTCACCTGGTAACCTACAGAAACTTAAAAAATGTTAACCATGACGCTCTTCAAAAGGATTTCTCATACATCCCTTGGCATGATATAAGCGATGAACCGACTTTAGACGAAAAAATTCGGCAATTATGTCGCAAAATTATTGCACTGTATGATAAACATGCTCCTCAACGCACTGTTAAGGTAAAGTGAGCTCCCGCTCCGTGGCTCACCACTGCATTACGTCAGTTAATGAATAAACGTGATGCTGCACATAGGGCCTTCAAGCGTAACCCAACTCCCGAGGCGTACGAAGCTTATAGGAAACTCCGAAACAGAACCAAGCAAAGCGTGAGGAATGCCAAAATCAGACATGCCCGCTCTGTCGTACGCGGCATATCAAAACCTGCTGCACTGTGGAAAAAGCTGCGCAGTTTCGGTAAAGGGAAGCGAAGATCTGACGCTGTTTATCAAGCGTCTGCAGAAGAATTAAACGATTTCTTCTCAACAGCTGCAAACTGCCACGCAGCGACAAATTACCAGCCCCAAGATATCAATCTCTCGAGAGACAAGTTTTTCCTAAAACATGTCACTACCGGCACAGTACACAAGGCAATTATGAGAATCTCTTCCGAGGCAGTAGGAAATGATGGAGTGAGCATTGGCATGATTAAGAACGTCGTATACACTATTATTCCAGTTATCACAGACATCTTCAACCTATCTCTTGTCAGTAGTACATATCCTACTGAGTGGAAGCAAAGTTTAATTAAGCCTATACCCAAGACTGACAACCCTAAGTCGCCAGGTGACTACAGGCCGATCAGCATACTACCTGCAATTTCTAAAGCCCTAGAGCACATCGTCCATGAACAACTGACGGATTACCTCAAAACTCATAACATCCATGACGAATATCAGTCAGGCTTTCGAAAGCACCATAGCACAGAAACCGCATTAATCAAAGTAACTGATGACATTAAACATGCTATGGACAGACGTGAATGTACTATCCTAACACTGCTTGACTTTAGCAAGGCTTTTGACACAGCTGACTTCGATATTTTACTAATTAAAATGAAACAGCTGAATTTCTCAAACAGCGCAATACAATGGTTCGACAGCTACCTCAAAAACAGAAGTCAACAAGTCATTTGTGGGTCGGAAAAGTCATCACGGAAAAGCGTGCGCTCTGGAGTTCCCCAAGGCTCCGTCCTTGGTCCACTACTCTTCTCACTGTACATTAATGATATTTCTTCAGTGATTCACTCCTGCAACTACCATCTTTATGCCGACGACATCCAACTCTACATAAGTGCAAGCCCCAAGAACATTGCTGGCGCAGTAGCGAGTATGAACGCAGATCTTTGCTCTGTTTCTCGATGGGCACAGAACCTAGGTCTGAAACTAAACCCCAAGAAATCCCAGGTCATACTTATATCTCATCCAAAGTTAATCAGCCGGTACTTTCGCGAAACAGTCCCTAAAATACTCCTCAATGGTACCCAACTACCATACCCAAAAACAGTAAAAGACCTTGGAACAATCTTGGATGAACACCTAAACTGGGAAGAACAAACAGTCACAGCTTGCCGGAAATCGCTCTCCTCCCTACATGCAATTCAAAAATTTAGAAAAATATTTCCAAACCATGTTAAACAAAAATTTGTCCAAACACTAGTCTTGCCTAATCTTTACTACTGTGATGTAGTTCAACACGGCACAAATAGTGAAAATTCTAGATGCCTCGAGCTAGTGATGAATGCTTGCGTTAGATACGTGTGCAATATTCGGTTGTATGATCATATCAGTCCTTCATACTCCCAGCTAGGTTGGATACGCCCACATACGGCACGCGATCTCCAGACGATGTGCTTACTTCATCGATTTCTTAGCCACTGGTGCCCCCAATACTTATCTTCTCACATTAAACACCTATCATCATTCCACAATCGCAACACCAGATCGGATACGTCTATCATCTTGGCTGTACCTTTACATAACACAAAATCTTTCTCCGTTTCATTCCCCATCTCAGCCACACGACTATGGAACGCGCTCCCCTGTGATCTGCGTGTTATCCAGAACTACTCAACATTCAAGAGGGAACATACATATTAGGGACGGTATAGCCACCATTCTTGTGCCTCTCCCATCTCTTTCTTTCTCCTCTCCATCAAGGCTTCGAATTTTACCGTTCTATTTCTCTTCCTCTAACCTATCTACCTCTTATATATCTCTTTCACCACATTCTATCGTCTTATGTCTCTGCTCGATGAGAATAACTCACAAGCTGCAAGAACATAACGAGAAAATTCCCAAGTAACAATGTGACTGACATTCAGAAAAGAAAAGTATGTTTACTTTCATATACATAGTCATTATTATTATTATTATTACTATTATTATTATTATTATTACTATTACTATTATTATTATTATTATTATTATTATTATTATTATTATTATTATTATTGCTATTATTATTATTATTATTGATTGTTATAATTATTTTTTATTGTTATAATTATCATTGTACTACTGTTATAATATCTATTTTTTTCTTTAACATCAATACTGCATAATAGGCTATATGTCCTTAATGTTAAGTAGAAACTGTAACTCGTTCAATCTGAGTATGCCTGGTTAGGTGTAAGAGAGGGCCTGAAGGCCCTAATCTTGCCAGGTAAAATAAATGCATAAATAAATAAAATAAATAATAAGGGAAATGTCTATTCATATATTAATATGTATGTCATTAAAGTGGTGCAGCACAAAAAGTTATTCTACCATAAAAATTACCAAGTACTTGAAAAGAAAATTATGTATGCAGTTCCTGTGAAGGGAAGTCTTTTTGTACTCCTTCGTTTTTTAAGTACCTCATAAAGTTATTATTTACTGGATCTGTAGGCATAAAATATCTATATTAGTACATTCATTAAATTTTATTGTAACCAATGCTGCAGTGCCGCTAGAAATTAGATATTAAACAAAATTGGCAAAGCAAGACGTGAAACGTCATTCGCTAGCCATAAGTCATTACATAATACAGTAAACAATCTTCCAACTAGCAAGACAATTGACATGAAATGTTTCTCATCATTTCATTTCGTAAATATCATAAATTAAGAACTCCAAAGTGTAATCATTTGTTTTCAAGTTTGAGCGTGTCGTATTTGCGAAGCTTCCTACAAAGAAATGGCAATAGCGAGGATAATAGCCCTTTTTTTTCTTGTGCCTCAGAAAGGCACACACTAATGGCTTGTTTCCAGGTGGCTGTCGCGCAGCTGAGTGCCAACGACGCATTACATGCAGGTGGTCACTTAACTTTCTTACCGAAATATTTACGACACCAGTTTCCGCTACAGTGGCAGTCTCATATAAAAAATTTCACAGGTCAAGAATTTGCGTTACAAATCCGTAGAAATAAAATCCTATATATATATAACAGTGTCCAAAAAAGTTCCGTCGGCATTGTAATACATTCAGGCATTTACATACGTTTCATAACTCTTAAAATACGATTCTCGGTTTCCAACATCCTTTTTCACAAATCAGAGTTCCTAACCACTACTCATTATTCTTTATTTTATTCGTCGACACTTCTTCAATATTTCATCATAACAGATACGTAGCATAATCAAATAACTCACATAGCATCAGCTTATTGATCATAAACATACCGCAACAGCATAATACACATAGTCACCGTAATAATAACATCATAACACCTCATCCAACTCTCAAAATCGTCGTAGCTGGCTCCAATAATTTCAAAACCTAAAAAAAATTCTCTGCTCATGTCAAAAGCGTCATCTGCCTCAAACGTACTTTAAAAATCATGATCCCATACCAAATACATCATTCAAAGCGCTCATAGTATCACAATGGTTTCCGAAAAAATATGAACAGTTCACACAGTACAGACAAAATACAGTTTCATAACTGTCAAGTTATCCAACTGTGTAATTGTGTAAACATGTGTCACTGATGTAGTAAAAAAAAATGTTTGTCTCTTAGTTAAATTATCTGATAGCTGTGTAATTTATGTGTTAGAGAAATATGGTACCGATGTGTAAAGTTGTATAAGCAAATACCATATTAGCTAGGGCTCCTTGTGCTTGCCAAACACATGGTACACAAAGTAAGCGTGTATCCCCCTGAGGATTAATGTAATTATTTCCTCATGCGTTACAGATTACAGCAATGGAATGAAATGTATCACGGAAAACCTTTGTATAATTGTACTTCAAATATCTTTAAAAATAAATGTTTTAAGTACAAAATTTATCACTCAACTACGTGTACTATAGCGCTAAACTGTGCGTCTTGTTGTGAGATAATCTCTGTGGAAGTGTCGTAGTTATCGTCCTCTGAAAGCTAAGTTCTGCAGATGTCAATGTACTTACCTCATGATAAACAAAAGTGAAATGCTTTGCGTATAGATATCGTAGTTACTACGCTTATTGCTGTGATGAAGTGAGTACTGTAGTGTAACGTATTGTTGTGCTACAGAAAAGGCTGTCTCATTGTAGCTATACCACAAAGTTAGTACTAAAACATGTTTTCCTTTCCAGAAGAATTCAGAAAAACTGTGCAGATATAAAACAGATACACCGCAAAAGCACAATGTAAATTGTGTCACAAATTAGTAGCGTCGTGATATAATCGTGTAGCCATCAGAGAAACGAAATGCTAAGTCATCTTTAATCTCACAGAAAGTACTTCAAATAAAGAATGTCTTTTCAACTAAACCAAAACGTTGCATTAAAACCCCATTAACAATATATGTTCTAAGTATGTAAGCCTTATAGTCGTTACGTAATAGTGCAACTAACAAGCAAGAATGTACAAATAACAACACTGTGTCGTCTGTTCATTATAACAATGCATTCGTAATTTCTGTTTAAAAGTGTTCCCTAGGTTCTAGACTGGATAGTTAACTTCAAAACATTGTTACATGTTAACAGTTTCTCAGTGTGACAAAGCATTTTAGAAATGTGAAGTGAAATGTTTTATGGCAAATACAAAGTTGAAAAGCAGATTATATTTCAATAAACGGTTTTACATGTTAAATGTGGTGTAAACCTTTACTCTTCCTAGTGGACAGAGTTTAAACTTCACAACAATTATCTTGTTGTGTACGTCGGTAAGGAATGCTAAAATTTTTCTCAAGGTTGGCGTCTATCTTATTTTTCTCTGAGCCAGCCGGCGCACGTGGCTTCCTGCGGTTCGAGTCATTGTCTGTCTCTTTGTTGGCGCGCGTCGTTATTGGGATTAGGAGACCTAACTTCTACAAATTCACCTTGACGAGAAGGCCCTGCCCTGTTTGAAGATCGCCAGTTCTGATGGAATTCAGGTCTGTCGTTTTGTCGGTAGTTTACACAGTTTCTTGTTGGTCGGTCATGTGGTGGAGAATTTCTCCCTGAATCGTAACTGCGCGCTGGACCGTTGCGTCTGAAGTTATTCTGTCTCCCTTGATAATAATTGTTTTTGTTCCCATATTGTCTGTTTCTATGGTTATCTCTGTGATAGTTACTACCACGGAGAGGTGATCTTTCCCTGTAATTATTACTACTCTGCCAACAGTTGTCATAGGGTGGTGTCTGTTTTGGTCACGATTTACGTTGTACGAATACCCATGTCGTGTATTGTTTCTGCCATCGCGGAACTGTGACAGGTGTCACCTGTAATTGTTGTGCTCCTGTTTTCGCGTTCCGCGATTGTCAGTGTCAATTTCCAATTCTTGTAACAGTCCCTGAAAAGCTTCAATGTCCTCTTTGCAACGTCCTGCCAAAATAATTTGTCGTAAATGTTGAGGCAATTTGATTAAGCAAATACGGATGAGTTCTGAGGGGCTGTATGGGTTTGAAATATACTGATTCTTCTGTAACATGTCTTCAAAATATTTCACAAGACTGGAAAATTCAGATTGTTCGAAATGTTTCATCATAATGATGCTATGTTTTACTCGGTCTTGTGTAGCTTGAGACCAATATGCTGAGAGGAAAGCATGATAAAATTCTCCTTCACTGTGACAATCGTGAATGACCGATCGCATTCTTACAGCTGGTTCATTCTCCAAGTAGCCACACATCAATTCTAGTCTGTGCTCTAATGACCAGTTGGGAGGAAAACATTGAGAGAATTGATGAAGCCACGCTTGTGGATGAATGTCGTTGCAAGTAATCTTAAATGTTTTGAATTTACGTGTAGTAATGAACAGCTTATAGTCAAAATCATGTCGGCGAGTCGCATGTCGGTCATTGTTACATCGTTTCGGCGGTTCCATCTCAAAATTCAGTGTACCTTGCCAATTTCTTTCATGATTCCCGAAATGTCCTGTGTCATTATTTTGTGGTTGTTCTGTATTTCTATGTCCCTCTTCGTGTACTGGGCGCGAGTGTCCTCTGAAATATGTAATTCTTCTATTACTTGAGCCAACTGATCTTGTACTTCCCGCATTTTTCTTTTGTACTGTGTGTTGATTTGATTTTGATTCTGTTTGAATTTTCTAATTTGTTCATACTCTTCAGTGTCAGTGAAGGCTACAGGTTTTGTGTCATTCAGATCATCATCTACCTTTGTAGATAAGTTAGTGAACTGATCTGAAAGTTCGGCTACTTTATCAGATAGTGAAATTATTTCTCTGTGTGTTTTTTGAACCAAGTTTCAGAGTGTCCATTTCTGATGAAATCGTATCTACTGTGTCCTTTAAGTTTTCCTGAGTTTTTGCAAGTTCTGTAACCGAATCGGTAGATGCAATTGAGTCAATTTTAGCTTGCAAGATCTCACGATTTTCATGAACTATAGTTTGCAGTTCTTTTATGGCTGCTTCGTGATTCTGTAATCCATTTTCATGCAGCGAAAAAATAGGTTGAAAATGCTCACACATTTCTGTTTTTACGTCGTTACAGACTTTTTGACATTTCGATTCAATGTTATGTAAATCATTAGTTAAATCTTCACGTGTTTGTTCTAGCGTGGTGTCTAATTTCCGAAGATTTTGTTCCATTTTGTCTAACTTTTAAAGATTTTGTTCCATTGTGTCTAACTGTTGCTGTGTTTGTCTCTGGTGTTGTTCCATTGTGTCTAACTTTTAAAGCTTTTGTCCCATTTGTTGCATTAATTGTAATAACACTGCACTGGTGTCTGAAACATGTTCCTCAGTGCTATTCGGCAATGCTTTTAACCCGGCAATATTCTCAGTTTGAAAAGCAGAAAATGTGTCTTGACTGATTTGAGAAAACGGTGAGGACGCAAAATCTTAATCTACAGTACTTGCAAGATTGTGTCCTGTCATTTCGGAATCCTGAGGCGAGCTGTTGCCGACCGATTAAATGATAATGCTTCCCTGTTCACTAATTGTTTCACTGCCTACGCCATTATTCGCACCCCGCTCCATTTCCCCATGCATAGTTACCAAATTGCTACTATGAATGTCTGTTAATTCAATACACAGTGGTGCTGGTAAGCTACGCTCGTCGTCACTATTATTTCTCAGTTTACTTTGGAGCCTAGTGTTACGTTTTTCACACGCCATTTTTGTCACAATACTTCACATGATAACACAGAAAACCACAATTTGAAGAGCAAAGATAAGAGAACACATTAACATAGCACTGATAATAATATCTAGTTGATTGCAAGCGCAGCTGCGAAATACTTGGTGCAACTCTTCATGCATGCCACAACTTTTTACTCTACAGCAATGAAAGACTGCAACTACAAAGGAAATTCTCTCTACAATTATGCGCTAGCAATAAACAATATCTACACTAATTACACAAACGACAAGAACAAAAATCTGAAGATTCCAGTGAGGTATCCTCAGCTAAGGGTCGACATATGAAACGTCCCCTTTGAAAAATTATACATGACTGCTTAAACTGACACACAATATTTTTAGCGCAACGCAATCTGATTTTCAATAATCCCTACAAAATAATGGCTCTGACTAACATTAACCTATACCTTTCACAAATCACTTACCTCACCAAAAATCTTCGTTACTCAAACTACTGCAATAGAGGGAGCGCCACTAGTGCCAGCTAAATGAAAGATTCAAACTACGGAAGGCACTAACTACTGATAGGCATAGTTAGCGAATGAAAGATTTTAATACAGAACAAACAATGTATTTACCTTAATAGTCATAATATATATAGCAGTGCATAACATCCAGTCTTACAAATTTCAAAATTCCTCCATCTCTCTCCCCACATCCACCACTGCTGGCGGCTCACCTCCAACTGCGCAACGCTACGCGCTGTTAGCATCCAGCTGTCGCTGCCCAACGCTACAATGGCAGACAACAATGCAAACTAGCCACAGACTGCACTCGGCACAGCCAGTGATTTTCATACAGAGCGCTACGTGGCGGCGGCGTTACCAATAAAAAAACCTAAACAGCCTACTTACAAGTTTAATTTTGTTGAGCTCCAACTGTTTAATAAAGATATACAACAATTTTATGTGTCAGATCACAAGCCTTGAAGTGCACAGTGTTATTAGTAGCTATGTTACTTATTCTGTATTTGGCCCTTGAGACGCATATGTGATAATCTGTTATACCTTCCTTGGCTACACTAAATGCTATTAACACACCTGAAGCTATGAATTACAACTACAGAGCGGATTGTGTGTTTCACCCTGTGGAAGACAAAACATATTAAAGCCAACAGGAAATGTTGATAGTGCGCTACACTACACTCTTTGTCAGTGTAGTGCAAGCTACCTGGAAGCTTACAGATAGCTGAAGTGATCAATTTAACAGTGTACTATAACACAGCAATCTGTCTACTGGGGCGGGGGTGAGGAGAGCAAGGGTGAGAAACAGTAAGGCTACTATCGAAAATCGAAATTAAGTAAGGTTTATAAACTACGTCTTCATTCCAGAATGAGATTTTCACTCTGCAGCGGAGTGTGCGCTGATATGAACCTTCGTGGCAGATTATAACTGTGTTTTTTTACATCTTGTTTGCATACACTTCTAATTATTTTTTTATAATCGATATAGAAGTTATTAACACAGCTTCCAACAAGGACAATGTAAGTGTTATATTGAATATGGAGAAACATATTCCTCACAATCTAGGATATTTTCTTCATAACGCCGTCAAGTATAGATGAGCCGTGCATGGCTCGTGTTCGTGCCATATCTCATTTGACATCCTGTTTTTACTGTACTGCCACCTCGTTATGTTAATTTCAATTGCTGGTGTCACTGAGTTGCCGCCTCGCCTGCCCGTGAGTGGCAGCAGCGGCGCTTATCGATATAAGACCTGGCGTATTATCTTCGAAGGCTGCTATTACTTCCCGATTATAGTGTGTTCGGAGTTAGTTCGGATCTGCCAGTGAGTTGGGAGGCGTTAGAAGTTCATTTCGGACCTGGCAATGTTTGACTTACGGCGCAGCTACAGTGACGTCCGGACAGCCATGACTCACCCGACGGTTGTCGATACAAATCACTTGAGTGCGGACCACCTTGGATGGTCGTCGGTCAGTCGTCTTGTCGGACGCTATGTATGTTGGCCAGCGGTCGCTTATGGGTGGCCTGTGTGTGCCGATTCGTGGTTCATCCTTGTTACTGCACAAACGCTGCAGTTAGTATTGTCTAGTTCTTCATGCAAGTCTTCGTGAAACTGTGTGTAGCTTGTGATGTCGACTGCTCAGTTATTTTAGTGCTGTCTCCGAGTTGGTTAGTTGGCGTGGAGCCGTGAGGAACTCTCGACGGTGCGTAGTTTGGCCGGGGCCCGCTGCTGGTCTGTACGCGGTGTCGGAGAGTGTGGCACCGTTCCCATTCCTATGACGTCCGTGGATCATATATTCAAAGGAAGGTCAGTAGTTACTTTAAACACAGTATTTGGTAAAGTCTGAATACAACAAGAAGAACTGAATTATTTCATAATTTACTGCAAACATCAATGGAAAGGGGCTACATTCACAGAAAGTGGTGAACACAAGGACATTCCTAGACCTGCATCCTTAATTGGAACTGTTTAAAAAGATGATACACTGCACCTAAATGTGGCAGTCTCGACGTTGTACATCTATCAACACATACACCAATGAACAGATAAAACTAATGGAATAGCTATTTTTGATGACCATTCACTTGATATTTTGGTGAAAGCAAACTTCTGTACGTAAACCCATCAAAAAAGGGGACTAGTTGAAGTCTTACACCAATAAGTTGAATGTTGCTAGCTCTATCTTCTTAACTCGTGTTTTCTACTGAAAATCTCGTGCTTGTACTCTTGTTGACTTTACTATTACATAGATCGCTAAGACTTTATTTTTTTAATTGGTCCTGTGCGCAACAAATAAGTTACTTGGTTATTCTGCTGCCACTGCTTGATCTGTTCCATTCCATTATTAAACAAAAACATAAAAAACCTATTATTCACGCTGAGTGCAATGCATGTTCTGTATGGCGGCTCCTGCTGTTGCTGCGGCTGCTGCTGCTTACTACAATTGCATATAATTCAAGAGAAAGGGTTTGGTCAAATCTAAAATCAATAAATGATAACCTAAACAAAAAACTATATTCTGAAAGCGATTCTTTCTCACTCAATTAACAAAACGCTACAAGCTCTATGAACAATCGCTTCGTTTGTAAATCTGCCTCCAGTGGCATTAAAGCAATATTACAAATTAATCAAACTCTTGAGACAGACTGAAATACTTCTCAATTGAATACATAGTGAAACAATTCTCTGATAATTACAAAAGAAATCAATGACAAAAATCAGTACTTAATCTAACAATGGTTACCCCTTAAGAATTCTACTCCTATCATTATCAAAACTACAGTCTGCTGCTACGCATATAGACAAATCCTTTACTTAAAATTAATAAACGCGCTGCAAATTATAAAAATAATCAACTAAACACCAAATCCTGTGTCTCTGCTGGCGGACACGGCAGTACGACAGGTCGGTGACGATCCCTCGCCCAACACACATGCGCACCACAGCAGGCGGACTCCTACACTGGCGTCAAAACTGCTACTAGTTAATCCGTACACTGCGAGACGCGACAACAGTATATTAGATTCCAGAGCTTCTGTATACGTGCTGTAGCCAACCTTTACATCGTAAGAGAGTATTGCCAACTCTCTAAGTATTTTGAATGTCATTGCAATATTACTTTCCAGGAAATAGATAATGAAATTGAAATTCCCTTATTTTGGCTAGAAGCGGACAGGATGTATGCATCGCACTGTCTGGCATTGTGCATGTTCCAATTTTAGTGGATGCAGATTCTGGGCACCGTATACACTGATCGTCAGACTCTGGCTGCGAGTGCTGTAAGGTAATACACATGGGCTGTGTCAGATGTGGTTCAGATTTCAGTACTGGGGGAGGGAGGCTCCAGTTGCTTATTACACTGGTCCCTGACTTCAGCTGCGTAAGACGATGTTTTGACGAGTAAAACAGACAATTTAGACATCTGAAGTGTGACACTTCACTGGAGTGTCTACTCTGCCTTACATCGAGTGTGCATATAAAGCGGAGCACAGTTTTCATGTTTTGGTTATTTGACAGATCCATTATGACTTGCACAAAATTTGTACCGCGGTCGAACCACAGCCGACAAAAATGGTACCTTAATCTCTAAGTTAGATTAGTAGAGACAATTGGTGAAGAACGTTTAGTTTGTGTTGTTATGGAGGAATGCTTCACGGAGAAATAATCCATACCACCTTTAATTTCTGTCAGGTACTATTTCCATTTCGTACAAATATTGAGTTCCACTCATAAAAAGACGTACCTTAATCTATAAGCTAGAAGTATACTTCCAAAATGTGAACCACATGTATTTTGTATTGTTTCAGAACAAATCATAATGTATTTTGATAACTAAGACAGTAGAGTTTTTGGGTTCTTTAAAGTGATGTCATACTTTGGTCCCAGCACAGAGCAATATTCATCGCCAATTATACCTTAACATGTAAGTTACACAGTAGTACAAACATCTTCATGTATTTTGAGAAATAGTGCAGACAATTTACATGTGGAACAATACTGTGCCACTTAACTTGATGGGGTTCAGTGTGCTTTGCATCACGTGGGTACAAAGATCAAACTATAGATGTATCTTGGCATTAATATGGTACAAGGGGCAAGATGGGCAACTCGGGCGTATGTAGTGACTGATTATCTCGTTTCAATAAAATACTGAGCCTTGATTGGAACTGGAAACTATGTGTTTTTCGGCTTAAGCGTATTTCTAGTAAAAGAAGTGTGCAATAATAAGGAGATACAATTAGTGATAGGGAGAGAATAATCACTGTGTGTGTCTTTTGGCTTAGAATGTCTTCATTGACCTGTTTTCTAGTGACAGGGCTTAGGAGAGGGAGAAGAAGAGGTGGGAAAGAGGCACTACGATGTCATCCCGGAACCGACGTCCATCTCTCTGCTGCTGCCCTGCTCTTCATGTACGAGAAAGTGTTGAGAACGTACGCCTCTGGTTTATGTGAAAACTCTTCATGGTTTTGAAATAAAAGCAGCTTTATTGAATTCTAAATCTATATTCTTCTTTGAGCAGTGGTAAAATTTGCTGTTTTGAAGAGCGTGCCGCAGTGCGTAGTGTAAAGCAGTCGCCCTCCGTTCCTGGCGGTGGCGCCGCTGTGAAAATCGCAGCTTTGGTGTCTCCCTCTGGTGGGAAAGGGGAAAAGTTGCCTATTTACGTCCACTTAAGGGGCGCTACGAGCTCGGCAGTAGTCAGCCCACAGTGGAGGTCACTGGTGTTGTGGTCAACACCTCGGCGGGTCAGATGAAGTTTGTTGCCGCGTATCGACCACCAGGACGGCCGCTGCAACCACGAGATTTCCACTCGCTGTTGTCGATGCGTGGCAACCTGTTCATCGGCGGCGACTTCAGCGCCAAACACCCAGAGTGGAACTCCCGGGTGACAACCACTAGCGGGAGGAGGCTACTGCGAGAGACCCAGCAACACTACGCGATAGTAGTGGGGCCTTTTGACCCCACACACTATCCCCAACGCGGCCGCGCCGACGTCTTAGACGTCGCCATCATCAAGGGTGCCGCACACGACGCTGTCGCGACCACGCGGGTGGCGCTATCGTCTGACCACCTTCCTGTGGTATTCGATCTCGCCACCGACGGGGTCGCACGACCGGAGGGCCGCAAGCAGTACCGCAACGTAGACCGGGACCACTTCCGGGACCACCTAGAAGAGACAGTCGCCGCCATGCCTGACCCAGAAACCGAGGGCGCCGATGCTGCCCTTGCAGCATTCACGCGACTGACGCACGAAGCGGCAGCAGCGGCCACGCCACGCGAACGCAGACGTCCACGGGAACACTCCAAGCAGCTCCCACCAGACATCCTCCAGGCCATCCGGGAGAAGAACCGTCTGTTCCGAGAGTGGCAGATCACGCGACAGCCGGCAACGAAGGCCACCATCAACCGAATGCGTCGCGAGATTAAATACGCGATTGAAAACCACCGCAATCGCGACTGGGACGGCAGAATTGCCACTCTCAGGATAGAGGACGGAACGGTCTGGAGGGTGACCAAGAGTTTCCTGCAACAACGCCAACGAGTCCCGCCGCTCCAAGTCGGAGGCGTCGCCATCACAGAGCCTGACGCCAAAGCTGGGGCGCTAGCCGACGCCTTCGCCGCCAATTTCACGCCGGTGAAGGACGTCGTGGACGAAGAGCACGTCCGCGTGGTAGAGCGGCGCCTTCCTGTGTACCTGGCGCACAGAAGGTGGGCGACGCCATCGCGGAGGTGACGGAGGACGAGGTCGCGCAACAACTCGCACACCTACAGACAAGAAAGGCGGGAGGGTGCGACAACATCAGCAGCGAGCTTCTGAAGATGCTTCCGCCAGCCGCTGTGCGGCAACTCACGAAGATATGCAACTCCGTGCTCGGGACCTGCAGCTTCCCAACTGCATGGAAACACGCGGAAGTTGTTGCGTCCCCAAGGCCGGAAAATACCTGCGGCTGCCGCAAAACCACAGACCTATCAGCCTGTTATCCGCAGTCTCGAAGGTCTTCGAACGGCTCTACGTCAAGAGGCTTTGGGGGCACGTCGGGGAGGAAGGCCTGCTCCCTGACGAACAATTTGGGTTCAGGAGGGGCCACTCCACTCAGCAGCAGCTGCTTCGACTGGTCGAGCAGGCGATGGGGGCGCTGGAGCGTCGCGAGTACCTTGGGGCGGTTCTCCTGGACGTTTCCACAGCCTTTGACCGCGTGTGGCACGACGGCCTTGTGTATAAACTGCTTACATAGGGCCTACCGGTGTCGCACGCCGGCCTGCTCCAATCCTATTTGACTGGGTGCACCTTCCACGTGCGCACCGACGACGGGACATCGACAGCGCGTCCCATTGCAGCCGGAGTACCGCAAGGGTCCCTCATCGGCCCCTTGCTCTACTCACTCTACACTGCAGACGTCCCGAAGAGGCACGGCGTGCATGTCGCGCTCTACACAAACGACACCGCGCTCTATAGCAAGAGGATCAACGCCAGGATGATGCGTCACCGCCTGCAATCGGCTTGCGACGTGCTTGGAGCTTGGGCCACCAAATGGCAAATCACGTTCAACGCAGCCAAAAGTGAGGCGGTGATCTTCACCAGGAAGAAGATTCCGGCCGACCTCCAGCCACTCAACATCATGGGAGGCCCCATCCCATGGTCGAACACCGGACGCTACCTAGGCGTCACACTGGACAGGCGCCTGACGTGGAAGGCGCACATCAAGGAAGTAAGGGGTAAAGCGCTTGGCAGATTGCGCTTGCTATACCCCTTACTAAACCCAGCGACGACCCTGCCCCCACACTGCGGTGTTATACTGTACCTAACATTGATCAGGCCTTTGTTAGAGTACGCTGCTGTGGTGTGGGGCAACGCGGCCGACTCGTCAATCGCCAAGCTGCAGACGGTCCAGAACAAGGCGCTTAGGTTAGCGCTTAGGTTAGCACCGGAGAACTCCACAGAATAGCCGGAGTACCGCTGTTCAAACACCGATTCCGGCAAGCGGCTCATCGATTTTATGCGGCCGCGAGGACTTCGGAGAACGACCTCGTCCGCAACCTGGGCAACCAGGTGCACTGGCTCCCGACCACAAGGTGGCCAGATCTGTTGCTGGCGTAAATATACGCCACAACAACAGCTAGAAGAAAGAAAAGCAACAACGCAACCGAGCAGAAGATCCAGAAAAGAGGAAAACAACCATCAACCCAAGATCGAAGTGGGAAAGGCGTGATCCGCTCACCCTACGACATACCAGAGCAGGAAGCTCTGTGAATTTGCGTGCGTGCGGCAGTGGTCAGTCTGTCAGTCCCACGAGTCTGGTCAGTTGGTCAGCCGTGTCAGTGTGGGGCAGTCAGTTTCTGTCTGTCGTCCGAAGTGCTAATATGTGTTAGGCCGCCAGTCTGCTTTAGTTTGTTCAGGCAAAGGTCCTTGGCGGTAGGATCGATCGGTTGGTCGGTCGCGCACTGGGACACAAGATGACTTGTCCGTCTTGAGCGTCGGCAAAGTGAGGTCGCCACGTCAGTCCAGTGGGCCGCACGGTATTGCGAGGGGTAGTGGCTTCGCTGCCAACACGAGAGCAACGGGAGTCAACCTACGACATCTGTCTCACTGCTACGAGTTGCTACGCCGTGACACGGGAGATCGGAGTGCCTTCCTGCGTCCGTTGAAGTGGCTGGCAGCGGACGGTTCGGGAGAGCGTTTTGGGG
Source organism: Schistocerca gregaria (assembly GCF_023897955.1). Classification (NCBI taxonomy): domain Eukaryota; kingdom Metazoa; phylum Arthropoda; class Insecta; order Orthoptera; family Acrididae; genus Schistocerca; species Schistocerca gregaria. Next base: position 532,506,252 of record NC_064923.1, read on the forward strand.
GCGCTGCCCCAGGTCTTCGCCAGACATCGTAGTTTATTAGAAGTGATTCTTGATATGTTTTTTCATTTACTTGTTAAATTCTACTTGTTTTCTTGGTCAGTCTCTCGTCCCCAGCTTAGTCGTCTGTTTCCCGTCCGCATTTGTTATGCAGTTAGTGTCTCTCTGCTTGTCTGTCGATCTGCCATACGTTAATAGGTGCCTCTCTCATCTTTGATTCGGTGTCAACGAATTTATTGCTTAAGGTGTAAAGGCCGAATTACTGACTATTTTTTTTATCTTGCGCATCATCTTGAGAGGCGGTATATGTGTAATGCAGATCATGTTTGTACATTTTACGCCGGCCGCGGTAGCCGTGCGGTTCTGGCGCTGCAGTCCGGAACCGCGGGGCTGTTACGGTCGCAGGTTCGAATCCTGCCTCGGGCATGGATGTGTGTGATGTCCTTAGGTTAGTTAGGTTTAAGTAGTTCTAAGTTCTAGAGGACTTATGACCTAAGATGCTGAGTCTCATAGTGCTCAGAGCCATTTTTTTTTTACATTTTACGTAAGACTGCATTTTATGGGTTTTTATTTGAATGGTCCATCGTAAGAGTTTTCTTTTAAAAACAAGTTGCACTTTCGGTGGCAAGTAATTTTTTTAATGTGAGTGTTTGTTCCATTTCCATCTCTCCTACGGGGTGCATAATTTATGTGTTTGTGTGAGTTGTTAAAATTTTTAGTAGAACGTAATGTGGTGTGTTGGAGATTCGCACCAGTGTAGTCTTTTAAAGGTTGTTGTGAGCGGTCGTGACTACAGCCATGTTAAAAGGAAGCGACAAGGTTCTCAGCCCGAAAGCTAATACTGTCAACAATAAATAAATAAATAAAAACAAAAAAACGAAGAACTTGATTTTATAGGGTGCTTCTGATTATAATTTTTATATCTGATTTTTTAAATAAACAGTTTTTAGGAATAAAATTTTAAAATTTCCTTTTTCTCAAATTTAATGTGTTTTTATCGGTTATCCACTGGCAACTACCTCCACGCTCACATAGTGTTATTAAATGTGTTAACGTTATGGATGAATCTACAGTAAATAAATTCTTTAAGAAAAGATTTTGAAATTAAAATTCATGGTTCATTCGTGTCTATGTACTGATTTCTCAGTTATGTCACCCTAGGAATGAACACATTTATCCCAACGACAGATCAATTTGGTGATAATGTCACGACATAAACTCTGTCGATGGAACCACATCCCCATCTATCCATAAACTTCTTCATACTTTCGAAGTATGGTGCATGAAGGTGTTCTTTAAATTTGGGAAACAAATTAAAATGAGATGGGGCCACTTCGGGATGTATAGTGGATGACTGATGACAATGAATAAAAGTTGTCGGATTGGTGCTGATGTCTCTGCATTCTCATGCAGGAGAAGAGTGTGCTGCACGTATGGGCGAATTTTTTGAACTGTAACCTCGATTACAGCATGCTGCTTATCATGTACCGACGCATTAACACTGCCATGTTAGATACTAGAGTCCGGAGCCCTCCAGTGACAAAGTGCTTCAAATATGTGGACATAAAGAATAAAAATGTAGAATATTAATACATTTTATTTGATCTAGAAAGCTATAACAAACTTTACTTGTCAGCACGCCCTTTTATGTACTCTCAGGCGCTATGCACCTCAATGTGACACTGAATTCCCATTGCATTTTCGCTGCCAGCTTAGAAAATAACAAACATCCATGTGTAGATTGCTGATAAAATTACTAGGTCTCTATTTTGATGCACATAATGAAAATTATCACTGATATATATATATATATATATATATATATATATATATATATATATATATATATATATATATATAAACGGGATAACTAAATAGGTAGATCACTAATACTGATACCTGCAGACGTGATTAGTAAACACAGTGCTGGCACCATAGACCCCAAAAAATTTTTAAGTTTCTCTATAGAGAGGATGACAATTTATCCCACGCAAAATGTATTCCTTCCAGACATGAGGCTGAAGTCAAACTTTTCTGCATTACCAGTTGCTCTGACATGTGTTCGACAACAATAACAGTCGTAGTTCACAAGAGTCCACATCTAATTTGAAGCATCGTGCTGAGACTTTTGCTAAACTCTTTGGAAGAAACATCTTTTTAGCATTCCAATAGATTTTCTGACGTCACTGTAGGCCACTGGCATGGACTATGTAGGTTTAAAAGGGTACTTTTCTTTTTTTTTTTTTAATTTCTTAGCTTCTACACAGCCTTAAATATAGTTGTATAAAATCATTTTGTAACTGGCTATTCTTTGCTGACTTCAGACTTTAATTGTCAGATTAGGTAAATCAGATTTCAGTCTTCAGTATTTAGAGGGTACGGTGTCAAGAGCCGTATTTCCCGTAATATCGAACAGTATTAGCACTTCAGTACCTTCGCCGGAACAGCTCGTGCTGGACGACGTGTATAGTGCAAATGTGTTTCCGAGCATGTCATTCAGTTCGTCTCTTGCCCATAAGCCGGCTTGACTGGCGGACATGACCCTGCAGCAGGTGTTAATGGTGTGCACGGCGGCGTGGGTCGCTGCTGGCCACCGCAATCAGAGCATTGCGCGCCGTCCGGCGAGCACGCGTCCTGCGGGTTGCGGCCGCGGCAGGCGTCAGACGCAGTGCAGCGCAGCGCACTGCTCGCTACTCTGCGACCCGCGCCACCAGCCGACGCAATCAACGTTATTGACCGCCGCCACCGCCACCGCCGGCTCGTCACACACGGTCGCGCATCCCCAATCCATTAACTGCCAGTCGCTCGAACAGATCGCATCATGTCCGCGTTCGAGTGTGCGTGTTCGTTCTTCTCGCCTCCATTTCAAAGGGAGCTGTGCAGAGAATTGCCTTCTGAGCATGTAGCTGCGTACCTGTTACGCTGGGTATACGCTCTCACCTCTAGAGACATACGCAGGTGAATAGTCTGAGGCCACAGCAATCAAAATCATATTTCCTTTGGAAAGGGCTACTTTAATTTCAAGGCAGTAACTACGGAAACTTCTGTATTCTGTAATGAATACATGTTTTTCAACAGTATCCAGATAGCATCATGCAACTGGTTTCATGATGATACAATGCTTCCTTTAAAAATAATTACTCTGAGAGAACACTCGTGTGTAAAAATGGTTCTGTAAATGAAAAAAAAAAGAATCTCTTGATAGACTCAGTTCGCTTATAAGTTTTGTATATACAGTTTCTTCTTGAAAACAGCTTACCGTCGTGTAGATATTGTAGCGTTCTGTGAAAGTGAATTCCACAGTTCAGCATTACACCGTCAATTAAAAATGTTTCGAGACTTGTTTCACAATGAACACACAAACGTTAGGACGGTGGCCCCACTTGAGCACGGGACAGCAAGAGAACTGGCCATTCCTAATTTCACAGGCGGAGAAACAATAAACGGAAATGCATAGAAATCGGTGAATATAGTCTTCAACTATTTAAGAACAATATAGAGTAGTTGCTCAACTTAGGATCAGATTGAATACCTTAAACAATTCAGGTTTCACAGTGGGGCAAAACGGCCCACATGAGTGGTCAAATACGCCACATATATGTATACTGGAAAAGTAAGGACCAAATACTGTTTTAACAAACACCTAAATCATTTGAAGGAGAACTATACTAATTTTATTGGGAAACCTGATTCGAATTATACTTTTCATAAATAAATGTCAAACTGCGAACTACTTCCGTACACAGTTTGTGAGTCCGGAGAGAGCGTAACTCGCGCTTAACCCACTACTCCTGACATTTCTGCACGGTACATGCACGCTTTGTCTTCATCGTTATCGACAAAAATAATACTTGTGGGGTTGGGTTTCCTGCTCTTCCCAATTATCTTTACACTGTTTTTCTTCTTATCGTCTGCTATCCGTTTTTCCTTCGGTTTATTTATATTTTCTTATCTTTCTTCATTTGCCTGTTGTAGGTCAGTGTTACAAGGACTTTCTGTACTTATCGCTTGGGAGCCCTTCTTTCGGCATTACAATTACGTTTTCCCTCTACACAAAGTGGCCAGAGCCCTAGACGAGATCGCCACTTTGCCCACTTCGACACCTATACACAAAAGACCTACATCGTCTAATAGCATGACCAACAGTTCAATACTAAATAGAACGATGGCGACGAGATATGACACTTTAAACACATTTTTATTAAAAAAACATATTGTAAGAAGTCCATTATTAAGGAATTTGTTAGCGCACTCGAACAGATCTAATTTCGATGGATTGCTCACGCGCTGCCTGCGATATGTAAGTTATAGTACATTCTCAGACCAAAGAGCAGTGTTGACTGCAGTAGGAACTGTGTAGCAGTAGGAGTAAGTAGTTGCTAGTGAGCAGTCTGGAGTGTGAAGTTGGCTGGGCCGGTCGTGTGGAGCGATGGCGGAGCCTGAGTCTTGTAGTATGGTAAAAGCACTCTCGCGCATATGTAGTATTGTTATATCAAGCCCCATATAAATGTTTAAAAAAATCTCTTAAAAATAATCCTTTCACATAAAATATAACTTTTGACAATCATTCATTTCAATTTAAAGAATTCACTAATTTCTCCAATCCGTGGTCATCCCGATTATTGTAAAGATGAATCAGTTGCTTCTTTTTATATATGACAAATCTATCAGCCAGCATTGCACTGAGCTGTGCCAGAAAAATTTCTGATAGGACCAGATATATACGAGTTATCCGGCGACCTTATTCAGGTAAGAATTTTCTATGTATTCAGAATGTTCTTTCAGGGCCATGACGCAGCACTGCTGACGTCCAAAATTTACCAGTTCAAATTCACCGTCAATTATTGAAAGGTTATGTATGAGTCACATTTTTTTATTAGGAGATTAGTCACATTTTATCGTTCCAAGATTATAGAAATTATCTGAGGGAGGTTACGCTGAATGAAAAAAATAATTATATTGCTTTTTACTGTTGGAAGGTTACGGAAATTATATTGTTGGGAGGTTACACTTGTCGACAACCGGCCAGGATCGTATTTTTTTGCGAATTTCTGAGAAGTAGTCAGTTATATATCTGCTCTTATTTACACTATCGTTAAAGGTAGTTTGCATCTGGCGCAAAGCATATACTAACTTGTCACTCTTTCTTTCACAGATCATCGGCAATTTATTGCTCTTTGTTGTAACTGTATTTCTTCCATTTTTGCTTTGTCTTTGTTTGATTTGGTGCTTAACTTTGAGTTGTGAAAATGTCGCGAAAAACTGCTAACAGTACATCGCGATCCGTAATGAGTGAAAAAGCAGACTTGAATAGTTTGACTGATAATACTAGCGACACTCAGTGTCTTGATGATAATCCTGCAGTTACAGACAATCAGTGCGTACCGACCACCATTAATGATTCTAATCTAAATGATGAGCAAACCAATTCAATTGTGTCCACTGTAAATTTAACGACAATTGATGACGCGCTTTCCGTCACAATGAACGCTGTCCAGTTTGACACGCCTGATTTGCAAAATTTATGTAGCGAACAGATAATTGTTTCTAACGATGGTGAACAATGTACTCAAAGTACGTCAGATTTATTTGATTCCGATATAGTGCCCAACAAATTAGCAAACCTTTTCGTGAATCAGAAAATGACCAAATGGTTACACAAAACGTGACACTTGCAGATACACCATCACACAGCACAGATAATAGTCGCAAATTTTGGCATGAATCAAGTTATGGCATTATTGCTGCAACTTAATTAAAATTTCAAACAGTCGAATGAAAAACACGACAAGTCGATGAAACAAATTAATGAGAACTTTAAACAGATTAATGAACAGATTGCAGCCGTTGCCGTGCAATGTCATGATACTAAAGAACAATTACGTGAGGAAATTGAGGCTTGTGCTAGGAATGGTAGTGAAGAAATTAGCTCCCTTGCACAGGAATTACGCAATAAACATGCTGCTACAACTAAATTACTTAGATACGAAATTAGTGCAGTCGCTAAACAATGTTCTGAAAACGTAACACAGTTACGCGACGAGATTAAATTAATGTCATGAGAACTTCCACGCACACTGGATGCGAAAGTAGACACGAAAATTGACCAACAGAATAGCCAAATTGACGAACGTTTTAATCACCACCTACAGAACAGTGAAACGCGTAACCGTAAATTTATACAGGAACAGAATAAAGTAAAGAAACAAGTCATGGAAACAATTACGGCACAGAGACAGGAAGATAAGCGTAAGATATTTACGAAAGCAAAACCTACATAGACAACAACATTGCTACAGTATCATACGAAATCAAACAGTTGAACACCGAATTGCATGATGAAATCTCCGATCTTAAAACAAACACACACACACACACACACACTACACTTGCAGACAATGACCACCAGACGTGAACAGTTGGAATTAATACAGGATCCCGATGCTGTCAAAGCAGACGTTAAGAAATTAAACAATACCACACGTAGAATCCAAAAACAAATTAATGCTTGTGATTCTAAAAATGATGATCAGTCGTATTGATGTTATCGAAAATAAGAATGACACCAAATCAGACGATACGTCACCAATTTCGTTAAATCAGACACCCGAATTCCAAAATTTACAGCAGACAATCAGTGAGATGAGTTCGTCCAACAATACATTGCGTAGGAAAGTGTCGTCTTTACAGCAAGAAGTGACAGAGATGAAAAATGTTTCAGCCTCTAACGGGGCACGGCATACGCCACATTCCGAACATTTCTCACACTCACACAGCCAGTATAATTTAGGTAATTTACAGAGAGTACGTGACTTCTATTCCGAACAGTCACAGACAAACAGATTAGCATACAATCCTGAACCTGTTCACACATTCTGAGACGATAATTTTGATTATAAGCACTTTCTATCCGTGAGAAAATTTAAGGTATTTAAGAATGACAGAACGCAGCCTCACTTCTTGGATTCGATATAACAATTTAGCTTTGCTTTTCCACCAACTTGGCCCGTAACACACAAACTTGAATTTATTTGCACTTTTTGGGAAGACGAACCGGCAACTCGTATGAGACCGATCGCGAGACAATGTTACTTGGTAGAAGAATTTCAGAATGCTCTTCTGTCAGTGTATTGGTCAAAGACGACACAGCGCGGAATCAAGGATCAATTAATTACCTTACCTATTTATGATAACTCAAGTTTTCCCACTGTCACGCAATTTTTTGAATACATGGTCCAACAAAACCAATACTTAAGTGAGCCATATAGTTAATAAGCACTTATCCAATTGTGTATTTCTAAATTACCTGCATCGTTAAGAGTATCTGTTTTAACAGGACAGCAGAAGGAAAATATTTCGGCATTTAGAGATGTGTTGCAGCTTTTGGAATTTCACCTGTCAGATTATTCTTTCATAAAGAAAAATTTTTCACATCATAACCAAGGCCAACCAACATTCAGTAATTACGATCTGCCACGCTATTTCAATAGCAAAGGTGATAGACGGTCCAGGAATGACAACCACCAGAACTTTAATAACAGACAAAATTTGAATAATCAGTATCCTCATAGTTATTAGCAACAGCAAAGACAGTTTGGCAACAATAGAGGCTTTTCCCCACAACATCAACAAAACCTGTTGGTTAGCATACCTAACCAACAATTTAGTCTGCAAGGTTAACCAAGTCTTAATGTATCGCCGCCTACACATATAGCGTCGGCTCCGCCAAATAGTAACGCACAGCAACAAGGAAATCACTACGTAGAGAAGACACATCATTTCAATTCCTATCGCAGCGGGCCGTATAGCAATGATTATCATGACAGGCGTAAGAGTAATGAGCACAGTTTTCAGCGTAACAGTCAGTCTTACCAGCAGCAAAATCATCCGCAACAACAGATTATCATGAATGAACCGGACAGTAGATATCATCCCGAACCTATACGTCAGGAAGAAATAACAGAACAGTACAAGTAGTCGAAATGCCACAGCATTCTCCCGCAAATAAGAGCACGTCAGATAGAACTTTTGATACACAGACTCTTGTTCACGAAAATTTCATTACTTTTGACGACATTCGAGACACACTTTTACATGAAAAACCAGTTATTCAAAAAACCATTTCCACCCTGTCATTGAAGTTAAGATTGGACCGTCCACATATTCAGCAGTAATCGATTACGGATCACCTATGTCAGTTATAAATGAAGAAACATTCAACGAATGTAACAAAGAGAACACCTATCCTACGTTACCATTAGGCGAAACTAAAGTAAAAGGTGCAGTATCTGGTAAAGGAGTAGATGTAAAATTACAGACACACTTACCATTTTGTATTGCAGGTCATACGTTCCACTCAAATTTTTGGATTGTTCCCTTATTGGCAAAAGACATTGTTTTAGGTACGAATTTTTTGGTACAACACGACGCAGTTATTGACTTTGAAAATTCCTATTTAATGTTAAAGGATGAAAATGTATACCTGGCATTAGAATTTCAGCACTCTTTATCTGCAGAAGAACAAACAATTAATCGGACAGAGGTCATTTCTGCATCACGTAACATAAACTGTCATTCCACATTATTCACAGATACGTATGTTCACAACTACAATTCACCAGACGAAGCTGACTATGACGTTATGCAAATGATTTCTGATAAACTTAAACAGAGCAGTGCAAATACAGACGACGAACGTACAGAGCTACGTAAAATTCTTTTACAGCAAGCTCCAGTTTTTAACAACTTCCCTAGTACTATGTTCGATTTCATGTATGAATTTCAAGTTAAACAGCACGATACATTTAAAGCCAAACATTATCCCATTCCATACATTCACAGAGAACAAGTTAAGAAAGAATTGGAAGCTATGCTTGACCAAGGTATTATTGAACCGGCAGTTAGCCTGTACATAAACCCGCTCCATATTGTTAAGAAAAAGGATGGATCACTTCGCCTCGTAATTGATTCGCGTCACATCAATGACATTATTACTAATGAAACAGATCGCCCACAGACACTAGAAGAACTTCTACAGAAATTTCATGGTACTACTATTTATTTCACATTACATTTGAAATCGGGATTTTGGCAAATTCAGCTCCATCCGCACTGCAAAAAGTACACAGCATTTCTCAATTTTGGTGACTGTTATCAATTTTGCAAATTACTGTTCGGTTTAACAATTTCTTCAGCAGCATTTATTCGCGGTTTGAATAGTATACTTCCGACAGAACTGAAAGACAGATTCACAACATAAGTAGACGACATCCTTATGGCAGAAGCTAAGTGGTCTGAACACAATCTGATTCTTAAACAACTGTTGCAAACTTTTTGTGCACAAAGACTTATATTTAACTTAAGAAAATCACACTTTGGAAAAACTTCTATAAAATTTCTTGGACATGTAATTTCAGCAGAAGGCATAGCGGCTAACACGGAAAAATTTCAAGCTTTACGTGACATTACTGTTCCCACGAGAAAGAACCAATTACGCAGCTTTCTGGGATTAATTAACTTTTTCCGTAAATTTATTGATTACTCTCCTTTAGACAGCCCTAGATTATGCCAATTGACGAGTAAAAACGCTGTTTGGTCCTGGGATAGCCAAGCACATTCTGAGTTTGTTAATCTCAAACATGCCTTATTGAATGCACCTCTTTTATCACACCCAAATCTTACTAGAAATTTTTCCATTGCCACCGACAGTTCTAACACCGCTTTAGGCGTACACATTTTTCAGGAAATTGAAGAAGACGGTACTACAGTAATTATAAACATAGCCTTTGCAAGTCGCATTCTGTCACCTGTTGAACGCAATAATTCTGTCACAGAACTTGAAACATTGTATGTTGTATGGGCATTTACGAGATTTAGGCATTGTCTTTCTGGAAGATATACAACCGTTTACACAGAACGTAGAGCGATACAGTTTTTACTTTCCGCAAAATTTAGACACGACAGGTTAAGCAGATGGAAACTTTATTTACAGGAATTTAATTTTACAATTGTTCACATTCCCGGTACACAAAATATTGTAGCAGACGCACTATCCCGTTCTCTCAACAACAATCAGCAAGACATCGCAACCAACTTCTGCCAAGCAAATTCTAGCGTCATCTGTATTCAACAAATTGCATTCGAGAATTTCACTTCGTCGTCATTACGAGACATAGCGCAGGAGCAGAGCAAAGACCACATATGGATAGATATTAACCACCTTTGGCAAGATAGGAATAACGTTACCATTAGAAAGCATTATACTATACGCAAGAACATTCTGTTCCGCCGCTCTCACCCTGACATCAACAACTGGTTATTATGCATCCTGACGAACATGTTAACAGATTAATTTGGTATACTCATTTCAGTTACGCACATTATGGAGCCAGAAAATGTTTCCTTATACTGAGACAGAACTGTTATTTTGCCAACATGGAGAAACGTATTCGACGAGTTTTTGCGTTATGTAAAATCTGCCAGAAAGCTAAATCAGACACGACTTCACATACTCCTCCGTTACATCCCATAGTACCCGTTAGATTGAGACACATGGCCGCTGTAGACGTTTTTGGTCGAATTCCCAGATCTAATAGAGGTTTTTGTTACATCTCTGTCGCTGTTAAACTCACTTCGAAATTTCTTACTTTCACTCCTTTACGCAGAGATACTGCTAAATCTGTTTCGAATGCATTTGTAAAACATTTTCTATTTCATGTAGGGCATGTATTGAAAATAATTTCCGACAATGGACCACAATATCGATCTTCGATATGGACCCGTATGTTACAAGCTAGAAAAATTTCTCCGATCTATATATCCATGTATCACGCTTCTTCGAAGCCTTGTGAACGACTAATGAAAGAAATTGGTAAACTGTGTAGAATATACTGCCATAAAAGACATATTGACTGGGATACACACATACTCTCATTCCAGGATGTAATTAACCCAATACCAAATGAATCTAGTATGCTATCTCCGACCGTTATATTGAAAAATGTTGAACCACCTAACAAAATTAAAGAATTAGTATCATTTCTTACTTCTCGTCGACTAGGCCACCATGAAATTATTGACATTGCACTTGCCGGCCGCGGTGGCCGTGCGGTTCTGGCGCTGCAGTCCGGAACCGCGGGACTGCTGCGGTCGCAGGTTCGAATCCTGCCTCGGGCATGGGTGTGATGTCCTTAGGTTAGTTAGGTTTAAGTAGTTCTAAGTTCAAGGGGACTTATGACCTAAGATGTTGAGTCCCATAGTGCTCAGAGCCATTTGAACCATTTTTGACATTGCACTTAACAACACCAAACGTGCCGCAGATCGCCGGAGGAGACAGCAAAAACAGGTTTGTACACGCCTTGACTTTCACATTGGACAGAAGATATTAGTGTGCACGCATTATTTATCCAACAGGTGAAAGAGAAGATGCAGTAACTTTGAACTTCTATACGCAGGTCCATAAAATATTCGCAGCATTCCTCACCCCAATGTAGTACATGTCGAAACTTTGAGAACCAGAAAAAGAAAAGGCAATCACCATGTCTCCAATATTAAACCCTTTATTGAATGAACATACTTTATGATTTATCACAGTGCAATGCCATTTACTGATATATATATGACCACTTATGCAATTATATTTATGTGACTACTTAGTAATAATGATCGTATTTTTTCCTTTGCAAGTGCTCAGCACGTTAAGGTTAGCAGGTCACCTTTCTTGTCGTTATATATCAGACCTGGCACATTTTCCATATTTTTGTGTATTTATGATTGTTTTCCTATCGTAAGTAGAAATTTTCTCTGTACACACTATGAAATCTATAAGATGTAATAAATAACAGTTGACTTAGACATTTTTCCTTATGATATCTCAATATCTCGACTATTCTACATTTTTTGCTACTACATTATGATAATGTGTGTACATTTTTTGCACTTAAAAACTGCCTGTTTTCGACATAATACGTTTTCTGTAATGCTATGCTGTATGCTTAGTTATATCAGTAGAAACAAGTTTTTATCTAATGAGTATATGATTTAAATGCAAGATATTAATTCATATTGATCGTTTTCAGAAGGCAATACCGTGTTAAAGAAATCAATTAAACAAACCGCAGTGGTTTACTATGGAATGGAAATTTCACCATCGGAATGAACAAAAGAAAATGGAGTACTGTATCATGAAGAGTAAATGGATCAGAATTAACAAGCATTAACAAGAATATACTATACACACTGTATAGTGACAGTCTTATTTTTTTTTTCAGAATACGAGGCGATTGATGCAAGCTGTCAAACAGAACTAAATATGTTAATTTTAGTGATGAAATATGCTATAAGTAAGAAACTCTATACTATAGGAAGTAATGAATGATAATAAATAGTTGTATGATGTAAATCGTAATATGAATATGAATAATGAAGTGTCTATTTATTGATGATGATAATAAATGATTATGAATAGTTATATGAAGAATATGCTAATATGAATAATGAAGTTTTTCTTTGCAGGTGATGATTTTGATGAAGAATATGGTAATATGAATAATGAAGTTTTTCTTTGTAGGGGATGATGATGAAGAAGTTATGGTAATATGAATAATGAAGTTTCTCTTTGCAGATGATGATAATGATGACGTTTATATATTTGCTGTTAGTTAAGAAACGCTATGTAGTTATTTAAGTATTTGTTGCAGTTCCTTTTGACAACATTTCTTATGTCGCATTGTATAATGACGGAATGTTTTGGAAAAGACAGCTAGAGTACATACATATTGAGTACAAGTTTCATTACCTGTTAATTCGAAGTTTACTTCTTTTCAGCATAATATGGATACATTTCTTCTCTAAGCTCAATGATCCACTTTGTATTTTTTCCAGGCGAAGCTTTTCATGATACTAATATGCTATTGTAGTACTTGCATTTTTTTACCCATTTGTGTGTATCATTCATGAATGTGATCACATATACTCTACTTGTTTCATAACCTTGCTGCAGCTGACTCATGACGAATGACGATATTAATCCTTATTTCCAGCAATAAGTCGAAAGCAAATATTTTCATGCCCCAGCAATTAATTATCAATCCGAACGCAATACATTGCTAGCAAAAAAAAAAAAAAAAAAAAAAAAAAAAAAACCTATTGCCAGTCCCAACTATTATCGGTATACAACTAAATAATGCTACTAGTTGAAGATATAATTCTAGTCCAAAATATAATACAAATTTCTCAGATGTATTGAATCCATAACATCTATGTATTATTGGACTACAGACCTTGAGTAATAGTTACATTGTGTTACATTCTGAATATGTCCTATGTCACTTGAATGATGAGTTCTGAGTAATACTGAATGATGTTTTGTAATAATGCATAAATGCTATGCCAATGAATACTGTAATGAGATGTATTATGAATGATGTTTTGTAACACTGCATAAATGCTATACCAATGATTACTGTAATATGATGACGTGTGCATAAATGCTATGCCAATAATTAACTCATTCTGAATGATGAATTCTGAATAATGCATAAAATAATGCTTTGTAACTGGCCAATGAGTGGCAATAATTACTGTATTGAGATGTCTTATGAATAATGTTCTGTAATATTCCATACCTACTACTTAAATGATGTGTAAATAGCCAACGAATGCGAATAATTATTCATATCGGTTGTTACACTAGTGTAATTCTATGACGACTAGCATAAGACATAATGTATCCTTCACCTTCTGACCTAATTACCAGCAATTACTGCAATATCCGTATGTCCTGTCCATCCTCATTATCATGGAGCACTATATTTTGTTTTTGCACTAATGCTATGTTGATGTGAGAGTATGGATTCTACAAGATTGTGGTGTTGACATATCAAGCTGTCCACCACTTTGAACGATGGAGATGTCATAATGGTCCTACTGTTTGGTGTACCTAATGTACTACCAAAATGATAACATACAATATTAATACAACATTTCAGTGTCTTGGCTACACTGATAAATACTTCAGGGAAGAGAAATTCAAATTGCCCAACTTGCTGTTGTGCTTCTGTAGAAAGATATGGACTTTCAGCACAGCTACGTACAACCTACTGTGCTACAACCATGATCCAATCCGTCCCATTCCTTTCCTAGTGCTTGTAAAATCCTTAAGACGTTTGCAGTGCGTGTGCACTTTATTTCATTTGTTAATACATTCAGTTCTTGTAAAAAAATGCAATGACTTATACAGTGCGTGTGAACTTAATTTCATTTGTTAATATGATCAGTTGTCCTAAATATGCTAAAGATTTTTACAGTGCGTGTGCACTTTATGATATTTGTTAATATATTTTATTCTCATTGCGTATACATTTTGTGTTTTCTTAATATTTTCTGCACTTATCAATAATGTATTTACTCTGTGCGGTAGCCTTAGTAAACTAAGTACATTATAGAAAAATCTGTTGCTCATGGCAAGTCAAATTGACTCATCATCGCTGCCAAATTTTTGCCACCCCAGTGGAGGGTTATGCAGGAAGTCCAAGATTAAGGAATTTGTTGTTAGCGCACTCGAGCAGATCTAATTTCGATAATAGAATCTCAGACCAAAGAGCAGTGTTGACTGCAGTAGGAACTGTGTAGCAGTAGGAGTAAGTAGTTGCTAGCGAGCAGTCTGGAGTGTGAAGTTGGCTGGGCCGGTCGTGTGGAGCGATGGCGGAGCCTGAGCGTTGTAGTATGGTAAAAGCACTCTCGCCCATATGTAGTATTGTTATATCAAGCTCCATGTAAATGTTTAAAAAAATCTCTTAAAAATAATCTTTCTCATAAAAAATAACTTTTGACAATCATTCATTTCAATTTAAAAAAATCACTAATTTCTCCAATCCATGGTCATCCCGATTATTGTAAAGAAGAATCAGTTGTTTCTTTTTATACATTACAAATCTATTAGCCAGCATTGCACTGAGCTGTGCCAGAAAAATTTCTGATAGGACCAGATATATACGAGTTATCCGGCGACCTTATTCAGGTAAGAATTTTCTATGTATTCAGAATGTTATTCCAGGGCCATGACGCAGCACTGCGGACGTCCAAAATTTACCAGTTCAAATTCACAGTCAATTATTGAAAGGTTATGTATGAGTCACATTTTTTTATTAGGAGATTAGTCACATTTTATTGTTCCAAGATTACAGAATTTATCTGAGGGAGGTTACGTTGAATGTGAATGAAATAAATAATTATATACATTTTTACTGTTGGAAGGTTAGGGAAATTATATTGTTGGGAGGTTACAATATGACATTCTTTATCAAAATGAATTCGCGAAGTAACCACTTACCTTATATCAGGATAGCCAACATCCATAAAAATTACTGTAACTTCGAGGAGCGGCACAATAGTATGGCTAGGCATCCAGGGCTGAGTGGACCCTCCAGGAAGCGTAAGTAGAGCTATTTTCAGCTCGATGCTGGCATCTCAAAGCTTCCGGGAACCAAAGAAATTTTAATCACCATGGACATTTCGTCCAGCTGTCCTCTAGAAAGCACAAAATTTTTATACAACTATGGAACGCAAAAAAGGCCTATATCGGTACTCTGTTCAACTCGAGCATCTCACTGGCTTCAATCTATCTTATGCCGTAAAAGCATTTGCCCTTCCTGTGAATTTCTGCACTTTGTGATAATTTCGCACTTTTGGTACGTTCGTATTTATAACTCCAAGGCTCGTCACCTGTAATGGTTTTTTCCAGAAAAGGACTGTCCATCATTGTATGTCAATTAAATCCCCGGAGGCGTAATTTTTTTTCGTGAGTCAAAGTGTACGGAACAACGTTTCACACAGTTTTCTCTTCTCCAAAACATTCAGAACAATGTCCTGACCGCTGGATTTATAGATGATGCTTCATTCCGACTTATGGCACAATTAAGTTCGCTCACTACAGCCTCATGTCCACTACTTAACAACGACTATTCACAACTGGTTGGTTGAATGCTGATGTGTTATTTACAGTTGTTATTTCCAGCTGTCATTATAGGTATTGCGCTGACATCACTTGCACGCCACGAATAAAATCACAGTTCGAACTTTTTGAAAAGAAGGCGTATGTATGCTCTGGAAACATTTGGACGGGGTCTTTATTCCAAGAAATTCGCAAAGCATATAAATGGTGTACCATTGATCGTGACCGGGCGAAACATCTCACTAAATAAGCGTCAAACGAAAAAACTACAAAGAACGAAACTTGTCTAGCTTGAAGGGGTAAACCAGATGGCGCTATGGTTGTACTTCTAGATGGCGCTGCCATAGGTAAAACGGATATCAACTGCGTTTATTTTTAAATAGGGAAGCGCTGTAACAGTCACAAATATATGGCTCACAATTTTAGACGAACAGTTGGTAACAGGTAGGTTTTTTAAATTAAATTAGAGAACGTGGGTACGATTGAACATTTTATTTCTGTTGTTCCAATGTGATACATGTACCTTTGCGAACTTACCATTTCTGAGAACACATGCTGCTACAGTGTGATTACCTGTAAATACCACTTTAATCCTATAAATGCTCAAAATGATGTCCGTCAACCTCAACGCATTTGGCAATACGTGTAACGACATTCCTCTCAACATTGAGTAGTTCGCCTTCCGTTATGTTCGCACATGCATTGACAATGCGCTGACGCGTGTTGTCAGGTGTTGACGGTGGATCACGATAGCAAATACCCTACAACTGTCCCCACAGAAAGAAATCCGGGAACGTCAGATCCGGTAAACGGGCGAGCCATGGTATGGTGCTTCGACGACCAGTCCACCTGTCACGAAATATGCTATTCAATACCGCTTCAACCGCACGCGAAATGTGTGACGGACATCCGTCATGTTGGAAGTACATCCACCATTCTGTCATGCACTGAAACATCTTGTAGAAACATCGGTAGAACATTACGTAGGAAATCCACATATATTGCACCATTTAGATAGCCATCGATAAAATGGGGGCCAACTATCCTTCTTCTCATAATGCCGTACCGTCATAAACCCTCGAAGGTCGCTGATGTTCCACTTGTCGTAGCCAGCGTGGCTTTTCCGTCGCCCAATAGTGCATACAATGCCGGTTTGCATTACCGCTGTTGGTCAATGACGCTTCGTCGCTAAATAGAACGGGTGCAAAAAATCTGACATCGTCCCGTAATTTCTCTTGTGCCCAGTGGCAGAACTGTACACGACGTTCAAAGTCGTCGCCATGCAATTCCTGATGCATAGCAATATGGCCGGGATGCAATCGATGTTGATGTAGCATTCTCAACACCGACGTTTTTGAGATTCCTAATTCTGGTGCAGTGTCTGCTACTAATGTGTGGATTAGCCGAAAACAGCAGCTAAAATACCAACTTGGGCATCATCATTCGTTGCAGGTCGTTGTTGACGTTTCGCGTGTGGCTGAAGACTTCCTGTTTCCTTAAATAACGTAACAATCCGGCGAACGGTCCGGACACTCGGATGATGTAGTCCAGGATACCGAGCAGCATACATACCACACGCCCGTTGGGCAATTTGATCACAATAGCCATACATCAACACGATATCGACCTTTTCCGCAATTAGTTAACGGTACATTTTAACACGGTTAATGTATCACGAAGCAAATACCGTCCGCACTGGCGGAATGTTACGTGATAAAATGTTCAAATGAGTGTAAAATCTTATGGGACTTAACTGCTAAGGTCATCAGTCCATAAGCTTACACAATACTTAACGAAATTAATTTAAGGACAAACACACGCACCCATGCCCGAGGGAGGACTTGAAACTCCGCCGGGACCAGACGCAGAGTCCGTGACTGCAGCGCCTTAGACCGTTACGTGATACCACGTACATATACGTTTATGACTATTACAGCGGCATCTATCACATAGCGAAATAAGTGGTCCAACTGACACATTCATATTTCTTTTACGTACAACACGAAGAGGTAATAAAAAATGGGGGATCCTATTTTTTTTCAAAAGGCAGTTGCTTTCCGTTGGACCCATGGCAGCGCCATCTAGCATGCCAACCATAGAGCCATCTGGATTCGCCCTTCAAACTAGCCTAGTTTCGTTCTTGGTAGTTTCTTCGTTTAATGCATATTTCGTGAGATGTTTGGTCCGCTCACTATCGATGGACCGCCCTGTATAATGAAAACATTATGAAGGAAGTCGTACGTCAGCCATCAACGTATCTACTTAATCCTGAGCTCCAACATTTCAGGTACTCTTGAGAGAACATTAGGTGTTATCTGAGGATTTAACGGGCATCTCTTCCAGAGATGAATGATAGTGTGATGCCTAGGCTTTAAGGTGTACCCAGGAGCACATACAGACTCACATCACAATGTGCCAGTGATCAAGAGTAGGCTGAAATGTAAGACATTAGTTAGGATGAAACAGTATGCAATGAAATGGTATACGGAAACACTAAGGAACGTCGAGATACGCTTTACGTCATCTAGGTCTATAGATACAGCAATAAGGAGTAGCTCAGTAAGCAGTACAGCTGAAGAGGAATGGACATCTCTAAAAGGGACCATCACATATATTGAAAGAGAAACATAGGTACAAAACATATAACTGCGACGAAGCCAAGGGTAACAGAAGAAATACTTCAGTTTATTGATGAAAGGAGGAAGTACAAAAATGTTCCGGAAACTCAGTCATACAAAACTACAAGTTACTGAGGAATGAAATAAACAGGAAGGGGAGTGTAGCTAAGAGGAAATCGCTACGTGGAAAATGTGATCAAATAACGAAAGAAATGATTGTCCAAAGGACTGACTCAGCGTACAGGAAACTCAAAACACCCTTCGGTGACATTATAAGAAAGGGTGGTAACGTTAAGAGTACAACGGGAATTCCACTGTTAAATGAAGAGGAGAGAGCGGATAGGTGGAAAGAACATATTGAAAGCCTCTATGAGCGGGAGGATTTGTCTGTTGTGATACGAGAAGAACCAGGAGTTCATTTATGAGATAGAGGATCCAGTATCAGAATCAGAATCTAAGAGAGTTTGGAGGACTTATGGTCAAATAAAGCAAAAGACAAAGATAACATTCTATCAGATTTTCTAAAATCATTAGGAAAAAGGGCAACAAAACGACTATTCACGTTGATGTTAGAATGTTTGAGTCTGGAAATATACTGTCTGTCATTCGGCTAAGTATCATCCATACAATTCCTAAGACTGCAAGAGCTGACAAGTGCGAGAATTATTGCACAACCAGCTTAACAGCTGAGGCATCCAATTTGCTGACAAGAATAATATACAGAAGAATGGAAAAGAAAATTGAGGATGTGTTAGACGACGATCACTTTGGCTTTATGTAAGGTAAAGGCAACTGAGAGGGATTTGTGACGTTGCGGTTGATATTGGAAGCAAGACTAAAGAAATATCAAGACACATTCATAGGCTTTGTCGACCTGGTAAAAGCATTCGGCAGTGTAAAATAGTGAAAGGTGTTCCAATTTCTGCGAAAGATTGGGGTAAGCTGTAGGGAGACACGGGTAATATAGAATATGTACAAGAACCAAGAGGGAATAATAAAACTGGACCACCAAGAACTAAATGCTTGGATTAAAAAGGCTGTGAGATAGGAATGTGGTATTTCCCTCTGCTGTTCAATACGTACACCAAAGAAGCAGTGACGGAAATAAAAGAAAAATTCAGGAGTGGAATTAAAATTCAAGGTGAAATGATATCAGTGATTAGATTCGCTGATGACATTGCTATCCTGATTGAAAGTGAAGAAGTATTACATAATCTGCTGAACAGAACGAACAGTCTAATGACAAGAAAACGCAGGCTAGCATATTGCTTTTGCTATACTGAACAACCTCGATGCAGATGGTATCATATTTTTGTTCTGACTAGCACGGCCGTCATATCTGTCACCAGCTGGAGATATCCTGGTTTGATGAGATCTGTGAGGTACATCTTTTTTTACGCTTCCAACGTAGCAAGTTCATTTCAGTACAAGGTAATCTAACGATGTTGTGTTATGCGATTTGTTGCAAGAAAACGATGTATTTATTACTATACGATAGTTTATTGCCTTCGTTGCTAAGAAGTACGATGCAATGTTTTTTACGGACGTTGTAACATCCTACATCTTAACAATACAGACTCTGCAATATCGATTTATCCGCGACTTTCAATTAAGATATACCCCACCTCCTTCCTGTGCCGGAATTACATAATGTGTAAGAGTTTACGTTGTGACGTATGAAGGGCGACCTATGGCAGTTTGGGTCTGGCCGTGAGTATTGCATGGATAGCCAATGTGGTAAACGTAATCGTTCAAGTTAAGTGGGAAATCCGGTTTAGAATCCTGATCCAGCAAATATTTTCATTGTCGTTATTCCATTATACAGCTGATGGTTATGCGAATACATTCCATTCATTGATTACACTTTGAGCGTTTAATTGTCTTCCTCTCTAAGGAGAAGAAGACATCGCTAGATAGCTCCGTTTGCGTTATCGGTACATTGAGATTCAGGCTCATTTATCGAGCTTTACATAATTTAATAGCCACCATTGAAAACGGAATAATTATCTCAATATCTCTGTGGAAGAGAATTTAAAAGAGGAATTTACTTAGTATTGAAAATGAGTGCAAATCCCGGTCTACTATAATTAACTTGCTCAAAATAAAACGAAACATCAATTAAATTCTTCTTTCGTTTTTTCTCCGCGGGAACTGACAAAAACTAAAGTTTTATGATCCACATTAACCAGCTCCATACAAAGAAGCTGCAAGGTAAAGAATCATTAAATATCAGATGCAAGGAATGTTACACATATATCTGTGATCCAAGTTTCCAGTTTCGAGGCGTTGGCCAGCGGGGTTAGTGCAATAGTTGCTGCCAGAAAATCACCTACCTAAATCAACCAATATACTTCTGTACCGGCTGGTTTTCTCACCGATACCTTTGAATTCGTGGCGCTACCACCAACTGAAGCAGTTCCTCTGCCTACTTCACCATTCGTTTATACGTGTGTTTTGCACTCTATTGTCTGGTGGCGTTGTCGGCTGCCGGAGTGGTCACGTGGCCAGAAGGATGGCAGGGGTATCTCAGAGAGTCTCATCAATGTTCTGTCTTGGGGCAGGTCTTCACAGGCCGCTCTTCATCATATGTAGCTCTTCATTCAGTCCTGTCATTTGCTGTCCTCTTCATTTCCTCATAATTGTTTCTTATTCTGAGTGCTGAAGCGGCGGCTAGCGTAATAACAGTAATGTCTAGAGTCTGTGCAGTTGCGACGTGAAGTTGTACTGTGATTCATTTGAAGATTGTCGTAACGTGCTGGACCGGAGTTTGTAGTAAAAGATTTCACATCCTATGTGGTTTAGTCGCAGCTACTTGTGATATTTACATTCTTCGACCACATCGGAGACATCGGCCTTTGTAATTCGTCCTTGAGTGGTGCGGTCGGTCCCGAACGTTCACTGGTATCTAACATACCCTGACACTGTTATCGGCGACTCTGCTATGGGTACTTTAGTTACGCAGTTATGACTCAGCAACACTGCACCATTAGAAAAAGGAGATGAGCAATACATGGCATACGACCACATTACGAATTCTGCTTTTCATCGCTACACTGTATTTAGAGTGAGGACTAAATGTGACGAAAATGTTTCGTAATGTCTAGTTAGTTGCTTGCTAGCGACTCCCATTGAACACGTAGTCTCCGTGATTGAAAGTCGATACCAAGCGTTACGTCGTTGCGCACATCAACAAGTTTAAGGGTGTTTATGCTGTTGACTTCTCGTTTCTGAACGTTTCTATATTCGTTACGTTAGTACTTCTTGAATAGGTTATTTCCTTTTCTTGAGGGTATTTTGGTTCTGTCGTTGCAACTACAAAAGTCCTTGATTTTTTTAACCAGACACGCTTGGCTTTATTGAGGTAAAGCATTATCAGTGGTCTGTAATTTAGTTATTTACATTTTCTTTACCTTTAGACCGAAAAACAGTTCGTTAAGAATAGGTTGATTTGTACTTACAATAATATTTCGGCTGATTTCTAGCTTACATTTTGTAATAACGTCTGTTAGCACATCGATGTAAGCGACAAATCAGCCGAAAAATCGCCATAAGTACACATGAACCTATTCTTAACGAACTGTTTCCATCTAAAAGCAAATCAAAATGTGAATAATTTAATTACAGACCAGTGATGGTGCATTACATCAAGAAAACGAAAGGCGTCTGGTGAAAAAATCACACATTTTTCTAGCTTCAGAGTCAGAACAAAAATACCCTCAAGAATTATAAATCAACCGGGTTGGAGACCTGATCCAGCAAATATCTTGCCTTGTCTTTTCTCATACCGCATTAAGTCACGTTGCAGCTGAGACCGTTAGTCCCTTACCTTTCCTTTTTTTTACCCTCTTCCTTTTTCAGTTTCCATAATTATAAATTAAGAGGAAGAAGATAGCAATAGGAGGGACACGGTAATGGGAAAAGATACTCAAATGAGTTCACACACTTCACCATATAGACGGATAGTAGCTAGAGACGAAAATGGTAGAATATTTAAGGAAAACTGATCCGGAAGTGCAGGAAAGGGCAGATGAGCCAAACGCGGAATTATGAAGGAAATAGGAAAGTAAGTAACAGAGGAAGAGGAGAAGACTACAATAACAGTAGGGTACATAACACAGGCTAAAGTGTTCCCTGAAAACGCATGTTGTGAGCTTGTTCTTATACAGAAGGTTGTAACGGAAACTGAAGTTACTGTAAATTACAGCTCACCTGACTACTGAAGGTGAAGTATATCTCCAGACAGTCTCTGAGTTGGTGGGTGTCACTGACGGTCAAGAGCAGGCAGTAGCTCAACCTGATGGGCAATCCTCGCGTGTAGAAATAGATCTAGAAGTTGGATACAATGTGGCATCATTAAAGATTAATGTTAAAGTTGAATTGCATGCGGATGTGGCTATGGAGGAACTGAAAGCTGAATAGTAGATTGCACATTTCACTCAAATCTAAATATTGCGGCTATACAGGAGTAACATAGAACAATGACACTCAGTTCTGAGGTCGGTAACAGAAGTTGTGGAAGGCTCACCTGGTTTGTTAGTCACATTTTCGATGAATCCTTTTGCACAGTAGATTGTAGCAATACGAAAGATATCGTTTTACATTCACATCTGAATTTCATTTGTACGTAGGGTTACGTTCTGAACAGACTCATATCACTGGGTAAGTGATTAAGAATGTTTGGTGCAGCGTTGTGCACATCTTTTGGTGCTGAAGACAACCTTAATGTGGAGTAATGAATATCAAATTTTCCATTTGGTATTAGAATTGTGTACCTCATTGTTCTTTTGAACTGTAGTATATTATTTGCAACAAATTTCACGAGGAAAAAATATATTGTATACTTATAGTCACAGTGCTGAACTGCTTGAATAGATATCTACAAGAAGATCGTGAGCGAGCATCACACGTTACTGTTCAGCATGTTTTTGCACATTCTAAACTGTTTTCTTAAAGATGAGTTAATCAAGAACATTATTAAACACATCATCATTTATTTATTTTTACTGTGAACACGCCATCTGAGGACCACGTTCGAATATCAGTTCTCCATTCTTTATTGTTCCCTTTCATTTCTTTTCTTCCAGCAGTCGTTTTAGGTTTCCTGCCTTGGAATCCTTCCATTTTCAATACTTTTTCCCCGAATACTTCTCGGTTGTTGATATTTTATTTTTTTATTTTTCCTTCCAAATCCTTTTTTATTTCCTAGACTCAGCTTGTTGTGGTCTTCTTACTACACAAATATTTGAAAATGTTATTAGTTAATCTACTATCTTACATTCAAAATAAAAATCTGAAGAACATGAATCTTCTTTTTCTCATTATACCTGAATTTTTTTTTCATTTCAGTATGTTTCAGCATTACATCATTATCTCTAACCTTATTCTGTGTTTCGTGCTCCTAATATTTTCTTTATAATTCGCCCCTGTGGTACTTATAATTTGTCTAAATCATAATGGCATTCGCTTGCATATTAGCATTCTGGCTTCACTACTGTGTTGTAATGCCTTAGTTTTGCATTCTTGGATGAGAACTACATATTGTAGACGTCTTTGGTGATACCATGCGCTTTATGCAACCTTTCCTATAATGCAGAATTTTCGAAAGAGATTTTTCGTACTGTCTCCCCCCGAATTAGAATTTTTTCCCGTTCTGTTTGGGAAATACATTTTTGCATTAATTTTGGAGCATCCTTAACGTTTGTTGAAAATTTTGTTTTTCTGCAGAAATTCTTACGCCAGTTCCGCTGGCTATTTCTTCGAGGAAGTTTATTTGTGCTATAGCAGATACCTCACTTTCAGAAAGTATATTATCATCTACAAATGCAAGACAATTGATTCTGATTTTTCTGCTTTCCCTTCCTAACATTATCTGTGAAATGTTGAGTTCAATATGTTTACTGTTCGAAATTCTCACAATTTTCTGTAACACACTATAATAAAGAATTGGGAATAGGACATCACCTTGTCGTACACCAGTCTTCATTTTGAAAGGCTGTGAAATTTTTCCTTTAAAGTTCATATTACAGACTGTGTTTCATGGATTAGGTTTGCCAGTTTAGACTTTACGTTATTATTCTTGATTTACGTTATGTATAGTTTCACCGTCAAAGGAATCAAAAGACTTTTGAAATTCACAAACGTAACTACAGTGTCCTCTGGATGAAGTAATCTGTCGTGAATTACTGACTTGAGCATGACCTCCCCTTCCTAAAACCTCCTTCATATTCACCTAAATGCTCTCTAGTATTGTTTCTATCCAGCTTAATAAAATCTTGTAAAATACGCTACTGGCAGTAAAGAGATTCGTATGTATTTTTACATCTCATTTAATAATGCTTTTGTGAACTACATGTATCAAGGGAACTTCCCTTTCCTCCGGGATTTTTTCTGTTTTCCCCACATTTCTTCAAAGAGTAAAATTAGCTCATTTGTCATATTTGGCCAGAACCACTTGATAACTTCAGCTGTAATCGAATCTTCTCCATTACCTTCGTTGTTTTTCAGGATTTTAATTACATCTCCAGTTGGTGGTAAATCTTTTATCAAAGTTTCATTAATATCTGAGAAATGTAATTTATGACTTGGTTCACGGCAGTCAATATATGATGAAAACACCTTGCTATTACTTCACAATTTTCAGTATTGCTTAATCCAATTCTGCTGCTTTCATTTTTGAAACAGACATTTGGAGTTTGGTACCGCTTTGATATAGTCTTAAAGGTCTGACTTAAGTCACCGGTATTATTTTTCTAGAAAGTTTTTATCTATTTCTAAGAGTTTCTCCTTTCAAAGGCTCATTTGGTGTTTCTGATTAACCTGTCTCTTTCCTTTCCTTGTTGTTTAAATTGTTCTTAACCTTCCTTTTTCTTTGAGCTTTACCAGTTTTCTCATTTTTAGCCTTCTCTGCTAGAGGTTCCTTGCATGCTCACCTGAGAGGTAATAATCAGAATCAGATTCACCATTCCTTTTAGATTCATAATTTACATTGTTCTATCTTACGAAATAGCCACACAATCTAACAGAAATTCTCCTAATCCTGGGAGGTATCCGCGTTTTAACTTTTATTGTGTGTGTCGTACCCAAGATTAACATTAGTTTCAAATGAGGGCCTCGACACAAACTGATTAACATAACACCATTTGCGCTTTTTCTTCTATGAGTAATATGGTGTTCCGCTGTGGAATTTTGGATTTCCATTTTCTAAAAGACCCCATAATTCCTGTATTTTTTTTTAATTTTTCCTATTGTCTTCATTTATTGGCGAAATGCAATTAACAAGTGTATGTATCTTGTGTTTGCAGTTAATTAATATGAAAGATATGTCTGAGGTGAATTTAAATTCTGTTAAATTTCCTATTATACTTTTATGGTCATACAAAATTGTACGTAATAGTAGCCACTGATTCATAATTCTGAGCGCTAGTTTGTGTTGAGGATTATGTAGTTAAAAGTATGTACTACATTTTCATCTAGGAACCTTGTATCTTGAATGCTAACATTTGAATCTTGTTTTCTTCTAAAAGTGTTTTTAGTTCTTTTCCTTTACCAGTCTTGAGCACACAATTTACGTTTGAAAGGCTTATTTTAGGGTAATTCTAAGCTTGCTGCTATTCAACATTTTGATTGGTGTTGTTAGACTCCCAAGACTGCTTGATCCCAATGCACAGCATGACACAATGGTGGATTTCTCTTTACCACCGGAAGTAGAGCATTCATTTTGCGGACTTTCCATATTGAAATTGGAATTGTATTAAATGAGTAGTAACGAATTAGATTCCAAAATAAAATCGGATTGTTTGTCCAAAATTTTTTCTTTTGTTCGTGGTTCACGTCACTACCCCCTTCGGTTCTCACGGCAGTTCGGAATTAAACGGGACTTCCTCTTCCGCATGCGTGGCTGCTGGCCAGGTTTCACATGTAACCTTAGGCCGGGGCCCTCACTGGTTATTACCATCTCGAGCCACGTGGTCCCAGTTTTAACGAAGTTGTTACTTGTACCCCTCCTCCTTCCCCATCACTTATTAGACAGATCCTCAGACTTGGGGCCAGTAAAAGCGAAGATCAATAAGACATTACAGAATGAAAATATGCAAAATATGTCAACTTCCTGATTCTTCTCTCAAGGCTATGCGATGATTCCGAGCGCAAATATTTCGTAACTTAGTGGTTTTAGGAGTTGCAGAATGTGTCCTGACGGAGATCATGATGCCGCAGGCGCCCAAGTATTTCGTACTAGCAATGTGCGTAGCTCACGAGGGTATGATGGTCCTAAAATGCTTCGTGAGACCCAAAAGAGAGAGGTATATTTGATGCTATGGAGACACACATGAATTCTCTGCACGAGGCAGACTTTTAGATCAAGCTGCGGGAGGGTCAAACTGCAGATGGTCTTATAAACGGGCAGAGAAGAAGAAAAGAAAGAAATGAGAGCACTTTACGGGCAAAATGAAGCGAGGGTTTCGGAAAATGACCCGAAATTAAACACCTGGTATATTTGACAGCAAGCCACGTTAGTTCTACACTCGGGAGAGAGTGAGGTGACGATTCCTCGGTGGGAAGATATGTTTTGAACATACTGGATCTTATTTATGTATCACTGAATCTTCAGCCACAGGACAAAACATGAGAAATAGTAGATACATCAACAGCACAGGCCTGAAAAGAAACGAATGTATGGATAAGAATACTATAGTGCGAGAATAGTATGTGGGTCAGAGTGTCCCAGTAAAATTCTTCTAACATTCGAGAAGGGAGAGAGATCATGTGCAAATCCTTTTTTATTTGTAATGAACTGGTGAGTATAAGAAGAAGTGAATACATTCGAGATGGAAACAGTTAAGTCAAAGACATCTGTTCGCATGAACAACACTAGCCACATAAAAATCTTCTTTGACTAAATTCGGCATAAGACTGCACTCACGTAGCCAAAAAAAAAAAAAAAACTGAAATTTTTCGTTCACACGAAGATACTTGTTTATAAAGTTAGCCTGAGCAGAGCGTAGAACAGATCCAATACGAACCATTTCAATGATTTTCTGCGCATAAGAAACTTCGTAGTTTCTAAAATTATAGTTAAGTCAGACATAGTGAAAATAGATCACCATATCTGCAATCGCCCGTTACTTTAAATAAGGAGCAACTTTTGGTTAAGAAGTTCGTATGTAGGATTGTTCGGATGAGACAACATCCTTACATGAATATGTATTGACAGAGGGAATGAGCTAAAAATCAAGGAATTTATCTCGTCTCGAGACTGCGTGCAGAGATTGGCTGCTGGTCCATGATATGTGATATTCGTATTTTAAG
Source organism: Schistocerca gregaria (assembly GCF_023897955.1). NCBI lineage: Eukaryota > Metazoa > Arthropoda > Insecta > Orthoptera > Acrididae > Schistocerca > Schistocerca gregaria. Next base: position 532,534,125 of record NC_064923.1, read on the forward strand.
ATTTGCTGTGGTTGTCCTCAGTGGGCAGGTAGTGTTCGAGTCGGTGCTTATGTACATTTCTTCCTCGGTGATAGAAGGCTATGGTGTATTTTTAGTACTGATCCTCGCTAAAGAAACTAATGTACACTTTTGAATGAGGAAACAAGAGCATTTTGAGGTAGTTCAAGATAGTTGCGCTTTAGGACAAAAACAAATTAATGGTAGTTCCATGGAGACATAAGCGCGGGCTACTGAACGGTAAGTACTACTTATTGGCATATTAGGTATGGAATGGATGCCCTAAGATAAAAGGAATACGAGTTACATTGGTGAGTTTGACGAACATCAGTCTACAGCAGTCTTACTGACAGCAAGGGGATATTAAACTTCATAAGGAATACAGTCTACTAAGTGGTTTGACATCGTCAGAGCCATGAATTCGTCTCATGTGACAAACTTTCATCTCAGACTAGCAACTGCAAACCACATCCTCAATTATCTGCTTGATGTACTTCAATCCCTGTCTTCCTCTCAAATTTGTACCCTCTACAGTGCCCTCCAGTACCGTGGAAGTTTTCACTGATGCCTTCACTGATGTCATATCCTCCTATTGCTTCTTATTGTCACTGCTGTTCATACATTGCTTTCCTACCTACTCTGTAGAGATTCTCCTTCTTCCTTATCTTATCAGTTCACCGAATTTTGGTCTGTAGCAACACATCTCAAATGCTTCTATCTCTTCTGTTCTGATTTGCCCACAGTTCATTTCTCATTACCGTAGAATGCTGTGCTCCAAACTTACATTCTTAGAAATTTCTTCCTCGAATTAACGCTTATGTTTGATATTATTAGACGTCTCTTGGCTAAGAATATCCACTTTGCCTGTGCTAATCTGCTTTTTATATCATTCATGTTCAGTCCATCATCGGTTATTTTGCTGCCTAGGTAGGAGAATTTCTTTACTTCTTCCACTTCGAGGACACCAATTGTGATGTTACGTTTCTCGCTGTTCTCACTTCTTCCATGTCTCATGACTTTTCTCTTACGTAGATAAAAAACTCAATCCATATTCTGTCCTCATTCTATTCAACAGATCATATAATGCTTTTATACTTTACTGAGAATAGCAATGTCATTAGCAAATGTTATTCTTGATATCCTTTCATATTGAATGTTAATACCACTCGAGAACGCATCATTGATTTCCGTCATTGCCTCTTCGATGTACAGATTGAAAAGTAGGGGTGAAAGACTAGAGCCCTGCCTTAAGCCCTTCTTAATCGGAGCACTTCATCTCACAGTCACTTTGTAATGTTTTGGATCTTGTACGTATCGTGTGTTACCCGTTTTACCCCATAGCTTGTTCCCATTGTTCTCAGAATTTAGAACATGCTTCAATATTTCCCATCATCTAAAGGTTTTACTAGGCCATTTAATTCTATGAACGTGCTTGATGTTTCCTCATTCTGCAACATGAGAACCACCTCGCTGCATACTTTACCTTTCCTAAAGTCAAACTGATCGTCATCTGCCAGATCTTCAATTCTCTTTTCTATCCTTCGGTGTATCATTCTAGTCAGAGTTTTGCATGTGTGGGGCTACTAAGCTGATTGTCTGCTAATTCACACACTTAAGGGCTCATGCTATCTTCGGAATTTTGTGTATTACATCCTTCCGAAAGTCTAGTTCTGTAGCTTCAGTCTCATTTAATGTGCACACACACTTGAACTGTCGTTCTTTGCCACTTCCCCCAATGATTTTAGGAATTCTAATAGGATATTATCCATCCTTTCTGCCTCGTTTTAACTTCAGTTGTCTAAAGACGTACTAAATTCTGATTTTAATACAGGATCCAGTATCTCTGCTCTATCGACCCCTGTTTCTTCCTCTATAATAAGATCCATCAATGGGGTCTATCCACCTGTCTTCATATTCCTCCGCATTTAAGACTGGAATTCCCATCGCACTCTTAATGCGACCTCCCTTGCTTTTTTTCACCGAAGATTGTTTTGACTTTTGTGCATGCTGACTCAGCCCTCCTGATAGTCATTTCCTTTCCCATTTCTTCACACTTTCCATGCAGTATGCAGCTCTCGCCTTAGCTTCCCTGCACTTCCTATATGTTTCATTCCTAAATGACTTGTATACCTGTATTGCTGGAATTCCTGAACAACTTTGTGCTTCTTCCTTTTGTCGATCAACTGACGTATTTATTTTTGTTACCCATGGTTCCTTCGCAGATACCCTCCTTGTGTCTACGTTTTTAATTCCTACTTCCAACACAATTACTCTTACTCTGTCGCATTCTTCCGTAAGCCTTTCTTCCATTCCTGCATTCCAATCCCCCGCGACTACTAGAGTTTCAACTCCGTTCATGTACGGAATTACCCTTTCACTATCCCCATACACTTTACCTACGTCTTTGGGTTCTGCTTGCAACGTCATCCTGTCTAACCGAACTGTTGTTGTTGTCGATGTTGATTTGCTGTTGATTCTGTTGCGAAAAAACTTGTCATTGATATGTTCAAAGTAACTGGCCCTCTACTCTAACTTTCGGTACACAATGAAACGTGCTTTCGTTACACGATTTTCTGCTGGTGTTGATTTTATGCTTCACTCTTGAGAGGAATTCCTTGCGTTCGTTCCATTTCACTTCACTGATTTCCACTACAACTAGACTGAGGCTTAGCATTTACCTTCCCAGATTATGTGGTTCCCTAACAAGATTAAACTACAGACATTCCACGCCCGATTCGTATTGCTGTACCATTTCATTGGCTATTCGATCTTTCTGTCATAGTAACCTCTCTCCTTGGTAGTCCATTTCCAGAGATCAGAATGGGGGACTGATCCAGAATCTTATGTCAATGGGGAGAGTAACAAGAAAAATTTTCAGTAACAGGACACATTATACATCTTTAATGCGGTCGTTTCAACTGTCTTCTGAATCCTCAACCATTGATCATTGCCGATTGTTCTGCCTTTCCTGAGTAGTTTCCCAACCCAAAAGCAAGAGAGTGCCCTAAACCTCTGTTCGCTCCTCCATCCTCTTTGACAAGGCCGTTACCAGAAAGAGGGTGACTTCTCAAGTCAAAATACTTCGACAGCCATATGTGATGATTCAAACCCGGGACGCACGTAATTTTGGTTACTAGTCTAAGTCGCTACCCCTAGACTACATGTGACCTAGTTCACTAATATAAGAAAATAAAGCCGTACCGAGTCCAGAAATAAACACGGAACAAGGAGGAAGGGAAAAGTAATCACTGAAGGGATGGAGGAGGATAACAATATAACCATAGCATGATTACACGGATCACAGGTGATGTTTTCCTTATTTATGAATAATAAATTATTGTTTGCTTGGCGTAAGACAATTAAGCCCGGCATTAAATGAATGTAATTGTTTACGTTTGTTGATTTAATAGCACGCCATGTATAGAGGAAAACGGTTTACTACCAGTAAACTAAAATTAAGAGACAGACGGTTTGATAAACATGACATATTCTCTAGACAGGCAACCAACGGATAGTACAAAAGAAAAACAAATAGAATAATGACTACAATGATCATAAAACTGCCTAAAAATTAATGTTCTCTGACCTTATAAGTGCCGGCCGCGGTGGTCTCGCGGTTCTAGGCGCGCAGTCCGGAGCCGTGCGACTGATACGGTCGCAGGTTCGAATCCTGCCTCGGGCGTGGATGTATGTCATGTCCTTAGGTTAGTTAGGTTTAATTAGTTCTAAGTTCTAGGGGACTGATGACCACAGCTGTTAAGTCCCATAATGCTCAGAGCCATTTTTTAACTTTATAAGTTCTGCATTGTAAATGAGCAAGGGGATGATTAATTATGTCACATAGCAGCAAAGGCTAATAGCATTCTGTAAGATTGCGTAAATTTATTTTCCTTGGCTCACAGCTTGATTATTGGAGATAAGTAAACACAAAAACAACACCAAAAATGCAGATAATGCACCTTCCGCCAACTGAAAAGTTTTGTCGTTTAATGATGACTGGTAACTTGTACAGTTGTTCTGATTCTGTATCTGTATTATTTATTACTAGAACTATATTTAATACGCAGTCGATGTCATAGTGTATTTATTTCTCTTTTTATATAATTGATTATAGGTATGAAGAAATATTCTAAATTGCTGGCTGATAGCCAAGGGAATTTTATTTATAAGCGTCGATAGCATCGACGAAATGGCAGTAGCGGTGTCGTTGTTTACCTTTGCGTGTGGAGAGTCTCTGTCGCGTTACGAGCAGAGTGTAAGCAGAGCAGCTTGAGTAATGAAAGAGTGCGGAAGTGTGTGTTAGGCGCTCCCACGCACGCGAGGTGCAGCTTTGCCCGTACCAGTATAGGCCCGCCGAATTCGTTAACTCGCGAACACTGATAGCACGGTGGGAGAGTACAGGCGCAAGAACCTGCAGTCCTAACTATTGCCTCTCCCATAATTATCCGTGGCTCTGGAGACGACTTGGGGTTCTGAAACAGCGGCAGCTCAGCATTGTCGTCGACTACATTCTTCGCCGTCTGCACAGGTCCCACATCGTAGGACTGTTAACTGACAGATATAGCAATGTATAGGCTCTACCATCTTGCCTTTCTGTCACAAGGTATGACTGTATGAACAGTAGCCTGCAGTAGTTACAACTTGTAGGGCTACTGTGTAGTCGTTGTCCTTAGACGTTATTACCAGACAGGGATCCTTTCCTTTCCATGCTATCATCGAGTGCGGGAAGAATACGAAAATTGATTAACTATTTAGTGATAGTCGACATACGCAATTATATTTACTGACAGTTTTATGTGTGTGCTAATGACTAGTTTCAGTCTGAATATTCTGCCTTCGTAACTGTTCATTGTTGTATTCCATAGCAAGGCTTTACTAAATTGTAATTTTTAGTATTGACGTTTTTCGCTTAAATTAACGTACAATTCCTCTCGCAAACACTAACAATTAAGGATACAGCACAAATTAACGGTGAAATTATAATGAAATCCAGGCCATTAGCTGCCTACAGGCGTTGATAAATATGAACGGTGACAGTTGAAAAATGTATACCCCGACCAGGATTCGAGCCCGGGACTTCCTGTCTACATGCCAGAAGCTCATTCCGACTTTTCCTTTTTTAATTCCTCAAAAACAGTAACAAACATGACTAGCTTGCAATGAAATGACATAAGTAAGGTGACACATAATTGCAGTCATAAATTACAGCATTCATAGAATGAGGGCCGGCCGCGGTGGTCTGGCGGTTCTAGGCGCGCTGTCCGGAACCGTGCGACTGCTACGGTCGCAGGTTCGAATACTGCCTCGGGCATGGATGTGTGTGATGTCCTTAGGTTACTTAGGTTTAAGTAGTTCTAAGTTCTAGGGGACTGATGACCACAGCAGTGTAGTCCCATAGTGCTCAGAGCCATTTGAACCATAGAATGAGGAATGGTATTCATTTTTAGCAGTAACACAAAGTTAGCATCTTCACTGTCACCTTCAACTAATTGCAGTTCAGCGTGTAAATTTTCTTCATCTGCAGCCTGAGGTTCCCCATCATCATATCCCAGACCCAAATTAATCATTCAGTAAATCCTTGATGTGTTTTCCTTCCAGGGTAAGTTACGTAGACAGTAGTCCCGAACAGCGACATCGCAAAGTGCTTCAGTGCCTTGTAATTTCTTGTTAGCTCCAGCTTTCTAAACGCATCCTTAGGAGCTACCGAGGACACAGCCGATAGTGCCACCTCAGGGACTTATCTCTGGCACGCTAGCCGTGAGACCCGCAGTTTCCAACTTTTCATCCATGCACTACATTTGTTGTGCCCCTGCCCAGCTTACTCATTATTCTCTGCAGTCGATCTATCGATTCCCGTAAGAGTTTGAGCAATGTGAATGGTTCCTACACTGAAGAAGATCTTTGCCCCGTAAGGCTTGTTTATTTGAAGATGGTATGTGTTCTTTCGGACACGTCCGAAATAACAGATGCCATTAGTGATCTTGCAGCTCACGAAGAATGAAATTACCATGAAATCCCGACTTTTAGCTCCTGACAGATGTTAACAGATATCAACGAGGACTGATGAAAATATGTGGCCCGACCGGGGCTCGAATCCAGAATGTCCTGCTTACACGGCAGACTCTCTCTCTCTCTCTCTCTCTCTCTCTCTCTCTCTCTCTCTCTCTCTCTCCCTCTCTATCAACGAAATCAAAAGACAGCGAAGAGCCCTGGTACATGCCGTGAATATGGATGATGGCAGGCACCCAATATCACAAAAAGATACTGGCAACGCCTTTGTAGTCTTTGTAGAACGTTACACTTAGCTTTATACTGCAATGGATACCGATATGGTGGCCATTACCGAAGTTACAAATATGATTTTCGGCACCATTGAACTACACACGGAAGTACAAATGGAGTACACTACAGAAGAGGGAGGCATGCAGGCTACTGGTAAGGGAGAGTTGAATAAATCACTGAGACCAGATGGACTCCGTCTGCATTTCTATAGGATCCTTAGCTATCTGATACCACCACGATGAACTACTATCTGTCACGAATTAATTTCTCCAGACGTGCCCTTACAACCGGCGTTTGTGGAGGGGCTGATTATTCCGATACACAAACCCTCGGGTGGTACACGGATACGGGGCCACCGACCACTGCCGATCCTTAACTGCGACTTAAAAATATTCACAGCGTTATTAGCAACACGCCACCGAAGAGTTTTGCGCCATGTAATCACGCTGGACGAAACTTCACTAGAGGGAGATAACAACATCCTGGCAGCTCTTTTGGCATATCGTGATTTGATCGCCCTAGCAAAGACGCGCCGACTCAGCGCAGAAATATCGTAGTTAGATTTTGATCAAACGTTTGATAAAGTAAGCCGTGTCTCGCAAAAGTCGTGACACATATGCAGTTTCCAAAACGATTTATCGCCTTATGAAGATGGTGATCTTGCTGCTTTCGAAGAATAAAATTACAATTAAATCAAGATCTTTAGCTCCTTGATGGCGTTGATAAATATCAACTAGGACAGTTGAGAATCTGTGCCTCCACTGGAACTCGAACCCAGGATCTCCTGCTTACGTGGTAGACTATATATCCGTCTGAGCCACCGAGGACGCAGAGGATACTCTGACCTTGACATGTCCTAAAGAACAGATACCATCTTCGTACAGATAAGGCTAACCTGGCAGTGATCTACATCATTGCAGATGCACTCACATTGCCGAACTAAAAAAATGGTTCAAATGGCTCTGAGCACTATGGACTTACCATCTGAGGTTATCAGTCCCCTAGAAGTTAGAACTACTTAAACCTAAATAACCTGAGGACATCACACACATCCATGCCCGAGTCAGGATCCGAACCTGTGACCGTAGCGTTCGCTCGGTTCCGGACTGAAGCGCCTAGAACCGCTCGACCACACTGAACGGCCACATTGCCCGAACTCTTATGAGAATCGGTAGAATGACTGCCACGAGTAATGAATATAGTGGGTAGGGACACTACAAATGTAGTGTGTGGATAGTCAGTTGGGAATGTGTGTCTCACGGGGAGCGTGCCAGAGAGAAGTCCCAGCAGTAGCACTATCCTCTATTTCCTCGACGGCTCAGTCGGATAGAGCGTCTGCCATGTATGCAGGAGGTCCCAGGTTGGAGTCCCGGTCGGGGCACACATTCTTCAACTGTCCCCGTTGACATTTATCAATGCATGTAAGCAAGTAAAGGACTGAATTTCATTATAATTTCATTCTTCGAGAATGGTATCTGTACAGATACTAGCTTCATACGGATTAAGTGTCCATTTCATTTATTCTGTATTTAGCTCAGCAAATGACTTCTGCTTGCTTGGTATGTATCTTATCTTTTTTAAAAGTAAAATCAGTGCTCATTTGTTTAAAGTAAATTTACTTCAATCCTTCAATAATCACAAGTAAATTGCTTGCCGTTCTCTAAATTTTGCATTACGTTACACTGCGATTTCTGAAAATAATTTTTCTTTACATAGAAATATTTTAGTCACATTTATTTAACCAGTACCTCCATTTAACTCTACTTTGAAAATTTAGTATTTTAGAAAAAGTAAATGTAAATTCAGTCCATTCTCACTCATTTATTTTCTCGAGAGCTGGTATGCTCCCGAAAAGCATGACTACCATTCGTTGCCACGCCACTGACCAGTGACCAGTGATTATTTGCTTAAATTTGTTACAAAACAATAATGAAAGTGAATGTGTTATAATATAATAATAATAAATATTATTAAAATTATTTGCTTAAATTTTGCTTAAATTTCTTTCTTAAGATTCAGGAGGTTCATTGCCCTAATGGGCTGGCGACAGTTTAATTATTGCATTTTTAGCTAAAATCCGTAATTTTGTAGTATATAAAGTAGTACCCATTTCCCTCTCTTGTGGGTCGTGAGCGACTGCAGTATATTCCACCAGTTTCAAAATTATCATCAGTATTTCAGTTAGGTTTAGAAAAGATTCTGCCTTCCAAAGGGTCTGTTGTACACTTTCCTCCAAATAACTGGTGTTATTTTCTATCTATATCCATAGCCTTGGTCGGAAAGTTGTGGTAAGTTCCTATGGGACCAAACAGCTGAGGTCATCGGTCCCTAGGCTGACACAATACTTAATCTGGGGAGGACTCGAACCTCCGACGGGGTGAGCCACGCGAGCCATGGCAAGGCTCCCCATACCGTGCTGCCACAACACCTGCGATAGCCTTACCCATTGATAAATTTCTTAGGCATATGCGACCACGGACAGTTATATCGCAGTCCAGTAGGCCTATTGGGATTGGGGAGGTTACAGATTGTTCAGTTCTTCTCTAAATGTCGAATATAGGGTACCAGTTTCATGTAAGAATGTGTAAATTAAATACAAAGATGTCCAAAACTTTAAAATTTATCGTGAGTATTTTGAATCAGGATACGTTTTGTGAAGGATATGACTTCAAGAATTGTGCAGAGTCACGATCGTGGAAACGGGGACAGGATAACGACTGAGCCTGCGTGCAAAGAGAGCAAGGCCCAGCTGCTGGTGCTGGCCATCCAGCCCGTCTGGATACAGGGCGGCCGGTCAAATGGTGACAACCAGTCACTGCAATTACTTAGTTCCACTACTTACTGAGAATCGGAAAGGTGGAACTGCAGCACGCAGTCTCAGGGACGGTCTTAGTAGAGTCTACAGTCATAAAACTATGGAACAAAATGTGGCTTATCCTTTAAAACACGGAAATTGCCGTAAGTCGTGACGCTGCAACTGTTGATATTTACACTGGCAAATTATTGTGCTATGAGTTTACACTGGCAAATTATTGTGCTATGAGCGATGACATTACTTGTCCTGATGTCTCTCTGTCCAGTAGGAAATGAACACTTAGTTATGGCCCATCTTATACAAAGGCGCTAAGTGAAAATTGTGACTATAAATACCCTCCTTTCTTCTGAAGTATCTATAGCATAGTCAATCTGAACTACTTTGAGGCCGCGTGGGATTAGCCGAGCGGTCTAGGGCGCTGCAGTCATGGACTGTGCGGCTGGTCCTGGCAGAGGTTTGAGTCCTCCCTCGGGCATGGGTCTGTGTGTTTGTCCTTAGGATAATTTAAGTTAAGTAGAGTGTAATCTTAAGGACTGATGACCTTAGCAGTTAAGTCTCATACGATTTCACAAACATTTCTGAACTATTTTGCAATGCTATACTACAAGACAATTGTTCGATTACCATAATTTGCTACGGAGAACGCCCAGACGCTACAAACCACGCCAAACACTATTGATCGGCATACCCAGTTGTGCGTACACTAATTGATATTTCGGACCTGCCTATTCACGCCAATCCACAATTGAAAGCCTTTCTGCAGCTCACTGTCACTTTACATTAGAGTTGAAAGGCTTAATGTGACCAAAATGTATTATATCAATCCTTTGCAACAACTTTTTTTTCAGTTGTCTGTCTTCTGACTAGTTTGATGTGGCTCGCAAGAGATTCCTCTCCTGTGACAACCTCTTCAATGCAGGGAAGCACTTGCAACCTACGTACTCAATTACTTGCTAAATGTATTCCAATCCCTGTCTGCCACTGCAGTTTTTACCCTCTACAGCTCATCTAGCACAATAGAAGTCATTGACTGATGTATTAACAGAGTCGGTCGGAATTGGCCGAGCGGTTCTAGGCTGTACAGTCTGGAACCGCGCGACCGCCACGATCGCAGGTTCGAATTCTGCCTCGGGCATGGATTTGTGTGAAGTCCTTAGGTTAATTAGGTTTAAGTAGTTCTAAGTTCTAGGGGACTGATGACCTCAGAAGTTACGTCCCATAGTGCTCAGAGCCATTTTTGTCTTACCAGATGACCTATCAGTCTCTTCCTTATTCTTGTCAGTGTTTTCCACCTATCCAATTCCTCCTCGGTTCTGCGAAAAACCTCCCCATTCCTTGCCGTATCCGTCCACTAATTTTTTTAAAAAAATAGTTCATATGTCTCTGAGCACTATGGGACTTAACGTCTTAGGTCATCAGTCCCCTAGAACTTAGAACTACTTAAAGCCAACTAACCTAAGGACATCACACATATCCATGCCCGAGGCAGGATTCTAACCTGCGACCGTAGCGGTCGCGTGGTTCCAGACTGTAGTGCCTAGAAGCCCGCGGTCACTCCGGCCGGCACATAATTTACAAAATTCGTCTGTAGCACCACATCTCAAATTCATACTTTCTCTTCTGTTCCGGTTTTCCCACAGTCCATGTTTCACTACCATACAATGCTACGCTCCGAACGCACATTCTCAGAAATTTCTCCCTACAATTAAGGCATATGTTTGATAGACTTCTCTTAGCCAAGAATGCCCTTTTTTTGCCAGTACTACTCTGCTTTTGAAGTGCTCCTGGCTCTGTCCGTCATTCGTTGCTGCCTAGGTGGTAGAATTCCTTATTCTCATCTACTTCGTGACCGTAATTGCTAATGTTAAGTTTCTTCCCACTCTTCAGTAGTTTTGTCTTTCATCGATTCACTCTCAGTCCATACTCTGTAGTCATTAGTCTATTTACTCCATTCAGGAGATCATGTAATTATTCTTCATTATCACAAAGAATAGTAATGTCTTCAGCGAATCGTAACATTGTTACCTTTTCACCTTGAATTTTAATTCCACTTCTGAACCTTTCTTTTATTTCCATCATTGTTCCCTTGATGTACAGATTGAACAGCAGGGACGAAAGACCGCATCCCTGTCTTACTGCCTTTTTAATCTGAGCATTTCGTTCTTGGTCGTCCACACTTATTATTCTTTCTTGGCTCTTGTACATATTGTATGTTACCCGTCTGTCCTAATAGCTTACCCCTATTTTACATTGTCGAACTCTTTTTCTAGTTCCACAAATCCTATGAACGTCCCTTGATTTTTGTTTAATCTGGCTCTCACTATCAATCGCAACTTTAAAATTGTCTCTTTGGTCCCTTTACCTTTCCTAAAGATAAACTTATCGTCATCTAACACATCCTCAATTTTCTTTTACATTCTTCTGTATAGTGTTCTTGTAAGTACCTTTGATTCATGATAGTTGTAGTTGATTGTACGATAATTCTCACGCTTGTCAGCTCTTACAGTCTTCGGAATAGTATGGTTTCTTTTCTGAAAACTCAGATGGTATATCGCCAGACTAATACATTGTACAGACCAATGTGAATAGACATTTTGTCTCCACTTCCCTCAATGACTTCAAAAATCTTGATGGAATGTTATCTAGTTCTTCTGCCTTATTTGATCTTAAGTCCTGAGAAGGTGTCTTAAATTGTGATTCTAGTACTGGATCCCCTATCTCTTCTACATCGATTCCTGTTTCTTCTTCTATGACATCAGAAAAATCCTCCCCTCATAGAGGCCTTCAATATACTCTTTCTCCCCATCTGCTCTCTCCTCTGCAGTTAACAGTGGAATTCCAGTTTCATTCTAAAAATTAGCACACTTGCACACAACGTTTTTTTTAACTTCTTATATGCCACTCAGTCTTCCCAACATTCATTTCTTTATCGATTTTATCTCATTTTTCGTGCAGACTTTTAGATTTAGTTTGCGCGCACTTCCTATTTATTTATTTCCTCAGCGACTTGTATATCTGTATTGATAAATTTCCCTGCACATTTTTGTACTTTCTTCTTTCATCGATCAACTGAATCATTTTTTGAATTATCCATGGTTTCTTCGCAGTTACCTTCTTTTAACCAATGGTTTTCTTTCCAACTTCTATAATTGGTCTTTCCAGAGATATCCATTCCTCTCCAACAGTACTGCCTACTTGACTATTCTTTATTGCTGTATCTACAGTCTTAAAAAACTTTAAGCGTATCTCGTCATAACTTAGTACTTCCGTATCACACTTTATTGCGCATTGATTCTTCCTGACTAATCTTCTAAACTTTAGGCTGATCTTCTTCACTACGACGTTGTGATCTGAGTCTACATCTGCTCCTGGGCACGCTTTATAGTCCAGTATCAGATTTCGGAACCTCTGTCTGACCATGATGTAATCTAACTAAAACCTTCCCGTACCACCGTGCCTTTTTCAAGTGTACTCCATCCTTTTGTGATTATTGAACGTAGTCCTCCCTATTACTAGGGGAAATTTATTGCACAACTCTATTACTCTTTTTCCTCTTCAATTCCTTGACCCAAAGCCATTTTCTCATTTAATCTTTTCTTCTTCTCCTTCCCCTAGAACTTCTTTCCAGTCCCCAATGAATATTAGATTTTCCTCTTCCTTTGCGCATTGTATTATCCTTTCTATATCCGCATATAGTTTCTTTATCTCTTTATCTTCAGCTTGCGATGTCGGCCTGTATACCGAAACAACCGCTGTCGGTGTTGGTTTGCTGTCGATTCTGATATGATTAATCCTATCACTGAACTGTTTGCAGTAACATACTCTCTGCCCTGCCTTCCTATTCATAACGAATTCTGATATCGTTATAACATTTTCCCGTTGCTGTTGATATTACCCTGTACTCATCTGACCAGAAATCCTTGTCTTCTTCTCATTTCACCTCATCGACTCCTACTGTACCTAGATTGAGCCTTTGCATGTCCGTTTTCCGGTTTTATAGCTTACCTATCACTTTCAAGCTTCTGAAATTCCACGCCCCTATTCGTAGAACGTTATACTTTCGTCGATTATTCAATATTTTTCTCTTGGTAACCTCCCCCTTGGCAGTCCCCTCCCGGAGATCCGAATGGGTGACTATTCCGGAATATTTTGCCAGTGGAGAGAGCATCATGACACTTTGTCAATTACAGGCCACATGTTCTGTGGATACACTGTCGTGAATTACATGAATTGGTCCGCTCGTTGCGCCTGAAAGAGGTCTATCTGGATATGTAAATACAGGACATTAGTTAAATCTACACACTTTACTGCGACTTCTAGAAGCAAATTAGATAGGTTTCCTTTATCAGACTGCGTGCGCGATAGTATTCTTTAAGTTGGAATAATCTCTTCCGCCTTTACGGATCACAGCGCTGTAACTGCAACTCTCAGTCTTGTACGGCAACCGGTTAAATGTTTTCGCACTTCGTGGATATTAGACGTCGCGCAAGCTGATATAGGGCGCGTCTCACACCAATACTATGTCGTTATCTATGACGACGATGCCTGCAATGAGACCTCTAAGGGCCCATTCGTTAGCACCCGGGGTATGACAAATACACCTGAACATAACGAAAGTGAAGAAGAATTCCATAATCTGCTGAATGGAGTGGATAGTCTAATGAATACAGAAAATGGACTGAGAGTAAATCTAAGAAAGACGAAGGCAATGAGAAGTAGCAGAAATGAGAACAGCGAAAAACTTAACATCAGGGTTGATGGTCTCGAGGTAAATGAAGTTAAGGAGTTCTGGTACCTGAGCAGCAAAATAGCCAATGACGGACGAAGCAGGGAGGACTTCAAAATCTGACTAGCTCTGGCAAATAGGGCATTCTTAGGCAAGAGAACTTAACTAGTATCCAGTATAGGCCTTAATTTGAGAAAAAGTGTCCTAGAACATGCGTTTGGAGCACAGCTTTGTATGGTAGTGAAACATGGACTGTGGGAAAATTGGAACAGAAGAGAATCGATGCATTTGAGATGTAGCACTCAATACACACGAATGTTGAAAATTACAGGGTCTGAAAAATTAAGGAATGAGGAGATTATCCGCGGCATCGTGGGGGAAGGAATATGTGGGAAACACTGGCAAGGAGAAGGGACGGGGTGATAGAACGTCTGTTAAGACATCAGTGAATGACTTCCATGATACTAGAAGAAGGTGTAGAGGGCAAAATCTGTGGAGGAAGACAGAGATTGGAATACATTCAGTATATGACTGAGGACATAGGTTGCAGTTGCTACTCTGAGAAGAAGAGTTTGGCACAGGAGAGAAATTCAAGGTGGGCCTCATCAAAGCAGTCTGAAGACCGATGACTCAAAAGAACCGCGGTAAGATTAAAAGGTTGACAACCTATGTCCCTGCCAGAATCCAGAATTTGCACATCAGCAACTGGAGTGCATTCACGAAAGAATAAAGCGGTCTCCACAAAATATTTTGGTGGTATATAAAGGATCATACCAAACCAGGTTGGGAGAAATGCCTAATTAATACCTCCTGTAAGAATACTATGTCCGCACATGAATCTAAATCAAATGTCGCAGCGAAACCAAATGCAGTTCTGATTCCGCGCGATTAACATTTTGGAAAGTTATACACTCCTGGAAATTGAAATAAGAACACCGTGAATTCATTGTCCCAGGAAGTGGAAACTTTATTGACACATTCCTGGGGTCAGATACATCACATGATCACACTGTCAGAACCACAGGCACATAGACACAGGCAACAGACCATGCATAATGTCGGCACTAGTACAGTGTGTATCCACCTTTCGCAGCAATGCAGGCTGCTATTCTCCCATGGAGACGATCGTAGAGATGCTGGATGTAGTCCTGTGGAACGGCTTGCCATGCCATTTCCACCTGGCGCCTCAGTTGGACCAGCGTTCGTGCTGGACGTGCAGACCGCGTGAGACGACGCTTCATCCAGTCCCAAACATGCTCAATGGGGGACAGATCCGGAGATCTTGCTGGCCAGGGTAGTTGACTTACACCTTCTAGAGCATGTTGGGTGGCACGGGATACATGCGGACGTGCATTGTCCTGTTGGAACAGCAAGTTCCCTTGCCGGTTTAGGAATGGTAGAACGATGGGTTCGATGACGGTTTGGATGTACCGTGCACTATTCAGTGTACCCTCGACGATCACCAGAGGTGTACGGCCAGTGTAGGAGATCGCTCCCCATACCATGATGCCGGGTGTTGGCCCTGTGTGCCTCGGTCGTATGCAGTCCTGATTGTGGCGCTCACCTGCATGGCGCCAAACACGCATACGATCATCATTGGCCCCAAGGCAGAAGCGACTCTCATCGCTGAAGACGACACGTCTTCATTCGTCCCTCCATTCACGTCTGTCGCGACACCACTAGAGGCCGGCTGCACGATGTTGGGGCGTGAGCGGAAGACGGCCTAACGGTGTGCGGGACCGTAGCCCAGCTTCATGGAGACGGTTGCGAATGGTCCTCGCCGATACCCCAGGTGCAACAGTGTCCCTAATTTGCTGGGAAGTGGCGGTGCGGTCCCCTACGGCACTGCGTAGGATCCTACGGTCTTGGCGTGCATCCGTGCGTCGCTGCGGTCCGGTCCCAGGTCGACGGGCACGTGCACCTTCCGCCGACCACTGGCGACAACATCGATGTACTGTGGAGACGTCACGCCCCACGTGTTGAGCAATTCGGCGGTACGTCCACCCGGCCTCCCACATGCCCACTATACGCCCTCGCTCAAAGTCCGTCAACTACACATACGGTTCAAGTCCACGCTGTCGCGGCATGCTACCAGTGTTAAAGACTGCGATGGAGCTCCGTATGCCACGGCAAACTGGCTGACACTGACGGCGGCGGTGCACAAATGCTGCGAAGCTAGCGCCATTCGACGGCCAACACCGCAGTTCCTGGTGTGTCCGCTGTGCCGTGTGTGTGATCATTGCTTGTACAGCCCTCTCGCAGTGTCCGGAGCAATTATGGTGGGTCTGACACACCGGTGTCAATGTGTTCTTTTTTCCATTTCCAGGAGTGTATATTAACTTGGGTCATTGGCCACAATTACACAGAGATGTATGGAACGTACCGAGCCGAATTATGAAGGCAGCTGCTCCACTGTGGAGCTCACAGATGAAACAGCCATCGGAGACCAGTACCTTCGTCGTCGTAATGTTTTATCTCAGATTTATCACACGTCTTATATGCTGTCGGTACGTGGCATGGCGGCCTCTGTAGATGGAGGTGTGCGAAGTGACAAGGTACAGCTTCCTACCTGTAAGAACAAGAGACATGTCATATAGATCGGGTCGTTAAATTGGAAGCACTCTGTGAAACCACAAGCGCAACCGGCGATATTTTTACTTTTTCTTCTTTGGAGTTACTGTAACCAGAATATTCAGGAAACCATCAGCGGGCGCAGACGAAGGAGATGGAGGGCATTGCGACGTTCCGCGTTGTAACGGTGGACACGAAATCGAATGGCTGTTGGGTAAGGGGGAGGGGGGCGATCCCACTCCCTCTCCACACAGAGGCAGCTCGGAAGGAGCCACTTCCTGAGCAGGAGGGATGATAGACATAAATTCCTCGTCACTCACTGTACCATGGACAGGAGGCATTGTATCATCGACAGGAGCAGTGAACAAAATCGATGCGCAGGAGTTTGAGGCAGAATAAGGCACAGCAAAATTCTCACCCCCACCATCGTGAGTACGACGTCGCTTGTTTTTTCTCTGTGGCAGGTTCTAACTTGGGAGAAACAGAATTCTGGTCCTATTGTGGAGATGAAGGCGGAAATTCATTTGCACGATTGTCAGAACTGTTTTTTCGGTCATTATATTCCGAGGCAGAAGTAGGTCCGACTACGGGAGTGGAACGCACAAGAACAGCAAGCGTTAACTTCCGACGCTTCACCAATGATGGCTTTAATAAAAACACCCTCCACCGGCAAGCCAGCCGCGGTGGTCTCGCGGTTCTAGTCGCGCAGTCCGGAACCGTGCGACTGCTACGGTCGCAGGTTCGAATCCTGCCTCGGGCATGGATGTGTGTGATGTCCTTAGGTTAGTTAGTTTTAAGTAGTTCTAAGTTCTAGGGGACTGATGACCACAGCAGTTGAGTCCCATAGTGCTCAGAGCCTCAGAGCCAGTCCACGGGCAAAGAGACCGAACCTGTCCACTATCATTACATAGGAATCAGTTTCCCCCGTGACCAGATCACAAGACAAGAAAGTGGTGCCGCGCGGTCTGAAGCACCTTGTTACGTTCCGTGCGGCTTCCCCTTCGGAGGTTCGAGGAGTCCTCCGTCAGGCTTGGTTGTGTGTCTTATCCTTTGCGTAAGTTACTTTCAGTTAGATTAAGTAGTATGTAAGCGTAGGGACCGATGACCTCAGAAGTTTGGCCCCATGGGATATTACCACAAACTTACAAAATTTCCAAGAGCATTGTAACCACACACCTATAAATGTGACAGAATATTTGGTTTGATATGCATTTCCACGTAACGAATTCCAGTACAACACAATGGACGTTTTTCACGTTACCACCAGGAGTCTATATGTCCTTCCTCTGGCGGTAGATTGAACACTCGAACACTGGTACTGTCAGTTTCATCATCTGCGAGTAATACCATTAAAACGGAATTATCGCTTTGCTTGAACGTGACTTGAGAGCCATGTTGTGACAGTAATCTTTCAACGTCAAGAGGAGTCATAAATTTCATGTGAAACACGTACACGTCTGCGTCGTAGTAACAGGTCTTGACCTGATCAGACTTCACATTAACTACATCGACAAGCCAATGTGGATTTCAAGAGGCCAAGCCCGCACGTGTTACGTTGTTTTATCGAAAGTAAAGCGGAATTCACGTGGAAACGTTGGTAGCCATAGCAGAGCGGTCGACGCCGCTACAAGTAGACGAGCACAAAGAGTAAGGCGGACCGGAGGCCCAACGACTAACTCGTTAGGTAGAACAGCAGAAACAGGAATACACACAAGCGACCCTGCCGCAAGTGAGATACACAAGAACCTTCCCGGTAGGAGCTCGAAACGGAACAAGTTTGGCTGTTTGTAACTATGTAATTCCCACAAAGGAAGGGACACTTTAACGGAATGTGGATCACCATTATCGGTAGATAAAAACGATATAGAAGTGCCCGCGCCTTTAAGAAGAACGATGCTATGTTCCTTCGGAGATGCACGAAGCAGCTCTACTACGACGACGGCTGAAGATGGCAGCTTTATTCCTGTCGAAATTAGTAATCTAGGTTAGCTATAAGCGATTAAGGCAATTAAAAAACTTCATATTTGAAGCTTTGTTTGCTCTGAATTCATAGAACGCCCTCAAGCCAACAACGACAGGTATTTATAACTTTTGTTTCCATGTTCTCAATGGGAATGATTGATTTTTGGTTTTACACTTCGTATATTCGATAACATCGGAGGTTATCTAGTTAAAGTTGTCGACCTCATCAGATTAAGCTCATTTTAAACTTTCTTGTTGATTACCCAATAATTTTCTTTAGAGGGACACCTAAAACACAATATTTTGTGCAATTGGAATAGGATTAAAAATGGCCAGCCGTTCGGCTAATCTCTTTTCATTTATTTATGATAAGTAATTTAACAGCATAGGAGTTGAGTTAGATACGCTCTCTCAAAATCTAACTTTAGACATATTAAATAGGTTACATTGACTTTATGCGTTGATTTCATTTCCTCTTCTTTTACGTTATTTATGTTAACCTGGTGCTGCCTATATGAACTGAATTTCTGGTTGAGCATTAAAATACAGGATCATGGCAAATATGGGGTAGAAGCCGCAAGTGGATCGGAAGAAGCTGCCTTCTGTGTGGACGAGAAAACATGGCTTTCCTAGAACTGGGAGTGGAGGAATGACAGGTATAGCTGCCCTCGCGATATCTTACTTCACTCACTATCATACGAGAATCCGGCCTGTTGTGCGGTTTATTGCACGTATCCAATTGGCTGAAAGAATTTCTTCCAGACGACGGAACTCTGACGGAAGGAGATAGGCGTTCGGACGTGTTAGAAGAAGTGCATTCAGATGATAAGAACCTCCTGGCTTTTTCCAAAATAGGGTGTGCAGTCAGTTCTGACATATTACAGGTTCAGAAGACACCGAAGAGTTTTCGAAAATCTTCGAGTGCAGTATTTCATCGTTTCCCAAGGCTTGCTGCTTTAGAGTGCATCGACGGATGAAATTATTTTGACATTAGGAGGACGTAACATGTACCGAACATTTTTAGAAAAGTGATAAAAATTCGAAATTATTAATTTTTTAACGTTTCACCTCTTCTTGGATGGATACTTTTCTAGGAAAACAATCACACCATTGGCGAACCGATTTAACATTAACGAGTACTGACTGCTGAGTTTCTTTCCGGGAATAAGGGTGCAGTTTACTAACTAGAATAAATGTGTCTGGACTTGGTACTGAACACGTCGGTACTGCATAGATCGAGATCCAGTTGATGCTCCACTATCAACTGGAACAGCTACTGTGTCACGATCCTGTTCATATCACACCAGCTATTGTGGTGGACATATCTAGCAATTCCAGCATGTTAGGACCATCACAAATTATAAGATCAGATTCTTGATAGGTTTTCTTTACCACTTTCGTCACAACGTTTTCATTTGCATTAGTTTCTTTGGCTTCCGCGCAGACAACAACTGGTGTGTATGCAGGTCGACATTAATCTCAAGAGGACAGATGCATCATTGTTATACGAATTCTGACCGCCACCGTGTAACTTTGCCAAACGTTAGTTCATTTCTCTGATTCTCATAGTTAATATTCTAGGCTCTTAATTCTCGTGATTTCATGATTCACTTAGATGCTTGTCCATTCTAATACTTTTTTTTAATAAAATGAAGAGTTCTCTTAAATCTGGCCCTTTATTTTAGTAGATGTTGCCTACTCATCATGTTTGATGTTTTTGAGGTAAAATGAAAACCACCTCATTAAGACTTACTGCTACTATTACGGTCTTTCACAAAGTTAATCAGTCCGTTGCTTATATTTATTCAAGCACTGGGTCTGTATCTCGTTTACTTCGGATTCAGTTAAATTCGCTAGCACACACTCTGTGTCCAACACATGCTGGGATTCGCATAGCAGAATGTGATTGGTGGAGGAGAGAAGTTTGGCTCTAGCATAGCATCAACAAGACTGTGAATAGCATATTAAGTTCCAGGAGGACAGAGCAGTAGGCAGACAGTAATAGATGCGCAAATTAAAAATAGGAGATGGCATCTGAAATCTTGGAGCACCCTGGCCACATTAATAGTCAGGACGGTCTCGGACTCTCGACTTCCTAATTGCCAGCTATACCTGTACGTCGTACCGAGTGTGAACGCAGGGCACCTGCCGCATCGGACGTTGTCGCGTCCGGCTAAACAAACACCGCTTGCAGAACATGTGTCGTTTTCTCTACTGCCAGCAGGAAAATACAGAGCCTCCACAGGCTTTGCGCTGATTCGCTGTGGGCTACCAATTACCAGCAAGCCGCGTAATCCACGAGTAGTCTGCAGTTTTACCCCAACCTTCCCCTACCTCTCACCGATCGTGTTTTAGCTAATTCCCTGTTAAACAGTCCGACTGCGCCCTAGTGAAACAAACCAGCCGAAAGAAACTGACACTGGGAGCTGAATAATACGAATTTGTTTATACTGTTTTTCCCCGGTATCCTACACAATGTACTGAGCTGACTCCAACTTATACTTTGTCACTTTAACCGTCAATCCAACCTATGTTAGCCGGTCAGGGTGGCCGAACGGTTCTAGGCGCCACAGTCTGGAACCGCGCGACCGCTACGGTTGCAGGTTCGAATCCTGCCTCGCGTATGGATGTGTGTGATGTCCTTAGGTTAGTTAGGTTTAAGTAGTTCTAAATTCTAGGAGACTGATTACCTCAGTAGTTAAGTCCCATAGTGCTCAGAGCCATTTGAACCGAGCTATGTTACGAAAGCTAGAGCGATACATATACAGTCGAACACTAAAGTCTACATACACCCTAAAAATAACTCTTAAAGTCAAAATCAATGAAGAAAATAATATTTATTAACTTTTCATGATATAAACAGGTATGTTACGAACTGAAAAACAACGTATATACTGCATAATAAATAATAATTCCATATACTGAATGTTGAGCATATAAATGAAACAGCGGTTAGGTACAAAAGTAAACATTGACTGTGATGTTGTTCACTTGCACACACAATTTAATATTTCCTAATGCCTCTTTCTCCTCCGATCACAGCTTCCAAACGTCGAGGCATTGATTCCACAATTTTTTTTTGTTTACGCAGGTGTAAAGTTATTCTACTCTTTCACGAAAGTTGTTCTTAAATCATCTTTGATTTTGATGTATTTTTTTTATCCCATGCCTTAGTTCACACCAAAGAAGATCAATTTGGTTAATTTCTGGTGACTGTAGAGGAGAATGCATCTGTTTCACTATATTATAAAGTGGCCATTCTTTTACGACAATGGCCTTATGCTTCGGGTCATTACCTTGCTGTAAAATCCTGTCTATTTCTAGTCCCAGTTTCTTCGCTGATTGCCTCAGATTCTCCTTTAAGATACTTCCATTTATTCATGATACTTTCAATAAATACTAAATTCCAAATTCCACCTCCAGACATGCAACCCCGCACTAGCGTATTTCTACCACCATACTGCACTGACGGGGAAAGACTTCTCTTCTCCCAACTTTCATTCCTCTTTCACCACACCTTTTGCAGTTCAACACAACTGAAGATGTTAAACTTACTCTCATCCGTGAAAAGTACTGTATTCCAATATGTGGAACCTTTATTTAGGTGCAGAGTTGCAAATTCTAGGCTCTTCTGGTCATTTACCCTGCTTATGAACGGTTTCTTCCTTGCTGTTCTACTCTCAAATCAATGATTGTGTAGCAGTCTTCGTAGTGTTATGGGATGAACATTATTTCCTCTAATATTTGCGATATCTAGTGCCAACTCCGTAGCTGTAATTCTGGGACACGCATTCACTTTTATAATGATGTGTCGGTGCACCTTGTTGTCCAAATCTAGCTTTGTTTTTTACACTTCCTCTATCCCTGTAATTTCTTACTGTGGTTTGGACACTTGAACAATTTCCCCAATTTTCCGATGTGAAAAGCGCTTTTTACTGGGCTCAATAATATTTTCCTCGCCTCCACTGGTATTTCGTTTTTTTTTTTTTTTTTTTTTTTTTTTTTTTTTTTTGAGTCTATGTTACGCGATAGGATTATGTATCGGAATACACGTCTATTATACCAACAAAACACATCACCTGCACTGTGTTCACTAGAACACCTCCCTTACAACTAATGACAGTATATGTTGACTTCTGTTCCACAGTAAACACACACTGTTGCATCTATCACACTTGCAGTACACGATACTGTTCTGAAGACCTAGGTTTATGTCGTTATGAACGTGGACGCAGGCACAGAGTTCAGAACCTGGACAAATACTACTAGTCCTAAAGAATAAACATGAAAGTGGACGTCAGTCTGCATTACTCTCATCGCGGTGTTACGATAGTGGCAGAAAAGTATCGCGCTGGAATGCTGCCATTTATTCTGTAAAAAACACTCGAGTAATCCAGATTACATAATAAGTGATTACGAGCATTGGATTTTCCTTTTTTTTAAAAAACCTAAAGGTGGGTTTTAGAAATAAACTTGTTCTCTGCAGTTAAACTTGGTATCAGATGGCGATTCCCAATGTTGACTTATAAAAGTTCTTCGTTTGCCGGTACTGAATCCCATCGCTCTAAGTGAATGCGGGTGTTGTTTGGGCTCCATATTTAGATTTTTTCAGGCCAGTTTATAAATGAGGATGTGCAATTAATATAATAAAGGAATAAATGAAGCAGGAAAAAAGGAATACAAGTGTCTGAAGAATAAGATCGACAGGAAATGCAAAATGGCTGCGTGAAGAGTTTGACAGAGCACTGAAAGACCTGAGTCGAAACAAGGCCCTCGGAGTAGACAACATTCTATTGGAACTACTGATCGCCTTGGGAGAGCCAGTCCTGAAAAAAACTCTACAATCTGTTGAGCAAGATGTATGAGATAGTGAAATACCCTCTAACTTCAAGAAGAATATAATAATTCCAATCCAGAAGAAAGGAGGTGTTGACAGATGTAAAATTACTTATCCATCAGTCTAATAAATCACGGCAGCAAAATACTAACACGAATTCCTTACAGACGAATGGAAAAACTGGTAGAAGCTGACGTCGGCGAAGGTCAGTTTCGGCTCCGTAGAAATATGGAACACGTCATGCATTACTCACCCTACGACCGATCGTAGAAGGAAGATTAAGGGAAGGCAAACCTACGTTTCTAGCATTTGTAGATATAGAGAAAGGTTTTGACAATAATGAGTGGAATACTCTCTTTCAAATTCTGAAGGTGGCAGGGCTAAAACACAGGGATATTTACAATTATTACAGAAACCAGATGGCAGTTACAATAGTCGATGGGCATAAAAGGGAAGCAGTGGTTGGGAATTGAATGAGATAGGGTTGTAGCACATCCATGATATTAAACAATCTGTAGATTGAGCAAGCAGTAAAGGAAACAAAAGAAAAGTTCGGAGTACGAATTAAAATCCACGGAGAAGAAATAAAATCTTTGATTTCGCCGATGATATTGTAATCCTGTTAGAGACAGCAAAGGACCTGGAAGAGCAGTTGAACGGAATGGACATCTTTAAAGGAGGATATAAGATGAACATCAACAAAAGCAAAACGAGGATAATGGAATGTAGTCGAATGAAATCGGGTGACGTTGAGGGTATTAGATTTGGAAATGAGACACTTAAAGTAGTAAAGGAGTTTTGCTATTTGGGGAGCAAAATAACGGATGATGGTCGAAGTAGAGCATGACATGTGGAATGGCAATAGTAAGGAAAGCGTTTTTGAAGAAGAGAAGATTGTTAACCTCGAATATATATTTAAGTGTCAGGAAGTCATTTCTGATGCTTTTTCTATGTAGTGTAGCCATGTATGGAAGTGAAACGTGGACGATAAATAGTTTAGACACGAAAAGAATTGAAGCTTTCGAAATGTGGTGCTACAGAAGAAAGTTGAAGATTAGATGGGTGTATCACATAACTAATGAGGAGGTATTGAATAGAATTGGGGAGAAGAGAAATTTATGGCACAACTTGACTAAAAGAAGGAAATGTTGTGAGGCATCAAGAGAATACTAATTTAGTACTCGAGCGCAGCGTGTAGGGTAAAAATCGTAGAGGGAGACCAAGAGGTGAATACACTATGCATATTAAGAAAGATGTAGGTTGCAGTAGGTAATGGGAGATGAATAAAGTTGCACCGGAGAGAATAGCATGGAAAGCTGAATCAAACCAGTCTCTGGACTGAAGACCACAACAACAACAACTTCCGAAAGCGGATATTCCGACATCGTAATTTGCCTTTAGACTCAACAAAATGTGCGACAAATGTGCAATCATGTATTTATGGGAAAGGTAACTGACAGGCAACAGAACAGTAAGTTATAACTGGTTGTGTTTTGTACACTTACCAGTTGCATTAATGTGACCACCTGTCAAGAGCCTCAGTTACCAGCTATCGCAGCGCGGACCATGCGACACGTGTACGAAGAAAGTCAGTGAGGTTTTGAAAGGTACCGACAGAGATGTGGAGCCCTACCGACAAAATGCCACAGCCAGTTGTTCTATGTTTCTAGACTGAGAGTGCATGGTGCGAACAGCCCGATAGACGTGATCCCACAAATTACAGACTGGGCCTAAATCTGGGGAGTTTGCTGGCCAAGCGAATGCTTTAATCTCAATGTGATACTTCTCGAGCAACACACTTGCATAGCTATCTTTGTGACATGGTGCATGCCGGTAGACGCCAATGTGTCGATTAAGAACCAAGTGTATGTAGAGGTGGAAGTGATGCCCAAGGAAAGATATGTAACTTTATTGATCCATTGTGGCTCTCAGAATGGCCGGACAGTAACGCTCGCTCCTTGTTTGATTTCATTCGTTCCTCGCAGTACATTCCACCTTACCTCTGTCCCAAGGATCATAAAACGTGTTTCATCTGAATAGGCCACCTGTAGACACTCAGTGAAAGTGCAGTTCTGCTACCGGAGTGCAAATACTAGACTTTAGCCTTTGTTGCCGATGAACAGCAGACGACATGAGTGTGTGAACTGTGCGCTTGCTGCAGAGTTTGATCCGCAGAAACTTTCGCTGTCCCTCTGTTTATCTGTGGAGTCAGCTGATCAACAATTTCACATCTATTCATCCGTACACGTTTCTACATTCGCCGTTAATCCCTGTCACCTATGGCCTTTGGTGCGTCACAGTTGACTCAGCCCAGGTTTTGAATACAGCTATTTTGCCATGCGCCTTACACTTTAACCATGGTGGCACGCTAACAGTTTCAAACTTATCCGTTTCGGAAATGCTTCTACCTTTGGACCGAGAGAAAATTCTCCAGCCCATACGACAACGACTGCACTATTTTACGCATCCCACTGACACAATTTTTATTCCCTTCCACTACTAGTGTTACCACTTGCTGTCTTTGGTTATTGCACATTGATGTCGAATATAGCTGATGGTTAAGTAAAATACAGGGCCATATGTGTAGCTATGTAAGAAGCTCAATTATTATCCAGTGGCTTGCTTTCTTAGTTGATCGTCGGATAATTTTAGCTGAAATAAAAAAAAGAACGAAGATTTTAGTGTGCCCCTCACGATCCCTTAACGTGGAAGATCATCCCTGACTACAATAGACACATTTTTATAGGTGCTTTACCGCGTAGGTACAGGCTGTGTGGACGTGGTCAAGCGTATACAGCACTTCCCATTAAATATTATATGCTATACTGGCCAGAAAGTGTAATGTACCATCATTCTTTACAAACTGATACACTTGCTGATTGACATAATTTCTGCACTAAAATCGCATACAGCAACTGAGGATGAACAGTCAAGAATCCTCTCCTTCCGTCCCACGAAGTGTAGAGGTTCTGATTGTAGGATCTTAGAATCAGAGTTCTTCTACGTATCCATATTTGACGAAGATAAAGCTGAATATGAAAAGACGGAGAAATATATGAGGCTATACAAGGGGTAATTTATTGTGTAAAGGCACATGAGAATTTTATGAGGGACTGGAATGCAGCTGTAGGCGTAGAAGAAAGGGTTACGGGATAAAACGGGCTTAGTAACAGGAATGAGAGAGGAGAAAGACTAATCGAGTTCTGCAGTAATTTTCGGATGGTAAGAGCGAATACGTTGTTCAAGAATCACAAGAGGAGGTGGTGTACTAAAAACGCACAGGAGATAATAGGAAATTTTCAGTTACTAACATGTTGTTGTTCTTGTTCTTGTGGTCTTCAGACCTGAGACTGGTTTGATGCAGCTCTCCATGCTACTCTATCCTGTGCAAGCTTCTTCATCTCCCAATACCTACTCCAACCTACATCCTTCTGAATCTGTTTAGTGTATTCATCTCTTGGTCTCCCTCTACGATTTTTACCCTCCATGCTGCCCTCCAATACTAAATTGGTGATCCCTTGATGCCTCAGAACATGTCCTACCAACCGATACCTTCTTCTGTTGTGCCACAAACTTCTCTTCTCCACAATCCTATTCAGTACTTCCTCATTAGCTATGTGATGTACCCATCTAATCTTCAGCATTATTCTGTAGCACCACATATCGAAAGCTTCTATTCTTTTCTTGTCCAAACTATTTATCGTCCATGTTTCACTTTCATACATGGCTACACTCCATACAAATACTTTCAGAAAAGACTTCTTGACACTTAAATCTATACTCGATGTTAACAAATTTCTCTTCTTCAGAAACGCTTTCCTTGCCATTGCAAGTCTACATTTAATATCCACTCTACTTCGACTATCATCAGTTATTTTGTTCCCCAAATAGGAAAACTCATTTACTACTTTAAGTGTCTCATTTCCTAATCTGATTCCCTCAGCATAACCCGACTTAATTGCACTACATTCCATTATCATCGTTTTGCTTTTGTTGATGTTC
This sequence comes from Schistocerca gregaria, assembly GCF_023897955.1. NCBI lineage: Eukaryota > Metazoa > Arthropoda > Insecta > Orthoptera > Acrididae > Schistocerca > Schistocerca gregaria. Next base: position 532,561,317 of record NC_064923.1, read on the forward strand.
AACTTATATACTCCTCTCAAGACACTGTCCATTCCATTCAACTGCTCTTCCAAGTCCTTTGCTGTCTCTGACAGAACTACAATGTCATCGGCAAACCTCAAAGACTTTATTTCTTCTCCATGGATTTTAATACCTACTCCGAATTTACTTTTGTGTCCTTTACTGCTTGCTCAATATACAGAATGAATAACATCGGGGAGAGGCTATAACCCGGCCTTACTCCCTTCCCATCCACTGCTTCCCTTTCATGGCCCTCGACCCTTATAACTGCCATCTGGTTTCTGTACAAATTGTAAATAGCCTTTCGCTCCCTGTATTTTACGCCTGCCACCCTTAGAATCTGAAAGAGAGTATTTAAGTCAACATTGTCAAAAACTTTCTCTAAGTCTACAAATGCTAGAAACGTAGGTTTGCCTTTCCTTAATCTTTTTTCTAAGATAAGTCGCAAGGTCAGTATTGCCTCACGTGTTCCAGTATTTCTACGGAATACAAATTGATCTTCCCCGAGGTCGGCTTATACTGGTTTTTCCATTCGTCTGTAAAGAATTCGTGTTAGTATTTTGCAGCTGCGGCTTATTAAACTGATAGTTCGGTTATTTTCACATCTGTCAACACCTGCTTTCTTTGGAATTGGAATTATTATTTTGTTCCTGAAGTTTGAGGGGATTTCGCCTGTTTCATACATCTTGCTCACCAGATTGTAGAGTTTTTTCAGGACTGGCTCTCCCAAGGCAATCAATAGTTCCAATAGAATGTTGTCTACTCCGGGGGCCTTGTTTCGACTCAGGTCTTTCAGTGCTCTGTCAAATTCTTCACGCAGGCATTTTGCAGTTCCTGTCGATCTCATTCTTCAGACACTTGCATTCCTTTTCTCCTGCTTCATTTATTCCATTATTATATTTTCTCCTTTCGTCAATGAAGTTCAATATTTCTTCTGTTACCCAAGGATTTCTATTAGCCCTCGTCTTTTTACCTACTTGATCCTTTGCTGCCTTCACTACTTCATCCCTCAAAGCTACCCATTCTTTTTCTACTGTATTTCTTTCCCCCATTGCTGTCAATTGTTCCCTTATGCTCTCCCTGAAGCTCTGTACAACCTCTGGTTCTTTCAGTTTATCCAGCTCCCATCTCCTTAAATTCCCTTCTTTTGGCAGTTTCTTCAGTTTTAATCTACAGGTCATAACCAATAGATTGTGGTCAGAGTCCACATCTGCCCCTGGAAATGTCTTGTAATTTAAAACCTGGTTCCTAAATCCTGTCTTACCATTATATAATCTATCTGATACCTTTTAATATCTCCAGGGTTCTTCCATGTATACAACCTTCTTTCATGATTCTTTAACCAGGTGTTAGCTATGATTAAGTTGTGCTCTGTGCAAAATTCTACCAGGTGGCTTCCTCTTTCATTTCTTAGCCTCAATCCATAACCACCTACAACGTTTCCTTCTCTCCCTTTTCCTACACTGGAATTCCAGTCACCCATGACTATTAAATTTTTATATCCCTTCACTATCTGAATAATTTCTTTTATTTCATCATACATTTCTTCAATTTCTTCGTCATCTGCAGAGCTAGTTGGCATATAAACTTGTACTACTGTAGTAGGTGTGGGCTTTTTATCTATCTTAGCCGTAATAATGCGTTCACTATGCTGTTTGTAGTAGCTTACCCGCATTAATGTTTTCCTATTCATTATTAAACCCACTCCTGCGTTACCCTTATTTGATTTTGTGTTTATAACCCTGTAGTCACCTGACCAGAAGTCTTGTTCCTCCTGCCACCGAACTTCACTAATTCCCTCTATACCTAACTTTAACCTATCCATTTCCCTTTTTAAATTTTGTAACCTACGTGCCCGATTAAGGGATCTGACATTCCATGCTCCGATCCGTAGAATGCCAGTTTTCTTTCTCCTGATAATGACATCCTCTTGAGTAGTCCCCGCCCGGAGATGCGAATGGGGCACTATTTTACCTCCGGAATATTTTACCCAAGAGGTCGCCTTCATCATTTAATCATACTGTAAAGCTGCATGCCCTCGGGAAAAATTACAGCCGTAGTTTCCCCTTGTTTTCAGCCGTTCGCAGTACCAGCACAGCAAGGCCGTTTTGGTTAGTGTTACAAGGCCAGATCAGTCAATCATGACGACTGTTGCCCCTGCAAACTACTGAAAAGGCTGCTGCCCCTCTTCAGGAACCACACGTTTGTCTGGCCTCTCAACAGATATCCCTCCGTTGTGGTTGTACCTACGGTACGGCTATCTGTATCGCTGAGGCACGCAAGCCTCCCCACCAGCGGCAAGGTCCATGGTTCATGGAGGAGGACTAACATGTTCTATAGATCATTTTCCACGACAGATCGTAATGATGTGGAAGAAGGCATTATACATTCACATCTCAGATTAATTTCTACATGCGGTTCCATTCCGAACTGGATGTGTGTGGATGTGATGTCCTTAGGTTTCAGTAGTTCTGAGTCTAGGGGACCGATATCCTCAGATGTTGAGTACCATAGTGCTCAGTGCCATTTGAACCAGGGCAGTGTTTTAAGCGCTACCCTCTTTGCCATAGCCATCAACAGTATATCGTCTACAGTGAGGAGTCCAGTACAGTGCTCCTTGGTTGTGGACGACTTTGCTGTTTTCTGTTCCTCCTTCAGTGTTGCAAGCGCGAGCCGTCAATTGCAGCTAACAGTGCGGCGGTTAGAGGAGTGGGCTGCAAAGAAAGGTTTTCGGTTTTCTGCCGATAAGTGTGTTTGTGTTCATTTTAATCGGTCTCGTCGTCTTTTTACTGTGCCTGCCTTGCATGTTGGGGATACTGTCCTACATTTTGGAGACACAGTGCGGTTTCTGGGCCTAGTTTTTTACTCCAGGTTGTCATGGCTGCCACACCTGCGAGACTTGAAAGCCAGAACACTGAAGGCACTGAACATCCTCAAGTGCCTCAGCCACAGGTCTTGGGAGCGGACAGGGCGCGTCTCCTACAGTTTTATCGAGCTTTTGTGCGTTCACGGCTGGACTATGGGTGCACAGTATACGGGTCAGCGAGGCCATCTTATTTGCGGATCATTGACGCGGTTCACCATGCTGAGATTCGACTGGCTACGGGTGCTTATCGGACCAGTCCCGTACCCAACCTCTGTGCTGAGGCTGGCGAACCGCCACTTACCATCCGGCGGCAGCTCCTGCTGGTGCGCCAGGCTTGTAAGTTTCCTTCAGCTCTCAGCTCGCCTGCTCACCGTTTTGTTGCCCATCCACCTCTGGACCGCCTTTTTTCCCGCCGCCCCCGGACTACGTTGTCGTTTGGGATCCGTGTGCAACGTGTGCTAGAGTCACTTGGTGTGGAGTCTGTACAACCCCAAACCCAGGTTTTTAACCTCCTGCCACCCTGGTTACTGAAGAGGCCAGGAGTGATTTTAGATTTATTGCAGTACAAGAGAGATTGCACTCCTGCCACCGTTTCTAATGCAACATTTTCTGCCATTTTATCTGAGCACCACGACTATGTAGCTGTTTTTACGGATGGGTCGAAACAAGGGGATTCCGTTGGCTGCTCAGTTGTTTTTCCGGATCGTGTCCACAAGGTCCGATTGCCTCAGACTTTTACTGTCTTTGATGCAGAATTGTCTGCGAACTTGCTGGCACTGGAGCAGATGAGACTTTCTTCCTGTCCTAAATTTCTTGTCTGTTCCTATTCACTCAGTGCCCTTCACACATTGCAACGTTTGTATCCGGCAGACAAAACAGTCCAGACCATCCAGGATGCCCTCCTCCGATTACAGTGGCTGGTGAAGGTTGTAGCTTTCTGCTGGGTTCCGGGGCATGTCGGCATTGCTGGGAATGAAAAGGCTGATCTCGCCGCCAAGGAGGCGTTTCTCGATCCACATGTATCTCAGTGTGCTATCCCCCTGCACGCACTCACCTCGCTGTTGAGCTCACAAGTCATGCGTCGGTGGGAGGATGAGTGGCTGGAAGTGACTGACAATAAGCTCCGCATAGCCAAGCCCACAACGCGTGTGTGGTGTACTTCCTTTCAGCCCCATCGACGGGACGAGATACTCCTCACTCGGCTTCGAATAGTCCACAGCCCTATGATGCATGGCTTCCTGCTCCGGCGGGAGGACCCTCCAATTTCTGGTGCTTGTGGTGTTCAGGTCACTGTGCGCCACGTTTTATTGGATTGTGTTTTCTTTTCTGATCAGCGGGCCGCGGCTGACTTTCCAGCGGACCTGCCATCTCTTTTAGGCAACACTCGGACGAATGTGGTTACAGTTTTAAGGTTCTGTGCCATGTCAAATGTTTTTACAAAGATTTTAGGGAGAGGATTTTAATTTGCTCACTGTGTGACAAGCTCGCCCATATTTTATGTAAGTGGCCAGCCAATGACAATTTCCTGTGGCATTTTTTTTGCTTTGTTATCCCTTTCCTTCGGTTTTACTTTCTAATGTAGTATTTTCCTTCTTATCCTGCTTTCTTTGAGTGTGTTTTTCAGTTTTATTAGGTCTGTCCACATTCGTTCCTTTTAATGTGTGTCAATGCGCTGATAACCTCGATGTTGAGAGCCCCTAAGCCCCAACACACTCACACACACACACACACACACACACACACACACACACACACACACACACACTCCAATTTAAAATTCCATCAAAGTGGACCCCTAAAATATTAAAAATTTTAAATTTTTTTATTTTTTTATTTTTTCTTCACCATGTGTTACACTTATTAGTAATGTGGCACCTCTAAACGTGTGCAACTGAATATATTAGGTATTTTTAAAAGTGAGGTTGACATCACTCGCAGAAAACCAGTCAGTCTAAGGGCTTTGTTTATCATTTCTTTTGTTTTTGTATGTATGCTTGGCTTGATTACGATACTAGTGTAGTCAGCAAAAGAACTGATTCTGCTTGTTGTATATTTGACAGAAGGTCATTTATATATGTGATTTTTCCCTAGAGAGAATTATGACCCTGGTTATTACTTGAATTATTAAGTAGACCTATCTGCCATCTTTTTGTTAGCTATGACATTATCCACTGATTGGCTATACCATCACACTTATAAAATGTTAATTTATCTGGAAAATACTGTGAGACACTCTGTCAAAAGCATTATAGGGGTCGCAGAGAATACAAACCGCTTCTCTTTTGTTACATAATGCTTGTTAAATCTGGTAAGTGAACGTGTAAATGGCATTCTCAGTAAAGCAACAATTCTTAAATGTAAACTGTGATTTTAAGAGGGCTCAGGTAAGATACTACTTTAGAACACATCACCTTCTCCAAAATTTTCGAGAATGTCAGCTTTGAAACAGGTTGGTAATTATTGACATCTCTGTTATCACCTTTTTTAAAGACGGGTTCAACAACTGCACATTTGAGTCTCTCAGGAAAACCACTTTGAATCAGTGAAGCATTTCATATTTCAGATAAGACTGGGCTTATTACATTTTATGAATGTTACATTTTCAACATACTGCTGCGATTTTGCTCTTGAACTGTTTGTCCGTATCCTTCCTACTATATTTAAGAAATGATCATAAAATCCATTTGCCAATTGACTCATCATTTATAGCCTTCCATTCAGTTCAACAGGGCTGTTGTGCTGTTCTGTGGCTGGCTGTCCTGTCTCTCGCTTCAGTACATTTCACATTTCCTTACACCTGTTGTCGGAAGTGCTGATTTCTGACATTGTGTATATTCTTTTATAACCTCTCCTACAATTTTCAGTATTATTTGTAGTGTGCAACGTCTGCAGAACACCTACTTGTTCTTGCCATAACATACAATTTCATTTTACCTTTCTCAATGCACTTTAATCCCATTAGTGATGGATGGTTTTTTTACCTGGCTGTTTACGTTTTTTTCTGTCTAGCTTATGCGGAAAGCTATATCCAAATAACGATATGAATTTATCGTGGAGCAAATTCAATTTTTTGTTAGCATTTGGTTCATTATAAATTACATACCATGACATCACCGCTGAACTATTCTTAAAAAATATTTGCCCTTGACTCATTAACTATTGTAACTGATTTCTACTGCGGAGTATCCATACTGTGAAGATCTATGTTATTTATCCTACATGGTCACGCAGAGATTCTGGAACCAGATGTTGGTTCGTAAAGGGTATCCAGGGTCAGGTAAAGACTAAGATCACGCTTCGGTTATGATAAAAAAATAGGCTGAAGATCAAGAGATAATTGAGGAAGCATCAATGTCCAACGAAGTGGGATATGGAATACTAAGGAATGAAGACAAACGATAGAAGTTCTCGGAGCTTATAGATACTACGATAGTAAATAGCTCATCAGGGGCTTCAGTTGAAGACGAATGGATATCTCTAAAAAGTGCTATCACGGAAGCTGGAGAGAAAAGCGTAGGTACAAAGAAAGTAAATGCGAAGAAACCATGGGTAACTTTAGTTGATCGACGAAAGAAAGAAGTACAAAAATGTTCAAAGAAATTCAAGAATTCGTCATTTAGGACTGAAGTACGTAGGAAGTTAAGGAAAGCAAAGGCGAAGTGACTGCATGAAACATATGAAGGAATGAACTGAGAAATGATTGTCGGTAGGCGGATTCACAGTACAGAAAACTCAAAACAGCCTACAGTGGAGTTTAAATCAGGGGCATTAACATACAGAGAGCAAATGAAACTCTGCTATAGCCAGTTGAGGAAAAAGGAGTGAGAGGAGTAACACCTCTTTAAATAACCTTGGTTCACCTTGCGCAGATGATAGTACCTTAATGAGGGCCCCTTGCCAGGGATACAGTGAAGACCTCAATGACAGCGAACGTGGAGAAGACGTAATTGGGTCCAGTGGAGCTGTTAAAAGAGGCAGCCTCTTGTCCAAGGCCAAAATGGACATAGGGTACGACAGTTCCACATGTTAGTGGCAGCACCAGACAGCGTCTGTTACACATGTAAGTAGAGGTTCAGGCTAACTTCCTGGTCTTACTCTGGGAATTCAGGGATGACTTTGGCTTCCCTGCTCTATACACTTTACAGCTTCAAATTGCAAAACGGAAAGTTCGCACGAAGGATGCTCTACCCAAGGTGGTAACTATGATGGTGTATCAACCATTACAGCATGGGGTTAAGAGGAGATGCAATATATTTAAATGCCTTCCAAGTTTCAGTTCAAGTAGAGGTTATACAGTACTTGGGAATATTAAATGTAAATTCTCTTCTGAACATTGGGATACATAAAGGATTAGAATTATTTCTGCGGAAAACGATATACAAAATATAGCACTCCAGGAAACATATTTCTTTGCTGAGAATGTAGTTGATACACACAATTATAGAATTTATAAGGGAAAACCAGCAGTGAGTCTAATGAAAAACATGCCGATGTTTGGAACAGTATTGCATGTTAACATGAAATCGTAGACAGTGTTACAGAATTTAGATCGAATTCAGAAAGAACATCCATGTTACCAATAAAGTACAAGAATGAAAGTTACGCCTTCACAAACGTCATTCACCTATATGTGCTGGCAACAGGAGAATTCAGAAGGAAGTAAATCAATTCTGGGATCTTTTAGAATCTGAAATTTCTATCACACCTAAAAAAGAACGTTAAAAGACATCTTGGTGACTTCAATGCGCTCATCGGGAGGGAAAAGGAATTTAGGACTATTGTAGATGAATATCCAGCACACTGAAGAACAAACAGAAGTGGTGAAAGACTGATCAACATATGTAAAATGTTCCAGTTAAAACTCATGTCCCCACATTTTTGCAAACTACCAAGAAAAGCCAAAACTTGGAGTCATCAACATCCAAAGCTAGGAGAATTTCACTTGGATCACGTAGCCATATCTAAAACGTATAGCACGGAATAATGAATGTTAAAATACTCTAAATGAGGAATTCGATTCAGATCATTATCTCTCTCACATTAAAATAAAATTTCTACCATCTAAAACAAAAAAAGGTGACCGAGAAGGTGATCAGATACAACACCACTACAGCAAGTTTCACAAAAGAAAATATAGAAAAAAATTAGAGAAGAAAGTGAAACAAGTAAGGGATTGGCGTGATCTCCAGATGCAAATAGCTCGAACAGCAGGGAAAACTTCAGGACTGGCCAAGAATAAAAAGAAGACAAGGTGGAATGAGGAGTGTGAAGAAGCAATAATACTAAGTGCTCAAAAATGGAGAAAATAGAGATTTTCAAAAAAGAGGAAGACCTTGAACAATTCAGACAACATAGAAAAGAAACACCAAAATTAATCCAGAAAATCAAAAGAAACTTAGAAAATTCTCAGCTTATTGAAATAGAAAAAAATTTCACCAAAATTAATTCTAGAAATTATTACCAAACTTTTAAACAGATACTTAAAGGATACAGGCACCAAGTATTTGTTTCATAGATAAAAACGGCAAAATGGGACTAAATAACCAAGAACGTTGTCAAATGCTAGGAAAATTTTGTGAAAAAGTGTTAAACTGTCTAGTACAACAGATAAATTAAAAATTCCAGTGACATCTCAAAATCTAGAGGAAGATTTCCAACTAACAGAGTTAAAAATTCGGAAGCTATCAAAACACCCAAAAATGATAAAGCAAGAGGTGAAAACTCTATTACAGCCGAATTATTGAAGTTATCAGAATCAAAAATCACAAAGAATCTACAGCTGCTTTAAGATAATTCTTGGAAAACTGAAAAGATTCCAGCTGAATGGAAAACAGCATTAATCCACCCACTACATAAAAAGGGGGACAAACAAAATGTCAATAATTACAAAGGTGTGTCACCTCTGCCAGTGGCGTACAAAATATTATCGAAAATTCTCCTGAACAGAGTGGTAGACACCTTAGCCGAACCATTAGAAGAATATCAGGATGGTTTTCTAAAGCGAAGAATCTTTGCAGGACCAATTTTTAACTTAAAGTTAATAATTCTCCTTAGAATATTAAGCATGCAAACCAATAATAGTGTTATTTATTGATTTCAAAAAAGGATTTGATTGTATAGATAGAGAAAGACATAGATAAGGTCATCAGAAAATTTGGTGTTAAATCAAAATTAGCAAATATGATTTGTGAAACACTAACAGGCAGAATATCTAAAGTCTGATTTATGGAAGAAGTACCTCAGTCATTTGAAATAAAAACTGTTGTTACACAAGGTGATGGTTTATTACCTTTACTGTTTAATTGGGTTCTAAGAAAAACTGAAATAATCCGGAATTCATAGCTAGAAAGTCACAAAATTAAACCAATATCTCTGGGAAGGAAAACAATTGGCATTAAGGTAGACTGCTTGGCTTAAGTAGAAGATTTTGCAACACTTTCAGAAACCCTGACCGAAGCGTTATTCAAATAAGCCCTCTGGAAAAAAAAAAATACCAAAAGGAACTGGTCTCCAAATTACGGCCAAAAACAAAATTCATTACAAATATAAGAAAAGTGCCGAAATTCATAGAAACACAAATAGGTAAAGTAGAATGAATAAATAAATTTAAATATCTTGGAGAAAATAAACAACACAATGGACTAGAAAAATCTGCAGTAGATGTAAGAGTTCGCAAAATGGAAAGACCGTATGGTTAATCCAAAAATATTCACAACAAGAAATGTATATCTATAAAACAAAACTAAAACACTACACACCAGTGGTATGACCAGAATATTTATAGGGATATGAATGCCTAACGATGGACTATAAAATGGACAAACTAGAGGTACTGGAAAGAAGGATTATTAGAAAAATTATATGTGCAATAGAAACTACAGATGGTTCGAAAATTAGGAGTGATGAGATCTACAGAAATATAAAAAAAAGTATCTGAAACAATGGCAAAACGAAGATTAACCTTTTTTGCACATCTGTACGGAATGGATCGAAATAGACTGACATAGCAAATACTTCTATATTTCGGGAAGAAGAAATGGACAATTGAATGAATTACAGAAATAAGGAAAGATCTACAGAGAAACAGCACCAAAGGATCAGAAATAGCAGGAAGAAACTGTTTTAAAAATAAAATATAAAATTTGGAAGGCTTTAAAAGCATAAGAAATAAAAAAAATCAGGACGAACAGGTACAGAAGAAAGGAAGAGACTTTATGGGGAGAAAATGATGGCATACTGGAAAAATTGGAAACAACAACAAAGGAAAAAGAGGAACTGAAGTCGTTCAGTGATTCTAATTGGTCAATACGATTGGAAAAAAAATAGAGAGAGAAAGAGAGAGAGAGAGAGAGAGAGAGAGAGAGAGAGAGAGAGAGAGAAGAGAACAATGGGAGTGCCGCTGTTAGAGAGGAGACAGTAGCCGGACGACCTCAGAAGATATCTCAGGCAGATGGAGACGAAACGGTAGGTGGAAATCTTACACACCGACCACGGCCTCTCAGCCCCGATATTTCATCTGAAGACAGCGGGTATGTTGGAAGACTACACTGACGGCCTCTGGAAGGCGAGCACTTATCTGAAGAGGTGATAGAAGAAGAAACAGGAATCTATAGGGAAGAGATACTGAAGAAAGTATTACAATCACAATTTAAAGGAGCTTTCGAAGATTTAAAATTAAATAGGGCAGTAGGTTTAAATAATATTACAACAATATTCCAAAGTCATTGATCGAAGTGGCAACAAAACGATTATTCACGTTGACGTGTAGAATGTATGAGACTGGTGATACACCATGACTTTCGTAAAAAACATGACCCTCACGATTCCCAAGATTCCAAGAACCAACAAGAGCGAGAATTATCGCACAAACTGCTAAACAGCACATGCATCCCAGTTGTTGCCAAGAATAATATACGGAAGAATTGTAAAGAAACCCCAGAGTGTGTTAGATGAAGATGAAATTGGAAAGGTAAACGTACCAGATAGGCCGTTCTGACTTCACGGTTGATAATGAAAGCGAGACAGAAAACATAATCAAGACTCGTTCATACTATATGTCGACCTGGAAAAAGCGTTCGACATTGTTAAAGAACTCCAAATCCTGAGGAATGTAGCAGTAACCTAAAGGGAAAGACGGGTAATATAAAGTTTATTAAATAATGAAGAGGAAACAATAAGACTGGAAAACCAAGAACGAAGTGCTCGTATTAATTAGAAAGACTGTAAGACAAGGATGTAGTCTTTCGCCTCTACTCTTCAATCTATACATGGAAGAAGCAATTACGGAAATAAAAGTAGAAAGTTTCAGGAAATGAATTAAAATTCAAGATGAACGGATATCAATAAGATTCACAAATTTTTTGCCATCCTCAGTAAAACTACGGAAAAAGCACGGGTCAAAAGAGCACAGAATATGAATTGAGACTAACTCGAAGAAAGACGAAAGTAACTAGAGGTAGCAGAAATGAGAACAGTGAGTTCCTTAACATCCTTAACATGATAAATGGTGGTTACGATGCAAATGACGTTAACGATTTCTGCTACCTAAGCAGCAAAGTAATCCATGACGGACGGAGCAAGGAGGACGTAAAGAGCAGACTAGGATTTGCAAACAGGGCATTCCTGACTAACAGAAATCTACTATCATCAACTATAGGACTTACTTCGAGGAATAAATTTCTGAGAATGTAAGTTTGGAGCACAGTTTTGTGTGGTAGTGAAACGTGGACTTTGCGAAACTAGAACCGAAGAGAATCGAAACATTTGAGATGTGGTGGTATAGAAGAATGTTGAAAATTAGGTGAACTGATAAGGTAAGGAATGAGGAGGTTCTGTGCAGAAACGGAGAGGAAAGGAATATGTGGAAAACACTGATAAGGGAAGGGACAGAACGACAGGACATCTGTTAAGAGTTGAGGAAATGACTCCCATGGTACTAGAGGGAGCTGTAGAAGGCAAAAACTGTAAAGGAATACAGAGATTGGGATTTACCCAGCAGATCAGTAAGGACTTATGTTACAACAGTTTCTGCTCAGAGATGGAAAGTACAGCACAGGAATTAGCGGCAGGATGTGTCAAACCAGCCCGAAGATTGATGACTCATGAAGGTATAAAAATGAAAAAGAACTGACGAACCAGAAAGAAGGCTTCCGGAAAACATGGAGGGGAATAATGTTTATTAGTTATCAGTTGTCGTCAACCTCATCTATGAAGCTCGTTCACTTCTGTCACGTGTATCCTTCGTGATGCTATATTTCAAACAACTAATCTACTTTAAGGCTTAAATAATTCTACTGTCTGACTTACAGTTCCCGTTTCAAATATCCTGCTCCTTATATAATTATAAACGACTGATATCATTTTCCCGGAGTTAAATGCATTAATGCTAAAGGAAGCCATGTATAGTGCCCAAATAGAGTTTACAGATAACTGTTCCAGGTAACACTAAAATATGAAAAACCTTTCCCCTCACAATGAAATAGAAGATGGACGAAATCCACCCACTAGGACACCACGGCGGGATTACTTTGCATAGTAACAGGACATTAATGAAAATTTCGCCAATTGGTTATTTTAAGGGGAAAATTGACGTCAAAGAAAGGCAGTTTGGCAACTCTGTAAGCATATGTATGGTAAGTATCTTCGTTCAACACTACAGAGTTGCACTTACCATTTAGATCGTGTTTCGGTGTCTCGTCCCTTAAACGTTGTACAGCAATTACAGCAAGTCTTGTACAAAACACTTTCCGTTCTGTAATACTAAAGCAGAAACGAAACAACAATAGTTTTTATTGTTCCACTGCTAAAAACGATTTTAGCCTTTAAATGTTTGCTCCGTTCTCATAACACGATTCATATATTCCAGTCCGTGCTCACTATTTCTTCCTTTGCTTCATTTATACCCCTCACCCAAATCAGGAGAAAACCAACTGCTTCATTCATTCTTGGTGGTTCCCTTGCAAGCACGCAAACCACGTAGTCACAGTGTCTAAGTGTATGCATACCCACGTGTCATGTAATTTATTCCTGTTGCTTCGTGAATATACGTTATATGTCAGACCTAGAACTACTACATAGAACATTCAAATCAACTATGGCTATAAAATATCTTCCATTTAAGGAAGAGAGTGTCTTAAAGCTCTCATGGATACAACAAAATAAGAAAATAAAACTTAAACCTAGACCCTCATATCGAACTCTCGTCTTTTGTAATCGAAAGCAAAGCTCTGCCCTGTGCTATAACTAGGCAGTGCGAATTCACAGTAGAAATAAAGTTACTTACCGCATATAGTGTTCACAAACTGTCTTCCTACGACGGCGATTCTCTAAATTTCTTTGATTGTTTCGCAAATAATGCAGGACGTATGACAAGAATATGTAATATGTAAGGAATTTCCTCAGTATGGTAGACGTCTGGGTAAGTGCTAAATTTTTGTCTCAGTTTGACCTCGAAAGAACGTAATCGGGTAGAGAGATTTGCCGAGATATGGACATGAGATTTAGGTCACGCATCAACTTGGTACATAGCATATACGTACAAAACTAATTTTTGTTGCACACATTTCAGTGCTTTTAATACCCAAGAAAACCAGATATTCTCATTTGTGTAGTAAATACTACAAATTTGGAAAAACTCATATAATTGGAGTGATATTCAATGGTAAATGTATTCCAAGTTAAATCCTCTAGAGATTGATCAGACATGTCAATGACGCTTTAAAGGAAACCAGGTAACACAACTTGATTTTAAATTGTAATACAACTTTCAGCATTCTATTTGATGCTCGACTTGAAACTAAGGCTTCAAAATGATAAATATATTTCAAGCCAACAGAGAGTGACACATATTAGGGGAGAATCTCGAATCAGATTAATTAAATGTAAGACAATAACAAAATGATTTCGAGTTGTATGGCTTCAATGTATACGCGAATGTCGAATAAAATCTTAAGAACTGTGCTTTTTATTTTATTTCATCACTTAGAGCTTTAAAACCTATTATACGTAACGAGCAGAAGTTGTTGACGAAAGGTAAATTGTAGGATCAGAAGTATATCATTACAGACTAAATTAGTTACTTTCAGGGAACAGGATAAAGACAGCCAATAAAACAGTCGTAAATTTATTTAGATTTCACTCTTCGTAACAAAACTTTTTGAAATTTAGGCTTTTACCTGAGATTTTACGCAGCAGGACAATATAAACCATGGTTCTTATATTATACAAATTACTGCTTTCACAGAACACACTTTTTTCAGTACGGCACATCATAGCTACGTGCACTGAGAAATAACGCTTTCGATCACAGTCACTGATTTAGAAGGAGAAATTTAATCGTCCAAGTTTTCTCTGCTGCTAACGAGACGAATTCCATGTCGAACAAAGAAGTTCTTCAAACGCTGCTCTGGAAATTGTTTCCCAGCTGCTTCCCAAATTACATTTCTTCAAAATCTGGTGACAGAAACCCGTGGCGGGTTCGAAGTGTTGTCCTCACTGCAGCTTACGGAAATTATTGGTACCTAGCAGGAGAAACAGGTCATTAATTAATTTCGTTGATTATAACATTAACTAGACTCAGTTGATAGTAAATTGAAAAATTTAGATAACGTTATTTATTACAAGATTAAAAACATCAAAGACATTACCGCATACAGTCATTCAGCATTAAATATACAGAAACGGTAAAAGTAAGCAAATGTGAGCAAGAGTGTATTTCAGCCGTCTCAGCATTAGCTGTTGTTAGTATTTTCTGCTTCTGCCAATACAGTAGGTGTCAGACATGAGAATACAGCCTTTAATATGTCTTCTATCTCTGCTCCTTTAATGAATTTTCTTTCTTATACAGTCTAATTTCTTTCACCTTGTCAGAAGCAATGTATCATGTATGACAAAGACGTGTAATATTTCAGCAGCTTTCTAAGTACTCCCAAGTTAAGCCACGTTCTTAATTTTTGTCTTCACTGGAGCTCAAAAGAATGTAATCTACGTCTACATTCCTAATGTACACAGAAAACAACAACAGGACGCTGTCTATTCCAGCCAAAGCATCTGCAGTTCAGCCACGTAAAGAGTGGAAAATGTATAAGTACTACAACTCATGCATTCGACGAGAAACAGCGGAGAAGTAAAGTAATATTTAAAACAACGACACCTGTAAGATGTACAAATGCATAGAGACTAGTATACGCCTATCGTATATTAGAGAAACAAACATTTACCTAGTACATACCATGTTGTTTCATATATCGGAAGCTATGTTCATCTTACTCATTGTACAGCCTCGTAACTTAGGTAACGTACTCGTTAGATGTCACCAGAATACAGCAGTTGTCGATTTCTAACAAGAGATCACAGACGTTGCGGAAATATACGGTAATATACTTTTGCTGATCGCCTCCTGATCGTATTTGAATGTTTTAACTCATAAAAGCCACATGTAGAAACACTAGAATACTAAAAATTATTTATGTACATTACGCTTTGGTTGTGATCTAATCACGAAAGTTTTGCGAGGAGTTAGGAAGCAGTTGTTAGATGATTTCCGCAACAGAGACGGAGTATCCGTTCAATCAGTGTCGATGGAAAGAGGAACATAGACGGTGCCCAGTCTACCACAAATGCCACTGCTACTGTTTCTGCCAGCGATCAGTTTAGAAATGCCTTCGATATGAGTCTTGCCCCCCCCCCCCCCCATGAACCATGGACCTTGCCGTTGGTGGGGAGGCTTGCATGCCTCAGCGATACAGATAGCCGTACCGTAGGTGCAACCATAACGGAGGGGTATCTGTTGAGAGGCCAAACAAACGTGTGGTTCCTGAAGAGGGGCAGCAGACTTTTCAGTAGTTGCAGGGGCAACAGTCTGGATGATTCACTGATCTGACCTTGTAACAATAACCAAAACAGCCTTGCTTTTCTGGTACTGCGAACAGCTGAAAGCAAGGGGAAACTACACCGTAATTTCTCCCGAGGGCATGCAGCTTTACTGTATGGTTAAATGATGATGGCGTCCTCTTGGGTAAAATATTCCGGAGGTAAAATAGTGCCCCATTCGCATCTCCGGGCGGGGACTACTCAAGAGAATGTCATTATCAGGAGAAAGAAAACTGGCATTCCACGGATCGGAGCATGGAATGTCAGATCCCTTAATCGGGCACGTAGGTTAGAAAATTTAAAAAGGGAAATGGATAGGTGAAAGTTAGGTATAGTGGGAATTAGTGAATTTCGGTGGCAGGAGGAACAAGACTTCTGGTCAGGTGACTACAGGGTTATAAACACAAAATCAAATAGGGGTAACGCAGGAGTAGGTTTAATAATGAATAGGAAAATAGGAATGCGGGTAAGCTACTACAAACTGCATAGTGAACGCATTATTGTGGCCAAGATAGATACGAAGCCCACACCTACTACAGTAGTACAAGTTTATATGCCAACTAGCTCCGCAGATGACGAAGAAATTTAAGAAATGTATGATGAAATAAAAGAAATTATTCAGATAGTGAATGGTGACGAAAATTCAATAGTCGCGGGTGACTGGAATTCGGTAGTAGGAAAAGGGAAAGAAGGAAACGTAGTAGGTGAATATGGACTGGGGCAAAGAAATGATAGAGGAAGCCGCCTGGTAGAATTTTGCACAGAGAAAAACTTAATGATAGCTAACACTTGGTTCAAGAATCATAAAAGAAAGCTATATACATGGAAGAAGCCTGGAGATACTGACAGGTTTCAGATAGATTATATAATGATACGACAGAGATTTAGGAACCAGGTTTTAAATTGTAAGACATTTCCATGGAGAGATGTGTACTCTGGCCACAATCTATTAGTTGTAACCTATAGATTAAAACTGAAGAAACTGCCAAAAGGTGGGAATTTAAGGAGATGGGACCTGGCTAAACTAAAACAACCAGAGGTTGTACGGAGTTTCAAGGAGAGCATAAGGGAGCAATTGACAGGATTGGGCGAAAGAAATACAATAGAAGAAGAATGGGTAGCTTTGAGGGATGAAGTAGTGAAGGCAGCATAGAATCAAGTAGGTAAAATGACGAGGGCTAGTAGAAATCCTTGGGTAACAGAAGAAATATTGAATTTAATTGATGATAGGGAAAAATATAAAAATACAGTAAGTGAAGGAGGCAAAAAGGAATACACACGTCTCAAAAATGAGATCGACAGGAAGTGATAAATGGCTAAGCAGGGATGGCTAGAGGACAAATGTAAGGATGTTGAGGCTTATCTCACTACGGGTAAGATAGATACTGCCCACAGGAAAATTAAAGAGATCTTTGGAGAAAAGAGGACCACTTGTATGAATTTCAAGTGCTCAGATGGAAACCTAGTCCTAAGCAAAGAAGGGAAAGCAGAAAGGTGGAAGAAGTATATAGAGGCTCTATACAAGGACGATGTACTTGAGCACAATATTATGGAAATGGAACAGGATGTAGATGAAGATGAAATAGGAGATACGATACTGCGTGAAGAGTTTGAAAGAGCACTGAAAGACCTGAGTCGAAATAAGGCCCATGGAGTAGACAACATTCCATTGGAACTACTGATAGCCTTGATGAGCCAGTCCTGACAAAACTCTACCACCTGGTGAGCAAGATGTATGAGACAAGCGAAATACCCTCAGACTTCAAGAAGAATATAATAATTGCATTCTCAAAGAAAGCAGGTGCTGATAGATGTGAAAATTACCGAACTAACAGTTTAATAAGTCACAGCTGCAAAATACTAACGCGAATTCTTTACAGACGCATGGAAAAACTAGTAGAAGACGACCTCGGGGAAGATCAATTTGGATTCCGTAGAAATGTTGGAACACGTGAGGCAATACTGACCCTAAGACTAATCTTAGAAGCTAGATTAAGGAAAGGCAAACCTACGTTTCTAGCATTTGTAGACTTAGAGAAAGCTTTTGAGAATATTGACTGGAATACTCTCATTCAAATTCTGAAGGCGGCAGGGGTAAAATACAGGGAGCGAAAGGCTATTTACAATTTGTACAGCAACCAGATGGCAGTTACAAGAGTCGAGGGACATGAAAGGGAAGCAGTGGTTGGGAAGGGAGGGAGACAGGGCTGTAGTCTCTCCTCGATGTTATTCAATCTGTATATTGAGCAAGTCGTGTAGGAAACAAAAGAAAAATTCGGAGTAGATATTAAAGTCCATGGAGAAGAAATAAAAACTTTGAGGTTCGCCGATGACATTGTAATTCTGTCAGAGACAGCAAAGGACTTGGAAGAGCAGTTGAACGGAATGGATAGTGTCTTGAAAGGAAGATATAAGATGATCGTCAACAAAAGCAAAACGAGGGTAATGTAATGTAGTCGAATTAAGTCGGGTGATGCTGAAGGAATTAGATCAGGAAGTGAGACACTTAAAGTAGTAAGGGAGTTTTGCTATTTGGGGAGCAAAATAACTGATGATAGTCGAAGTAGAGAGGATATAAAATGTAGACTGGCAATGGGAAGGAAAGCGTTTCTGAAGAAGAGAAATTTGTTAACATCGAATATAGATTTAAGTGTCAGGAAGTCATTTCTGAAAGTATTTCTATGGGGTGTAGCCATATATAGAAGTGATTGATGGACGATAAATAGTTTGGACAAGAATAGAATAGAAGCTTTCGAAATGTGGTGCTACCGAAGAATGCTGAAGATTAGATGGGTACATCACATAACTAATGAGGAAGTATTGAATCGGATTGGGGAGAAGAGAAGTTTGTGGCACAACTTGACCAGAAGAGGGGATCGGTTGGTAGGACATGTTCTGAGGCATCAAGGGATCACCAATATCGTATTGGAGGGCAGCGTGGAGGGTAAAAATCGTAGAGGGAGAGCTAGAGGTCATTACACTAAGCAGATTCAGAAGGATGTAGGTTGCAGTGGGTACTGGGAGATGAAGAAGCTTGCACAGGATAAAATAGCATGGAGAGCTGCATCAAACCAGTCTCAGGACTGAAGACCACAACAACAACAACAACAACAACAACCACAACGTGAGTCTTGCGCAAAATATGGTGAAGAGAATTTCGAGACTGTGGGCGTGTTTGACACACATAATCGAAGAGGGACATCTATTGTCTAATGGAGTCTCTACGAACATTGTTATGGTAAAGGGTAGATTGATCATAGGCCTCAGTTAGTTACTGAGTTACTTCAAGGAACGCAGAGGAAAACGATGAAGATTTGATATTTTTCCAATTTGAGAGCTATATGGAGCACAATTAAATGAATTTATCAGAAATGTCAAGTACAGAATGAGTAGAACGTAAAGCTATTAACGCTAACGGAAAGGACAAAATGAACCCACTGTAATGCAAGAAGGCGAAATAATGGCAACACAAGTGGCGTCTCCTGAAACTCGATGTTTGTGGTCAACGCCACAGGCTGCTGTCGGAGAAACTCATGGTACCCATGGTTGTGATTACTCTCCAATACTGTAACGGTTCATTGATGAAAAAGTGGGGAGATTTCGTGGTCTCTCTTCTCAGCAAGCTTCTGACGGAGGAAGCGCAAAGATACTACCTGCATTCGTATTCGGAAGGCCATGCGGCGCAAATCCTAATCCAGCCATCTACGAATATATTTAGATTTTCTCTGGTCTCCCAGAATCACTGAAGGTGAATGTTGGGATGATCCTTTTGAGAGGGCACAGTTGATTTCCTCTCCTTTATTATCTGCTCTGAGCTGGTTTTTCGTCTCTAATGACCCCTCAGGCGATAGATATTGAAATTTTTGACACATATCTCATGGATAATGCTGTTGATGAGGTTAGGAAAGACGATGTGTAATTACGGGGCACTTTCGCCTAACGATAGTAAGACATCAGCTGAGATTACCGATTTGCGTTCACTCTGAGTGGATTGTGATACGTTATTTTACCCATAGACAAGAGAGAAGTGCGGTCGTGGGCAAGCGCGATTACATTCGAAACATATAGTACTTACTGTCTTATCCAGCGTAACACAGGCACAGTGCTGAAGCGCCAAAAAGCGTTGAGAAAAAGACTAACGGAGTACTGAAGAGTTATCACTTCTCGTATGAGGCTATTGGGATTTGTCGTTATAACCCCATGCTACCTTGCACAGATTAAACGGTCTTCCAAAGACCCACACGGAAGGGGTTCTTCTTAAGCCTATTTTATCTAACTTTGGTTCTCCGATATATTGAGTAGCAAAACTGTTTCTCTGTTGAGCGTATTAGCAAAACGGTGTATACATCACTTTAAGAACTCGGCGGACTTGTTATGCAGATTGGGAAAATTGCGTTTTAGTTACTCCGATATTTTAGTAAGTTTTCTAATTGTCTCTCACGTTCCTCTGTCTAATTCGTCTCAGTTACATAAGGTTTAGTTTAGAATCAGCAAACATTTGACAAAGGGTGACTTCTGATTAATTTTTATTCAATTAGCAGTTCTGTAAGTACACGGATTTACTATGAGGAGCCCTTTGCCACCTTTTATGGTCAATCTATGAAAGATTGTGAGGAACATGCTGTGGAGTCGGTGGTAATGATAATTGTGTGCTTTTTCAGTTATGTAGGCGGCAAACAGATGGGGTTATGATGGGCCACCCTTTGTCATTTTAACTCCATATCTGTTTACAGAATATTTCGAGGAACGTGCCCTGTTTGAGCGGTACTGAGATCTGCGTTTTTGTTCAGATATTTAGATGATACATTTGTTGCTTGCATTGATGAAACTGCGAATGTCAGGACTCAATCCATCTGAATATTCGTTTCATGATGGAGATGGAGAACGATAGCTGTTTTCTGTTTCTATAGGCATTAGACACGAGGAACAATGATGGATCATTGGGACACGACTTTTGTACCACCCAGCTCTCACTAACTTGTATATCGTGACTGATGGTTGCACCTATTCTGCTTAGCTTGAAGTTGTACTTCATGTCTTGGTTCATAAGGCCCACTTAATGTCCACCCTTGATAGATTGTCAGTTTAGTTCGACCTTGCTAAAGTCTCTTTTCACCAGAATTGTTGTAGTGAAAGGCCGACCAGTGAAAAATAAGTCGGTGGCAACTATGCTTGCAGCCTTTTTTCCTTAAGCATGTTGAATCGCCAAAAGAATTAGCTGTATTCTGGAGATGCAGGATGTGAGGTGTGTTTTTCGACCAATTAGGGCCCTTTTAGCGTCTACAAACGATAATCTAAATTTTCCTAAGACGGGTGGCTACTGAATATCTCTTGGAGCTGTTACTTGGTATATACTGGTCAGACGACGAGGATCGTGGAGGACCACCAAACTGAGCACAAGCTTACAACAGACGAGAGCAAATATGCGATTGCAGAACATTTCATTGGCACTAATCATCCTATGGCACAGAACGACACACAGTTTCTGGTTGCACTTCCTGATACAGGGACAGAATTTTTATGGACTGAGTTTAGATTAAACGAGCCACTTGCATTACAAACAGAGATGGACGTTTGTGCTTAGATTCTGCCTCAGATCATTCTCTCTCCTTTGTCATACAACAGAGGGACAGAGTTCACGCTACTTTCTCACGTTTAGATAGTTATTATTCGCTGCCGATCACTTCTGACGTTAATCTTCTGTAGCTGTGTGGTGGCGCTAGTTATTTACCGTGTATATATTTTATTTCGATATGCCCTCGTACTCAGGTTTTAAATTTCCTTGCACAGAGATCCCTCGCTGTATTAGTGCTTTGAAAATGACGGATTGTGCGAAAGTAAAAACATCGGAGGTTGTGGAAGGCGTTATATCGCTGCAATCCCGTGAGTCATCTGCTCCTTCACCCCTCTACCTTCCTCCACAAGCCTCTCCCTAATGACACCACGAAAGAGGACAAATGAGAGTACTGGCGACTCAAGCAGAGTGAGATGGCAGAGTATAATGACTATTCCCCCTTTTCTGTCAATTGGCGTGGAAAAGGTCATACCGAATGTTGGTAAACTTAAAAGCTAGAAGGCACCAGGTCAGGCTGACGTTTGCCCCAACGTTTTACAAATTGTAGCCCGCACTTCTTAACATTCATAAACAATGTGCCGTTACAATTCGGAAGGTTGCCGGTGGCCTCGAAAGAAGTTACGTCAGTAATCTTTAAGAAGGGATAAAGCTACATTCACGATAACCACACATACAGATCAATTGCTTTGATTTGGGCTTTGTGCCCAACAGCAAACACACAGTGAACTAATGGGTTCTAGTCAATGCGAATACCGGTTTCAGAAATGTAAATGAGTTGACGACAGTAATAACTTTGCTTTATGAACTATAGACGAAATGACTCGAGAATGACAGTGATATAGAGATCGCAGACGCCTTCAGTGATCTAAGCAGTCTGCGACGCTCACACTTCTGTAGGATTTACAGGTGCATAAATGATTACATGATAACTTTGAAGACAATTCCAAAGGGTGAACAGCTCAATGGTGAGCTGGGCTTTGTAAGGTAGGTAAGAAAAATACCAGGTTCTGTCCTGTGGTGTCAATACGCTGCACGTAATCTGAAGCATAACATTGTAACTAATAGTGAAATTATTAGACGGGAAGAATGCAGCAAAGAGAGCAGTTGGGTATATAGATGATATACTCGTTATGGTGCCTCCTGACCTTTACCTCAAGGATAAGTCCCCGTAATCAGGTGGCCCACTGATGGCTTGCATGACATTTCGGTAAAATAATTTTATGCGAGTGTCGTGGTATGCCTACTGATAAAGAAAATAATTTTCGTCATTCATATCAACAGTTTCGCAAAAAGAAGTTAAGTACGACAGCACGTTCGCTCCGTGCAATCGTATCATAATGTCATTGTCAATGGAATAGCTTTGTGACCCGTGGATAGGGATATCGACTGTGAATGAAGAGCTACTGTACCATGCTGATGGCATCTCCAGAGCTTTCGAGATTACACAGACAAAAGCCTAGTTTGTATTTCTCGGAGTGTGCTCAGGCGATGGAACTGTGAGATACACGGTTGCGTCGTAAATGTTACGGCAGCGAGACCTAAACATGAACTACGTACTTACAGGTACCGGAATCACTGTAAAGGGCTTACTAA
Source organism: Schistocerca gregaria (assembly GCF_023897955.1). Taxonomy (NCBI): domain Eukaryota; kingdom Metazoa; phylum Arthropoda; class Insecta; order Orthoptera; family Acrididae; genus Schistocerca; species Schistocerca gregaria. The sequence continues at coordinate 532,584,221 of NC_064923.1, forward strand.
TACTCTCCAAAATAGAAGAGCGCCAGCGGAGTTAATCCCAGAACGATTGAAAACTGTCAAACGAGAAATTCGCGAGCTACCTCTTACTAACGGAATTACAATTCCCTAAGATTCCAGCAATTAATTCGGGAAGACGACGGTTCAATCCCGTGTCCGACCATCCTGATTTAGGTTTTCCGTGATTTCCCTAAATCGCTCCAGGCACATGCCGGCATGATCTCTTTGAAAGGGCACGGCCGACTTCCTTCCCCGTCCTTCCGTAATCCGATGAGACCGATGCCCTCGCTGTCTGGTCTCCTTCGACAAAACAACCCCAAGCCAACAATTAATTTTACCCCACCACCCTCTTTCACCTCCATTCCAAGAAAAAGTTCTACTTTTCTGCTGAAAACTCTGTCGATGGAATATTACTACATAACGTGCCTTCCTTTGTCGGAACAACATGTATCTCTTCGACAGCACAAATGTCCAGTTCGAAAATGTTTCCATACTTTTCGAAACTTGGCCGCGCCTCTATGGTGTGAAGAAGTTAGATGTTAAATACAAATCTTTGGTATACAAGTTGTGTCCATTGCATTATGTTACAAGAACCATATCCCATAGTTTCCACTGAATGAAGACTCTAGGACATACAGAAATCAAAGACCTTTATATTAAGAGCGGTACGCCATACTTTTGAATGGTTTGCCACTATAAAGTAGTGCAACACTAAAATGATGATATTAAATGTATGTTAATAAAAAATATTAATTTCCTGATCCACTCTCCTGTGTAATGAAAGGGAATGATTACCAAGGAGTTAATTATTTCATGTCTAAAATCACATCGTTCCTAGAGGACATCTGCCAGGTGCTGAGTACATGCTGCATATGTGACACCTCTCTGAAATATCGTCCGTCACAGTAGCTGAAAAAGAGGACAGCGCGCCGGCTTGTGATGCCACGGGTCCCGCGTTCAATTCCCGGATGGGTTGGAATTATCTCCGCTCAGGGGTCTGGGTTTTTGGCGACGTCGTCATCATCGTCATTTCATCCTCATCGACGCGCAACTATCCGAAGTGGCGCCACTGCAAAAGACTTGCACCAGGTGATCAGTTCTAGTCACCGGCAGGCCATCGCTACTCGACACGTTGTACTATTGTTAAATCATTAACGAATGTTGAGATCATACTTCAACCTAGCTCATCAGCGACTCTTCGCGCTATTTTTCAAAACAGTAGAAGTTGTTGAAGCACAAATGACATTAATAGGTACACAGTGTGCTACAGATCGATATTTTAAAAAAGATATGGAAGATTCCAAAGGATGAAATTCTGAACATTGTGCTAATAACTAAAATGACGTTTACAAAAACAGGAGATCTGCAGACGACGAAATTTGGAACATTTTGCTAATAAGTAACTGTAGCTAGAATATGAAATTATTTTCGTATCAACAGGAGAACCTGCCATTTCGATAGCTACAGTGTGAGATTCTCGGTAAACATTAGGGTTGGAATGGTTATAGATCTCCTTGTTGGAAAACGTATCATACTCCATGTTTGGATAATGCATGTTATTTGAACTTTCTGGAGAATGTCTTGCTTGAACGCATGGAGGATATGATCTTTCAATTGTGAGTTTGTTTGCGGTTTCCGCATGATGGTATTAAGGAGGTATGATAGCCAGGCCACGGCATAGTTCGAAGACAATTTCAAGCACAGAGTAATTGGAAGGATGAACCCAGTCCCTAGGTCAGGGCGCTTCTCTGACCTCTCCTGTACTGATATTTTCCTCTGCGGTTATGTAAAGTCCCTTGTGTGCTCAGACCAATTAGGAACAGTACCAGAATATTATGTGCGTATTTTTACAGCGTTTGATTCGACAAGAGAGCAGCGTATAATCTCACAGAACGTGAGAAAAAACACGATTCGTCGTTGCACGTCATGTAACGTAGTTGGCCGTCATCGCGTTGAATATTTACTCTAATAGTGTAAAGCTACAGATTCGGTTTATAGTATTCGAATGTAAGCTGATTATTTTTGGCAATAGCAGTTCTCCAGATTGCAGTATTCTGGTGTTTCATTTTGCCTACTGAATGCATAAGAATTACTTAGTGCTGCAGAAACTTTAACACCGGCTGTTTCGTTGTTGAAAATATTCCGAATTTCATGGTCCACAATCTCCTACATTCTTAAAACGTCATTCATCAACATCCTGTTTTTAAGATGAAACATTGACCAGAATGCCAGTCATTTTAAACAGGTGAATGGACGATGATCGTCAAGTAAATAGATAACATAATTTTTTTATCGCAAAATGTTATTTCTTTAGTCCGAAGTATCTCTGAATAAATGTGTTCCATAAGTGATTTGTGAACGAATACGCTTTCTTTCTTCATATTGATATCACCAGTAGCTGTAATGATACTGACAGCGATTGTAGTTGAACTGTTAATTTTGTGTAGAGCGTGGGTTCCAAATTGGGTTATGACGTATTTGATGCTCCCATACCTGAAAGATATCTCTTTTTGATTTCATTCCTTGAAAAGATTGCATTACAAGGTCTGCTGGTACTCGTACATGAGAAGAAATAGACTGCTATACGACTGAATCAATTCGAAATCCATCAGAGAATGAAGAATGTTTGTGGGACAACATGTCTGTTGAAAACCACTGTCGTGGAATTGTTCGCGAAGTTCTGTGCAGGACGCTATTTGACACAAGACGCCGGTCGATTTGCGAGCCCAGCCTCATCCATGGAGGGCAAGATCTAATCCCTCCCAATGCGGTTATCACACCTTCGGTCACCTAAAAAAGTCCTCGGAAGGTCGACGATTCCTATTTGGGAAGGATGTGCAGTAGGCAGTTACGATCTTTTTCACGCAGCATGAAACGGTGTTTTACCAAACTGCTTTCTCCAACCTGGTGCTACTGTGGCATGATTGCCGCAATGCTCACGAATTGGCACAAAGATTATGAGTATTATGGCCTTCGGAAGGAATCCTTCTGGTCACCACTGATACATACATTTAGTCTACATGCAGTTAACTATAGATATTTTCAAAAACACTTTTGATATCAGTGCTCTTGCTGCTTAGGGATACCAGCTGTGACTAAACAGTGGTGTGTACACGGTACTAATGCTTGTCCGTCTTTCACAGGAACACGACAAATATTATGCATCAAGATAGTTCAAAGTTTCCGCAGCTTCTGATACTGAACGACTAATTCTTCAAACACTCACTGTCAAGAGCTGTCGCAATGTCGAAAGCACACTCTCTCTGTTAAAACGCATCCACACACTCTTATGTAATGCGGGAGGCGGACCCACCAGTATAAAAGAAGGCATGGAGTGTTGTTTTGCTAGTAGAGAAGCAGTGACAGCACAATCGTTCGGCAGTAGAACTCATTGGTTTCGAGAATGGACTAACCAATGGATGTCATCCGAGTAACAAATCCATCAGATATATTTCAAAACTCCTAAAGCTGTTCAAGTCGACTGTTGGCGGTGTGATTTTGAGTCAGGAAGGTTAAGAAAAAATCACTGCAGAACCAAGACCAGGCGTATCTCATGTACTGACGGACAGAAACCGACGAGCATTACGTAGGTTGGTTGTAAAAATTTCAGCCGGTGGGATCACTTGTCAGACCCAAACTTCTGCCAGCAGTCCAGCTGGTACAATGCGTACAGAGTTAAAAGGAAACTGGTACAGTGGTCGAGCCACACATTTCTGAGGTCAGCGATCCTGAACTGGTAGACAGTGCATGAATAGAAACGAGAGAACTGGAGTGACGTATCACACTACACCCAATGGCAGTTCGATGGAAGATATGGGTTGGTGAATGCCTGGAGGAGTTTATCTGTCATCATGCGTAGTGCCAATAGCGTAGTACGTACGATCTGAGGTTACGGTATCAGGACGTTTTTTGGTTAGAGTGTTGTCTCCTTAGAGTACTTAACAATAAAGCACCATCTGTTAGGCAATGGTTTGTGGAAAATAAGATTCCTGAAATGAACGGGCCTACTCAGAGTCCCGTGCTGAACCACATGGAGCACCTTTTGGATGAGACATAATGAAGACTTTGCCCCTTATTCCATCGTCGAACATCACTACCTCCTATGGATTCGGATCTTGAGGATGAATTCCTCCACATACATTCAGACACCTCACTGATGGTGTGCCCAAGAGGCCTAAAGCTCTCAAAAAGGCGAAAGGTGGACACACCACATGTTGATATCACCAATCAGGTATCTGGATGCTTTTATCAGGGTACATTATCACACATTAGATCTGTTTCCATCTCGCATTAACTGCCTGATGATTCAGTATTCCTGGGACAGAGATAGGTGCTGGCTTCAAATATTGTAATACTCCATGAATGACCCACAACTGTGTTCTGGTTAGTTTGTTAAATATATATTTGATTATAGAGCCGGAAATTTTTATTTCTCATTTATTTGCATTCTACATTCCATATTCTTCTTTTCCCAATTTTTCCTTTTTTTAGGTATCCGCTGACCAGTACCTAGTTTCTATCATGTCATAAAACTGTGTTATGTACATACTCAGAATCACTACAGTAGAACGTTTGCGAATTTAGAAATATCTGTGTCTGCAGAAAATAGTAGGATCGCATCAGCATTACGTAGTATGTGGGAAATAAGTGACTGAAAATCCTCATACATCTGCTGCAATGGGCATTGTTATTCAGCGAAACCGAAGTACATTCGTTTTCTTTTGAGTGAGTGAGACCACTGGTAAAATCATCAACTGTAAATGGGAGAAGATACTTCACCTGTTTTCCTGAAATTACGTTACTCCTCTTTTCAAATGCTTCATTGCTTTGTGTGTGGCAGTCTGTCGTTTCATTCATGTATAAAGCTCGTGAAAGACTTTCTTTCTCCATGATCTTGTCTCTTTCGATCCGCCTGTAGTCGTTTTCTGTAAAGAAAAGATACGATATTTTATTTTTATCTGCAGTTTTGACCATTTCTATACACTTTTATTTTTGTTATAAGGCATATCATTCGCCTTAAATGTGACGGTGATAATAACACAACCAAATTGATTCTTGTTACATATTAGCGACCAAAAGTATGACAACAGCGTGCTCAGTTGTTAATACAATGTCTCAAGTCATTTGCGGGACTTTTTGTAGCGTATTAAAATTTTGTATGGTTTCAGTACAAAATATAATTCAAAGGGACTGTAAATTTCAAATTATATCAGTGTATTACATTTATCAATGTCATATGACGTCCAAAGGCTGTGCGCTGGGCAACATTGTTACTTTATCCAACATGAAAACAGTATTTTATGTAATAACCGGCACATCAGCGTATTGCTCTCCTAATCTATAGCTAGGCTACTGGGAAACAACTATGTTTGCAAGTTTTGTTGAGAAACAAAGACATCTACATCTACACCTACATGATGACTCTGCTGTTCACAATAAAGTGCCTGGCAAGGGGTTCAATGAACCACCTTCAAGCTGTCTCTCTACCGTTCCACTCTCGAACGGCGCTCGGGAAAAACGAGAACTTACACTTTTCTGTGCGAGCCCTGAGTTCTCATATTTTATCGTGATGATCATTTCTCCACATGTAGGTGGGTGCCAACAGAATGTTTTCGCAATAGAAAACTGGTGATTGAAATTTCATGAGAAGATCCCGTCGCAACAAAAAACGCCTTGGGTTAAATGATTGCCACTCCAATTCACGTATCACGTCTGTGGCACTATCTCCCCTATTTCGCTACAATACAAAACGAGCCCCCTTATTTGTACCTTTTCGATGTTCGTCAGTCCCACCTAACTAGGATCCCACACCGCACAGCAATAATCCAGAATATGTCGTACAAGCGTGGTGTAAGCAGTCTCTTTAGCGGACCTGTTGCACCTTCTAAGTGTTCTGCCAATGAAAAGAAGTCTTTGGTTTGCTGTACCCACAACATTATCTGTGTGATCGTTCCAATTTTGGTTATTTGTGTAGATGAACTTACAGCCTTCAGATTTTTGTAACTTATCGCGTAATCGAAAGTTAGTGTATTTCTTTTAGTAGCCATGTGAAAAACTTCACAATTTTCTTTATTCGGGGTCAATTGCCACTTTTCGCACCATATAGATATCTTATCTAAATTATTTTTCAACTTCTTTGGTCATCTGATGACTTTACAGAATGGTAAATGGCAGCATCATCTGCAGACAATCTAAGACCTTTACTAAGATTATTTCCTGTGTCGTTAATATCGATCAGGAACAATAGAGGGCCTGTAATACATCCATGGGAACGCCGGATATTGCTTCTGTTTTATCCGATGACTTTCTGTCTATTACTACGAACTGTGACCTTTCTGACTGGAAATCACGAATCCAGTTGCACAACTGAGACGACATTCCATAGGCACGCAGTTTGGTTAAAAGACGCCTGTGAGGAAGGGTGTCCAGAGCCGTATGGAAATGTAGAAAAATGGAATCAGTTTGACATCCCCTGTCTATAGCACTCGTTACTTCATGAGTATAAAGAGCTAGCTGTGTTTCGCAAGAACGCTGTTTTCTGAATCCTTGCTGATTATGTGTCAGTAAATAGTTTTCTTCGAGGTACTTCATAATGTTCGAATACAGTATATGTTCCGAAACCCTACTGCAAATCGACGTTTGTGATATGAGTCTGTAATTCAACGGACTACTCCTACTTGTCTGTTTGGGTATTGGTGTGACTGGAGCAAATTTACAGTCTCTATGTACCCATCTCTCTGTGAGCTAGTGGCTGTATATAGTTGCTAAATATGGAGCTACTGTATCAGCATACTCAGATAGGAACCTGACTGGTATACAATCTGGACCAGAAGCCTTGCCTTTATTAAGTGATTTAAGCTGTTTCGTGACACCCTGGATGAAAACTTATGTTCTCACTATAATTATTGGACACATATCTCGAAGTACCAATCTATGTTGTGCGTAGGTTAAGTTAAAGAGAATCGAATTCAAGAGGAGCTGTTCTGATTTCCTTGAGGTCATGGATATCCAGATTTTCTTCGTTTCTACCGTTCGGAACAAGAACAAAGTCGTTGGAATGCCGAGATTCAAACTACTTGATGAAGAGAAATAAAATTCACTTACTATAAATTCTTGGTGTGTTACCGGGATTTACTATTATTGTAAGTCGTTGTTAACGTCGATGTAAGAATGTATTGAATGAATGCGGGGTTATAAACTAAGCTGCACTCCAGTACTTCCTCTGCAAACAGCGATATGTACTCGTCTCTGGTTTACAAAAAATTCCTCTAGCGCTGACGCAATCGACTTTCTGATGCTCTAGGCTTAATAGGTATTATTTACTTCTTATCCCTAAAAAGAGGATGGGACAAAACTAATTTTAGACTGCTGAAATATTTGTACATAACTGACTGACAGGTGTTAAAACTGATGAAATATAAAACTCAGTGGAAAGTCCAATAGCCAGCAGTAGCTGTTTTTATTTAAGTCGATTAGAGACTCGAATCACAGTTTCCACAACTTTTAATTTGCATTTTCTGGTGCATATCTGTACAGAAGTTTTATCAATTAGTACTTTGATAAAGAGGAAGCGAAGTTTCCTCATATATTTCTTAAAATACTGCGTTAAAAGACATAAACAAGGAAAAAGCGGTTAGGTTTCTAGATAGGAAACTATGAGTCGATCACATACACCCCACAAAGATAGAGGCTACTCGTATGTAATAAATAAGATTGGCAATCTCATGACAAAAGATAGTTACTACAGTACTACGCCAATCGGCACACAGAGCTATTGCCGAATGCCGCAGAGTAGTAGTTGGTGAGGATAGACAAAGTTTTCAGCCCTCAGTTGGTAAAATCAGCATCAGAGATGAATGCCTATTGCATTTAGTTAACTCTCTTGTTACCCAGACGACAGCCACCACACTATCTCCAGTAACACACCGTGGACACCTCCTAGCTTGTGTTGTCAGCCGCTACAATTATTATTATGCTGGTGACAAAAACACGTAAGCATGCTGACTTACAGTAAGTTTGAATTTCAGAAGAGTCTTCTTCCTTTCGATCGTTCGTGGCTTCCAAAACTTGTTAAAGCAATTTTTAGGTATATTTCTGTACACTAGTTTTATTAATTTTCATCATTAATTTTTTTAATTCTTCAATCACTCCAGGTCCCACAATTTTCCTAGCATCGTCTGTTGCTTGAGATAAACAAACACGAACACATTTTAATGGCTAAAGTGATGACAGTTTGCCATTTTAAGACAGGGCACTCCCGTTTTCGGCAGTTGTTCCGCGTTACATGGGGACCGTCAACATCTCTTTTTGAATTTAATTACTGCTTTACTGTTTCTTTTTTTCAATTTTTTAACTCAAGGACCAGTTCCTGGTTCCTAATTCCATTCCATCTCTTTTACGGAGTGGACATTCATCATTGATGATGGTTTTACTCATTGAACGCTGAGATCTTTTCCTAGCCAACAAAACTATTACTCTGTGGCATTCTGACATAACGCACTATGTGAATTTTCATTCAGTTTTATATGTCAACGGTTTTAACACCTGTATATATACACCTGATATAGGAACTCACGAATTACTGATGTATAATGATTATGACATTATAGAGTTTTTGATTAAAATATTCATGATCGATAGCATCAGTGTACCATCTGCGCAGAATATTCTAGTCATAGTAACGTGAACCATAAAAGACAGATAACAGACAATTATCAACAACTCACGAAAACGGTTTCTCTGCCAAATCGCTGGTTGTCGTTTCGGGATGGAGAAAACCATGCTCTAATTCAGAACAGATGAGCGGCTTATATGCAATACTTGTCTGTCAGCCGGCCGCGGTGGTCTCGCGGTTCTAGGCGTGCAGTCCGGAGCCGTTCGACTGCTACGGTCGCAGGTTCGAATCCTGCATCGGGCATGGATGTGTGTGATGTCCTTAGTTAGTTAGGTTTAAGTAGTTCTAAGTTCTAGGGGACTAATGACCACAGCAGTTGAGTCCCATAGTGCCCAGAGCCATTTTTTGAACTTGTCTGTCGTTGTTTGTCAGCGGTGAAGGACGGCACAAAAAGCCCATTTTTCTTCTACCGGTGTTATATCTAATATTTTTATTCTGTGTGCTGATTAGGGAAGCACTCTGAAATCTCTGTAAACAAACAGTGGATAAATTTGTTCCAGCATTGGGTGCAGAACATACGCGTTTTCAACTGAATAAAAATTTGTAGGATTAAAGATATGTCCAAAGAAAGAAGGAAAATCTAGAGTTGATCGTATTGTCGATTGTGGTCTTATGGGTAGACCGTTAGATCTGATAGATATGCTTAAGAATATGATTCGCTCATGACCTAATTCGCTAATGCTTATCATGAAATTACAGAATTCGTTTCTGTAAACCACAAATTATGCTAGTGAAGGCCAAACAAGAAAACGATTTAGCAAGCAGAAGAAGACTGAGTTGAGCATTTTTCAATACAGTGAACAATTTAACATAAAGTTACCTTAATTTTTCTCTCTGTATAAGAACCTGCTGTCCAAAAACATTGTCAACCACATAGGCGAAAGCTCATAAATTACTGCGTTCGCCAAGAGCAACGAAAGGCGGACAGAAACTTACATCCCTATTCAAAAAGCTGTTTGTGGACCAAACAGTGAGGACATGCTATTGCAGATGGCTCTGTAAGCTGGATGACGGAAGTGTCTATGGCAACGGATGGGACAGAATATGTCAAAAATGAGAATGTGGAAAGCCTTCATTCACAAGTTTGTTGATAGTTGTAGTACTAGTAACTGTAGAAAAAGGAGAAAGTGAGTGTAAATATAGTGATAAGATCCAGCTTTGTAACGGCAGGCTTTTACAGTATAGAGACAGATCTTCAACCGATCTCTGCGATGTGGAAGTTTAAGCAATGGAGAAGAAAAACCTTTCCCACAGAAATATCTCTTTTTAAATTTTACCTATTTTTAGAGGTTCCCAACAAATGCAGTGTATTACATTTTGTTCGTAGTAAGTTCAATCATAATGCAAACAAACGGCCGCTCCGCACGTTCAGCGATAGCTCATTGGGAGCAGTTCACCTACTCCACATGCTATACGGCTACATACGTATCAGGTGTATCATTGTTAATCTATCGTGAGTGACACAATGAGGCACGCTAAAGAATTTAAAGTTTTGATTGGTTTTAGCTTATCACGTGTTCTAGACCTGGTTTCACATCTCATTGGACAGTCATTATCCTGTGATGAATTCGTCTCGCGTAATGAGCCGAGTGGTGGCGTCGTCTTATCGCAACGTTTCGATGGGTTTCGTACCCATCATCTTCTGGCGAAGTGTCGGAATGCTCACTCACTCTCATCTTATACTTTCCCCTCTTTGGGGAAGTGTGTGGGGGAGTTTGTAGGGTATCGGGTTTTACTCCTCTGTGTACTTGTGTGTGTCATTTTGTCTGTGATTTATTTGGTGTCTGTGAAATGTTATGAATGTCTTGTATGTGCCTTGTACTTGCCTGAGGTTAGTGGCATGATTGGTAGTATGTGGATGGGAGCTGGATTATGGACTGGGTACTAGGATTTTCTCTTCGACTTAGTCGTGGAAGATCTTCATTGAGCGTTTTTGCTTATCGCAGGACATGTCATAACGACCTCGGGAGTGGATGAGAACGTTACCTCATATGGAAGAGCCCTTAAAGAAGGCCCTTGCCAGATCTTGGAAAGGCTCTTTCAGCAGTGCAATTCCAGCTGCGGCATGCAGATTATCAATAGGAAATCCGAGTTGTAGATGCAGATCCCTCCTGAGGGCGCGGTTCTGCAGCCTCTGGAGTTTGTCCACGTGCTTCTTTGCCGCATATCCCCAGACAGGGCATGCACACTCCATTACTGGCCGGATCAGGGCCTGATGTACATTCACTCCTACAGAGCAGGGAACGGAGCTAGTTGAGGATTGGGTACAGGATGGACATTCTGGCACAGACTTTCCTGTGGACTAAGTTTCCACGTAAGACGAGAGTCCAAGGTTATGCCAAGGTACATGGCAGTTCTGCTTAGTGCGCCACGGGATTTGGGTTCCGTTTAGGTAAAGGTAAGGATGTGGGGAGGGGTGGGGGGGAGGGTAGCGTTGAGGAGGTTCGCACCTTCCGAGCCTCCGGATAATCAGCATAGCCTGCATCTTTTCAGTTGATGGTGATGCTCCAGCGACGAGCCCAAGTTCGTGTATCATCTAAAACCATTTGTAGCCTAGGGATGACCAGGTACTTGTCCGCATTTCGTGTGTAGAAGGCTGTGTCATCTGCGTACTGTGCGGTGTGCACCACAGAGGCCGTTGGTGTGTCCGCAGTTTACAGACTGTACAAAACGGGCCACAGGACATATCCCTGTGGCATCCCCGCACAAATTCGTCTTTTGGTGGGGCTGGCACTTTCTACTTTGACAGAGAAAGTTCTTTTCGTGAGATAGCTTTTGATCAGCGTAACTGTGCTCCCGGAGAAACCTTGTGTGTGTAACTTGTAGAGTTGACCCCTATGCCATCTGAGTCGAAAGCTTTGGCTACGTCTAGTAGCGCTATCCCGCAGCAGCCTCTGTGATTAAAGCCCTCTGTGGCTCCTTCAAACACTGTCATGATCTGTTGTGGGGCAGAGTGGTTCTGACGGAATCCGAATTGGAAATGCAGCAGAAGTTGTTCTCTGGTAAGATATTCCTGTATGAGTTTTAGCAGGAGGCGCACATAGATCGTTCTTGGAGCTGGCCAGAGGCTAAATCGGCCTGTAGTGCTGCGGGAATAGAGAGCTTTTCCCTGGTTTGTGTATCGCGACCGCTTCCGCGAGTTTCCAGCAAGCTCGTAACCCGCGGGAGCGAGTAATCTCGATGAGGACGTTCGTGAGATGAGTGGTAGCCGAGGGTGGGCCGTTTTACACTGAGTGATTGTTGACTCTATCATGTCCTGGCGCCATTTTTGCGCGGAGGGACCTAATTTCTTATGCCACGTCTTCAGGGGCAAAATGTGTGGGTTCGTCTTCTTAACAGCCAGTTGACGACAGACTACTACTTCATGCTCTTCATCCTGGGTTTCTACCACTTGAAACTGCTTTTCGAAGGAGTCGGCCAGTGCGTTGGCATTTTCAGCTTGGCTGTAGGTCAGTCCTCGCTCACCATGAAGTGGCGGCATCCTAGCGAGTCTTTTTGTGAGTTGTTTCGTTGCTTGCTATAGTGTGTGAACGTCTGCTTTGAGAGCTCTGAGGCGATTTTGCCATTGCTGGTTTCTGTGCTCATTTAGCGCTACCTACAGCTCTCTCTGTAGACAATAGAACAGCCTCCTGGTGAGCTGGTTTCTGGTGAACTTCCACTCTTTTGCCACCCTGTTCTTATGACTAATTTGGGCAAGCAGGTGTTCCGGGAGCTGTATTAGCGGCGGCGGGTCATCCCATTGTGGAGGGATGGCCTCTTCTGCTGCCTGCAAGATGGTACCTGTTAGGTCTTGTAGCGCTTGTTCTACTGTTTTGGCAGTAAGTGGCGGAGCGTGAGTGATATCAGAGGCGACAATTTTTTGGTATCGCTCTTACTCTGTACGTTTGTAAGACGTCTGGTACAGTGGCAGTGCTACCCATTCTCCCACATCGACCTCTGGAATCACTGGGTTAACGTTGGAGGACATTCTGTCTTTGCGGCACTGATCGTACGATCCTCTTAGTGAGAGCTATGTCTAACACCTGGGGCCTGCCTCCATTTTTTGGAAAATGTGTGGGCTCGACCGGACACCATGTTTCGAAGTGGAGGATGCGCGCTAGTTGTTGCAATTTGGCGCCTGGTCTGGAGGTTACTCTAGAATTGCAGTCAGGTTGTTTGGCACTTAAGTCGCCCCCTATTATGAGTTTGCATTCAATTTGCCCTATAGCAGCTATATCTACATCATCTATTTGGTCTTGTAGGGGTCGGTAAATTGCAATAACTGTTAGGGGTCCGATGGCAGTGGTTACTTCTACCGCCACTGCAAAGATTTTGTTGGTAGCTGGTACGAATAGCTGGTCGTGTGGGATCCCTCTTTTTATGTATGTGGCCACTCCTCCGCCTTGGGTTGGCCTGTCCTTACGGTAATTTACGTAATTGGGAACTGTCTCTTTAAATTCCGGTTTTAGTTGGGTTTCCCCCATCACGCATATTTCGATGGAGAGCTCCTTCATGAGTCCTCTGAACTCGACCTCTTGATTAACAATGCCGTCTGCGTTAAAGACGCACATTGTCAGGCGTTGGATATTTGGTCGTCTATCCATGCTGGGGTTTTGAAACTACTGAGGAAGTCGCAGGGGGGAGCGACTGCTAGACTGCTGCCTGAAGGGCAACGAGGATCTGAGTGTTTTGTGTCTCTAGGCCTCCCTGAATTCCTTCATCATTTCCATGACATGGTTCATAGTGTGCATCATAATGCCTAAGGCGATGTGTTCTGCATATTTATATAGCTGATTGGCCGTCATCCGCATCTTTAGGCCGGCCAATTACGTTCCTGCGAAACGGGGTACCGCGTCGGTTTTGGTGGGTGTCGAGATCCAACGGATATCCAATCTGTCTACGTACGACGCTGCCTTCAGATCGGAGCGTTCCAGACGTATTATGTCAATTGCGGGTTTACACGCTTCACTGAGCGGAAAACTGCTATGCCTGTTTACTAAAATGTTGTGCTGGGAGATACATAGTTGTGTCTGCCCGATATATTCCATCCGCCATTCACGGCATCTGCAACCGCAGCCTGTCTTTGGTTGAGCCAAGTATATCTTTAACTTGTTGCGGTACACGAAAGATGGTCGTTATATCATGCTACTTTAATATTCTTGCGATATTGGCTGTCGGCGGTCCAGCAAACGGCAGATATGCCCACGTTTTGCTTCTTCTTACGGTTTCTCTTCCCGCCTCTTGTCTGCATGCAAGGCGCGTCTTATTTGTGTCTCGGTGTAGCCCTTCTTTCAGAATGTTTCCGGCAGAACTGTAACTGACGCGGCAGACTCTCGCTCCCACAAATTGACCTGACTCTTTGTACTTAGGTGTTTAGCACTGAGTTACGTTGTGCTGGATGGTGGCAGCTCCAAGCATTGAGATAAATGTCAGTGTGCGTCTTCATTTTGTAGACCGTGTGTCCCAACGTACCGTCCGTATTTTTCTTGATCAAAATATGCAAGAAGGGAAGGCAGCCATTCTCTTCTACCTCCATGGTGAATCTGAAGCTGTCATGTATGCCACTGAGATGGCGTAGCAACTCGTGTAGTTTTTCCGCGGCATGGGGCCAAACTACAAAAGGGTCGTCTACGAATATGTAGACCACCTTTGGTCTATGGCGGGCGTTATTTAGTGCCACATCTTCAAAGTGCTCCATGTAGAAGTTGAAAATACCTGGAGCCAGGGGGGAACCCATGACATCAGCATCTGTTTGCTCATAGAAATTACCACCACATTTGAAACACGAGACGAAAGAGTCTTAGTGTGTCCTCACCGAAGAGGCCTGCAGTGGAGCTAAGGAATCAACCAGCGGCAGCCGGGTGAAAAGACAAGTGACATCAAAGCTGACCAGTAGATCTTTCTCGTCGAGGCGTAACCTTTTGGTACCTTAACAAATTCTGTCGAGTTCTTGACATGGTGAGGGCAGTGAACTACGAGTGGTTTTAACAGCTGTGCTAGGTGCTTGGCTACACCATACGTCGGAGAATTTGTGCTGTTCAATATGGGACATAGTGGGACATTCTTAGGATCTTCGGGAGGCCATACAGTCGCGGTATAGCCGGTGCCCGAGGTAAAGCTTCCTTATGGTGTTTCTGTCAAGTCCTGAGCTGTTTAGAGGATCGATAGTGTTGCGCGTGACAAAGCAGTCCCGTCTTTCCCCACTTATTTGTATGCTGGATCTTGTAGTAAGGTGTCGATCCTCTGCCAGTAATCTTCTGACTTCAGTAGGACTGTCGCCTACCCTTTGTCTTCTGCTAATACCACTATATCCTTGTAATCGCGAAGGTTCAACAGTGTCTTGTGCTCTTCTGCTGTAATATTGTTCTTCGGCATTCTTGCTTTTTCGAATACCCTGCTGGTCTCCCTTCTCACTTGCTCGACTTCTCCCGGCGGGAGTCCAAGTATACCTTGCCGGCGTTGCTGATGATGTCACGTTTTGATAGGGTTCTTAAAATCGGAGCAGAGTTCAGACCTTTCGACAGCACAGAGGTTGTTGTTTCATCCAGTGCTCTCGCTGTCAGTTTGATGACGGTCTTAATATTGTTGGCTTTTTCCTCCTGTTGACGTCCGCCCGGAATTCTGAGTAACTTCTCCCACTATTTGTAGGTGGCTTTCTTCTTGTAGAGCTCACTGCTGGCGTACGTGTTGTCGTCCAGCCACTCCCAGGTGTGTGTTGAGAGAGTGGAAGCTAGGTACAGATGGTGAGTGAGCAAAGTCTTGCCGTTCTTATCGAGTTCTATTCTGGTAAAGGGTATGTATTCCTGTACCAAGGCTGAACCAGCCCGTCGTCATATACGTTTTGTCCTCGCCTTGTTGACAGGATACCGCAAGTTTTAAAACTGTGGCATCACTTCCTTATCTCGACACCCTACCAAGAAGGCTAATTATCTCAGCAGCTATCCCTTCTTGATTCGTGGATTCTGCAGCATCTGGTTGCTGCTCTGGACATCCTCCACGTAGAGCTGTGATGTATGCGATTGCAGTCTTTCTCGGCGATGATGAATTCTTCTCGGGTTATCAGCCGAGTGGTGGCATTGCCTTGTCGCCACGGAGGTAGTGGGGATACGTCTGCGCAAAAATTTAGTGAACAGGGATAGTGGTTTTCAGTTCAGTGCAGCGTAGAATCCCGCAATCGACAAAATACGTCAAGAACGCTCCGATCTGAAGGTATCGCAGTCAGAAGGCAGAATGCATAGCCACCGGGTTTCGACGCAGGTACGCGCCGCGGCTCCCAACCCACGGAGAACTCATTTCCGTAGGAACGTGATTGGCCGGCCTACAGAAGCCGACGACGGCCATGCACCTATATACACTCCTGGAAATTGAAATAAGAACACCGTGAATTCATTGTCCCAGGAAGGGGAAACTTTATTGACACATTCCTGGGGTCAGATACATCACATGATCACACTGTCAGAACCACAGGCACATAGACACAGGCAACATAGCATGCACAATGTCGGCGCTAGTACAGTGTATATCCACCTTTCGCAGCAATGCAGGCTGCTATTCTCCCATGGAGACGATCGTAGAGATGCTGGATGTAGTCCTGTGGAACGGCTTGCCATGCCATTTCCACCTGGCGCCTCAGTTGGACCAGCGTTAGTGCTGGACGTGCAGACCGCGTGAGATGACGCTTCATCCAGTCCCAAACATGCTCAATGGGGGACAGATCCGGAGATCTTGTTGGCCAGGGTAGTTGACTTACACGTTCTAGAGCACGTTGGGTGGCACGGAATACATGCGGACGTGCATTGTCCTGTTGGAACAGCAAGTTCCCTTGCCGGTCTAGGAATGGTAGAACGATGGGTTCGATGACGGTTTGGATGTACCGTGCACTATTCAGTGTCCCCTCGACGATCACCAGAAGTGTACGGCCAGTGTAGGAGATCGCTCCCCACACCATGATGCCGGGTGTTGGCACTGTGTGCCTCGGTCGTATGCAGTCCTGATTGTGGCGCTCACCTGCACGGCGCCAAACACGCATACGACCATCATTGGCAACCAAGGCAGAAGCGACTCTCATCTCTGAAGACGACACGTCTCCATTCGTCCCTCCATTCACGCCTGTCGCGACACCACTGGAGGTGGGCTGCACGATGTTGGGGCGTGAGCGGAAGACGGCCTAACTGTGTGCGGGACCGTAGCCCAGCTTTATGGAGACGGTTGCGAATGGTCCTCGCCGATACCCCAGGAGCAACAGTGTCCCTAATTTGTTGGGAAGTGGCGGTGCGGTCCCCTACGGCACTGCGTAGGATCCTACGGTCTTGGCGTGCATCCGTGCGTCGCTGCGGTCCTGTCCCAGGTCGACGGGCACGTGCACCTTCCGCCGACCACTGGCGACAACATCGATGTACTGTGGAGACCTCACGCGCCACGTGTTGAGCAATTCGGCGGTACGTCCACCCGGCCTCCCGCATGCCCACTATACGCCCTCGCTCAAAGTCCGTCAACTGCACATACGGTTCACGTCCACGCTGTCGCGGCATGCTACCAGTGTTAAAGACTGCGATGGAGCTCCGTATGCCACGGCAAACTGGCTGACACTGACGGCGGCGGTGCACAAATGCTGCGCAGCTAGCGCCATTCGCCGGCCATCACCGCGGTTCCTGGTGTGTCCGCTGTGCCGTGTGTGATCATTGCTTGTACAGCCCTCTCGCAGTGTCCGGAGCAAGTATGGTGGGTCTGACACACCGGTGTCAATGTGTTCTTTTTTCCATTTCCAGGAGTGTAGGTATGCCGAACACAGCATGCCGACATGAACAAAAGACCCAAATCAATCCTCTCATAAACAGAGTGTAGGAAGGAAAACAAAAGAATAAAAAGTTAGGCCCTCAACAAAAGGTAGGAGCATGACACGCAAACGAACTTAATTGAAACGCACTCCTTCTGAAGGAAATGTCCATAGACAATCCCCTTCACAACAGACATAGTAAGGGATGGTTATAATATGCGACAAGCAAGCGAGCATCCCGACACTCGCTGAGTGGCAGTCAAGTGTCGAACATGTGTTCCGCTAACTCGCACACCTTTCAGCCGTAGGCCTCCCCCCTTCCCCCTTTTGTACGGGTGACAAATCAGGAGACTCATCCGGCTTTGCTTTTGTTAAAGAGTCGGCAGTAAGCAGTTATGGCGGGCAGGATACATTTCCTGGGCACCGCCCGACAGCAGAATTGTTGTGTTTCTTGTCATTGTGTCTGGATGTCGAGCTCATGTGGTGCCTTGGGGTTGCAGTGGTCTACCGCTGTTAACAGATGCTGCATCTTGTTGTTGCCGCGGGCCGCGTCACCGGCCGTTTCGAGTATCCCAGCTGCCCAGCTGGTCCCCCCATGGTTAGGGAAATTGTGGGCCAGGACCTGGAAGCCGGCAACGGAACTGACGAGAGGGTTTCCTCTGCCGCCGTCCAGACCTCCAGGTCCACCAGCGCAAAAGGGAAAGCAATGCAGCCAGGTAACCTAACTGTGAAAACGATGGCTGTAACTGGCACTTCCCTGGCAGCAGCCCCCTTTTCTGCTCCGGACATTGCGACAAACAAAACGCTGTAATACACAGAACAACATCAGTAGTCGGAGCTTGCGATTCCACCCCTCTTCCCCTTGTCCTACTTCCGCACCTGCTTGCCAATGCCACCAATAACCTCCCAAACCACATAGCTCCCCTGAATAAAGGCAAGCAGTCCCGTTAGCCGACCGAATCCTCCCCAAACCCACTGTCTCAACTCAGACATCCACCCGATCAAAATATCTAAAATCCCCACCACACAAGTCCACTTCATCCAAACAGCGGCCTACAAAGAAGGACCGCAAGGCCAAACACCCCAAGAGCAAGAAAAGCTCCAAAACCACTACCTCAACCACTCCCTCACACTCTGAGGAGAATGCGCCCCAGACAGAACCTGTAGTGGCCCTGGGAGGGAGGCAGGGCAGGATTCGGATGGTTTCGTTTTGGCGAAGAAAACCTTTCGTCAGCCGAGGCTTCCGGCGGCTTGTGTAGTAGAACCCACCCTGAATAGGATTCAGGCGGTGGATGATGAGCCAGAGACAATACAAAACAACAAAATACAAACACAAACACAAAAACACGTCACAAACCATCTCCCTCCGACTGTCGCTGAGTTTCCTCGGAATTACGAGGATCTCTTCGAGATGTTAAAATCAGAAATCGTGGGAGAATGTTTTAAGGCAAAACCTGCTGATGGTGACAAGATAAAAATAACACTTCACACATTGTAAGACTACAATACAGTCAAAACACTTTCTCAAACAAAAACATACCCCGCTACACGTTCCCTACAACAAAATCACGGATCAAAAACATAGTGATCAGGGACCTATCGAGATTACTGCCCTCCAGGCAATCAAAACAGACCTGACTGCCCAGGGGTACGCCGTCAAGGCTGTCGAGCAGATGGGCAAACTTGAAAGCAAGTGGCCCCTATTCCAGGTCACACTACCAGTTATCCCCCAAAACAAAGGGAGATAAACATGGTCCTGGCTGTTCCTTTCACCAGCAAGCCACTGAGCCGCAAAAACAAGACGGTGCAGTGCTTCAGGTGTGAGGGCCTAAACCAAATCGCCGCGCACTGCACCATGGCGCTAAGATGCAGGAAGTGCGCCGAGACCCATGACATGAGGTCTTGTACACTAATACATCTACATCTACATCTACATCTACATGACTACTCTGCAATTCACATTTAAGTGCTTGGCAGAGGGTTCATCGAACCACAATCATACTATCTCTCTACTATTCCACTCCCGAACAGCGAGCGGGAAAAACGAACACCTAAACCTTTCTGTTCGAGCTCTGATTTCTCTTATTTTATTTTGATGATCATTCCTACCTATGTAGGTTGGGCTCAACAAAATATTTTCGCATTCGGAAGAGAAAGTTGGTGACTGAAATTTCGTAAAAAGGTCTCGACGCGACGAAAAACGTCTATGCTGTAATGACTTCCATCCCAACTCGTGTATCATATCTGCCACACTCTCTCCCCTATAACGTGATATTACAAAACGAGCTGCCCTTTTTTGCACCCTTTCGATGTCCTCCGTCAATCCCACCTGGTAAGGATCCCACACCGCGCAGCAATATTCTAACAGAGGAAGAACGAGTGTAGTGTAAGCTGTCTCTTTAGTGGATTTGTTGCATCTTTTAAGTGTCCTGCCAATGAAACGCAACCTTTGGCTCGCCTTCCCGACAATATTATCTATGTGGTCCTTCCAACTGAAGTTGTTCGTAATTTTAACACCCAGGTACTTAGTTGAATTGACAGCCTTGAGAATTGTACTATTTATCGAGTGATCGAATTCCAACGGACCCATGGACCCGCAAATAAGGAGCACGCTGTGTCGCAAAAACCATACAGTGGGTTACCAGGGTTGTGAGGTCCACAAAAGATACTCATACTGGCAAAGGGCATAAACGCCCCCCCTCCCCCCCCCGCACATACACACAAACAAGGCAACAAGACACCACCACCTTATCCAGTCACACAAAGAAACATAACATGTCAACACAGACCACAGACGGATAAGACTTGGGTAGCCGGTAGCGGTGGTCTAGCGGTTCTAGGCGCTCAGTCCGGAGCCGCGCGACTGCTACGTTCGCAGGTTCGAATCCTGCTTCGGGCGTGGATGTGTGTGATGTCCTTAGGTTAGTTACATTTAAGTAGTTCTAAGTTGTAGGGGACTTATGACCTCAGCAGTTGAGTCCCATATTGCTCAGAGCCATTTTTGACTTGGGTAAAACCAAGACCGAACACATCAAGGGCAACATATGCACAAATGGTTTCTCCTTCGGGAAACCATGAAAACGTAGTCCTAGAATCACCGCAACAACAAACACAGTCACAAGAACAACACCGTGAAAGATACAACAGCAACGACCAGGTCCACCAAGACAGAGGAAGCTCTAGGGAACCTCACACTCAGTCCGCCACTCGGACCCTCTGCAACTTCCTCAGTAGTTCAAAATCCAGTCATGGATAGACGACCGAAGCTCTGACAAAGAGCGTCTTTAAAGCAGGTGGCACTGTTAACCAAGAGGGTGAGTTGAGAGAACTCATGAAGGAGTTCTCCATCGACATATGCATGTTGGGTGAAACCCACCTCGAACTGGGATAAAAGCGACAGTTCCCAACTACGTTAGCTACCATAAAAACAGGCCAACCCAGGGCGGAGGAATGGCCTTATACATAAAAAAGGGATCCCCACCACCAGATACTCTTGTTGTGGTTGTTGTGGTATTCAGTCCTGAGACTGGTTTGATGAAGCTCTCCATGATACCATATCCTGTGCAAGTTTCTTCATCTCCCCAGTACATACTGCAACCTACATACTTCTGAACCTGCTTAATGTATTCGTCTCTTGGTATCCCTCTACGATTTTTACCCTCCATGCTAACCTCCAATGCTAAATTTGTGATCCCTTGATGCCTCAGAACATGTCCTACCAACCGATCAATTCGTCTCGTCAAATTGTGCCACAAACTCCCCTTCTCCCCAATTCTATTCAATAACTCCTCATTGGTTATGTGATCTACCCATCT
The DNA here is from genome assembly GCF_023897955.1 of Schistocerca gregaria. NCBI lineage: Eukaryota > Metazoa > Arthropoda > Insecta > Orthoptera > Acrididae > Schistocerca > Schistocerca gregaria. The sequence goes on from NC_064923.1 coordinate 532,605,462, forward strand.
AAACTTCAGCATTCTTCTGTAGCACCACATTTCGAAAGCTTCTATTCTCTTCCTGTCCAAACTACACTCCTGGAAATTGAAATAAGAATACCGTGAATTCATTGACCCAAGAAGGGGAAACTTTATTGACACATTCCTGGGGTCAGATACGTCACATGATCACACTGACGGAACCACAGGCACATAGACACAGGCAACAGAGCATGCACAATGTCGGCACTAGTACAGTGTATATCCACTTTTCGCAGCAATGCAGGCTGCTATTCTCCCATGGAGACGATCGTAGAGATGCTGGATGTAGTCCAATGGAACGGCTTGCCATGCCATTTCCACCTGACACCTCAGTTGGACCAGCGTTCGTGCTGGACGTGCAGACGCGTGAGACGACGCTTCATCCAGTCCCAAACATGCTCAATGGGGGACAGATCCGGAGATCTTGCTGACCAGGGTAGTTGACTTACACCTTCTAGAGCACGTTGGGTGGCACGGGATACATGCGGACGTGCATTGGCCTGTTGGAACAGCAAGTTCCCTTGCCGGTCTAGGAATGGTAGAACGATGGGTTCGATGACGGTTTGGATGTACCGTGCACTATTCAGTGTCCCCTCGACGATCACCAGAAGTGTACGGCCAGTGTAGGAGATCGCTCCCCACACCATGATGCCGGGTGTTGGCACTGTGTGCCTCGGTCGTATGCAGTCCTGATTGTGGCGCTCACCTGCACGGCGCCAAACACGCATACGACCATCATTGGCACCAAGGCAGAAGCGACTCTCATCGCTGAAGACGACACGTCTCCATTCGTCCCTCCATTCACGCCTGTCGCGACACCACTGGAGGCGGGCTGCACGATGTTGGGGCGTGAGCGGAAGACGGCCTAACTGTGTGTGGGACCGTAGCCCAGCTTCATTGAGACGGTTGCGAATAGTCCTCGCCGATACCCCAGGGGCAACAGGGTCCCTAATTTGCTGGGAAGTGGCGGTGTGGTCCCCTACGGCACTGCGTAGGATCCTACGGTCTTGGCGTGCATCCGTGCGTCGCTGCGGTCCAGTCCCAGGTCGACGGGCACGTTCACCTTCCGCCGACCACTGGCGATAACATCGATGTACTGTGGAGACCTCATGCCCCACGTGTTGAGCAATTCGGCGGTACGTCCACCCGGCCTCCCGCATGCCCACTATACGCCCTCGCTCAAAGTCCGTCAACTGCACATACGGTTCACGTCCACGCTGTCGCGGCATGCTACCAGTGTTAAAGACTGCGATGGAGCTCCGTATGCCACGGCAAACTGGCTGACACTGACGGCGGCGGTGCACAAATGCTGCGCAGCTAGCGCCATTCGCCGGCCAACACCGCGGTTCCTGGTGTGTCCGCTGTGCCGTGCGTGTGATCATTGCTTGTACAGCCCTCTCTTCTTCAGAAACGCTTTACGTGCCATCGCCAGTCTACATTTTATATCATCGCTACTTCGACCATCATCAGTTATTTTTCTCCCCAAAATAGCAAAACTCCTTTACTACTTTGTCTCATTTCTTAATCAAATTCCCTGAGCATTGGCCGAATTAATTCGACTTTACTACATTATCCTCGTTTTGCTATTGTTGATGTTCATCTTATATCCTCCTTTCAAGACACTGTCCATTCCGTTCAACTGCTCTTCCAAGTCCTTTGCTGTCTCTGACAGAATTACAATGTCATCGGTGAATCTCAAAGTTTTTATTCCTTTTCCATGGACTTTAATACCTACTCCGAATTTTTCTTTTGTTTCCTTTATTGCTTGCTCAATATACAGATTGAATAACATTCGGGAGAGGCTACAAACCTGTCTCACTCCATTCCCAACCACTGCTTCATGCCCCTCGACTCTTATAACTGCTATTTGGTTTCTGTAGAAATTGTAAATGGTCTTTCGCTACCTGTATTTTACCCTTATCACCTTTAGAATTTGAAAGAGAGTAGTTCAGTCAACATTGTCAAAAGCTTTCTCTAAGTGTACAAATTCTAGAAACGTAGGTTTTCCTTTCCTTAATCTTTCTTCTAAGATAAGTCGTAAGGTCAGTATTGCCTCACGTGTTCCAACATTTCCACGGAATCCAAACTGATCCTACCTGAGGTCGGCTTCTACCAGTTTTTCCATTGGTCTGTAAAGAATTCGTGTTCGACATAGCACTCACTAGGAGGATCACGGGGTTTGTGGCCGCAAGGACAATTAACAGAATGACCTCCGACCACAACCCAGTGATCCTAGATGTGCGCTCCGCCACCTACTGCCGAAACTGTAGAACAAGCGCTACAAGACCTATCAGGTACCAACTTGCAGGCAGCGAACTTGGCTACCCCCCCCCACCCCCCCACCCCCCAAAAGGTCAGTCAGTTCCCGGAAATACAGTATGGCATAGAGAGCTACTTAGAAGTTGTACACACAAGAGTTCCCCTGGAGCATAGTTAAGCAAATCAAAAGCTATCTCATGGATAGGACTTTCTCTGTCAAAGCAGAAACCGCCACCTCCACCAAAAGGCGTATTCGTGGTGGGGTGCCACAGGGATCGGTCTTGGGTTCCGTTTTGTACAGTCTGTACACTGCGGACACACCAACTGCCCCCTTGGTGCACAACGCACAGTACGTAGATGACACAGCATTCTGCACAAGAAATGCGAACAAGGACCTGGTCATCCCTTGGCTACAAAGGGTTTCAGATGACACAGACACCTGGGCCCGTCGCTGGCGCATTACCATCAACTCTGAAAAGACACAGGCTACGCTGATCACCCGGAAGCTCAGAATGCGCAGACCTCCTCAACGCTTCCGCCGCTCCTTCTCCACCTTCACCTTAACGGAACCCAACTCCACTGGCACAGAACCGCCAAGTACCTTGGCGTAACTTTGGACTCTCGTCTTACGTGGAAACCCCACATAGACGAGGTCCACAGGAAGGTCTGTGCCATAATGTCCATCCTATACTCAGTCCTCATCTTTACCACCTCCCTTCCCTGTTCTGTGGGTGTGAATGTACATCAGGCCCTGATACGGCCAGTAATGGAATATGCATGCCCTATGTGGGGATACGCGGCGAAGCAGCACCTGGAGAGTCTCCAGAGGCTGCAGAACCGCGCCCTCAGGAGGGCACTGCTTCTACCCCTCAGATTCCCTACCGATGATCTGCACGCCACAGACGAAATCCCACTCCTGAAAGAGCGTTTCGAAGATCTGGCAAGGGCCTTCTACGAAGGCTCTTTCAGATCTGTTAGCGTCCTCATTCACTCCCTAGGGTGGTATGACATGTCCCGCGACAAACATAAACGCCCAATGACGATATTCGACGACTAAGTCGAAGAGAAACACCCTATGCCCAATCCCTAATCCTTAATCAACCTTCGTTTCCCATAATATCAGTCATCCCACCAACCTCAGGCAAGTACCAGACACACACAGAACATTCACCACATTAAGCAGACACCCAAAAATTACAGAAATAACCACACACGCAGGTAAACACGTGGAGTAAATGCCGAAAGGCTGCAAACCCCGGCACAAACTTCCCCAAAGAAGGGTAAGTATTAGATGAGAGTAAGCAGCATCCCGACACTTCATCAGAAGATGATGGGTACGAAACTCATCGAAACGTTGCGACAAGAAGGCGCCACCATTTCGCTGATAACACGAGAAGAATTCATAATTGGAATACGCCGAGAAAGACTGCAGTCCCATTATCCTGTCTCAGCAGTTCTGCTTTTGTGGTCTTGTCGGACGCAAGCGTTGTTAAAATGTGTGAAGTTGATTCGCTTGCTCCGCAGTGAAACACAGGTGAGAAGACCATTAACGCAGAGAGAACCATAGTGTGCTTAATATCTCTCAGCAATTTTCATAACTGAATTTCTTCGCAACCGGTACGACAGATTATTGATGAAAGTAACGACAGGTACCGCTGACTGTCTACTGGCGGACGACTTGCCTGCAGTAAAGGTAAAAAACTACACATAAGTATCTTCCTCGTGAATGAGTGCTGCTATTAGTTCAAACCTATGTAACTGCTAACTGTAGATCCTGAGACTAGCTTTCACATACAGACAGAAAATTGTGGCAGGGGACTTTAATTTAGAAAGTATTGTTTCTGAGCAACTCTACTGCTGTCTTAAGTTCACTTTTTTCCCAACAGACACCAACTTCTCTGTAGCTGACCCAACCTTAAATCCCATTATTGTCGCGAGGCGTCACGCCAAACGCGAATTACGTACAGAACGGGTTACGATATGTGTTTCACGAATTTATCACGACTTTGCTGAAAAGTAATATATTCAAACCTTCCTCATGAATCTATCTAATAGTGAAAAGTCACAAAATCTCTGCAGTAGTTCTTGAGTTTAGTTTCTATATATACCCAGAAAAATATTACATGGAGCTATGGTAATATGTATAGATTACCGTAGTTTGTATGAAAAGTGACCCAGGCGCGAAAACTGGATGCCTTCTGCTGACTACTGTTGACCATCTCCTGATCAGTGTAGGAGATGACGACTCCAGTTCTGAAGTGGACTTCTCTACTCAGGTACGGGATGAGTTGAGAAGGTACAATATGACTGACTGTAGTTATTACCTTCTGTGTGTTCGATATTTGCTTCGACTGTGAGATCTTGATAATAGCTTTTTTACGTGAAAATTAAAATTTTCCCTGCGAATTAAATGTTCGAAGAGATTTCGAGATTGCAGCCGCTCATCGTAAACTTCATCCCACGATATTTCAACTGGGCACCTGCCAGTCATCTTCAGATGAGCCATCGAAAACTGATGGCTCACCTGAAGATGACTGGCAGGTATCCAGGTGAAATATCGTGGAACGATGTTAACCACGACCGGCTGCATTCCCGAACGTTTTTTTTTACATTTCGCATACCTCAAGAAGATGAAAGATCCCATGGTTACGACAGGTTTTTCTGCAGCAATTTCTCTCTCGTAACTTTCGTCATCCACCTTGCTTATTGTTCATTATATCTACTAATCGCACATACAAGTAATCTGTCGTTTTGTCGGTTGAATGTTAACATACGTTAAGCGACAACCATACAGCTGTAGACTAACATGGGATCATTCATCTTTTGAGTTTGTAATATAGTCTTAATAGGGTAGACGTATTCCATTTTTATGTAAAGCACGTTCAGTGGCCGCTGTAACAATTGCAGTTTTGCTTACAACTTGGTTGGACGACACCATAAACGATTGCCATATTTGAAATCACATTTTCTACTCACCATTTTGGGCACTTACGCTGTTTTCAAGCGTTATTCTACACACAGGCGTACGATTATTACTATGTGGTAGTGTCTGCCATTCCTCTGTGTGTTCTATGTATCTACCACGCGTGTGTGTGTGTGTGTGTGTGTGTGTGTGAGTGTGTGTGTGTGTGTGTGTGGGTAGGGATGGGATAGGCGTTTGAAAGTGTTTGGGTGGTAGGGCTATGTATTGTAACTTCTTTGGGCTAGTTAGTGAGTGTAGAGAGCACATGGAAATAATGTGATAGTCTAAAACATGAATAACAAAACTAATGTCAAATGTTGGGACTCTTTACGATCTCGATAAACATATTACGGCGACCCCTAAATATGCTTTAATAAAAGTGAAACGCATCTAATCAAAATTGGACTTTATTACAGTCGCAAAAGACGAATTACTCCCATATTACTCTTTAAACTGCGACCGCACGAAGGAGGCCTCTATAGTAGGAACCGAAAGTACCGTACGCACGAGAATGACCTCGAGAGGGTTTGATTTAAATTCCACGAAAAGCAGAATCAAATAAGATCTCTGAGGAATACGAGAACTATTTTTTCCCAGGTCTAATCTGTCGCGAAGTGGAAACCATAGTAAAGATTAAAAATGTTTTTTGCAAAGCTTAACAATACCTTCTAGCTATTCTCTACACAGTCGCCGTTCAGTCTTAGACATTCGTCGTAGCATTGCACCAAATTTCAAATACGTTCTTCTTAGAAAGCAGCCACCTGTTAATTCCTGCAAATCTCGTTGTCTATGTCAAAATACTGTCCTCACAGATAGCGGTTCATATGAGCTAAACGATGAAAATGAGAAAGTACCTTGTTCGAACTGTATGGTGAGTGAGTAAACACTTCGTATCGAAATCGCTGCACAAGCATATTTGTTGCAACTGCAGTGTTTGGCGGAGCATTTTCATGGAGACGGTAACGACTAAATATAACATTCCTCTTCGCTTGCTGTGAATTGTCCTTCGCAGACGATATTTTCACATCGCCTGATCCACTTGCTGCACAAGATAATCAGTTGACACTCGCCTCCATGAATGATCGCCTGAATCACGACCGTCTATACGACTTGTAACAAAATTCCTGTACCATTGCCGCATCCTACTGTAAAGCATGACAGTTACACTATATGAGCTGCATGAAATCAGGCGGAACCATTTGGCGTGAAGACATCGAATGCCAGCGTCTACTTCATACTTGGCGGGAGACAGTATTGTTCAAGGCATCTTTTGGAGCTGACTGTGCACTCACATCTCGAAACTACGAATGGGCGCGATTGAGGGCATACTAGAGACCCTGTGCAACACAAATACGTGAAGCTTCATCGGGTTGAATTTGGCGTTCTATTGGACCTTCAAAACAAAATAGCTATAGTACATAGCACAATTTTTACTTGTGTGTGGTCCGGATTCGATTCCCGGCCAGAGCGAAGAATTCATCCTCTCAGGGACTGGTTTTGTATGTTTCTCATCATAATTTCATCATCATCGCCATGCAGGTCACAGAAGTGACGTCAAAGAAAAAGATTTGCTCTAGGTGGCCGGACAACAACCATATGGGGTCCAACAACCCAAAAATGCCATACGTTCATTCCAATAAAGTCACTATGAACAGTGTATAAATTTACGGACTTGTGAATAGAAATAATGTCTCATGTCATCTTGAATAACTAGCGCTTGACTGCTCTTGTAAATAATTTATTTAACTACCAGTTTCGTAGTCCGGGAGCCACATAATGGAATTAAGTATGGAAAATCAGAACATTAAATTTGCAACATGAATAGGACCGACATTCCTTGTCCGTGAATAAATGACGCAGTTCGTTTTTTTGTGTGACTAGAGCCTACCGTCGGGTAGTCCTTTCGCATGGTGCAAGTCTTTCGATTTGAAGCCACGTCAGCGACGTGGGGATGAAATTATGATGATTAGGACAACACAACACCCAGTCCCGAAGCGGAGAAAATCTCCGACCCAGCCGGGAATCGAACCCGGGCCCCTAGGATTGACAATCTGTCGCGCTGACCACGTTTCTTTTTTCTTTTAATCTCATTTTGTTTGTCTTCGCTCTTTGTACCGGTGCGAACGTCGCATGGTACCCGTTTCAGTTCGTCGTTGATCCATTAACTCTGTTTTTTTGTTACAGAGGATAGTTAACCCTCTGACTGAACACGCTGAGTTACCGTGCAGGCATTACTCAGCTACCACGGGCGGACATGACGCAGGTAGTGGATCGTGAAGTACGTGGAAAGCATTGATCCGCAATTCCTCAAGGGGTGCCATTAATCTCAACTGACGAGTTATCAAGCTATCCAAAAGCCATAAATACAGCAGACCACAATGCGTGGACGTGTAGGCGGGAAAGTGACCCGCTGTGGATTTGCTAATTTCCGCTTACTAGACGATCGCCTAATTGAGTCATTTATTCATAGACAGGGAAAGTTCGGTCCCATCCATTTTGCAACTTAAATGTCCTGATTCACTACATTTAACCTTCTAGGTTACGAAATCTGTTGTTAAATAAATTATTTGCAAGAGCAGCCAAGCAGTTCCTATTCAAGACGTTTACTTATGGCTGCGGTTGTCCTTCATGCAACATAGTGTGTACTGTGTGAAGTGTAGAGAAAGCCGTTCAGCGCTCACCACAGATGTGGGGAACGACGTCGGGGTTGTTCTCGTCGTGCGGCGCGGCGTCCGCCTTGGCCCGCTGCTTGTCCAGCGCACAGACGGCGACGGCGGTGACGGGCCCGTTGGCGGAGCCGCCGCCCCAGCCGCCCTCGTCGCTGTCCTTGGAGAGCGGCGTGGCCGGCGGCTGCTGCTGCTGCGCCGACGGCCTCTTGCGCCGGGCGCGGACCACCGCAACAGCCGCCCCCGCCCCCAGCAGCAGCGCCCCCAGCGCGCCGCCACCCGCCACCGCCCCCACCACCGGTGTCACACCCGGCAGAAGCGGCGTCTCTGCTAGAAGAACGAGCCTTCAGTCTTACACACTGAGGTGAAAGAAGTCATGGGACAGCGATATGCACAATTACAGATGGCGGTGGTGTCATGTCGACGACGTAAGAGACGTGTGCATTGGCGGAGATGTCATCGGTACTCAGTTGATTCACATAAAAACCTTTCCTACTTGATTATTGCGGCACAGACTTTGTACGAGTGGTGGTATATTGTAGTTGGAGCTGGACGCATGAGATAATCCATTTCGGAAATCGGTTTTCCGAGATCCACAGTGCCAAGAGTGTGACGAGAAACGCAAGTTTCTGGCATTGCCTCCAATACGAACAACGCGTTGGCTGAAGGCGTTATCGTAACGACCTAGAGCTGCGGAGTTTGCGTACAGTTTTCAATGCTAACAGATAAGCAACACGAGCGAATTAACCGCAGATATCATTGTGGGGGGTATGAAGAACATTCCTGTTAGGATAGTGCGGTGACATTAGGCGTTAATGGGCAATGTAAACGGAAAACCGACGCGCATGCCTCTGCCAATAGCACTACATCTCCTTCAGCGCCTCTCTCGGTCAGCGATCATATCAGTGGGATCGTAGACGACTTGGTAGCCGTCGCCTGATCAGATGACTCCATTTCAGATGACAAGAGCGGATGGTAGGCTTCGAGTGTGGCGCAGGCTCCACTCAGCCGTGAACTCTAGTTGTCAACAAGGCAATGTGATAACTGGCCATGGCTTCTTTATGATACATGCAACGGACAGGGTCCTCTAGACAACTGAACCGACTACTGACGGTAAATGGTTATGTTTGTCAACTTGTTCTCGAACAACGATTTTTTTTGGACGGGGGGATGACAGTTACCACAATCGTTCTCGATTGGTTTGAGTAACATTGTGGACAGTTCGATTAATAATGTGGTCACCCAAATCGCTCCTCGACATAAATGAATTTAACATTTATGATGAATGTTAGTCAGTTCGTGCACAAAATGCTGCGCAGGCAACACTTTCGCAGTTATGGACGGCTGTATAGGCAGCAATTTCAATATATCTGCAGGGGACTTCATAAGACTTTTTGAGTCAATGTCACGTCAGGCTGCTGCATTTCGCCGTGGAAAAGGAGGTCCGACATGGTATTAGAAGGTATCCCATGACTTTTGTCACGTCAGTGTGCAACTGCAGCTACAAGATGTGGTGAATAAACTTCCTTGCTTGAGTGGGCTGCCGTGAAGTGGACGTGGTGTAAAAACGGTGGGCATAGTCTTATTCGAAACGCTGGCCTCACTAGTGACAATGCCATTGGCTAACGGAGTAGAGAGCGTTTTCGTCGACACCTGACTTTCTAACGGCCAATCAACCGTTATCCCGCAGCGTGCATTTCGTGCACGACTAACCATTCCCGCAAAAGGGAAAGCGGAAATGGAAATTTTCATGATGATCTGTAACTGCATGAATGATATTACATAAACTATAATTTTTAAGGAACAAAATGCATCTAGAACAGAGTGTTCATGAACAGACAGTGTGTTTTTAATTAAGAATATTACAGAGCAATGCAAACAATTTAATATAGAAATCGGTACGATCTTTATTGACTTTGAGAAGGCTTTTGACCGTGTGAATCGTGACAGCCTATGCAAGATCATAAAACTAAACTAAATCTGCCCGAAAGTCCATGAATGTCCAACAGAAGCGACTGGTCGCCGTGTCATCCTCAGCCCACATTCGCCACTGGATGCTGGTATGGAGGGGCATGTGGTCAGCACACATCTCTCTCAGCTGTATGTCAATTTACGAGACCGGAGCCGCTACTTGTCAATCAAGTAGCTCCTCAATTTTCCTCATAAGGGATAAGTGCACCCCGTTTGCCAACAGCGATTGGCAGACCCGATGGTCACCCATGCAAGCGCTAACCCAGCCCGACAGCTGTTAACTTCGCTGATCTGACGGAAACCGGTACTACCACAGATACAAGGCAGTTGTCTCTATGGAAGATTACGAATGCGGATATCCTCATCACCTAAAAGGGATAGTGATAGTTACAGAACAAGACATATCGTAATAAACACAGTTATGAATCAATTAGAAGAAATAACTAACTATCCAGGTATAAGAAAAGGGTATGGACTATCACCTATGCTCTTTAGTATTTATATTGATTTCATTCTGTTAAACGGAGATGTAAAGTAACCAAAGGAATTACCATAATAGAACGAATGTGGGACACCTAAATATGGCACTGTTTACAGATGATAAAGTTATTAGTCAAAAGAATGAAGATACCTCCGCGGAGGTCAGAATGCCGGATAAACGAAATACACAAGAAACACGGCTTCTACATTTTTAGTAGTAAAACGAAAGTAAACGTATTCTGAGGAAAATACTCCTGTCAGGCCAAAAATTGTTTCGGATAATTCAGTTTTAGAACAAGTCTCATAAATTTCTTTTTTAAGCTGTGCGATAATGTTTGATTTGGGTGATAATGAAAGTAAAATAAAAAAAATTCGAAGTTGCAGAAACAGGAGCAGAATATTGGACTGTAAAGTAGAAAAAGAGACCATCATGAAATTGTATAGAGTGATGGCGCATCCTATTTAGTTATGCTATGGAAGCGACAGCGGAGGGTAACCATAAAAAGAAAATAATTTCTAAGGAAGACCAGGGGCTGAGCATAAAAGAGAGATGGTTAGAAATGAAGATATCAGAAGAGAATTCAATATATTCAGCATGAATAACTAAATTAGAAAGTATCGTGACGACGGGAGACAACACCTCATGAGAGAGTCACAGAAATCCCCTGAAGATCCTGAACTACCAATTTCAAGGGAAAGGAGATATTAGAAAACTTCAAAGAAGATAGAGATTATATTGTTTGAGAGTTCGGAAAATATAACGGCCTAATCTTTGAATGGATTATGAAATGATAATGATGATGATGATGACTACTACCTCGCAGAACATTGTTTCTGGTAGACAATCAACTGTTACGTTGGTTGATGCTTTTGGGGCAACTAGAATGTGCGAGGAAGAGGAAAGAGGTTGCCACCGCCCCTGAGATCACCATAAATCGCATTAGCAATATGACACTCCCTTTTGGGGTCTCCACGGCCCTCTGTACGCAATCATGTAGCAGCCCCACAATTTTCTGATGACCCAAGTTTCCATAATGGGCCTTTGTTGTATGATCACACGATTATAGAACTATAACTGAAAGCAGTTACTTCGAAAATATATCTAGGAGTGTGTGTACGAAGTGATTTGAAGTGGGATGACTTCCTAAAATTAACTTCGGGTAAGGCAGGTGCCAGACTGAGATTCGTTGGATGACTCTTTATGAAATGTAGTCCCTTAACAAAGGATGCAGATTATAAAACACACGTTCCACCAACACCGGTAATTGAAATTTGCTAATTACTCTGGGATCAATACCAAGTGGGATAGACAGACGAAACAGAGAGAAGCACTTTTCGTTACAGGTTCATTTATTAGGCGCGAAGGTATCACGAAAATGCTCAGCCAACTACAGCGGCAGGCGCAAGAGGCGAGGTGATATGCGTGACGCTGTGGTCTACTGTTAAAGCTCGGCTAGAGTATGTTCCTAGAAAAGCTAACCAGTATATTGGTTCTTCCTATGTACATCTCGTAAAGAGCCCACGAACATAAGATTAGTCAGATACGAGCCAGCAAGCAATCATTCAGCCCTCGAACCATAAACTGGAACAGAAGAAGGATGAAGGGATACTCGTACATACAAAGTACGCTCCGCCACACTCCAAAACGCGATTGCGGAGTAGAGGTGTAGATGCAGATGGCCTTTTGTACAAGAACTCGGTGAACGCGCATTTGCTGCTTCCCAGTGAATAATTGCTTCAAGTGTTGCTTCACGACGCCTTGGCGTTCCTTAGTAACATGTCGCAGTCTCATCAGAGTAAAACATGAATAAAACATGAGGTACTTGGGTAATAAAAATGCCGGAGAAGTACAAGAGAGGTTCCTTCATTTACAACAGTTACATGTCTTGTGTTCCGTCCTCAAGAGTAGACAACAAGATGAATATTTTTTAAGGAAACCACCGTATAATAACTGTGGATATTGAGCTGTTTCACAATATTATAATGACGTTTCTTTTCACACTCTTGAAGAAAGTTGTATTAAAGATATGTGGTTTCAGGAAGGCGTCATGAAGGAGAACAAAGCATGTAGTCCCTTTTTTAATGGAGAACTTCGGTTCCCTTGAGTGGTGACTTTCTGTGCCAGGGTCACTCGTCCAGCTGAATCCACGGCGTCCTCTTTATGGACATATCTGAGGTCTATTGTTTGCAGTACACATCCAAGGATAAGGATCGTTGCACATTTGCCAGAGAACATTCGCAACTATAGTCCGTATGCGCTGGGATATTGTCAGAATCTCAGCTGAAACTAGACAGTTCTTGTGGATTGACACTATGGATGTCTGGTACTAGCCATAATTTTTTTTGAAAATGTAATTTTAAATTTAAAATAAAGCACAAACCAAATTGTACTTCTAAATTACCACACTTCGACGTCGCGACCTTAATGTAAGGAAAAGCACTTAATGATAAATAGTCCATTGTGTACGACTACAATTTCCATCCTCGGCCAGATGCTCTTCTACTCCATTCACTAATAGTTCGTTGGCTGAATGAACGAATAAAATTCTGTGTAAGAGTGTCACCTCACACTTCCGAGTTGAATTATTTGTAATATCCACAGAAAATCATTACCTTAAGGCGACATTGTGCAGACTAAACTAACGCAATGCAACATGGAATCATGTGTTAATGTCATGGAGAAGACCGGAGGAAGAGTGAAACTTTCAACGACGATAACATATTACAAACTAGTACCACAGTTGTAATTTATAATCCTTTCGAGCGATTCTTGGTATGCACCGTTACCGATGAGATGCTTTTCCATGCGTATCATGCATTAACATGTTTCCTGACTGATGTTATGTTTTGCTCGTAGTTGGTACTTCAAGGAAAGGAGGAATACAAGTCTTTTCAGGAATGAATTATATCCTCCTTTCAAGACACTGTCCATTCCGTTCAACTGCTGTTACAGGTCTTTTGCTGTCACTGACAGAATAACAATGTCATCGGCGAACATCAAAGTTTTTATTTCTTATCCATGGATTTTAATTCCTACTCCCAATTTTTCTTCTGTTTCCTTTACTGCTTGCTCAATATACAGATTGAATAACATTGGGGAGACGCTACAAACCTGTCTCACTCCATTCCCAACCACTGCATCCCTTTCATGCCCCTCGACTCTTATAACTGCCATCTGGTTTCTGTACGAATTGTAAACAGCCTTTTGCTTCGTGTATTTTACCCCTGCCACCATCAGAATTTGAGAGAGAGTATTCCAGTCAACATTATCAAAAGCTTTCTCTAAGTCTACAAATGCTAGAAACGTAGGTTATCCTTTCGTTAACCTTTCTTCTAAGATAAGTCGTAGGGTCAGTATTGCCTCACGTGTTCGAATATGTCTACGGAATCCAAACTGATCTTCCCTGAGGTCGGCTTTGACCAGTTTTTCCATTGGTCTGTAAGGAATTCGTGTTAGTATTTTGCAGTTGTGACTTATTAAACAGATAGTTCGGTAATTTTCACATCTGTCAACACCTGCTTTCTTTGGGATTGGAATTATTATATTCTTCTTGAGATCTGAAGGTATTTATCTTGTCTTATACATCTTGCTCACTAGAAGGTAAAGTTTTGTTAGGCCTGGCTATCTCAAGGCTATCTGTAGTTCTAATAGAATGTTGTCTACTCGCGGGTCATTGTTTCGACTTAGGTCTTTTAGTGCTTTGTCAAGCTCTTCACGCAGTATCATATCTCCTATTTCCTCTTCATCTATATATTGTACTCAATAACATCGCCCTTGCATAGACCCAGCCATCCGTAATTGAAAAAGTGTTTTCGGTGCAGGAGGTCGTGCACCAACTGAGCTCTCGCTTATCTCCCATAAACGTTCGATGGGATTCATGTCGGGCTATCTTGGAGGTCAAACATTCGGTCCAATAGTTCAGAATATTCACCAAATCAATCGCCAATTTTTGAGACACGGTTACATGATGTTTTTCTTTAGGGGCATGAAATCCATGAATTCTACAAATGGCCTCCTAATAGCCAAACATAACCATTTCCAGTCAATGATCAGTTCAGTTGGACCAAAGGAACCAGTCCATTACATGTAAACACAGGACGCGCTGTTATTAAGCCACGACCAGTTTGCACAGTGTCTTGTTGACAACTTGTGTCAATGGCTTCGTGGAGCCTACACCACACTCGAACCCTACCATTCTCTCTTACTAACTGAAATCGGGACTCGTGTGATCAGGCCACGGTTTTGCAGTACCTATTGTTCAGCTGATATGGTCACGAGTCCAGCAGAGGCGCCGCAGGCGGTAATATGCTGTTAGCGACGATACTCGCACTGCTGCCGTAGCCCATTAATGCAACATTGCATTGCACTGTCCTAAAAGGTACGTTTGTCATACGTCCCATACTGATTTCTGGGGTATTTCAGTCATAGTTGCTTGTCTGTTAGCACTGACAAATCTACGTAATTGCCGCTGCTCTCGGTCGTTAAGAAAAGCCGTCGGTCGCTTCGTTGTCTTTAGTAAGAGGTAATAATGCCTGAGATGTACTGTTCTCGGCACACTGTTGATAATGTGAATCTCGGAATACTGAATTCCCTGACGATTTCCGAAACGGAATATCCCTTGCGTCTAGCTCCAACTACCACTCCGCGTTCAAAGTGTGTTAATTCCCGTAGTGTGGCCGTAACCATGTCGAAAACCTTTTCACGTGGATCACCTGATACAAACGACGTCTGCGCTTATGCACTACTGTTTTCGACTTTGTGCACACGCTGCTACCGCCATCTGTCAATGGGTATATTGCTGTCCCTTGACCTTGTCACTTTAAGGTATATCAACCTACTCGTTTTAGTATTTCTTTATTCTGTAATTCACCTGTCGTCTTACCAAGTTTCAAATGCTTGCAGTTCCTTCTTCATTCTATTTTCGATGAACTACGTTTCATATTCATCTAATGGTGTGCTTAAGACGCACATTTCCAGGAAGTGATTCTGCACTTCATTTCAGTATCTAATATAATGAGTGCTGTTACTGAAAGAAACAGGTCTCTCTTTTACAGATCTATTTCTTAATTATTCCTTAACTTAGCTGAAGGGAAAGGAGAATTCCTTCTCTCTTCTACAACTGTGCTATTTCCATTTTTTTAGCAGCAGCGCGGTTCACAGCCAAAACAAATGTTGTATTTGACAAGGGTGCCCATTACCGGTTGTCTTTAGCGGGAGTAAAATATCCTTTTATTTAGGATCCTACACTGTTGCACGATTTCGCTTGTGTAGCCATTTTATAGTGAGTCTGAGTACATACCACATGTAACATAGTTATGGAACAAATATAAAACTGCTATTGGTTGCTCAGGGAGAAGAGCGAGAAATTAAAAATTAATCGAGAGCTTGCATTCCGGAAGTCTCACAATCGACATATTTTGGTTATAGTCAAAGTGTTCGTCTGGCCATACAACGTTGTGAGTTGGTTTATTATGAAATAAAATTATAGGTATGTGTGATAAATTATTGATAAGAATACAGGAAAGGAGAATGTCAGATAATAAAGCGTGTTATCGCGTCAGTGGACTTAAAACGTGTAGACATAACATATTTCCTGGACGTCAGTGTCGGAAGTGGTGTATTGTGTCACGTATTTGTAATGCCAGCGTCTTGTGTCACGTTGTTGATTTTAACGTGTAGGGCGAATATGAATAAAAGTAATAGAGAATCGTTTTTCTCAAAGCAGCGCGTCCAAAGTATTTCGTAATGTTTTAGTAGTGCTAAAAAACAACTGTGTTTCGATACGACTCGGTTAATATTCGCAAATATATCAAATCATGTTGTTTTCCAGAAGTTTGACGACTAATGATCCAGTTAAAATCTGCCCAAAGCAACGTTATCACTGTAATATGAAGTAATGGATTAGCAGACTCTCCGACAGCTACACTATGCACTATGATTTCTCTGCCTCTATGTCGTACTCTGGGACGCTCTTTTGCCTACCAAGCTCGGTATCCCGGGCATATTGGTAACGGCAGGCGGTACGTTTCCGCGGAAACAACAATATACGAGATGGCTGTGGCAGCGCGTTATGCAAACCTCGCCCACCAAGTGGAGAGTAGTGGAACCTCAAGCGTTACGAGGCCGTTATGCCAGTGCGACCTATAACGCCTTCGCAGCTCCGCCCACAAACTGCAGACACTTTGGAAGCAAATGGCCCTGCTGACGGCTTTTCTGCGGTAGTCGAGGTGAGGGACGTCACCGAGAGCAGAGGTAAGGAAGGGAAAAAAAAGAGAGAGAAACGGGCTGTCGCTAGGTCGCATCCTGGAAACTGCGATTATCTTCCTGCCTCCTGGGAACATCTTGAAAGGTTTAGGGCTCATCTTGCCAACCGGAGCGCTCCAGAAAGAAAAGAAAGAGCGGAAGCGCTCCGACGTTTTTGCCGTTTGGTCTGTAGACAAAGGGCATCATTAAGCTTGAAATCACTTTCCGTTACCACTTTAGAGGTCAAGGATCTATTTTCCTAATTTCTTCCTATTATTATTGATTGAACTGAAATAGAACTGCTATTATTCCTAAGATTTACAGAATGGTCTATTTGAAAGTGTGAATGAAGTTTGAGAAAATGTGTTCCAAACGAGAAAGCGCTTAAACAAAATAAAAATTGCAATAATTAGTATGCTTAGGCTCCTCTGGAGGCGTTGAAGGGGCCCTGATGGGTTTCTTATGTAGATGGTGTCCAATGACCAGCCCACGTTCGAAGTTACTGAGCTCTTCTGACCATTGTGCTGTTGCTGCTCCTTTACTGACAACACTATACTTCCCTCCTTCTTCTACACTGGCGGTCGACCTCCTGTGTCTTGTAGTGGTCAACACTGCAATACATACGTGTGCCCCGATACTTTTCATCAGATGGTGTATATATTTTCTATATTCCAGTCAGCGTCTTCTTCTATGGTTCTGTCCCATGAGACCCCCTAAGGATAACACAGAAACTATTCCTGATGCCTCAACACATGTCTTATGAAGCTGTCATTTCTTCTACTTAGTGCATTCCGCATATTCATTTTCTCGCCGATTTTGTGGAGAATTTCCGAGTGTATTATTTTATAAGTGCACTTAAGTTTTTATATTTCTGACATACGTCTCAAACGCTTCTAATATCATCATCTTCGGTTTTCCATCAATTTTTAGAATTACTGGCGAGGTATGCTCTCCTTACTTAGAACAGTGTGCTTCTTATGACCTCTTTGCTTCGACCAGCAATTGCTATTTTGCTCCCAAGCTAGAAGAACTTGTCATTTTGTCTACTACGTTGCGCCCAAATTTTGTAACACTTTCCTATTACTCCTTATAACTTTAGTCTCTTGTTAGTGTAATCTCTGTGGTCAACAGACTGTACGATCCATCCATCAGGCCCTGCTGTTCTCCCTCGCATTTGCAGAGGGTAGCAACGCCATCAACAAATTTAATCATTTGTTTACTTCCACCCCCATCCATCCTACTTCACTATGTCTCCTTCATTGATTCACCCCGTTGATACATAATCGACCTGACAAACTAACTCTGTGTTAGGTATATCTTACAACCATGTATTTCGGAACTATTCTGAACACTATAGACCAGTTTTTCAGGTGTCACGAGAGATTAAGATCTTCTCCGAAGCACGTTATGGACTATATTCTTGCTTAGAATAATATTCAAGTCCTGATTAAGTACATTTGTAAGCCTACATTACTATTAAAACATGAGACTGCTCAGTGCCAACTTTATCTTGAAGTAACTTCATAGATTACTTATAGATTCGTGCATTCTGTACTTAAATTCGAAATATTCATTGTCTCGTATAATTTTCATGTCTCCTTAAGGGAATGCATCTAGTAGAGTGAGCCTGATCCTTGCTTGCTACGGGTACCACGTGCACAGATTCTGGAGACTGCCATATAATTGTTAAAGGCTACCGCCGAGATATGATCTGATTGGATTGGAACGGACGGACGGGATGTATGATATCACTTCATTCACCCTCGGACCAATGTCATACCAACAACAGCAGTAGTGCTTACTATTTAGTCATCACTTCAGCTTGTTGCAAAATAGTAATGGGGTCATTAAAATTATTGTCCACAGAGGACCTCGTAAATATACACTTGAATTACTTAATCTCCGTAGAACTTAACATTTCTGCTATAGTATGAGTCTACAAGGCAATAGACCAAATAACGCTGATATTCGTTTAATTAACGGATAACTACTGCTTCGTTTTGTAAACGACCTTTGGCACCCTGTGATGGCTTCGTCTCACCGAAGAAGGTTCCACATCTGGCTCCGATACGCCATTTAAAAATCTTTAAAATTCCTACGAGAGATGATCAGCATCGCATATTGATAACAAACTTACTTCCTTTGCTGTAGCATGTGAAAATGGAACTTTAACAAAGCTGACTGAGAAGCTTATACAGCGTCGAAAAAGACGGAATGGTCAATGTCCTATCCTACCCCGCTGGACGTGTAGCATTTGTCTCTTTTATGGACGTGTTGGGAGAAGCGGAACTGCCCTTACTCCATGGAAAACACCAACGTACAGTTTGGTAGAACCATGAACGTACTCGAGCTACGTTTTAAGAAGAAAAGCATTACTAGAGTTTCTATAAGTAATTCATGAAGTAATGCGAAAGTTTCGCTTGAAAGTCGTTCTGTGTATCGAGAAGGCAATGTACAAATTTGATGCAAATACTAATAGTAGCGAAAAATCAAGAGGTGTAGAATGAAAAAAATACAGCATGTCCTTTCATGCTGGGTAGAATACTTTACAGACAAAATTTCAGTTTTAATTGATTTAATTTAATCTCATTTCAAATGCATTCCCATTACAATGCGAGAGCCTTAAACTTCAACTGCTTATCAAGCAGAACTATAACAATGTCCCTGAAACCGTCAATGTTGTTACCTGTAGATGCCATCAAAGGCCTTACAACTTGAGCTACGTATTTTCCTTGAAATGCGTCGTACACTATCGTTTTGAGTGACGTGTCACACAATGTTCAATCAAGAAAAAAGAATCAGACCTTGCGAGATGCTATATCCCAATTGCGCTATGCTTAGTGCGTCACCGAATCTGTCAAATGGACACCTAAAACGCGGCTGATATGGTGGCCGGTACACAATTACTGCAAAGAACTAAAACTAACTTCAGAATAGGAACAGAAATATAAAAGATGCAAACAATATTACTGAGTGGCATTTTGGCCGCTTTCTTCCAGCGCAACTTCCTCACTGTCATCTTCCTCGATATCTCATCTGCATACGACACTGAAAAGCCACTACACGAACAAAGACTCGTGCGATTTTCGAATTCCATTCGTCTGTAGTGCAGGGCTTAACATTAGTTCCGAATGCAATAATAAGATAGTACTTCCAAGCATAACATCGCAGGGCCAACTCAGAACGATCGTTTCACTTTGGCCTTTTACGTTCACTTTACAAGACGGCAACTTTCAGCTAGTGAATATTTGCTACGTGGAACAGTTCTGCGAATGGAATGACCATCTTCGTCTCCTGATTGAAACCCCGAAATTTTTTGGACCTGCTTCCGGAAGGTGTGTATTGGTTCGACGTCCTCACCCAAAAGCCCTCACCAAACCAAAGGTAGTTTCAACAGAAAAATTACATTAAATTTCTGAACACTTCCTACATATCATGATTTTTATAAAAATTAGTACGATTAAAAATTCTCAGTATTCAAGCCACTACCGCTTTCCCAACTCAATAATTACTTTTTGTACATTTTAAATCTGTTGTTAGCTACAAAGTATATTTCTTTTTCTCATTTGAACTATATTTTCATGTTTCATTTGTGGCCTGTACCTCTGTTTGCACCTTCGCTAAGTAAAATCTCTAGCTGCTTTACTCTAATGTAATTGTTTTTTTCTCGAAAATTTTCTTTACTTTCAGTAGATACTGTGCGGGGTACATATTTGTGAAAAGTGCGTTCACAGTTGACAGATGAAGAGAGACGTATTACGCATCCCAGGTAATCCTGAGTAAACGTTTACCACACAATAAAACATCCACTAATCTTATTTTGGAAGCGAGATACATCGATGCACATAGCTTTCATAGTACACCAAGCGATACGTATATCTTGGTGTGTTTTACAGGACAAGAACTTAAATGCAAATACACTTCTCGGATTTTGCCACCACGTAACATAGTATCGGTATGTGTCCCAGAATATTTCATACAAGGAACTTATCTTCATCTTCAGTCGGTTGTTATTATGGCGCTTGTTGCTGTAAGGCGGGACAAGTGCACGTGTTAACTACCATAACCACTAGGAGAATCGAACAGTTACTGTGATGAAATACTGTAAGGCTCACACAAAGTTATCCAGGGACAAAACGAAGAAGTGTTTTGCAACTGATCCTGCGGGAAAAATTGAGAGAGCACAAAACTTATAATTCTTCGTGAATGGCAGGGTAGCGTCTTTAAACCCATGCTATACTCTATGCTCTTTGACTCAAGTGCATAGAGGTTAACTGGGTCATTGCTTTGGTGCTATTTAATATTACTAAACTGGCTGATGAACTGCTGTATTTCAGGGGGAATAACCACCGTACAGTTGGTGATGCCATCAAAAAGTTGATGCTTACAGCAGTTAACTGTAGTGTCGGTAGAAGCTTCCTTCTAAACAAGATACTCACAATAAATCTTTAACGTGATGACACTAAAAAGATTGAAACATATTTATTTACATTCATTTAATATAACAAGAATTGGAAAATGTAGAATCGTCTACCCACAGATATGAATTATAAGTAAACTATTAAAGGTAGAAACTATGTTCGTAATGAAAAGCTAAGAAATTTTATGTGTAAATCCATGTATAATATGTGTATCAAATATTGAAATTGAGATTATTGTATTTAAACTACATTAACTGTCTTACTTAACACAGTTAATAGGACACGACGTGCTTAAACTGACGACAGCCATCACTGATCAGGGCAGTGTGAACTCAGGTCTAGTTGAGGTAAGATATGTGTCGGATTGCGGCTCGGATATCGTAGTGCGCGTATGACTAAATTTTTCTACAATACTGCGTTTCGGGCTTACAGCTTAGTGCTCTCGATTTAGAATAGTTTTCGTGTCGTCCAGCGTCCGTTGACTTGGAATTTCTCGGCGACAGACGCTGCCAGTACGCTGGACTTGTAGAAATTTGCCGAGTTTGCTCCAAGACTTAGCATATTTCAGAGGCCGTTAGGACGTGGAACATTTTGTGTCGTTCTGCATGTGGATTTTACTGTTTCTATGGATATATTCAGACAGTGAGTTGAACAAGTGAAAATTGTGCTGAGTTTCGTCAGCTGAATCTTGAATAGTTTCCTGGTGAGAAGAAGTTGAACTAGTTTCCAGTTGAACCACACTCGCGGACTTTAATTTTAGTTCGTGGTGCTGGACCTACTAAGTCAACTAAATTTGTGATTTATTTGTGAGTGATGCAGTGGGGAGTTGTGTTTCGCTCGCATCCAAAGTTTCATAACGTCGCCCTACCGTCATTGATCTATTGGGAACATTAACTGAGCATTCACGATCACCACTGCGAAAGACAAGCACTTGGTTTCAAAATCTGATTTTGTTGGTACATGCCATTTCGTGTAAAAGATAAAAGCCAGCCGGAGTGGCCGAGCGGTTCTAGCGCTACAGTTTAGAACCGCGCTACCACTACGGTCGCAGGTTCGAATCCTGCCTCGAGCGTGGATGTGTTTGGTGTCCTTAGGTTAGTTAGGTTTAAGTAGTTCTAAGTTCTATGGGACTGATGACCACAGAAGTCCCATAGTGCTCAGAGCCATTTACCCCATTTGAAAGATAAAAATTAATTTATTTATTCAAGGAAACATTTTGTGTGAGTGTGTTGGTGTTTTATTAAGCAACCCCTGCCTGCACTTTATATAAATGCAACTCATATTTATTCACTACAAGCAGTGGGTTTACGCCAGAGCGTCGTGCTGGCCCCCACAGACGATGGCGAAGCCAGAATTACTAAGTCCCGCCATAGAGAGGTGAAGCACTCTCTTTAATGTGCTGGGTATAACAGTTATTTCATATCTTAATTTATTGTCTTGTATACCAAACATTCTTCATGCGGTACGCACGTGGAGGCCAGAGCTAAGTTACATCTTTCACAGACTGAATATGAAGTGAAAAAGAGAGAATTCGAGAAATCTAATGCTTTCTGTTTCTTTATCTGTACTGGTTTTAAGACTGTAATTTAGCACCGTTATGCACTGACCAGTCGCAGTTCCGAGGAAAAATACAGCCAACTTGTCCATTTTAGGGCCTTGGATCGTTTCTATACAGGCCCCGGTAGACAGATGCAGCAGTTGACGATCCTGCATATTTTCTTCGTCATTGCACAACAGCAAGTATGAGAACACCCTACGCCTCGAAACAGTGTCATCTGTTTCACTTACTTAATACATGGTCATCATAGGTAACGACACAATTTTTGGACTGTTCAAAGTCATCCCCAAAAGTCGAATACACTGAACATAACAGCAATGTTAAACAATACAACAAAATAAGCTATGTTAAAGTTAGAAACGGCCGTGAAGGCTATATAAGATACAGTAGACGAGACAGATGGAAAACGCATCACAGGGCCGACGAAAGAAGTTACCCATATCATCTCTTCGCAATTGTCATTCCACGCGTTCCACATACTTATGGAGCGACCACAACGAAGAGATGGAGACAGCTACAGATTTCACATCTAAATGGTGAAACCTGCTTTGTGTTCTATGCAGCTTCCTGATAGGTGATAGCAACCGACAGTTGCATGTGGAAATTGTCATACTGACATTGCATTTTTTACAATTATTTTCCGATGAAATCTGCTAAACCAGCGTGCAAAAAATGAATAAGAGGGATTCTCTTCTTCTCTAACCTCTAAGCCTTGAGCTCACGTTACAGTAATTTTATTACATTTAATGGACAGCACACAACCTACTGGGGTGCCATACTACACTGCGCAATAATCTTCATAAAAATACATACAAAGCTGGCAGGATATATGTATGTATGTTTATATGCATCCATCTTCTCTCAAACTCCCCAATGATTTCAAGCAAACCTGGAGCACAAGAATCAGCACTGTGATGTTTATAATCTCCTACCTCCTACTGCGCAGAGAGAGGGCAAAAACGTGTTTTACCTGTCTTTGTCATATGCTGCCGCGCATGACAAACATTTTGTGAGGAAATAGTAGAGACCTGCATTAGTGATCTCCTTTGCTGTGCAGCGTACACCCCTGCGGCGGGCAGGGCAGATTAAATCTTGGTGGCAAGAAACAATTTTTCAGCGTCAAACCTGTAGACAGGCAAGTCTGCTGCAATGGTATCAGACTACTTTATCGACCTTCTTTGGTTGGTGCCCTAAGCATCAGCGGTAAAGCTAGTTTTCAAGCAAATCGATAAAAAAAAGGCAGAGACTTTATAATAGTTTTGTAGTGTATCGCCTGTCTTTTTTCTGATCTACATGGCAACGTGAATGTCAAGGGCAAAAAGTGGTTTCCGAGCTAATACGTAGGTTGCAATGGACGAAAAGGATCATTATAAGAGTACTATCGGCCTGGAGTATCTATTTGTTTAGCAGGTGCTACACTTGCAGATGGAAGTATCTTGTGGAAAGTTGAACTAGGAGAGAATGGGCAAAGGGAGTGGGCAGAATGGGATGTATACGGAGAAGAGGGGCAGGAGGGAATGGAAAGAGAATGGGGAGGAGGAGATGGGTAGGAAGAGGGGGAAGGATGAGACTGGAAATGATGGGGTGAAAGGGAGGGAGGGGAGAAGCAGATGGAAAGATTGAGGGGGGAGAGAAGAAATGAATAAGAGAGAGGGGAGGAGAAAATTGACAGCGAGAGGTGAGGATGTAAATGGAGAAACAGGATATGGATAGGAAGAGGATGCAGGAGGAAATGGGAAAAGAAATGTGGAAGGTAGAAATGGAGAAAGGAGGATGAGGACGTCGACAGAGAGAAGGGGGAGGAAGAGATGGGCATTTCGATGGAGGAAGGATGTGTGTGTTGAACAAGTAGACGAGGAAAACGCTAGCATCAAACAAACGAAAGTTGTCAGAAATTGATTAATTCCCTCAGTGATCACTTTTGGTTTAGCTAAGACCAACGGCAGTATGCGCTATAATCAACATGGCATTCTTTCCAGGTTTTCACTGACGCTGCACCAGTCTTATAGGCTACTCAGTGGACAACAGGAGGCCAACTTCGTCACAAGCGGAAGCATAGCAAACGCACCTGCTCGCCGCTCTGCGGGCTGCAGCGTGTAGGCGTGCAGGGTGATGATGCGGCTGCGGCCTTTTGCGTTGGCAGCAAAGAGAACGACGTCGAAGCCGAGCCCCGGCTGCAGGCCGCTGACGGTGAAGGCGGGCGCGCGCGAGCTCACGTTGCCGACGAGCGCCTGCGACGCCGCGTCGTACACCTCCATCACGAACTCCTGCGGCAGCCCGCCGTCGAAGCCCTCCGTGCATTCCACGTGCAGCGAGTCCGCCGTCTGGTTCACGATGCTGCAGTTCCGCAGGTCGTCTGGTTTCCCTGCGAAGGACGTGATCGTGATGGAGAGACGTAAACACAGTGAAACACATGAGGTACGAGGCATAAAGTAATTTTAATCATCGCCTCGAGGCGGTGGTTCTGAGCTCTATAGGACTTTTAAGGTCATCAGTCCCCTAGAACTGAGAACTACTTAAACCTAACTAACCTAAGGACATCACACACATCCATGCCCGAGGCAGGTTCCAGACTGTAGCGCCTAGAACCGGTCGGCCACACTGGCCGGCAATGTAATTAATATTTTGTTTGATTTTAGTCTATGTTCTAATAATTATCGAAATCGGAGTGTCGACATACCATAACACTTCACGAGACGGGCCAAAACGAAATGGTTTAGTCCATTCGCTAAGCGGAATATTGAGTGGTAATTAGTTTTCTGTATTTGAAAGGAAACAGTGCTACAACCGTTCATGTGGGGTTGATCGAAGAGTGCGGCAAGAGTACACCATCATAAGAAAAATGGATAATTGGTGCAGATGCTTCCAGTGTGGTCAGACTAATGTCAATGACTAGCAACGAAGTGGTAGGCCATATCTCTGCTAAGACCTGGGAATAGGAACAGAAGATGTAATTCTTGTGCTCGACGATTAGCGTATGATGGATAAAGTGGAAAGCAGTCATGGATCAGTCGGAAACCAAAATTTATACTTAACTAAAGTCCCTCGTCGCAGGTTTCCATCCTACGATAGCGCTGAAACTCATTCTGTATCGGAAGATGCATAGCATGAAGTTTCTTGGAGACATTAAATCTAGCCCCCCAGCGTTCTTCTCACAGGGAGATGAGTGTCTTGTTCATCTTTCCTCAGATGATAATGGCACTGTGCATCAAAAATTAACATGAACAGCAAAAATGTAGACTTTCTACAATCGAGATCATTGTCATATAATACGTTTTTGGATAAACACATGATGGGTCTGAAAAGTTCAGTGAATGGTCTCAGAAAAGAAGAAAGCAACAATTATAAACAAGGTCTTGAACTGGCTTTGAAAATAATCGAACCATTAGCTACAACACATCTCTGACATAGGTTGTAAAGCTGATGAAAACTGTGAGAAAATTTTATGGGGGACCCACTCGCAGCATGGTGGTTACGCGTTGCTAGATATCCGCATCGCGACAGGAGATGACACCATATACTAACAGCACGGTCCGGAGACAAGCGACAGTGACTGACTTGGTGTTCATCGTTTGTCCCGCCTCCCAAAATAAAAAGCTGGCTGACAAAATCCAAGAGTAAGATGATGTTGATCGCCTTTCTCAACACCAACATCATGAATTTCTACAAGATGGAAGCAAGAAAGACGATGAACGCTATAGCACTTTCTGGTCTCGGGATCGTGTGGGTAGCACTTGGTCCCATCTCCTGTAATGACGCGGGTATCCAAGAATGAGTGACAACGGTGATTGAAGTAATTCTACAAGAAGCGTTTGCTGACGATTTCACAGTTTGTAACCGACGTCAGAAGTATGTTGTAGCTAATGGCGATTAGTTTCAGAGGCCAGTAAAGGTATGTTATTTGTCACTCTAGTTCCCTCTATTTTCTCAGACATTCACTGAAAGTTTCAGGCGCGCCTTGTATCTCGCACTGAAGGGCGATTATGCAGAGAAGGACAATACCGTTGTAACTTTCTTGATCGTAGCATAGTGTTTCTCACGTCGTCATCGAAACCTTACGACTACCGGTCATAGTGATCGAAGAGAGGCTCATCTGGAACACCGTCAATGACGTCTGCGAAATGAACTAAAAACCCGAATACTGAATGTTCCTATGAATAGGGTGAGCGGACAGGTTAGATTGACTCACCGATATCAATGATATGTAGTCTGCCTGCTGTAGTATAAAAAACCAGAGTTACTGCTTACTACGAAATTAGCATTTACTGCTCGACATATCGAGTGGAGAATTGGTTGAATGAGAACTTTCTTTATTACGCGAATCATCATTTCGTTGGGCGTTTGTCCACCATTGGCGCAAATTCGGCGCAGTCATTAAAGTTATGGCTAATCTGAGGGGAGACTGGATGTCATTCCTCTTGCCATCCTTTCCCTCCCCCCCCCCCCCCCCTCCACCTCTCTCCTCGCCACCAACCCCTGCAACAGAACATGTGTACCCCAACCGTCTGCGCGTTGTATTAGTAAAGTCAAACTGAACGAAAAATTTCTAAATGTTTGCAGTTCGTGTAACTGAGGCAGGAGTTGGGTACCACTGGGATATTCACCAAGTGAGAAGAGCAGAACCATCTAAAAACCTAATGGATACTGGATGGAACACAGTCCCTACTCATTAAGCCGCCCGATGGATTTGCTCCGGGGCAGGGGCACCATACAGTGTAGGAAGCAAAGATTCAACAAGCACTGCAACAAGGTGGTTCTAGGTGTGTGGTGAATATCGATTAGTATTTCCTCAGTGCAAGCTTGAAAGCGATCGCCCGAAATGGCTTGACTCCGAAGAGTGGCGGTTTATTATTTAAATCTTAAGATTTACTGACGGTGAGAAGCAGAAAAGGTCAAAAACACGTAGCATCAGCCGACGTTGAATAAATTTCTAGAAAAGGGTCACCTACTGATGGGTGTGTGATCGTTGCATGAACGTCAAGTTGTAGTGGCAGCTTCCCAACCCATCTGTCATTGACACTATTCATGTTTCCGTTTGAGAGAGTTGCTGAAGGGTACATGCTACTTGGCGCAACTTTGAAGTGGCTGTGTAACAACCAATGTGTAATGTGTAGATAAGGGACTCTTGTGTCTTTCGTGTATTAACGAAGTGCGTGCGCTAAATTTACCATATACTTCCAAACATGGAAAGCATGCTGTGATTCTGTTCTCGACTACTGAAGGACAAACACCCATAGAAATCCACAGGAGAATGAAGGATGTAAATTGTAAGTAGGCTGTTTAGGTTTTCATATTGGTAGCGCCGCCGTCTCGTAGCGCTCTGTATGAAAATCACTGGCTGTGCTGTGTGCAGTCTGTGGCTGGTTGGCATTGTTGCAATACTCGCCATTGTAGCGTTGGGCAGCGGCAGCTGGATGTGAACAGAGCGTAGCGTTGCGTAGTTGGAGGCGAGCCGCCAGCAGTGGTGGATGTGAGGAGAGAAATGGCGGAGTTTTAAAATTTGTTAGAATGGATGTCATGAACTGCTATATACATTATGACTTTTGAACACTGTTGAGGTAAATACATTGTTTGTTCTCTATCAAAATCTTTCAGTTACTTACTATGCCTATCAGTAGTTAGTGCCTTTCGTAGTTTGAATCTTTTAGTTAGCTAGGTATTGCAGTAGTTCGAGTAACGAAGATTTTTGTTAGGTAAGTGATCTGTGAAACGTATAGGTTAATGTTAGTCAGGGCCATTCTCTTGTAGGGATTACTGAAAGTCAGATTGCGTTGCGCTAAAAAAATATTGTGTGTCAGTTTAAGCACAGTCTTGTATAATTTTTCTAAGGGGACATTTCAAAGTAGGAGGCAGCATGTCTGTCGGAAACCACCGTTGTTGAATAGTGCGACAAGGGATACTGCTGCCTCGCGATATCGCAAATGCCGTAACCCAGAGATTACGCGAACTCAATTAGAAGATACTTGAGCATCCTCCCCCTCTGCCTCTGCCCTCTCCTAGTCATGATATAACCCTCGCGATTATAAGGGTGGACAATTCCTGTCGGACAAGTATTTGCAGTGGAGTTCTTCACGCAGTAGGACACAGTGTTTCACCAAACGGATATCATCAGCCCGGTGCGTCGGTAGTATCATTGCCTCAATGCTTACGGCGATTTTGCCTGATAGCCATTCCGGATCAGGGCGGCATTGCCTTCGAACGGAAATATATACAAATACAGCATGTAACAGGAACTAGTGAGTGATGTTGTAGGAACATTATTAATAGATTTTAATACACCTATGTTTGCCTAAAATTGAAGCAAGAGATTAGAAAGAGGCAAATATTTATTTAGATGAGTCGTAGGATCACAGACTGTAATTAGTAAATAACTTGTTTCATGGATTAGATGTACGAATAATATTATCGAATAAGGACAATAATATGGCTTTAGTTGTCGTTACATGTGAAAGAGCTCAATTTTAAATGGATCCAGACCTATCGCCGTTGTCGATTAAGACTCTCTTTGTCTCCAGAACGTAAAAACGACTATTCTTAAACATTGGCTGAGATTTTATTTCGGCTTTTCAGTAAGACCAATTAATTAGAAAGAACTCATAACTCTTAAATAAGACACTGATGTCAACTATATACATATAAGCAGAGAATTAATTATTGCTCAAAATCAAGTGTATTTGCTGTACCTCTAACAGCATGGATCGTGCTGTAACTACCTTAGACGTCCTGACTGTTCAGTCACAAGTGCAAGATTAGGTAAACAAAAATGCGGTCTGGAGGAGTACCGAACATATACGTTGTTGTGCTCAGTAATGTAATGCAAACGTAGAATTTCTTTCCTGCCTCGAGATGCCAGTGTTACGTGATGGTGTTTCAAAGGAAGTCCACACAACCAAATAGCAATTTGAAGGTAACATGCAAAATCCCTTGTGAGATCAAGGGGTGCTTCATTATTGTGCCACTGACTCCTAATGACGCACATTGTTACTGCAGCTCACCTGGAAACAACGTTGCTACACGCAAACGTATCGACTGGTAGAGGGGATGTCACAAAACAGGTACAATGATGCGTGCAAAACATTATGGCCATTGGCTTAGTAGAATACTGGTCGACATTTGGAGTGGAACACAGACACTATTCTGAATTACATGTATTCGGCAAGTCTTTCGTGACTTTCTACAGGCATGTAGTATCAAATATGTACGCGCAGCACCTACATTTGACGTAAATTAAGGGCAACCGGTTTGTTGGCGAGGAGCTAGCGTCAGATAGCGTCCCATAATTGCTCCATTTAGTCCATAATAGGCGAATGTTTTGGCTCAGAAATCAACCTGAGTTCACTATCGAAACCCTCAAAGCACACTAGTACGATTTGCCTTCTCACGCAGTTTTACTGCCGGAAGACACCATCGCTGTCGTGGAAAACATTAAGCTTGTAGGATGCCGATATTTTACAGCTGTCTTGGTATCTCGTATACAATTACTACAGGTCCCATTGAAACCCAGGTAAATGTCTCCTATAGATAATACATCCACCGGCTTACATTCGTGTCTCGGTTTTTGTTTCGGCAGCAGTTCGCATGGATGACGCTGTATACAAACACGAACGTCGACCTTGGCGTAACAAGAAAAAGTATTAATTAGATCACTTGGTACGTGTCCAGTCATTCACTGTCCAAGTTCGATCGTAACTTACGGTGTCGTTGGGTCAATATACGAACGCTTAGGCGTCGTCTTCATCAGTGTATGTATGTATGTATGTATGTATGTATGTATGTGTGCATGAATGTGTACAGCTAGTCACTCACGTATAGCACAACTTCGTTGATTAACTCTTACAGTCTCCTTCAGTTTATATACTACAAGGATGTTTGACTGTTGCGGTGTTTCCAGTAGTCGCCAGATCCATGTCAGATTTCTCTGTGAGCTTGTTGGTTGGAACTGTACAGCAACTAGTGGAATGTTATTTGTTGCCATTCACTTTGTATTGTGCCCATTACATGGTATAAGGAAGAAATGTACTATACAGTTGTTAGAGACCGCTCCAGTTGTTCGCGAGAGGATGGTTCTTTCTTTAAAAAGCGTCATACTGTTCTGATGCTATGACAAATTTATTTTAATTTTATTTTTATACCTGGATGCAATTTTACTAACCACAGTCCTTAATTAACCGAAGGAAAATTGGTGCACCATTTATGTGGCACATTTTCTGTTCGTGAAATATCTTATTCAACTGTCTGTTGGGTACCATACCAACTTTTGCTTAAAGGAGACTTTAAAATGAATAAAAACTACTCTGAGGCTGGAGAGAACTGTAGACGAACACTCGCTGATTTGATACGAATTTGCGTCACCTCCCACTCTCCCAAAATAGCGTGATACACTTTAAACGACAAGAGCAGGTGCAGGGGCGTACAATCCAGCTTCAATACAAATGTCCGTGACCATCTGACCAACCAGTACTCTTATAGTTGCACTGGAAGGCGACGGTCTATTATGTGATCAGTATCTGACAGCTTTAGTTGTTGAACTAAATTACAAGTTTGGTAAGATGTTTATAACAGTTCAAAATTAAATTTTCGCGCCCGTTCATTAATTTCTTACACCAATATACTAAGCTGAGGATACTCGACCATTTGTAAAAATTTCTGGTATGGATTTAGAATTCCTTTTATAAGGTCTGTTCTCTGTCACCTCCTCCCCTTAAACCAGCAACAACCCGCAGACGAACTGCTTGCTTTCAACATACTAATATCTATACCGTACGTGGAACTCGATCTTAGCGTTATTTGAAATACCTGAGATGAGGCCAGCTCCTGAAGAGCGTTTTCCGCAGTTGCAAGGATCTGGAAAGTTGAATGATCTAGTCTTGTAATGCTAGGCAATATACCCCTTCTCCGTTGTTAGTGCAAACGAAGTGATAGAGAAATTACTGCCATCATTTTACCCGAGGATGTGCTACCCTACTGAACAGAATTTATATAGCATGTATTGTCATCAAGCAACCGTCAGTTTGTTAATGGGTCAAGCGCGACGTGGAAGAAGACCAGGGCTTGACGAGCGCAAGCAGGTTCAATTTGATGTAGGTTACAGTGGCAATGCAGCGATGAAGAGGCTTACATAGCGTAGACCAGCGTGGAGAGTTCCATCAGACGAGTCCTCGGATTGAAGACACAAAACACAATGACTTTATTTGTTTGCGAAGGCTGTCGAAGCCCACATAGCGCTCGCAGGGAAGGCGAGAGACTGACCTGCGGGCACGATGTGGAAGACGCAGGGCACCTGCTGGTCGCCGACGTCGTTCTTGGCCCAGCAGAGCAGCGAGCCGTAGTCCAGCTCGCTGTGCGGCGTGTAGAGGGCGGCGCTGCGCACTCGCTCCACCGCCACCAGCGACGCCGGGATGTCCGCCGCCTCCACCGAGTTGTTGAAGCGCCAGCTGAAGCTCAGCCCGTCGCCGGGGTTCGACTCCACCTCGCAGGACACGCGCGCCGTCTCCTGGCGCGCCACGCCGTACGTCTGCGTCTGGCCGGGAGTGCACACGGGACGGACTGCGGACACACGCACACACGCACCGGTGCAGGACTAACTGCGAGGATGTGCCACGCACCAATAACAGTAGTCGGCCTTGCCAGGCCCGAGCGTCTGTGCCCGCCATGCTGCGGCGAGAGGGGACGCGCGACTGTGTTACAGCTACGCCACCTAGACTACAGGCCTGCACGCACACTTGTGACGTCACATATTGATGGCCGGGTATGTATCGGAACGCTCCTGTTCAGCACTCTGCAGCTATACGAACTTAACGATTTTTAGAGCTGAGACGGCATAGGTGTTCCCGTGCTTTCCTCTTGTGCATGGCCTTGCAATGAAAGTAAGGAAATTTATATCATTGCGTAAAGTAACTGAATAAAACTGCCGTATGTTATTTCGGATGTAAAATTATTTTGACGATTTGCCTTAAATACGTGTTTCTTGGCTTGAATACAAACTGTAATTTTAAATTCTTTCTTTTTACCTCAGGAGCTACGATTTCTTGTAGTAAAAAATCGTCAATATGAAACAACAAGCAGACGTTTTCGGTTTGAAATAAAGCAGCTGGAGCTCCTACAGAACTTAATAATTAGTTTCCCGGTTATTTTCGTAAATTTTCCTCTCCACTTCAAACTTTGCTGACCTCACACGAAACTCAGATCATTCGACGAAATGGAGCACCTCCTGAGATTATGTTTAATAAATCAAAAAACCCGATAAATTATTTTATTTCCCTGTTCCTCTATAACTTTAGAACCTTAAACATGAAAAGATTGTTTTTCCTATATCATTGACTGAAATTGGTGTCACAGAGTGCTGTTAATTTAATCAAAATGCACTTACCTCGAAATTCTGCTTTATATACTGCCTAATCTGCCGAACACTGAATTCATTAAAACAATTTTCTAAGGTAGTTTACTCAAATTGAAATTATTTCCGAATAGGTGTATATGTAAAACTGAACAAAATCATTCTGTAGCTCTTCCAAATAAAAATACTGGAAACTCAATAATCTGGTAGGAATGATAAGGAATAGTAATCATTTTCGAGCCACACTAATATAACTATTCTGTGTGACAATAGCTGCACATATGACAGAAATTTCACAGACAGCCTCGTATAAACCTCGCAGAAATGGTCCAGAATTAAGAAACAAATTATACTGGTACGTGATACGTAATTGCTTTTAAAAACAATTGGCAAATCTGGTGCAATGGAAACAAATAACACGCTATAAATTTTTACTTACCCTTGAATGATACATAGACACTACTTCCTGTCTGGGAATGGCTGCAATCTAGCGATTTCTCAACTTCACACATTTGGGATATCGAAACATGTGCACTTTTATGCCTTTTTGGGATTTATAATTCCCCTGGCAAAAGGGAACGCAGCACTTGTGTCCCATAATTCGAAGAACTGTATGCGAATACTGTATGAAATCTATATCACTTTCACGTGGCACACACTTTCAACACAACATACACGTCAACAGAAGTACCGAATATAGATAAGATGGCCAACAGTTTGTGACGTCACGTGCCAATATGGAAGCTGTGCATGCGCCTTGTACATAGAGGGCTTTGGTTAGAGCCGTGAGACCACGAGGCCTACGTAAAAGATAGGCCGTGAAAGTACGTCACAGCACGTGAGGACATGACTATTTCAGACGAGTTTAATAACTGTTGATTGCTCTTTTCAATACACGCAAGTTCCTAATACCACACGACAAAATTTAAGTCATTCAGTGCGAACCTTTACAATTAAATATTGATTTCCCGTGGGCCCTGTACACAGCCGGGCGTTCCCGAAGTGCGGTGGACAAGACAAGCCATGCGACGTGGACGCACGGTTAGAGGCGCCATGACAAGGGTTGCGCCGCCATTCCCGCCGGAGGCACGAGTCCTCCCTCGGGCACCGGTGTGTGTGCTTGTTGTTATTAACCTAAATTAGTTTAAGTAGTGTGTAAGTCTAGGGACAGATGACGTCAGCAGTTTGGTCCCTTAGTAATTCACACACATTTGAACATTTGACAAGACTACTAGAGTGACGTCACATGTTCGTTACAGGGCCGTCGTTGGCGCCGTTGCGACTATTAATGGCTTCACAGCGCGAACGTAGCTCAGTGTCACAGGCGCGACCTCTCTAGCAGATCAAGGCACCGTTTCCAGAATAAAATTTGGTAGGCACATGTAAACCGCCATGGACTGTGCATTTCATTTAGATTAAATTACACTGTAGAGCCAAAGCAAGGGAGAATAAACATTTTTTTCATTTTCGACTTCTGTGAAACGTACGCCCATGAACTTAATTTAGTGTCCAAAATGTAGCTTTTATGTCGCATACCGAGAGAGACAAAGGAGTGGAAAATACACTACTGCCCGTTAAAATTGCTACACTACGAAGATGACGTCCTACAGACGCGAAAATTAACCTATGCTGTGACATGCAAGTGATTAGCTTTTCAGAGCATTCACACAAGGTTGGCGCCGGTGGCGAAATCTACAACGTGCAGACGTGAGGAAAGTTTCCAACCGATTTCTCATACACAAACAGCAGTTGATCGGCATTGTCTCGTGAAACGTAGTTCTGATGCCTCGTGTAAGGACAAATGCGTATTATCACGTTTCTGACTTTGATTAAGGTCGGATTGTAGCCTACCGCGATTGCGGTTTATCGTGTCGCGACATTGCTAATCACGTTGGTCGAGATCCGAAGACTGTTAGCAGAATATGGAATCGGTGGACTCAGGAGGGTGTTACGGAACGCCGTGCTGGATCCCAACGGCCTCGTATCACTAGCACTCGAGATGATAGGCATCTTATCCGCATGGCTGTAACGGATCCCTGAGTCAATAGATGGGGACGTTTGCAAGACAACAGCCATCTGCACGTAAAGTTCGACGACGTTTGCAGCGGCATGGACTATCACCTCCGAGACTAGGGCTGCGGTAATCCTTGACGCTGCATCACAGACAGGAGCGCCTCCGATGGTGTACTCAACGACGATCCTGGGTGCACGAATGGCAAAACGTCATTTTTTCGGATGAATCCAGGTTCTGTTTACAGCATCATGATCGTCGCATTGGAAGCGTGTATTCGTCATCGCCATACTGGCGTATCACCCGGCGTAATGTAATGGGGTGCCGTTGGTTACACCTCTCGTTGACGGCACTTTGAACAGTGAACGTTACATTTCAGATGGGTTACGACCAGTGGCTCTACCCTTCATTCGATCCCTGCGAAACTCTACATTTCATCAGCATAATGCACGGCCGCATATTGCAGGTCCTGTACGGGGCTTTCTGGATACAGGAAATGTTTGACTGTTGCCCTGTCCAGCACAATCTCCAGATCTCTCACCAACTGAAAACGTATGGCCAATGGTGGCCGAGCAACTGGCACGTCACAATACGCCAAGCGCTACTCATGATGAACTGTGGTATCGTGTTGAAGCTGCATCGTCAGGTGTACCTGTACACGCCATCCAAGCTCTGTTTGACTCAATGCCCAGGCGTCTCAAGGCCGTTATTATGGCCAGAGGTGGTTGTTCTGGGTGCTCATTTCTCAGGATCTATGCACTCAAATTGCATGAAAATGTAATCGCATATCAGTCCTAGTATAATACATTTGTGCAATGAACACCCGTTTATGATCTGCATTTTTCGTGGTGTAGCAATTTTAATGGTCAGTGGTATAGTAACCCAAGAGCTGATTTTCTCAGAAGTTATACTCTAAATGCAATTTATTTCTGTACTTTTCTACAAGACAATTGTTTCTCACGTTCTCAACTGTGGAGAGATCCGGCGATATTCCTAACCGGCGCACATTTTGGCAGGCAGGAAGATAAGCAGACTTGACTTCGACCTGAAATCTCATTGCCTGGAATAGGTTTGTCTTGGAAGCGACCCTCTATGGCCAGAGACGACGTGTCAGGAGACGTCTCGGATACAGGTGGGACACCAGCCGGACTGTCGCCTGCCAGATGCCCTCATAACCATGAGTGATGGTCTGTATCAATAGCAGGTCCACTTTGCCAGTCGTCCGCGGTACTCTTACACCGAAGCGGTACGGCGACGATATTCTATGCCCAGTTTTGTTGCTCTTCATGGCAAGCAATCCAGAGCTTAAATTTCAGCAACACCAAGCCCGCAAGCCCTTGGTGGGAGTTTCTACTGCTGTCTTCGTGGTTGGCAAACACTATCCTGGAAAGGAAGGTCACCGGATCTTTCCCAAACTGATGACGATTATAATATTGTGGGCATAGCTCTCAAACCAGCTTGGGATTTTGATGACTAACACTCCAGCTGGGTAGAACTTGGCGCGGTAATCCTCAGGAGGACATCCAGAAACTCTGTCAATCAATGGCAAGCCGAATAACTGCCTTCATAAGGCGAGAGATGGACCAATGCATTACCGGCTTGCTCAGTGTGTGAAGTTGTTTCTCTTAATTGTTACATTTTTCCTGAAATTCTAATCATTTCTTTGTCATATCCACCGACATCAGTTCCATTCGGACAATTCCTTATTGGTGTGTCGTCTCTTTTTGTCTTAAAGCGTACGTGCGTCACAAATGGAAGTTTAGTCAACATTCAACTCCTAAAGCAATTCAAGTACTTCTCAAGGGTAAGCTATATTTCGGAACACTACTGGGAGTAAGTTTGTGAAAAATGTTAATCGTTTTTGCTCTTTTCTTCGGTGATTGCCTTTGCGTATAAAAACGCAGAGACAAAGAAGATAGTTATCTAGGAAACGAAGAAGATAGGCCACGTGTTACTTTCGAAACTATGGTATGAACTGCTAATACAGAACCATATATTCTCATTTTATTCAGTAACAATATACTTTTCGGAGAAATGGGTAGTTAAAACTGCACTGTGATTTCCAGGTGCGACATCTGCGTGATGAATTGGCTCGTAAACATTTGTTGTGAATGTTTTCATGTTTTCATAATGAAAACATTGAAACTTTTCTTTCCTTTTTCGTCCTGTATTTTACTCTAAAACCTGGTACACAACCGATACGCCCTATTTCAAATACCAAAAAATAAAAAAAAGACAGACCAATAAATCATTTCTGAAAGCAAGAAAGACCTGCTGCAGGTTATTAAACAAGGACTTCTTTATTTCAGAGAAAAAAAGGTTGTAAGTACCGGATGTTTCAGGGAGCTTGGACAGTTTTGTTACACGATGACTCACAAATCTAGAAACAAAGTGATCCTACAACAATCAAATGCGGCCAATGGTCTCTGCATAAATTGCTCACGGAGGGTTCTTCCTATCGTGGGACCGACTTCGTGACAACAAGCAGACTACTTGTAAGTTGTATCTCGTAGGTTATGGCTTGGGGCAATACGGTGCAGCGAGCTGCAGCTCGCGCTGCACTGAGCTCTTATCATAGCAAGTTCTTAATATGTATTTATTTCACAAAAAACTTTTCTAACAGAGTACAGTTCAGATGTTTTCTATCGTTATTATCTGTGGAAGAAGATAATGGCTGAGCGAGAGCTTCGAAATATTGCACAAAACATTAAATATAATTAGAAACATTCCCGAGTGTTGCACAATATATTACCATATTTGCGTTGGCGTTTGCACTTT
The DNA here is from genome assembly GCF_023897955.1 of Schistocerca gregaria. Taxonomy (NCBI): domain Eukaryota; kingdom Metazoa; phylum Arthropoda; class Insecta; order Orthoptera; family Acrididae; genus Schistocerca; species Schistocerca gregaria. The sequence continues at coordinate 532,643,160 of NC_064923.1, forward strand.
CCAAGGTTAAACAGCTGTAATTTTCTGTTTACATCTTATTTGTACATTTTCTACTTTTCTCTGTTAGCGAAAGCGTAGAAGTGTTGGTTGAGATGACTGTGGCGATACTATTTCTTTCTTCTCTTTTCTGTCATTAGTCCTCTGGTTTGAGTCGGCCACCCTAGAGCTCTTAATCTCAGAGTAGCACTTGCAGCCTGCGTCCTCAGTTATCTGCAGGACACGCAAGTCGCCTAATGTGGTGTCACCTGAAATAAGTTGTGCACCAGGTGGCCGAACTTCCCCGTATTGAGCCTTCCGGCCAACAATGACATACGACAGTTTTTTTTTTTTTTACCATCTAGATCTTCTTCTAGTATCATGGAAGTTAATCCCTGATGATGTCATAACACATGTCTTATCGTTTTCCACATATTACTTCCTTTGTCGATTCTTTAGAGGACCTGCCTACCTCATCAGTCCACCTAGTTTTTAACTGCTTAGACATGACCGCGCGTACTCGGCAGACAAGCTGTGCTACAATGAGATGAGTGAGAATTGATCGTTTCTCTGCTATGATATCCAAGAGATTTAAGTGTTGATCTCGAGGACAGGAGAGGAGACATGACAGTTGAGCTTATATGTCACCTGTGAGGAGTCGAGTCTTGGTTTAAAAGCAGTATGCAGCAAACAACGGAAATTTTTCAGAACTATTTTATGGATTAATGGGAAGTTTATAACGGAGGGGAAAAGAATTGATTCCTACAAGGCTACTGTTATACTATTTATGAAGAGTAGATTACGGGAATGTTCAAGTTTATTTCATTTGTGGCAGCGGTTTGGTAAAGCGCCATTCTTGATTCGTCAAACTTTAAGATCAGGAATCTTCTTGCTTTTCAATTCTCTTGTTAGGATTTATCGAGCTCTGTGTAAGAAATGGATTTAAGAACTAGACTTTGAAATTTTTTTTGGCGATAGATGATAGATGTGAAGTTTAATTTTTGTAATTCTTAGATTATATTTACGTGACCTCAGGGAAAGATTAGCTGTTACTGAAGTTTCAGTAAATATTGTTAATTCAAGCGATATGAGGCTGCTATTGAGTTCATTTAATTCAGCGTCATTGTCCACGTCACAAGAGTCAATTAATTTTCAATTTAAAATTCTAAAAAATTCTAAAATTCCTAAAATTCAAAAAATTATGAACCAAATACGAACGAATCGCACCTTTGTGTATCTCAGTAATAGGATTTTACAGTTTTGTTATCGAGGCGCCCTGTAGGTAAGAGAGCAGATTGCACGGCGCTAGCCAGCGCGATCATCTAAGATAAATAGTGTATTACATTATTCTGTCTTTAATCAAATTTCACAGCGACGTGCTTTAGTTTCAGAACATTCAGGCAGAGCATGAGTTTCTTAGAATTATCGCTGTTGGATTCCTCTGTGCATTCTTGCAGATGAATTTTGTCACCAACTGTTGGCGTAAGTAAGCTATCAGCTGTAGGGTATGGTATGTGCACCATTCGAATCAGAAAACCCAAAGTTTAGCATCAAGCAGACAACGTAACATTAGAAACACAACTAATATTACAGATCCACGTTCACTAAATTAATTTAAACACATGACTTTCAAGGTACCACTATCACTGAATTTTACAGCCATGTCAGTAGGCCAAGGAAAACTGAAAGCCTATTATAAACAGATCAACATAGTCGATGAAGCACTGCGAATATGTAATGAAGGAGACCATTTTTATCAACCACCAGTCATTAGTATGTACTAATTTAACAAAGAGGAGGACACTCTCAGGAAGAAAACGACGGAAAAATGAGGAAGATGGCCCTTCGGTAAATGAGTCTTCGTTCATAATTTTGCAACATTTTTTAAAAGTAATTCTTGTAATTCAATAAAATTGTCAGTTGTATGACAATCCTCCGGTGTCAACTATGACTTCAAAAATACCCTGAAATATCTGTATGTATGGTACATGGCTAACTGATTTGTATCCCTAAGATAAAGATGTGTACACATAATAGAAAATGGGATATATCCGTAAACAGCTGTCTCTTGATACATCCTAATTTTGTATCGGGAAGTAAATGTGCCTGAGATAAGTGTATGATTTGTATTATCTTTATTGATCTAAAATATTTCAGGTTCATTTTCATAATTGTAAAATTACAGTGTCATGTGGAACGTTAAATAAAAAATAAATAATGCATCACCTTAGGAAGCTCATTACGAGAAGTGTTTTCTGTGCGATACAAAATGTATACACGATTTCCACCTAGAAAATTGCGTAGGTCGTTCAAGTATATTTTCTGTTCACGTTTGATTTCTCATCTCCATTTATCTTTCTTTGTATCTGCATTGCATTACATTTTCTGAATAACATGGAAAATGTCGATGGTGTGCAATGTGTGATACGTGCTACTGACAAAGGTAATGCCCACTTTATTTTTAGTCCTCAGGCTAGAATTCGGAACTTTCTGGTTCTATCTGTGGTTTGTTTTGCAAGCTATGTTAGTTGTTCGTTACAAATGACACACAGCAGCATGGACAAACTTACTGATGAAGAGCTGTCTGATATCTGCTCACGTGTGGGGTCATTAGACGCAATGAAATAGCTGTGTGAACATGCTATTCTGTGTTGTTGTATGAGGGATAGCAACCACATCTCGGTACGTAAGTATTTGAGGATGTATGTATGTATGTATCAAGCCGGGGAACTAGAAACGACGAATAGGCTTCGTCCCGACGTAGCCCTCTTTGGTTCACCATCCCATAGCAGTTCATCCACCCCAACGCCGCCCCACCCGAATCCAGGGTTATTGTGCGGTTAGGCCACCCGTGGATCGCCCCGGGAACGTCTCATATCGGATGAGTGTAACCGCAAATGTTTGCGTGGTAGAATAATTATGGTGTACGCGTACGAGGAAATGGTGTTTGCGCAGCAATCGCCGACACAGTGTAACTGAGGCGGAATAAGGGGAACCAGCCCGTATTCGCCGAGGTACATGGAAAACCGCCTTAAAAAACCATCGACAGGCTGGCTGGGGACCGTCGTGCCTTCCCCCGCAGGAAGCAGCGTGTTAGACCGCGCGGCTAACCGGGCGGCGTTATTTGAGGATTGTTGCTTTACTCTGCGTTTTGTACGCTCTGGCGTTTGTACACTGTGTCCTCTTTTGCGTGGCGTAGTGCAGGAACTATACGTGGCATGGACTCAACATTTCGTTGGGAGTTCGCTGCACAAATATTGAGTCGTGCTGCCTCTACAGCAGGCCTTAATGGCTGAAATTGGGCAATGCAGAATTTTGTGCAAAAACCGAACTCCGGATTATGTCCCATAAATGTTCGATGGGGTTCATGTCGGATGATTTGGGGGCTAAATCATTCGCTCGATCTATCCAGAAAGTTCTTCAAAACGTATAGCGAACAATTGTGGCCTGGTGAAACGTCATCTTTGTTTCGGAACATGAAGTCCCTGAATAGCTGCAGGTGGCCTCCAAGTTGCCGAACGTAACAATTTACTGCCAATGATCGGCTCAGTTGGGTTAGAGGACCCATTTCATTCCATGTAAATAAGCCCTCACGATACGGAGCCACACTCGAACCCTACCATCAATTCTTACGAACTGAATACGCGACTGATATGATTAGGCCAGTCGCCTAGGCTCCAACCGGTATGGTCACGAGCCCAGGAGAAGTTCCACATTGATGTTTGCGGTTATTTCATCCACTGTTGCTTCTGTGTTAACACTGATAACTCTAAGCAAACGCCGCTGCTCTCAGTCGTTTAGTGAAGGCCACTGGCCTCCGTGTGTTTCTTGATGACAGGTACTGTCTGGAATTTGGTATCTCGGCACACTCCGACGCTATGGGTTTCTGGAGACTGAAGTCTCTAACGATTTCGGTAGTGCAATGTCTTACACATCTATCATTTCGCATTGAAAGTCACTCGAATCAAGTGAGTGCAAATGACAGCTCCATTGCATTGTCATTTTACATTCATTTTATATTTCGTGTACCCGATCCTACTGCCATCAGTTTATGTGCATTTCGCTATTACACGACTTTTGGCACCTCAGTGTGATGTTAAAGTCTTTCCTATTCTGAAAATATTTTCGCAGAAACAAAGGTAACTGCGGCAACAAACCGCATGGTAATAATTACATTAGTACTTTCTAACGAGCTACTGGAGACCCCAGTATCCTTATACCAAACTACTCAGAAACTACGCCTGAACAGTCACCCAAATTTTGTCGTTGAAGTTCAGATTCACTCTGTATTTCGGAACAAGGAACGACACAAAGCCAATCATCATATGTCCTACAGCATTAACGCTACTCCATGCACCTTTATTGTTGCTTGTTGCAGGCCGTCTTTATTTTATTGAATATCAAAGAGCACCTGAAATCGCTTTTATCTAAATTTAAATATATTTTCTTTGACTGATCGCTGAGCTCCTGATGTTGCCTTTCTTGGTGATACAATATCGCAGGAATAAGGCTGAGATTAAATTTGAAGGCTGAAGCACTGTTTCCGTTACGAAAATAAGTAGCATTCGTTCACACGTCTAACGTAGCCAATGTGTAGTATTTGTTCACTACACCCACTGGCTCGTTGTAATCCTTCATTCATTTCTGTTTAAATTTTTTCCAAATTAGTTTCATCGAATATTTTCAAAGATGGTTAATTTCGGGTGTATGCCACGTAAAATACACACATAGACCTCTTTCGTCATGCCACATCAAGATCATCATAATGTCTGTTACTTCACTGTAGCTTTCTCTGACATTTTAGCATGTTTTTGATATTTGTGTTAACTGTACCTACTGTATTTGGTCTTGCAGTGCAACGTAAAAGGACTTGTATGCTATCTGTCATCATATAGAGTCTTTTTTGTTCACACGTATGATTCCAAAAATTACGAGCTAGTATTTTCTGTTTTTACCAAATGCTTTTTAGTTAACAGTAGTACGAACTCCGGAAAGTTTTTTATCTTGACAAACGAAGAACAGCAACAGCCGTTATATGATAAGTTACTGAAACGATAGATTTCGCAGTTTACGGCTCCGTCCTCAGGTATGCACCTCAGCAGAAACGTCGAAGATACAATAAACAATATTGTCTGTGCTCCAAGTTAGAAAGGGATACAGTACATAACCGATAGGAGTATTCACAATTATTTCACATAAAAACCAGAGTAAGGTAATCCGGAACAGATTCAATTGGCAGTAGTGTACTGTGGCATGGAGGCAGAAAAACAGCCCACATATAAAGCACGCTATTACAGGATGCCTAAAATAAAAATGGAACATTAATGGCCAATAATGACAAGTTTGGTGGAAAATAGATGCAGCGAAACAGACTAATCAAAAGACGTTGAAAAATATAATTAGGGCGATACTGAGTAATATACCAGAATGAGAAACTCAGTAGTCACGTAGCCGAAAGAAACACAGGCAGAGCCTGTGGAGCGCTGAGAGCAAGAGAGCAAGTAATCGACCGGAAATTCAAGTGTGCACAGGCTAATTAATAAGTGACACCACGCGACAGGAGCAATCAATGCTACGAATGAACGGGACAGAGAAAGTTGAGTGGCATGCTTACGTAGCTGGTTCCTACAAAGGGTGGCAAAATATAATCAATCTTGGAGCACGAAATAATTTTGACAGAAAATAAAAGTACTCTAATGCAGCAAATAGTCATTGGCTTAGAATAACAATGAAAAATTACTTTAGTTTTGGGTGTTTGAAAAAACACTCTCTTGTTTTAATGTGCCCCAGAATCTGTACAAAGTGACGTGCGCTATTATAGTTTGTGGTGTTTGATTCATCAACTCACCAAGTTTGGCACCCCTGCAATTGCCAGGTCCGCTTGACCTTGAGACGGAGCCAGTGGTGTTTTTCTCCTCTGTTCCCTCATTTTATTCCAGGAGTGAGTGAAGTGTGCATTGCTGAGCAACACAGAAACAATGTGTACTACACGACGCCCAGACTTAACGCCATTGGACTTTTTCTTTTGGTGCCACATAAAAAAATGTTGTGTGTATTGAGAACGTTATAGGTATAAGTCGTTTATGGGATAGAATCGTCGCGGCGGTTGGGACAGTTACACCTGAAATGTTGGCGAATACGTGGCGAGAAGTGGAATATCGTCTCGACGTGTGGAGGGCAACAAATGGATCTCACGTTGACGTCTATTAATATTAATCAAAACTTGAAGGAATTCTCTTTCACGATGTGTACTCATTGATGTAACTTTTCATTAATTTCCCAATTTCCCCATCAGATAACTATCTTGCCCACTCAAAATATCTCTGGGACAATAACAGCTATTGGAAAATGACTGTCACCGGTATCAATATATGGCTCCTATATTTTTTCTTCAGCAATCCATAGCATGACAAAGCACATACACAATGGCGTTGATTGCATCGCAATATTCCCATTACATCCCGAGATATTAAGGCGCGAAGTTGACGCTTGAAACACCCGACATGCGCTGCTAGAGCACGTCCTGAGGCTAAGGCGTGAACGCCATGCTGCCCGTAATCGCGATGTGATTGACATGCGTAATCACACTTCCATACTTATCAAGAGGTCCGAAACGAATAATACGGTCTGCTGCCATCCTGCATTAACGTCGTACATTCCAGCAGGTATTTATCCTATAGGATAGGGGTGATGCGGTTCTGTAACATATCTGTGTACCGCAACGTTAGTCACGAAGTTAACTTCGCTTATCGTTAATCCGTTACTAAAAAGGTAATGCCGTTCAACGTTGATACTTTACTTTACTGTAGATCTAGCGCAAGTGACAGTTAATCATTCACTAGTAATAGTAAAATTCATGTTGATGGCTTTAGTGAAACGAGCAAGTGGTCTAAAAGTTTTACCGTTGTTTAGGTAAAAATATTTTGATTTGGGAAGTTCAGATGAATGTAAACATGTTTAACCAATTAGTTTTATTATCACATAATTATCAATGTTATGTTTATCTAATGCGTTAAATGACAAAAATTGTTACAAACAAATGTTTCTTAACATCACTGGGTAAAATGGCCCTTTGTAGAAACTTCCACTGTGATACCAGCACTACATACTAAACATAGCGTTCACATCTCATGCTCAAAGAGATGCCCATTGGCTTGCATACATAGGATCACTCTGCGGGTGAAGGATGCCCTACTTCGTTCTACTGTTTCCTCTTTGATGGCTGTACAAGCACCAATAATGCGTTGCTCAATGTCCTCTGGTGTTGTTGGTTCATGTTGGTAAACAGCATCCTTCACTGCTCCCCAAAGAAAATAATCCAGCGGTGTAAGGTCCGGAGATCGGGCAGGCCACCTAACTGGGCCACGTCGTCCAGCCCACCTACAAGGGAACTTACGGTTCAGAAGTCGTTGTGCTCGTAAGGCGTTATGTGCAGGGCATCCGTCCTGCTGATACCACATCACCATTCTCCGGTTCAGAGGTACGGTGTCCAAGAGAACAGGAAGATTGTGTCGTATATATCTGGAGTATTGTCTGCCATTTTGGATGCCATTTATAAAGAAAGGTCCGATAATAGTATCTCCAATAGTCCCACAATAACATTAACTTTCCACGGACATTGATGCTCTACCTGACGGAAGCATTTTGGATTGTGTGCGGACCAATAATGCATATTCCTCATATTGACAATTCCTTTGTTGGAGAATGATGCCTCGTCGGTAAAGAGCTTCCCGTTTCACGTATACGAGATGTGAGACAAACAAATATCCGGCCCGAAGGCGACGGCTTGTCTGGGAATCGTCTTCTGTACAGTCGTTCTGCCTGAACAGCATTTCGTCCACCTACAACAGGGTACAGTACAGGTATGTAGAGAAGGGTAGAAAACAGACATATTAACTTAATAATCATAATGTTCGCTAACAGTACTATCAAAAAACAAGCAATCTCGTAACGTATTTCCCATCAACGTACATTCTCCCTAGATCAGCAGCATTTCTACCATATCTTCATGTGTGTACATTACACTGTACAGTGTAAGTTCCACAACACGAGGGAAACCGTTATGTGCTTATGAGAGTTGATGGCACCAGACCGTATTATTCGTTTCGGACCTCTTGAAAAGTATGGAGGTGTGATTACACATGTCAATCACATAGCGATTACGGGCAGTATGGTGTTCACGCCTGAGCCTCAGGGCGTGCACTAGCAGCGCATGTCGGGTGTTTGAAGCGTCAACTTCGCGTCTCAATATCTCGGGATGTAATGGAGATATTGCGATGCAATCAACGCGATTGTGTATGTGCTTTGTCATGCTATGGATTGCTGAAGAAAAAATATAGGAGGTCCATTTAAAAAACTTAAGTTTGTGTTAAAAAATACATATGCTTTCGTTTTAGAATGTTTCCAAATTATGTACATTCATGGGCCGCAGCCCTACATTGATACCGGTGAAAGTAGTTTTCCAATAGCTGTTATTGTTCCAGAGATATTTTGGGTGGACAAGATAGCTGGGACACCCTGTATATAGCTGTGGAGGCACATAAATTGTGATATGTAAGTTACTAATAATTAAGAGTTGATATGAATCCACTTTCCTGAGCTATTATGCGGCTGTTAAAATTATTATTCAATCTGGCAGGGACGAACGAAGATTAAAGTGTATTTATAAGACACTACGCAGAAATTTTTCTACTTTACGGAAAATAAAGGCCGACCTCATTCATGAGATTCCTCCTCCTTAGAGGGCCAAGATCATGCTCAGTTTTTGTAAAGAAATTTCCGCGATTTGATTATAAATTAGTATTCATTTACTTCCTACAGTCATGATTTCGGCTTATACCCGCACTCAACTGCAAGTGCGATATGAAACTTCACAAAAATTTATGACTACTGGTTTCTGAGCGGAATGTGCGATATATCGACGATAACATATCATTTATTCAGGTCGGACATTTTTGTGACATTTAGTCTTGCACTTGAGAATGGCTGTAAAGCCTGAATCGTCACTGTATTAAATAAATAACAATTTACAGTCAAAATGCGGAAATAACTGTTAAAATATTATACATGATATCTTTTTGGAAAAAGTGTCCTACGTCTTACCAGAAGTAACACTGATCAAAACAAGAAATAAATCTTATGTTCTACTAATTTGTAGCATGAGACCCGCTACTTCCCGCCATAGTTTCATTCCACGATTTCTCTGTTATTTTCAGGTGCCCCTCCCGTCGATGGAGGGGGTGGTGTGGGGAGGGGAAGAGGAAGAGTGACAGCCGTCCTTTAAAACATACATCGTAACTGGTAAGTGGCTTTCTCTGGCTGGGCATCATATTGTCCATTCTTCCTGCCCCCCCCCCCCCCTCCCCGCATTCAGTGCACCAGGCACAGCTACAGGCTTCATCCACTCGAAGAACAGCCCGAGACAGCAGTTTTCCATCAAACTGTTACAATATAGTTACCTTCCAGTTGTTTGTAGATCGTTGCCATCTCGTTATCTTGCTATGTCACTGGTACAATGTGCTTCAGAGATCAGTGTAGAAGCTATTAAGCATTTGGAACATAAGTCCTGAATCACCTCTACAACAAGACATCTTTCAGTACTCCTTTGTCCACTATTCAGCATGAACAAAGTAAACTCAGTAACATTGTGAAACTCAGTAACAATGTGGTGACACCAAGTTTCTGTAAACCAGACATTTATGTGCTCATCTTTTAAAACATATTTCCTACTTCACCAAAGTAAACGTATTTTCTTCATCCTTTCACAAACAAATATTTAATAACATACTGGTGTCAGTTACACTTCGTCTACAGTTACTTTTGTTTGATTTTTTTCCAGCCTCTGAAGTGAATATATGTAAGTCTGCAGGCTTTCGTGGCCGTTGTCACTGAAGTTAAAATCTTGTGGGTTATTCGGCCACGTCATGTTCCTTACAAAAAGATCGAAGTTTCGACCCCTCTGCTAGAACACTGCCAGGGACGAGTTTTCAGGCGTTAGTGCTGGAGAAGTCATAGTATTAGTTAAATCTATCACTTCTCCTGCACGGACTCCTGAAAACTCCACCTTTATGAGGACGCGACACTCGTCTCTGACAGTGTTCTAGGAGTAGTGGATACCAGAAGATCCTGAGGAAGATCCCAGAAGAGGGGTCGAAACGTCGATCATTTTAGAAGAAATATGATGCGGCCTGATAACCTAGAAGACTTTAATTTCACATTTTTTCTAATTCCCATTGACATGTGATTGTCTTTTGTGCATTAGGTGGGGAACATTGGATGATTCAATATATTTGCAAAGGAATTACGTAGATTTTCATCATTTACTGTGAGATTTTCTTTTAGCACTTATAGAAAGTGAAAAATGATTTTTTCTCAGCTCAAAAGGATCCTTCACATCTCTATAGTCTTTTTTAAAAGAAGTTGCTTGAACTTTTATAATTATCATATTCCCAGCGTAATCTAAAAGATAACATCACAAACATGTGTGGAAATGTCGCGTTCGTTTCGATCAATGGATCCCTGACTGGACATTTGTGGTCGCCAAATCACTGTCTTAGTGCTCTAAAATCAAAATCCTCGTCATCATCATTTTCATCAGTTGTCATTCTTAGAAAGACCACAGCTATACTCTGGACGGAATTGTACGCCCACTCTGAAATTTTCGTCGAGCTGTGCCGACAAAAGCATTTCCTCGGCGCGATGAAACACCAGTTGGGAACGGGAAAACAGCAAAATAAATCCTCCAGGTATTGAAGTGTTTCGCTTATTTAACAAAGAAACGATTTTCTGGACGTAAATTACAGTTGAAGTTCGGCTACAAACAGCATTGGATAGGAATGAGAGGTCAGCGACGCCCCTGGTTGTTTGCCGACGGTTGTTCAACCGTGTTTATTTTCAACGGGGCTCTCCGCTCCATTAGGGCGCCCTCGTTGCTTGCGTGCCGAACCTCTTTTTAGGGCTTAATGTTTGAAGGGTCTGACCACTTCGTGAAATAGTCACTGTGGCCGAGGACAGGCTGGCCACCGCAGCGTAATTTTAGATTCGTCGATAACAGGGAAAAATTAATGAGTCCTGCACTCAATACGCTTCCCGCAGATAGCTACAACAGAAAAGCTGTAGGAATATTAGTAAGTAGAAGGTATTTAATTTCATTTTTACAAAAAGTATGGAATACGTTGTGGGCAGACTTGTAAACGGAGTCGGTATTCTGATCCAGTACACTGAATGCGTTGTACGTGGTAATATACCGCATGTTGTAAGAATTGAATGTGACACCGAGGACAGAGGACATCATACGAAATGCGGTAGTATTTTACGTACCAATCAGAGATAACCGGTACCATAACTCAGAAATGGAAGTTTACAGAGACGGCATGCTAAGCAAATACAAATATTACTTTTAATTATGTCTTGTGTAATGGCACTCTGGTTCGTAAGGTAGTCATATTTGCATGTCGTGAGTAAAAGTGAAGATAATTCATCAACTAAGTTTAGAATACATATATTTCACGTGATGCTTGATACGATTTAGGGGTATCGAACCTACATTCAATGGTTTTCGCTCTCATTCCAGTTCCTCTGTTTTGTGTGTCTCACAAAACAAGAGACGAGATATGGTAGATGCCTTGATTCAATACCACATCATTTTATTTTCAATCGATTGAACTCGTTTGCAAGGCTCGACGTTTGCTACCCTTACCCAGAAACAACGTGATTTTCGTTTTGTAATAACTTTTCTTTGCGTGTATTAAATATTTGTCTACCACATTTCCACAGTTTAATTATCGACGTTTCGTTGAATGTCACTCTCAGTCATTTCTGGCATAATCACCTAGTCTACACTCGCTTCCGGCATGAATCCAAACAATGCTAATGTTTCGATTATTTGGGATATACATCGAGATCATTCTAATGTATCTTGAATATAGAAGTACATTATTGACTATAAATCACAGGAAAATGAAGCCCAATCAACCGTTCAATGTAATTCTTTTCCTGCTCAACTGCAAAACACATTAGATAAAAATAAATTCTCTTGCGTATATAGTTGTCTACAGAAATTCACTTCACTCACTTCATCCTCCTCCATGTCACATCTTTTACCTCGATTCTGAGAAATTCACAGACTCCAATGTGCAATACAATTGGCGGCAAAGTCTTCATTATAGACACATTTTACTATGGTGTGAAGCTCCTCTTGATGCTTTTACATTTTTGCAATTTAAAATTCAGTTGTTTTGAAAATTAACCTTATGCAAACACAATTAATTAATTATGTTTTTATATTTTTATATTTACCCAGACATGTTTCGACACCTGTGCGTCATCTTCCGTGGGAAACAGTTTTATTTCTGTAAAGTACAATATCAAATTTATAATACTTTAACTATTGTGAGCCTAGGAATTACAATATGTGCGTTTCGCTTTGTTTTGTTTATACGCTGACCTTAAGATTACATCGAGAAATGAACTGCATTATTACACGTAGGATTTTACGCCCTTCTTCATCGTGACATGTTGTCAAAAAAAAAAAAAAAAGATATAAAAAGCTATGTAATTTTAAGGTGACCGTCTAACCAAAACAAAGCGAAATGCACATATTGTAATTCTTTGGCCTACAATAGATATATTATTATAAATTTGATATTGTACTTCACAGAAATAAAAATTTCACCCACAGAAGATGACACATAGGTGTCTAAACATGTATGGATAAATATAACAATAAAAAAATTATTAATTGTGTGTGCATAACGCTGATTTTCAAAACAACCCAGTTCTTACTTACAGTGTTTGCAGCCGAATATCACAAATAGTAACTACAGACAGACGAATCAGTTTTAAAAAAATAGCTCGACTTTAAATGGTAGTGAACAGCCTGTAGCCATAGCACCGTAATCGACAGTACGAGGGCAAACCGAAGTGACGCCGATGGCAAGGTATGAGTACCTCGGAGACACGTTGAGGTGAAGCAACCTGCATGAAAACACGGCTCCACGTTCGTGGTGGAGGGAGACCTGTTCTTTTAGTAAGGCAACGCACAATCTAATCGCTCACTGATGGTAACAGAATGGTTAGAGTAACGCATCACCGTAATAGTATCAAAAACATTTCGGGCGCCATTTAGCATAATAGGCGAGCTTACTATACAGCAGCAGTCCATGACATGAGTGTCGGTTTCTTGCAGAGCTCATACAACGACACGCTATTCCATCCTCGGGATGCTATACGGTTATCCGTTTTTTTTTTTTTTTTTTTTTTTTTTTTTTTTCCATCCGTCTTCTCACTGGTTTGATGCGGTCCGCTTCGAATCCCTCTCCTTCTCTCTTCATGTCAGAGTAGCACTTGGAACCTACGTCCTCAATTATTTGCTGGATGTATTCAAATCTCTGTCTTCCTCTACAGTTTTTGCCCTCTACAGCTCCCTATAGTACCATTGAAGCCAATATCCCCATATCTAAACAGATGTCCTATCATCCTGTCCTTTCTCCCTATCAGTGTTTTCCACATGTTCCTTTCCTCTCCGATTCTGCGCTGGACCTCCTCGTCCCTTACCTTGTCAGTCCACCTAATTTTTAACATTCGTCTATAGCGCCACATCGCAAATACTTCGATTCTCTTCTGTTCAGGTGTTCCCAAAGTCCATGTTTCACTACAATAGAATGTTGTACTACAGCCGTATTGTTATCTCATCAGTTACCACGTCTAACTGTCAATGAAGAGGTTGCGTAAATCATGTAATTCACGAAACTTAAAGGTTAAACAGCCTTTTATTTATCGATTAATTAGACACTAGCGGTAACAGCTATTTACTATAAATAATTGGGAAGAGAAATAGATAGAAATATAAAGTTGTGTAAGCTCACCTACAGGTACAGCAAATGAAAAGGTTCGATTAATTATCAGGATATTGAGGAAAACCAGTGTTTGTAGTTGTTTGTGTACGATGAAAAACGAAATTGCGTATACCTGCAATCCACATTAAATAGGGTGAACCGGAATGTGGAGCTACAAAAACAAGTAATTGGCTTGTGGTAAAAGATGTTTACTATATTTTACTTGCAAAATATCACAGAGAATATGAAAAGATTTATCTTCAGAAATTACCCCTCAAAGATTGAGTTTCGTGGGTAGAAGCAAGGACGATCTTCAGCTTATGTTGTCTCATCTTTTCGATAGCACTGAAGGTGTGATTCCACCAATGACATCTTATAAAACTGTCAGTAATCATTATTCTGTCTTTGTAAATAAATAAATCTCAAAGAACGACACTGAAATAAAGTTCTTCGCAACTAATACAATTATTATTTGATTATGAAAGGTAATGTACAGTTAACGATTTTAATAAAAAATGTTTTTCGATGTTCGAATTATCATGTCACAGTAGTAAACGTTCACTCATGACTTGCAGTACTGGTAACAGAACTTCTAGATTGTTTGAGGAAATTTTAGTCCGCCCTCTGTAGTTGAGTGGTCAGCGCGACAGAATGCCAATTGTAAGGGCCCGGGTTCGATTCCAGGCTGGTTCGGAGATTTTCTCCGGTCACGGAACGGGTGTTGCGTTATCCTAATCATCATCATTTGATCCCCATTGCCGATCAAGCCGGCGTAGCGGCGTCAAATAGAAATACTTGTAACCGGGGAACTGTCTACCCGACTGGAGGCCCTAGTCACACACATTTAACGTAATTTAATGTTAACAGAGTAGCTATGTACAGATGTAAGCTGAGAGGACAAAATATTATCGACCACCTTAAATTAGCAGTTTGGCCGCTTAGGAGCACTTTAGATAGTGTAACATTGGTACAAGGGTTCGTCCTGCCACTGATGTGAGTCATGCCAGTGAAATAAGCGGTATGTGTAGGACGATTACATGCATTTGGCGCTGGGTAATGACTGACAAACAGGCCTTACGGAAAGACATGAACATGCCCAGGATGCAAAAATTGTGGTCGTAACTAAATTCCTTCCAACAGAGACCAGAAGAAGAAGGTCACAATTTGTCAATGATAGTCCGTTTCAAACACGACAAGGTATGCCCCTGTCAGTAAATGAAGTTCGTTCTCAGCCAGTTTCCGAGTGCGTACTTGGAATGTCATAGCGTTTAATGTAAATTTTAAGTCAGGTACCTTACAAAAATCCATTTGTCATAATGGTGCGTAAAGCTGCCCGTTTTCAATGGACGGGACAGCTTAAAAATTGAACAGAAGCAGAATGGATGCGGTCAGCGTCGTCTGATGAGTCACCATAACAGCTCTTAACCTCAAGTAGTGGAGGACGATTTCGTGCCAGAAGTTGTTCTGCGAAGTTTGGGGGTGTTGTTCGTGTCATTCAAGTTACCGTTACCATGAACCTGGATATTTATCACAACATTCTCGGTGACAAAGTATTTGCCTTTCTTCTGCATTTCCACTATGAATATGACGTAGACAACAGAAGAGTTCACATGGCCGCAGAGATAATTACCAGATTTTATGAACACTCAGCCACGCAGTCACACTTTATCGCTGTCGCTAAATTGCCCTCTCTTAATATCACTTTCCATCAGAAGCAGCGCACCAAACGCCGACACCAACATACCCGGAACATGGTAGCTGTACGAGACCTAAGCGCCAATGACTAACTTCGAATGGATTTAGCGTACCTGGAGAAACATGGGAACTTTCTTCATCGACGAACCGGAATCATCCTGAAGGTTAGAAATGGTATTACAGAGTAGCACTGTGATGTCCCAAGGCGGTGACTATCTTCTTTATGGGCTAATGATTATATCTATAACTTGAAGAACGGCAGGTACGTGGCGTCCTAGTACTCCCAGGTGACATAGAGGTACATACATTTGACGTCCAGGTAGACGGGGTTGCTCTCGCCGTCGCCCTCCTGGTTGCTAGCGACACACGTGTAGAAGCCGGTGCGCTCCCTCGTGACGGCCTGCAGCACCAGGCTCTGGTTGCTGACCAAGGTCCCGCCGCTAGCGTTGTTATACAGTAGCTGGCCCTGTGACAAGAAACAGCAGCACGGCGTTCAAATACGCTGTTAAAAGCATACATGTTATGCGCTCTACTGTTACATTATACAGATGGATAAGAACAAAGTCGAAATACACATATTAATTTCTTCAGGTGATTATCTAGAGCCGATAAATATTTGGAAAAAAAAATCTTTTTTATGCCAACAGCTGCAGAATTTTGTTATCATCTACCGGTTTCGGTACTGACTACCATCTTCATGGAAGAGAATAACTTACATCAGATGGTCAAAAGTACATCTGTGACAAATATGGCAAAATCTAGTATATACATGATAAATTATCACAATGTTTCTTTCATTGAAATTTCACTGTGGCAGATGCAGACAATCGAATTGTGGTAACACGAACGCATATTATCTTAAAATCAAACAGCTACCACAAACACTGTCGCAACGGGACCTATATTGTGTGCTACAGGTTTCACGCTCCGGGCTACATTCGATGTTTCACAATGCCAGAGGTGAAAGAAGGTGGGGCATTCTGTTCAAAAATGTCCACAGCCGCTTAGGCGATGGAATCAAAAAAATGCTCTGAGCGCAATGTGACTTAACTTTTGAGGTCATCAGTCGCCTAGAACTCAGAACTAATTAAACCTAACTAACCTAAGGACATCACACACATTCATGCCCGAGGCAGGATTCGAACCTGCGACCGTAGCGGTCGCTCGGCTCCAGACTGTAGCGCCTAGAACCGCATGGCCACTCCGGCCAGCACGATAGAATCAGCGTAGAACTCGCGCCCCCACGCTAAAAGGTACAGGGGGGGGGGGGGGGGGGTGACCAGTCTACAACGCTCCCAACAAGCTCAAGTAACGGACGTCCAAGGCGTTCACAACAAGGTTTCAAGTGAGTACCAGCACCAGGTGTTTATTTTGGACCAGTCTGCCGTGTTTGTCATTTCGTTTCTATTTTGAGTGTACTAAACGATTGTGGGGGTAGTTCTTGGCACAATGGCTGTCCCTGAACAAGCAACTATCCAGGAAACACGTCAGAATCTACTAAAGGACCTAACTAATGTTGGAGCTATACCCCACCCGAGAAGCCGCGCGGTCTAACGTGCTGCTTCCCGAGGGGGAGGGGCGGGCCGTTCCTCGTCACGAATCCGCCTGGTGGATTAGTGTCGAGGTGTGGAGTGCCGGCCAGCCTGTGGATGGTTTTTAAGGCGGTTTTCCATCTACCTCGGCGAATGCGGGCTAGTTCCCCTTATTTCGCTTCGGCGATTACTGCACATACACTGTCTCCACGTACGCTTACACCATAATAACTTTACCTCGCAACCATTTGGGGTTACACTCGGCTGGTATGAGGCGTTCCCGGAAGGGGAGGAGTGGGGGGGGGGGGGGGGGGGGTTCTGAACCGCATAACAACTATGGGTTCGGTGTGGCGCTGCGGTGAGGTGGGTGGACTGTTGTGACCTGTAATGTGTTTGTGAACCACTGAGAGCTACGGCGGGACGAAGCCTCTCCGTCGTTTCTAGGTCCCGGTTTAATATACAATACACAAGGTTGGAGCTGAAAACTGAGTTTCGTGTGGAGAAGTGAATCGTTTGAAGGGTAAAGGAAGGTAAAAGACGTTTTTGGGTAGGTCTTTGCTTATCCCTGATGCTGCTGTGTCCTCATTGGTTCCATCGTTCTCCAGAAAATCCGGGGAAGTTATTTTTGGAATCACGAATAATTCGCACACGACCGCGACATTGATAGGTCGTTTTCTGACTGAGCTTGGTGTAGTTATCTTTTGTTGAGATTATGTGTATATATGTTATGAAATTTCGAGTTTGTAAGTGTAGTACAAAGGAAATTCACTGAAACAACTATTGTCGCTATCCGTGACATTTTATAAGTGTCCTTGCCGTATTTAGTAGAGTTGTACTTTTGTCTAGTTGATGTATAATGTTATCTACTGTGAAGATGATAGCCAGTACTGAAACCGGCAGAGTCAAAAAAATTGTACAGATATCGGCACAAAAGATGATTTTTTTTTAAAGAGAAAGTAACGTAACGTAAGACATCGTCATCATAAAGCCGTGACCGGGAACTACGTTGTCAAGAATATGAAGACGAAGATTTATAGCATATTACACTCATTCAGACTGACTCATTCCCCTCCCACCTACACCTGGACAACATCTGGTCTGTTGGCTCCCTGATTCCACTTAATCAGCTTCAGCTAATCATGCGACTTACATCAGTTTGCTTACTCGAGCGGTATTTCTCTATGGAGGGCACATCCCTCCATCATCAATTCTCTACGCAATTTTGAGGACGCTTCCGCTGTACTATGTGTACTTCCATACGTATTCGTCATGAAAACACAGCTCTGTGCGCTGGATAAATAAACAAAACCTGAAACTTTTTGTCAGCAGTAAGCTCTGGGAACAGCAGCCCTCCTGGCCTGCTGGCATTGCTAGATTTACTCGCGCAGTAGTGGCAAAACTTGGTCGACCGCTCACCTACAATGAACGTTTTTTTGGCCTCGGGGGGGTCACCATTGTCTGAAAATAGTATCTCTCTTTTTGCGGGAACTGCGACCTGTGTTCAAATTGCCAAAGCATTTCGAAGATTCTACCGACACTAATGGCCATTAAAATTGTTACACCAAGAAGAAATGCAGATGATAAACGGGTATGCATGGACAAATATATTATACTAGAACTGACATGTGATTACATTTTCACGAATTTTGCGTGCATAGATCCTGAGAAATCAGTACCCAGAACAACCACCTCTGGCCATAATAACGGACTTGATGCGCCTGTTCATTGCGTCAAACACAGCTTGGATGGCGTGTACAGGTACAGCTGCCCATGCAGCTTCTACACGATACCACAGTTCTTCAAGAGTAGTGGCTGGCGTAGTGTAACGAGCCAGTTGCTCAGCCACCATTGACCAGACGTTTTCAGTTGGTGAGATATCTGAAGAATGTGCTGGCCAGCGCAGCAGCCGAACATTTCCTCTATCCAGAAAGGCTCGTACAGGACCTGTAACATGCGGTCGTTGATTATCCTGCTGAAATGTAGGGTATCACGGCATCGAATGAAGGGTAGAGCCACGGCTCGTAACCCATCTGAAAAGTAACGTCCACTGTTCAAAGTGCCGTCAATGTGAACAAAAGGTGAACTAGACGTGTAACCAATGGCACCCCATACCATCACGCCGGGTGATACGCCAGTATAGCAATGACGAATATACGCTTCGAATGTGACTTCACCGAGATGTCGCCAAACACGGATGCGACCATCATGATGCTGTAAACAGAACCTGGATTCATCCGAAAAAATGACGATTTGCCATTGCTGCCCCTAGGTTCGTCGTTGAGTACACCACCGCTGGCGCTCTTGTCTATGATAAAGCGTCAACGCAGCCATGGTCTCCGAGCTGATAGTTCATGCTGCTGCAAACGTCGTCGAACTGTTCGTGCAGATGGTTGTTGTCTTGTAGACGTCCCCATCTGTTGACTAAGGGATCGAAGCGTGGTTGCACGATCCGTTATAGCTACGCGGATAAGATGCCTGTCATTTTGACTGCTAGTGAAACGAGGCCGTTGGGAACCAGCAAGGCGTTCCCTATTACCCTCCTGAGCCCACCGATTCCATATTCTGCTAACAGTCTTTGGATATCGACCAACGTGATCAGCAATGTCGCGATACGATAAATCGCAATCGCGATAGGCTACAATCCGACCTTGATCAAAGTCGGAAACGTGATAGTACGCATTTGTCCTTACAGGAGGCATCACAACTACGTTTTACCAGGCAATGCTGGTTTGTGTATGAGAAATCGGTTGGAAACTTTCCTCATGTCAGCACGTTGTAGGTGTCGCCACCGGCACCAAACTTGTGTGAATGCTCTGAAAAGCTAATCATTTGCATATCACATCATCTTCTTCCTATAGATTAAATTTTGCATCTGTAGCACATCTTTGTTGTGTAGCAATTTTAATAGCCAGTAGTGTACTAAAAAGAACTCAAGTGACTTCCTTGTGGCATTTGAATGGAACCTGTGCTAAGATACATTCTGATCATAACGTAAGTGTGAACCCCGTGATTCTTGTGTCTGTTTGAAGAATTAGGAACTTCGCAGGTGTAATACGTAACTACGACTTACTTTATTAACTTAGCCCGAATATTAAGTCAAAGTTAACTACTGACATTAGACGCCTGACTGTGCCCATAGGACGAGGATGTACCCCTATCTTCTGCAGTGTACCGGAGTTAAGTGTAGAGTATTTGTTAGCTGCTGGCGTTTTGTCAATTGGTCGGCGACCTCCATGTAAGAACATTAAATCCCCAATGCCTTTGTGGAAGATCAAATACACCAAGCTGACGACAGTTAGAACATCTGTCTACTCTTCCGCTAGCGCTCGTACCAGAAATTGGGCGTTCTTCTGGCCGTGGTAGGTGGATCTGCGCAAGTACTACCAATGGCGTGAATGCCGTTGTCACTAGCACCTTATGCGAATTTTACTTTCTGCGGATGGCTTATTTTCTTTGATCCTTATTAGTCATCCCTCCTCTATCTCCTTTCATCAAGAAATAAAGCATATGCAATACGTTCGAAACGAAGACCGATATGTTTACAGGAAGGGGTACGAGCTGAACCCATGACAGCTGTGAAACGTAGTCACCAACTGAACCTCACATTTTAAGGAGAAAAAAGCACAAAAGCACAATCCCGCGCGAAATTTGGGCCATAAGTCGAACAGTGGGCAATTGTGACATTCTAAGAGCCCTCCTTCTACAGTATCTCGTGTAGCTGGTGCCTGTCTCTCCGTCCACCTCACTGCAGCCTCCTAATTTCCCGAGCGCCCAGTACTCACACTGAAGTGAGTGAGAGGTTTGTGAGCTATGATTTGTGACCTACTCTATCCACATTATTAACTTGCTTTGTTCATTGTGTCAATGTGCGCGATTTCTAAAC
The DNA here is from genome assembly GCF_023897955.1 of Schistocerca gregaria. NCBI lineage: Eukaryota > Metazoa > Arthropoda > Insecta > Orthoptera > Acrididae > Schistocerca > Schistocerca gregaria. The sequence continues at coordinate 532,664,081 of NC_064923.1, forward strand.
TATGGCAAGTGCCAAAGATCTCTTGGCTTTGAACATTTTTTGTTGCGATCCACAAATGAGGTGTGAATAAATGAAAGATCTTAGTATGTCTTTGAAGAAGCTGTGTAGAGCTATTTAACTATTGACATCGTTGATTTTGATTATTTTCTTGGGTTTTTGAAGCTAGCACTGTTAAAAGTAAAATAAATTTGAAGGTGACGCGCTTTTCTTAAATGTGGTTGGCATAGTTAAATTCTAAATCGAAATTCATTAATTTTATTTAATAATAGTTTTCAGTATATTAGTTTTATATGTTTTCATTTTTAATCTTTTGTATAGCTGTAGAATATCAGTACGAGAATACTGCTAAAATAATACTGAACGTATATGTGTGCGAGGTTGGCGTATTACATCCATATAGTATTTACTATGTTTCACGTAGTGTATTTAGTTATCGAACAAAATTTCAAAATACATTGCGCAGATACACCCACCTCCTCTTCTCTACTCTTCAACATCCCGCGAATAAGATGGCCCTAGTTGTCACAACACTGCACAGTACTTCGCGCTGGGGCATTAGGTGGCTGTAATGCAGCGGAGCAAGTGACAAACTACTCTTAGAAGAACATAACTGTATACTATCACAACAATGGCCCTAGTTTTCGCGATCGATCGGTCACTGTGGCTGTTATCTTTGATGTATGTTTCGTGCTTTCTTCTCCTTGAAATATGACCCAAGTTGGTGACGTTTTCTCGTCGCGGTAAGCAGCCAGGTCATTTCATTCCGTACTCTGAGTGCTTGGATGTAGTTTGTTGGGCCTGTGGACGAAGAGGGCATTATGCCAGACATTGCCGGGAAAGTGCTTCGTTGAACTATGAAAGGTTATACAGACCGAAAAACTGTAAGTCAATGTAAATAACGTGGTTTTTATATTTTAAAGTGCATCTACGTAAAGAAGTGCAGTGTGGGTCACAATTATTGTATGGCAGCGGAACTTGGTAGATTTGCTAGTGCGTTTATGCGGAACCGATATACGCTGAAAAGAAAAAGTTAGATTCTGGCCAGCAGGTGCACATTCTAGTACTGTACACAATCTTATCGACGTTTCGTGTGATCATAATGAGCAAGTATAATAATAATGATAATAATAATAATAATAAATTATAATATTATATAATTAATAAATTAGTATTTTTTTATGTGTAATCAATTGATTCGTCAGGAGAAAAGCTAATCAATGGAAAGTAAAATGAATTTAAATATCTCATTCGCATACACAAACCACTTTCTTAATCTTTTTTACTTTTTTTGCTGTTTGAAGTTAAGATCAGTAGGCTCCTAACGTGCTGGAAAGACGTTTAGTTTGCGATCTGAAAATCTCAGGGGAATGGAGAATTGTCTTGTCACCTCGCGAGAAAATTCAGATCATTTCTAAATTAATTTCGTGGTTATCGCGTTGACAACGCAAGAAAAAATGTACTAAAGGAAAATCTGTAACAATTTATAAATTGGGGAATGAAATGAAAGCGGAAATGTCAAATTAAGCAATTACTATTTCACAAAATAATATTTTATACAGATATCTGACATCCCGAACACTAATCTCATAGTTTTTGAAAAAAATAAAGAATTGTGCCGTAATTCGTCGAAACGCGTAAGAAATTACAGTAATCTCGATTCTGGAATGAAAGAAAAATATTCATAGTAAAGTCGATTCGGTAATCGCAACTGCCGATAATAATGACACAAACTAAAGAAATTCCTAACAGGAATAATATTTCAGTTCATTTGAAACAAAATATAGGAGTCTGATAGGGTAAGATGCTGTCGAAAGGGCGCTCGACTAAAGAGAGAGAGAAGAAAGACGAGCGCGCATTATTATACAGGACAAAATACGGATGATAATGCTACACCATTCTCGTTATCCTGGTCGTACACATTCGCTGACTTGCAGCGCAGTTAATTGGCCCAAAGATTACATGATATCTATAACTTTTGATATTTCGATAGGAAGGGAAAGTAGTTCATCATTACGTCGCAGGCAGGACACAATATTAGACAAGATGTGCAAGCAGCGATTAATAATATAGCCAACATTAAGCCTTTCTCACTGTTGACCATTCTTGCCCACATCACATTCCCAATCCATTACGTATGAGAACCTTTCTATACGTCTTGTCACACTTGACGTTTTATGCCCACGTCCCATTCCATTACCTGTGGAAATGTTTCTCTTTCAGATTTGCAACTGGTGGCCAAATTGGAAGTAATTGTTTTCCAGCGTAAATCGACTCCGCAGTAACGCATTAGGATATCTACCAAGTTTCGCTACCACACGATAATTACATCTCACCCTGGACCTCTGTGACTAGCTCCACTTAAATTACAAGCATCCGCTAGTAAACGGGTGTGTATAGAGTAGTGGAGTGTACGTGTAATTTGGTTGAAGAGATGTTGTTATGAACGTTATAATTTTGAGACTCCTCCAGGAATATAAGATCGTAGATAGGTGGACTGACATCGAGAAAATGCGTGAGCCGTACGTAGAGGAATTGTCCTCTTTTTCCTTTGGTGCTGCACTCCTTCTGTAAATGTGTGTGTGATTCTTTCCTATAGTTAAGCAGGTGAAATCAGTGATACAACTCTAGTTGAGTCAAAATCAGAGCGGTATCGCAAAAGGTAACGTACAGTTGCAACGTGTCTTACGCTAAGATGTGTTTTCTATTCCTTAGACAACGTCTTAGGCGCTGCAATCATCGACTGTGCGGCTGATCCCGGCGGAGGTTCGAGTTCTCCGTCAGGCATGGGTGTGTGTGTTTGTCCTTGGGATAATTTAGGTTAGGTAGTGTGTAAGCTTAGGGACTGATGACCTTAGCAGTTAAGTCCCATAAGATTTCATACACAGACAACGTCTGACAAAAACGATGCGATATAGCGCTCAGAGAGAGCACAGATGCGAGATGAGTCCATAGTCAATGAGGCCATCGCTAAATCGCTCTCGGTACCGGAAACGCCAGCTTGCGTGACAGCAATGAATCTGCTGAGATAAGTGATGGAACCAGTACAGAGGACTATTGATAAAAGTTTAGTGTCTCATTATGGAAGAACTTAGAACGTTTTAAGAGATAAAACGTGACGATGAGAATATGATAATTGCGTAGTACAAGTTGAAATGAAGTACCACTGATTAGAGGTGGTACAGCGCCTACGGCTAATAATATACATCAGTGATTTCACAGAGCCCATGATGCACCATAAGTTTTACTCGCTGGGAGGAGAGGTCAAGCTGCAAGATTTTAGCGATAGTTTTCCATAAATTATGATCGGTAATACTGAACTTATGTTACCCTATGACGGATTCCTCGTTTAAATAGTTTACATTTATACCTTTTACCAGAATTCTTGTCTTTGTACTGCTAGTATTAGATTTTACGACATTACGGCTAATAGGATGATGTAATATTTGGGAATGTGCTAAATGTGTTAATGATGAGTCATAATGATCATGAAGGTGAATAGGCATAATTTTAAAGGGAACATTTCGCAGATATGAGGGAGTGTGTGTACAGCCGGGTAATTGTAGATAGGTAAAATACGAGTATTCCTGCGTAAATATTATATAACTGTACAAATGATCCTGAGTTCCAAAACTCCATTTGTTTAAGCTGTTGCAAAACAGAAGAAGAAAATTTGTAGACTTCAGCGTTGTATGTACTATCTTCATCTGGAGACTTTATGGGGCAGCTTGGGTAAGTATTGGGTTAAGCAACGGGTATGCTACGTAAAAACGTGGACATGAATGTGAAAAATGTGACAATGGGAATAGTGAATGTAATCCTGCAAAAACTGAGAAGGACATCGACAAAGACACACTGCTGCTACATTTTGCAGATGCGATAGTGGACATTGAAACCTCATGAACAGAGTTATAGCAATATTGTGTGCAGATATTTCTGTTCACAGTTCTAATGGAAATTCGGTAAATAAATTTTTCGAAAAAATGAGGATTCTTTCGGCGGAAAACTACTACAGTGACTACCGCACGTGTGGCTTCATAGCTGACGAAGTCAAAAGAGGAGCTCGACGTCAACGACACGATGACCTTGCAGCAGTTACACATGCACTCAAGTAGTCAACTTCGTCATGTGACACTACCACCAGTGGTAGCCAAGTAAACCGACAACGAGGCATTACGTATACGCTCCCATTAAGTCACCAAGCACGTTCGTGCCGGCGGTCGCAACCAGAGAACCGGCGTGCTGCTAGGTCCGCGAACATTTACCTGGAGCGCACTCAGTTCCTGGCTGTGTCTGCATCAACAAACAAGTAAACGGCCTCCCAAACGACACGCCTTAGTCCTGTCTCGCCTCGCGTGAACCAAAGTTATATGGGGCAGCATTTTGTGAGCGGCAGTGTATTTGGGGATTCTATGTTAAATAAAGAACATTCCACAACGGTAGGCGTCTTGATGGCTAGTTCCCGATCTCTGTAACACATTCCACAACGGTAGGCGTCTTGATAGATAGTTCCCGATCTCTATAACACATAAGACACACATATCTCGATTTGGAGACTAGTTACTACATCTTAACTATTGGAATGATGACTCACCACCCATCTGATAGCAGTTGTACCCGAACACGACAATAATAATGACAAAATTAAGCCTGAAAGCAAATAAATAACGCCAACATACGTTCACAGAATCGCGTGAAGTTGTAGAATAACACGAGATGTTACTTTCAGGATAACTGTGATCAGTTATTTTCGTGTAATTGGAATTGTTCAACAACAACGGCGTGTAAAGTGACTGTGTGGGTACTACCGGTAAAGTCATACTGTTGGCAAGCTCAGGACACTTACATTGTGCCTCCAGGTAACCCTGTAGATCCATGGATTGGATTTGATGTTGCACTCGAAGTAGACATCCGAGCCCTCTCGGACGTAGCTCGCGTTGACAGCTCCTCCCAGCTCCAGTGTTACTATAGGCACATCTGTAAAGATGACGGCACTATAAGCACTTGGAAACAACACACAAAGAACAGCGGAATAGTGAATATGATATTAACTCTTACACAGTTATATAGACAAAACTTAATCGTCTCTCTGAAAAGACTTGTGGATTACACATTACTTCCTTTATTAAATGCCGTGAAAGCACTTTAAAGGTTATCTCTGGTCACAGTCACCAGAGCAAGTGAACCTTAGGCTTTCGGTAATAGAACTCGAGGTACAGCTCGGAAAGACTGTATGTTTGTAGTCATTTAAAATTAAATCTGCTGATCATTTAAGAGTATTAAATGTTTCTGTCCAACATTTAGATGTATGTGTAAAGACCTTCGAAATTTCATTGATGTAACCTTAGTACAATCCCTTAGTTTGAGAAATCATACATAGCATCATTTTATTAGCAGGTTTATGGTTGCTACTTTAGGTCACTAGATTTCTGTCCCAGATCTACTTAGGTGAATTAAACAAGTGTTGAATAGAAAGTCAGGCGTACTCAGGAGGAGACATAGACTGATATTACAATTTAGTAATGAATTGGCAGTCAGGAAAAATCAGTGCACTAAGAAGTGGGATAATAAATTACAGGAAATTCTAAAATCACTGAGGGAAGTGGCAACAAAACGGCTATTCACGTTGATGTGTAGAATATATGAGACTGGTACCACTCATGAGACATTCTGGAGAACATCATCCACACAATTCTGAAGACTTCAAGAACCGGCAAGTGCGAGAATTATAACATAATCAGCTTAACAACCCTTGCTTCCAATCTACTGACAAGACAAATATGCAAAAGAATGGAAAAGAAAATTGTGGGTGTGTTATATGACAATCAGTTTGGGCTTAGGAAACGTAAAGGCACCAGAGTGGCAGTTAAGACTTTGGGATTCATAATGGAAGCAAGACTGAAGGTAAATCATGACTCTTTCTTAGAATTCGTCAACCTGGAGAAAGCGTTCAACAATGTAAAATGTTGCAAGATGTTAGAAATCTTGAGAAAAATAAAGGTAAACTCTAGAGAAATACGGGCAATGTACAATATGTGCAAGAGACGAGAGGTAACAAGAAGATTGGGAACCAACGAGAAAGTTCCCGAAATAAAAATGTTGTGAAACTGGGGTGTAGTGTTTCGCCCCTACTGTTCAATTTATACATCAAAGCAACAGTGACTGAAATGAAAGAAGAGTTCACGAGTGGGATTACAATTAAGGATAAAATGACATGAGCGATAAGATTCGCTGATGACATTGCCATCCTCCGTAAGAGAGAAGAAGAATTATAGGATGTGTTGTGTGGAGTGTACATTCTATGGAGTGCAGAATATGAGTTTAGAGCAAATGGAATAAACACGAAAATAATTAGAATTATCAGAAACGAGAAGAATAAGAAGATCAGGACTGGTGATAATGAAGTAAATGGGTGACAATGCGCGACCGCATCGAAGAGCGTTAAGTGAAGACGCTCTTGGGACGAGAGGATATTGGGCGTATGAACTTGCGTGTCCATTCCCTCGATTTAAAATCCAGCGAGCACGTGTGGGATGTTTTAGAAAAACGTATTGCAACAGCGACCGTCCAAGCAATTGACAGTCGCTCTGGTAGAGAAACAGAACGCCCTTACGAACCTTGTGGCCATCATCGGAGCCGTCCTTCTTGAACATAAATCCTATAAAGATTCTGGTCCAACGTTTTGCAATACCCAGACGACTCGAGGTATGTGCAGCAAACGATACAGGCCATTCTGATGGTAAAGCGCTATCGGTTACATCACGAAGCGGACAGCGGTGGCGCAGACTTCAGATCCCGCATACTGCGCGCGATCTTCTCGTTATTTACGCTCATACATGTAAAACTCGACCCGAAAAACACCAGTTATTTTTCTTATTATGTCTTAAACCTTATTTTTTTAATAACAAAGGTGTATTAAGTAATAGTAGGCAAACTGAAAATGCATGGCTTTACACTGTGTTTCGCTTGTTAATTACGAATGTTGTATGCTCGAGGAAACTATGTTTCCAAAATTACAGTTCGCAACTGCAAACTATATTCCATTACATAGACATTAGAAAACAAAAGGTAATGATGATATAACCCTTAGCTTACAACAGTCTTATCGCAAAAGTAATCTGTAATTGCTGATCGTGCTGCAGTCCTAAGCTGGTGCCTCTTCGCTATATTTTGTTTGCATTGTCTCTCGTTCAGATAGACTTTCCAGATATCTTATTTGTGTAAATGTCTTTGTGCTCACATACAACACGATAATTTTTCCGTCTATATTGGGAAACTTGGATTGTATTGTGGATACAACGTCTCAATTACCCTGCCCCCATACCTGAACAGATTTCAAAAAATGGTTTGAGCGTCTCTATCTCTACTTTCCAGACAGGGTCGATAAGCACTTCTCAGAAGTGTCTATTCTTCCTTCAAGAATCTCTAGTTTGTCACATCGAAAATATCAATTACTAATTTTATAAAATCCACTTCCAAATATTTCTTGAGGACAATCCTCACAGTTTGTGCAGTACGCCTTGAAAATGACAAACCGTCCATTGTGACATTTCGGCGAATGCGTCCAGTAACATGCACATCCACTTTCGATAATTTATGTGCAATTGCAAGATCACAAGCATCACGTTTCTAAAGATTTAGTATTAAATATTTATTAATAATTGTTACATCAGGCAGCGAAAATCCTTCGTCGAAAATTCGTTTAGAAGGAGCTTCAACAAGTATAGTACTTCATAGATCACCCACGTCTTTTGATGACTATCCACGGGACTTGAGAACACATGTTTTGTTTATTTTTATGTTTAGTTGTTAACATACGGTCAAATTATTGTCTTCCGTGTCGGAAGTACTGCCAACAATGTCCAGTCTATCTTCTGGAAGGTATTTGATTATTGCTATCAACTGCTCCTTTGCCATTGTGACGTGAAAATAGTAATATATAAATTGCTTCCATGTCGATACTAACGTAAGAACCATCACTGCCTGAACATTCTTGTAACAACCGAACATCACATCATCAGATGGTGCCTAAATACACTCCTGGAAATGGAAAAAAAAACACATTGACACCGGTGTGTCAGACCCACCATACTTGCTCCGGACACTGCGAGAGGGCTGTACAAGCAATGATCACACGCATGGCACAGCGGACACACCAGGAACCGCGGTGTTGGCCGTCGAATGGCGCTAGCTGCGCAGCATTTGTGCACCGCCGCCGTCAGTGTCAGCCAGTTTGCCGTGGCATACGGAGCTCCATTGCAGTCTTTAACACTGGTAGCATGCCGCGACAGCGTGGACGTGAACCGTATGTGCAGTTGACGGACTTTGAGCGAGGGCGTATAGTGGGCATGCGGGAGGCCGGGTGGACGTACCGCCGAATTGCTCAACACGTGGGGCGTGAGGTCTCCACAGTACATCGATGTTGTCGCCAGTGGTCGGCGGAAGGTGCACGTGCCCGTCGACCTGGTACCGGACCGCAGCGACGCACGGTTGCACGCCAAGACCGTAATATCCTACACAGTGCCGTACGGGACGGCACCGCCACTTCCCAGCAAATTAGGGACACTGTTGCTCCTGGGGTATCGGCGAGGACCATTCGCAACCGTCTCCATGAAGCTGGCCTACGGTCCCGCACACCGTTAGGCCGTCTTCCGCTCACGCCCCAACATCTTGCAGCCCGCCTCCAGTGGTGGCGTGACAGGCGTGAATGGAGGGACGAATGGAGACGTGTCGTCTTTAGCGATGAGAGTCGCTTCTGCCTTGGTGCCAATGATGGTCGTATGCGCGTTTGGCGCCGTGCAGGTGAGCGCCACAATCAGGACTGCACACGACCGAGGCACACAGGGCCAACACCCGGCATCATTGTGTGGGGAGCGATCTCCTACACTGGCCGTACACCTCTGGTGATCGTCGAGGGGACACTGAATATTGCACGGTACATCCAAACCGTCATCGAACCCATCGTTCTACCATTCCTAGACCGGCAAGGGAACTTGCTGTTCCAACAGGACAATGCACGTCCGCATGTATCCCGTGCCACCCAACGTGCTATAGAAGGTGTAAGTCAACTACCCTGGCCAGCAAGATCTCCGGATCTGTCCCCCATTGAGCATGTTTGGGACTGGATGAAGCGTCGTCTCACGCGGTCTGCACGTCCAGCACGAACGCTGGTCCAACTGAGGCGCCAGGTGGAAATGGCATGGCAAGCCGTTCCACATGACTACATCCAGCATCTCTACGATCGTCTCCATGGGAGAATAGCAGCCTGCATTGCTGCGAAAGGTGGATATACACTGTACTAGTGCCGACATTGTGCATGCTCTGTTGCCTGTGTCTATGTGCCTGTGGTTCTGTCAGTGTGATCATGTGATGTATCTGACCCCAGGAATGTGTCAATAAAGTTTCCCCTTCCTGGGACAATGAATTCACGGTGTTCTTATTTCAATTTCCAGGAGCGTAATTCGTCCACGAAAGCTCATTTGGTCGAAACTGAGAACAGTCATTGCTTGAGATGTTTTAAGCGTGAATGTTCTAGCTGTAATTAAATTTATTGCGTCATTTACTGTTCCTGGGTACACCTAACTGGTTTTTCGGTCTCTGCGTTGTTGAACGGTAAAATTAAGGGTATCCCCAAACTTTTCAAACAATGATACGATTTCCGAGAAACGATCTTAGCTCTATGTAGCACGCTTTCCTTGTCTTACCAAAAATGGAATTTATCGTGGAGTGAAATACTGTGACAAAATTTAAACCACTTCTCTTTTGACAAACACACGGCTGCTTGTCTTCATATTCGCATTTCCTTTTTCCAAGAGAGAATCCACTGCTATCAGAAAACAATTCGGTCTTCAGCTCGTTAATTTCATAATCTTTCCGTAATATATCTGGATGGACACTGGCTCTGTTTAGCGGGCCAGTCCTGTTTTCTCTTTTCCGGAGTAATCGAGTGTAATTACCTGCTTGGTGCTGTGTCAGCCGCGTGACTTCACTATGGCAGACATATACTACCAAGCAGCCAGAAAACTCTCTCCTCCAGAAAGCCATCACGAATCGGCGTGACTTCAATGTAATTATTGTCTTTGAATAAATGAGTCCTTTCTGTTCATCTCATTGCGTATTATTCCATTTACCTTCTGAAATATACTACAACAGTTCTTTCTGTGGTACAAGTTTCGTTGAACTCCGATGGCAATGATACATGAGCGAAAGTTACTTTCGTTCTTGCACAACAGTGGATATATCAGTCAGCAGAATTACCATTTTTCAATCGTCTGCTGCGTATAACAATAACGTAATTCGATCAAATTCTAATGATTTTAAAAATATATGGAATGAAAGCATATAAGCTCGATGAGGTAAGTACAGAATACAAAATTATGCAATTCTGTAAAATGCGGAACATAGGCATTGTAATCTGATACGACACGAATTGCATGTACTAAATGTTAGTAAATCATGATCTATTCGGTGAATAGGAAGGTACACAAATCCTTATAAAGGTAAACCGTTTGACTTGCAATGACAACCCATCATTTGGGAAAGAATTCTTTACTAAGGTAGGTAAAAAACTTCAGAATCTCATTTGAAATGGGAAAGAACTAACTGCACTAATTCTGTGATGAGAAAAGCACAGGTCAAGAAGTCCTAAAGGACATGAAACAAATATATCCAATTAGGGTATCAGCAAATGAGTGACTCAGTCTAGGAAAATAAGAGAAGACTGTCTGAGGGTAATGCCATACCTTATAATCAGCCTACTCGAAAACTCAGAATCGCAACATTTCGTTGACATTCCTACGAGTAACCTAAAAGCAGAGCAAAATGACAAGAAGTAATCGATGCCGGAGATGTCAGTTTAATTTTGCTCGTGGAAAGAATTGTTACACATCTATACCAAGTGGTAAGACAGTGAAACTAATAACGCTCATCAGATTATCTGTTTCGCCTCAGTAATGGAGGTTGGGTTTCAGATTCCATTGTGCCAAATGTATAGGCAGGTCAAAAAGGAAACTTACATTTGCTTCACTGACTGACGAAAGATATTCAGCAGCTTTTTATCAAAAATGGGTTAGAGGTCTGTAAAAGGGGTACTGTATTCAGATGTGTGAGTCAGTTGTGTGACAAGGTTGCAGACTTCTGTCCATTACGTTCGGTTTGTAATGAAAATAGTTTGCAATAAATGATTTACAAAATTATTGCTCCACGTTTTACAGTTGCTTGGGTTACTAACGATTCTTGACACTTAACGCTGCTCGAGACGAAAGAATTTAAAATATGTAACATTATCACACTTATGTTTTCAAGATTCGGTTCCTCACAGCTCGTAAATATTTGGAAAAGATATCATGTTACCGTCTTAGGCTGCTAATAAATTTCCTTGTTATTTAAACAACCACTTTTGGGCTATTGACCATCATTATGTTCATAAAAGAAATTACAGCATCATGTTACAGTCAAATCAAATGGTGACCCCTAGAGAAAAGTTTGGTAGCAGTTTTTTTGAAATGCTTTATGTACGTTTTAGAGGGTGGTGAAACCGAATTTTCATGGTAATATCAAACGTTCTACTCGGAAAAAATGGAAATAGAAATCATGAAGAAGGGGTATTTTTTGCATATAACTCGGAAACGGCGCATTTTTCGAAATGCTGACTATTTGTGAATATGAAGAAGATAAAACTTCCCACAAAAAAATCTGAATGGCCTTTCCGTCAGACGAGCGCTACGGCGCGTAGCGCATGTCGAATTTAGCGTAAATCGTGCGCCACCAGCAAAATCCTACTGCTCATTTCTTATTCTTTATTCAGACGGTAAAATTAAAGCTTTCATCACACCTGCTATCAAGAGGTGTTCAAATATATTATGTTAATTCCGTAATAATTATCTTTTGATTTACTTTTGTCGTCAATAATAATAATTGTCTTAATATATTATTATCAGTACAACATTGTTAAAGAAACTTGAGAGAAGTTCCCCCCTCTTCGAACTTGGTGTACCACTGCCTTCGTCTTTAATTATTTCACCTGCAATATGAGAATATATATGGATTTGATACAGCTAAGTAAAATATTATATTTTTCATTTGAGATGGTATCAGGTAGTAGGTAAATAATTACAGTTGAACCCAGTGTACAGTGTTTGTTATCATGATGAAATCATAAGATCTGACTGCGAGAAATTACATGGAAAGTGTTGCTCCGTCAAGAGTTTCGATGTCGCACTCTGTATTGTCGAAAAGAAATTAAAATGACGCGGATGGACCTAATTCCAAACCCTCTGCCACCATTGGTGGTACCTCAGAACGTAATGATTTTATGCAGAAGGTACTGAATCCTGAAGCAGAAAGTACATCCACCAATTTCTGAGAGCCTCACTTCTTATAGATGAATGCGGCCAGGCCTACTTGTCATGGTGACGAAGAAGAGTTGGGTCTGACAGATGTCAACATGGTGTGTCCTATGGCCATACATCGTGTCTTCCGTTTATTCAAGCTTCCTCGCTTCTGCTTCATCACTAGTCGATGTACGAAATTTTTCTGTAAGAAAATGGTCTTAGGGGGGAATATTTATTGATGCTGTAAACCTGCGATCCAGTATCTTCTACTGCTGTTTCAATCAGTCGTCGACGCTCTTCCTCTGGTGTTGACTTTCGACATATGTTAGCTTTATGTAAGAATTTTTTACCCAGTGTCTTTGAAGTAGACAACAGTTGATTTCTTCACAGATGAGGCAATCTTTATATCAGTTCCACACTTCGTCAACAGTTGAGCTTTCACAGTCTTAACATCAGGATGGTAGTCAGTGTGGGTCTGGTCTATTAAATGCCAAGGGGAAAACTGAAACTCCTCATTATTTTTACTGAAGTAATTCCAAATTTGCTCCACGGCATCATGAGTTTTAGTAGCATACAGTTCTCGCAGTTTGAGTGGTTTTCTTTTTCTACCTGCTTTGGAAAGCCCTGCAGAACCTTCATGCTTTTCATGTGGTACTTGGGATCTGCTCCAACTTTGTCAACATCTGGTCCAATCTGACGCATTACTGAGCGCCGTAGTTCATTGCTTTGTCTCTCAGCGCTGATGAGGTCTCTTGCAGTCCCAGCTTACGCAAGTAACTCAATAGATTTCATCGACTGCCAGGGAGCTTGTTTTCTTGAGCCGTAAATTCTGGCTCAATACACAAGTAACACAGAAAATATTGGTTTTGAAATCAAAATCTGCTTGAGTAGACCAAATTTCTTTTCGGCTGCAACCAACTGCAAACCTCTTGCTTCCAAAGCAGTTAATTTTGCGTTAGTGCACTTTGCTCGCCATGGTTCACGAACCTTAACCACAATTTGGCTCTTCAAGAGGGAAGCTATGCCGTCCTTCCTCTCCTCACTTGCTCCAAAGACACTCCTCAAGCGCACTTTTGCCCTATGTGATAACGCTTCTCACCCGTCATGCAGTACACCGTCATATGGAACACATCTCTCACTTAAATTTATTACGTGTGACTATTTTATTAAACTGAAAGCAACGGCTCATGCGTTCTAAGCAACCATTCGAGGGTGAACTCTTAATATACCGTACCTCTAGAGACCACGGCTAAGGACCGACTTTCTCCCTTGTCAGGAGTAGGCAGGTAACTGACGTCTCACAAGCAACGCAGACCTCCACCGCGACAAGTGTCAAGTACTAATCATTCCGACAGCACAGTGACACTACTGGTAGAAGGATTTCGGCAACGGTTGTGCAACAAAGTAAGGTTGGAGTGCGGCAGATGGGTCATGAAGTTGCGTCAGCTATGAAATCGCGCTGTATTCAACACGCAAAGCACGTCATAGGATTGGTCTGACGGAAAAGATCCCATATATCTGTTTTGTGGAAAATTTTACCCTATTTATTTTCATAAATTGGTAACTTTCCCAAAAATGGCACCTTCACGAGCTATAAGCCAAAAACTCAAAAAAAGTACAATTACTTTCTTGTTTTTATTTCGGTTTTCAACCAATTTCGGGCCATAAATTTTGTTGGAACTTAGAAAATTTGGATTCAGCAACCTCAAAAACATAAAGCAAGCTTGTCAAAAAACTTCTACTAAACTCTCCGATATTCTTCGTTTTGGAGCATCATTTGTCTGGGCTATTAGGCGAAATATAGAGTCATGGATGTCATATGAGGAAACCTAGAATTAGACACTGTTATCATATCGTAATATAAACTTCTTCTTCAGTCTGTAACAACTGTACTAGACAGTGAACAGTTTCTATGGACTGACGACGTAGTTTGTTCACACATCAAAAAATATTTTCCATCACTTCGTATTCGAGAGATCGGGAACCTGTACAGAAAATTGAAAAAGAAATCAACATAAATATCCGCCCTTATTATTTCTCATGAAAACCACACATTCCATGTTGTACAACCATACAGCGAGATTTTCAGAGGTGGTGGTCGAAGATTGCTGTGCACACCGGTACCTCTAATACCTAGTAGGACGTCCTCTTGCATTGATGCACGCCTGTATTCGTAATGGTATACTGTCCACAAGTTCATCAAGGCTCTTTTTGTCAAGATTGTGCCACTCCTCAACGGCGTTTCGGGGTAGATACCTCAGACTGGTTGGTGGGTCACATTGTCCATAAACAGCCCTTTCCAATCCATCCCACGCACATTGGATAGGCTTCATATCTGGAGAACATGATGGCCACTGTAGTCGAGCGATGCCGTTACCCTGAAGGAAGTCATTCAGAAGATGTGCACGATGGGGGAGCGAATTGACGTCAATGAAAACGAATGCCTTACCAATATGCTGACGATATGGTTGCACTATCGATCAGAGGCTGGCATTCATGTATCGTACAGCCGTTACGTCGCCTTCCATGACCACCAGCGGCATACGTCAGCCCCACATAATGCCACCTCAAAACAGCAGGAAACTTCCACCTTGCTGTACTCACTGGACAGTGTGTCTAAGGCGTTCAGCTTGACCGGATTGCATGCAAAGACGTCTCCCACGATTGTGTGGTTCAAGGCATATGCGACACTCATCGGTGAAAAGAATGTGATACCATGCCAGAGCGGTCTATTCGGCATGTTGTTGGGCCCATCTGTACTGCACTGCATGGTGTCGTGGTTGCAAAGATGGACCTGGCCATGGACGTCGCGAGTGAAATTGCACATCACGCAGCCTATTGTGGACAGTTTGAGTCGTAACACGAGGTGCTGTGGCTGTACGAAAATCATTATTCAATATGGTGGCGTTGCTTTCAGGGGTCCTCCGAGCCATAATCCGTAGGTAGCGGTCATCCACTGCAATAGTAGCCCTTGGGAGGGCTGAGCTAGGCATGTCGTCGACAGTTCCTGTCTCTCAGTATCTCCTGCATGTCCGTACAACATCGCTTTGGTTCACTCTGAGACTCGTGGACATTTCCCTTGTTGAGAGCCCTTCCTGACACAAAGTAACAATGCGGACGCTATCTAATTTCGGTATTGACCGTGTAGGAATGGCTGAACTGTAAACAAGACGAGCGTGTACCTCCTTCCTGGTGGAATGACTGGAACAGATCGGCTGTCGGACCACGTCCTCTAATAGGCGCTGCTCATGCAATGTTGTTTACATCTTTGGTCGGGTTTGGAGACACCTCTGAACAGTCAAAGGGGCTGTGTCTGCGATACAATATTCACAGTCAACGAATGTCTTCAGGAGTTCTGGGAAACGGGATGATGCAAGACGTTTTGTTGATGTGTATTTCTATACACTATTCGCATCTAATTCATAGTTTTATATGCTGACGTTAATATTTTTAAATTTCGCACGTGTTGTTGTGAATACTTTTATGAACCAGTCGACCAATACTGATTGAGTAAATAATGAATTTTAGCAACAGGTCAAGACGGTAACATGACATTTCTCAAATTGTCTCACGTCCTTTACGTCATATGGAAGAGAGTATATCGGTGTGTTCCTGATACATATTGATGGGGGAGATATGCATTATAGTTGTATAACTAGAGAGCTGTAGGTGATGTGAAAAATTTAGGTCTTTCCATACACTAGCATGGATCCGTAGAAGTATTTGCACTAAATGATCAAAGGTATCCGAACACCCCTACATAATACGAAAACAAGCACTAGATGATACGAGAGGAGTCGGAGGGGATTGTATTCTCAGTAAAATATTGACAACAGAATGCTGTGGTCAGAACACCTCAGTGATTTCTAAAATGAGGCAGGCTTCGGCTGTCAGTTGGGTACCAGATCCATTAGGTAAACTTGAACCCTTTTAAAGCTGCTGATGTCGACTGTCGTTGAAGTGACTGTGAAGTGGAGAACTGAAGGAACAACCACACTTAAACCAAGACGAGACAAACTCTTGTACCGTCGGACAGGGACCGTCGAATAACGTGGAGCTTGGTTGTAAAAGACCCTACGAAATCAGAGGAAGGAATCTCTCTTGAGTTCGGAACTGATACCAACAGTCGCTCTACCTCTTTGACTGTTTGTATAGGGTTACAAAGAATGGGGCACAGTTAATGAGCTACTCCTCTTGAGCCACACATCTGAGTAGTCAGTCACAGTTGACGGTTGAGGTGGTGTTAAGAGCGACGCCAGTGGACCGTGGAAGACTGGAAACGTGTGATTCGAAGAGATGAATCAGCCTACAACTTATGGGAATCATATAGAAAGGTTTTGGTTTGGCAAATGTCTGCAAAATGCCACCTACCCTCAAGCGTGATACCAACAGTGATCTACGAAGAAAGCAGTGTTACGGTACGTGGAAGATTTTCGTGACTGGGTGTTGTCCCCTTACTGCACCTAAGAAAATGCTAAATGCGTGAGGATGTTAAGATGTTTTTTAGATCATAGTGTACTACGTGTTGTAGAGTAAATGCCTTGAGACAATGCTTGTTTGTATCAGCTTCACTCATCTTCAAAATGCTCATAAAGCAGTAACTGTGGAACAGAGGCTTATGGACAGTAACAATCTTGAAATGCACTGTGCAGAGGCCGGCCCTGAACCGACCGGAACACGTTTTCGATAAATTAGAATGTCATCTTCGCTCCAAATTCCAGCGTCTAACATTATTAACTCCTGTATTTCGGCTCTTGAGGAAGGGCTGCCTTCCGCCACAGTCCTTCAGACACGTCATTGAAAGTGTACCCAGCAGAGTTCAAAGCGTCATAAGGACACAACACATATTAGTGTCCAGTCTCATTCTATATTTACGGACGTAACATTTGTAGAATTTACTTTACACACAAAAAAGAAATAAAAATAAATCAAATAGTCCTGAATATGAGCAGCGTACAGCGAAGATTTGATAGCGTAAGCTGTGTTCATTTGCCGCCGAATAAAGAAGCAAGAAGTGTTACAGACGTTCCGATGCCTTCAATTTATATACATATGATCTGAACAAATATAGTTTATTACCGTTGTTAACACAATGTTCTGACATGGCTGTTATCAACAGAGTTTTACAGATATAGTCGAGCATAAAATTGTGATCAGGAACAGTAACTGTACCATACTACTATTGGCTTTAATGATGGGGAACAGTCCTTTATACTTACCATCTTTTATAAAGACTGTTAGATGAACTAATTTGTTTAAAATGATACGGAACTGGTATCACATTCCTTTATTTTTTCCGAGAGGGGATTCCCCTTCTCCCACTGCCGTAGAACTAATTTAACTCAAGTCGAAGTCTATACGCAGAGTATGCCAAGCATAAGCAAGAAGTAAGTACATTTTACGGGCCTCGGTTGACGAAGTTCCGCGCTGCGTAAATTCCAAGTGATGCTTATGCGCGTCGAGGGCAGACTGAAGCAGCTGTGGGCGCTAACAAGAGAGGAAGTCATCAATAAGTTATGAAGACTGACGAGAATATCTGAGAAGTTCAGAATTTTCGTGAAAGAATGGAATGAAGAATAAAGATAGGCACAGGAGGAAAAGTGTACTGGGGTGAGAGAAGGAGATAAGGCCAGATATAAAATTGGCGCAGTGCTGCGGGCGCGTCGCAGTCTGCGATACTGAAGGGGTGGAAGAGAGCGCAAACTTTCGGCACCCACTTCCTGCTCGTCGCTCGCCAAAAACTCGAGCGGAAATACTGCGACGAAAGGAGAGGGCAAAAAAAAAGGTGATGTCTGGGGCGGGACGGTGCGAACGGGTTGGAACAAGAGCTCCGCTGGGAAGCAGCCGTTGGGGAAGCTGTGGGAAGGGTCGGGTTAGTAACAGTGAAAGCACTGCAAAGGGAAAAAAGGGGGGGGGGGGAGAAGAGGGGAAGGAATCCGGAGGGGGAGGCTGCGGGAGTGTCACGAACGGAAGAGGGGCGGAAAGGTGAAATTTATAGCGAAACTGCGACGCGGCCACACAAACCGTCACACCGTCTGAGGAGTGAAACAATGCCGGGTAGGAGACCGTTCCCTGAAGATATATCGCGAAATCTGTCGGCGAAATATCTCCGTAGATGTGGCAGCTAAAGAATTTATTGCGCAGTGCGCTACAGTTCTCAGTCTGGGAAGCCTGTCGGCAAGTTGCTGGCGACGCCGATTGTGTGTCGGTGCGGTACGAGAGGGGGGTGGGGGGTGGGTGGATGGGGGAGAGGGTGGTTACACGTGGGGAGGGGTCAGAAACGGTTGGGGAAAAAGGCGGCAGCTGTCAGTTCGGTAGGCTGGCAAGCTCATTTCACCCGATTCATAGAGCTTCGCCTGCAATAGTATTTCTGTCCGTAGTGATAAGTATCGAACAGGGCAAGACACTACAGACGATTCTTTTCGTAATTACATATGCGTTTAATAAATATGTTGGCTACATATGTATCTTATTCGTTTCTTATTCCTTTTTATTGGATCGAATATTGCCTTATACAAAATTTGCAGCAAACTGTAAATATGGTATTTCTGTAAATTGTTTTGATCCTTAGAGATTTCAGTTATGATTGTATGTTGCGTGTGATATAAAGAGATGTCATCTGTTTTTAATCTTGCTTGATGACCCAGTTATCAAAGGTCTAGTTATACAAATTACTGACGTCTGTAGGATTACTCTGAAGCGGGATATAAATTTGTTGAAACCAGAGACTGTGGATGGCCTAGGTGGTGCGTAAACTCGGAGTGAAATGACGAGCGCTAATTTCGGGAAGTTTAATCCCACTGCGCGGGAATTTGAAGTGACATTCAGAGCTGTGCTATAAAACAAAGGAATACACAAATGACTGATGATTACGATTACGGCTGCCGCAGACTGGCATCACAAATGAAATTCTAATGGTCCTTTGCACCATTTGTTCATAACGAATGACTGAATAAACGTGCCTGTAGCGAAAGAAATAAGCTGCGAGCATTCGTGTACACACTGTGTGGAGATAAACAGTGTTTCACTTGTATTTCAACCTTAAAACTCTCATTTGGATACATTCTGTATCTCAAAAAAACAGAGTCGTGACTGGAAGAATAAAATTAACGTTTTTACTCTATCTAAGGTGAAAGCTTGTAATTCATGCGTTATGAATTATAATATACGGAGAGTAAATACGCCATTATGGTCGACCGTCATATGTCGTGGACCAGCACAAGACGCAGAGCTTACAGCAGCATCTTGGCGCTGATTCCCAACTCAGATGTTGCATGAAGGTATCTATCTGCAGTTTCATTCCATCTGTGCAGAGGGTAATAACAACGGTCACACTGCATCTCACTAAGTAACAAACTTACGAAGTTTTCTCAGGTTTGAAACCGAGAAGATTTGCGCTAGAATAGTAAAAGGGACTTTGATCCATGTAGGAAACGAAATATTTATGTACGGGTAGGGATTTTCAATTGATTGCGTGGTAATGTGTTCTTTTTAACGCTGGCTATTTATTCACCACGTTATAACATGTTACAGCACTAAAAACGTATTATAACTGTTTGAACATTAGATGAAACTCTCCGATAAGACGTTTATTAATTGAGTAAATAGGTTGTTCACAGCAATTCAATTTCTTATGATACCATATGATCAACAGGGTGAGGGTGATAGAATTTTGTAAGACAGCAAAATTATCTGAAAACTGCATGGCTACTTTCGTTGGATATAGACGGATAATTATTCTGGCTGAAAACAAAACTATTCCATTACATGATCTTTGGTATTGATAACCACTTCTACTGTATTTGGTCTTTTATTAGCCTCTGTTGACCGGTTTCGTGGAGCTAAAAGACACACATTCTGGTGAACATATGTTTAAAACACTAATGCAGAAAATCTGTATAACAGAGCACGAGGTTGCGTCCCCAATACACCACTCCATGTAGATCAGAGAAGAATCACTATGATACGATTTGTTTTGGAGCCGTCCACTGTACTGGAATCTGGTAGTTTAACCCATGGCATACAGTCTTTTAATAGTGTTGTGTTTTGACGGTCAACGATTGTTGGGAAAAAAGATTCCGAGCTTTTCCGCTCTAATGTTTTAATCGTATGTTCACCAGAAGACTGGCTTTTAGCGGCACGAAACCGGTTGTGATACACTAATAAAGGACTAAATGCAGCTGAATACCCAAAGCCTTGGTTGCCCCATTTTCAGGGTTATGTATTATATGAATGTCTAGCTGGACAATGGATCCACCTTCTTCAGTGCGGATGCACAAATACGTAAGAGGTCCGGTGGGAATCTTAGAGAGGGTATGCGGAGGAAATGGACAGGGGGATTGCTGATAGGTGATGCTCGATGAGAATGTGGTTCGGCCACGAGGCGTCCCAAGATACTCCGTGCAGCTACGATAACTCTGTGTCCCGGATGGCGCAGTGGTTGCCGCATCGGCCTAGTAAGCAGAAGATCCCTGACTTGAACCCTGGTCAGGAAACACTTTTTCACTCGTCGCCGTAATGCCCCAGTCCAGCTGACAGCAGTGATCTCCTTCCTTTCGTTTTTTGCTCCTCTCCACTTTCAATTTACATACAAAACAATTATGTTCTGTAGCCGGCGCCTGACGGGCGACATCTCTCCGCACGCCACAATTCCACTACCTCCCTAACTCTCAGGCGTCGCCAAGCAAGGCAGAAACCGTTGGCAGCATCCAGTGGATACTCCAGACGGAGGAAGCCATCTTTCCACACCCTCCTCAGACACCAATCAAACGTCGAATGACATCAACGTGATCGTCGAACCAACTAGCGAACTACACTTCATCGCGACGGAGCCAATCAGCGAGATGAGGGGATCACTCCGCGTGGAACACTCCGAGCTGCTGCTTGCATATGCAAGTTTGTATAACCTACAGCACAGGCTATAGAGTTCTTCCTTCAGCTTTCTTTCAGCCTTTATCTGCATTATTATCGTACCATATGTTGTTCACACGTTATGTAATCCAGTTTCTGATACCACAGTATTCAAAAGTTTCTACTGGTCCTATATGATAGTCTTCAGTGGACCTACAGCCGCAGATATCATAAGCGTCACCGAAAGGATCTTCAGGACTTCTGCTCGGAAGTCTGTGCGGTAGCTACAGAATGGGACTATGTAACATTCCAGCCTGATAGAACTGAACTTAAAAGGGAACCCCGGAATGCGAGATCCCAAGTTCAGTCTTTAGTAAGCTTATTTGAAAGTGTTGTGTTAATGTCTGTCTACCTGAAATTGCCGGTAGAGGTATGCGACCATTATTGTTAATATAACTGACTGGAGTTTAGAAAAGCTGAGTTGTCGGAAACAAACAAACAATAATTATTTTTTGTGCATTTATTCGAAATGACATGTTTCGGATCCTAAACATCATCTGATTTCCATTTCATAACAAAAATGATTTTGACAGCTTGGTCGTTACTCATAGATTCACGAAACCAAATATATTACATATAATGTAAACTTGGAGAATGAAAATGTTGATTGTGAGAAGGTATTTCTTTTTTTTCTGGGTGGGAGGGAGCATTGGATTTGTGGTCCCCTATTCAACGAGGTTGATGAACTACGCGGCTCAACACCTGTTTCAATATCACTTTAACTTGCTAAGCACGTATCATCATCACTGCACTCCTCATCTGCACCGTCCAAACAGTTGAGCGTATACGACACCACACATTCCACCGGCTGATCATGCAGAAACTCTAATATTTCATCTCCCTCTTCTTTCTCATTCTGCATAATTTCCAGGATTCCTTTATGAAGAAGTGTCAACTTCGCCAACTTTGCTTCGTTTATTGTTGCCATTGCTCTGCTATACATCAACACGATTAGCACAGCCAGTCGACTAAGCATTTTCACTACGCTCCGTAGTCTCATGTTGTGCTCACCATTGGAGAGCTACAGACCCCCCCACCCTTCCCCCCCCCCCCCCCCCCTGTGGCCTCTACCAGCCAATATTGTGGATGCCTGGCAAAAAACTATGTGGGGTGTCGAATGCCGTAAACATCATTGGCCTTTTGGGACCTTGAACTCAAGGGATTCCCTGTTTGATGCAGGAAGCGTTCATTGTATTCTTTCTTACGAGAGTGTTGAGTGTTTGAATAAATACTTCTCGAAGTTGAAATACTTCTTTGTGAAGTTGCTCCTGACGCCATACTCGTGCGGTTATGTTGAGATGACATTCTACTAGATACATACTGATACGTAACAACAAATTCATATCGACAGTATTTAATATACTATTTTATGATACGTCATTTTATCGTTGTTATTGTCTTTCTGGTTTTAGTCGTCTAAGAAAAAGAGCGTGTCACTGATGATGGAGTATGTGTACGAGCCATGTTGTCTTTCAATAATGGTCTCAATGTAGTCTCAATGTATCAAAAGTAATTGGAGAATAGAATGAAAATTTTGTGTAGTTCATGTGTTTGATTTGTGGAATAAAATCATGTGAGAGGTTACTGGTGCACCATATCACACGCCCTTTATTGGAACTATCCCGCTTTAACGATAGAATAACGAACTATCTCATGCCGCTGTAGCCTTTTCTGTTCATGGTGAAATGAATCACTGTTTATATCACGATTAAAAGTGTTGATCCGTTTTTATCACAACGTATTTCTTCCTTTGCAAAACGCATGTGTGTAACTGAACAATCGGATACCCATATACGATTAACGTTTTAACTAAATAACTTTACTATAAAGGAACAGGAGAAGAAGGTATATTTTCTGAACAAAAAGTCGGAAGATTTATATTACAACGTAAGCCTCAATAACGAGACGTCTATGTTCAACAGAGTTCAACAAATATGTTTTGAAGACTACTCGGACCCAAGGTACATTGACACAGCATCTAGTAAAAGCGATGAAGGGCGAGTCTTCGCAACGAAACGTCATACATCTTCCACTGTTACTGAAGAGTTACTGAAGAACTCTACAGGTGGGACATTACAGTCATGTGTGCTGCTCAGATATGCCTAACTAGATTAAGTTTCACTGACGTCGATGGTCGGTTCACTCGATATTTTCATATGACAGGAATTCATCAGCCAGAGTAGTTATACGTGGACGGAAATCAAAGATCGTGAATATGAAGTCGGGTTGCGCTGCCACAAAGAACATTAGCTGTCGTTACAGTGTCTAATCACCGTAAAACTAGGCATTAATAAAATACATTCAGCGACCTTCGAAGGTTTGAAGTTGTATACACATACAGAATCATGCCATCTCATAACCAACGTCACACTGATATATTTACATTACATTCTTCTGAACATAACAGCAAAGATGACTATGTAAAAAAGAACGTAAACAAATTTAATCTAGATTCATCTCTGAAGACCACATTCCTCTAATCACTGAACGCCCAAAGTCGATTTTCCTGACTCCAGAATAAATTGCGACCCCATTGGCTGGATTAAGACTCACAAACCAAGCGCTCTGTACCTCCGATTAACAGCAACTCCACTGGCGGCTATCAGTCATTTTCTTAGTGCAATTAAAGCCAGATATGGTCAAGTTGAGAAATGCTTGTTTTGGCTCACACAGAATTGGCCTATCGTAAAAATCAACGCTAAAGTTGTGGAACGATATTTTATGGTACATTCAAGGCTGCAAAGAGATATATCTTTTTAATGAATGTCCCTGATGCAAGTACATTCTGCATAACGCAAGGTGCCAATGATTTTCGTGCACTGGATTATAAATTTACCGGGGAAATAATAACTCACGTCGAAAACACTACCTCACCTAAGACTTAGTATATGTAATACACTGCTTATAATTGTCTTCAAATCACATACATTGTACAAATAGTACGCAGTCTTTTACTACCCAGACAGTACAACCGCATTTTGTGGGAAGATTCTGACAAGTCAGTGGCAGTTGCTACTGACCTTCCGCCTTCCAGTGTATTTCTTATCGCGATGACATGTGATGCTTTAACATTAGTGTACTTCAGAGATGAATTTTAACTTTCCCGTCCATACGTTTTCGCGTAGGGCAGTCACTGATATTTTTTAGTGTTAATTTCGTCTGTAAATTATGTTTCCGAGCGTATTAATGAATTTAGCGTTCAGAAAATGGTTATCTGGCAGCCTGACCACAGAAATAGAATGAACTGTGCAAATGTCATCTGAAAAGAATCATATGTGCCAGTTGTTTAACAAAGACGATGGCCTAACTATAGACTGTGGTATCTCTCGTCGCGCCATTCAACAACGGTGGTTTCCGACAGACATGCTGCCTCTTACTTACATTCTTCATTCTCCTGTAGATTTCTACGGGTTTTTGTCTTTCACTACCGAGAAAAGAATCACAGCATGTTTCCCATGGCTCTAATGGCTCTAAGCACTATGGTACTTAACATATGAGGTCATCAGTCACCTAGACTTAGAACTACTTAAACCTAACTAACAAAAGGACATCACACACATCCATGCCCGAGGCAGGATGCGAACCTGCGACCGTAGCGGTCACGCGGTTCCAGACCTTAGCGCCTAGAACCACACGGCCACTCCGGCCGGCATATAGATGTAGCAGGATGTATAGAGTAACAACGGAAGTGAGAAGAAACCGTTGAGAACTAAGAGCCATTTGAAAATGATGTAATGCTGCTAAGCGCGAAATAATATAGCTTCTCTGGGTTGCAGGTATGTTTACAATTTACTTCATTTAAAAATATGTTCTTATAGTAACAGGTTTTTGGAAATACACCATAATTGACACTTGTAACTACCTATAGTTTATAACTTTCTGTAGTTTACACTGTTCGCGACATATCTTCTACAACGACTCTAGCGACATTGATCCTATCGTAAATTTGACGCTAAACAAGGCACTACACACTGCCAAGAAACAAGGCACTCTTCAAATCTAGAATGGGCTACGAACGGCAGAAATAATCATTAATTTTTCCTTGAACACCAACACTGAAACAGAAAATTCCTCAAATTACATAATACTACCTTCAGAATCTGCAAATGATTTGAAACATACGGTCATTCCATGATGATGATGATGATGATAATGATGATGATGGTGATAATGATAGAAGTGGTAGTGAAACACTCCAAGAAGGTTACTAAAACCAGAAACAAACAACTAGCACTTTTCGCAAATGTATGTTTTCCTGAAGGTTCTATAAGACAGTTTTGAGTAACGGGATACACATGGAATATAGCAAGTGCATTGGTGAAGGATGTAACGAATACTTCATGAGATTTTTGCAAATAATATATAAACTAAATGTTATCACTGCTTTTGCCGAGTCCGAAACGCTTTGGAAATGCATGCACAATTAATTTACATAATTTTAAAGGAATTTAAACATATGGGATAATGTTCCATATTTTTATCTATATTCCGTTGCCATAGATTATAAACGCGAGGGAAATGTTTCCTGTCTCTTCTGCCATTATTTGATGAGTTTGCATGGTATTTTGAAATTATCTTTTATTTGTATCACCCTTTCAGTAATGGACAGTCCGTTTCTCTTTACATAAAATAAAATCCAAAGTTTGGCATACCAATAAAATAACAAGTTCTAGACAAATTTTCGTAAAATACGACTTTCATATTGTGCCATTGGCGCCACGACGTTTGTTTTGGGAAAGTGGCTGTCACCTCTCTGTTACGTTTGGACTCTGTGCTGAAATGATATTTGCTCTCTCTGACAGAAACGGTGACGTAGTTCCGAGCGGTGACACGGGACTTCGCCGTGGGCCGTGCCGAGTATTGCTGACTGCGGATTGGGAACGGCAACCGACGTCAGTAGCGGAGGCGGCCCCTGTCCTAAATGTCGGGGTACAGACTTGTCGTTTGGAGACGTGTGGCTGGCTGCTGTTGTGCGGGCAGTTCTGGCTGTGGACTCTGACATGTGGGACAAGGCAACTTATTGAGATACCCGCCAGTAAATGTGATCAGCATGCGCCTAGAGAGGAGTGCATCGATCAGCTACTGTTAGCTGGTGTGCTGCTGAATCTGGTTCCATGACAACTGGTGTAGCTTATTTTTTGGTATACTGGGCAGGTTACACACAGCAGGCTGCCTTGCGTGTAAATAAGTGCAACACATCAGGCCGGCCGGATTGGCCGAGCGGTTCTAGGCGCTACAGTCTGGAACCGAGCGACCGCTACGGTCGCAGTTTCGAATCCTGCTTCGGGCATGGATGTGTGTGATGTCCTTAGGTTAGTTAGGTTTACGTAGTTCTAAGTTCTAGGGGACTGACGACCTCAGAAGATAAGTCCCATAGTGCTCAGAGCGATTTGAACCATTTTACAATACGTCAGAATCAATTACCATTTAAATCTATGTCAACTGTCGTTGTAATGTGTTCTTGTGTCTTTCGACTGATACTCAGTTGCTTAAGGCCAACTTTTTGTGGATTATTATGATGTTAGGTACACGTGTACATGACGAATGATTGTTAACCTCTCCGCATGTGTAAAGATCCAGGTTAATAAATCACAGCAGGCAGTTTTTGAGCAACATTTTCCAGCATCCAAACTCAGAACTACCAAACTTCATTACATAAGGGAAGCTTTTAAACGT
Organism: Schistocerca gregaria; assembly: GCF_023897955.1. NCBI lineage: Eukaryota > Metazoa > Arthropoda > Insecta > Orthoptera > Acrididae > Schistocerca > Schistocerca gregaria. The sequence continues at coordinate 532,690,996 of NC_064923.1, forward strand.
ATCATTTTTTAAATCGTGAAGTTCTCTAAAATGTTGGCTTTACTGCCATTAAGCTGTTCTTTTCTTTAACGATCTGTTAAACATAGTGTTCAGACGTAACTGTCGCTGCATACTTGAGATCGAGTGAATGGTGTTTATTATGATGATCTATCGAGTGATCTAAAGTGATCTTCGTGTATTTTTTCTTCCTGACTTAAAAAATGAAGAACATTCTTCACTGACAACTCTACTCAGTCGACCTTTCCCTACTCCCACTACCACCGCAACATGTTTCTTCAGTATTTGCTAGCTGTAGATCTGAAAACGTAATTGGCAGCAAATATCTGGAGTTTCTCGCCAAACGAAATGGTAATATTACACCTACAGTGATGTAAAAACAAAATTACATGCGGAACATAATACACTCAGGTGCCAAAAGTAATGGGATACCTCGTAATTTCATGCCGGACCTCCCTTTTCCCGGCGGAGTATAACAACTCGACCTAGCGCGGACTCAACAAGTCGCTGGAAGTGGAGCCCTTCTGTCTCTGTAGTCGCCCATAATTGCGAAGATGTCGCCAGTGCAAGATTTTGTGCACGAAATGAAGTCCATAGTTGTTTTGTTGTTGCAGTCTTCAGTTGCGTGAAATACAGAGAAAGGATGGTGTTTTCTGCAAATCATTTTTAAAAACTGTGCATCTAATGACATGCTTTTATTTAATATGAGCAAATTTGTAACATTAACAACTACACTTATTGGCTGTAGAAAGTGAAAAGCAGTTGGGCGTGAGGGGATCACAAAAGAAAATAAATCAAGACTTTGTCCAGAACCTGACGACACGGTGGCTGGATACAGCTTGTCACTCAGTTTGCCTTTTTGGGAGGGGACACAGCATCTCCGAGATAGTTACCATGTGGGGATTTTCCCGTATGACCATTTGACAAGTGTACCGTAAGTGTCACAAACCTGGTGAAACATCAAATCTCTGACATCGCTGCTGCCAGGTAAAGATCCTGCCACAACGGGGCAGACGACGACTGAAGAGAATTGTTCAACGTTACCGAAGAGTAATACCATCGCAAACTGCTGCATATGTCAATACCGGACCATCATCAAGTGACAGCGTGCGAACCATTCGACGAAACATCATCGATATGGGATTCAGGAGCCGAAGGTCCACTCGTGTACCCTTGGTGATTACACGACACAAAGCTTTATGCCCGTGAATACCGACATTGGACTGTTGATGACTGGAAACATTTTGCCTCGTCGGACGAGTCTCGTTTCAAATTGTATCGAGCGGATGATGTGTACGGGTATGGAGGCAACATCATGAACCCATGCACCCTGCATGTCAGCCGGGGACTTTTCAGGCTGGCGGAGGCTCTATAATGCAGTTATATGGAGTAATATGGGACTGCTGATACGTCTAGATACGAATCTGACAGGTCACACGTATGCAAACATTTTGTCCGATCACCTGCATCCATTCATGTCCTTTGTGCATTCCGACGGACTTGATCAATTCCAGTACAGGGCAATGCGACGCAGCACACGTTCAGAATTGCTACAGAGTTGTTCCAGGAACACTCTTTTGAGCTTAAACACTTCCACTGGCCACAAAACTCCCCAGACATGAACATTAATGAGCATACCTGGGATGCCTTGACACGTGCTATTCAGAAGAGTTCTCCACCCCACGATATTAGACAAGAGTACGAGTTTCGTGGGCTCTTTTGTTCTAAGCGAGGCTTTGTTCCCTGTTTCCACTTCCCCTGTCACAAGAATGCTGCAAAATCAGCTCACCTCGGTCGCACGACCTTCCTTCCGCTCATTCCTATCTGTTCCGATCTGTCCTACCGCATCCCATGCCCTTCCAGTACCTCCCTCGAGCCTTTTATTACCGTGGGAGGGGGTAGGGCGATTCACTCACACCTACAGCTGCATCCACATGTCGCATCTGTAAGCGATACCCTCGCTCCTTGTGCAATTAACAGACAATACTCCAACTCGCTCATGCAAATGTTCAGTCACTTTTAGATCATTTCGATGACCTCCGTCATATACATAAAAATATCGACATCCATACATTACTTCTAACGAAAATGGACACCTACTTCATGAAACGCACGCTCTCCAGTCCCGTAAACATAGACTTCATTGTCCTAAGAAACCACAGAAGCAACGGATGAGGAGGTACAGTAACGGTATACAAACACTTTTACTTATTACCGACAGTTCTACTCATATTGAACAGCAAGGTAGAGAAACAAGTGGATAATATGTTTGTAAATATCAAATCCCTTAACAAATATTGCCTAATTTGCTCTATAGACCTTCGAAGTAGGCGGGCTAGCCATTTTCAAAAGTGAGCTTTCAAAATTCGTTCGACACAGGAGCGTAATACACTCCTGGAAATTGAAATAAGAACACCGTGATTTCATTGTCCCAGGAAGGGGAAACTTTATTGACATATTCCTGGGGTCAGATACATCACATTATCACGCTGACAGAACCACAGGCAACAGAGCATACACAATGTCGGCACTAGTACAGTGTATATCCACCTTTCGCAGCAATGCAGGCTGCTCTTCTCCCATGGAGACGATCGTAGAGATGCTGCATGTAGTCCTGTGGAACGGCTTGCCATGCCATTTCCACCTGGCGCCTCAGTTGGACCAGCGTTCGTGCTGGACGTGCAGACCACGTGAGACGACGCTTCATCCAGTCCCAAACATGCTCAATGGGGGACAGATCCGGAGATCTTGCTGGCCAGGGTAGTTGACTTACATCTTCTACAGCACGTTGGGTGGCACGGGATACATGCGGACGTGCATTGTCCTGTTGGAACAGCAAGTTCCCTTGCCGGTCTAGGAATGGTAGAACGATGGGTTCGATCACGGTTTGGATGTACCGTGCACCATTCATTGTCCTCTCGACGATCACCAGAGGTGCACGGCCAGTGTAGGAGATCGGTCCCCACACCTTTATGCCGGGTGTTGGCCCTGTGTGCCTCGGTCGTATGCAGTCCTGCTTGTGGCGCTCACCTGCACGACGCCAAACACGCATACGACCATCATTGGCACCAAGGCAGAAGCGACTCTCATCGCTGAAGACGACACGTCTCCATTCGTCCCTCCATTCACGCCTGTCACGCCACCACTGGAGGCGGGCTGCAAGATGTTGGGGCGTGAGCGGAAGACGGCCTAACGGTGTGCGGGACCCTAGCCCAGCTTCATGGAGACGGTTGCGAATGGTCCTCGCCGATACCCCAGGAGCAATAGTGTCCCTAATTTGCTGGGAAGTGGCGGTGCGGTCCCCTACGGCACTGCGTAGGATCCTACGGTCTTGGCGTCGTGCGTCGCTGCGGTCCGGTCCCAGGTCGACGGGCACGTGCACCTTCCGCAGACCACTGGCGACAACATCGATGTACTGTGGAGACCTCACGCCCCACGTGTTGAGCAATTCGGCGGTACGTCCACCCGGCCTCCCGCATGCCCACTATACGCCCTCGCTCAAAGTCCGTCAGCTGCACATACGGTTCACGTCCACGCTGTCGCGGCATGCTACCAGTGTTAAAGACTGCGATGGAGCTCCGTATGCCACGGCAAACTGTCTGACACTGACGGCGGCGGTGCACAAAGTCTGCGCAGCTAGCGCCATTCGACGGCCAACACTGCGTTTCCTGGTGTGTCCGCTGTGCCGTGCGTGTGGTCATTGCTTGTACAGCCCTTTCGCAGTGTCCGGAGCAAGTATGGTGGGTCTGACACACCGGTGTCAATGTGTTCTTTTTTCCATTTCCAGGAGTGGAATAATGCTGGTAACACTAATATAAATATCCTGCGTCCTCACTGTCAAATTCAAGCGCGTACTTTCTTCTTCAAATGTCAAACTAATCTAGTTGTGCATTGGCTAGAATTGCGAATTAATAAAATGCTCGGAGATAGAAAGTAAATGTTAAATGAATAATTTAATAACAAGGGTCCTATTGTAAATTCTGTAATAAATGTAAAAGGCAAATAATTATGTTGGATGATGTTAATTCAAGAAATGAGGTCTCAAATAACCGGAAGGTGATCCTACAATATTCAGTTAAATTACAGATTGAAAGTACCTGCATCAAATGCAGCAAAGTTAAGTTGAGGGCATTACGAGAATCGTAGCGAATTCCCCAGACTAAATAGTCATCAACGATACGGGAAAAATTATTCCATTTCGCAATCACAATACACGAAATATTTATCAACTGAAGAAAATCAAACTTCAACAGTTTATTCACAGATTACCAAACGCGATAAAGAGAACAGTAATTCATGCTATGCCTCTCCTCAATTCCTTCATAAAAGCAGGAAAATTCGATTAACCCGAGGACCGAGTTAAATCCCTTAAAAATCGCATTGCTGAATTCTTTCGTCATTCTTAACAAGTACCATACACTGAGGTGACAAAAGTCACGAGAAAGCGATATGCAGATATACACGAGGTATAACAAAACACTGCTCTGGCGGAGTTGACATTTGCACTCAGGTGATTCATATGAAAAGGTTTCCGATGTGATTATGGCCGCATTAGGTTTTGAACGCAGAATGGTAGTTGGAGCTCCAAGCATTCCAAATCGGAAACAGCTAGGTGATTGATTATTCCGAGATCCACAGTGTCAAGAGTGCGCCGAGAATACCAAATTTCAGGAATTATCTCTCACCACGGATAACGGAGTAGCTGACGACCTTTACTTAAAGACGGGGAGCAGCGGTGCTTGGTTGGGTTTGTCAGTGCTACCTGACAAGCAACACTGAATCAGATAACCGCAGGAATCAATGTGGGACGTACGACGAATGTATACGTTAGGACAGTGCTAAGAAATTTGGCGTTAATGGGCTCGGACAGCAGACGACTGGCGCGAACGCCTTCGCTAACAGTACGAGATCGCTTGCAGCGGCTCACCTGGGGTCGTGATCATCTCGGTTGGACCGTAGACGGCTTGAAAACCATAGCCAGGTAATATGAGTTCCGTTTTCAGTTGGTAAAAGCTGATGGTAGGCTTGGAAATGTCACAGACACCACGAAGTCACGTACCCAAGTTGTCCACAAAGCACTGTGCAAGCCGGTGGTGTTATTGGCTGTGTTTACATGGAATTCTTCTAGATAATTCAGGCAAATGGTCTGGCCACTCAGATCGCCTGACATAAGTGACATCGAACATGTATGGGACACGAGTCATAGACGTACCCGTAGGTGGGGAGGCTTGCGTGCCTCAGCTATACAGATAGCCGTATCGTGGGTGCAACCACACCGGAGGGGTGTCTGTTGAGAGGCCCGACAAACGTGAGGTTCCTAAAGAAAGGCAGCAGCCTTTTCAATAGTTGCAGAGGTCACGGTCCGGATGACTGACTGATCTGGCAATGAAACATCAACCAAAACGACCTTGCTGTGCTGGTACTGCGAACGGCTGAAAGCAAGGGGAAACAACAGCGGTAATTTTTCCCCAGGACATGCAGCTTTAATGTAGAGTTAAACGATGATGGCATCCTCTTGTGTCAAATATTCAGGAGGTAATATAGTCCCCATTCGGATTTCCGGTTGGGGACTACCAGGAGGTAGGCGTTATCAGGAGAAACAAAACTGGCGTTCCTCAGATCGGAGCGTGGAATGTCAGATCCCTCAATCGAGCAGACAGGTTGCAAAATTTTAAAAAGAAAATGGACAGGTTAAAGTTAGATGTAGAGGGAGTAAGTGAAGTTCAGTCTCACGAGGAACAAGGCTTCTGGTCAGGTGAATGCAGGGTTATAAATACAAAATCAAATGTCTGTATTGCAGAAGTAGCTTTAGTAATGAATAAAAAAGAACGCAGATAAGCTACTACGAACAGCATAGTGAACTCATTACTGTAGCCTAGATATACACGAAGTCCAAGCCTTCCACAGTAGTACAACTTCATACTCCAACTAGCTCCGCAGGTGATTAAGAGATTGAAGAAATGTATGATGCGATAAAAGAAATTATTCAGATAGTTGAGAGACACGAAGATTTAATAGCCATCGGGACTTGAATTCGATTGTAGGAAAGGGAACTTAAGGAAGAGTAGCAGGTGAATATGGACTGGGGATAAGGAACGAAAGCGGAAGCCGCCTGGAGGAATTTTCCACCGAGCTTAACTTAATCACAGCTAAAACTTGGTTTAAGAATCATGAAAGAGGGTTGTATATGTGGAAAAGTCCCGGAAGGTTTCAGATACATTATATAACGGTAAGACAGAGAATTAGGAACCAGGTTTTAAATTGTGAGACGTTTCTAGGGGCTGATGTGCACTCTGACCACAATTCACTAAAGATTAAAACTAAAGAAACTGCCTAAATGTAGGAATGTAAGCAGATATGACCTGGATAAAGCGAAGGAACCAGAGGTTTTAGGAAGTTTCAGAGAAGAGATTAGGGAACGGTTGACAAGAGCAGGGGAAAGAAATACAGTAGTTAAAGAATGGGTAGGTTTTAGGGATGAAATAGAGAAGGCAGCAGAGAATCAAGTAGGTAAACAGACGAGGGCTATTAGAAATCCTTCGGTAACAGAAGAGGTATTGAATTTAATTGGTGGAAGAGAAAAATATATAAAAGTGCAATAAATAAAGCAGACGAAAAGAAATACAAACGTCTCAGAAATGAAGTCGACTGAAAGTGCAAATGGCTAAGCAAAGACGGCTAGAGGACAATTATAAAGATGGAAAAGCATAAATCACTAGTGGTAATTTTGATAATGCCTACAGGAAAATTAAAGAGACCTTTGGAAAGAGGGAACCACGTATATGAATATCAAGAGCTGACATTGAAAATCAGTCCTAAGCAAAGAAGGGAAAGCAGAAAAGTGGAAGGAGGATATTGAGGGTCTATGTAACGACAACGTACTTAAGGGCAATATTATGGAAATGGTAAAGGACTTAGATGAAGATCAAATGGGAGTTACGTGAAGAATTTGACAGAGTACTGAAAGACCTAAGTCGAAACAAGGCACCGGAAGTAGACATCATTAAAGTAGAACTACTGATAGCCTTGGAAGAGCCAGCCTTAACAAAACTCCTCCATCCAGTGAGCAAGATGCTTTAGACAGATGAAATGCCTTCAGACTTCATGGAGACTGTAATTAATCCAATTCCGAAGAAAACAGGTTTTGACAGGTGACAAAATTACCGACTATCAGTTTCATAAGTCATGGTTCCAAAATACTACCACTAATCCTTTACAAACGAATGGAAAAATTGGTAGAAGCCGACCTCGGGGAAGATTGCACATAAAAGTTGGAACACGCAAGACAACATTGACCCTACGACTTATCTTAGGAGATTGGTTAAGGAAAGGCAAACCTACGTTTCTAGCATTTGTAGCTTAGAAAAGCTTTTCATAATGTTGGCTGGAATACTCTCTTTCTAATTTGAGTGTGGCATGTGTAAAATACAGGTAACAGAAGGCTATTTATAATTTGTACATAAACCAGATGGCAGTTATGAGTCGAGGTGCATGGAAGGGAAGTAGCGATTGAGAAGGGAGTGAGACGGGGTTGTAGCCTATCCCCGATGTTATTCAGTCTGTATATTGAGCAAGCAGTAGAGGAAACCAAACAAAATTTAGAGCAGAAATTAAAATCTTTAGAGAAGAAGTAAAAATTTAGAGGTTTGCCGACAGCATTATGTCATTGTTTCAAAGACAGCACAGGACCTGAAAGGGAATCTGAACGAAATGGACAGTGACTTGAAATGAGAATGTAAGATGAACGCCAACTAAAGCAAAACAAGGATAACGAAATGTAGTCGTATTAAATCAGGTGATGATGAGTGAATTAGATTAGGAAATGAGACACTTGAAGTAGTAAATGAGTTTTGCTGTTTGGAGAGGAAATTAGCTGTAATGCTTATGAAATTTCGAAATATCCCATTTATTACTTATTTTTTTAAAGCTCGCTGTGGTCCCGCAATTCAGAAGTCCGTACAGAAAACCGTTTACGAGGCCAAAAGAGTCATCACAGTTTTTTAAAAAGTTACGTCTATCGAGAGGCCGGTCGAGATGGTCCTCACCGTTACGATAAACACTGCGTCGGATTGGAGCAGTGGTTAACGCAACTGTCTAGTAAGCAAGCAATATCGGCGTCTAATCCCTGTCCGACACTCATTTTCGCTTGTCGCTGCTGATTCCACGCAAAACCCCGATGCAGCTGATACCATTAGTCCCTTCAATTTCCTTCAATTTCGTTTCTCCCCCATCCACTTTCAATTTACATACTTGTGCAGTAATTGCAGTGTGAACGACCATCGAGGGGCAAGAAGCGTAGACTGTAGGCTATGGCTGTGCAGTGTACGAACAGCAGAAATCTTTTTAATAATTGTACGGGACGAGCAGATTCGGTGTTGAGAGCGTTATAAGAGAGTTTGGTCCGCATCAAAGCTATAACTGCGATTTAATGTCTATGAATTCATTGCAACGATTCGTACCAACAACAAGGTACAAAAGGAGAGTTGTCGTCAGGACACAGTTCGCTAGGATTCCCCACGTTACAGCATCAGTGTTTAATAGCAAGTATTTCTCTTCAAACTCCATACCCGGCACGGTGAAATATCAGTAGGAAGTATTTAAATAGCAGGAAATACCAATGTTACGGCCACTGCATCCAAACGCTAACGGGAGTTTGGTTAGCATCACACTGTCTAGTATCGGACAATATGGGCTCTATGCGTCTTCCATTGCCTTGTCACAGAGACTTTGAAGATAGATCATAGCCACCGGCCTTAACACGTCGACAATGTAGTCCCCCTTTTCCAGTTTACTAGCGATATGAAGCAGAGGTGATGGTGTGTATTCAGTGGGACGCCACACTAGCACAACAGGTGTTAATCTGAATGCAATACCACATTCGTTCTCCCGGAATCCTCTACATATGTGATGTGCTCATCGTCATGTTCGCGAAGCTGGCTCTCGCCTGAGAAGACGACGTAGCTCTAATTCTGTGCCTTGTGTTGCCGTTTGTGAAAATGTCGCAATGTTCATGTGATTATTTGTCTTTAATGTGCCTAGCTCTGACAAATAAGGGCAGGTTTCTTGGCAGACAATGGTGGAATATTTGATACGAATGAAGTGCTTGTTGGTAATGAAAAGCTACAAGTGTCCTTGGATGAACAGAAGAAAGAGACCAAGAGGTTTCCGAGAGTACAGATATCCTTACTACTTTCATTTATTTTTGCCATATTCATCTTATATTACATTTTCGTGGACAGGTTCTTAAACCGCTGGTTGTCAACCTACATCTTGTAGCCATGCAATCCGCCTTAACGTGAAACTGATTGAATGAATAGACTGTTCCGTCAGTTCTTGATAGAATGCTTTGTGTACAACGAATGAGAAAACACAGGACACTGGTGTAGTATTACACACTATAGATTATTTTGGCAAAACATCTAGCGTCTAGCAAATATCCTGCCTTTCATCCAGTGATACGTAGCCTAATACACATCCTCATGAATAAATGAATACAGTTACATGAATAGCATGTAGGAATGACTGTTCTCCTGCCTTGGTTGACTCTATGCTGCACAAAAAAAAGAACGTGTATCCCCCTTCTTACGCCTGTGCTCAACCCACCTCCTTAAGACCTTAAAAATGGTGGACGGTTATGTATCGTGTGATCAAAAACTCAGTATAAATTTGAAAAGTGAATTAATCACGGAATAATGTAGATAAAGAGGTACAAATTGACACACATGCTTGGAATGACATCGGGTTTTATTAGAACAAAAAAAAAAAAAAATACAAAACTTCAAAAAATGTCCGACAGATGGCGCTTCATCTGGTCAGAATAGCAATATTAGCATAAAAAAGTAAGACAAAGCAAACGTGATGTTCTTTACAGGAAATGCTCAATATTTCCACCACCATACCGCAACAATAGCTGTATTCGAGGAATAATGTTGTGAACAGTACTGTAAAGCATGTCCCTAGTGATGGTGAGGCACTGGCTTCGGATTTTGTCTTTAAGCATCCCTAGAATACATGGAAGAATCCTGGAGATACTAAAAGGTATCACATAGATTATATAATGGTAAGACAGAGATTTACGAATCAGGTTTTAAACTGTAGGACATTTCCAGGGGCAGATGTGGACTCTGCCCACAATCTGTTGGTTATGAATTGTAGATTAAAACTGAAGAAATTGCAAAAAGGTGGGAATTTAAGAAGATGGGACCTAGATAAACTGACTAAACCTGAGGTTTTACAGAGATTCAGGGACAACATAAGGGAACAATTGACAGGAATGGGGGAAAGAAGTACAGTAGAAGACGAATGGGTAGCTCTAAGGGATGAAGTAGTGAAGGCAGCAGAGGATCAAGTGGGTAAAAAGACGAGGACTAGTAGAAATCCTTGGGTAACAGAAGAAATATTGAATTTAATTGATGAAAGGAGAAAATATAAAAATGCAGTAAATAAAGCAGGCAAAACGGAATACAAACGTTTTAAACATGAGATCTACAGGAAGTGCAAAGTGGCTATGCAGGCATGGCTAGAGGACAAATGTAAGGATGTAGAGGCTTATCTCGCTAGGGGTAAAATAGATACAGGAAAAATAAAGAGGCCTTTGGAGAAAAGAGAGCCACTTCTATGAATATCAAGAGCTCAGATGGAAACCCAGTTCTAAGCAAAGAGGGGAAAGCAGAAAGGTGGAAGAAGGATATAGAGGGTCTATACAAGTACGATGTACTTGAGGACAATATTATGGAAATGGAAGAGGATGTAGATGAAGATGAAATGGGAGATACGATACTGCGTGAAGAGTTTGGTAGAGCACTGAAAGACCTGAGTCGAAACAAGGCCCCGGGAGTAGACAACATTCCCTTAGAACTACTAACAGCCTTGGGAGAACCAATCCTGACAAAACTCTTCCATCTGGCGAGCAAGATGTACGAGACAGACGAAATACCTTCAGACTTCAAGAAGAATATAATAATTCCTATCCCTAAGAATGCAGGTGTTGACAGATGTGAAAATTACCGAACTATTAGTTTAATAAGTCACAGATGCAAAATAATAACTCGAATTATTTACAGACGACTGGAAAAACTGGCAGAAGCCGACCTCGGGGAAGATCAGTTTGGATTCCGTAGAAACATTGCAACACGTGAGGCAATACTGACCTTACGACTTATCTTAGAAGAAAGATTAAGGAATGGCAAACCTACGTTTCTAGCATTTGTAGACTTAGAGAAAGCTTTTGACAATGTTGACTGGAATACTCTCTTTCAAATTCTAAAGGTGGCAGGGGTAAAACACAGAGAGCGAAAGGCTATTTACAGTTTGTACAGAAACCAGATGGCAGTTATAAGAGTCGAGAGTCATGAAAGGGAAGCAATGGTTGGGAAGGGGGTGACACAGGGTTGTGGCCTCTCGTTGATGTTATTCAATCTGTATATTGAGCAAGCAGTAAAGGAAACAAAAGAAAAATTTTGAGTAGGTATTAAAATCCATGGAGAAGAAATAAAAACTTTGAGGTTCGCCGATGACATTGTAATTCTGTCAGAATCAGCAAAGGACTTGGAAGAACAGTTGAACGGAATGGACAGTGTCTTGAAAGGAGGATATACGATGAACATCAAAAAAAGCAAAACGAGGTTAATGGAATGTAGTCGAATTAAGTTGGGTGAGGCTTAGGGAATTAGATTAGGAAATAAGACTCTTAAAGTAGTAAAGGAGTTTTGCTATTTGGGGAGCAAAATAACTTATGTTTTTTGAAGCAGAGAGGATATTAAATGTAGACTGGCAATGGGAAGGATAGCGTTTCTGAAGAAGAGAAATTTTTTAACATCGAGTATAGATTTAAGTGTCATGAAGTCGTTTCTGAATGTATTTGTATGGAGTGTAGCCATGTATGGAAGTGAAACATGGACAATATATAGTTTGGACAAGAAGAGAATAGAAGCTTTCGAAATGTGGTGCTACAGAAGAATGTTGAAGATTAGCTGGATAGATCACGTAACTAATGAGGAGGTATTGAATAGGATTGGGGAGAAGAGAAGTTTGTGGCACAACTTGACTAGAAGAAGGGATCGGTTGTTAGGACATGTCCTGTGGTATCAAGGGATCACAAATTTAGCATTGGAGTGCAATGTGGAGGGAAAAATCGTAGAGGAAGACCAAGAGATGAGTACACTAAGCAGATTCAGAAGGATGTAGGTTGCAGTAGGTACTTTGAGATGAAGGAGCTTGCACAGGATAGATAAGCATGGAGAGCTGGATCAAACCAGTCTGAGGACTGAAGACCACAACAACAACAACATCCCTAGAGATGTCGGTCGATCACGATACACTTGCGACTTCAGGTAACCCCAAAGCCAATAATAGCACGGACCTGGGGACCTGGGGACCTGGGAGGCCAAGCATGACGAAAGTGGCGGCTAAGCACACGATCATCACCAAACGACGCGCGCAAGAGATCTTTCACGCGTCTAGCAATATTGCGTAGAACGCCATCCTGCATAAACATCGTACGTTCCAGCAGGTGTTTATCAGCCAGGCTGGGGATGATGCAATTCTGTAACACATCGGCGTACCTCTCACCCGTCACTGACGTTTTGCTGTCCAGCGCCACCTGTCGAACATTTTGTGATTTTTTTTGTTCTAATAAAACCCAGCGCCACCTGTCGAACATTTTGTGATTTTTTTTGTTCTAATAAAACCCCATGTCATTCCAAGCATGTGTGTGAATTTTTACCTCTCTGTGTACATTACTCCGTGATTTATTAAGTTTTCAAATTTATACTGACTTTTTGATCACCTGGTATTTAGGAAACGTCTCGCTGAAGGTGGTCGAAAAGCTGAAATGCAGAAATTTTAAAAATTCATTATATGTGCACAATACCACTGAGCAAATTTTGTCCGATGATAAAGACAGCAGTTCAGCTCTAGAAAGTAGTAGAATATACAAAATCACTTGTAGTTGTTGCAAGTTCTGTATAGGCAAGTATGGCACGCACTATCCACCCATCTGATGGAACGTCATAGATGTTGGAGACTTTGAAAAGAAGACTGCTTTTTCGCAGACAGTCTGCTTAAAGGAGGCTACAGTTATAAGCTGCAATATGAAGTCTTACTTAACATCCAAGAAGGAAGGAAGTGTATTAACCTTGAAATAATGAGAATTTATAAGCATATGCCCACTTCCCAAACTTACTACTTAGCGATCAGACATAGTTCCCTTACTCGCCACCACTAACTGTAGATACGGGTGATAATCCAACCCAGACCATTTTGTAAATTACTCCTCCTGCTTACATGCCCCATTTTTCCGTCTATTTCAGTTACTATAAAAGTTTCGCTTGCCTTGCTAAAATTTTACTTCAGATAATTGTTTAATTTACTTGTTTAATCTCACTTGTTACACTGAACTTGACGGTAATAATGGATGTTTCAAGTCCAAGATAGTTTGTTCAGTCACGCCCATGGGACATGTCACCGAATTTTACTATGCACTGTTCAACTTATTTTATCTGTCAGAACTACCGTTGTAAATTGTCATGTAGTTAATTATATAACGGTAATATATTTTATGTAAAATCTCACTCTTACTAGAATAAGACTTCGCGCTTTAATTTTAAACATTAACATTTAACATCTTTGGAAATCAGCTGAGGTGCTCTATAGTTATCATATTTTGAATTCTTCGACCCCACATAAATTTCACAGTCTCACATATTTATCTTGATATCTGACGATGGCATAACTATCGAAAATCGGTTTGTAAAAATAAGAGGTGCTGGAGTATATTACAGCAGCATCATGCTTTTTTTCATTCATAATGAAACTAATTCTTCACAAATTTACTTCTTATCAGTCACATCTCTTGCAGATTTTCTGCAAGACTTTATACCATCTTCCACATGCCACTCGTTCATGGTTCTTGTAACACTCAGTGACTACCACTTACTGATATGAATATAGATCATTAAACACGGCGCTGTAGCACACACACTGAAAATTCAGTACAGCGTGCTTACTTACGGAAGATGTCGAGCTTCCAGGAGTCCTCCAGCGTGCTGTCCGGAATGAGCGGCGTCCCAGCGCGGCACGTGACCTTCTTGCCACTGTCTTCTACGATAGGAACGAAAGTCAACGTGCTGGTAGTGGTGTTCCCGTCTGCACTCGTCTGGAACAAACAACAAGCTGCAGGTACTTGGTGGAGACGTAAACCAAAAGATATTGTGGACTAATTTTGGTATCGTGTTTATTAACAATAGTGCAAAGACATAGCTCAAATGTAAGTGATCTAATTCTGGAAGAAAATACCTGAAGTGATTGATAACTGAATAGGGACAAAGTACTTAAAAATCACGGCATAATCCGAAGAGCAAGTCCATAAAACTTGCATTGAAACTTGTTAACGCATAAGGTCTGAGATAACGTTACGAGGGAAAGTCAAAACAATGACTCCTTGGAGTTGAGTCAGCGTAAGGTGATCCCCGCAGCTTCGCGAGCCGACCTCAATCACTCTTGCATCGTAATTTCGTGAACCTGCCTATGACAACAGCTCAGCGCCGCTATAGCTTAGAAGACGGGTACTGTTTTCTCTTGCAGCCGTTATCGCTTCGCAGTTGAAAGGCGGCAACAGCGACGCGATCCGTCTGGCACCTTCTTATGCCGGCCGTTTCGATTATGTTACCCTACAACATTTTCAGCCACTGTCCTCATTCAGAGTACAGAATGATCGAGCTGTCTCTCCCATCATCTTAGTCGTGTTCACCATTCAAAGTGGTTCATGAAACGGTTTATCTATATCTTCGATAACAGGCTAGAACATCAGACTAGTATGTGGTTCCACCAGTGAAATCAAGTCGCTCTTTAAACATCACTGGATGCACGAGATTCGTCCAAACATTCTCAGCCTGACATTCGCTATTCCTACATGTAATTTGTGCAATTATTGAGCTTTAAGAGGGTTAGTTAAGAAATAATAACTACCACTTCAAAAATAAATATATAAATAAATAAATAAACCTGTTCCAGTTTAGAGCTAATACCCGGTGGGCTGAGGCGTGGATGGGAATTTGGACTGAGAAGGGAATCCTGCTAGGCTAGCTCGTGAAATAGCTTACAGCAACTGTGCAAGGGTGGTGTAGTGGTTAGCGCGTCTGTATAGAGCGCAGGAGTCCCAGGTTTGAATCCCAGCCATAGTGCAAATTTTTAATCGTCGCTTAAGTCTGCACATAAACAACAAAAACATCTAGTTACGACCTTTGTACATAGTCATGGTGTTACTCTTTCTCTACACTTTAACCCAAGTAAGCGACACAATTTTCCCAGTGGTGGATGGCTTGTCGGGATGTAGACGTCCCGGACACTTATCACCTCGTGGTCATTCTGCCCGAAATTCCTGACGGAGTAGATGACTGGTAACTCGTCAGGAGAATACTCAGGGTTTGTTAAAGCCGTCTAACCCAGAGAGGCAGCAAGTGTGACCGTCCTATGCAGAAGGAGCTGCGTTGTTAATGTGTAACAAGATTACCCTCGCGACATTTCCCCAGCACAGCCTCCCGCAACATCGTCAAAAATTTCGATATTTGTCCTGCGACGGTCTATACGAAAACATGATCCGTTGCCACTGTACTCAGGCGGTCCCAAAAAGCACCAAATATCAACTTACCTGATTACATTGTGACATTCACGTTTTTAGGACGTGGTGAATTAACTACTTTACTCCATGTCCCCTGGTTAAGCGGTGTATCCATCATTCGGCCGTGGCAGTGAAGTCATCTTGATCGGCCTGATACAAATGCTGCATGTGCGCTGCTGTCTCCGTTCGGTGTGCTTTGCAACCCGGTGTGAACAGTCGCGGAACCAAACTGGTTCCGACCTTGGTCATGTTCAAAATGTTGTGAAAGAGCATGCAGCGTAATCCTCAATTACTTTCCATATTAGGATTTGCGTTTCTAATTTCATGTACCAAATTTTCAGCATCAGGGTCTGCACTTCTCTGACGGTTTCGAATTCGATTCAGAGAGATGATCTGCCATTGTGTTCAACGACAGACTTTTCCGATCATTCAGGAAGCATTCGCACCAGCTACCCACTGAGTCAAATGTTGGTGCATTTTTACTATCGACTCAGCATGGACTGTAGGTGCAAGGCCTTTCTCATCGAGTTACTAAACGATGGTTCACATCATTAACGGTGTAAGGGATATTTGCTCCTTGTGGTGACCGTTATTTAAATGCCTATGATGATTGCAAACATGTAACTGACAAAATAACCAAAATTATGTGCTTAATTTCTTTTTTTCTATGAAACAATACTTAACCCCCGGTAAATAGCTCCGAATTGTCGCTCCTAAGTATTTAAGCGTTTTTTCTGGTATCAAAGACGTATCGCTGGTAGTGTAAAGAACCATTAACAGATCTCTTCGCCTACTTACACGCTAGTTGTTACATTCATTTTTATGTTCGGGTACAAACGTCATTTCCTGTAGCAGTTTTGAAGCCTCTGAAGGGCTTCTTGGATTTCGCTACGGTTTCGGTGTTGCAGTCTTCCAATAGACAGGAGCACCGTCCTTCGTCCTTGAACAGCCTCTCCCTTTCCAACGTTGCTCAATGAATCGTTTATGTTTACAATAAACAGTAATTGCTCTATAACGTTTTCTTTCGGTGCTCCAGAAATTGCCTTCACATCTCTCTGCTTCGTTCTTCCACTAATAACGACATTTATTAAGTCCTGATTACACTCACATATCGAGTGCACTCGAATTTTTTCACTTAAAGGCTCTGGCACAGAGTCGAAAGTCTTACGCGAGATAAAGAACGTGACCGAAACCAATGTGCCGTTTTCTGCTGCGTTTTGGAGTTCATTAACGAACAAATAGAGCTAATTCGAGAATGAACATTGATATTGCAGCAGAGCTTGCTCTGATATGAAATATCCTGGAAGAAAATAAACTTTGTGCAGGACCGGAACTCGATCAAGGCACGTTAGCCTTTCCCTGTCGGGTGCTGTAAAGAATGTGCCGAGTTTATTTTGTTGAAACGTACATCCACCAACGACACAGCAGCCTTTTCATCAGTGTCGATGGGTACTATTGTCGACGTGGCTTTAGGGAGATAAAATCAAACTAATCTTCTGTTCCAACGGTACGAGATAACACTTATTTGACTTAATAAGCTCAATCCCTCCATATTATAAAATGGGTGCATGTATGTTCCACAATTCTTCCGAAAGGACTGCATCGACTTCAACTAAACTTTTTACACATATCGCTTGCTGTTTTGAAATCACGCTGTAGTTGTAAGAACGACCTTTCTATGAAAGGGTTTCAGGTGGCAGAGGAAAAGCAGTGTAGCCCACAATACGTGAATTCCCATATTTCAGTTATACAATATTTGAGAACGTGAGTTCTTAGACACTTGCAACAAACCATACACGTAATTTCAAATTACTACAAAACTTCTTCTCGTATAACACCCGACAAAATAGTGAAAGGAAAGAAAGGAAAAAAGCTTATCACTTACTACATTGTCACTGTTCACGCAGTAAAACTGTCGAATTATGAGTGACGTCTTAATTTATTACGTATTTGCTACTATCTATATTCGACACAGTTCTGAGATGGTATTCACATATACCGCTAAAGATACCTGCCGAATTATATCACTGTTGACCCATAGTTTAAGATATATGGTGTCACAAACAACGAGGTGCGTAAAAACTGCCACATGGTTTAAAGTTTTTATTTGTAACACTTTCGCAAACAGTATCATCATTTCCCGCTGACTGTATCTACAAAATACACTCCTGGAAATTGAAATAAGAACACCGTGAATTCATTGTCCCAGGAAGGGGAAACTTTATTGACACATTCCTGGGGTCAGATACATCACATGATCACACTGACAGAACTACAGGCACATAGACACAGGCAACAGAGCATGCACAATGTCGGCACTAGTACAGTGTATATCCACCTTTCGCAGCAATGCAGGCTGCTATTCTCCCATGGAGACGATCGTACAGATGCTGGATGTAGTCATGTGGAACGGCTTGCCATGCCATTTCCACCTGGCGCCTCAGTTGGACCAGCGTTCGTGCTGGACGTGCAGACCGCGTGAGACGACGCTTCATCCAGTCCCAAACATGCTCAATGGGGGACAGATCCGGAGATCTTGCTGGCCAGGGTAGTTGACTTACACCTTCTAGAGCACGTTGGGTGGCAGGGGATACATGCGGACATGCATTGTCCTGTTGGAACAGCAAGTTCCCTAGCCGGTCTAGGAATTGTAGAACGATGGGTTCAATGAGGGTTTGGATGTACCGTGCACTATTCAGTGTCCCCTCGACGATCACCAGAGGTGTACGGCCAGTGTAGGAGATCGCTCCCCACACCATGATGCCGGGTGTTGGCCCTGTGTGCCTCGGTCGTATGCAGTCCTGATTGTGGCACTCACCTGCACGGCGCCAAACACGCATACGACCATCATTGGCACCAAGGCAGAAGCGACTCTCATCGCTGAAGACAACACGTCTCCATTCGTCCCTCCATTCACGCCTGTCGCGACACCATTGCAGGCGGGCTGCACGATGTTGGGGCGTGAGCGGAAGACGGCCTAACGGTGTGCGGGACCGTAGCCCAGCTTCATGGAGACGGTTGCGAATGGTCCTCGCCGATACCCCAGGAGCAACCGTGTACCTAATTTGCTGGGAAGTGGCGGTGCGGTCCCCTACGGCACTGCGTAGGATCCTACGGTCTTGGCGTGCATCCGTGCGTCGTTGCGGTCCGGTCCCAGGTCGACGGGCACGTGCACCTTCCGGCGACCACTGGCGACAAACATCGATGTACTGTGGAGACCTCACGCCCCACGTGTTGAGCAATTCGGCGGTACGTCCACCCGGCCTCCCGCATGCCCACTATACGCCCTCGCTCAAAGTCCATCTACTGCACATACGGTTCACGTCCACGCTGTCGCGGCATGCTACCAGTGTTAAAGACTGCGATGGAGATCCGTATGCCACGGCAAACTGGCTGACACTGACGGTGGCGGTGCACAAATGCTGCGCAGCTAGCGCCATTCGACGGCCAACACCGCGGTTCCTGGTGTGTCCGCTGTGCCGTGCGTGTGATCATTGTTTGTACAGCCCTCTCGCAGTGTCCGGAGCAAGTATGGTGGGTCTGACCCACCGGTGTCAATGTGTTCTTTTTTCCATTTCCAGGAGTGTATTTCATTTGCGACACATTGTTTAAGGAATACGACGTCAAATATTGAGATGAGTGAAAAACTGTCACATCATGAATGCGCTTTATTTTATAATTTTTTTAAAAATATAGTCTCTATTCACAACCCATTTAACAGACAGTATCCACATTACCACTGGATGTACCTGCAAAATGTCATTGCACATCACGTAGTTCAGGAGATATGACAGCATAAATAATGAGCTGTGTTAAAATATATTTTATACACATCGAGGGAAGGAGAGAGGGAATGCGTAAATGGACACAGAGATAGGTGAGGAGGAGATGGAAAAAGAAAGCAAAGAGGAGATGGACAAACGCACGAGGAGGAAGAGATATCCAGAGAAACGTCGAAAAAGAAATGAACAGGTGGAGGAGGAGGACTATACTGACAGAGAGAGGAAGTGGAGGAGCTGGACTGATAGGGAGTGATGGACGAGGTGGACAGAGAAAGGGGGAGGAGGCGATGGACACAGAGAGGAGGACGGAGGAGCTGGACTAATAGACGATTGGGATAAATACAAACCAGCCAATATCTGGTACTCAGCTACTTTCTGAATCTGTGCAGTACTCCTATTGCTGTTTGAGTCACTGGTCTCACATACCAAATGCATAATGTAAGGGAACTAATAAAACACAAAATGTTAAGCCGTTAATTCTTCTCTGTAATAATGGTGGTAGGAGACTGTTTGTAGTGAATGGGATGGAGACGGAATTTGATTTGTCGTTGATTATAATGTGGATACTATAATGATTATTAATTTAACCAAGATAGATTTATATACCAAAGAATTGGACAGAAAATGAGAATGATGTAAAGTTCCAGACAGCCTGTTCTGTCGTCGCACTCGGTAGCAGAATCAAAGCTTGTGAAAAATCAAACATGTTCACAGACGTTTTAGATCTGTAAAAGGGTTTGACGATGTAAAATCCTGTAAGATGTCCCAAATTCTTGGAAGAAATAGGACTAAGCCCTGGGGAACGACGAGAAATGTAGATCATGTGCAATTAAATAGGAAAGGGAGAAGCTAAGATAGAAGACCAAGAACGAAGTGCTCGGACTACGTAGGGTGCGCTTAGACCCCTAATGTTGTACCTCTCCATGACAAAAGCAATGACGAAAACAAAGTTTTCAACAGTAGGATTAATATTCGGGGTTAAAGTCTCGGTGAGAGCACAGTGCTGTCGTCGTAGAAAGAGGAGAAGAATTGCAGGACGAGTTTACTAGACTTAACAGTCTAGTGAATACAGGTTATGGATCGAGTGTAAACAGAAGAAAGTAATGAGGAAAAGCTTAAATGATATTACCGGCAAAATTAAAATAAAAACGGGTGACACGGAGGTTGACGAAGTAATTCTGTTACCATTGAAGCGCAATAATAGATCACCGACAAAGCAAGACAGGCATAAAACGCAAATTGGTATAAGCAAGGAGGACACTGCTGCCCATGAAACATTTGCTAGCAATAAACATGATAGCGAATCATGGCAGTGAAGGAACTCGAAAAGGAGGTAATAGAAGCGTTTGAGATGTGTTGCTATAGAAGTATGTTGAAAATAATGTGGCTTAATAAGATAAAAAATCAGAACACTATTCGCTGATTTCGTTGAGAAAGAAACATATCGAATGACCGTAAAAAGGGGTAGAGTGGTAGCACATATGGAAAGGCAGCAGGGACTATTGGCCTTGGTACTGGAGGTAGGTTATAAGATATAAACTGTACGGGAGGACAGGGACTGGGATACATCCAACCAGTAAATGAAGACGTCGTGTGGAAGTGCTCCTCTGAGACGAAGAGGTTGTCACAAAACATGATGTCGTGGCCGCTGCATCAGGCCAGCCACAAAAAAGAGATTCATTACGTATGAATCATAAGGTGGAGCCTTAAGTCTTGTAAATCTGGACATGTATTCGGTAAGGCACAGTACACAACAGTGTCCTTCAAACCAAAGAATGCTGTAATGTTTGGCGGACGGGAAGAATTCACTGTCGGAGGGTAACAAATATGATGAGGTGACTGTGTGACAAGCCATCCTAGTAACGACAGCAATTTCCTTCATACCAGTTCGACATCTCTGTCTGGCCCCGACAGAAAAATTGCTGTTGGATGGTATCGGGAATTCGACACTGTTTGCAGACAATATACAGTGCAAGGTTGGCCCGGTTCAACTTTTTACCTGTGTTGGTGATCACTTCATATCTGGGTGTCAACCAAGGTAAGACGTTGCTCCATGCCCTGGCTAAGTGAGCTGTGTGAACTTGATTGCTATGTGTGCAGTGGAAGAGGACAAAGCATTTGTTGTGTGTGAATAATATGAAATTCTGAAGTACTCCCTCGCCCCTTTGTTTCAGAACTTTGCTGCAGACGCTACATAGTGTGATGCAAACATTAGTAAAAACATCTGAAGTCGCGATAGATCCACTTTATGCTAGAAAGATACGCAGAAGTTCTTAATTATGATGATGTTAGTATAACTGATGAGTTTGCGCTCTTCTTTGAGAAGAATTACGGCGCAGTCGATTTCTGGATTTTTAAGTCGTAGTCCCCCGTAACTATGAGGAGGGGTGGTGCTTCTGAAAGGTACTTTGAATGTACTGTGTTGAAAGACGTACCGGTTTTTGAGGCCAGGACTTGCTCTGCCAACACACTGGGCTGCAGCTGCGTTAGAATGTATTGATTAACGAAGAAGAATTTATGAAGGTCATCGAGGTACCGAATCATTACCGACCCGCGCGCGGTGGCCGGGTTGTCTAGGCGCTTTGGCACGGTCCGTGCGGCTCTCCCCGTCGGTGGTTCGAGTTCTCCCTCGGGAATGGGTGTGTCTTGTCCATAGCGTAAATTAGTTTAAGTTAGATTAAGTAGTGTGTAGGGTTAGAGACCGATGACCTCAGCAGTTTGGTCCCATAAGATCATACCACAAACGAAAATCAATACCGACATAAGACAGCTTAATGAGCCAGTTGATTAATGTCATATCGTTTGTGCAGGCAGTATAGATCATCTGCAGATATTTAGGGATTGTGCCGTACGATTGAGTGCAACTCTTCTGTTGTGCATCATGTTCAAAAAGGCTCTGAGCACTATGGGACTTAACTTCTGAGATCATCAGTCCCCTAGAACTTAGCACTACTTAAACCTAACTAACCTAACGACCTCACACATCCATGCCCGAGGCAGGATTCGAACTTGCGACCGTAGCGGTCGCGCGGTTCCAGACTGTAACGCCTAGAACCGCTCGGCTACCCTGGCCGGTGTGCATCTTGTGATTAGGGCACAAAGCACCGGTGGAAACTATGGCAGTGAGAATTTGAACTCGAATATTAGTTTTACGATGGAAGCAGAAAATGATGGCTGCCTTCCCTTGCTTGATGTGTTGGACTGGAGGAAGCTAAATGGTACGTTATGACATACCGTTTACAGAAAGTCTGCTCATACTGATTTGTATCAGCATTTGGCTCAATGTGAACGGTTACTTCATACCTTGGTTCACATGGCCCATATCGTATCGGACCGTGAGCGTTTTTCAGGTGAGTTTGCCTGTCTCGAAGTCACTTCTCTTGAGAATAGTTAAGGTGAAAGACAGATTAGACGTACGTTGCGCTATCGACCAACTGTGCATCGGGTGAGTGATGATAATACCGAGGTCGCCACTTTTGCCTTACGGACTGAGCATTTCGAACAGGATTGGTCATATTTTGAGGATATATCATGTGGAGTGTGTTTTTCGACCACCATCTAGGATCAGGATATTTTTAGGTTAGATGGTTTGTGTAAGACGGGTGACTATCGTGTTCCTTGAAGTTTTGGCATATTGGTCAGACTAACAGGACTGTGAAGGACCGGTGCACGGAACACTACGCTTACAACAGCCGAGCCAGTCGGCCATTGTAAATCATTGTCTTGTCACCGATCATCCTAGGAATATAAAAAACCAAAATTCTGACATGCAATTCCAGCTATTGTGATAGAGTTATTAAGGAAACTGTTGAAAATAATTGGGGAGTAACCACATAAAGTCTGGGTGGAATTTTTCTCTGGCACTTGTCAAAAACCACAGGGCTACAGTTTATGCGACGTGATCCATTGATCATTAATTTCACTATCGATAACTTCTGACGTCGATGATCTATGGTATGTGATAGCACTAGTGCTTACAGTGCGTGTGCACGAGCGTACACGTGAGAGAGAGAGAGAGAGAGAGAGAGAGAGAGAGAGAGAGTTATGTTTATAGAATTTCTCTGAGAACTGAAGTTTTAAATCCGCTTTCACAGCCATTACTTGCTGCAGTTATGTTTAGAGAATGGTAGGGCGTGCTCCCGTCGAAACGTCGGTGGCTGTCGGTGACTTCACCCGACTTCTTTCTCGTAAGTTATTTGTGCACTCAGTAGCAATAGAGATATAGTGGCATTGTTGTGTATAGTTTGAAAACCACTTTCGTGCGCTACTCGTTCTTGTATTGAAGGCTTCAAACCAATAATAAGCTTTTAATTATAAAGCATCAAAAATACGAGGGTAATCCCAAAAGTAAGGTCTCCTATTTTTTTGTAAGTACTGGACTCTGTTTGTGTGGCAGTTGGTCACACTGCTATGAAGAGTGCTTCAGGCGCTGAGTGTAAACATGCGCACGCTGGGCTGAGGCGCTCAGTCTTGGTTTGGCAGCCGTTGAGATTGGAGCTCTCGTTGAATGTTACTGCCAAGTGCGAATTGCGCGCAGTTATTAGGTTCTTGAACGCAACGGGCACTGCACCGATTGAAATCCATCGCCAATTGATGGAAATGTAAGGTAAGTCGTGCATGGATGTTAAAAATGTTCGTAAGTGTAGAGAGTTTGCAGCTGGTCGGACCGAAATTCACGACGAACAAAGGAGCGGGAGTTCGTTAATTTCGAAGAAGACAGTGCTAAAGGTTGATCAAAGCATGCGTGAAGATTACTGGATGACTCTGGATAATCTCTGCACGTTGGTTCCTGAGGTTTCCCGAAGCACCGCTCACAGAATTTTAACGGAAACATTGAACTACAGGAATGTGTGCGCAAGATGGGTGCCACTCATACTGACTGAGGACCACATGCCGCAACGAGTTGATGCTCCCCGCGCATTTCTTCACTGCCTTGCAGCAAAACAGGACAACTCCTGGACTCAGTTGTCACTGATGACGGAACCTGAGCATACCATATTGCATCTGAGACCAAGCAACAATAACGCCAGTAGCGGCATCTTTCTTCGCCAAAGCCGTGGAAATTCAAAGAAACACAGTCTGCCGGTAAAGTCATGACAACCATTATTTTGGGATCGGAAAACGTTACTGTTGGTCGACTTTATGCCCACTGGGGCGACAATTAACGCTGACAGGTACTGTGAGGCTCTGAAAATACTGAAACAGGCAATTCAGAACCGGAGAAGATGCATGTTCAGCAAAGGCGTACTATTCTCCATGACAACGCTCGTCCACACATAGCTCGGCAAACCGTTGATCTCCTGCAACAGTTTCAGTGTGACATAATCACCCACCAACCCTACAGTTCTGACTAAGCGCCCAGTGAGTATCACCTATTCCCTAGGTTAAAAGAACATTTGGGCCGAAAGTGATTCAGCTCCGATGAAGAGGTGCAAGAAGGGGTTCATAACTTTCTGAACAGCATGGCGGCGAGTTGGTATGACATGGGCATACAAAAATTGCCACAGTTTATACAAAAATTATCGACAGAAATGGTGACTATGACGAAAAATAGCTAAATGTTCAAGCTGTAAACTGATGTAAACCATTGTAGACATAAACATGTCTATGTAATTATGAAGGAATAGGAGACCTTACTTTTAGGATTACCCTCGTATAATCCATTTAAATGAAAATTTACTGATCGCTAGGTGTTGGCATAGGTACAGAGGCATTAGTGTTCTAGACTTAAAGACGTGTACAAGTTAAATAAAGTAGTGCAAGTAATCACTGAACTTTTTCCCTCTATCGTCGTATTTCTTATCGCTGCCAACAGTAGTCACCAACCTTTCGTTCAACGACACAACCTGAAAGCTACAGCTTTATTACATCAAACACAAATTTGATTGACGCTTACAGTGTCGAAGGGAATAAAACAACCAAATCGTGAGGCCCTGGCGGGAGAGACTGGCTGGACTCGCAGCAGCTAGCACCAACCGATACAGCCACCCCGCCGGTCTGCTGCTTCGTACTACGGACGCGAGGTGGGCGGAAAGCCAGCCACAGGTCCTAACGAGATAAAGGCTCTGCTATGCCGCCGGCCAGCCGCTGGTAATTGAACCATAAAAGCTAACGAGCTGATTAGACGCCGCTTGGATCGCCTCAGTATGCCGTCCAAGCGTTTACCCACTAGGACGCAAAAAGTGCGTCGCTGGAGCCAGATGCTGCAGGATTAGTGCCGTATGACCCGTCGCCAGAACAGTTGTCCTGACTGCAGCCTAACGTGGCGGATAATCACTGCAGAATTGTCGCCTACCAACACGAGCAACTTCCTGTGGCTTCCTTGCTCCGCAAGTCGCTCGGAGAGGATTTCTGAGATAAGCCCCATAGAATTTAAAATTACCCGTAGCTAATGAATTTGTTTCCAGTGAATTCACTGTAGCATTAACTTAGATCCGTTTCATAACTTAGTTACGTATAATTATCAAAGGTTATTTGTTGTTCTTAGCGTATATGTTGCAGGTATTCAATATACACTACTTAGCTAGACACCACTTTCTTTTCCTGACATTGGCATCCGTCCACAAATACACAGCTGGCCAGTGAAACAGCATCACCAAGAAGCATAGCAAATGAAATTTTGCTTACCTAAGTGTGTGTGCACAGCATAATAATAAGAACCAGAGTGACGAATATAGTCCTTATTAAAAGACTGACTGAAAAGTGGGGTAGCTGCTCGTTGATTCTGGCTTTCTCAGCAGTTTAAAATTTTTCCAAAAATTTTGGCATGCGAACTTATTCGACATCGCTTTTTAACATATAACTCACCTCTCAATCCCACAAGCTCCCCTAACTGTAACTCAGTCGCACCACTAGGTCCATCACTGTAAGTCGGTCATACCCATGCACACCCACTTGCCCATTTCCATTCACTCACTCAGCTACTTAGCTAGACACCACTTTCTTTTCCTGACATTGGCATCCGTCCACAAATACACAGCTGGCCAGTGAAACAGCATCACCAAGAAGCATAGCAAATGAAATTTTGCTTACCTAAGTGTGTGTGCACAGCATAATAATAAGAACCAGAGGGACGAATATAGTCCTTATTAAAAGACTGACTGAAAAGTGGGGTAGCTGCTCGTTGATTCTGGCTTTCTCAGCAGTTTAAAATTTTTCCAAAAATTTTGGCATGCGAACTTATTCGACATCGCTTTTTAACATATAACTCACCTCTCAATCCCACAAGCTCCCCTAACTGTAACTCAGTCGCACCACTAGGTCCATCACTGTAAGTCGGTCATACCCATGCACACCCACTTGCCCATTTCCATTCACTCACTCAGCTCAACTAATTTTCGTTATCTCTATGTGACTCAGTCATTGTGTCGTCCCACAGCCACAGTCGCCCTCGTTCTACTCTACTATTACTGTCTCTTCTCACTCTAACTGTCTTCCTTTTGCTCTCTCTTACTGCTGTTATCTATTCCTTCCCGCCGCTGCTGTATCTCCTCACTGTCACTGTCCTTATATTCCTCGTTTTCATAGACTCTGTCTCTCATTGTCAATGGCTCCTACTAAATACCACTTTCTAAATCTCTCTATTCCACTCCTACTGACAATATCTCATTCACTCTTTTCATAGCACTGTTCTGTCATTATCAACTAAGTTACACTGTCACTGTCCCTTTTTCCCTTTCACTGCCATAGATTGCGTTGCACTGTCTACATCATAGCCCCTGTCTACTGTCTTCTTTCATTTATTAATTTTCTGTCTCTTTCTCACTGCCACTCTCTCCTCCTCTATCTGCATAAAAGAGAGCAAATATGATCACATACCAGAATTTTCGGGATACATTTTGAAGGTGCTGAGGGAGGTGGAACGAGGCAGGTGGTACCCAACTTCCTAGTCAGAGTCTCTTAAACAGGACATTCTTCGCCGTATTGTGCTCTGATAGCGGAGTTTCTCCGCTGGTTCTTTTCTTTTACCTGCTGCAACGTCCATTCATACGAAAAGCATTTTAGGGACAGTAAAATATTGTTACTTTACTTACAAGAGATTGAAGTAACACAAAACCAATTTTTCTTCTGAGAAATTATTTTAAGATTACAAAAATTGTGATGTGAGTACTGCAATATGAAGTTCTCAGAACCCTTATGATGACAACGGAGACACTTTGCAGACGCTTTTACCTCACACCACATTTTAAGAGCGTAATCTACGTTTTCAACTAGGGTAGCTTTGAAACTCTTTATCACTCAAAGTAATAAATATTACAACACAATTTTCTGAGCTATTCGAGATCGGGATCTTACATATATGGTAAAATTTTCAGCCTTTTTTTGTGCAAAAATGTCTTGGAATTGGCGGTTCGGCTTTGGTATGAATGTATTCGTACATTGATTCTGTAATGTAGGTTAGTGACATTAGGATGACCCTTCTTTTCAGTACATAAGCGGTTCCTAACCCAAGGGCTATAAAAAACACTCGACTCTACCCTTTCAGCACCAATAGTTCAGGTGGTATGAATCCCGAGATAGTACCGTTTTAGGCGCGGTGAGAGCTATACCATTAGGTGACAAAAGTCATAGGACACCACTCAGTACTGTGTCCTACCTCCTTTTTGGCCTGCGTAATACTGCAGCTCGATGTGACATGGACTCAAAATCTCGTTGGAATTCCTCCGCAGAAATGTCGAGTCATTCTGCCGCTGTAGATCTCCATAATAGCGAAAGTGTTATCGGTTCAGGCATTATTTGACGAAATGACCTCTCGATTATGTCCCGTAAATGGTTTTGATGTAGGGTGATTTCGGTGACGAAATCGTACTCCCGAATTGTCAAGAATGTTCTTCAAACCACTCGTGTACAATTGTGGCCCGGTGACATGTTTCGTAACAGGAAGTTCACGAATGGCTGCAAATGGTCAACATTTAGCAGAACATTTCTGTTCACAGTGAATTATCGGGTCATTTGGACGAGAGAACCCAGTCCATTCCACGTCAACACAGCCCACAACATTCTAAAGCCAGCACCAGCTTGCCCAGTCCTTGCTGACATCTCACGGCTTCGTGAGGTCTGCGCCAAACTCATAGACTCTTACTAACTGAAATCAGGACTCAACTGGTGAAGCTACGGTTTCCAGTCGTATAGCCTCCAATCGGCATGGTGAGGAGTCCAGGAGAGACGCTGTTCGCAATGTCGTGCTTTTAGCAAAGACATTCGCCTCCGTCCTCTACTGCCATAGCCGATTAACGCCACACTGTCCTAACGGATACGACCGTCGTATTTCTGGGGGGTTTTCATGCAGTGTCACTTGTCGGTTAGCACTGAAAATCCTACGCCCTCGGTTGTTAAGTGAAGTCCGTCGGCCATTGCGTTGTCACCATGAGAAGTAATGCCTGTGGTTTGGTACTCTCGGTTCTCACTTTACACTGTGGATGTCTGACTACTGAATTCCCTAACGATTTCCGAAATAGAATGTATCATGTGTCTAGCTCCAACTACTGTCCTGGGATGGCCGGCCGTGTGGCCGAGCGATTCTAGGAGCTTCAGTATGGAACCGCGCGACCGCTACCATCGCAGGTTCGAGTCCTGCCTCGGGCACGGATGTGTGTGATGTCCTTAGGTTAGTTAGGTTTAAGTTCTAGGGGACTGATGTCCTCCGATGTTAAGTCCCATAGTGCTCAGAATCATTTGAACCATTTTGTTTGGCGTTCTAAGTGTGTTAGTTCCCATCGTGCGGCCATAATAGGTCTTGAACCTCCTCACATAGATCATCCGAGTATAAATGACAGCCTCACGAATGCACTACCCTTTTCTATAATATGTACGTGTTACTACCGCTATCTGTAAATTTGCGTACCGCTATTACATGTACAGGTACTGTGTACTAAATTTAGTATGTAGAGCTGCCACCTCTAGCGGCAATGGCTCATACTTGGCTGGATATGAATTCAAACTGAGCTTCTGAGCGAGATATGTGCAGGCATTGTATGCTGTGGGCAACAGTTGCACATCCTCTGAATCGAGGTAGAACAGAAGAGCACGAGTCCGTATGGTTTTGCGTTATACTGTTAAACATAACGTCGCGGAAACTTCAGAAATAGGCCACAGCCTCCGGATCTGAAATGTCCAAAATGTAAAGGTTACTGTTCGCTAAACGTAGGGAACGAGGTCCTATCGTGCTCTGAAAGACACCCAGTATCATCACGCCTGAATTCGTTTGCATCGAGCTACGCCACTATGGCGCAGGGATTTCAACGTGTCGCAGCAACGCACTTGTATACCAACTGTTTTACGTGATACAATCTTTATGAGTTCTCCTCGTAGATGCTGAGAAGCACGCAATATTGTATCGTGTTTGTTGTCGCGCTACACGTGTATAAACAGATAAATTGTGGATTCAGGGAGGAAAAGTGTATTTCTGCTCTTGAGGAACAATACAGGCTTTCCTCTCAGGTGGTTCAAGATAGCTGAAACTGGAATCTCCATTGGTTCATGGTACGAGTAAAGGCTTCTCTGTAGAGGTCAACTGCTCATTTTGGAAGGGTGGTGTTGCGTTAATGACACAGGTGGAATAGAGTTACCTACAATTTCGTTGAACGAACAGTTTAGGTGGAAATGTAAATCCGTGGGATTGTTTCTCGATAGTAAAATTAGACAGATAACAATATTAGACTTTTTTTTAAAATTATGTATATGTTTTGACAGGATGTAGTCTGTCGCTCTCCTGTTCAATCTATGCATCGAAGAATCAATAATAAAAATAAAAGGAAGGTTAAAAATATGGATTGAAAATCAAGGTGAAAGGATTCAATGATAAGATTTGCTGATAGCATTGCTGTCGTCAGTTAAAGTAAACATGTTTTACGGGATAGGTTCAATGAAATTAAGAGCCTAATCAATCCAGAATATGGATGGAGAGTAAACCGAAGAAAGACGAAAGTAACGAGAAGTAGCAGAAATGAGATGAGCGGGAAAGTTAACATCGAGATTGGTGATCACAAAGTAACTGAAGTTACGAAATACTCCAATCTAGGTAGCAAAATATCCGACGATGGGCGGAACATGAAACACATAGAAAGCACATTATTGCTGGCAAAAAGGGCATTACTGCAAAAGAGAATACTACTAATATCAAAAATATGTGTTCATTTGATGAAGAAATTTCTGGAAATGTATATTTGGAACAGATCATTGTTTCGTAGTGAGGTATGGACTTTGGGAAAACTGGAACGGAATAGAATCGAAGCATTTGAGACGTGGTACTAAAGAAGAATGCTGGAAATTAGATGGTCTGATAAGGTAAGGAATGATGAGGTTCTGTAAAGTCTTATCGAGAAAAGGAGGATGTGGAAAACTGTGACAAGAAGTAGGGACAGGATGACAGGACACGATTGAGACATAAGGTATTAACTTTCGTGCTAGCAGAGGGAGGTGTAAATGGTAAAAGTTGTAGAGGAAGACATCAAGCAAAAAATTTATGTAGGTTGACGGGCCGCACCACACTACAAAAAAGTATGTTAAGGAGATTTGAAAACTAAAATATATAATTAATATGTCCAGTAAAATCGAATCGCAGCTTGAGGAGAGGCGACTCACCGTCTCGCGCGAGTTGCGCAACTGGACGCCGGCCTTCCACCAGGAGAAGACTGGCTGCGGCCGCGTGCCCACCGCTTCGCACGACAGCTGGTACGTGTTGTCCGCAGACAGCGGCCGGTTCTCCCCCACCAGGCGCACCCAAAGAGGCCGCACTGTAACACACACCAAGCGCTGTTGCATCGTCTCTGAAGGCGTCTCCACAGGGTGAAGTCACGCGACTGGCTGGGGATTTCACAGTTAAGCAATCCTCCTTTAAAGCTGCATCATCTGATCACAAGTATCCAGAGACCAGTATCTAATGAGGAAATGACTTTTACGTGCCACGAGAGACGGACTCGCCAGTAAAACTGCAGACGGGGTGTATTATTGTATCCGTAGGGAAGCAGCAGGATCAGAATGGGTCTGTCAGAAGAACTCAGTGACTTTGAACGTGGGCTAGTCTTTGGGTATTACGAGAGTAATAGTGAAGTACAATACAGGAAACGGGAGCAATGACCACTGCTACATTACACCCGGCCGCTGTGGCCGAGCGGTTCTAGGCGCTTTACTCTGGAACCGAGCGACTGCTACGGTCACAGGTTCGAATCCTGCTTCTGGAATGGATGCGTGTGATGTCCTTATGTTAGTTAGGTTTAAGTAGTTTTAAGTCCTAGGCGACTGATGACCTCGAATGTTAAGTCCCGTAGCAATTTCAACCTTTTTTTTTTTTTTTTTTTTTTTTTTTTGAGCTACGCTGCATCTCATACTATGGTCTCGGAATCTGTCTGTACCTGTTATGACAACAGATTAGAAAAATAAAACTTGAACCTAATATTTGTCAGCTACAGAACTATTAAGTATTAGATCAGATTTTTAGTCTCACTTGTTATTGGCAGTAAGGCACACGTAATATTTTATTAGTTAAATTGACAGAAATCAGAAATAAATATAGGCAAATTTTTTTAATTCATACCGGAAATATAAACTGAAGAAAAACTAGAGTACTTTTATGTCATGAACGCCGTAATATCTAAGAGAAAAATACACAGAGGTGTCCGCCCCGAAAGTCGAATGGACAACGTGACGGAGTGCTGCCCTAAGGGGCCCGGCTTCGATTCCCGGCGAGGTCGGGAATTTTCTCCACTCAGGGACCGGGTGTTGTGTTATCTTCATTACCATTTCATCCCCATCCGGAGCGCAGGTCTCCCAATATGGCGACGAATGTAATAAGACCTACACCAAGGCGACTGGACCTGCCCTGGAAGCCTTCAAATAGCTTTCAATATAATCACATGTGTCCGAAATCAGTGTATCGTACAAGCCAAAACCGTGACTGACCAATGTTTCTACTGAATCCGTTGGAATTCTTGCTTGAGAAGTTCACCGCCACTTGGCAGGCACAAAACTCTTCCATTGTTGTTATGGTCATCAGTCCGAAGGCTGGTTTGATGTAAGAGGCAGCTCTCCATGCTACTGGATCCTGTGCAAGCCTCTTCATTTCCGAATAACTACTGCCAAATACGTCCGTATGAATCTGCTTACTGTATTCTTCTCTTGACCTCCGCCTACAACTTTTACCCCACACTTCCCACTAAAACTAGATTGGTGATCCCATGATGTCTCAGCATATGCCGATTAGCCGATCCCCTTCTTCTTGTCATGCTTTGTCACAAATTTCTTTTCTGTCCAGTCCTATTAGTACATCCCTATTAGTTATTTGCTCTACTCGCCTAATCTTCAGCATTCTTCTGTATCATCACATTTGAAAGGTTTCTATTCTCTTCATATGTAAACTGTTTCTCGTCCATGTTTCACTTCCATTCATGTCTACATTCCGTACAAATACTTTCATAAAAGACCCTCCTAAAACTTCAATCTTTATTCTACGTTAACAAATTTCTTTTCTTCAGAAACGCTTTTCTTCACATCGCAATCCTACATTTTATACACTCTCTACTTTGGCCATCATAAGTTTCTCTGGTGTCCAAATAACAAAAGTAATTTACTGCTTCAAGTGCACGTTTTCCTAATGTGATTCCTTCAGCATCAACTAATTTAATTCGACTACGTTCCATTATCCTTGCTTTGCATTTGTTGATGTTCATTTTATATTCTCCTTTCAAGGCACAGTCCATTACGTTCAAATACTCATCCAAACCTTTTCTTGTCTCAGAAAGAATTACATTGTCATCAGCTAACGTCAGTTTTTATTTCTCCTCCCTCAACTTTAATTCGTATTCCAAACTTTTCTTTTGATTCCTTTACTTCTAACCCAATGTACAGACTGAATAACACGGGCGACAGGTTACAAGCCTGCCTCACTACCTCCTCAACTACTGCTTCCCCCTCATGACGCTCGACACTTATAAGCGCAATGTGCTTTCTGTACAAGTTATAAATACCCTCCACTCCGAATATTATACCCCTGTTTCATTCAGAATTTCAAAAATAATATTCCAGCCAATATTCTCAAAACCTTTCTCTAAGTGTTCAAATGCTATGAACGTAGGTTTGTCTTCCCTTAACTTCTAAGATAAGACGTACGGCCAGTGTTGCCTAGCGTGTTCTACATTTCTCCATAATCCACGCTGATCTTCCGTGAGGTCGGCTTCTACCAGTTTTTCGATTCTTCTGTAAGGAATTTGTGGTATTTTGTAACCATGACTTATTAATCTGATAGTTCGGTAACAAAAACCGTCTGACAAATTCCGTCGTGAAGAGTAGCCAAATTAATTCCGTGGAGTCGGTTGCTAAATGTCCGCAATGACACACTCCTCGCACTGACCTCCAAAATGGCAGGTGCTGTTGTATTCTCTTCGAGGAACCAACGAGCCAAATTCTGTATACGCCCGTCATCTACATATGTAGTCGTCTGCGCCTAAAAGCGAGGCAGAAGTTCGATGATTTCTGTCACAAGACAGCGGCTGAATCTTTGGATAACGTCAGTGTGATGAACCATTCTATGCTGGTTATAGTACTTCCCATAAAATGCAGACTGAACAGTGTACTCAAAACGAATTGTTCCATTCGAGATGAGAAACAACGCTGTCTTCGTAACAGCACTGCGAATGCGTGTTTACTTCCAGTTCATTAAAAACGTCAACGTATAACAGGTTCCTGGAGATGGAAAGTTGCTCACTGCATTCGTTTGATCTAACAAACTTTGTTTACAATTATTCGTAAAGATCACGTGACGAAGAAGAGTATTAAGCTAAAACCATTCTAATTTGCAGTTGCTTGAATGGTAACCAGCAAAGCTTCGATCATAAAGCCTAATGACTTTTCTCTAAAGTTTTGTTTGGTCGAAGAAAACTAATATTTTCTGTTGCCCGTGGAATGAGGAATAGATGTCGAGTCCTTGATGGACAGCTTCAGCTTTCAATAATCATTAGTGTCAACTACAATTTGTGTTTCAAAATCAAGCACAAAACAAAAAAGCATATCGATGTGCGAATCTCTTGAATAACTGTGAAACTTTCCCCATACACAGTTTTTGGCATCGAGAAGTAAAACTGCAACTCACAAAGGAAGACAATTGTAGGAGGGGGAAGTTCTATATGCGATTTAGAGGACAATATATGCTCGTGGCTTATGGATTCTGTGTGTTTTCTGATAACAGGACATCCCAGTGGTTTGTGTGTTCATTGTTCCAGCAGAAAAATGCTGCTCGGTTTTTAAAGTGTATTGCTGCATTATAGACATATAATGGATGAGGAACGTTTCAGTGAAATTTGCTCTGAGTGACTCCCGCAACGAACGCTCCTACTCGAAACGCATTTCAAAGTTTTGGCAAGACTCCACGATACGGCCGCACACAATGCGGCAGTTTCGCAAATTGTTCCTCTGCAAACAATTCTTCGAATCTTTGTGTTTACTTGAAAAGCTGTTCCACAAAAATTCATATGCAGCACTCCAGGGACAACAGCTGCGTTTCATTTTAATGATAACCGGCCAGCAGACGTTTCAGGAAGTTCTAAGAGCGGACTACTGTTTGTGGCAGGGCTTTGTCCATATGGTTATTTGTTACAAAAAACAGTACAGTTTGTCGATTAATCCAGGCGCATATGCAAGCTGTATTTTCATACGCATTAGAGAAACATGACTTTTCTACGCAAATCATATCTTAGCTCTCCGCAAACGATAGTAATAACTAACAGTAGAGAATACCGTGGGCATAAGACTCGTGTGACTCTGGAATACATTCGTTTTCGGGTTTTGGAAAGAGTTTGTTCACGGAAAAACAGTGAAAAATAGAGGATGTGCGCACACGCACGCACGCACGCATGCACACACACACACACACACACACACACACACACACACACACACACACACATTCACAAACACAAACATGTGCGCGCATTGCTTCAGCAGACTACTTCAGGAATAGTACTGCAATAATGATGTGTACCAATAAAAAGCAACGTCTATGCGTCCTCTTCGCAAATATTCCCCTTCGTCTCTATCTTCGCCCTCTACTATCCTTTACTAAACGGTTTTGCGGGATGCTGAAGTTACAGCTTAGAGTATCAAAATTCTGACATAAGTTGAAAGTAGACTTCAAAATAGAATGATTCTTTGAACTCAATAAGTCATGAAGAAATATTTTAATGTGCTTGAACAAAGAGTAGACGAAGAAAGCACCCATGACTATAGCAAAATCGTAATATAGAATGAGTTTGAGGTGCAAGGTGCAATGAAATCAGTATGGATTGAACAGCCCTGATGTGTCACACTGCCGTTTATAATTATAGTGAAATGTGCTGTGTTTAAATCTGTTTTTAGTCTTTTCTAAAAACCAATCTATAATCAGTTATTAATCAACGAAGTTCACGCATCTGTCATATCATTCTGAACGTTATGGAACGTAGAGTGACATCGCAAACAACAGTGATATGTGAAAATATCTAGCCCAAGACTAGGGAGACCGATTGGCGAGTCTAGCACGGCTAACAGTGCGAAGGTATTAAAGCTGAGAAGTATCATAACCACAAATCCAGTCTGATTTCTAAACGTGCATCAAGAGTGTCAAAGTAATTCCACTGTTAAACATAGTTGATGTAGTGGATTGAAGACAAGGGAACATGGGGAACACGGACGACCTGTACGAGATGGCTGAAATCCTTCCTAATATGACAGAGGTGTATGAAGATATCAAAAAGACGGAATATCCGATGATAGTTTGACAAAGATTTGGGGGACAATCAAACAAAGCAGAAAAGCAGATACCATCCCCAGATAATTTTTGATATCATTGCGGGAAGAGGATGATTCCAGTTTATTTGTAGAATCTATGAGTCTCGTAATACCCACAGGCCTTATCTAATAATGTTAACCACACAATCACTTAGAAAAAAAGACAGAAAAAACAAAAACTAACGGACAATCAACTTGACAGAAAATGCATTCAGTTTCTGGAAAGAGTACAGACGAATAGAGTAGACAATCGAGAATTTGAGAGATGACAGACAGTTTGAATTTAGAAAAGGTAAGAGCACTTAGACTTCCGGCATAGGAAGTCAGCCTCATTCTGCCAACGGCCTAGTAAAAGAGGGCGGAGGAGCGGCTAGAGGTTCAGGGCACTCTCTTGTCCTAGGGTGCGAAATTGCCCCTAAAGGCGGAAGAATCAGCAATGATCAGCGACATGAGGATGCAGAAGGCAATGGAAACCACTTCATTAAAGACACGTAACGTGTATCCACAGGACATGCGGCCTGTAGTTGAAAAAGTGTCATGATCTCTCCATTGGCAAAAGATTCCGGAATAGTCCCCCATTCGGATCTCCGGGAGGGGACTGCCAAGGGTGAGGTTACCATGAGAAAAAGATTAAATAATCAACGAAAGGATAATGTTCTACGAGTCGGGGCGTGGAATGTCAGAAGCTTGAATGTGGTAGGGAAAATAGAAAATCTGAAAAGGGAAATGCAAAGGCTCAATCTAGATATAGTAGAGGTCAGTGAAGTGAAGTGGAAGGAAGACAAGGATTTCTGGTCAGATGAGTATCGGGTAATATCAACTGCAGCAGAAAATGGTATAACAGGTGTAGGATTCGTTATGAATAGGAAGGTAGGGCAGAGGTTGTGTTGCTGTGAACAGTTCAGTGACCGTGTTATTCTAATCAGAATCGACAGCAGACCAACACCGACAACGATAGTTTAGGTATACATGCCGACGTCACAAGCTGAAGATGAACAGATAGAGAAAGTGTTTGAGGATGTTGAAAGGGTAACGCAGTATGTAAAGGGGGACAAAAATCTAATAGTCATGGGCGACTGGAATGCAGTTGTAGGGGAGGGAGTAGAAGAAAAGGTTACAGAAGAATATGGGCTTGGAACAAGGAATGAAAGAGGAGAAAGACTAATTGAGTTCCGTAACAAGTTTCAGCTAATAATAGCGAATACCCTGTTCAAGAATCACAAGAGGAGGAGGTATACTTCGAAAAGGCCGGGAGGTGCGGGAAGATTTCAATTAGCTTATATCATTGTCAGACAGAGATTCCGAAATCAGATACTGGATTGTAAGGCGTACCCAGGAGCAGATATAGACTCAGATCACAATATAGTAGTGATGAAGAGTAGGCTGAAGTTCAATACATTACTCAGGAAGAATCAATACGCAAAGAAGTGGGATACGGAAGTTCTAAGGAATTACGAGATACGTTTGAAGTTCTCTAACGCTATAGATACAGCAATAAGGAATAGCGCAGTAGGCAACACAGTTGAAGAGGAATGGACATCTCTAAAAAGGGCCATAACAGAAGTGGGGAAGGAAAACATAGGTACAAAGAAGGTAGCTGCAAAGAAACCATGGG
Organism: Schistocerca gregaria; assembly: GCF_023897955.1. Classification (NCBI taxonomy): domain Eukaryota; kingdom Metazoa; phylum Arthropoda; class Insecta; order Orthoptera; family Acrididae; genus Schistocerca; species Schistocerca gregaria. The sequence goes on from NC_064923.1 coordinate 532,728,767, forward strand.
TAACAGAAGAAATACTTCAGTTGATTGGTGAAAAGAGGAAGTACAAACATGTTCCAGGAAAATCAGGAATACAGAAATACAAGTCGCTGAGGAATGAAATAAATAGGAAGTGCATGGAAGCTAAGACGAAATGGCTGCAGGAAAAATGTGAAGACATCGAAAAAGATATGATTGTCGGAAGGACAGACTCAGCATAGAGGAAAGTCAAAACAACCTTTGGTGACATTAAAAGCAATTGTGGTAACATTAAGAGTGCAACGGGAATTCCGCTGTTAAATGCAGATGAGAGAGTAGATAGGTGGAAAGAATACATTGAAAGCCTCTATGAGGGTGAAGATTTGTCTGATGTGATAGAAGAAGAAATAGGAGTCGATTTAGAAGAGATAGGGGATCCAGTATTAGAATCGGAATTTAAAAGAGCTTTGGAGGACTTGCGGTCAAATAAGGCAGAAGGGATAGATAACATTCCATCAGAATTTCTAAAATCATTAGGGGAAGTGGCAACAAAACGACTATTCAGGTTGGTGTGTAGAATATATGAGTCTGGCGACATACCATCTGACTTTCGGAAAAGCATCATCCACACAATTCCGAAGACGGCAAGAGCTGACAAGTGCGAGAATCATCGCACAATCAGCTTAACAGCTCATGCACCGAAGCTGCTTCCAAGAATAATATACAGAAGAATGGAAAAGAAAATTGATAATGCGCTAGGTGACGATCAGTTTGGCTTTAGGAAAAGTAAAGGCACGAGAGAGGCAATTCTGACGTTACGGCTAATAATGGAAGCAAGGCTAAAGAAAAATCAAGGCACGTTCATAGGATTTGTCTACCTGGAAAAAGCGTTCGACAATATAAAATGGTGCAAGCTGTTCGAGATATTGAAAAATGTAGGGGTAAGCTATAGGGAGAGCCGGGTTATATACGTACAATATGTACAACAACCAAGAGGGAATAATAAGAGTGGACGAACAAGAACGAAGTGCTCGTATTAAGAAGGGTGTAAGACAAGGCTGTAGCCTTTCGTCCCTACTCTTCAATCTGTACATCGGTGAAGCAATGACGGAAATAAAAGAAATGTTCAGGAGTGGAATTATAATACAAGGTGAAAGGATATCAATGATACGATTCACTGATGACATTGCTATCCTGAGTGAAAGTGAAGAAGAATTAAATGATCTGCTGAACGGAATGAACAGTCTAATGAGTACGCAGTATGGTTTGAGAGTAAATCGGAGAAAGACGAAGGTAATGATAAGTAGTAGAAATGAGAACAGCGAGAAACTTAACATCAGGATTGATGGTCACGAAGTCAATGAAGTTAAGGAATTCTGCTACCTAGGCAGTAAAATAACCAATGACGGACGGAGCAAGGAGGACATCAAAAGCAGACTCGCTATGGCAAAAAAGGCGTTTCTGGCCAAGAGAAGTCTACTAATATCAAATACCGGCCTTAATTTGAGGAAGAAATTTCTGAAGATGTACGTCTGGAGTAGAGCATTGTATGGTAGTGAAACATGGACTGTGGGAAAACCGGAACAGAAGAGAATGTAAACATTTGAGATGTGGTGTTATAGACGAATGTTGAAAATTAGGTGGAACGATAAGGTAAGGAATGAGGAGGTTCTACGCAGAATCGGAGAGGAAAGGAATATGTGGAAAACACTGATAAGGAGAAGGGACAGGATGATAGGAAATCTGCTAAGACATGAGGGAATGACTTCCATGGTACTAGAGGGAGCTGTAGAGGGGAAAAAGCTGTAGAGGAAGACAGTGATTAGAATACGTGAAGCAAATAATTGAGGACTCAGGTTGCAAATGCTACTCTGAGATGAAGAGGTTAGCACAGGAAAGGAATTCGTGGCGGGCCGCATCAAACCAATCAGTAGACTGATGACAAAAAAAAAGGCACCAAAGAGCTTTATACCGGAACCAACCCTTAAGAAAAATCATGAGTGTTTCGTAGGATTCGTCTACCAAGGATAATCATTCGACAGTATAATGTGAAAAGTATTTGAAACCTTACGAAAAATAAGTATATTCTATAAATAAAGACGATTAACAGACAATGTGTAGAAGAACCAAGAGCGAATAGTACGAATATAAGAATAAGGAAGAAGCGTTTGGAATTAAAAGGGAGCAAAGCAGACTTGTAGCCTTTGTCCTCCGTCCAACTTGTGTATCGAAAAAGCAACGAAGAAAAGATAAAAAGTTTAGACAGTGTGATTAGAAATTGAGAGTGAGGAAAAATTAGAGGAACTGCTCCATAAAATTAACAGTCTAGAGGGCTGCGTATGGTTCGAAAGTAAACTATAGAAAGGTGACTGCATGAGAAACAGTAGAAAGAAGAGTCGATAGAAGGAAATAGGAAAACTGAGAATAAGTATGAGACGTGGGACCTTTGAAGCAAAATTCATGAATAAGGATGAGACTCTTTGCTTCTCATATCTGACAGCAAGGCGGTTGTCAACGACGATGTCAATCAAATTTTTTGGTTTTACTGACTATTATCACCCTTAGGCCTGGCTACAAATTTTTCCTTTTGAAAAATTTTGGTTGAAATAACAGGGCACGTTTCAGAAATCTTGGCGATTTTAATGTCTCCTACATCAGAACCAAAAGACATGTTTTACACTGCAGCACATTTGTAGGTTTAACCTAAATACCTAAGGCTACGCCTGCTAAAATCTTAGGATGCCGGAAGTAAAAATGTTTTTGTACTAACTTAATTCAGTCACCATTGTGCTTCCAATTTCTGCTTAGTCACCTCACTGCAACTGTATATGTGCTCTTTGTCAGGCGCACTTATTTTTTCATTAATTAGCGTTTCGTACTCTTTGTAGACATTGGGGAACCGCCACAGCAAAGAACGCACGGATTCTAGCCGCAGCTGTGAGAGAAATTACAGAGGATGAGGCCAGGGAAACTTTAAAGTTATGTCCCTTAGAGGTCTGCTGCCAAAATATCGTATTTTGTGCTGTCACATCAAAACATGTGTGTTGGCCGTTTAATGGAAGTTTTCATACTTTCTTTCATAATCACATGGCAACGAAGTCTAATGACCCGCCGCAGATGAGACGGAGGTGTCTCTCATCGAGGGAATGCTGAGAAAAGACATTGATTGTGTCCTTTTCAAAGGAACTGTTGCGGCAGATTCTTCAGGCGATTTACTGGCATCTGGTCAACCTAAATTTGTACAGCCATCCTCCCGATTGCGAGTCCAATATTCTAACCACAGCGCAATCTCGCTTGGTTCTGCCACCATCAGCCCAGCTTTGTGGCGGAAGGAAAGCATACCCAAATTTTTCTATTCTCGTCTGTTCTACGTTCAGTGTAGATGATCAATTTTTTTTTTTGCTGGTTTTTCAGATTAAATGGCTCTCTGTGCAGTCCAGATAGCGATATCTATGGGAAGTGCAAAAGGATCAGTGGAGGATTCAAAGATACGCCACCACTCTCTCCCACATGTAAGAACATTAAAATCCCAGTTAACCAGGCTAAAACCTGAAGCTGTCAGCAGTGAGATTTTTGGAGAAAATTTAAGTGTATGGCTCTGAGCACTATGGGACTTAACATCTGTGGTCATCAGTCCCCTACAACTTAGAACTACTTAAACCTAACTAACCTAAGGACATCACACACATCCATACCCGAGGCAGGATTCGACCCTGTGACCGTAGCAGTCGCGCGGTTCCGGACTGAGCGCCTAGAACCGCTAGACCACCGCGGCCGGCATTTAAGTATATACCGAAAGAATAGGCTATGGGGCAATGGAGGTGTTGTAAACAGGAAACACAATCACGCCGACATAATTGGAACTGAACGTGACATTGTGGGAGCAAGACTTAAAATCGGGGACGGGAAGAAAATTACAATTGGAACCATCTAACAACCTCCAGAGTCAGCTCCTGAAGTAAACGAAAACTCATTTCGCTACTTCGTAAGTTCGCTGATCATCGAGAGTGTTCAGAAAGTAACTATGTAGTGCCATGTTGTGGTGTGCAAAGTAATGACTGATATGATTGTCAATTATTAATACAACATCTTCCATTGTATACTATATTTGAACCATATTTGCCCAGTGTGCTCAGGTATTTGTATTTCTTCGCAGGTCCGGTTTGAATGAAGACCAACTTTTTGTGTGACATCACTGTGATCCAGGTCATCACGCTGACTGCTGAACAAAGAGTGTTTCGTGGGGCATGTGTTCCGTAATGGAGACAAGTGTACCTCAGCAGTAGAAGCTGCATTTGCACCAAAGTTCCCATGAGTGAAGGTGCTGTACGGAACCAAATCACCAAGTTTCTAAAGACCGCAAGCGTTTATAACGCTCCAAAATCAGGCAGACCACCCACATTCATATCGGAGGAGAAGCTGCAAGACATGATGCTGCCAAGTCCAAAGAAATCGGTTGGACGACTAGCTCAGTAGCCGACGTGTCCTTGGGTTCCACCCGAAATGTTCTCCGGATGTCACTATGCATGAATCCGTACAAAATGTCCGTCGCTCATGAACTGAGAGACACCGATCGCCCGGTGCGTGTGAACTTTGGCTACTGGTTTCTGTCCTCCTTGCAGGACAATGGTGAGGCGATTCTTGACACAACGTTTATCTCGGATGACGCATGTTTCCACCCCTCCGGTTACGTGAATAGCCAGAATAGTCGTATGTGCACTACCGAGAACCCGCATGAATTTAAGGTGTCCCCAATGCATGATCAAAAGGTTGGTGGTTGGTGCCCCGTGACTCGTAAACGCATCATTGGGCCGAACTTCTTTCAGGACACCATAAAAGTAGAAAGGTGCTGCACATGCATTCTGGAGCCCTTCCTAGGTGAATTGAATGAGGATGAAAATTGAGAACTCCTGGTTCCAACAGAATGGGGCGACTGCACGTACTGCCCACAATGTTATGGACGTTTTAAAGGACATCTTCGATGACCACTTCATCTCTCGAGGACTCTGACCTCCACGTTCACCCGATTGGCTCCACCGGAGTACTTTCTGTGGGATACGTTGAAGGGAAAGTCCTATGAAGACAATCCGCACATCATACAAGAACTCCAAACTGCAGTGACACGTCGCATTCGGAACATCACTCCCGATGTTTAGCAGAACGTCTTCGAGAACATGCAGGTATCTGCATCTACATCTACATACATGCTCCACAATCCATCATACGGTGCGTGGCGGAGGGTACCTCGTACCACAACTAGCATCTTCTCTCCCTGTTCCACTCCCAAACAGAACGAGGGAACAATGGGTGCCTATATGCCTCTGTACGAGCCTTAACCTCTCTTATCTTACCTTTGTGGTCTTTCCGCGAAATGTAAGTTGGCGGCAATAAAATTGTACTGGAGTCAGCCTCAAATGATGCTTCTCTAAATTTCCTCAGTAGCGATTCACGAAAAGAACGTCTCCATTCCTCTAGAGACTCCCACCAGAGTTCCTGAAGCATTTCCGTAACACTACCGCAATGATCAAACCTACCAGATACGTGCGCAACTGTGTCTTCAAGTTCAAGGGGATCACTTCCAGCATCTCTCGATTTACGGCTGAGTTAGTCCTCCTGTAATCTGTCGTAGAGACCTTGAACAAAAATCAGTGCCCAGCAGTTAGGAGAAAGCACTGGTCACATCCGGTTACGAGAAGAGTCGCATAAGTGATCCACAAAACTACCATCAAATATCCTTGAGAAACATTGGTTGTAGAATCTTTGCACCATTTCCGATCTCAATGAGGTATCTCGAACGGAATGACCTCCTTCATGCCAACCAGCACCTGTTCTCAATACATCGCTAGTGCAAAACCCAACTTACACTTTTCTCGCGTGTCGTATTGAAAGCCACGGATCAAGGCACGCAGGTCGTGGGAGTATCTCTCACTTTCAGATAAGCATTTGATTAGTATTACAGAAAGGCACAGTATAAAAAGTACGATCGCATGGGGAATTAAGCAATGTTTTTGACTGTATTGAGGATCTTTTCGTGGAAGGACATAATAAGTTATTTTGGCTGGTGAGTTAACGACAGTAGTAGAAGTAAGTCCGGGTGTTCCCGTTAGTTTTCTTGATGTTAAGGTCGTATATTAATAATGTTGCAGACAATATTGGAAGTAAGCTCATGCTCGCCGCAGATGATGTGCTCTATATTAAAGTATTAGCTGAAATAATGGGTCAGCTCTTGATAAGATTTCAATATTGTCCAAATATTGACAACGTGCATTTCGTGTTCAGAAATGTAGAAGTATGGACGTCACAAAACGAAAAAGTTGCATCCTATATTTGTAACGTCAATAAGTCACAATTGGAACCTGTAAACTCATACAAATAAGTGTGTGCAACTCTTAGTATGTACATGTAATGGAACGATCACATTGGCTCAGTCGTGGTTGAAGCAGGTAGCAGCCCTGGTTTATTGGTTAAACAGTAGGGAAATGCAATCAGTGTACAAAGGTGACTGCTTAAAAGTCATTCTAGCGAACTGTCCTACAATATTGGCCAGGTGTTTGGAACAAAACTAAGGGACTAACAATGGATATTGAACGTAATCAGAGAAGGCCAGCAGGAATGGTCACAGTTTGTTTGACTCGCGGACCAGTTCCACGATCTTGAAACAACTGTATTGGAAGATTAAGGTGACGTAAACTATCTTCAGGAAGCCCACTTACAAAGCTTCAAGAGCCAACTTTGAATGATGACTCTATGAATGCACTATAACATACTGACTCTCGTGGGGATCATGAGGAGAAGATTATTTCAATTATAGCACGCGCAGAGGCATTCAAACGGCATTCTTCCCGCACTCCGTCCGTGAATGAAAGCGGAAGAAGTCCAGTAACTGGGACAATGGAAGACACTCTGTGTCATGAACTTCACAATGTTTTGCAGAGTATAGATTTGGATGTAGATGTAGGTGGGTAACAGAGTTAGAGAACGTCCCAACGAAGATAAAATCGAACACCCTCTGTTTCGAGGTGGGTCCTATGTTACGTTGTTGTAATATCACGAAGAATTCAAAGTTAGGGAACAGACAAAAGGCCCTATGCACTTCATAAATGTATGTGCTGCTGTCGAAACTACTGGTTATGTAAATCACAGGTGATCATGTTGTGCATCCAAGTCACCCCTCAGCATTAAACCAACTGCTGCACCTGTATGCCGATTTTAATTCTATGTTGCAACGTTCGTTCACGTCGGAACCTATGCACACTATTATGTCCATCGTTATTACGCAGAGCTGGGACTCTCCTGAGATGACGATCTGGGGCCCTTCCTGTGTCTAGTGTTATCGTTAGGAGAACCAGTTGTGTGGATACTCATTCTGTTGCAAACAAATGTGTTCCTCGCTCTAGGTATGTGGTATGGCTTTCCGATCCCGACTGTCCGAACAAACATGTCTGTCGTTTACAGCAATCGTCTCAGACTTTTTACGCCACGTTCCCCTTTTGAAACGTGAACTATTCCCCAACCCCAAACCCCAACTGCTATTTTTGTTTTCTTCGTCAGTATTTGTTCCACACAGCATAAAACATGCTCACGGTATCTATTCAACTCTGTCTATTTACTGCAACTATCAGTTACAACAATATCAGTAATAATAACTATTCGAACACATGACAATTAAGAAAATTTTAAATTATCACACATTTGCATTATTCAAAGGTGATGAAATTACACAATCACACCAACTTTATAAATAACCACGGCTGCGTATGCAGTTATTGGAACTCATCTAGTATGTGTATTTCACTACCTACGTAGTTCAGCAATTAGTTAAAGTTTAACTGTTTGCATCTATATTGCTTATAATTCATTCAGACGGCTTTAATATTCACAAGATCACGACATACCTACGACGACTGAACTAATTTAAACATTAATTTCAAAAATGTTATTTCCAATCCAATCGTCCAAGTGCTAAAAGGGTCATTTGTAAAGCAGGAAATTAAAGTTGGAGGAGCTTCCTTGGTTCATGGAAATGAGGAGTTTACGCTAGCGATATTTGTTCACACCAGTATTTCAATAAAAGCTGGCGGCCCCTCTATTATTCTCTGCTCCCACTCACATCTCACCCCCACCCCCACCCCCGCCCCACCCTCAAGAGGGCCACGCCCCCCCACTTTGAGGAAGTCTGCTGTAGAGTACTGATAGCGCAGAGCTACTGAGAAGCTGCATGGTGTTGGTTATGGCATTTCTGAACCCATAGATTCTTTATTCGCATGACAGTCATGGGTCTCAACCAATGAAGGCAACAATATTACCGAAAGATAAGCCGCAGTCTCAATAAGCCACAATGCAGACGCTATAGGATTCCGTCTGCTGTTGGTAGAGAACTCACCTTTTCAGATAACGCGCACAAGGAAGTTCATCCAACAATGAAATGCGACTTTGAATGAGAAACTCGCTCGGTAATCCTTACTTATAAGCGGAATTTACCCCTCATTACACCTACAGCCTGTATGGGGAAGTTTTGAAAAGCTAATGACTTGCAATGCTTAGGATATTTGATTATGTATGCTGCGTTCACTGTATTGTAATTTTAATGGTAAATAATGGTGAACATTCTACACCAAAAATGCCGCCTACGACTTTCATATGTCAGTAACGTAATAAACATATAATTTCAGACGTATCCAGATAACAAATCTCCTCCTCTTCTCTTTTTGTTCTTTCCCCCCCCCCCCCCCTGCCCCGACTCCCTCTCTCTCTCTCTCTCTCTCTCTCTCTCTCTCTCTCTCTCTCTCTCTCTCTGTCTCCGTCTCTTATCATGCTTTTCTCGTACAGTTTCTGTTGACGATTACCTGCACTATTACGAAATCAATGCAACTTGTCAGTAAGTGTCCAGCAGGACTACTAATACTTAAGCCATATGTGATACAAATTTAATCATAGGTCATTTGTCTACAGTTGGATAGTAATAAACGGTTTATTAAATTTGTTCCCGTTCACTTGGAAAGACGACATAGATAATATTGTAGGGAAAGCGAGCCAAAGGTTGCGTTTCATTGTCAGGACACACAGAAGATGCAACAAGTCCACTAAAGAGACAGCTTACACTACACTCATTCGTCCTCTGTTAGAATATTGCTGCGCGGTGTGGGATCCTTACCAGGTGGGATTGACGGAGGACATCGAAAGGGTGCAAAAGAGGACAGCTCGTTTTGTATTATCTAGTAGTAGGGGAGAGAGTATTGCAGGTGTGATACGCGAATTGGGATGGAAGTCATTACAGCAATGACGTTTTTCGTCGCGGCGAGATCTTTTTACGAAATTTCCGTCACCAACTTTCTCTTCCGAATGCGAAAATATTTTATTGAGCCCAACCTACATAGGTAGGAATGATCATGAAAATAAAATAAGAGAAATCAGTGCTCGAACAGAAAGGTTTTTCCCGCGCGCTGATAGGGAGTGGAATGGTAGAGAGATAGTGTGATTGTGGTTCGATGAACCCGCTGCCAAGCACTTAAATGTGAATTGCAGAGTAGGCATGTAGATGTAGATGTAAAAACGCATCTGATTCGCTTGAATGAGTTGTAAGAACTTGTCTTTGTGTTGACACAACTTAGAGAGCGATTGTATAGGCTATTCACATTAATGTGACTCTCTTGTCAAAAGCCTGGATGTGCAGGAGGACAGTCTTTGAGGTTCTGTAAGGTACCGACAGTGACGGATGTACCAACTCCGGTGCAGTGGCCAGCTCCACTAAGTTTTCGTTGTTGACGTCCGACAGATTCTCCGTTTGTTTTTAATCCTGGGGTGGTGGTGGGGGGAGGGAGGGGAGGTGTCGGTGGCCATGGGAATACGGTTAAGTCATTTTAGTGCTCTTCGAATCACGAGCGTACACTACGAGTGGTGTGACACTTTTTATTGTCCTGCTTATAGACGCCACCGTGCTAGGGAAAGGCAAACGACGTATGTGGGTGGACATTCTCCAGAAGGATAAATGCGCATTTATGTTGATCCATTATGGCTTCCAGAATTACGTCACCTAGCACATGGCCGACTACGTTGCCAAGATCATAATGCTCCGTCCTCCGCCCTTGACCCTTCCGATGTTTCTTTCCGGACCAACACACCAGTGGCCATATGTGCGATTGAAAATAAAACATGATTGTTCTGAAAAGGCTACCTGCTGACACACAGTTGATGTACGACCAGCAGCGTTACTGGCGTACAAATTCCGTTTTCATAGTCGGTATCAGCAGATTCGTGAACCTACAGCTGCTGCGGAGTCCCATTTGCTGTAACGCTTGGTGAAGGAGACCCTGTAGGTACCCACTCGGTTCAATTGGGAGATAAGTTGTTCGTCAGTTGCATGCCTATTCGCACGTACACATCTCCGTACCCGTCTTTCAGTCCCGTCACTTACGACACTTGGTGTTCCACAGCTCCCTCGAGGCCGGTTTTGGATAATGCCTTTTTGCCATGAACGTTGTACTTTAATTTCGAAAATGCTTCCACCTTCGGCCCAAAAACCAATATTCATGCCCTTTTGAATGTCAGATAAATCTCCTCGTTTCTGCATTCAGACAACTTATGCGTTGTGTCCTCCCCTCTTCTTCCTGACAAACTTTATACATCCTCATTGGTTATGTTGCTACCTGTGAGTGGTTACTGCACGTTGACGTGGAACATAGTCGGTTACATTAATGTGATTGGACGCAATGCAGCACAGTCAGTATCTATGAGAAGTGTCGCTGTTGTCTAGCTTATCACTATGACACGAAGAGTAATTTTTACTTCTAGGTTTAATCGCACTTCCTTCGGATTAGTGGCTGCACATTCTGATTAGTACTACTGGACAAAGTGTTGTGGAACATTAGTGGAGCACTATACTTGCGTCTTGGAGGTCGGCAGTTCAGAAACTATCCAGGTTAACGTTATGAGTGGTCTCCCAAAATCACTAAATTCCGGGATGATTCCATTGAAAATGGCACATCCCTTTCCCTTCCCTGACTTGCGCAAACCAGAACACGTAATCGACATGACACGGTCACAACGTCCTACCTTGATTTCTTATGAAAAAGCAACATTACATTCTACAGGAAAGCATGCGCTGTCTTGAAATTTCCTGGAAGATTACACGCTGTTTATCGGTCGGATCCTCGAACTCGGTAATTGCCTTCAGCATTCCTGCCGCCAAATTTTCGTGCTCATACTGGAAACAATCTTCTGGGTTGCGTCAGAGTCATTCCTCTGCAACATTCGTATTTCCAGGAGTGTCAGTCCAGCGGGAGGGCTTCATTGAAGTTTTGAAAATACGAGAATGCTTCTGGTCAATGTAGAGCTGTGTTGTTAGGTTGTGAGTCGTGCCAGTATAGCTCAGTTGGTAAGAACATTACTCCCGTAACGCAAGGCTCAGAAATCGAGTCTCGGCCAGGCACACAGTCCAAATAATGCTATCTAGTGTTTTATCTGCTAGTATTTGAGGTCCCTATAACTGTCGCAGTAGATATCAGGTCTGCTACTGTAATTATTTTTCGATTTATTTGCAAGCTCACTTGAGGATTGAAAACACCTGGGGCTAGTAGGTGGTTTGTCGTTAACACTACCTGCTGTCTCTCATTAGGCAGAAACTATCTACTGACAGTATCATTCGGAAAAAAAACATCTAAAGTTGAATATAAAGCTCTTACATTGGAAATAGATGACAGAGGAATGATATACCTGTTACTGGCACTGTTTTAGACGAAGTCTGTAACTAGGACGCGCAGTCATATCTCTTTACGCACACAGAAATGGTGCTCCTGAAGTACTCACGGTTGAGGTCGAGGGTGACCGCGCCGGAGAGCGGAGCGGCCAGCGGGCTGGAGGAGGCCTGGCAGGTGAGCACGGCGTGCAGCTGACGCCGCGACAGCTTCTCCAGGTGCAGCGTGTTGCGCACGCGCCGCCCGCCCAGGGACTCCCACGAGTCGTCCAGCAGCGCGTTGTCCTGCCACCACGTGACGCGCGGCGACGGGCGCCCTGCAACACACGGCGGCCTGCAGGTAGGTGCGGGTGCTCGGAGAAGTAGGGGTTAAAGTAGACCCTCAAAGTAAAGAAATTAAACGTATACGAACAGTAACTACTGTACGACTACACTGTTATAGAACAGTCCCTAGCAACAATAAAATCCGTTAAATATCAAGAAGTAGGTGTACCTAACGATTAAAATGGAATGATCGCATAAAACTAATCAAAGGGGTCAGATATCCGACTGAGGTTCAATGGAGTAGGTTGCTGCTGTTGTTGCTTTAAATCAGATGTAGTGAACCTGGTCCAGCTTTCATAGTGTATGGCAAAAAGTAGGATTATTTAAAACATCTTTAGGTTTTCATACAATTTTGACATAAAATCTTTCGAAAGTAGCTATTTTTGCATGGTTCAACTTGTTCTAACTCCGCTTTATAAATTTTATAAACTTACTTCTCAACTTTATATGTTACCATCACTGTGGAAATGGTGAGTAGTTAAAATTTTACCACTAACAGAGATAAAAAAAAGTTGGCGGCAGGCATATAAGGTTGACTACCCCTGCTTTAAATCATCAGGAGAACGATAAAATGTCAGATAACTAAGTTATTGACCACAGGATAAAAGACTAAGTTGAATCGTTCAACATGGTGAGGACCATCTAAACTAATCGAATACCTACGACATTCTACACAGTATGAGAAAGAACTCGGCCCTGTACGAACAGAAATATACCGTACGTCCCTGGACGACCAGAGGCATCATAGCGATTGCGAAAGAGTGCAGGTTTCCAAGAACGGTCATATTGGAGAAGCACCAGACTATAAGGCTATATCGCTGACGTAAAAATGTTTCTGTATTCTCAACAAATTTGATGCTCACCTATTACAATATTTCTGAATCCGGTCAATCTTCCTGTAGGACTCAACATAGGATAAGCAATAACGACGCTGTGTAATGTAGCTCGTCCTGTTCGTCCACGAACGCCAGCAAGTGGTAGATGTCGGCGCAATGATTAATGCCGTATCCATTGACTTGCGGCAGGTTTTCGACACGGTTCCGTACTACCGCCAAGTGAACAAAATACGTATCGTAATACCAGGCCAGTTGTGTGAGTGTACTGAAGAGCACCAAGAAAACTGAACACATCATGTCATTCCTAAAGGAGACCGACCTTCACACGTACAAGCAAGTTCCGGAGTACTCTACGGGATAGTTACAGTCGGTATATGAGTACATAAATGACCTACTAGATAACGTCGGAAGCTCCGTAAGTTCTTCCACTGATGATTCTGAGAAGCCACAGTGTTAGAAAATTTTAACGAAATCCAGGATGACAAACAGAGGACCGACGCTTGTTGGAGGGGTTGTTGGTTCATACACGCCGTAAATAAATGCTGCTGATTCACTATAACTATGCGAGAATACCCAGAATTGCATGATTACTCGATTGCCCCAACTATCACTCGGAGCAGTCAAATTTACTATCTGGAAGAAGGCAATTAGTAACAAAAGACTGCCGTTAATCTTCGACCGGGAACTTTTATGCAGAGGAGTTGAAGATAAACTAGAGCAGCGTAACTGGAAGTGCATAGATGGGCTGAGATTCCTACGAAACTGAAGTCATTTTGCAGGAAACTAAAACTACAATTAAAACATTTTGTCTCGAGTTCTTTTATGACTGACTGTCCATAGATTTCCAATTTGCATCACATCACTATTTGAACTTACGTTGGGTTTTCTGTCATACAACACAATATTATACAAATGCCTGTTTTCTAAAGTCACGTGAAGGGCACCTCCAATTAGCCAGATTTATAGAAACTTGTAATGCAACCACACTAGACAATCCAAAGAGGGCTCAACTGGTTTTGCTCTAATGGTGACACACTACACTGTAGCGGAAGACTGCGCATTTATTTTGTTACGTAAGACCCAAGCAATCATTATACGGGTTTGTAGCAAAGGAACGGCCAGCGAGCTTCAACGCACAGTTACATTATGCAAAAGTTAACTCTTCTCTTTAGAAATCAGCTTTGCTGCTGAAGCATCTTCAGATGAAGTGGTTGATTCCTTCTCCCTCCAAATTCGTGATACTTTTTGACAATACATTAGGTAGCACTGCTCGATATTCGCTATTGGCTCTGTGCACTCAACAGACGGTTTGTTGTGGATATGTAACTGATGCGTTGCTGTTGCAACCAGTTTATCTAATACAGCACAGAGGCTCAAGTTAAAGAGTACAGTGGGTTACCGAGCATTGTCACTGACGACATTTTATTTCAGTCTGCTCTCTGACGTCCTCTACAGTAGTGGAAGGGTGATCGCTGAGAGACAATGTGGGGCTCTGCGGAAACTATATCAGGCCATTGAGATGAAGGGCAATGAGAGGACCTATGAACTCGTATGATTCTCAACAATGCATTTTCACTTAGTAGAGGACTCATTACAATTGCAGGCAGTATACTGTGAATTTTTATGCTTACCCATCTGCTAGTATAACTGACCTTGTATCCATCGTTTACCAAATATTCATAAAGCTAAAGCGATTTCTGCAAGGCCTTTTAGCGAAGAAGAATTGTAGATGACATGGCTTGGTTGTAGACATTGATAAATACATGACACAGCAACAAGTTGGTCCATAGATATTACAACTGTTCTTCTTACTGCGCTGAAAATTTAGAGAACTATCTCATCTGCTATTGTATCTATTTCTATAAGTAGGCTATTTAGGTTTTTATATTGGTAACGTCATGTAGCACTCTGTATGAAAATGACTGACTGTGCTGTGGGCAGTCTGAGGCTGGTCGGCACTGTTGCAATATTCGCCATTGTAGTGTTTGGCAGTTGGCTGTTAACAGCGCGTAGCGTTGCGCAGTTGGAGGTGAGCCGCCAGCATTGGTGGATGTGGGGAAGTGAGATGGCGGATTTTTGAGAGCGGATGATCTGAACGTGTGTCCATCAGAGACAGTACATTTGTGAGAATGGATGTCATGAACTGGTATACATATTATAACTTTTGAACACTGTTAAGGTAAATACATTGTTTGTTCTCTATCAAAATCTTTCATTTGATAACTATGCCTATCAGTAGTTGGTGCCTTCAGTAGTTTGAATCTTTTATTTATCTGGCAGTAGTGGCGTTCGCTGTATTGCTGTAGTTCGAGTAACGAAGGTTTTTGTGAGGTAAGTGATTTGTGAAAGGTATAGGTCAGTGTTAGTCAGGGCCATTCTTTTGTAGGGATTGTTAAAAGTCAGATTGCGTTGCGCTAAAAATATTGTGTGTCAGTTTAAGCACAGTCATGTATAATTTTTTAAGGGGTCGTTTCATAAGGTTGCCAGCTAACTAGAAGTACATTTTAGATTTTCTTAACGTGAAGATAAGTTATTTTTTTTCACTGTAACCAGATTGTTAGCGTTACGTGTGTCATTTGTCGAACAGCGGTTACACTTTATTTGCTGAGTTAACCCCATTTATTAAATGTTTAAATATGCTAAGAGATGAGGCTGCCGCGCGCCTGCAAACCTATTAGAGGAGAGAGAGAAAAGTAAAAATAGAGGAGCTGCAATGTAAATGGAAATATTTCAGTGTATTTGCAGTGCTTGTATAAGATTAACGTACCTCCAGTGGCAATACAGGTGATGTCGACATCGGAGCCCTCGTTGTACGGACCAAGGATATAGTGCGGTATGTTTGATCCCTTGTCGTCCAGGATCATGAGCTGCTCTGGAGGGACTGCAAGGAGAAAAGCGAAGTACATAAAGAGATAATGTAGAACCACTTGAGATTCTAGTAGCTGCTGTTTATTTAACATCGATCGTGCGAAATAAATTGAATGAATTTAGGTTGTACAGTTTCATTTCAGTTTCTATACAGAACTTAACGTGCTAAGTTATATTAATAGCTAGTACTTTATTTGTGGAACAGTAATAAATAGAGGGGTTTGAATCTTATAATTTATTGTCGGAGTATAAATATCCGAAAAATATACGGGTTATCACTCAGATCGCTAACTCGCCTTTCTGTTTCAAACAGGGTGCAATTAATTTCGTGGAACTTGTAAGGGATCCGTGATCTCACGAACATAGATGCTAGTATCCGACGCCCAGGTCGATTGTAGACAGGAGTCGACTGTCAAGCGCTGCAGGAGGCAGTGAGACTAGTGTCGCGTGCGGAGTAGCACTGAAGTGTGTCGAGTGACGAGTGATGCGGGAAGACAGGCAAAGAATGGTGGTCGAGTGAGTTGTAAACGGAACATTCACCGGAGTATGACGAGTGAACACGTCCCTCTGATCGTCGTGGGGTTGACCCTCACTAATACCGATTCGCGAGTGATATTAAACAGAAAGTGGCAAGTGCCGAATTACGTGTTTCGCGTCAACCAGCAACAATCATGGATTGCAGTGAGGATTATTGTGAATGTTAACCATCAGCATTGCGTGTGACGAAGTACTGAAAATCAGAACTCAATAAAAAGATATAATCGTAATTAGACGTGTAAGGCGAAGATAGCAACTGCCTCAGACATTGTGTGTTAGTAGGAAATATATATCAGTTTGTACATCACAACGTTTATGATCGTTAATAATGGACAAACTTTGAATCATTCCACTATTCAGTCTCAGAACAGTCGCACTCGGTTGAAATACAACCGAAATCACAGCAGAAAAGCCGATAGCCTTTCATCCATTAAGCACACGGTCATATATCACAATTATTAACAGTTTGGCAGCTTCAGTAAATTACATAAAATCCAGTAAAGGAACTTAATCGGGGGTGTTTCAAACTATAGAAGGTTTTGAGTTTAAATTTAACTAGTTCTGTGAAAAAGTTTATGAGATACACAAACAAAACTGTTGTTGTAGCCTTCAGTCTGAAGGCTTGTTTCTCCAGCGAGAATCTCTGAATATCTATTCCAACGAACATGCGTTCTGCAATGCTTACTATAATCAGCCTCAATCTCCCTCTACTACTGACGACAAACTGACGATTCAGTGATGCCTTGATGCCTACGAAACGATACCTTCTTTAAGTCAAAGTACGCAATAAATTTCTTTTTTATAAATTCATTTCAGTACTCATTAGTTACTCGACCTAGTCGCCATACCTTTCTCATTCTTCTGTAGCGCGACTTTTCAAAAGAAGAAGAAAACTTTTCTGGAGACTAGAAATCTACTCTGTAGGAATCAGCATGGGTTTCGAAAAAGACGGTCGTGTGAAACCCAACTCGCGCTATTCGTCCACGAGACTCAGAGGGCCTTAGACACGGGTTCACAGGTAGATGTCGTGTTTCTTGACTTCCGCAAGGCGTTTGACACAGTTCCCCACAGTCGTTTAATGAACAAAGTAAGGTAATACGGACTATCAGATCAATTGTGTGATTGGATTGAGGAGTTCCTAGATAACAGAACGCAGCATGTCATTCTCAATGGAGAGAAGTCTTCCGAAGTAAGAGTGATTTCAGGTGTGCCGCAGGGGAGTGTCATGGGACCGTTGCTATTCACAATATACATAAATGACCTGGTGGATGATATCGGAAGTTCACTGAGGCTTTTTGCAGATGATGCTGTGGTGTATCGAGAGGTTGCAACAATGGAAAACTGTACTGAAATGCAGGAGGATCTGCAGCGAATTGACGCATGGTGCACGGAATGGCAATTGAATCTCAATGTAGACAAGTGTAATGTGATGCGAATACATAGAAAGATAGGTCCCTTATTATTTAGCTACAAAATAGCAGGTCAGCAACTGGAAGCAGTTAATTCCATAAATTATCTGGGAGTACGCATTAGGAGTGATTTAAAATGGAATGATCATATAAAGTTGATCGTCGGTAAAGCAGATGCCACACTGAGATTCATTGGAAGAATCCTAAGAAATTGCAATCCGACAACAAAGGAAGTAGGTTACAGTACGCTTGTTCGCCCATTGCTTGAACACTGTTCAGCAGTGTGGGATCCGCACCAGATAGGGTTGATAGAAGAGATAGAGAACATCCAACGGAGAGCAGCGCGCTTCGTTACAGGATCATTTAGTAATCGCGAAAGCGTTCCGGAGATGATAGATAAACTCCAGTGGAAGACTCTGCAGGAGAGACGCTCAGTAACACGGTACGGGCTTTTGTTAAAGTTTCGAGAACATACCTTCACCAAAGAGTCAAGCAGTATATTGCTCCCTTCTAGGTATATCTCGCGAAGAGACCATGAGGATAAATTCAGAGAGATTAGAGCTAACACAGAAGCATACCGACAATCCTTCTTTCCACGTACAATACGAGACTGGAATAGAAGGGAGAACCGATAGAGGTACTCAGGGTACCCTCCGCCACACACCGTCAGGTGGCTTGCGGAGTATGGATGTAGATGTAGATGTAGATGAAGTATCTTACTGACCGCAGACTGCTGTGTACGTGCTGCTTGCACACTAGGCATCTGGTTGACAGCCTGCTCTAACCCGGAAAACAGCTCCTTAACATCGATTAGTTGTGTACCTACGAAGAATCTGAAGATGGGACTGGAATTTCGAAATCCACAACAAAATAAAACAAATTATCAAAACAATCTTACAGCCTTAGATCATTTTGTTTATAACTGTAAATTAGTGAAGTCTTTTTCAAGTCAAAAGAGAGTGGTTCACCCAACCTGAATTTTAATAGCAATACACACAAACAAGAGATAATATTCTTGAGCGCTTAAGCGTCTTAACTTTTCGAGTTTCACATGTAACCCTCTTGCGTCAATCATTGGGTGAAGATCCCTCTCCTACGTTTTGTGTTGTTACCTCAGAATTTCACAAACTTCATGAGTTAGTTTCTTTTAGAGTACCTAAGCCTCGACATCGTATTTCAATGAATAAATTGCATCCTTCAACGGCGAGTCTGGAATTTCTGGATATTACACATGAACGACTCAACTAATTTCATCACTGAGCTGAGCCGTTGGGAACAGGCATCCAGCAAGCATACCACATCTAATCAAAGAGTAGTGCAGAAGTGACTTATAGATGTAACGAAAGACAACCCTACGTAGTCAGTGGAGGAGGATCTGTAGTGCCAAGCATTAACACAATAACTACGTAGTGTGTTTTATAAATGTTAGACTAACGTTAATGTGACCACAATATATGTTCGAGGTCAACGTGTAATAACCACTCACACGCGGCAGCACTAACAGTGGAGGGTATTTAAAAAGTGTCTCGTGAACTCAGGAAAAGCGCGGTCGTTGTCGTAATGCAAAAGCTGAGGGATTTATCTGACGTCCGGAAGGGCATGATCCTTGGCATTGGCTCCAGAGATGGAAGCATTTCCGAAACGGCTGATTTTGTAAACTTCCCGCGTACCGCCTGTGCAAATGTACCATGTGCGTGACAAAATGCCGCTATTCTAAACCGACGCCGAGGCGACTGTGGTGCATTATGGGCCACAGACGACACGCTGCGAACGAGGGCTGCGGAGCTAAAGGTGAACAGATCTGCAGCCACTGAGCAACTGACCGCCCAGACGAACCAAGTGACTGCGAACAGCGTCGCCTCAACGACAGTTCAATGAACGTTGCTGGGTATCGTTCTCAGCAGTTGGCACCTTGTTCCTGTACCCATAACGACTGCTGTTCATCGACGGTGAAAGTAGGAATCTGCACAGCAGCTTTGCAGCTGGGCATCCACTGAATGGCGACACTTGTCGTTTAGCCGGCCGGTGTGGCCGAGCGGTTTTAGCCGCTTCAGTCTAGAACCGCGCAACCACTACGGTCGCAGGTACGAATCCTGCCTCGGCCATGGATGTGTGTGATGTTCTTAGGTTAGTTAGGTTTAAGTAGTTCTAAGCTCTAGAGGACTGATGACCTCAGATGTTAAGCCTCATAGTGCTCAGAGCCATTTGAACTTGTCCTTCACATACTCCATCGGATAGATGGTAGACATACTAGAAGAACCAAGGGATGAGTCCAAGCCGGTTTGGGTTCAAAATGGCTCTGAGCACTACGGGACTTAATATCTGCGGTCATCAGTCCCCTAGAACGTAGATCTACTTAAACCTACCTAGCCGAAGGACATCACACACATCCATGCCCGAGGCAGGATTCGAACCGGCAACCATAACAGTCGCGCGGTTCCAGACTGAAGCGCCTAGAATCACTCGTCCACAGCGGCCGGCCGCCGGTTTGGCCAGGGTCTTAATCTCGGTAATGTTTCCGTGGCGTTCGCTGGTTGATATTGTCCCTTTTTGAATGAACAATGGATCAACAAGGTACGCATCTACCCTTTCGGAAAATGTCCATCCCTTCATGCAGGATGTTTCTTCTCAGCACGCAAACATCCATGCAACGTTTCACACAGTCCACAGTGTACGTGCGTGGTGACCGAACTAACCAGATTGAATTGATTGTCTGTGGGACAATGTCGATCGGGCTTCTCGAGTCATGAATTATCAAGCGACAAACACAGCGCAGCTATCCACGGTACTGGAGCCGGCGTCGTTACTCGTCCCTAGTGGTACCTTTCAGAACCTTACAAACTCTCTTCCTACACGTCTAACGATGGTCCGCGCTGCAAAACATGGTTACGTGGCTGTTCCGTAGTTTGACAGGCAATCATATTATTGTGAACCGACAGTGGAGACACTGGTTTTCTAAAAATGTTGAGGTTCAAATGTTTCAGTTTTAAGTCATTTGTGAATACATTAACCTCTGTAGTAAATACTAAATCACTTAATGATATAACTGAATTACATTTTGAATTTTATGTGATCTCCTAATCATTTCGGTCGCAGATCTGGCCTGTGTTTAAAATAAAATGTTTCATAATCTTGCATCAGATATTTCTGGTCCAAACTGGAAAAACGATTGCAAACCTACGTGTGGAAACAAATGCTTGATCAAATATGCGCTGCTTTTTATGAGGCAAGAACAGTCAGCTCCAAATAATGTAGGCTGCCTGCCCGTCATATCTCATTTCGCAATGGTTGTGTTTGTCTCTGCACTTTTGCCTGTGTCTACGATACCTTTAGCAGACACTGCAGTTACGTGCCACTCGGCCGGCGTCTGTCGTTTAGAGGATACACTGACTTTCGAAGAAAACAAAAACAAAAAGAAAAACAGCAATTCCGCGGAGTAAGAATGATGTAAACAGTGATATGATGTCCCACTGTCTAGAAATGGGGAACATTGAAGTTTTGCTATGACTTAACCAACGGCATTAGTCGGTAATCTCATGTCATGCATGTCAGCTTTCACCCACGATCGAATATTTTCATTAAAAAGTTCAGCAGCTTGCAGGGACAGATGTGGGAACATTCACAACAAGGATAAGAGATCGCAATATGCCACGAACACCTCACGTGTAGGAAAGTTTCTGACGAGTACGGGGGGAAAAAAGCAAAGAACTAAAGGCTACTCCTAAAGGCATAAACCAATGGATTGCGCTGTCATTTCAGCGAGAGCTGTTACATCATCGGTATCACTTACAGCCTGTGCAGGCTCTCATCCCACAAGATTCTAAGACTGAACTCTGAAGATTCGCAGCACAAAGATTGCTCTTTATTTATGGATGAGATGGTATTTACAGAGTGCGTAATAATAAACATGCGCTATACTAGCTTGTGGGTGGATGTAAATCCTCAAGACATAAAGGAAGTAGGGCATTAGTATTGTTTTAACAAAAATGCGTGAGCGTAAAATGTGGGAGACAAATTCAAAAGGCTATACACTTCATACGAGAAATTGACAGACGCTGTTTTTAACCAGAGTCTGCGCGACCGATTAACACTCTTATAGGACTACTCCAACGTCGCACTAAGGTAACAGACGTGGTTTATTCACGGCGAAGGAATACCAAGATACTTGGCTATGGCGATATTTACAGCCACTGCCATTTTTCTGTCGACATCGTGCACAGGATATGGAGCGTGTGGTAGATGAACGTGATCAAACCTGATGCTAGCCATGTGTTTGCACCAGGTTTCGTGATTCTCTGGGAAGAAACGAAGACCTATTTTAGCACACCAGACAAGAAATTACTCATTATGGGAGAAATCATTCCAGAAACTTGCAAAGGTGCCTCGAGCCTTGTTAAGAGCCCCTATTCGGTGGAGTAGAAAATCCATAAGTTTCTTTAGTGATGCTAGCTCCCACTGAAATAGATATATGAGTGGGTCCCAGAGCTTTATAAAAGCGGATACGTTTATGGTGACGTTTTATTTGCTGTTATACATAGCATCATACGTTTTCTACGTGACTAAGACCAGGAGATTTAGCCACCAATCAATGTGCGACAGAGCGTCCGCGTGCTCGTCTAACCAAGAACGTATGTGAACACGTTTTATGTCTACCTGTAAGACGGTTATGTCCACAGCATTCTCATTACGAAAATTCAGGAGAACGGGCAAGACTTGGTCACCGAGAATATTTAAATAAATATGAGGATCGTACTCAAATGGATGAGCGATGACCTATAAAGTTACCTAAGACCTCTATTCAACCTATCACATTTCCTTGTGTACCAGGAAGACAATCGTCGTTGAACAGTAACACATCAAGAAAATTCATTATGGGTGTGTCCACTGGCGCCTCTAAACACGATATCTCCTTTCCATCAACCTGTCACGTCTGCATGAAGATTCATCTCACAGCGTTGACTCCATAGAACCGATTCGTACACAACCACCATTTCACTGCTAGACTTTGCAGGGAGACTCATATGACCACCTTACATCAGCTCTTAGATGAATACTCCATAAAAATCAGTATTCTCTTAAGGTTGTGACCGTTATTCTTTTAGGCTAGCTTATGAGAACGAATGGTAGGCACATCGACCACTTCTTCTACGGTTAGGAAACAGATGAATCTTGTAGGACAGATTGGCACATGTCTCGAGGAACTGTTTCCGGACGTAGATAATAGGTTGTTTTTCGCTTTATGATCAGTACAGTCTACTGTAGAATGTGGGACTGCCTTTCTTCACACCTACTGAGAAGCCCCATATCCTCTGCAACAAACGAATTCTTTGCAAATATGGGTATCGGATTAGGACTTAAATTTTTTGATTAACGCCCTTGGGCAAGTACACCATGCAGCCTGAGTTGGTTTTTGGGTTGTTTCCTATGGTCTTGTAAACAAATAATGATCTAGACCCCAAACTCAGATTCAGAGAATACGATACACAAGCAGTTGAAATACTAGAACACACACAACTTTCAACGCTTAGACTACCTTGAAGACTACAGCATCAGGAAGCACATCAAGCCACAGATTACATCTAATATATGAAAATTATTACTTACTTACAGATTGTGACATAGCGATCCAGTAAATATTTTCTGTATTTTATGTCCATTCTTGGATTGGTCGGTAATGAGCAGCTTCAGACCTGAGTAGAAGCGTGTTGCATTACACAATTCACTCTATTACAAGTGATGGCGTAGTGAAAACCATTAACCATTTCGGCTTCACGGAACAAATAAAATTATAGTATATAAAGAGCATCCCTGAAGCGTACACAATACACATGAAGACAAACTCACTTACACTGATAACCTGATAAAAATAAACACTGAAATTATAATAAAGCTATTATTTGTTTGCCCGTCTTGCATGCATTCCTGTATCATTGGGTGGACACCGGCGAAGGTTTGTGAGGGTGGGGTGGGGGATGTGGGTAGGAACCTACCAGCTATTAAGGTGAGAGGTGAAAAAGGGGGAAGTGGAGATTAACTCAAGAGCTCAGGAGCAATTTAAATCAAATGTTGTCTATGCGTGACTCGGAGCAATTTAAATCAAATGTTGTCTATGCGTGACTCATTATCTGTACAAAAATATTAAGGGAATAATATATCCCAAGTACCTGTACGGGTTGGGGTGGGGTGAGATGAGTGACATTTAAAATTATTCGACAACGACTGATATTAGAGCGAATTTCTTAATTATCTTGATCCATGCATCTACTGTTGAGAGTCAGGATGACGCTTCACCTCTAGAGTTTGGGTATGGAGTGGACGGGGCAGGGTGCAAAGACAGTGAAATATCAGCATATCTGCCTAACGCCTGAAGTAATTCCCACTATAACAGGCACATACAGTATTTTCTGTCTGGTAAAATTCACACTTCTAGCACAGCTACTGTTGAGAGTTTGGGATGAAGAAGCCTACACAGAAGCGTAGCTCAGGAACAACTGGAGCGGTTTCAAATCAACGTCGAATATCCGTGACTCGTTATTTGTATACATGACTCATTGTTTGACATTAAAGACTGACATGTAGAAATAAGACCTGTTGCTACTCCGTACCTCTAATTAAGTGTTTTGGAATACTTGAAAAATATTAAGTATTCTTCAACGCATCGAACACATCGTGAATACTCACACTGCACTCAGTGAATAACTTTTCAAGCCTGTTTCGGAACCAAAGACCATGCCATACAGGTGAATACCACAGAGACATTTTGTGCCCTATCTAGAGTCGAATGACGGGAAACCTCGTATAAGTAGACACTTGACTGCGACAGCTCATTCTCGAAACGACAAACACCTTACTGGCAATTTCCTCGCAGTGCAGATGAAATTGCAGGACAAAACTCCTCGATACACGAAGAAATACGAAGGTTTCTCTTAAATCCGGTAAATTTCCATGAAATAATGGAACATTTGTTGACCCTTCGTAGTTGGTAAGCCCTTAGTATTCCAAGGATGGTTTACAGAATCTAAAAACGTGTAGCGTCCAGTTCATGACTGAAAGCCGTCTGAAGTGGTCAGTATTTTGTCTGCGATTGAGAATACAGAAAACCGACTCTTTTGTGGCTATTAAACATTTACATTTGAAGCGTTCGACTGACGCAGAAATCAAAACAGGATTGGTTGAAATTGACGCTGACTCTGAGCTTTAAGTGAAGACTATTACGTTTTGGATTAATGAATTTAAATGTGGCCAGACAAGTACCAAAGACGAAGTGCACTCCGGCCGTCGAAGTGAGGTCACCACAAAGGAAACCACTGCCAGAATTGATGGTGCGGTAATGCAAGACTGCTGAATAATAATTAGTGAGATTTGTGAGAGTGTAGGCATCTCAGCTGAGTGAATGCATAATATCCAGGACGGAGAACTGGCTATGAAGAAGCTGTGTACGACGTTGGTGCCGCGATTGCTTACAGTCGACTAAACGCGCATCCCTCTCAGATTTTCAGCGCAATGGCTGCCGATGTTTCATCGAATCTGCAAGATTTTTTCGCCAATCTGGGACGGTTTAGGAAATTATCATTATACACCAAAGTCGAAACGAAAGCTAAAACAATGGACGAAGACTGCTGGTAACGTGATAACTCTCGTTTCTTTAGGATTACCAAGGAGTATTCCTCATAAATCACATGGAAAGAGGCACAGTCGTAACTGGACCTGTTATACTTATTGGTGCATCGTCTGAATCTTACGTTGGCTGAAAGAAGGTCGAGGTTGGTAGGTAAAATGTGCTCTTTCACCACGATACTGCACCATCCCACACATCAGCGACAACTATAGCGAAAATACATGATTTAGGCTTTGATTTGGTTCCTTATCCACCCTTTTCACTAGACTTAGCCCCAGGTTGAACTTTTTTTTTACAAAACTTATCAGACAACTATCGTATGTCTGCAAATACGTGTGAAATATGTTATACGTATGTGTGTTATAGCTACATGTGACATTTGTGTAACATACGTGCACGTGAGTGTAGCTGCTGGCAGCGACCTTTATTTTTTGCAGAAGATATAGAGAGCAAAATATTGTATACTAAAGCACTTAAATTAACTTTCTGAAATTTAATTAATTGCACAAAAAGTCGTAGTCTTTGATTTATTTTGTCCATGTAAATGTGTCTAGTTATTATATGTGTAGCTAATTACATAGAAAATCGGTTCTGCAACGCATGCACTGCACAGCTTGTAGTAAAATAAAATTCGGAAAAGCAGCGAAAAGAAAGCTAGTTGGTATAACACGGTCAGGAAGTGAGTAGTAAATGATGCGGGCAGGTGCGGCAAGCGGTACGTACTGATGACGCTGAGGTTGACCTTGGAGTTGCGGGTGGGCGAGCGCCGGAAGTCGACGCGGCAGCGGTAGGCGCCGGAGTCGGCGTCGCGCACGCTCTCCAGCGTGAGGCGCGCCGGCCGCTCCTGGAAGCGGAAGTAGGCGCGCCCCGCCAGCGTCGCCTCCTCAGACCAGTGCTTCGCCTGCTCCACCGGCTTACCGCGCGCGTCCACGCTGCACATAAACAACCAGTCTCTAACAGCTATCTCTGCTCACTATTAATTGACTACTTTCATACTAAATCATTAGCTACACTGATTAGCCGAAAAATTACCAGCGGACAAATGTCCCTATCATAGCAGAAAAAAAGCCAATATATTTCTGTATCTTTAAAAGACTCTCACTGAAAAGTCGGGTACCAGCTACCTCATTCCACATTCCTCAGCACCTTTAAAAAGTTTCCAAAAATTTTGGCTTGCGAACATATCTATCCTTTTCTTAACCCAAAACTCACTTAAAACTCCCACGAGATCTTCCTAACTGTAACTCATTCACATCCGCTACTCCATCGCTGTAAGTCGCCCATACTCATCCATTCGAAGGTACCCTTTCTCACTCACTCATTCAGCCCAACTCACTGTAATTATCTGCTTGTGATTCACTGACATTGTCTCCTGCGTCGCAACCATCTCTCACTTCCACTGTTTCCCTTTTGCTTTGCAATAACATCTCATTCCTTCCTTCCTACTGCTGCTGTCTCTTCTCTCTGTCACGATCTCTCTGTCATCTGTTGTCAGTGCCATACAGTCTATCTCCCCTTATCACCATTTCTCGCCGAGCGTATCTTTAATCCTCAAACCTGGCAATGTCTCCTTCACAATTTTCCTAGCACTGTTGTAGCACTGTCAACTACATTCCATTGCCACGGTGTCCCTCTCTCTCTCTCTCACTGCCATTGACTTCTTTACTCTTTCAGTAATACAACTGCTGCCTAATTCCAGTATTGATCACTTTTCTGTCTCTTTCTTTGCCACTGAAACTGTCTTTTTCTCTCTGAACACAATAAAGTATGATTATATTCGATTACCATAATTTTACGAAAAAAATTTTAAGTTGCTGAGGAACGGCTAGCCGGCGGTTAGTGGCCGTGCGGTTCTAGGCGCTACAGTCTGGAGGCGAGCGACCGCTACGGTCGCAGGTTCGAATCCTGCTTCTGGCATGGATGTGTGTGATGTCCTTAGGTTGCTTAGGTTTAATTACTTCTAAGTTCTAGGCGGCTGATAACCTCAGAAGTTAAGTCACATAGTGCTCAGAGGCATTTTGACAACGGCTATCCCATTTTTTAGTCAGAGTGTTTTAAACAAGAGCATATTTCCCTTTCTTGGGCTCCGATAAGAACATTTTTTCGCTGGTTTCCTTATATTCCCTACTGCAACAGGGCATGTAACTCATATGAACCGAAATGTATTGGACACCCAAATTATGTCAGTTTAATTGTGTGAAACAGAAATAAAGCAAAATCTATTTTACACATCATACCGGATTTTACGTGCAAAAGAAAATTGCATGTGTTTCGATACTACAACAAGGAGTTCCTAGGTGATAAAGGTGAGACTTTACAGCATATTTCTGCAGGCTACGTCATTTTATAAACTAAGTTTTAGCCTCAGACCATATTTTAGTGTACAAGTAGGATAGATTTTAACCTCTATACCTCGGAAACGGATAAAGTTTTCAAGGTTATTCGAGGTCAGGATTTTAAGGCCATATCATACCAATTTCAACCTCTTCCTGTGCATAGCCGTCTTGGAATTCTCGGCTGGGTTTTGGTTCACTGGTGACGGAGAAAATATAGTAAAAACCTTTCTTGGGATATACTGCCAAACCACTAATGAACTAATGATGTCTCTTAGTCCCACCAAGTTCGCTGTAGTCCACATAAATTGTAAAAACAACCAACCGCTTTCCTCCATTTGTGTAAGCAGGAGGAACTGTACAATATACTAATGAGATGCTTCTGTTGCGTTTACAAATGGTCCGTAGCTCAAGGGCTATCCAAAACATTTCACCATACCTTATTATCAGCAATAGAACCCGAGATATGCCCACAGGATTATGACGCTTTTATGCGCGACGTTTTGTAACTTACTAGGTACGCATGCTGTCGCATGCATACCGATTACCAACTGATTAACAACGCATTGGTCTAAATTTGAAAAGCAACACAGCAGCAATTCTGCATGAGATACATTCGAAAACTCCTTGCAAAATTCCCGACGTACTACATGCGCAAACTAGTTGACACTTAACGCAATAGGTGGTGGGAGCGAATTTAATGGCATCCCCATTTACAGTCACTCACATCAGCCACCACGTAGTGTGTCAACTTAGTCTGGGCATACAGTATATGGCACTAGGTATCTACTAAGAGGTTACGCAGTTCCAGTATTTTTCAGGTCAGAGGCTTGTGAGTGCGGAGATGGCGCTCGATAGCGTCCCAGATACGCTCCAGTACGTTCAGATCAGGTGAATTTGGTGGTTAAAATATAAACGTGAGTTGATAGTCATGCTTTTCAAAGCATTGCAAAACTATTTTAACCTTCTTAAAATAGCTGTTCGTATCTTGCTGGAAGATTCCAACGTGATGAAGTAGGTACAGAGTTTCAATTATTCAACTATATGAAACAAAAGTAAATTAGTTACAAACTACGGCCTGCACAAACTTTATCACTATATAAACGTCACTACAGATATTCGGATTTAGGTTACAGCGCGTTCGATCATTGGCGATGATGTGGCGCTGTCGAATAGACAAATTCTACACGACCCGCTGAAGTGTCGGAACATCTATGCTGGCGATAACCTCCTTAACGGCTGGTTTGCGTTCGTCAATGGTTTAGGGTTTGTTGCTGTACACGTTGTCTTTAACATATCCCCACAAGAAGGAGTTGAGTATATTCAGATCCGGAGATTATGCGGCTCATCGAGACCCGTGCCAGTGCCTCTGGGTAGTCCAGGGCCAGAATGCGGTCCTCAAAGTGCCCCTCCAGGACATCAAACACTCGCCTGCTTCGAGAGGGTCGAGCTCCGTCTCGCATATTGCCGAAATCAGAGTCACTTTGGATATTGGACAAGTAGCGATTACTAGTCACCGTGCCATCAAGGAATATCGCACCGATTACTCCATGATTGGACAGTGCACACCACGTAGTCACCCGTCACTTCTCGAGGGCGAAATGCGGATTCACAGTCCTCCAAATGCACCATTTTTGCTTACTGAAGAACCCAACCGAATGAAAGTCGCAATCAAATCTTCATGCGGCTGTTGATTACATCATGCCACGCGCCCAACAGTGCAGATTGAAAGTCTTAAAGCAAACCGCCAGGAAGATATGACGAATTAATTCATATAGTTCAATAATTGTCACCCTGTATCGAACAAGAATGTATGGTCGTGGGTGGCAGTAAGGCTAGGGTAAATGGTAGGTGTCATGGTTCCCTTGACTACTACCACAGGTCTTACGGAAGCCAGGTCAACGTCCGCCAAAAGTACAATATAGCCGCTAACGGCCTGCCTCCATGCCGAGGTACAATTTTCGAGCAGCCGTTCGTGTATGATAACGCATGCTGACACGACCATGTTTCTCGTGTAACAAGAAACGTGGTTTATCACACGTGGCAACACAAATCTTGATGATCCTTTGCGCGTAGCAGTCGTAATTTAGGAGGTCTTTTGGTCACCATGAGAATATTAAGAGGTTGCCTGCTGCGGTACCACTTGCGTCCGCACCCGCTTTGTGCTTGATCTGCAGATCTGCGACAGATCGCCAGCTATGCTGCTATACAGAGCGGGAATGCCTCAGACCTCCACGTTCGTTAATGCGGCATGGCGGTCCAATAACGTCTCGCTTATTTTCAAATTTTACAATTTTTCAACCACTTTCCATATATGATCCCTACAGAACCACTCGAACAGTGGAGGAGTTTCACTACTTCCCAGATGACCGTTGCCAGATGCCGGTCACAACACTACACCCTTTCTCAAAGTAGTCGTTATTTGTGACTTCTCTATTTGTTGCCCTTGTTGTCACACAAAGACAGCCCCATTAGGCTCTGCTCCGATTGAAATGTTTTATTATAGCATAATAAGCCCTCATTCACGGCACTGATCGTTACGTTTTGCGTTTTGGCTCATTAGTGTATAAAATTGGATCTGTGACAGTGTGTAACTTTAGTAGCAAGTTAGACGAAAGAGGACAATATTTGAGTCTGTTAATATTATGAGATGCTAAGTCCGTCTACACTCTTACGGTTTCCCGGATTCAACTTATCACTTTGAAACTCTGTCTTCTACTTTCACACAATCTTTTTCTGTCTGTACATCAGATTACGATAACTACCACTGTGACTCTACTTGGTATGGGTATTTATAGCACAAAAATTATTCCAAAGTCATTTATGCGGCCACAAAAACTTTGTTCCACAATTTTTATATTCGTATAATGAATGGACGTAGGACAGCAGAACCACATTCAGAAGAATTTAACCTTGAAGTGGTTAGAGGAGTTCAGTCAGTATACATCTCACTGAACATTAGTAACACATCCATTGTTATGAAGAAACAAGCAGCCTTGGTTGCAATGTTAAGTATTTATTTTTGTTATATTCCAATGACGTATTTCATCTTTCTTTAGGTATCTTCGTAAACGTCTACAGAACAAATATAGAATTTCATAAAAGTGCCGTGATCCCATTTTTTGAAATTGGATTATCAAACATCAGTAGGTTCTTTTATATTGTCTTAGTAATCCAATCTCATTAAATGGGGTCAGGCCACTGTTATGAAATTTTGTATTTCTCTGTAGGCAAATCGGAAGATGCCTAAATAAAGATGAAACGCTTCTTTGGGAAATTTTAACGCTGCTACCAAGGCTGAGTGTTTCTTCATATCACACATACTGGTTGCTGTACCAACCCCAGAAAGAACAGGATAAGTGTTACATCCATTTGAGAGGAAGAAATGCCTCAGAACAAGCTGTTCACAGAACTCTCTAGAAGGGGATCTGTCTTGAGCTTATGGCGTGGAGCTATGCGAGTGCTAAGAGCGTGGAGTACGCGTTGGTGTTGAGTATAATGACGTCTCGGACGGAGATGTGGACCACATGCCGTTGTAGTTGTTGCGCAGTTCCTGACTGGATTATGTTGTGTCCCTGAGATCCCAAAGAGAGAAGCTCAGATACTGACGAATGTGAATGTGGCTGACTGAATACATACCGCCGACAGCCGGCACTTAACTGGGCAAGCGCATATAACTAATATACCCGACGGAGAGAGAACAAATGCTGGTAGGCCTCGGTTCAAATCCTGCTGTGGACTTGCTCTCCCACAACATGAGATCGATGACTGACCTACCTGAGTAAGTAAGACACCGCAACATCTTGCAAGAGACTGTGCAATTGACAGAGGTGGCACGGTCCTGACACCATTCAGGCGGAAAAAGTGGTGTAAACGCAAATCCTAAATATCGAGAGTACTCATTCTTTTGTTTTTTAAAACTCTTATTTCTTCTAATACAACGACATTGGCAACAGCTTTGCAACCACTGCTAACGCAACATTTGATGTGAAGAGTGCTGAAGTATATGCTGTACTATTTTGGAAAAAAAGGTTACGTAAGAAATTCAGGTTGGTGGATAAATTCTTAGAAATTTTGTTCGGCGTGTTGTCACGCAGGAAGTTTTCAGTACCTTTAATTATCGTCATTTGTATTTGAGATCGTCTAGTTGTTCTTGCAATGACGTAATGATTGTAGCATACTTGACTGATATGAGGAATACTCTTGAAGCGTGACATAGTAGCATGAAACGGAAAAGTTCAACAATGATGACCTTTTACTTTTTATGGATTTGATAGAGGAATGCAGGACGCGGATAGAGCTGGAAACATATGTGCAGTATATGGAGTGTGTGCATCGAAGAAATTATCTCTGAAAATACTATCCTTGTTTCATATAAGACGTACAAGTATTATTCGCCATAATCAAGAAGATCAGCAGGTTTAGGTGAACAACGTTTTATCTGTATAGCGCTATGGTCCGCGTACGTGATTGTTGGCAAATGTGATGAAATGTGACCGTTTAACCATAGTGAGGCAGGTACATTGAGTTGATAATATTGTGGAATAAAAGAATGGAAGCTAGATTATAATTAAAAATTCCATTGATGATGAGATTATTATAGACGAAAAACAATTGGTAAGGATGAAGAAGGAAATCAGCCGTGCTTTTCGAAAGGAAAGATTATGGAAATTTCTTTAATCAGTTTAAGAAGGTCACAGGAAATTTGAATCAAGATGTCATGACGGGGATTTGAAAAAAACTAAATGCTAAATTTATAAAATAATGATTGAGTCCTAATAAAACGCTCTGAAACAGAAGTCAGTGTGTAATGTTATGCATCGAGTAGCTCAAAGATGGTGTTTCGTGTTACTAACTCCATCCCACATGTGTGTCCACAGCAGCTGTCATCTGTTGCCAGAACTAAGAGCCCTTGCTTCCTTCTCTAGATTGTCGCACAGTTGACAAAATGGTAGATATCGAAGTAGACGACAGAGGGATAGAGAAACAATTAAAATCGCTCAAAAGAGGAAAGGCCGCTGGTCCTGATGGGATACCAGTTCGATTTTACACAGAGTACGCGAAGGAACTTGCCCCCCTTCTTGCAGCGGTGTACCGTAGGTCTCTAGAAGAGCGAAGCGTTCCAAAGGATTGGAAAAGGGCACAGGTCATCCCCGTTCTCAAGAAGGGACGTCGAACAGATGTGCAGAACTATAGACCTATATCTCTAACGTCGATCAGTTGTAGAATTTTGGAACACGTATTATGTTCGAGTATAATGTCTTTTCTGGAGACTAGAAATCTACTCTGTAGGAATCAGCATGGGTTTCGAAAAAGACGATCGTGTGAAAGCCAGCTCGCGCTATTCGTCCACGAGACTCAGAGGGCCTTAGACACGGGTTCACAGGTAGATGCCGTGTTTCTTGACTTCCGCAAGGCGTTTGACACAGTTCCCCACAGTCGTTTAATGAACAAAGTAAGAGCATACGGACTATCAGATCAATTGTGTGATTGGATTGAGGAGTTCCTAGATAACAGAACGCAGCACGTCATTCTCAATGGAGAGAAGTCTTCCGAAGTAAGAGTGATTTCAGGTGTGCCGCAGGGGAGTGTCATAGGACCGTTGCTATTCACAATATACATAAATGACCTGGTGGATGACATCGGAAGTTCACTGAGGCTTTTTGCAGATGATGCTGTGGTGTATCGAAAGGTTGCAACAATGGAAAATTGTACTGAAATGCAGGAGGATCTGCAGCGAATTGACGCATGGTGCACGGAATGGCAATTGAATCTCAATGTAGCGAAGTGTAATGTGATGCGAATACATAGAAAGATAGGTCCCTTATCATTTAGCTACAAAATAGCAGGTCAGCAACTGGAAGCAGTTAATTCCATAAATTATCTGGGAGTACGCATTAGGAGTGATTTAAAATGGAATGATCATATGAAGTTGATCGTCGGTAAAGCAGATGCCAGACTGAGATTCATTGGAAGAATCCTAAGGAAATGCAATCCGACAACAAAGGAAGTAGGTTACAGTACGCTTGTTCGCCCAATGCTTGAATACTGCTCAGCAGTGTGGGATCCGCACCAGGTAGGGTTGATAGAAGAGATAGAGAAGATCCAACGGACAGCAGCGCGCTTCGTTACAGGATCATTTAGTAATTGCGAAAGCGTTACGGAGATGATAGATAAACTCCAGTGGAAGACTCTGCAGGAGAGACGCTCAGTAGCTCGGTACGGGCTTTTGTTAAAGTTTCGACAACATACCTTCACCGAAGAGTCAAGCAGTATATTGCTCCCTCCTACGTATATCTCGCGAAGAGACCATGAGGATAAAATCAGAGAGATTAGAGCCCACACAGAAGCATACCGACAATCCTTCTTTCCACGTACAATACGAGACTGGAATAGAAGGGAGAACCGATAGAGGTACTCAGGGTACCCTCCGCCACACACCGTCAGGTGGCTTGCGGAGTACGGATGTAGATGTAGATGTAGAAAAGCAAACAAGAAATCTGAGCCAAGTAATCCTGCTATACGAGAACGCGCGCCGGCATTCTAATGACTTCCCAAAATAACTCCAGGCAAATGCTAGGATGGTTTCCTTGCAAGGGCAAGGCAGATTTCCTTCCCCATCCTTGAAATAAACCGACCCTGGACTCCGTCTCTGATCACCTCGTTTTCGATGGGACGGTAAACCCTAAACTTCCTTCTTTCTTCCTTTATGAGCCTCTCTGGGAATCCATCCCAACCGAACGTTTCCACTTTGTCGGTCTTTACAGATCAGCTACCACTATAATTTCTTTGTGGAAGAATATAAACATTAAACTTATATTGAAGACCGAATCAGTAGCTTTCGTCAGGCATGGAATTCAAAAACTACCGGAGCACGGTGTGACTGCTATAGATAATATGAGAGTATATATTGTTGATTAGTAATAACTTTGTTATCTTCATCTACTTTGTTCAGTTAACTAACTAAAAAATGAATTATCTTCAGATTAGTAGACCTACCAAAGGATCTTCTCTGAACTCGAAGTACACACCTTCTCTGGGCCAATAGCAAATTAACACTGGGATCACGAGTGTATTGTGAACAATACCGATGCTAAGTTATTTAAATTCTACAAATTTTGTGAATGAAGTTTTGAGGAAGCATTTTCTTAAGTAGCTCCTTCTGCAGCAGCAGCTAAGAACTATAACTGACCTGTTGGTCTTTGAAACACCTCCAAGGCGTACCTCTAATTTTTTTACAAAATCGGTACACTTATGCACTAAGCAGATTGCAAGCTCAGGAGTAATATAATGTACAGTAGACTGCTGCTTGTTGCCAAAAATCGCTGAATCGCAATATTATATACAGTATAGAAAACAAAAGCAAAGTACTGTTGGATGTTACATACACTATGTGATCAAAAGTATCTGGACACCTGGCTGAAAATGACACAAACTTGTGGCGTCCTCCATCGATAACACCGGATTTCAATTGGTCTTGCCCAACTCATAGTCTTGATGACAGCTTCCACTGTCGCAGGCACGCGTTCAGTCGAGTGCTGGGTGGTTCCTTGGGGAATGGCAGCCCATTGTCCACGTAGTGATGCACACCACCCCCTTCGAATTTTAATGTTGGCACTACACACGCTGGCAGATGGCATTCACCGTGAATTCGCCATTCCCACATCTTGCCGTAGAATCGCCACATTGTGTACCGCGATTCGGCACTACGCACAACGTTTTTCTACTGTTTAATCGTCCAATATTCACGCTCCTTACACTAAGCTGGGTGTCGTTCGGCATTTACTGGCGTGATGTGTGATTTATTAGCACCCACTCGACCATGAAATCCAAATTTTCTCACCTCCCGCCTAACTGTCATAGTAGTGTTAGCGGATCCTAATGCAGCATGTAATTCCTGTATGATGGTCTGGATAGATTTCTGCCTATTTTCAAGTGGTTCAAGTGGCTCTGAGCACTATGGGACTTAACGTTTGAAGTCATCAGTCCCCTAGATCTTACAACGACTTAAACATAACTAACCTAAGGATATCACACACATCCATGCCCGAGGGAGGATTCGAACCTGCGACCGTAGCGGTCGCGTGGTTCCAGACTGTAGCGCCTAGATCCGCTCGGCCAACCCGGCCGGCCCCCTGCCTATCACACATTACGACGCTCTTCAACTATCGGCGGTCTCTGACAGTCAACAGACGAGATTTGCCTATACGCTTTTGTGCTGTACGTGTCTCTTCACGTTTCAACTTCACTATCACATCGGAAACAGTGGTCCTAGGGATGTTTTCGAGTGTCGAAATCTTGCATACAGACGTTTGACCCTAGTGACACCCTATCTCCTGACCACGTTCGAAGTCCGTGAGCTCCGCGGTGCTCCCCATTCTGCCCTCTCATAATGTTTAATCACTACGGATGTCGCGTATTTGGAGTACCTGGTAGTTGGTGGCAGCACATTACACCTAATATGATGAAGGTACGGTTTTGGGTTGGTCCGGATACTTTTGATCACGTAGTGTAAGAAGAAACTAAAGTTGGGTACACTGAAAAATAACAGTCAATTTAAGGATGAGGGTAGAATGATAGAAAGTTCTCAGGGACTGTGGAGATTTGTAAATGGCTGTGTAGAAAAGAAGCTGTTACAAAATATTCTTAGAAAACCTGTGTCACCCTCACTGACTTACGGAGCGAGCACAGAGACGTTGCTCCCCGTGGAAGAGTTTGAAGTGAGAGAGACAAAAAGGAATCAAGTGAATAAGACGTCTGCAGGTATAAATTCTAGCCCATATTCTGAAGGCATACACAGAAAACATAGCAACGCCATTAACTAATAGAATAAATGTGTGCTTTAGATGAGGTGTTTTCCTAGAATGCCTAAAGCGCTTTCTACTTTCCAACTAAAGAAAAGTAGTGTGAGGTGCACTGTAGTCTACAGGCCACTTTTACCACTGTCAGCGTTCTGAAAGATAAGAATGAATGCAACCTTTTTAACGAAGTCCAGTTTGATTCATATTGTGGGAGAAGTGTAGTATGGACCGTTAGAGAGTTCACAACGTTGTACTTGAGGCTCTTAACGAAGATGACTATCTCAAAGACGTATTCTTTCATTTATGCATGGCTTTTTGACACTGCTGACCAAAAAATATTACCAAAGAGTATAAAAGCACTTGGTATAAGGGGTGTCGCAGACGAACGGTTTCAATCTTATGTAGAAGGAAGATGATACATTTTTAGTACACAATCGTCACACAAGATACATATAGTCCTTCAAATTGAAATAAGAACACCGTGAATTCATTGTTCCAGGAAGGGGAAACTTTATTGACACATTCCTGGGGTCAGATACATCACATGATCACACTGACAGAACCACAGGCACATAGACACAGGCAACCGAGCATGCACAATGTCGCCACTAGTACAGTGTATATCCACCTTTCGCAGCAATGCAGGCTGCTATTCTCCCATGGAGACGATCGTAGAGATGCTGGATGTAGTCCTGTGGAACGGCTTGCCATGCCATTTCCGCCTGGCGACTCAGTTGGACCAGCGTTCGTGCTGGACGTGCTGACCGCGTGAGACGACGCTTCATCCAGTCCCAAACATGCTCAATGGGGGACAGAACCGGAGATCTGGCTGGCCAGGTTAGTTGACTTACACCCTCTAGAGCACGTTGGGTGGCACGGGATACATGCGGACGTGCATTGTTCTGTTGGAACAGCAAGTTCCCTTGCCGGTCTAGGAATGGTAGAACGATGGGTTCGATGGCGGTTTGGATGTACCGTGCACTATTCAGTGTCCCCTCGACGATCACCAGAGGTGTACGACCAGTGTAGGAGATCGCTCCCCACACCATGATGCCGGGTGTTGGCCCTGTGTGCCTCGGTCGTATGCAGTCCTGATTGTGGCGCTCACCTGCACGGCGCCAAACACGCATACGACCATCATTGGCACCAAGGCAGAAGCGACTCTCATCGCTGAAGACGACACGTCTCCATTCGTCCCTCCATTCACGCCTGTCGCGACACCACTGGAGGCGGGCTGCACGATGTTGGGGCGTGAGCGGAAGACGGCCTAACGGTGTGCGGGACCGTAGCCCAGCTTCATGGAGACGGTTGCGAATGGTCCTCGCCGATACCCCAGGAGCAACAGTGTCCCTAATTTGCTGGGAAGTGGCGGTGCGGTCCCCTACGGCACTGCGTAGGATCCTACGGTCTTGGCGTGCATCTGTGCGTCGCTGCGGTCCGTATGCCACGGCAAACTGGCTGACACTGACGGCGGCGGTGCACAAATGCTGCGCAGCTAGAGCCATTCGACGGCCAACACCGCGGTTCCTGGTGTGTCCGCTGTGCCGTGCGTGTGATCATTGCATGTAAAGCCCTCTCGCAGTGTCCGTAGCAAGTATGGTGGGTCTGACACACCGGTGTCAATGTGTTCTTTTTTCCATTTCCAGGAGTGTATAAACACATGTTTCTAAGGTGAGAGTAAGGGTCTACTTCTGATCTTAAAAGTATGAATAACTGACCAGACAGTATGAGACGTGGAGGAGAAGTTCTCTTTTGCTAATGGAAGCAACATAATAGTAGCTGATAAAACAGAACTCTTATTAAAAAAAGGAAATGAAACTTTGAAGGATGTTTACGGTTGGGCAGTATGTAATAAATTTAATACTGAACATAAGAAAACAATCAGTATGCACTTCAGCATAATGGGAGAACACGACTCTGTCACGTTAAGCATAAGTGATTAATTCATAGACAGTGGAACAAGCACATGATTCTTAAGGACCGTTGTTGAATGTCAGTTAACTTGGAATGAACACACAAAGATGCTAGCAAAAAGAATGTCTCCTGCATGTTTTGCTCTTAGGGTTCTATCATTTGTATGTAACAGGCAATGTCTTCTGGTGACAGAGTAATCTTACATACATTTTATTCATAGTAATAGGATTTTTTCTATAATGCAAAACTTGAACAGAATTATTAAACTACAAAAAAGGCCACAAGAACGATAACTAGAAGTATAGTTAGCCTTACTGTAAAGAAACATTTAAGAAACTGGTGTCCTTACTGCGCCAACGGCGTATATCTACCAGTTTGTTGTGTATCGCAGGGAAAATATTACGAAGTATTTCACTAATAGTTCTACACGCAATCAGTTTGGACTTACATTAAAAACAGAGAAACAAATCAAAGCTGAGAAGAACATTTTCTATCACGGAAAATACTGAACAATAAATTGCCGAGAGAGATGAACATTATTTCTAAAATACGTCTGTCTAAAAAGGCCTCATATGCTCTTTATAAAAAATGCTACTAAACATCAAAGATTATATAGATGATTCATGTTAGTGATAATAATGAAAAGGGGATAACTACATAACCTTGCCACATTTCAATACAGTAATGCTTTTCTAAGAAAGTCATGTGCCAAGAACCCACAATACATGATATGTCCTGAGAAAAACATCTCATTCATGATGGGGAGCTCCTAAATCAGTGGTTCAGGTGCGCTGAACGGAGGACATGAAGAAGGGCATGGGAATAGTGACACGTTTACTGGCCGGGAGCCAGTTTTCCTAATGGAAAGGAGCTACGGCAAAAAATAAAAATGTACAACGGCAAGTTTACGCTTCCCGAATCATCCGTGGGGGCCTTTGATGTGTAGGTTGATGAAGAGTGAAACCGAGTCTATCAAAGGACATTGTAGTCTAGGGACCAACCGTATCGGGCTCTACAGTTATTAAGACTACGAAGTTAGCTTTTTTCAAGCCATCCTGTTTTGGGTTTTCAGTGAGTTTGCTAAGAGAATTCAGCAAATGGCAGGATGGTTCCTTCATTTAGGCCATGGCCAACTACCTTTGGTACCCTCTTAAAGCATACTCATGTATTTTCTGTATATATATACTTCTGTCCCACTTACTTTCAGTGCGCTATGGTGACAAATCATATATGACTGAAAGAAGATCCCTGGACGAATGAACAAATAAATTAAATACAGCGTATCATGATAACTTAAAGACGAGGCATAATGTATGTATAACACGAGCAAGTCCTAAACCTCACTTAGCTCTTGAGAACGTACACTTGTGTCCAGATAACAGTGCTAAACAACGTTTGTCTAACTGAAAAATATGGGGTGGAACAACTAAAGCAAAACGTGAACGACGAAGGTGATCTCACAGCTGACATCAGCATTAACGAACTTGAAGAAGCCACAAATACTTTGAAAGATGTTAAGGAAATAATCTCATATGACGTGGCAAAGAAACAAATGAAGTACTTCGCAGACAAATTGGAATTCATTGCCTTCACAATTTTATCTATTATTTTAGGGTTCCGTGCCTCAATCTGCAAAAACGGAACCGTTATAGTACTGCTTTGTGGTCCGTATTATGTCTGTCCGTCCCATTGTTAAGAATCACTTGTCTTAGGAACGTGCTCATCAATTCCGTTCAAATTCATGCCACATATTAAGGTCTAATGCACTGCAACCAAGCCTGCTTGTGTTTTCATATCATATATCCTGGTTGTTGTATCAACTGCAATATTTATACAAATTTATGCTACATAATAAGGTAAGAAGATATCGCTATTTGTGCCAAATATTTTTGATAGTCGAAATTTCACTTGTTAAAAACGATTGGGTACTTCTCTTTGAGCTTGAAACATGAAAATTGGAGAAGGGAAAATTTCTGAAAAATATTAATTTATAATTACGTAACACTAAGATATATTTTTTTCTGTTTGTCATGCGCCTCTCTGTTCGTTCGTCTTTCACGACCTCCTTCTCACTGGAAAAATATATATAATATGTGAAGGTACCTGTATGTTGTCCCTTGGAGGTATAAAGTTTTTAAGCTTCTAAGTCAATACAATCAAGAGGTACGGCCATTAATGTGACATGTATTGATATTCGGAAACGCACTCATCAAACCCTAAGGGGTACTTCCTAATGACCTACATTCAAGAAATTTGTCAAGACACAGTTTTACACTACAAAAAGGGAAATGAAAATCATTAATTTTTAGTTATATCACACGAAATGGACATTTTATTATCACTTTTAATCGATCAGTCTGTCTGTTTGTACGTCAGTTAAGAGCCCGTTTTCTCTGGAACAGGTGGCGTATCGAGTCAAAATTTGTGATACATAATAAAGTATATTATCCATTCGTATATTATCCATTCGTGGTATAAGACATTTAACCTTCAAATTCAGTTCAATCAAGTAATTCTGCCAATTATGACATATATTTTGAATCTTGGAAACTCAATCTTCAGAACCTCGCAGTACATCCCGTTAACCTGGAATCACAAAATTCGCCATGATAAAAGATTTCACTGAACATGTAAAGGAAAAAATTCGAAATTCGTTAATTTGCAATCATATAACACGAACAAATATTTTTTTGTAATTTTTTATCCGTCTGTCTGTTTAACTGTCCGTCTGCTGAGACGCCTTTATCTCGTGAACAGGTTGGCGTATCAAAGTCAAATGTATGTCACTTACTAAGGTCTACGATCCTCCAGCAGTGTAAAAACCTTAAGTTTGTAAGTCGATGCGATAAAAAGATTAGGAGATTTATGTGAGGTATTTTGATACTAGCAAACTCACTCATCAAAAGTCATAGCATATTTCCCCTTGATGTTAAATCATGAAATCTGGCAGGAAGCAAGATGTAATTAGAGCAAAAAATCGGAAAATTTTTAAATTTTAAGTACACAAGTGGCACATAATAAAAACTTTTGCTGTTACAACATACACTGCATCTATCATCCGTCGAAAGTATGAAAGACGACATTACCGGATGCAAACGCAAAATGAAAGTTGTCCCGGGACCAGTATCTTGCCAGAATCTATATCGAGAAAGGGAAAAACCGCTGCGATTCTCGATTTTCTGGGTGCATGAAATATATGTGAATATATGCTTAATTAACTTCGGTGAAATCTTCACTGTGCAAGTCCTATTCGCGCTAGACAATTCTGGTAATTGACAAACATAAAAATGATATAGCTGAATGACAGCCACTTACAAACTTTTTGGAGAGCTGCTTTGACAGATGGAAGTCACTCTCGTGAGCGTCGACGAAGGCCAAATGAGTTGGATTATATAGCCTCACTACAGCATTGTGTGGGGAGTATACAGGCGCAGCCTGTCCACGTTGTAAAACATCCACGATCTTTTGACAGTGCAGCATACTGATAGATCTCGGCAGCAGTTAGCTTTGAAATTGCGCTAGTATCGCAGCCTGCAATAACATAACCTATATCTGAAGAGCATGAATTTTGCATGCAAATAACGATTCTTTTATGGACCTTGCGTCTTGATTAATAAATTTGCATGACTAATGACACAGCCGAATATTGTCTGCACTGAGATTTTGATGTTGCTCCACTAACAGCAAAATACCACACAAGTTGAATTTTTAATCAACTACTCTTGAAGTTAGCATCGGACTGCGTGAGCTTATTTGACAAACGTACGTCTCAAGTTTTGGTCTGTAAATAAGACAAAAATAATCACAAAAAGTTTATTGATACAGCAGATAAGCTAAATCTGTTGATGTTTACAAAACATGTCGGATAGTCTTCTGTCAACAGATATGAAAGCCACTTTTCGGGTTCTATATGTCACTATTAGTGTACAGGTCAGCCCACTGCAGTCACTCTTCAGCTCTTCCGAGTTTTTCTGAGCAGTGGTTGTTCGAATGAACAGGCGTTGCAATCTGATTCATGTTCATTTTACATGGCTATGCGCTGTCATAAAACACTGACTCAGGACATGATGGTGTCGAATTCCTATTATACACATTTCATAAATAATATTGGCAAATCACTTACACTGTATCAAAGAAGAAATATTGGAGCTTGTTGGTGCACTACGGTTCCATCTCTCATTACTAAAATGAGGCGACATACCTCGGATGACTGTAACCAACTAACGAATAAACTGTACCAATAGATGGATTAAGATTATATCTCTTTTACTAAGGCTTGGCTACTACCATCTGCCATAATAACCTGTCAATGAATATGGTGTCCCATAATTTTTTAGTACCAACGTGTCTACAGCAACTGATACGTTTGTAGTTTAATTTAATCTTAGCTCATATATTGAAAGCTTTCCCAATGGTATAACGCAAATTTTCAGAGTCCTTTCCGTCTGTCCCTCTTATCAAAAAACTGTCGAAAGCCGCGATGCTGGCAGCCAAATGTCTGTTGGTAGCATACGAATGAGTCGCTCCTAAAACTTAAAGTAAGAGATTTCATCTTCACATGTTCTCGTAACGTAATTATATTTTAATTACAATATTACGCAAATAAAAATTTAATAAAAAACTTAATTTAATTAATGGTTATTTTACATATAGTTACATTGTTTCTATATTGTTATAGATATACAGATAGAAATAGTTACCAGTAAAAATTAATGTAAAGCTAAGTGGCAAGTACTATACGAGGATAGAATTAAGTCTATCATCAAAGATGATGTCCGGTAGCCCACAGGGGTAGCAAGCCGAAGGTAGCAGTAATCAGGTCTCGACAGACCTATAAATATATCTTTCTGCTACTGGAATGGAGGAGACTTGTAAACCTGCTTACATCAGTTATTCTTCTGACCTAATCAGATATTTCCTTCTAATTTTGGCTAAATATTCTGTACTGTTCTTGTAATGAGTTATAAAATTATATTTAAGCACACCAAGAACATAATTTTACTCTTAAATTTCTCACTTCGTGAGCATTTTATCATTATTTCTGCCTTAGCTGCTGCTACAATATTGAGAAAATATTTACAGCATCGGCGCCTCTCTGTCTGTATGATATTACTCTCGT
The DNA here is from genome assembly GCF_023897955.1 of Schistocerca gregaria. Lineage (NCBI taxonomy): Eukaryota > Metazoa > Arthropoda > Insecta > Orthoptera > Acrididae > Schistocerca > Schistocerca gregaria. Next base: position 532,772,173 of record NC_064923.1, read on the forward strand.
TTGTAACGCGAATTCAACTTAATCCATAGAGGGGAAGATAGATGGAAAAAAAAATGTTTTTCCCCCTTCTCTAATGCGTCTGAAAACGACCAGAACGAGTTTCAGTAAGAGAGTTTTCAGAAAACGTTATTCGGTATTGCAGTTTTTGAAGAGAATCAACAAGTACCTTTTGATAATCGTCAAATGGTTTACGGAATGCACCTGACTGCATTAATTATTACTCAATCATTAATATTGCTATTGTTATTTATTCGCTGTTATTAGCTTTTTCGTCTTTTACTTTCACTATTTTACGAATGGTAGTATTGGAATGATAGAAGTATTGGAAATGCTTCACATTGGCTTAACTGTTCATTTTATTTTAAGAGTAATATGAGAACACCCAGTCATATAAGCTGATAGCTTTAAACCAGTAATGTACGATGAATCTTCAATTCTGGTTGATAATGTGTCATTGTGACAACAAAGCAGTTCACACAGAAACATTTACCAAACAACTAAGTGAGTAATATGTGCTACTACCGCCACGAAGAACGCTCGAGATGAGTGATGCGGACCACGAACCGTGGTGCCCTCAAAATTATCATATGTCAATCTGTCCGGTGACCATAGGGTTTGAAATCGTGGTCAGAGCCAATAACGGAAACTTTAAGAGCTCTACAGTGTTAAGATTTCACGACACTTACACAAGGGCACGTAGTCCGAGAAATCAATAAAATTACGGCTCCAGAGGCTTTGCCAATTGTTTGCGAACTACTCGTCGCTTAAAATGAAGTCTTGAATCACTCCAACTCGAGGCCTAGGAGAACTTATCGTCTGCAAAAGTTACATCTGGCAGGGATACCAAATACCTCTAACAGGCACATAGGGCTGAAAATACCCAGGCTTACACGAGAGTCTCCTTAACAAGTGTCGAGGAGTGACAGATGGTGGTGGTTAGTGTTTAACGTCCCGTCGACAACGAGGTCATCAGAGACGGAGCGCAAGCTCGGGTTAGGGAAGGATTGGGAAGGAAATCGGCCGTGCCCTTGCAAAGGAACCATCCGGGCATTTGCCTGAAACGATTTAGGGAAATCACGGAAAAACTAAATCAGGACGACCGGAGACGGGATTGAACCGTCGTCCTCCCGAATGCCAGTCCAGTGTAGGAGTGACAGAGATCCCTTCGAGCGGTTCGCCTGTGGGGCTCTGCAGTGGGATGTCATGGTCTTGGTCGACTATTGGGGAGGCTATATATAGCTCATGCTCCGTCATATACCGGTAGTCGTCACCCGATGAAGAATGCGGGGGGGGGGGGGGGGGGGGGGGAGGGGGGGCTGTGCTGGCTATGGTCATCAGAATCACTTGGTGGAGGGATTCTGTAGGTGAAGGCATACATTATTTAGCGACTGACGAACAGAAGTAGGGAACGTTTGCGGATGTCACTGGTACCTGGGAGCGATGGGTCGTTGGTCCCTCACGTATGTGTTCTTGTCTCCTGGTTGTAATGTGTAAGACCCACTGCTTAGTTTGTGTACTGGTTTATATCGTGTATCAGACATTGCTGACCTGTTGCCACTACACGGTGATTATAATCAAACTTTCAAACTGCAGTAGAGATAACACCAGTGGTCAGAGTGACGTCAAGTTGCAACGGAATATTATCGGAGAATGGGGGAAACGTATCGTAGACGAAAAATGAATAGTTACAAAGTGTAGCAATAGATGGCACTGTAAGCATAATAATTTAATAGTGGTCGACTACAAATGACAAATGAATCATAAAAAGATACCTAAGCTGTACTCTCCAGTGTGCGTGGCTATACAGGTGTCATACTGTTAGTTACGTAAGCCCATCCACCACGGGAACGTCATGTCACATTGGATGGGAAAAAACGGTTTTTTATTGTCCTAAGGCACATAAACCGTATAAAAAGCGTTAATCAAAATCAAATCAGATTATTAATTTCGGCGTGACTGGCGCTAAACATGTTCAATATGCTGTCCACCGTTTTCTGCAACAAGTTGATATCGAGAAACAGCATATTTCACAACTAATCGAAGTTTTTCCGGGGTCAAGTTCAGAATGTGTTGTGTAATGCGTGCCTTCAATGCACCTAAGTTTGCAGTCGGAAAGCTAAACACATATTTTAGAAAGCCCCACAGCCAGAAGTCACGAGGATTTAAATCAGGTGATCGGGAGGACCAAGCAGTAGCGAAATGGCGGCTGATAATTCTAGCATTTCCGAAATGGTGCTTCAGCAGCTGCTTATCTTAATTTGCAATGTGTGGCGGTGCGCTATGTTGCATAAAAATGAGCCCGTCCACACACCCACGCTGCTGTAGAGCTGGAATGACGTGTTTGTCTCTTCGAAAAAATATGGCCCTATGATAAATAATGCCGTAAAACTGCACACACAGTTACCTTTTCAGGATGAAGTGGTACTGGTTAATTTGTGCGTTTATTTTCCGTTGCCCGTATTCGACAATTCTGTGCATTGACATATTCTGTCAGATGGATGTGTGCGTCATCTGTCCACAAAATCTTCTACGGTCAATCATTTTTCACTTCAATGCAAGCATTAAATTCTGACGCAAAGTTTTCTCTTGCTGACAGATCAATGGGAAGAAAATCGAGCTCATGGGTAATTTTGAATGGATAGCAAAGGAGGAAGTTTCGTAGGATTTTACGTAGCGTGCTGACGGATATGTCCTGTGTTCGAGCAATTCTCCGTGCACTACACGTTTGCACACCATCACTCGTCTCCTTCTGCACTGCTGTGGCCACTGCCACTGACGTCTAATTAATTATTTTCCTTCCGATATCAGGTTACACACCAAAAGAACCACTCTTTTCGAATATGCGAATCATTTTCTCCAGACCCAAGGCAGTCATCGGACCAACTCCTTTTTTCAAACCCTTCAGTGACCAGAACTTCTGCTGAGCGCACAGTCATAATTCTTGTAATACAGCTTTACAAGCAGAACGCGATCCGCCATTTAAACAGTCATGGCCAACGTTGCAGACGCGAAAGGAGAAAAGACCATGTAACCGGCGTGTTTATATCAACTTCAATGGGTTGTGCGCATGACAGGTCTTTTCATTTACTTATTCTGACGCATACAGTGCCACATATTGATCGATTTTCACACTATTTTTTTCTTCTGCCGTACATTTTCTCCCTTCTCCGATAGTATTCCGTTGCAATTTGACCTCTTTCTGACAGTGATTTTGTTTCTACAGCGTTTTGAATGTTTAACTTTAATTATAATCACCCCGTATACGAATTTGATGCCCCTTGTAAGGGTTGCGTGCGTCATGGTGTCCGTTCGAACGTGAATGCCGAAACGGAGGATATTTTCTAATCCCATGGAATGACACACGTGACGGGGGAGCCGACACTAAGGCGAAGAGACAACATCGCTAATGGCCATGAAGCACCTAAGCCGGTGAACGTTCTCTCGTTCGAATTGCTAGGCAAGACGACAAAAATTAGACATGCAATCCTCTCTAGGAACTGGCGAGGCTTATGTAGGAGCATATGAATGTCCTGATCAACAGTTCACCACTGCGTTTGACGCAGAATGGAATGGTGTGGTGACCAGGTGATGAATTCAGATCCCTCTGACACAAACTGGCGACCTTTGTCTGGCACCTAAATGAGCGATAATCCCTCAGTAGCAAAAATGGCTAAGATCCTATTTCTAGAATGCAACATGAAGGAAGATAACCCTACCAATATATGGAAAATGAGACAAGGGATCTGTCACCATAGACACTCGACAAGAATGGACTGGCAAAGTGCGCCTGCGGCTAGTCTCAAGGCAACTCTGTCAAGACCGTGGAGAACTCGCCGAAGGTCAACACATGGCGGTTAATGCTGATGGTGGATGACGCTGGAGTTGTCGTCCAATGATATCTCATATGTGCTTGATTAGAGACAGATCTGTGATCAAGTAGGCCAGGGATGTCGACACTCTGTACAGAGTATTGTGTTACTGCAACGGTATGAAGGCGAACGGTATACCACTGGAAAACACCTCCTGGAGTGCTGTTCACGTATGGGAGCACGAAAGGTTGAATCACTGGATTGACTTACAAATTTGCAGTCAAGTGCGGGAGTCCTCTTGCTATAATACGAAACCGCATCCTAGATCATAACTTAAGGTGAAGATCCATCCAGCTTTCATTACCGAACACAACAGACCAACACCCTGTCATCTATTGGGCTCTTGCTTATACCAAAGTCGCAAATAGAATATTTGGGGTGCGTTTGGCTCGGAACTGTTACCCTCTGGGTAGAGCTACGTGGAAGACCGGGGCTCGGACTTCTCGCAACCGTACATTGTCGTGACCATCGCTACCAGCAATCATGTACAGTGGATACATCCCTGCCAAGTCTCTCCGCAGTATTGCACAAAGAGTATACAGATTCTCGTTACGCTGTTACACGACCTCGTCCAAAGTCAGTGAGGTGTTTATGATGGCGTCTTTGTTCCTTGAAAGGCATTGCTGACTAACATTAACCCACCACGTCCAGTCTCAAAGGCTACTAACGCTCACCACAGTCACAACATGCATTTACAGCAAACCTGATTTGCATTCTCATAGTGGCGGTATTAGCGCGAAATGTGAAATACACCATGATGCAGAAACACCCCTACCAACCTTTGTTTATGTCACACAACTCGTTCTTGCTGTTGTGATTTTTTTTAGTGTCAGTGTAGTTGGCGCGGCAGAGAATGTCTTTATAATTTGCCCAAGACTGCGTTTCTACTTTTCAAATTCTTTACTTTCATAGAGATATGAATCAACGCCTTTGTGTGCTTACTGTATCACTATTCAACGATGTATTGAAATTCTCCGGTATTTATATTTGTACCTGCAGTGTTTTGTTTTGTGCATTAATGTTTCTGCGGGTCCCCATATTAATTTCCATCGTGATCAGTCACATGACGTCCTCCCTAATGAACAGATCTCTGCTACAGTCTATTCTAATGCACTTGAAACTGAATTGCAGGTCTACACAGATTTACGAAATCCTTAGATTATGTTTCTGACATTCAGAATATATATTAAAGTTATGATAGTAGCGTTGAAGGCCATCCTTTCTGTGTTGCACATAACAGTTAATGAGCAGACACGTTTCGCTACATTCGCACGTTCGTCTTTTGCGGGTAAACAACTTTCGAACAGTACAGAAATACATGAACATCCTTTCGACGTTACGGATGCTTATGCTTATTTGTAGGGGTGTCCCCCATTCGCCGCATAATACATAACACGTTATGAAGAAAAACGGCAATTTGTATATGATACACGTCACTAACCTGTAAATGGGCGACGTGACACCCTCCTTGTACCATATGACGAGGTGCACCCTGTCCCCTGCGAGCGGCGGCACGACGTCACAGGGTAGTTTGGCAACACCGCCCTCCACAGCTTGGACATCCGAGGCCATCACTGTAGAGGAATACCACATCAACAATCAAGAAGACGACTTTCCTCGTCTGCCTTACTACTTTATGTGTACCATTAAAAATTGTGTTAATGTGCACCGAATGTGTTTCTCAATAAAATTATATGAATGAAGGTTAGGTAACATAGTCCAACAAATATATCACGAATAAATTCAGTGCATTATTAGTTTGATGATCTCTAGTGCACACACGAAGCACAGTCTCAATTTCGCTTTTCGATCATAGAGATCCTGCTAGACACGCCATAGAATAACAGCTGCATATATTTGTTTCACTAGTGTACGAACAAATGATTTCAGAGAAATTAAATCAGAATATAAAGTGTTTCAACTGATGCAGTGCAAAGTAAATTTTGCTTCTACAACGCATTCACCACTCATGCAAATTGTATGTTACAGCAACCACATACAGGAAAAAAATAACGGACCAAGTGTTGCTATTGAATTCATAAGTTGTCAAATCGCTTGTTGAAAAAAGTGTCAGCAGTCATAAAGTGATATATCTCTACATGAAATGTGTCCATTTTTAGTTGTTCGATCTGACGGAAGTATTACTTGAAACAACCATTTAATATAGGTTTGTGTGAGAGCAAATGAATTAGCTAAATACCTTATATTGTGACGTACATAGCTTGTGAAGTATATAGAGTGAAGACAAAGATGGAAGCGCCGAATGCGCTTATTCCAAGTTCATTACATTAAAGTTGCCGCTATCGTGTAAACACACATATCTCAACTATGATCGAGTTTATCAATTAAATATTCCTAGTGTTTTTCAAAACATATGTTAGTTCCTTTTATATTTTTTATTTAACATTAAATAGCATATAGAAACGAAGCCAATATAACTTCATAAACCGACATTTATTTGGAGAATATCAGATATGAATTTTAGTGGAGATACTTCGCTAGAGAGTGGTGAGGGTTCTACTAGCATTCATTACTTTAAAAATAGTGAAAACGCCTGCAAGATTCCTTCATTCGTTGCAACATGACCTCGGCAAAGTTACCAAGGGAATGTCAGATACAAGTTTTACAAGATTCTGTTACCATTTCAGGTAACGAGGTACACTTTGTAACCAGTACGTACGTACCTTTTTCTCTTCCCCAAAGTAGCCGAAATACATGTTCCACAATTTGAATCAAGAACAGCTGCCAATATCAGTAACTTAAAAGTATATATTTTCGGATCAGTGAAGCAAATCACTTAACTAAAGCAGATTGTATACCAGCTATGTTTCTTCACAGTATGCTGATGCAATAGCTTCATACTTAACATTCATATAAAGCCGTTCTCTCGATGAAAAATCATTACCCAAAGACTGGAAAGTTGCAAAGGTCACACCAGTATTCAAGAAAAGCAGCTGGAATAATCCAGTAAATTGGAGGCCCTTAGCATTAACGCCTGTAAATAGAAGTTTTTTGGAACACATCCTGAGCTCGAACATTATGAATTACCTCGAAGAGAACTGTTTATTGGGACACGGTCAACAGGGATGTAGAAAACATCGTTCTTGTGAAACACAAACAGCTCTTTACTCACACAAAGTACTGGGTGACACCGACAACAGATTTCAAATTGATTCCGTCTTTCTAAATTTTCAGAAGACTACTTCTAGATTTCCAGAAGTCCTTAGGCTTGTAATCAAATTGTGTAATTGTAGTATACCGGCTCAATTAGGCAACTGGATTGGTGGTTTCCTGTCAGAGAGGTCACTGTTCGTAGTAACTGACGGAAGACGGCGAACAGAACACAAGTCATTACTGGCCTTCCCGACAAGTCCTATCCTATATGGTGTCTTTATGTTAGCATCAGGAAAAGAAACGAATGGTTGAACCCAAACAAAACAGCAACTCCCCGTACAATGACCTGCGCTTGTCAGCAAAAGATCTACATCTTCACCTGGTTCAACAGTGATGATAGGGTGTTCTATGAATAGCTTCGGCGAGGTGTAACCATCACTGCTGACATTTGTTGCCAACAACTCAGAGTCTTGCAGAAGCAACCCAAGAACAAAGACCAGGAAGACTGCGTGAATTCATGACACTGCATGATGATGCCCGCCCACTTCCTGCTAGACTGACAAAAGTGCTGTATAGGAGCTGGTTTGGGAAGTTACACTCCCGGAAATTGAAATAAGAACACCCTGAATTCACTGTCCCAGGAAGGGGAAACTTTATTGACACATTCCAGGGGTCAGATACATCACATGATCACACTGACAAAACCACAGGCACATAGACACAGGCAACAGAGCATGCACAATATCGGCACTAGTACAGTGTATATCCACCTTTCGCAGCAATGCGGGCTGATATTCTCCCATGGAGATGATCGTAGAGATGCTGGATGTAGTCCTGTGGAACGGCTTGCCATGCCATTTCCACCTGGCGGCTCAGTTGGACCAGCGTTCGTGCTGGACGTGCAGACCGCGTGAGACGACGCTTCTTCCAGTCCCAAACATGCTCAATGGGGGACAGATCCGGAGATCTTGCTGGCCAGGGTAGTTGACTTACACCTTCTAGAGCACGTTGAGTGGCACGGGATACACGCGGACGTGCATTGTCCTGTTGGAACAGCAAGTTCCCTTGCCGGTCTAGGAATGGTAGAACGATGGGTTCGATGACGGTTTGGATGTACCGTGCACTATTCAGTGTCCCCTCGACGATCACCAGAGGTGTACAGCCAGTGTAGGAGATCGCTCCCCACACCATGATGCCGGGTGTTGGCCCTGTGTGCTTCGGTCGTATGCAGTCCTGATTGTGGCGCTCACCTGCACGGCGCCAAACACGCATACGACCATCATTGGCACCAGGCAGAAGCGACTCTCATCGCTGAAGACGACACGTCTCCATTCGTCCCTCCATTCACGCCTGTCGCGACACCACTGGAGGCGGGCTGCACGATGTTGGGGCGTGAGCGGAAGACGGCCTAACGGTGTGCGGGACCGTAGCCCAGCTTCATGGAGACGGTTGCGAATGGTCCTCGCCGATACCCCAGGAGCAACAGTGTCCCTAATTTGCTAGGAAGTGGCGGTGCGGTCCCCTACGGCACTGTGTAGGATCCTACGGTCTTGGCGTGCATCCGTGCGTCGCTGCGGTCCGGTCCCAGGTCGACGGGCACGTGCACCTACCGCCGACCACTGGCGACAACATCGATGTACTGTGGAGACCTCACGCCCCACGTGTTGAGCAATTCGGCGGTACGTCCACCCGCCCTCCCGCATGCCCACTATACGCCCTCGCTCAAAGTCCGTCAACTGCACATACGGTTCACGTCCACACTGTCGCGGCATGCTACCAGTGTTAAAGACTGCGATGGAGCTCCGTATGCCACGGCAAACTGTCTGACACTGACGGCGGCGGTGCACAAATGCTGCGCAGCTAGCGCCATTCGACGGCCAACACCGCGGTTCCTGGTGTGTCCGCTGTGCCGTGCGTGTGATCATTGCTTGTACAGCCCTCTCGCAGTGTCCGGAGCAAGTATGGTGGGTCTGACACACCAGTGTCAAAGTGTTCTTTTTTCCATTTCCAGGAGTGTATTTTGAATCCGCTTTATTCACCTCATCTTGCACCATCAGATTCCCAGCTTTTCCAATCCGTATCGGAGAACCTTCAAGGAATGTCATTACCGAATGCGGCTGGTTCCGGCGGAGGTTCGAGTCGTCCCTCGGGCATGGGTGTGTGTGTTTGTCCTTAGGATAATTTAGGTTAAATAGTGTGTAAGCTTAGGGACTGATGACCTTAGCAGTTAAGTCCCATAAGATTTCACACACATTTGAACCTTTTTTTTTCTTAACCGCATGAAAATTTGCTCAGAATAGGGCTCTGAAGTGCTTCACCTCAAAACCAAGTGATTTCAGCAGTCACGGAATCGAAAAGTTACCCCAGTGTTGTCAGACTGCTGTAAATATTGAAGGATGATATATTATTGATGACTTAAGTCTTTATTATATATGTCTGTTGTGTTTACTAATTTATGAAAAACGCTACGCGCAAATAAATATATGATTTGTGGACTGACTAATAAATGATAAATGCGGAAATAGTGGCCATAACTACAAGTTTTATCTGCGCTAAATAGCTGTAAATAGCGGTCGACGTCCTCCCACTCTTTCCCGCAGAATTATCGGATGTATGTGACTTTTACTGTTTAAAGCCAAGCCAAATACTGCAGCACGCCACAATGGACGATTGTCGTTACACAAGGTCTTTACAGCGTAAAGAAGGCGGAGTGCTTTACGCTTTATCACTAGAACAATGGACTACTATTCCTGTGTGTTCACTAAACAGGCTAGCGCGTAATATTCTGGCGCAGCCATTATCCTGAATTTAGTAGGGGTGCGCAGTTTGCGAAGCCTAAAAGCGGTGAGAAAGCGTTAGCTGCATATTTCCTTGCGGTTGTCGAATAAATCTCGCTCTCAGGTTAAGGTTCCATAAATCAGCGAAGAGTCTGACGCCAGGCTTAAGTGGCTGCTGCAGTATATATCTCCAGAGAGGATTTTGCGAAGCGAAAGGGCCAGACAGCACTCCCCATATTGAGGACACGGAAGCTGCGTTGTTACTCTGCGCTTGTAAGAGTGATAGGCGCTTACACATATCTGAATGTGTGGAGGCTGTAAACACACCAGCTACTCCCCAGGCCGCCTTTCAGAAGCCTTTTAAATTATCGTTTTTTATGTTTCATCGAGCCCTCGGGTGATTCTATGTGTATTCGTTGTAAATCCTCAATCAGAATATAGATATTATACATCTTTGTCACCGATATATTACAGAAAGTCTGCAACATATGTCATCCAAACAATACCCAGAAAAAATTAGTGATAACTCATGAAGGGATACCTCTACCTACATCCCAAGTTTGCGGTATACGTTAAGTTACTTCAGCAGTCAACCAGAATTAGATACGGTTACGTCTCTTCCCACAATGTGACTCTAATAGAAACACAACACTATTAGTAGCAACTGCCCACGCACAATTCTAGTCCAAAGTCTTTTGAACTCTAAGTGGAAGTAGTAGCGGAAATCTGTACAGGTAAATTAATGGAAGATTAAAAAGGATAAACTGGTTTACATCTCAAGCAATCGTAATAAAGAGAATATTGTGTACCCTTCACGCACCTTATAGCACGCTTTCATTCATATAAATATCCATCAAGAGGCGGAGAAAAATTCCTACACAAAGGTTCTACTCTAATACTCTATAGCATACACACCTGTATGTTTGCCTTTTGTTGGACAACTAGAAATTTTCATTTGTTGATTGTCACTCACTAATAGTTGTTAAAGGACCGAAGGTGTTTTTGTTTCATGCTTTAAGAGACTGAAACATTACATTTTCTAAACGAGAATTTGAGGTTGATTTGTGCAAAGTCATAGATATTTCGCACACTATCAAAAGATATGAGGAAAACAATAATAATGTTTACATTCTATAGGTATCTATTAAAAACGAATGAAATAATTTGCAGGAAAATTGAGATCAATTGAACACATATCGTAACAGGTATTCATCTGGAAATAAACTAATAGTTCGGTTATCAATCAACAGAACTGTATAATCAACAATAAGAAGCCACAGAACATCTTATTTAAGTACAGTTACAGATAAAATCCCGTTTCATTTATAGATTGCTTTGAGACGGTTTGGTATATAACTCAGAATTATGATACAGCTTCAATTTTGAAAAACCCAGTGCAAGAGAAAGAAGCAGAGTAGTAGCAGAGGAGTGTAGGTTAACATTTTTTTCCTGGCGTGTGGTAAGATTCCTCTCTAGAACACTGCTGACAGAAACTAAAGAGCTAAATTTCGAGACCCACACGTGGACATGACTCTACAGAGAAGATGCAGTAAGATTTGCTGCTTATGTGGGTAATGGGTAACATCCACAGAATTTGCGAGTACCTTGTGGTACATAAGTGTTTTATTTTGTGTAGCTCTACGTTATTGTGTTTGTGATATAAGTGTCCGGAAATGTATGAAGGGCACAAATGGGATGATGATGAGAATATACAGCCGCACTCTGCGTACCCTTAAGGTCAGACGAAGCTCTGACTGCTCAGTATTGGCAGTATAGCCATAACATAAAGTATGGAGGCAATACCGCAACACACTCACCCAGGTGAACTACGATCTGTGGCTGGTGAAGCTCAGAGATGACAGTCTCACCACCAGCATTACCTGTAGTTGCAAAGTGTCCAATTTAGGGACTCTTAAAATGTACTTGCAGAACTCAATGCAGCCATGGACACATGACAGATAATCGGTATACTACACACACAAGAAGTAGAAACAAACGAAAATGGTTTAACGAACTTTGTAATGTTGCAGTCTGGAGTGTTTCTGAAAACTGACCTTAAGGAAGTCGAATTATCCGAACATTTAAAAGAAAAGGAAACAGATTTAGCGGCAATTACAGAAACAAAGAAGAAAATATTTGGAACCAAATATGTAGTGAATTATGATCCACAGCGAAGTAAAGGTCTCGCCCTCTATACTCCCAGAATAATGGGAGATTAAAGACTGGACTATGAATATGTAAATGAACGCGTTGTTGTAATTGGGGGTCCAAGGGGGATGCAAAGTATAGCAGCAACTTACGGCCCAGAAGAAAGAAAAATTCTTGAGTTCAACCATAGGTAGAATAGATTTTCATCTTACTTAACATTCTGTATAACTAATTCAGTGTTCTCACTCATGTTCTTTATTTCTTCGTCTACTGCGTGTGATATCGGGATTCATATCTTAGCTACTATTGCTAGCATTAATTTTCTATCGCTTCTGACGGAAATATTACTGCATTAAACTGCATACATTTTATGTTCTTAACTTCCTATGCGTTACAAATCCTGATCATGCTGTACTATTTCTGCTGACGACGATATTATCTTGTATTCGACGTACCATAAATCCTTTTGATTTACCTTCTGACACTCCCGTCGACAACGAACTCATTAGTGACAAAGAACAAGTTCGGGTTAGGGAAGGATTGAGAAGGAAACAGACAATGCCCTTACGAAGGAACCATCCAGCATTTTACCTATGTGATTTAGGGAAATCACTTAAAACCTGTACCAGGCTGTCTGGACGCAGGTTTGAAACACTAGTTCAGTGTGCTAACCACTGCGGTACCACGCTCGGTCCTCTTTCAGAATTGTGTCATTCCTCGCTCATTCTCACTGGTAACACCCTCCATATTTTTTCAATGGAGTGTTCATTGTGGCACTTGTTCAGTTACAGACCACGTGTCATGTAGAGACTTTCTGTGCTTGTAACAGTAACAGTGCTGGTCTTGTACATAGCAGTCATTGTCTGTTGAATGGCTAAAAAAATGTGGTTTCTTGAAAGTTATAGCTCATGTGTAGAAATATTCAGTTAGAATTTGAAACGTTTTTAGGTTTACTGAATCATCTATTTTACACAAACATATTTGGGTATGGCTAGTGTTGAATATGAATCCACACATCGGACATCTATTATTAGTAATTATTACAGAATAAACTGAAAGGGAGTTCTGGTATTCAAACACATACTCCCGTAAACAAAGAAGTGATTTTTCTGTTTGAATTGTTTTTACAGTCCATTTGAATCCTAAGAAACATACAAAATGCAAGAAAAAAGCGAAATATTGCTTCCTTAGTGGAGTACAGTGCAATGCAATTTGAAACATGGAGACATATTTTATCGAACATTAAACTCGCTAGAATTATACGGTCGGACTGATTTCATTATTTACCGGCAGGAAAACCGTTAATAACAACACAATCTGCGAAAATAATAAGATAAACTTGTAGTCTTAATCTTAATCGAATATTTCGTTCTCATCATCTGCAGACTCGCCATCGACTTGGAAAATCATTTGTTCCAGGTGTTTTCCACTTCAATTCACATTTCGAACACAAAAGCACAACAAACTCACTAAACAGAACGCCATCTAACCCCTGCGAAACAAAGGACGATAGCAAAGGTTTCACAAGCGTCTAACATGAACTGCGAAGCTTGCAGACTCGTAAATATACATTTGACACCGCGGGAAACCATTGTAACTGCTTTAACGTAATATTACGTCCGCCGGACATCCCTATTTCCCCGAAGTGCTGAAATACTACGTCAACCTAATGCTGAATGATAATGCAGGTGTTCCATTGTCTTGTGCATCCTCATGATGTCGTAATGAATAGCTAGGGTGGAACCCAAGACTAAATTTTTTATTTTTATTTTTTTGCATCCACAAGAACATGATAATTTTCGTTCAAGCAAGTGAATTTAAGGAATGGATGGCACGGAATCCGGGACCCAATACGTATTGATTAAGAGTCATAGATGCTACCCCTAGGTTGTATTTATTTATTGACTGTATCCACAAGAACGTGATACGGTTTCTAGTAACTGATATAGTCTTTATGATACAGTTTTTTCATATCTGTTTTTTCTCACTGTTAAGAAAATAAATAAGCACGAACACTACAACGACGTATATTCAACTTTGGCTGTCACATTTGTAGATCCCTTCCATTTACTTTTTTGCCATATCAGATACACTGATCGGGGAATATGAAGCAATGAGTTGATCCTCTTTGTGACGGAATCCATCATTATGCTCCTACCGTACTTGGGTTCGTGAGGTAGATGTAGATGACAACGAAGCCACCGTTGTTGGCAACAGAAATGCGTTTTCCAGTGACAGCTACCATGGGTGTACTTTACCAACTTTTTTGAGTGCAAGAGTGATAGTTAGCAGATTGGGTTTAATGTTTTAAACACTTACTCACCTAATTTTTATTTTGTTACTTTATTCCGTCTATTGCAACAATTTAGTATTTTTCGTACCTCTAGGTTAACTCGTTGCCTATGTTCGAGTAAAGCCAAACTTTCTTTAAGTAGACGTTATTAATTAATGAAATTCGACATAACTTGAAAGGTCCATGAAATCCACAAAAGAACTATATTACACCGAAAAAGGTCTGGTGAACAAAATGTGTCAGGATTACACAGGAACATACACCAATGAGAGAAACTTACAGCCACCAACTTTACAGTACGTTGCTCAGCCTTCGAAATGCAGTCCAATAGCGATATTATGTGACTTGGATTCGGGAAGTTCTTTGTAGTAGGTTTCCGGAATTTTGTAATCAAACGATTCCAGTAAATTAAGGGCCGTTGGTACCTGGGTGCAGAACTGGCACTCATTAGCGTCCTGATCCTGTGCCAGTTTGGTGGCGAATTTGGTGGCAAGGACATGAGAGTGAAATATCTGTTGTGCCTCTTAAACCAATTTATCCTGACACTGGTACGGCGACACGGAGAATTATGCTGCTGGAAAACTCCGACCTGCGTCGGAGCGCTGCTCACCTTTCGAGCATCCGTTCTCCAGAAAGACGGTGTATCTTACTTAGCGTAAGACCAAGTGACATGGTTCCATTGATCCACGATTCAATTTGGACGATGATGTTTCCACTGTAGTCGTGACTAATGGTCTTGATTCGACATGGGAACACGTCTGTCCAGCGAAGTGTATTGAACGGTGTACCACTAAACCAGGGCTATCCTGTGCAACACCCACAGGCATCATGGTCTCCGTGATAAGTTCACCTATCGCCTTTCATAACTAAATTTCCATTCCGACAACTTCCAATAAACGAAATCAAATTTCAGAACGAAACACTCTTTTGTAAGTTAAAAATGAACTCCCAAACTGCGATTACGCTTACCAATCAGCTACAGAATATTTCAGAACAAGCCAGCTCAGCACAAATAGTAATCAGACAAAGGCGTAGTTCGATAAAACGTTTGCCAGTACCCAAGTGTACCGTTTGCAACAGGTACTTGGGATCTATTATAGCGGATATCTTTGTGAAGTCAATAAGAACTGTGAGTTGTTAGCACCATTTTGGTGAAGTCAATGAAGGAAAATTAGGGGAAAATATTCGCTTAAACGCAAATTATTGTTCAGGCCACATTGTCATGAATAAATTCTAAACTCGTGGAGTGTGAACGTCGGAGTGTAAGGTGGCTTTTAAAGGTCACATTCAGGTTTTCTGGAATATATCGTAACCCAAAGACTCTGGTGTAAGTGATTTCCTGTGCAAAATTAATCTACATTGACTGTCCTACAAAAACTGTCCAGCTGGCTGTGTGGGCGAGCGGTTCTAGGCGCTTGAGTCTGGAACCGCGCGACCGCTACGTTCGCAGGTTAGAATCCTGCCTCGGGCATGGATGTCCTTATGTTAGTTAGGTTTAAGTAGTTCTAAGTTCTAGGGGACTGATGCCCTCTGATGTTAAGTCCCATAGTGCTCAGAGCCATTTGACCTATTTTAGAACAAAAAATGTTCTATTTACTTTTTCCTTACGACTAATAGTTTCCAAGAAGCAGGAAATGGAAAAATCGCATACTATCAGAAATAGTTTTTGAATGTTGTAAAATTAATGTTTATTGTTAAATGATGTGAGTTAAGAACAAATATTAAATATGTGTACCACACCAACGGATAGAACCTTATAAGGGATAAACTGTGCTGTGATGGTGTAACACTGACGAGAGGAAAATCAGAAACGTGTAGGAGGGTGGTCTCTGGATTGTCGCCACATACCTCCTCCTTCAAAGGCCAGCAAACTGGAACACAGCGAGTTAACCATTCTCTCCACTGCACTAGGTAACAAAAGGCAACTACAGTTGACAAAGTTATAACGATCCTCCTGCAGCTCGCCTTATGCATCACCTGCAAAGCAGCGTGCACACGTGCCCGGTGGTATTTATTTCCCGCAAAGTGTGTTGGCACTTCATGGAGTTCAGACATGAATTACTAACAATACTAACGCAAGGAACACATATGGAGAGAAATTATGTCAATCTGTGCACACTGTTTTACAGTGCTAGCGGGGAAACTGATTCTTGCTCATCCGCTACGGCCGCTGTAGCTTTCTTCCGGGAAGGACTAATTCTCCCACCACAAACGCTGCTCTCTTTACAGTTTAGAGGCAGGCTATACCTCTCTAGCATTTCCTGTCAAGTTCACATGTGAGTAAACAAAATATTTAGGACCACGGTATTATTCCGCCTGGAAGTGAGGGCGATTTGGTCGGTGTATCATGGATTAGCAAGTAATCAGGATTGACAGCATATGCACCGCTGAGCTGAAAGCATTGACAGTCCGATGCATTTTACTTAGTCACCGTGGTGCTTGTTTACTGTAACATCACCGCGTGTTTGCGATGTCAGCCAAGTGCTATAATATCGTGGTTGTGCATTAGTTTCATTGATTTCGTGTTCACATAGCAAACTTATCTTCATTTTATTAAATACTTATTTTCAATCCATCATTTATGCAGCCTTATTGTACGCATTTACTTTACACTTTATGAGGGTATTTTTAATCCATGTATTTCTCACCAGTCTCAACTACCTTTATTGATGTAAAGCATCAGCAGTGGTCTGTAATTACAGATATTCACAATTTAGTTTTTTGGACTGAAAAACAGTTCGTTAACTAATTGTTGTTTTTTATGTGCTCTAATTTCTTCTTGTTTTTTGGCCTAAATTTGTAAATGTCGCGTACTTGCTCGTTTTAGTTCCTTTCTTAGTTAGTACTAATGATTGTGGTCTAATTCTACAATGTTTTGCACAGCGTTGCAGTTTTGACTTTTCAAATGGTTCAAATGGCTCTGAGCACTATGGGACTAAACATCTTAGTTCATGAGTCACCTAGAACTTAGAACTACTTAAATCTAACTAACCTAAGGACATGCCTGTGCAGTCGCGCGGTTCCAGACTCAAGCGCTTAGAACCGCTCGGCCACGAGCGGCCTGCGTTTATGACTTTAAACTTAACACAGTTTCGTACACTGTTCACTGTTTATTTGTAGACTTCTAAGTTTGTATCGTGTTTTGTAGTGTTGCTCACGTTCTTACCAGTTTTTCTTTGATCTAAATTTTCTCTCTCTTTCTCTCTGTCTCTCTCTCTCTGTAGCTCATTGCATGTGCGTTATTCATCTATGTGGGTTACAGTGTGGTGTATTGATGTACTGTCAAAGAGAAATTATGAAGATTAATTTCCTTGTCGTGAGATGGGGGGAGAGGGAAGAAGCAAAGGAAACTTCTTTGTACGAAAAGCATTAACAAAAAAACAAACAGTTGCTGGGTGACCAAATAAATATTGGAAATCAGACACCACGTAAGATAACTGAAGAAATCACTTAAAAAAGGGCGTTTTCGATTCCTGGTCCTCTCTCATTCAACCACTGCCACCCGCCCCACCTCCCCCACCACAGTTTCATTTCGTTTCTTGCCCCTCACCTCTTTCCTCAAACTAACTCTCTATCTCCTGTATGCTTTTGCTATCCATGCACTTTTGCTCCTCCACCCCTTCCACCGACTCACCATACAAAATTAGGATTCCATCGGTATCCTCTTCTCTTACAAAGTAAATAAATGCAAAATAACATAATTAAATAGAAAAAATCACATACATAGAGAGAAAATATATAGAAAAAAGAATAACTAGTTGCAATGTTAGCAATATTACAAACACGGTACGTACTTAGAAATATAGAAACAGTGAACAGTGGTGTACGATCTTTGCTGTGTTAAACGTTAAAAATACATAGTTCTGCGAAGCGTGATATAAGTAAACCACAATTATAAGTGCCTAAAGAAGAAAGGAATCAAAAACTTGTTAAGAGAAGAAATTTTCTTATGTAGGTAAAAAAGGCAAGCAGAAATTACCATAAATAAAAACCAATACTTTGTTAACGAACTGTGTTGTGATATAAAAAGCAAATGAAATCTCCAATTACAATCCAATGATAAAACTTTACTTCAATAAAACAACACGTGTTACTTAAGAAAAACACATATTTTCAAATAGTTGTAACGACGGAAGAAAAATACACTCACTTTTTTTTATTTGATAAATGAGTTATGATGTGAAAAAGCTTAACAGCTGCAGCTATCGACAGTCCACACCACTGAACAGGCTGTCCCAGGTGTAAAATTCTGTCAGTATATATTCGACAACGTCGATTTCGTTGTCTCCACTGTCACTGACCGGAATATTTTTGTCAGCATGAAGGGGTATTAAATGCAAAACAGTAGTTTCAGATCTAACTCTCAAGAGGAACAGAGCCTTAATTTGGCTCCCTTTGTAACAGAGGCAGGTCTCTTATGTGTTATGAAACTTAAAATGTCTCAACATAATTTATGACTCTCCAAACAGGAACAAGAAAAATAGACCCGCAATTTACTTTATTTAAACAATTACAGATTTGAACTTGATCAGCGCTGTTCCATCAGACATATTGATACCCACTCTGCAACATACACTGTGGATGTGGGGTGAGAGGCTACATTCACTGTAGCCCCCTCTACAAGTGCCAGCAGTTCCGGAATGCGAGAGATATATACAGTCTACCACTAACTCAGCCAACGGAAGGAGAAGTGCATGAACTTTCTGGTCATTCATTAACTCACCACCAAGTGTCTAAGGAACCGCTGCATATCTTTACAGTATGCTGTCAACGACAGACAGCAGCAAAATGCCACATGTACCAAACCAGTACTTTTCCCCGTACGTCGATATAGATGACTGTCAATACCACACACACAAATTAAGCATCATTCAACCATTTTTTTATCAGGCTTCGACAGTCTGTAGTGAACCGCGAACCTGATTAATATATATATTCAAGCTTGCGTGCCGTCTCAAAGCATGACTCTACATCAGCGTTTCTAACGCAAAACGTCGAAAGCACAGCATCCACTATGTTCATGACGTACCGCACCGATACTAATGAAACACGTTTCCCGACTTGACAGCCAACATATTGTGTCTCAAAACACTCGTTTTTGACAGTAAAGTCACTTCATGTCCCAACATCACCCCCACCCCACCCCCACCCCACCCACTCTTAATTACACTTATTCACTTACTTACCCATCGGGAAGATTGTATCTTTACTTACGACGTTTTACAACACCTGTCTTGAAAACTCTATGGCAAAATTCTGCAACACCGTTAGTAAAGAAACAATGTTCACAATATGTACATAAAGGTAAACATATGAAGCTGTGATATCAGGCATCTTCAAATGTGTTCATGCAAAAATAAACGTCCAGAAAACCGGTTGGTCACAGATAATTTATTGTAATGCACCTCTATTTCAACATTTTCAGTGTTATAATATTAACAATAGGCAAGAATTGTTTACTACCGTTAATACGAGAAAGAACAGGAACAAAATACAGCAATGAAATAGGCGACCCCAGTCGACAAACAATAGGAGTAACTAAGCGAATTGAAACAAACCAGGGGTCGGATGTAAACCGCGGCCCATCGGTTGCCCAGCAGTGGTTTATAGGAACACATTGTAGATAAAAGCTCACTTAACAACTGCATCGGGTAAAAGCCCTATAAAGTTGACTTTTCCGGAAGAATTGTACAGCAGTGTAGGACAGTGTGCTGGGAGTTACGTAGATTCTGTCCATGCACTTTTCGCGCCTTATTATTATTAGCAACTCGTACCTGATTAGAGTGCTGTGTTTACACAGAGGGAAAACAAACACCGCTCCTCCCCTCCCCCACCCCCTCTCCATAGAAGCGGAGCGACTGCACACTGTGTCGCCAGTGATTAGTAAGGAGAGCTGCGGAAGGTTCATTGTAACTGTGTGTAGTAGACTGTAGTGGCTTTTTGTGATGTAGTGGGCTAGCCTGCTCGCTCTTCAGTTTGCAGACCTACAAAGGTGCGATGTGCATGACCACAATTCGTCGACCTGTCTTCCTTCACGCGGCTAGCCTTCCACCGCCTCGCCTTCAACCCCAACCAGCCCATCATGCCAGCAAAACTCAGATTTCCCCTTAATAGTTTCTACTGCACTTAGATATGGTACACCCATTTAATCTTATATCTGTTCTTGACCCACTTCATTTCATTTAACAGTAAACATT
Organism: Schistocerca gregaria; assembly: GCF_023897955.1. NCBI lineage: Eukaryota > Metazoa > Arthropoda > Insecta > Orthoptera > Acrididae > Schistocerca > Schistocerca gregaria. The sequence continues at coordinate 532,792,571 of NC_064923.1, forward strand.
AACTGTACACCACAAAACACTACTTTCATTATCCGCTATTTTTCAAAGGCTTGTAAGACGGAACTGTTCGTTTTAGAGAATGAAAAAGACCTTCTTAGCAGGAAACGTGATGCAATTCAAATCTGTAAGGGGAATTTTCGCTAGAAGCCGCAGCTTCCGAGATAGTCAATGAAAACGAAAACAATGACTTCACCCACTCCTACCTTCACACCCCTCAACTCAGGGTCTTTATTATGTTCTTTACGACACTTCCCCCAACCTCACTGTATAAAAATTAGCGACCAGATTAATTTTTTGACCCAGCCGATTTTTTTTTCTTCGTTGACTGAGCTATTGTCCGTAAGAGAGCAGAAAAATTACTTTAGGTCACACACGGCAATTATCACACTGCGACAGTGTGTGGAGCAGTGTTGTTAGGTCCCAGAAATTTCTGTACCACAGGGTCCAAGCATATGTCCACCTCTCTTTACTATTTTGAAGTCTGCGTTAAGGAAAGTGATATCTCACACTTTTTCAGCTACCTTCATGCTAAAAACAATGAGTCCTTCTTTGAATTCAAACGGCAAAGCATATTTATCCTACATTTCATTCGGTATCCCCGTCAAAGTGTCTATCAGACTGGGACAATAACTTTTATAGAACGTGACGCTAATTCCACCGGGCTTGGTGATACCCCTTTCGTTGCTTTGAAAGCTTCACTTCTCAATACCTCGTCAATAAATGGCATATCGAGAGGGCACGTTTTCTCTTCCTGAACCTAGGTATTTCGGTCGTTAAGCAAGCATATAGAAGTCTGGACTGTAATTGGCCCGGCTTACAAAGTTCGGTTACGTAGTCATCACTCCCTGCAATTCGATTGGCTTGCCCGTTACATCAGAAAGTTCCTTGAGCATCATCACTTTTGGACGTCACAGAAGAGGTAAAAATGGAGGAGTGTCATATGCTCGCTTGTGACCACGTCTCTTGGTTTGCAGGCAGTAGGAAGGCATTCAGTTGCATCCTGAAATTCTCAGTTATTTGCACTTCATAGCATTTTACTTTGGTGCTTGTTGCATTATCTGGAACGGTATTCCTTCGATATATATCTCTAAAGCTTTGATAATTATACTCTTCCATATGGTGACTCCAGAAACAGATATATATCGAATACCTATGAATATTTTCATTCGTGGTTTAGCATAATGAATCCGTCACTGCAGTGCACTGGAGTTTCGTCACTTGTAAATATTTCCGTACCACAAGCTGTGCCAGGGTAACGAATGTAACTGTTACCCGAAAATGTAGAGCAAATTTCTTTTGTTTCACGTCTGGATTTCAAACTTCTACGTCCTCAGACTTCCGGGTTCGGTCAGCAATGACAATCTTCATAACTGCAGCAAAATATAGGAAAAACACAAATGCAACTAGCGTATTGTCTACTGCTTAAAACAATAAAATAAGCCACGATGAAAAGTATTACTGACATACACGTGAATATTCTGCACTTTACACATGGCGAGGCATAGTTGTTTTATATAAAAAAAAAACATGTCCGAATATGCTGGGGCCATAGTAGGATCGTGAAATGCTCAATAAAAATTAAGCGGCAGCATCGTCACACACATATATAAATATAGTATATACAAGAGTCATCTTGTCATATGCGCTACGTCACATATATATATAATTACAATTTATACCAGAGTCATCTTGTCAGACGCACAACTGTTCATAACAAACTGCGTACAGTAGCCACTAAATGTTCGTGTCGCTAGCTCGCCAAGTGTCGTTACTGTAGGCGCACACATGTTCTTCAGTGATAATTGTACGATGTGACATAAAAATAAGGAAAGAATAAAGTTCGTAGTGGAGTTATAAGATGTAAAATTCATTACAGTAATAAAATGCAATAAATTAAAGTACAAGAATTAGATAATTAAAAAGGAAATAACTGAATGACAGTAACTGAGATATTCTCTAGTGGAGCTAATTTAGATAATGACGTAAATAATAAAGAGCTTTCAAAGTACACAGAATAACATAAAAACTACTACATAAATAACTAAAGAAGCCAAATAAATGAAAACAGACTGCAGCAAATAACCAGCGATCTCTGGTGGCACTACCGCAAGAACGTCTCATAGGAAAGAAGTGGTGAGAGGAACTCGACCGCCGTAGGGCTCCTCGTACCCTGCGGCACGCCGCTCCAAGAAAAGAATGATAAAACACCGTACCAGAGCATGAACAAGATTATCTATTTACTGAAGTATATTATATAAATAGAGAAGAGACACGAAAACAATAGAGTTATGAACAGCACATAGGAAAACGAGGTAAATACGTAAAGCACTGTACAATAGGTGAAGCCATAAGCAAGGTATATAAAACAGAGGCGGTCGGTCATTAAGTTTGTCATGCGTCTCTCGCATTTTATATTTTACTCGCAGTTCTAGGGCATTGTTAAATTGAAAGGCCCATGTAAGCTGAGGGAAACCAGCAGTCTGAAGCCCTACAAGTTTGTAACCATTGGCGCGAAGTATCCGTGTATGGTGTAGACGTAATTCTTCGGTTAGACACGATTCTACAAAATGCTGGCGTTTAGATTGCTGTATGCTCCTTCGTTTGTAGCATGTTGCGGTTGTAGGCTGACGCAGCAAGAATTTGGACAATATTCAGAGATATCCACCGGAACAATGTCACATTTGTTTACAAATGGCTCTGAACACTACGGGACTTAACATCTATAGTCATCAGCCCCCTAGAACTTAGAACTACTTAAACCTAACTAACTTAGGGACATCACACACATCCATGCCCGAGGCAGGATGCGAGCCTGCGACCGTAGTCGTCGCGCGGTTCCAGACTGTAGCGCATAGAACCGCTCGGCCACCCCGGCCGGCAGTTGTTTGCGTAAGTACTGATAGTATCGGAAACAAATACTAGAACTATATTGCAGGCAGTGCAGTGGGATGCGTCTTCGTTGGCGGCAGTATTTGCTTTCAGTAATTTTCACGTATCATGTGTCAGCAGCTCGTGCTCTAGTGGGTAGCGTTGCTACCTCTGGAACACGGGGTCTGCCCTGGGACCGGGTATTTGTGTTGTCCTCATCATGTCATCATCATCTTCATCATCCGTGACAGTCGCTGGACCGGACTGTGAAATAAATTTGACTGTGAAAAAATTGAGCGCCCCAAAAACCAAACATTGTCATCATCATGTGTCATGAAGTTGGAGACACGGTAGTACGGACATACAATCTGGGTGCGTACTGAAGATCGGGGTCTTGTCCTTGCCACCGAACGCGCAGTTTAAGTCCGCCACCAACAATCATAGTGCTAGTATTGTATCCCACTATCTTCAGGGTTTCATTATTGAAGAAGAGAGATCCTTCTTACCACATGGTGGAATCAGAGGGGGCCGGTAAATTTAATATTTGAACATTATTGGCTGTGGAAGAGATGGATGACCCAAAGAGTGTGCGGTAAACTTTGGTAAAGGTTATACCATCATCGATCAATTAGGGTGTACCAGCGAAAGTGTCTCTGTCAACGTGATAAAGAGTGATATCGAGGTCATCAGTGAGGAATTCTTGCAGAAGAGCTATATCAACTTGATTCTCTCACAATTAGTCAACTAAAGAAAGAATACTGAGGACTGTCCTATATGATTAATATTCAAGTAGAATACTGAGAACAGTTACACTCCTGGAAATTGAAATAAGAACACCGTGAATTCATTGTCCCAGGAAGGGGAAACTTTATTGACACATTCCTGGGGTGAGATGCATCACATGATCACACTGACAGGCGGAGGAGGAGGAGATTAGTGTTTAACGTCCCGTCGACAACGAGGTCATTAGAGACGGAGCGGAAGCTCGGGTGAGGGAAGGATGGGGAAGGAAATCGGCCGTGCCCTTTCAAAGGAACCATCCCGGCATTTGCCTGAAGCGATTTAGCACACTGACAGAACCACAGGCACATAGACACAGGCAACAGAGCATGCACAATGTCGGCACTAGTACAGTTTATATCCACCTTTCGCAGCAATGCAGGCTGCTATTCTCCCATGGAGACGATCGTAGAGATGCTGGATGTAGTCCTGTGGAACGGCTTGCCATGCCATTTCCACCTGGCGCCTCAGTTGAACCAGCGTTCGTGCTGGACGTGCAGACCGCGTGAGACGACGCTTCATCCAGTCCCAAACATGCTCGATGGGGGACAGATCCGGAGATCTTGCTGGCAGGGTAGTTGACTTACACCTTCTAGAGCACGTTGGGTGGCACGGGATACATGCGGACGTGCATTGTCCTGTTGGAACAGCAAGTTCCCTTGCCGGTCTAGGAATGGTAGAACGATGGATTCGATGACGGTTTGGATGTACCGTGCACTATTCAGTGTCCCCTCGACGATCACCAGAGGTGTACGGCCAGTGTAGGAGATCGCTCCCCACACCATGATGCCGGGTGTTGGCCCTGTGTGCCTCGATCGTATGCAGTCCTGATTGTGGCGCTCACCTGCACGGCGCCAAACACGCACACGACCATCATTGGCACCAAGGCAGAAGCGACTCTCATCGCTGAATCGCTGAAGACGACACGTCTCCATTCGTCCCTCCATTCACGCCTGTCGCGACACCACTGGAGGCGCTGCACGATGTTGGGGCGTGAGCGGAAGACGGCCTAACGGTGTGCGGGACCGTAGTCCAGCTTCATGGAGACGGTTGCGAATGGTCCTCGCCGATACCCCAGGAGCAACAGTGTCCCTAATTTGCTGGGAAGTGACGGTGCGGTCCCCTACGGCACTGCGTAGGATCCTACGGTCTTGGCGTGCATCCGTGCGTCGCTGCGGTCCGGTGCCAGGTCGACGGGCACGTGCACCTTCCGCCGACCACTGGCGACAACATCGATGTACTGTGGAGACCTCACGCCCCACGTGTTGAGCAATTCGGCGGTACGTCCACCCGGCCTCCCGCATGCCCACTATACGCCCTCGCTCAAAGTCCGTCAACTGCACATACGGTTCACGTCCACGCTGTCGCGGCATGCTCTCAGTGTTAAAGACTGCGATGGAGCTCCGTATGCCACGGCAAACTGGCTGACACTGACGGCGGCGGTGCCCAAATTCTGCGCAGCTAGCGCCATTCGACGGTCAACACCGCGGTTCCTGGTGTGTCCGCTGTGCCGTGCGTGTGAGCATTGCTTGTACAGCCCTCTCGCAGTGTCTGGAGCAAGTATGGTGGGTCTGACACACCGGTGTCAATGTGTTCTTTTTTCCATTTCCAAGAGTGTATAATGTGACTAATATTGGAACACGTTATGATATAAGTTTGTTGTTTGTTGAAGCTTCGTGTTTTCGTAGGCTTGCTTGACAGTCAGTATCAATCACCTACAGAACTGTCAGATCTGCGTCCCATTCCTGTCAACCTATGATGCAGGGATTAGTTACGCTCATGTGTCTCACCTTCTGTTTGTTCCATCACTTCTGCATGCATCCAACCATCCATGGATCGTCTTCAGTTTCTTCCGCCCAATTTTGTTGAGATATTGACCTTACGTCTCTTCTTGTTCGTACGTGTCGTTCAGGTTTTCTTCAGTGCGTCTGGCGATGTCGTCCAGCTCTCCATCGCGATTCTGCTGCATCTACGTACATATTCTGCAGGCCAACGTCCGGTGGGTGGCAGAATATATTCTGTACCACTATTGGACACTAATTTACCAGTTCCATTCGAAAATTCAGAGAGGAAAAGACGACTGTCTATATGCCTCCACAGAACTCTAAGTTCTAGTATCATATTTTCGTGGTCATTACGCGAAATGTATGTTGGTGGCAGCAGAATCGTTCTGCAATTAGCTTCAAATGCTGGTTCTCTAAATTTTATCAAGTGTGTTCCTTGAAAAGAACGTCCGCTTCCCTCTAGGGATTCCCATTTGAGTTTCCGATGAATGTCAGTAATACTTGCGCATTATTGAACTTACCGATAACAAATTTAGCAGCCCACTTCTGAGTTACTTCGTTGCTTTCCTTTAAGCCGACCTGGTCGGATCCCAATCACTCGATCAGTACCCAAGAATAGGTCACACTATCAAGTGTACGCGGTCTCCTTTACAGATGAACCGCACATTTCTGTAAATCTCCAGCAGTAAGACGTCGGAGCAAGAACGGCGGCGTGAAGGAAGCGGCCACAGAGCACTGTGGTGTTAGTTGGAGAAGCTTTGAGCCTGCTGGGGACGACCAGTGTTCTAGATAGCCAGCAGGCTTAGCTGCGTCCTCTGTTTGTGCCTGCCAGGTTGTGTCTCGGGAAGTAGTCTTGTGGGAGACAACTTGAAACGTGGATTTCCTGCCATCTGCTGCGATATGTAAAAGGCAGGTTCCTGATGAAAGAAAGGAATAAAATTGGAGACTGTTCTACGCTGTTGAGTGTTGTCTGAACCTTGCCTCATTGAATTAAAACATTGACCTTTTATTGGAACCTTGCGGTTATTAACAAGTGTGCATTACTGTGCGATGTGCATTAGATCGCAAGGCATTCTACCAGAACCGTTCAAAGGCTGTTCCCACTCCAAATTGTACTATTCCAGAGTGAATTCGTAAGTTTAAATTACTATTCTGCGAATCTAACTGATACTGCAGTACAGGGCGTAACGGAAGACTTAGTGTGTGTTATTAATCTTGAAGCTTAGAAATACGATGTGCATCAAAAAGAATCACCCGATTAAAAAAATCATAACAATCATATTATTTGAGATATGTGTGTGAATAACGTATTGCTGGAAAGAGCAAACTCCGAGGTTTTACAAGGTTCCCTCTAGGTAGCAGCAATGTCGAGATAACAGAAAGCGTTTTCGGTTTCCACGTTTTGCGCACTGTGACCCAGTAATAGCTGTTCAGCGTGCTAGGTTTGGTGTGGATCCTCCTACAGCACAGAGGATTAGACGATGGCATGAATACTTCAGAGAAGTAGATTGTTTGTGTAAAGGCATATGGCCGGGCTGCCCCCGAATGTCTTTGCCGTGCAGCTCGACAGCTCAAAGTGCCCCCCCCCCCCCCCCCCCCCTCCATGTCCGGCTGGCGTGTGTTGTGTCATCGTTTCTTTTTGTGCATTATCTTTGCCGAGAACACTGTTACATGAAGCACATATCCCCATATGCTTTAGAAGTCCTTTCCCCACAGTTCACAGTTTAAGACCGATTTTATCGACTTCATTTATCAAAAGGATGGGCACGGGCACGGGCACACTGCCATCTGGAAGAGCAGGAATTTTTAAATCGAATGATTACTCAACAGTGGATCGTTCGAACTGGACCAAACGATTCAGCCTTACGTTACTGGCCTCCAAGGTCACCGGACCTGTCTGTATGGATTATTTCTCTTGGCGTTTATAAAAGGTTCTCTTTATGTGCTTCCGTTAACAACAATGAATGAACTGATACATCGCATATCAGCGACTGTGGAAGCTGTAACTCAAGACATACTCGCTGCAGTGTGCGAACAATTTGAATATCGCATTGCCATATGCTATGCAGCTCAAAGGAGGCAACTTGAATACCAACTAAATGATATGAAAAAAACCCATTTGAGTTTCCCATTCATCAAGAGAGAAAATTCATTGTATATGTTAATTAGTTTCAGAGATATAGACGTGCTAAGTCGGATGATTCTCTTTGATACACCTTGTATTTTATTGTTAAATGTGCAAGCAATTTAAGTATGCATATTGACTAAGCTTCTGGCCGCTTGTTATATCTTTTGTTCTGGCTTGCTGTAGTTATACGTTTGATGATATTTAGCGATGTCTTTACGCTTCCTTTTTAAACTAATCATCTCTTGAATTTTTTGGTATTGACACAAAGGTAAATATTGTTGGTCTTAAAATACCTTCAGTTGGATTAGGCCTTGAGGGTGGCTATTATACAATCATTCCCATCTGTGAGCTTCCTTCGAACGATGTATTGCTTTGTATGCTCACTAGCCCTTATTTATGTAATCTATCTTCGGTTTCAGTTTTGTACTCTTTTCAATGTTACGCCCACATATTTGAATGACGTAATTGTGTCAAGAATGACACTACAAATTGTGCAGCCGAAAATTACGGGTTTGTTTTTCCTACTCATCCTGGTAGCGTAGATTTCTCTACATTTAGAACTAACTGCCTTTCATCGTACCAACCAGAATCTTTTTTAAGTAATCTTCTATCCTCCTGCAGTCACTGAACATCAAAATCTTCTCGAACATGATAACGTTATCACCCTATTCGCCGTATCATTTACGTTCATTGTAAATAACAGAGGTCCTGTCACACTTCACTGGGGGACTCCTGTCGATACACATGTCTTTGACGAACACTCGCTGTCGAAGACAGCGTGCTGGTTACAACAATTTAAGAAGTCTTCTGCCACTCACATTCTGGTAACATTTTCCATTTGGTCGCACCTTCGTTAAACAGTCTGCATAAGAGCACCGTGCCAAAATCTAGAAGTTAGGTTCTCGCCTGTATCCCTTTATCCCTAGTTCGCAGTGCGTCATGCGGGGGGAGACCTAACTAATTTTCACACTAGTAGGGCTTTCGCAAACCGCGCTGATTCGTGGAAACAGGCTTTTCGGTCGCTAAGAAATTAATTATATTCAAACTCACGATATGTTCTACAATTCTGCATGAAAGAGATATTTTGCGGATGCATTCTTTTACGCTTCTTATAGAAGGATATTGGTCTGTAATTTTGCGGTTACGTACTTTCACACTTCATATGAAAGGATTTTTGTCTGTAATTTTATGGGTCTGTTTTGTTTGACCCTTCCTACGTATGAGAGTCACCTGCGCTTTTCTCCAGTCGCTTGAGACTTTGTGCGGGCGTGATAGTCGCTATAAATACGAGCTAAGAGAGGGTTTAGCGCGATAAGGTACTCTTTGTGAAATTCCAAGGATGCTTATTCTATGTACTATGTAACGGTCTCTATACGATGGCCAGAGGACGATATGTTTGTAGGAGTCTGCTGTATCAATAGTTTCTTAAAATTGAGATATGCTGTCGTCTTCTGCCACACCAAGCTGGGTCAGTTAGTGATTGGAAGGAAGCCTTGGACCTCCTTAGCGATTTCTCCTGCTCTTGGCCATAACTTTTGGTAATGTGTGACAATGGTTGTTACTGTATACTTCGCGCATATATCTTTTCATATTTACATAAATCTCTCCTCACCTTTGCCTTCGTCATCTACGCGTTCTCTTTTTAACACAGAGTGCAACAGCCCTTTGGTTCCCCGGTAATTTCTAATTTCATTGTTAAACCAAAGTGGGTCTCTCTCGCTCTTAGTTCACTGTCATTGAATCTGGTGTGCTCTAGCACGATTTCGGTTAGTTTGCTGGCAGTAGCTTCGCATTTGTGGTTTCAGATGGTTTCTTCTTTATTCTGCTGCAGTGTTCAAATCAAATGGCTCTGAATACTGTGGGACTTAATTTCTGAGGCCATCAGGCCCCTAGAACTTAGAACCACTTAAAACTGACTAATCTAAGAACCACTTAAAACTAACCAATCTAAGGACGCCAAACAGATCGCCAGAATTCGAACCTGCGACCGTAGCGGTCGCGCCGTTACAGCGCCTAGAACCGCTCGGCCACTCCGGCCGCCTCCTGCAGTGTGTTTCACCTTCTCGCTTAAACTTTGTCTAAGCTGCCTTCAATCGTGATTGACTGACCTCAATTTCTTTTTCATTCTCTTTGCTAAGGATCCTGCGGGGAAAGCTGGCTGCTGTGGTATCTAAACCTTCAGTGATGTCCTGTTCGTTAACATCTGGAGCCTCTAAATAATCCTTATATTTTGCAGACACCTCTGCTGGAGCTTCTGAGGTAGAATCTGTCTTAGGATGTTCCTGTCGGCTTCCTCAATTGGACTGTTGACGTCCGTTAGTGTACCCTCATAATCTACTTTGACACAGTTACAAGTACGACGTCACAGCTTTATACCCACTATCAGCTACGTCATGAGCAGTGCTTTTTTTTCGACGGTTGCGTAGCTTTGTCCACAGATACCTACGACAGACAAAGGTTCAATCATTGGGCGAGAACCTCTCTGGTTGAGCTCATGCAGCGTCAAAGATAACTGCAGCACAGAAACCACAAATATTTTTTTCAGGTCGTCAACCATCAACTGTCGTACTCTCTTCAACACTTCTCCCGAAAATTACGAGTCTCCTGGTGTGCCTGCTGCACTGGGCAGTTCAGCTGTAGCTTCAAAGGGGAATTCACATATTTTGAAAGACCGACTACCAAAATGTGCATGTTTTATACTAACTTTGACCACATTACCATCACAATGAATGAACTTTTGTTTGCGACTACAAGAGTCAACAATTCATTTGATTAATTCTGCATTTTTCAGTGTAATTAATCAAAAGATGTACACCCAAGATATCTTGAAATGATATTTTTACAGTGTCCTGCAGCCACGTTTCTGTTTCAAAATATTTCTATCGAGAGAAATTCCGATCGAAGATAACTTCACGATTACCTTTCTATAACCGTTAATTCATTATTAGATTTTCATTCCGAAGTCTTGAGTACAGGTAAACACAATGATTAGACTGCCAAACGCCCCTACCACTCAGTTCGCGGCATCGATATATTGTGCAAAAGATTGAAACAATGCCTCTGCATACGAGAAAGCACACCATTTCTCAATCATGTCGAGAGAATCTGAAAAATCACGTGAACAATATACAGAAGAATGGAAGGTATCACTCAGTATCTGTTACATGACTATCAGTAGAGCATTAAGGAACGTCTGTTTCCACAGCAGCTTTTCTGACTCTGAACTTGATCATAGAAGCAAGCCTTTTTTAAAAACTACGAAAAATGCTACCTGCATAGGATTTCCCAGCATAGATAAAGTGTTCGGCACTAAACACGGCACACATGGACACATAATTGGCCTAAACTATAGAAATGGCGTCTGATACACGACTTCTACTAGAACCAACAGGGAGCGATAGGAGTAGAAGATTAAGAATGAAATGCTTGAATCAAATAGAATAGAAAACAATACTGCAGTCTTTAGCACTTAGTGTTGAATGTATACATCGAAGACGTAATGACGGAAACGCGATAGACTCAAAAGTGAGATTAAAATTTAGGGTGGAAGGTATGTTCATGTTAGTGCTGTTCTCACTGAATATGAGGAATAATAATAGATCTGTTGATTGGGATGAACAAACATGACATCAATATTGAGGACAATAAAGTAAATAAAGTGAATGAAAATTTTGTACGACATACCACGTAAGGAGGACCTAAAGTGTAGAAACGTGTGAGAGAACCGAGAAAGAAAATGCAATCATTTGAAATGTTGTGACATTAAATATATTGAAAGTTAGATTGACTGATATGAAGAGTGGAGTTCCTCCACAGAATCTGCAAAGAGAGAAATGTCAGGAAAATACTTACAATAAAAGAATGAAAGACATATATTAATACATCAGGGAATAACTCACATGCCACTGCAGTGACCTGTACAGACTAATAATAAAAAATGGCTCTGAGCACTATGGGACTTAATATCTATGATCATCAGTCCCCTAGAAATTAGAATTACTTAAACCTAATTAACCTAAGGACATCAGACAACACCCAGCCATCACGGGCAGAGAAAATCCCTGACCCCACCGGGAATCGAACCCGGGAACCCAAGCGTGGGAAGCGAGAACGCTACCGCACGACAACGAGCTGCGGAGCTCGTTGAATATATCAGAAAGGTAATTTAGGAGGTTGTGTGTGTTTTTAAGAGATGGAGACGCTGGAACAGTAGAGGAAAAGTGGTGGCCCGCATCAAAGAAGTCATTAGGCTGATGATCCAACAAAAATTGAAACGGAGTTTAAAAATCAATAAAACGAAAATAGTACTGGTGCCAGTATACCTGAGAAAAATTTTTAATCAAAGAAACGCTTTTATGCAATTGCGTTTTCTGAAACAGCACTCAGAGCAGTGATTTCGTTGATGTTCATTAAACGTCTCACAAAAGCGTTACCTGACAAGAAATGTAGGCACAAACCGTTAGGGGTCACACAGATATTCTTCTATGGTTTCTAAGGAGCCATGAAAAATGCATGAAGTGCACTGTAACGCACTTTTAATAGTGTTGCTTACCGTCATCATCTACAGTCGACCTATACGGTTGATACGTGAACCCACTAAATTAGCGACAATAACACCTGCTCGCAATCTCCCATTACCTCCGTGTGATTTGGAACTTCATGAAACCCTTTTCTTTTTATATATCCAGTCCTAATTCCTACGACTGCATTCTATGAAGTCAATGAATAAGCTGTCGTTTGTGAATTTTTATGAGGATATAGCACTGAATTGATTGACAGAGAAGTTTAAAGAATTTTGACAGAACCTATCAAGAGTTAGCAGAGGGGTACGTAGAAAATTGTATATTCGTTGACAGCATTATCAATTTCTGAACTGTATCATTTTTTGGTGTTTCCTACGCAATGAGTCCTTACACACGAGGCACATGTTATTTATTTTATGTAATACTGATTTAGCTTATCGAAATGTGGACTGGAGCACACTACTAGTTCTGAACGTACTGCCTCGATGCTGTTGTAGTGATACTGCTTTCAGTTTTGCTGCAGGCTTTGTTAGGAGTTATTGGATGAGACGATCTCGATATCTCTGGAATGGGAGGGTGCGTGCCTTCTCGATAACAAAGGATAATTGCCGCGCCCTTTGTCGGCGAGACGGCGGGTTATTGCAAAAAGGCGCCGGCAGGGGTTTGGGAGGAACGGAGAGCACACTACCTTCAGGAGGACAAGGAAGATGATCGGTCGATTATCGAGACTTGTCATTTTGCTTTCGACGGTTTTGTTCTATTCGAAAGAAACGTGGAAATTTGTTGTAAGTTACTATGGGACGATACTGCTGAAATCATCGGTTCCTAGGCTTGCACATTACTTAATCCAACATAAACTAACTTAAGCTAAGGACAACGCACACATCCATGCCCGAGGGAGAACACGAACCTCTGACAGGGACAGTCGCGCGAAATGTGGCAAGGCGCCCTAGACCACGCGGATACCCCAAGCGGCCCCTCCAGATGAAGAATGTTTTTATACAGAAAACGGCACTCTCATACTGAAAGCAAATACAGTATTAATTTCATATATCCGTGAGGAATGACGTTATTAATACAGTAAATTATCACGCCCGCTACCTGATTATTTCTGAAGTTGTTATTATGCCATTCTGACTCACAGGAAAGTATTCCTTAGTTTCAGCCAAATCTCATAGGCCATCCAAGTAAGAAAAATTAAGAAAACTTGGGCTCAAAGCTACCCGCAATACGGCCAAGTAACTAACAGAGTCGCATTTTCAACCTTAAAGAACAGTCACTTTCTCCAAATTGCAATACGTCAACAACTGGTGAAGAAGCAGATCATTCAAGGATTGCAGTCACCAAAATTCAGGTACCAGTTACGACTTAAAGTAAAAATCTTAATCAAAAATCAATCTCTCTCTCTCTCTCTCTCTCTCTCTCTCTCTCTCTCTCTCTCTCTCTCTTTCTCTCTCTCCAAACACATATATAAGTATTGATATTATTATTTAAAAAAGTTATTTTTATAAGCACAAGAGGGGAATCCGTAACAAGACACATCAAAATAGAAGGCGGCTAACTGAAAAAGAAAGTAGTGCTTAACATCTCCAAGTCATTGTCATCTGGGATCTGATCGCACATATTCCTTACTATTACTGTTGAACTTATCATCCATTTACTGCAATTGTTTGGAATAGAAGAGTTATTTTCACTGAAATGAAAGTGGTGGAAATGTTAGGTGATAACGTCCAATACTATGTCCCGTTCATTCAGTGCAAACGAAGATCAGAACCTGGTATTTCATGTCACTTGTCTTATTTTATGTAGGATAACTAGAATATTGCAGTGGTTATGACGTAAATTTGATGATAAATGTACTCATCTCGCATTCGTTGCAATTCTCCGAACTGACGTATCCGACAGATTAAGCTCCCCGTATCTTTTCTTGTGACTTGTGTATTAATCCAAGTTTACAAGCAATTTTAGAGGATATCTTGATGTGTGTTGAATAGTGGTAGGGAAAGCAAGCTTACACAAAACCCTAACAACGCGATGTTTCTGAACGTTAAACGTGAATTGTGTACTCGAAGCCGTTAGTTTCTCTATCTCGAAGTGTAACAATAGATTCTGTAGTCTCGGAAAACGTTACTCAAAATCTGCTTCATATTACAATAAGACAGTCCGATCAATATTAATAAGTGAACTGTTCGTATATGTCACCTGCAGATGTCAGAATAAAAACCACGAGTGCCAGTCTTAGTACTTAAAAATCTCCTACGAAACGTAAGTTCAAAGCTAACAAATTAGTGCACAGTGCGATTTATACACCAGTTCCCACGGAAAAAGTGGGCTGTAACATGGCTGCCGAATCACATGGTTTTTTTTAAATCAGGAATCGGCGAAATTAATTAATGAATATCCGTAGGCAGATTGCGTTGACTGAAGCTATAATTAAAAAACGAAATGAAGTATTCAGTGTATCTCTTGGGGGTTTGGTCAAACATTGAAATGAACTAACCTCAAATGCATTCTGTTCACTGTCTCACAACCACATTGTAATAAATAATGGTCCACATGGTATAAACCCCTCAATTAAGGTAACGTAAGTTAAGTGTAATTCACTTAAGATCTAGGGTACCTATCACTGGAACTGGTTTTGGTCCACACTTGCTGGAGAACAAGTGCTAAGATGGACAAAGAGAAAATTTAGCACATGATTTTATAAACAATTTAATCGAGTAAAGCTGACTTGGAAACGAAACTGGACGCAATGTGTGCATCTTAACATATTAATCTGAAGTATGCCTAAAAGCTTCCATCTTTTTCACTAGAGAAAGGTCTGAATAACCGCTAGATCGGGGCACTGTCAAACGGCGATGAGACAACAGTTCTATTCTATGCCGAATAGAAGACTTGTGTGATGCAATCCGCGTGGCCGGGGCTACCACCCCGCATTCTGATTGGTTAAGCTGGATTCCAGTGCCTCAGCGTCTCACAAGGGAAACTTCCCATCGCAATCCCCTCAGATTTTGTGGTAAGATGGCCCAGTGAATCATTGGATAGCCCGTCAAAAACTGAACTCTGATCAATCCTGAAATTCGCAACTGTGAATAAGGACTACCATCAGCTGTACAATGGAATGACGACACTGAAAATTTCTGCCGGACCGGGACTCGAACGCGAATTTTCCGCTTATCGTAAGCGGTCGCCTAAAATATCCTAGGAGGCTAGCGATCATTCTAGAATATATGTGTAGATCTTTAGTTAAGCTGACTAGGTCGCATAAAAAGACGTACAGCAAATGAAGAATGACTTTATTTTTCACAAAGTATGCACGAAGAAATCTGTCTTCCAATGTTACGTACACAACTGGTAAAGTTCTTGTCCTTGTGCTACTTTTGCACTTATATATCTGAAGATGGAAATAATTCTGAAACACGTCATACATGCATTGTGATCAAAAGTCATTCTTCGTCTGTTGTATGACTTTTTATGCGACCTAGTCAGCGTAACTGCATATCTACGGATATTTAAGTTAACTATTATTCGCTTGTCAAAGTAAATGGAAAGCAGAAATGTGGAAGGAGTACATAGAGGGTCAATATAAGGGTGATGTAGTTGAGGACAATATTATCTAAATGGAAGAGGATGTAGATGAAGATGAAATGGGAGATATGATATTGCGTGAAGAGTTTGGCAGAGCACTGAAAGACCTAAGTCGAAACAAGGCCCCAGGAGTAGACAACATTCCATTACAACTACTGACAGCCTTGGGAGAGCCAGTCCTGACAAAACTCTACCATCTGTTGAGCAAGATGAATGAGACAGGCGAAATACCCTCAGACTTCGAGAAGAATATACACTCCTGGAAATGGAAAAAAGAACACATTGACACCGGTGTGTCAGACCCACCATACTTGCTCCAGACACTGCGAGAGGGCTGTACAAGCAATGCTCACACGCACGGCACAGCGGACACACCAGGAACCGCGGTGTTGACCGTCGAATGGCGCTAGCTGCGCAGCATTTGTGCACCGCCGCCGTCAGTCTCAGCCAGTTTGCCGTGGCATACGGAGCTCCATCGCAGTCTTTAACACTGGTAGCATGCCGCGACAGCGTGGACGTGAACCGTATGTGCAGTTGACGGACTTTGAGCGAGGGCGTATAGTGGGCATGCGGGAGGCCGGGTGGACGTACCGCCGAATTGCTCAACACGTGGGGCGTGAGGTCTCCACAGTACATCGATGTTGTCGCCAGTGGTCGGCGGAAGGTGCACGTGCCCGTCGACCTGGCACCGGACCGCAGCGACGCACGGATGCACGCCAAGACCGTAGGATCCTACGCAGTGCCGTAGGGGACCGCACCGTCACTTCCCAGCAAATTAGGGACACTGTTGCTCCTGGGGTATCATCGAGCACCATTCGCAACCGTCTCCATGAAGCTGGGCTACGGTCCCGCACACCGTTAGGCCGTCTTCCGCTCACGCCCCAACATCGTGCAGCGCCTCCAGTGGTGTCGCGACAGGCGTGAATGGAGGGACGAATGGAGACGTGTCGTCTTCAGCGATTCAGCGATGAGAGTCGCTTCTGCCTTGGTGCCAATGATGGTCGTATGCGTGTTTGGCGCCGTGCAGGTGAGCGCCACAATCAGGACTGCATACGACCAAGGCACACAGGGCCAACACCCGGCATCATTGTGTGGGGAGCGATGTCCTACACTGGCCATACACCTCTGGTGATCGTCGAGGGGACATTGAATAGTGCACGGTACATCCAAACCGTCATCGAACCCATCGTTCTACCATTCCTAGACCGGCAAGGGAACTTGCTGTTCCAACAGGACAATGCACGGCCGCATGTATCCCGTGCCACCCAACGTGCTCTAGAAGGTGTAAGTCAACTACCCTGGCCAGCAAGATCTCCGGATCTCTCCCCCATTGAGCATGTTTGGGACTGGATGAAGCGTCGTCTCACGCGGTCTGCACGTCCAGCACGAACGCTTGTCCAACTGAGGCGCCAGGTGGAAATGGCATGGCAAGCCGTTCCACAGGACTACATCCAGGATCTCTACGATCGTCTCCATGGGAGAATAGCAGCCTGCATTGCTGCGAAAGGTGGATATACACTGTACTAGTGGCGACATTGTGCATGCTCTGTTGCCTGTGTCTATGAGCCTGTGGTTCTGTCAGTGTGATCATGTGATGTATCTGACCCAAGGAATGTGTCAATAAAGTTTCCCCTTCCTGGGACATAGAATTCACGGTGTTCTTATTTCAATTTCCAGGAGTGTAATAATTCCAATCCCAAAGAAAGCAGGTGTTGACAGATGTGAAAATTACCGAACTATCAGTTTAATAAGTCACAGCTGCAAAATACTAACACCAATTCTTTACCGACGAATGGAAAAACAAGTAGAAGCCGACCTCGGGGAAGATCAGTTTGGATTCCGTACAAATACTAGAACACTTGAGGCAATACTGACCTTACGACTAATCTTAGATGAAAGATTAAGGAAAGGCAAATCTACGTTCCTAGCATTTGTAGACTTAGAGAAAGCTTTGTACAATGTTGACTGGAATACTCTCTTTCAAATTCTAAAGGTGTCAGGGATAAAATACAGGGAGCGAAAAGCTACTTACAATTTGTACAGAAACCTGATGGCAGTTATAAGATTCGAGGGACATGAAAGAGAAGCAGTGGTTGGGAAGGGAGTAAGACAGGGTTGTAGCCTCTCCCCGATGTTATTCAATCCGTATATTGAGCAAGCGGTAAAGGAAACAAAAGAAAAATTCGGAGTAGGTATTAAAATCCATGGAGAAGAAATAAAAACTTTTAGGTTCGCCGATGACATTGTAATTCTGTCACAGACAGCAAAGGACTTGGAAGAGCAGTTGAACGGAATGGACAGTGTCTTGAAAGGAGGATATAACATGAACATCATCAAAAGCAAAACGTGGATAATGGAATGTAGTCGAATTAAGTCGGGTGATGCTGAGGGAATTATATTAGGAAATGAGACACTTAGATTAGTAAAGGAGTTTTGCTATTTGGGGAGCAAAATAGCTGATGATGGTCGAAGTTGAGAGGATATAAAATGTAGTCTGGCAATGGCAAGGAAAGCGTTTCTGAAGAAGAGAATTTTGTTAACATCGAGTATAGATTTAAGTGTCAGGAAGTCATTTCTGAAAGTATTTGTATGGAGTGTAGCCATGTATGGAAGTGAAACGTGGACGATAAATAGTTTAGACAAGAAGAGAATAGAAGCTTTCGAAATGTGGTGCTACAGAAGAATGCTGAAGATGAGATGGGTAGATCACATAACTAATGAGGAGGTATTGAATAGGTTTGGGGAGAAGAGAAGTTTGTGGCACTACTTGACCTGAAGAAGGGATCGGTCAGTAGGACATGTTCTGAGGCATCTAAGGATCACCGATTTAGTATTGGAGGGCAGTGTGGAGGGTAAACATCGTAGAGGGAGACCATGAGATGAATACACTAAGCATATTCAGAAGGATGTAGGTTGCAGTAGGTACTGGGAGACGAAGAAGCTTCCACAGGATAGAGTAGCATGGAGAGCTGCATCAAACCAGTCTCTGGACTGAAGACCACAACAACAACAACAAAGTAAAGCAAGTTAATACAGTAATTTTGGTTTTTCCATGGATGAGACTGTTTATCATTATGAATTATGAACGACCAACGTTCCTGTTTCGACTTCATTAAGGCAGCAACGGGGATGGTTTACATGGGAAGGTACCTGACGAAACTGTAGTCGTTCCCATAAAAAGTGCACGATTATGAAATCTGTTCCGAAACCTCGTCTGACGCTCTGGAGGCTAGCATCCATCAAAATCATATATGACCTTGTGTCTATGTCGCTTAGGAAACAATGTTTTAACTTAGTAGCGTAGACTTTTCTTGATTCATGTAACGACCTAGCCTGCAATGGAAGCTCGGTTCCGTCACTTTTAGACCCCAATAGCTCACTCTGGCTGCATTCCTTTCCAATTCTGATATTTTTATAAGACTCTTTTGCGGCAAGTTCCAACGTCAGTATTTGTCTTTCCAAGAGTTGTTGAATGTGCTAATGAAAAGTACGCCATCCAATAAGAAATACTTGTTTCAATATCTCTGTAGTTACCAGTGTTAACGAGAGTTTCCTTAATGGTCGGAATTATACTTTATCTCCTTTTTATTCTCAAAAATTAAGTCGGCTTATGGCCTGACATATTCTAATTTTACCTGCGCTGTTTGTGCTAGGTGTAGACAGTGTGGAAGGAAACAGAGAAGAGAGCAGAGTGGAGCAGTAATGGCATTGTAGATGGAAATGACGACGAGATTGAGTGTTGTAGAAAGGAATACAGGCGGTTAATTGCTGCAGAAATGCGTATGGATCAAAACTCATTGGCCATCCAACAGCATCCTACATGGAACGTACATGTGATGGCCTAACCAGAGCCTTCTGGTCGTACTGAGGTTCTCAGTATCGGAAGTTCGGAGACGGCAGTGTTGCTGTTGGCCAGTTACTGCAGCGCAGGCTGTGCTACTCACAGCTGGCCGAAGAAGAACGCCGGCCGCGGTAATCGAATTACGACGATTGGCATTCAAGCAGCACGCGCCTGCGACCTAGTTAGTGAGGCCAGCTTCAGTAACACCCGTCTGTTCGGCGTCGCCTCTGTGTAGTTTCACTTTGTAGCATTGGGCGAACGCAAGCGTATATATTCCGTCGTCCTCTAACGGAAATTGGAAGTGTCCCGGAACGAATATCTTCACAGTATGCACCAACTTGATACCCGAATATTGCGATGGCCGTATGAGGTTTGTTGAAAACCTGATCCTTACAGGAGCCTGTTTTCCGAACAGAAAGATTAATTTTTAAAGATATACTATAAGCTGAAAGGGGTGCCTAACGTTACTGGCACTTTTGAGGTAGATATCGAAACTCAGCACACCCAGATATCGTGCACGTGCAACTTATCAGTATCTCACGCATTTTGGAAAAGGTCTCATCTTTTCCGTGAGCGACACGGAAGCATCATATCGACAGACGCACTGACAGTTTGGAATGACTACAGATGGTTTGTTCGCATGATGGACTCAGCGCAATAGCGTGGCAAGAGTGGACATGGAACCTTGATGAAAGACTATACATCCCAAGATTGACTGATTCTGACGAACGGATGGATGACTCTAGACGAAATGCAGGCGGCAGTCTTAACGAAACGTCTCGACATATTTCTGGATATTGATTAGAAATATAGAGCTGTCATGCGGTATTTAGCAACGACGAAATTCCATACAAAGCAGAGACTTGAGTTGTTTAGAGACAGAGTCAGCTACGACACTGATTCGCGTGGTTTGATGCTCACTGTGAATCTGCTCATGTCTTGCTGGTCCGTCCCATAAGAACACTGATTGTCGTGACGAAGGACCCTTCAGCTCTTGGAATCATGCTATGAGGAGCTATTGTATATGACGACAGGACTAATTTGGTAATTGTTTATTCAAATCTGAATGATCATCCGTATCTGGCAAATACATTAACTCCTAGTACCTTATTCTGAACCCTCTCTAGCCTTACCCCTCATGACCAATGTACCAAATGGCAAAATCCAAGAGGGTTAAGCACTACCAACACCTTTACGAAAGTACCGATCCTTGAAGGCCTGCCAGATCCACTGATTTTCGGCCATTGAACATATCTGTGATGTGAAGGGAAGACATATATTGTTATTCCAGTCTGCAGACATAAGTCTTCATGAACTGACGCAGCAGGTGCTTCGGCTGTATGAGGAAATTCTTGAAGAAGAAAGCACAGGATGATAGGACACAAGTTGAGATGTTGGGAAATAGCTTGTATGGTGTTAGAGATATACTCCCACAACGAACACAGGCATCCCAATACCCCTACCTGAAGCTGAACTGAACGACAGAAGACACGAGAGGCGGACACGCCAGGACAAATAGGAGGCGTATGTAGTCGTAGTGAAAGAGTACCAGCAGAATGGGTCTGCCAGGAGAGCACGGTGACTTCGAACGAGGTCTAGTCACTGCATGTCACCTGAGTAACGAAAGCTTCAGGGATACTAAAACCCTTGTAAAGATTTTCAAATCGACTTGTGATGTTATGATTTTGAACTGAAAATATGAACGAACAACTACAACTAAACTAGGCAGAACACATGTACTGAGGGGGACCGCCGAGAATCACAGGGGTTGATAGTAAAAAATTTCATTAAAAGAGTGGATGGAATCATTCGGGAGTTGCACAGTGCTACCTGCAAACCCGCAAACACAATGACTGTGCGTAGGGAATTAAAAAGAATGGAGTACAGCAGTTGAGCAATTACTCATTAGCTACACATTTTTTGGTCAGTGTTAAATGGCGTTTGAGGTAATGTAATGACCGACAGTGGAGGTGGTGCTGCTATATGGGGAGGGGGGGGGGTGGTTCTTAAGGTGTGGTCCCCAGCAGAAGGATATGAACACATTTAACAGGACTGTGGTATAATATGTACAATAGAGGGAATGTTCGGAGACGATGATTCTATCAACACGATAATGCACCCTGTCATAAAGCATCATAAGTCAGGGTTGCGTTTACCGGACACCAACATTGCAGAAATAAACTGGTCTCAACAGTGTTCAGCCCTAAACCCAATGGAACACCTTTAGAGTGAATTAGAACAATTCACAGCGTTCAACATCAAAACCTTCTCCGGTTTAGACTCTTGAGGAAGAATGGCCTGCCATTACCCCACAGGAAGAGATAACGGATCTCGCATTATAATCACAATTTAAAAGACCTTTAGAAGACATCAAGTAAGACAGAAGGGATAGATAAGATACCATTAAAATTTATAAAACCAATAGGGGAAGTGGCAATTAAAGACTATTCAAATTTACCAAAGAAAAATAACCAAACTGCAATGTGTCTCCGGATGTTGTTATATTATTTTGAAAACCAGTTTCGGCACTCATGAACTAAGTCTTCCGGCCTCTAGGAAAAATAATCACATACATCCATGCGTGCAAGAGTGGAGCAGTAATTACGTGACGTTTGTAAATTCTTTGTGGAGTGTATAGTTCGAGGTCTTGATAACAACTGAACGCTCCCTCCCGCCGTTGGATAAGCAGCGGCAGCAGCAAGTCGTATACACCTAGGTTACTTATTTGTTACATAGTTTAATTCTGAATTTATTTGCGTGTTTTTGGGTACTTGCATTGTTTAATGCATAAATTTCGGCGTATTATAGTATTTGAGAGTTGTAGCATCGCGCTTTAGTGTTTACTTCGTAGATTATTACTTAAATGTGGAGGAGGCCCTACCGGCGGCGATAGAGAGCACTGGGTGCTCCCAACTGCAAATTGTTGCTCATTTCGGCACCAATGACTCCTGCCGTCTGGGTTCAGAGGTCATCCTCAGTTCGTACAGGCGGTTGGCGGAGTTGGTGAAGGCGGAAAGCCTCGCTCGCGGGCTGGAATCAGAGCTAACTATTTGTAGTATCGTTCCCAGAACCGATCGCGGTCCTCTGATTTGGAGCCGAGTGGAAGGCTTAAACCAGAGGCTCAGACGATTCTGCGGAGTGCTGGGGTGCAAATTTCTCGACCTCCGCTAACGGGTGGAGAAATGTAGGATCCCCCTGAATAGGTCAGGCGTGCACTACACGCCGAAAGCGGCTACGAGGGTAGCGGAGTACGTGTGGAGTGCACATGGGTTTTTTTTAGGTTAGAGAATTCCCTCCCTAGGCCCGACAAGACGCCTCCTGAGACGCGTCTAGGCAGGAGTAGGCAAAATGCAACAGGGAATAACAATATTAATGTGCTAATAGTAAACCGCAGAAACGTCTATAGAAAGGTCTCAGAACTGCTCTCATTAATAAACGGTCACAACGCCCATATAGTACTAGGGACAGAAAATTGGCTAAAACCACATGTAAACAGTAATGAAATCCTAAACTCAGATTGGAATGTATACCGAAGAGACAGGCTGGACAGTGAAGGGGGAGGCGTGTTTATAGCGATAAGAAGTGCAATAGTATCGAAGGAAATTGACGGAGATTCGAATTTTGAAATGATTTGGGTGAAGGGCACGGTTAAAAGCAGGCTCAGACATGGTAATTGGATGTCTCTATAGACCCCCGGGCTCAGCATCTGTTGTGGCTCAGCACCTGAAGAATAATTTGGAAAATATTTCGAGTAGATTTCCCGACCGTGTTATAGTTCTGGGTGGAGATTTTAATTTGCCTTATATAGACTGGGAGACTCAAACGTTCATAACGGGTGGCAGGGACAAAGAATCCAGTGAAATATTTTTAAGTGCTTTATCTGAAAACTACCTTGAGCAGTTAAACAGAGAACCGACTCGTGGCGATAACATATTAGACCTTCTGGTGACAAACAGACCAGAACTATTTGAATCAGTTAATGCAGAACAGGGAATCGGCGACATAAAGCGGTTACTGCATCGATGATTTCAGCCGTAAATAGAAATATTAAAAAAGGTAGGAAAATTTTTCTGTTTAGCAAAAGTGACAAAAAGCAGATTACAGAGTACCTGCCGGCTCAACACAAAAGTTTTATCTCAAGTACAGATAGTGTTGAGGATCAGTGGGCAAAGTTCAAAATCATCGTACAATATGCGTTAGATGAGTATGTGCCAAGCAAGATCGTAAGAGATGGAAAAGAGCAACCGTGGTACAACAACCGAGTTAGAAAACTGCTGCGGAAGCAAAGGGAACTTCACAGCAAACATAAACATAGCCAAAGCCTTGCAGACAAACAAAAATTACACGAAGCGAAATGTAGTGTGAGGACGGCTATGCGAGAGGCTTTCAATGAATTCGAAAGTAAAGTTCTATGTACTGACTTGGAAGAAAATCCTAAGAAATTTTGGTCCTATGTCAAAGCGGTAGGTGGATCAAAACAAAATGTCCAGACACTCTGTGACCAAAATGGTACTGAAACAGAGGATGACAGACTAAAGGCCGAAATACTAAATGTCTTCTTCCAAAGCTGTTTCACACAGGAAGACTGCACTGTGCTTCCTTCCCTAGATTGTCGCACAGTTGACAAAATGGTAGATATCGAAATAGACGACAGAGGGATAGAGAAGCAATTACAATCCCTGAAAAGAGGAAAGGCCGCTGGTCCTGATGGGATACCAGTTCGATTTTACACAGAGTACGCGAAGGAACTTGCCCCCCTTCTTGCAGCGGTGTACCGTAGGTCTCTAGAAGAGCGAAGCGTTGCAAAAGATTGGAAAAGGGCACAGGTCATCACCGTTTTCAAGAAGGGACGTCGAACAGATGTGCAGAACTGTAGACCTATATCTCTAACGTCGATAAGTTGTAGAATTTGGGAACACGTATTATGTTAGAGTATAATGTCTTTTCTGGAGACTAGAAATCTACTCTGTAGGAATCAGCATGGGTTTCGAAAAAGACGGTCGTGTGAAACCCAGCTCGCGCTATTCGTCCACGAGACTCAGAGGGCCTTAGACATGGGTTCACAGGTAGATGCCGTGTTTCTTGACTTCCGCAAGGCGTTTGACACAGTTACCCACAGTCGTTTAATGAACGAAGTAAGGTAATACGGACTATCAGATCAATTGTGTGATTGGATTGAGGAGTTCCTAGATAACAAAACGCAGCATGTCATTCTCAATGGAGAGAAGTCTTCCGAAGTGACTTGGTGGTCATTTATGTATATTGTGAATAGCAACGGTCCTATGACACTCCCCTGCGGCACACCTGAAAACACTCTTACTTCCGAAGACTTCTCTCCATTGACATGACATCGGAAGTTCACTGAGGCTTTTTGCAGATGATGCTGTGGTGTATCGAGAGGTTGCAACAATGGAAAATTGAACTGAAATGCAGGAGGATCTGCAGCGAATTGACGCATGGTGCACGGAATGGCAATTGAATCTCAATGTAGACATAGAAAGATAGGTGCCTTATCATTTAGCTACATAATAGCAGGTCCAACTGGAAGCAGTTAATTCCATAAATTATCTGGGAGTATGCATTAGGAATTATTTAAAATGGAATGATCATATAAAGTTGATCGTCGGTAAAGCAGATGCCAGACTGAGATTCATTGGAAGAATCCTAAGGAAATGCAATCCGAATGCAAAGGAAGTAGGCTACAGTACGCTTGTTCGCCCACTGCTTGAATACTGCTCAGCAGTGTGGGATCCGCACCACATAGGGTTGATAGAAGAGATAGAGAAGATCCAACGGAGAGCAGCGCGCTTCGTTACAGGATCATTTAGTAATCGCGAAAGCGTTACGGAGATGATAGATAAACTCCAGTGGAAGACTCTGCAGGAGAGACGCTCAGTAGCTCGGTACGGGCTTTTGTTAAAGTTCCGAGAACGTACCTTCACCGAAGAGTCAAGCAGTATATTGCTCCCTCCTACGTATATCTCGCGAAGAGACCATGAGGATAAAATCAGATAGATTAGAGCCCACACAGAATCATACCGACAATCCTTCTTTCCACGTACAATACGAAACTGGAATAGAAGGGAGAGCCGATAGAGGTACTCAGGGTACCCGCCGCCACACACCGACAGGTGGCTTGCGGAGTATGGATGTAGATGTAGATGTAGAATTGCGTGTGAGTTTCGTATAGGAGGTGTAATTTCGAGTTTTAGTTACTATAATCGTAAATTCAGGCAGCTTGAGGCTGTTGCCAATGGGCACCACTGTGGGGAGCCGGACTTGGGTATCACGGGGATGTCAACCTCGTCCCGTCTGTTCCCAGATCGGTTTGTCGCTGTGGTTGCCCCGGTTGCTGCTCGCAGTGGGACTCAGCCCTTGCCTGTGGTTGATTGGGAGGTCGTTCCAAGGTGTGGCGAAAGACGTCACCGGAGGCTGATCAGAAAGCCTTGCCGGTGCGTCTGAGAAACAGGTTTCAGGCACTGTCTCTGGCTGAGCCAGATGCAGCTGCCTGCCCTGTTTCAGAGGATGATTCTCAGCCTTCAAGGTCCGGGCAATCACAGAGGGTGGGCTTATTGGTAGTTAGGAACTCCAATGTTATGCGCGTAATGGGGCCCCTTAGGGATATGGTGGCTAAGGAAGGGAAGAAATCCAGTGTGCACTCCGTTTGCATTCCGGGTGGAGCCATTCCTGATGTGGAAAGGGTCCTTCCGGATGCCATGAAGAGCACAGGGTGCAGCCAGCTGCAGGTGGTGGCACATGTGGGCACTAATGACGTGTGTCGCTTTGGATCTGAGGAAATTCTCTCTGGATTCCAGCGGCTATCTGATTTGGTGAAGGCTGCCGGTCTTGCTTACGAGATGAAAGCAGAGCTCACCATCTGCAGCATCGTTGACAGAACCGACTGCGGACCTTGGTGCAGAGCCGAGTGGAGGGTCTGAATCAGAGGCTCAGATGGTTTTGCGACCGTGTTGGCTGCATATTCCTTGATTTGCGCCTTAGGGTGGTGGTGTTTCGGATTCCGCTGAATAGCTCAGGAGTTCACTACACTCAGCTGGCAGCTACACGGGTAGCGGAGGCTGTGTGGTGTGGACTTGGCGGTTTTTTAGGTTAGAATGCCTCGGGAAAGTACGGGGTGGGCTGCAATCTCCAAGGGTGATGGCAAATACAGGACCTGCTTGGATCAAGGAACAGTCGGAATTGCATTTGTAAATTGTTATAGTTGTGCTGGGAAAGTCCCTGAGCTTCCAGCGCTAATAGAAAGCACAGAAGCTGAAATCGTTATAGGTACAGAAAGCTGGCTAAAGCCTGAAATAAGTTGTGCAGAAACTTTTACGAAGTCTCAGACGGTGTTTAGGAATGATAGATTAGGCAGAATTGGTGGTGGAGTGTTTGTGTCTGTCAGTAGTGGTTTATCTTGTAGTGAAGTCGAAGTAGATACTCCGTGCGAATTGTTGTGGATGGAGGTTATACATTACAGCCGAACTAAGTTAATAATTGGCTCCTTCTACCGACCCCCAGACTCCGATGATATAGTTGCTGATCAGTTCAGAGAAAATGTGAGTCTCGTAACAAATAAATACGTAACACATGCGGTTATAGGTGGTGGGGACTTCAACCTTCCCTCGATATGTTGGCAAAAATACTTGTTCAAAACTGGTGGTAGGCAGAAAACATCTTCCGAGATTGTCCTAAATGCTTTCTCCGAAAATTATTTCGAGCAGTTAGTCGACAAACCCACGCGAATTGTAAATGGTTGCGAAAACACACTTGACTTCTTAGCCACAAACAATCCAGAGCTGATAGAGAGCATCATGACTGATACGGGGATTAGTGATCACAAGGTCGTTGTAGCTAGGCTCAAAACCGCTTCTTCCAAATCACTAGAATCCTTCCTAAGAGACAATCTCCATTCATTCCGAACTGACTGTGCAAATGTAGACGAGATGTGGCTCAAATTCAAAGATATAGTACCAACAGTAATTGAAAGATTCATACCTCATAAATTGGTAAGAGATGGAACTGATCCCCCGTGGTACACAAAACAGGTCCGAACGCTGTTGCAGAGGCAACGAAAAAAGCATGCCAAGTTCAGAAGAACGTCAGATCCCGAAAATTTGCTAAAATTTACAGACGCACGAAATTTATCACGGAGCTCAATGTGAGATGCCTTTAGTAGGTTCCACTACGAAACATTGTCTCGAAATTTGGTAGAAATTCCGAAGAAATTCTGGTCGTATGTAAAGTACACAAGAGGCATGACGCAGTCAATACCTTCGCTGCGCAGTGCCGATGGTACTGTTACCGACGACTGTGCCGGTAAAACGGAGTTATTGAACGCAGTTTTCCGAAATTCCATCACCAGGGAAGACGAATGGAATATTCCAGAATTTGAAACACGAACAGTTGCTAGCATGAGTTTCTTGGAAGTAGATACCTTAGGGGTTGCGAAACAACTCAAATCGCATGAAGGGTGCAAAAAAGGGCAGCTCGTTTTGTATTATCACGTAATAGGGGACAGAGTGTGTCAGATATGATATGTGAGTCGGGATGGGAGTCGTTAAAGTTAAGACGTTTTTCGTCGCGGAGAGATCTATTTACCAAATTTCAGTCACCAACTTTCTCTTCGGAATGCGAAAATATTTTGTTGAGCCCAACCTACATAGGTAGGAATGATCATCAAAATAAAATAAGAGAAATCAGAGCCCGAACAGAAAGGTTTATGTGTTCGTTTTTCCCGCGCGCTGTTCGGGAGTGGAATGGTAGAGAGACAGTATAATTGTTGTTCGATGAACCCTCTGCCAAGCACTTAAATGTGAATTGCAGTGTAGTCATGTAGATGTAGATGTCTTTGGTGTGTAGAAAATATGCCACTTACGGTATACCATCAGACTTTCAGAAAGAAATCATCATTCCAGATCCCAGAAGCACAAGAACATTCAAGTGTGAGAATTATCGCACAATCAGCGTAACAGCTTATACATCCCAGTTGCTGACAATGAATGAAAAGAAAGTTTATTTTAACTGGAGACACTAAAATTTCTCGAAAACTACACACCGTATCCAGTACAGTCACAATTCCTATTACTTTTTCTCGGAGGGGTCATCCAACGGTACAATTCCGTCTCCAGCGTGGGTGGCAGGGGCTATCTTTTAAATATTCAATGGGAACCTCTATTTTTCATGGTTCTTCGGGAAAATGTGTACACGTTTTGTCTGAAGCCGTTTCTTAGTTTCGCCACACATTGTCCTATAATCTGAGGAATATAAATGGGTACGACGTGCTACTCAGGGGCCTTTGAATATCCAACGGGACCCACCTCCATTCCACCAGGGAGGGGCAGGTCAGCGTTTTACAACTTCTAATTACAAAACCCCGTTAGCAACACAGTATTCTTCCGACACATGGATCAGGTGACTAGAAAAGGCAGTATTCTGCGACCGGAGCTCAGTTGTCAAGCATAGAACAGACAGGGGCTCTAAACGTTGCAATATTTGCTCAGTGTTAGAAACACCTGCACGTCAACCTGTCATGTGGAGGACAGACGTGCAAGTGAACGTTGAATGTTGAAAACACAGAACAAAAAAGTGAATTGTTCTGACCTAAGGAGAATGCAGGAGAAATGTTGAGGCTGCTGTTGCCTTGTATTATGGGTGTTTTCCAGAAAAAGCTCGTTCTTTTACAAGGTTGCGAACGCACGAAGGCAGCACAGAGACCAGGAAAAGGAAACGAAGCGAACGTGTTACAGGAGAAGCTATTGAAACGGCTGTACTAGCAGCTGTTCACCATAACTTAAGGAAAAGCTCCTTGCAGTTACACTGCGCTCCGGGTCTTTCCGTAGGTAGTACTGTCACAATACCGCATCTTCATGTCATCCATACCACGTGTCACGTTATCAGGAACTCCATGGAGCCGATCTTCATAACCGAGTAGTGTTTTGTGAATGGGCATGTCAACATATGCAAATGATCCCCACTTTCTTCGCCGAGGTAGTATTTTCCGAAGAATCTACATCTACTAACCATGGTACCGTTGACAGGCATAACGTGCATTACTGGCCACTGCTAAGTAACCATGAAAGCCTTTGGTCGATTAACGTGTGGTGAGGCATCATGGGGAAAATCTCACTGGTACCAATTTTATCGACGGTGCGTTCAAAGGGTGCAACAACTGAATGTTTTTTCAGCAGGAGCTACCAGTACTACTGCGAGATATTGGCCTGGACGTTCGGCAACGTATGCAGTTTCAGCATGACGGTACCCAGTGCAGTATGCAATCGAAGCATGCTAGATACTAAACCGTGTTTACACTGATCGGTGGACGACAAGGGTGTCCCTGTTAATTGGCTCACAAGGTCGCTCGTCTTGATGACGCCGGATTTCTTCCAGTAGGGATATTAAAAAGATAAGGCTTACGAGCAAGCTCCAACAGGCTGTGAAGTCATGGTCAACCGTATGAGAGACGCCTGCCTTGATATTCCCACAGATATGCTTCTGTCCTGTGTACTGCCATTAGTAAACCAGATCACTAAGTGTACTGATGTTGAACACTTACTCTAACTGGAATTGTAGAGTAGCGTTCGCCCCGATCCAAGGCTCCAGTGGCGTGTCGAGCAGTTCCCTGTCCGATATGTAGGAGGAATACAACCTAGCGGATGGGGTTTCCAAGTTATGGAATATTATCTGTTATCCTCGCATCATGGAGATGGGATCAAAGCTGACGTTGGATATTCAATGGGCCGCTTAGTAGCATTTCGTATATTACGACTGTTTACCCCTTGCTATTGCTCAGATTACACCTCTGTCTGTGTTGAAAGGAAAAAAAAAATTCCAGACAAAATATCCAGGTTTTGTCGTAGAATCGTTATCTGCAATAAAAACAGGTGGTTCCCATTGAAGACTTCAAATAATCCCCCGCCAACTACGCACGGGGTACGGTGGAGTGGGTCGACTGTGATACCATTGGATGTCTCCCTTCGAGACAAACAGATTGGCATTATAACTTTTCTGATCCGATGTGTAGGTTTCGAGGTATTTCAGAGCCTTCAGTTAAAGTGAACACTCTGTATATAAATGATGAGAAAAGAAAATTGATGATGTGTTAGATGACGAGCAGTTTGGCTTTTGGAGATATAAAACCACCAGCGAGGCTATCCTGATGATGCGGCTGGTAACGAAAATGGAAATCAAGACACGTTCACAGGATCTGTCGATGTGGGAAAAGCATTCGACACCGTGAAATTAACAAAGTCATTCGAAATTCTGACACAAATAAACTATAGTGAAAGACTGGTAGCGTGCTATATGCCCAAGAACCAATGGGGAAGAATACCGGTGAGAGATCATGAACGAAGCGCTGGGATTAAAAGGGGTGTTACATAAGGATGTAGTCTTTCCCACCTACTCTTCAGTCTATATATTGAATAAGCAATGACGGAAACAAAAGAGAGTTTCAAGAGTAGAATTAACAGCCTGGGTAAAAGGATATTAATCGTAAGATTCTCTGATGACATTATCATCTTCAAAGTGAACAGGAACAATGGTCTGTTGATTGGAATAAACAGAAAATGATTTGAGAGTATATCGAAAATAAACGAAAGTAACGAGAAATAACAGCATCCCGCGAAACTTGACACGAGAACTGGCGATCAAGTTAAGGTTTTCTGTTACCTAGGCAGCAAAATAACCAATGACGGACGTAGCAAGGATGATACAAAGAGAAGGCTTGCACATGCAAAAAGTGCATTTCTGGCCAAGAGAAGGCTACTGGTATCAAAAATAAGAATTATTCTGAGGAATAAATTTCTGAGAATATGTGTTTGGGGCACAGTATTGTATATACGTGAAACATTCACTGTGGGGAAACCGGAACAAAAGGGAACTGAAGCATTTCTGATGTTGTACTACGATAGAATTTTGAAAATTAGACTAATACGGTAAGGAATGTGGAGGTTCTCCACAGAATAGGCAAGGAAAGGAAAATATAGAAATACTGACAAGAAAAAGTGACAGGATGACAAGACATTTGTTTAGACATCACGGAATAACTTCAATGGTAGTAGAGGATAAACACTGTAGGGGATGACAGAGATTGCAATACATCCATCGAACCATTGAGACTGTCGATTGTAAGTGCAGCTCTAAGACGTAAAGGTTCGCACAGGAAAGCAATTCGTGGTGGGGCTCATCACACCAGTCAAGTGGCTAGTGACACATAGATATTCACACCTTTCACTGAAAATGTGTTCAGCAGAGTTCAAGCCATCACAGAGGTGAAGCGTGGAAACATCCATTTTAATATCCACAAACAGGAGTCTCTTTATGTTCATCAAATTTTCACACCTTGTACAAATCATGTAGGTGGATATCAATTTTTACTGAAATGAAATGTTAATCACGTGTTGTAGATAATAATTTAATTACTTAATGCATTATCTAAATCATAAAGTATTGCGACGACTACTGCGTCATGACTTTACAGTATAATAAAAGATTTACACAGATCAACACGAACATTTTGACTACCGACCTGCTATCGGTATAAACCTGCCCATGCGATAGCAGCGTCACTGACGAGGAACGACTGCTAGTTATACACATGCACGGTGTATGTAGTATCAGTGAGCGTGCTCTCCATGTTTAGAATGGGGAAAGTGCACAACGATTGACTGAGGACAGACCCTGGTGGCAATCGGAACAGGACGTCGGCGCAGTGGCAGAGCGTCGTATGGCCTGATGAATCCCGATAACTTCTTCTCCATGCCGATGGGAGGGTGCGAATACGTCGTCTTCCAGTGGACAAGCTCCTTGTCACATGTACGGCGGGAAAGAGACAAGATGGCGGCGGATCCATTACGCTCTGGGGGACATTCACATGAGCATCCGTGGATCCAGTAGAGCATGTGAAAGGTACCATGACGGTAGAAGAGTATCGTACATTGATAGCAGATACGCACACCCCTTCATAACGATCATGTTTTTCGGTGGCAGTGGCATTTTTAAATAAGACTATGTGCCACGTTACAAGGCCATTAGAGTGATGGAGTGGTTCCAATTCATATGCTCGCCCCCACCTAGCCAGATCTGAGCCCGATCGAACACATCTGGGATGTGATTGAACGTGGCGTCAGAGCTCAAAGTCCACCTCCCTGGAATTTACAGTAATATCTGACTTGCGTGTTCAGATGCGTTGCCAATTCCCCATAGCGACCTTCTAATGCATCATTGCTTCCATGCCATGACGCTTCGCTGCTATTATCCGTGCGCAGTGGCCGAGCGGTTCTAGGAGCTTCAGCCTGGAACCACACGACCGCTACGGACGCAGGTTCGGATCCTGTCTCGGGCACGGATGTGTGTGATGGCCTTAGGTTAGTTAGGTTTAATTAGTTTTACGTTTTAAGGGACTGATGACCCAAGATGTTAAGTCACATAGTGCTCAGAGCCATTTGAACTTTCTTTTTTTCCTGTTATCCGTGCCAAAGGTGGCCCTACGGGCTATTAGGTGAGCGGTCATAATATTCTGGCTGATCAATGTATACAGTCAAATTATAGATAAAATTGTTCAAATGGCGCTGAGCTCTTTGGAACTTAACATCTATGGTCATCAGTCCTCTAGAACTTACAACTACTTAAACCTAACTAACCTAAGGACATCACACAACACCCAGTCATCACGAGGCAGAGAAAATCCCTGACCCCGCCGGGAATCGAACCTAGGCGTGGGAACGAGAACGCTACCGCACGACCATATTTCACATAAAAAGTGCTACATAACTTTGGCCCCGAACCGTGATAAAATAATCCATGACCGTGTTTTCACATGAACAGAGACGAACGTGTTGCCAACAGTATCATTATTTATTTCATGTATGGTTAACATTGAACATGATTAGTTAAGTATCTCCACAGTCCCGGTACACTACACTGTCGGCACTGGTACTTCATGGTCCGATGGTTGCTCGGTAATAACTGGGGGAAGAGAACACGTGTGAGGCAATAAAAATTTGCTGTAGGAGTCAGTCTACGGGAAGCTGAAACTCAGTAATCACGTAGAGACGTGCACGGGAATAAACCCAAAGCGCAGTTGTCGCGGGCACAGCGCACGACTGAGCACTCGGCAACAATGTTCGGCTTCAAGCGCTAAATGACGTCCGCGGTGGCTCAACTCAGCGTAAGCACTGGCCCGCCGGGTTACTGCGTCCACCGGTACACGTTTTCGCCAGCGGCGCCATGCATATTGCTCGTCCCGTGCGGTCTCTGCGGCACATATCCTGACTATTCAGATGCGCTACCCACGTCACCTCATATCTGCTTCCATCGTGATTGCGCCGGGGTAGGAGGAGGTTAAATAAATAAAAGAAATATGAACTTTTCACTGTAAAACTGTATTGTGTTTAAATGTAAACTGTTGTCATTGAAGAAGTCTATGCGAAAATTCGTTTCAAAGGAAAATTCAATGCTGACAACTACTTAAATCTTTAAATTGGGAAGGCTCTATCTAAATGAAACATTTGAGACAGCTTTTTAGAACGATTACTTACTGAATTATCTTGTGTTTTGATCACGATATTCATATTAACATTTTCATACTTCATTGCAGATAAGGGGTCAAGTCACTTACGTGGCTGTGCTCGAACCACAGCTGAGGGGTGGCGACGACCTCTGACGCTACGTTCAATTGTATGCAGATGTGTACGATAGGGTTCAGATCTGGTAAGTTGGCCGCCAGCACATCAATTATGACTCGTCACAGTGTTCCTCGAACCACTTCTTCACTCTCCTGGCCTTGTGACATGGCGTATTATGTTGTTGAGAAACGCCGCTGCCATCCGGAAACAAGGTCGTTATGAGGGCGTGTACATGGTCTTTCACCACGACAGGATGCTTTCACGAGCTCCACTGGACTCTTGGATGCCCATGCGAATGTTCCCCAGACCGCAATGGAGCCGCCGACAGCTTATTTTCGTTCCGCAGTAGACGTTTAAGCAGCTGTTCCCCGGAAAACGACGGATTCTCGTCCTCCCATCGGCACAGTGAAGACGTTATCGGGATCCATCACACCAAGCAACGCTCTACCATGGCGCCAACGTCCAGTGCCTTATGGTCACGCGCCCATTTCACTCATAGTTGCCGATGTCGCAATGTTAGCATTGGAACTTGTGTTGTTCCCCGGCTGCATTGTGTGTTCAGACACGCCTATGCTCTGCTCCACATTAAAATCTGATGTAAGTTCCGCCGCAGTTCACCGTGTGTCCTGTTTTACCAGTCTTCCCAGCCTATGACGTCCGACATCTGAAATGAGGTATTGCCGCCAAGCCCCCGCCCGACCTCTGGACGTGATTTCGCCTTGGTTTCACATGTGAAATGGGGAGTTGCCACTCAACCCGCGGTCTCTCGACGTGGTTTCATCTTGGTTTCGCCACGCGTTGAAGACACTCACAGCACTCCTCGAACAGCCGGCATGATGTGCAATTTCCGAAATACCCATTGCCGAGCCTCGGAACTATCACATTCTGCCTTAAGACACATGGCGCCGCTTCCGCATTCTACAATCAGGAAGCACGCTACATACACTGTGCGCGTGTCTGACCAACCAGGTGATGCTGCTATCGCCTGGAGGATTTTATGTCGATAGGTGGTTGATGGTCATATTGTTCTGGCTGATCAGCGTATAAGGAAATGTTAGGAGGGGGGGGGGGCATACGAAGTAAAATCTGAAAATTGATTGTTGGTTAGAAGATCGCTTTATGCCTCGTGTAATGCACGCCATCTCGCCTTCTGGATACGCTTCCCATCCCCCAACGCGGATCCTCTATGACCCCCGTCAGCTCCTTTTCCTGAAGCATGTCCGTGTCCTCTACACCACTTGCCGACTTGATCCCCCTCATCCCCTGGTTGCTCCTCTACTCTACAACCCCAATTCGCTGCCGCCCCTTCACCGTTTTCTCCCCTCCTACCCTCCACCTCTACACCCAACACCTCCTTTCCCAAGGTGGATTAAGTCAACTCCTTCTCTCCCTCCATTTATCCCTCTTATCAATTATGTTCCTCGCCACCCCCTTCCTCCCTCTGTCTTTTTCCTAGGCTCACTATTCTCCCCTTCCATCCTGTTTTTTTCTCCACCTATCCACTCCTTGACTCAATTCTCACCCCCACGTCCTTTTTCTTTCCCCTTCACTGTCTTCCCCACTCCTTTGTCACGTCTGCCATGCTCCCTTCCTTTTTCTGCACCCTCTCTCTCCATTGCCCCCCCCCCCTTTCTTCTTGCTTTTGAGTTCTACCCCTCCCGTTTCCCCCCTCATCTGTCCTGGTCCTCCCCCTACAGCATATGCCTCATTATAGCGCAATGTTTCTGTGAGTGTTCAGTGTTGTGCATCCCCATTTTAGTGTTGCGAACAGCCACCATACTGTCACCAGGAGTGTTTTTATCTGTTGCTCACTGAAACCGGACTGTCGTCGTGTTTTTAATTATACCTGTCTATTTACTATGTGTTTTCATCAACATCACTGACCCTTTGTTTTCATAGTTTCTTCGCAACTCTTTCGCCATGTTTCCGTTTTTAACAGTAGCCGGTTTTATTGCCTGCTTTTATTGTTATGATATCTCCTCACTTCTGTTTTTAACTTTTCTGTAGGCTGCCGAGCGGCGCGTTGTGCTATTGACAGCCCCCCCCCCCCCGCTCTTGGGGGGGGTGGGGAGGGGAATCTAAGTGCAATAAAGAAAAAAAAAATGCGTCATGTAAGAAGGAGAAGCATGCAGCAACACGCGGCGCAATCAGACAGTGGCTGAATGGTGGCCCGTCGTGACTGTCATCTCCCTCTGAGTGTGCGTAATAGTCACAGCTATAATTCTGTGGAAAGATATCAATACAACAAGCTGTACATTAAATCTGCAGTTCACATGTTCGACTGGTTTCGATCGTTGCTAATTCTCAAGTATTTCTACAACAGATGTGGTTACATCATCCTCGTCAGAAGAAAAACGCTCGCCATGCTGAGTTGGGCATAGCAAAGCTGTGTATAGGGAGCTTTGTAGCCATTCAGCTTGAGAGAGTACAGTTTGACGTCCGTAGTATGTACAAACACCCAGCGTCTCGATATTTTTGTTTGACCAGGACACCCGCTCGTATTCGGGCATAATATTGAAGAAGTATGTAATGAGGCACCGTATGTGTCATTAAGGCTAATTTAGACCTTACGTCCAGCCTGATTAGAGCTATTGTCGCTCACAAAGCTGGAAGCGTTTTGCACTAAATTGGCCCCCTAAGTACCCCCGAATAAGGCAGGTCTTCAATTATACGCTGTTCCTACTATACAGGGTCATTTAGCTGCCATACCGATGTCGTTTTAGACAACCCGCAGTGTTATATGTGGCCTTCAAAAACTGTTTCATATTTTCTCTCTCGCTAGGCGCAAAGTATTAGTCCTCCAGAAATAATGAACAGAACCTTTTGGTAGTACATAAATGTAGTTAAATTTGGAACTGGGATCCAGTTTTGATAGAGGCCGTAATCTTCGATTTATCCAAGAGAAGTACAAATGTGACCTTCAAACGCACCTCCACTTACACACTCAGGCCCCACAGGTCAGGATTTCTAATTTATTATTCATGGCACTGCTTCCTACCACTTTAGGAAAATTTACGTCTCCACATTTCCCATATTCGACCTTTCGTGCTCCTTACACGCCGTGCTGTGGCCACAGGCTTAGTCTATAACTTAAAAAATGTATAATTGTCCTTAGTATAAATATTATCTAACTCTTTTGCGAATTGTAACAGAATAAAATAAACAATTACACAATAATTTCTTTTAATTTCTGCCAACGATTACAAAATTTTCGGTTCTTTGACTACCGATTTCGGTCAGCATTGACTAACCTCAGATCTCGGTTTTGATTTGCTGCCTGAACCTACAGACCCTTTGGACTCTATCGTAAGACTCGCATGACGCTAGTTTCACAGGGTGTGACATTGTCGCAGATTAAACATTGGTCCAGCAGGTGTAGAATAATTTTCTTTTTGTTTCCGCAAATGTTAACAAAGTACATCTTCGTAGTCGTCAGGCCTTCTGACTACGAAACAGCTATTTTTGTGAGGGTTAACTTTGAATCGAATTGTCACACGAATTAGTTTTAGCGTAACGTCTACATAAGTCACATTTCTTTCATCAACTTCAAAGAAACGTTTAAATTGATGATAGTATCGAAAAAGCCAAATACGCAGGTTGTCTAATGGCCCAATCAGTAGAAACCAAGAAAGGACAAAATATCGCAAGTAATTCGTGTAGTCGGAAATTTCAGTACGCTGGTAGGGAGTGAGTGCCACGAGCAACATATCAGCAATCCGTACAAGTAAGTGATGAGTGTGCTGGTGCACATACATTTGAAGGTCACTTTGTACTACTTTCTTGAATAACTCTAAAACCTCCAGCGAAAACTAACCCCAATACAAAATTTCTTGCAAGAAGATACTCTTAAGTTTTTCTGTAAAACTGTTTGCGCGTTGCGAGAGAAAGCATATGAAAATCTCGCACGTGGTTCTTGACGACCAGATATACATTTCTGACAAGATAAAACAACAAGGGAAGATGAATCACGTTTTATAGTACATCCACATTAGGAAAAAAATCATTAATTGCAGTGCTTTCTGGTGTTGTAATTTTAATGGCGAATGATGTGGTAGCGGAAGTGAATGAACGAAGTTGCCTTACAAGTAAAATAATACAAGGCAAACAAATTTAGGAGGACAGAAGAAGCACAGAGGTACAATTCTTCTCCAAAAATGGCCTGATGATGTAACACTATTGAGCAATAAAATACGGCCAGTGAGTGGTAATCTACAATTGACCGTTACAGGAGTCAAAGTAGAAGCATCAGCTAAGAGGGAGGGAGACAGGTTTATAGCCCATCCCCAATATTATTCAGGCTGTACTTTGCGTTTGCAGAGAGGGAAGATGAACGAAATTTGGAAGGAAATGATAGGAAATGAAAACGTTTACAAGTAACAATGTAATTCTGTCGGAGACACAAAGGGAATTGTACCGTAAAACGCAATGGATAGTGACTTAATAATACGTTTGACATGAATATCAATGAAAATAAATTAGTGATGGTTCAAATGGCTCTGAACACTATGGGACTTAACTGCTGTGGCCATCAGTCCCCTTGAACTTAGAACTAATGGAACCTGACTATCCTAAGGACATCACACATATCCATGCCTGAGGCAGGATTCGAACCTGCGACCGTAGAGGTCACGCGATTCCATACTAAGTTAGAGATAATGGGATGTAGTTGAACTATACTAAACGGCGGTGTGCTAAGAAGATTCTTCTAAGAGGCACTAAAGTTATCATTTGATTTTAGATTTCTGGCCAAAAAGCCACTGACGATAGTCAAAGTAGACAGGATGTAAAACGAAGCCTAGCAATAGCAATCGGTTAACTAATCAGGAGGTTCTGAATCGAACACTGCAGAGACAAGAAATTTAACGAAGGTTGGATACAGCTTGAGACACCAAGGAACAATCTGTTGTTCAGTGGAGGATTTTGTGTGTGTGTGTGTGTGTATGTGTGTGTGTGTGTGTGTGTGTGTGTGGGCAGAAGGGCGGGAATATTTACAAGTTCTGAAGCCAGGTAAAATGTTGTCAAAATTAAGCAGATTCAAATTGACGTACGTTGCTGTACATAGTTGTAGGTGATGAGGCTTGCATAGGGTACACTAGCATGGAAAGTTACGTCAGATAAGAAAGTTAATAGGTTGTTCCTCTCTCTCTCTTTCCGAATGTAACTGTGAAGCTTGGAAATGTATGTGGATGAATGACGAAAACCGGAAACAAAGAGAATCGAAGGGCATGAGAAGTGCTGTTCCACAAAAAAAGAAAGAGGCATTTTTCTTCTCAACAAACATAAATAAATTAAGAACTCGCTTCCCACTATCGGTAAAATCTCTGTTCAGAAGAACGGCGCAGTTCGCTAGGTGTCGTGCCAAGTATAACTGAAGTTTAAAACGAAAATTTAAATGTTCGTTTCTTTCTTGGTCCACAAATCGTGAAGAATTTTGCGAATTACTTTTATCGAAGTTAGTTAATATGACACATCCTCTTCAAAGGAAATGTAATCTGCGCTTGCGTAAATGGGAACTTCATATAAAGTGACAACGCGCAACGTTAATAGTGGCTAGAGTTTTTTGCGCACAAACTGTACGACCGACGTTGTCTATCGCACCGTGTAATCTGACTTCTTTTTGTTACTGAATGGCTGCTATGTTCTATGAAAGGAAATCGATTTTGGATTCCTACGTAATACTGCTTGATCGAAAAAATTTCGGCATGATAAATTAATATATAAGTCGTGTGTATATCGTTTTCCCCAACTATTATTGAATAACAGTTTAAACCCCTGAAAGTGAGTTTATCCATGTATACGGAATATTCGTTTTTACTGAAGGCATTGAAATATCTCGCGGAACTACACATTGACCAAAATTTGTAGCTTCAATTTCTTTGTCTCAGAGGAGGACATTCAGTAATACCACAGCGCCCCCCCCCCCCCCACCCTACCCCTAACCTCACGCCGTGCGTGGATGGCGGGTAGCATCTTCGAAATCTTCAATCTTAATCACCATTTTAATTATTATTATTATTATTATTATTATTATTATTATTAGTGATTTGCAGATTACGATTTTACTGTAAAATCTACATCCGTTTTGACTGAAGCATTTCATCAATTGCCGGCCGTGTTGGCCGAGCAGTTCTAGGCGCTACAGTCTGGAACCGCGCGACCGCTACGGTCACCGGTTCGAATTCATATCTCGGGCATGGATGTGTGTGATGTTCTTAAGTTAGTTAGGTTTAAGTAGTTCTAAATTATAGGGGACTGATGACCTCAGAAGTTAAGTCCCATAGTGCTCTGAGGCATTTGAACCACTTCATCGTTTCGTGACAGATGGCGCTGTAACCGGAGGCACAGAAATGGGAGGGCCATCCTAAGTTACGACGTGATACTCAATGGCTCCTGAATATCCAAAGGCACATGGGACCCCACATACCTGCTGCGAGGGTAGGACAGGGCAGGATTTCATAACTTCTAATAGAAAACGTCTTTCGCAACATCGCCTTTCTCCGACATGTCGAACACAGGGCTACTCGACGCGTCACCGTGGCGGCAGCTCGAGGCGAACGATACCCTACTTTTCCGATTAGAATAGAGGTTCTTAATGTAATAACACCAACTTCAACATACTTATGTACACTATGTGATCAAAAGTATCCAGACCCCCCCCCCAAAAAAAACATACGTTTTTTATATTAGGTGCATTGTGCTGCCACCTACTGCCAGTTACTCCATATCATCTACCTCAGTAGTCATTAGACCGCGTGAGAGAGCAAACTGGGGCGCTCCGCGGAACTGACGGACTTCGAACGTGGCCAGGTGATTGGGCGTCACTTGTGTCATACCTTTGTGCACGATATTTCCACACTCCTAAACTTCCCTAGGTCCACTGTTACCGAAGTGATAGTGAAGTGGAAACGCGAAGGGGCACGTACAGCACAAAAGCGTACAGCCGACCTCGTCTGTTGACTGACGGAGACCGCGGACAGTTGCAATGGGTCGTAATGTGTAATAGGCAGTGGTAGTAGCAATGACAGCCCAAGGCCCTGAGATGCTTCACACAGAGAGCTTCCCAGAGTGCTCCAGAGAGCTGCAACACCAAGAAGAATCTCTTCTCGGCTTTTGGCAAGATCAATGCGTAGTTTTTTTTCTAATAGATAAGGAGATAAGGATATGGAAAGGCAAATTATTTAATTTCTATAATAATGAGTTAGATCACCAACAACTTTAATCTTATAACAATTCAGTGCTCCTTTCACCCACACGCAGACAGACTTACACTCGTTTATTTTACGATTCTTCGTCTTAAGAACCAAAGACATACACTCCTGGAAATTGAAATAAGAACACCGTGAATTCATTGTCCCAGGAAGGGGAAACTTTATTGACACATTCCTTGGGTCAGATACATCACATGATCACACTGACAGAACCACAGGCACATAGACACAGGCAACAGAGCATGCACAATGTCGGCACTAGTACAGTGTATATCCACCTTTCGCAGCAATGCAGGCTG
This sequence comes from Schistocerca gregaria, assembly GCF_023897955.1. Taxonomy (NCBI): domain Eukaryota; kingdom Metazoa; phylum Arthropoda; class Insecta; order Orthoptera; family Acrididae; genus Schistocerca; species Schistocerca gregaria. The sequence continues at coordinate 532,834,214 of NC_064923.1, forward strand.
CTATTCTCCCATGGAGACGATCTTAGAGATGCTGGATGTAGTCCTGTGGAACGGCTTGCCATGCCATTTCCACCTGGCGCCTCAGTTGGACCAGCGTTCGTGCTGGACGTGCAGACCACGTGAGACGACGCTTCATCCAGTCCCAAACATGCTCAATGGGGGACAGATCTGGAGATCTTGCTGGCCAGGGTAGCTGACTTACACCTTCTAGAGCACGTTGTGTGGCACAGGATACATGCGAACGTGCATTGTCCTGTTGGAACAGCAAGTTCCCTTGCCGGTCTAGGAATGGTAGAACGATGGGCTCGATGACGGTTTGGATGTACCGTGCACTATTCAGTGTCCCCTCGACGATCACCAGAGGTGTACGGCCAGTGTAGGAGATCGCTCCCCACACCATGATGCCGGGTGTTGGCCCTGTGTGCCTCGGTCGTATGCAGTCCTGATTGTGGCGCTCACCTGCACGGCGCCAAACACGCATACGACCATCATTGGCACCAAGGCAGAAGCGACTCTCATCGCTGAAGACGACGCGTCTCCATTCGTCCCTCCATTCACGCCTGTCGCGACACCACTGGAGGCGGGCTGCACGATGTTGGGGCGTTAGCGGAAGACGGCCTAACGGTGTGCGGGACCGTAGCCCAGCTTCATGGAGACGGTTGCGAATGGTCTTCGCCGATACCCCAGGAGCAACAGTGTCCCTAATTTGCTGCGAAGTGGCGGTGAGGTCCCCTACGGCACTGCGTAGGAACCTACGGTCTTGGCGTCCATCCGTGCGTCGCTGCGGTCCGGTCCCAGGTCGACGGGCACGTGCACCTTCCGCCGACCACTGGCGACAACATCGATGTACTGTGGAGACCTCATGCCCCACGTGTTGAGCAATTCGGCGGAACGTCCACCCGGCCTCCCGCATGCCCACTATACGCCCTCGCTCAAAGTCCGTCAACTGCACATATGGTTCACGTCCACGCTGTCGTGCTACCAGTGTTAAAGACTGCGATGGAGCTCCGTATGCCACGGCAAACTGGCTGACACTGACGGCGGCGGTGCACAAATGCTGTGGAGCTAGCGCCATTCGACGGCCAACACCGCGGTTCCTGGTGTGTCCGCTGTGCCGTGCGTGTGATCATTGCTTGTACAGCCCTCTCGCAGTGTCCGGAGCAAGTATGGTGGGTCTGACACACCGGTGTCAATGTGTTCATTTTTCCATTTCCAGGAGTGTAGTAGACATATAATACGACCTTCCGATGTCTCTGTTGTACAATTCACCTACTTGAAAGGTGCGATACGCAATATGACTATCATTGAAACTCTCAAGTCCTCCTACTTTGGGCACTTTGTCTCCTTCAAGTCAGTGACAAATCACGGTACACTATATGGCGATCCGATGGCTGGGTGTGGGTATGGCGAATGTCCTGTGAACGTCATCTGCCAGCGTCGGTGGTGTTATGGTGTGGTCGTGTTTTTCATGGAGGGGGCTTGCACACCTTGTTTGTTTGCGCGGCACTACCACAGAACCGGCCTGCTCTGATGTTTTAAGCACCTTCTTGCTTCCCACTGTTGAAGAGCAATTCGGGGATGCCGACTGCGTCTTTCAACACTTTCGTGTACCTGTTCATAATGCACGGCCTATAGCGGAGTGGTTACACGACAGTAAAATTCCCGTAATGGAGTGGCCTGCACAGAGTCCTGGCATGAATCCTAAAGAACAGCTTTGGAATGTTTTGGAACGCTGACTTCGTGCCAGGCCACACCGACCGACATCGATAACTCTTCTCAGTGCAGCACTCCCAGAAGAATAGAATGCCACGCCCCAAGAAATCTTCCAGCACCTGATTGAACCTGCGAGAGTGGCAGCTGTCATCAAGGCTAAGGGTGGGCCAACACCACATTGAATTCCAGCATTACCGATGGAGGGTGCCACGAACTTGTAAGTCATTTTCAACCAGGTGTCCAGATACTTTTGATCACATAGTTCATGTATGTATGCCATGAGATACTCAAGGGCCATTGAGTAGCATGTCTTAAGTTGAGGGGGTAAACCCGTTTCTACTGTTACAATGACAGCACATCTTTGCCGTAGCGGAGAAAAAGCCCCAGACAAAATATATGTGAATTTTCCTGTAAAGTCCAGCAATAAAAACCGGGAATTCCCATTGAAGATTTCAAAGTTGCCTCCGCCTCACATGCACCACTTTGGGTGGTAGGTCGCCCGCATCTCGTGGTCGTGCGCTAGCGTTCTCGCTTCCCACGCCCGGGTTCCCGGGTTCGATCCCGGCGGAGTCAGGGATTTTCTCTGCCTCGTGATGGCTAGGTGTTGTGTGATGTCCTTAGGTTAGTTAGGTTTAAGTAGTTCTAAGTTCTAGAGGACTGATGACCATAGATGTTAATTCCCATAGTGCTCAGAGCCATTTGAACCTTTTTTTTTGTGTGGTAGGCCGAGTATGATGTCGTTGGGTGTTTCCCTCCGAGACGAAAAAACTGGAATAATTACATATTTTAATCCGATGTGTAGTTTTCGAGACATTTCAGTGTCTTCAGTTAAAATGAACACCGTGTGCATCCTCTAATCATCATTAATACACCTATATTTACAAAAATACTCTAAATCAGATTCTGCCATTGAATTAGTGCCGACACAATCGTCACGGGAAATTCAACAATATTGTAAGTATCCTTCCACTCTTTCTTACTTTTAGTACTGTAACGTTAATCTTAATTTACATAGCTTTCTCGCTTTATGATTTTAATGTAAGTGTCGCACTTTCACACAGGTTACATATTAATAGATTTATGCAATGCGGTTAATTCCTTTACACACATGTAACTCCTCCCACTCTTTCCTCCCCCTTTTCTGCTCTACTTTACTTAGCCTTGAATCACTCTTTACTTCTATCTCAGCCGGCCGCGGTGGTCTCGCGGTTCTAGGCGCGCAGTCCGGAACCGTGCGACTGCTACGGTCGCAGGTTCGAATCCTGCCTCGGGCATGGATGTGTGTGATGTCCTTAGGTTAGTTAGGTTTAAGTAGTTCTAAGTTCTAGGGGACTAATGACCACAGCAGTTGAGTCCCATAGTGCTCAGAGCCATTTGAACCATTTTTGAACTTCTATCTCAAATTTTTGCTCCCTCTCTCCACCAGGTCTCTTTTAGGTACTACAGTTGAAAATGCTAATTCTGATGTGTAGTTTCATACACTAGCTACGGCTAGTTTACACAACAACATAGGTAAATGCAAAATGTATCTTTTATACCTATCGCAAAGGCATAGGAAGTAGATATTTACTTTTTTACTTTGTTTTACTTGTAGATCTTATGAAAGCCATTCGAGCAAAGGTGTCACATGTGGCCTGTTAATTTATTCTAGTACTCGTGTAGTGTCTCTCATCTAGACGACATTGGATTCACTGTGGCAGTAAAGTAATAACGAGTAAAGATCAGAGAAGGAACAGGTTGATGAGGCACAATACTGAAAATAATCTCGAATAAGGATGACATCATATAAGGATGACTTTGTAATCCAGCTCGAATAAGGATGACATTGTAATCAGCATACTCCACAGACAAGGAGTTGCTGGAGTATTTGGTGTATAGCATTCGTTCAAGGGGTTTTTGATGAAACGTATCGGTTTTTTCGCACAGTGTTCCTACTGATAAATTCTCTGATTCCAAAGACATTAACAATATTCTCCTCCTAAGCAGTTTGTCTTACCTTCGTCTGAGTGCCGGCCGCTGTCGCTGAGCGTTTCTAGCCGCTTCAGTCCGGGACCGCGCTGCTGCTACGGTCGCAGGTTCGAATACTGCCTCTTTTATGGATGTGTGTGATGTCCTCAGGTTAGTTGCGTTTAAGTAGTTCTAAGTGTAGATGTTAAGTCCTATAGTACTTAGAGCCATTTGAACCATTTTATCTGAGTGTAGTCTAGCACATAGTATTTCTACCGTTCATGCCACGATTCAGTTGCTTCTGTACATGGGGCCTGCACTTCAGAAATTCGCAGCTGGCTACTTGCCTCAGCAGTATGTATCGAGAGCGATGGATATGTAATGCCACGCAAGTTAAAGAGACTGCAGAAAACATTAATGTTACAAATTCCTGTCTTTAACGCAGTAGAACCACATCAAGTTTCAGCTGTTTCCCATTGTTGCAGTGGTCCTAGTTTCACTGTTGTCCTCATCGAAGTGTTGAATAATGGGCACATCACGACATTACAGTGGGCAGGAATAACAACGTTTTTTTGCCGATAGTGTATCTGTATCTAACGGTACTGAAAGCTGTGGCGCCTTCAGTCCATCACAGGCGAGTACGTCTCTAGCAGATCGTTTTCCTATGTAACACAGGGCAGTCTGGATATAAAAAAAAGAAAAATCTGATTTTAATTAAAATCGTACGTATATTCCTCTCTTTGCGGCTTACCTTCAGTTACTTCCATAATACAGATGTGATTACCGAATTTTATTAGCTCTTGATGGCAGATCGCTAATTAAAAGCAATATCATGACCCACAAACACATTAATTTCTTTCAGAGGCTCCATTTGATATATTTCAAAAGCCTGCCATTTCCAGTAAAGAAATTGTATGACACCGAAGTTTTACTGAGTTATAGAACAAACCTTTGCGGTAATTAAGAGTTTTTTAAAGTTTGTTATAATTAATTTTTATCATAAATGCGTGAACAGCTTTAAAGTATATTTCATTAATCCTTACGATGACGCTGCTGTAAACATATGTCTTATAATATGACATAAATCACGACTAGCCTACGGCGTTAACACGAGCGCGCGAAGACAACTGTAATACTAAACGCAACTACACAGCTCAATTTTAGACTAGTTTCCATCTTAATACACCACTGACACTGCAAATGCAGAAAAAGTATTTGTAAACTTCCATTGTAAAATCATTTACCAGTAATTCCAGTAAGTTCTTTTCATAATTACAGCTAGGCACGGCCGTGAAGATAAACGCTGATATTTGGGACCTGTCTTCACCTCCCTACCATCGTTTCATAAAAGCAGATACTTGTAGAAACTCTTGACTATGGATCTCCTTAAGGAAAACAGAATATTCACCTGAATGTTGGTAACTTTTATATATGTGGCTTCTATGTCTCGCTAAGTGGACCTGCAATAGAGACAACATGCTTCCGATCAACTAACTTTCCATAGTTCATGCTCTTCGTATGGCTCATCAACTACAGCTGACCCACTCCGTGGTATCATAGTCCACTTTTCTACCGCTGTTGTTAGTGGAAGCGGCGACTAACCATTTTCTCTGAAAGAAGTCTTTGATCAAATACCTATGCGCCATAAGTTTAGTTTCCAAATAGCACACTACATGAAAAGGTACATAAGTCGCTTCATACGAAGACGTCTGTTTTAACTTCCTTCTTTACGCGTATATTAACACACATTTACTGAAGTTACTCACACAAATTTATCGTGAGGTCATAAATATAAAATCTGTAGGCCCCTACTCTTTTTGATCTATAAAACTGTGCTTATGGAGACATAGATAGCGGTACTCTGTAGCTAATATTTTAGCGTTTAAGTGATCTCATTCACCTAACATACTAGTTGGGCAGGCCAAGTGCCTATGTATACGCGGTAACACCTTGTGGAAGAAATACGTCACAAGTGGCAGAGATGTAAGCTATCGTGGAATCATGTTTACGAGTAATAAACTGCTGAGGTTCATATTCCGACACTACAACAATGACTTCGCCTCTCGTTTTTGCTTTCGATAGGTAGTTTTCAGCTAAATAAATGTTATACCTCCTCTATTTATACAAAATTTTTTGACTCTAGTCACTTTTTACTAATCTGTATTAACACCGCGTCTTTCGATAGTATGTTGCTATCGTCAAGTATTTTACAGCTTAGTGTATATTAATTTTTAATTATTCGTTGTTTTAGAGTATGAAGAAATTTATGTGTTGGATATGCCGTTGAAGTTGTGCAATGAAAATTTTCACTGTACAAGAAGATTTACTTATTACAGGGTGTACCTTAAGTGAGTTGTCTGTTTGAAACATCTCCCTGATTTTTTCACTTACATCTCTGCGTAATATGTACTTATCCATAACTCAAGACTGAACACACCGCCACCACTTAACACTTTCACATTCAGCCGTTCACATTCCAATGATTTGTTAAACGTTACAAATGTGAAATAGTTTCTATAAGCATATTTATGTCATCACACACACTCAAAAGTGTAATATTTTGTAATCATTGGTTATACAGTTTTTCTAAGGCTATTTTTTAATTCACTATATCTCTTCATATTAATGGAAGAAGCTATCAACATAGGAGGAATTTTTGACGAAATTTGTGTCATTACTTTCTAGCTTCTCGTTTAGCAACCTGTTAGCATGTCCTGCCGTGAATGAAGGTTCCATGTTCTCCACACGTCTAAGTGGTGGGCCTTTTTATTTTGTGTAATACCTGACGATCATTCGAAATATCGTGAAGTGGATGGAATATTTTGAAGTATTAGTAACAACAGACTGAAATAAAAGGATCATTTTCTAGATACAGATTCCAAACATTATGGATAAATATAAGTGCATCTTGTCTCGGTTTAAAGTTACCTTTATATGACTGTCAGCACTGACATGGTTAGCAAACATTCGTCACAAATCATTTACACGTCTACATCTATATGCCGCAAGCCACCTTAAGGTGGGTGGCGGAGGGTAATTGGTGTACCAATGTCATATCCCTCCTTTCCTCTTCCAGTCGCATATGGTTCGTAGGAAGAACAATTACTGGTAAGCCTCCGTGTAAGCCCTAATCTCTCTCACTCTGTCTTCATGATCTTTATCAATATATTGGTTGAATCTTCTATGAATTTACGCTCTCGTAACTCTAACAGTAGACTTAACGTGACGCGGAACGACTCTCTGCAACACTTGACATTAGAGATGGCTGAGCATCTCCGTGACTGAATGAACCAGTAACGATAAATGTGGCTCTTCTACGGACCTTCTCTAATTCCTCTTTAAGTTCCACCAAGTGTTTTGTAAATTACTTCCTTTGTTGATGGACTACATTTGCTGAGTGTTCTTCAGATTTGTTTATCACGGATTTCGATGAGGCTTAGCTACGTTGGAAAGGACTCTGCCCTGAGTATCTAGCTAACAGCTTTTCATGAGATGTCCCCATTTTCCAAGAAAATCTATGTTAATATTTTATCGAAATATCAATGGATGCAACGTTATTCATATTTCGACCACAGAGAATTAGCGCTGTAGGTAAGGATCAAGGCTATCGCAGTGGAAGTACAGATTCAAATCCTGGCAGTGTTTTCCTTTCTTTCAACTTCATCGCACAGAATACCATTAAATAGTAAATTTCATGCAATGTTATTCTAAAATCATCTTTTTCACCGGCGTTATTACTTTTGTAAGTGAAACATTAAAAAAACAAAACATTCTTCATTCGTGTATTCAGTTTCTGGTTCGTCGTTATAATTCCAAATATGAGAACTACGTTCGCTTTATTGGTGGGGATTGCCCATAACACAAACAAATCTTTGTCCATGATATAAGAGGTTCAGCCTACACCGTGAAGATTACCTCACCCAAACTTACTACACATTGCCAACCCAGCAGTTTTTAACTTTTACAAGCAGGCTAAAATTTTCAAGAAAAATTTCGAAATGCTCCCAACTTGCTTAAGACTAATAGAGAAAAGATTTCGAGAAAAGACTCCATTATACATCAGTTTAATGTACCTGTTAGCACACGAATGACCAAACATGCACGGTTAGTATCGAAAATAATGTAAGAAGGAACCATCTTCTTGAATTTCATGCCCTGTATTTTCCTGTATGGCATATGAAAAGTTTATGTGCATGTGTGTTTCGGTTGCACCTACGACAAATACCATCCAGAAATCTGACAGCACGGCAGGCTAAGTAAGTGGAAGCGAGAAAGTTGATTCTTTGAACTATTCTGTAACAAAAGGAATACACAATTCAAGAACGTTGGCTGTTGATTTATTAATGTAATTCCTGTACTGAAATTATAAACAGAAGAAATTACTGGGGCAGGATCTGAACCTGTACCGCCACTGTAATAGACGTGAACCTTAGACGTTACTCGAATTCCGCGTAGTAAAACAGTACTAGCGTTCCTGATGCAGGAGCTTCGCAGAAAATTTCAAAAGCGATCTTTTTTGAGAAACTAGGGGCCGTCGTAACTAGCACATACTCAGGGCAGGTCCCTCTACACGGTGCCTAAGACTCATCAGAATCCCTGGTTAACAGTCCTGATAGCTCCCTTGTCAGTCCCGCATCGGCACTACTTGCGACAAATTTGATCAGGTCGTTCCACTTACAATCGCTCGGAACGCATGCCACTAGACATTTTGTAAAAGTAATTGCTTCCACTGATTTTTCTGCAATTTTTCAATCATACAATAAGGGATCTTTCAGGCTACATATTCGCAATAAATTACACTTGTTTGTGTTGTGTATCAAGTCCCACTCCTGCACCAAGCTTCGATCTACTGCATGTCCACCAGTATTTGTGTAGACTTTCCTAGCGTACGGCCTTTGCATTTACATCTCCATCTTCCTGTACATCTACATGGATACTCAGCAAAATCACACTTAAGTGCCTGGCACAGTGTTCATGGGACCACTTTAACAATAATTCTCTATTATTCCAATTTTGAACAGCGCACGGGAGAAAATTAACACACATATCTTCCGTGCGAGCTCCGTTATCCCCTATTTTATTACCATGATCATTTCTCCTCTCGTAGGTGGGCATAAGGAAAGTATTTTTGCATTAGGAGGAGAATGTTGGTGATTTAAATTTCGTGAGAAGATTCCGCTGCTACGAAAAACCTCTTCGTTTTAATAAGTCCACACCAAATCCCGCAGCAGTGTCAGTGACGCTCTCTCCTATTTCGCGACAATACAAAACGTGCTGCTCTTCTTAAACTATCTCGAAGTACTCCGTTAATCCTCTCCGGTACGGATCCCACGTCGCGCAGCAGTATTCCAAAAGAGGACGGACAAACGTAGTGTAGGCAGTATCATTATAGATCTGTTACATTTTCTATGTGTTCTGCCAATAAAAGGCAGTCTATGGTTCGTCTTCCCCACAAAGTTTACTATGTGTTCTTTCAAATTTACGTTGTTCGTAATTGTAATTCCTAGGTATTTAGTTGAATTTACGGCCTTTATATTTGATTGATTTATCCTGTAACCGAAGTTTAGCGGATACCTTGTAGCGCTCATGTGGATGACCTCACATTTCTCACTATTATTTGCGGTCAATTGACAATTTTCACAGCAAATAGATACCTTTTCTAAATCGTTTTATAATTTGTTTTGATCTTCTGATATCCTTATTGAAATAAATGACAGCACATCGTTTATATAGATAAGGAAGCGCCTTGGAGAACGCAAAAAATCACTTCTATTTTAATCGGTGGGTCTCGATCACTTACTATGAATTGTGATCTCTCTGACAAGAAATCACGGATCCTGTCACATCACGAGACGATATTCCTGTAAGTGCGGTATTTCAGTACAGCACTTTTCTGTGGTACAGTGACAAAGTCTTTGGGAAATTTAGAATTACTGAATAAATTTGAAATTCCCTAGCAATAGCACGCAACACTTCGTGTGAGTAAAGAGTTAGTTTTGTTTCACAAGAACGATGTTTCCTAAATCCGTGTTGACTGTATGCCAATAGACCGTTCTCTTCGAGGTAACTGATAATGTTCGAACACAGTATGTTTTCCAAAACACTGATGCATATCGGCATCATCCGCGAAAAAGCCTCACGGAATTTCCGAGTTTATCTGTTTCGTCTTTTTAATCATTTTATTGCGAAAATTAGTGGTGCTATAACTCTCCCTTGGGACACGCCCTTAGTTAATTTTACATCCGAAGACATTTCTCCGTTGAGAATGACATGCTTTCTTAGGTTTTCTGGTAACTCTTCAGTCCGATCGTACAGCTGGTCTGATGGTCTGTACACTCGTATTATCTTCATTAGCCGGCAGTGCAAAGCTGTATCGAATGACTTTCGGAAGTCAAGGAACACGGAATCTACCGTGCCTGTATCTGCTGCTCTCTGTGCCTTTTGGAAAAAACGTGTAAGCTGGCTATCACACGATCGTAGTTTTTAGAACCCATTTTGGTGCCTACAGAGGTGATTTTCGGTCTCGAGAAAAATCACAATATGCGAGCACAAAATATTTTCCAAAATTTGCAACGGACCGATGCCAGAGAATGACTAGGCCTAGATTGTGCCTCAAGTCGACGACCCTTCTTGAATACTGGAATGACGTGTGCTTTTTTCTAGTCATTAGGAACGCTTCTTTCCTCGAGACATACGTTAAACTGCTTCTAGAAAAGGGGCCAGGGTCGTATAATCGAACTGCTTTACCGGCTGGTTCATTGGCATTTCCTCTGTTGAGCGATATCAGCAGCTTGTCTATCTCTTCCTCACTTATTTCGATATATGTCGTTTTCTTGTTAGCGCGACGGTTTAAATGAGGACCTACAATGTGATCTTCCACTGTAAAAGAGATTTGATAAAGGAATGTTGTAGGTAGGAAAAGGATAGCAAACACATGTTGAAATCAGCATATTTCGATTATCGGTTCGTAATCTGACTCACAAATTGAAATAATTCCCAGGAACAATAGCTACCAGCTTCCTTATACCAACAAATTTCCTAAGTGTATCAGCACGACAATAATTGGTTTGGAAGTTGGTAGTAAATTCGATGTTCTGTCTACTACTGGACTTGTCCGTGGATTTTTTATTTCCTATTGGCTCCGTCTGAGACGTGTCTCAGTCACAGCCCCCACGCTACTTTACCACTCTTTTCATAATTTAGTTCTACGGCTGATCGTTAATACAACGCCCCTTATTGTAAGAAGGCAGGTTCATTATTGAGACAAATAAAATACATTGCTATGCAGTCGTGAAGATCTGCTTGCTGCTACACGTATACAGTGATATTAAGTGACAGTAAGCTTCACACGGTTCCCAATATAGACTCAAGCCAGTTAACGATTTTGTTATATAGTTACTATCCGATGACCGAAAACAGTTTCACACGATAAAAATTTATACTGTAGTGTGTTCCGATGCTCATAGATCATTAGTTTAGCGAAGATGGTGCTATTCGTAATAACAAGTTCCCAGCCTGGTAGTGACTGTTGACATGATACCATGATGACATTGAGAATACTAAAATGGATATGAAATACACAGGATATTCGTGATGGAGCTGGTATTTCTAACTCTATAGGACGGCATGTAAATAGAAGTGTCATTCCTTTTATCAAGAGACTGAAACGTGGACTATGGGTCTAAGGAAACAAGTAATATTAATCACTCAAATTATTTTCCAATTATTCGGCTTTGAATGATGTATTTCCGTATGGAGGACACCGGGTGTTATACTGACCAGATATATGTTGTGACTGTTAATATTATAACGTTTTGTAGGTATCAGGACAGTCGGATCATGGGGTGGGTGCTATAGCAACGCTGAAATAAAAGGCCACTGACGACTTGTATAACGCCTTTTATGTGATTACGCATCTATTTTTCCCAGTAGAGGATTGCATTGTATTAAATGATATGGATTTTAGGATGTAAAGAACACATAAAATGTATTTTGGCTTTTATTGTTATAAAATACTGCAATCTGAAAGGGAAATAGGGCTCATTATCCACCTAAAGCACTTTTCAAGGTCTTACAACTGTTCCGTAGCAAAGCATACGTCTTTTATATACATCGATTGTGAGGAGAACGTCACCTCAATTAATATAATCATGTATAGTGTATGTTAGTAAACAGATATCACTGGAAGCATAGGTAAATAATTACACAAAGCATTTCTGTGGAAATTTGATGTTCATGTACTTTTGTACATAAATCTTTTAGTTCGTATGTACCATTTTTCAAACCGTAATAACTCGAGTAGCAGACAGGTTACTTGGACTCTTATAAAGGAAATGTGGTATTCTGATCTTCAGAAGTTATCCATTTTTAGATTTTTCTGGTCTCTGAAAGTCATTTCAGATGTATGTCGGATTACTCAGGGACGACTTGATCAAGAAGGATTTCTGCCCCACCTCTAACTCACCAATACTCATCTAGAATTCTGCTCCTTTGATATTTTCCGTTGTTTTGTAGACCGATGATGATGCCTGGCACGAATAAGAACAATCAACTAGGCTGAAAATAATAAATAAACATTCTACTACTAAAGATGGATGAAAGTTTTTCTTTATATTCTTGATAAACTTAACAGAATGCATCGGAGGAAGAGTGATTGCAACTATGTAGAATATCACTTTAATCATTTCCCCTCTACATACAACGGTGTGGAAGGTCTTTCGAAATCTCAAGCAATTACTTGTTATTTATTTAATTACTGTCAGTTCCAGAAGCACAATAACTTTTCTGGGTCTATCAGTCAAGTCAGTCCGTTCCAATTAACCGATCACGTACTTCAGTAATTGATTATAAAGCGGTTATATTTCCCCTTAGATCTCTGCACGTACATTTATATGATCACTTCTTTTTTAATTAAACTATGTTTCACAGCGCTTAGAATTCTTCCACTATTTATTTTACGACTTCCCAAAGTATTTAAATTAAACTTTTTTTGTAAGTGAACATTACCCACCCAACTTTTCATCAACAAAATGGACCATTACGCTTTATTACAATACTTGACATTACGTAAATGGCTGCAACTAAAAATATCATTTATTACAATGTAGTTACAACACAACCCCAGGGCCTGTATCCTACCGACAGCGGCCACCTGCAGTATCCTACGTGATTTAGTTGCAGTTAGGTGCAGGTAGCTTCTAAGACAAGAAACGAGCAGACATATAACAACAAATAAAATTATTTTAAAAGTCCACATCCCGCCTCTAGCCATGTTACAGAAATGGTTAAAAAAGCTATTTTCATGAATTAGAAGACGCTTTATGGAAACCAACTTCAAATAAAGATACGTTGCATCAACTAATGACGACACAAAATTACTCACAAGTTCATTTACTCCTAAGAAATGAAACTCTAGCAGTAGCCTTCTAGTAACGAAACAATAAGGGAACGATCAGTGCCATAAGGCAATAGGCAATTGATTGTGAATCAGAGTACATCAGTGAAAGTGTCTTGCAATCAGCTCATGATAGCTTAAAACAGCTCAGTAAAATCTAAGTAAAAAAAGAAAACCAACTGTAACACAACATATCATAATAAAACCCATAAAATCACATAAAACTAAAATAAGACTGTGCTGTTAATTATAGGACGAAACCTACTAAAGCCATTAAGCATGCTTAGGTTAAAATTAATAGTCGAGGGCGCAAGAACATTTTTATTGACCGGTTTCGGCTTATGTTAAAGCCATATTCAGAATTTTAGGGCCCCCTATGACTGTTGCTGGCGACTCCTAGGGTTTTCAAGTGTTACCATGATAGCACATTGAGCACAGTGTACGATCGTTGTAGTAGTATTAGAAGTAGCTTTATCCATCCGTAGATCTCTTTTTACGAGGATGTAGGACATGTCACAGTATTTACAAGTTTAGACCAATTTAAAATAACCTAATCCGTATACACATATATTTACAGACCTCTAATTAGAGACAATCATCAGATTTGCTCCTAGTACACAATAGTTTTTTTTAGAAATAACTTTTTATATAATGTAATACCACACTCTTTACTCACATATCACTATCAGACACTGCAAACACTATACACACATTGTTTCGTAACAATTCACTCACTCTACACACACACACATACACACACACACACACACACACACACACACACACACACACTGGTGGCCTCTGGGCCATTTTCTGTACTGCAGCTTCCCATTTGCTATACTCAGAAACTGAGTCAGCATCCCTCCATAATGAATGAGACGTTGAGCTCAGAAAGAGGAAGAGGTGTTAATATTCTGCTATGCATAGCTCTGGGGTAAGTATTTCTAGAAAGGAAAAAAAGGAGGAAAAACAATGTCTAGTTGTTATGTGGATTGTAGGATGTTTTATTGTCATTATTATTATAATTATTTATTTATTTGTATAACATTTTTTCTATCCCCTACACTGGTTTAAATAAGTACTCCTTCAAAGTATAATAATTATAACATAACAGGTAGTTTTAGCTGTCATTTTGTAAGTAGGCTGTTTAGGTTTTCTTGTTGGCAACGCCACGTAGCGCTCAGTATAAAAATCACTGGCTGTGCTGTGTGCAGTCTGTGGCTAGTTTGCATTGTGGTCTGCCTTTATAGTGTTGGGCTGTTGGCTGTTAACAGCGCGTAGCGTTTGGCAGTTGGAGGTGAGCCGCCAGCAGTGGTGGATGTGGGGAGAGAGATGGCGGAGTTCTGAAATTTGTAAGACGGGATGCCATGAACTGCTATATACATTATGACTTTTGAACACTATTGAGGTACATACAATGTTTGTTCTCTATCAAAATCTTTCATTTGCTAACTATGCCTATCAGTAGTTAGTGCCTTCAGTAGTTTGAATCTTTTATTTAGCTGGCAGTAGTGTCGCTCGCTGTATTGCAGTAGTTCGAGTAACGAGGATTTTTGTTAGGTAAGTGATTTGTGAAACGTATAGGTTAATTTAGTCAGGGCCATTGTCTTGTAGGGATTACTGAAAGTCTGATTGCGTTGCGCTAAGAAAAATAATGTGTGTCAGTTTAAACACAGTCTTGTATAATTTTTCTAAGGGGACGTTTCAATTATAAATAAGTGTATTTTTTCAATTTCTTCAATCTCTTTGGTAATTTATTGTATGGTTTTATTCCTTGGTAGAAAATACTGTTTTGAATTTTATGTTTATTTTTTCTTGGTAAATGTAAATGTATTCTATCTCTTGTTGCATGGTCATGGACAGAGCTGTTTGTGCAATGATTACCAATGTTATTTTTGATTAGTTAAATTGACTGGTAAATGTATTCACATGGAGCTGTTAAAATCCACAGTTTCCAACAGATTTTTACAATGAGCTCGACTAGTACTTTTGGATATTATTATGATGGTTCTTTCCTGGAGTTAGAAAATTCTTATTATATTTTGTAAGTTTGTTCTCCAAAAAAGAGCCATTGCTAAGAACTGAGTGATGACTGGTTTCTAACGGCATAACATACTGATGACATTCTGTTTGCAAGTACCTTTGTGTGTTCACGCCACTTCAACAGAGAATCAATATTCATTCCTAGAAATTTAGCATTTGTTACACAGTCTATAGAAGTGCCATGTACATTAAAATCACATTGTCATTTGTCCTCTTCAAACTGAAATTCATGGCATAAGTTTTCTTTATGTTCAAGGTGACTTTATTGCTTATTGACCAATCACAAACTTTCTTGAGAGTTTCATTTGATTTCTCAGCAAGGAGATCTCTTGTTTTCTCAGTGACTGTAATACTGCTGTCATCAGCGAAGACAATTTTTTCACTGTGAGTAACACTACTGGGAAGGTCATGATGTATATCAGGAATAGTATCGGTCCTAAGGTGATACATTGCGGAACCCCTATATTAATGTATTTTGGTGCTTATAAGTGATTTACTAAATGTTTAGATCTATTTGAAGGATGTGTTATCTCTGCATTTTCTTATCTTTGTACCCTCTCTGCTAGATCTGATGGAAACCAATCATTAGCCACCTGTCTTTTCTCTAATGCTTCTAATTTATTGAATAGAATCATGTAGTCGACTGTATCAAACGCCTTAGAAAGATCCAAAAACATGCCTGAGTCGCACTCATCTTTACCAAGAGCATCATGTATAACTTTTGTAGATTCTACTATGGCTGACTCCACATTTTTGCCACTTCATTAAACAAATTGTGATTCGCTTAAAATAATGTATTCATTCAAGTAATTCATTAATCTGTCTTCCATAACTGCTTCTATTATTTCCGAGAATGCTGACAGCAGGGAAATGGGCAGGTAATTTTCTATGCCTTCTGCAGCACCTTTCTTAACCGAAGGTACAAATGTTCCGTTTTTTAACTGCTCTGGAAATGTCCCTGATGTGAAGGATTCATTTAGTGTATTTGTTAAGGGGCCATGTATAATACCTGTGCATTGTTTCAGTACACACACTGGTACTTCATCTAAGCCTACTGACTATTTATTTTTTAGTTTTATGGACTTCATTCTCTGTGATTGGAAGTAACATCATTGTATTTAGTCCAATAGTATCTAAAGATGTTATATTTCATTTTGGGAATTTTTGCTGTATCTTATCTGCAATACTTGAAAAATGCTATTTTACACAGTTTGCTAAGTGGTGTGGCTTATTTATTAACTTATGCCCCTCCCTTAGCAGTATGTTTTTCTGCATTTGTTTGCCTTTACTCATTTCCTTTTTGTAACATCCCAGACTGCTTCGCTTTTATTCTCTGCATTATATATTATTTTGTCAATAAATGACTTTTTGCTGCAACCAGTGCTTCCTATAGATTTTTCTGTATCTGCAACAGAAATTTAAGTATACTGGATCATTGCGAATCTTCTTCATGGAACTGACGTGTTTAAGTGTGTGTTAATACCTACTGTTATCCATCTGTTTTTGTGAGATGTTGATACAGACACTGATACTTTTGGAAATGCCTTTTCAAAGTTCAATTTAAACAATGTGGAGAATTTCGTATTTACATTGGTAAGCGTATACACTTCATCCATGTATTATTTTCCTACATCTTTTGAAAAATCTTTTATTTTAATTTTTTGATAGATATCAGTTGTAGGCTTGTAGTTTAGGGAATGATTCGATGCCTGAGTTTATTGATGTTATTTGACAGAGGTGGTCTGAAGGTCCAAGATTTTTTACAGCTACATCACTTTTTTCGCTGCCCATATTTGTGGTCACATGGCCAATTACTGATGCAGTCACTGTTGTAAGCCTTGTTGCACTATTGGCCAATAGGGACCTGCCAAAACTTTGAAGGATGTTTATGAAGGTGTTGTGGATTCAATTATGATTTTAGCGCTGATGTTAATCTCCCCAAACAGAATTATTATGACCTTTGTACTTTAGACTTTATCTAGAATTTTTGATAATTTATTGAAAAAAGTGTCCAGACTACCTCTGGGAGATCTATACACACACAAAATGATAAATTTCTTGGTAATATCATGCACTGTTAATTCAATAGCGGATATTTCAAAGTGTTTTTCTTCACTTACAGTACTGAGGTCATGTCTTGATTTGACTGTGTTTCTTATCTGATATAAATTCATGATCCTCAACCCCTTGAAGTTGTTCTGCAGTAATAGTTTGCCCTTTCATCAGTGATATTACTACATGTTGGGTTTCTGTGTCTCTACACCAGTACCAGTGCTCATTAATACAAACTATTATGCATTTCAAAGACTGGCGCTCATCTTCTAATAGTTGTATTTTATTTTTTATTGATTGTATGTTTTGATGGAGGATTGTTAAGTCTGTGGAATGCCCCATGTTAGTATTTCCAATGGTTTGTTTTTCTTTTTGACATCTGATATGTGTGATATTTGAATCTGTCTTGTGAGTAACTGTTTCAGTATTTTTTAAACTGCTGGAGATACTCTTTAATAAGGGAACTTGTTGTCAGGATTTATCCTAAAAAACATCTACTTTTCCTACATATGAAAAAAGATATTTGACCATGTGTGGCGCGACATTCACCCCCTATGCTTTCATCGCGTTAGAAACAGAGGAGCCACCAGCACCAGCCATGGGGGCCCAAAAATTCTGACAGCTTTAACGTAAGCAGAAATCTGTCAATAAACAAATATTATTGCAATTTCGACTGTTGATTTTAATCTAAGAATAGCACCTCATCTCTGCGCTTGGCAATGCTGTCAAAATTTATCAATTTAAGCATGGACAACGAAAATGTTTACTAGACTTACAGATACTCACCCATGTGATACTGAAATGCAGTTCATCTTTATTCAACTTCATAGAATAACATACGACTAGCCAAAATGCCTTGCAATGTGACACCCACTAAAGACGTATACCATTTTTGGGAGCGACTGCCCTGTGCGGATACAACGGGCAGCTGAACTTGCTGAAATGTAAAGCTTCCTTCATACCGAGAGCCGTATCTCCTTTCAAGTCCGTATATGACTGGTTAATAACGATATTGTTCGATCTCCGCTGGTGTGTACCACAACAATTAAAGTAAACTTCGGCATCAAAACCTCGAAAGTGCCTGCTGTAAACTCAAATGCTAGCGGATCACAACAAGCAGCTTGGTGTGTATGGATCGTGACTTTCAACTGGCCGTGCCACGACCGTGAATTCATACTGATACTATGTTCACATGGAGATAAAATTTATACATGCCAATCTGATTAATTTCTTCCAGTTAACTGTAGGTTGTCAAATCCTTGTGTGTTTCACAATATTCTTGATGAAACAGTTTCCTATACAGAGTAACTGTAAAGTAATTAATAACAAAAGATTGGACAATACGGATCATTGCAAGAGAAAACTTAAAATAATACTATTGGTTGTCACTTCTTTTACTACTTCTAAATTCCATCACTTGTCATATAATTTTTTTGTGGATAGAATAAGGTCTTACTTTCTTGATGAGATAGGCAAAAATTTTGTATAGTTATTTTACTTGCTTATAAAAAGCAGAAAGGGAAAATATATAAAAATGAAAATAACAATGGAAAAGTAGTTTGTGCAAATCGCTTACCGTGTTGTTTCTTCGCGACACTTTGGGGTCGTCTGCATTACCATTTTAACGTAACTAATTAGCACATAGATTTAACAATGTAAGTGGAATGGGAAACGTAAAATAAATATTATTGGTTGTCACTTCTTACGCTGTTTCCAAAAAAATGGAATCTCAGGAGTGATATTGTGGCTATAAAGTATAATTCGACTGCTCTTCACACCTTTAAGCCAACTGGTATCAGATTGCTAAGATGTCTGTAAAACGCGCACAAAAAGTTTCACGGTACTTCTGAAGGCGACGTGTCTCTAGCAGCGAAGTGATAACATTCAAAAATACACTAAGCACTCTACGTGCTAAAAGGCACCGTCCCACAATCACGTGACTCGAACTTCAGCAGCTTTAGCTGTCAGAATTCTCGTTCTGCGCATCCTAATGCTCACTCCACAGATGTTTATACTCTATGGCGGAAAGGAACACTCTCTGGAATCGCCTGTGGACCGTCTGAAATAAAATAATCCTTAGAATATATTTTGAAGAGAACAAACGGAATTTTGCGCCTCTAGTGAGTGAGAAGTCTTGTTAATTAGACTCTAATTAGTTATCACATTAAAACAACTGAGGGGAGTAGTTTTTTCCATGTTACAGGAAAGAGAGAACAGGGTAAGGAAACCGCATGTGCCTGATACAGAATGGGTGTGGGATGTGGTGTACAGGTACGCCTGAATTTACGAACTGGTATTCATGTATGTTATGATCTGACAGTGCTGTAAGAACGTTTGTATTGACGAATGTGCTAACTCCTTTCCCTTTTATCAAATAAAGTGGGGATATCGGTAGCTGCTACGAATGAATCTCTGTGTTGCCTCCTTTGCATGTGAAAACAGAGTGTGGCGCATAAAGCGCAGCCATATTGACAATCGGATATAACGCAGCGGGCCACGGCGAACTGGGCTGAGTTATGGCCGCAGGCAACAAGTTGCAGGTCAAGAGCTCACTGGGCGCGGCCACGCAGCGGCAAACAGGTGCGCCAAGCTCGGTCCCTCCACACCGCGGTCTGAGCAGGTGGCGAACACGGCGGCAGAGGTCGGCCGAAGTAGCTGCGTACTTGCTCTACTGGCAAACATCCTGAATACCAGGCGAATAGTCTCACAAGTCGTGTCTGTAAACTGGCGACCAGCAGAAAAGAAAGAACAAAAACACTCAACTAGGATTAGTTTTAAGAAGGGAACAGGTACTAGGGATGTGAATCTGGCGGTGAGCTTTTCAAAGGCAGTCAGACTGAAGATAAATATAGATTAATTTCTAGGACATGGGAACCCAGCAAACACTATAGACATTGTTCAAAACCGTTAGAACACTGACAACAAAGTGTTGAAACATACGGAAAAAAATTATACCTAATCTTGATTAGATGCACCTGGTACCTCTCTTGACTGTCGTCAGGTGCATTTTCTCAGGAGTTCCGTCAGCTATTTGCATTTTCGCTTTTGCGTTGTAGCTGGAGTTAGCCCAAACAATTACTGCTCATCACGACTTCCAAGCGATGCGACGCCCACTGTCAACAGAAAGCGTCAGTTCTTTTTTAAAAATTAAAAAGATAAATAAATCGGTATTTTATGTGCGCATTCGATAAAGCGCTTCCAAATTAGTGTATTCCGACATTCATTTTATCGATATATATAACAGGGAGAATAAACAGCAACCCAGCAGAGGCTCTGTAACGCTGCAGGTTTAGTGGTAGCAATCAGAGCGGGCCAATGCAGTGCAGTCGCTGCTGTAGTGTTTGTTGCAGTGACACTGTCCCTTGTAATACATATCGATAAAACAAACATCGAACTTCACAGATCTGGGAAAGCTCTATCAGATGTGCACGTACAACTGTGCTTTAATTTTTCTCTTTTTACGTGAAATTAATGGATGCTTTCCGTCGACAATGGCCGCTTCAGGAAGGAAGTGAAGAGCTCTATTTGCTTCGGCTTACTCCAGCTACGCACTGCGAAAACTAATTGTTAATATCTGCTGAAATGCCAGAGACAGTGCGCGTGACGACATCCTGTATAAATATGTCGACATCCTGTATAAATGTCGTAGAATGAGAAACAGTTCAAAAATGTCAATTTGACATGAACTCTACAATCTATACCTTAACAGCTATGAGCATTTGTTCATCTTCGCAAATGTGAAGTGCAAATGGCCACGTGTGATAGACCGATTCCTCTCAGAACACCGAGCTTAAGAACTGTCGGTAGTGGCAACACTTGGATGGCTGACCATCTTGTAATTCCACTCGATGCTGACAATCTTCCCTTTGCGTTTACGGCAGAGGGGACAGGACGGGTGGTGGCATTATGTCTCTCATCGGTAGTCCTTATCAATGTGCTGGACTAAATTCCAAACCTTTACCCAATGTCTCACCAAGTGAGAGCATGCGAAACTGTTGATGGTGATCCATGCGTCGGATGGGGGCGGTAAGTTTGGAGGCCCCTTGGCGCTCTCCGTGAGGATTAGGCTCTGTGCCGGCACCAGGTTCATCGTTTTGTCATACCCAACAAAAATACGGCACCACGCTACATATGAGCCATTACAGTCATCTACACTTAACAGCTGCACTTACACACACAGCTCTCATACTTCGCGAAAGTAGATGCCTGCGGGCGCTAAAGATTTGAAAAATCTTTGCAGCTATGCGGCTGAACCTGCCTTTAGGGGTCTCAAACACATATCTTCTGCTCCAAAGTCGTTTTTGTTAGGGACGACCTATAGAATGCCGTGAACAAACCATGAGACACTAGTCTGTTATTGTCCTTAGATATAGCATGCAGGAAACATCTCTTCATTGTTTTTACTGTAAACTGTATACACAGTTCCAAGTATGTGCGGCGCATACTATATTTCTAATGGAGACCAGTCTGGAATTTAGTAACATAGTGAAGTACTTTTACATTATAGTTTTATTTGCACTTATCAGCATAACTGAAGGCTATTTTGCACACGAAAAGCACTTGATCTTCCGTTAAGGCCTGGCAAATTATTTATTTTCTGCTACAACTCGCTGGGATGCGGTTTTGTCTTTGGTGCTATGTTACACGTTTCAGGTTGTACTGCTGATCGTAATGTTGCGGTGCCGAGCCCGTATCTTGTATGCCGAAAACTATCCAGAACGCAAGGTATCATCTGTATAATTTTACAAACGTCTATTCCAGAGACCAGCAGACTATGGCACCTCAGCTACCACAGCGGCAGATCGTGTCAATTCCCTCACCATTTGTACTGCTGTTGTGAGTGAGTATTGCAAAAAGTGGAAAAAGATCCTGGAACTAACGTGCGTCGAAACACCAGCATCTATCGCGCAAGCCATCCTCTGGTCTGGGCGATCCGGCATCATTGGTACATCCGTATCACGTACAACGTTTCCAACGCTTTTTGCCACAAGATTAGTCTGCTAGAATGCAGTTCTACCAACGGCTGTTGCGCAGATATGGAGCAGAACACTTTTCAAAACGACGATTTTGTTCACAGACAAGTGTGGTTTTATCCGAGATTGCCAGTTCTCGTAACCAACATGTGTGAGCTGACGCACATCTACTGTTTAAGATGCAATGCATCAATTAATGCCTCGGTAGGAACTACTGGCGACGGACTAGTGGGACCTTACATACTACCAAACAGGTTGAATGGAACAAGATACCGTTGGTTTCTATAAAACAAGATACCTGTACTGCTACAGGGGATACCACTCCAGCAGAGGTTGGAGATGTGGTTCATTCATGATGGAGCAGCTGCCCATTTTCTCCCAAACGTCCGACAACACTTCACACAGGAAGTTAGTGGGCAACAGTCATGGAGATCCAGTAGGTTGGCCAGCTCGTTCCCACGACCATAATGCGTTGAAATTTTTATTATGTGGACAATTGAAATCTTTGGTGAATGCGAGTGCCATTAACGATATAGAAATACTGCAGGAACGCATAGTCAATGCCTGTCAACGTATCCGTGGTCAAACTGGAGCCTTTTAGGGTTTTCTAACATGTCGGACAAAAGCGTTCCTTGCTGTCAATGGACACCATATTGATAGCTCACATGTGCAGGACGCATGCGGTACCAAGCAAATTACATTAGAACATCAGACTAACAGAATAAGTTGTTCTCCTTTGTTTATCAATTTGCCTGCTGCATTTTGTAGGTCGTTCGTGATAGTAGAGTGTTTGCAGTAGAAGAGTAGTGTTTAATAGCGTGGTAGGCCAAAAAGTGCAACCATTTTTTTGTTATGGAACGCTTCTTTTAACGACCAGTATGTACAAGATAACAAGGTGAAGTGGGCCTCTTAGGTCAGAAATCAAAAATGCAATAGAGAAATGGGAGACCATCATCACAGCGAGAGGTTATTTCTATATTCAAGTCATCACGCGAATGCTTGTCTAAAATAAATTTAGATACGAGCTAATAGTTACTGGAATACCGAGTAACGAATGCTACGATTTGCTAATCTGTGGTAGGCAATGTAAACTTCGTGACTGCATATAGTCAGATTTTACATCAGAAGAAAAAGCGATTTCTTAAAAATAACGTAAAGAGATGCAGATGAAGTTGATATTTGTGTAACTATATTTTAGATACCAAGCTATTGAAAGAATAGACAAGTCAAATAATTTTCAAATCTTTTCTTGATGATGAAGTTACTGCTTACTGTAATTATGATGTTTCCACTGACAATTGGGGTTGTGAAGTTTTCATTGTCCATCATCGTAATGGCAGCTATAACATTTCATTTTTCTTACACAGTCATGGATTAACTCTAAATATATATTTTAGGCAGTCAATTTTGCATGTTGCCGATATAACTAAATTTCTTTCCAAAGTCTGCTCGCATCTCAGCTACAGTAATTTCCCACGATTTTGTTCTGATGTTGCTTTGATGTTCTTTAAATCGACGATAAAAATTCAAAGAAAGCGGTTATGAATATATGTGTGGACTCTATGTGAATTGGCATACAGTTTCCATAGCTATAGTTCTATTGATGTGATTTACTGAATGACATTCAACTACTTGAAATAAAATCGTCATAACTTCTGAACGATTTGCGATAGGACGTTCAAAATGCGTGTTTTTCCGCGGGGCATGATGGGAAGGAGCATGCGCGTGCATGGTTTGGCTTAGCGACGAAGTCCACTTTCATTTGGATGGGCTCCTCAATAAGCAAAATTGGCCGCTTTGGGGAACTGAGAATCCGCATTTCGCAATCGAGAATCTCTTCATCTTCAAATGTGACTGTGTGGTATGCAGTGGCCAGTCACCGAATAATCGAACGGTATATCAAGGTTTTAGAAGAGGATTTCATCCCCAATATCCAAAGTGACCCTGATGTCGACAATATGTTCTTCATGCAAAACTGAGCTCAACCCCATCGAAACAGAAGAGTAATTTCGTGGAAGAGAACTTTGGGGACCGTGTTCTGCTTCTTGGGTACCCAGAAGTGCCGGCCGGTGGTGCCGAGCTGTTCTAGGCGCTTCAGTCTGTAACCGCGCGACCGCTACGGTCGTAGGTTCGAATCCTGCCTTGGGCATGGATGTGTGTGATGTGCTTAGGTTTGTTAGGTTTAAGTAGTTCTAAGTTCTAGGCTACTGATGATCTCAGGGGTTAAGTCGCATAGTGCTCAGAGCCATTTTTGAACTACGAAGCCACTGGCAAGGGGCCGCGATAGGCCGCCATATTTTACGGATCTGAATATCTGCGACTAATTTTTGTGGGCTATATTACTGACAACGTGTGCAGCTACAACCCTAAACGAATGCTGAGCTGGAAACGGCCTTCCAGGAGGTCATCGACGGCATCGATGTTCCGACACTGCAGCGGGTCAAGCACGCCGTAGTTCGTAACTAATTTGTGTTTTTTTTTTCTCTATATAGTTCAATAGTTGTCACCCTGTAGATTCGCTTGTCTTAATAACCAATACGTCCTACATCGCTTTCCTGCAAACTGGGGAACGATTAATCTTCTTTTTCGTGTCAATAACATGGTATCAGCACTTGTGAGTAAAGGAAAAGTGGTAAGTAATATGAAAACTTCTTTCCCATAGACAAACGCCACAAAGTTCTAAAAAGACCAACAACAGTTTTCTAATTGTACACTTTTTGAACTAGCAACAAATATTCAACACCGAGGAAATTATTACTGAACTGAGGAGTAAACTTTTTGTAGATGAATAAAGCGGCTGTTTATTTCGACTTCTCTGTGTTTTATTACTGTCACAAAAAGTTTTACTGTTTGACAATAGCAATTTCTAAGGGACCACTCTGCTTATTAATCAGTCGTTCTCAAGAAAGTGTTAAAATCAGCCGCTGACAGATTGATTTTCTTGTTATATTTAGCATCTGTAATACAAAATTTTCAACAGTCTCTTGTTTTTTATTAACACTGTATACGTATTCTTATGCAAGAAGCATGTGAAAGCTGTAGCACTCCTGACGGTCTGAGGAATCCAACTGTTAATGTTCGCGATGTTAATTTATCCAACATTTCTGCAATCTACAGGCAGCTTATCCTAATTAAACAGTGTTAGTTCACCTGTTAGTTCTGTTCTTGATCGATTAACTACAAAACTGTAGTTCATTAAAAGAGAATCGATTTTCACACGCCGTTTGGAAGAGGATTATAAGGATGAAGGAGAGAGAGAGAGAGAGAGAGAGAGAGAGAGAGAGAGAGAGAGAGAGGAGAGGGTTTTAAGGGCGCACGACGGCAAGGTCTTCAACACCCGCTCAATAACAGATTGAGACGGGTGTCAAGAAAAGAGAACAATAAGATAAAACAGAACGTAAGACACAGCAAACTAGCTTGGAGAAATATGTGTCTACCCACACAGAAGCGTGGGACGAAGCATGCCGCCAACAGTAAAACATGAACAACCCAAGAAGAAAGTGGCAAAGGGAAGTAAAACAAAATAGCAGATGGTAGTGGCTGGCTTACCGCAAGGAAGAAGGGAGCCAGGTAGTTTGCAATACACTAAAACCTCCAACCTAAAAGTTTAGGCCAGAGTCCAGACACATCACTAAACTTTAAAACCCTAGACACACGACTCATAATTAGCTAAAGCACATGGCAGATCCCTATCAACCGTGTTTCTGGGACAGTCGTTCGTTGATGAACAGCGGTAAGGGATTGAAAGTATATTTTAACATACGCCATAATACTACTGAAAGTGACACTGATTCAGTCAGTCGAAAAGGTACATGACAACCCCAATTATATTCGAGTGAAATTGATTGTGATGAGTCCGGATAGCGAGGTCACGAAGGATGGGTTACCAAAGCCTCGGCACTAGTGCAGGATCGCTGAAGATTCCGAAACAGCACTTGCAAATGTATTTGTGGTGCATGATTTCCTAAATTTCAATGTTAGAGATTGCAATAAGTAGGCGTAGACTAAATTATTAGGAATCCGAAGCCAACTAAGTCGTTCGAAAAATTGAAGCGATTCATAAAAGATACACGTACCAGATATCGAAATTATATTAGCCAAAGTAAGCAAGGATCGGACTGAAAAGGCAAATATTAAGAGCTAGGTTTAATGACGTAATCCTTATTTTTCGCTAACGATTGCTAGAGTGGGCTCCATCTTGGTTGATTGGTACACCTAATATGCCGCATATTTTACTGTACAAGACTAAGCGGGGACTGGAACTCTACAACTTGATAACATGGATACAGGTTAAAAAAGTCTGAGTAGAAGTTGTAAATATTTTACGATGAATAGTTGACATAAGCATGCACAATCACAATTTCTACGTTTTATAAAATTCTCAATATCGTGACAGTCATCCATTTAAAAGATCAAATTCTGTATATTTGTCGTGTCCTCTGAGTGACTGCCTGCTGAGAATTTCTAACAGCTGAAAGAATTTGACAACTGCTAAACCTGAGAGCTGTTACAGTTTTAATGGCACATGTGTAATCAACCTCGACATACCCCTATGGAATTTCGAAATTTTATGACATTTTCCTTAGGGATCCGTGTCTCAAATCCATAGACTTCCTATCTAATTCACGGTTAGCTACGTTTTATAAGATTCGTCTGCTCTTCTTCTTCTCCCATCTGATTCTGGTCTCAAACAAAGCAAATATTAAAATACAATTTCGAAAATGAATAAAAAAATTTCATATCATTACAGCAGTCACAACAGTAAAAATTGGGAAATCATGAAAAACAGTAAGACGGTTTGGATTCCCATTGCCTCAAAACTTTTATCCGGGAAAGCGCTAAGTAACTTAAAATATCTGTCAGGATGCAGAACACTGACTAAAGCATGCGACGCTACGACCATGTCCCGTATTATATAAGAATTGGACATCTGAAGTCAACCTGACATGTGGCATTTTTCTTAAACACATTGGATGGGAAACGTGGCTTGCAAATTATGAATTTCTCTCTTTAATATCGAGTGTTGAAAAAGATGTGTCTTGTATACAGCTACGTGAATCAGACGGAATGTATATGACGACAACAATATCAAAATTTAAAAATTATGAATATTAAAGTTTGCTGCCAACAAACTTTGGATTATGAAGGAGACTACAGGTGTGTGGCGCTCCTCCATGCTAGCCTCTAGCAAGGACTACGTTGTTCTCTGCCGGCTACGCATTGGCCATTCCTGTCTGACGCACAGGCATTTATTTATTGCGCCGCGAGGACCCGCCTCTTTGTCGCTGTGGATCAGCGTTGACACTGGTCCACATTTTGGTGGACTGTCCGCTTTTATCTGCACTCAGGCAGCAGTTGGCGCTGCCTGATACGCTCCCTGCACTTTTAACAGACGACGCTGCCATGGCAGGCTTAGTTTTGAGTTTTATTCGCGCAAGGGGATTTTATCGCTGGATCTCAGGGTTTGTGTCTTTTTTTTGTATTGAGCCTGGCCTTTTCCCTACGGTTTTAGATTGGGATTTTTAGTGTGCCTCTTGGCTGTTGGCTTTCTCTTTTTTTTCTACCATGGTGGGCCAACCACTGTAACAGTCAGTGTGTTTTTTAATTTCTCTTTTCTGGTCTTTGTCTTTCTTGTTCTGTGTCGTCTCTTGTCGTCTGCGTTGCTTGTTCTTTTTATTCTTCGTGGGTATTTTGGTCGTGGAAAAAGGGACCGAAGACCTTAGTAGTCTGGTCCCTTCAATGCCCACAAACCAACCAACCAACCGAACAACGTTTGCTGGTAGAAATTGATGAGATTGTGGCTACTGAATGTAACCCCCGAAATAGTACCAAAGACCTTTAGTTCGAGGACTAGCGGAACAGGAATGGCGAAAATATTTCTTCGCAAAAATTCTGATTAAGGGAAAACGTACTAAAATTATTTGTTAGTTCCACTTTGTGGAAGTGGAATATGAACCATAGATGACTGAGGAAACATTTTATAACGGTAGACGAATAGTAATGGCGAAAATATTTTTTGGCAATCATCTCTAGTATTCAGATTAAGGGAAGACGTATTGTCATTATATGATGGTTTCACTTTATGGAAATGGTGTATGAACAAAGTAATTATGTAATCGTTTTATAATGGTAGCTGAATGTGATTTGTCATAAGAAATATGTTCTATGTAGGCATAAAGGAACAGCTGTACGTGTAGTGGTATCGTTTCATTGACTGATTGATGTGATCAGTAAGACGCAATTTTAGGTGAATTAATTTTCATTCTCAACCGGCTTACGTCATAAACGTTGGCCTTACGAGCAGTAAACCATTACGTTGTCTGTAATAATGAAGTAAATGCTATAGTTAACAAACGTAAATCATTAAGTAGAGCTTTGATACAGAGAGCATTCAAACGATTATGGAAAGTAGTCTCGAGACATATGGTATGTAAGCCATGTATATACTAAACCGGAGACCTAGAAACGACGGAGAGGCCCCGCATTGGCCGAGAGATAGGAAAAACCGCTTTAAAAATTATCCACAGGCTGGCCGGCACACAAGACCTCGATACAAATCCACCGGGCGGATTCATGAGGGGAACAGCCATGCCTTCCCGACCAGGAAGCACCGCGGTAGACAGTGCGGCTATCAGGGCGGGGGGGGGGGGGGGGGGGGGGGGGCAGACATAAGGCAACTATCAAACGAAATTCAAATGAACGAGTTAGACTGTGTTTCGACAGAAACTTGCGATGGCCAGAGATGTCTACGTGGAAAACGTGCACGATAGCTTTCAGAAAATGGATTATTTCACGAAGAAAGCAAAACATTTATTTTCCATGCATTCGAGAGGCATTGTATGGCAACTTACGTAATGGTCTTTCGTTATTATAACTCTTACATATCTGTAGATGTGACTATGTAGGTGGCAGACCCTGGCAGCTCTATCAAAGTCACGGCACACAGACTGGCGCGATTTCGTTCGGCTGCGTCGGCGAGGGCACTGCAGGCAACGGAAAGAGAAATGCCCCTGTCACCCTTAATGGACTCTACAGGTGTGCTGAACGAGTCGCAGCAGTCCCCGCGTTGCAAACTCCAGATTCTTCAGGATAACGCTTAATGCCCCACGGGAGTAGCCCGGTAGTGGGGAAAAACAGTTCTTTTCTGTTTTCTCACTTGACTTGATCACACCCCTAGAGAGAACACCCCTAGACAGCTGCCTCTCAGGGCCTGATGGGCTTCCAAGCGGCAGTGAGATAGCAAGGACTTACGTACGGGGACCGGAGACGGACTGCGCGCCCCACCCCTGGCGAGGTCTCATGCTAACGTCACGCTAGGGCTCCAATCTCGTTATTCCCTTTCCGTTTCTCTTTAAAGTCATCATTTATATCTCATATTTGATTATACTTTCCCGTTCATTTTATAATAAGGTAGTTTCTCATAATCTTATTTTACTCATTGCACTCCCAGCAAACTAAACCTGTCACTAACAGATAAAGTCTTTTTCCACGAGGTTCCACATATTTCTTAGCCTGTTCAGTCTGCTCCTCTTACTTTCGTACGTTCTATGTTCCCGTATTTCATCATTTTCAACATAAAAATGCCGTTTTACATTTAAAAAACTTTCAGTTTCTTCGTCATCGATAGCAACGCTTAACTTTTCTCTTCCGAAAAGGCTCCTTACCAGGAAGACATATTTATGTAGAAAAGTGTTGTTACAGTTCGTCGACCAATGTATCTTTCCTTAATGTTCGCTTCTAAAAACTCGCCATTCTGTTTACACTTTCTTTTTCACTTCCGTTTCAGCATAGACTATCATCATTACTATGGGTTCTCATATTTGCACTAAACAGATGACCAAAACATGTGTACACTCTTAGTGTGTAAAGAAATGGTAAGCAAAGATTTACTTACTATTTGATTATATGCGACTACACTTGCAAAAACTAGATGAAATCCTACACTCTTGTGTCTCTTTCCGTTGCCTGCAGTACCCTCGCTGACGCAACCGACGAAATCGCCCCAGTGTGTGTGCTGTGACTTTGATAGAGCTGCCAGGGACTGTCATCAGGATCACATACGGTGTTTCCACCTACGCAATCACATCTACAGAAATGTAAGGAGAGTTATAATAGCGAAAGACCATTAAGTAAGTTGCCATGACTCTAGAATGCATGGTAAATAAATGTTCCGCTATCTTAGCTACAAAGAAGGTGTCTGCGAAGAAACCCTAGGGAACAGAAAAAATACTTCATTTTATCGACGAAAGAAGGAAGTACAAAAATGTTCGTGGAAACCCAGCAAGACAGAAATACAAGTCGGCGAAGAATGAGATAAACACGAAGTGCTAGGAAGCTTGAGGAAATGGTTGCATGAAAAATGCGAAAAAATCTAAAAGGAAATGATTGTCGGAAGGAGTGACTCATCATAGAGGAAAATCAAAAAAAAATTCGGTGACACTAAAACAAATGTGTTAACATTAATAGCGCAACGGGAACACCAGTGGTAAGTGTAGAGGAGTAAGCGGACAGTTGGAAATAATATATTGAAAGCATCTGATGTGATTCAAGAAGAAACATGAGTCGATTTAGAAGGGATAGGGGATCCACTACTGAAAACACAATTTAAAACAGCTTTGGAGGACATAAAATCAAATAAGACAGTAGGAATAGATAACATTCCATCAGGATTTCTAAAATCTTTTTGGTACATCGCAAAAAAAAACGGCTATTCACTTTGCTGAACATGCCATCTGACTTTCGGGAAAAATATCATCCTCACAATTCCGAAGATGTCAAGAGCTGGTAAGTGCGAGAATTATCTCTCATTGAGCTTAACAGATCTGCTTCCAAGTTGCTGACAAGGGTAATAACCAGAAGAATAGGAAAGAAAATTGAGGTTGTTTTAGCTGACGATCCCTTCAACGTTAGAAAAGGTAGAGACACGAAAGAGGCAATTCTAATGTTACGGTTGAGAATGAACGCAAAACTAAAAAAAATCGAGACCCGTTCATAGGGTTCATCGACCTGGAGAAAGCATTCCATAGTGTAAAAAGGTGTAAGATTTTCGAAATTCTGAATAAAGTTGATGGAAGCATGGGAGAGAAGGGTACTATACAATATATACAAAAGGTAATACTTAATAATAAGAGTCAACGACCAGGAAAGAAGTGTTCGGCTTAAAAAAATGTAAGACCGGTATGTATTCTTTCAGCTCGAATGTTTAATCTGTACATCGAATCAGCATCCTGACTGAAAGTGAAAAAGACTTACGTCATGTTCTGAATGGAATAAACAGTCTAATGAGTATAGAATATGGACTGAGAGTAAGCAAAAGAAAAACCGGAGTAATGAGGTAGTAGCAGAAATGAGAACAGCGAGAACTTAACATCAGGATTAATGGCCACGTAGTAGGTGAAGTTACGAAATTCGACTACCTAGGCAGCAAAATAACCATCGACGGACAGAGCAAGAAGGACATCAAAAGCAGACTAGCGCTGGCAAAAAGGGCACTCGTGGCCAAGTGAAGTCTCCTCTATCAAATACAGGTCTTAATTTAAGAAAGATATTTCGGAGAATGTACGTGTGGACCACAGCATTGTGTGGTAGCGAAACATGACTGTCGGAAAACCAGAACAGAAGAGAAACGAAGGATCAGAGACGTGGTGTTACAAAAGGATGTTGAAAATTAGCTGCACTTGTAAGGTAAGGAATGAGTTGATTCTGCGCAGAATCGGAGAGGAAAGGAATATGAGGAAAACACTGACAAAGAGTAGGATCAGGATGATAGGACATGTTTTGAGACATCAGGGAAGGCTTCCATGGTACTGAAGGTTGCTGTAGAGGGCAAAAACTCTAGAGGAATGCAGAGATGGGAATACATTCATCAAATTAATTAAGGATGTAGGTTGCAAATGTTACTCTGAAACCAAGAGGTTGGCACAGGAGAGGAATTCGTGGCTGGCCGCACCAAACCAATCAGAAGACTGATGACTGAAACAAAAAAAGGGCGTGTAATCAGTGGGAAACAGTTTCATCTCGGTCGCGGTAACCTAGACAGAATTTTCATATCAAGCTTCAACTATCCTAACTTGAACCACTAGAAGAGGCATACATCTACACATTTACAGTGAACTTAAATTGCCTCAGCCAAATCCCATTTCATATATCACTGTCGTGCCAGAAACGTTTTTCTAATCTCCATACAACATTGTCGTTGGTTACGCGGGGGTGACCAACTTCATATACTCTCTTCGGTGGTTTTTGGGCAACAACAAGACACAGGAAAAATACAGTAGTTATACCGCCCTTTGACGAATCGTTCTATCTATCAGTGACCAGTATATTTTATTAACTATTAAACGTTTGCACAGTATGGTTTAATGTTACTTAACTTATTTAGTTCGTTAGCAGCTTTCCGTTCTGAAGTAGAAGGTACCTGAGGTAATACAATTACCTATCCTTTAACGTGTTCCATTCGGAATGATGCGTGGAAAAATCTGGCTATCGGTAGGGTTCCATGTGCACTTGAACTTCTAGGACGCTTCGATCATTAACATTTCGCCAGATAAATGTGGAAGAAAGTAACTTGTTGCCTCATTCATTTTATAACAAATACTCGCAGAATTTTAACTGTAATCTGCCGGTCTATGTGACCGAGCGGTTCTAGGCACTACAGTCCAGAACCGCGCTGCTGCTGCTGTCGCAGGTTCGAATCCCGCCTCGTACATCGATGTGTGTGAAGTCCTTAGGTGAGTTAGGTATAATTAGTTCTATGTATAGGGGACTGATGACTTCATATGTTTAGTCCCATAATGCTCAAAGCCATTTGAACTGTAATCAACCTATGCAACACACGCATCTCTCTTAAGTCTGGTTCCTGAGTTGCTTCTGCATGTCCGTGAGGACCTCACAATTACGACAAACGATCTCGTATTTTATACACTGAAGCACCAAAGAAACTAATATAGGCATGCGTATTCAAATACAGAGATGTAAACAGGCAGCGGTCGGCAACGCCTATTTAAGACAGCATGTGTCTAGCGCTGTTGTTAGATCGGTTACTTCTGGAACAATGGCCGTTTATCAAGATTTGAGTTTGAACGTGGTGTTATAGAAGGCTCTTGAGCGGTGGGACACAGTGTCTGCTAGGCAGCAATGAAGTGGGGATTTTCCCGTACGACCATTTCATGAGTGTACCATGAACACCAGGAATCCGGTAAAACATCAAATCTCCCAGATCTTCGGAAAAAGGTCCTGCAAGGACCTAACCAACAACGACTGAAGAGAATCGTTCAACATGACAGGAATGCAATATATCAGTGCTGAGCCATCAACAAGTGTCAGCGTCCGAACCATTCAATGGACCAGCATCGATATGGGCTATGCCCTTGATGACAGCATGATACAAAGACTTACGCCTCACCTGGCCCCTCAACACCTACAATGGAGCGTTGACGACTGGCCGCATGTTTCCTGGTCGGACGAGTCTCGTTTCAAATTGTAGCCAGCGAATGGACGTTTACTGGTATGGACACAACCTCATGACTCTATGGATCATGCATGTCATCAGGGGACTGTTCAAGGTGATGGAGGCTCTTGTACTCGTGTGGGGCGTGTGATTTTGGAGTGATATGGGACCCCTGATACGTCTAGATACGACTTTGACATTGACACGTACGTAAAGAAACTGATCACCTGCGTCCATTCGTGTCCAATGTACATTCCGACGGACTTGGGAAATTTTATCAGGACAAAGCGTCTCTCCACACGTCAAGAATTGCTACATATTTTCTCTAAGAACACTCTTCTGAGTTTAAACAATTCCACTGGTCACAAAACTCCCCAGACATGAATATTATTGACCGTGTATGAGATGCCTTGCAACGTGCTGTTCAGAGGAGATTTCGACTCCCTCGTACTCTCACGGATTTATGGCCACCCCTGCAGGGTTCATTATATCAGTTTCCTCGAGCACTACTTCAGACTTTAGTAAAGTACATTCAAGGTCGTGTCGTGGCATTTCTGCGTGGGCACAGAGCCCTACACGAGACTAAGCAAGTACAGCAGTTTCCTACGCTCTTCAATACATGGCGATGAAGTGGCGTTGTTCGTTCACTCACGCGTTGTTTTTGGTAATAAGAAAAAAAATTATCTTGACAGTTTTCTCCATTCAGTGTTAGCAATAAGAAGTCGACTTCATCCTTGTCCATTTATGCTATGCACATGGGCATATTAGTATGTATCTTTTATCACTTTTTATTTCTTCCCTGTGAAGAACATGCCGTTTCCCATGTAAAGGGTACAAAATAATTTCCTATGTGTCTTTTCGAGTCAAGCACGTTTTATGATATCTTATATAATTAAGAATAGCTTTTAATATAAGAGGCGATAATTCTCTTTCGTAGCACGTAGTGAAATTTACCTCTGTCGGTCGATAGAGTATAAGGGCGATGAAAGGGCGTAGTAGTCCGTTACGCAATTACCATATTTTGTACACGTAAACATTATTTGACCTATGCTGCTCAGTTGCTATTATATGGCGATGAAGAGGCTTTATTCTTTCACTCAAGCGTTATTTTTAGTAATAAGATAAAAATTCATCTTGAAAATATTCTTCACTCAGAGCGTGTCAGCAATAAGGAGTATATTTACATCAACTGATAGAAACACCTTCTCGACCATGTGCCTACAGGGTATCCGAAATTATTGCATTTTGACGTTTACATACCACAGTTTCGCCGTTTTATGTCATATTTCATTGTTCACGATGCTTGCGTTATACAACATTCGTCGTGAAATGGCCGATATACTCTAATAGTGTAAGTCAGCGTAGTGTGTTGGCACTCATATAAATCCATGCATGGTTTGTTACATTTTAGTCAAAACCTGGTGCAGAGGTGTTATGTTTCAGCGTTTCAATCATGCTTTACTTGATCTTCGACTGTCATGGTCTCAGCTAGACATGTGCAATATTCCCCGCCATGTCAATATGCAGCGCGTCATCCAGGTCTATTAAGTTTCACTTGAGCTCCCGAGGCCCACCGCAAGGCGTCCATTGAGACGAGACGGTCACCGGAGCTTACGTCCAGTTCGTACAGGCAGTTGGTGCATTGGTGAAGGCGGAAAGCCTCGCTCGAGGGGTGGAATCAGAGCTAACTTCCCAGAACCGATCGCGGTCCTCAGGTTTGGAGCAGAGTGGAAGGCTTAAACCAGAGGCTCAGACGATTCTGCGGAGATCTGGGGTGCAAATTTCTCGACCTCCGCTATCGGGTGGAGAAATGCAGGGTCCCCCTGAATAGGTCAAGCGTGCGCTACACGCCGGAAGCGGCTACAAGGGTAGCGGAGTACGTGTGGAGTGCGCATGGTTTTTTTTTTTTTTAAGTTAGAGAATTCCCTCCCTAGGCCCTACAAGACGCCTCCTGAGACGTGGCAAGGCAGGAGTAGGCAAAATGCAACAGGAAATAACAATATTAATGTGCTAATAGTAAACTGTAGGAGCGTCTATAGAAAGGTATCAGAACTGCACTCATTAATAAACGGTCACAACGCCCATATAGTACTAGGGACAGAAAGTTGGCTGAAACCAGACGTAAACAGTAATGAAATCTTAAACTCAGATTGGAATGTATACCGCAGAGACAGGTTGGACAGTGAAGGGGGAGGCGTTTTTATTGCGATAAGAAGTGCAATACTATCGAAGGAAATTGACGGAGTTCCGAAATGTGAAATAATTTGGAGGAAGGTCAGATGTTAAAGCAGGCTCAGACACTCGTGGCGATAACATATTAGACCTTCTGGTGACATACAGCCACAAACTATTTGGAACAGTTAACACAGAACAGGGAATCAGCGATCATAAAGCGGTTGCTGCATCCATGATTTCAGCCGTAAATAGAAATATTAAGAAAAGATAGGAAGACTTTTCTGTTTAGTAAAAGTGCCAAAAAGTAGATTACAGAGTACCTGACGGCTCAACACAAAAGTTTTGTCTCAAGTACAGATAGTGTTGATCAGTGGACAAAGTTCAAAACCATCGTATAATATGCGTTACATGAGTATGTGCCAAGCAAGATCGTAAGAGATGGAAAAGAGCCACCGTGCTACAACAGTCGTGTTAGAAAACTGCTGCGGAAGCAAAGAGAACTTCACAGTAATCATAAACATAGCCAAAGCCTTGCAGACAAACAAAAATTACGCGAAGCGAAATGTAGTGTGAGGAGGGCTATGCGAGAGGCGTTCAATGAATTCCAAAGTAAAGTTCTATGTACTGACGTGGCAAAAAATCCTAAGAAATTTTGGTCTTATGTCAAAGCGGTAGGTGGATCAAAACAAAATGTCCAGACACTGTGTGACCAAAATGGTACTGAAACAGAGGATAACAGACTAAAAGCCGAGATACTAAATGTCTTTTACCAAAGCTGTTTCACAGAGGAAGACTGCACTGCAGTTCCTTATCTAGATTGTCGCACAGATGACGAATTGGTAGATATCGAAATAGACGAGAGAGGGATAGAGAAACAATTACAATCCCTCAAAAGAGGAAAGAAAGGCCGCTGGACCTGATAGGATACCAGTTTGATTTAACATAGAGTACGCGAAGGAACTTGCTCCCCTTCTTGCAGCGGTGTATCGTAGGTCTATAGAAGAGCGTAGCGTTCCAAAGGATTGGAAAAGGGCACAGGTCATCACAGGTTTCAAGAAGGGACGTCGAAAAGATGTGCAGAACTATAAACCTATATCTCTAACGTCGATCAGTTGCAGAATTTTGGAACACGTATTATGTTCGAGTATAATGACTTATCTGGAGACTAGAAATCTACTCTGTGTGAATCAACAAGGGTTTCAAAAAAGACGATCGTGTGAAACCCAGCTCGCGCTATTCGTCGACGAGACACGGGTTTACAGGTAGATGCCGTGTTTCTTCACTTCGGCAAGGCGTTTGATACAGTTCCCCACAGCCGTTTAATGAGAAACGTAAGAGCATATTGACTATCAGACCAATTGTGTGGCTGGATTGAAGAGTTCCTAGATAACAGAACGCAGCATGTCATCCACAATGGATTGAAGTCTTCCGAAGTAAGAGTGATTTCAGGTGTGCTGCAGGGGAGTGTCATAGCACCGTTGCTATTCACAATATACATAAATGACCTGGTGGATGGCATCGGAAGTTCACTGAGGCTTTTTGCAGATGATTCGGTGGTGTATCGAGAGGTTGTAACAATGGAAAACTGTACTGAAATGCAGGAGGATCTGCAGCGAATTAACGCATGGAGCAGGGAATCTCAATGTAGAAAAGTGTAATACATAGAAATATAGATCCCTTATCATTTAGCTGCAAAATATCAGGTCAGCAACTTGAAGCAGTTAATTCCATAAATTATCTGGGAGTACGCATTAGGAGTGATTTAAAATGGAATGATCATGTAAAGTTGATCGTCGGTAAAGCAGATGCCAGACTGAGATTCATTGGAAGAATCCTAAGGAAATGCAATCCGAAAAGAATGGAAGTAGGTTACAGTACGCTTGTTCGCCCACTGCTCAGCAGTGTGGAATCCGTACCAGATAGGGTTGATAGAAAATATAGAGAGTATCCAACGGAGAGCAGCGCGCTTCGTTACAGGATCATTTAGTAATCGTGAAAGCGTTACGGAGATGATAGATAAACTCCAGTGGAAGACTCTGCAGGAGAGACGCTCCGTAGCTCGTTACGGGCTTTTGTTAAAGTTTCGAGTACATATCTTCACCGAAGAGTCAAGCAGTATATTCCTCCCTCCTACGTATATCTCACGAAGAGATCATGAGGATAAAATCAGAAAGATTACAGCCCACACAGAGGCATACCGACAATCCATCTTTCCACGAACAATACGAGTCTGGAATAGAAGGGAGAACCGATAGAGGTACTCAGGGTACCCTCCTCCACACACCGTCAGGTGGCTTGCGGGGTATGGATGTAGATGTAGAGTCCTGGTGGTGACTTAGTAGCTATGTACCGCATTTTTAAAATGTGACTACGCCTATTCAGGCTGTTGTAGTTTTTTTCTAGGCCATGTCCTCGTAGACATATTATATAATCAGGTTTATCTCCTGAAGAGCGCTCAATTACTTCGGCTGAAACATAGGTAAAAGTTTGTTTCATTACCGCAATCGAGGCTGATAGTTTCTTATATGTTAGTTAACTTTTCCACAGGTTTTACAATCACTCGAGCACTTCGTATTTCGTTTTTTTTGCTACATAGGCATATTATGAATGCAGTTATTTGCTCTTGAAAGTGTAACGAGATCACAAAAGCAGCTATTTTAATTCAGTATGCAGGAACATTTGGTATCACAATTTACGTAAATTCAGATTTCGTGAAATTTTATGTTCATGACTTATTAACTAACGCACAAATTCTCTTTTGATTTTTAGGTCATAGCTCTGTCGGCTGCTTTAAAAGTTTCATACATTTTCCCCATATTTTCACAATGTTTTTTTCCTATGTAACTATTAAATTCAACAGCCCATAAAGTCGTTTTTGTCTTCTTTAATGTTGTGCCGCCTCTATTATTTTTCCTCTCTGCAGCTCCGTCTTCTGCTTTGGGCCTTCAGTATACTCCTTTTCATATTTTATCTGGCCAATTACTTTTTAATATTCTTCGTTTTCACATTTAAAATGCTTCCAAATCCATCTTCTTCGGGTATCCGACGTTCCATGTGTAGCTTCGATACAATGGCGTGGCACAAATTATTACTCGGCACTGCGTAATCTGTGACTGATAGCAACAAAGCACTAATTTGGAAGAACACTAGCTTCACTTACGTAGCTGCTACTGATGTCGTTCTTACTTCGGCCATCCCGCATAGTATTACTACTTCATCAGAGAATCCATTTCTTCCTCTGTGGCGTCGTCAAACGTTTAATAAATATACAACTCGATGCTCTCACTTTCTCATCACCGCCGTTTTTGTTTTGCTCACCCATACGTCTTCTTCTGTCATACAACAGAGGTCAACTGGATACTCTCTGTTGTGTCCTCTTCTTGCTTCATTTAAATTTGTCCTTTTCTGAAGTCACTCCAGTACTCTTCCTAGCCCTTCCTCTCATTCCTTCCACTTCTTCCTCTGTAATCCTCGTTGTAGACAATTTCTAGGCAGTACATTTCCTAATCAATATTTTTTCCTCTTTCTGGTCGCTTACAACAATTGTCTTTCTTCACGTATTTTCCTCATTATTCCTTCATTACTAAGTCTGTCAGTAAACCTCACCTTATGCATTTGCTTTCATAGCCACATTTCAAAACTTTCTAAATATCTCTCGCCGTTCGTTTTAACTGTCCAAGTTTCGCTGCTCTATAACATTACACTCCAAGCAGAACAGTGAGCGAATCTTTTCGTCTGCTCCAATAGAATACCTCCAGATGGTAAGAACTACTTCACGTTTTTAAATGCTCTCTTTCCCGTAGATGTCATCCTGCATGTTTGTTCTGTAGAGCTTTCGTTCCATGTCATTAAACTTTCCAGGTACAGAAAATAATTCACTTTACATTTTTTTCCGTATAAGAATGAATTGAATAGACTGTCCATCTTGCTCTTTCTCATCCCTATTATTTTTTCTGTGTTTATCTTTATTCTATACTCTTTTCTCCTTCTTGCAGTAGTCATCAGTATCTGTTGTAGCTCCACTTCTGATTATGCCAGCAGTGCTTCATCATCTGCGCATTTATGTCTATCCTCTATCCTCCAATTACAATACCTTTTGCGCCCACTATGGCCTCATTTATCAGTTCTTCTTCCATGTATGGAAGACCTTCGTTGACAATGAAGATCCCTCTCTTACATGCCTTCCAATGTTCATCTTCCCCCATTCCTTCCTCTGAGTCATATTCTGCTACGTATGCTATCCATTTACATTCGACAGTTAGTATAAATCTTAATGACATCTTGAGAGAAGACATAAGGAATTTCAAAACCTTTGTAATGAAACATATTTCCAGTCCAGTTTTGTTGCTGTTTGGAAATTTTCATTCACTTCTTTCATCCGATTTTCGACGCAGAAGTTGAACACTAATGGTTATGAGTTCTTAACACAAACGCCTCTGTCTTTAACTACATTCCTTACTGCCACCTTTGTTTGAGGGATATGGCAGATTTAACGTTTGCCTCTGTACTTTTTCTTGATCTTCTAATGGTTATGAACATGTCATTCTACCTTAACTCGCCGATGCTTTCCTCAGGGTGCAATGATAATAGAAAGCTTTTTATACAATCTATGATCTACTGAAGGCAATTACAGAATAGTTTCCTCCTAAAACTTATATTTCTCCAGATCATCATCAAAGACAATTTTTATTGTTATGTATGTTATTATCAGAAGACTAGAAGTTTGAGTTATTAGCCTAGTCGTCCGACACTTTTCACAAACAGGAATATCCGCACCTGTCTTCTGTGGCAGACTGATAATACTGTTTCTCGGCAAATCTGATGATTGGCATGGTCTAATGAACGGTAGAAAACTATAGATACGTCATTTAGACGCTTGTAGGTTAGAGGGAGGTTCTGCTACGTACTTTGGAATACTGCCCCCTCTATATATACTGTTTGGTATGTTACTTAATTGTGGGGATTTCTGCACCATACTTAGATTGAAGAGGTACAATAAATGAAGGAATCGATGTTCAGACTGCTTTCCACCACACTTCTTCAGAGATACAACTGCAGGCTCCCTGAAGTGTTCTTCGCCTTTCTGGCTATCATGTGACAAACGGTGTCGCTCTCCTGGAACATCACTGGATTGTCCCAAGTCGAGAGGATGAATGACGTTGTAGATCCTACCCAGCTTCGCACAATAACAAAGCTTAACACCAAAAAAGTTTTTATGCAAACTGCAGATGAGTAATGGAATTCAGCTCTACAACTCTTGGCTCCACCCAAAACTGACTATCTGCAATTACTACGAACTTATTTTCAATTTACAAAAGAATCTTAATTGTTAACATTTTTTAGCATCGCCTGTTCTGACGATTCGCAAACAATTAGAGCAGGGCTATGGATAATATCAAATTTGATTAACGGGAAACATAGCACACACGTTCAACATTGTGTATTCTAATAAAGGCGAAAGGAATTATCGCGCTGGATTGGAAGTTATTTCCGTAGTAACTCTCAGAGTTAGTACTGTTATGTCCTAATTGGGTTTCGCTGCTCCTGGTCGCTGATGTCGCATAGCGGACACAGAAATTTAATTGCGAAAGTTCACACTGTTTGCACTACGGCACCACGTATAATATTAGTTTATACACTTTTGCTGAAGCTACGAACGCTGTGCCGATGGGCCAAATCTAATAGACAGTGTTCTAATAAACCAAATAGGCAAATTGTCGTACATTCTGTAACAGTGCTATGTTGCATACATAAATTTGATACCGCTTGGTCGATGGAATTTCCTACTCGATGTACACTGCGCTTAGTAATCCATGTTACGTGAAATCTATGCCACTTCATTTCGATTAAAATGCTTTTACACTCATGCTGTTATCTTTCAACCGATCGCATTTTAGTCCGCAGAGATAAAATTACATTTACATTAAGTAGAAATTGGCAGAAACTGCTGCGTGATTCATGGATACAACTTGCTGTTATCTGAAACATGAAAACATTCCTGGACAATATGGTACCTCATTTCGGACATAGTTACTGCAATGACCATTTTATTAAAGTATTAGATCAACGGAATGCATGCTTCCAATTATATAACCGGCTTAACGAGTTATAAAGAACTTTATGAAACGAATCTACATTTTTGTAAAACTATGGGATTTCCAAGACATATACGGAGATGAGTGTCCCTACAAATACTGACGAACCGAAAACAGTCTTTCATAAAGGCTCGAGATATACTAATGTGCTTTCTCCAAAGTAAAAATTTGTAGCTTAGCGGGGCATGGCAGTGACATTTATACATCGTAGCACCAAGAAATTTAAGGTACATTAAATATGGGGTTAAAGGAAAGTCAACAAAAGAAAGGTGGCAAACAGTGTAAAATTTGCAAAAAAAAAAAAAAAGAAAAAATAAAGTCTTACGAGAACATTGAATGTTCTGTTGATGACAGCTTGAAACGTAAGAAGGCACATTCAAGGTGAGTAAAATTTAAATGTTTTTCGGA
This sequence comes from Schistocerca gregaria, assembly GCF_023897955.1. Taxonomy (NCBI): domain Eukaryota; kingdom Metazoa; phylum Arthropoda; class Insecta; order Orthoptera; family Acrididae; genus Schistocerca; species Schistocerca gregaria. The sequence goes on from NC_064923.1 coordinate 532,876,463, forward strand.
AGACTGAAAAATACGCAGGAGCTAATACAGACTTTTATCACAATTTTTTAAAGATTAAGGTTGAGTTGAAGCGTCAGAGAATCGACAGGACAATTAAGTAGGAAGTGGGGTATCGAAGTACAGGTGGAAAATAATATTTGTCAGAAAATCTCTGAAGCTTTAGATACTTGAATAATGATTAGCACGGTTCACAATTCAGTTGAGTAATTTCAGAAACTTTGGAAACAGAGAAACTAAGCTAACAATGAAAATACTACGACTGATCCACCAAAGAATAAATTACAAAAATGTTCCGAAAAAACCACTGGGCCATGAAATCAAACGCTTATTCAAGGTAGTGAAAAGAATACATGATACAGGAAACATTCTATCGAACTTTCGGAAGTATATCATCCACGAGACTACGTCTGCAGTTAACTATCTTACAAGTAGCTCGACAGCTCATGTGTGTGTAAGTTATTGGCCATAATTATATAAAGAAGAACTTTAAATCAAGTAAAGGATCTGTTAGACCACGACCGATTTCGTTTTATCTGATGCGGATTTTGACTTTACACTGGATAACAAAGGCAAGACTTGAGAACAGTGAATATATTATCATAGGATATTTCACCTATGAACAGCGTTAGACGACGTGAAGTAGTTTGTGGTATTCAAACCACACTGACAATTGAGCACTGAAGGGACAGACGGATAATGTACAGTATGCACATTAACTAAGAGGTAATCATATGAATGGGAGGCCAGAGGAGAGGCATTCAAGGTAAAAAAAAAAGAGCAATATACGCATTCAGTCATTAATCTCTATTTTTCAACACATGTCTCGAAAAACCGTGAATTAAACAAAGAAAGATTGCGAAGTGGGATTGAAGTTTATAGGGAAAGATTATCGGTGATAACGTCCACTGACGGTTTAGGTGTCCTCTGCCAAAATGATGAAATGAAATTTCCATCTTGATTATAATTTCCACTGAGCACTATATGTGAATTGAAGATAAATCAAAGGACAACCAGATTCTGAAAGAGTAGCAGACATGATATCTGCGAGAAATGTAGGATCATAATTGCGGAGAGCGTAGTAGATATGAAGAAGGAGATCAGTAACATCGGAAGCAAATAAGGTATCATGGAGCAAGCGAACATAAGCAACAAGTTACAACTGGCAACGACAGCATTCCTCTAGTACCGCATATTCTCCGTAATTTGAGGACTATACTTCTGAACAGTACTAGTTGATATGAGAACTACCTCTTCAGATGATAGAGAGAATAAAGAAGTGTATTACGAGAAAAAAGAAATTATTCTGAAGATCAAATTTGACGTGAATTTAACTTTTATGCGAGACTGAAATACGAGAGAAAGAAAGGAACAGAAGGAAAAATAATAGATGAATCAGGACTGGGGGACATGAAAGAAAGAAGAAGCTGCCTGGTAGGATGTTGCACAGAACATAAATTAATCATCTCTAACAGCTCGTTTATGAATCATTAAAGAAGGGTACACAAAAACACACCTGGAGACACTGGAATTTTCAGATTGAGTATATAATGTTAAGCCAGAGACTTCGAAACCAGATATTAAATTGTACGACATTTCTAGTGGCATATATGGACAATATAGCTTAAAACTGAAGACACTGCGAAACGGTAGGAGTTTAAGGACTTGAGGTTATTGAGAGTGCCAGACGGAGCATTAGGCAACGATTCAATAAAACGGGGGAAAGGAATTCAGTAGGAGGAGAATAGACAGCCTTGACAGATGAAATGGTGAAGGCAGAAGAGAATCAAATAAGACAAAAGACAATGACTAGTAAAAATCCTAGGAAATCACAAGAAATACTGAATTTAGCTGATGAAAACACAACATGTAAAGAAGCCACAAATGAAGAGGACGAAATGGAATACAAATCTCTAAAATATGAGGAAGCGCAAAATGGCTAAGCAGGGATTGCTTAAGTACAAATGAAAGAACTTAGAAACCAATTTACTAGGTGAAAGGTAGATGCCACTTACAGGAAAATAAAAGAGGTCTTTGGAGAAAAGAGAAGCAATAGTCTGATAATCAAAAGTTTAGATGGGAAACAGGTTGTATGAAAAGAAGGGAACGTTGATAGAAGGGAGGATTATAGAGGGTTTGTATAAAGGAGATATAATAAAAGAGAAGATGACGTAGATGAAGATGACATGGAAGGTACGGTGCTGCTAGATGAATTTGATGTACCACTGAAGTAAACAAGTCGACACAACGTTCCTGGAGTAGACGACATTCCGTCAGAAGTACCTTGGGGGGTCCAGACAAGACAAAATTGTTCTATCTGTAATGCAAGATAATGAGAGAGGTGGATTACCATCAGACTTCAAGAATAATGCAATAATTCCAATTACAAAGAAAAGAGGTGATGACAGGTGTGAATACTACAGAGCTATCAGTTTAATATATCATGGTAGCAAAATATTACCACGAATTCTTTGCAGAAGAATAGGAAATTTGGTAGAAGTTGACCTCGGGGAAGATTGGTTTGGATTCCGGAGAACTGCAGAAACAAGCGAGGCGATACTAACACAAAGACGTCCGTTAGATAATAGTATCAGAAAAATGAAAGCCTACGTTTATAGCTTTTGGTGACTGAAGTGCTCTCTTTGAGCAGAGAAGGTAGTAACGCTAAAATACAGGGTGCGAGAGGCTATTTTAAACATATACAGTAACCAGACGGCAGTTGTAAGTGCCGAGGGACATGAAAGGGAAGCAGTGTTTGAGATGGGAATGATTAGTTTGTAGCCTATTCCCGATGCCATTCACATTGTAAGTAAGCAGTAAAGAAAACGAAAGAAAAATTTGTAATTCAATCGAATTAAAGTCCAGGGAGAAGAAATAAAATCTTAGATATTCGACGACGACATTGCAATTCAGTGAGAGACCGTGAAAGACTTGGAAGAGCAGCTCAATCGAATGGACAGTGTCTTGAATAGAGGAAACGAGACGAACCTAAAAAAGAAAACAACGATAAAGCAATGTAGTAGAATTAATTCAGGTGTTGCTGAGGGAATAAGATTATGAAACTAGGCAAAGTAGTAGATAAGTTTTGCTATTTGGGAAACGAAATAGCTGATGGCGGCCGAAGTAGACAGGATTTGGAAATGTAGGAAAGAGTTTGTGAAGAAAAGAAATTTGTTAACATCGAAAATAGAATGGAGTTTTCGGAAGCCTTTTCTGAAATTAATTTTGTGGAGTGTAGCCATGTATGGAAGTGACACATGGTCAATAAACAGTGTAGGCAAGAGCAGAATAGAAGATTTAGAATTGTAGCGTTACAGAAAAATGCTGAAGATCAGATGGGTAGATCTCATAACTAATGGCGACGTATTGCCCAGAATTGGAGAGATAAGAAATTTTTGTCACTACTTGACTGAAAGAAGGAATCGGTTGGTAGAACACATTCTGAGAATCCAAAGGATCACCAGTTTAGTACTGGAGGGAATTGTGAAAAGCAAAAGTCGTAGAGGGAGACCAAGGGATGAGTGCATTAAAAAGATGCAGAATGATGTCGGTTGCAGTAGTTACTCAGAGGTGAAGAGGCTTGCACAGAATAGAGTAAGTTGGAAGGCAGCATCAAATGCGTCTTCGGAATGAAGAACACAACAACAACAACAACAACAACTGAATATGTACCTCTAGAACACAAAATCGTTGATGAGCGAAACATGGACTTTCGTTAAAAATATGAAAAGCATTCTAAGATTTAGACTTGTGGACGCTGGTTATTAAATAGATTGGTAAAACAAGCGGAGGGTCTCGGTGTGGAAAACGCTAGTTATTTGAAGGGGCAAAATGACAGACTTTTTAAGACTTCAATCAATGGTTCCCGTTGTACTAGAGGGAGATGACAGGGGTGAAAACTGTAGCGGAAGAAAAAGACTCGAATATTCAAGGTGATTAAGAACATTGCTTATAAATTGAAGGAAGTGACAGAGGAGTCGAATTACAATAGCTTTGGAATAGGAACTTATGCTCTTGAATTTAATACTGCTTCAGTGAAAGCGTTGAAATGTCTAGGACGGTCAATTGGCACATTAATTTCAGCAATAAATATTGAATGTTTACGTAAAAATGCAGTATAATAGAGAAGTGGTCCAAAATTACATTATCTTAAATATAGTCAACACACCTTCGTAGGAAATTCTGGCGGACTCAACCAATTACTCCAGATATCGCAGGAACCTCATCAACTGAAGCAAGATTTTGATACACTTCTTTAAAAAAAAAGATGGTGAGAGAGAGGGTTAAGAAGACATTGCCCTCCAATAGGACAACAATTTCCTATTCCACGGCTGACGTATATATGATGAGGCTCCATTACGACTTTCTTTGACGATTCGCAATTCCCATAACAAGTTCAAGTTTTCTGTTCGCCCTCCCTCCTATTGTTTCAATATATTCGTTTCATTTTATATTACTCCACTGGTTTAAATAAGGAATTTAAACTAAAGAACTAACCGTGCTCCTCTTACTGTAATTTAATATTATTTTCTTTTTGTGTGCATTATTTTACGTTGTACCTCATTTTAGATTGGCACATTTTAATATATTTTATTATCTGGAAATTCTAAACCATCCATAACTCACAGAATCGCTAGCTTCCCACTAACAAATTCGTCTTTTGACTTTCTGAGTGAATAACGACCCCATCTAACAACTATTATATACTTATATCAAATGTTGGGCTCCATATGATGAAAACATTCAATAAATCTAGGTTAACCTTATTTCAGATGATCATTCGTCGTGACACGTAGAAACCGTGGGGTGGTTAATGGGCATCAAAAAGGAGGTTGCAAGTATCTGAGCCCATAATTTTTGTTGTTGCAGTCGATCTATATCTACAGAACATTTCATTGATAAATTGCTCCAGGAGAAGGAAATCTTGGAGAGCCATATCCACTCAGAGGAAAAACATGGTGATTATCATATTAATTTTGGAGTGGTTCCTTACAAGTATTTTTAGCGATTAAGCCCAATTACAGTTAACTTCGGAGGGTAAGTATTTCTTTCATTTATCCGTTCGTGGTCAGTAACAGAGTGCATTAATGCTCGTTTCTCTATCTGCCCTGTAGTCACTGTATTTTGAAAAGCTGTAGAGCTTACGCCGACGACGTTCTGCGCCTGTTTTTTTTTTTTTTTTTTTTTTTTTTGCAGTCCATGCAGGACTTATACTTCCACAAGATTATTAACGCCCGCCCAAAGTGAGAGTTTCTACTGATTGTCGTCATGCTTGCGAAACACTGCCGTGGCAGCAACGTCTTGGGTCTCTCGGAAATTTTTCATGCTCTTCTTCTTGAATAAATCATCCAAATTTTCTGAGGTTGTGGCAATTTGATGGTCTGTACATGTACATCACATCTACCGATTTCTCTCCTATTCAGATAATTTCTTTTGGTGCGTCTTTCTTTTTGTCTTGGAATATATAAATAGGTCTATTTTTTTAAACAGGATATTTCACCTTACAACTTACGCCTTGCTATGATTTTTTCGGGATATTGGAAACTGACTGTTTCCCTGAAGCGTTTATTGTTTTGTGTATTGATATCCTGCATGTTAAATAAATTATTACGAAAATTGAGGCCACTCAGCACAGCACACGACTCTAAAACCACTACATATAACTCTCACGCACTGTTAGTGTGTAAAGACGCATATTCAATGACCAAAAATGCAATACAATACCTCAAGGGCACAATTCGCTGACGTCATGACGCACAAATAACTGTAAAACCCTTTTACTTGATAGTTATTGACATGAACATTCTCGTCATACATGCCATTCATTGCGTCAACTGGAACACATCGATAAAATCTCGGATCTTATTTGAGAGCTATTATGTTAGTATTTTGATATGAAAAATCCATGGTCTCTCGTGCGTCGTTACAGGAAAGGAGTCTAGTAGCATTTCCTTTGATTTCTGAACTCGTTTCTTTTTTGTAATGCATCCACTGAAAGTATATGTAAAATCATATAAATTTCGACTGCGTGTGTTGTGTGTCTTGTTTGAAAGGAACTGGCCCAATTCAGTCGATAACCGAAATATCCGTTAAGTATTAAAATGTTCAAATGTGTGTGAAATCTTATGGGACTTAACTGATAAGGTCATCAGTCCCTAAGCTTCCACAATACTTAACCTAAACAGTCCTAAGGACAAACACACACACCCATGCCCGAGGGAGGACTCGAGCCTCCGTCGGGACCAGCCGCACCGTTATGTATTCTCCATAAACTGGCATTCAGTCGTGCTCGGTCATGTGTGGGGTATTTCTTAGCTGCTATTTTAACGGTACGTTAACAGTGATAAGCAGCGGTATCTACAGTTCTACTAAAAAAGCGTTCCTCTTTTATGTATTCAATTCGCTGTGCTGAGCTTTTTCTGAAGTGACAGCAAAAAATGTGTACGTGTTTCGTCTGAAGATTTCTGCATTACTCTGAGATACATGTTACTCATCGCTCATTACAATTATTTTCTCTGTTTTGAAGATAATACTGTAGCAAAGATAAATGGAATAACAAACTAAATAAATCGTAATTACATTATTATAAGGGGCGATCAAAACGTTTCCGTTCCAAGGCCGTAAAATACAGAATCGGTATTCCAAACAAGCACAATTTGTGTGAGAATTGAGACAACCATCCCTCCGACGCTCCAGGTGGAAAATACTCATCTGGTAAAACACTGTGTTCCGGTGGGTGTTAGAATATGTTACTGTCTACCGAGAGAAATCGTTGCCCTTCAAGGCCACGTTTAGGGGACCGAAGGAATGATAATCGCATGAGGAGACATGACGTCTATAGGGCGGGTGCTCGAATGTCTCCCACAAATGCTGGCGTAACTTGAGCGTTACCTTATCTGCGATGTGGAGACATGCGTTGAAATGAAATAGCTGCACCCTTGGCGCACCGTTCCACAACACTGGCTTTCGACGGAAATGCTTCCCCATACATATTGTTCATTCTCCTATAGATGTCTACTAGTGCCTGTCCTTCTGCAAACATGAAAAGGATAACACCATGCTGGTCCTGTTGTCACGGTTTTGCGAATAGTACACACACGTGTGAAACATGCAAAGGCCACCCTAATCCTTTGCCTATTCAACGGAGCTTACATTTCCGTTTTGGAGTCGAGCTACATTGAATACATGCTGCAGCATCGCGCTCAAACGGAATTTTTTTATCGCTCCTCTCTTCTGTAATGATCTACCAGTGGGTATGGTTTACTTATGCCAGAACACACCCATCATATTCTGAACAATCTCCGAAATTTTGTCAGTGAAGTCCGGTCTTATACCATGCGCAGTATGATGGGCGTACACAGATACGGAAGATCTCATCTTGACACTGGTCTTCCCGAGTCCATAAGAATGCAAATAACAACGAACCGGGCTATGTCCTCCATTTGCAAGCGAAGCACTACGCATGGATGTCTCGATGGCGAATTGAGACGAAAATCTTCGACTCTCTCCGCAGCTGCAAAGTGGTAAACTTATTCCAGGGTATCAGTGTGGGGGTCGACCGCAAGCAGAAGTTCGATTTTGTCACCGAATGGAGGCCTCTGAGCGGCGTGGGGGCCATAGAGAGAAAGCTGCCTGCCTGCGGACATCGATGCGGTGGCGTGGCGATGAGTTCCCTGATTCACTTGCAAATTCCAGACGAGTTTGGAGCGTGTGCCTGGCGCGCACAGCTGTATGCGGGGCGAGGGGTTAGCGCTGTGTGGTGGTGGAACTTATGCGGTAAGTTTAAAACGCGGGCGCTCAGCACCCGAGACACGTGTAAGCCGCCTTGTGGGGCGACTCTCTACTCTTCACACACACGCCTCCCCACCCCTTGCCCCACCCCGAAACACACACGCATATACAACGATACAGGGCGCCAGCCTCCTTTTCACCGGAGGGAGAGTCAATGGGGCACAGCTGGCTGAAATCTGCCGCTACCAGAGGCAGTCCATCTATGGCGAACGCTTTCCTTCGGCACGTGTCATTTCAAACAGGTAACTGTAAACGTAAAGAGTTGTCTTTCTTTGAAAATGGTTTAAACTACCCTAATTATACAATAATAATTTCAGTTTGCTCAACAGCAAGCGTTTACACGAAACACCATACCATCAGTGAGAAAAAACCGGTTAACATCCGATTTATTAAGGAATCAAAGTTCCATATGTAAAACAGCATCGAATTCAGATTACTTTAAAATTAAGGCAATGCGTTGAACGAGTAAGAGAGAGAGAAAGTGTTTAGAAAAGGTTTGAAATTATGTTTAAAGGTTGTTGGAAGTCACTAAATGCTCACTTATCGGATGAGTAAAATCTGGTAACAGGCCCTCCGTTTTAAGCAAAACCCTAGTTGACTGTACTTCACATCTTCTTGGTTGTTAGACCACGTCATAGTTCTGCAAACGATCGACTTTCCGATCTCTTTGCTAGAATTTACCTCAGGATCTTTTCGTGTCCACTGTGAACACAGTGTAATGGTGCAAGAAGGTTTTAACTTCTGTGACAGCAGTCACGAAAGCCTGCAGCCTTGCTTTTTCACTCATTTCAGTGCGTATGACGGCATATCTCCTGAACCATGTGTCGTACAGTGACGTGATTTTCCACGTGCACTGCTATACAGGTTGTCTCTACTAAGAGGCGTCCGGCGCATTTTTTCTAGTGTTTTGGCAGATATTCGTAGTTTCGTTTTCACAAAGTTAGTCGGAGAAGTGCCAAACAATTACTGCTCGTCAAGTCTTTCATGCGATGACCAGCGTCGATGGAAAACGTCCCATTAGAAGTAAAATGGTTCTAATGATAATTTTACGTCCCCTTTACATAGAGAGACGTCTGGCGTGGTATACGTCTTATTGATGCTTATTAACAGGGAAAATAAAACACGAAGAACAAGCAGCACTTCTGATGCGGCAGGAGCCCATGCCACACGATCAATCCCTGCTGAAGGACTGGTTGTTATTTGTGTTTTATTGTTCCTGTTAATAAGCATTGGTAAAACTGTACACTAACTTATGACCGCTAATCGAATGGAGCCGTAAAATTTATATTTAAAAATAATTTTCTTTTTACTGGGAAACAAACCGGCATTGTCTTTCGACTCTGGGCGTCGGGAGAGAGATATGATGAGCAGGATTTGTTTGGGCTGACTCCAGCTGCTTGTTTCAAAAACGAAACTACAAGTATCTGCCGAAACACCAGGAAAAATGGTCCTGACGAGCCAAGGGAGAGACACCCGGTATTTGGACACTATCTGTAAAGTGTATTGGGAACACAGTTAACAGGAAAGCACAAATAAATTTAAACATCGTGCCGCATGCGGTACTTTTACTGCACGTGCTGCAAAAATATCCTTGTATCGTATTGTATTGAACTGGGGAACTAGAAACGACGGAGAGGCTTCGTCACCACCGTAGCCCACAGTGGTACACAACCTCACAACAGGCTACAACAGTCCACTCACCCCACCGACGCCCCACACCGAACCCAGGGTTATTGCGCGGTTCGGCGCCCAGTTGACCCCCGATGCAACGTCTCACACCAGACGAGTGTAGCACCAATGTCTGCTTGGTAGAGTAATCATGGTGTACGCGTACGTGCAGACAGTGTTTGCACAGCCATCGCCGACATTGTTCAAAAATGGTTCAAATGGCTCTGAGCACTATGGGACTTAAAATCTGTGGTCATCAGTCCCCTATAACTTAGAAATACTTAAACCTAACTAACCTAAGGACATCACGCACATCCATGCCCAAGGCAGGATTCGAACCTGCGACCGTAGCGGTCACGTGGTTCCAGATTGAAGCGCCTAGAACACATGGCCACACCGGCCGGCACCGACGTAGTGTAGCTGAGGCGGAATAAGGGGAACCAGCCCGCATTCGCCGAGGAAGATGGAAAACCACCTTAAAAACTATCCATAGACTGGCCGGCACCCCGGACCTCGACACAAATCCGCGGGGCGGATTCGTGCCGGGACCGGCACGCCTTCCCGACGGAAAGCAGTGCGTTGGAAATGAAAAACGTATATTTTGGGGAGTGTCCGGTTACTTTTGATCGCATAGTGTATTTGCTTGAGGTCTTAGTAGTGTTAACTCTGAAATAAGGGGGTTTATGTTGCGTCCTTTGGTATGGTTGTCTGTCCTTTGTTTTTTATTTTTTTGATGGTACAGTGTACTACGAGCAGCAGGCACAATCATTTTTTAACTGACCAATTGACCAATACAGGGGGCGGCGCATTGACTGAAATATGTTACGACGCAGTAGCTCGGCCAGCTATGTTTTGGTGACGCTCGGTGCTACTTGGCTGTATCCTGTCAAGTATGTGTTCACCCCAGTAGTTGTCAGAAGTTGAGTATTCTCTCTTGTAATTATTTGGAGATTCCTCTCGTTAATTTGTTCGGGCTGTGCCGAGGTGCGTCCCCTGTTCCTAGGAGTTTGGTCACTCTAGTATTGGGTGGGTCATACGTTGGTGTGAGCCCTCTACTGCGTGGAACTTAAACTGGCTATTAAGACAACTGTCTTTTCTGCCGAAATATTGTTGTTATACTTGACAGGGATTTCACGAGTGAGTTCAGTGGAGTAAGCCAGAATATATGTGGTGGAATTTCGTTGTTCTATGATCTGTTTATTGGTCTTAGGTGCCCGTTGGTGAAATTGCTCTTTTACTTAAAATTTCTTATTTAATATTCTGCGCTGTTGCTTGTTTTACCCGTGGGTATTTAGTCTCGGTAAATTCCTGTTAAATTTGTGGGCGGTTGTGCTTGCCATCTATATTTATCTGAGACTATTTGTTATTTAGTTAACAGGAAGGATCTTTACTTAACTTCTTTCGTTCCATATACTCTTGTAAAGACAATATAAAGTTTTTAATTTTATTTGTTACTGGTGGCTGTTGGAAGGCCGGTTTTGTAAAAGATTTTGTAAAACTGTTTTTGGGGATGTGTCTAATAAAACTTTGTGAACTACAAGCCTGTGTTTGCGTTTTCTTTTGATTGCGCTTTGCGACTGTTACGTGGATTCTCAATTTCACGTCTCAGTGATAGGAGCTTAGTAACATAGTTACTGGGTATCAGACGTTTCCACTTCCCCCTCAGAATGACCAATTGTCAACACCTTACAATGAAAATGAACACGTGCAGAAGATCAACGACTGATGTAGTGGCTAGTGGCTCCCACATATATTAAAGTGAGCAACCATTTTGTTAAATCCTGCCTACTCGTCAAATATGGGGCGTCTAGGAAACATGCTTTCTTGGATCGCTAGACAGCAATTCGAGCAATTGTTATTAATGATTTTTATTACTAACAGTAAATGACTATACTTAACGTTGAAGATTACATATATGTGTCCAAGCAAATGGCGACATAGGCAATAAGGAAGTTTCTTCATTATAGACAATGCTACATAGTACAAGCGAAATGACTAGTCATGAAGCTGTCAGTCGACCGCGGTGCATATGTTCTCTTTTCATAGAGGCCGTTGCTGCCGAGTTGCCGTCCTGGGTAGGGGTCGGGCAGTGTGCAATTGGCTCACGTCTTCTTCACAGTCCTCTCTGCTCTCTCGATCCCGGCTGGCGTGCTGGCCGTAACTGATTTCTTTGTCGGTGAGATAACCGTTTTGTGAAAATCTATCCATTACCACCGACAGAGGCCTTTATTGAATAACTGCTGTGCGAAACCGAGATATATACAACGATTAATAACAAAGACCTTTGGCTAGGAATGCTTTTATATTTACATGGCAAATGAGACAGAGTCAGTTAGTGGTGTTGTGTCTTCAGTGAGAATACGGTGATGCATTTTCATATTGATCTCAAAAGGAAAACATTTCACCGTTACTGTCGTCCACTCTGACGGAATATTAAATCGAAAAGAATAATATGAAATATAAAGAGGCTAATTACTGGATATACTACGTTCTTGTGAGAATTAAAGCATTTTTAGCAGATCCATGATGTCAGAATTCGTCGCAGTTTTGACTAATGTTGAAGTTCTTTCTTCCATGCAATGAATAGCTTCCCTTTACAGCCAATGCCACAAATATTTGTATCTTTACCTTACTTTCCTAAACACACATCTTCTTTTAAGTTAGCAAAGATCGTGTGCATCATATCTACTGCTACGTGGCAAAATTACAATTGTGAAAACTTGTATAGATGTACATAGATAGGGTACCACATAGTGAGGTGATGCACACTGATCAAGAAACTGGTGTAGGCATTCGTATTCAGATATGGAAATATGTGATCAGGATGAACATGGCGCTGCGGTCGGCAACTCCTATATTAGACAACAATTGCCTGGCACAGCTGTTAGGTCGGTTACTGCTACTACAGTGGGAGGTTATCATGATGTTAGTGAGTCTGAATGTGGTGTTGTACTGCGGGAAACAGCAATGGGACACAGCATCTCTGAGGTAGCGATAAAGAGGAGGTTTTCCCTTACGACCATCTCACGAGTGTACAATGAATATCAGACCTCTGACACCGCTATGGCCGGAAAATATCGTTGCAAGAATTGGACCAATGACGACTGAAGAGAATTGTTCAACGTGAGAGACATGCAACCCTTCCGCAGATTGCTACAGGTTTCAGTGCTGAGCCATCAACAAGTGTCAGCGTGCGAACCATTCAACGAAACATGATCGAAATGGACTTTCGGAGCCGAAGGCCAACTCATGTACCCTTCATTACTGCACGACACAAAGATTTACGCCTCGCCTGGGCCCGTCAACACCTGGACTGTTGATGACTTGAAACATGTTACCTGGTCAGACGAATCTCGTTTCAAATTGTGTCGAGTGGATGGACGTGTACGGATATGGTGACAACCTCAGGAATGTATGGACCCTGCATGTCATCAGGAGACTGTTCAATATGGTGAAGGCTCTGTAATGGTGTCTGGAGTGCGCAGTTTGGTCATATGGGACCCCCGCTATTTCTAGATGCGACTATAACAGCTGACACGTACGTAAGCATCCAGTCTGAACAACTGCATCCATCCATGTTCACTGTGCATTCCTACGGACTTGGGCAATTCCAGCAGGACAATGAGACATCCCAGATGTCCAGAATTGCTACAGAGTGGCTCCAGGAAAACTCTTCTGAGCTCAAACACATAGCTGGCCACCATAGTACACAGACGTAAACATCATCTAGCATATCTGGGACGCCTTGCAACGTGCTATTCAGAAGAGATCTTCACCCTCTCGTACTCCTTCGGATTTATTGACAGCCCTGCAGGATTCTTTGTGTCACTTTCCTGCAACACTACCTCAGACATTGATAGTCCATGCCACAACGGGCTGCGGCACTTGTGCGTCCTCGCGGGGGACCTACACGACATTAGACAGGTGTACCAGCTTCTTTGGGCCTTCAGTATATATCTAGGCTGAGAACTTACTTGCATGTGAAAATCGTCCGCTCATACGAAAATGAATGCAGAGTCAAAAAAATCACACAGCATTTCAGTGAAGCATAATCACGAATGAAGAAAGAGGTCTAGCATAACACGTGTGTCACATGTGTGTATGTGTGACAAGTTATGGCTCTGCAGTTTTCTTACGTTACAGTTGCTTCTTCAGATTCTTTGAAGCAGAGAAGTTCTTAAGCTGAATTTTTCTAAAGATAGCCTTTTTAATGCACCCAACCTAGGCTCGGTCATTGTGATTTTAAAATTATGTTAATCCTCTTCAAAGCTGGAAAGCATCTGAATTTCTCCATTAGTCTTAGGAACTAAAGACAGAGTTTTCATATTTCTGAAAAGTTTGCTGGTATTTATGAATAGAAAAATAACGGACCTCTTAAATCGGAATTTTTCCATCTGTGGATAACAGTGAGTTCAGGTTGTAGACAATCTATCTCTAAAATTGTGAGCTCTCACACAATATTTCTTTAGCGGAACACAATCTGACTTTCAATAATCCCTACAAAAGAATGGCCCTGACTGACAATAACCTATACGTTTCATGAATCACTCACTTCACATAAATCTTCGTACTCAAACTACTGCAATATAGCGTTCGTCATTACTACCAGCTGAGTAAAAGATTCTAACTACAGAAGGCACTAACTACTGATAGGCATAGTTGGCAAATGAATGTTTTGATAGAGAACAAACAATGTATTTACCTTAATAATGTTCAAAAGTTCATGATATCCAGTATTACAAATTTATTCTTTCTGATGGAGACACGTCCAGATCGTCCGCTCTCAAAATTCTGCCATCTCTCTCTCCACATTCACCACTGTTGACGGCTTAGCTCCGACTGCGCAACGCTACGCGCTGTTCACATCCAACTGCCCAACACTACCATAGCGAATATTCCAACAATGCAAACCAGCCACAGACTTCACACAGCACAGGCAGTGATTTTCATATAGAGTGCTACGTGGCGTTACCGGCATAAAAACCTAAACAGCCTACTTACAACTGTTGTCAGTTATTGCAGCCAGTGGAATTAGCCTGCCAAAGGCGGATGAGTGGAATTTGTTTATTATCTGGCTGTGCTCAATAGTATTTCTATTAACGGAAGTGCTATTCAATATGTTTATTGGCTCTAAGCACTATGGGACATCTGATGTCGTCAATCCCCTAGATATAGAACTACTTAAACCTAAGTAACCTAAAGACATCACACACATCCATGCCCGAGGCAGGATTCGAACCTGCGACCGTAGCAGCAGCGCGGTTCCGGACTTAAGCACCTAGAACCGCTCGACCATATCGGCCGGCGCTATTTTTATTATGTGGTGGGAACAAAAAAAGTGTGTGAAATCTTATGGGACTTAACTGCTAAGGTAATCAGTCCCTAAGCTCACACACTACTTAACCCAAATTATCATAAAGACAAGTACACACACCCATGCCCGAGGCAGGACTGGAACCTCCGCCGGGACCAGCCACGCAGTCCATGACTGCAGCGCCTTACACCGCTTGGCTAACCCCAGGCGGTTGGTGGGAACATAAGAGGGGCGTTCATTGGGTAAGGAAATACGTTTTAATCCCCATCGAATTTCGGTTGACACAGGGGGAATTTGTTGTGGGACGTCGTGAAATATTCCCACTTGAATCCCTATGATTTCTTGGAACTCCGAAAGGTGAGTGCGCTATACATTGCCTGCAGAATGTTGTCTGTAACGGAGGTTCATACTAAGCAGGGAGCTTCACGTGGACTTCCTTTCGATGACAGGAGCGTCGCTGATATTCACAGGCTCTTGCGGAATATCATGACAGTGAAAAATGGCCGCACCCAGTTAAGAAATTGAAGAATAGACCTCAGCCCGTTGGTGGCTACAATACTGCTAACAAATTTCTCCTCCTTCATGAAAACGCAAGGCGTCACACGAATCTGTTCACCCGAGTGGAACTCAGAGAACTTCACTGGACTACTCTTCTTCAATTACTCTACAGCCTAGATCTCACTTTCTACGACTTCCAGCTATTTGGCCCACCGAAGAATGCACGTACGTGGATGACTGGAAACAGAAAGATTTTGGCTCCGATATCGACTGTTGGCCCCCCCATGAACCATGGACCTTGCCGTTGGTGGGGAGGCTTGCGTGCCTCAGCGATACAGATGGCCGTACCGTAGGTGCAACCACAACGGAGGGGTATCTGTTGAGAGGCCAGACAAACATGTGGTTCCTGAAGAGGGGCAGCAGCCTTTTCAGTAGTTGCAGGGGCAACAGTCTGGATGATTGACTGATCTGGCCTTGCTACATTAACCAAAACGGCCTAGCTGCGCTGGTACTGCGAACGGCTGAAAGCAAGGGGAAACTACAGCCGTAATTTATCCCGAGGACATGCAGCTTTCCTGTATGATTAAATGATGATGACGTCCTCTTGGGTAAAATATTCCGGAGGTAAAATAGTCCCCCATTCGGATCTCCGGGCGGGGACTACTCAGGAGGACGTCGCTATCAGGAGAAAGAAAACTGGCATTCTACGGATCGGAGCGTGGAATGTCAGATCCCTTAATCGGGCAGGTAGGTTAGAAAATTTAAAAAGGGAAATGAACAGGTTAAAGTTAGATATAGTGGGAATTAGTGAAGTCCGGTGGCAGGAGGAACAAGACTTTTGGTCAGGTGAATACAGGGTTATAAATACAAAATCAAATAGGGGTAATGCAGGAGTAGGTTTAATAATGAATAGGAAAATAGGAATGCAGGTAAGCTACTACAAACAGCATAGTGAACGCATTATTGTGGCCAAGATAGACACAAAGCCCATGCCTACGACAGTAGTACAAGTTTATATGCCAACTAGCTCTGCAGATGATGAAGAAATTGATGAAATGTATGATGAGATAAAAGAAATTATTCAGGTAGTGAAGGAAGACGAAAATTTAATAGTCATGGGTGACTGGAATTCGTCAGTAGGACAAGGGAGAGAAGGAAACATAGTAGGTGATTATGGATTGGGGCTAAGAAATGAAAGAGGAAGCCGTCTGGTAGAATTTTGCACAGAGCATAACTTAATCATAGCTAACACTTGGTTCAAGAATCATAAAAGAAGGTTGTATACATGGAAGAATCCTGGAGATACTAAAAGGTATCAGATAGATTATATAATGGTAAGACAGAGATTTAGGAATCAGGTTTTAAATTGTAGGACATTCCCAGGGGCAGATGTGGACTCTGACCACAATCTATTGGTTATGACCTGTAGGTTAAAACTGAAGAAACTGCAAAAAGGTGGGAATTTATGGACATGGGATGTGGATAAGCTGAAAGAACCAGAGGTTGTACAGAGTTTCAAGGAGAGCATAAGGGAACAATTGGCAGCAATGGGGGAAAGAAACATAGTTGAAGAAGAATGGGTAGCTCTGAGGGATGAAGTAGTGAAGGCAGCAGAGGATAAAGTAGGTAAAAAGACGAGGGTTGCTAGAAATCCTTGGGTAACAGAAGAAATATTGAATTTAATTGATGAAAGGAGAAAATATAAAATTGCAGTAAATGAAGCAGGCAAAAAGGAATACAAACATCTCAAAAATGAGATCGACAGGAAGTGCAAAATGGCTAAGCAGGGATGGCTGGAGGACAAATGTAAGGAAGTAGAAGCTTATCTCACTAGGGGTAAGATAGATACTGCCTACAGGAAAATTAAAGAGACCTTTGGAGAGAAGAGAACCACGTGTATGAATATCAAGAGCTCAGATGGCAATCCAGTTCTAAGCAAAGAAGGGAAGGCAGAAAGGTGGAAGGAGTATATAGAAGGTTTATACAAGGGCGATGTACTTGAGGACAATATTATGGAAATGGAAGAAGATGTAGATGAAGACGAAATGGGAGGTAAGATACTGCGTGAAGAGTTTGACAGAGCACTGAAAGACCTGAGTCGAAACAAGGCCCCCGGAGTAGACAACATTCCATTAGAACTACTGACGGCCTTGGGAGAGCCAGTCATGACAAAACTCTACCAGCTGGTGAGCAAGATGTATGAGACAGGTGAAATACCCTCAGACTTCAAGAAGAATATAATAATTCCAATCCCAAAGAAAGCAGGTGCTGACAGATGTGAAAATTACCGAACTATCAGTTTAATAAGTCACAGCTGCAAAATACTAACGCGAATTCTTTACAGACGAATGGAAAAACTGGTAGGTGCGGACCTCGGGGAGGATCAGTTTGGATTCCGTCGAAATGTTGGAACACGTGAGGCAATACTGACCTTACGACTTTTCTTAGAAGAAAGATTAAGAAAAGGCAAACCTACGTTTCTTGCATTTGTAGACTTAGAGAAAGCTTTTGACAATGTTGACTGGAATACTCTCTTTCAAATTCTGAAGGTGGCAGGGGTAAAATACAGGGAGCGAAAGGCTATTTACAATTTGTACAGAAGCCAGATGGCAGTCATAAGAGTCGAGGAGCATGAAAGGGAAGCAGTGGTTGGGAAAGGAGTGAGACAGGGTTGTAGCCTCTCCCCGATGTTATTCAATCTATATATTGAGCAAGTAGGAAAGGAAACAAAAGAAAAATTTGGAGTAGGTATTAAAATTCATGGAGAAGAAATAAAAACTTTGAGGTTCGCCGATGACATTGTAATTCTGTCAGAGACGGCAAAGGACTTGGAAGAGCAGTTGAACGGAATGGACAGTGTCTTGAAAGGAGGATATAAGATGAACATCAACAAAAGCAAAACGAGGATAATGGAATGTAGTCAGATTAAATCAGGTGATGCTGAGGGAATTAGATTAGGAAATGAGACACTTAAAGTAGTAAAGGAGTTTTGCTACTTAGGAAGTAAAATAACTGATGATGGTCGAAGTAGAGAGGATATAAAATGTAGACTGGCAATGGCAAGGAAAGCGTTTCTGAAGAAGAGAATTTTGTTAACATCGAATATAGATTTATGTATCAGGAAGTCGTTTATGAAAGTATTTGTTTGGAGTGTAGCCATGTATGGAAGTGAAACATGGACGATAACTAGTTTGGACAAGAAGAGAATAGAAGCTTTCGAAATGTGGTGCTACAGAAGAATGCTGAAGATTAGATGGGTAGATCACGTAACTAATGAGGAGGTATTGAATAGGATTGGGGAGAAGAGAAGTTTGTGGCACAACTTGACTAGAAGAAGGGATCGGTTGGTAGGACATGTTTTGAGGCATCAAGGGATCACAAATTTAGCATTGGAGGGCAGTGTGGAGGGTAAAAATCGTAGAGGGAGACCGAGAGATGAGTACACTAAGCAGATTCAGAAGGATGTAGGTTGTAGTAGGTACTGGGAGATGAAGCAGCTTGCACAGGATAGAGTAGCATGGAGAGCTGCATCAAACCAGTCTCAGGACTGAAGACAACAACAACATCGACTGTTGGAGTGGTACGATGCGGGCATACAGGCCCTCTCGGGAAAGTGGAGTAAGGTCTTTGCATTGAACGGAGATTATGTTGAAAAGCAGAGCTTTGTAGGGAAAAGATTGTAGAATAATAGGTATGTGGGTGGAATCCTGAATAAAAACAACCTGCTTTCAGAACCAAAACAGGTTACATAACTTATTCAGCTCTCCTCTTAGTAGTTTGACTGGAGCGTTATATTGACCAGCGTTTGGGCCCCATTGTTCTTGAAGAATTTGGTTTCTTCAAGGCTGATTTTCTTAAATGTGGCGCCTGCCAGGATAATATCATCTGTTGGTCAGGCATGGGACTGCTTCCTTCAAGCTGTGTTGTTTACTCTTTTTGTGTTTAGTATAAGCCAGAGGTTTTCTAGGTTTGTCTGAGAAGAATTGAGATTTCTGCCTCGTCCACCTTAATTGTGAATGAATTCGTATTAAAATTGGTCTATTGGTTTCTTCCTTTGTACAGTGTGCGTTGTAGGTAGCATTAAAAGAGTAAAGGAGTAAAATTTTACCAAAAACATTATTTATTTAAAGTGTTTTTAAATATTCAGCGAGCTTTGGGCTCCGTAATGAACGGTTTTTAAATATTTAGTGCTCTGTCGGTGCCAGGATTACATCAAAGCTGGCGGAAAACACATATACAGAGTGTAAACAAAAATATGAAAACACCAAAAATACAACACATTACCAAGCTTTATATGTTGTAGGGAACTGTTGACATTCAAATCGGCTTCCAGTCGTCTCAGAACTGATAAATACGGATCCTGTAACGATCTCAGAGGAATCGTATACCATTATGCCTTCCATTTGGAGGCAGTTTCAGGTAAGGATGACGGAGGTGGATAGCGATGAAGCACCTCTCTCTCTAAACCAGACCATAAAGACACCATAATATTGAGATCTGGTCACTGTCGTGGCCAAGGGAGATGACAAAATTCACCCTCGAGCTTGCAAAGCTAGCTATGGACAATGTGAAATGTGTGAAGAACGGTCCTGTCATCTTGGAACGCAGCATAATAAAAATAAATAATAACTATATAACAATGTACCATGGTATGGATATGTACAGCAGCTCTTCCTCGCATGGACGCTATCCAGTCTTAATTTCAAGTTCACGGGCGACATGGAGAGCGAAAGTACACTACTCACCATTAAAATTGCTACTCCACCTTGATGACATGCTACACAAATGAAATTTAACCGACAGGAAGAACATGCTGTGCTATGCAAATAATTAGCTTTTCAGAGCTTTCACAAAAGGTTGGCGCCAGTGGCGACACCTACAACTTGCTGATATGAGGAAAGTTTCCTACCGATTTCTCATACACAAACACCAGTTGAGCGGCGTTGCCTGGTGAAACGTTGTCGTGATGCCTCGTGTAAGGAGGAGAAAAGCGTACCATCATGTTTCCGCCTTTGATAAAGGTCGGATTGTAGCCTGTCGCGATTGCGGTTTATCGTATCGCGACATTGCTGCTCGCGTTGGTCGAGATCCAATGACTGTTATCAGAATATGTAATTTGTCTGTTCAGGATTGTAATATGGAACACCGTTCTGGATCCCAACGGCCTCGATTCACTCGCAGTCGAGATGAAAGGCATTACGGCCAGAGGTGATTCTTCGGGATACTGCTTCCTCAAGATTTATACACCCAAATTGCTTGAAAATGTAATCATATGTCAGGTCTAGTATATTTGTCCAATGAATACCCGTTATAATCTGCATTTCTTGTTGGTGTAGCAATTTTATTGGCCAGTAGTGCACATCGGTGGACAAAAATATGGAAACACGCGAACACAACACATCACCATCCCTAATATATATAGGACATCTACTGATATTCAAAACAGCTTCCAATCGTCTCTAAATGGGTAAGTGGGGGGGCCTGTATATTTTTCAAGATCATCTTGTACCACAGCTCCTGCGAGATAGTGGCAAGTTCTAGTAATGACGGTACAAGTAGACTCCAAGGGTTAGTTAATATTGAGATCTGAGATCTGGCGATTGTGGTGGCAAGGGAAGATGCAACAATTAATATTCGTTCTCACAAAGCCAGTCCTGGGTGAAGCAGCCTGAGTGAACAGGGCCCCAGCATCACCACTGGCCGGCCGGGGTGGCACAGCGGTTCTAGGCGCTTCAGTCTGGAACCGCGCTACCGCTACGGTCGCAGATTCGGGTCCTGCATCGGGCGTGGATGTGTGTGATGTCCTTAGGTTAGTTACGTTTAAGTAGTTCTAAGTTCTAGGGGACTGATGACCTTAGAAGATAAGTCCCGTAGTGCTCAGAGCCATTTGAACCATTAGCCATCACCACTGTTAATAAACATTATACCTGACATCTTGGATATTCGGGAATCCAGCCGGATGTTCGCGTCATTCTCGCACGATATTTCAACAGTGTGCCTCGCTGTCTTCTTCAGGTGCTTCCTGAGACTGGTCCTTGGGTCGATCAAGTCCCCTAGAGATATCCAGAAGGCACTTCAACCTGCCAACTGGCCAAAGGATCCAGAAGAAGAACCAGAAGAGGCAAAGATGATGGCATACCTGCCTTATGCCGGACCTATCTCTGCCAAGATCAGCAGGATTCTCCAGGAATATGACATCAAGAGCATATTTTGCTCACCCACCAAAATTGGGGCTATGCTGGGGAATGTAAAAGATAACATGGGGCTACGCAAGCCAGGTATCTACAATATACCATGCCAGTGTGGGATGTCATACATTGGTCAGACCACCAGAACTGTGGACATCAGGTGTAAAGAACACCAGAGACATACCAGACTCAGGCAGACAACTAAATCAGCCATAGCAGAGCATTGTCTGGAACTTTGTCATTCAATGGACTACAATGACACGAAGATTGTGATGCAGACCTCAAGATTTTGGGACAGTGTCATCAAAGAAGCCATTGAGATTAAGGTCACAGACAATCCAATCAACCGTGACTCAGGATACCAAATCGGCACTGCGTGGAATCCAGCGCTTGAGCTTGTGAAAACTCAACGCAGGACACTCCGGGATTCTGCAAGAAATAGAAGTGGAGACCGAGAGAACAGCCGCGAGACAAGGAGTCGAACATTAGAGACCAGATCTGACACAACCCCGATCATGTACTCGACTTCAGAAGACGGCCAGGCCGGGCGCGGACGGCGGAGGGAACACCGGCGACCAGAGACGGTCAATGTAGCCGCGTCTGGCGGGCGCGGACCACAGACGGAACACTCGACTCGGCGGGGACCGATTAGGGAACGCCCAGCTCTTCCCAGGCATAAATACGGGACTCGATCGACCCAAGGACCAGTCTCAGGAAGCACCTGAAGAAGACAGCGAGGCACGCTGTTGAAATATAGGGAGAGAACGACGCGAATATCCGGCTGGATTCCCGAATATCCAAGATGTCAACAGATCGCCGGGAAAGCATGGAGAATTACAAACATTATACCTGTTCAGTCAAAATAGTCATATAATCCTTGACAGTAACGCTGCCTTGCAGTGTAGCCATGGGTCCATGGAGTACCACGCTCCCCCACATTTCATTCTTGGTACGCAAATTCTGCCAGAAGTTAGAAACAGTGTGAAACGAGACTGATCCGACAAGGTGACATTCTCCCACACCTCCATAGCCCAGTTTTTTGGATGCAGCACGACGTTTCCCTGTAACAAGCATTTGACTCACTGATAAGTGGCTTTCGAATTTCACTGTTTTCGGAGTTACTTCCTCTTGTTTTATGGTGACAGAATTCACGTTTCCGACAAGCAATTTGCAGTGACTTTAGCTGCTTTCGTCCTCTTGTCCTTCGACACAATCCTTTTCAGTGACCATCCGTCAAGATCATGCCCCAGACACTTTCGTCTCCTTGATGCCAACAATTAAACAATGTTTTTACGCTCTCCTGGTATGCGGTATATATCTTCTACGCAGCTCCTCCTGAAATACCAAGAACTCTGGCAACGTTGGTTACGGAAGCAACCACCACATGAGCACCAACAATCGGCCCACATTCAGATGTGCTGAGCTCTGACATATGCACTGACAACTACACAGAACGCTGTTCTGCCCACGAATAGGACTTGCCACGTATTGAGAACATTCAACAGATGCAACATGCCGGATTTCTTACCATCTGCATTTTTGTACATGTATGTGTAACAGTATTTGGATATGCTTATAATTTATGGACTGGAGGAGTTACTTTTTAAGGTAGCTGGTAAAAATTTGAACTAATTACTCTTCGATTGTAAACACTATTTAGGACTTTTGAAGTTTGAGATTGTTAGTGTCACTAATTTTACCTCACTTCATCTGGCTCCTAATCAGTTGTTATTTTACGCTCTGTCAGAGACATTGTGGACTTAAAATTTTTAAATGGGCAATTTTTATTTGTAATTTCTTACGTCATATACTTCTGTTCCTCTTGAAGCTAAGCAGAAGAATAGTGCCATTCCAGTTCTGAAATTTTAAGTGTAGCACCGGAAGATAGAGACACTAGAAAAACTTTCAAAACCCAAGAATACTTAAAAGTATCAAAGACAAGTACGTTATTAAAGCAATGTTAACTCCCAAATCCCCTTCGCTATCATTTCCGTTTCGAAGTAAAAGACATTGATGTATCTATATTTAAATTAATTTGATAGTCAGAAGCAACAATATGAGAAAAATTTGTTCCCGGCATTTTGTTTTCCAAAGTGGGATGGTGTGGAACATATAAGATTTTATATAGGTCTTTCCGAGTTTCAGAAAACAGTACATACACAATGTAGGTACACATCAGGGGATAAAGTATGTATCGAATTCAAGACGGAACAAGTAGTAGACGGAATCTTTTCAAGATTTTATAACATACAACGAAAACGGCTGACATGCATTTCGAACAAATAGAAAACCGATTTTTACGGACGTGATTATGAGCGCCAATTACAAAAATCCTCTACTGCAGAAGCATGTATACGTTTACATGGAATAGTGCGGCTTCCCTGTGCCAAGTAGAAGTGAAACAAGAATATATATATTGGTAATTGGTCGCCTTTCTAAAAAAAATCACCGATACGTAGTAAACACCATGTACAAGAGTATTTAAAGAAAATAAAGAACAGAAATAAAAGGCATGTACAGACGGCACCCGATAAGCTCAACATGGACACCATGAAATAAATGGAGAAAACAAGATGCAAAGTTGAACACACACTCCGGAGAAAGGGGGGTAAAACTGCGTTCACGTCAGGAGATAACAGTACGCTAGTGCGTCATAACTTGTCAAGTAGGAGTAATTAGTATGGAAAGTCTGGAGTCCACAAAATATCATGCCGTGATTGTGATAAAGCTATATCGGCCAAACAGATCATTAAATGGACACTACGCCAGAAGCAAAACAGCATTAAGTTTACATATTCAAAAGGAGGGACATGATATTGGTAGCACTAACGGCATGCTATAAATTTTACCTTATGTTGGAAAAAGTAGACGGTTATACGGTTTTGAATAACTTGAGAGTTACGTCACGATACGCAAATAACAGGATAAACCCCCCCCCCCCCCCCCAAGATAAAATTTTTTGCTTGTAACTAATCCGTATTTTAATATTTATGAGGATTAGCTGGGCTGAAGTAGTCGCTGCTTCCTGCATACAAGCTCCAGCTAATTATGGGCCTTCCTGCGAACATGTTCCACCGTGTGCCGTTAGGGCTGCGTCTGCGCCTTCTAACATCTACCCAGCAAATGTTAAGACTTCGTAGCCGGAAGAAGAGTACCAGCGAGCTGAAACGAGAAACTTCCCAGGTCGTTCGTTCCGTATTGTCTCTCCTAAGCTTACGTACAGTGGCGTAAACACGTAGCAGCCAGCAGTATAGCGCCACTGGGCACCGAAAAGTATATGAGGGCGAGTCAAAGGGAAACCTTAAATATATTTTCAAATACTATTTATTGTGGAGAAGTGGTAGTATCACTTTTCAACATAATGTCCCCCAAGCTCAATGCAAGTCTTCTAGCTCTTACTAAGTGCATAAATTGCTTTAGAAAAAAATTCCTTCGGTAGTCCGCGCAACCACACATGCAGCGCGTGGCGTACCTGTTCATCAGCACGGGACTTCTTTCCTCCCTGAGCCGTGGTAAAATTTGCTGTTTTGAAGAGCGTGCCGCAGCGCGTAGTGTAAAACAGTCGCCCTTCGTTCCTGGCGGTGGCGCCGATGTGGCAATGCAGGTTTGGTGTCTCCCTCTTGCAGCCTCGAGAAGAGTGGACTCCGGACGGCTACATCGCACTATAGAGAGGGAAGACTGTCGTCTTCGGCGTATGGCCCTGGCGTATCGTACTCAATCTGAAGCAACAATTTAAGCAGCAGTTGGCACCACAGTATCACAACGGGCTGTTACAAATAGGTCTCTTCAAGGACAGCTCCAAGCCAAGTGTGCATTCCATTGACCCCAAATGGCCGCCATATGCGACTCCTGTAGCGTCAATACAGGGCTCAATGGAGGTGGGGTGGTGGTCCATTATGTTTTCAGATGGAAACTGGTTCTGCCTTGGTGCCAGTGATGACCGTATGTTGGTTAGGAGGAGGCCAGTTGAGAGCCTACAACCAACTTTTCTGCGTGCTAGTTGCACTGGACCTAAATTTGAGTTATGGTCTGGGATGCGAATTCACATGACCGTAG
Source organism: Schistocerca gregaria (assembly GCF_023897955.1). Lineage (NCBI taxonomy): Eukaryota > Metazoa > Arthropoda > Insecta > Orthoptera > Acrididae > Schistocerca > Schistocerca gregaria. The sequence continues at coordinate 532,901,975 of NC_064923.1, forward strand.
GAGCACTCTCGTGGCTATTCTCACACTGTGTAACACATTAAGGCTATCTTGATACTATTCCAAAATCTATTTTTCTACTTTAGGGCCAGCGCCATAATATATGTCTGATAACGAAATGATTATTATCAGAGTATAAGTCGAAGTAGCTGCTTATAATAAGTAAACTTTATTTACGGCAAAAATGTTTCGGCTTTATCTCCATTTTCAAGTACCTGCATTTACAAATTTGGTGAGGAGGTATGGATGAAAATTACACTTATATTAAAGTAACTGCATTGTAATCATGTCTAGATTGATGTGACGTCTATGTTACGGCGTTAGTGGATTTTATTATTACTGTTACTGCTTTAATAAGATGGCAAATGATGTCAATATGTTGAAAAACAAACGTTAATTAGGACGTGACATCAGTGTGACAGTTCCATTCTGTATGTTTACAAAGATTTTGCAGACGAACACCGATAACGAACACCGTAACTGATATTAGTTACGATTGTCTTTGTTTTCAGGTAGTACTTGCATCTAAATACCGTACACTCGTTTAATATTTCTTGTGGGTATTTGCTCGTATACATGCATATTTCTGATTCTTCTAGAATATTCATTCAAAACCTTTTGGTATTTTATGCAGAATCTGAAGGAATCTGAAGTGCATTTTCGATCGTATCAATTAGGAGATTGATTTTTCAAGTGTACAAAGAAGTTCGACTGATTATATTCGCTGTCTTTAATGTGTTCCTTACATCTCACGTTAACCTGTCCTCCTGTTTGGCTAATGTAAAAGCTATTACAGCTGACACATGTGATTTTACATATGTATGGGTTATCATATTTCGATTTTCTAGTGTTAGTGGAGAGTAATTTTATTGAAAGCTTGTTATTGGTTCGAAAGGCTAGTTAAATAATTGTGGCTTTAAAAAGTGCATTAATTCAGTTGGAGATTTTCCCCAGGTAGCTTGCTGGTACGTATCTTATTTTCTGTGTCGGGTTATGCATATCTCGCTATGTATTGTGTGCTGCTTTGGTGTTTTGCATTTGTAGTGTAATATTGTGATTTTTTGGCGTGAATATCAGTTATCTAGGCTATATAACGAAGAGTATTAATTTCTTTTTAAATTTCAGGCTTTTCTAACGGTAGTTTATGAGCCACTGGGTGACAGGAATTGGCATTTATAATATTGTCAGAAGTGGTATTGTTTCTGTAGATATCAACAGTGTGGAGATTATTATTTTTGCCAATTGTGAGGTCTAGATGGTTAATGGTATTCTCTTCCTCAATTTCCATAGTCAATTTAATCGTAGGGTCCAGTTGGTTGGTTTCTGGTGGATATTTTCTATATCCGCGCGGCTGCCATCTACGAACATGAGGATATCTTCTACATGCCTAAAACAGTAAACAATTTGGTTGTGAATAAAAAAAATTCTTTTCCAGAGAATTTAGAAAATATCGGCTAAAGGGCATGTCTACTCCACCAGCTTGGGTATTAATTTTGTAGTTGAATTCTAAATAATTTTGTGGTAGCCTGTCGAAAATAAAGTTTACTTATTACAAGTAGCTACTTGGTGCACCTACTCCAATACTAATTTCGTTATCAGACGTATCTTATGCTGCTGACCCTAAAGAAGAAAAATTGATTTTGGAATAATATCAAGACCTTGGCTGCGAAAAATGATAACGGACAGTTTGAGGGTTTTGAGAAAATGTGCAGATAAGTTAAAATACAATCTCATAAATGAGAAATTAGAAGCATTTCCATTTAATTTCTTGCCTGGTAAGTCCTTGTTACCGAATACTGCTAGAATAACGACATATTGTTAAAATGTTCTATCTAAAATTTTATTCTTAAAAAGTATGTCAGTGGTTACCTATCATTGTGTATGCACAAATTGAGTGGACTCAACATGTGTTAGCATTGACCTGTCACTGTTCACTCGTTGGGTGTGTTCACGAAACCTTAATGCGAAACCACCCAAAAATAAGATTTTAATTGGTCCAAAAAGTTCCAGTTTATGATACTAATATTTTCATTACCAGTTCTTGCAATCTATGTTCCACCACAACGGTCGCCTTAGTACAGCAAATAAACGACTTTAAAGATTTGTCTAAACCTTTCTACCATGTCCTGTCATGTAAATTCACGTAAGCAATGATAAACGACACAGGGTGACATCGTTTACTTCCTTGAACAACTTTTCATATTAGCTTGAATAGCAACATCTTTTCAGGCGTATTTTCTTTCTGGAACCATTCAGGATAATTATCTGAGTCGTACTTATCCACAACATACTCGTATTTAAACAAATAGTGACGGAAAAGCGTTTTCCTGGCAGGAGCACGACACCCGTTACTATCATTGACATCTATGGTTTACCTCTGTTTACATACACACATCAGTACGAGATTGTCGTTAGTGAGAATCTAGAATTAGAGAAAGAGTGATAAATTCTCGGTATATTGTGTAACTATCAATTAGTAAGGACAAAGAACTTCACGTCTCATGTATTACATGCTTCAAGTATTTCTCTCATTGACGGTCAGTAACCACCGTTTACAGCCCGAGGTCTCCATTCATACAAGTAGTCAGTTTGAATCTTCCCTGCGAGTTGGCACGTTCTTCACGATAAACACCTCTGTTTGAAGACCTATTTTGTACGTTAATGAATGGGTCCACAGAACTTTATCTTGCACTGAGGCTGATCACTCTACGATTGAAATCGATCTGCAATAACAATAAAAAAATTATACGACCGATGCTGGAGTTTGCTTCTTTGCAATATATGCAAGTGTTTTCGTCGAGTGACGTTTTTATCTGAATTTAGTGTCAACTCACAAATCCTGTAAATTATGCTAGTAAATTCACATATTCTCTCATTTCACCAATCTTAAATCTAACCTTACGGATGACTCAGAGTGTTTCAGTGGTGAATGAGTTGTAATGAATAGCGCAGATAATTTAGTGAGAGGTAGAGCAGCATGTAGGCAGGTCAAAGACAGTTCTGTTTGGTACAACGGAAAGGAGGAAAGGTCTCACTGCGTTGTACGAGCATGCTGAAAAACTGTTTTCTTGGCATCCTACGGACTGCGGAGCTACATAGGTAGACAGGAATTTAAAAAATAGCTTTAAATAATAAAAGTAACTACTGTTATAAAGCACAAAGGAGAATATGTTGTATGATAAAATTTTATGCTTCATTATGATCAATTACCGAAACTTGCCTGAAGTGATATATATAACCAAAATAAATAAAACTCCAGCCTTCATAATCCACACAGTCATTCACATCGTGGTGTCTTCTTCGTTAAAGGGTAATTGCTTTCGGCATGAAAGCAGTTAATGAATAAGCCCCATATGTTGAAAGCGACATACTTCTTATATAAAGTATCCATCGTGTTATGATTCTAAATAACATTACTGCTATTACTGCTCATACATCTCAAAAATCGAAGTCAGACCGGCCATTTTCATTGAATCCTGCGCGAGTAATTGATCTTGGTGTTCGGCCTGATTCAGCACTTTTTCATGATTTCCACTAGTAGACGGTTCAGTGCTTCCATTAAATTAGGGCGGTATAATAACTACGTCCCTCTCCAATTTACAGAAATATTGCCCGTTTCTGGACAACTTTAATAAATAAATTACACCCAATGGACTATGCTACAAAACAAATCAATCCATACAAACAGATCATTCATTGCCTGGAATGATTACTAAATCATCATTCGGCGACGATCTCTAACTTAAAGGAAAAGAAAATACTCTTACGTATATTACAATGGTACAAATTAAAGTGGTTTGAATCCTGCAGTGCCCTTCTATGAATAACTTTTGGTGTATGAGTACATGAGGGATGTGTAATATGAGTACAATACCTTTTACACGTATAAGAGGCAGGCACCTTTCAGCTGCAGGTAGTACCTAATTGGTTTCGAAGCAAACAAATTTCCCAATATTGTAATCAACGTATGAAATAATTTTCAAAGAATACCGAGGAAAGCTTAAGCTCAACTAAAATAGTGTGTTATGCTTAACAGTCTATCATGATTAATAACTTCAAATATAGTAATTTATTTCCAGGAGCTGACAATAACTGATAAGAAAATCTCTGTAGTTTTCTGGACATGCTTCATAAATTTGCATACAAATCGAGGTTTCACTCTAAAATGTTGTATTCATTCTATTTCCGTGTGTCGCACGAGAGCAGATTCGGTACCTGCCAAGAAACAGCAAGAACATGTTTTATTTGAAGTCCAGGGGATACAGCGGATATAGCCATATCTAGAAATATGTCATGACCAATATTTCCCTAACAAGTACATCACAGAAAGTTTCTTCTTGCTATTCGGAGCCAAACATTATTATGTATATAGATACTAATGTGTAATGAAGCGTATGACTAAAAGACAACAAATTCAAGTACAATAGGACTACCAAATGGGAAATCATTAGTTCCCCAAAAATGTAGATATCGTAAAAAAAACCTCTGTCGTTTTAGACATAAGTAATTTCGTGATTTCTGACGAAGAAAATTTGTCGTATAACGTGGCTGTATAGAGATACGGAAGTATCAGTAATCAGCACATCTAGCGGTGGCTGTTTGTAAATTGCAGGTGTCCTAGTTTCAGTCAGGCCTGACACAAGATTTACACAACTTAGATCCTCCTAAGAATGGAACAATTTTATCTAGTGATTTGTTAATTCGTATTTGTTTTAGCAACCGTCGTAAAAAATAAAGTAAACACGAGTAATAAGTGGAATTATCTCAACGAAGTCTTATATGAGCAGAAATTCCTTACTCTATCAGATATGATAAAATTTCTGCGTAGATGATTATCTTTCACTTTTAGGGATTTATATCAATTTTATAGTACTATATTGGGGATTATTTCTGAAATATTTTCAATTTATCTGCTGTAAAACATTCGGATGTTATTAGAAATTTAAGGTTTCTACTAAAAAGAATGATAAGGAGGAATGTAAAAATAGATTTAGGCCCTAACTCCATTCTTTTATAGTGGAAATGGGAAAATCTCACTCGCCACACTCCAAATAGAAACAGTTCTTCTAAGAATTCTAGTGTAAATGAAAGTGTTAATATGTTTAGAATGGAAAGATTCGACCAGTGCACGAGTATCTGAATTACTTCAGCTACAGAATGTTTAGTCAATATACACATTTTTATAAGTAAGGTTCACGCCTTGCTTAGAATTTCTGCGTCCCAAAAGCATGAACACACTAACAAACAAGATTCTTACTAACGAATGAAAGCTATTAGTAAATCTGATCTTATTGAAAAGCTGAAGTTGTATTGTAGACCAACTAGCACGTTTAATACATTTCATGTCTACCCACGCTCATATGTAAAAAATGGTGAATAGTTGAAACAGCAGAGCATAAATAATCTGTCAGATTTCTCTGTATTAAGCCACTGTTATACCGGTTTACGCGTATAGTCCCGATCTCATTCTAACTGACTTTTCCTTTTCAGTGACACTGTAGCACAACGGCCATCTGAGAGGAACATTTGCATCTTTTATATATGTATTATTATGTGAAAATAACGTGTGCCGCATAATACCACGCTGCTGAAAAGTTTCCTTAAGTTTTTCCCTTTGATGAGGTAAACGTATTTACTGGAGGTTATAACGAATCACCCCATGGTAAATATTAATTCAGTATGCGAGCGTACCGTCTCTTATTTTCAGCGTTGCTAAAGAAGGGTGGGAGAGCTATGCTGAAAGAGGGAAGGGATGCTGAATGCACTCTAAGTGCTGCGTTAACTTTATTCAGCAACGGAACACTGATGATGGCTTTGGAGAGAACCAAAAGTTGATAACCAACCCGTTTGTTAACCAACTCGACGTCCCAACTATTTTCTGCCCGCAGAGCACTGAAAAGTCCTTCTTCCGTTGACAAAGTTTATTGCTCTAGTAACGAGCTGAATCCTATAATTTTGACTTGGAGGATCTGACGTGAAGAGTAATTCACTGACCTTACAAATCGATTCTTGGTGATTAGGCATTTGCATGTCAGCGAATCAGGAAGCTTCTAGCAAACAGAATGTGTTCATTTGGTGGGGGATTGAATGTTTATCAGAGCCTAAAATAGGTGTATATACTAAGAAAGAAAGGAAAACAGTTAGGATGGGCTTTTAAACTCTAGCTAAGGGATCTGAGTGTTCATCACTTGCCGAAAATGACTGATCAAATTTTGCTTGTAATTTTGAAGCCATTCTCATCATAAATATCGAAGGAGGTCATGAGGAATATCCGATCTCATACTGGAATAATTTAGTCAACAGAAGAGTGTTAGATGGATTATTAGTAAGTAAATCATTCTAAGACGTACCTTCACGAACCTGTCTGAAAACTTATGAATGTAGTTTTCCACTAATATAAATACGTGAGAAATTTGTACCTAGACAGAGAGTACAGAAATGGACACAACAAAATATGGCGAACTTGAGGCGACAGTTAAACGGAAGAGGTCTTAGTATTTCTGAGGATGAACTTTGCAGCCTATTACGTTCTTGCGCGAGGACGAAGACGTGTGACAAGGGCCTCGAAAGAGGGTGGCTGGTGCACGGAGGTCGGCATGGGTGGGCAGCAGGTGGGAGGAGGGGAGGGGGTGCGTTCCGAAGCCGGGGACGAGTGGACCGGCAGGGGCTCCGCACTGCCGGGCCCGCCCTATCTGACAGCCATCTCCATTTGTGTCACATTTCCCACAGACGTCTCCCTGCGTCTCGTGGGGCTCTACTGCGCCAGCGAGAAGCAAACATTTATCTTATTTCCGTCATCCACTTGAAAGGTTTTCTGGAACGTTCCACCCCCCAGAGATCTCGGGTTCCGCAAATATATGAAATTCGCTCGTCATTGTATATTCTCTGCTCCGCAGCCGTTACCGTTATTTCGAGGCATCTAATCATGGACATGGATGGAATGATTTTGACGTTTGCAATCAACTGTATCATCGTGGAAGATTGAGCACTAGGCTTACACGAGAACGTTGGAGTACTAAGCAGATGCCAAGTTCTTGCGACTGTATATCCGTTGAGAGCTTAACAAAATCGCGTAACACGATTTCGCCCACATTATAGAAGTGTTACTTACTGAAAACTGCGCAGTTACACAACATGCAATTAAGTTAAGTTACCAAATATGTATTGCGGAAGACCTCTACAAATTAGTCCCTTTCGTTATTCTCAACTCTGACCCAGTTGAAAACATATTTAATTGCAATTCACTTTAAGCTCATGTTCAGGATGAACTGACGTGGGTTTCAATAAAATGGTCTACCTGAGTGATGCAACAAAATATATATACTATAATAATTTAACATACATCATGTGGCTCTCTTGTACTTTAATTTGTCTGGAAGAAATGGAATGAAAGGAAAAACACAGGAATAAAATAATTTGGGTGTTTCTAGAACAGGTACTGTGGAAGCAATAAAATTCCTGTGCATGCAGAAAGTTCGCCAAACCATTTAATGAGATGTTGAGAACGAAAACGTGGTAATCAATAAGATTCCATATCTCTTGAGTTACATGAACCAATTCATGATACAAATATAGCGAAGTGCTTCATGTTGATATGGTGTTTGCAGAAACGTACAATCATATAATACTACAATAATAAGAGACCTATACTGGATGGGTAAAGAGTAAACTATCGAAAATTAGAGTAATTGTGTACAAATTAAACCATAACTACCGAAATCATTATTTTCCTCCGTTCTAATTCTCTCTTCACGACGAGGTCTCACCACCCGAATTAAGAGACAGATCTAAAAACTAAACTTTTTTCTTTCTGGATAATACCTGAGAGTTTCGTAGTTTTCTTCAGTGGAAGTGGGAAGTTCGGAGAAGCGGTTCATATTGCTATACTCTCAAAAACTAGACATTACGTTAACGGGACAGTCTCTCTAATTACGTGGTTGTGTGCTACATGTCAGCATTTCCTGCACAGGAAAGGGTGATATACAAACTCGACACGGGAGCACGAGCTGTTACAATCTTCCACACCATTGAAGCTGGTCGGACAGCAAGACTCATGGCAGACAATAAAATAAAATAAAAACGGCTCTGAGCACTATGGGACTTAACATCTGAGGTCATCAGTCCCCTAGAACCTAGAACTACTTAAACCTAACTAACCTAAGGACATCACCCACATCCATGCCCGAGGCAGGATTCGAACATGCGACCATAGCGGTCGCGCGGTTCAAGACTGAAGCGCCTAGAACCGCACGGCCAAACCGGTCGGCAACAGACAATCGCTGTTTCTAAACGAACCCACTGTGAGTCACTCACATTTACGCGTAGTGACAAAAAATAACGTTTTGTGTTCAATGACTTAACGGAAAAGCCCATGCTGCAGGTTGTAATATTGACAAAGGTTTAATTAGAACTTCAATAACGACTGAGTAGTAATGGCAACAAACTAACGCACAGGTGTCACTGTAGAACTTGATCATAGTTTTTCATGTTAAATTCCAGTATTATTTGCTGTAGCATCCCAAAACGGGCAAAGCATGAGAAACTCTTCAATGTATTGTATGGACATATGACGGGTATAACTTTTCTTGCAAGTACGTTACACGGCCTTTCTTTGTGTGCGGAACTGTATCATCTTGAACGCAGCGGGCCCATTTTTCTTCGTACGACTGTCATTAACAATGCCGTTTGGTTGATGGAATATATCGTATGATCTATCCAAAATCCGATCCTCACAGCGCAACACAAGTTCTCATGATCATCCATTGAATGGTGACAGCCTGCTATCAATTTTGGCGTCACACAGTCTTCGTTTACGCAACATGAAAGGGTGTTCACTCACACCCAACTTCAACCATAAATAAGCACTCCGTATTCAGGCCACATGTGGCCCATCGGGATCATCCGACCGCCGTGTCATCCTCAGCTGAGAATCTGAATAGGAGGGCGTGTGGTCAGCACACCGCTCTCCCGGTAGTTAAAATGGTTTTCTTTCACCGGAGTCGCTCCTAGTCGGTCGAGTAGCTCCTCAATTGCCGTCACGAGGCTGAGTGCACCCTGAAAAATGTCAACAGCGCGTGGCACCCATCCAAGTGTAGGCCACGCCAGACAGCGCGTAACTTCGGTGATCTGACGGGAACTGGTGTATCCACTGCGGCAAGCCAGTTTCCAACCGTCAGTAAAATCTATACACAATGAGGTTCCATTTCAATAACGAAAAGCGATTCTCAGGATTACGTTAACTATTCCAAAATACGAGCAGACCCTGCATATACGAAAACGGAATACAGTCAGACAACTGAAAACGTGAGAGGTTTATTACTATGGAAAACAAGTACACTTAAGGATGAGAAAAAAAATATTACCAAATGAATGGTTTTACATGCGACGCGTTTATGATCTCTCATAAATCGCATGAGAGGTAGGCTAACATTCTGACGGGAATGTATCGGTTCGGAATACAGGGTTTGGAAGGGACGTATCATAATACAGCATTTTCTGATTTGAGAAGTTTGACTCTCTAAGCAAATAATTCGCTTTTTGCCAAATAATACTTCATGTGCATTCTTTTGAATCTGCTAGTTTTAACTGTCTGTTACACAGTACTTCTCTTCAGCGACTTGCTTTTCTGTCAGCCTTCAAACATTGATTGAACTCAAATCCAGAAATTTACTCATATCTGACGTCGGTGGTTGATAGAAGAGACACACTTCCCTATCCTAAGGTAACTTATTCGGTTTTAAATATTCTATGTGGGGTACGTCCCTTGTAACAGCAATCCCTTCAAATTCGAAAAAAATAAAGAAGGTAATGATATGTTTTAAGGAGCATTCGACTAAAATAACATCTGAGACGGGGCATAAGATCAGATTTTCAAAATCGTATGGAAGGCCATTTCAATCGTTCCATTATTCGCTTTTCGCGGCTTGGCGAAACGAAAGGAAACCTGCAATTTATACGATAAGAGTAAAGGGACCCTCACGAGCGTACCTTCTTCCTGTTTTATGCATTGGTTTAAATTCCGCGTAACGCCCCGGTCGGTGCCTGTACTCTGCTTTGAGGCAATATCGGCTCAGAAGGTCGTTATCACCAGCTTGAAGTGGAAGGCGTCAGCCTGTCTCAAGAACCGCGTAAGGAGCTAGACGGAGCTATACCGGAACGTGGAAGATAGTATTTTTTCTACAATGATTTTTTGCGTTTTGGTTCGAATGTTGTGAGGAATCTGACGACTTAATTTCTATAGAAGTGTATTAATTTCACTAAAAATTTGAAAGTGTTTTCGCTAGCACTGTCTTGAACACTTTCAGCTACGGTCTGTTGCACTGCATAGTGAGTTGTTGTCGAGAGGCGAACGACTACATTGAACTTCATTGTGTTCTGTTTGGACATTTGCGAACAAGAAAATGCATCACCCAAGTTTTATTGTGTAGTGCGCCATGTATGGTTTTAGACAGTACCGATATATCGTTAACTAGAAGATATACCTAGACCTTCTAATGTAAAACAGAGGGTACACCTGCTGGGTCAACGCATGCATCTCTTGAGGCGGCATTGTTAGTGTGTTCCATCAGTAACGAAACTGTTTAGGGTTGAGTTCGCCTGTTTAAAAGCGCGTTTGAATATTAACGGTCTTAAAGGGCTTTATCGTCAAAACTACTTCACCGTTCCTTCAGGGAGTTAAACGTTTAATTTTGAATATGAAACACGACATGTCGTAGCATTTCCTAAAAAATACTGGCACAGAACGGAGTCACATTAAATGTCAGATAAATATGCGGGTGACATAAACCATGGGGTACCTTCTAACAACGTGTCGGACCTCCTTTCGTCCTGCGTAGTGTAGCAACTCGATGTGCAATCGACTCAACAAATCGTCGGAAGTCCCCTGCAGAAATAATCTTCAGCCAAGTTTATCGCAGTACATAATTTAAGACCTCGGTGCAAAAAGGGTATAACTCCACATTGTCCCGTAAGATATACCAGAACATGTAAGCTTTAGACCCTTATCCTATTATCACTTCCTTGGGAGAAAGACATAAATACTGGCAATATCTCTATTTTACGCTGAACATACAAGGTTCAGTCACATTAATGATACCACCGTCAAAGTTCGACGTCGGATCTGTAAAATCTGAGTTATCCCCTTTTTGCACCGAGGTCATCAGTTGCGGAAGTGTTACCGGTGCGGACATTTGTCCATGAACTGACCTCTTAATGATGTCCTATAAATGGTCGATGGGTTTTATGCCGGGTGATCTGAGTGTCGAGAATATTCAATCAAATTGTCCAGAATGTTCTTCAAACCAATCGCGAGCAATTGTAGTTCGGTGAGATGGCGCAATGTCATCTACAAAAGGTCCGTCTGTTTTTGGGAACAAAAATTCCACGAATGACTGCAAAGTATCTAATCTAGACAATGATCGGTTCATTTGGAGCAGAAGACCGAGTCAGTTCCATGCAAACACAGATCACACCGTTATGGAGCTAACACCAGCTTGCACCTTGTTGACAACTTGGGTACAGAGTTTCGTGTGGTCGGCGCCACACTCGAACCCTACCTTCAGCTATTACGAACATATCGAGTCTCGTCAGCTCAGTCATTGTTTTCCAGTCGTCTAGGATTTAACCGATAAGGTCATGGGACCAGGAGAGGTGCTGCAGGCGTTGACATGCTGTTATCAATGGCACTCGCATCAGTTGTATGCCTCCATAGCCCATAACGCCAAATTCCGCCTCACTGTCGGATACGTTGATTTCTGTGGTTACTTCACATAGTGTAGCTTGTCTATTAGCACTGACAACTCGTGCAAAGGCCGCTGCTTTCGGTCATTAGGTGAAAGTCATCAACCAGAACATTGTTCATAGTGAGCTATAATGTCTGAAGTTTGGTGTTATTGGCACACTCTTGGCACTGTGGATCTCCGAATATTTAATGCCCTAACTATTTCCGAAATGGAATGCCCCATGCTTCTGTCTCCATCTACCATTCCGAGGTCGAAGTATTTTCATTCCGGTAGTGCGGCCATAATCACGTCGGGAACCTCTCCACTTCAATCAGCTGAGTAGACATGCACTGTAATTTCATATCTGGTGTACGCGATACTAGCTTCATCTGCATACGAGCATATCAGTAGCCCAAGACTTTAGTCATCTTTGTGTAGTTCGATCAACTCTACACCTAAACTTGAATGCTATGATATTCCAGAGGTCAAATAGTACTCCATTCGGATCTACGGGCGGGTACTACACAGGAGGACGTCTTTATCACGAGAAACAAGCCAGGTGTTCTACGGATCGGAGTGTGGAATGTCAAATCCGTTAATCGGGCCGGTAGGTTAGAAAATTTAAAAAGGGAAATTGATAGGTTAAAGCTAGATAAAGTGAGAATTAGTGAAGCTCGGTGGCAGAAGGTAGAAGACCATTGGTTAGGTGAATACAGAATTATAAATACAAAATGAAGTAGGGGTAATACAGGAGTAGGATTAATAATAAATGTTAAAAAAGGAGCCCGGGTAAGCTATTACAGGCAGCATAGCGAGCCAAGATAGACTCGAAGCCCATGCCTACCACAGTAATACATGTTTATGTGCCGAATAACTCCACAGATGACGAAGAGAGTGAAGTAACACATGCTAAGATAATAGAAATTATTCAGGTAGTGAAGAGAGACGAAAGTTTAATAGTCATGGCAAACGGGCATTCATCACTGAGGAAAGGAAAAGAAGAAAAATGGTCCGTGAATATGGACTGGAGTTAAGGAATGAAAGAGGAAGGCGCTTGGTAGAATTTTGGACAGAGTATAACTTAATCATAGCTATCACTTGGCTTAAGAATCATGAAAGAAAGTTATATACGTGGAAACGGCCTGGAGACACTGAACGGTTTCAGATATACTATATAATGGTAAAACAGAGATTTAGGAACCAAGTTTTAAACTATAAGACATTTCCATAGACGGATGTGGACTCTGACCTTCAATTTATTGGTTCTGAAAAGTAGAATAAAACTGAAGCAACAGCGAAAAGGCAGGAATTTAATTACATTGAACCTGCTTAAACTGAAAGAACCAGAGGCCCTAGAGAGATACAGAGAGAGCATTAGGGAAAAATTGAGAAGAACGGGGAAAGAAATACAATAGAAGACGGAGGGGTAGCTTTGTGAGAAAATAGTGAAGATAGCAGAGGATGAAGTAGGTAAAAAGGCGAGGGATAATAGAAATCCTTCAGTAACTAAGAGATATTGGATTTAATTGATGAAACGAGAGAATCCAAAAATGCAGTAAAGGAAGCAGGCAAAAAGGAATACAAACGTCGCAAAAATGAGATCGAGAGGAGGTGCAAAATGGCTAAGCAGGGATGGCTAGAAGACAAATGTATGGATGTAGAGGCGTATATCACTAGGAGTAATATCGATACTGCCTACAGGATAATTAAAGAGACCTTTGGAGAAAAGAGAACCAAATACATGAATATCAAAAGCTCAGTTGGAAAATCAGTTGTAAGTAAAGATGGGAAAGCAGGAAGGCTGAAGCAGTACATAAAGAGTCTATACAAGGGCGGTGTACTGCAGGGCAAGATTGTGGAAATGGAAATGAACTTAGGTGAAAATGAAATGGGAGATACGATATTGCATGACGAGTTTGATAGAGCACTGAAAGACCTGAATTGAAACAATGCCCCGGGAATAGACAACATTCAATTAGAACTACTGATAGCCTTGGGGGAGCCAGCCCTGACAAAACTTACCATCTGGTGAGAAAAATGTATGAGGCAGGTGAAATACCCTCAGACTTCGAGAAGGATATAGTAATTCCAATCCCAAAGAAAGCAGGTGTTAACAGCTGTGTAAATTATCGAACTATCAGTTTAATAAGTCACGGCTGCAAAATACAAATACGATTTTCTTACAGACGAATGGAAAACTGGAAGAAGCCGACCTTGTCGAAGATCAGTTTGGATTCATTAGGAATGTTGGAACACGTGAGGCAATACTGATCGTAATATACCTGAGAAGATCGATTAAGGAAAGGCAACAATACATTTCTAGCATTTGTAGACACAGAGAAAGCTTTTGAAGATGTTGACTAGAATATTTTCTTTCAAATTCTGAAGGTGGCAGGGGTGAAATACAGGGATCCACCGGCTATTTACAATTTGTGTAGCAACAAGATGGCAGTTACAGAGGCGAAGTGTAAGAATGGGAAGCAGTGGTCGGAAATCCGACAAGGTTTGTAGCCTATCGCCGAAGTTATTCAATTCGCATATTGTGCAAGCGGTAAAGGAAGCAAAAGAAAAAATTGGAGTAGGAATTAAAATCCTTGGAGAAGAAATTAAGGCTTTGCCGATGACACTGTAATTCTCGTAGGGGACCTGGAACGGAATGGACAGTGTCTTGAAAGGAGGATATAATATGAATATCAAGAAAAGCAAAACGAGGATAATGGAATGTAGTCAAATTAAGTCAGGTGATGCTGAGGTAATTGGATTAGGAAATGAGACACATAAAGTAGCAGATGAGATTTGCTATTTGGGAAGCAAAATAACTGATGATGATCGAAGTAGTAAGGATATAAAATGTAGACTGTCACTGGCATGGAAGAAGAGAAATTTTTTTATCATCGAGTTTAGATTTAAGTGTCAGGAAGTCTTTTCTGAAAGTATTTGTAAGGAGTCATGTATCTAAATGAGACACAGACGGTAAATAGTTTCGACAAGAAAAGGATAGAAGCTTTGGAGATGTGGTGCTACAGAAGAATTCTGAAGATTTAATGGAAAGATCACGTAACTAATGAGGAGGTACTGAATAGAATTGGCGAAAAGCGGAATTTGTGACACAACTTGACTAGAAGAAGGTATTGGTTGGTAGGACATATTCTGAGGCCTCAAGGGATCTCCAATTTAGTATTGGAGGGCAGCGTAGTGGGTAAAATTCGTAGAGGGAGACCAAGAGTTGAATACAGTAAGCCGATTCAGAAGGTTGTAGGTAGCGGTATATACCGGGAGATGAGGCAGCTTGCACAGAATAGGGCAGCACGGAGAGCTGCACGAAACCTATGTCTGGACTGAAGACCACATGAACACATGAGTCGTTGTTCAAGGCAGTGACGATTCACCTCGATCCACACTTATTACCAGCCTGTTCATCACTGCAACAAAAAAGTTTACTCCTCACGAACGAATATTGGTGCCGGTCGGTGCTGATGTTGGAGATCCTTCATTTCAGCTGACGATATGGTTTTCCGCACCCCACTCCAGCGACCGTGAGTGGGCTGTCAGATGAAAAGCCGATACGCTCCGTGGCCACCACAGGGCGCTGTGCGGGCACACGGGCAGTGCCTGCCAGCTCTGACAGCCGACAGCTCGCTCAAGGATACGGCAGCGCAGTGCACCGCCCGCAGAGTTCCGGCTGGCCACGCACTCCTGCGATAGGTATCTGACTAACGTCAGCGGTTCCGATAGACAGCGCGAGTAGATAACACAACTTGATCTCTTTCTAATCGACCTGTCTTCTGCATCACACGAAATTTCGGTTATTCGAATGAATTATCATAAACCCGTGTACCTCCTAAATTATCAAACAATGAGTATAGATTGATCACAGTAACAACCAATTATTTTGTGCAGAATCTCCATGAAAACAGAACATTGTATAATTTCATTAGGCTCTCATGTGTTAAATCTATTCACTTTTTCAATCAATATTGCTATTAATGGATCCTAAATGCGAAACTAAGTAAAAACTACCATGTAAATGTTTCAAGAAAGAAACTTGAAAGTGATCCGGATCAAAAGACCTTATTTCCAGTTTAATTAGACGAAGATGTTATTTATTTAATAAACTGCACATACACTGATGGAAAAAGTCGCAAGAAATATTTGTGAGACATAAACGAAAACTGGTAAGCGTTTACCTACGTAAGATTGTTGGTGTCTATTCAAATTTCGCACCAGTTTCATAAGAGTAGCATAAGTATTGTTTGTGTTAGTATCATCACCGTGATGACGCACATATGATTTGCTTTAAATACACACTGTAACGACCTTCAGCGTTAGTTATCTTTGAGACTGAACTGGACTTGATTTCATGTGACTATATGTTAGTGAAAAATTCCGTTTAAGCAAAAAAGACGCTATCATCAACTCCTCACTGAGTTTGAACGATGTCGGGTAATAGGTCTACATTAATCTGTATGTTCATTCTTTGATACTGCTGAAAAACTTGACAGGAATGTAGTCACTGTAGGTCACTGCTGGCAGCGATGGTGACGAGAAAGTGCACTCGCAAGAAAACTGATCGCCAGACACTACCGAGGGGGAAGACCATCGTGTTGAACTTATGGCCCTAGCGCTTCGTACCGCTTCTGCACGAACGAATATTGGTGCCGGTCGGTGCTGATGTTGGAGATCCTTCATTTCAGCTGACGATAGTGACACAGCGAACTGTTACTTCAGGGAAATCCGAGTCTGACGCCCTGTACCGTGCAATCCACCGACCCGAATCCAGCGCCTTTTGACGTTTAGTGGGGTGAAGCGAGAGCTCTATGGAGGGCGGAGTGGAGCTCTGTTGTGTTTCCTGACGAAAGCTGGTACTGTCTCGGTACCAATGATGGTTGCGTTTTGGTTAGAAGGAGGCTACCTGACTCGCAACGAAAGTCTGCGTGCTAGACACATTGGATCTGCACACAGTTTTCGGCCTGGGTGCGATTTCTTATGATAGCAGGAGCACTCTCTTCGCTATCCCATGCACCCTGACTGCAAATTTGTACGTCTGTCTGGTGATTCGACTTGTCGCGTTGCCATTCATGACCAGCAGTCCACGGGTTGTTTTCCAACAGGATAATGTTATCCCATATACCGCTGTTGTCACCCCTCACGCTCTACGGTGTGCTGACATGTCGCATGGGTCTCCTCGGTCACCAGATGCTCCCCAATCGAGCACACGTGGGACACCGTCGAACTATATCTCCATCATCTACAAAACGCCCTAACCGTCCCTGTACTGACCTACCACGTGCAACAAACATGGAACTCCATTCCACAAACTTACGTTCGGTACCTGTACATGACAATGCAAGCCCGACTGCATACAACATTCTGGCAACTACACTGATTACTAAAGTACGAGTGTTTCACATTTGCAATGGATTATCTCGCTCTCACACTAACCGTGATCTTGCAACGTTAATTGTTTTAAATAGATACCTAGCTAAACGCATTCCCAGAAATTCATTACGTTACATTAACTGTATTTTGGTACTGCGATTTTCTACCCTCAATGTTTAAACGAATTTTTTTTAGATGTCTTCATTTATTCATAATTCCTTTCACTCAGTATTTACACACTCTTGGAATGTGGACGACAATAACCGTTCTTACCATGGACGACTGCATTTTCTTCATTGCTGTGTGAAGATAAGGCAGAGTTGCCAGTTTCACCACAGTCCTCATAATCACTTTCATCACGAAAGTGACTTACGTCACTTTTACGATTTAGTTCCGTATAGCCCCTTATGTTAGTGAAATATTGTTTCTACTTGCCATTTTCAAATAAATAAACTTCACACTCTGCAACAGAATAATTATTCTTCTGGGTGACAGCAACCGTTCACAAATATTTCTGTGAAATTAATTAAATTAGAGTCTGACAACTTCGTACATACTTTCCCTCCTACGACTCACTTAACGCTAAATTTACAATGATGATAATGGGCTGTGTATGTGAAATTGTGCAGGCACTGAAAGAAACAAAAATAAAAAAAAGGGTCAGAGTGAACTTGGAGTACATGTCTAGGTTTAACGCTATCGTAAACTAATAGACCTCTTAATTGTTGTATTATTTTCTGGCAATGACAGGTCTGTGTATGAGATTGCAAGAACAGAGAGCAGATGGAGATTTACACAAATGTTCAAGCTGGAGGAGAAACGATAAACTTCACAATGCCCTGACAGTGTTTCACAACATTAATATTTTTTTGTTTCTAATGCCATTTCAAGTAAGGTTAGACTTTTGTCCTCTGAAATTTACCCTCGCTTTTGTCCGTGATGCTTATTAAGTGTTCACAAATGTGTGAAATCTTATTGGACTTAACTGCTAAGGTCATCAGTTCCTAAGCTTATACACTACTTAACCTAAATTACCCTAAGGACAAACACACACACCCATGCCCGAGGGAGGACTCGATCCTCCACCGGGACCAGCCGCACAGTACAGGACCGCACCGCCTTAGAGCGCTCGGCTAATCCTGCGCGGCTGTTAAGTGTTCCTTTGTGTTAGACTGGAAAGAGATTGTTATCATGTATGAAAATATCGGAACCAAGGTGTGTAGCAGTGGTCAGGACGAGTACAGGCAGGGGAGAACAGAATACGAAGTAAAATGGGACTCTCGCGATCGCAGTACGAAGTTAACTAACAACGTATTGTTTATTACAGAAACATGAAAGCTTATGCCGGACCAGGACTCGAACTCTGACTTCCCGCTTACCGCGTGCGGTCGCCTTAACCACTTCGGCTTTCCGTGCACGCCTTCCGGGCTGATCCACACTTCCACATGCCGTAGTGTCTGCGTCCCACAGTACACACACATAGTTCTTGTGACTCCTGCATAACCTTCTCGCCATTTTTTCTTGCTTTGCACTGAAATGCAGTTACTGCACAGACTTTGTTGTTCTATGCAAAAGTCCTCCAGTCTTTCATGCATGTCTGCAGTGTATTTGTATCCAACTACACGCACATTGTCAAATACAGATACTGCACTAACTCTATTTCGTGCCAAACCAGGGCAGACTGAAGAGAAAATCGTTCTCCCTCTCCAAGCGGGAATCTCACGAATGTTGTGACAGCACCATGGGACGAACACACTATGTTGTGGAAATTCGGATCGAGCCGGGAGCCGCTCACAGACAGTCGAAGTGTTTCTGATGCGCGTTCACCAAAAGTGGGAAACGTGGGTTCCAATCCTAATCTGGAAAATAGTGTCATATGTTTACAGTAAACCTTGCAAGGAATAATACTGCTGTGGACTATCAGGAGTGTGTGTTCTTTGAGACATGCATGCACGTCTGAGGGACATATGTACTGAATTGTGCGGACACTATCAACTACAAACACTGCACTAACTGCATCATTTTTCTGAACTGCCGAATCTTATTCCTCTACGCAGTTGCACGGAAACGCCGTTATATGGCCCTGTGTAACGTTTCCATGATTAGTAATATGCAAAATGTGAAGTGTACAGACTAACGTGTTTTTGCCTCTGACCGGCAGCAGTTACGGCAATTTATGGATAAAACATATAAATGAAGAAGCTAAAGTTTGTTATAACGTAAGAAAAAAGTGTAAATGTCACAATATTCGTGTAAATAGATAAGTAATTATTTTCCTGATTACCCTCAATGAACTTTTTTGTCGTGTACAAACATTTAAATCTGTTACTTTTTTTATGACTTCCAGAACGTTTTCGACATCGTACCTGACAAGCGGCTTGTAACCAAATTGATGCTTATGGGATATTGTGTTAGTTACGAAACTGGAATAATAATTCCCTGAGAGAGAGGCAACAATTCGTAGTAACTGACGGAAAATCATTGAGGGAAACAGAAGTGATTGCTGATGTTCCCCAAGGTAGTATTATAGCCTCTATGTTGTTCCTTAGCTATTTAGGAAACAATCTGAGTAGCCGTCTCAGGTTGTTTACAGATGACGCTGTGTTTTGCGGCTTATGAAAGTCATCAGAAGCTGAAAACAAATTGCAAAACGATTTAGGTAAGATACGCGTATGAGCGAAAATTGACAACTGTCCCTAAATAATGAAAAGCTTGAGGTCATCCTCAATCAGATATGAAGTGCGTAAAGTCAACAAAATACCTAGAAATTACAATTACGAACGATTTAAATGAAATGTTGTGGGGAATGCGAACAGAAGACAGCGTTTAACTGGCAGAACATTTAGAAAATGCAACGGATCTGATAGAGAAACTATCTACACTACGCTTATCCGTCGTCTTTTGGAGTACTGCTCCGCAGTGTGGGATCCTTACCAAATATAGTTAATGGGGGACATTGAAAAAGTTCAAAGAAGGGCAGCACGTTTAGTATTACCGAGAAATAGGAGAGAGAGTTTCGCAGACATGAGGGGGTGTGTATCATTAGAGCGGGATCTTCTCGTGCAGTTCAATCACCGACGTTAACCTCCGAATCCGAAAATATTTTATAGACCCGGACCTACATAGCGCGAAACATGACGCTAACCTACATAGGGAGAAAAGATCACCATAAAAAAAATTAATGAAATCAGAGCTCGCGCGGGAAGATATAGGCGTTGTTTATTTCCGCGCACTGTTCTAGAGTGGAATTATAATTATTGTGAAAATGATTCCATAAACCCTCTGCCAGGCACTTAAGTTTGATTTTCGGGTTATTGATATAGATGTAGATGTAGACAGATGTAGATGTACCGTCATAACCACTCTCTGAAAGTCGAGGAACTATTTTACAAATAATCGAGCAAACATGGTGATATTCTCATTAAATCTGTTTAGTAGTAAGTATTTGATAGAGGCACGTCCTCGGAGCTCAAGCACTATACGCTCTGCGAGGTTATATTTCCTGGGAATTATTAACACCCAAATATTTCATAGTAACTGTATTAATATCTTTCATCAAGGTATTATGCTGTTATCATTTTGTTGCAAGTATCTTCTGTGTTATGTTTTGCTCCGTTATTTCGGATTGTTAGGAAATCAATTGCTACTTTCTAATACTTCTACGATTCTCTTTTCCAGTGCACCTGTAATTTATCCATCACTTAAATGTACCTATAATTTCTTTCAGATATGAAAAGGACATATTAATAATAACAAGAAACAAAAATGAGCAGAAGTATTTTAGAGAAACGGTTGTCTTTCATCCGTGCAGTCTGTGACGAAACGGGTGAGAATATTTTCTTTATATTGCACACCACCTTGTGCGGTGGACAGAAACAGTGTTGAATACAGTCTGCTACAAATACACTCATGCAAATGGAAAAAAGAACACATTGACACCGGTGTGTCAGACCCACCATACTTGCTCCGGACACTGCGAGAGGGCTGTACAAGCAATGATCACACGCACGGCACGGCGGACACACCAGGAACCGCGGTGTTGGCCATCGAATGGCGCTAGCTGCGCAGCATTTGTGCCCCGCCGCCGTCAGTGTCAGCCAGTCTGCCGTGGCATACGGAGCTCCATCGCAGTCTTTAACACTGGTAGCCTGACAAACACCGTGGACGTGAACTGTATGTGCAATTGACGGACTTTGAGCGAGGGCGTATAGTGGGCATGCGGGAGGCCGGGTGGACGTACCACCGAACTGCTCAACACGTGGGGCGTGAGGTCTCCACAATACATCGATGTTGTCGGCAGTGGTCGGCGGAAGGTGTACGTGCCCGTCGACCTGGGACCGGACCGCAGCGACGCACGGATGCACGCCAAGACCGTAGGTTCCTACGCAGTGCCGTAGGGGACAGCACCGCCACTTCCCAGCAAATTAGGAACACTGTTGCTCCTGAGGTATCGGCGAGGACCATTCGCAACCGTCTCCATGAAGCTGGCTACGGTCCCGCACACCGTTAGGCCGTCTTCCGCTCACGCCCCAACATCGTGCAGCCCGCCTCCAGTGGTGTCGCGACAGGCGTGAATGGAGGGACGAATGGAGAGGTGTCGTCTTCAGCGATGAGAGTCGCTTCTGCTAGGTGCCAATGATGGTCGTATGCGTGTTTGGCGCCGTGCAGGTGAGCGCCACAATCAGGACTGCATACGACCGAGGCACACAGGGCCAACACCCGGCATCATGGTGTGCGGAGCGATCTCCTACACTGGCGTACACCTCTGGTGATCGTCGACGGGACACTGAATAGTGCACGGTACATCCAAACCATCATCGAACCCATCGTTCTACCATTCCTAGACCGGCAAGGGAACTTGCTGTTCCAACAGGACAATGCACGTCCGCATGTATCCCGTGCCACCCAACGTGCTCTAGAAGGTGTAAGTCAACTACCCTGGCCAGCAAGATCTCCGGATCCGTCCCCCATTGAGCATGTTTGGGACTGGATGAAGCCACGTCTCACGCTGTCTGCACGTCCAGCACGAACGCTGGTCCAACTGAGGCGCCAGGTGGAAATGGCACGGCAAGCCGTTCCACAGGACTACATCCAGTATCTCTACGATCGTCTCCATGGGAGAATAGCAGCCTGCACTGTACTAGTGCTGACATTGTGCATGCTCTGTTGCCTGTGTCTATGTGCCTGTGGTTCTGTCAGTGTGATCATGTGATGTATCTGACCCCAGGAAAGTGTCAATAAAGTTTCCCCTTCCTGGGACAATGAATTCACGGTGTTCTTATTTCAATTTCCAGGAGTGTAGATCATTTCCATTGATTGTTTCCAGGCTAAACTGTCACTCTCTGGAGCCACTTTCCGTTTTCCAGTTACACTACAGTCTCTCGGAAAGTCAAATTCGGTAGCAAGTCTTTGGTAGTCGTCATACTGCAGCTATTCTACGTCTACATGTACGTCTACATTGATATTCTGCAAATCACACGCAAGTGCCTGAGAAAGGGTCACTGAACCACCTTCGCAATAAATCTCTATTATTTCACTATTGAACAGCAGCGGGAAAACGTCGGTGTCGACAAGATATTTTTGCATTCGGAAGAGAAACTTGGTGATGGAAATTTTGTGAGTAGATTCCGCCGCAACGATAAACGACTCTGTTTTAATGGTGTACATTCTAAATCCTATATCATATCCGTAACACTCTCTCCCCTATTCTGCGATTTAAAAAAAAGTGCTGCTCTTCTATGATCTTACTGGATGTACAACGTTAATTCCATCTCGTTAGGTTCCCAGACCGCGCAGTCCTACTCCAAAAGAGGACGAATATGCGTAATGTACCAATAGATCTGTTGCGTCTCCTAAGTGTTCTGCCATTAAAACTCAGTCTTTGCTTTCCCCTCTCCATAACATTTTCTATATGTTCTTTCCGATTTAAACTGTTCGTAATTGTAGTTCCAATTTAGTTGAATTTACGGCCTTGAGAGTTATTTATCGTGAAACCGAAGCTTAAAGGAATCCTTTTAGCACTCATGTTCATGATCTTACACTTTTCACTATTTACGGTCAATTGCCAATTTTCACACCATACAGAGACCTTCCTTAATCGTTTTGCAATTTGTTTTGATCTTCTGATGAGTATACTAGATAATAAACGATAGATAATCTGCAAATAACCGAAAACGGTTGCTCAGATAGTCTCCTGTATCCTTTTTATAGGATAAGGAGCAACAAAAGACATGGAACACTACATTGGCGAACACCAGAAATTCTTTCTGTTTTGCTCGACGACTTCCTGTCAGTACTAGGAACAATCACCTCTCTGACAGGCAATCACCAGACTTGTCGGAGCTCAGAGTTAACAAACACAGCAAATGGTCCTAACTGGCATATTTGATGCGTCAGCCGAAATACTTGCAAATATCATTAGCGTGTCTAGAGAAATAATGTACGTCATCGTAACAGCGTACACTGCAAACCTTCGACTGCAGATCCCATTAGTAAATTAACTAGTTGAATGAGACAGATTTGTGTTGGTTCTATTTAGATAAATTGAAATAAAAAGAAAGATCCGCACAAAGCGAGTATACAACTTATTATTTGTCTAGAACACATACTGCAATGGATAACAGTGCAGAAATAAAATATTGTCTTTTAAGACTTGTATAGACATTAAACTGAGATTACTGACAATATAATACCCATGGAACATTGAAAACGGTATAAATTAGTGCATGTATTCTTGCCAACAATCTTATGACTGTTTTGATGCGGCCGCCTACGACCTTCTATCTTGTGCTGATCACTTCCCTTCACAGAATCACTTACACCATATGTTCTCATTTCTCTGTCTGATGAATTTCAAAATCTGTCATCAGCTACGGATTTTATTCTCTACGGGGTCTCCCTAGTATTGTGGAAGTTATTACTTATGTTCAATGTGCTAGTATTATATCCTTCCTAGGCAATGTTTTCTATATAATCCACAACACGTTGGTTGACCTTTTCCTATCAGACAACTAAATTTTCAACACCTTTGCGTAACACCATAACTCTATATAACGTTTCTGTTCTGTTCTTTTTCCGCTCTCATTACAGTCCATGCTTCAGTTTCACTCAGTACTGTCCTCTGGACGAACTCTTCGAATTGTATTTCCTCAAATTAAGTGTTATGAA
This sequence comes from Schistocerca gregaria, assembly GCF_023897955.1. Lineage (NCBI taxonomy): Eukaryota > Metazoa > Arthropoda > Insecta > Orthoptera > Acrididae > Schistocerca > Schistocerca gregaria. Next base: position 532,926,238 of record NC_064923.1, read on the forward strand.
AGTTGTGGTCTCTTTGCCTGTGCTTGACTCATATCCTTCTTGCTTACTCTGTCGCACCTCAATTGGCTTCCAAGGAGACAAAAATTCCTTCACTCCGTCTTCTGTGTGATACAGAAGCTCAAAGCAGCTACTAAAACCTAATTTTGTCATTCTTGATTTTTCTATATTCGATGCTCAGTGGGAAATCTCTTTTAATTCTTCCTCACTTTCACTGTGGCTATCCACGTTATCATCGAATCTTACCTGCAACCTAGGTCTTTTTAATATAAGCGCTATTATATTTATATCCTTTCATTCCGAAATTTAATCTCAGTCTCAGCACTTCTTAAGTACACAGATTCGCCAACCCAGAAGAAAAGACAGCAACCCATCTATTTTCAATCGGAGAAGTTCGTTTTTGATCTTTTATTCTTAACGTTCTCTGTTGAATTGTCTATCTTTTGTATGTAAGCCATCTCCCTTTCAGTATATACATATTTTCAGAGAATTCCAAGTATGTTGCACCATTTTACGCTACCGAGCGCTGTCCCTAGGCAGACATATTGTAAGTAGGCTGTTTAGGTTTTTATACTGGTAACGCCACGTAGCGCTCTGTATGAAATTCACTGGCTGTTCTGTGTGCAGTTGTGGCTGATTGACTTTGTTGTGATACTCGCTATTGTAGTGTTGGGCAGTTGGATATGAACAGCGCGTAGCGTTGCGCAGTTGGAGGTGAGCCGCCAGCAGTGATGGATGTGGGGAGAGAGATGGCGGAGTTTTGAGAGCGGATGATCTGGACGTGTGTCCATCACAGACAGTAAATTTGTAAGGCAGGATATCATGAACTGGTGTATATATATATATATGTGCTTAGGTTAGTTAGGTATAAGTAGTTCTAAGTTCTAGGGGACTGATGACATTAGATGTTAAGTTCCATAGTACTCAGAGCCATGTAGCCAACCATGCCCTAGGCAGGACTCAAACCTGCGACCGTAGCAGTCACGCAGTTCCAGACTGTAGCAATTAGAATTGCTCGGCCACTATTTCCGGCTTAATAGTGTTCTAAAGTCATTATATATATATATATATATATATATATATATATATATATATATATATATATATATATATATATATATATATATTCCGGCTTAATAGTGTTCAAAAGTTATTATATTGTGTTGTTGTTGTCTTCAGTCCTGAGACTGGTTTGATGCAGCTCTCCATGCTACTCTATCCTGTGCAAGCTGCTTCATCTCCCAGTACCTACTACAACCTACATCCTTCTGAATCTGCTTAGTGTACTCATCTCTCGGTCTCCCTCTACGATTTTTACCCTCCACACTGCCCTCCAATGCTAAATTTGTGATCCCTTGATGCCTCAAAACATGTCCTACCAACCGATCCCTTCTTCTAGTCAAGTTGTGCCACAAACTTCTCTTCTCCCCAATCCTATTCAATATCTCATCATTAGTTACGTGCTCTATCCACCTTATCTTCAGTATTCTTCTGTAGCACCACATTTCGAAAGCTTCTATTCTCTTCTTGTACAAACTAGTTATCGTCCATGTTTCACTTCCATACATGGCTACAGTCCAAACAAATATTTTCAGAAATGACTTCCTGACACTTAAATCTATATTCGATGTTAACAAATTTCTCTTCTTCAGAAACGCTTTCCTTGCCATTGCCAGTCTACATTTTATATCCTCTCTACTTCGACCATCATCAGTTATTTTACTTCCTAAATAGCAAAACTCCTTTACTACTTTAAGTGTCTCATTTCCTAATCTAATTCCCTCAGCATCACCCGATTTAATTTGACTACATTCCATTATCCTCGTTTTGCTTTTGTTGATGCTCATCTTATATCTTCCTTTCAAGACACTGTCCATTCCGTTCAACTGCTCTTCCAAGTCCTTTGCCGTCTCTGACGGAATTACAATGTCAAGTCATTATATATATCTAGTTAATATATATATAAAGTTAACAGTGTTCAAAAGTCATTATATATTATATATAATCAAACCTGCCACCGTAGCAGTTGCGCGCTTCCGGACTGAGCGCCTAGAACCGCGAAACCACCGCGGCTGGCGGCATGGTTGTGTGTGATGTCCTTAGCTTGGTTAGGTTTAAGTAGTTCTACGTTCTAGGGGACTGATGATCATAGATGTTAAGTCCCATAGTGCTCAGAGCCATTTGAACCATCTGAACACTGTTAACGTAAACACGTTGTTTGATTTTTCAAACTGATGAGCAAGCCTGAACGTACTCAGACATGTCTCTCTTTCCTTATTCTGACCATGACTAAACTGACACATAATATTTTTAGCGCAACGCAATCTGACTTTCAATAATCCCTACAAAAGAATGACCCTGACTAGCAATAAGCTATACCTTCCATGAATCACTTACCTCACAAAAATTTTCGTTAGCCGAACTACTGCAATACTGCGAGTGCCAGTACTGCCAGCTAAGTGAAACATTCTAACTACTGAAGACACTAACCACTGATAGGTATACTTAGCAAATGAAAGATTTTGACAGGGAAGAAACAATTTATTTACCTTAATAGTGTTAAAAAGGCATATATATATATATATATATATATATATATATATATATATATATATATATCAGTCCCCTAGATCTTAGAACTACTTAAACCTAACTAACCTAAGGACATCACACACAACCATGCCCGAGGCAGGACTCGAACCTGCGACCGTAGCAGTCACGCAGCTCCAGACTGTAGCGCTTAGAACCGCTCGGCCACTATGGCCGGCTTAATAGTGTTCAAAAGTCTTTATACCCAGTGTTACAAATTTACTGTCTGTGATGGACTCACGTCCAGATCATCCGCCCTCAAAACTCCGCCATCTCTCTCCCCACATCCACCACTGCTGGCGGCTCACCTCCAACTGTGCAACGCTACTCGCTGTTCACATCCAACTGCCCAACGACAATAGCGAATATTACAACATTGCCAATCATCCACAGACTGCACAGAGCACAGCCAGTGATTTTCATACAGAGTGCTACGTAGCGACTGGAATCGTCGATTTTGTTCAATCTGAACAAATGTTATCCTTTCTGCATTATTTCATTGCAAGTCTTGTGAAGCTTTGCGTAACTCTAATGTTGGATTCTCTACGTCTTCCGTATCGACATACACTTCCTCACCTATCTTATCTTGTAGAGGCTCTCAATATATTCATTCCATCTACAATTCTTTCCATCTATTGATACTTCTCTTTACACTGAAACTGTTTACAGTGTTAGTTAATGTACGTTCACAGGATACATTAAACGGAATCTTTAATCCAGACACCTTTTTTTACATTCACAAGATTTGGAGCAGCAAAGAGAAATAGTTTTAGCACCCATATGACCGCCCTCAGTGCCTATAATCCTCAGTCTCCAACAGAAAATACACGTTGAGGTTTACGCCAACATTTAAACTGTCTATGATCGTTACATTATGCAGCGCCAAACCGTATGATGAGCGAAACTGTTCTAAATCTACAGCTGCATCTACTTTGCTGTGCAAAACTTAAGGGTCAAAGTTACTTTCGCATTATGTGCCACTGCAAAGTAACATATCCTGATCAAACCTGTAACAGAGGTATAAAGAAGTGCTATATTGGTAGTACCGAAGGTAACTGAAAGGAATATACAATTAGACGAACAAAAGTGGCACTGTTATTCACATACATCAGCTACACGGAATTCACCAAGATTTATGATCGTCGCCTAGATAGTACTAAAGGCTGAGTATGGTTATTAATGGAGAGTGTAGACACAACTGACGACAGTGCATGCTCTGCAACGTATTCCACGAACATGCTCGAGAATGTTCCTGGGTGCGTTCCCACCTTGCGCTTGTGGGGGTACGTCCAGACTTTCAACTCCGACTGAATCTGCTCTCATCCGAGTAGAACAAGCAACAACACTCTTCACTGGCCCCGTCCGTATGCTGTAGGTACCACCTGAAATGGTGCTGCAGATTAGCGGGTGTCAACGGAAGACAACGTACTGGTCGTCAGGCAAACAGACCTACCCTGTAGCCGTCGTGCCGCTGTGGAGCGTGGGGTTACGTGCCTTGTACTCCAGTTAAATGTAGCTGCAATTGCAAGCCTGTTTGATGTGGATTCCATTTTGCCTGTTGCACAATGTAGCGGTCATCTGCCGCTGTAGGTGCCCCTAGCACAAGGGACAAAGGCAACACTGCCTAAATGAGGGACACAGTATCAAATTTGACGGAACTGTGATAATTGCCAACGCTTCCAGTTTTTGGAACAGTGTCTATAACGAGGCAATCGAAATTAGGCTGGCCGATGATTTAATTAGGAGGCGTAGAACCCTGTACTATCCCGTATCAAAAAAAAAGTTCTTCGGTGCGGCCAGTCCGAGTTTTGGAGAACCGTCTCTGAGTGCGATACATCGTGGCCGCCGGTGATCTACTAAGGGCGGCGCCACCTGCACAATCTTAGAGAACAGCAACCGTGATTGGCGGCGCATGTGCCGCGTACAGTACGGTGGCCTTACATAGGCCACCTTATATAAGACGTCGATCTGCAGCCTGGCTTCAGCAGAAGCAGCATTCTCCTGAAGATGGCGAACAGTTGGATCGCCGAAATATTGAATCGAATTGATTTTAGGAGCGGGCAGCAAACCCAAAACGACTTCCATAAGTACTCAGTGTTAGAGTTGTAAAACGACTGTAGGTTACCGTAGACTGCCGTAAGTAAGAGTAGGCTACAGCAGTTTTCCTGGTAGCTTTGGTCACTAAGGCTTGCATCTCCATTACCTGTACGTTAAGGCTGTTGCATATCTAACGAGCGTTACCTCAAAATGCTCTCTTTATTTACATATGCGATTAATGTCTTACTAGATTCCTCTAAAAACCAGAAGCGGTCAACCCTGTAGTAACTGACTAAGGCTATGTAAAGGGCCACGCAACCTACTGAACACTGTTGTCCCACAACGTTAACCTCCAACCTGCTTTATAAAAATGACCAGTATTTATAGTAAAACAGAAAATGTCAATGTTTAATTCAAGTTTTATTCGAAATTTGTTGATTTGTAACGTGAAACAGAGGAATGTTGCAGTAAAAATAAAGGAAACATTACGGACTTACCGTATCTCACTTAAAACGCAGTTTCCGCAACAGAAAGGTAAAATAAAAAAATACCACAGAACAACAATATATCAAACATAGCTTCAATACTTTATCAACATATATAAAAAAATTACCAAACATGCAGTAACAAGTCGCAAAATCATGTTTTATTTATTCACTTTTGCAAATCGATTTCAACTGATTAACAGCTATGATCGGTGCTTTCAACCAATATGTGCCCTGAGTAGTAAGACAGTATTACTACTCAGGGCACAAATAGGTTGAAAGCACCGATGATGGCTGTTAATCAGTTGAAATCGATTTGCAAAAGTGAATAAATAAAACATGATTTTGCGGCTGGATACTGCATGTTTAGCAATTTTATGGTTTACGGTCGCTGCACGAGTTGGGAACTACTTGGAGTCCACCATTCATATATAAAATACATTACCGTTATTCATAAATAAGTTTCTCATTTATCAATAGTAATAGAAAACTCACGCTATCGGTCCTCAAAAAGAACGTTGTATTGAACTCAAAATCTAAACTTTTATCAAATGTAATTGCTTTGGTTATCAAAAGAGCAGAAATTGCGATCAACTTATTCTTATTAAACATAAAATACAATTTTTTTTCGTAAGGCTGTAACATTCCAACGGCCTTGCCGCAGTAGTAACACCAGTCGCCGTCCTGTCGCCGACGTTCAGCGCTGTCGGGATGGGCAAGCACTTGGATGGGTAACCATCCGGTCTACCGAGCGCTGTTGGCAAGTGGGGTGCACTCAGCCATTGTGAGGCAAACTGAGGAGCTACTTGGTTGAGAAGTAGCGGCTCCGGTCTCCTAAACTGACATATGGCCGGGAGAGCGGTGCACTGACCACATGCTTCTCCATATCCGCAGCCAGCGACGACTGTGGGGTGAGGATGGCACGGCGGCCGTTCGGCGCCGTTGGGCTTTCCAAGGCCTGTTCTGACGGAGTTTAGTTTTTAAGGAGTAAAATGCACAGTGAACTAACACTAATGATGGGTGGTTCTAATTGTGTGCAAAACAAATACGCGAACAATGGAAAGTCATCAGATCTCAGTTTCTTTCTACATATTGATTTATATTTCTTTCCCTATCAATGCTACCAATACTATGGGTAAATCCCACTGTTTAATACGTCATTTATGTTGTATACTAAAACTACTGAGCCGAAGTTTTGGCGGAGCGCAACTCTGCTCTCAGTCAATGTTTCTGTTCAGCGAGCATACTTTCGGCGGCAGCTCCCTCGTTGATGTCACCTGTTGTAAGTAACCTGTTTGTATGTGGGTAGCTCTATAGATTTCATTTACATCACTAACAGTGCTGTACACGCTCACCAAGATACTCTGTGGCTCAGAGTTACAAGTTAATATTTAGCAATGTTAGAGGTTAGCAGTGTTGGCGAGAGCGGACGGTTTGGACTTGTGTCCGTCATGGAGATTTATCGTTTTTGGAAATTGATTGTAAAACGATGATTCATCTACACTCCTGGAAATTGAAATAAGAACGCCATGAATTCATTGTCCCAGGAAGGGGAAACTTTATTGACACATTCCTGGGGTCAGATACATCACATGATCACACTGACAGAACCACAGGCACATAGACACAGACAACAGAGCATGCACAATGTCGGCACTAGTACAGTGTATATCCACCTTTCGCAGCAATGCAGGCTGCTATTCTTCCATCGAGACGATCGTAGAGATGCTGGATGTAGTCCTGTGGAACGGCTTGCCGTGCCATTTCCACCTGGCGCCTCAGTTGGACCAGCGACCGTGCTGGACGTGCAGACCGCGTGAGACGACGCTTCATCCAGTCCCAAACATGCTCAATGGGGGACAGATCTGGAGGTCTTGCTGGCCAGGGTAGTTGACTTACATCTTCTAGAGCACGTTGGGTGGCACGGGATACATGCGGACGTGCATTGTCCTGTTGGAACAGCAAGTTCCCTTGCCGGTCTAGGAATGGTAGAACGATGGGTTCGATGATGGTTTGGATGTACCGTGCACTATTCGGTGTCCCCTCGACGATCACCAGAGGTGTACGGCCAGTGTAGGAGATCGCTCCCCACACCATGATGCCGGGTGTTGGCCCTGTGAGCCTCGGTCGTACGCAGTCCTGATTGTGGCGCTCACCTGCACGGCACCAAACACGCATACGACCATCATTGGCACCAAGGCAGAAGCGACTCTCATCGCTGAAGACGACATGTCTCCATTCGTCCCTCCATTCACGCCTATCGCGACACCACTGGAGGCGGGCTGCACGATGTTGGGGCGTGAGCGGAAGACGGCCTAACGGTGTGCGGGACCGTTGCCCAGCTTCATGGAGACGGTTGCGAATGGTCCTCGCCGATACCCCAGGAGCAACAGTGTCCCTAATTTGCTGGGAAGTGGCGGTGCTGTCACCTACGGCACTGCGTAGGATCCTACGGTCTTGGCGTGCATCGGTGCGTCGCTGCGGTCCGGTCCCAGGTCGCCGGCACGTGCACCTTCCGCCTATCACTGGCGACAACATCGATGTACTGTGGAGACCTCACGCCCCACGTGTTGAGCAATTCGACGGTACGTCCACCCGGCCTCCCGCATGCCCACTATACGCCCTCGCTCAAAGTCCGTTAACTGCACATACGGTTCACGTCCACGGTGTTTGTCATGCTACCAGTGTTAAAGACTGCGATGGAGCTCCGTATGCCACGGCAAACTGGCTGACACTGACGGCGGCGGTGCACAAATGCTGCGCAGCTAGCGCCATTCGACGGCGAACACCGCGGTTCCTGGTGTGTCCGCTGTGCCGTGCGTGTGATCGTTGCTTGTACAGCCCTCTCGCAGTGTCCGGAGCAAGTATGGTGGGTCTGACACACCGGTGTCAATGTGTTCTGTTTTCCATTTCCTGGAGTGTATTTTCTAATGTTTGGGAAATGGAATTATTGGTGATTATGTAAATTTTTGAAATGGATGTCACATCAATAAGGTAAAATCTGCGAAATACATTGTTTGCTCTGCAACAAAATCTTTCCTTTCTAAATAACATGCCTATTAGCAGTTAGAGCCTATAGTAGTTAGAATCTTTTTATTTAGGTGGCTGTAGTTACTGTTATTGCTGTGAACAGCTTCGAATGAGCGTCATGCAGTATATTCATAAGTTTCTAACATAACTGTTGCCTCAGTACCGCTCGCTGATACTTGGTGCATTCCTCTGTAGATTTTTTATTTCAGTGTCTGATCACAATACGCATTCTTTAGACGATGACCGGTTTCAGTCTGTAATGACCATCCTCAGATTTAAAATAAATAAATATATGCATCTAGTGAGCAGTGTGTCTCTTAACATAAAACAGCGGTCGACCCAACAGAGGGCGTTGTTCATTGATCTGTCTGTTTTTCAGCTGTCATATAGACATTTTATCTTTCATAAGAAACTCATAGGTTGCCAAGGGAACGTATTACGGTATATTAATTATTGACCGTAAATTCACCATAATAAAGGGTCGGACTTATACTCTTCATATATTTCCTTTTAATAATTTTACATGGGTAACTGCATTCATCTTTTAATGTATCACAATTTGTCAGTCATCAATCAATTTTAATGTGTCTTCGACATGCATTTTATCTAATGTGCTTTTATCAGATTATGTTTTTGCGTAAATGATGTCTACATATAAGTAAGCCCTCAGTAGCGACATCTAGGGAGGGTGTAGACAAAAAGGTTTCTAGTTGCTAAAGTACTTCAGTAGCTAGTTGGCAATAATCACTGTGTGGACGATGTGGCCTATTCTACATCATATCTTAAATCTATGTGATGATGCTTTGCTGATTATGTTTACATGTTTTGACGATGCCATTATGGCCGTATCACTTTAAGACATGGAGTAAAAAAAGGTACGTTATACCATATTTTATCTACATCTACATCTACGTCCATACTCCGCAAGCCACCTCAAGGTGTGTGGCGGAAGGTACATTGAGTACATCTGTCGGTTCTCCCTTCTATTCCAGTCTCGTATTGTTCGTGGAAAGAAGGATTGTGGGTATGCCTCTGTGTGGCCTCTAATCTCTCTGACTTTATCCTCAAGCTCTCTTCGCGAGATATGCGTGGGAGGGAGCAATATACTGCTTGACTCTTCGGTGAAGGTATGTTCTCGAAACTTCAACAAAAGCCCGTATCGAGCTACTGAGCGTCTCTCCAGCAGAGTCTGCCACTGGAGTTTATCTATCATCTCCGTAACGTTTTCGCGATTACTAAATGATCCTGTAACGAAGCGCGCTGCTCTCCGTTGGATCTTCTCTCTCTCTTCTATCAACCCTATCTGGTACGGAGCCCACACTGCTGAGCAGTATTCAAGCAGTGGGCTAACAAGCGTACTGTAGCCTACTTCCTTTGCATTCGGATTGCATTTCCTTAGGATTCTTCCAATGAATATCAGTCTAGCATTTGCTTTAGCTACGATCAACTTTATATGATCATTCAATTTTAAATCACTCCTAATGTCTACTCCCAGAAAATTTATGGAATTAACTACTTCCAGTTGCTGACCTGCTATTTTGTAGCTATATGATTAGCGATCTTTCTTTCTATGTATTCTCAGGACATTATACGGGTCTACATTGAGATTCAATTACCATTTCCTGCACCCTGTGTCAATTCGCTGCAGATCCTCCTGCATTTCAGTACAATTTTCCATTGTTACATCCTCTCGATATACCACATCATCATCCGCAAAAAGCCTCAGTGAACTTCCGATGTCATCCACAAGATCATTTATGTATATTGTGAATAGCAACAGTCCACCGACACTCTCCTGGAGCACATCTGAAATCAGTCTTACTTCGGAAGACTTCTCTCCATTGAGAATGATATGGTGCGTTCTGTTATCTAGGAACTCTTCAATCCAATAACAGAATTGGTCTCACAGTCCATATGCTCTTACTTTGTTCATTAAACGACTGTGGGGAACTGTACCGAACGCCTTGCGGACGTCAAGAAGCACGGCATCAACCTGGGAACCCGTGTCTATGGCTGTGAGTCTTGTGGACGAAAATCTGTACATTTCCCTGGTTGCATGACAGTATATTGTGATACACATTGCTGTTTTATGTTAAACGACACACTGCTCACTAGATGTATATATTTATTTATTTTAGATCTGAGGATGGTCATTATAGAGTAAAACTGCTCATCGTCTAAAGAACCCATATTGTGATCAGAGACCGAAATAAAAAAGCATTTTACAGGATTGGATCACTGTTTGTATAAGTGATTATGTCGCAGTTGGTGAAATTCCTCGATGGATGCTGTATTAGTCAGTGCAGCATCCGCCAGCTGGGCTAGTGCACGGTGCATCACGGACAGACTGTAATGTGCCGGCAGTAGACAATTAAAGAGAAACATCTTGGGAAGATATGCGAGGCATGTGGGCAAGAGGAGAGCCACTCAGGACGCCGCATTCCCACGTGGGAATGAGATGCGCGGGCCCCGGCGCTGGCGGGATGGCAGACAGGCAGCCGCTGCAGGCGCTGCCTCCATTACGCGGCAGACCGAAGAGCGAGCCGGCGCTGAATTATTGAAATGAATTCAATTAGCAGCGCGCGCCGCCGGCCGCATCCATCTGGGCCGGGCGCGCTGATCCGCGCTGTCGCCGCGCCGGCCGCAGCCTCAGAGTGCGGGACCGCCGGCCGACGTCGCCATCCGCCGCTGTCCAGCGAAACTTCCGCCTCTCGCTCGTCGTTCTCAGCTGTTTCCTTTGCGGGAGACTGCTGTGAAACGCACTAAACGTATTACACACTCTGCTAACAACGTTGCGCCCAGAACCAGAATTAGGTAAATCTACGGTCGTTTTCGAACATAAAAGCCAGTCTTGTGATTTCAGTCAATGAAATTAATTTTTGATTTTCATGCACGATATGTAGATTATTGAACCTCTTCAGGTGCTGCGAGCTATTTTGCCATATGTCCTCGCTGCCTGGACGCCGACCACGCTTTGGGAAAGTTATTTGCATATCTCTACGGTAAGGTTCGAAAGTTCTCTCACACCGCTCTTTTTCGCTCGTATATTTACACTCCAAATGTCTTTTCTGTCTTTCCGTTTTGGATGGAAAGATGACAGGTCGACCATCAATACGGTAGCAAACATGTCCACCAGTGCAACTTCCTGGCAGATTAAAACCGTGTGCCGGGCCGAGACTCGAACTCGGAAACATTGCCTATCGCGGGCAAAGTTGTTAGGACGGGGCGTGAATCGTGCTTTGGTGGCTCAATTGGTAGAGCACTTGCTCGCGAAAGGGAAAGGTCCCGAGTTCGAGTCTCGGCCTGGCACACAGTTTTAATATGCCAGGAATTTTCATACAACATTTGAAATAAATAAATAACTACACATACTCGTAATAACGAAAACAGAAGGCGATTGACAGGACTTTCGGACCACTTTCGTTTCGTCTGTCGACTACCGCTTTCGGTACCGAGCACTATCATCAGGCCATCCTACGACCAAACAATGCTAGTTCATAGATAAAAGTGTTCTATGTGATAGCAAACGTTTGGTATGAAATTCAACAAAAGACAGCCAATTTCTTACCCCTGGCACAGACTGTGAAACATTACCCCTAGTTTATTTTTTCCGGTCTTCCAGACGCGTCAAGTTATTAAAACGCTATGGGCTCTCGACCAAGTACTCTTTCGTCATTGTCATGTGGATTGCTGCTGGTGAATTGCTCTTACCTCCTTACAGACTCTAGCTGCCAGTTATTACGTCACCAGTGCTCACAGTCCGATTTCAGGGTATACATGTCCAGTCATATTATATGGAAACCTCTTAAAAGCCTGAGCAACCGCCTTTTACACCGCAGATCGCTGCGAGATGTGCAGGAAAATAGCCAGTTTTTGGAAGGTAGGGACGATGATGTAGACCCATGTCGAATTCAGTGCTGTAGCAAACAGTGCTATGATTCTCGGTTAAGGATTCATGGCCCAAACAGCCCGATGGAGGTGGTCCTGAAGATTGTCGATTGCGTGTAAATCCGAGGGGTTTGGTGGCTAGCGAAGTACGGTAACGTCACCATCCTGATGCTCTTCGAATCACACAGGTGAACTGCAAGGTGTGTGACACGTCGCAGTATCCTGCTCGTAGACGCAAGGCTACCAAAGAAATTCCAAACTGCATGTAGGGGTGTGGACATGATCCTCAAGTATTGATCCACACTTTTGATCATTCGTTGTGCCACCCTGAATGACGACATCACCCAGAGGAAACGGCTAAAGCATTCTTTAGACTATAACATCTCTCCTCGAGCCTGGATCCTCTGTTTTCCGGCTTTTTCTTCGCTCTTCCAGCAGCATCATGCGATTAAAAGGCCCTCGGCTTTCGTCCAGGTACTCTTTGGTGTTTTCCACGTAGAATGACTGGTGATGGTTTTCTGTAATAACTAACACCCACTCTCTGATCCAACGACCATACGTCCGATGATCATTAAATGTGCCTCACCTGAAAAGGCAACTTGTAACCTTTCAGTGGACGTCCACGAATGGCGTTGGGGTGCAAATTCCAGCATTTGTCACTGATGGACGCAAGTCACCATGGGTGCATGAACCAGGCACCTGTTACGGAAGGCCACAACCAACAACATTCGCTGAAGTGTCATTGAGGGGAAACTGCTACTAGCCTCTTGGTTTTTATAGGCGGACAGTTTCTCAACAGCTGCATCTCTATTAACCCTTAAATATCTCCGCATCCATCGTTCATCCCATCATCTATGGCCTGTGGTGACAACAGTTGCCTCAGCACCTGTTTTATAAAGCACCATTTCTCCATGCACAGCATAGCCGACTTTAACCGCGGCGAACAGTTAGCAAACTTAGACGTTTCGGAATTGCTTTCGTCCTTGGAACAAAAGCTAATGATGAAGCCCTTTAGGACGTCTCGGATGAATCACTACGATTACGCATCACTATTCCCGTACTCCCCTCCCGACACCCTTTACTCATCCAGGACTGATAGCGGTGCCATCTGCCCTCTGAGAGTGGTTATCGCACGCCAAAGTCGAACGTAAGTGATGGTCACATTAAAGTGACTGGAGCGTGTATAAGGCAGCTCGTTTCATCTGACAATGCCCAAGGAGAACTCGGCCAAAGATTTGTGGCATTTGACAGATATTCAATATTCTTTGAAATGTTAAAGGCGATACAAATTTTGGGGAGTCGGCTGCTCACCGCCTACCGTGAAGAGGTGACGTATGGTGCGTGCAACAGAGCACTAGAACTGTTGAGGAGAGGATGGAGATTTAGTTTAAAGAAGGCTCCGAATGTATCATTCAGTTAATTAAAATCTCACCAGCTATCTCATCCGTAAGACCGAGAAAACGGCGCGAGTATACGTGTTTCAGGAAAAAATTGTGCGCATTCTATCAGCGAGCTCTGTCAGTAGACATCGGAAATAAATTGCGCCACGACATCAGCAATCGTTCACAGGCTGACTGGAGCCCAGGCTGCGATTACGTATAAGAGTTCGCATAACCTTAGGAAGACCAGGTCGCACGTCGAAATATCGTAAATTAAAATGAGTTCATCTCTGATGAACCCCTCAAAGCACACGATGAACCAGTCACGCTGAAAACCTGTGAAAAACAATCCGTGGAGAGAAACAAACATACAGTACTTATTCCTTTCGTATTATATATTTATACTTCGCAAGTCAGCAAACTATTTTTGGGAGCGACTTAACTGTGTACCACTAACATCCCCTTTCTTCCCCCCCCCCCCCCCCCTACCTTCCACCTCACCCTTTTGTACCTATTTTCAGTTTAGTGTACAACACTGTCCGTGACCTTGAATTCCTCTGTTTTCACTGCCATGGTGAGATTCATGTTGGCGAAAGTAATATGTTACTTCAGTCTTTTCTAAAAATGAACTCTTCTTAAACATTTTCAATCTCACTCTTTGAAAGCGGTTTCTTTGTAGCGTTTTCCACAAAAATGTGATAAACCTTCCCTTGACAGTTTCAGACAGACAATAATCATATCTGAAACAAACCGAGCAGCTCTTTTTTTCATGCCCCATGTGGCATGTGCAAAAGAAGTACAAGATTATTCATGTAAGTTGATATCCATTACTTACAGAGGCAGGATGAAAGGAAGATTATGCTTCATTATATCATCGACGATGAAGTTAACAGGTACGGAATCCCGTCACAGGCAAGTTGTGGGCAAAGGCCGATTCGGATGAACCATTTCGGTAACAGCCTTTTCTAACTCAGGGAAACACAACTGAGTTGTCGGAGATTTGTAGACTGCGCCTCTTGATGGGAAATCAGAGACTTAATGTCTGAGTCATCTCGTCTGGTGTTTAGTAGTTACGATTCAGTCAAACGGTGTTTTTCTTAAGATCCCACCTACGACGCTGAGATGTTAATTCTTAGAAATATTTCAATAAATAGCAGATATCTGGCTTTACTATTTAAGTGATGAATTAGCATTAAATTTCAGCTGAGGTATGTTCCTACATATAGAACAGTTGCTTTTTCTTCCACTGATTGACCGTAATTGATGTAATGAATCAGTACTTGGTTTTGTAGCTACTTCTGAGCAATAATTCGATTAGATTACACTTCTCCAGTAATCGGCTCTCTACTAATATTATTCCACTATACATAAATTTACTGGCTTTGTTGCCTTAGTAACTGCAATATTGCCAACTGTGAACAACAGCTTGGAATTTTCGGTGTTAATCATGATACAGTTTAGATAAGCCTTTAGTACTCTATGTGGATACACACATTCACATATGATGGTTCCCCACATTTCGAGAATGACACGGAGAGTTCTATTTGCTAGAAAGCCATTAGTCGAGTCACAAAACGGTTCTCAAATTACTTCTTACTTGACAGTGTAGATCTGTATTAAAAATCTTCGTGTCAAGAAACACAAGTATCACTTTTGTAAACGCTATCTACACCTCTCGGATGGGTTTAAGCAGCAAATCCTCCTACAGCGCCACCTCATATCATGAACTAACGTAAGGATTAAAATTGTCTCTGAATACTTAAAGGCTGTCATCAGATTCATCAGTTTTACATCAAGACAGACCTGAACACAGGGAAAATCATTTTGCTTGATAAAGAATTAGCTAGCGCTTTCCTAAAAGCTGCCGAATGATCCCTCACTTATCGTTACCCCACATCCACTACGGAAGCCAAACATTTTGTTTGACTGGAAATGGTGTTTGTAAATTCGTGAGATATCTGCAAAATGAATATTTTTTCAGGATGAAAAAATCTTGGAAAGTGTGTAGTCGACAGGCAGGCATTAGACATCAATAAAAGTTGGTAATAAATGATTCGATTGATGAATTGAGAAAACTGAGCTGTCAGGTTTAATATAAGGACATGTAAAGCACTACATACTTATGTTATGTGTTTGAGCCAAGGTAGCCCCTGCGGGCCGCCAACCCATATACCACCACAGAGGACTAGGTTGTCTACGTCCAAGGCGTACCCAGAACCACCATGGTAAACAACGGCTATTTACAAGATAATGGAGAAAGAAATTCCGAGCACTACTTCCTGCAGGGGGAGCTTGAGCCACGGCCTACAGGAAGTATCACTACACAAAAACCTGATTGGCTAGAGACAGCTATTTAGGGGCTAGAACCAGGCCTGAAGTTCAATTCACGCAGGATACCGACCTTATGTGCTGCGACCGTTGAAGATTAGGTCTCCGTCTCGGAATTGGACTTATTAGTGTGTGAGTGTGTTACCACGAACCTTTGTGGAAAGTTGGAAGTGAACTTTTGTTTGCCTCAATTAGGAGACTTTTTTCGTTATTGTTACCTTGCGTTTATATGTTCAGTCATCAATCTTGTGAACTTACATCAATAAAAGTTGTTTTTGTGAGACATTGCGAATTGTCAGTCACAACACAAGTGGCGACGATTTGGTGTCTGCGAGTGTCGTCCTCACGGCGGACGTTGTACTTCAGCAGTTGGTCTAATGTGTGCATGACTTATTACAAGGTTTTTAACAGTTTTTCAAGAAATCTCACAATACACAGGAACGTTTATTTGATGAACTCTTGCAAAACCGCCAGGTTCCGCAGCGCACGCCGTTTCCCGCCTTCAACAAGGATGCTGAAGACTGGGAAACATACGAGAAGCGTCTCCAGCAGCATTTTCAAATCAGCCAGGTTTTCCAAAAGGCTGCTTGTCGTTCCTACATGTTGTCCTGAAACCAGTCCCAAGTGTATGTTCTCTTGACGGAACTCTAACATTGACCTCCGGATTCTTTGACCTTGTCCCAGATTTGTGAGGTTCTCGCAGCTTACTATCGACGACATTTCCTCGTTTTGCCTGCCTCTGTCGAATATTACCTGTGTTGCATGAACACTGGCCAATCCTATCGCCAGCGATCAGTGGAACTGCAAGGTCTCAGCCGGAAATGTCACTTTAAAACACGAGTATAAAGAATCCTACGTGGACGAGATGGTCCGCGACCGCCTCACTCAGGCCGTCTCTGAAGCGGATTTCCGGCGCAACGCCCTCAGACTCGACGATCCTACTTTGGACCAGATAATTGACCTAGCATTCAAGTATTCTACGGCGGCAGACAAGCGTTTGGAATCCTGGGCAGAAGTGGCGGCCCTCCACGACCACGACGCCTCGGAGCCCGTCGCATCACTGGCAGAGGTAGAAGACGTTGCCGCCATCAGTTCTGATGACCGGCGCAGGCCATCCTGTTCTTGGCAGCCGCCCTGTCCAGGAATTTGTGCCCTCGGACGGCTCCGCGGGTCCAGCGCAGACCACCAGTGCATGGAGGCCCCGGCGTCCTCACCTGCGCCACCAGCCCTCCGGCTGCTATCCTGACCAGGATGCTTTAAGAATCATGCACGGGACGACTGCTCTGATAGGTGGGCACATTATGCAGTGTGTACCCACAACAGATATGTCAGGTTGGTCTGCCGATCTTGGCAGCTCCCTCCTCTTACAGCCAATGGGGGCCTATACTCGTGGATGTCAGCCATGTGCATTCTTCGGGATCTTCCAAGCTGATGATCTACGTTCAGGTCAACTGTCAGCCACTACACAAGCAGGTTGATACTGGAGCAGCGGTTTCTCTGATCAACTGCCTCCCAGGTGCCAATACCTCAGCACCTCCTTACTTATACTAAGCAAGAGATCGCCCTGTTGGGTCAGTTCATGGCTTCTGTCTTGTATAAATCAGTTCGCTGGGAAGCTACCTTCCTTTCGGTAAACAATGCATCCATGGCGGAGCTCTTGGGGTGGGATGCGTTCCAGGTCTTTGGCCTCGCCATCGACGACAATGTTCATCTGGTGTCTCCCCAGGTTCCATTCCCAGCAGTCGATAGCTTGTGCACGAAATTCCAGGACCTCCTCTCGCCGGGAATTGGCTGTTTTTAATGTGTAGCTCCAGCTGCCTTTCCGAAGTACTTCCGGGCCTGGCAGGTTCCCCACATCCACCAGCAGCCTCTTCAAGAAGAAATGGACCGTCTCACCATGGAGGGAGTCGTCACTCCGGTACGTTACAGTTCGTGGGCGACAACCTTGGTCGTCCTCAAGAGACCTGATGGGCGTCTTCGAGTTTGTGGCTACTTCAAGGGTACGCTTAATCTTCAGCTACAGGTTGAAGACTATCCTCTGCCACTTCCTGAGGACCTGTTTTCCAAGCTCGCAGAGGGACAATTTTTTTCTGAGATCGGTCTTTCCAAGGTCTATCTCCAAACACCTTT
The DNA here is from genome assembly GCF_023897955.1 of Schistocerca gregaria. Lineage (NCBI taxonomy): Eukaryota > Metazoa > Arthropoda > Insecta > Orthoptera > Acrididae > Schistocerca > Schistocerca gregaria. The sequence continues at coordinate 532,944,101 of NC_064923.1, forward strand.
AGGTGAGCCTTCTACTCCTTTGGCCGTCGTCAACACCCTGTTTGGGCTGTTCCTGTTGCACCGCCTTATGTATGGTATCGCTAGTGCACCGGCCATCTTTCAGAATTACTTGGAACAACTCTTGTTGGATGTGCCAGGTTGTATAAACTACCTCGACGACATCGTCGTCACTGGCCATACCGCAAATGAACATGTCAGTCATCTGCGACAATGGTTCTTGCGCCTGAGGGCTGCAGGCCTAAAATGCAACCTTGCTAAATGCTCCTTTTTTCAACCTGCTATCTCCTACCTGAGTCACATCATTTCCCGCGATGGTATATCACCTACCTCCTCCCACATCGCCGCTATAACGGCCCTCCCTCTTTCATGTGACGTCCATCAATTGTGGTTTTTCTAGGGTAAAATTGCTTTCTATCGAAAGCTCATTCCCTTCGCCGCCCACATTGCAGCGCCCCTCCATCACCTATGCCGAAGGAACGTGCCTTTTCATTGGCCCCCTGCTTGTGAATCGGCTATCCAAACCTTAAACCTCATGCCGTACAATCCTTCTCTTCCTCTCCTCAGGGCTACAGACGACTCAGACTATTGTCTTGGAGCTGTCCCTTAACACCGTCTACCCGGTGGATCAGAACGCCCTATGGTGTACATATCTGAATCCTGAGGCCCAATGCAAATATCCTCAAATTGAGAAGGAGGCCCTCATCACCGTATTTGCCTGTACCAAATACCTCCCATACCTTTATAGTAAGTCTTTCGATTAATCACTGACCCTAAGATCCTCGTGGCCTTATTTTCTTCGTCAGGCCAGTTACCCATGAAGACTTACCGCCGGCTGCAGGCCCTATTCCTTTCACGTTTTAGGTACACCATCCATTTCTGACCCACCTCCCTGCATGCCTATACCGATACCTTGTTTCAGCTCCCTTCCGGCCAGGATTAGGCATTAGGTTCGTCAGACCTCCTAATTTTTCAGGTCGATGACGACATACAGCATGCGATAGCTGAATTCCCTGTCACAGCTAAGGGGGTGGCCGCAGCGATGACCGCCGATCCGCTACTCCAACTGGCGTGCCATCATGTTCTCCGCAGCTGGCCGATGTTCCCGCCGCCTCGCGCTCAAGCTGAGCTACGATTCTTCTTCTCCATCCGCCATCAACTGTTGGCCATCAAAGGGGTGCTCCTCCATGGGGTAAATGACGCCACTCCATAAGTCATTGTAGAAAATTCCTTGCGGTCCTTGAATCTCCACATCTTACATCAAGGTCACTGGGATATTGCCCAGATGAAAACCCTTGCACGTCGCCATGTCTTTTGGGTAGGCATGACAGTGGACATGGAGCGCATGGTTCAGGGTTGTCAGCAGTGTACCCAGGCCCTTGCCACACGGCGCTGCTCCTTCCAATCATGGCCGGATGCTTCCCTCATATGGAATTTAGCGGGACCCTTCCTTGGCGCTTACTGGTTACTCATCACTCCCACGTCCCTTTCATTATCTGATGCTCGTTTATCACCACAGAGAATACCATCATGGCCCTCAAAAATATTTTACATTGAAGTCCTTCCCATCACCTTGGTATCAGACAATGGCCCGCAATTTTGCAGTCAAGAGTTCGCCAAATTCAGTCACAATGATGGTATCCACCACATATTTATCCCTCCTATCCATCTCCAAACCAATGGAGAGGCGGAGCATCTTGTCTGCACTTTTAAAACTCAGATGTAGACGTCCATGGTGGACTGTTCCCCGGAAGAAGCTCTTACACTATTTCTCAGTACCTACAGGGCCACGCCAGTGAGTCACAAGATTCCAGCTGAACTGATCCATGGTCTCCAGCCTCGGACCATACTCCATCTCCTCCAGCCGCAGGTCGGACCTCGCATCCTGCCAGGTGCGTCCCGATATTCATCAGGCTCCAAGGTGTGGGCTCGTGGTTTCAAGTCCCGGCCCATCTAGCTTCAAGGGGTCGTTATCTGGCAACGTGGTCGACAACTGTTCGAAGTACACCTAGACGACATGGTGGTTTCGCGTCACCACAAGCCAACTTCAACCTCTTTTCCTCGAGCAGCCGCAGCGCCAAACGCCGGCCTCTCTCTCTCTCTCTCTCTCTCTCTAGCTCTCTATCATCGGTCCCTCCCTTGGGGTCTATGTTGATGCACTTCCCTCAGTTGGTAGATGATATTTCTGGAGATAGCCACAGGACGCCGGTCGCTAGTCCCATGCTGCCTAACACTTTGGACCTGGGACTGTTCCTGGACCTTCCCCTGAACCCCAGTTCACGGCACGTCTTCGGCGCCGACTCGGTTGCATGATGCAGACGTCCCCATGCCGCTTGCCCAGCCCGACGTCGCTGCGCAGCCGCCACTGCTGCGGCGTTCCAGCCGCCTCGCGCGGAAGGCGACACCCTACTTACTCTCCAGTGGCCTGGTTCCATGCCTCCTTCAGGAGGACTTAGCTGTAAATAAGGCTACGGAACTGGGCTATATTGGTCATGTCTGCCACGCGGTCACCCGTGCCACACTAACTTTTTCAAAGGGGGAGGGGTGTTATACGGGAATCAAGTTAGCCCCTGCGGGCCGGCAACCCATATAACAATATAGAGGATGAGTATGTCCAAGGCGTACCCGAAAGCACGATAGTAAACACCACCTATTTATATACAAGATAACGGAGAAAGACATTCCAAGCACTACTTCCTGCAGAGTGAGCTTGAGCCACGGCCTGCTGGAAGTATCACTACGCCGAAACCTGATTGGCTGGAGACAGCTATTTAGGGGTTATAACCAGGCCCGAAGTTCAGTTCACGCAAGATGCCGACCTCGTGTGCTGCGACTGTTGAAGATTACGTCTCAGTCTCGGAATTGGACTTTTACTAGTGTGTGAGTGTGTTACCACGAAACTTTCTGGAAAACTAGAAGTGATCTTTGCTTTGCATCAATTAGGAGACTTTTTCGTTATAGTTACCTTTCGTTTGTATGTTCAGTCATCAGCCATGTGAACTTACATCAATAAAAGTTGTCTCTATGAAACATTGCGAATTGTCAGCCACAACAACTTTCACCCTGTAATGTAGGATATTGACAGTAAGACGATCCTTCCGTTGGGTGTACAACTGTTTCTTAGCCCAAGAGATATCCACAACACTTGCGAGGTGTTTTGGAATACACATACAGTCCCTTGAAGCCCGTGCTGTTGCATGCATACCTACTGCCGGTCTTTCCCCATAACTTCCTGATTTTTCTGAGAGTTTCAAACATTTTGCATCATATCAAGTAGATGAACTTTTTTTCTAGATTGAAGAATCTAATGAAAGTGCCTGTAATTTTCTTTATTGTCACTTCTATTAAAAGCGGACGTAAAACTACTTCTGGTGTCTTTACTTTTCCTAGGCGAAACTGTTTGTCAATCAACAGTTACACCGTTCCATTTTCCATTTTGTGTTTATTGTTTTTGTTAGCATCTTGATGAACAGGATATTAAGCTGATTATTCGACACTTCTTGCATTTATCTGACATTTCTAACTTTGGTATTGTGTGAATGATATCCTTCCGAAAGCCACCATAAGACTGAATGTAAAGTAAGCAGTAAAAGAAACAAAAGGGAAATTAAGAAAAGTACTTACTGTTTAATGATGTTTGTACCAAACACGGAAAAGAATATGGAAATTTATTTGAATGGAATGCAAACGTTTTAGAAGGCAGATTGAAAGACTAACATTAACAGAACGGTTACAAGAATGATCTGGAAATCAGTCACTGAAAGTAGTAAATTAGTTTTGCTATTTGTGAAGCAAAATAACAACCGTGTGGTACTTGACTCATCTATGTTAGGCATAGTGACCTACAAGTTTGTTACAGACACTGGGCGTCTATTACTATAGAATTGGATCTTCATCAGCGTGATGCAGTAATAAATAAAAAATGTACTAGTAGGTTATCAGTCGATTGGGATTAGCCACTCAAGCAGATCCAGAGGTTTAGGAGATTCAATGAGATTTTTATTTATAGGCTACCAGGAAAATGAAGCTGATTCTGGGATACACTCTTCCCCATGATTCATATAGGTAGTTGCTTGTTTCCCTTTTGATCCAACCGTGTTTCTCAGAAAAAAGGGACTATTTAAATGAGTAATCTAGGCATATTTGTGTTATTATAAAGTTATGATGCACGAATCCAAGTTTGTATTCCTGAATACTTCAATTACCGAAAACTTATGCCCAATTAGGCACAACTGCTTTCATAAGACTGCTCGTACCTGGAGGTAGAAGAGTTCCATGACTTTTTGTGAAAGTTTAATACAGTGGAAATTTCGTGGCAGATTAAAGCCCTTTATGGAATGTGAACCGATCATAGTACCCCTTTTTCCCTAGTGTATGTACTCAACCATTTCACATGGGAAGGTCACGGGGGATGTCGCGGAGAATAGAACAAAATTACCTTTGTTTTGTTACTGACTAGAAAGAAATACTCTTTATAAATTTTAGTTAGTACGATGAAACGATATTTACAAGAAAGGGAGGAAAATGTGAAGTAATATCTGGTTTTCCCTCTCTACTTATGACCTCAACTTTCGTATCGCTCTGCAAGCATTACAATGGTCACGGAACGTCAGGTGGGTTTGTATTTGCTGTTCAGTAGATGAGATTATCTTAAAGTGTTGACACGTGTTTACAGAGGTAGCAAGCGTTTCGCCCTGGACAGTGAGACAGGCAGTAATTTGAAACAGTTCGTGGAGTACTTTGGTACTGATGAAGTGAACATACAGGGCAATAGCGTGTCATTTATGAACAAGTAAACCAATAGTTGACAAAAGTTGGATGCTCTAACAGCGGAGATTACAACACTTAAAACAGATGAAAAATGATGAGATTAAGAAAATGATAGTGCCATGGCAGTGAAGGATGATGCAATGTCACCAGTGGCGGATTTCCAGCGAAGTAGCAATTCATCTTATCAGCCATCATCTCCAAGAAGAAGTACGAAGTTTCCAGGAGAATGTATGGCTGATGCGTACAAGTTACGGACAAAATAACAAAGGGAAAGAGCTGGAAATTTTGATCCTCCCCATCTGTGTCGTCTTGAATTAGCAAGTGACATGAAATCGGGCCAGAAAATTACAACTCTGTTACCACACGAAAGGAAAATAAAGACAAGGCTGTATTACAAAACACTGAAAGCAAGTGAAAACGAAATCATTCGTCAAATCCAATCACTCTACATGATATGACATATCGTGAACATGTGATTATTTTACACCCAGAGAGCGCACATTGAGACTTTGAGCACTGAAAATAGAGAAGAGAATGGACCCTCCCAATCCACTGATGCTCAAGGCTTCCAACGATTAGATAAAGAAATTTAGTGGTAAGTAAAAAACTGTGTGTCTCAAAAAAAAACACATAGTTAGCAACCGGTTGATTCAAGGAGCTGCCGAATTTCAACAAAATGCTCATCAGTTCGTGAGGGAAATCAGGTCTCTCATTGAGGAAAAACATCTGTCACTAGATCAAATAATTAATGCTGACCAATCAAGATCTGATAAAATATTGCAATCTGGATGGGCTCTCGCAGTGAAGAGAGATACGCGTGTCGTTGGCGAGGCCGGATGAGGCTGGATCCATAGCGGCAAACGCTCCTCTATGATAATGCCTGCTACTGTGATGGATGGTGCGCTGCTACCCCGTTTGTACGTCCATGTATCGGAGCCCACCGGCTATGTTCCTGCAAATATGAATATACACTTACCGAAAATCGAGGCATTTGTTAGTAAATCTGCTAACATGACGAACAGATGTTCAAAAATCTTCCCAGAACGAGTAACGTAGCCAGATATACAAGGAAAATGTAACGCCATTCTTTTGGTCGACTCTTGGAAATCTAATAACATGAACTCTAGAAATCTATAGCTCCTGAAGGCAGTGAATTCATCAAGAAACTGGTTCCAACAATGTGCACAGGCATTGTGCAAATTGCTGACGTTTTCTTCTTCGGCCGACACAAGTATTTTGAGAAAGTTTTTGTAGACAGAACGACGTTTTCTTCTGATAATGACATTAACATATAGCCTAGAGACCACTTCTTACGCCTTATAATTTTCACTTCTTAGAGGCACGATTCTACAACTTATTCAATCTACTTTTCTTCTATGCGGCTACAACAAATACTTTCCTGATGTATTTCAAACACCCTTGAAGTACCAATTCTAAGTAAGATGCCTAAGCACTTATCATACTGTTATTGCTAATTCTTATAATTTTTGCCTCCGATAGTGCAGTCAAATAAGTAAACTCTGTTATAAAGTGTTTCATGTAAAATTGTTGATGCTTTGTCTCAAACAATCCATTTGTGTAGTAAATCATTATCAGTATTCTCACCGCGGATGGGACGACTGATGAGTCCTTCTGTAATAATCCATAGCGGCTACAATTTTCTTTGTTTATACATACTTTGTTGCTGTGTTAACTGCCCTGTATATGAATGAATTTTGCATGAGAGCATATAATGACCTTTCCTTGTGAGCCGTCTAGCTGCAGTTCGTATTCTTTTCAGTAACTCAGGGTTCTGAAAGACTATTTTAAAATAGTATTTCCTTGCCAACGGCCTTGCCGCAGTGGTAACACCGGTTCTGGTGAGATCACCGAAGTTAAACGCGTTGGTCTGCGCTAGCACTCGGATGGGTGACCATCCGGTCTGCCGAGCACTGAAGGCTAGCGGAAAGCACTCAGCCCTTGTAAGGCAAACCATATCCGCATCCAGTGACCATTGTGGACTGAGGCTGACACGGCGGCGGGTCGGTACCGTTGGGCCCCCACGGCCTGTTTGTGATAACATTTTTAAATAGTATTTTATTATTATTGGCATATTTCTGAAACGATAATAATTTTCCAGCTTTATATTAGTAGCATAGGAGGAACGCGGCTAATCAAAGTTCTCTCTTATACTTGAATACGTTTTCTTCATATAACGAACATCTTTGATTTTTCTGTAAAATCATGTTTCGTGGTATCCGAATTCTTTATTTGCTTTTCTATGTTTGTTTGATACTCGATACAGTATATACAGCCTATAAAATAATGTATAAATCATAAACCATATTAAATTTAAAGACCAGTACTGGTCCACACTCCCGGTACAATTCAGATTTTACCCATTCTAATTTTAAGCACTTTTTGTTAAAATAGCTTCTATATACTACTACTACTCAGCCTCATTCTACCAACGGCCTTGTCAAAGAGGGCGGAGGAGCGGATAGAGGTTCAGGGCACTCTCTTGTCCTAGGGGTGGGAAATTGCCCTAAAGGCGGAAGAATCAGCAATGATCAACGACATGAGGATGCAGAAGGCAATGGAAACCACTGCATTAAAGACACGTAACGTGTATCCACAGGACATGTGGCTTGTAGCTGAAGAAGTGTCATGATGATCTCTCCATCGGCAAAAGATTCCAGAATAGTCCCCCATTCGGATCTCCGGGAGGGGACTGCCATGGGGGAGGTTACCATGAGAAAAAGATTGAATAATCAACGAAAGGATAATGTTCTATGAGTCGGGGCGTGGAATGTCTGAAGCTTGAACGTGGTAGGGAAACTAGAAACTCTGAAAAGGGAAATGCAAAGGCTCAATCTAGATATAGTAGGGGTCAGTGAAGTGAAGTGGGAGGAAGACAAGGATTTCTGGTCAGATGAGTGAGTATCGGGTAATATCAACAGCAGCAGAACGTGGTATAACAAGTGTAGGATTCGTTATGAGTAGGAAGTTAGGGCAGATGGTTTGTTACTGTGAACGGTTCAGTGACCGGGTTGTTCTAATCAGAATCGACAGCAGACCAACACCGACAACGATAGTTCAGGTATACATGCCGAAGTCGCAAGCTGAAGATGAACAGATAGAGAAAGTGTATGAGGATATTGAAAGGGTAATGCGGTATGTAAAGGGAGACGAAAATCTAATAGTCATGGGCGACTGGAATGCAGTTGTAGGGGAAGGACTAGAAGAAAAGGTTACAGGAGAATAAGGCCTTGGGACAAGAAATGAAAGAGAAGAAAGACTAATTGAGTTCTGTAACAAGTTTCACCTAATAATAGCGAATACCCTGTTCAAGAATCACAAGAGGAGGAGGTATACTTGGAAAAGGCCGGGAGATACAGGAAGATGTAAATTAGATTACATCATGGTCAGACAGGGATTCCGAAGTCAGATACTGGATTGTAAGGCGTACACAGGAGCAGATATAGACTCAGATCACAATATAGTAGTGATGAAGAGTAGGCTGAAGTTCAAGACATTAGTCAGGAAAAATCAATACGCTAAGAAGTGGGATACGGAAGTTCTAAGGAATGACGAGATACGTTTGAAGTTCTCTAACGCTATAGATACAGCAATAAGGAATAGCGCAGTAGGCAACACAGTTGAAGAGGAATGGACGTCTCTAAAATGGGCCATCACAGAGGTTGGGAAGGAAAACATAGGTACAAAGAAGGTAGCTGCGAAGAAACCATGGGTAACAGAAGAAATACTTCAGTTGTTTGATGAAAGGAGGAAGTACAAACATGTTCCGGGAAAATCAGGAATACAGAAATACAAGTCGCTGAGGAATGAAATAAATAGAAAGTGTGGGAAGCTAAGACGAAATGGCTGCAGGAAAAATGTGAAGACAACGAAAAAGATATGATTGTCAAAAGGACAGACTCAGCATACAGGAAAGTCAAAACAACCTTTGGTGACATTAAAAACAACGGTGGTAACATTAAGAGTGCAACGGGAATTCCACTGTAAAATGCAGAGGAGAGAGCAGATAGGTGGAAAGAATACATTGAAAGCCTCTATAAGGATGAAGGTTTGTCTGATATGATAGAAGAAGAAACGGGAGTCGATTTAGAAGAGATAGGGGATCCAGTATTAGAATCGGAATTTAAAAGAGCTTTGGAGGACTTACGGTCAAATAAGGAAGAAGGGATGGATAACATTCCATCAGAATTTCTAAAATCATTAGGGGAAGTGGCAACAAAACGATTATTCAGGTTGGTGTGTAGAATATATGAGTCTGGCGACATACCATCTGACTTTCGGAAAAGCATCATCCACACAATTCCGAAGACGGCAAGCGCTGACAAGTGCGAGAATTATCGCACAATCAGCTTAACAGCTCATGCATCGAAGCTGCTTACAAGAATAACATACAGAAGAATGGAAAAGAAAATTGAGAATGCGCTAGGTGACGATCTGTTTGGCTTCAGGAAAATTAAAGGCACGAGAGAGTCAATTCTGACGTTACGGCTAATAATGGAAGCAAGGCTAAAGAAAAATCAAGACATGCTAATAGGATTTGTTGACCTGGAAAAAGCGTTCGCAATATAAAATGGTGCAAGCTGTCAAGATTCTGAAAAAAGTAGGGGTAAGCTATAGGGAGAGACGGGTCATATACAATATGTACAAGAACCACGAGGGAATAATAAGAGTGGACGATCAAGAACGAAGTGCTCGTATTAAGAAGGGAGTAAGAGAAGGCTGTAGCCTTTCGCCCCTACTCTTCAATCTGTACATCGAAGAAGCAATGATGGAAACAAAAGAAAGGTTCAGGAGTGGAATTAAAATACAAGGTGAAAGGATATCAATGATACGATTCGCTGATGACACTGCTATCCTGAGTGAAAGTGAAGAAGAATTAACTGATCTGCTGAACGGAATGAACAGTCTAATGAGTACACAGTATGGTTTGAGAGTAAATTGGAGAAAGGCGAAGGTAATGAGAAGTAGTAGAAATGAGAACAGCGAGAAACTTAACATCAGGATTGATGGTCACGAAGTCAATGAAGTTAAGGAATTCTGCTACCTAGGCAGTAAAATAACCAATGACGGACGGAGCATGGAGGACATCAAAAGCAGACTCGGTATGGCAGAAAAGGCATTTCTGGCCAAGAGAAGTCCACAAATATCAAATACCGGCCTTAATTTTAGGAAGAATTTTCTGAGGATGTACATCTGGAGTACAGCATTGTATGGTAGTGAAACATGGGCTGTGGGACAACCGGAACAGAAGAGAATCGAAGCATTTGAGATGTGGTGCTATAGACGAATGTTGAAAATTAGGTGGACTGATAAGGTAAGGAATGAGGAGGTTCTACGCAGAATCGGAGAGGAAAGGAATATGTGGAAAACACTGATAAGGAGAAGGGACAGGACGATAGGATATCTGCTAAGATATGAGGGAATGACTTCCATGGTGCTAGAGGGAGCTGTAGAGGGCAAAAACTGTAGAGGAAGACAGAGATTGGAATACGTCAAGCAAATAATTGAGGACGTAGGTTGCAAGTGCTACTCTGAGATGAAGAGGTTAGCACAGGGGAGGAATTCGTGGCGGGCCGCTTCAAACCAGTCAGTAGACTGATGACCCCAAAATAAAAACCGTAACGCTTTCGCAATTACTAAATGATACTGTAACGAAGCGCGCTACTCTCCGTTAGATCTTCTCTATCTCTTCTATCAAACCTATCTGGTACGGATCCCACACCGCTGAGCAGTATTCAAGCAGTGGGCGAACAAGCGTACTGTTAACCTACTTCCTTTGCTATCGGATTGCATTTCCTTAGGATTCTTCCAATGAATCTGAATCTGGCATTTGCTTTAGCGACTATCAATTTTATATGATCATTCCATTTTAAATCACTCCTAATGACTACTCCCAGATAATTTATGGAATTAACTGCTTCAGTTGCTGACCTGCTATTTTTTAGCTAAATGATAAGCGATCTTTCTTTCTATGTATTCTCAGCACATTACACATGTCTACATTGAGATTCAATTACCATTTCCTGCACCATGCGTCAATTCGCTGCAGATCCTCCTGCATATCAGTACAATTTTCCATTGTTACATCCTCTCGATATACCACAGCATCATCCGCAAAAGCCTCAGTGAACTTCCGATTTCATCCACAAGGTCATTTATGTATATTGTGAACAGCAAGACTCCTACGACACTCCCCTGCGGCATATCTGAAATCACTCTTACTTCGGAGCACTTCTCTCCATTGAGAATGTCATGCTGCATTCTGTTATGTGGGAACTCCTCAATCCAATAACACAATTGGTCTGACAGTCCATATGCTCTTACTTTGTTCATTAAACGACTGTGGGGAACTGTACCGAACGCCTTGCGGACGTCAAGAAACACGGCATCAACCTGGGAACCCGTGTCTATGGCTGTGAGTCTTGTGGACGAATATCTGTAAATTTCCCTGGTTGCATGACAGTACATTGTGATACATATTGCTGTTTTATGTTAAAAGACACACTGCTCACTAGATGTATATATTTATTTATTTTAGATCTGAGGATGGTCATTATAGAGTAAAACCGCTCATCGTCTAAAGAACCCATATTGTGATCAGAGACCGAAATAAAAAAGCATATTACAGGATTGGATCACCGTTTGTATAAGCGATTAAGTCGCAGTTGGTGAAATTCCTCGATGGATGCTGTATCAGTCAGTGCAGCGTCCGCCAGCTGGGCTAGTGCACCGTGCATCACGGAGAGACTGTAATGTGCCGGCAGTAGACAATTAAAAGAGAAACATCTTAGGAAGACATGCGAGGCATGTGGGCAAGAGAAGAGCCACTCAGGACGCCGCATTCTACGCAGAGTCGGAGAGGAAAGGAATATGTGGAAAACACTGATAATGAGAAGGGACAGGATGATAGGACATCTGCTAAGACATGAGGAAATTACTTCCATGGTACTAGAGGGAGCTGTAGAGGCAAAAACTGTAGAGGAAGACCGAGATTGGAATATGTCAAGCAAATAATTGAGGACGTAGGTTGCAAGTGCTACTCTGAGATGAAGAGGTTAGCACAGGAAAGGAATTCGTGGCGGGCCGCATCAAACGAGTCAGTAGACTGATGACCAAAAAAGAAAACTACTACTATAGCATTTCATCTATAAATTAAACGCTATTCAGTATCAAATTTACCAAATTAGTTGTGTTATAACAAATGTTTACTTCATTAGCCAACATGTCATCCAATGAGAAGCATATGAAACAATTCCTTTAGGATAGAAACAAGGTGTTTAAATTTGAATAACTATCAAATTCAAAAAGCAAAACAGGATGAAATGTGAGCTGGTATTATCGAAATTTAGAACGAAATGGTCAAGACACAACAGCATATACGGTTGCGCAACGTCTCTCCCATGTCGCTCACACTGTCATACGCACTCTTCGTGCTTTTAGTTACGCAGTTATCAACCCAGTGTTGACTTACATGTGAAATAATGGTTGAATTGCGCTCATCTTCATGAAGTCTTATGTAGTATGCAGCCAGTAATGATAAAACATGATTGATTATCTTGTATCTTGCGGCGTCTTATACGATTAACTAAACCACTGAAATGTCTCGAACTGTTTCTCGATCGGAAACTAATATGGAACCACAGCTGTTAGCCATACTAAAAAACCAACATAATTTCTGAAACTATTAACTTTCCGCAAACGGTAATGAGCTTCCTCCACCATACTCCACTCGCACAGAGACTTACGCCAACAATACTATTTTACGGCAACATTATCCTCGCTCCAAATCCTCAAACGCATGCACTGTTTCTCGCCTTACGTAACCGTCTAGACTCACTCCACCCTTCCCTTCCTCCCTCTCTCCCTCCCACCCTCCCTTCCTCCCTTAACCCTCCTCCTTCCCACCTGTGTGAGCTTACTAATTCACTCTCTTATCCTGTTACCGAACACCTTCGGATTTCCTATTTCCCTCATATTTATCGTTATTCATCCTACCGTTTCGCCATTTGTCAACCCTTATACTCTGCAACCCGAAATAATTATTATTGTCTATATTCGCAATGAAGTTAGTACGGAACACTCAGAGCGCGGGTCCTACTCGCACTTTCCCGGTTTTTGAGTAAGCCTTCATAAAATGAAATTGGAAATCTAAGAAACATTTGCGTATTAGTTAGCAATGTTTGTCTAATGCTTATGGAAGTGCAATATCCACTTTATCGTCTTTCAAAGTGAAAGAGCGGCAGAACGAAATAGCGTCATTGTTTACGTTGAGGACTCATCTCGCGAAAGAGTTATAGTTCAGAGACAAACGAGGCACGAAACGTCCTTTCAAAGATGATGTCTTTGAAGCTCGGATTTCGGTAGGATGGGGAAGGAATTTGGTTGTGTCCTTTTCAGAGGAACTTTAACAATACGTTCATTAGGTGACACACGAGAACAACAGAAATCCTACAACTAGATAACTGGACTGTTATTTCAACAGCCATCCTCTTATAATGAGTGTCGACTGTCTTACACTGCGCCCCTTGTTTGGGTGTGATACTGCAAAAAGGAATGAAATCAATACGGTACTGATGGTGGATATTAATATTTATTTTTAGTATTAAATGTCTGATTGACGAGACCGAGACCATAGGCAGAAAATGATGGGAAAAGGTGTCTTCTTGAACGACTCTGAACATGAGCCGTATGTGTAACTAAATCTATTGTAGATAATATGACTTAGTGACTCATGGGACAAATATAGAAACATTGTGAAGTTTTAATATATGGTTATGTTACCCCAGTCTGAAGTTACAATGAAATCTTTGGCGGAAGACAACGATGTGAGGTATACGCGGATTCAGACTGTGTGTGGCGGCGCTGGTGACTTCGGCGCATCTCCACTTTTCTCACGTCTGCTGAGTCTGCGCGTAAAAGTGATGGAGCAACAGTTGAGATATGAATAACTACGACCTCAGCGTGTATTCCGGCAAGAGCCCGCATATTTCGTTGGCGCTTCGCACGCTGTTGGAGCAGCACTACGTGCTCGGAATCGTAACATGTCTGCCACACAGCGTTCTCAGCGGCTCAGTGACATCACAGCATCAATGTTTACACATCATTATGAGACGACAAGTAGTTTGAATTCTGAAACTTAATACTCTTGTAAAAAAATATTTCATTCCGAATTTTTATTTCCCTATACTGATTGGATACTTATTGCAATAATATGCTATTACTTTTGAAATTCGTAGAATAATTTTTACAGCAAGGTAAAATTATCTGTCTGGAAGTCGTACACGAAACTGCAATTAGCTGTTCTCAATTATGGAGCCTAAAAGCGCGAGATATATATAAAAAAAGATTCTGATCACTATGCGACTTAACTTCTGAGGTCATCAGTCGCCTAGAACCTAGAACTAATTAAACCTAACTAACCTAATGACATCACATACATCTATGCCCGAGACAGGATTCTAACCTGCGACCGTAGCGGTCGCTTGGCTCCAGACAGTACGCCTAGAACCGCACGGCCACTCCAGCCGGCCTGCGAGATATATCGCACATTCAGTTTAACAGCTCATCATCGAAGCTGCTCACAACAGAAGAAAGCGAGGATATGTTACATAGCAATCAGTTTGACTTCTGAAATGGTAAATTAACCAGAAAAGCAGTTCTGACGTTGCAGCTGTTAATGGAAAGAAGACTGAAGAAGAAGTCAAGATATGTTCAAAGTAACTGTCGACCTAGAAAAAACGTTGCTCAGTGTAAAATGGTGCAAGTCGTTCGAAATTTTGAGAAAAACAGGGTAAGCTATAGGGAAAGACGAGTAATGTACAATACTTCCTGAACTGACAGAGAAGAATAAGAATGGAGCCGCAAGGGATTAGTTGAGCGTTCTAAGGCATTGCAGTCATGGACTGTGCGGCTGCTCCCGGCGGAGGTTCGAGTACTCCCTCGGGCATGGGTGTGTGGGTGTGTGTGGTTAAGTAGTGTGTAAGCTTAGGGACTGATGACATTAACAGTTAAGTGACATAAGATTTCACACCCATCTGAACAGTTTTGAATTTGGAAGACCAAGAATAATAAAACCTATAGAGTAAGACGGCTAATATGCACACATCAGAAAAGGTTGTGCATCACCCCGGTTCCCAGACATCCTGGAGATAGACGTTGACTGTGGATATTTTATCCCAGACACAGTCCCTTTGACTGTACAGAGATGTCACTAAACCCGCCCAAAGATGTAAACAACCATTCATGAGCAGTGCCTATTAGACGGAGAGGTTGTGACAGCCGATCAAATCCAGTCATTCCACCAGGAAGAAGATACACGACTCGTGTTGTCTGTAGTTCAACCGTGCTTAGTCTGTCAATACCGCAGTTGGATGGCGTCCGCATTATTACTTCGTGCCAGAAAGGCGTCTGAACAAGGAAAGTGTCGAGTCGTCTCGGAGTGAACCAAAGCGATGTTGTTCGGAAACGGAGGAGATTCAGAAACACCAGGAACTGTGGATGACATGCCTCGCTCAGGCCGCCCAAGGGCTACTACTGCAGTGGATGACCGCTACCCGCGGATTATAACACGGAGTATCCCTGACAGCAATGCCACCATGTTGAATAATGCTTTCCGTGCAGCTACAGGACATCGTGTTACGATTCACACTGTGCGCAATAGGCAGCATGATGCGCAGCCTCACCCCCGACGGCCATGGTGACGTAAATCTTTGCAAGCATGACACCATGCAACGTGGTACAGATGCGCCCTATATCATGTCCAACGGACCGAACAGGATTGGCATCACGTTCTATTCGTCGATGAGTGTCGCATATGTCTTCGACCAGACAATCGTCGGAGACGTGTTTGGAGGCAACCCGGTCAGGCCGAACGCGTCAGATACACTGTCCAGCGAGCGCAGCAAGATGGAGGTTCCCTTCTGTTTTGGGGCAGCATTATGTGGAGCAGATGTACACCACTGGTGGTCATGGAGTGCGCCGTAACGGCTGTACGACACGTGAATGCCATCCTCCGACCGATAATGCACCAATATCGGCAGCATATTGGAGAGGCATTCGTCTTCATGGACGACAATTCGCGCCCCAATCGTGCAAATCTTGTGAATGACTTCCTTCAGGATAACGACATCGGCTCAACTTGTGTGGCCAGCATGCTCTCCTCGCATATCGAACATGCCTAGGATAATTGAAAAGAGCTGTTTGTGGACGACGCTGTTGAAGAGAGGGGCCAACTGGACCAACAGTGCCATGATGTATTTTTGGTTAGCATGCCACGACAATATAGCCATGCATTAATGCATGAGGACGTGGTACTGGGTATCAGATGTACCGGTGTCTACGGCAGTCTGGACCATCACCTGTGAAGGTCTCGCTGTATGGTGGCACAACATGCAATGTGCGGTTTTCATGAGCAATAAAAAGGGTTGAAGTGATGTTTATGTTGATGTCTATTCCAATTTTCGTTACAGGTTCCGGAACTCTCGGAACCGAGGTGATGCAAATTATTTTTTGATGTGTGTACAGGAAGTATCAGGACCGAGAGGTAACAGTAAGAATGGAAGAACAAGAACGAAATTCTCGGATTAAAATGGGTGTGAGACAGGAACGTAGCCTTGCATCCCTCCTGTTCACTCTATACATCGAAGAAACAATTGCGGAAATAAAATTAAGTCCCTACAGGTGGTTTAAAATGCAGGCTGGAAAGGTGCGAACGATTAGATTCCCTAATGTAACTACTATCTTCATGAAAGTGAAGAAGCATTACAGAATCTGCTGAATGGAATGAACAGTCCAATGAGAACAGAGTATTGAAGAAGAGTAAATAGGAGAAACGATATTAATGAAGAGTAGCAGAAATGTGAAGAGTGAGAAACTTAGCATCATAATTGGGGATCTCATGTTAGACAAAATTAAGAAAATCTGCTGCATAGGCAGGAAAATAGCCCATGATGGAGAGAGAAGGACAAAAAGGCACAACAGCATTGCAAAAAACAACATTCCTGGCCAAGAGAGGGCTACTAGGAGCCCTTAATGTGAGGAAGAAACGTCTGACTATGTACGTTTTGAGCAAGACACTGTATGATATTAAACATGGACTGTGGTAGAACTCGAAAAAATAGAATCGAAGTATTTGAGCGGTGGTGCTACAAAAACATTGAGAACTAGGTGGAATGATAAGATGAGAAATGAGGAGGATATTTGCTCCATGAACGAGAAGAGGAATATAAGTTAATCACTGACAAGAAAAAGGAACGGGGTGTTAGGTATCTGTCAAGATACCAGGGAATAACTTCTGTGATACTAGAGGGTGCTGCAGAGAGTAAAAATTGTAGAGGAAGACTGATACTGGAATACATTCAGCAAAGAATTAAAGACATATGTTGCAAGTGCTATTCTGAGACGAAGAGGCTGTCAAGGGAGAGGAAGTCGTGGAGGGCCACATCAAACAAGTCAGGAGACTAATGACTCGGGGAAAAAACCAAGGATACCGGTTTTCCTTCCGTTTACGCTGTTTGGACATTTTCTACGTTTCACAGTTTTGTTCGGTAACGTTAGTCTACATCAGTACTCTTATACCTCTTGCTAAGAGTTTCCGGTGTGTTTCTGAACTGGAAATGATAATTTGCCGCCCTTCAGACATTAGCAATATTGAAATATGCAAGCTTAAATTGTGACAAAGTTAAGTATATAGAATACGTGCGTTGTTGTTTAGAAATAATTAAAACAAGCTGTAGCACACACACGATGTCAAGTACAGTACAGTTGTCATTTTAAAATACAGTAAACTAATGAGTGTATTTACTTAACGTACAGGACCTGTAGTTGAGAGAGTGAAGGATGTAGTTAAAGATCGTTGGGGTTAGTTGTAGAGGGTGTAGGTGTAAGTTTGGGGACATGTGTTAATACAACCGTATCAACCTGCTGCAAGTTTTTCTGTTCTACTGGATGCCATTACGGCGACTTGCATGTCCCTGAACTACCCCATTTACCCCACCAGAGAAAGAGAACCTATATTTTAACATGTAATCCGAACGAAATATTGTTTCCGCCAGCTCTCCACATCGTAGAGAGGTGAATCCTAGGTTAAAGCAAAATCTGAAAAATCGCTGCTCCGTCCGAGATTCTATGACGCAATCTCTCGGCATCCAGACATGCGCATATAAAAATATGCGGTATTGCCTTACCTTTTGACTGCATTGAATTAGAAGATTGAATTATTTACATCGTCAAAGGGCAATAGACCTCAGTACTTGACATAAATTTCAATTTGGTATCTATAACCTATGAAAAAGGGGTTTTAACAGGTGGTCAGACAGACAGGCGGATAATATGTGGCAATAATGTAATGCAAAAATGTGGAATGTAAACACAAAATAACAATTGTCTAGTATTTTTCCGTTATTGTACTGTGCAACCTAGCTTTCACTATTCTAGGTCAACTGGAAGCACGCTACAGATTTTGGTAAGTGAGCTAGCGATTACCGAAATATGTTCCATAAATGGCCTGATCTTTTGTTTCAGGGACTTAGAGCGTTACATTTTTCACTCCGTCAAGGGACCGTACACATAAATTCGTCACATAGATTTCAACTTGATGGCTATATCCGTTCCTGATAAACAGGGCTCTTAACAGTCGGACAGAAAGACAGACGGACAGATACACACACCGGTTGAAGTGAGGAACCCTAAAAAGGAGCAAAGCCACAAAGCCACAAAAAACAAAAACACAGCTCCAACTCTTATATCCTTACCACAGTTGAGAGTTTAGTGTGGTTAACGCAGTAGTTCAATTCAAAGCCACAGTGTCGCTATTGCTCGTTAAAAAGAAAATGACGCACGACAGGAGTAACACTTTGTGTACTGGAATTAGCTAATGTACAACATGCATTTCGTCTACAATTTCGCGATGAGCCGCCTCGTCATAAGTAAATTTACGAGTGCCATAGAAAATTCATAAAAGGTCATTACATCGACGAACAGAAAATCACTAGTCGTCTATGCAGATCGCATGGAAATTTAGAGATTATCTCTGATACTTGTGAGAGGAAACAGAAAGCACAAGCATACAATGAAATTAAAAGCTCTCAAAGAATGGTACAGAGGGTTCTGGAAAGAGACTTGCCTAAGTTTAACGCATTTTGTGGCGTTTCTGTAAACAAAGTTTGTGGGTGATACTGTTTTATTGAGAACATTGTCACAGAAAACTCGTATCTAGAAGTCCTAGAAAACTGCTGTTTCAAACTTCAAAGTGATTCGCGTAACTTCATTTTCATGCATGAAGGCGTCTCACCTAACTTTTCCAACAACGTCCGACATTACCGAATAACACTATTCCACCATTCTGTAAGAGGAGGGGCCGGACATCAGTTCCATCGTTGGTGGACTCTAAGCTACTGCTCTAAGCTTTGTCATGTAACACGTAGTGCTCACGTTTGAATGCACAACCACTTGAAACTTAGAATCTAAAGCTGTCTCTGTCCACGAAAGTTGGAATTGAGCTTCTACCCTTTATAGTTATTTGAGAAGTGTACTGTTCAGGTCGGCTCCTTCCCTTAAATAACACTGTATTTTGGGTGAAGCTAAATGAAGTTCTCCAACTGCAGGGACTGCTGAAGTCATTTTGAACATCACAACCTCGCAACCTACAGGCGTGTTATAAAAAAAGGTTCCTGCAGCACAGCGAATTTTAACCTGTTTTACTCTTCTTGTGTACTTTATTTTAAACATTCGGATGCCTAGTGAAGTATTGCCCAAATGTGTTGAGCTTTCTTCTTAATTACAGTGTTAATGAATACTTACAATGACACGTCAACGGTGTGATGGTACATGGGTGAACCGTAGTTAATTCCTTTGTTTTAACGGTACAAAACTCTGTAAAGAAACCGTCAATTGTTTCACCTATTTTTCGTGCCCGTGCTGAATACACAGTCACGCCATGCCATATTTGCAGAAGTCTGCGACGGATTTTTGGGCCAGAAAAATCGAAGTTCAGGGGACTATAGTCGTTCAGCCACAATATAGTAATGAATAACTGCAAGGAAATGTTTTCCTGAGGTTCACGCAAGCCATTCTCCTGCAAGTTTAAAAACACTGGACTTGGTAATCTGAGAGATGAGATAATTGGACGCTAATAATTGCAGCGCAGATGTTTGCAATGCGACTTACCTGGTAAATTAATGAGGCCCCTTGTGTGAATTGAAAATATCCCATCAGTAAATGCTGTGACTTTCGGAAAATTGCAGACAGCATATACTGAGAGATATGACTCTCGGGTTTGCAGTATTTTTTTTAGAATATGGCTTTTGGGCAACTTGAAGATGTTGATGGTGGACTCATTGATGGATCTCACCTTACAGAATCCAACAAAAACTTTCGTGATTCCCAGTCACTGCGTGTTTGCAAGTTGCCTGTAAGAGAGTCCTTTTAGTTTTCAACTATTTAAGCAAATCAGTTATTGATAAAGCTGTACAAAGACTAGATACTATGGCAATGTTTCGCAATTGGTAAGTTATGTATAGGAATTGATTATACGTCCTAATCTCCTTATACCCTTCTCTCCATCCATCTTCTACTCCCTCCTCTCTTGTCAATATCCTCCCCCCTCCTTCTTATATCCTTCTCCCCACTCTGTCTTGCCATCTCCCCATTCCCCCTGTCCACGTCCTTTTACTCCACTACTCTCTCCTCTTGTCCATTTACTTCCCATCTCTCTTAACGCCTTCTCCCCCCTCTCTCTCTCTCACCATCTCCCCCCTTCCCCTACCTACGTCCATTTCCTCCACCCCTCTCTTCTTTTGTCCCACTCCTGCCCCCTCTGTTAACTCCTTCTCCCCCCCCCTCTTTCTCGGCATCTCCCCCCCCCCTTCTTTCTCGCCATCTTCCTCTTCCCTCTATCTACGACCATTTCCTCCACCCCTCTCTCACTCTCACTCTCACTCTCTGCCCATCTTTTCTTCTAACCTCTCTCTGACATTGAGCCTTTTTTCACTGTTACTGCAAATGATTCCTTAATTGGGATTTTAAGTTGTTTCAATGTGTGGGTAAATCGATTCGTATCACTGGTACTTGTCGCATGAGAGATATATCTTTTGCTACTGGACCTGTGGGAACAGCAGCTCCAATGACAGTATCTCCCACAGTTTTAATCTGCAAAAGGATAGGAATAAAACGTTTCGAACACTTCAGATTCTGTAGTAGTAGTTTTACCATAGATCAGTACGCCATAAATGCTACTTTCTGTTTACTGTTGAAAGCGACTGCCAGGCAGAAAACACAATATATTGCTGTGTATAGATTTTGTGTTTAAACCATAAACAGAAAAAATATGTATGGGAAAAACTAACTGTCCATAAAATAATATGTTGTTACAAAATAAGTATGCCTATGTCCATCCAAATGTTTAATAGAGCGTCGTTTAAAAATCTGAAGAAAATAAATGAAGACCTTCTGGATAATTTTGGTAACAAGGTTAAACAACGCATAGTCGGTATGTCGTTGCGAGTTCATTGTCTGACGAGGTTTACTGTCACGAACTAGGGTACAGACTGGTAATTAACTTAGTCGGAAAAACAGTTCAGTCTTCTTTTTCATTCTTGCATTCAGTTTTGACTATTAAACGTTTTATGAAGCGTATAAAACTTTTCTTTTATATTAGCATATGGCGTTTAGTTGCTACGTGGCTTTATGTTGCTAAGGAATTGTGTATTATTTCACTCATGGGCATTCTGAATCAGCCATACTGCGTGTAAATCATATACTTCCTTTAATTTAAAGCTTCCTGATCATTCTGCAGACGCTACATGGTAGTTTGTCACGAGGCCCTGCCTCTGTCTCACCTGACTCGTTCATTTGATAAATTTCGCCTACCATTTGTTATCACAAGTAATATTTCACATTTTTAACATAACGTATTTTCGTTCTGTGTGTGAATTTTACAGCTAATGAGGTAGGTTTTGACGCCTGTACTATTCGGTGAGACGCATTATGTGATTCTGTAGAAGTGTACGAGTCCAGTATTTCAAAAGCAATCGCAGACAAATGATTTTTAGTGCTGTTTTCTGACACATTTTGATAAACTTTGATAAACATCATCATTTAGTCGGCCTTATGTCGTGGTCAGCTTACTTGCACTGTGCCTCTCGTTTTTTTTTTTTGTTTTTTTTGTTTTTTTTTTTTTTTTTACATTACATTACATGGTGCATGTAAGTACGTTGTGCACAGTTAACCTTTATTTGTCTTGCTAAAATTTGACAGCGATCACTAATTTCCTATACGGGTCAAAGCTATACTCATAATACGGCCTAGTCTTTACAGTTCAGGTCATGTTGGGTTTACATTAAACTGGGGAAACTAACTTAAAAAAGAGCAGACCGATTAATATTTGTAACTGTGACTGTGTTGGAACTGATTGACACATTTTCCGTTAACGATTATTCAAACAGCAGAATCCATTTAATTCTTCTTGTACCTTCCCGATATCTATCATGTAAGATGATACTTTCACCTTTAGTGAAAATCGACTTTGGCGCAGCAAGTTTGTGAGGAAAGCGGATGTTTAGCTGTCTTCCAGCTCACGACGACGAACTGAACAATAATTACCCAAAGATTGTCCAAAACGGGCATGAAAGGCCGAATATTCTGTAAAAGCGTAAATGATCTTCAAGAAGACAACTTGCATTTAAATCACTTAACATGTGAAATTTTTTTATAGGGTTTACATGATTGTTATGATATAGAATGAAAAAAACTAGTTTACGGTAGCCACTCACTTTTTAGTTCTACAACGCATTTAGAAGGTTTAAATCTTCATCATAGATGGATTTATGTGTATTAATATGATGTCTACCTGTTACGTTAGTATCAAATTTAAGAATAGCCCTTTCATTTTGTTTCCAGGAATAACAGGCGCCTTTCCCTGTCACGTTACATCACATACTGTGTCACACTTCGTAAATGATGGTGATGGTATGTGATGTGACAAGACTGTGATCCTTGCAGAGTGTGTCACAGGTTGCTTCAATCTCGCACCACACAAAATGATATGCGCTATGGAAGTAAATACAGAGGGACTGGCAACAGTGAACTTGTTGTTTGATTGGGAACCACTTTCAAATAATCAGCAGCTACAAATGTTCATAGCCAAAACGAAGCACAATACGTTAGTTCTGGTGCTATTCGTCAAAGGAAGACATAGACCAGTCCGTTGTGAATACAATCTCCGACTCTAGACAATGAGCCGCCAGTGTTTATTCTAACACTAAGCCCTATATTGCAAGAACCAGAAGAATAAAACAAATATCCTCTGGTTGTTGGCGTAAAAATTTATCTCATCCATTATACGCAAGATCTAAAGGAAAAACAAATTTTTACAAGGGCCAAACCCCTACATTTTGCGTGATCGTTAGCATGATATACTTCTAAACATTCACATCAATTATCTACAGTTAAATATAAGACTTGTGTGAAATTCTAAAATCAATGGATAATCGAGTTTCGAAATCTGAAAGTGTGGAAATTTTAAACATTGTCATATAACTTTTGAAACCACTTGTATTTTCAGCTAACAATAATACGTCACCGGACATCGTCTAGTATGGAGACGGGCATAATTAAGTCCCGTTGATGGTTATGTAACAACTCCGCCACTAATATGATATCCAGTAGGAAGCATTACGAAAATGAAAACATTTTCTTTGTTTCATTTCCTCAAAATTCTCTTTAGCTATTCTGTTGTATTCTGCCCAGAATGTGTGATAAGAAATTTTTATCTTTCTTAATACTGTTATTTCGAACTGTGGTATTATTCTCGATCTAGCTCTTCATATTGCCAAAGTGTTCTTGGAATTTTTGGTCCAGTACAGAATATATACTCCTGGAAATTGAAATAAGAACACCGTGAATTCATTGTCCCAGGAAGGGGAAACTTTATTGACACATTCCTGGGGTCAGATACATCACATGATCACACTGACAGAACCACAGGCACATAGACACAAGCAACAGAGCATGCACAATGTCGGCACTAGTACAGTGTATATCCACCTTTCGCAGCAATGCAGGCTGCTATTCTGCCATGGAGACGATCGTACAGATGCTGGATGTAGTCCTGTGGAACGGCTTGCCATGCCATTTCCACCTGGCGCCTCAGTTGCTCCAGCGTTCGTGCTGGACATGCAGACCGCGTGAGACGACGCTTCATCCAGTCCCAAACATGCTCAATGGGGGACAGATCCGGAGATCTTGCTGGCCAGGGTAGTTGACTTACACCTTCTAGAGTACGTTGGGTGGCACGGGATACATGCGGACGTGCATTGTCCTGTTGGAAAAGCAAGTTCCCTTACCGGTCTAGGAATGGTAGAACGATGGGTTCGATGACGGTTTGGATGTGCCGTGCACTATTAAGTGTCCCCTCGACGATCACCAATGGTGT
Source organism: Schistocerca gregaria (assembly GCF_023897955.1). Taxonomy (NCBI): domain Eukaryota; kingdom Metazoa; phylum Arthropoda; class Insecta; order Orthoptera; family Acrididae; genus Schistocerca; species Schistocerca gregaria. The sequence goes on from NC_064923.1 coordinate 532,968,315, forward strand.
ACGGCCAGTGTAGGAGATCGCTCCCCACACCATGATGCCGGGTGTTGGCCCTGTGTGCCTCGGTCGTATGCAGTCCTGATTGTGGCGCTCACCTGCACGGCGCCAAACACGCATACGACCATCATTGGCACCAAGGCATAAGCGACTCTCATCGCTGAAGACGACACGTCTCCATTCGTCCCTCCATTCACGCCTGTCGCGACGCCAATGGAGGCGGGCTGCACGATGTTGGGGCGTGAGCGGGAGACGGCCTAACGGTGTGCGGGACCGTAGCCCAGCTTCATGGAGACGGTTGCGAATGGTCCTCGCCGATACCCCAGCAGCAACAGTGTCCCTAATTTGCTGGGAAGTGGCGGTGCAGTCCCCTACGGCACTGCGTAGGATCCTACGGTCTTGGCGTGCATCCGTGCGTCGCTGCGGTCCGGTCCCAGGTCGACGGGCACGTGCACCTTCCGCCGACCACTGGTGACAACATCGATGTACTGTGGACACCTCACGCCCCACGTGTTGAGCAATTCGGCGGTACGTCCACCCGAACTCCCGCATGCCCACTATACGCCCTCGCTCAAAGTCCGTCAACTGCACATACGGTTCACGTCCACGCTGTCGCGGCATGCTACCAGTGTTAAAGAATGCGATGGAGCTCCGTATGCCACGGCAAACTGGCTGACACTGACGGCGGCTGTGCACAAATGCTGCGCAGCTAGCGCCATTCAACGGCCAACACCGCGGTTCCTGGTGTGTCCGCTGTGCCGTGCGTGTGATCATTGCTTGTACAGCCCTCTCGCAGTGTCCGGAGCAAGTATGGTGGGTCTGACACACCGGTGTCAATGTGTTCTTTTTTCCATTTCCAGGAGTGTATTACGTGTGAAAAAGTCTTACGAACGCAAGAGAGACAGTTGATGAGCGAGTTAGCTCAGAATTAGGCTCAGTAGTGTCATGAAGGGCGTTCATAGTCAGTCGAATTGTTGGAAGGAAAGAGAGTTACATTTTATCAAGAGAATTTCTTATGAATATTGTTTTTCAGCAGTCGAAGTTTGGAATCAGAGATCTTACAGTCTGGAAGAACTGTTCAAATCTAAATGGTGAAAGTGCTTTGTCGATCGCTCGCGATAAGTTTGGAAATCGGTGGAAAATTTCATTAATCTATGGTGAAACGAATCGTTTGAGCAGTGCTGAAAAAAGTTGAGGTTTGGAAGAAACTCGAAGTAAAAATTTTGAGACGCAGAACGTCTTCAATTACGAGGAAATACGAGTCAAACTTCAAACATCCTAGAACACAGCTGCTGCACTATTATTGCTACAATTTGTTAATAACATCAAGGTACGATGATTTACTTAGGAATTATTGCGGATGAAGGGTGCTAAAAATTAGAAGACACCAGGACAAGAAAGAATAAATTAGGTGCAAGAAGAATTAGGAGGTCATCTCAGGCGCCGGGGAGCAGACATTATAGAGTGATATTACCCTTTGGAACCAGCGGACAGCAAGTGTGCTGTTATATCATGAAGGATTAAAGTAATGAAACTAACGAATAACATGAACTTCAAGACGAACTAGAGAATGTGTATTTTACCCTACTACGGATTTTTGAGTGAAATTTGACATGTTGTGCCCTGTGCTCCGAACTGTGAATTGTTTCGTTCAGATCTGTGTTGAATAGTGTGTGACAACCAAGCTTCCGATATTAAGTTTGGAAACAGAAAAATAAAACATTGATTTGTTCAAATACACAAATTAGCATTTTTCATTTTTAGAAGTGCATTAGCATGACATACCACATACCATCCTGTAACAATTGGGAACAATTCAGAGCTTTTGCGAACTACAGGACGACGGGCGGGAGCAGTCGTGAAGTTAGGTTTCAAATTTTGCTAATTTATTTTCCACATCAGTGAAACAGCAATCGCCATTTTGCTGCAGCTCTACGATAATCACTAACAGCAAAAATTCGTCTCCAGACAACCAAGCTGCATTCTTCCCGAAATAGGCTACCACGACTTCAATCCGCTGCAATCTGTCTTGCTGTATCCTACAAAAACATTTCTAAATGAACGGTTTCTCAAAATGCAGCACGTATAAAGAACAGCAAATATTCCGTTAAGACGATAACTGAAACACAGTGTTTTAATTCCATACGCAATATTTACATTTCAGAGCTTCAGAAACGGTATACATAAAGTATCTGTGGTAGCATAGTACTCACTAAGTCGTATGCTTCACTCATCATTATAATTCCGCTTACGCGCGAAGATGGAGGCTACCGCCGTCGTGACGACCGAACCCCAACTGAGCCGAGTGGAGTCTCCCTGCGTATCAGTATGTCACTGTTTGCCTATAGAATGGGATGCCACCCGCTGTGATCTCTAAAGGTGTGGTATCCTGCTACAATTCAAGATTGCTAAGCTCGTCCGATCGCCGTCCAAATTTTACAGGAGATTCAAAGTGGATCACGAGTGTATTCAAATCTCAGCCTGTAGCATGGCATTAACTAACCTTAGCAGTGCCAACGCATTTTCGATAACGCGTGTTACAAGAAGGTGTTGACTTAATACCCATCTTTAAAAAAGTTAAGAATGAAACAAAAATCGTAATTTTTTTTAGAGAGGTAGTGATGTGTAAGTAAAGTCCAGAATCTGAAAATACTCAATAGCTTAGCGCCCGCTGCTTTACACTGTATTTTTTTCTTACTCCAATTTGTATGTTGTTCACAAATTCATAACTTTTCTAAACTTTTGGCACTAAGTAAGGTCATAGAAGCATGGTATTTGCGGATATACTTCTGACCAAAAAGTGATTGTGGTAACTGTAATCAAACGTTTTTGTTAAGCGTGCCTTTTAAACTCTTGTAGTGATATTTCCACAGAAACTTCATGTTTCTTTACAGGTAACTGCGAAGTGAAATATCAGTTTTCATACACTTACTTTCACAAAAATTTTAATGCAACGGAAAATTTTCTTGAATGTCCAAATATGCTGAAATACGTTCAGTTTTTTTTGTCCTTTTTTTCATTTCTGACTGAGAAGTCATTCACCAATTTCTGTAGTTCGAGATTGAAAACTGCATTAATAGCAACATTGTTACAAAAAGACTTTTATTCCCTGTTTCACTCCCTGAGGAGCGTTATTTCGAACAATCGCTTCTTAAACAATGCTCAAGGTATAAGATCCACACGATCTCCCAATTTCAAGTTCTTATCCTTAGCGGTTTCGGCTGGGTGACAGTGAGTCAGTGAACCAGTCAGGCCTTATTCCATCCACTTAGCGTTTTAATTTCCAAAAACTCTGAAATAAGTAATTTTTTATTTCTAACTGAGAAGTCAAATACTAATTTTTATAGATCTATCCTTAAAATAGTTTAGTAGCTTTCTAATAATTATTTATTTACAAAAAACTATCACCCACTATTTTACCCCTATAGGAGGAAATTTTTAAAAAAAGACGAGAAACGTATTTTTATTTATTTCTGATCGAGATACCAAATACCAATTTTCGTAAGTCTAGCTTTAAAATTAACAGACACATGTTTTCAGAACAAGCTTTCATCCCCTGTCTCAGACCCTTAGGGGTGGAATTTCGCAAAGTTCCTTCTTAAACGACGCCTACGCTGTAAAATCAACGCTCTCTGCAAATTCCAAGTTTCTAATCTTAGTGGTTTGGGCTGAGTGATGATGAGTTTTAATCCAGTGAGCCAGTCGGGACATTGCATTTTATATAAATTGAGATTCATTGTGGAAAGGGGCATCACTACTAAGTTTTTTGGTTCAGTTGCAGTAGTCATTCGTGTCTGTGTCGGTGTATTTGGCTACAAAATCTTCGATTATGAGCTGCCCTTAAGAAAAATATCTGGCTGTTACATTAAAAGGTTTATAATAACATTGAGTGTATAGCTCGTAAGAAATAAATTTCAATAGATGGAACGTTTTGCTTTGGCATCAGGTATTTGGATGTGGGGGAATAAAAAATGTGTTTTCACCGCCGATCTCATATAAGAAACGTAAGTGCAATCAAGATGGTATACAAACTGCGAAGACGCTATCAAGAGAAATGAACGATAAAAGAATTTTTCTATCAACTCGGTTCGGTTGCCGTATGTTAAGAGAATTTACAATCTGAGCGGACGTAAATGAGGCAGACGACGTCGAACGTTAACTTAGCTTTTTCTGCCAACTCGGTCTGAACGAGCTTAGGGTAAACTCCATTTTTTAAATGGGCTAACTTGGGTGGGATTATTATGATTCGAGTTGAAAGCGTTGCACGGCGGACGGCGATGAATTACGGTTTGTTTCGCCATAGTTCAGACCTCACCGCCGTTTTCGCACCCACAGAGCCCCAGTTCATCCATAACCATCGGTTGGGAAACCGCGAATCTCACGTTGGTTAACTGAAATGAACCGTAACCTGCTCAGTCGCTAAAGGAAAATGGCGTTGAGTGTTACCTCCGTTTTCTTTTAGTCCCAATTCGGTTAAACTCGCTTTGAATAGTGTTCATGCAAACTTTCAACTCGATTAACTCTGTCTGATGTAAACCTGAGTAGGTTAATGACTATTTAAGACTATATTAATTCACTGGAATTCATGTGCTGTTCCCTCTCCATTACAGCCCCGCACTACCTTTTAGGGGGATGTATTAATTTGCAAACAACATTAAATTATACATCAAATCATTGGAACTTATGAATTTAAAACAGTTAGTTCTAGAAAAGAACAATAGGTTGCACTGATATGACTGCTACCTTTAGCTGAGACTGCCTTCAGTAGTGTTACTACACTAAACACTACATTCAGGTAGTAGTCAGTCTTACACATCATGAAATTCCATTTATGGTTCACATTAATGTTTGCTAAGAGTCCAGTTAACATCTGGTGATTACGCTCGATCTGAACGTTTGCTATACTGATCTGTTACAACACGTCAGCAAGCTTATTCTGTTCACTTACTATATGCAGAATCACTTGTACTTGAGAAACAGGCCAACAAATTTAAGTTTGTACCTTACACTTAACCGTCAGTAACTATCAATACTGCACCACTTATAATATCTTGCGTATTTTCATCTATTTGCGTGTTTCATTGTATTTAGTGCTTAGTAAGTGACGGTGGGAGTGTGGGCGTGAATCACATTGGTCATTTCATTCGGTTGGAAGGAGAAAAGCTAGCCGGAAGATATTTGCTTAATTTCGTTAGTTCAGGTTGGAAGCTTTCTGCAATAGGTTGAATTTGACAGCACAGTCATGCCAGCTAAAGTTACGTTTAATCAGTAGGTTGTTGTGGTGGACACTTTGCATACGGTGTCATTAAGTATGCTGATGCACTTGGCCGGCCGCGGTGGTCTAGCGGTTCTAGGCGCTCAGTCCGGAACCGCGCGACCGCTACGGTCGCAGGTTCGAATCCTGCCTCCGGCATTGATGTGTGTGATGTCCTTATATTAGTTAGGTTTAAGTAGTTCTAAGATCTAGGGGACTTAAGACCACAGATGTTGAGTCCCATAGTGCTCAGAGCCATTTTTTTTTTTTTTTATGTACTTGCTCCATACTTAACAATCATACACAACCGTGCGCTCGACGAAAGATCCGTGCCCGAAGACTGGAAAGTTGCAAGAAAGGCAGTAGGAGTAATCCACTAAATTACAGGCCCATATCGTTAACGTCTATACGTAGCAGGATTTTAGAACATAGATTGTGTTCGAACATTATGAATTATCTCGAAGGAAACGATCTATTGACACACAGTCAACATGGGTTTAGAAAACATCGTTCCTGTGGAACACAACTAGCTCTTTATTCACATGAAATGCTGAGAGCTATTGACAAGGGATTTCAGATCGATTCCTTATTCCTGTATTTCCGGAAGGCTTTTGACACTGTACCACACATGCGGCTCGTAGTGACTCCATGCTTATGGAATATCGTCTCAGTTGTGTGACTGGATTTGCGATTTCCTGTCAGAGAGGTCACAGTTCGTAGTAAATGACGGAAAGTCATCGAGTAAAACAGAAGTGATTTCAGGCTTTCCCCAAGGTAGTGTTATAGGACCTTTGCTGTTCCTTATCTATATCAACGATTTGGGAGACAATCTGAGCAGCCGACTTACAATGTTTGCAGATGACGCTGTAGTTTATCGACTAATAAAACCATCAGAAGATGAAAACAGACTGCAAAAAGATTTAGAAAAGATATCTGAATGTTGCGAAAAGTGGCAGTTGACCCTAAATAACGAAAAGTGCGAGGTCATCCAGATGAGTGCTAAAAGAAATTTGTTAAACTTCGGTTACACGATAAATCAGTGTAATCTAAAATCCGGAAATTCAACTAAATACCTAGATATTACAATTAGGAACAACTTAAATTGCAAAGAACACATAGAAAATGTTGTGGGGAAGGCTAACCAAAGGCTGCGTTTTATTGGCAGGACTCTTAGAAAATGTAACAGACCTACTAAGGAGAATGCCTACACTACGCTTGTCCCTCCTCTTTTAGAATACTGCTGTGTCGTGTGGGATCCTTACCAGATAGGACTGACGGAGTACATCGAAAAAGTTCAAAGGAAGGCAGCGCCTTTTGTATTATCGCGAAATATGGGAGAGAGTGTCACAGAATGATACAGGATTTGGGTTGAAAATCATTAAAAGAAAGGCGGTTTTCGCTGCGACAGAATCTTCTCACTAAATTTAAATCACCAACTTTCTCCTCGGAATAGGAAAATATTTTGTTGACACCGACCTATATAGGACGGAACGATCACCTCGATAAAATAAGGGAAATCAGAGCTCGTACGGAAAGTTATAGGTGTTCATTCTTTCCGCGTGCTATACGAGATTGGAATAATAGAGAATTGTGTAGGTGGTTCGATGAACCCTCTACCACGCACCTAAATGTGATTTGCAGATTATCCATGTAGATGTAGATGTAGATGTAGATGTACGACAGCACAGAGTTTAAATATACAGCATGGGGAGGATACTGATTTTGCCCATACTTGTTAATTGTAGTTACTGGTCACTACGTCAGGTACTCACTACCTCCAACAAATATATTAACCTGTCTGCAAACAGTCGTGGTGGTTAATCAGTCAGTAGGCCGAGAAATTAGGATCGATGAACACGCACAACAGACTTTGAACATTATCGAAAGGAAACTGCCTCCAAAGTATCGTCATAACTATTGTCATACTGTCTTCATCAGAGAGTAACATCAGGAGTGCCGCGGGGAAAAGTTATAGGACCGTTTCTATCTTCCATATACATAAATGATGTGGCACGCAGGGTGAGCACGAATCTGCGGTTGTTCGCTAATGACGCTGACGGTGTACAGTACGGTGTCGAAGATAAGTTATTTTAGGTTGATGCAAGATAACCTACACAAAATTCCTAGTTGGTGTCATGGTTCTTAAGGTAACAAAATGTAAGTTTATGCGGATGACCAGGAAAAATAAACTGCTAACGTTGTGACACAGCATCAGTAGCGTCATATTTGACACAGTCACGTCTTTGAAAAATCTGGGCTTAACGTTACGAAGTGATATGAAATGGAACGAGCATATGCGGATTGTGGCAGAGAAGGAGAAGGGTCGACTTTGGTTTATTGGGAGAATTTTAAGAATGAGTAGTTCATCTGTAATGGAGACCGTATATAGGACAATAGTGCGGCCTATTCTGAAAACTGCTGGAGTGTTTGGATCGGCACTAGGCCGGACTGGAAAGATATATCCAAGATGTTCACAGGCGACCTGCTAGATATGCTACCACTAGGAACTATCAGCATGCATTGTTAGAGATATTCTTCGGGAGATTAATTGGGAAACCCTGGAAGGAAGAAAACATTCATTTCGAAGAACACTATTGAGAAAGTTTACAGAACCGACATCCTTCTACCGCCAACATACATTTCGCACAAGGACAACGAAGATAGGGTACAAGCAATTACGGCTCATACCGAGACATATGTTGTTTTTCCCTTGCTCTATCTGCGAGTGGAACAGTAAAGGAAACGACTAGCTGAAATACGGAGTACCCTCCACCACGCACCATACAGTGGCTTGCACAGTGTGTATGTATCTGTAGATCTAGATGTTAATCAGTAATGGCTGGTTATATTAAATACGGTTTTAGTGTCAGTAACGGCTGCATGTAGCAACTGACAGTCATCGTAGTCCTTTCATCGTTTGGAAAATATGGAAGTAACGAAATAGTAACCAAATACATTTGCGATGGCGTGTGATAAGTCACTCGCGTGTGGAAAATTATAGGTACGCCACACCCTAAGGCGTCACCAACACATTCGAATCATTTGTACTATACTTTTTCAGGCAAAGCTGAGCCCTTTCATACCCTAAAAATTCTTAAACCCGGGTATTGCTATAAGTTCAATAAGTTCCATTCTGTTTAGTGATATTGTAATTAAAGGGTACTAGATTTTTGAGTTTTCTAAAGTGCAAATATGTAACGTTTCTGAGGCCGGACGCTCTGGCTGAGCGGTTCTAGGCGCTTCAGAACGGAACCACGAGGCTGCTACGGTCGCAGGTTCGAATCCTGCCTCGGGCAAGGATGTGTGTGATGTCCTTAGATTGGTTAGGTTCAAGTAGTTCTAAGTCTAGGGGACTGACGACCTCAGATGTTACTCCCATAGTGCTTAGATCCATAATAGTAGTACACTTCTGAACTTTCAAAGCAAACAGCGAATCTTCCCACCACTTATTACGGACTGGTGACTTTAGTTCGAACTACTCGTCAAAAGATTTATTCAAGGCTTTGTGTTACATGAATGTCAAATTCTGTATGGTATCAGATGGAGATTCCATCCGGTGTATGTTCATACTGGCCAAAGAATGGGTAGTCAATTTCAAATGAATAATACGCAATTAGTCTTGGTGGAGTTATAGATATAATGCAGAACCTAACTGTTGAATACGAGACGGTGGTTGAGTTCTCCCACAGCAAACACGAGATCAATTCCTGAACCAGCCACTGTGCCGCCTCTCTTGCTAGCTTCACTGCTAATCCAGTGCAATGGGTCACCTTAATAGCTGTTATGAAAAACATCCATTTTTCCGAACATCTGTTTTAGTAGTTTCTCTACGTTACATATAATACCCTCGCAAATGCGATATATCTAGACCTAGTCCTCAGGCACATCGCTGAAAATATGCAGCCACATAATTGGTATCTTCTTGTAACCTGAGCAGAATACTCTACTGAAAGGCATTAAAAAACAAAACAAAAAAATGTTTCCCACAAATCTAAAGGTACAATCGTACTGAATATGGGTGTTCCAATGTATTCTATTCCACATTTTGTAGCAAAACACTTTCATGTTACGCAGATGGTAATTTGTTTCATTACTGCCGTATTAGCCTGTCAAAATTAGAGGATAGCGAATAAAATTTCTCGCCTGAATTACAATTAATTAACGACAAAACAGGATCGCGTTGCAGGCACCGGGTTTTAACATATTTATTATGGAGAATTAAACAGCACTGATTTGGGTCCGCGTAATAACTATGTGTATTGTAACAATTCTCCCGAATATTGGAACCAACCCCAGTGAAATACGGTCATTGTTCACATAGTTAAGCCTCGTCGCTCTTAAAAATTAAATCCCGGTATAAAGGTCCCTAATTTATTTATGTAATGTCACCAGAATATTAAAAGAAAGTTATCGGAGTTTTTGAAGCGTGTATAACACCAGATATTTTGGCAATGTGGCAGCAACAGGTGAACGACGCAAACTGATTATGCAACAGAAACTCAGTCGGAAACAATGATTGCATACTGTGCAACAAGTAAACCTAAAGTGCACGTAATAATGACAAATAACATTTCACTGACAAAATCAAGAGTTTTCATGTATTTTGCATTTCTAAATTACTTCGCCTATTGGGTATCAGATTTCAGCTTGAGACTTTCATCATAAATTTATGTGGCTCGTAGCTGCGATAAAGCAAAAATATTTACAGTGTGCACTGAGCAATACTTTAAAAAATCATCATCCTGAAATACACATTATGACTTGCATTTGAGTAGTTTATCTATTATTTCGGATGTTCGTGCAAAGACTGTTTTTTAGATCTTGTTGATGCTATCGTTTTATGTTGTAGCTTACTGATGACAAATAAGAATCACAGGAAAAGTACATATCACAACAAATAGGTGATCAGCTATCAAGATTACTGTCATGCTTCATCGAGGACAAAGGATCTCTGGAGCTTCAGGTGGAGAAAAGGGGTGAAATACAGACAAACTCTACCGTAAACTGTAAGGATTCTTTGTAATAAATAGTTCGCTGATTCTATCCCAATGGACCTTTCTACCTCTGACATTGCAGTAAGTTCAAGTAGACTGTTTTCCAATTTCCAGTTTATTTGGTACTGTTTGCTATAGTTCATTGCTTCTGCTCCATAATGTCAAGCACCAAATCTAAAAAGGAATCTGTTTAGTATGTGGGAAAAGTATTCTAAACACTACAGAAGTTTTTTTTTTTTTTTTTTTTTTTTTTTTTTTTTTTTTTTTTTTTTTGCAGAGAATTGCGTTAATTCCTTCACTTCTACGAGTCATAGTAGACAAATCACAACACGATTCAGGATCCTGATTTATTTCCCGAAGGGACTTTTTCTGTCCACAATTGAATACACATTCAATGGTGCTTACTGATATTTTTTCCCCGGATTGGTTAGGCTTTCCTTTGTAACTACACAAGCTGACAATACAATGCAGTATTAACTTTTAAGTAAATAATATTTCGGTTACAGGTAACACTTAGAAGTGTCTGTTACATTAAAGTTTGCCCATTGTTTCCTGTCCGTCTTTACATGTGATAATATTATTATTCAGCACGTCACTGTAGGAATTTACAGAGAAGTGGAAAACTGGCGTAAGCAGATCATGGACAAGAAAAGGTTGTGTTGCAGTGAAATGTAAGAACATGTAAGGCCCAATGACCATACGACTTATTTTAGAAGATAGACTGAAGAAAGGCCACCCTACATTTGCAACATTTGTAGATGTAGCGAAATCTTTTAATAATGTTGATTGGACCACTCTCTTTTAAATTATGTAGGTATCAGGAGTAACCTATCAGGGGCGTAAAGTTGTTTAGAACTTGTACAGCAACCAGACTCCAGTTACATGAGTCGAAAAGGGAAAAACTGGTCGAGAAGGGAGTCAACTTGACTAAAAGAAACAGAGTCCTCTGGTGGGATTCTTCATGAGACATCCCTGGATCATGAATTTCGTAATGGATGGAAGTATGTGGGGTAAATATTATAGAGGGAAATCAAAGCTTGAATGCAGCAAACTGATTCAAATGGATGTAGACTGCAGTAGTGTTGCAGTGATGAAGAGGTTTGCAGGACATGCAAGAGTGGAGGGTTGCAGGAAATCAGTCCTGGGACTGAAGATATCAACTCCAGTAACGTCTTTACTGTCCAACCATACTTTGAGGCGTGCCACAATAACAACAGTAAATGACTTAGGAATAAAAGATGAGCATGCTAAAGGAACGACAGCAGTTTAATTCGTGAATTACTTTGCGAATTTCGTACAATGTAGGCAGAATTAAAGATAGACTACCGAATGTATTACCAAAACATTTGACAGTCAATATTAACTAAGCATCATCTCATCAATTTTGTTCATGAGAGTGACAGCTTGAATACGTTTTACCACATAAGAGTATTCTCATCATCTTCCAGAAACTCGGTGATTCGTTGGCTGTCCGCCTATTTCCGTTCATCTTACAACTCGCTCTTATTATAGTGGTTGAACTACTAAATTGGTGGAGCTGTGAAACTGATGTAATATCACCCTGGTTTTAAAGAGAACTCCCATTACATAGAGGTTTTAGAAGCTTAAATGCAATATATTTGCCGAACTACAATTATTTATTGCGTGAGAGAACTGCTGAAAAACTATTTTCGTGTAACTTTTGCAAGTTTTCTACATTGTTCACCGGCATTTAGTTTTCTGGTTAATGGGTCCTTTATTCACGTATTTACTTTTCTTCAATTTTAGTGCTCATTTCTTTTCTTGAGGTAAATAAATATTTTTAAAAGTAATTACAGCTGAATAATGTTTCACGTTTAATTGCACCTCTGTTACCTCTAATAGTGTTTAGCGCACTTGTATGTCAATTTTCATTTCATTAACCCCTCTTAACTGGTTGTGTTAACGCGCATGTACTCGAATAAACATCCTCAGACATTTAAGTTGAGACATCCTTCCGGTATTTCCACAATGTTTACTGTCGTACAAAATTTGTGATTTGTTGTGCGCAGGAGCCATACAAAGCTTCTAGGTAAGACTTTGAAATATTTTGCGATTATCTGTAACCATCAGCTTAGCTAGCAACCGGGAAACGTACTGTAGTCATCTGTTTCCTGGTCTACTTACAGGTGGGTATACAAGTCATTTTTATAAATAACTTGAAAACTATATTATACCGGATTCACCAGAAGTCCACGGACAAACCTCCAGATTTTGTTTAGGGATACCTTCCGACTTTTTTGGTAAGGGACCCCCGTTGTAGAGTGATACTGTGCGTACGATTTGTGCCACTGTACCAGTAAGTTCAGTGAACCCATACGCGAGGTGCATAACGTCCAACTTTTGACTAGTAAACCTTTTTATACAGCTATGTATAACTATTAACATAAACTGATACTGCTCGGAAAACTAATCCGAGGCTGAACCAAGCATTACTTAATATGTTCCTGAAGGCGAGGAGTAAAATGGGTACTGGTGCTGCCAACAACAGTACCGTGATTTAATGGAAACAAGGCACACAGTGCATACCGTCGACATCTGCACTGCCATACACTATTTTCACTGCAATACAGGTATGAAATTAATTGGTGCAAAATATGAAACTTTCCTGGCAGTTTAAAACTGTGTGCCGGACTGTGAGTCGAACCCGCGACCTTTGCCTTTCACGGGCAAGTGCTCTATCAACTGAGCTACCCAAGCTCGACTCACGGCCCGTCCTCACAACTTTACTTCCGCCAGTACCTCGTCTCCTACTTTACAAACTTCACACAAGCTCTTGCACGAGCCATTCTGGAATTGGTGCAAAAACCAAGCGAAAAGCATAACTCTGTAACAAGCCGCATTAGAACAACCTCTGAGGATTTGTCGGTGAAGTTTCGACTGACCCGGTAAATTGCGCAGTGAACAGCTTATACTTAAAGGACGCAGTTATTGACGTCAGCCTTAACAATCACAATCTGCTGCAATGAGGTCGCTCACTAAGAATATCTACAGTCTAATGAAAAATTGGTGTCTGTACACCGATTTTCCGCTGTACACTTAGGGAGCTCCGTCTGAGCTTATTTGTGAAGTTTCATCACGTCCACATAAGCATTTACCGATAATGAGGTCGCCCGCCTTCAATGCTTAACCCTACTAGGCTCATGATATCCGCAGTGGCACGTGCAGACTGTATATGGGATCGTGTAGCGGTGATGAGGGATACCTGTACACAGGTGGTGTACAGGGCAGCTGCCCCCAGAGACCGCAGCCTGTTCGGAATAATTGAATCTGCGTAGCACTGCAATCCGGCCTCTCGGTGTCCATGCACTGGGACGTGCTGCCTATACTGACCTTCTGATTAACCCTCACGCTACGGCCTCGTAACACTGTTCGCGGCTAACTCTAGTATAGCATGCTGTTGGAATCCTAATCCAGTTGCTCCTTGGACATGTATAGCCAGAGATTACCTCCAGATGTTCTCTAACTGTTACCCTCGTCATTCTCATTCCCTTTGTCTCCACACAGATCGCAAGAAAATTAACGAGACTCATACTATGATGACTGACACATGCCATGATGTGAAAGCCTAGACACGGAATATGTTGACAGGGAATATGTTATCAGCGGTGGATGGGGCGCTACACTGCTAGCGATTACCTTTCGATCACACAGAGTAAACTATTGCTCGTTAGTCTCTCAGTACCAGGCAGAATTTTCATATATTGCTGAAGGCACAATCACTATCACGGTTAAAGTGTTTGCACAGAGACAGGACGTCTCCGGAGTTACCGGAGAGTGACTTGTGCTCCAAGAAGACAAAAGAATGGCTTTGAAGTGTTATAGTAGAACGTTTTTATTAACGGTGAAAAAACCGTTTGTTATTGTTAGTTCTCGGTTTTTGATGACAAGGAAAAGAGTGAAATATCCAAAAATTTACGTCTCAAAACTTATGTAAATATGACCATAAAAGATAAAATAAAACATTTTTATATGTTTATATAAAAATAATCCTACTAATTTTTTATATACCATATAAATCAAAATACTCTCCTCAACAAATTATGAAAATAGTACTCTCTTTTCTGCAGTGTTTCAAACTAATTACCACTTATTTTGAGATTGTCTTTGTGTGTGCGAAAAAACTCTAAATACAGTAAAAACGATAAAACAATATTTCTACTATTGCACACTACATGTTTAAAGTATTCCCAGGTAGTGAATACGTCCTGGCAATCTTCAGTTTCTGCAGAGTTGCACAGAGTCACAAGGTGCGTTTGGAGGTTTTGCATTTTCAAAGGACTAACGTTGTAACTGAGGATAGTTTTATAACTCTGAAAGCTCACACGATGCATCACATGACGTTAAAGGAATGTATTCGACGGTGGCGTTGTCACTGCAGGCTGACTCTTGTTTATTGTCTTCAGATATTGTGGCATTCCCAGAAAAACGATCACTAACTTTTCACGCTGTAGAATATCCAGGGATTCCACTGGAGAACGCTTCGCAATATCTCGTTAACATTGTCAGCCACGTGATCACGACCTCGACGTAACCCATTATCCACATGCTACACAGTATCCAGGGTGTCACACAGTTAAGTATCAGCCGCTTCCAGCAGTGTGGCGGCTTTCGATACCACTAAAAATTTGGCCTTGATGTATACCAAGTTTCCAGACAAGGTATCTGTAAAGACCTGTTTCGCAGTTTCGATAACTCTTGATTTATCGCTGTGAAGCACACAAAAGATTACTTTTGTTTTGATGTAGTTGGTGCAGTAATACTCAGGAGAATTAAGCCGATAACCTCAGAGTGTATTAACTGGCTGAGACGGGAGGGTAAGTGAAGCTTCAATTTATGCACGGAAGCCGAGCTTTCATAAAGACTTCTTGCCACGGTAAATTAATTTATCAACATCATGGTAATTTGATCGCACCTCTTTTGTAGCTCTGTGCAACGTATGTGCAATGCAAAGGACGTACGTCGTACTGGGATAGAGAATTTTGCCCCTTTTGGCTGCTATAGTTACGTATGAGCCACCATCTGTTACTAGCAGTAAAACGTCTCCTCTTTCACACTATCCGGCCACTTGTCAAGTTGCTTAATCTTTCGAGAGCCTCACTCCTTAGGAGCAACCTTTCTCCCGGACAGTCAACTTTTAGAACACCAGCAACAAAATTGCCACATGACACCCATCCACGTCGTTGGTTTTATCGATTGACACTCAGGCCTTCGGCTCTGCAACACTAACTCATATTTTGTTGAGTATCCCCTCGTAGCATACGGGTAAACAGTTCTTTCTTATAGCACAGTCATTTGGAACTGGAGGTGTTGTGTGCAACAATTGTCGCAAGGGCGGATTCTTCAGCTTCTTCAGTGGGATTTGGCATGAAACCCTAACCTCACACAAGTCATGGAAGAATGGCTACACAATTGAAGATGGACCTGTCTGCTCGAACAAAAGCATTCGTCTGCTATTACGTTCTGCACTTCTCTTCGCATAGCTACTCTGGCGATATTACAGTGTTGTTGTGCATAAAAGCCCTTTTCTGAGCTAATTTTAACTTCGTAACGTCCACAAAATAGCATTTTACAGTCAATGCCGATAAACATGTCTCCAAATTAACGAACAAAACGTCGCAACTTAATGCTGTTGGAGCACTTTACCTCTGGCGTTTTGAACCAGACTGAGTTTATATTGAAACTGACTACTGTGACCACGTGTGCTATGTTTAACACGTCGGAAATTTTGTATTACATGTTGTACTTCATTTTAACAAAATGCGGGCAACATTTTCATGTTTTTTATTCTTATGTTCTTAAGTATAAGATCGCACATTCGGTAGAAGCTGGCTGAAATATTACCTATTCTGGCAAAAGTTGACCAAAATAACAATTGCCTCTGAAAAAGGTGTAGATATGACTTGATACGCACAATCAAAATAAATTTTTCACTACTACAATAACTGGATTCATGCATTAATTGTTAAAAAATTCACCCTAATGGTGAGGAAAAAATTACTTGTTATTATGTCCATGCCCTAGCTTTTATAAAGTACGACTCAATCCCTCAGGAGAAGCGTCAAAGATGTTTACGACTTTGGGTATACTTGGTAATGTATTACAGAATCTAAGAATTGGAGATTGTGCCGAAAGGCGACACTTTCTGAATCACCAGTTGTTACGTTACGTTTGGCGGAGGAGGAGGACGGCTTATCTTGTGTTTACGTCCTAACGTGAGGGTTCGTCTTGCAAAGAAGGAACTCACTTCGGCAAGTGCTAACGTGTGTAAACACCAAGAGTACTACTGTAGTGTGACGGGAGAAGGGCAGCGTAATTAAGTGTCAGTGGTATCCTGGCGCATTAGTTCCGATTTTGCTTAGAACACGGCGTTTACCATGTGCAGTTCAATGTGCTGTGGGCGTACTGCACCAATCTGTGTTCGAAAAAACCTTGGTGCTTCTTTTAGACAGTAAATGAATTACCTCGAGACACCGTATATGAGGAGATATGCAGTTGACTGCAAATTGTAAGACTGAATTTTGTTGTCTTCTCTATTAAGCAATTGAGCTTGCGACTGTGCTGAAGCTACTAGAAAAGGATATTACACCATCTTGGCGCTGGAAACTCGACAGCGACGTTTTGTGGCATGTACTAAACAGTTTTATGAATTTCGTTTAACGATATCTCTATATACGCTTTATGGAAGAACCATGTGTCTCCTGACAGGGTTGTCTGGGATTGGGATCCTGACTGATTGAATTTACTTTTGCAAGTATTATCTTAGAACGAAGCTGTCTGGCGACACCGCAGTGTATGAATAAGATCCTCGACGAATGACCACATTTTGCTGTAAGGTTACCATACGGTAATTTAGCACACGCAATTGGGCGTCAGATTGCTGGTGCAACTCTTTGTCAGTGTATGTCACGTGCTGTGCATTGCTTACTTCTATGTAGCTCTGCTATATTGCATACGGATTACGCCTGCTAATAATTATGTTAAAATTAGTTAAGTGACTTACTTATAAGCGAGGGTAATGAACGTTAATAGGCTTCTCTGCAAGCTCTCCTTTTAACGAAGAATTTTGTTGTTGTTACACTGATTGTACATTAGATTTTACGGTCTCGGGTCTTCGATTTCTAAATCGTGCTGGCACGCTACTCCTTTCCATAATTTTATCATTTGAAACTTCTTGAGCATTTAGTATTTCTATTATAAATTAATTTTTTAAATGTCCCATTAAATTAATGACAAAGTTTAATCTGCACATCCTTCAGATGTTATATAAAGATTTTGCGATTTTCCTATGTTTACCCGATGATAATGAGGTCTACTTTCACCTACTTCTCTATTGTATTTAAGTTGGTGGTGAAGAAGCTCCATATCTAAATGATGGACTGTAAGCTGCGTTTGAGCACAGATCTATATTAACGAGGAGTAATGGTGACTGATACTGTTTAATGAAAACTATTGTATCAGGCTGTGTAACGTATGACTTAATGCTTTACTAATGTGTGAACTTGTCAAATGCTGTTTTTTCAGAATTTATAATAGTAAAATAATAAATGTTAACAAATATTTTTGCTGATTAATCACTCAGTTTTGTCCCCAGTTAACACTACGACAAAGCTTACTCCGTAAGGAAAGTGTATCATTCATGTTAAAAGCACTTCGAAGTTGGTAGAACGTTGTGCTGACAGAATTTTCAGATCCAACGTGTCGGCCTTTTTTGTGATAGCTTCGTCCAAGATTTAAATTCTGTCTTTAATTCCCGGAAGAAGGCCAAAACGTAGGATCTCTAGATTACACAAAAATAGCATGGCTATAATACCAAAATAGAGCCACCTAGAGCATTGGGACGATAATGGACCAGTTTTCGTCTGACAACGGTTCAAGTACTCTTATACGCACCCCGACTCACGTTTTGCGTTAGTTCCTTGACTCACTCAAGCTGAATGCTAGAATGGTTCCTTTGAAATGGCACAGCTAATTTCCTTCCCCTTTCTTATTCAAACTGCCATTGTGGCACTTCTCTAATGACCACTTATTCCACGGGAAGTTGAACCTTCCTTGTTGTCAACATTCAATAGTTGTTAACATCATCGAATATCTCTTTTAGATGCTGACAGCGTTGTTGAATCTCCCACATAAAGCCCTCGATTATATGCCAAGTATTTCCTATGGAGATTGTAACGCTTTCTCCTGTCGAGACTTACCACGCTCTTTTGGCGTACGCTGATTGGTTCAAATAGTTCAAATGGCTCTGAGAACTATGGGACTCAACATCTGAAGTCATCAGTCCCCTTGAACTTAGACCTACTTAAACCTAACAACGTAAGGACATCACACACATCCATGTCCGAGGCAGGATTCGAACCTGTGACCGTAGCGGTAGCGCGGTTCCAGACTGAAGCGCCTAGAACCGCTCAGCCACCGCGGCCGGCTACGCTGATTGACGCGTACCTTTTTCGCGGAAGTAAATTTCATGAAGTAGCTGACTGAAAAAAAAGTTCTTCTTTGCCTATAATTGTGACGACATATATCGACAAACATGTTTCTATGTTTCCCTTGTCCATAGTGCACCTCTCCTCATATTGACGACATGTGCATGGTCTGGACAGATCTCTACAATTTTTCTTTGTTCGTGTGAGCGCTATGCATTTTATCATTAAATTCAAAAGGGACAGAAAGATATTAAGTTTATGGGATAAACAAAAATATGGTAACCCCAAAACAAAACATCTTACGGTGTAGGAAAACTTCTGACATTGAATATTGCTTCGAGTGGTCTGAGTGGTTTTAAAGAGCATTTGGAAGTATTGTTCCAGCATAATAATGGCAAGTTAAGTGGATAGCGACCATGCATCCTTCTCTCCAAAGCAGATCACAAAGGCCGTTGACAGTTGTGGTTAAGGGAGATGCGATAATTCATCTTCGTATTCACAAATCCAGTCGTGGGGGATGCGAGCTGTGTGGACAGGGTCCCAGTCGACCAGGAATACATTCGCGAAAACACATTTTATCGTAGGATGGACCTGATGAGCGAAAACGGTTACATAATACTTGGTAGTAACGCGGCGTTGCAAAGTAACCAAGGGGCCGATGGGATGCTAGAATACGGCTATCCAGATCAGCATTCTTAGGACTTAAGTTCGGCCTCAAGTTAGAAACAGTGTGAAACAAGACTCATACGACGAAATGACGTTGTTCCATTGCTCCATAGTATAGGCTTTCATGCTTCAACACCACATTTTCCTGTTACGGGCATTGGGATAATTGATGAGTGATTTTGGAAATCCAGCTCGCGCTGCAGTTCCACGCTTCAGGCTTGGCTGCCATCTGCGTTCATATTCAAACATGCATGTTTCTCAATGCTTTCATATTTTTGGCGTACGCTGATTGGTTCAAGTGGTTCAAATGGCTCTGAGCACTATCGGACTCAACATCTGAAGTCATCAGTCCCCTAGAACTTAGAACTACTTAAACTTAACTAACCTAAGGACATCACACACATCCATGTCCGAGGCTGGATTCGAACCTGCGATCGTAGCGGTCGCGCGGTTCCAACGTAAAATATATGAGGTTGTTTTAGTTCAACGTAAAATATATGAGGTTGTCAGACACTCAGAATACCGGAAGTCCACGCATAAGGGATCATTTCCCAGAATGGAGAGCTTTCATCGTTCTGTCAAGAGGAGGGGGTAATACACGTCCAGAAAACTACAACAATTTCTTATTAGATAACCTGGACATTATATGAGATATCTGAAGAAGAGTTTTCGCAAGTGGTTTTTAATTACTAGAGTCCTGAAAACGTTAAATGGTTCTGTGTAATGTTCGTTTCGTTAGTTGCTGAGAGGGTAAAGCGATTCACACTGAGTCATTTAATTGCCAACCGTACCGTCGGAGTAACTTCCATCGCAGATATTGATAAAATCTCCAGCAAGATGTAATGTATGCACCACAGTTTCCGCGTAACTTCATTACGCCGAGCTTCGGGCAACAGATTTTTCAGATAGCGATTGTAAGCATACCAGCCAAGGAAGTTAACCTACCTCAGGCGAAATCACATTAACATCGTGCAACTTTACCTGTAGCCTTGAAAATGACGTCAGTTATGCGAGGAAGACAATGCTCAAGTTTCAGTAGGTATTCAGATGCAGCTGAAGTCTCTCATTAATCCCTCATAGGACCAGTTTGTGTAGATGTTGACTGATAGGACTCATTCGCTATTGCAAACGGACGAAAACAGTTCCTACGGGATTATGTTCGAGCGATTTAAAGTACCAGTCGTATTGAGTTTTAGTGTAGAAGTTTCGCTAAACCAGGACGGTGAGTGTGTAGTCTTGTGAACACGATTTTTGTCATTCTGGAAAACTGGAACTGTTGCAACAGATGTTCTGGGTCCCGTTCACTACAGCCTGAACGAATGTACCCAAGTCAAGGTTTGGAAAAAAAAACTCTTAAAACAGCAAAGAAGCATAATGCGTCTGCAATTTGAAGCTTAAACTCTTCTTTAGGTCGTTGGGGCACTACGCGTTTCATAAGAGGTACAATGACCAATCGCTGGTTCAAGCTACACATCTCCATTTTGCTACTGACCAGTTTCTGTATGGTTTGGGCCATTGAGGACGTGCAGTTATACGTTCCAAGTGAACAGCGGTCTTTTACGAGTACCGCTTTAAGCTCCTTGAATGGTTAGCTTTGATACACTAATAAATCGGCAAAACTTCATGGATGGCATGGTAACGAACTCGTCCAAACTCGCCAATCTATCACTTGCTATTATCAATTAATATTACTGCGTTGATTCCATGCAACCAATAGCCAAGTACACAAAACTTCATTACTATGAGTTGCGTCACCTGTGGAGTGTCATATGACCATGATGTAGTATGGTACGATTAAAATTACTTGATAATTCACACTTAACCCATTGGAGCTGGTTTCCTTCAATCAGAGCGCTTTTAGTCAGGTCCGACCGCTCGCCGTTGCCAAACAGCTTAAACAATCGGTCAGTTCATATCCAGTTTCTTGTCCGGATTCTACCTTGATGTGTTTGGTCCCGATTCTTCTTAGGTTGCATTTTATTTCGCATTTCATCAAACCTAAAACAACACACACACACACACACACACACACACACACACACACACACACACACAAAGGCGATAACGAAGTATGCGCATTTCGTACAAAACACTAATCTAACACTACTCGATCCTTCCGCACAACACGCAGTTCAGCATGATATATTCAGTTATCTAAACCACAGAGATCAGCTTACACTAGAAAAGCTCCAGACGATCTTGCGTGAAGCCGAATTTGTGATTAGATTAGGACATGGGTCTACATTCACAGCAATAAAGCGGATCATCTGCCGCAGTTCATTTACTGGTCATTTAAAATCAGCTGACAACAGAGGGTCTCGCATTTCTGTCACACCTCACGGCGGCCGCTTCCAACATGGCTCCGCGTTACATATTAACAGCTTATGTGAAGTTACCGCCCATGCTTGTGTATTAGCTCTCCAAAGCTACCAGTGCGCTCTTTTAAGGTGGTGATTAATCAGCTTATTAGATGCGGAATTAGTTCGTTGATAGCTTGACTTCTCCCTAAAACTCAGTGTAGCAAATTAAACTGGGGAATTTTATCCAATTACAGATTATTTTTTGTGGTATAAGGAGTGCGGATTATGTTGTATCATAACGTTGTACGAAATTTGGTCCCACGCGTTTCAAACCAGTTACCAAAATGTTAGCATTTTTTTCTGTAGTTTGCAAGATCTACAAAGCGTAAGCGCTATGACAGAAGGAAGAGAAAGACAACTGGTGTCTGTACACGGCCAGATGAATACTGTCGGGAAACACCAAAGTGGTCCCGCGGCATTCTCCTCATCCATCGGTGGAATGTTCACTAAGTGTGTCATACTTGTACATCCCGTCAACCGTTGCGGTGAGTTTTGATACTTTACATGTGACGTGGCTTTATATCTGGTAACAAGCAAATCTACAACAGTATCTCTGCACACGTTCACGATTAAACACTAGTTGTGAATTTTTTTGTTTAAACGATGATTGAGATCGATTACGAATGAGGAAAATTTCATTGCATAATCCTACTTTATTGCCATGCGTACAAAGATGGATAATGCTTTTCGTGTTATGTCAGACTGAAGCCAAAATTGTCACAACAAATATTTGACACTTTTTCCACTTCTATTCTTCTTGTATATTCATATCTATCGGCAGAAAGGTAAACCGTTTTTGTTTCTTTTCATGGTTACATTAGTGTGAATTTTATCAAAAGCAGTCCCCTGGTCACCAACACTGACACAGATCACAGCAAAAATTTTAGGTTAAATAAGATTTGGTGCACTGCACTCGACTGGATATAAAACGTAGACCCTGGAAGAACCATCCCAAAGCATCAAAAACTGACAACTAAAAGTAGTATCAAGTATTTGTATCAAACATATGTTAGTGTATTACAGTGGTTTAGAAAAGAAATCTATACAAAATCTCACCCTACAAAACGATTATTTTTTTCGTCCCATTACTCATCAACCTCACTTCTGTATGTAATACGAAGATCAACAGAAACATTCTGAATGACGTTCAGTAGTCAAGCCATGATCATGAAGTGGCTGTGCTTCTATATTCTGTATTAATTCCTCAGGTAGACACAGGGTTATTTCCATTTTTTACTAGGTTTTTCCCTGTTTTGTGAATGTATAAACTTCCGACTTTTGAAATAGGTAGTACGTGTAGTCAATTCTCATATAGCCCATTAATAATGGATCAGGTTTCGGAAAGAAAGACAGCGCCCATTATCATATTCTATCAAAGACAAGAATTACGTTCGAAGATCTGTCTGTTAATTTGTTTCACTTTCTTGTTGATGCATGAGAAACGTTTTGTTGTACATTCGGTAACAAGTAATCTTTGAAGTTTCCTAAGGAGGTGTTCAAAAGTAAAATTCTGAAAAGTTCCTCTCACCGAAAAGTTTCCGGCAAGACGCTCTGATATAAACTTTTACATCAGAACAAATGAGCACAATGGTCAGTAGGATAGAAACCCGTACAGCAAATCACTGGATGCTGACTTAATAAACCTGTGCCTTCGAAAACTGCCAGGACATAAAGCTTATTGGATATCTTACTGATTCTGTTTCTTTGTTATGCTGTATTCTAAATACGAAGATAATTATTAAAGAAATATCTAGCTAAACTGAAACACTATTCCCAAAACGACCGACAATTGGCAAATACCATCAGTAGGTCGATGTTCATATTTGTAAATTGTAGCTGTTGTGCCTTTGCTAGTGAGGAATATACGTTTTCTCCTTCCCGGAGCGCTGAATTACACCGTAAAGGGATTTTTAGGCGAATGTAATATGATTAAAGTATATATTATACGTTAACGATTAAATGGGAAAGGTCACTGGATGGTTCAAGAAGTTTCAGACTGAATACGATGTTTTTAATATTACAGGAAATGTTAGGCATATAGTCCTGATCCTGATCCTGATCCTAATCCTGGCGTCATCATCCATTTCCATCATTCCACTACCAACTCGTTTCTTATTTTAAAAGGTAAGCAACATTTCTCTTCCGTTTTCTTCCACAGCGAATTTAACACGTATCTTCACATTATTTTAAAATCACTTGAGGATCCCCCGCTTGATGAAATCGAAGCTAATGAGTTACAAACGAGGACGTGTAGTTGGACTGGGTTAACGCACTGATCCCAGATATACTGTCTGTCGCTATAAGTGTAGCCCCCAGAAGGGGAAAAGGAAACGAAATAAAACTTAATGCGTTGAAAGGGTATACGATGACATAAAATTTGGTCAGATTTTCAAAGTACTTGGTACTATGAGGTTACAAACCAGTGGCACGTTGTACCCACTCTGGTCTTGTTGTAAGCACTGATTCGGCCTGAAAGAGCATCATAAAATCGGTGTATCCCATCCCGAGTCGAGCTGAACGACAACTGTTGCCACAGGACCGAGTTGGCGTCCTAGCTAGTCCCTTACATATTCTTTTGGGGGACACATTAGCAGATTGTGGTTGCGAAATGAGTACCTCAAAATGACCGAGACTGTTCTTAGAGGTGCCGTGTGTGCAAGAGCATTGTCATGTTGAATAATGACACCATGATACTATCCTACAAGAGGCCACATGAGGATGCAAAATGTCCGTGGCGTGCTGTTGTGACGCTAGAATTCCCTCCAGTCACTGCCAGCCGTCACCTGCAGTCATATTCAATTTCTCCTCATACGTTGGCACCAGGAATACAATGGCCGTCTTTTCATTACACTGGAAGAATGTTGCCCTTTTCCAGGTCACCATCATAATCCCCAACACTGGTCATCCGACGTTGCGCGGAACCGTGATTCATCACCAAATGTAAAGCGACGCCAGTCTTCAGTTGTCTATGATTCCCACTCGCGGCACCTCTCCTAACGTGTGTTGTGTGGGTAACGGCGGCCTGCTCGTTATGCGTTAATTCCATTGTCCAGCCACTCTGTGACACGTGTTGAGGGATGACCCAGAATTTGCCAGGGTCCGTTACTCCTTCTCGGATGACAGTTGCAGATGTGAATGGTGACGATGTGTACGGTACACATTCTGGCGTTCCCCCTTTGTTGTGGTAGGACTTGGTCGAATGGGCCACTGTCATAACAGAATGCCCCACTAAAATGGGGTTTGTACAATCTGACCAATGAGCCAAATGTAGGCCAAAAATTAGACCCCTTGTAAACTCCCTACACTGTCTCACATGCAAACGCTGCTTCTTCTCCATGTCCTTCAGGTTGATCCCACTACATCTGACTCGGTTCACGCCACTAATATCTACAACACTAATGCGCTCTGGTGATGATCAACTCAAATCATTTATATGCCACCGAGCGAGGAAGCACACTGGATTCACATTCGGGAGGACGACCGTTCAAATCCACTTCCCGACATCCAGCTCTTGGTTTTCCGTGATTCCCCTAAATCACTTTAAACAATTTCCGGGATGGTTTCTAAGAAATGGCACGGCCTAGTTTCTTAGATCCTTCACCATCTTTCCTTGGGACTGATGACTTTGCTGTTTGGTCCTCTCCCATAAAACAACAAACTAAACACTTTACATCCCTCTCGATGCTGTGTATGTTTATATGTTTTATAGGAACTTATCTTGGTTTTCATTTTATTTTTTTGTATGGCGTTGTGATTAGCTCCGTCAGCGGTTGCAAACGATGATGCCATATCCGTCACCCACAGACGTACTAGTTGAGTGTACACTAAGGTAGCAAAAGTCATAGGATAGCAACATGCACATATACAAATGGTCGTAGTATCGCATACACGAGGCACACGAGGGTACTGCAATGGGAATTAAAAGACTTTGGACGCGAAATGGTGGTTGGTGATAGCCGCTTGGGACACTCTACTTCCGAGATCCTTAAGGAATTCAATATTCTGGGATCCACAGTGTCAAGAGTGTACCTAATATATCAAATTTTAGGTATCACCTCTCACCACCGACAACACAGTGGCGGACAGCTTTCGTGTTACGACCGACAGCAGTGGCGTATGCCTTGAGTTGTCAGAGCCAGGAGGCAAGCAACATTACGTGAAATAATCGCATAAAGGAAGATGTGACGTACAACACACGTATCCGGTAGGACATTGCAGCGTAATTTGACGTAAATGGGCTATGGCAGTAGACGACCAATTCGAGTTCCTTTCCTAACAGCACGATATCACCTGCAGCACCTCTCCTGGGTCCTGACCATATCGGTTGGACCCAAGACGACTTGAAAACCCTGCGATGCTCAGATATTTTATTTATTTATTTATTTATTGTTCCGTGGGATCAAATTAAGGAGAAGTCTCCATGGTCATGAAAAGAGTCAATACATGAAATTATAGCACGATATTAGAAACAGATTAAATGAAATATAAAGAAAAACATATTCAGGTGACAAGTAAGGTTAAATAAAGAAAATCAACAATGTAACACAGGAATTTGCCAAATTTTTTCCTCGACAGAATAGAAGGAGTGAGCCATAAGGAAACCCTTCAGTTTAGAGGTTGCTACTGCTAAGATTTTTGAGTTCTTGTGGTGGCTTATTGAAAATGGATGCAGCAGAATACTGCACTCCTATCTGCACAAGAGACAAGGAAGTGCATTCCACATGCAGATTGGATTTATGCTTAGTATTAAGTGAGTGAAAGCTGCTAACTCTTGAGAAGAGCCTAATATTGCTAACAACAAACGACATTAAAGAAAATATGTACTGTGAGGGTAATGTCAAAATTCCCAGACTATTGAATAGGGTCGACAAGAGGTTCTCGAGCTTACACCACATATGGCACGAACAGCCCGTTTTTGAGCCAAAAATATCCTTTTTGAATCAGAAGAATTACCCCAAAAAATAATACCATACGACATTAGCGTATGAAAATATGCGAAGTACACTACTTTTCGTGTTAAAGCGTCATTTATTTCAGATACTGTTCTAATGGTAAACAAAGCAGCATTTAGTTTCTGAAAAAGATCCTGGACATGGGCTTACCAGAACAGCTTACTATCTATCCGAACGCCTAGGAACTTGAACTGTTCCGTCTCGCTTATAATATGCCCATTCTGTCTGATCAAAACCTGAGACTGGTTTGATGCAGCTCTCCATGCTAATCTATCCTGCGCAAGCTCCTTCATCTCCCAGTACCTACTGCAACCTGCATCCTTCCGAATCTGCTCAGTGTATTCATCTCTTTGTATTTCTCTACGATTTTTACCCTCCACGCTGCCCTCCAGTGCTAACTTTGTGATCCCTTGGTGCCTCAGGACATGTCCTACTAACCAAACCCTTCTTCTAGTCAAGTTGTGCCACAAACTGCTCTTCTCCCAAGTCCTATTCAACATCTCCTCATCAGTTACGTGATCTACCCAACTATACTTCAACATTTTTCTGTAGGAGCACATTTCGAAAGATTCTATTCTCTTCTTGTCCAAACTAATTATTGTCCATGTTTCACTCCCATACATGGCTAAACTCCATACAAATACTTTCAGAAACGACTTCCTGACACTTAAATCTATACTCGATGTTAACAAATTTCTCTTCTACAGAAACGCTATCCTTGCCATTGCCAGTGTATATTTTATATCCTCTCTACTTCGAACATCATCAGTTATTTTGCTCCTTTACTACTTTAAGTGTCTCATTTCCCAATCTAATTCCCTCAGCATCACCTGACTTAATTAGACTACTTTCCATTATCCTCGTTTTACTTTTGTTGACGTTCATGTTATATCCCCCTTTCAAGACACTGTCCATTCCGTTCAACTGCTCTTCCAAGTCCTTTGCTGTCTCTGACAGAATTGCAATGTCATCGTTGAATCTTAAAGTTGTTATTTCTTCTCCCTGGATTTTAATACCAAATCTTACTGTGATTTAGCATGAAATTATTTTCCACAAGCCACAAACTTATCTCATGAACTACATTATTTGATACTCTTTCAATATTACACACAAGATCCTTCAATTCCAAGCTGATGTCATCAGCAAACAGAAATATTTTTGAATCACCTGTAATACTAGAAGGCATATCATTTATATAAACAAGAAACAGCAGTGGCCCAGGCACCGACCCTTGGAGAACGCCCCACTTAACAGTTCCCCATGGGGACTGAACATCACTACCACTCTCAATATTGCGGAGAATTACCTTCAGCTTTCTGTTCTTAAAGTAAGAGGCGAACCAATTGTAAGCTACTCCCCTTACTCCATAATGGTCCAAATTCTGCAGTAATATTTTGTGGTCAACACAGTCAAAGGTCTTCGTTAAATCAAAGGAAACAGAAAACACCTTGCGTTCGCAACCTTTTATTTAATCCGTCCAAAACCTCACATAGAAAAGAGAATATAGCATTATCAGATGTTAAACCATTTCTAAAACCAAACTGAACATTTGACAGCAAATTATGTGAATTTAAATGCTCCAGTAACCTTGTATATACAACCTTCTCGATAACTTTAGCAAACACCGATGGCATAGAAATAGGTCTATAATTGTCAATGTTATCCCTGTCTCCCATTTTATGAAGTAGCTTCACTACCGAGTACTTTAATCGGTCAGGAAACCGACCACTCCTAAAGGAAAACTTACAGATATGGCTAAGTACTGGGCTAACATACATAGAACAATACTTCAGTATTCTGCTAGAAACCCGTCATATCCATGAGAGTTCTTGGTCTTCAGTGATTTAATTATTAACTTAATCTCCGTCCTGTCAATATCATAGAGGAGCATTTCAGGTAACAGTCTCGGAACCCTTTCTTCTAAGATCGCTATATGATTCCCTGTTGGGACTAGGTTTCTATTTAGTTCACCCGCTATATTCAGAAAGTGATTATTAAATACTGTACATGTATGCGACTTATCAGTAACACAGGCATTCCCAATACGCACTGATTCTATATCCTCGACCTGTCTCTGCAGACCAGCCACTTCCTTTACGACTGACCATATGGTTTTCATTTTGTCCTGAGACTTAACTATTCTATTAGCGTGCCACATACTTTTTGTGTTCCTAATAACATTTTTAAGCACTTTACAATACTGTTTGTAATGGGCTGCAGCATATAGATTCTGACTGTTTCTACGTTTTGATATAATTGCCACTTTGTTTTACAAGATATTCTTATCCCTCTAGTCAGCCACCCAGGCTGCCTGTTTGTGCTGGTACTATGTTTTGAACGTTCTAACGGAGACCAACTTTCAATGAGCACGAGAAAAGTCTTGAGAAAAGCATTATATTTATCGTCAATTGTATCAGCACTATAAACATCTTGCCACTCTTCTTTCTTGATAAGGTTCACAAAGGTCTCTACAGCAACTGGATCAGTTTTCCTAAACTGTTGATGACTACATTTAACACGTGTTGCAGCACAAAAATCTTTTAGAGTTAAAATTTGTGCATCATGATCTGAAAAGCCATTCACCTTTTTGCTAACAGAATGCCCTTCTAGTAATGAGGAATGAACAAAAATGTTGTCTTTTGTTGTTCTACTGTTCCCTTGCACTCTCGTTGGAAAAAATACGGTTTGCATAAGAATATATGTATAAAGGAGGTCTACCAGCATCCTCGTCCTTGCACAATCACTTATACAACTAATATTGAAGTCATCACATATAACTAACCTTTTGCATTTCCTATAAAGTGAACCAAGAACCTCCTCTAGCTTTAGCAAAAATGTTGTGAAATCGGAGTCTGGCGATCTATAAATAACAACTGTTAGAAGCTTAGCTCCATTAAATTTAACCACATCTGCACAACATTCAAACACCTTTTCAGTGCAGTACTTTGAAACATCTATTGACTCAAACGGGATGCTGTTTTTCACATACATGGCTACTCTCCCACACCGCAAAGAGCCCCTGGAAAAGCTGCCAGCCAACCTGTATCCTGGTAAAGGAAGCCTCTGAATTATCTCCTTATTTAAGAAGTGTTCAGATATACCAATAATTTCAGAGTCAACATCTATAAGCAATTCGCTAACCTTATCTCTAATACCTAGTATATTTTGATGAAGTATACTAATTCCCTCATTAGTCGGATACCTAAGCTTTGTCAAAAGTGCTTCCTTTGTTAGAGAGACTTCCCTTAAGCAGGAATACCTATCAGCTGACTTCAATCTAAAAATGGTACAGCTCTAACACCCACTACTGCAGGAATCTTCCCATGAGTGATCCCACCAACCCCACCTATGCTGTCATCTATAAGCTTTGCTAACCTTCCCTTCCTATACCTTTTGAGGTGCAGGCCATCTCTAGTGAAACCTGTCCTGCTGATAGACTCCACCGACACTACTGAAATGTGACCAATGCTTTCTGTCATCAGCGCACCCGCAAGTCTCATGTTATTACGCCTGACGGCTGCATTAAGATGAGGCCGATTGTGACGCTGAAACAGTTCCACGAAATGCACATTCGTGTTGCCAGTCTGAGTGGCTATCTTTTCCAGGTCACCATCTATGTCGTACTCCCCATCCCTATCAATACTATTACCAGCCCCACCCACAATCACTCCCTGATCCTCTTTAGTAAAATCCCTACATAACCCCCCTATGTTAACAGTCACCTGAGCCAATCCTGCATTAAGCTTCACAATGCTGGTGACATCTTACTCACTCCCCAGCACTTCCTGCAACTGATGGCCTACACCTCAGCCATGAGAACCATCTAACAGCAGAACCTTCTTCTTCCTCTTCGACTTTGCAGTTGTTCTAGCCACTGTAACTACTGAGGTCTGCTGCATACTTCCTACATCTACAGCTACTAGAGATTCCTCTCCACTAGACTCTGACAGTTAGTCATATCTATTGTAAACACCAAAAGTAAAACTATCTGAAAATCATCTTCTTCTAGTAGATGTCTTGCCAACAGCCAGCTCCTATTCCCCAACCTCCTTCTCCCTCCTCATCCTATCTAGCTCCTCCTGTGCGTTTTTCAACTGCACATGAAGGGCACAGATCTAACGCTCCTACTCCTCCATCAACTTACTCTTGCTACATAACCTGCAGTTCCTGGAGAGGATCTCACCAGAATGCCCACTGGCTTCCACACTGCATTCCCCCCAATGAATATACTTCGAACAAGTCTCACACCGCAATCCACTACTCACGAACCTACGGCAAAAACCTACACTTCTCACCCATAGTAAATTTTTATTTTTTCTAAGTCCCTCTACTACAATAAGTAGATGTTAAAAACCTGAATACAATAATCACAAACCTACTCTACAAGGGAAGTAACTACTATTATTAACAGTATTAATAAACAACAAATGTGAATATAACAAAAAACTAATACAGAAAGAGAATGAAAGGTCTAATGACACAGTAACGAAGCTGAAAACAGTTCCCAAAAGGTTCTTCTGATATTATTTCACAGAAAATACAAAAAGCACCGGTTGAAGACTGATAAATTTCCTAAATAAACCACTATACACAAAAAATTATTTAGTACTTAGCTTTCGATGCGCCGCTACAGCTGCAACTCGTCAGCGCGGAATATAAACACAGGTAAGAGGTTACGTTGCTCGATACGAAACACTCACAAATGTCAGGTCACAACACAAGAAAGCAGAGGTGAATGAAAAAAACCGTTAAAATATGTATCTGAAACCTAAAAATATATAAAAACATAGAGAGCGATGTCACACGCAGTTACTCACTTATGACGTCACACCAAAGATGACTCCCGGTTAGGAAGAGCTAATGGTAGGGTTCAAATGTCGCACAGACCCCACGAAGCCATGGACCCAAGTTGTCAACAAGGCACTGTGCAAATTGGTGGTGGCCCCATAATGGTGAGTGCTGTGATTACACATCTACTGTTGCCGCGATTACACATCCTCTGGTGCTGTGATTACACATCCTCTGGTCCAACTGAACCGATAATTGGCTGTAAATGGTTATGTTCTGCTACTTGTTCCAGAACCACGACGCAGTTTTTTGGATAATAATAGGGAAAGTAGATAATTTGAAGGGCGTGACCGAATGGGTGTGTAGAACTTGATGTTCAGGTTTAGTTATCAGCAAGCCTGCTTATGCAGCATCACATACCCAGAGGGGATAGCACACCAGTTTGTAGGAACCTAAACCGAATAGCGAATCATCTACAAATATTGGTAGAAAATGTACTGAACAACAACTACGGGATGGGAACATAGGACCAAGTTATAGCCCATCGAGTGAAAATATTGTCATCGTGCCAAAAATGTCGGCGGACACAAATATCTAAACGCTCGAGCCATTTCGGATGTTTACCCAATAAATACATCACACGAACTTTGGATAATCGGGGTCAGTGTCGGTTCTTCACAACTATGGACCTCACAAACGGATGTCATCAATGGAAGGTGCGCCTTAAAATAGGCCGAACAGGTATTTGCCGTCACAGCAGGACATTTTCCTTACAAACACATGCCAATTTTACTAAAGAACGCACCAGGAACTTTTCAGCTGTTGTTAATGGGGTAGTGAGAGGATTAAAGCCAAAAACTTGTTTAGTCAATCTCAATAACTGTCTGTCCAGAGAACTACCATAGCATGTGAGACGTTTGGAGGATTTGAGCAGAGGACTGCGATCTGCCGTTTGACATTAACTGTGGACAAGTGCCATTTTGCACAGAGTCAACTAAAATATCTGGGGCACGTGATTAGTGAGCATGGCATACAGACTCATCCTCGTCTTACAGACACAGTTCAAAATTATCTGATACCACTAACAATTAAGCTGGTAAAGTCGTCCATTGACCTCTGTAATTATTACAGACAGTCCGTGAAAGACTTTGCGAAAATAGCTTCCCACTTAACTAGCTGCTGAAGAAGGGAGCGAAATTCCATTGGTCGCAGGTGTGTCAGGAAGCATTTGAAAATTCGAAAGAAATATGTGTTTCAGATACAGCGTTGGTTTTCGATATTTCGAGGAAGAATTTATGCTTTCGTGTAAAGCTTCAAATGAGCAGTTACAACAGCATCTAGTGACCTCTATGTAGGGGCCGAGCAGGCAGGGTAAAGCTGATGATGTAGTTTACAAAGACAACATCAGAGGTGTAGGGATGTAAGGTGGCAGCTTGGTTGAATGTTAATTTCTCACCTTTAATCAAGTTTTATGCAGTGTAACAAGTAGAGGACTATGTCATCTGACATACTTCAGTGATAGTAATCAGATTTGCCTATCAAAACGTACGGTATGTAATGCAGAGAGATGACACTCAAGTAGACGGTATTAACACACTGAAGCCAAATCCTACATGTCAATGAGCAAAAGGTGAAACAAGCTGCTGGAAGAAACGTTCCAGTTCTCTATGGAGAAATTCTTTAAAAAATGCATTGGGAAATTTCCAGAAGGATACAAACAAACCAGCGATGCAGTTGATCACATGAAATGCCTGTGGTTAGCTCGTGATGTACACGTGTGACTTTTAGGCGTTACGAGCGGGCACAAAATGTCCAATTGGCTGAAATAAACTAGGAAGGAGTAAGACAGGCAATATTTTATGCTGTTTTAAGGTAGGCCCTTTGTGATTGGCAGGAGTAGTTTCCACAAGATGAAAGGAATGCTCCCATTGGTCTGAAAAAGCTGTGAAGTGAAGCGCAGAAAGACACAATACTGAGAACTTTGGGAACTCTCTTCTTAACCAGCGTCAAGTGTAGAACAGGACGCATCTCGCTCTATACGACGCCAGAAAGAGGAATTTTTGTGAGAACTCTGCATTCATTTTGGCAGACATTCACCTACAAATTAGCTGAAGAGTCGTTGAGCTCTGATAATGGAGAAACGAAACAGTCATGTAGTTAATTGTTCTTGTGAGAACTGATAGGGCATTGAAGTATACATGCTGCTCCATCTATGCACGTGTATATCGCCAAATTTTCCAGACTAGGGGTGAGTGGGTGTGTTTTCACCTAGCGAGAAACATAAGACAATTTGAGCTGATGAAATCACTAAAGATTTTGATTAGCTTTTTATAGGATTTTCAGAGGGCGAGAGCAGCCATGCAGCTAATAGCACGTCGCAGCTAAATGTAAATAAGGCTGGCAGAAAGGTAAGATTGTTGGATCACCAGCTTGTGTTCATTGTGAAAATGACCAACATTCAGTAAGTCTTTGCTCATCTTGTCACAGAACTAGCCATCATCCATAGACTTGATTGGCATCCTAAAAAATACCGAACTTAGAACCGGAATCAGATGATCTGTCGTAATGTTGGCCAACTTCCCTGTACAGGAATAAGAAAAATCTTGTGGAGAACCTTCTATTTAAATTTGGTATTGTTGTGTTCAGTGTTATTCCTGCTTAATAGGGCATAATGAATTACCTTGAAAACTGTCCTGAATTTGTCATTTCTTAATCTATTTAAACCCATATGCTTCTTTAAGAGCAAAATAGGAACAAAACAAATTTAGTACAGCTAAACACCGTTGTCCTCTGTCATAGAATAAGGGTCCACTACTGACCCCAAAATGTTATTCTAGTGGTGCTAACGCACTCACAGGATAGTTTTGCTGATGTCTGGCAAATTTGAAAATGAGTAGGGTGTCAGATAATGTCGAGCCTGCCAGGACGGCAATTGGTCTGCCAGGATGGCAATTAGTGATATTAGAAAGAGTCATTTAAATTATCTATTAAGAAATGAATTTTTTTCTTTTTAGAGAATAGGAAGTGACAATGTTACTCAATGCATGCGTGTGCATTGTGGTCAGAGTACTGTAAATGCGTTATCCTCTGAGCAGAAGAGGTTGCATTAATGAGTAAAGAAAAATTTTTGTGTTTTGTGTAAAAGAATTTTGTGTGTGATCTTTCTGGCACACGTGAAGTTATTACAGGCGTTGTTGAGTTGGTTTGAGTAGCCAAAAACTGTGAACGGAGTTGATAATGATGTGTTAACGGTATAAAAAAGTTTCTACGATATTTTGGAGTCGTGTCAGGTCATATAACTTCATGTTCAAAAATGGCTCTGAGCACTATGGGGCTTAACATCTGAGGTCAACAGTCCCCTAGAACTTAGAACTACTTAAACCTAACTAACCTAAGGACATCATACACTTCCATGCCCGAGGCAGGAATCGAACCTGCGACCATACCAGACTGAAGCGCCTAGAATTGCTCGGCCACATAGGCCAGCCTAACTTCATATTGAATAGAACTCATTCTCGCTCTGATCGTGAAAGACAGAGGTCAGTTAGACGGTCTGAGATGGCGGACAGATGTAGATCAACACATACAGGGCAAACTGAATACAGAAAATGACGTACAAAAAGTGTATCGAAGGCGAATCACGAAACCGAATGAAGTGACCATGCAGAAGGAATGGTGGCAGTTTCGCGATCGGTTCACAGAGCCGAACAGATGACGGATGTAGTGGTTCAGAAGCAGAATCTGAGGACTTGCAACTTCGGTACGTTGAGCCAGATGTAATTCTGAATCAAACGGTACATTTTGCTACGGAAGGAATGTGTGCAAGCGCCTCAGCACTATGCACAGAAGTCGGTGAGACGTTACAAGAAAGACGCGAACGGCAAAATCTACATCAAATGGTGGCAGATGACGATAGCGAAGCATTTGAGAGTGTTCACAATGTTGAACCAACTCACTATTGTAGTCAAGCAAACAAGTGAAACGATGAGAGCAGAGTTAGCAAAATTCTAAAAAGAAATAAATGCAGATTTAGCAAACTTAAAAACAGAAACAAATGCTGGGTTGATGGCTTTCAAAACCGAAACGGCGAATTTTTAAACCGAAACATATGCTGCTTTAAACGGTATCAAATTTGAAAGCAATACTGAGTTCTAGAAAGTCCGCAATGATCAGCAAAATATGAGAACGGAACTTAATGAACAGTTTATTGAAATCCAGAAAGAAATGAGAGACTCGCGTGAACTAATGGAATCGCTTATGGACGATCAAAAAATTATGCGTACTGTCATTGACCAGGAGCAGGTTGCAGAGTCTAGTATCAGCCAAAGAGTTGATAATTTAACACGGCCTCTGGTAAGGGGGAACAAGGAAGGACTAAATGTCAGAAAATGCCTCACCCCAGCAGCGTTAAAGGATTACATACACGCATTGTAAATATACTCTCCAAAAATAAGCAGCAGAACGAACAGATTTGCACGTAATTGAAGCACTCAAGCGCTGTATTGAGAACTGTACAGAAAGCAGTAGCGATGCGACGGATTTGTGTTGTATTATCTAACATAGTGGTGGAAAAAAATTCAGAGGTAAAGATGTCCGTTATGAAATCTTCCGTGTCAGTTGCGGAAACGCAAATAGTCATGAGATTCCACTTATACGCCCAGAAGCTGTTCCGTCAGGATTTTCCTATCCGAAACAGAAGCAAATGGTAGGAGTACAGCTGAGACAGATGAGCGGAGCAGGTAATGAGACAATGGTGCGAAAAACGGTGACTGTGTGCTTACCAACAGTGCGGCAGCTGGCCTCCGAACGTACGCGAATGACGCGATAACGGAGCAGTTTACTGTGCCACACGTACCAAATTCTCAATTTACGAGTTATAGTACAACAGGCCATGTACTTCAGGTCAATATGAAGCAATACAAAGACCAAACACTGATCCAGTAATGGGAAATTTAAATGTACCTTCCAGTCCAGTACACGAGGAACGGTACGGTTTAGATAACTGCACACCACCGCGTACGTGCGATGCTACATGTGACTCAAATACGTCGACTCAGGAGCCAAATGTGATAGTACAAATAAAGTAAAACATGAAGAAATTGAAAGGAATGGAAAATGCTGTGGAAACACAAACCTCATATGGTGGAAAATAAAACGAGAATGGTTTACACCTCCGCACGTTTATACATCAATTCCAAATCGGTTTACCAGAACAATGGTCACTTAGCCATAAACTTGATTTCATTTGTGGCCATATGGAAGGCGCAATAGCAGAAACGATGCAAAGAGTTGCTGCAAACTGTCAATTGTATCAACAATTTACGTCAGCATTCCAGGAGCGCTACTGGTCCTCGGAAAACTAAAATTGGATAAAATATGAATTGTTACAGAAGGCGTCATTTGAAAATTAGGGGGAGAAGAAGACAGCTAGATATTTTGAAAAAATTACAAAAAAGAACCAGTGATGGCTCTGAGCACTATGGGACTTAACATCTGAGGTCATCAGTCCCCTAGAACTTAGAACTACTTAAACCTAACTAATCTAAAGACATCACACACATCCATGCCCGAGGCAGGATTCGAACCTGCGACCGTAGCAGTCTCGCGGTTCCGGACTGATGCGCCTAGAACCGCACGTCCACCGCGGCCGGCTTGAACCAGTGATGAGACGAGTCATACAGTGATCGGGAAAAATACTTATGTGCACAATGAAATTACCCTTGCTTTATCAACAATCCTTGCTTGGCAGAGCTGGAGGTAAAGTACAGGTATTTGAAGGGATGTTAAGAGAACTTGAATTCACCTTCAGTGAATAAGACGCAAAGAATCAACGTGCAGTAAGAGAAACCAGTAGTAGGGTGAATAATAGCAACAATTTGGCCTTTAATTATTCTTACAATGGCAATAATAATGCTGGAAAAAGTAATAGTTTTGGGAAGTATAGTAATCGCCCATGGGACAATAATCGCTATGGTATTGGCAACTCATAGGAGTCAAACAATATTATGGTTTGGTGAACCATGGAACTACAACAGTGGCATTGGTTTCAGAAATTATGGTGCTAACTGTAATTCGAATTAGGATTACCATGCAAATGAAGCTGGAAAGGTTAGAGATTTTCTACCACAAAACCCAAATAATTTAGGTGGAACTGGAATGAGCGGAACGTAGAAGGGTAGGGAGATTCGGACTTCAGCTCGACCACATATTCGACATGAACCGGTAGAGGAAATCGAGTTGAGGCCACCAAACACAGGTAAAAAAAAAGTTGACGAAATGAACAGTACGAAGACCAGTCAGAAGAGATACCAATGCCAGAGGAGTTTATTTCACTGTAGATGATTGTTGGATGAGGATGGACATTCTCAGGATGCACTGTATTAAAACTCGTCCAAGTTTCCCAAGTGAATTATTATTGCCAGCTACAGTGCCCCGTTAATCTCCGCCTGCAGCATGAGGTCCCGCAATGCTGAGGACACCACTTTGCAGTAAAAAAAATGGATTCGTGTGAAATGGTAGCCTCAGCGACCGGTGCAATGACCTGCTGTGTGTCGGCCTTGTACGTCCGAGAGGGTTGTGATGGTCAGGATGTGCTGGTAGTCGACTCAGTGGTATCTGCCCATGCCGACTCAGCGCTGCCCGCTGGGAACTGCAAGACGGCCGCCGTATACTTCCTCGACGGTGTGGCTAAGACGCAGCAACAACAAGCACCCGTGATCCAGCGTCTGAATCAGGGCTCTCGCCTTGGGATTCCTCCGGCATATGTTGGGGAGCCAACAGGACAGCCTGCAGTAACGAGCCATGGTGTGGCCCACTACTGGCCTGCGGTGGACCCTGCGTTGGCCTCAGTGGGTCGAACCACTCACCTGCTGTGGACTGTAATGCTGGTGCCCCAACTGCTGTCCAGGAGAGCTGTCACACTTGAACACTTCGTTTGTGAACCGCCGCCTATTTATACATGGCCCGGCGCCTCTGTTTTGCTAATGTGCCACTCTGAGTCATGTACTCATAACACCTGGTTGGGCCAGTGTGCCCCTTCTGCCTGTAACTTGCGCCATGCAACCTGCTGTAGGTCTATGCAGTAGGTCTATGGCACCAGGCTGTAGCTTGTGTGCTACAAAATATTGCACAGAAGGTAACATTTTCCCATCATAAACAGTGGTATTGCTACATGACTGCCCCCTTCGGAATGGCTCTGTCCCTGGGCCGATCTCTAACTACTCTTTAACTTATTTGGGTCGGCACGTACACATATTTATTGCTATTATTACAAGACTTAGATGTAGTCTAGTCCTCTATAAACACAAAACATGAGACAAAACGTAAATATTCCTTACTGGTTGACAACTCCAACTAATGCTCGATCAAACACTTACCTACCCGTTTTATGACCTGAGTATCTAATCCAATGGGATTTGGACATCTGTCGGTTCTCTCTTGGTACTGGCTCTCTGCCTGATCAGAATGGAAACAACACACCAGAA
This sequence comes from Schistocerca gregaria, assembly GCF_023897955.1. Taxonomy (NCBI): domain Eukaryota; kingdom Metazoa; phylum Arthropoda; class Insecta; order Orthoptera; family Acrididae; genus Schistocerca; species Schistocerca gregaria. Next base: position 533,007,251 of record NC_064923.1, read on the forward strand.
AGTTAAGACCGTTGTGGCACTTGGCACAGAGGTGGTCGAAACTATCGTTACTTGTTATTGCCTTTCCCTATATTGACCGACATGCTGCACAACTTTTCAGCTGATATGCGCCCCTCATGCTCTGAAATGAACTGGTTTATGGATCTCAACTGATATGACTCACAAGTTTGATTTAACAAGGTCAGATTATGCCTTCCCCAAAACTCTAAGGATGCTTATGGCCAGTGCAGCTGTGGCTGTGTAATATTTGATTGCATGACTCCTGAAATTGACACTGTCAGATGCAAGGTCGGTCCTATTATGTTACACGTAGTTCCACTGATTAAAATTCCGCTTCCCTGAGCTCTATATGTTTCACCTCGGCAAATACTCCCTGCACAAGACATCTTGCTACTACTATTACTTTCTCGTAGGTGGAGACGATCCAATGAATCCTGACTCACTGCAAGCTCAATTTTAGCTCCATGATGTTCCTTTGAAAGGCTATTGATTCCCTCCTGGCTATAAATAGCTGCACCTACCACGTGTCCAGATTGGGCCTATCACGCTGGCTGGACATACTGTTACAGTCCCCCTCTATGGCAGCTCCATAATTCCTCCCTTGCCATCTCGGATTACCAGCTGTTAAGTGCCGAGATCAGCAATACCTCCTCTGTTTTTACTTCTACCAACTTACTCAATGCCCCCCTTTTCAGTGACCTGAGGACAGGGTTCAGCATTACCCTTCCTCCCTCTTCAAAAAGACTGCTCTTCCTAGGGGGCTCACAATAGGCGAAAACATATACAACATATGAAAATACAATGCCTAATTAATCTACACACACCTGATGATACATAACAAGAAAACAAAAAAACTACACACTCCACCATTATCTCGATAGCAAAGCATACGGTACATCAGGCTGTACTCTATATTCCTGATTTTCTCTGAGCTGAACACCTCTCTTCACTCTCTCTTTCTTCCTCTTACCTTCCTGTAACACGCCTGGAATCACATCGGGTCAACTATTAAATGGCCACAACGGCCCAGTGAGTACTATCATTGTTCTAGTTAGAAGCTGAAGCTTAAGATTAGTGGGGGATGTGGTTTCAACTACTTGGTATGGCCCTTGATACAACATAACGAACTTATATGTTTTACTTTTTGGTGTATAGGGGCTGTATAGCATTACCCATTGCCCTACTAAATACTGGAGTAAACTTCCTTTCCTCTTCCTGTCTTTCCACAGCCTTCGTATGCACCTTTTGTACCTGTTTCCAAACATCCCGAATTGTCCTCGTGAATTGATGTAAACATTCACCGGTCCTTCCTTTCTACAGCTTCTCTATATCAAACGGTGATAACATTTTTCACCCGTACACAAAATGATACGGAGACAAACCGGTATTGGTATGGACCTTTGCTTTGTATGCGCATACAATATGCTTCAAATTCTTGTCCCACTAATGCTGATGAGAAACCACATAAAAACTCAGTATCTTCCCGATTGTTCTGTGTACCCATTTTGTCCTTCCATTAGCCTGTGGATGCAATGCGCTCGTCCTCTACTTCTTTACATTCAACAATTTACACAGTTCATTAATTAAATCCTACATTAAGTCGGTTTCTTGGTCATAAATTAATGTCTGGAGTACACCAAACTTCAAAATCCAGTTATTTACTAATGCTTGCATAACCACTGCTGCCTGTTGATTTGGCATAGCCACCATCTCCACATATGTCGAAAAATGATCTATTATTGTCGGAATGAATCTGTTCCATGATGGTGTTTGACTGAAAAGTCCTACGATATCAACTCCCAACATAGAAAATGGACATTTGCGTCTGGCAATCGTTTTAGCTGTATCTGTTTCGGACTCAAATTTGCTCCCTGTGCCACTCGGCACCACTCTGATATTCGTCGTCCTACTCTCACCATGACCATATAATACATGGTCATGTGCTTTTTTTAAAACCTCATCTCTCAGCTTCGCTTGCACTACTACCATTGGCCCTAACTTCGTATCCCTGCACAGAAGACCACCGTACATATTAATCTGTGGCTGTGTTTGATAAAATTTACAATCGTTTTCAGCATTCTGCAATTCTTGTTATTCTGCTAGGTCATAACCTATGAATTCTACTTTCGCCACCTTCTAACTTAGTGAATCCGCATTCCCATGCTTGGTTCAAATGGCTCTGAGCACTATGGGACTCAACATCTGAGATCATCAGTCCCCTAGAACGTCGAACTACTTAAACCTAACTAACCTAAGGACGTCACACACATCCATGCCCTAGGCAGGATTCGAACCTGCGACCGTAGCGGTCACGTGGTTCCAGACTGTAGAAGCCTAGAACCGCTCGGCCACCTCGGACGGCTTCCCATGCTTGTTCGTAGGCTTGTGCACCACCTCACAGTCGAATTTACGAACCCTCAGAGTCCAACTAGTGAATCTAGTGGACGGATCTTTCAACCGCAACAACCACTTCAACGCAGCATATTCTGTCACTACCCGAAATCTCCTCCCATGTAAATAACATTTAAAATATGTGATTCCATAGATTACGCTAAGCATCTCCCTCTCTGATGTTGAGTAATTCTCCTCTGGTGCATTCAGCTGCCTACATACGTAGGCTACAGGATGTTCTTTCCCATCAATTTCCTGACTAAGAACGTACCCTAATGCTTGATTAAATGCATGATATGCTAGAATAAACTCCTTTTCAAAATCCGGAAACACAAGAACCGTACTTAATGTCAACCCTTCTTTTCATCGTCATTTGGTACATCCAAATTCGCTACTAAAGCCCCATTTCGCAAAATGGCGTCTACAGCGCTAAATTTATCCATGTTCGTTGAGACAACACGCCCCTTGTTTCGCTCTTGTATGCGTACAATACTACATATCACAAAACAACCTAATGGATCAAGAAATTTATTATCCTCCAATGGTTCAATAACACATACTGTACCCACATGTAGAGTTGACTTTACAATTACCCAAAACGACTTCCCAGTGCCTCTAGACATACGCTCATGCGAATTCAGCCTTAATGCTAATACACGCGGTTCAGTTGGTTTGTTCATTGTATTGAATGCCTATCGGGACAGCTCTGCACGACAACAGTTTGCCCTAGCTGAAATGACAGACCACGAAGTTCCACAATTAAATTGTTCAAGGTCAATTTTAACATGATGTTGACACACGAAATCTACTCTTAGGATCATGCCGTAGCCCTCGCTTACCTGTGATACTACTTCCATGCATGCATCAAATCGCACTTTCCCTGTGTGAAAGTCAACTGTCCAAGACCCCAAACGTGTGACCTCCTAACCCGCCATAGCTTTTAGGCATCAGTAGCGGGCACAAAATGTCCTATTGCCTGAAATAAATTAGAAAGGAGAAAACGAAGCGATATTTCAACACAGATTAAAGATAGGCCCTTTGCGATTGGCAGGAGTAGTTTCGACAAGATGAAACGAACGTTTCCATTGGCCTGAAAAAAGCTGTGAAGTGAAGCACAAAAGGACACAGGTGGAGGACAGTTTGCTACAAAAGACAAAATACTGAAAACTTTGAGGAGTCTCCTCTTAACCAGCATCAAGTGTAGAACATTCTGCATCACGCTCTGTACGACGCCAAAAGAGGAATTTTTGTGTCAACACTGCATTCACTTTGGCTAACGAGAAACTGAGGACAGTTTCAGCTGATAAAGTCAGTAAAGATTTTGAATAGCTTTTTATAGGATTCTTAGACGGCGAGAGTAGCCACGCAGACGACAGCACGTCACAACTGAAGGTTAATGCCGCTGGCAGAATATTAAAATTGTTGAACAACCAGCTTGCGTTAATTCTGAAATTGAGCAACCTTGAGTAATCTTTTGCTCATCTTGTCACAAAAACAAATCATCCTCCGTAGACTTAATTGTCATCCTAAATAGTACGGAACGTGGAACCGGGATGGGATGATTTGTCGTAATATTGCCAGCATCTCGTGGTCGTGCTGTAGCGTTCTCGCTTCCCGCGCCCGGGTTCCCGGGTTCGATTCCCGGCTAGGTCAGGGATTTTCTCTGCCACGTGATGGCTGGGTGTTGTGTGTTGTCCTTCGGTTAGTTAGGTTTAAGTAGTTCTAAGTTCTATGGGACTGATGACAATAGATGGTAAGTCCCATAGAGCTCAGAGCCATGAGCCATGTCGTAATATTGGAGAACTTCACTGTATAAAAGCAAGAGAGACCGTGTAGAGAGCCTTATATTTAAATTTAATATTGTTGTGTTCAGTATTTTTCCTGCTAAACAGGATGTAATAAGTTATCTTGAGAATTGTCCTGAAGTTGTGATGTCACAATATATGCATTCCCATGTGCTTCTTCAACAACAAATTAGGAATAAAACACCGTTGTGCACTGTCATAGAATAATCGTCCATTCCTAACGCCGAAAAGGTATTCTAGTGACGCTAAAGCACTCACAGAGTGTTTTTGCTGATGTATGACAAAAGTGGAAAGGAGTAGAGTGTCAGACTTGACGTAAAAATAAGTAAGTCCGGAGGCTCAAAGCAGGCCTTCGTGTCGTCATTTTGTCTGCGCCTTGAACCGGAGAAAATGACGACTGTTTAAGTTGCAGGCCAACCGCGACGACCTTTTCGGATGAATATCGGTGTCGAGCTGGCAACCTGAAGCTACGTCCAGCCTCCGCTGCAGGGACTCGTCATTGCTGTGGTCGGCCACACCTCACCTTGAAGCTACACTGGCGCAAGGAGCGAGAGGGCTGCCAGCCTCCCATCTCTGGTGGGCATCGTCTGACGGACTGTAAACTGCTGTCCGGAGTGGCACGGCCGGGCCGCGAACTCGCTTCTTCCTGGTTGCCGAAGTATCTGCGGGTACTCAACGAGCTGCCCTCTGTGGATGGCCGGAGCTGCTAATGTTCACTACAATGAGAGCGGTCGGCTGCTTCCCTTCGGCGTTCCACATGGAGTCCACGAGCCGCGCTTGAGGGAGCAGTTAGCCGTGTTCCGGGCTATCGGGCGCAGCTAACGCACGCTGCGGACACTTAGGTGTGGCGCGAATGGACAGCTACGCCCACAAAAGCTGGGCAGCCGGACACCATTGCTGCAGATATCAGTATATCACTCTGGCGCTGACCCACGAAAGCTGCGTGGCGTCATCACCGAATTCTGTGAAAGTTGCACTGTGTACCTTTGATGTAATAAATACAATGACACATTTTCGGGTGTTTCTCTGCAAGTCTCGGCTCGAGTCATCCCTCTCTGCCAAACCATACCTTTCAGTCGGTCTAACATATTGCAACCCCTGCGCTCTGGGGGCTGTAACGGAATTTTGCACTTTTTCGTTTTCTCGTAGATTCTTATTGATAAAGCAAAGTCTCGCGAAATGTGATGATTTTAATCAGAAAAAATTTTCCTCGTTTTACGTTTCAATCACCATGCATCGCTATTCATGTTCAGAAATTAACTTGTGCGTGACAAACTTAACATTCGTTTCTTCAACATTGTCTGATAAATACACTCCTGGAAATTGAAATAAGAACACCGTGAATTCATTGTCCCAGGAAGGGGAAACTTTATTGACACATTCCTGGGGTCAGATACATCACATGATCACACTGACAGAACCACAGGCACATAGACACAGGCAACAGAGCATGCACAATGTCGGCACTAGTACAGTGTATATCCACCTTTCGCAGCAATGCAGGCTGCTATTCTCCCATGGAGACGATCGTAGAGAAGCTGGATGTAGTCCTGTGGAACGGCTTGCCATGCCATTTCCACCTGGCGCCTCAGTTGGACCAGCGTTCGTGCTGGACGTGCAGACCGCGTGAGACGACGCTTCATCCAGTCCCAAACATGCTCAATGGGGGACAGATCCGGAGATCTTGCTGGCCAGGGTAGTTGACTTACATCTTCTAGAGCACGTTGGGTGGCACGGGATACATGCGGACGTGCATTGTCCTGTTGGAATAGCAAGTTCCCTTGCCGGTCTAGAAATGGTAGAACGATGGGTTCAATGACGGTTTGGATGTACCGTGCACTATTCAGTGTCCCCTCGACGATCACCAGAGGTGTACGGCCAGTGTAAGAGATCGCTTCCCACACCATGATGCCGGGTGTTGGCCCTGTGTGCCTCGGTCGTATGCAGTCCTGATTGTGGCGCTCACCTGCACGGCGCCAAACACGCATACGACCATCATTGGCACCAAGGCAGAAGCGACTCTCATCGCTGAATCGCTGAAGACGACACGTCTCCATTCGTCCCTCCATTCACGCCTGTCGCGACACCACTGGAGGCGGGCTGCACGATGTTGGGGCGTGAGCGGAAGACGGCCTAACGGTGTGCGGGACCGTAGCCCATCTTCACGGAGACGGTTGCGAATGGTCCTCGCAGATACCCCAGGAGCAACAGTGTCCCTAATTTGCCGGGAAGTGGCGGTGCGGTCCCCTACGGCACTGCGTAGGATCCTACGGTCTTGGCGTGTATCCGTGCGTCGCTGCGGTCCGATCCCAGGTCGACGGGCACGTGCACCTTCCGCCGTCCACTGGCGACAACATCGATGTACTGTGGAGACCTCACGCCCCACGTGTTGAGCTATTCGGCGGTACGTCCACCCGGCCTCCCGCATGCCCACTATACGCCCTCGCTCAAAGTCCGTCAACTGCACATACGGTTCACGTCCACCCTGTCGCGGCATGCTACCAGTGTTAAAGACTGCGATGGAGCTCCGTATGCCACGGCAAACTGGCTGACACTGACGGCGGCGGTGCACAAATGCTGCGCAGCTAGCGCCATTCGACGGCCAACACCGCGGTTCCTGGTGTGTCCGCTGTGCCGTGCGTGAGAGCATTGCTTGTACAGCCCTCTCGCAGTGTCCGGAGCAAGTATGGTGGGTCTGACACACCGGTGTCAATGTGTTCTTTTTTCCATTTCCAGGAGTGTATATTCAACACTTGATTTGGAAATCCTGGTCCCTTGATTTTTGATACAATCTGACACACTACTTCTGCAGGTCCACTACTAATTTACTGTTGTTAGTTCAAGCTACTACCTTACTTGGGGCGTTGACACCACTTATATGGCAGGAACAAGATCAGAGTGGAAACGTTTTGCACGGAAAGTATGCAAGTGCTATTGATATAAATCTAATACTCCTGAAGTCAAAGAATATTCATTCTGCGAATTATTTTCAAATTATTTGTCACAGCTATAGATCGCCCACTGTGTCTGTTTTCTGAGACACATGTAAGTATTATGAGCGTAGCCGTACACACGGCGATAACAACATTGCTCTCGATTCCTCGTTGTCTTATTTTATTTGTTGCTGGGAACCCACAAATGTTACGAACATTGGTTCAAATGGTTCGAATGGCTCTGAGCACTATGGGACTTAACATCTGAGGTCATCAGTCCCCTGGAACATAGAACTACTTAACTAACCTAAGGAAATCACAGACATCCATGCCCGAGGCAGGATTCGAACCTGCGACCGTATCGGTCGCGCGGTTCCAGACTGAAGCGCCTAGAACCCCTCGGCCACAACGGCCGGCACGAACATTGGGTGGAGCAGTCAATGCACTACGATATAAGGACATAGACAGTGTTATACATGAATGTTTCTCTCGGTCAGGGGAGCGTGCACGGATAGCGGGACTGGTCAAGCGGCCGGCTTTTGATAAAGGGGAAATCCGGGTTGCAGTCCCAGTATTGTAGACGCTAACTTATATCAGTATTGAGTAGTAGATACCCAGTACTTTGGACATTTCTTTTCCATTTTTACACAGTACTCTAATAAACATTCAGGCGGACACAGATATATGCTTTTTGAATATGTACAATATATAAATACTAGCTTGATATCTAAGAAGATTGAACTTTGTTGCCGGCCTGAGTGGCCGAGCGGTTCTAGTCGCTACAGTCTGAAACCGCGCTACCGCTGTGGTCGCAGGTTCGAATCCTGGCTCGGGCATGGATGTGTGTGACTTCCTTCCAAAGGCCATAGTGCTCACAGCCATTTTGAGCCATTTTTTAACGTTGTTACCAATAATCTCGAAAAGTTCCTGAAAAGCTTTCTTCAAATTTAAAAACGATGCTCTAATTGATATTAGAATGAATATAGAGTATACGTTTTCAACATATATGTACTATCGACAAATTGTTAGCAAATATCTAGAAAAGTTCTGCCCATTTACCTCCAAATTTTTACATGACACTCTAATAAGCATTAGGACTGCCACACAGGCTGTACCCAAACACACACACACACACATCATATATACTGAAGAGACAAAGAAACTGTTACACGTACCTAATACCGTGTAGCTCCCCCCCCCCCCCCCCCCCCACTCCCTCCGTTAGCACGCAGAAGTGCCGCAACACGACATGGCACGGACTCGACTAATGTCAGAAGTAGTGCTGGAGAGAAGTGCCACCATGAATCCTGAATGGATATCCGTAAATCCGTATGAGTACGACGAGGTGGAGATCTCTTCTGAACAGCACGTTGCAAGGCATCCCTGATATGATCAATAATGTTGATGTCTGGGGAGTCTGGTCGCCAGCGGAAGTGTTTAAACTCAGAAGAGTGTTCCTGTGGCCACTCTGTATCAATTGTGACGTTTGAGGTGTCGCATTGTCCTGCTGGAATTGCTCAAGGTCAGAATCAACATTGGACATGAATGGATGCACGTGATCAGAAAGGATGCTTACGTACCACCTGTCAGAGTCATTTCTAGACTTATCAGGGGTCTCATATCACTCCAACTGCACACATCCCAAATCACGGCAGAACCTCCACCGCTGCTGTCATTCAGGGTCCATGGATGCATGGAGTTGTCTCCATATCAGCACACGTCCGTTCTCTCTATCCAATAAACAGTCCAATGTCGGTGTTGATTGGCCCACGCAAGGCGAAAGGCTTTGTGTCGTGCAGTCATCAACGGAACAGGAGTGGGCCTTCCTGTTACTGTAGCAGCCGTAACCGATCTAACAACTGCACCAGACACTTGTCGGCCTCTATAGTCGTGGGCGACTGCTGCGCCTTACTCTGTCTGTTTATATTGAAACGTCCCCTTAGAAAAATTGTACATGACTGTGCTTAAACCGACACACAATATTTTTAGCGCAACGCAATCTGACTTTCAAAAATCCCCACAGAATTATGGCTCTGACTAACACTAACCTATACGTTTCATACATCACTTACCTCACAAAAATCTTTGTTACTCGAACTACTGCAAGACAGCGAGCACCACTACTGCCAGCTAAATAAAAGATTCAAATTACGGAAGGCACTAACTACTGATAGGTATAGTTAGCAAATGAGAGATTTCAATAGAGAACAAACAATGTATTTACCTTAATAGTCATAATATATATAGCAGTTCCTGACATCTATTCTTATAAATTTCAAAACTCCGCCATCTCTCTCCCCACATCCATCACGGCTGGCGGCTCACCTCCAACTGCGCAACGCTACGTGCTGTTCACATCCAGCTGCCCAACACTACAATGGCGAGTATTACAACAATGCCAACCAGCTACTGACTGCACACAGCACAGCCAGTGATTTTCAGAGCGCTGCGTGGCGTTACCAATATGAGAAAACCTAAACAGCCTACTTACAATATATCTCTGTATTTTAATAGGCATTCCTATATCTGTTTCTTAGGAAACATTGTTAGGGAAAACCTTGACAACTGCTTTGTCGATTTACTTCAAATCCTTCCAGAATACCCTAAAAACAATTAGACAAACTGGACTGACATGGGCTGTATATGTTTTAAATATACATAATATATAGATACGTATGTAAAAGATAATGGGGAAATTTTGTTAGCGAAAATGTTGAGATGTTCCTAACAAATTTACATGTACAAAATGTCAAACAACTTTGTTTTCTTTCACGCCGAAGTTTTACAGAAAACAAGAGTATCATATTCATTGATTATCTGCTTATGACTAGAGTTTTACTACGGATTCTAAAATTTTCCGAAACTTTGCTGTACTGAACTAGGGGAAATGCTGTCATTGCAAGTACTCTCCTCTCAGATCCAGCAGGTTGACATGTCTCTCTCATACTCCATTCACCAGTGACCCCAACCAATTTGCCAATTCACATGAAGCGACTTCAGTTTCCAATCAAGCTTTCGTTTGCATTAGTAATAAATAAGGCTCAATTTCAGAGAGAGGGGTAAAAAGAGATAGATAGATAGATAGAGAGAGAGAGAGAGAGAGAGGAGGGGAAGAACTGAATATACAGAGGGGCAGGAGTAGATGGACGGAGGAGGTTAGGATGGAGAGAGAGGTGAGGATGGAGAGAGAGAGAGAGAGAGTGATGATAGAAGAGATGGAGAAATGTAGGAGTCTGACGTTATGTATTGACGTACTGCGAAAGGCGGGGGGGGGGGGGGGGGGGTTAGGGCAGGAGCAGGAAACGGAAAGAAGAGCGGCAGGACGAGGAGATGGACAGAGAGGGAAGAACTTTTGATTGTACATCCAACCACAATACCTTTAGGAATCGTGAAGCACTGCCGCTTTCACTGGTTTCAAGTAATTTCGTACAACTATGGATAGTCAACAATGAGTGTTCCTGCAGACTTGTATGCAAATACTTATTTTAATCCCATCATCATTGATGACGACGGCATATTGGAGGCATCCTGCAAGGGATGCACACACACGATGGAAATAGGGGGAGGGGGGGAGAGGGGTCGCCAACCGCCCACCCCCAACCCTACCTCTCAGTGAAAGGAAAATAAAGTTGTGTAATCAGGTGTCTTTTTGTCAAAAACTGACTTTAAAGTCAGTATGATGCAGGTTTTCAACATGGTCAGAACGTACTTTTGTACGGCTACTTACAGGTCGCCATTCACGTTGCTAAATATACTCCATAGCCTCAGGTCTGTCCTCTCCCCTATACACTATCATATGGGAGCACTGGCAGGCACCTGAATTGTATTTTACTATGTGAAAGAGTAAGGACATCTTTTTGCTGTACAATATGGATTAAGACTGTTCATACATAACGGATTTTGGAATACATACTTTATCTTGACACGCTCCTCACAAACCAGTCACGCTGTTATCTATTCAATGACATACTCCCTATCATCGATAGCGGATGGTCACCGATATCCTGTCATACAACTTTAGCAAGTAGGTAAAGCTGTGTAATGTTAATTAACAAACAGTCTTGATTGTAGAGAGCACTATGACAACAGGTCACTGTCTCTTACATTATGACATTATTGTTCGTTAGCAAAATACACTACTGGCCATTAAAATTGCTACACCACGTAGAAGACGTGCTACTGACGCGAAATGTAACCGACAGCAAGAAGATGCTGTGATATGCCAATGATTAGCTTTTTAGAACATTAACACAAGGTTGGCGCCGATGGCGACACCTACAATATGCTGACATGAGGAGAGTTTCCAATCGATTTCTCATATACAAAAAGCAGTTGACCGCTGGTGCTTGGGTAAACGTTGTAAGGAGCAGAAATGCGTACCATCACGTTTCCGACTTTGATAAAGGTCGGATTGTAGCCTATCGCGGTTGCCCTTTGTCGTATCGCAACATTGCTGCTTGCGTTGGTCGAGATCCATTGACTGTTAGCGAAATATGGAATCGGTGGGTTCAGTAGGGTAATAAAGAACGCCGGGCTGGATCCCAACGATCTCGAATCACGAGCAGTCGAAATGACAGGCATCTTATCCGCATGGTTGTAAGGGATCATGCAGCCACGTCTCGATCCCTGAGTCAGCAGATGGGGACGTTTGCAAGTCAACAACCATCTTCACGAACAGTTCAACGACGTTTGCTGCGGCATGGACTATCAGCTCGGAGACAATGGCTGCGGTTACCCTTGACGCTACATCATAGACAGGAGTACCTGCGATGGAGTACTCAATGACGAACCAGTGTGCACGAATGGCGAAACGTCAATTTTTCGGATAAATCCAGGTTCTGTTTACAGCATCATGATGCTCACATCCGTGTTTGACGACATCATGGAGAACGCACATTGGAAGCGTGTACTCGTCATCGCCATACTGGCGTATCACCTGGCGTGATGGACGGGGGTGCCATTGGTTACACGTTTCGGTCGCCTCTTGTTCGCATTGACGGCACTTTGAACAGTGGACGTTACATTTCCGATGTGTTTCGACCCGTGGCTCTACCCTTCATTAGATCCCTGCGAAACCTTGCATTTCAGCTGGGTAATGCACGACCGCATGTTGCATGTTCTGTACGGGCCTTTCTGGATACAGAAAATGTTCGACTGCTGCATTGGAAATCTCATTTTCTAGATCTCTCACCAATTGATAACGTCTGGTTAATGGTGGCCGAGCAACTGGCTCGTCACAATACGCCACTCTTGAGTAACTGTGGTATCGTGTTGAAGGTACATGTGCAGCTGCATCTGTACACGCCATCCAAGCTCTGTTCGACTCAATGCCCATGCGTATCAAGGCCGTTATTGCGGCCAGAGGTGGTTGTTCTGGGTACTGATTTCTCAGGATCTATGTACCCAAATTGCGTAAAAATGTAATCACGTGTGAGTTATAGTATAATGTAACTGTCCAATGAATACTCGTTTATCATCTGCATTTGTTTTTGGCGTAGCAATTTTAATGGCCAGTTGTGTATATCGTGATATCCCTAAATCGCTCCAGGAAAATGGCGGGATGGTTCTTTTGAAAGGGCACGGCCGACATCCTTCCCCGTCCTTCCCTAAACTGATGAGACCGATGAATTCGTAGTTTTGTCTCTTCCCCCATAACACCCCAACAAAATATGTCGATCTCAGCCCTCACTGACAGGAGGCAGCAACTGCACTCTACGTCCTCAATTACTGGTTGTACGTATTAGATGTATTCCAGCCTCTATCTTCCCCTACAGTTTCTACCTATTTCTGTAGTGCCATGAAAGTCACTCCTCGAGCTCTTAACACAAGTCATATCCCCTGACCCTAGCACCTGTCAGTCTTTTCGAAGTTTTTATCTTCGTCTAGTGTGCGGATATTCTCCCCATTCCTTGTTTTCTCAGTCCACCCAATTTACAAAACCCTTTTGTCCTACTACAAACGGAATGCTCCGACTCTCTTCTTTTACTTTCTTCCCAAATAGCATGATTCACTACATTCAGTTCTTTGCTTCAAATGTGCATTCTCATTAATTTCTGCCTCATATTAAGACCGATATTTGATAGTATCTGACACGTAATTATCGATTGCAGAGATTTTACTACTTGCCTGCGAGATCTGCCACGGCGTCATGTGGCGTGGGCAGCGCGCACAGGCTTCAGGAGAGCAGACACGGGCCGGTTCGTTGCAATCGGTGATCGCACGGGCATGTGAGATGGTGGAATTTTGCTGGCAGATCGATCAGACATTATGCAACTCCTTGTGTGATGAAATATGTTAGCCGTTCTGCTACGGAACTAGTGTTGACTAGGGCAGTGTAGTCTTCACAGCCCGTGTTCCCCTGCCAGCTTTCGTGTCTATGCTCGTGCGCTGCGCGGAAGTAACTAACCTATTCTGCCGAGTTAGCTCTGATGTGTCATCCAGCTGCTCTGTACCAGTTTCAGCCAGAAGATAGATGCGGCACCGGAGAGGCTAATCTTCTGTTTTGAGTTCAACACAGCTTTATGATGGGCGGAGAACAAAGTTTCTAGAGTCATGTAAGCTATACTTCGTGGCTCGAGTATTCATGGCGAGCATCTGACATTGCACTCTTCTAGAACTAAACGTGCTGTGTTTGCCCGTTGCAAGAACATTTTAGCGGCGTCTCTTGTGGTGGTTTTCCTTTTTTTTTTCTTAATAACAGCATACTGTGTTAACTTCAGTGAGATTAATTTTGTTTAAATGTTTTCGTCCCGTAATAGGTATTTTGTTAAATGTCTGTCTTCCTTTTTAATATCTAGTTCATAAAACAGATTCTTACTACTTAGACCAGCTTGAAGAATTTCGTGGTCTTGCGTTCGCTGGTTTCTACTGCACGGTTGGTCCTATAAAGGTTTAAACAATGTTGCTGCTATCATTCTTGTACCACTTTAGTTAAATCTTTTCAAATTATATTTAAGACCTCTCTCCAGGGTTTTATCTTTAAATTATTTCTTTTTAAGGGCTTTGTTCTGGATGTGTCATTTATAACGGCTTCTTTTGGCAATATGTGCGTATGGGGTCTGGTTGCGGCCTTTGGTCTGAAATCAAGCTGGGTCAGAATGTAATTCTGTCGTGTGCTTAAATGCGGCTTCATCATTACTTGTGATCTAGCATTTGTAATAAACTGTGAATTCGTTAAACTTAAGGCTATTGGTTTATGGTAATAGTGCTCGTGCTTTTGCACGTAAATGATCCTTCTCCTGTATTGACAACTTGATAAAATTCCTATTAACGGTGAGACTTTTGTTAGTTTATTTTCCTTTGGTTCTCAGAGAGAGTAGTTGTTCAAATACAAATTTCTCTTTAAAAGGAATGTCCTACTGACATGTGTTAATCTCCTTTTTATGTCCCCCGTCTTTAGAATCATCGTATGTTGTTTTGCTTCCAAAGTAAAAGCATTAAATTCGTCTACTTAATGGTTCCTAATTTTGATGGCAAGGTAATAGATGATTTCATTTTTGCTACTCCTCGTTACTTTCGCCTATTTTCCTCCATACGCTATACTCAATAAGTTGATCATTCCACACAACACGTCCTCCAATTTTTATTCACTTTCATTGAGAGTAGCTGCGTCTCCAGCGAGTCTTATCAGTGTTATTCCTTCACCTTGAATTCTGATCTACATTTTCTTTACTTTCCATTATCGCATCTTCTCTGCATGGATTGAATGTCTGGGGTGAAAGACTGCGTCGCTAATTTACATTCCTTTTTAATCAAAGCATTTCGTATGTGGTTTGCCTTTCTTATTGTTCCCTCTGGCCTTTTGAACATACTGCATAATAATTCTGTTCCCCACGGCTTCTAGTTTTCTCAGAATATCGAGCATCTTTCATTATTTTAGACTATTGACGATTCTTTCAGATCTAAATATCCTATGAGTCGGTGTTGATTCTTATTGTCTTTCTTCATTTATCAGTTGAAACACCGCAACTTCTTCTCTGGTGTACTTACCTGCCCGAAAACCAAACTGATCCTCATCTAATAGAGTCCCAATTTGATATTTAATTCTTGTGTATATTATTCTTTTCAGTAACTTGGTTTCATGAGCCCTCAGGCTGATTGTACGATAGGTCTCGCTCTTATCTGCCACTGATATCCTGTCGGAAGTGTGCCTGATATTTCTCCAAAAATCGAATGGTATGTTTCCCGACTCATCAACTTCAATAGTTGCATCGGTGAGGGAATGTTATAAAGGGTGGTCCATTGATCGTTACCGGGCCGAATATCTCACGAAATAAGCGTCAAACGAAGAAACTACAAAGAACAAAACTTGTCTAGCTTGAAGGTGAAAACCAGATGGTGCTAAGGTTGGCCCTCTAGATGGCGCTTCCATAGGTCAAACGGATATCAATTGCTTTTTTAAAAATAGGAACACTTTTTTGCTACGTATTCGTGTAGTACGTAAAGAAATATGAATATTCCTGTCCGACCACATTTTTTTGCTTTGTGATACGTGGAGCTGTAATAGTCACAAACATATGGCTCACAATTTTAGACGAACAGTTTGTAACAGGTAGGTTTTTTAGAATTAAAATACGGAACGTAGGTACGTTTCAACATTTTATTTCGGTTGTTCCAATGTGATTCATGTACTTTTGTGAACTTATCATTTCTGAGAACACATGCTGTTACAGCGTGATTACCTGTAAATACCGCATTAATGTAATAAATACTCAAAATTATGTCCGTTAACCTCAATGCATTTGGCAATACATGTAACAACATTTCTCTCAACAACGAGTGGTTCTCCTTCCATAATGTTCGCACATGCATCGACAATGCACTGACGCATATTGTCAGGCGTTATGGGTGGATCACGATAGCAAATATCCTTCAACATTCCCCACAGAAATCCAGGGACGTCAGATCAGGTGAACGTGCGGGCCATGGTATGGTGCTTCAACGACCAATCCACCTGTCATGCTATATGCTATTCAATACCGCTTCAACCGCACGTGAGCTATGTGCTGAACATCCATCATATTGGAAGTACATCGCCATTCTGTCATGCAGTAAAACATCTTGTAATGACATCGGTAGAACATTACGTAGGAAATCAGCGTACATTGCACCATTTAGATTGCCATCGATAAAATGGGGGCAAATTATCCTTCCTCCCATAATGCCGCACCATACATTAACCCGCCAAGGTCAATGATGTTCATTTGTCGCAACCTTCGTGGATTTTCCGTTGCCCAATTGTGCATACTATGCCGGTTTCCGTTACCGCTGTTGGTGAATGAGGCTTCGTTGCTAAATAGTTCGTGTCCAAAAAATGTGTCATCGTCCCATAATTTCACATGTGCACAGTGGCAGAACTGTACAAGACGTTCAGAGTCGTCGCCATGCAATTACTGGTGCATAGAAATATGGTACGGGTGTAATCGATGTTGATGTAGCATTCTCAACACCGACGTTTTTGGGATTCCCGTTTCTCGCTCTGTTTGTCTGCAACTGAGGTGCGGATTAGCCGCGACAGCAGCTGAAACACCTACTAGAGCATCATCACTTGTTGCAGGTCGTGGCTGTCGTTTCACATGTGGCTGAACACTTCCTGTTTCCTTAAATAACGTAACTATCCGGCGAACGGTCCGGACACTTGGATAATGTCGTCCAGGATAGCGAGCAGCTTACATAGCACACACCCATTTGGCATTTTGATCACAACAGCCATACATCAACACGATATCGACCTTTTCCGCAATTGATAAACGATCAATTTTAACACGGATAATGTATCACGAAGCAAATACCGTCTGCACTGGCGGAATGTTACGTGATACCACGTACTTATAAGTTTGTGACTGTTACAGCGCGATCCATCACAAAGCGAAAAAAGTGGTCCAACTAAAAAATTCTTATTTCATTACGTACTTCACGAATATGTCATAAAAATGGGGGTACCTCTACAAAAAAAAAGAAAACGCTGTAGAATTCCGTTTGACCAATGGCAGCTACATCTAGCGGGCCAACCATAGCGCCATCTGGTTTCCCCCTTCGAGCAAGACGAGTTTTGTTCTTTGTAGCTTTTCCGTTTGATGTTTATTTCGTGAGATATTTGGCCCGGTCTCTATCAATGTACCACCATGTATATCACTTCTGTCTTAAATGGTAGGAACACTGAACACTGAATCACCTATTTCAACTCCCATTCCTTCTTAACTCGCGTCATCAGGCAAATCGTCCGATCACCTGGGTCAAGTCCCATTTCCTCTTAACTCACGCCGTCAGACAAATCATCGCCCTCGTGGAGGTCTCCAACGTACTGATGCCACACATCCACTCTGTCCTCTGTGCTTAACAGTGGAATTTCCTAATCATATTGTTGAAACCATTGCTTTTCATCTCACTAAAAGTAGTTTTGACTTTCAGCATACAGAAATGTCAAAGATATGCTTGCATCTTTCCCGCAGTCGTGTCGTTTAGGTTTCCATATACCTCCTGTTGTCCAACGTATAGTTCCGTATTCATGAAGTTCCCTAAACACATTTGTACTTCCTTCTTTTATCGATTACATGACATATTTCATGTATTGTCCAAGGTTTCGTTGCCGTTACCTTTCTTTTACCTATATTTATATATTCGCTTATACCAGCTGACTTTTATTTCCTCCATGATTATTAATTCATCATCTCCTGGTAGAAACTAATATACTCTTTCATTATGTTGATGTACTTCCTCATTCTCTACATATTGTTCTTATGATATCGACATTTATACTTGAACTTCGTTGTTGGCTTGAGTTTGCTGTAGACCTTAATAGAAAACTGACGGAGTTACTCCACTCTCTGCCATACATTTTTGTTCATAAAGATTTATTTTTCCGTTATACAGATATCTACTATTGTCGATATTATCATATATTTATCTGAGCAGATTTTCTTGTTTTCTTCTCGTTTCAGTTCACTGACATCACTACATCTAGATTGAGCGACTGCGCTTCCCTTTTCAGATTTTCTAGCTTCACTACAGCGTTTAAACCTCCACCATTTGAAGCTGCGACTCGTGGTGCGTTACTCTTTCAACAATGTTATCTCTTGATTAGTTGTTGACTGTGCCGTTCTGCAGATCCGAATGGGGGACTAATACGAAATCTTTTGTCAATGAAGGGCTCTTCAAGGTGTTTTCTCATTTACGTGACACATATCCTGAGATGCACGTTGAGTGTTTGTATTTAAGTCGTTTTCATTTTCTTCTGCATCCTCATGCCACTGATCAATGCTGATTCGTCCGCTTTATAGGAGCTGTCCGCTCCTCCACCCTCCTCTACAATGCCGGTAGCAGAAAGTTGGTGACTCACTGTTCCTCTACTCCGGCAGTGTTGGGCTGCCATTGTTTACTATTTTCTTCAAAATTTCAGCAGTGACAAATGTCACTGGGTATTATCGTTATTCAACTGACTTGTGAATCTGAAAACAGACTCGGAAGAAATAAGCAAAGCTTCAGCGACTGACCTAGGCTTGAGATTGCGGACGATGCAAGCAAACAACTTACCATCCGAAAAATCTAATGAGGCCACACGACAGAGAAAATTGCAGAAGTAACCGCTTTTAAATGGGCGTAATAATGTGTACGGAGTTTGTAAAAATATTTAAACACGTTTCGTCCAATTTGAATCAAGAACACACAAGATCCTACAAATACATAAAGTCCTACACGAGGATAAATCGTGTCGCCTGCACGAATTAACTGGACGGAAAATCGTGCCGCTTGAATGTAGAAAGACTTGAAATTTGCTAATATTATCCGAAAGCAGCACAAAAGGAAAATGTTTGACATATAGAAACAAGAAAAAAACAGAATGTGCGTAGAACCCTTAAATAGTCGTCCATCACCTATGAAAGTCTTACAGGAGAACAGAAGAAAAGAGAGAGGCAACACAATGTCTGTTTACACAAGAAGCATAAGTTCACAGACTGTAGTATAGCCATGTGCTATAGAAGCGTAATATTATTCGACTTGCAAACAAACGCAAGTATTCTCCGTGTAAGAGATATGACAGTTCTTCACCAAGATACAGTGCGACACGGGAGTGAATCTGATCGAACTCACAAATGCAGTGCCTGGCGCACCTACGCATTATTTCACCAATCTTCTAACTCGTTTTATGCGGCCCTCCACGAATTCCTCTCCCGTGCTAACTTCTTCATCTCCAAGTAGCATTTGCAACCTACGTCCTCAACTATTCGCGGGATGTATTTCAATCTCTGTCTTCCTCTACAGCTTTTGCCTCTACAATTCCCTCTAGTACTGCGGAAGTCATTCCCCCATGGCTTAACAGGTGTCCTATCATCCGGTCCTTTCTCCTTATGTTTTCCACTGCGCATAACCTCCTCATTCCTTTATCTTATCAGACCTGGTAATTTTCAACATTTGTCTCTACCACCACATCTCAAATGCTTCGATTTTCCGGTTTTCCAACAGCCCAGGCTTCACTACCATAGTGTGGCTGGTCCCAGCGGAGGTTCGAGTCCTCCCTCGGGCATGGGTGTGTGTGTTTGTCGTTAGGATTATTTAGATTAAGTAGTGTGTAAGCTTAGGGACACACATTTGAACTTTTTTTTTCACTGCCATACAATGCTGTACACTATACGTACGTCCCCAGAAATTTCTTCCTCAAATTAAGGCCGATATTTGATATTAGTAGACCTCTCTTGACCAGGATTGGCGTTTTTGACATTACTAGTCTGCTTTTGATGTCTTCCTTGCTCCGTCCGTCACTGGTTGCAGAATTCCTTAACTTCATTTACTTCGCGACCATCAATCGTGATGTTAAGTTTCTCGCTGTTCTCATTTCTACTACTTCTCATTACTTCGTCTTTCTTCGATTTACTCTCAGTCCATACTGTTTACTCATTAGACTACTCATACCGATCAGCAGATCATGTAATTCTTCAATTTCATTCAGGATAGCAATGTCATCAGCGATACATATCATTGATATCGTTTCACCTTGAATTTCAATTCCACTCTTGAACATTTCTCTTATTTCCATGATTGCTTCCTCGACGTACACATTGAACAGTAGGGGCGAAAGGCTACAGCCTTGTCTTACACCCTTCTTAATACGAGCACTTCGTTCTTGATCGTCCACTCTTATTATTCCCTCTTGGTTGTTGTACATATTGTATATGACCCGTCTCTCCCTAAAGCTTACCCTATTTTTCGCAGAATTTCGAACATCTTACAGCATTTGACATTGTCGAACACTTTTTCCAGGTCAATAAATTATATGAACGTGTCTTGATTTTCCTTTAGTCTTGCTTCCATTATTAACAGCAACGCCAGAATTGTCTCTCTCGTGCCGTTACATTTCCTAAAGCCGAACCGATCGTCATGTAGGGCATCCTCAATTTTATTTTCCATTCTTCTGTATATTATTCTTGTAAGTAACTTAGATGCATGAGCTGTTAAGCTGATTGTGCGATAATTCTCACACTTGTCAACTCTTTCCGTCTTTGGCATTGTGTGGATAACGTTTTTCCGAAAGTCAGATGGTATGTCGCTAGACGCATACATTCTTCACACCAACATGAATAATCGTTTTGTTGCCACTTCCTCCAATCATTTAAGAAACTCTGATCGAATGTTATCGATCTCTTCTGCCTTATTTGATCATAAGTCCTCCAAAGCTCTTTTAAATTCAGATTCTACACCGACTCCTGTGACTTCTTGTATCACATCAGACACGTCTTCCACCTCATAGACACTTCAATGTATTCCTTCTACCTACTCGCTCTCTTCTCTGCATTTAACAGTGGAATTCCCGATGAACTCTTAATGTTATCACCCTCGCTTTTAATATGATTGAAGGTTGTTTTGACTTTCCTGTATGATGAGTCTGTCCTTCCGATAATCATTTCTTTTTCGATGTCTTCACATTTCTCCTGCAGCAATTTCTTCTTAGCTTCCCTGCACATCCTATTTATTTCATTCTTCAGCGGCATGTAATTCAGAATTCCCCAGTTACCTATGCACATTCTTGTACGTTCTTATTTCATCGATCACCTGAAGTATTTCTTCTGTTCCCCATGCTGTCTTCGTAGTTACCTTCTTTTTACCTATGTTTTTCTTCCGAACTTATGTGATTGCTGTTTTTAGAAATGTCCCTTCCTTTTCAACTGTACTACCTACTGCCCTATTCCTTATTGCTGTATCTATAGCCGTAGAGAACTTAGATCGTATCTCGTCATTCCTTATTGCATCCTTATCTGTCTTCGTAACTACTATATTCTGATGTGAGCCTATGTCTGCTCCTGGGTATGCTTTACAATCCAGTATCTCATTTCGGAATCTCTGTCTGACCAAGTTGTAATCTAACTGAAATCTTCCCGTTTCACCCGGCCTTTTCCCAGTATACCTCCTCCTCTTGAGAATCTTGAACAGAGTATTCGCTATTACTAGCTGTAACTTGTTACAGAACTCAATCATCATTTTTCCTCTCTCATTTCTGGCCTCAAACTCAAGTTCTCCCGTAACCTTTTCCTCTGCTCCTTCCCCTACAACTGCATTCCAGTCTCCAGTGACTATTAGATTTTCTAGTCCCTTTACATACAGAATTACCCATTCAGTACCGTCGTACACTTTCTCTATCTCCTGATCTTCAGCTTGCAGCGTTGGCATGTATACCTGAACTATCGTTGTCGGTGTTGGTTTGCTGTCGTTTCTGGTAAGAACAATTCTGTCACTATTCACAGTAACAGACCCTCTACCCACCTTTCTATTCATAACGAATCCTACTCCCGCCACATCATTTTCTGCAGCTTTGAGTATTACGCTATACTTATCTGACCAGAAATCCTTTTCCTTCAACTTCTCTTTACTGGCCCCTACTATATCTGGACAGAGCCTTCGCATTTCCCTTTTCAGATTTTCTAGTTTCCCTACGACGTTTATGCTCCTGACGTTAAATGGTCCGACTCGTAGAAGATTGTCCTTCGGTTGACTATTAGATCTTTTCCTCATCGTAACCTCCCCCTTGGCAGCCCCCTCGCGGAGATTGGGATGGAGGACTATTTCGGAATCTTTTGCCGATGGAAAGATCATCATGACACTTCTCCAATTACAGGTCACATGCAAAGGACTGGAGAAATACGCACATAATATCGTACAGGTACTATCGATAATTTTGAAATACACCCCAACAACGTCCGGGCACCAAACAGGAACCCTAGGCACCAATCAAGGTACAGAAGACACAGATCGCGAGCAAAAGTTATTACGCATCCAAATCGGAAAAACTATAATCAGTAAACAATTAAAATACAGTAGTGCAAAAGACGACATTCTTCACATTCAAAATGAAAAGCGATTATCCCTATGATGTCAATCTGGGGTATTCACAGTAACGCTGTATAAGGAAGGTCTACAGACACATGCGTTCGCCGGCCGCAGTAGCCGAGCGGTTCCAGGCGCTACAGTCTAGAATCGCGCGACCACTACGGTCGCAGGTTCGAATCCTGCCTCGGGCATGGATGTGTGTTATGTCTTTAGGTTAGTTAGGTTTAAGTCCCATAGTGCTCAGAACCATTTGAACCATTGTTTGAACACATGCGTTCGGTCGTGGAGTTGCCTTCAACGTTATGGCAACACAAACAATCAACTTACCACATCATATGGAATGGGAATTATTACACCGTTCCGAGAACCATAATGCACTAGATTCGCCTAGCACAAACAATAAACAATTATGATTTACCCACACGTACCTTCCACAGCGCCAAAAGGAATCAGAATTGTCGAGGGATGATTGATCCACTTAACTGACTGACGGACGGTACTTCTGGTATCAATAACTGATCAGATATTCCCAGCTCCACTCTCGAATAGCCCGTGGGAAGAATGATTCCCGGTTAGCCTCCGCATTATCTGTAATTGGCTCTGAGCACTATGGGACTTAACGTTTGAGGTCATCAGTCCCCTAGAACTTAGAACTAGTTAAACCTAACTAATCTAAGACTTCACACACATACATACCCGAGACATGATTAGAAACTGCAACCGCAGCGGTCGCGCGGTTCCAGACTGAAGTGCATAGAATCGCTTGGCCACCACGGCCGGCTTAACTGTAATTCCTTGTCTTTTGTCGTCGTGGTCATTTCGCGAGACGTATGTGGGAGAGGCTAAAGTGCTGTCTGGTTCTTCTTTATCTTCTTCTGCCTCGAAATTTCAGTACTAAATCTCCTGCAGATGGACAGTTTGGTAAAATCTCTGTAAAACTCTCGCACCGACTAAACAATCCCGTAATGAAAAACGTGTCTTTTCTTTCCATGTTATCTATCCCTTCTGTCAGTCACACCTGGTGAGGAACCGAGACTAATAAATAAATCACAAGAATTTACCGAACAAGTGGCTTGTAAGCTATTTCCTTCGTGCATGAGTTACATTTCCGTAAGATTCTTCCTATGATTCTATGTCTGGCATCTGCTTCTCTAGTTGTTTATTTTCTGTGGTTATTTCACTTGAGGCCGCTAGGATAATTACTCCAAGATATTCACAGGGCCATGTTACCAGGTCGACTTCCTGTAACATCTGCCTATCAGAAACCACATGAGAATATATCATGTCTCGTAGTACGCACACTGAGGCAGAAAAACAGACACCCACACAATACATTACGGAAATACCTTGTATCACCTGATAATGGCTTCAGTTCGGTCAAGAAACCACACGGTGTCCTATTTGCAGTGGAAACCTCTGGTAGATGATAAGACGCTGTACCTTTACCAAATAGCGCGAATGTTTATTGCCAAGTTTCCCCTTCTGGTTCAAGTACTCTTAGATACTTTCTGTGGGAATAAGATAGGATGATTTGAGGGGCGGTGGTCTGCATCAAACCGAGAACGTATAAGTGCAGCTGTGTTACCACTGCTATTCTACTCCTGGAAGACTGGAGTGTCCCCAGCGTAATCATCTACATCTACGTTACTACTCTGCTATTCACAATAAAGGGCCTGGCAGAGCGCCTGGCATCAGGGAAATGTAGAAGAAAGAGCTACGCTTGACCACCTATAGTAATTATCGTAGTTCACGGCCCAGAATTTATTTTTTTAACTTGCTAGTGGAGGCTTGCCCCCTCCCAACGGGCGTTTAGGTAGGACACCAAAAATTTTAAAAAAGGAAATTTTTCGAAAATGTTTCATTCTGTAGCTCAGATTTTTCTGAAGAGTTTGGCATGTAAAGCATATATGTTCGAGGACATATAAGATATGTTACTGGGTTTAAGTGAGCCAAAGTGCAGTACCACACGTCTTTCACAGCATTCTTCAATCGCATGTCACTGTATTTCTCTCTGTGGAATTCAAACGTGCGTGTTTTGTAATGAAAGCTTATATTGAGTACAGCGGAAATTAAAGCGTCCTATGGTGCCTCTCCCGCTCGCTATCGGCCTGTTTCTTATTCAACCCACCTTAAAAACCTCACAATTAATACTGGACACAGCAATTTGTGACCGGGTGAATAAGAAATCTTAAAAAAATTTGCACTCTATATTGCCTGTCAGCTAATAACTCTCTTTCGTGTGACATAAAATAACTAATAAAGACAAGAGACAAGCAGTACAATACACATTTCTTCAATCCTTAGTTCCCAGAATTTTTTTCTCTCTAATCATGCTACAGTTTTACACGGAGTGATTTACTTTCTGCTACAGAATCTATTACCTCATAATGTTCATCACACGTTTTGCTAAATGAAACATCGAAATGTTGTCCAATACCGAAGAAGCTGTTAACACGAATAGTACCCAAGACTGCTGTGTTTTCTCGATTTCATTACGACTGTTTTGTCACTGTCAGCTAGATAAAACGAATTAGGTCTTTCCAATCTTGCAGCAACTTCAATACGCGTCACTAAATATTACGACAGAATATCATTTACGAAGTATCAATATCAAAAGCCTATTAGACCTACTATAATCAAAGAATTGATGTTAGGAAATAGCTTCGCATATCATTCATATACTCCGGCTTCACAATCATGAGATCAGAAAGAAGTAGTATGAAACTTTTATATAAATTTTGATTCGTCATATTCTTCCGTATACACTCTGTGATCAAAAGCATCCGGACACCCCAAAAACATATTAGGTGTATTGTTCTGCGACCTACTGCAGGTACTCCATATCAGCGATCTCAGTTGACATTAGACATCTTGAGAGAGCAGAATGGGGCACTGCGAGGAACTCACGGACTTCGAACGTGGTCAGGTGGCTGGGTGTCACTTGCGTCATACGGCTGTAACCGAGGTTTTCACCCTCCTAAACATCCCTAGGTCCACCGTTTCCGATGTGATGGTGGAGTGGGAACGTGAAAGGATACGTACAGAAAAAAACGTATTGGGACCTCGTCTGTTGACTGACGAAGACAGCTGACAGTGGAAGAGGATCGTAATGTGTAATAGGCACGTATCTATGCATACCATCATACTGGAATTCCAAACTGCATCAGGATCCACTGCAAGTACTATGACATTTAGGAGAGACGTGAGAGAACTTGAATTTCATGGTCTAGTGGCTCTCATAAGCCACAAATCATGCCAGAAATGCCAAACAACGCCTCGTTTGGTGTAAGGAGCGTAAAAATTGGACGATTGAACATTGGAAAAACGTTGTGTACAATGACGAATGACGGTACACAATGTTGCGATCCGATGGCTGAGTGTGGGTTTGGGGAATGCCCGGTGAACGTCATCTACCTGCGTATGTATTACCAACCGTAAAATTCGGAGGCGGTGGTGTTCTTGTGTGGTTGTGGTTTTCATGGAAGGTGGGTGGCATCCCTTGTCGTTTTGCGTGGCACTGTCACAGCATAGGCCTACATTTAAGTTTTAAGCTCCTTCTTGCTCGCCACAGTTGAAGAGCTATTCGAGGACGACGATTTCATCGTTTAACACGATCGAGCACCTTTTCATAATGCACGACCTGTGGCGGAGAGGTTACACGACAATAAAATCCCTATAAAGGACCGGTCTGCACAAAGTCCTGAACTGAATCATATAGAACACTTTTGGGGTGTTTTCGAAGGCCAACTTCATACTATGCCTCACCGACTGACATCGATACCTCTCCTCAATACAGCACTACGTGAAGAATGGCCTACCATTCTCCAAGAAACCTTCCAGAACCAGATTGAACATCTGCCTGCGAGAGTGGAAGCTGTCATCAGAGCTAAGGGTGGGCCAACTCCATACTGAATTCCAGCAATACCGATGGAGGACGCCACGAACTTGTAAGTCATTTTCAGTCAGATGTCCGGACACTTTTCATCACGTAGTGCAATTTGTGGTCTCCCCGTTTCTTCTCCTTCCTTGTTGTAACAAACAATCTTGTCATCACCAATTCTGTAACTATTCTTGCCATTGTCGTCACTCATTCTCCAGTTAACTCCGCTGACTCTGCCAGAATCACCGGTTCACTTACCCTGTGTTTGTTCTCCGGTTAGGTATTATTACGTGTTCGTACAACGCGTTGTCCGAGCTATTCCGAGAACACATCTTAAAGTGGCTGCTAACCAGGGAGTGTGCAACTGGTCCTTAGTAATTCAGGGCTCCGGCCAAAGTTTTCTGTCAAAACTTCATTTCCTTGGATACACTGTGAAGATAATACCTCGTTTCTTTTTTTTTAAACTGTTGTTCCTGTTGGTTGTTTATCTCCAGTATGGTGGTCTCTGTCTATGGACTTCGCTAATAATTATAACAACGCTGCTCAGTGACACATCCAATCAACCACAAGAACAAACAGTGATTGGCATTCACCCGTTCGCGTTTATACTTCTCCGCTCTTATATCAACGCCTCCTTTTGTCTGCAGGAAAGTTTTTTTTATTTCTAGATGGGACAGGGATTCACCTAGCAGAGACATCGCACATACTTGCAGAAATCAGCTTAGAATGTATTCAAAAATGTTCAAAAACCCACTGGAATTTATTTCAAAATTATATAAATATTGATAGACCAAACTTCCTTGAATGGTGGGTGGTTTGTGAAACAAGGATTTTTTTATTCAAGAATACGAATTTGGTGCCACCTGAAATTGCCACCCTGAAGCGATACCACTGGTTTGCCGGTTTGACACCTACCCCCCCCCCCCTCCACCCCGCCACATCGCTCAATCCTGGCCTGCTAGTTCATGTTCATGGTATCGTGAATAAGTGGACCCAACTCATCGTAAAAATAAATCACCAAGGCTTCAATGAACCACTTATAACCCAAACTGTATTCTCCACACGTATCACTGTTTAGTCAACGCGCTTAACGCCTGGTATCATTCTAAAAGATGCAAAATCCGGTATAAACGACACTACACGGCTCCGGACAGCTCCTGTTCACTGACTGTGTTTAGTGACCAGTCGAAAATGATGGGGAGCAGTGATCAATGACCACATGAGAAGTGACAGACTCTAAATGTCTATTGTTCCATGGCATTGTGTTCCCTTCACAATATTCGGTCGAAACCTGGAAAAAAAAAATGGACCTGCATTCACTTACAGCACAAATTCCAGTCTAGTTTGAAATCGATTGTCAGTGAGAAGACGTGATACCCGCCTCTGGTCACTGTCTATTTGTAGGTTTTACGCCGGCTGCACTTCAGACGAGCCACTTGGCTGTGAATAAAACACCGTCCCTTGTGGACACGTTGGGCAGTCTACGTTGATGCACCAGCAGAGTGGTCAATTTGAGTGATGGTGTGGTCATGGGCGAGTCCGGATACGCTCAATTTTGCGATCTACATCTATGTATTGCAAACCACCGTCAAGTGCATACCAGAAGGCAACAGTTATCAGGGTTTCTTCTGGTTCCCTTCACGTGTGGAACGCAGGAAGAATGATTGTTTGAATGTCTTTGTGAGTACTATAATTATTTTAATCATCTTCTCACGACCCTCATTGGAGCTACACGTAAGAGGTTGTAGCGAGTTCCTAGACATCATTTAAAGCTGGTTATTGACTTTTTGTTAATAGACTTTCACAGAATAATTGGTGTTTATCTTCAAGAGCTTTTGCAGTTCAGTTCCTCCAGTATCTCTGCGATACTCTCCCACGCTTGAACAAACCAGTGACCATTGGTGCTGCCCTTCTCTGTATACATTCAATATCCCCTGTTAGCCCTATATGGTACGGGTCGCACACAGTTGAGCAGTATTCTAGAATTGGTCTCATGTGTGATTTGTAAGAAATGTCCTTCATAGACCGACTGCACTTTACGATTGTTCTACGAATACGCCGAAGTCTAGCACCTGCTGAATCCACGCCTAAATCTATGTGATCATTCCTATTCATATCCCTACAAATTGTTATATCCACGCATTTGTGAGCAGGCTGGTTCCAAAAGTGACTCACTGATATTAGAGTCACAGGATACTACGGATTTTTCGTTTTGTCAATCCCACAATTTTATAATTCTGAACATTTTAAGCACGTTGACAATCACTGTACCACTTAAAACGCTTATCGAGAACTAACTGAATATTTATACAGCTTCTTTCAGAGACAACTATATCATCTACAAAATGTTTGAGCTTACTATTAATATTATCTACAAAGTCATTAATATATAACATGAACAGCAAGTGTCCCAATACACTTCCCTGGGGCGAACCCATTTCATACTGCGCACATGCACACCACTCACAGCCATCACTTGCATCAGCGTTGGAGGGTACGTGACTGCCTGGAACCAGTCTGCATAGTGTACAGCGCTACAAAGTGGCCAGGATTTCTTTTTCTGATGTATGTGAGCTCAGTTAGTTAAAGAATTTGGTCTTAGAAGATAGTATAGAGCAACCAGGGCGTGAAAAGCTACAGTGAGAAGCACAATATCAAAAAATTATATGGAATGGTTTATCAAACACTGGAAATTCAGAACCATGTCATGTCTGAATGTAAATGCCACAGATGAAATCTGCGTTCGCAATGGCGTCATTTGTAAATAATTTTTGCAGTGATGTGCCAATTGCGCAATAATACATGAAGCCAGACTGAATACTGGGAACCATTAGGGCCTACAGCTCTCCGTAATGGATCTTGAAATTTTCGGACATGTGCGTGCTCCTGACATCTGTTGACATTAGGATGTACCAGTTTTTCTACAGAGTCGTATCCCCGTTCAATGCGAATTCACTGCTTCGCCTCCTAGAATAAGGAGGTACAGCAAAACCTGTTTTATTCAATAATGGATTATTAAAATTCTTATGTCATCATTTCAGCTTATTTCATCAGTCAAGTTAGACGTTTCTCTTTGCGATCTGCAAAATGACATTCTTGTTAAAAAAATTTAAATTATGGGAGTATATCTGAAAACAGTTTCGATTAAGGAAACTCGAGAATCTTTTGGGGTCATGTATCCGAATAGAGGTCTACCCAAAAGGAGAGCAATACTGAGTCTCCATAAAAATTGGCAGACCTTCGGATCTGTGCCAAATATAAAACAACGAAGAATTCCTTGAGTTCACACACCAGAACTTATTCCAGATATTCGCCAAGTAATTATTCACAGCCCAAAGAAGTCTGCATGAAAACTGGCCCAACAGGCTCATGTAAATACGAATTGTTGCCAGTGGATATTGATAAGTCTTAATCTCAAGTAATATCGTGAGACCGCTGTAGAGCAGTTGCGGGAGGATGAAGTGTGTGGATTACTGCAAGTCACTTGTGAATAATATAAACGATGATTTGTGAGATCCTTTCTATTACATCATGAGTGATGAAGCATATTTTAATATTTCACAGGCCACTAGGTACTTGGCAACGGAGAACCCCAACCTTGTGTTGGAACAACCACCCCCAGATGAAAACATCGGCGTGTGACGTGGTGAAAAACGAACACATGTAATTGGAGCGATGTTTATTGACCCTATCCTCAACAAGCTTGCATAAACGAAAATTTTCGACACATTTTGTCTCGACATCAAGCTACTGAGTAATGATAACAAGGACTAGGTAATGTTGGAAAAGGTCACAATTCTGTGCTGGTGCATTTAACATCTGTTCTTTACGTTCTGATTCTAGTTTTACATGAATTACAAACTTCATAGCTATTAAAAAACGCTATGTTACTAGTCGATACATCGATATTTTTTGAATGAACAAAAAGAATGAAAATAATCCTAAATACTAGTTAATATGTCATAAGAGAAAGTGGGTACCTTATTGTTCATAGGAAGTATAGAATGTTGAGACATTGTTAAAAAACAAGTCATAGCTATGAGACTGGTAGTTTGTCTACAAATTTGATTTTTTTCATCATCTGCTATTCGCGGAACCCTTTGTCTGTGTTTCGGTCACCTATGGTTCTCAGAGCCTCATTTTGTTTGTTCCGCTCATCAGAATAAAAATCGCAACATTATGATAAAAGCACAGCAGCATACATTACAGCGTACACTACCTGCGAAAACACATTAAAGCTAAGTTTAATTAAGTATTTTGTCATTTAACTCAATGTTGCCTTCATTTCATACACAGTAAATGGAAGTATGCAATCTGTGACTGAAAAATAAATTTCGAGGTAGTTGGAAACGACAGTTAAATTCGTCACGGACGATTACTTGAGTGTACAATACTCTTTTTATCTTTTCAAAAACATGGTTTGTGAAGCGTAACATTAACCGACATGCGATGAGTTAACTGCTGTGGACTATATGTGTGTCTCAAGCAGTCGTCGTGTGGATGACAAGATCTTCGCTGACACGTTGAAAGTTTGGGTTTTGGAAAAGAAATAGGAAAAGTGAGGCAGTCTTATCAGGTAAGATAGTTTACGTTTAGAAAGCATTTAACACAGATTAATAATTATTGAGCACATTCTAGACCACTCGGCTAATTCCGCTGGGTGACAACAATAATTCCCTCATGACAAAAACTTCGGTGATTAGTTGAACAGAAAATGGGCGTACGCATTTAAAGTTTTTCAGTGTTGGCTGCACTTGGCTTGAAACGTCTACTGGCTAGCCGTTGCAGAAGTGCTTTGTAACATAAAAAATAAATGTTTACTGTTGCTCAACTATTCTTTCATGGTATTCAGTTAAGAATTGCTTTTTGCTAGGATTTAATGTAATAGCGTGTTAACGTATACACTCTTCTCTGACATTTGCATTTTTCCAAAATTGCGATCAGTTAACAAACGAGAGCGGCGGGCCAGAACATTTGAAATCGCTCATCGCCTTTGAAGAATGTTCTGTAAGAGAAACGGAATAAAGTAAACCAAAGTCGAAGAGAAGGGAGACAAGGCAAACATTATCTTCTAGGAAACAAACATTTCGTTCGGCAGGTAGGAAATTGCTAAAAGCTCCTCAGAAACTGAATCCGCAAAATAATGTGTTGTACAATGGTGTGTATATGATTTTGATGATGTAGTGAACCTAAAGGATAGTGACTCGAGTACTGCGGACTATGAAGGAGTACGACGTCATCTCTGTGACAAATAAATGCTCAAGAATTTCACATTTATACTCTTGTCCGTCTCCTGCGTTCTATTGTCATAGTTTTTACTTGTTGCTCAGTATACATCCCCGAAGTTAAAAACTCTCTACTGAGGTATTAAAAAAGAGTTTTTAAAAAATAAAGGAAGTAAACAGAGAAAGTTATAAGCAAACCTGACAATCATAAAGGAAAGAGCACCAGTGTCGGTAATGTTGACAACACAATGGTGGTGCCCATGTAAAGAGTACGGAAAATAATTAGCGTACTATTTGGTGACTGGTATTAGCTGACAGTCGCGTGCTTAACAGCAGAGCTTAGACGTAGTAGTTTACAGTGCGAAGGACGCAGGAAGGAACTGCCAGATTCGAGGAAGATAACTAATTTTATTTCAGTACATTTAACTCCATTCATATAAAAAAAACGTTATGAAAAATGTAAGCTACAGTACTATACCGACACCGTTCGCCCTCGCTACTATTCCCACATGTTCCATGAGAGAACTTCTGGTTCCAGCGCTCAAAATTCATAGGTGCTAACATCAGAAACAAGGTTTGTGTCAGTTGGAGACATATTCAAATAGTCTACAGTTAAACGCTACTGCTTTTCTTTCGAAGAATAGGAATTCGAGGTTAGAAAGCTGGTGACGCGCCGGATTTACGCATGGTCCCTGTAGTCCGCTCCGTCCCTCCCCGCCCCCCCCCCCCTCTCTCGCTCTCTCTCTCTCTCTCTCTCTCTCTCTCTCTCTCTCTGACACACACACACACACACACACACACACACACACACACACACACAAATATACGCATTTCTGTTTGTTTCTACGATGAAGTCGGTTGGGGGACCATTCTAGATATAGCTGTGGAGTTAACGTTCAAATAATTCGCATAAAGGTTTACATCTTTTTGGTTGTCCCTCGTCTTCGTTGCCAGTGTTATTTACTTTCCTCTTTTAAACCGCTTTCTGTGTAACTCTATGGGTGGCTTGTAGAGGTAAGTTATGCACAAAATATGAAACGAGCGATT
Organism: Schistocerca gregaria; assembly: GCF_023897955.1. Classification (NCBI taxonomy): domain Eukaryota; kingdom Metazoa; phylum Arthropoda; class Insecta; order Orthoptera; family Acrididae; genus Schistocerca; species Schistocerca gregaria. The sequence goes on from NC_064923.1 coordinate 533,039,850, forward strand.
CAACGGAAAAAGGAAGATGACGTTGAACCTAAAAGATTTGGTGAATAGTTTTCTAAATATGAAATTGCTAATCTGTTTCACCCGATTAGTAGTAGTAGTATTAAAATCCAAGATAAAACTTTTAGACGATTTAGTGGGAACGTTGATAGCAGTGAAATGCTTGCTGACAGTGGAATAGAGTTTGAAGCGCAAATGAGACATTCCTTGGTGTTAATGCTGGAGAGGCCTTGGAAGTGGTATTTGTTTTAGGGTTGCAGAAATTTTAGGGCATGATAGACGGTTAGAAAATTAAAAACGTTGAAAGTCGATAGGAAACTGGAAGTGGACGGCAAAAATTCTCTGGTCTCGTCGTGAACCCGCCCTTCGATAGTATATGATTTTCACTTTCATGACCTTTTCGATAATAAATAGACCCTCCGAGTGATGGATGACTTCAGTACCACTATATATATTCACATATTTCACACCACGATGCATCGAATGGCACCACACGTGGTCATCACAACATATTCCCATTATGAACGCGATGGCTCGATGGAACAGGATCACGATGCCATTCAAATTACTTTTATCCTTGCTGCAGAAACAAGAGACGTGAGCTCATCGAGTACAGCCCGCACATTGATTAGGGAACGTTGTAAGTTCTCCACTGGATAGGAGCGTATCAGTGGCTACAGGAATACGTGCAATGTGATGCAGATCATGAATACGTTAGAGTGCAACTTGACTTGGAAAAGATCAATAATCAATTATCATCCATTGACAGCTTCGGTTTGTGGATTATGTAGTATCGAAATGGATGCCTAACGCAAGCAGCCCCTCATTCCACTTTGCATGGATCGGTGTGTGAAAAAGTTTGTAGTTGTGGTTCTAGTCCAAAGACAAGTCTTACGCGGATCATAACGCTAGTCTATCTTGTGCTACATCTCAATCCCTGCATAGGTACTGCAACCTATATTTTCACAGCGCCCCTCACCCTTCCAACCAACCTCCTCTCCATTGTCAACGATGCATCAGCATGTGTCCTATCAACCTGCAATTTCTTTCATTCAGGCTGTACCAAAATCTTCTTTTCTCTCCGATTCTATCCAAACTCTCTCATTAGGTACTCTATCTGTTACTCTATCTTCATTATTCCTTCAGCACACTTTTACAGTATCAGATTGCACTAGTTTATATTAACTTGTTATTTGTAGTGTTCATCGCCCATGTTTAACTTTCATGTAAGAAAAAGGGTCTTATTCCTATGGCCTGTTTGCATGTTATATCATCTTTAATTCTGACATCGTCAATTACTTTGGTGCAGAAATAGAAAAGCTCGTCTGTTCCGTTTGGTGTCTCTTTTCCTACTCTATTTCCCTCTCTATCACCTTATTAATTCGATTACACTCCATCACCTGTGATTTATATTTGTTGATGTTCCTCTTAAGGAAGGTTCGGGTAAGAGTACCAGTCACAGAGAAAATGTTGGTATCTATTCAATCTTTTATTGGAATGTAATACTGTAACAATATATCATTTAAGCTTCTACTTAATAATCATTGTAGGAATAAATGTATTGGTCTTAAAACAGTGACAGTAAGAACGATAGTAAAAAGGTGTTACCTCTTCTCCGCCAAATAAAAATTGCTATTTCAGGAGGTGTTACGTCTTATCGTCAAATGAAAATTGCAATTTCAGTAGCAAATACTTCCATTAAATATAAACAGATTGTGAGGGAAGACCATTCCAAGTGAATTCCGGCTGGATGTGACCACTTGTTATTGGGATATTCACTCACAATAGTAGACATTCACATTTTATGCGTACACTATTAATCCGTGCATTCTTTAAAGAAAATCGTTAACATAATAAAGTTTTTGAGGGTCGCCAGGAATATTCATAATCTACGACTAATCACAGAACTAGCTGGTAACACATACTATTAAGAACACAAAATATCGTAAATATTTCCTCTGTTTTGAAACATCCACAACAAAACTAGAATAGATACACTTGTTCAGGCACCTTATTATGGTTTACGGAAATAAACCTAATGTTATAAAGTTTACTTAAAGCAAATAGTGTCTGCGAAGCGATATATTTTCAGTAGTCAGATACAAGTAATTGCACATTTAAAGAGATCTCTTTCGTTTTTACTTAGTTTCCTGTTTACGGAATGATTGTTAGAATTGGATACATATCAAGTATAATTATTGGCGTGTCACGCACTGTCAACCAAGATACGACTGACGCAACATATTACATATATTATGTACCCAAGTAAACGAAATTTCAGAGATTTTATCCAGTTTGTAACAAAGAAGACCTTGATGAATAATTGTTATCATCTCATTTTAAGTTTGAGCAGCTCATGACGTGGAAGGCAGAATACGTAGCAAATAGGCAGTCAGTTCTGATTTTGCAGATAATAACTATGCCAGACCTACTACGTGAAATTCTTCCGTGTTTCATGAAACGATCTCCATTGAATGAACTGTTTTCGTAAAGCGCAGGAGAAAACACTGAACAAAAGAGGAACAAACATCAGTATTTTCTCTGGATACATGTTACGGTCGTCTCGGTCTCTGACACTTCGAGACGCTCACAACAGAGTACGACAGTACTTAATTTTTTTTAAATGATCATAACACAAATAACATAGCTCCCCATATGAATACAAAACTGAAGTCTGATGTAATTTTTCCGCAGATGTATTTATCTCGAAGACCAGTGACCTTTTGATAGTTACTGAAAGCTCAATAAACCACGTGACATGCTATGTTCAAGTGCATGAATGTAACCTCTATAATTGCCACTCAAACTGTAAATTAAATGTTCACGCCTGTATGCGACAATATAGACGCCGAAATGCCTTCTTTTACCTTTAAATTTCAGGCACAAGGGAAGACATCACTTTGCGTCAAACATTCTGTAAGTGACTGATGCGTCTCTTACGTGTTGTACACAGGGCAGGAAGAAAGATAGCCGTCACAGTTCATTTCCTCGTCCGGCTCACACGTTAGCGATCTGACACACGTAAACGACGCAAAATATGCTTCTGCAGATTAACAGTTTTAATCTCGCTGTGACTTCTACCTAATAATTCTTCGCATCCACAGTAAATTCGTTTAAATGGTTGAAAAATACCATGGCATGAATATAAACGAAAATTTTGCTACGCTGTTGAAATCATTTCTAATTACCTCCTCCAATACTTCTGCGATATGAATAAGTACATAAATATTTGATGTCGTAGAATCAGAAATGAGATGAATGATCGTCTGCATAATCGTACGCCACAGAGAAATAGTCCAGTTGAAAGTAAACAGATGCTTTCAATCTCCTTAGTACCCTGATGACAATCTTTATTATTAATATGTATTCACTAATGATGAACTCGTATCAGTGTTTACACGCGATAACTGTATTGTAGGTCATTGAAAGTGGGAAATTTGAAACATCATAGTTTACGAGGCTGTTGCAACTGCCGAAGCTCGAGAGTAAAATTATATGACATATTCATTTAGAAGTACAAATAACACAATAACATACCTGTTTCGTCGTCTAATATCTTTGAAGTGATACCGTTGGCAAGGATCACCAAAAGGACGTAAATTATTCTGTTGCAGAGACAACAGCAGTTCAGGAGAGAAGTATACTTCTTCCGTGGTCTCATTGTGATTTCATCCGTTCCACGCAAAATTTAGACGTAATTAATTAACAGATAAATCAGCACGTCGATCATTACGATTTAATTTCAATCAAGATCACTTGAAAACTTATGCTCCCTAATAAGACAGTTTTTGACTTTACGACGCTTTTGGTTAACTGTAGGTGTGATAGTGTTGGTGTTATGAAAGCCGAATGGTACTGGTTTCCTTCTCACGCGATCTTTGCGGTCCATCGGAGCAGCGCTTTACGCGATCGTTCCCGAATAATTCATGAGCGGAGACTACGCAGTTTGCTATCGATTCGCAGAACGCGGCGCAGGTTTTGTATGAGAGAGGGAACGGTATACATTTTAATTAAAAGTCTTGTTACACTAAGCTGGTGCACCCCGCGGCATCCCCCACGAGCTTAAGGGCGCTTCGACGACGAGAAGCCTTATAGCAAAAGCACCGAGGCTGTCTCAGGACAACAGCAACGTGCGCCGACCGCGGGCACGGCACGGAAGTGACGCCGCACAGCGAGGTAGTCTAGTCGCCAGGGGCTCGGCGGCGGCCTGTGGAGTTCTGCTGCACGAGCGACCGGCACCTAGCGCAGCTGCTGGGCCGACTGCGACACGCCGGCCGAGGGCGGAGCCGCCCCCACCGTACCATCCCGAATCTTGCCGGAAACTGCCGAACGACCGTCGCGAGGAACTGCTCCCCAAACCATGCAAGCGCGGTCCGCGCGCTCTCGCCGCTCGTTTTAATGTGGCGCAGTTAACAACGCGCGTCCTCCCTCCAGCAGCTATAATTAGTCGCTGCTCGTTCCGCAAGTCTGAAAGCTTTCCGGGTCACGCGTGACGACATGAGGCTGAAAACCAAGACAGGAGGGTGGCAGGATGTCGCCAAGTACCGGAACTGACAGCTGCGAGAGAGACTTCCCGTAAATTAGAAATTTTCCACCTACCGATTGTGGACCGAGGCTGCTGATATACTGCTGCGGGTAGTTATAAAATTTTAGTTGGATTGTAGTAGTTGTGTCGATTCACTACAGACACCCCGTGCTCAGCATTTCAAGCAGAATTTCGGCTCTTCGTTGTAGATAAATATTAGTTCATCTTTGTCAAAACAGAGAACCCAGTGCGGTGCACTTGTCAAGAGAGCGCAGTTACACGTTGCAGTCACAGTAATATGACCGCTGTCATTGAACGTCAACGTGCAATAACCACTCATAGATAGCCGTTGGCAGCACAACCAGTGGAGGTTCAAAAATGGTTCAAATGGCTCTGAGCATTGTGGGACTTAACATCTGAGGTCATCAGTTCCCTAGAACTTAGAACTACTTAAACCTAACTAACCTAAGGACGAAACACACATCCATGCCGGAGGCAGGAATTGAACGTGCGACCGTAACGGTCGCGCGTTTCCAGACTGAAGCGCCTAGAACCCCTCGGCTACTCGGTGGGCACCAATGAAGGACACGCGGTAAAAAGTGATGTCGTGATCTCAGACAATTTAAAAATTTAAATAACACTCAGATCAAAAAGAGAATTATCTAAAAATGGCATAAGTGCCTTGCCTTACAGGAGTACATGACAAATACGATAGCTAACACGATATTTGGAGAAGATGACGGCATTTTAAATTGGAGGCCAGCCAGCACACATACAGAAACCAAACGTTAAGCAGTCACAAATAGATGGAATTCTCCCAAGGAGAGAGTCCAACGCAGCTGATGGAAAAATTCTTAGAGGACAGAATTGAGGGAAAGCCGTGTGCAACGAGATCAGTTACGAAGGATGTAAAAGGAGCCGTTACCAGCGGAGATGGATTTCGCTAAATTAGTTGCAGTATGGAGTGCTCTGCGTGCGGAGTGGTGAAACCGCCGCAACAGCAGATGAAGACATAGTTCCTTCAGCCACGAGAAGCCGGTGGAAGGACTTTGGGGGCAAATAACAATTGCGAGATAAGTAGTCGTGGTTCTTTTCTTGGAATAGTTTTGAACAGAGAATGTTTGTCTCATTCTCAACGATTTTCAGTAACTACCCGTACTAAGGTGTAGCTGACGATTCGTCTCCTGTACTACAAAGCCAAATGGCCACATAGTACAGCGCTGTGTGCTGCTTAAGAGCGCAGCGCATCCACCGCGGCGCACGGGGATCAAATCACCATGTAACTACACCTAAGGATGGGCTTATATGAGCGATCCTGTGATAATAAAAGAAATTTACAACTGTAGTGGTATTTTCAAACTCTAATACCGGAACAGTCACAGGAGGCCAGTAGGTAGCAGTACGTGTGTAAGAAAGATCACTTAACTCACACTCTTTTGGATAACAGACTGACTGTGTACCTAAGGAAGGTTGATCTGACCTACTCTAATTCTCTATAATCTCACTGGCATCTAATACCTGAATCAAACTGTCACATCAGAGTAATTAAATTGCATCATCTGCAGAAACTATCTGCAACTCTACTCCTTTATAGTCGACAATACTGACATTACCAAAACATCAGTTGATCAAGGAGATTCTTTCTTCCTTTCATCTTCGTTATAAAGGTTGTGAAGAGTGAATTCTGTTTCAGAAAAGCATCCCTATGTCACCAATGTCCTGATTGCACAACGCAGTTAAAACCACCTCAAGGTTGGCGAAAGCTATTATCTGTGCCGGGATAAGTGTGACATACCTGGCTGTGGCAGCCAGTATTTTACTTTGCAAGAAGCTCAATTTTGATGCACCTTCAAACACGTGAAGTAGCACATGGTACCAAATTGGGAATGAGGTACAAGCGACAGATGGTACTGTTACGACTTCTGCACCACTTGTTAGCAGCAGACACAGTGGCTGCGCCAAATACTGAGACGGCGTGGAGTTTTACAATTGTTTATTGAACTTCGATTACAATTTCTCCCTTGTCGTTGCTGCCCAACCCTGCTGATCCCTCCGCCTGGCTGCTGCTGTGTACATTCCCCAACAATGCGAGAAACGCTGATCGCACCTGGGAGTCTCAGGCCACCCGTGTTTCGCTGAAGCCAGGATGCCCTGCGGTTGAGATGAACTCGTCGCCGATCGGCGCCCCGAGTACGGGCACGCCCACGGAGCCGCGTCGCCGTGAGGTCAGCTGCCGACGCCTGCTGCACCGGCGGCTGGGAAGCCGTGAGTCGCGACGTCCGCGAGGTCCCAGTCTCCAGTCTTCGCTAGGCACTTGGTCTGTGTGCGTCCTTGCATCAGTCTGTTGGTAGACTGCTGCTGTCAGCAAGGCTATCTGTGCCTGCCTACTTCACAAAGCCTCGGTCGCCGGCGTGCCACTGTTTTGCTATTCTCCACTGCGTGAAGCAATGATTACTACATGTGGCCGCAACAGTACAGTATACACCAGTTCCGTGGGGAGTCTACCAATGTACTAAATTTGCTTCTGAATGGTCGGCACGTTTGGGTACTAGGCACCCGAATGGTGTATATACTTTCCATTGTATTTAACCCAGTTTTTAGTATGACAACTTCTCATGGTTACCCTACAAGTCTGTCGTTTTTGTTTATTAAAGTTTAATAATTTTGAGAAATATAAGAGTAACAAAATTGCAACCAAAGTGCTTCAGACTCCTTCAGATAGCTTTCATGTACCTGTGAGATTAAGTAGTTCAGCTGCACTAGTCACTTTGTTTTGGGCGTCCTGGAGGGCTGGACACATATCTCAGTTTCAGGCGTTCTGTAGGGCCGGCCACATGTCTCAAATTCAGGCGTTCTGTAAGGTCAGACAAGTATCTCAGTATTGTGCGTTACTTAGATGTGAACATGTGATAGTCACTCTGTTTCAGGTGTACTTGGAACCAGAAATGCCGTACTCTATATCAGGCGTAACTTAGTTGTGTATATGTAATACTCATTCTGTCTAGTGCGTTCCATAAAACCGGACATGTGTATCATATTTCGGAAGATAGGTGGAAAAGTTACATACAATTAAGAAAGCTATGTCTAGCGTTGTAAAAGACAGTGTAAATATATCAATTTTTTAGTAATAACCAGAGAGGATACATTAATGAGAAGAGTCGCCTACCCTAATTGGCAGTAGTACAATTCCTGCCCTCTGCAGATACAGAGACTAACCTCGGCAAGTGGCAGCACCCCGAAAGAAGCATAATCACAGGTTCAAATTAACAGTGTAGCAGCCTCCGCCAGAGAACATCCCACGCCCGACGAGTTGTCTTCATCCCTGGGGTCACAATTTTAGAATATGGCAGGTTGGTGGAGAGAATGGTCAGAGATACTTATTCAATCTCTCCAGATCTCTCCAACTTCCAGATCTTACTTCCAAAGGGACACATAATTTATACAAGACAGTGCAGTCGTTGTCGTAAGGCGGAAACACAGCGAGTTATCTCACGTCTAAAATGGCACGATTATTGGCTTCCGGGCTAAGAATGGAAGCCGATTCGAAAGAGCTAAACTTCTAAATTGTTCGAATGCCGTCGTGGTAAAACTACATCTTGTTGGTCAAATGGCGCTATCCAAAACCACTGTCGAGTCAACCGTTAGATGACAGCAGAGTGCAATGGGTGTGGACCAGCTTAGTATCATCGAAAGCCATTGAGACAACGTTGCTGCGTTTTGGCCCCCGCAGCAAGTGCCCCCTTTCTGACTGCTGTTCATCGGCAGCAGGCGCTGGCATTTGCTGGCCAATATTGCAACTGGATGTCCACTGAGTGGAGAAAGGTATCGTTTACAGATGAAGTTAGTTTCATGCCACATCGGACAGATGGCAGTTGGTATGAACAGCGTACAACGTCAGAAAGCAAGCACCGTACAGCAATATTGCGGTCTGTGAAATGTTTTCGTGGCATTTCTTTGATGACCTCGTCATTCTGGAAGACACCATGAATCTACACAGGTATACATCTATCCCTCGGGACCATGTTCACCTCTAGATGGCAGCTACCAGCAGGAAAAGTTAACGTCTAGCACAGGTCGCAGTGTACGTCTGTGTTTCGAAGAGCACTAGCATGAGTTTATGGTTCTTCCCTGACCACCAAACTACCAGGATTTAAGCCATATCGAGAATTTGTGGGGTTAACTCGATGGAGTTGAACGCGCCAAGGATCTTGACCGAGAATCCTTCCAGAACCTCACAGACATTCTTCCTGCACGTCTCGCATTGCTACGCGCTGCAAAATGTGGTTATTCAGCCTTTTAACAGGTGGTCACATAAGTGCGACAGGACAGTATATAATCGTGTTTCCTCTTAGTCTTTCGACTCATCTGATGCTCGACGCGCCTTTCCACACATGGCGGTAACCTTTTAATCTTGCAACATGTCATCATCTTGTGGCGCCAGTGTGCTCTTGGTGACGACATGCAGGATTTCTTCTGCTTGGGATTGATGAGCTTGTCTTAGTCTAGCCCTCATAAATGAGTAGTGCTTTGGTCCAAAAGGTGATGCTCCCTACCTCTTTTGCAGAGTGATACAGATCCATATATCTCTGCAGGAAGAATCACCTTACAGAAATTCAATAAGTGGGAGTAAGAACTGGTGAACGAAAATGCCTAAATTCTCCTTCTGATTCTGTTTGGCAGAAAGGCTTGATGTTATATATTTTCTTGGAGCCGGCGTGCAGCCCTTGATGGCTGGAGATGTAGTGCGCCTTTTGGTTGGGCGGGAGATGGATCTCAGAAGTCGGAAGAAATTGATCCTTCGTGATCAGCTGAGTTACAACTTGCTGCGTAGAACACTACGAGATTTCGACAGAGAGTTCCGTTTCCAGTTTCATGAGCCACAATTTCCGTTTCGCCATTGTGCAGACCGTCATTAGGCAGACACTTAAAATTACGTTGTGGAACCAAATAGCTAAATGTATGATAAAGTTGATAAAGTTGTTGTATACATGGAAGAAGTCTGGAGGTATTGACAGATTTCAAATAGATTATATAATGGTAAGACAGAGTGTTAGGAAAAAGGTTTAAAATTGTAAGATATTTCCAGGGGCAGATGTGGACTCTGAACACAATCTATTGGTTAAGAACTGTAGATTAAAACTGAAGAAACTGCAAAAATGTGGGTATTTCAGGAGATAGGACCTGGATAAACTGACTGAACCAGAGGTTCTACAGAGTTTCAAGGAGAGCGTAAGGGAACAAATGGCAGGAATGGGGGAAAGAAATACAGTAGCAGAAGAATGGGTAGCTTTGAGGAATGGAATAGTGAAAGCAGCAGAGGATTAAGTAGGTAAAAATATGAGGGCTATTATAAATCCTTGGGTAACAGAAGAGATACTTAATTTAATTGACGAAAGAAGAAAATACAAAAATGCAGTAAGTGAAGCAGCCAAAAAGGTATACAAACGTCTCAAAAATGAGATCGACAGGAAGAGCAAAATGGCAGAGCAGGGATGGCTAGAGGATAAATGTAAGGATGTAGAGGCTTATCTCACTAGGGGTAAGATAGACACTGCCTACAGGATAATTAAAGAGACCTTTGGAGAAAAGAGAACCAATTGTATAAATATCAAGAGCTCAGATGGAAACCCAGTTCTAAGCAAAGAAGGGAAAGCAGAACGATGGAAGGAGTATATAGAGGGTCTATAAAAGGGCGATGCACTTGAGGACAATATTATGGAAATAGAACAGGATGTAGATGTAGATGAAATGGGAGATAAGATACTGCGTGAAGAGTTTGACAGAGCACTGAAAGACCTGAGTCGAAACAAGGCCCCGGGAGTAGACAACATTCCATTAGAAATACTGACGGCCTTCGGAGAGCCAGTCCTGACAAAACTCTACCATCTGGTGAGCAAGACGTATGAGACAGGTGCAATACCCTCAGACTTCACTAAGAATATAATAATTCCAATCCCAAAGAAAGCAGGTGTTGACAGATGTGAAAATTACCGAACTATCAGTTTAATAAGTCACGGCTCCAAAATACTAACGCGAATTGTTTACAGACGAATGGAAAAACTAGTAGAAGCCGACCTCGAGGAAAATCAGTTTGGATTCCGTAGAAATATTGGAACACGTGAGGCAATACTGACATTACGACTTATATTAGAAGAAAGATTAAGGAAAGGCAAACCTGCGGTTCTAGCATTTGTAGACTTAGAGAAAGCTTTTGACAATGTTGACTGCAATACTCTCTTTCAAATTCTGAAGATGGCAGGTGTAAAATACAGGGAGTGAAAGGCTATTTACAATTTGTACAGAAACCAAATGGCAGTTATAGGAGTTAATGGGCATGAAAGGGAAGCAATGATTGGGAAGGGTGTGAGACAGTGTTGTAGCCTCTCCCTGATGTTATTCAATCTGTATATTGAGCAAGTAGTAAAGGAAACAAAGGAAATATTCGGAGCAGGTATTAAAGTCCATGGAGAAGAAATAAAATCTTTGAGGTTCACCGGTGACATTGTAATTCTGTCAGAGACAGCAAAGGACTTGGAAGAGCAGTTGAAAGGAATGGATAGTGTCCTGAAGGGGGCATACAAGATGAACATCAACAAAAGCAAAACGAGGATAATGGAATGTAGTCGAATTAAGTCGGATGATGTTGAGGGCATTAGATTAGGAAACGAGACACTGAAAGTGGTAGAGGAGTTATGCTATTTGTGGAGCAAAATAACTGATGATGGTCGAAGTAGGGAGGATATAAAATGTAGACTGGCAATGGGAAAGAAAGGGTTTCTGAAGAAGAGAAATTTGTTAACATCGAGTATAGATTTAAGTGTCAGGAAGTCGTTTCTGAAAGTATTTGTATGGAGTGTAGCCATGTATGGAAGTCAAACATGGACGATAAATAGTTTAGACAAGAAGAGAATAGAAGCTTTCGAAATGTGGTGCTACAGAAGAATGCTGAAAATTTGATGGGTAGATCGCATAACTAATGAGAGGTATTGAAAATACTTGGGGAAAAGAGGAGTTTGTGGCACAACTTGACAAAAAGAAGGGATCGGTTGGTAGGACATGTTCTGCGGTATCAAGGGACCACCAATTTAGTATTGGAGGGCAGAGTGTAGGGTAAAAATCGTAGAGGGAGACCGAGAGACCAAGCAGATTCAGAAGGATGTAGGTTGCAGTAGGTACTGGGAGATGAAGAAGCTAGTACAGGACAGAGTAGCATGGAGAGCTGCATCAAACCAGTCTCAGGGCAGAAGACCACGACAACAATAACAACATGATTAAGTTTGGTGAACGAGGAGTATCTGGTTAGCTTTTGACTGAAAGTGTCGAATTACAGTGAAGCGGAAAAGAAATTGGTATAGGTATGCGTATTAAAATACAGAGATTTGTAAACAGGCGGTGTACGGCGCTGCGGTCGGCAACACATATATAAGCCAACAAGGATTTGGCGTAGTTGTTAGATCGGTTACTGATGTAACAGTGGCAGCTTGTGAAGACTTAAGTGAATTCGAAAGTTTTGTTGTGGCCAGCGCCTGAGCGATGGGACACAGCATCAACGAAGTAGGGATGATTGTCGATTTTCCCGTAAAATTACTTCAGGAGTGTACTCTGTGTATCAGGAATCCGGTAAAACATCACATCTCCGACATCGCTGCGGCCAGAGAAAAATTCTGCAAGAACAGGACCAACGACGACTAAATTGCTAAAATTTCAATGTTGGGCCACCAACAAGTGTCAGCTTAACAACCATTTAACGAGAAATCATCGATATGGGTTTTCGGAGCCGAAGGCCACTCATGTAGTCTTGTTGACTGCAGGACATAAAGCTTTACACCTCGCATCGGCCCGTCAACTCCGACATTAGATTGCTGACGGCTGGGTACATGTATGCTGGTCGGTCGAGTCTCGTTTAAAATTCTATTGAGACCATGCCGCGTCATTTTGTGGCACTTCTGCGTGCTCTCGGGGCCCTACACGATATTAGGCAGGTGTACCAGTTTCTTTGGCTCTTCAGTGTTTATTCGATTCGCTGGAAATTTGAGTATGGTGTTATTAAGTCCTTCCTTCCCTTTTTACTTTTAACTCTATTCCTGTTTTGTTGCAGTGGAGATTATCACCAGATGAAGCTTGGAGCCAGTTAGAGGCGGTGTATTGAACTGTTAACGGTGGCAATATTCACGTCCAGTGCTGTGGTCTCGGAATTTTTCATTTGATGGCCCTTACTTCGCATTTCCTAGGCAAGTACCAACGTGGTTCATCTGAGGAAAACTTCACCGATTGTGTATCAATCCATCATAAAGTCGATTTATTGTTCCGACTTTTATGTCGTAGATGAGTGTGTTTCAAACCCTAATATTCCCCTTTTCTGTCTGAAACCACTGAATAAGGGTCCATATGCTCAATTCTCATGGTTTCTCTTAGACCTCCTCCCTCCTCACAATGCCATAAGTGAATAGGTCAGTCAGACATTTCTAAATTGTAACTTTAGAAAATGTCCCACCTGAAGAAAGATCCGGTTGAGGTAGCTGCTCACCTTCCTTTTAGTTTTTGTCTGTAATAGATTTCGCATCCGTAGTATGTTTGTAGTTTGCTTGATGCGTGAGCAGTCTATAGCTATAGAGGTGTAACACTGTCGAACAATGATGGTCAGTAGTAGAAAAGAAAAGACGGAGACAAAAACCCACAGGTCGCAGTATCTCTTGCATGCGAAGGCTGCAGTTATTAACAAACGGAAAAATTAGGAGAATGTGAGATTTTCTAATGAGACGAGGAAGCAAAACCATGCAACGCATTAGCCTTTCTTGGGTTACTGTAGTGTTATAATGGTTGGTTATATATCTTTAAATTCTTCTTGATGAATGACTACTCCACAGTTTAAACTGATAAACCATTTCATCCAACGCTGCAATGTCCTTTCTTAGGATATCAGTTCTGGTGTCTGTGAGTTGCTGTGACTTCCATGAAACCATAAATTTGATCATGTGAACTGTAATAAAATGTGGAAAAAAATCTACTTTCTTGGCCAGTTTTTGTGAATTACGTAATGCTGTCACCATAGCTGCCTTGATACCTGGTGCCAACAAGATTGTGTCATTACTTCAGGTAGTATACTGAGTGATCCAGCATGACAGCCTTTAGAGAGCGAATCAAGCCTGTCTCTGGATTTGGAGAGCTTTTTCGACACTAGCAGCATGATGAATGTACAGGATTATTGGTAAGTACATGGAGGGATTCAGAAGGTAAATGCTTGAAAATTACAACCCTTACAGAATAACGACACCTATCAGAGGACAATGTATCTCTCCAAGATTTTAACTCACGTTAGACTTTCCAATGTGAGCTTACTTTTGCTGAACATCAAACAATAATATGAGCGGAAGAGAATTAATTCAAGTCGCTACTGCAGCTCCCTGGGAAGGAAAACTCTTCGTCGATTTTCTTAACAGCTGGCGCGAAATACTGCGATATAACACGCAACAGAGAATTTGAATCCATCTTCTCATGCGCCAGCTCCCTAATACGAGGCTCTGCAAGTACGCCACAGCGCTCGTAACAAATCGAATCTTGGAGGGAGCATCTGTCCAATGACAGTCTTCTAGTTTCTGTGCAATAGTCCTCTTAAACCTATGCATGTGTAGATACTTGTTAGACGTAGTAACTAGTCCTCTGTTGTGAATAAATGCACTAAATATGGTCATTCTCTTACAGTGCATTGTGTGTTTTAAGTGTTGATACTGTGTAAGCAACTTTAATCTTAGTTAAACCATAAGGGGAAACCCACATTTGAGTACACTACATCTAACACGAAAGTACCAAAGAATAAGCACAAAAACAACTTCAATTCACACGTGGCAGCTAGAAATTCTTCTGTGTTATTATTACGTGGAAAATAATTTTTAATGTACCAAGCACTGTACTGAATCAATTAAGTAAATCGGTTGATAATAATGATTGAAGCAACGCAACCCCTTAGTAACAGTTGTAGGCTCGGCCAGTGGCGAAACGTACCTAGGGGACTGAAAGGTTAGTCATTTATGTATCTATTAAATGGTCATGGTGGAAGGGAAAGACGGAAAACTGTACTGTTTATAAAGGTTTAACATCTACGGCTTTGGTTAATGCACGTGCTATGTTATAATACAAATATAATGGGGGTAGAATGTACAACACTACTTTTATCCCATATATGGGAAGCAGTTGACGTTTGCAGTCAAAATACGTGCTTCTTAAGCTAAATCAGATTAATACATTATGTTCACCGTTTACTTCCAAGCCACTGAAAGTGCGTGAAATTTGACTGGCAGAGTGTCATACAACATGACCAAGACAAAATCTACGATGTCCGTACGACATGCACACTATCTCAATTACCATTCAAACGCACATAAATTCATATGGTCGTTGTCTGTTCACAAAATCTAAATACGTAATTTGACGGGAATATGAGTTTCATGACTGTCGATATATCGCAAAATAGGCTAACATTATAGTAGAATTAGTGGTACCATAAGGCACGGAATAAATTTCCCACGTGTTCCGCGGAAAGTAACGTTTACTGAAAAATAATAGTTGCAAGATAATACGAAAAATAATTACGGAATTTATATTCTCGTCCTCTCAAACGAGGAACATGCCAAACTCTACTGATCCGTTCTCCTGATCCACTGATCACTAGATTCTGGTCCACATGGTGCTGTAGGTGGTATGGTGCTCTATATGACAAAGCGCGGCAGCTCTTTCGACTGCAGGCTTCGGCGGTGACTATGAGCTTACACATAACCGTATAAGTACGTTGCTGTCACAGGACACTGACATCACGTCAGTGGCCAATCTACAGAAAAGCCGATAAATAATGCGCAGATTTCTTGGACAAGGCTCAAAGAAATTCGTGCTTGGAAACTATCGATAGTGTATCAGTTATCCATACAAATGAGCTTTCCCTTTTCTCGCACAATATATTGGGAACCTCTCATTAAGCCGGCCGGTGTGGCCGAGCGATTCTAGGCGCAACAGTCTGGTCGCAGGTTCGAATCCTGCCTCGGGTATGGATGTGAGTGATGTCCTTAGGTTAGTTAGGTTTAAGTAGTTCTAAGTTCTAGGGGACTGATGACCTCAGAAGTTAAGTCCCATAGTCCTCAGAGCCCTCTCGTTAAGGGCAGCAGGCAGATTACTTATTCCTAGGTTTCCGGAATGCGTTTGTCAATGCCTTACTGCTAACTTCAATCTAGGGTCCCAACATACGGAAAATGTTTCAGATTTAGGTGAGTGACTTTAAGATTGTTCAAGTAACGTAACTGAGAACTTTAGCCTGGACGGCGAGTATTAAGACAAATGCTCTAAGCCAACAGTTTCCAGCAACTTTGGATGTTACAGATTATTTTTATCAGCCAACCGAAATGCAGCTCTTCTTAAGTGGAGTCCCTGCAGACCCAATCCTCACTGCCAGAATAAAGCAACTTCCATTTCAGAACTGAGTACCGTTAGATGACACATTCTGTTTGGTATAGTTGGAGGTATTCCACCTGGCTTTTCCTTTACAATTTGTACTTTACCATGCAGAGTACTGAAAGGAACATCGCATAATTCTGATGCAGATCTGAAGCTCAAATGTCCATCTATTGCAATTTTGATTGCCTCATGTAATTCAGATGGACTCACTGTAGGTTTCCTTTTCTGGTTGTTTTCGGTGCTTGTAAGAGAGAGAGATGGTTTGCTTTAAAAACTCGTGAAAGAAAATGGCTCTAAGCACTATGAGACTCAACATCCGAAGTCATCAGTCCTCTAGACTTATAACTACTTAAACCTAACTAACCTAAGGACATCACACACATCCATGCCCGAGGCAGCACACGAACCTGCGACCGTAGGAACAGCGCGGTTACAGACTGAAGCGCCTAGAACCGCTCTGCCACAACGGCCGGCCTCGCGAGAGAAAATATGTTTAAACATACAGAACTTATTTGCAGTAATTGCGTATAATATGTTTACAGGAGCCAGTCTTGACGGACTAAACTAAAGAACTACACTGATAGAAATTGTACTACACTACCGAAATTATACCTTCTTTCTGATCGGAAATGTACTATTGACGATAGAGAAATAAACGAGTATATAGTACGAAACTGTACCAAGAGATGGCAATACATATCACACAGTCTTTTTCTATAGATGTCTCAGAACTGGCCGGTATGGTAAAAAAAGCCTATAACCTCACTAATTCAAAATTTACGAAACTGTGGAAATTAGATATTTTGTAAGAGCGCATAAAACTAAGTAGTGTCACTTACCTCTCAACACGAAGAAATTCGTATCTCTGTAGCACAAACTGGTGTATTCAGTGAAAAGGCAGGAGGAGCTGCAGAAATCTTCGGCATTGCAATGCCACACAAAAACAAATGTTATCGGCACTACGAAACTGAAAAATATCTCGAAATTTTATCTTGATCGAAATTGTACCATCTTACCCTACAGGAAACCGCAGATGGAACACTTAAGTAGTTCATTATTGAGTGCTCTTCCACTTTTTGTGATTCCCATCATGTCCGAGTGATTATCATTAAATCATTGTCATTAAATCAATTCAGAATCGTGTTGCTATATGTGTTACTAGTAACTTCGATCAACGAGTACTATCGAAACGCGGCCTGAACTCAACCGGGATTCCGTGGACGAAAGATAACGTTCTTTCGCGAAGAAACCCTTAAGAATGTTTAGATAACCGCCATTTGCTATCGACTGCAGAACAGTCATGCTGCCTAAGACATACGTCTCACGCAAAAACAACGAAGAACAAAGAAGGGGTACGTACGGATGGGTATAAATTACATACATCGTTTACCCCTCGTTCCACTCAGAGTGGAACAGGAAAAGGAATAATTAGCAGTTTTCTGAAGGATCATCCACCATGATCCGCGAGGTCGCTTGCCGCGTGTACATCGTGTTCCAAAACTATTCGTTGTAAATAATATCGGAGGTAAAGAAAATCAAAATAGGTACGAGATGTGACTTTTCATGCTTTCCCGAAGGATCTACTGCAAACACACTTCTCGGTTTTGCCGCCGGATCGTATTGTGTAAATCGCACAATATATCTTCGATGAAATTGGTCGACGTCAGCATGTGGTGGTAGCTGCCGCTGTCACTAGCGGCGCCACCTGATGATGTCGAGCAGTTGCATCGAAGAAATATTGTGCGATTTACACAATACGATCCGGTGGCAAACCCGAGAAGCGTATTTACAAAACAGGTACGTTTTGTTATGATACATACGATTCCTGAAGGCGTTTCCTGATACAGAAGATACATCAGTAAATTAATTACAGCTGAGGCATTCACAGAAACTGATCGAATGCGCAACCGTTGGCCTGTACACAGTACATCGTCGAACCATTTACTGTGTTCCTGTTCAAAAATTCCTGCCATGTGCGCAATGGTACCATTAGCGATAAAAATTCTAACTACCGGGTTTTCTTCCGTTCCCATTACTGTTTCATAAACTAGCTGCACCGTATGCTCCCAGGTGACGAAACCCGGACACATGAGGTCAGATGCCCTGGGTAACCAGGACCTAGGTCCACGTGGTTCCGAAACATGGATTCCGTAAATTTCCTCTAAGATGAAATGGGCTGGCGCCCCGTCTTGCTAGATGTACATCCTTTGACGAACACTCATAGGAACATCCTCCAACAGATCTGGCAAAAGATGTTCCGTACAGAGATCGGTTTTGAATGTCACTACACATCCCCAGTCAGCGGTACCGACACAGCACCGTAGTCAGTACCGCCAACAAAATGTTCCCTTACATTACAAGTTGACCTCAGAGATCATATGTGCCTCATCGAAAGATATTTCTTATGATGTTTTCTACCATCTGTATTAATATGAACGTACAATTTGCGAACACCATATACATCTACAGGGTGTTCGGGAATTCCCGTTACACACCTCTAGGACTTGTAGAGAGGAGTGAGAACTTGATATTTTGAATAGGAACAGTTTCCGTTCCTCAGTTCAGATGTGTAACACATCCACGTGCTGGTATGCAGTGGGGTAGTTGGTATGACGTATATTACGTCAGACGTCCCTTAACGTTCGCCTTGCTGCGAGACGTATGTATAGACAGAGGAAGATTTGCTGGCACGAGTTCTGGCTGTTGCGCCAGAAATTGAAGAGACACAGGATGGGATGGAGAGTGTGAACCGGAACATACTTTGTAGGACCAAAATCTGTAACAACGTTGGTGGTCGCCACATCAAGCCGCTGCTAAAACGCATCAGTACTTTTCTGTGCTTGCAGTTTGCTGGATTATTTTTTGTTTTGGAATAAGGCAGATATGTAATGTTTAATTGTTAATACAAGCAATTGTCCTTAAGTGATGAATGGATGGACGTTTCGTTATGTATTCTTTCAAATTGGTCCCCAAAAATTGTCCTGCGCCATTTTTAATTCAGTTCAAAAAAAATGGTTCAAATGGCTCTGAGCACTATGGGACTCAACTGCTGTGGTCATAAGTCACCTAGAACTTAGAACTACTTAAACCTAACTAACCTAAGGACATCACACACATCCATGCCCGAGGCAGGATTCGAACCTGCGACCGTAGCAGTCGCACGGTTCCGGACTGCGCGCCTAGAACCGCGAGACCACCGCGGCCGGCTTTAATTCAGTTCCTCAAGGAGAAGTGGATGAGTTAAACATGTGAACTGAAGCTGTCGTAGAACGGAAACGGTACGCTTCCAGATATGTGTTCTTGTTCTAAATATTATGTACCCCCTCCCTTTTATAGGTTCTAGAACTTCGTAACGGGAGTTTCCGGACACGTAGACCTAGATGTAAATCCTGCCTTAAAAAAAAAAGGCAAAT
This sequence comes from Schistocerca gregaria, assembly GCF_023897955.1. Lineage (NCBI taxonomy): Eukaryota > Metazoa > Arthropoda > Insecta > Orthoptera > Acrididae > Schistocerca > Schistocerca gregaria. Next base: position 533,059,227 of record NC_064923.1, read on the forward strand.
ATAAGACTGGAGAGAGATTGCGAACATACAGCCACCCTTCATCTCACCGAAAACAGCATGTTTCAACGGTCACTTGTCAGTATAGAACACAAATCGTCGACATGGCATCCTCTTTGAAGTCAGGCTTCGGCGTTCCCAATAGGAGAGGCCGAGCCCACACGCAACGCCGAGCAATGCCTAGGAGCGCAATCAGTGCCCGACGTTGCACCCTCCTGACTCATTTGTCAAATTCCAAACGTCCATCGCACGGTCACGGCGGGCGCTGAAAATTGTTTGGCGCGGAAGCTATCGCCGCGCCGCAGCCGGTCCATCCCATTGTGCTGCTGGGGGCGGGGGCGGACGTCTGCCCATTACACGGGCGGCGCGAATTTTGGGGGCCCCGACGTCCCAGTTATTGTCGCAGCTCAGCGCAGCGCGGGCCACGCACCGCGTAACGAGCAGCGAGTCGCAGCGGCAGAGATATGGCGGCGGCCGCGCCGGCCCGGCGTATCGCCTGCCCAGCCGACCGTGCGGCGCAGATCAGCGGCTCCTGCGCATTCAGCCGCGATTTCTTTGTTCTTTTGTCCCGCTTCTGAGTGTAGCAGGACAGAAAGACCTGATACCTTCACGCTACTGGAAGGTCGATATTGTAGTTTTGTCGTTTTACGCTGAGATTCGCAATTACGTTGCCAATACGACGATGGCTGCAGCAGTACAATGTGATTCAAAAATAAAGAACCGATTTCAGTTGTATATTATTGAAAAGCCTTGAAATATAGAAGGACATTGCGCATGTCACGGGATAGAGGTAGGTGCAAAGTTTTATGTTCGCATAAGACTATACCACGCACTCAAATGAGCACCATGGTTTATTCGAGAAACATTGAACATTCTGCACACGAATTAACAGGTCCTGGTTTCTTGACGGCTTCAACGGCTTCAAAGAATCGATTTCTCAGCGCTTTAAGGGAGTAGGACGTCAAACGGGCCAACTTGTAGCAGGAGAGGCATCACGGGACATTTTAATTTCCCCTGTCTATACTTTTACAAATAAATTCATAAGACTTTGTCAGCATCACCAGGAAGGAGTCAGGATTCACACTCATTGCAGTAGAAGATCTAAAACACAGCAAAATAAACTTCATCATTCTTTCACTTACCAATGGCTGCATTTGTTGCTATAGGTACACTTTTCATCATAAGTTAGAGAGATACTTCGATGAATTTTGCAGAGCATACAAACCATACTTACAGGTGTATGAAACTCTAGAATTTATTTAATTTATGAAAAAATTAATGAGCTGCTATATTTTAAACTTCATGTCTAGAAAAAACATAAATTTTCTAGTTAATTACCAAAATTTTTACCCCATTTTTAATAGATTTGTAAAATTCTAGCGTTTCATACACCTTTGATTATGGTTTGTACTCTCTGCAAAATTCATCGAAGAATCTCTCTTACTTATGAAGTAAAGTGTACCTATAGCAACAAATGCTGCCATCAGCAAGTGAAAAAACTGATGAAATTTCACATGTAAAAAAAAATTATTTTGCTATGTTTTCGAACTTCCACTGCTGTGAGTGTAAATTCTGATTCCTTCCTGGTGATGCTGACAAAGTCTTATGAATTTATTTCTAAAAGTATAGAGAGTGGAAATTAAAATGTCCTGTATACTTACAAAAAAAAAATCGCAAGGTGTGACATATGGTTACCTAGCAGGCCAAAAGCAATGAAAAAGATTTTGCACTCTACCTCTTCCCATCCAGCAATGTCGGATGGTAGATAAGAGATAAGAAAAGAGGCAGGCCGTTGTCATGCACAAAAATGAAATAACTCGAACATTAGCAAGTTAAAAATCAACTACTTACGGGGTATGTTCAGGTCTGACGTTCTTGACACAGTTTCCTCGCCAAAATAGAAAGGTCCATAACATTTGAACAGAAACAACACAGAACACATTAATTCTCGGCAAGTCTCTTTCATGTTCAACAACGATTCAGGATTTTGTGATCTTTAAATTCTTACATTGTGGCGGTTTTACATTACCGCCACGCGGGACTAGCCGAGTAGTGTAGTGCGCTGCAGTCATGGACTGTGCGGCTGGTTGCGGCGGATGTTCGAGCCCTGCCTCGGGCCTGGGTGTGTGTGGTTGTCCTAGGTTAAGCAGTGTGTAAGCTTAGGGACTGATGATATTAGCAGTTAGGTCCCATAAGATTTCACACATATTAGATTTTCTTTTTTTTTTTACTTTACCGGTTGATTCGTGCGAGAAGTTGGGTCATTCGGAAAATGTGTCATCTGTCACATTATTGGGCGTCATGCGTTGCTCGAGATACGTCGAAACGGCTGTCCGTTTCACTCTACAAACGAATCAACAGACTTCTGCTGCGGTCGAATGGACACAACTGCTGTAGCAGCTGCAACTGAAGGCTTCGTATGCAGGCGTCGTTTCATAATGCGAAACACCATTGTTTGAGGGACTTAAAATTCGTGGTCTGCCCGTGTTGAGGACTTTCTATAGCTCCGTGTGAATGCAGCTCGGATATGCTCGACATTGTCATCATATGTGCGTGGCCGATCAGGACTCTTCCCTTTGCATATGCAATCAACTTCTTATATTTCTGTATGTCAGTCATAAATCTAATTGTGCAGAGGTGGCTTCTTTCTGAACCGACAGTGGAATGCACGTTGCTCTTGTACATTATATTGACTTCGAGCAAATTTCAGCACACACACATACTAAATCATTTGTCTTGTGGTGTAATCGCCATGTTGCTATAAACAAACGGCAGCGTAGCTGTGTCAAAACTCTGAACCGCCCTCTATAAAGCTACATGTGCAACGTGTTTCTCTCTTTCGTATTTTCTCTGTAACAGACAGCTGAAATTTGTTCTTTCTTTTCGAATCATCCGGTATTTTTAGGAACGGTACTAAGAGAGAGCTGGGAGTGATAAGGTGCTGTACCATTCCACGAAAAACGTAACAAGTCAATAAGAAAAGACAAGTTGAGGAAAGAGTGATTCTGAATTTTGTTACACATGAAATCTCACAGATGGAGATGAATTAAGCAGTTTATAACAACCCAAGAATATCGGCTAGTAACGTTTAGTATTTCAATTTTTAACAATATTAATTTGAGATTTCAAACTGTGACATCGCGTAGAACTTCACCTCACTCAGTTGTTTCTCTCTCAAAAGCACAGTAGGAATTCAGGTATTACTAAGATAGACAGAGATATATGTCAACTATCAAATGTTTCACAACAATATATGAAGCATGAATAAACATTTAGTTAACACATCATTTAATATGTGTGATGTCTGTTCCGTCGTACATGAGCAACGGAACAGACCACAGTGACCGTAGATATCAAATTTCGAAGAAGTGACAGACTCCACCCGCAATTGAGCATCGAAATAATTCGTTGGTGAAAGTTGAAGATTTGTGCCAAAGTGGGACTCGCCCCCAGATCTCCCGCTTAACGCCAGCGGTAGCGTCAACCTGCTCGGCTATCCGGGTATATTTCTTGTACGACGCAAATTCTCAACATGACACACACTAGCAGCGTCCACCGTCCATTCACCTACTAGCGGGCAGCGAGTCCAGTATTCTCGAAAGAGGTATAGACCCAGTTCAAAAAATGGTTCAAATGGCTGTGAGCACTATGGGACTCAACAGCTATGGTCATCAGTCCCCTAGAACGTAGAACTACTTAAACGTAACTAACCTAAGGACATCACACAACATCCAGTCATCACAGGGCGGAGAAAATCCCTGACCCCGCTGGGAATCGAACCCGGGAACCCGGGCGCGGGAAGCGAGGACTCTACCGCACGACCACGAGCTGCGGACTATATACCCAGTTGTGCATCTGCACTGAAGTTAGTAAAGTAGTCATACCAACAGATACCTGTGGTGCCTGTTTTGACTGACATGCAACAGAGACCGTAAATGTCCAATTGTGGAGAAGTGACTGACTACCACTGCAATTAACTGCCGAAATAATTCGATGGTGGAAGTTGAAAGTTTGAGCTCGAACGAGACTCCTACTCGAATCTCCCACTTAACGTGAACGGTTCTCTTAACCATCCTGCCCATTCGGACACACTTCGCAACTGGCTCAAATTCGCACTTGTCACACGCTGGTAACGTCCTCTATCAATTCACGTAAATGTTCGATTTGAGCAAGTCCGGTAAAACAGACACTACACCTATAAATAATACATCTACAGGTATGACTGTCTTTATAACTTCTGTGTGGATTCATAACAGGTATCGTTGTAAGTGGGCTGCTTCTTTGTTGGCAGCGCTGTGTAACGCTTTGCATTGTATCTCTGACTGCGTTTTCTTTGTAACAGACTCTGTGGCTGGTAGGACTCGCTGTTGGAAGTTAATCGCTAGTAGTGTTGTGCAGTTGAAAGTTAGTCGCCAGCAGTGATGGAAGTACTGTTGGGCAGTTGGAGGTGAACAACCAGCAGTGATGATGGGTGTTAAAGGTGAGAGGTTTGCATTGATGGAGCATACGGGTCTGAAGTGTAACCGACTCGGAGATTGAAAATTATTCATGATTGTATATCTTTGTAGTGGATATAAATGACGATTTGAATTCGCGTTTGAACCGGATGTCACATTATTAAGGTAGAAAATACATTATGTGGCTTGCAACAAAATCTTTCCTTTGCTAACCACATGCCTATTAGTAGGTTATTGTTAAGTGTTAAGATTTATTTTGAATTAATTATTTGAAATCTGTTTTTTTTTTTTTTTTCAGTCAGATTCCGTTGCGCTACAATATTGTTGGCCAATGTTGACATGATAAGAAAAAGTAAAGAGAAAGTAGACTCAGTACGTACAGTTTGACTCAACTGTTTCTGAATCAAATAACGTAGAATTTTAATTTTGTCATTCATTCACAAATTTCAGTACAGACATACTCATTTAAAAAAAAAACAAGTTTCACCGTACCTGTTGCGAAAATACAGGATTCGCTACGAACAAGTAGGTAAATGGACAGAGTAAAATCGTGACAACTAATGGCACATTTAATTAGTTCTCACGATTTAAAGAAATAACTTAACGTCAGTTGAAGAACGGCCTCAGTTTTCTTCTGCTTTAGGACAGAAACACACACATACACGTAGAATAAACTCAGAGAAATTACAACATATAGGCATTGAAAGGTATCTATAGAAAAAAATGATCGTGCAACCCCTAGACTTCTTTCGAAGTATAAATAATGTTTCTTCAAGTGCCTTAATGCCAAATTTTAGTAAGTGTGAGACAATTAACAGCTCAGCGAGATTAAATACCTGAAGTAAATATAAAACTTATCGTACACAACATTACTTTGAAAACAAAAACAATGGTGCTTTTCTGGAAACATCACATTTTTACATAGACACACGGCAAATTGAAACTTTCTTCGGTCCCTAAAATGCATCTAAATCATCACATTTTCAAGAAGTGCGTCAAAATCAGCGTATTGTATGCTACGTAAAAGAGAAAATATCTCGTGCACCACAAGGTATAGCCGTAGAACGAGACCTAATATTACTGCGAATACAGAAAATTTTCGTATTTTCTACAGTAGCAAGATAAAATTTCAGGTCACAGTCTTCTGAACAGACATAAGTATCTAACATAGTCAAAACCACGGTCTGAACTAAGTGAGCCACAGAGTGATCTAAAAACTAACGAACACTTTTTGAAACAAATTCACAGTAGATGTACAGCGATAAGGAACAACAGAAGTTTACGTACGTATATAAAAATTGTGACAAATGCCTCTAGGAGGAGTGTGGACAAACTCGAGTACAGAAATGATACTGGGTGCTTCTCCGGGAAGCCCCTGTCCTTAACACAGGAACGTCGTACGAGCAAGAATGTTAGTTTTTGATCGGATGATGGCTGTACTGGGCGGAAGCTTAGTCAGCTGTGTAGTCACAGACCTTCGAGGAGTCAGGCAAAGGTCTTCTGCCATTCTTTCCGTACCCTTTAGAGCCTCTGGTAGTACAACATTCCGTTACGTCTTGCCTTGTACGACAAAGAGCCTTTAGGTATATAACAAGATTGATGTTAGCTGGACTCTTGAGCTGGATCATATCTCGTTATTCACAACTCTGCGCCGAAATGAATCCATATAATTTTTCTATCGGTCTCTTATGATTTTCTTTCGTTCATATTTTTTCAATTTTTGACTTTGGTTCATAAGAAGTACAGCATTCTTTTAGAAGTTCTCATTTTTTCCCCAGTCCAATAAAAGGGTGGAAGGACTGGCGCAAAGGTGATCCCAGTTCGGAAAATTAGTGCGTAAACTTCAGTTCTTCACAGTGTCATATTAGACGTTTCTATTCTCTTTTAGCCGTTTTTTTACTAACTCGTACTGTATTTCTGTTTCATTACTCCTTCGTAATTTTGTAAATATTATAAATATATTTACTATGTGTTTCTGTATCTTATCCGAAACATTATCAAAATGTAGAACACAATAATTCCAGGTCCCCAACTGCTTGGAAGATATCTTGAAAATTTGATCTTCTTCCGTTGGGAAGCTGCAAATAATGATTTAATTTTTGATACCTTTACACAAACGTATGCCTCTCTGGATTGACTCTTAACAGTTTCTCATTAATTCACATTATCCTTTTGCGGTCACAAGTTTGTAACTTGTTTCTGCAATTCGGTGGGAATCACATAACAATTCCCACTGTTTCTAAGATCTGAGTTAATTTTTTTGCAATCACGTTATCTTTTCCTCACTTGTTTAAGGTTAATTAATCAATTTTGAGTAATTTTCTATACTCGTAACTTGACAACTGATTTATTTCAATGGACTGTTTCTCTTTCACAATGTATCTAGCATCTTAGCTAAAGATACTTCGAGAGCTACAAAATTTATAGTTTTTTTCAGTGCTATTTTGTGTGTAATTCGGTATCAGGAAACCAAGGAGACCGGTGAATCGTTTCACAATAATCATCTAATAACTATTCTACATCTACATCTACATCCGTACTCCGCAAGCCACCTGACGGTGTGTGGCGGAGGGTACCCTGAGTACCTCTATCGGTTCTCCCTTCTATTCCAGTCTCGTATTGTACGTGGAAAGAAGGATTGTCGGTATGCTTCTGTGTGGGCTCCAATCTCTCTGATTTTATCCTCATGGTCTCTTCGCGAGATATACGTAGGAGGGAGCAATATACTGCTTGACTCTTCGGTGAAGGTATGTTCTCGAAACTTCAACAAAAGCCCGTACCGAGCTACTGAGCGTCTCTCCTGCAGAGTCTTCCACTGGAGTTTATCTATCATCTCCGTAACGCTTTCGCAATTACTAAATGATCCTGTAACGAAGCGCGCTGCTCTCCGTTGGATCTTTTCTATCTCTTCTATCAACCCTACCTGGTGCGGATCCCACACTGCTGAGCAGTATTCAAGCATTGGGCGAACAAGCGTATTGTAACCTACTTCCTTTGTTGTCGGATTGCATTTCCTTAGGATTCTTCCAATGAATCTCAGTCTGGCATCTGCTTTACCGACGATCAACTTTATATGATCATTCCATTTTAAATCACTCCTAATGCGTACTCCCAGATAATTTATGGAATTAACTGCTTCCAGTTGCTGACCTGCTATTTTGTAGCTAAATGATAAGGGACCTATCTTTCTATGTATTCGCATCACATTACACTTCGCTACATTGAGATTCAATTGCCATTCCGTGCACCATGCGTCAATTCGCTGCAGATCCTCCTGCATTTCAGTACAATTTTCCATTGTTGCAACCTCTCGATACACCACAGCATCATCTGCAAAAAGCCTCAGTGAACTTCCGATGTCATCCACCAGGTCATTTATGTATATTGTGAATAGCAACGGTCCTATGACACTCCCCTGCGGCACACCTGAAATCACTCTTACTTCGGAAGACTTCTCTCCATTGAGAATGACGTGCTGCGTTCTGTTATCTAGGAACTCCTCAATCCAATCACACAATTGATCTGATAGTCCGTATGCTCTTACTTTGTTCATTAAACGACTATGGGGAACTGTGTCAAACGCCTTGCGGAAGTCAAGAAACACGGCATCTACCTGTGAACCCGTGTCTAAGGCCCTCTGAGTCTCGTGGACGAATAGCGCGAGCTGGGTTTCACACGATCGTCTTTTTCGAAACCCATGCTGATTCCTACAGAGTAGATTTCTAGTCTCCAGAAAAGACATTATACTCGAACATAATACGTGTTCCAAAATTCTACAACTGATCGACGTTAGAGATATAGGTCTATAGTTCTGCACATCTGTTCGACGTCCCTTCTTGAGAACGGGGATGACCTGTGCCCTTTTCCAATCCTTTGGAACGCTTCGCTCTTCTAGAGACCTACGGTACACCGCTGCAAGAAGGGGGGCAAGTTCCTTCGCGTACTCTGTGTAAAATCGAACTGGTATCCCATCAGGACCAGCGGCCTTTCCTCTTTTGAGCGATTTTAATTGTTTCTCTATCCCTCTGTCGTCTACTTCGATATCTACCATTTTGTCAACTGTGCGACAATCTAGAGAAGGAAGCACAGTGCAGTCTTCCTCTGTGAAACAGCTTTGGAAGAAGACATTTAGTAATTCGGCCTTTAGTCTGTCATCCTCTGTTTCAGTACCATTTTGGTCACAGAGTGTCTGGACATTTTGTTTTGATCCACCTACCGCTTTGACATAGGACCAAAATTTCTTAGGATTTTCTGCCAAGTCAGTACATAGAACGTTACTTTCGAATTCATTGAAAGCCTCTCGCATAGCCCTCCTCACACTACATTTCGCTTCGCGTAATTTTTGTTTGTCTGCAAGGCTTTGGCTATGTTTATGTTTGCTGTGAAGTTCCCTTTGCTTCCGCAGCAGTTTTCTAACTCGGTTGTTGTACCACGGTGGCTCTTTTCCATCTCTTACGATCTTGCTTGGCACATACTCATCTAACGCATATTGTACCATGGTTTTGAACTTTGTCCACTGATCCTCAACACTATCTGCACTTGAGACAAAACTTTTGTGTTGAGCCGTCAGGTACTCTGTAATCTGCTTTTTGTCACTTTTGCTAAATAGAAAAATCTTCCTACCTTTTTTAATATTTCTATTTACGGCTGAAATCATCGACGCAGTAACCGCTTTATGATCGCTGATTCCCTGTTCTGCATTAACTGATTCAAATAGTTCGGGTCTGTTTGTCACCAGAAGGTCTAATATATTATCGCCACGAGTCGGTTTTCTGTTTAACTGCTCAAGGTAGTTTTCAGATAAAGCACTTAAAAATATTTCACTGGATTCTTTGTCCCTGCCACCCGTTATGAACGTTTGAGTCTCCCAGTCTATATCCGGCAAATTAAAATCTCCACCCAGAACTATAACATGGTGGGGAAATCTACTCGAAATATTTTCCAAATTATTCTTCAGGTGCTGAGCCACAACAGCTGCTGAGCCCGGGGGCCTATAGAGACATCCAATTACCATGTCTGAGCCTGCTTTAACCGTGACCTTCACCCAAATCATTTCACAATTCGAATCTCCGTCAATTTCCTTCGATACTATTGCACTTCTTATCGCTATAAACACGCCTCCCCCTTCACTATCCAGCCTATCTCTGCGGTATACATTCCAATCAGAGTTTAGGATTTCATTACTGTTTACGTCTGGTTTCAGCCAACTTCCTGTTCCTAGTACTATATGGGCGTTGTGACCGTTTATTAATGAGAGCAGTTCTGGGACCTTTCTATAGACGCTTCTGCAGTTTACTATTAGCACATTAATATTGTTATTCCTTGTTGCATTTTGCCTACTCCTGCCTTGCCGCGTCTCAGGAGGCGTCTTGTCGGGCCTAGGGAGGGATTTCTCTAACCTAAAAAAAACCCATGTGCACTCCACACGTACTCCGCTACCCTCGTAGCCGCTTCCGGCGTGTAGTGCACGCCTGACCTATTCAGGGGGACCCTACATTTCTCCACCCGATAGCGGAGGTCGAGAAATTTGCACCCCAGCTCTCCGCAGAATCGTCTGAGCCTCTGGTTTAAGCCTTCCACTCGGCTCCAAACCAGAGGACCGCGATCGGTTCTCGGAACGATACTACAAATAGTTAGCTCTGATTCCACCCCGCGAGCGAGGCTTTCCACCTTCACCAACTCCGCCAACCGCCTGTACGAACTGAGGATGACCTCTGAACCCAGACGGCAAGAGTCATTGGTGCCGACATGAGCAACAATTTGCAGTCGGGTGCACCCAGTGCTCTCTATCGCCGCCGGTAGGGCCTCCTCCACATCTCGGATGAGACCCCCCGGCAAGCAGACAGAGTGAACACTGGCCTTCTTCCCCGACCTTTCCGCTATTTCCCTAAGGGGCTCCATCACCCGCCTAACGTTGGAGCTCCCAATAACTAATAAACCCCTCCCCCCGTGTGCCTGCTCGGACCTTGCTGAAGGAGCAGCCACATGTCCACTCACAGGCAGAGCGGGCGATGCCACACGGCCAGCCTCCACATTGACCCTCCGCCTCGTGCGCCGCGAACGCCGCTGAACCCGCCACTCCCCTTGGGGAGAGGGTGGCCCAACCGCGCCCGGTACCCACGAAGATGTCTCGACAGCAGGGACAGTGGGTGAAGCATCTAACACCTGGGGTGCACCATGCGACGCACCAGACTCCCCACTGCCGCTACACTCCGAGGCAGCAGCCTGAAGACGGCTGACCGCGGCCATCAACACATTCGATTTGAACCGCAATTAGCATTGTTTCTGTAAAAATATCGGTACAACAATCAAAATTCGAGTGCTAAATAGACACCAAAACTTACTACACAAAACGCAGAGTAATCGGACCAACAAATGGTTCAAATGGCTCTGAGCACCATGGGACTTAACGTCTGAGTTCATCATTCCCCTAGAAATTAGAACTACTTGAACCTAACTAACCTAAAGACATCACACAGATTCAAACTCCAGGCAGGATTTGAACGTGCGACCGTAACAGTCGCGTAGTTCCGGACTGAAGCAGCTAGAACCGCTCGGACACCGCGGCCGGCAATCGGACAAACCTCAAACGAAACAGTGCTGCGAGAACATCACAGGAAGTGACTTACTTACAGTGCTGATTGTTTCTTTCTGCTGCATAACTATGTCATCACCTCCGCCTGGTGTCGCCTGGGGCTGTGACAGCGGTAGATGAAGAATAAATTTAATTTGTTCCTCGTTTTCTACTTTTATACTCGGTGGCACAACACATGTTTGTCACAGTAACATTTGTGTCATCTGCAAAAAGAAAAGTTTTAGAGTGATCCATCAATTTTAGCGCCAGGTACTGATAATGTGGAAAATGATGCATAAAGATCTTTCAGAATGTTTAAGGGAGATAAAATAGAACAATTTTTCCTGTAACTAAAACTAACAAGTGTACCGTTTGCCCACTATACGACCGTGAGGGCTTTGATGCTAGCGATGTTTAATTATGATGTTGAAACAGTTGTGTGAATAATATTGTTTTAAAAATACTACAGGAAACACTGTCTGTTTAAAATAATGTATCACCGGCATCTCCTTGGTTTTGACTGCCTTGCATGCTCATAACCGCAACGTGTTTTACTAATAATGAGAGCAGTTTCATCCAAAATGCAACTAACTGTTCTAGAGAGTATGTCGGTGTCTCGAACACAAAACGTTTTCTCTGTCCTCGGAAAAAGAAATCCACAGGCGATCAGCAACATCTCTAAAAAATATTTATCACACTGTAGTTCTGAAAACCCAGAATATGATGGATGCCCAGCGGGGAAACGGTGCACCTGTGGCAGATAATTTTCAATATTATATTTTTCAACACTTATGTAAAGTGGTCTCAGTAACGAGTATTTCAAACTCTCAGGAAATTCACCCCTTCTGATGCTACTAGAAACTTCATGTTAACCAAAGGATTTCTTACTCTTTGATGATGCAAGTAAGTATTCAGTTTCATTTTTCAGTGTCTCCTGCAGCTGCATGTGATGTAGTTGTTTCGGAGCATTGTCTTCCAAGGGTTGTACATAATTACGTGCACCATTCAAATTTAGATTTTACTTGCCTACTTTTGAAAAGATGTGGTTAGTTACTATGTTGCACAATTCTCACGGTTCATTAACAGTTTCATTCTCACACAATAGAAGTGTGATATATTGAACTCCCGGGTTCTGCCACAATACCTCTAGCACGACTAACCATACAGCCTTAATTTAGTTGTGAGAACTTCCCATTCTCTTTTTGTAGTGCGCTGCTTCAGCCTGCATGATTACTTCCCTAAGCGCTTTACAGTATTCTGATAAAGCTCCCTTTTTCCCCTCTATTGTATTGTAATGCCATGAGTACTCCAAATCTGTTGCTTCTTAACACTGAATGGGTGCCTGTGCTTTTTTGACCAGAAAAGTTTGTTGCAGAAAGTGATAAAGATTTGGGAAAACATATTTGCTGTCCAAATCGTCTGTGTTTTAGATTCGTTTCCAAGTTGGCCCTTCTACATTAGCTAAATATTGCAGCGTTTCAATTTGGTTTATACCTCTAACTCTTTTGTTTCCTATTTCTTAATATGTCTCTGCTTTGATTCCTTTCTGTAATATTATTTGTGCATCATCTTCTGAAAGGCTGTGACTAATGTTTATTGCACTATGCTTGTCAACTACAGAACAATCACTGAGGGTATTGTCTTCATTCGTGTTACTGTTTCCCTGAAGTCTAATTGGAAATTATACTGTCTGTCCCGGGTTGCAAGAGTCAGTTAAATCCACTAATATTCTTTTCTCCTGAGCGTAAGTTATACAACTTACATTTAAAACCCAACAAAAAATCGTCATCCCTTTATTGACAACTGTGCTTTGGATGGCGTCAATTATGGAGAAGAATAACCTGCAGCCTGAACCGAGGATCTATAGAGGCGAGTGATGAAAAGATTTTTCCATCGAAAATTCGAACTATCTTGCACGATCTTCATACATTTCATCTTTAAAATATTTTGATTTGTCAAATCTTACTACATTTGTCACAAGTGGCCACTCCTACCTTCTGACGCCCTACATAGGAATCGAATAAGAGTACTACGGTCTTAGTATCCCATCGATACATAAATGATGTTCTAATACATGAATGTCAGAGATAATATAAATCCGTATTTGTTCTACTGCCCCTTCAATTTCTCTAACATTTTCAGGAATTATGGTTTCTGTGCCTCATAATCTGCATTCCCTATTTATTGCACTAATTTTTAGCATTAAAGAAACATTCCTCAAGCAAGGACACACCCTCTTTAATTTATGCTAAAAACTTGTAGCATGTCTACATGTTACCATTGGATTTTAGCCTTGAGTGGCCCTAAGTCCACCTACTGTTATGTCACTTGTAAGTTTCACCAACCGAACTTCTTGAATCCTTTCCAGATGTGGTCCGACCTATGGGTGACCTTACAGGAGACACCATCGAAAAGTGTGCCTGACCCGCATTCATAAGCGTGCTCGTAAGTCCTACTTTAACCCGCCTCGCAGCATTGTGAAGATTGAGTTTCTCGTAATAACGGAACCGCTGCATAGAGTGAACGTTAGTGGACCGAGTTTCACTAGGTCTCGTGTCCAGGTCACTGCCTATATCACAAGCCTAGTCCCTACCATGACTATTCCAACACTGTTTCTGCTATCAGTAGCGAATCTTATTTAATAATATTATCACACAAAGCTCCAAGCTCGTCATTTTATTGAACCTAGCTCCTGATATTCATTACCTAATGTCTCCTGCAACTGTGGACCTCCCCATGGCCATGATTACTATCTAGAAGCAGAACTCTCTTCTTAGTTACTCTACCTAACCTTAGCCTCCTGACATCGGCGGTAGTCTGATTGCCCTTACCCGCTGCTGCAACTACTGCAAGCTGTTTCTAAAGGTATTACTGACAACTGAGAGTTCCCTGCTTTCCACCCTTCTCTCCGTAGCCTCACCAGTTCTCGTCTAGCGTCCTAAACCGTGCCTGAAGCCAGCATACTTTCACTTCCTGCCGCACTATTAATGTGATACTGTTACATGTGCTGCAGCTCTAGTGTAGGGCCTTCTTAGGTCCTCCACTAGTTTCTCCACTACATTCAGCCCAGTGGAGGCAATGGATTCAAAATTCACCGCATATGGCACAACTCACTATGCTACGACAATTAGCGTACTTCTCACTAATGATCAAATTTTACAACTTCTTTGCACGGACACAATGAAATATAAGGAACGTCACAAGCCAAAAACTACGATATAAAATGCGAATAAACTGGATATCTTATCTTATGAAATGATAAGCGTATGAGTATGAAGGTAAGAGTTGCTTAGTAACAACACGAGAAAAGTAGACTACGTGAGCATGTCTGTCACAATTTCCACATTGTCTCGTCCTCCTCAGTTTACATCTTTCCATATACTATCTATTTCTTCATACATTTTAACTTACTGCCACACTTAAGGCTGAAACAAACTTTGACAAGAAGTATTTGTTTCCCACATTTTATGAGACTCTCTCTAATTATATAACGTACTTAATAACTTAATTAGTCTGTGTACAGTTACTGGGATGCTCGCGTGTTCAGGCATTTATAGCACTCCGATTACCCTTAACAATTTACTTACGTAGTAAATTACGGTCTTTCTACTTAATTAGATCAGTACTATTTTTTAGCCAAAGGGTCACTAGCTCTCATAATTTTCCCCATTACTTATTCTTCTTATTTTTTTCTGTTTCATTCTCGTATGTTTCTACATAAATCAGTTTATTTTAAACCGACGAGTGAAAGTTAAACCAAACATTATTGGTAAAGAGGTGATCATTCTTAAAGTTTTATGAGGCCCTCTCTAGTAATAAGAGATACATAAAATAATCTTTGCACAGTTTATGACTATAATTACATATTCAGACACATTCAAATTTAAACGAACGTATTCTTAAACGATTTTCCAACTCCGATGAGAAAGGCTGAAATGATAGACATATTTGGCTATATCATCCGCTGCCGGAGTTTCGCAGGCTGATGGAGAAACTGGATGGGGAAATTATGCGCGCCTGGTTCATGTAGATCACACTATCTTGTTTGGGATCTTCTCCATCATCTCGACAAACTTGTAGTCACTGCCGCTAGTCTATCTTCCTCCGTCATCACGCATGACAGATTATGGCATGTCCATCCGCCTTGACTGTTATGTACGACCCGACTACTCCCTGGCGTACTCACAAACACAACTCGTCGTCCAATTGCTATAAGTTTTTGCGTATATTTTCGATGCTTTGCTACATCTGTTTACAGAAATATGTACATTATAACACAGTAAACGTAAAATTCGAAACCATGAATACCATACTTTGCCAGCAGGAAGTGTCTCTTTCTCCTTATATTTATGCTTTTGTTTTCCCTTTTCATTCTACTTCACCTCTCTCTCAAATGTTCCTTCAGACTGAAGTTTACCTACGTAGAGGTATGGGTACACAAGAAATGTAAGATTGTAGAAATATGTATGATTTGGACACGGATAGGATAATTTGAAATACCTAACTCAAACAATTCTACTGGAGTAAATACCTCATCTAAGAACTACTAAG
Organism: Schistocerca gregaria; assembly: GCF_023897955.1. Classification (NCBI taxonomy): domain Eukaryota; kingdom Metazoa; phylum Arthropoda; class Insecta; order Orthoptera; family Acrididae; genus Schistocerca; species Schistocerca gregaria. The sequence continues at coordinate 533,074,806 of NC_064923.1, forward strand.
AACTTCGGGAGTGCGAGACATGACAAAACTCGTATGCGACACGTATCAGACAGCCAAAATATCCTCACACTTCAAGAATAATGTAACTATTCCTATTTTAATAAATCAGTTGCTGACAGGCGTAAACACTGGCCAATCATCGGTTTATTCATTTGAAAGCAATAACTCGAAACTTTACTGAAGGAAAAAATGTTAGTATAAGCCATCCTTGGGGAATGCGATTTCAGGAGAAGCGTACTAATATGCAAGGCCATAATATCTGTATGACGCTTCTCAGAAGGACTGAAAAATGAGAAACTTATTTTAATAGAAGATTTAGGTTTAGAGAAAAGTTTTGAAAATTCAGAACGGAAAACATTCTATTAAATATGTTTTGGACTTGAGGTCAAATAAGGCAGAAGGCATAGATAATATTCCATTGTAATTTCTAAAATCATTTAGAGAAGTGGCAACAGAACGACTGTTCACGTTGGAAGGTAGAATGCATGAAACTGGCAACAGCGCGCACGTGCATGAATTATCACACAATCAGGTTAACGGTTAGTGCATCCACGTTGCTAATAAGAATAATACACAGAAGAATGGAAAAGAAAACTGAGACTCTGTCAGGTTACTATCGGTTTGCTTTTAGGAAACGTAACGGCACCAGAGAGGCAGTGCTGACACTTTAGTTGATAAAGGACGCAAGACAAGAAAAAAGAGGTGTAAGGTATAGGGAAAGATGGGTAACATACAAGATGTATAAGAATTAAGAGAGAATAATAAGACTGGAAAACCAAGAAGGAAGTGATTATATTAAAAATGGTGTAGGATAGGAACATGGGCTGTTACCCCTGGTGTTCAATGTGTACGAAAAGGAGGCAGTGACGGAAACAAAAGAAAAAATCAAGAGTCGTATTAAAACTGAAGAGGAAAGGATATCGATGATAGTATTACTGTCCTCTGTTAAAGTGAAGAAGAATGATAGAGTATGTCGAATGGTAGGGCACTCTACTGAGTACAGGACATGGACTGGGAGTAAATCGAAGAAACCCGAAAGTAATGAGAAACAGGAAAAATGAGGCCAAAGAGAAACTTAATATTATAAATTGGGATCACGAGGTAGACAAAGTTAAGAAATACTATTACCTAGGCAACAAAGTGACCCGTGATCGAAGAAGCAAAGGGGACATAAGAAACCGACTAGTACTGAAGAAAATGGCATTCCTGGCCAAGAGAAGTCTACTAATATCAAATTTAGGCCATCGTATGAGGAAGAACTACTCGAGAATGTATGGTTGGACCACAGCATTGTATGATGGTGAATCTTGGACTGTGGGAAAATCGGAACAGAATAGACTCGAAGTCTTTGAGATGGGTGCTATAGAAGAATGTTAAAAATTACTGGCACTGATAAGATAAGGAGTGAAAGGTTCTAAATAGAATCGGTGGGAAATGGAATATATGGAGAACTCCTACAGGAAGAAGAGGCAGCATTTTGGGGTATCTGTTAAGACAACAACAGGAAATAACTTCCATGTTACTAGAGGGGTAGAGGATAAAAACCAAAGACAGAGATTGGAATGCATCAGCAAAGATTGAGCACTTAGATTGCAACTGCTAGTCTGAGATAAAAACGCTGGCACAGCAGACTGTAGTCATGTTACCTTTAGAATTTCAGACTTATTCTATCACGTCTGAAATTATAAAGATGACATGACTACAATACAGGTAGTGGAAAGTTTTCTACAGCTTGTACAGAAACCAGTTTACAGCTACAAACGCAATCCATAGTTGAAAGGGAATGAGACAGACTTTCAACTTGTTAACGTCTTCCTGATCTGGTTCAAAACCGACAGTGACCAAGGGAAGGTTAAATTCGGGAAAGGCATAAAAGTGACGATGACATTATAAAGCTGCCTGAGAAGCAAAAGAACTTATGAAAGGAATGACTAGTTTCTTGAGTTTATATAATGATTGGAACAAGTATAATTTAGGGTAATTTAGTTAAATACACTCAGATGATCCTCACAGAAACATATTAGGAAGTGGGACACTAAAATTAGTCACTGAGTGTTGCTATTTGGGCAGCAACATAAGTGACGATGAAGAGGCAGAGAGGATGCAAAATGCACGTTGGAACAGCAAGAAAAGAGTTTCTGAGAAAGATGTTTTGATATCGAATTTACATCTAATGGCCAGGAGGTATTTTCTGAAGGTATATATTTGTATAGCCTTCACGGGAAATATACGTAAATGATGAGCAGTTCAGACAAGACGGGAGTAGAAACTCTGGATATGAATTGATAGGACACATCATGTGGCATTAAAAAATCGTCAGTTTGGTAATGAAAGGAAGTGTGGGGGCTATTAATAGTAGAGGAAGCTCAAACACCATACACAGTATACAGGTTCAAATGAATGCAGGCTGCGATAGTCAAGCAGAGTTAACTTGAGAGCTGCATGAAACAATTCATTCGACTATGTAAATTTACTGTGTGTGTGTGTGTGTGTGTGCGTGTGTGTGTGTGTGTGTGTGTGTGTGTGTGTGTGTGTGTGTGTGTGTGTGTGTAGGTTGGTGAATGAGCAGGTTAAGCTAATCAATGAGCAGTTGAACGTTTTCCATTATCGTAGAAAAACTGCTATCGGTTTGTAATTAATGACTTTATCAAGATAGCAGCTATTTGTATCGCCACAAGAAATTTCTGTCCTGTTTTTGTTTTACCAGCTAAATAATTCATGACCGTTTGAAAGGTTAGAATTACAAAGCAAATTGACTAGAGATAGAGCCATATGCACTTATTCTGCAATGTAAGTTGCTTCGAAGAAAATTAGGAATAAGAACCTCTTTTTTCTAATCCATTACTTCCCAAGTTTTTAACTTGTAGCACATAACGACTAATTTCGTTTCATTTATAACAACGTCTCTCTGACAGTCTTCTTGAAATTCCATTTTCTTAAAAAATCCTTAAAAACAAACTGTAAAATAAACACATCCCACAAGTCGAAGTTTTTCAAATGCTTCAAGGGTTATTGGCTAGACTATTCATCAAGCCCATTTTTGTCAACCTTCAACATATTTTGAAAGTATTTCCTTTTCTATTAGATTTTATTTTTATTATCTTCAATCTTTTTGCAATAAATAAAAAGAAGTGATTGCCCTTTGTCAAGTCATTAAAGTTGATCTTTATTTTACAAGTATTCGCTATTTTCAGGACTGAAAACCATTCACAAATAGAACTCAGTCGATGCCTGAAATGTGTGTTAGATACGTAGTGCTGTGGACTGGCTCATCTCGCACTCGATAGTCAGGTAATTTGGAGAAACCGTTAAATACTGTAGAGTTTACTTACCACCACGTATGAAAGACGTTTGCTACCTAACAGTGTATAAAACACTTAATATCTGACACAAAATTAGTGATTTCTTCTTAATATATCATGTTTGTACGGTAACTTCAAATCTAAATATGAAAGGCTGTATATTTGAGGGAAAGATTCGTATCACGAAGTTGTAGAATTTATATTCTGCAGTAGCAATTTCTTTACTTCACCTTACTGGAAACCTCAGACGTTGGCCCTCTATTCATTACGCACTACTATGCACTTGCCCTTCTGCGGGCCGTGTGGTACGGCGGTGTGAAACGGAGCAGATGAAATACTGCATAGGGAATGGCATCGTAGCTTTCGCGCGCAGTTGGACGCAAAATGCGCTCTCCCACCAACGCCATCCTTCCGCACCGCCTATCCTCTCCCTCTCGGTGGATCGATTTCAAAATCGCCGACTGCGTTCGCGGGCGATGCGAACAGTGCCGGCGTGTCGCTGGCGGGTATTTGTCACCTTGTAGCATTGTCTGCCGCAAGCGCCAAGAAGCATCACGGGGCGACGGGGTGGGGGAGCCTGCGACGTCGTGAATGTGGGCGACCAAGGGCCGCTGTTCCCCACACTTGCGTCCCGGGATCATTGTCAACGGGCTAGACGTCACTGGCCATTAAATTTCACACTTCCTTACTGTTGTCGTCAACGTTCGTGTTATCACCGAGAAATAGTTTGAAATCGTCAGGGAGGAGTCCGCAGTCTTAAAGACGTTAAGTTAGTAAAAAAGAGAAAGTGAAAACTTGTAATGCCATAGAATAGAATTTTCCTTTTACAATTAAAGCTCAATGGCCACTTTCGGTTTCTATCTGTAAGCTCCTACAGATCGAAACGCAAAAAGAAAAGCATCGTTTACTGTAGTCCAGTAGTGACAAGCATTCGTATCCCTTCGCTGTCCAGGACGTCTCCAGACTCTTCATCGGCCTGGTAATCTTATTGAATGGAGTAGAACTGTCCTCATTGATTGGTGCCACTTCCAACTGACCAGCGAAGACGTGCTGGAGACGTCCTGGACAGAGGCGGGATACCAACCTAACTGTCGTCCGCCAAACGGCCTGACAGCCAGAATTGATGGTCTGCGATATAATTTCATTTCATAGCACGATCTCTTGGGTTGTCAATTGCGGCACCCCTGCATGACAGTAGTATCTCGACGATATTCTACCCCCCCCCCCCCCTCCCTCCCCTTTCGTTGAATTCATAGCAAGTCATCCTGACTTTAAATTTTAGCATCGTAATACCCTCCCGCACACGGTGAGAGACTCTACGGTTTGTCTTTGTGTTTGGCAAACCCTATCTTGGACAGCAAGGTCACGAAACATCTCTCCGGTGGAAAAAGTTTGTAGCATTAAGGGCAGGGCCCTCCAACTAGTTCGGGATATTGACGACATAACGCGTCAGATGGACAGAACTAAGCACGATTTCCCTCAGCAAGATTTCTAACAACTCTGTGAATCAATGGTAAGCGGAATAACTAGTTGCATAATGTTCAGAGCTAGACCAACGCGTTATTGACTCTCTTAATTTGTGAAGCTCTTTCTCTTGAATAAATTATCCAGTTTTTCTGAAGCTGTATTCATTTGTCTGTCTGTACATGAACATCAGATCTATCTATTTCCGTCCAATTTGGGCAATTCCTTCTTTTCTTAAAGTGTATAAACACCGTAAGTGCTTTTTAACACTCTTTGATCTGTGACAAGTGACTCTTCGCACAAATTTTACATGACGACTTACTACTTGTATTAAAACGTTACCACTGAGAGTAGAGTAAGGTCGGGTATGAGTACGCGTCTAGTAAGCGTTCCCAATGGGATTTTCTCTTCATTGACAACATTGGCCGCAAACGAAAAATTACAATTAGTTTTTCATTCCGTAGCGACGCCATTTCATGTGATCTTCACGAGCTCCGTCAGATTTTTTGGCTGTAGCATGTAAATATAGGTTTTAGTTTCCAATTATGTAGTCCTGAAGTTATGTATCACAAGCAATAAGCGGTATCTAGGTATGCACTAAATATAAAATTATTTTCTAAGAGAATCGCCGTTCTGTAAGGAACAAACCACGGCACGACTAACAGCAGAACCAAACAGTGACTGACATTTGTGATATTTTTCTGAATTGCGTGGAAAATCGCTGAAGAATACTCCGTAAGATAGCGTGAAAGACTACGTGCGTGGTCTTAACACCCACCCCTTCTCATCTTCGTTTCCAACGTTTACTAACCCAGGAAGATTCACTAGGAAGAAAGATGGGAGTTCCTTCTTTTGAAATGCATATTCTAGAGTAGCCACGATCCAAACAGCTGAGAAATCCTTCCAGTGAACGCGAATGTCTTCCCTGAAGAAGGCTTTTCTCCATCAGAAAGCACTGATAGAGTAGACTATCCAGCATCCGAAGAAGATAAAGGAGTTCAGCAGAAGCCCTCGGACAATACTGCTCTCCTCAGTAACACAAACGGATCCGTCTGTGCAGTCACTAGGAAATTCCAGGAATGTGACACAAATGAAGTTCAACGTGATGACTTACGATCTAACGTAAGAGTATCCAGCACTTACCCACTGCCAAAATATGATCGATTCACAACAATGAATAAAGTGGCAAAAAAATTTGAGGTTTTATCAGGATCTCTAAACAGAAATGCATGCTAGGAAAAGAAGACAAAATACCAGTAAAGATCAACGCGGAATCTCTAGGGTTAAAGTGGACTTAGCCGCACCATCATCATCAGGAAGAACCAGGACTAAATCCAATGGGGGATCTGTCGTTTAGAATAGCCCTGGACATGGTGAAAACTACAAAGAGCCTACTGTGGAAGACGAAATTGTGATAATTGCTCTCAGTGGTGGCATAAAGGACGTGGCGAATTTTCTTGTGAATTGCGTTAGTACGTATTCTATGACAACATGTCGTGTAGTCTTACCAGACGAGCAGTGTCTTACATATCTTGAAATTTAAGGTTCGTGCTAAAAGTTAAACATCTTGTAAATGCAAATGTTGTTCCTAAATATACCAGCAATAGTTTGTTGTAACAAAAGTTAGTTTTAACCTTCCCATCTACTAGATGTGAGCGGTTAAATACTAAGTGCGTACTCTTCCCTGAGTTTCCCCTATTGCATTTTTTTCTTAATTTTCCTTAAAGTACATCCACATCAGCTAACTTTCTTGCGAGCAAACCAAAGTATTAGCGACCCCAAGGATACAACACGTCAGTACCGCGTAAAGTTCCCCCTCCCCCCCCCCCCCCAATCTGGTCCTCGTAATGGTCTAAACTCGGCTACGGAGAAGGTCCACAAGTTTCATCAGGTATGTCGTACTTGGCAGAAACTTCATTCATCATTACGTATAGTACAGCTGTCATATTGCGCCCATGTCGAGTTCTTCCTACCGGCACGATACCTTGCTTTGTCGGTATGCCTGTAGGCTATTGTCAATGCCCGACCACCCGTCTTATCGTTCCTTTTTTGGCGCCTCTCTAGACCGTCAATACGGGTTGTATGTCTCTGCCCTGCTACCCCCTGGAGTTCGCTTTCGTCGCCTCCTTCAGTACCTTGATTTTTCACTCCCTGCAACCTTTAGAGGGGCGAGAGCCACACGCCACTTGGCTCCAGGCTCAGGTTTGCGTTCACCTTGACCTCAGCTCGCTCCCAAAGGAGGTTACCCCCGGTTCGGTAAACCGCTCCCGTTTTGTCGAACTTCGTTCGAAGTTCATTAATATGACCTTTGTTTATACAGGTGGCTCTAAGACCAATGATGGGGTCGGGTGTTCTTTTATTGTCGGGGCACAAAGTTTCAAATACCGGCTCCATGGCCATTGTTCGGTCTTCACAGCTGAGCTCTTTGCCCTCTACCAGGCTGTTCATTACATCTGCCGCCACCGACATTCTGATTATGTCATCTGCTCCGATTCCCTGAGCACCATCCAGAGCCTCAGTGAACCGTATCCGGTTCACCCTCTCGTGCACCGGATCCAACGCTCTCGTCAGCAGCTGGTGGACGACGGTTCTCCGGCTAGTTTTATGTGAGTTCCTGGCCATGTCGGTATCCCTGGGAACGAAGCTGCAGATGCCGCGGCCAAGGCTGCGGTCCTCCAGCCTCGGACAGCTTCTAGTTGTGTCCCTTCATCAGATTGTAGCAGTGTCATTAGTCGGCGCATTTTATCGCTGTGGCATCCCGATTGGGCTGCACCTACGGACAACAAGCTTCGGGCCTTGAAACCTCTTCCCGCGGCTTGGACGTCCTCCTCACGCCATTCTCGGCGGGAGGAGGTCGTTTTGGCCCGGTTACGAATTGGTCACTGCAGGTTCAGCCATCGCCATCTGCTGACGGCTGCGCCGGCGCCGTTCTGTCTATGTGGGCAATTACTGACGGTCCCCCACATTTTAACGTCCTGTCCGGATTTTAATACACTGCGTCTTGATCTTGGCCTGCCATGTACTCTGGATGCCATTTTAGCAGATGACCCATGAGCTGCTGCTCGTGTTCTCCATTTTATCAACTTGACAAACCTGTCTAAGGACGTTTGACTATGCTGTTTTTTTAATCCTAAGCCTGTTAATACGTCTTTTATAGTGTTGTCCCTTTTAGTTGCTGATTTAACTTTATGCCCCGCGGTGCATTCCTAAATTAGTCTGGTAGTTGTGCGCCCTAAAACCACAAAAAAATTGCGAGATCTATTTTTATCCTATCATCCCAAACAGTACGAGGTAATTTTTGGTGAGATTAAGATTGGGAAAATGAGCGGACTAGTCGAAATGTGATATGGTACCTTCGTCAAACTAACAACGTAGGCGTGCAGGCCTGTTAGAACACTATTGTTGTGCTGAAGAAGTGAGCGCTTACCTACGCTGTTCCCCTCTTGATAATGACCATTGCAAACAGTTTCCTGCGGAATGTACACACGGAAATTGGTTAAAACGAACCTACATTCTTTGACAGCAGCTAATCCCTCGGATTATGAAACCGACTGCCATTGATATAGCGTGACACTGGTCACTGGTTCTTGCCCAACAGGATCTATTTACGACCACTTTTCGTAATCGCGTTATAGGTCTGCTTGTAGCACACAATTCCTAGTAGACATATTGATGTACTGCCCTGAATAAAATACTAACTGACTGACGCAGACACACCACTTACGCCAGCGGTTGATGGTGTCACTTGGCCGGCAGGTACGAGTTCTCTGCAATGTTCAGCGGTAATTAGCCACCAGTGACTTTGTCGTATATAAATAATGATAACAATGCCTCCACTAGGCTTAGGTGTTTGATACTGATACTTATCCTGGTTTTTCAAGTTCCAAGCTTTTTTATATCTCATTATGAGACTAGTGAAATGTGGTAATTAATAACTAAATTTCATTAAGCGATCTAGACGGTCTTATACACAAAATATTGACAATGATCGTTGAGTCATACAGGATATTTATCAATACTGAATAAAAACTACTAAACCTAATCCTCTTCGGTTACTTTGGTAACTGAAGTCGTTCCTCACGAATATCGCTTCTAGCTAATAAGTGCCTAACGAATATTAGTTGATTGCTTCCCTTTTCTAGTTTTCCCATCTTAGTGTGCAAAACATGCTGAATGCAAACAAGCGAATAACCCAAAAGTAAACGTCCTAAGTATTGTAATTAACCGTGTAAGGCCTGGTCTCTTTCCACATGTTCCAGTCAGGTTACCCTGCGACATAAAGTGCACATTTTGAGAAACCATGACGCTAAAGCCTCTACAACAACAAGCAGGGATACTGCAGAGCTTGAAGAGCATCCTTTTATCCTCGGCCGGCCGGGATGGCCGTGCTGTTCTAGGCGCTACAGTCTGAAACCTCGCGATCGCTACAGCCGCAGGTTCGAATCCTGCCTCAGACATGGATGTATGTGATGTCCTTAGGTTAGTTAGGTTTAAGTAGTTCTAAGTTCTAGGGCACTGATGACCTCAGAATTTAAGTCCGATAGTGCTCAGAGCCATTTGAACTATTTTTTTTTTTTTTTTGTTTTTATCCTCGTCAGATCGCTCCCTCTGTTCCTGTGACTCACCAGCAGTTAGTTTAAGTCAGATGTGGTCAAGTAATACGGATTTGTCTGCATGACAAAAATTACTTGCATTTACAAATTATGCGTAAACGGCAGTGTCAAGGTATACCTTGCATCGTTAAAACCAAAGACGGACTCTGCGCCGTCTGCTCCTCGTGCTGGAGGTCAAGTGCTCAAAGATGAGCGACGTAGCACCAAGGATGGAGATATTTCCGATGTTTATTCCCTGTGTATCCCCCCCACCCCCCCCCCCCCCCCACCCCACCGAGCGAGGTGGCGCAGTGGTTAGCACACTGGACTCGCATTCGGGAGGACGACGGTTCAATCCCGTCTCCGGCCATCGTGATTTAGGTTTTCCGTGATTTCCCTAAATTGTTTCAGGCAAATGCCGGGATGGTTCCTTTGAAAGGGCACGGCCGATTTCCTTCCCAATCCTTCCCTAACCCGAGCTTGCGCTCCGTCTCTAATGACCTCGTTGTCGACGGGATGTTAAACACTACCCACCACCACCACCACCACCACAACCTCCCCCCCTCCCCCACCTTCCCCACCGCGTCAAGTGTTTTTCTAGGTAATACAAATTGTTTAGTAACCTCCTGTCCTCCTGTGCAGGCCGTGGTGGCGGCAGCTTCGGGCGTTCGTTTGCCCTGTGATGTGAATCTTATGCAGTCGCATCAGTGGTCGTGTGTGTGTCTGATATGTCCCACTCGCTGACTACATCCCCCACCCAGAAATCTCCCTCTGTGTCGACCGTCATCTACGGCGCTTCAGATACACAACCTTCGAAGCTTCCACCGTTGAACCTTGTAGTGCAGGATTCGCCCCAAGTTTGTTTCTGACCTGTCACCTGCTATGTCTCTCGTTCCATCTCGGTCTGTCAGGCCGGATGATCCTCCTGTGGAGCTGGATGCTTTCCCTGGTGAAGCGCGGGAAGTTTCAGATCGTGTCCTGGTCCTCCTACTCTCGCGGTTGCTGCGGCGATTTTGCAGTACGGCCGTCGTACACATTGTGTCCAAACTGATGGCTCTGTCTCGATCCAGAAACGATGCTGTAAGGATTTTGTATGGCATGGGACTTATCCTCCAACCTCGGACTCGTCCATGGACTAGACAATGTATTAATGTTGTGAATGTGAATAGGTGAACTTTATTTTGGTCTCACTTTGGAAGATGACTCAGGCCCACACCCTTGTTACTTTTAATCTCTATCGCATTGAATCTGTTTTACATCTCGCTGCTTTCCGTCAGTTTATTCACGCTTCTACAGCAGATGTTATATACTTGATAGTTTCCCCTTTTTCCTCCCAGGGTTTCAGACCTTTTTTAATGTAGTACCTGAAGATTCGACGGGTATTGCTCTGTTTGATCCGGAAGGTATCCATTGGAGTTCTCGATTCTAGCCTCGGGATTGGTTGATGTCTTTTATGACCAGACCTTGTTTGTGCTTTATATACAATCTGGCACGGATCAAACGGTGCTAAGCACGATATTTTACAGATAAGAGCTCCCTTACCTCTTGCTTAAGAATTCTCGGAACCTTCTCCTGGGTGGTGGCTTCAAATGCGTATTGCGTCACGCTGGTTAGTCCCCTCATCTTAATTTCTGTCACAGTCTCCATAAATTGGTTCGTACGATGAGTTTGACGGATGCTTGAATTCAAATTTCTGACATTTGTGAAATCCAAATGTTTTACTGCGATGTCTTCTAGCAGACTTCCCTGGTTTTCTTTTCGTCCCCGTTTTTCGTCATTAGATTTCAAAAATTGGTTTATTCCTGCGCCTTTCGTTGATAATTGTGCTGTAGCGGCGACTATTGACCTCGCCAAACAATTCATGAAATACTGTCGTGCTCAGAGGGTGCTCAACGTTTCCCATCTAGCTGATGGGTCTCTTCATGCCGGGATTGGTGATGAGTGGGTGTTTTGACTCTGTTCGGTAGAGGGTTACGTATCGTTGTTGGGATGGCGGTCTGAGTACACAAAGCCGAGAATCCGTAAAACGCTGATATGCTACTGTTCTGCAGGGGCGAGGCACTTTCGGAACATCTAAGAGTTTCATTAAAACGTTCTCACTCAATTTATTCACGAACAGATCAAGCTGACATTCGGCGGATCAAGGCTAAGTTGCTGCTGATTAAGAAGTAGCGGGGTTGAGGGTGAAGGATAAGCTACCTACTCTCGTTAGCTAGGAACTGACGTCCTCGTACCGCTTGCTTCACCATCACACTCGTCGTCGTCGTATTCTTCTTACCTTTCTCAACACACATGATGATCATCAGCTGACTGTTCAAGGTGAGTTGACTCAAGTTCCACATCAGTACTATGTGGAGCTGTATGTAGCGGGTGTCATCCGGGCCAACCCTTCCTATGCTAGTTTTGCGACTATCGGTGAATGATTATGCCTGCCCAGAAAATTAAGTATTTTGTCAGTTTTCAGGAGGATGAAGTGTTCGATTTTACTGCTAATCTCTCCCTCAAAATCCCCTAACCCGGATGGGTACTCGAAAAATTTTTATTTACGTTTTTTGAATTTCTTGGCTTCTGCTTTTACTTCCGTTTTTAACCAGATTTTTTGGGGTGAACTGTGCCTGGGAGCCTCCAATTTCGGGAAAACTGTTCTCACTCCGAAGCATCATGGCCGATTCGCAACTGATGTTTTTTGTCCCCTCACGCTACTTAGTTTTGACTAGAAAACTGGTGCACTGGCTGTGAGCCAAAGTGTCCTTATTGCTAAGTCATGTTACCGATAAACTTCAGTGTGGCTTCCCTGGCCGTACAATTATGACTCCAACGGCAGAACATAGGGATGGAATATCGGTGGCGCCTATTACGTCTATTCATTGTGCGTTTTGCCTTCTTAGATCTTTCTAAGAATCTTGATCGCGTTAGTGACGCGTATCTCGTATGTGTGCTGGATAGTGTTGGCTTTGCCGCTTCTGCACGTGTCGTTCTTTCCAACTTGTACAAGAACATTACAACGTCAGTAGTAGTGAATGGACGGCTGACGCCGCCAATTTTTCTCTGTTCTAAGGGCAGTCCGCTCTCTGTGTCTTTCTCCTTTTTCTTGAACAATTGTTGCGGCAAGTTCCAGGTCAGCTGTCAAGTTCAAAGCTCTCAGGGGCGGATCTCACAGTTAGGGTGTATGTTGCTAATATAGTCGTCCTCCTTCGTTAAAGTGAAGAGGTCCTCATGTTGCAAGAGATAACAACTGACTGTCTTTGTAGTACTTCTGCCACGCGCTTACTTGAAGGCAAATGAAAACTCATCAACTCACGTGGGTTCAAGAATGCTGTACTTTCTTTGGCACGTTTTGTAGATTGGTATACATCTTTTGGCTGCTGTCGTTGATTGTAACCCACTGAAAATGGCGTTTTTGAATTGGAAATCTTTCACTGATAAAATTCAGAGTGGTGTACGGGAATATGAACAGTGATCTCTTACATTTTACAGAAAATACGGATACTGGATACCTATATTTCGTGAAAGGCATATTATATGGCGCAATTGTAGCAAAAAAAAAAAAAATGCGGCAACTTCTGGCCGATTTATATGGAAAGGACATATACATTCAGACAAAAACGCTAACGGAAGGTCTCTCTCAGATATTAACGCAAGGCGACTAAATTAAATGTCTGACGCATGATACCGAGCGTTATCCTGAACTGCATAGTATCACATCACGACTCTACTCTCTGGTACTGTCAATGAGTCTTGCTTCGCCCGTTGACGTAAAATTGCGTCACGTTTGAGAATCCTATACTGCGGTACCTTATATGCGGTACATCTTGAGTCGATAACTGGCCACTACACAGTTCCTGCATATACGCTCGGACGAGGTGGTCTGCCCAAATCCCGTTGAACTGTTACCAATGCGTGTTCGTTGGAAGGTTGAATAGAAATCAGTCGGTCCATTCACACGATCAAAGCGGCTGCCTCTTTTTACAGAGCCACTAATTAAGGTTTCAGTGAATTGGACTTTGTGAAACGACTGCGTGTTGCCGATGTGGTTTCTTGGACACGCTTCTGCACAGATTTACCTTCAGTGGTCACCTGGCGAACTGGCTTTGACTTTGGAGTCAAACTGCTTTCCTTATCGTCATTGCTTACACCACCGACATAATCCTGCGGTCAGATTCCCCCTTTTCATGCTGGAAGAGTAATACCATGATGCGTTTAATCGCTCATTTTGTTGTTGCTAACGTGAGGGGAAGGGATCACTTTGAGACGTTTCAGCTGAACTTGCCTACTGCGAATTGGGACGTCTGGCAATTGCTCCGATAACAGGACAATTTTGCTAACATGCTAAATCTCCCGTTTACCAGCCAAGATGTTGATTAAGATGGTCAGTGGTCAGAGATGTTGAGGGGTCCAGTCGACGTGTATGACCCTTATCATCTCTGGCTTCTACATTTGTCAAGCGCTTTGTCTCATAAGCACGTAGTCTGTGGTTCGAATCTGGCTGCCCGTAAGGTTTTCCTTTAATTCCTATATAACCTATCTAGGACGGAGTTAGTCTGTCAGTGAGTGGTATTAAAGTGATACCTAAAAAATTTACTCCGCTGGTGTGGATGTTAATTTTCACAAGCAGGCGAATAACCAAACAAAACGACAAAAAAATTGCATGTACATTATCGACCAAAATAGACAGATGGCTTCTAGAGAAGACTGTTGAAAGTTCTACCAATCTTACGACAGCAGTTATCTGCAATAATATTTGTTGATAGGCTACCATATGAGCAGTATGTCATGATATTGTGTGATGACTGAAAAGTGTTCATGGAAGTAAAACAAATTCTTTCAATGCATATGCAAAAATTTGGCGTTAATTAGATGCACTGTACCTCGCAATTATTATTTTTGTCCATGTTTTAATCGTCAGTATCTCCTTGATGCCTGCAGTACTCTGTAGGTTACACATTGTACTTGTCACATCACTGTAGGTACAATAATAAAAATAAAGGAATATACTGATTTGATTAAAAGTTATCATGTATCCTTTCTTATGAACAGTCTGCGTTCTACTTAGATTATCTTGTTGGTTTTGAAGATTAGACATTATGAAAAAATTGTAAATACACTCCTGGAAATGAAAAAAAAAGAACACATTGACACCGGTGTGTCAGACCCACCATACTTGCTCCGGACACTGCGAGAGGGCTGTACTAGCAATGATCACACGCATGGCACACCGGACATACCAGGAACCGCGGTGTTGGCCGTCGAATGGCGCTAGCTGCGCAGCATTTGTGCACCGCCGCCGTCAGTATCAGCCAGTTTGCCGTGGCATACGGAGCTCCATCGCAGTCTTTAACACGGGTAGCATGCCGCGACAGCGTGGACGTGAACCGTATGTGCAGTTGACGGACTTTGAGCGAGGGCGTATAGTGGGCATGCGGGAGGCCGGGTGGACGTACCGCCGAATTGCTCAACACGTGGGGCGTGAGGTCTCCACAGTACATCGATGTTGTCGCCAGTGGTCGGCGGAAGGTGCACGTGCCCGTCGACCTGGGACCGGACCGCAGCGACGCACGGATGCACGCCAAGACTGTAGGATCCTACACAGTGCCGTATGGGACCGCACCGCCACTTCCCAGCAAATTAGGGACACTGTTGCTCCTGGAGTATCGGCGAGGACCATTCGCAACCGTCTGCATGAAGCTGGGCTACGGTCCCGCACACCGTTAGGACGTCTTCCGCTCACGCCCCAACATCGTGCAGCCCGCCTCCAGTGGTGTCGCGACAGGCGTGAATGGAGGGACGAATGGAGACGTGTCGTCTTGAGCGATAAGAGTCGCTTCTGCCTTGGTGCCAATGATGGTCGTATGCGTGTTTGGCGCCATGCAGGTGAGCGCCACAATCAGGACTGCAAACCGTCATCGACCCATCGTTCTACCATTCCTAGAACGGCAAGGGAACTTGCTGTTCCAACAGGACAATGCACGTCAGCATATATCCCGTGCCACCCAACGTGCTCTAGAAGGTGTAAGTCAACTACCCTAGCCAGCAAGATCTCCGGATCTGTCCCCCATTGAGCATGTTTGGGACTGGATGAAGCCTCTTCACACGCGGTCTGCACGTCCAGCACGAACGCTGGTCCAACTGAGGCGCCAGGTGGAAATGGCATGGCAAGCCGTTCCACAGGACTACATCCATCATCTCTACGATCGTCTCCATGGGAGAATAGCAGCCTGCATTGCTGCGAAAGGTGGATATACACTGTACTAGTGCCGACATTGTGCATGCTCTGTTGCCTGTGTCTATGTGCCTGTGGTTCTGTCAGTGTGATCATGTGATGTACCTGACCCCAGGAATGAGTCAATAAAGTTTCCCCTCCTGGGACAATGAATTCACGGTGTTCTTATTTCAATTTCCAGGAGTGTAATTTATTAGGTATTGATAAGGTCTAAAGTCACAGTAAGTCTGTTGTTTGATGTACCTGGGAACAAAAAACAAAAAACTTTATCAGCAACGATGTTTGACCCATTTAGTAGTGTTTGCTGCTGATACCATGAATACAAGGAAGCAAAGACAGTATATAAACAAGCCTATAGTTTTCGAACACTATTTTCTGGAAAATTTTCGAGAGTTACGTATTCCCGTTTACATGTGTATAAGTACTAGTCGTGCCCTTTATAGCCTTCGACATGAATAAAATAAGTGAGGGGAAGATTGAGAGGTTGCAGAGAACTCTCACTTCTGATTCGGTGTTTTGCCCATTCATGTTCTTAGCAAAGGTGGTCTTTATTGCGATTTGACTTGATACATCATGATGAAATGGTGGACAGTAGTCAATACTCTTGCTTGCGTGCTCTGAGGGAGGAATAAATGCAAGCTTTACATGCACCGAGAAGTCGCTCCTTCAATGTACAGTGCATTGTTGATCGGCAATAAAGCTGAGGATAGGCCCTTGTTAGGCAGGAAGCCGACGAGACAACTGTGAGCGTACTGCGAATTTCCGTGAGACAGGTCACTGGCGCCCAGACGTTACAAAATGTATTAGTGAAAGCACGAGTCTTTTAGCGAGTTTATGGCCGTTATTTGGAAACTTCGAAATGGATGCAATAGGGGCGAAAACAAGAATTTTATGGAGGGTGTGGTTCCATCCTGGTCATGTTGTTAATGAAAGACATTGTGAAAACGAGTGGGGAAGAAGCCACGAAGCTGAATCTTACTACCTTTTCTCCCAATTGACTTTAAAGTCTCTGATTGGTCAAATCGGTGTATGTAGAGTAAGGGGTTCTCCCCGAGATTTGAATTCCATGCTCCAGCTAGTGAGTGCCTCGTGCTGAAGTGGGGGAAGTCTAAGATTTAATGGACTTTTGCCACCGAGCTGAGGAGGAAAGCAGACAGAAAGAGATAATCACTCTTGTACTGGCGTTTCACTAGTATAGAACTGCAGGTCTCTACCTAAACGGTGAGACTTGTGTCCTTTGCGACTGTGCCACTTAGAGCCTGTGCTAGTCACCTTTGGAACCGTTGGAGGTACTGCTTCCAGTATCAAGCACACAATGAGTGATGCATGGGTGTACTTACTTGTCCTGAGTCGGCTGTCCAAACATTTGACGTATTCCATAACGCAGAGTCGTGGCACGTAGTAAAATTGGTTTGGCAAACCAGAAAACGGGTCCGCCGGCACACAGGAATCCACCAGTATTTCAGAGGTTCATAGGGATGTACCAGCGTTACGAATTAACTGAACGCGAGACCGCGTACTTGCATTTATCTGGCGTGCAGCATTAATGACAAACTGCGGCCGTCCATGACTTCAATCGCCGAAAGCATCGTGGTGTGCCGCGCTGACGATCAAGAGGGTAAAATATTCGCTGCTTCAGCGTAGGGATCCAATAAATATTCGCTGCATCAGCGTAGGGATCGAATATATGTTTCTCTGCATCCTGTTCTTTCGAACTATATTTTTCTTTTTTCTGGGGGGCGGGGGGAATAGTAGATCATAGATGCTTGATGGTGATGTAGTTTTTGTGCTATAACCTGGATTCACGTATATGAAGTTAGATAAAGCTATTAGCATTCCGGTTACTATCGTGTGTCGATCCCCAGCTGATCACTTTGTCCACCAGAGACCCCATGTTGGCCGGCCGCGGTGGTCTCGCGGTTCTAGGCGCGCATTCCGGAACCGGGCGACTGCTACGGTCGCAGGTTCGAATCCTGCCTTGGGCATGGATGTGTGTGATGTCCTTAGGTTAGTTAGGTTTACGTAGTTATAAGTTCTAGGGGACTGATGACCACAGCTGTTAAGTCCCATAGTGCTCAGAGCCATTTGAACCATTTTGAACCAGAAAGCGTTTTTGGAATAAAAATGTTTATGTGACGTTTCTTTAGTCATTTTTGTTGTCATGTGATGTTAAGGATCAATAAATCTATTGACATTTAGATCACAACTTCTCCCTGTGTTCTGATTAACAGTAGCTTGTCATTTTTATTAAAGTCCAGATTCTAAAAGAGAGTAGCAAGCCTGCAATTGGCGAACCGCTGTCAGGATCTTTGTCCTTGGCACTTCTGTGATGTTGTCAGTTTCCGTACTTGCTGAGCAGATCCACATTATTATAAAACAAAGAGAATAATGCGGTTCATTAGTACATTGTACATACTTAAACTTTATGTTTATGTTCGTTATGAGTTTATTTATTTTATTTATAGTGCATTTGTGTCAGTGACTTCTGTGTCATTTGTCGACCGATTTCCCGTCGTTGCTAACGGTGTTGACGTATTATTTTTGTGATTTTTACTATTGTATTTGCATTGTATTTGGTTGTTTTTCATTCTAACTCTCGTGTACTATTGTCGTAGATTCGGGCTACATACTGCTGTGCTAATTTTTTGACAACATGCTATTGTATTTCGTATACATTGTGAGTTAGATATTGTTGTTGTCCACTTGCTGCACGGATATTAAAGTTCGTTGTTGATAGAGAGTTTGAATGATAACGAGAAGTCCGACTACACAAGTAGACTGGGAGCAGGATCATGAGGCATGCGTCGTGGAGGAAGAGCGCAATGAAACGTTTGGGGCGGACTTTCTTAACGTAGTCAGGCGTTGCTGTTGTACGTTGTTAGCAGCAACAATGAGGTTCCACAAGGAAATCGGATGGCTTTTCTTGAGAGGACAGACTGTCTGAGATTGGGTGTGATAGAAGAAGTGTGCGTTCCACAACATATCGATGTAGATGTGCTTATTAGAAATCCGTACAGAGAAGACAGGGCGGTATCAGAACGCAATGGTGCGGATACAACACCACAGAAATCGTGGTTGTGTTCAGTCGATCACGACACTGAGGAAAATAAAGAGGACTTCCACCTGGTGGCATTTTTAATGGGAATGGATAAGAAATTTGATAGACTAAAGGTAATGGAGGCATCGCTAAAAGGAAGAGAGGAAATAATTATTTGACTAAAAGGAATGGAGGAGAAAGTTAATGAGACGACGACGGACATAAAAGACATCGGTGCTCAGGTAAATCACTTGCGAGAGGAACACATGTCATGGACCAATAAACTTCAGTACAACCTACGGAAAGTAAACACAAAAGCAATGAAAAGTTTAAAGATTGCACATAATTCTAAGCAGACGGCAGAGAGAGCCAAAACAGTAGCAAGTTTCGCAATACGAGTAGCAGATGAAGCATCGAAAGCGAGTAAATGAATAGGATTGCAAGGACGAGAGGCGGTGATTATTTTAAAGAAGAAGGATGAAAGCGTGGAAAAGCGACAGAATGACGCGGAGCAGCGCTTAGACATAAAAACATGTGCAGCCACAGAATTTCATGCGATAGCGGCCAAGGACAAATCAGAATCTGAGCTGCCCAAATTAGGGACTGGTGCGGAGGTAACAACTGCAACTCCAGTGAGCGAGAATGAGGAGATCCGGACTCTCCTTTCGTTCAAATAACAGCAGGAAGCGGTCAACACGCGTATGGAAAAGAAATAGGAGGTGGCTTTAAGGAAACAATTTCAAATGCGATCAAAAAATGGTTCAAATGGCTCTGAGCACTATGGGACTTAACATCTAAGGTCTATCAGTCCCCTAGAACTTAGAACTAATTAAACCTAACTGACCTAAGGACATTACACACAACCATGCCGGAAGCAGGATTAGAACCTGCAACCGTCGTGGTCACGCGGTTCCAGACTGTAGCACCTAGAACCGCTCAGCCGCCTCGGGCGGCAAATGTGGCCAAGCGCGAACGCATGAGAAACACAGACAAATTCAGGAGGGACGGATAACTGCATACCGATAGCAGCGAGCTGAGGACATGGTACAATGAAAGTTGCATTTCAAAGCAGAGGGGAGTACAAGTATGTGGACGTCGAACGAGGACATCCAAAGGTCTGATATTTTCCGTAGGACGGAAGTTGTCGATGAAACGCCATTTGATTTTCAACACTTCATACAATTACGAAAATTCGAAATTTTCCGAGATGAGGTTAATTTTACGCACCTACGTACTTGGATATCACAATCTGACCTTTCCTTTCTTCCAAGTTGGCCTTTAAAATACAAATTGGATTTCACTTGCGTACAGTTTCCAGGGTCAGTTGCGGAGAAAATGCGCGGAATATCAGCAACTTGTAGAAGTTGCCAGGAGTTCAAGGACAGATTCCTAAATATCTACTCGTCCAAGGAGATGCAAGAGCGCATAAAATACGAGATGATTGTTGGCAAAGATTTCGAGAGTTCAGGCTACAAAAGCCCAGCCAAGTTCCTTGATGCAATAATTGACAAGAACCAGTATCTTGACGTACCATGCTCTACGAGTGAAATCATTCGTTACTGTTACACCAAACTTCCGTCAGCATAGCAACAAGTATTAGTTGGCAGGTGTAATGTGGAGCTCAGTTCTTTCCGTAACACACTTTACGAATTAGAGTACACGTTACGAGTAGAAAATATCAGAGAACCACAGAGGAAATTCTGACAGGCCGCATGTCGCGTCCGCAACACAACCATTACAATAATAGGCATGGAAATGCGCAGAATAAAACGCATTACGGAAACCATTCACGATCGAGAAATTTCGGGAGTAGTGACGTTGAACAACGAAGAGAGTGGAATGGGAACCGCAATAATTATATACTACGCAACAGAGGCTGGAATGGAAGGAGAAATGAAGGCTACGGACCACAAAACAACGGATGGCGATATCATGGATCCGGTTTCTACGACAATTGAAGAAGGGTGCAATTGAACAACGAAGGAAACGGAAATGAGCTCACATGGAGGAAATTGAGATTCAATGATGACCCCGGTCGAGGGACGCAAGAAAATTATTACCGTCAAAAACCGGTAAAGTGTGCAGAAGAGACACAAAACGCATCTGCAACAGAATTCGGACCCAGTCTCATCAATGTTATTAGATACGACGACAGTGAAGAAACGTTGCTGGAAGATGGAGTTGAGTTCACTCAAAATAACGTGCATCCAATTGTTATGGTAATCTTAGGAGGGAGGGAAGTTAGAGAAATCCTAGATAGTGGTAGCGAGATTTCGGCCATCGTGGAAGAGACTAATAGACAATGTAAGGGACTGCAAGACTGGGAAGAACTAACGGTGAAGAGACTAAGAATAAAAGGAGCAATAGTGGGGAAGGAACTGAAGTAAACATACAGGCCAGATTAGAGCTACTTTGCCAAGGTCACCTCCTGGTTGGAAACTTCCTGATCGCACCAAAACTGTGAAGTGAGCTGACTATCGGAACCGATTTTCTAAGCGAGTACAATGCAACTAGGACAAGGTAGAGTACCATTAAATAAGGATTAAAGTATCATGCTTCCTATCATTGCTCAGGCGATGCGGCACAAGTCCCAGAGAGGTGCTGGTTCAGAAGACGGGAATTTACTGAAGTCGAAATCAGTGTCGAGAGATGAAGGGGATTGCCACTATGACCCAGAGGACACCGAGGACGAGATCCGCCACGCGATACAAGAGAGGGTTTCTGGTATTGACACTATCACCGAAGAGAAGAGGGAAGAATTACAAACCGTGCTACCTAAGACAGCAGACAGCAATAATTTCCAGTATGCGCTCCGTGTCAAACAACATCAGAAGTTCTTCGTCCCACCTTATCCCATCCACCTCGCATACAGAGAGAAAGTCCAGAAAGAAGCATCCAGAAAGAAGCACGGAGGATGCTGCAAGAAGGGATCATTTAAACTGGTGTCTCCAGATACACTAACCCATTGCGGGTAGTTGAAAAGAAAGACGGGTCGATACGTCTGGTGCTTCATTTGTGGCAAATTAACACGATAATCTTACCGGAAACATACAGTCTGGAGAAGCTAGAATACCTCTTGCAAGATAATAATCTGAAATATTTTGGGTGGCAGTTTCAGGCATGCAACACCAGGAAGTTGTAATTATCACCTCGAAAAAACAAACTTCGGTATGAACCGTGATTTATTTTCAAAGAACATTCTGAAGAATTTATTTTATTTACTAGCAATTCATCAAGAACATTAACATATCTGGTCACACTATTTAAGCATGGCAGGAGTTGCCAGGGAGTAACCAAATTCCTTTTAACAAATGGAAATTTTATTCACTTTAATATTGCCTAAAAGCAATTTTTAGAAGAAATTGATTTAAAATTGAACCTTACCGCTCCCTTTTGACATGGCCGTAGTTACAACCGCTCACAACGGCCTCTGAGAGACTACACTGGTGCAAATCAGCATCACACCAGATAACTTTAAAATAAGAGTTTTAACAATTTACACAAGCACACAAACTATGCACCCCCCGTAGGAGGGATGGAAATGGTACAAAACACTAACAGTTAAAATATTAACCTTTCCACCGAAGGGGCAACTTGATTATAACTTCTAAGGAAAGTTTTACGGTGAAAGGGTGACAACTTTATATACTAAAATGATCATTTAAATAAAAGCCCATGGAATGCAATCTTACATAAAATTCTGCAAGGTTGGCCAAAGAATAGTTGAGATGCTCTAGAGTACACAGATACCGCCTCTCAAGATCATAGGCAATAATACCAAGGTTTCCAAAGATGAAAATATATATCAGGTATTAGGCCGTTTCACTCTACATCTACATCTACATCTACATCCATACTCCGCAAGCCACCTGACGGTGTGTGGCGGAGGGTACCCTGAGTACCTCTATCGGTTCTCCCTTCTATTCCAGTCTCGTATTGTACGTGGAAAGAAGGATTGTAGGTATGCTACTGTGTGGGCTCCAATCTCTCTGATTTTATCCTCATGGTCTCTTCGCGAGATATACGTAGGAGGGAGCAATATACTGCTTGACTCTTCGGTGAAGGTATGTTCTCGAAACCTTAACAATAGCCCGTACCGAGCTACTGAGCGTCTCTCCTGCAGAGTCTTCCACTGGAGTTTATCTGTAATCTCCGTAACGCTTTCGCAATTACTAAATGATCCTGTAACGAAGCGCGCTGCTCTCCGTTGGATCTTCTCTATCTCTTCTATCAACCCTACCTGGTGCGGATCCCACACTGGTGAGCAGTATTCAAGCATTGGGTTAACAAGCGTACTGTAATCTACTTCCTTTGTTGTCGGATTGCATTTCCATAGGATTCTTCCAATGAATCTCAGTCTGGCATCTGCTTTACCGACGATCAACTTTATATGATCATTCCATTTTAAATCACTCCTAATGCGTACTCCCAGATAATTTATGGAATTAACTGCTTCCCGTTGCTGACCTGCTATTTTGTAGCTAAATGATAAGGGACCTATCTTTCTATGTATTCGCATCACATTACACTTGTCTACATTGAGATTCAATTGCCATTCCGTGCACCATGAGTCAATTCGCTGCAGATCCTCCTGCATTTCAGTACAATTTTCCATTGTTGCAACCTCTCGATACACCACAGCATGATCTGCAAAAAGCCTCAGTGAACTTCCGATGTCATCCACCAGGTCATTTACGTATACTATGAATAGCAACGGTCCTATGACACTCCCCTGCGGCACACCTGAAATCACTCTTACTTCGGAAGACTTCTCTCCATTGAGAATGACATGCTGCGTTCTGTTATCTAGGAACTCCTCAATCCAATCACACAATTGATCTGTTAGTCCGTATTACCTTACTTTGTTCATTAAACGACTGTGGGGAACTGTGTCAAACGCCTTGCGGAAGTCAAGAAACACGGCATCTACCTGTGAACCCGTGTCTAAGGCCCTCTGAGTCACGTGGACGAATAGCGCGAGCTGGGTTTCACACGACCGTCTTTTTCGAAACCCATGCTGATTCCTACAGAGTAGATTTCTAGTCTCCAGAAAAGACATTATACTCGAACATAATACGTGTTCCAAAATTCTACAACTGATCGACGTTAGAGATATAGGTCTATAGTTCTGCACATCTGTTCGACGTCCCTTCTTGAAAACACACCAAATCCGACAAACATGACAGAGGTAGCTACTAACGTACGGTAGATTGATAGGGAGATTACCGAACAACCCGAACCGCAGATTGCTCTAACCCGCCCCTACTAAATAAGAGAGAAACGGACCACCCAATTTATAAACAACCACATTCCCGCGGTTGGGCAAACGGAGAAGAACGGTGGGATGACCTCAAAGCAAACGGCTGGTGACCTCACCACGAGCCGGCCAGGGTGGCGAGTGGTTCCAAGTGCTTCAATATGGAACCGCGCTACCTCTACGGTCGCAGGTTCGTATCCTGCCTCGGGCACTGATGTATGTGATGTCCTTAGGTTAGTTAGGTTTAAATAGTTCTAAGTTCTAGGGGACTGATGACGTCAGAAATTAAGTCCCATAGCGCTCAGAGCCTCACCAAGAAAACAAGTAGAATTTAACAAGAGTAAATCAAATAACATATCACCAATCTCTTAACTTCTAATTAAATGCGATCTCTCTAGAAGACCTGGCGCAGCACCCCCAAATCGCTCACCCAAACCGTCAGCTGCCAGCCGCTTCATCGGACGCAGGAAGGCGAACAATCTCCCGTCTCACGGCGTCGCAGCTCGCACCGGCCAGACTGAGGTCGTGGGTTAAATCCTGTTGCTGTCGTGTCGACCGCAAAGTAACTACCGCTCGCTATACGTCTCGGACCACTGGACTCACCTGGTGACTTCACATGCGCCAACGCTCAAGACGGACAAGTCATCCTGTGTCTCAGTGGGCGACCGACCAGCCGATCGATTCAATCCCTAATGACCATTGCCTGAGCAAACTCGAGCAGACTGGCGGCCTAACGCGCAGTCTCAGATGCAGGAACTAAGCCCCGACGTGCGACCACTCGCTGAGTTCTCTTACTGGTGATGCGGAAAGACTCTCATATTGGTGGCTTTAAAGGTTGATCAGAACGACAAACATACTAGCACCCCGAACGAGAGACAGACACTAACTGCCTCACAAATGCGGGCGAGAGACAGACTAGCGAGCTGGGGACGAGAGACAGACCGAGACTGACCCTCTGGCGAGCTCATATCGCCCCTTAAATGCACGTGAACAGGCTACCTTTCCCCTTTCCCTCCAGAGGGAGACACCAAAGCTGCGACTGCCACAGCGGCAACACCGCCAGAAACGGAGAGCGAATACTTCACACTACCCGCTGCGCCACGCTCTTCAAAACAGCAATTTTTACCACGGCTCACAGTATTTAATATTCTATTAATTAAAGGTATTTGTCAGTAACCCTGGTACACAGGGTGACGATTAATAAAACCGACAAACAGCAGCAACGGATTCCTGACTGGAAATGGGGAAATACGTCCTATGAACATGTGTCCGGAAGTGGATGGCGTGCGTACAAGAGATCGTCACGGAACACAGTACGGAGCTGCGTCACGTCCACAACAGGTGTTAAAAGCAGTGTTCATGGTAGCGGTAGTACGCAGGAGACTCATAATTGTACTTTCGCATACGTCATATTGACAGGCCACCTACCTGGAGCTTATACCACGGTTCGTCTCAATATCCTGATGAACCCGGTCCTCGAAATCTGGTGCACGTACAGCCCGCCGCCTCCCTGCCAGTTCGTCTTTTTGAAACGACCCGTGAACACGGAAACGCTCGAAAAAGGCTTGAAACGTTTGTGAGGTGTGTTTGGTGTCTGTGAGGGTACTCTCGACCGTTTCCATCCGCAAACCGCATACAAAACCACCGTCTCGGCTTGTTCCTGACATGAGTACCGGACCATTCCGCTGCTTTCGGTACCGTGCATCAACTACACTGCCTCCAGAAAAAATAAGTTCAAATGGCTCTGAGCACTATGGGACTTAACTGCTGTGGTCATGAGTCGCCTAGAACTTAGAACTACTTAAACTTAACTAACCTAAGGACATCACACACATACATGCCCGAAGCAGGATTCCAACCTGCGACCGTAGCGTTCGCGCGGTTCCAAACTGTAGCGCCTAGAACCGCTCGGTCATTCCGGTCGGCTCTGCAACACACAAGGAACACACATCAAGCGGTCAGAGAAACATACACTCCTCGAAACGGAAAAAAGAACACATTGACATCGGTTTGTCAGACCCACCATACTTGCTCCGGACACTGCGAGAGGGCTGTACAAGCAATGATCACACGCACGGCACACCGGACACACCAGGAAACGCGGTGTTGGCCGTCGAATGGCGCTAGCTGCGCAGCATTTGTGCACCGCCGCCGTCAGTTTGAGCGAGGGCGTATAGTGGGCATGCGGGAGGCCGGGTGGACGTACCGCCGAATTGCTCAACACGTGGGGCGTGAGGTCTCCACATTACATCGATGTTGTCGCCAGTGGTCGGCGGAAGGTGCACGTGCCCGTCGACCTGGGACCGGACCGCAGCGACGCACGGATGCACGCCAAGACCGTAGGATCCTACGCAGTGCCGTAGCGGACCGCACCGCCACTTCCCAGCAAATTAGGGACACTGTTGCTCCTGGGGTATCGGCGAGGACCATTCGCAACCGTCTCCATGAAGCTGGGCTACGGTCCCGCACACCGTTAGGCCGTCTTCCGCTCACGCCCCAACATCGTGCACCTCGCCTCCAGTGGTTTCGCGACAGCCGTGAATAGAGGGACGAATGGAGACGTGTCGTCTTCAGCGATGACAGTCGCTTCTACCTTGGTGCCAATGATGGTCGTATGCGTGTTTGGCGCCGTACAGGCGAGCGCCACAATCAGGTCTGCATACGACCGAGGCACACAGAGCCAACACCCGGCATCATGGTGTGGGTAGCGATCTCCTACAGTGGCCGTACACCTCTGGTGATCGTCAAGGGGACACGGAATAATGCACGGTACATCCAAACCGTCATCGAACCCATCGTTCTACCATTCCTAGACGGGCAAGGGAACTTGTTGTTTCAACAGGACAATGCACTTCCGCATGTATCCCGTGCCACCCAACGTGATCTAGATGGTGTAAGTCAACTACCCTGGCCAGAAAGATCTCCGGATCTGTCCCCCATTGAGCATGTTTGGGACTGGATGAAGCGTCGTCTCACGCGGTCTGCACGTCCAGCACGAACGCTGGTCCAACTGAGGCGGCAGGTGGAATTGGCATGGCAAGCCGTTCCACAGGACTACATCCAGCATCTCTACGATCGTCTCCATGGGAGAATAGCAGCCTGCATTGCTGCGAAGGTGGATATACACTGTACTAGTGCCGACATTGTGCATGCTCTGTTGCCTGTGTCTATGTGCCTGTGGTTCTGTCAGTGTGATCATGTGATGTATCCGACCCCAGGAATGTGTCAATAAAGTTTCCCCTTCCTGGGACAATGAATTCGCGGTGTTCTTATTTCAATTTCCAGGAGTGTATATTAGTCAGCGCCATATGCAGCGCAACGATGGATTCCCGGAAACATGTTCGTAGGACCTTTCCTCCTGCATTTGCAGTCAGGAATCGGTCCCTCCAATTTTATTCGTTTCATTAATTTTCACCATGTATAAAGATCCGCTGCACTGCTGTACTGCAGCATGCTGCTAGGCGATCAAAAACTAAACTGCGCAGCTCCCCTATAAACTGGCAGTATACCATAGTATTCTGGGGCATTGACTTCAGTATATACCAGGACTGACGACATATGTCTACATACAAAAGTTTAATTGCCTACTTTAATTTTTCCATGGGATAATTGGTACTTTACGACAGATCGTTATACAAGAATCGAATCGTAAGTCGGTAAATTAGTCTAAACTAATTAGTTTTTTAACTTTGCTGTTAGCTTTCTGTCGCACGAATATGGCCATTGGCCCTACGATTGCAAGGTATAGAATAATTCAAATATTCGTACGTTTACCTATGATGATGAAACTATCTGTGTGGTGTACGGGACATTTCGATGCAGAATATTCCGTACTAGCCGAATTTATGTAGAAAAAAAGATAGTACTGTAATTAGTACTTTTCTGATTACAAAGATTCAACTCTTACGATTTCTACATTCTGTGGGCCATAAAACGGTTATAATACTACAGTGACCAGCCGATTTATATATCTGGTAGCAACAGATCGCCGCTACTGGAAGAAAACATATAAAACATTTCATTTCGTAGACTGCTGTTATTATCTTTTATCCTACCAAAATAAGAAGCAGCTCACTTGTGCACTCAGATAATACATAACTGATGGAGATAGCATATATTCTTTATCCAGGGGAATTCGTTTACACGTTCAAAATTTTTCCAAAAAAATCATTTTTGTGTCCGATATCATCATCAGTTATCTGCTCTATTAGTAGGTCCTTTGCCTCTCCATTTTCTACGATCCGTTGCTGCCTTCTTAAGGCTGCTGTATGTTGTACCGTCCATCATGTCATCCAGTATCTTGAATCTCTTCCTTCCTCGCTTCCTTTCCCTTCTACATAACACCCTAAAACTGTTTTTATCAGTCCGTCATTATTTCATGATACATGCCCAATCAAATTTCTTTTTCTTCTCTTTATTACATCTAGTAACTGTATTTTCTATCCCACTCTTCTCAGTACCTCTTGATATATGTGAATTGTAATTCTTGTATATCTCAATACTGGTGTCGTACTTGAAACAGAGCGATTACGAGTAATTTATAGCTGTTAACTGATATTTCTATACGCAGAATGTATTCCCATTCGCCTTTTCATTGAAGAAATAGCTGTTCAAGACTGTCTGTCGAGATGAAAGTTTCTTCCGGAGGCAGCACGAGCTGAATGTAAGAAAATGACCGTCAAAACTCTATCACAAGAAGTTCGAAAGTTTTAATGCATTTTGTAATATAGTGGACTGATTTTATCGATATCGGTTCAGACACTTCTGTGCCTGAAGAGCCTACTTGTCCCCTGGAAATGAAATTTTCTCCGCGTGTTAGATACAAAGGAAATCATAAAACTGACGAAGCCTTTGGCCCAATTTTTGTTTTACTTTTTCGCTGCCTTGCCACTCGGCCCAGCAGCACTTTGGAAACACACAATCTTGTTAGAGTCCTTTTCAGAGTCGCAGATTCAATTACGCCGTCATCCTTGGGGCTCTTCTGGCTGTCGAACTGGCGGCCACGCAATAGCCCGTGAAACCTTTCGTGTGTCCGCCTCAATACGTACACCCTGCCGCAATTGCCGTCCTAACTGGGATTCTTCATAATTCTCTTGGAAAACGTAAACAAGGCACTGAAAGAAAATTTATATTGCCTCGTGCAAAGCGACTTTTTTTTGTAAAAGAACTCCTTTACAAGGTGTACAAGTCCGCTCGGTAGCGCTTTCTTGTTGAGTAAGCGGCGATCTTTCCTACACGTGCATTTTCCTACAAATACATTGCCATTAAACAGCGTCTCGAAAGGCATACAACAAACCCAAAATCAATACAAATCCTCGCCATTGAGCTCCTAACTTCCATTGTGGTCACTGGGGTCGTGTGATTAGCTGATGTGTACTCATCAGACTAACTATACGAGAGAAAAAAAAACGCAAAAAATTGCTCTGAGCTCTGACTTAACATCTTAGGTCATCAGTCCCCTAGAACTTATAACTACTTAAACCTAACTAACCTAAGGACATCACACACATCCATGCCCGAGGTAGGATTCGAACCTACGACCATAGCAGTCCCGCGGTTCCGGACTGCAGCGCCTAGAACCGCACGGCCACCGACGCCGGCAAAAAAACGCAGCGTGAGCTGTATATATTTTAGTAGCCCCTAAATTACAGCCCATTGCTCTTCTGTTTTCACTTTTAAGTTCACTTTTAAGATCCACATGATCTTTCAAGTACGAGTAACAAATCTTAGATATTATTTCATGGCTTTTTCGAGACACATACTCTTCAAGCTGATTTTTCAGGAAACGGGTGACAGTAAACTTCTCTCTAGCGCTTTTTTTGTGAGCATACACGAAACGTTTACTTCAGACAAGAATCCCAGTCTTTTCGATATCCTCTGCCCCTTCTTTTAATACTAACTGGGGAGATGAATTAACTGTAACATGGAGCCAAAAGTGGTACTATTGTCAGGCAGTTTTAAATATACCTGTAGAATACTTTAACTTGACTGTGAGTTGAAAATATTTAGGTATTATTTTATTTGTGAAAATAATCACAGTTGTAGCCTCCATTGTTATAAGGTGGGACAACCCAGCGAGGCTACTACACTTCTTGACAACCGCTATGGAACAACTGACTCTTACTAAGAACAACTGACAATTGCTACGGAACAACCGACGACTGCTGCGAACCACTCAACCAATGGAAGTAAAAGGAAATGTGGAGGGCAGGACGTGTTAACTGCAGCTTACGTTGTGCACGAACGCTCTGTATGTGCAGGACAGTTCATGCAGTACGATGTTAGACGAATTTTGTTAGGAACAGATTAGTGCGAGAAATCGGTTAAGTGTTTATTATCGTGGACGATCAGTAGGATGTCCCGAACGTGGTAAAATTGTCTGTGTTATGGTGACAATAGTGGATGTGTTCAAAAGTGTCATATCGCTATCAAAAAATAGGGCGCTGAAGATAAAATGCAACGAGAAGGCAATGCGGTGATCGCAGACGGACCACCACATCGCAAAAGTATCGGTATGTAGCCCTAATGGTGAAAAGGGATAGACATCCCATTCCTAGGCAAATCACTGCAGACCCTGCAGCCGCTACCCGTACACGCGTCTATAGCAGAATCATTTCGCGACTATTACAGCAGGCTGGTTTGTATGCTCCGAAGCCAGTTAAATGCAACGCTATCGTCGAGAAAGTGTTCATTGGTGTAGGGAGCGTATTGGTTGGTTTGGGGAAAGGAAGGAAACACCCCTGGGAAGGCATCACCCCAGGGAGGGCGTCACTCCATGTGCAGCGTCACCCCAAAGAACCATTATCCAATATGGTGGACATGAGGCAAGTACGCGACGTCACGGGACGTAAGCTGATGATACAAGTACCATTATCCAAAGTGGCGTCTTTTGACGGGAAGATAGGTCAATTGGGCTTCCTCTGCTAACGTAAGAAAATGGCGGGAAAGAAATGGCACTTGGGCTACCTCCACTAACCTAAGTCACATCTTCCTAGGAATTGTACATAAGTCTATGCTTAAAGAATTAGAACCAGTCGCACTATCAAGTGTGTTAGCCATCCTTCTCGAAAATGGGCGTGAATATTCCTCTAAGAGCTTACTCCTGCAGCTGAGGCGAGGTGGTATGGTGTCGCCACCACTATAGACTGCTCATTCAATTTGAATACTATTTGTAAAAAATTTTGTAACTTTGTATTAATTTTTTTAAATTTGTTTAAATGTTTATGAATTTGTTTACATTTCTATAAATTTGTTTAAATTTATTATCTTCCTACAGAATTAGTTTCGTATTACTGGTAAAAAGAGGCTCAGATATAGGTGGTTCGTGTTTTAATAGCTCTATTACATGCACTCATTCAGCTCTGGACGTAAGTCTTTATACAAACAACATTAAAGGCAGTACCACCATTAAGTGTTTTCGCCATCCTCTTGGGAGATGGATGTTAATTTGCTCTAAGAGCTTACTCCTGCAGCTGAGGGGACTCAGTATTGCGTTTAGTTCACAAGCCGCTGCCCATTCAATTCTAATATAATCTGTTTAAATTTTTATCTGTCTACAGAATTAGACCGAAGAACTAACCTAGTTCGCCGCTGCTACAGCGCTTTGTGATATGTCACGTTGTCGTCTGGCTGTATGTGTGTTGCAGCCCCATCCCGGACGACACAGCACGTTGTTATCCATTAATAATAAGAACGACAACGGACTAGCCTAAATTCAAACTGTCTGTCGATTTTTTAAGCACATTCATGTAGATAAGCAAAGGGGTTCGCTACGGTTTCACCTAAGTAGTTTCAACAACTTTTTAAATGTCATCCAATAACATTTCCTATATACATCGAGGGACGGATGTCACCTTGTTCTATTTATTACGCCGATACAAAAAAAACCACCCTGCTAGAAATCTGCAGGGGGATATTGGTGTGAAAAATGAAGCAGCCTGTTCTGGGTTGCTGGAGAAAGGAAGGATTGTACTTTATTTACTTGTTTGAAAAATTTATTTAGACACATGGTTCACCTAATTTATTTATTTATTACACTGATGCAAAATACACACCTTGACGTGCTTACAGTCACAATATACAGATTTCAGGCCTGGAAACCACTCGTAAGTAACTAATTGCGGATTTTGCATCTGTTTAAATTTCGCATGATTGCTTCGTTGTTTCTGCAACAGGGCTCTAACCCTATTTGTGTACCAAGGAGGATCAGCTCCGTCGTTTGTTAATTTCTTTGGTATAAATCTTTCAATTGCTGCCGATAACATTTCTTTGAATTAAAGCCACATCTGGACTACACTTAAGTTTTTAATTTGGAATGAGCGGAGACTGTCTGTCAGGATGGAGTCAAGTGAATTTTTATCTGATTTTCGGTACATTTTTCGCTTATTTTTGGAGGATTGGGGGATTACAATATTCAATCTCGCTACGACAACCCTGTGTTCACTAATCCTTATATCGGATTTGATGCTGGTTATTAACTCAAGACTATTTGTTGCTAAGAGGTCAAGTGTGTTTTCACAACCGTTTAATATTCGCGTGGGCTCATGTACTATACGCTCGAAATTATTTTCAGAGAATGCGTTTAGCACAATTTCGGATGACATTTTATGCCTATTCCGGAATTGAACATGTATTTTCGCCGACATATCGAAGGTAAATTAAAGTCACCGCCAACTTTTATCGTATGAGTCGGGTACGTGTTTGAAACCAAACTCAAGTTTTCTTTGAACCTTTCAACAACTTTATCATCTGAATTGGGAGATCGGTTGAAGTGCCCTATTTTTTTCGGTTTCCAACAATGACCTCTGACCATACTAACTCGCTGGAAGTATCTACTTGAATTTCGGGACAAGTTAAACTACTTTTAACAGCAACAAACACGCCGCCTCCAACTACGTGAGCAACCACCAGCAGTTGGCAGTACCCTGTGCGCTTTTAAAATTGGTTTAGCCAATGTTACCTTTAACTTCCCCTGGATGAACAAACTAAAACATTTATGTTGGTCAATACATACGTCAGCTTGTATTAGTGTAAGTGCTGATCAAGAAATTTCCATTTCAGGATTGGCTGTAGCTTACACGCCGCCCAGAGCTGCTCCGATGCGGCTCTATGAACGTGCTATTCGGGCTACACGTCAGGGTAAACTGCGACAGGGACGCTGCTGCCTCATGATAATGCACGTGCCCACATGGCAACTGTCGGAACGGAAAAGTTTGGTCTACGAAAGTGGGAGGCGAGCAAACGCTCCGTAGGCCTGATCTCTCGCTATACAATTATCACGCCTTCGGTCTCTTCAAAAATGAGGCCTTGTATGGCCAACGATTCTTGTCGGACGACCACGTGCAGTACACAATTACGGACTTCCTTATACAGCTGCACAATGCATTTCACTAAACGCGTACTATCTGCTGTATTGGTGGGATGACTGCTCAATGCTCACGGAGATTTTGCCTGACAGGAAAACCAATTCTGAATTGCGTTTTGATTGCCCCTTATATCAATACCAATGCCTTCCTTTCGGATATGCATCGAATTATTTGGATCACATCAATATGTTCGTACATTCATAGGAAGAGAATCTCAAAAATTTGGAATCACGTTTCAAGCATTACCCAGACCAGCGCTTAAGTGTAATTTACAGAAGCGTTCCTTTTTAGTAGTGAAACTGCGGAAACTGGGTATCTGGGACATCGTGCATCGACTAAGCATATAGAGGCCATTCGTAGAGTACCATACCCTAAAAATTTGTGTGTTCTACAGGTAGATCTGAGCAAATTGACCTTCTATAACAAAATTTATTCCGATCGCCGTACGAAATACTGTTCCTTTGCAATGACTCCTGCACAAAAAGGTCCTTTTCCAATGGACTGCAGCTTTCGAGAAGTTATTTCGAACTTTGAAACATGCATTGCTTGGTCACAGATCCAGCAGTGATTCCAGTTGTTGCGTCATCAAATGGACTAGGGGCAGTTCTATCTCACAAGGTTGAAAACATTGAAAATTCCACAGCATTCTTGTTTACGCCATTGAGCACGCCCCACGTCCACTGGAGTCCACTGCAAAAGGAAGCCTTAGCCATTGTCTACAGTGTCAAGAAATTTCATTACTATCACAATAGCAGAAAACTTTTTCTCGTGGAAAGTCATTCACTGCTCTGCTTCATTCAGTGAAAGATATGGCTGACGATACAGCACAGAAGCTGCAGCATGGTCACTACATCTTTCAGATTATCAGTATGAAAATCTCTGTCATCTTACGGCACAATATGCAAACGATAACACTTTGTCTCGCTCATTTATGAGAAATGACCAGGAATTCGATGAACCAGAAGCTTCTTATGTAACTCTTCTTGCTTTCCCGGCGACATCTTCACATGTGGAACTATCGGGTCTACTGCCGGATGTTTGTGTCGCTCTGGCACAATATTTCGGCCACGTAACTCGTTGCCTTCTTCAGGTGCTACCTGAGACTGCCGTGTTGGAGGATCTTGCTCAATACGAGGCGTACACAGCTTCGCCCTCATCTGATGTTAATGTATTTCTACACTGAATAGGTTTATTTCTGAAAACGGCACCTACAAATATAGTAGGATTCTAATGCCTGACATGTGCTGAAGAAAAATCTTTTATCCAAATGCCAAAATCCCAGCTGTGAAATAAATAATTTGTACAATTATCGGTGAAAATTATGTCCTTTAAAAAGTTCTGTGTGACTACAGGAAGTTAATCATTGCTCTAAACTGTTCATCCTCCTCATTACAACGACAGACACGATCATGTATCAGGTGTCGGCAAGGTTATTCTTCTTTTTGTGGGGAATGATCAGAAAGTTTCCGTTTGAGTATCTTGTTTCACGACTGCGATACAATGCATTAACATATAAACAACGGATCAGTGTGATGTTGGTGTCTTTCGCGTTTGGAAAATGCGGAATCGTGACTGTGGTGACAAAACTGCCAAATGTGTCCAAACAGGACCAACGTGCCGGCTGCCGGAGGACAAACACCGACAAACATCCATCGGAGGATGAAGATTATGTAGCGCGCACGGAGTCTATCGAAAACCAACGTTGTGGGGTGGAGCTGCCGCTTCACGATAAGTCATGGCTCCAAACCGCAAATGTTGTGCAGCAGAAGGAACGCTAAGTCGAGTGTGCATCAGGCAGTTACGAACTTCTACACACTGTAGGAGACGGCGTTTTACCAAGCGGGTATCCTCAGAAAATGGTTCAAATGGCTCTAAGCACTATTGGACTTAACATCTGAGGTCATCAGTCCCCTAGACTTTAAAACTACTTAAACCTAATTTACACATCCATGCCCGAGGCAGGATTCGAAC
The DNA here is from genome assembly GCF_023897955.1 of Schistocerca gregaria. Taxonomy (NCBI): domain Eukaryota; kingdom Metazoa; phylum Arthropoda; class Insecta; order Orthoptera; family Acrididae; genus Schistocerca; species Schistocerca gregaria. Next base: position 533,110,014 of record NC_064923.1, read on the forward strand.
CTTCGACCGTAGCGGACGCTCGCTTCAAGATTAAGGCACAGTCGTGTATGTTCTCTGTAAACAGACTTCTCCCGTCGAACAATACTTTAACTATACAAACGTATTGTGGCCTGTGACTGCAATGATCGCAACTTACCTAGAGGTCACACTGTGCACCGATTTACCGGGCGTTTCGCTTGATGTTTCCACACGGCGTGTTTGTGAGGACAACTGTAATGATCCGTTACGAATATCACAGCCACGACAATGAGATTCAACCCCCCGACAATCGATATCGCATTACTAGCCAGAGAATCCGATTATCCATGCCGCCGGGCGCTGCTACTGCTGCGTTACGCACCACAGCGACGAGATCGCAAGCACCCGTCGCTGTGAACGGCAGAACAGACGGCGAGTCAGCATCGGCCTCTGGATTAGTGGACGACTTTTGCCGCCAGGGGGCTGCGGAGGAGAGGGGCCGCCCTTAATGTAACGCCGGCTCTTGCCAGATTACGACTCACAGAGGCGGATGATTGCTAATGTAATTGCTACATACGGACGCGGCCCTTCCCGAAGCGACGCAGACACCATTTCAGTGTGCGCTTTCAAGCCTTTGCGTTGGCACAAACTACACACGCTTCTCCCCAACCCCTCTTCCTACCAGCCGGTGTTAACTTTGTAGTAATCGCCTGTCTTTGTAAGAGAGCACAATCGCCCGGGTAGGTGCATTAGTCTCACCCTTACCCAAATGAAACCTAGGAAGAACTTCAGAGATTTGAGCTTGGTGAACTGAGGAAAGTTGTTGCTTCTCCCAAGTTACAGATAAATGAACATACTGTAAATTGCATTGCAGTAAAGCATATGTTTCGTTGAAGTTCCACGCAACAGTACTTTGCCATCACTTATGCTACCAGCTAGGAATGTTCAAGTTCGCAAGGTCACCACAACAAATGGCAGATAGGCAGAGACCCTACAGATACAACATTTACCTCGAACTAATGCTTCAATTTTTTTTGTTGATCTTGAATGTCCGTGCCTGAATATGCTGCTTTGGTAATAATCTTGAATATTTCTGGTACTGTAGGATATAGTGTCGTATCTGGAGGTTATTCTAGCGGGGAGCACCTGATGTTTCCTGGTAAGTGCTTCACTCTATAGACCGATTTTCGAATCACATCGAGGAATGCGCTCTACATACTGCAATAAGCAATTCCAGCATTTTTCACAGTTTTTATTGTTCTGAGACATCAGGTTGATTTTGTAGCATTTGTAAATATTAAGATTTCTAGGTACTTAAATACTGCATAATTCATGAAAGCTCGTTGAAGAGCACTATTAATTCTTCTGTTACAGGGTCTTACGGTGAATAAATTTCTGTAAATTTTCTAATTTAGTTAGTTAACATTTCGACAGTTAAACGATACATCGTTAGTAATACAGCACCTTCCACTCTGAAACGGAAGGAAACGTGATATTAGAAATCGAACTGAATTTTCTTAATAACAACAGTTCTCACTTTCTTAAGAATAGAAATATGTGGTAGTTGCCAATTGTTTCTACTTCAAAATATTTCTAACTTGTTACTGGTTCTTGGAAAAACTTCTTCTTAAGGTGAAATCACTACCGATTATTGATGTGGGCCATTAAATGCAGTATTGACAACATCTTGTTGATCCCAGGACTTGAGTATTTGTTCCTAGATACATGACTATGTTGTAACCTATCATATATTATTTTTGATGTAAGAAAATCTAATTTTCCGGAGTAATTTTTCAATTAAAGAAAACGACTGCAAGCACAATATGTTAATGCTATCATTCCAAAGTGGCAAAAATCAAAATAAAGTAAAAAATAAAATTTCTATTTGAGAGTTGGCTAGAGGCGAAAGTCTGAAAGCATTCTGAAGTTAAATGTGTCCCCTACTGTTGATTCCGTTTTTATGCGGCATATAGCAGCTTCAGCGCCAGACCTTCAAAATGGTCTCCAACACCGAAGTGAGTACAAAAAAAAGATGTGTCAATGAATTTATCACTTTTGAACAAACTGCTCCACCTAAAATGCGTTGGCGCTTGTTACAGTTGTAACGAGGAGTAACAGAACCAGTAGGCGTATTGAGCAACCTCGCGATAAAATCACCCGTGATCATCGGCTGATTACAGCTGGATAAAATGCTACCCAGCGTTCATTATTGGGAAATTTCTGTGAGATGTATCCCGGTTGCTGATGCAAGATCAAAAGAACTGTCCAAAAGAAATTTTATCGGACTTCCAGGATCAATATGAAGCTGAATTATCCGAACACCTTTAGTCACCTGAGATGAGGCGTAACAGCGGTAGGCTTCAATTCGAAAAGGCAATGCAGGAAATAACGACGTAAGCGTTCTCCAACAGAGAAGAGGTCACAATTAGATGCAGGCAAAAGGATGTTTCGACGGCTCTGATGTATACAGGATATGGTCGTTTTGGATGCCTTGGGTCAGAACGCAACCGTCATTTCAGAACGCTGCAGGATGACAAAACTCTGAATTTCCCATTTTCGAGAGTTACTCTAGAGGAGGAAAGAAACATTCGTTTGCAACACGGTAACGTCAGTATTTACAACAGTTCTCCAACAGTGGAGCGTATGGCCGAGTTAGGTTGGACAGTACTTCAAATTCACCACACTATCCCGTTTCAGCACTTTTGCAGTTTAGTCCCTATAATCCAACGAAAGGTGGACTATATGGCCAGCATCTGTCAAACGAGGGTGCTGGCGTCATATCTGCAACACAGCGGTTGCCACATTCAGGCATGTAAGCTATTGTTCATCATTCGCACATGTGTATAATGCTGACACCGACAACGTGAAAATACGACACTAAGTAGCTGAAATCTTGCTGTATATCATTGTTATTGTGTTGTCTATATCAATTGTAGTTTACACGAAAGTAACTAACACATATTACTTCCGAATGATAGTTGTAGTTTCACTGAATGATCCTGGTAGGTAAAGCATGGAGTTGCCACAAATTAACTCAAACCTTTGATATATATTATTCCAAAGCATCTTTCTTTATCACCTTATAAGTATAGAAACATTTTCCTTTGTTCTTTCCCTTTGGTACGGCCACTGTACTGGTTTTCTGAACCACAGATATTCAGATGGTAAGTAAGGTTTAATATTGCTCTATAATCACGTCGAATCCCCCACATTCCTAATAAGGACTGCTTGTTGGCAACTATTTTGCAGAAACAGCTGTCACAGCAGTCGTAAGTTTTATTGCAGTGCTTTGAGAAACTACTATATTTAATGTCATGAGGGAGTAGTGAAACGATTCATACCCTCATGAGTAGGTGAACACTGGCAAAGGCACTGCTGTATTCAAGACCATACGTCGGAATATACAAAGATATTCATCGTAGACCCATTATTGTTAAATTTATAGCAAAAACAAATGAACTACAAAGTAGTTTTCTTTGATACAAAGAATGAATGTTCCGAGAAGCTTTCTTAAATTACTCCCCACTGAATAATGTTTATGCATGTGTGTCTGTTAGGTGGATAATGTATATATTCATCACAAGAGGACTTCTACTCGTAACATGTCAGCCAAACCATGAAGATACCAACTGGAATTCATCAAGGCGGGACAGACTTGTCGAAATCATACACTCCTGGAAATGGAAAAAAGAACACATTGACACCGGTGTGTGAGACCCACCATACTTGCTCCTGACACTGCGAGAGGGCTGTACAAGCAATGATCACACGCGCGGCACACCGGACACACCAGGAACCGCGGTGTGGGCCGTCGAATGGCGCTAGCTGCGCAGAATTTCTGCACCGCCACCGTCAGTTTCAGCCAGTTTGCCGTGGCATACGAAGCTCCATCGCAGTCTTTAACACTGGTAGCATGCCGCGACAGCGTGGACGTGAACCGTATGTGCAGTTGACGGACTTTGAGCGAGGGCGTATAGTGGGCATGCGGGAGGCCGGGTGGACGTACCGCCGAATTGCTCAACACGTGGGGCGTGAGGTCTCCACAGTACATCGATGTTGTCGCCAGTGGTCAGCGGAAGGTGCACGTGCCCGTCGACCTGGGACCGGACCGCAGCGACGCACGGATGCACGCCACGACCGCAGGATCCTACGCAGTGCCGTAGGGGACCGCACCGCCACTTCCCAGCAAATTAGGGACACTGTTGCTCCTGGGGTATCGGCGAGGACCATTCGCACACCGTTAGGCCGTCTTCCGCTCACGCCCCAACATCGTGCAGCCCGCCTCCAGTAGTGTCGCGACAGCCGTGAATGGAGGGACGAATGGAGACGTGTCGTCTTCAGCGATGAGAGTCGCATCTGCCTTGGTGCCAATGATGGTCGTATTCGTGTTTGGCGCCGTGCAGGTGAGCGCCACAATCAGGACTGCATACGACCGAGGCACACAGGGCCAACACCCGGCATCATAGTGTGGGGAGCGATCTCCTACACTGGCCGTACACCTCTGGTGATTGTCGAGGGGACACTGAATAGTGCACTGTACATCCAAACCGTCATCGAAACCATCGTTCTACCATTCCTAGACCGGCAAGGGAACTTGCTGTTCCAACAGGACAATGCACGTCCGCATGTATCCCGTGCCACCCAACGTCCTGTAGAAGGTGTAAGTCAACTACCCTGGCCAGAAAGATCTCCGGATCTGTCCCCCATTGAGTATGTTTGGGGCTGTATCAAGCGTCGTCTCACGCGGTCTGCACGTCCAGCACGAACGCTGGACCAACTGAGGCGGCAGGTGGAAATGGCATGGCAAGCCGTTCCACAGGACTACATCCAGCATCCCTACGATCGTCTCCATGGGAGCAAAGCAGCCTGCATTGCTGCGAAAGGTGGATATACACTGTACTAGTGCCGACATTGTGCATGCTCTGTTGCCTGTGTCTATGTGCCTGTGGTTCTGTCAGTGTGATCATGTGATGTATCTGACCCCAGGAATGTGTCAATAAAGTTTCCCCTTCCTGGTACAATGAATTCGCGGTGTTCTTATTTCAATTTCCAGGAGTGTATATTGGATTGTAGTGCGTACTTGCAATTTAAGTTTAAAGAGAAGGTCCAAATTGAGGTATTGACATGTGACGACTTGTCTTCGAATTTACTTCTGCTATAGTATTAAATACCTCATTAGACTGTTTGGTTGAGGAATAGTCATCTCTAAACGTGCTATCACAAGAGAAAAACACTGAAGAAACTGGTCGTAACAGATGGAATATCGTTATTTGCCTGTCTTCGGACTGATCCAGCGGCCAAATTCTTCGCTGTACCTGAACTGCGTTAGAATTGAATCAGAAGGATGCAATCACAGACGTCACTTAGTTGATAAACCACATCGACCATCGGAGCACAATTATTTTGCACCGCCTTGAGCCTCGCTGTCAGCTATAGCTTTCCATCATACTCGGCAGTGAATTGAAACTCTCTCTATTATCAATTTCAGCGAACAGTTTCGCCTGATATTTGAAACGACAAGGTCGCATCTACAGACTCATTCGTGGATTTTTGGGCTGGTTACGGACGACGTTTACGACCGAACGACATAGAGTGGTTTTGCGAGTTACTAATTTTGTGACATGTAAAGATTAACTACGAGTCGGGGCGTGGAATGTCAGAAGATTGAACGTGGTAAGGAAACTAGAAAATCTGAAAACGGAAATGCAAAGGCTCAATCTAGATATAGTAGGGGTCAGTGAAGTGAAGTAAAAGGAAGGCAAGGACTTCTGGTCAGATGAGTATCGGGTAATATCAACAGCAGCAGAAAATGGTATAACAGGTGTAGGATTAGTTATGAATAGGAAGGTAGGGCAGAGGGTGTGTTACTGTGAACAGTTCAGTGACCGGGTTGTTCTAATCAGAATCGACAGCAGACCAACACCGACAACGATAGTTAAGGTATACATGCCGACGTCGCAAGCTGAAGATGAACAGATAGAGAAAGTGTATGAGGATATTGAAAGGGTAATGCAGTATGTAAAGGGAGACGAAAATCTAATAGTCATGGGCGAATGGAATGCAGTTGAAGGGGAAGGAGTAGAAGAAAAGGTTACAGCAAAATATGGGCTTGGGACAAGGAATGAAAGAGGAGAAAGGCTAATTGATTTCTGTAACAAGTTTCAGCTAGTAATAGCGAATACCCAGTTCAAGAACCACAAGAGGAGGATGTATACTTGGAAAAGGCCGGGAGATACGGGAAGATTTTAATTAGATTACATCATGATCAGACAGAGATTCCGAAATCAGATACTGGATTGTAAGGCGTACACAGGAGAAGATATAGACTCAGATCACAATATAGTAGTGATGAAGAGTAGGCTGAAGTTCAAGACATTAGTCAGGAAGAATCATTACGCTAAGAAGTGGGATACGGAAGTTCTAAGGAATGACGAGATACGTTTGAAGTTCTCTAACGCTATAGATACAGCAATAAAGAATAGCGCAGTAGGCAACACAGTTGAAGAGGAATGGACGTCTCTAAAAAGAGCCATCACAGAAGTTGGGAAGGAAAACATAGGTACAAAGAAGGTAGCTGCGAAGAAACCATTCGTAACAGAAGAAATAATTCAGTTGATTGATGAAAGGAGGAAGTACAAACATGTTGCGGGAAAATCACGATACAGAAATACAAGTCACTGAGGAATAAAATTAGTACGAAGTGCAGGGAAGCTAAGACGAAATGGCTGCAGGAGAAATGTGAAGACATCGAAAAAGATATGATTGTCGGAGGGACAGACTCAGCATACAGGAAAGTCAAAACAACCTTTGGTGACATTAAAAGCAACGGAGGTAACATTAAGAGTGCAACGGGAATTCCACTGTTAAATGCAGAGGAGAGAGCAGATAGGTGGAAAGAATACATTGAAAGCCTCTATGAGGGGGAAGATTTGTCTGATGTGATAGAAGAAGAAACAGGAGTCGATTTAGAAGAGATAGGGGATCCAGTATTAGAATCTGAATTTAAAAGAGCTTTGGAGGACTTACGGTCAAATAAGGCAGAAGGGATAGATAACAGTCCATCAGAATTTCTAAAATCATAAGGGGAAGTGGCAACAAAACGACAATTCACGTTGGTGTGTAGAATATATGAGTCTGGCGACATACCACCTGACTTTCGGAGAAGCATCATCCACACAATTCCGGAGACGGCAAGAGCTGACAAGTGCGAGAATTATCGCACAATCAGCTTAACAGCTTAACAGCTGCTTACAAGAATAATATACAGATGAATGGAAAAGAAAATTGAGAATGCGCTAGGTGACGATCAGTTTGGCTTTAGGAAAAGTAAAGGCACGAGAGAGGCAATTCTGACGTTACGGCTAATAATGGAAGCAAGGCTAAAGAAAAATCAAGACACATTCATAGGATTTGCCGACCTGGAAAAAGCGTTCGACAATATATAATGGTGCAAGCTGTTCAAGATTCTGAAAAACGTAGGGGTAAGCTATAGGGAGAGACGGGTCATATACAATATGTACAACAACCAAGAGGGAATAATAAGTATGGACGATCAAGAACGAAGTGCTCGTATTAAGAAGGGAGTAAGACAAGGCTGTAGCCTTTCGTCCCTACTCTTCAATCTGTACATCGAGGAAGCAATGATGGAAATAAAAGAAAGGTTCAGGAGTGGAATTAGAATACAAGGTGAAAGGATATCAATGATACGATTCGCTGATGACTTTGCTATCCTGAGTGGAAGTGAAGAAGAATTAAATGATCTGCTGAACGGTATGAACAGTCTAATGAGTACACAGTATGGTTTGAGAGTAAATCGGAGAAAGACGAAGTTAATGAGAAGTAATAGAAATGAGAACAGCGGGAAACTTAACATCAGGATTGATGGTCACGAAGTCGAAGTCTGCTACCTAGGCAGTAAAATAACCAATGACGGACGGAGCAAGGAGGACACCAAAAGCAGACTCGCTATGGCAAAAAAGGCATTTCTATCCAAGAGAAGTCTACTAATATCAAAAACTGGCCTTAATTTGAGGAAGAAATTTCTGAGAATGTACGTCTGGAGTACAGCATTGTATGGTAGTGAAACATGGACTGTGGGAAAACCGGAACAGAAGAGAATCGAAGCATTTGAGATGTGGTGCTATAGACGAATGTTGAAAATTAGGTGGACTGATAAGGTAAGGGATGAGGAGGTTCTACGCAGAATCGGAGAGGAAAGGAATATGTGGAAAATACTGATAAGGAGAAGGGACAGGATGATAGGACATCTGCTGAGACATGAGAGAATGACTTCCATGGTACTAGAGGGAGCTGTAGAGGGCAAAAACTGTAGAGGAAGACAGAGGTTGGAATACGTCAAGCAAATAATTGAGGACGTAGGTTGCAAGTGCTACTCTGAGATGAAGAGGTTAGCACAGGAAAGGAATTCGTGGCGGGCCGCATCAAACCAGTCAGTAGACTGATGAACAAAAAAAAAAAAAACCATTTTCAACCACAATTTAATGTTTCACCTGATCAACCAAAAAACCAAAATAGGAAAATCAGAAAGTTGAAGAAATGTAGCGAATACAGTAAAGGTGTCCACTCACAAATGAAATCAGTAATGTATTGCAAGAAAGCTAAGACTTAAGGATACGAAAATAAATGTGGAAAAATCGAGAAAGTCGTTGAATTGATTAATTCAGTACGTATAAAAGATAAAAAGCACTTCAGGAGGATAAAAGCGAAGGGATCACCGTTAAGGGTGGAAAAGGATTTCCACTGCTATCCTTAACGAAGAGGCGGGACGAGTTCAGTGACTACCTTGAGGGAGACTACGAGTGCTAACGCGATAGTATAACAAATGCATCACCAGTCGGATTAGAAAACTGACAGAAGTTAAACGATTCGTAGTCTGACACACCAGAAGTGATTCAGCACATTTCTCAGTGAAATACAAACTTATTCTTGCGGTGTCGTGAGTGTCTACAGTAGAGTTTCGTAGCGTATGTCAACAGATGTTTGTTTGTCTGTGTAGTGTAGGTTTACAATGTTTTTAGTATGGACAGGGACTGTGATTGCTCTCTACCGAGGCGAGCTGAGTTAGTGATACTTCTCTCTCAGCTCCAGGCTGTGTTGACCTTCGGTTACACAGCCTCGTGGATGGGCATCATGTTCTCTCACGATCATGGGGATCCAACAGGCGACATCTCAGCACTGGTAAGAGCCCAGCTACTGCTCGCATTGAGGTTGACATCCCACCCGTGGTCCAGTTGGAGGTCGCCTCGGGGTGTGACTGGCTGTGAGAGACTTCCTAGGAGCGTAGTGCAAACAGCCTCCCAGTAGTGTGACAAACAGGTTCGAGACACAAGTGCTATCTGTTCTGTAGCTGACACTGTCCATCGGGCAGTTGCAGTCCCTTGTCCTGTTTCAGATAAAAGCTCTCAGTCGGCAAGATCTGGGCAATCACATAGTGGCATGTTTATTGGTAACTGGGAGTTCCAAAGTTCCGCGCTTTATGGTATTCCCTTAATGACATGACTGCTCATATCAGAGGGGGAAGGGACGGGGGGGGGGGGGGGTGAAGAAGGGCAATGTGCACTTCGTGTCCATTACTGGGTGGAGTCATTCCAGAACTGGAACGGATTCCATGAAGAGCACAGGGTTTAGACAACTACAGCCGGTGGTTCATGTCAGTACCAGTGATGTGTGTCACTTTGGATTGGAAGAGATTCTCTGTGGTTTCGAGCGGTTGTCAGATATAAAAAAGGCTGTCCGTTTGCTTGCGAGATGCGAGCAGAGCTTAGCATTTGCAGCATTTACGACAGGACGGATTCCAATTCTTTGGTACAGAGCCGAGTAAAGGGTCTGAATCAGAGACGGGTCATTGCCGTGTAGGCTGAAGATTCCGCGACTTGCGCCGTAGGATGACGGCGTTTTGGGTTCCGCTAAAAAGGTGATGAGTTCATGACACACCTGCGGCGGCTCCATGGGTAGAGTCGCTGCAAGCTGGGCGGTTTTAAGTTATAGGGCCTCTGGGAAATACAGAAAACGCTTGAAAGGGTGCAGGAAGAACACAGAAAGAATGTACATCTAGGAGCCATTCTTGTAATAGTTTTAAATTGTCGTAGCTGTGTTCAGAAAGTAACAGAGCTCCAAACGCTAACAAAAAGCACTGATTCTCAAATAGTTATAGGGACTGAAAGGTGTTAAAAGCCGGAGATGGGCTTAACAGAAATATTTTCGAAGTACCTAACGCTGTTCAGGAAAGTTAGTCTAAATACAGTTGACTGTGGCTTGTTTGTTGCTGTTTGAAGCAGTTTATCTTGTAGCAAAATTGAAGGAGATAGCTCCTGTGATTTTGTATGGGTAGACAAAATTCTTGCAATGGGAATAATATAACTACTGGATCCTTTTACCGACCTATATACTCAGATGATACAAATGCTGAATGGTTCAAAGAAAACTCGAGTCTAATTTCAAACACGTATCCCACTCATGCGATTATAGCTGGTGGTGACTTCAATTTGCCCTGGATCTGTTCGCGGAAGTACATTTTTAATTTCTGAGGTACGCGTAAAACATTATCCGAAATTGTATGAAACGAATTCTCTGAAAACTATTTGGAGCAATTTGTTCTTGAGCCCACTTTAATAGTAAACGGCTGTGAAAACACAATTTACCTCTTAGGAACAAATCATCCTTAGCTAATAACGAAAATCATAAAGGATTAGTGAACACAGGGTTGTGGTAGCAAGACTGAATTCCGTAAACTCCCAAATCAACCAAAAATAAATGAAAAATATGCCTGTTCAAAAATTAGATAAAATTTCGCTCGACGGCTTTCTCACAATCTCCACTCATTGTAAATAAACAATGTAAGTGTAGAGCAGATGTTTCTTGAACTCAGAGGAATAGTATCGACAGCAATTGAGAGATTTGTACCAAATAAATTAACAAATGACGGAGCTGATCCCCCATGGTAAACAAAACAGGTCAAAACACGGTTGCAGAATCATCACATAAAGTATGTCAAATTTAAGCGACAGCAAAACTCCCAAGATTGGTGTTCTTTTACAGAAGCTAGAAATTTAGCGCTGACTTTTGTGCCAGATACGTATAATAGTTTCAATAACGAAACTTTGTCTTGAAACATGGCAGAAAATTCAACCAGATTCTGGCAGTACGTAAAATATCAAAACGGCAAAACACAATCTATGCCTTCTCTACATGACAGCAATGAAAACACTATCAATAACAGGGCCATTAAGGCAGTTATTGAACACAATTTTCTTAAATTTCTTGACCAAAGAAGATGAAGTCATAAATCCAGAATTCGAGTAAAAGCAACTGCCCATATGAGTAACTTGGAAGTGTATATCGTCGTAGCAGTGAATAATACTTAACAATCATATACAACCGATCGCTCGACGAAAGATCCAGACCCAAAAGACTGGAAAGCTCCACAGCTCGCATTAACACATAAACTAAGGTAATAGGAGTAATCCACTAAAATACAGGCCAAATTTATTAACGGCTACATACACCAGTATTTTGGAACATATATTTTGTTCGAACATTATCAATTACTTCGAAGAGAAGGATCTATTAACACATAGTCAACACGGATTTTGAAAACCTTTCTTGTGAAGCACGACTAGCTCTTTACTCATACAAAGTGTTGAGTGATATCGACAAAGAATTTCTAATTGATTTGGTATTACTTGCTTTTCAGAAGGCTTTTGACACCGTATCTCACAAGCGGTTGTAAGCAAAATGCTATTACATTCGTGATTTCCTGTTAGAGAGGTTACAGTTCGTAGTAACTGACGGAAAGTCAACGTTTAACATAGAAGTGATTTCTGGTGTCCCGATGTTAGTGTTATAGGCTCTCTCTGTCGTTAATTACCTATAAAAACGATTTAAGAGACAATTTGAGCAGCCATATTAGGTTGTTTGCTGATAATACTGGCGTTTATCTCAAGTAAAGACACCAGAAAATCAAAAACGATTACAAACAAGTCAGATAAGTTATCTACATTGTTTCGAAATTTGGAAATTGACCCAGCATTATGAAACGTATGAGGTCGTCCATATGAGTGCTATAAGGAATACGTTAAACTTCGGTTTTATAGTAAATAAGGCCTAGATAAACTAAATAATTAGAAATTACAACTAGAAACAATTTAATTTGGAAATAACGGATAGATAATGTTGCGCCTACTACGTAGAAAACTTAGAGGAACTAACACATCTGCTGAAGAGACTGCGTACACGACGCCCGTCCATTCTCCTTTGGAGTAGTGCTGCGCGATCTGGGATGCTTACTAGATAGGATGAATGGAATACATCGACAAATTCAGAAAAGGTCAGAGCGTTTCGTACTACCGAAAAACAGGGAAGAAAGTGTCACGGACATGATACAGCGTGTGGGGTGGAATTCACTAAAACAAAGGCATTTTTATTTATGGCGGGATCCCAAGACGAAATTTCAATCACCAACTTTCTCCTCCGAGTGTTAAGATACATTATTGACACCGACCTACACATCGGGAAACGATCATTATAATAAAATAAAGGAAATCAGAACTCGCACGGAAAGATTAAGGTCTTCTTTTTTCCCACGCGTTGTTAGAGGGTGGAATAACAGGAATTTATTGCGGAGGTGTTTCGATGAACCCTCTCCCGGGCGCTTAAGTGTGATTTGCAGAGAAGCCGTGTAGATGTAGATGTAGACTGGGAGACGTGGTAAACATAATGATTACTCAAATTGGTAAGTAGAATTTATGAGAGCAGAGGTAAGCCAACGACCTTGCGTAACAGTATAACAAAACTGTTCCCGAAAATAGTCAGACCAAATCTGCATCTACATCTACATTCAGTTTAAATGTCTCGTAGAGGATTCATCGAACCACATTAAGCTATTTCTCTACCATTCCGCTTTCGTAAAATTTCCACGGAAAATGAACACTCAAATATTTCCATCCGAGTTGTGATGCTGCCCATGTACGTGGGTGCCTACAAAATATTTTCGCACACTGAGCATAAAGTTGATGATTGAAATATCATGAGGATATCCTACCACAAGGAAAAAAGGATTTTCTTTTAGTGATTGCCTATCCAATTCTCGTATCATATGCTTGGATCTGTCCTTCCCATAGTACAAAACGTGCTGACATTATTTCAACGTTTTCGATTATCTTCATTGATTCAGTCTGATGCGGATTCCACACAGCACAAAAATACTCCAGAAGAGGACGGACAAGTCAAGCGTAAGCAGTCTCTTCAGTAGCCCTGCTGTATGTCCTATGTCTTGTGTTTGTTTCACCAAGCACATTATCTCTATCATCGTTCCAGTTGAAGTTATTCATAATCGTAGTCCCCAGGTATTTGATTGAATTTACAGTCTATAGAGGGTTGGGTTGTTTGGGGAAGAGACCAAACTGCGAGGTCATCGGTCTCATCGGATTAGCGAAGGACAGAAAAGGAAGTCGGTCGTGCCCTTTCAAAGGAACCGTCCCGGCATTTGCCTCGAGTGATTTAGGGAAATCACGGAAAACGTTAGTCAGGATGTCCGGAAGCGGGATTGAACTGTCGTTCTCCCGAATGCGAGTCCAGCATTTAAATTTGTGTAATTAATGGTGTACGGGAAACTTAGCAAATTCCTTTTAGTACTCATGTGGATGACTCCATTGTTTCCAATATTTAGAGTCATTTGCAATTTTCGCACGAGGCACATATATTACCCAAATCGTTTCGCAAATTTATTGGATGATCTGATGATATTATAAGACTTTAAATGAAAGCATAACCTGCAAACAATCTAAGAGGATTACTCAGATTTTCTCCTAAATCATTTACGTTGAGCAGGACCAGCACAGGGCCTATAACACTTCCTTGATGAACACCATATATTACTTCTGCTTTACTCGTCGCCTTTTCATCAATTACTACGAACTGTCACCTCTCTGAGATGAAATCACGAATACAGTCACACAACTGAGGCGATATTCAATAGACACCCATCTCGATTAGACTTTGTAGTGTGCGGTGCCAAAAGCCTTCTGAAAATCTAATAATGTGGAATGAACTTGACATTCTCTGTCAACAGCCTTCATTATATTATGACAGTAAAGAGCTAGTTGTGTTTCACAATATTTGCTGAATCCGCTTTGGCTATTTGTCAACTGATCGTTTGCGTCGATATAACACGTAATGTTCGAATGCAGTGTATGTTCCAAAATTCTACTGAAGAACGACGTTAGTGATACGGGTCTGTAATTCTGTGGATTACTCCTTTCTTAGGTATTGGTGTGGCTTGCGCAACTTTCCAGTCTTTAGATAAAGATCTTTTGACGAGCAAATGGTTGTGTACTATTCATAACTATAGAGTTAGTCTATCAGCGTACTCTGATACACAGTCTGGACCGGAGGTCTTACCTTTTTTAAGTGATTTAAGATACTTCGCTACACGGAGGGTACCCCATGGCGGTAGGTGGTCATGATTCCAATTCTGGAGTATTTACTTCGTCTTCTTTGGTGAAGGAAGTTCGGAAAACTACGTTTAACAACTTTGCATTAGTTGTGCTGTAAGTGGTCAATCACACAATGAAGGTATTCATTCTGGCTTTCCTCTTGTACACTTTACAAACATCAGGAATCTTCTACGATGTTATACCAGATTTAGAAGCAGTGTTTCGTTGTGATAACTATTAAAGCTTTCTCACACTAAATGCTAAATAGGCATAACATGTCATGAATCTAAGTTATTCACTTGAATAACTGTTAGCATCTGAGAGGCGTTTCTGCCATTGCACTTAATAACAGAAGTATGGCACATGCATGGCAACTGTTAATAGAGAAAGAACGTTCGACAATGTAAATAGTTACAAGATGTTTGAAATCCACATAAAGGTAACAATAGCACAGCGTGGAGTAAGAATGGAAAATACAGGAAGACTCGATTTACAAAGGGAGCAAAGGGCTGCAGTCATTTTCTACTAATCAGTCTCCATATTGGAGAAGCAATGAAGGTAAAAGCTGTAGCTCTTAGTTAATAAAACCAGCCTGAAGTAACAGAAGACCAGCGAGAGAAATGGTCGTATTTCTCACAAAATAATAATTAAAATTTCCTAGTATTTGGCGGCTTAACGCCAACTCAATGAAGTGAAAAGATTGGGTGTAAAATAGATTATATTCGTTTATAAAGTGTCGCCTAACCAAGGCAACTTGTCGGAAAAGTTACAGATTGTAGAAATCTGAGTCAGTGCTGGGATTAACAATCATTTATTTGCTTCAATGATTTACATAAACCACAATGAAATCAACAAATAACGAAGTTGTGAACAACTGAAATCAAATTACAAACCGGCGCCACGATAGTGGTGTGGTAACAAAAACTTTATGGCACTGTGTCGAATAATTACAACAAGAGTTGCTTATTTGGCAGCTCGCGAAAACGAAGTTATCATTAGAACTCCAAGCCACAAATTACAATCAAACTTAGGAACACGAGCTGCATGGAAAAGTAAGCAAGTTATGAGCAACACAGAATTAGGATCACGCTAACGCAGCTGCAACACACATTACGCTTAACAGTTAGCACATGCCGACCGGCACCAAGTGACGTCCCTCGTGATGGACCAAAACACAATGCTCACAATCCATCTTCACAGCCCTCAACTCTCTGCTTTAAAAAGATTCTACAATCTGTAGCCTCCTCCTGTTTCCAGTGTGATGGCCGAGGATTATAGCTAAATAACTGCCAAAGCAGGGGAAAGCAGAAGTTGCTTTCCTCCAATTGTGTACAGCATGCATATTTGAAACAAGAATTTTTAGTAAGTGTCCTTATATACCAGGGGACACAATACTACAGACCGAACCAAATTTATAGAGAGAACGCAATTTACTTTTCCACGCTGGACGGATGATGCCACAGTGTCTGACTCTTCGAATTACGCATAAACAGACAAAATCTTCGTGCCTAGTAATTGTATGGGAGCTGTGGAGGGCACCAGCAGCGTTCACTGAACACAAGATGTGCAGGTGTCTGCCTGGTGTTCAATAGCTGCAGCGTGGTTTGCTTCCCCATATCAGCGAAACATACCTAATCCCCGGTGGTGGTTCTTTCGGCCTAATGAGATATGCATACTAACTTCAGCAGATTAAAAAGCTATAGACACCTTTACGGCGTCACAACACTCCAGCGTGGTGAGTGAAAGGCTGTATTTCCAAACACACCGCTTCTAATATAACCGCGGAATAGCAGCAGTAATGAAGCAAAGGAGATTAAAATAAAATAAGCGCTCAGCAGTGTGGTTAAAGTTCGGAGTACAAGAATATCAATCAAAGCTTTCACGTTAATACTTGATGTGTTAAGGGGGGTAGGACGTCAAACTGGCCGACTGGCAGCTGGAGAGGCATCACAGGACATTTTAATTTCCACTGTGTATGCTTTTACAATTTAAATCATAAAACTTTGTATGCATTACCAGGAAGGATTCAGAATTTACACTCACAGCACTGGAAGTTCTAAAACATAACAATATAAATTTTTTACATGTGAAATTTTATCATTTCTTCACTTACTAATTACAGCATTTGTTGCTATAGGTACACTTTTCTTCAAAAGTAAGAGAGATTCTTCGATGAATTTTGCACGGCATACAAACCATACTCAAAGATGTATGAAACTCTAGAACTTTACAAATCTATTAAAAACTCTGGTAAAAATTGAGGTAATTAACTAGAAAATTTATGTTTTTTCTAGACATGAAGTTTAATATAACAGCTCATTCGTTTTTTCATAAATTAAGTAAGTTCTAGAGTTTCATACACTAGTAAGTATGGTTTGTATGCTATGCAAAATTCATTGAAGAATCTCTCTAACTTATGAAGAAAAGTGTACCTATAGCAACAAATGCAGCCATTAGTAAGTGAAAAAATGATGAAATTTCGCACGTACAAAATTTAGTTTGTTATGTTTTCGAACTTCCACTGCAATAGGTGTGAATCCTGAATCCTTCCTGGTGATGCTGAGCATGTTTTATGAATTTATTTGTAAAAGTGTTGTCACTGGAAATTAAAATGCACTGAGATGCCTCTCCTGCTCCAAGTCGGCCCGTTTGATGTCCTAACTCCCTTAAACGGAATAGACATTCTATTGAGCTCGGGAGATAAATGTCAACTGAAATAAGGAAAGACTATGAGTTAATATTAAATAGTAACGACTGCCGTGGTTTTACGTAGAAAAGTGTGTACGCAGTATTACCTACATTCCCTGTAGTTATCTAAATCGAAATAAAACTAAGTACATTTGTGGGCTCATTTAAAAAAGTTTATTACCTTTTGTTGTAGTCACTGTGTATTTACACTGATATATCACACATGCAGTGATACTTCAAGAAAATCTACGGTTACTTCAGAAATGGCAACGGTTTTGCAGACCCTGGTGCCAGTCAACACCTGCGATTCGCCAGGCTGTCCAGCAAGCAGACAGATGCCTGGCAAGCCCTCTGTGCGCCCCTGTGCCTGCCACCCGCTGTTCCAAGCAGTGCCCTGCGAACGGTAGAGGACAAACACCCCCCCCCCCCCCCCCCCCCCTGTTGGTAGACCAAACAGCTAGCAATAACATTAGCAGTTCCTCCTACGGCCATGCAGGACAAGATATCTATCACTTGTCCTCACACCACAAATAAAAGTTCACCTATTGTGACATACCATTCTCTACACCCTTCAAAACTCAATGAACTGGCACTGAAACTAACTGTTCCTCCAAAAGAAAACTTCTCTATCTCATCATATAACGTATGGACTAGAGATTAAGAAACAAAACAACAAGGTAAGGCGCGGTAACAGAAAAAAAAGATTTAGAGAAAAATATTACAATTCGTTACCTTTTTTTTCCTCGTACTTATGAAAGAAAACTAAATTTTTTTAGTCTGAATTCACCGATAATTCTCACTGATTGTGAGTAGACTGCAGTCTGAAAGACCTGCGGAACAAGACCTATGCTTTTGCAGTAAGAAATTATCAAACCATGCGACTTTGAAAGGAGCACACGTGGCCTACAATAAATTTTAATAATAAAATAATCTAAGAAGCTGCATGTAACTTTGACGCCCTACACATTTAGATATACATTGGGGCTGAACTAAAGAAAGACGAAAGAACTACGCAATAAAAGAAATGAGATTAGTCACATATTTCACATAAACTCTGAGGGCGAAATAGTAGACGAGGTGGTTGAATTGTACCTCCATGGAGGAAAAGTAACTTGCGATCATGATCACAAGTTCTTTAGCTTGTAAGAAGTCAAAGAAATAATGCCTGTCGAAAGACGTCCACTAATAACAAACACAGACATTAACAGCTGAAAACAGACTTCTGAGAATGTTCCTTTCGAATACTTCAGTATACGGAAGTGTTTCTTAGACTTTCCGAAAATCTAGGAAAAATAAAATTGATGAGTTTGGACATGACGTTAGAGAACCATGAAAAAATCACACAGAATGGTAATGGGGAAGAAAAAAATGGTTCAAATGTCTCTGAGCACTATGGGGCTTAAGATTTTAGGTTATCAGTCCTCTAGAACTTAGAAATCCTTAAACTTAACTAACCTAAGGACATCACACACATCCATGCCCGAGGTAGGATTCGAACCTGCGACCGTAGCGGTCGCGAGGTTCCAGACAGAAGCGCCTAGAACCACTCGGCCACTTCGGCCGGCGTAATAGGGAAGAAATTTCCCGTAAAAAGGGGAGGGAAGTTACATAGGAAATACACTAACAGAAGAAATAGGGAAACTAAATGCGTCTAAGGTAGTTTACTTGATCTTGTGGGAGATATAAACGGGAAACCGGAGGTAACACAGAAATTGTAGAATTTCCAACTAATGGTTGAACACGTTGAGTACAAGAGCTACTCTATGATGAATATATCGGCCAAGGAGAGGAATTCGCATCACTCACTAGACTACACCTACACATCTGTGGAGAGTTTGATGAAATACCAATGAGGTTCTTCAGTTAATGTTAATACCCATAACGTTCCTGGCAAAACACTACAATCAAATTAAAAAAATATAACATTCATTAACTGGGAGATAAGTGGAACTGTCGGTTTGATAGCTACAGTCGCAGGTTCGAATCCTGCCTCAGGCATGGATGTGTGCGATGTCCTTAGGTTAGTTAGGTTTAAGTAGTTCTAAGTTCTAGGGGACTACTGACCACAGATGTTAAGTCCCTTAGTCCTCAGAGCCATTTTTTTGTCGGTTTGATATGAGATATTTACAAACTAACAAATAAATAATACATAGAAGAATATAAAGATGGATTTAATAGGAACTAGAAGACATTCAAACGAAGAAAACCAAAAACGTATTAGAGATATGTCCAGTAAAAGAAAGAAGAAAGTTAGGAAAGATTTCTGACTCTTGTAAAATTGTATGAAGTCTTCGTCTATGTGAGATGGAACGTGATATTCACAATGCTGAGGAGATCAGGAGAGAACCCTCCAAAACCAAGGCAAGTTAGTATAGCTCATCGTAAAAGAAAACAGGTTAATGGTAAGGAAGAGCATACGGCAGTATAATAGTTTAGTAAGAGATTTTTCTTAATTATAAGTACAAAAAGCAATGAAGGAACAGGAACGAAAATTTTTAACTGGTATAAAGGTGTAAGAGAATAGTGTTTTTTTTAATACACGCCTCAGATCCTTTCTATAATATGTGAGCATGTAGAGTATTTGAATTAAGAACCGATACGTGCTAAATTTAGGTAATACCCCAACATTCTAATATGATAGAAAATCCTTTGGTCGGTAATAGAATTGAAGAGGGTGGATAAATGAAGGGAGAAATAGCTTCATTAAAGGGGGCTCTGTTGAAGCCACATTTTAAGACTGAACTAGTAAGCAGGTTCAATAATGAGTTAAGATATGAGGTAGGTGGCGTTTTAAATCTTGTTATATTCAATAACACTGAATATTACGTGGGCACAAAGTGTTATTAAAAACAGAAAACGTAAAAATCAGTCTCTGGGAAGCTCTTTGCTAAAAACGCAGAATGTTACTGAAAGATCTGCTATGGTTTCCAGATTAAACTTGTCAAGGGAAAGACTAATGCATAGAAAACGTTGCATAGGCCAACAAAATCGGAAAATTGAAACAGGTTGTGTAATATATTCGACTGTTACCTACAAGAGAAAATATGAATAACTTGCCTACTAAACTGTAGGCAAGAGGTCTTTTCATTTAATTTCGGAATAAACAGTGTTTGTTGTGTAGTCAGTTACTGTCAGTGACATATTTCTCCTTTTGGGGGCACCGTAAGATTATATATAAGTAGCTGGACACGTAACCCAACCCTCATAAAGCAATTAAAAATGGATAATCCATCCATCATATGACTTATTGATGGCTGTATTACACACCCAATTACTGTTTCGTCCATTTCCAGTTTTATATGACTTCAAGATGGATGGGTTACATGTGCAGCTACTTTAAAACAATCTGATGATGCCCCAAAAGGGCGAAACCAGTCATTGATATTACATAATTTCGCAATAAAGACTGTTTTCATTCTGAAATAGTTCAATACTGGTCTGCCGTAGCACCCTGTCACACTGGAAAGGAACAATCCTTTCATTTAAATTTTTAATTTCTTCCCCTTTTTGTGTTGAACGTTTGAATGTTTCGTTTTTGACGTGAAAAAGAAAACTGACTGAAATGCTTGCATATTGTATCCTCATGTGAATACTATATTAGCTGCAGTTGTCTCATAATTCCATCCACATCAACTTATATAGGCACTGATGAGAAACGTTTGTAAAAAGCCATCAGTATTTCCATCTAATTGCGGAATTAAGTTATCATACAATTGTAAATATGTAAGAATTTTATTTCGTAAAAGGCGGAATATTCTACTGAGCTTACGTAGAGGATATAATTTATGTAAAGCTGCCAATCTTCCCTTTAGGTATATAATGCATTTACTGCGTCTTCAGTAGCCTGGGCCAAGTAACGTGCACTCTGTTGGAGTTCATTCGACTTAGGCTCAGAACCTTTTTCAAGTTAAAAGTTCGGTGAGTACTTTCCCCAAACTCTGCAAAGCAATTTGTCGGGAATATTAACGGCAATTTTGTTCTCGAGCTTAATGAAAAAGGGAAGATATCATGCGCGCGTGCCATTTCCGCGAAAATGACTTTCTGGGATGTAAGGGTACAGTCATTAAGGGAAATGCTTAGGTATTTTAGAAATGATTTCCCCACGGGCAGAGCAGGTGTCTTCAGTTCCGGCTTATCGTTACGAGCACACTAGAGTATAAATTGCTTTACTGCCCTTCCATTTCAATTTTAATTTCCTCTTAAAAATTTTGCTGTCGGCTTCGCTAATGTTAAAATATTTCCAACGCATTCCATAGCTGCACATTTCTACACCTTGGCAAAGAATAATATTGCGTGCGACGTTTAGCAGTCTTCACTGAATGGTGTAGAGGGCATCCATTTAAAGTCTCAGTCTCTAAAATATCATGTGAACTTTACCCAACTGAATAGTGGTCTCCGAAGTGAAATTTTTGTACTTGGAAAATTGAGCGAGATAGCGTTGTCTGTGATTCTTATTTATTACAACTGGTATCGGCCAATGACCATCCTCGCTGTACTTTACAATCGACGAAACATAAGAAAAATTTAATATAACTCCAAATCATACCACAGTCAATTTCAAATACTTACGAGAAATGACAGTCACAATACAACATGTCATACATGTCTTCTGATATGAAGAACAACTTGATCATGGTCGAAATAGGTAAAATGGTGAAACGTTTCCAGTACCAAAGCAATACAGCTTCATCAGTGGCAAGCAGAACACTGGCTAATGAATACACAAGCACGATCTAAGAAGTCAACAAGATAAGAAGCCATAGATCATACAGGCAAAGACGTGCACAACCCAAACATGAGGTATAAAGAGCCAACTGACTCCAAGTAACCTAGCCATATCATACACGAGAAAATATGTTACAATGCAACTGCAAGAGAAGTATTGTAGAATCTCTCAAGACATTATGTCAGTTCATTAAATAACGAATACCTGAATAGAAGAAGTGTAATGGAATTAATTACAGAATTCCTTGTTCATTCTTGTAATGAAGTGTAAGACGTCAAGTCCAACGAAAATGAATTAAGAAATTAAATACACTAGCCCTCATATGCACGTGTACTAAAATAAATGAAGTCCTAAACCAAGCTTCTAGACAGTGAAAGTAAACATCACGCCTACATATTTTAAGGCTCTCAAAGCTGAAACTGTTAATTACATGAAGAAATTATATTAAGGAATACAGCAACACATATGTGTACATTATGTCTTTATTCCATTCTCATGTCATGTAAATAAACAATCAAATGTATATGTAAAATCATAATAAAGTGAAAGAGAAAACCTGAATACAATGTTAGGTGCTTCATAGTGTAATCATTCATTAGCAGAGTAATAGTTTACTTAACACAGGGAGAAAAGGGGGAGGGGTAACTATAAACAGGTAACCAATATCTGAGGTAATACAGAGAATAAGTGTGATTGCCACATGTAAAGATATATTTTCATCCGAACCACGCAGTACTGTATACAAAAATACGTTTAGTGTAAATTGTACTGTGTAAAACCCATAGACTTGTGACATATGCACTCCTACATAAGAAAGCGGTAAGGGTTAAGAGGAACAAGATTAATACTATATTTTATGTATGTACACATGAAGTTGAGATCACGCTGAAAATATGGTTAAATTTCATAATAGAAGACTATTCTAAATTGTTATATCTTGTACTTAACTGAAACCTATTACCTAATATGACTATAGAAAAGGAATCCTATAACATTATATTATGAATGTGCAAATTAATATGATTTATATTAAAGCCAAAGTTAATGAGAAGGCTAAAAGACGTGAAAGCAGAAATGTGGGATGTTTATATAGCTCCACATTAAATACAGTTTAGCCCAGGTTAATATTTTGCGTACAAATCTGTGAGCAGAATCTCCCTATGTAAAATGTATAAGCGATCAAACACTTGCGTGTGCCAATCAAGGGATGTCGCAACACATGAGTCCACTCTCATGGCAAAATGCGTTACTGAAGTAACAAAAATCTGTGCTTGGACCTAGTTAATGGGTAAAGGGAGAAGGGGGAGAATTAAATATCTGAAAAATGCAGTTCATTTACCTTTCAGATATGAATTAAAATATTTATCAGTAACCACTTTGTATTATAACACATCGTTTGATAAAGATGCGATGGTGAACTTCTGAGCCTGATTTAATGGCACTTAAGGGGCATGAAAATAATAATGCCAATTGATATTCAGCTTATTTCTGTTAAAAAGGTTTTGATACTACACCAATTCCATTATGTACATGGAAACGCTGTTTCTTTTCGCTGTCCTGGTGAAAAAGCAAAGTCTTAAAAAAATTATTTGTAGCGATGTGTTACCAGTCTTTCTTCTTCTGGAGCTGCATTTTTTCTGTCTGAGAAAAGTGCGAAACTGGAGTGTTTTCTCTTCTTTTGTCGGAATCGTAACGATGCAAATATAAGTGTACTTGACATAATCATTAATTTGCAATTAATAACTGGGGCATTGAATTTGAAAGTTGTTTCATTTTGTTAGACGACAAACCTCTAAGTGATTGTGTCTTAACTGGAATATGCATTAAATTTCTGGCTGTTTCAATTAAGATGAAAGCATTTGCTTCATGACACAACTATAGTGCCATAAGTGTTCTGTTGTTCGTTGTTTTATCCTTAAAATGTCAAATCTTCATTTTAATTCTAATTCCGGTAAAACGTTTACAAAAGATTTCTTTACCGTGAACGTTAACTTCACGGACAGTCATTCATCACAAAGCACGCCATTAACCATCAGCGACTTTCTGGCTTGTATCTTATTTCTATCCGCTATATTAAGGTCAATGAATACAGTTACATTACAAGTAAAAATATGTACAATGTACAACCACTTCCGTTAGATATTTGAATAAGTGCACTTCCTCTTTTTAACGCCTTTGGAATGAATCCTTTTGTCTGAGATTTTATGATACTTCTAACCAGGCATGTTAATCAATTTATACGAAAGGAATCATTTCAGGTGACGACAATTTATCAGACTTAACTGTAATTTTGTTCAGTTTACAGTAGATATGCAGTTTGTCACCACATAACTGGCACTAGTATGTTTTCTTTGTCCTGTTTAACATAGACTGATAAGCGAAAACTTTATGACCACTGCCCACGGTGGATGCTATCTGGTGGCGTTAAAAGCACGTGATGCGGTAACTAATGTATGTAAGAGGAACAGACACCGTCAGGGGATAACCCTAGTGAAGATATGCGCTGCAGATAGGGAAATCCATTGAGATAAGACATTTTGACAAAGGGCAGATTATTAATACGCAGAGCCTGTGATCGAATATTACGGTAACTCGAACAAGGCAAAGATGGTCGAATGTTTACCTGCTACTGCCATGAGCATCTATGGAAAGAGGTAGAAGGACGGTGAAACTACCACTTTGGCGCTAAATTGTTGGATGTCCACGACTCTTCACAAACGTGTGGTTCAGAGACAGATGTACCGATATCCATAATGTACCAAACGCATAATGTAATTATATCGTTATTTATTCCTCTGACTACGTGTCTTACAAAATTTCAGCTAAGAACGCTTTTCATGAAAAGTGTGTCAACAAGATGGCTGACTTTTTAGCGCATCGTGTAGAGTACGTAAAAGCTATACTATCTTTCTTGTTCGGCCCGATAATTTCTTGTTGAAAATTTGTGTTTTCAGTCAGTATTACTTACTTATCGTTGTTTAAAGCGGTCATACCAAATTTACTTACACAGTTTCATCCATGTGTCACATTCTCAAAATAGGTAAAATTATAAATATATAATCTATAGAAAATAGTAATAAAGAGTACGTGCCAACGACAGCGAATCTCCTGATCCAGAAGTTGCTAATGTGAAGCCTTCAACTGGCGAGAGGGAGTCACATGCAGGTGATGAGGAATTTATTCCACACTTTATCTGCACTGTGGCCCCTAAGATCCGACATTTCAGAATTAAGGTGTTCTTACCTCGGTATCTACATCTACATCCATACTCCGCAAGCCGCCTGAAGGAGTGTTCTATCAGTTCTCCCTTCCATTCCAGTCTCATATTGTTTGTGGAAAGAAAGATTGTCGGTATGCCTCTGTGACCTCTGTGTGGGCTCCAGTCTCTCTGAGTTTATCCTCATGGTCTCTTCGCGAGATATAAGTACGAGGGAGCAACATATTGCTTGACTCTTCGGTAAACATATGTTCTCAAAACTTCAACAAAAGTCCGTACCGAGCTACTGAGCGTCTCTCTTCCAGAGTCTTCCACTGGAGTTTATCTATCATCTCCGTAACGCTTTCACAATTACTAAATGATCCTCTAACGAAGCGCGCTGCTATCCGTTCGATCTTCTCTATCTCTTGTATCAACCCTATCTGGTAAGGATCCCACACCGGTGAGCAGTATTCGAGCAGTGGGTGAACAATTGTACTGTAACCTACTTCCTTTGTTTTTGGACTGCTTTTCCTTAGGATTCTTCCAATGAATCTCAGTGTGGCATTTGCTTTACCAACAATTAATTTTATATGGTCATTCCGTTTTAAATCACTCCTAATGCCTAGTCCCAGATAACTTATGGAATTAACTGCTTCCAGCTGCTAACCTGCTATATTGTAGCAAAATGATACATGATCTTTCTTTCTACATATTCGCTTCACATTACACTTGTCTACATTGAGATTCAATTGCCATTCCCTGCACCATGCGTCAATCGTTGCAGATCCTCCCGCATTTCAGTACAATTTTCCATTGTTACAACCTCTCGATATACTACATCATCATCCGCAAAAAGCCTCAGTGAACTTCCGATGTTACCCACGAGGTCATTTATATATATTATGAATAGCAACGGTCCTACGACACTCCTCTGCGGAACACCTGAAATCACTTTTACTTCGGAACGCTTCTCTCCATTAACAATGACATGCTGCTTTCTGCCATTAGTTTTATATAAAAAGAAGTGACCCATGAGCCACAAGAGTAGTAAGATGAAAAGAGCCAATCAGGAACGTGAGAGTGACACTCATAAGTCTGCATTATTGTGTAGCTGAAGCTGTTTGTGCGAGTCTCTTTTGGAGGCTGTGTTATGAGAAATGTATCGGTCATAATACATAATAAGAAAAGTTATATACTCTGTGTTTTATGTAAAAATAAGCACATTATCAAAATCAAATGCTGGGACTTTCTGAAGCAATAACTCCCGAGGATATCAAAGTTGAGTATCTCATCATATGGAGCAGCTAAGTGGTTATGTGAACATTTATTAACTGTGATTGAAACTTTCTAGTTTTCACTCACCTACATACTTGTGAATTGTAGAGACCCAAACTTTTAAGTCGTACCAATGGTATTGTTGAGAATTTACTGTTTCCGTTGTCCAATTACAGATAAAATACAAAAACTGAATATTTTATTCTTACCCAACATCAGTGACAATCAAAATGCATTTAAGGGTGGCATTTGAAAGCACACTTCATGCACACAACTGCTTCCACCAGAAGCTCCGACTGCAATGCAACTCCCCAGGTGAATAGCAATCTGGAGTGGGGTGCGGAAGGAGGAGGTATATCAGGGTATGGGTGGAGGGGGGATAGAAGAGCGCAGTCTAGAGGAGCATGCAGGGACCAGACAGCAACCTGATCAGACTGCAATTCCTAATGTGATAAAAATCTTAACAGAGAAAGTACATATTGGTCCTATTCCAAAAGATACATTACGAATGAATAATGTGAAAGGCACTAGGCAGTCCCCTCCGCCTTGTAACCATTGCATTAAACACAGTAGTGCAAACGATTGCAGCAACAGCTGTGTAACAGTGCCGGTAGTGTGATGAATAACAGTGTGCGAGGAACTCAGAGTCTGACAAACCCAAATAAAAAAGAAAACATAACAGTGGAGACAATCCTGGATACTTAGTTAATGGGGAAACGAATAGCATAATTCTTATCACTATCGCTTAGATCCTAATTTAAGAAGTCGTGATGTCAAATGTAAATGATACTCAGCAGGGAAATATTCAGGTACAAAACTGCACTGCTGAAAGGAACTGGCACTGTAAGAATCCAACTGTTAGTGTCTTTGAGGTGGCAGACAAGGCCACTTCCTTATACAAAATTCAAGAAGCAAAAAGTAACATCATTATGGCCTCAAAAATTAGTCACAGGATGAAGTGACGGCAATGACGGCAGATTTGTTCACCTGATGTGGTACAGTGATGGGAAAATATTAGACACAAGTGGTGTAATAATGTTAATAGATGTAATGAACAACATGAATACGTAGTTGTATCTGCTGTTAACACAGTAGTGGGAAACATACCAGCTACGATTGTGTTAGATACTGGAGCTACTGCCAACGTGACATCCTCTAATTTATTCAACAAAATTAATGGAATTACTAAAGTGCCTATCTCGCCTGTTCATAATTGCAAAATCATTACTGCCGTCTGCACTAGGTCGTTCAATGTGAAGGTACAAACAAAAGTAACTGTAAAGCTGTGAAACAGATTCATTAGATGCAATTTCCTAATTATAGAAAGTTTAACCGTGAATTACATTCTTAATACTCAATTTGTACGAGGCAGGACTAAATGCTAAATATGTATTGATGGAAAGAGCATTATTATTGATTTATTGAAAACAAAAGCCAAGTGCCGTAAATATGGTCAGGGTGTAAAGATGAAATTTATTACAACAAAAGTGCTGTACGTCAGCAGTCAGCAATCTCATTGCGTGGATGAGAACTCCAGTCACGATCATATTTGGGAGAAAGTGTATGAATTGAAGTACTGTGGCCAAAGCGAGAGACTGCCACTAAAGTAAAAAATTATTAAAATGGCATCAATGTATTCAGGTCCATTTAAAATTGTTAGAAAACCTTATGAAGGGACCTACCTATTAGTCTACCTTCAGTGAAACAGTATCAAAGTATTACATCCTCATCAGTACTTAAAGTAATAAATACATTAATTTTAAGTCTTATACACATGCAGGTTTGTGTAAGTGTGTAGAAGCTCTGAGTTATACAAAAGTTAGTTGCTTTATGGTAATTAAAAATGACTTAAGCACATGGTTTATGCAAAGGAACATGGGTACAAATACGCTTTACTGATTATTATGATCTGCATTCATGTACAATTTGTAGTATAATATATCTCTATATTCCCCAGTTATTTAGTATGTAGTTCAAATAATGTTCAGGAACAGAAATTGCTTTCTATTAATTCAACGACCGATACATAAATGTTGTTAAACTATGAGACAATGTAGGTGTATTTGCATATCGGTACATAGTTGTGAATAAGGATCTAGAATAAAATTATTTTCAAAGTATGTCAGGTAGGAACAGGACTATCCTATTAAAGACCACTTCCACTGCTATTGATAAATATGTCCGTATTGATAATTATCACTAATTCATTGAACTATCGTCATTTATAGTATTACGAAGGGATTATCAGTGGAATGCCAATATTAATCACATGTTTCTGCATTCACTTAGAAAAATGTAGATGAATGCTGAAGCAAAGGACAGTATATTTTACTTTGCAAATATCCTTGTAGCTTCTGGACTCAAACGTGTTTTGTGTCAGGTAGCGGTTGACACCCTCACAGGTATCAGTGCAGTGGAATTAGGAAACTCGCCATATATAGTGCTGCATGAGCGACTGTTGGTACAGAGTTAAAGAAATATTTTTACTGTCAAAAAGGACATAACTGGTGCAAAAGAATACATAAGATTAATGTAGAAGAAGAACACTCTTCAACGTTGTTCATAATTGTATATTTACATATGTATGGTAATTCGAGATGGCAGTCTAGATACAGTGTATATGGCCGTACGTGTGGATGTTAATACACTTAGAGCGAATGATATTAAGTCCACTATGCAACTGACACCAGTTTATAACTAAGAAAAGTCAATTTCAGTCATTTTTGAGCCTACAGTTGCTTTTCCTTTCATGCTAAATGAAGTATACATCCTATTTTCTGATATGTATGCGGAGTGACTTATATTTTTGAAAATATATATCTGATCATTCAATAAACATGATACGTTTGTGATGCTGAACAAAACTGTACAGCCCAGGACAAGATGTCACACACTATTTCCTATGAAATGTGTAAACTTAATGTAACTATTTTGTTTACAGTTCCTATTTTGAGAAGATATAATCCATGGGTAAAATAATAAAATGTCCAGTCATGTAATAGGTGTACTATAGCACTGTCGTACTACCAGCTCCATGTAGAAATCACTGTATTTAAATTTTACAAATTGAATGATAAAGACATGAAGAGTGATGCTACCGACTGCTGACATGGACAACAAGACTATTGCATAAATAAATAATCGCTGAATTCTCAACCATATTATTCAATTTTGTAGTAAAACGTATGCCACTATTGATCCAACAACGACCTCTACTCCATCCCTCTGATGAACTGTTTTTGGCACCAAATGTGCAAGACTTCACTGTGAGAGAACGGTACATGGCCACTGCATCTGAGCTTGCTGTAAGGAACAGTACTCTCTGTGCTGTACCTGACTATCATAGTGGAGCCTAGGTTCATAACCGTTATTGTTTAAAACTGTGCAGTCCCAATGTTAAAATGTAACCCCTCAAAGACACTCTTCCAGTGCATGTAGTGGACATTGACACTTATAAAACTAATGTATGAAATGTACTACTTGTCATGAGTAATAGACAATAATTTAGATCAATGTACAAAATAAACAGGCCAATAGACATTAAAGAGAACATGAAGCCTGAAAGAAACACAAAAACAAGTCACCAATGAAACTACAGAACTACTTCAATTATTGAAGTAATTAAATTGGTTTATACACTTAAGTAAATTTTATGTCTGTGTTAACCGGAGGAAAAATGCTCCTATCAGAGCACAAAAGGCGAATCTGCTCTTGTTTAAAGGACGCTGACTGAAACGTTGGGTAACAGTTGCCTCGTTCTACCTTCTTCAACATATCTTTCTCATCACCTTTAAAAACTGTGCTCAAAATTTTCGACATTCGAGAATATTCGCGATTTTATTTTGCAGAAAGGTGAGTGGACAGTTACAGTGCAAAAGAGATGGAACAGTAAGAAATATTGGAATATTGTAGACAGGAGTTGGGGTATATATTGAATTATTTTCTTGCTACACATGCACATGAAAATAGTGTGTATCTTTGCATATGTGCTGACTAATTAGTCTAATGTAGCTTGAAGTTTGTGATAAGTGCTTGAAAATGACTAACAGTCGAAATTAGTAACTACCATAAGCAATAAAACTATAACAGCCTGTCTGGACCTTGTTTTCCTTCTCTTTTAGGGGCCTTTAGATTGTAATGTTTATTATTCTCCAGCAGGGTTACCTCCTCCTCATCCTCATACACAATAATTACTTCAATGTGTACTTACAGATGTTTCTAACATCAGTAAACTATTTTCCAAGAGTTAAAATTTATGTATACCTAGATATCTGGTTGGTGTGTGTAACTAATGTATCGTCCTACACATTGGAATTAAATGAAATGATATTAATCTGGTCCAGTGTACAGTTTGTGTGAAGATACATAAATGTGTCACACTTCTGTGTTTATTGGCCTTCTAAATTAAACACTTTCTGTCTTTCGCTAACATATTCATAATCTGATATTATACGACTCCTGATCTTTTGTCATGTTTGCTGATAAGCTTTACTTAAGTATAAAACATAGCATTTGAAGATGTTATTTTGTCGCCACGTGTTAACGTCGACGTACTTTTTATTCAATGACAAATATTTTGAACAGACTGACGGAGTGGCTATGGGGAGACCTTTGTCCCCAATAGTCGCCAATCTTTTTATGGAAGATTTTGAGGACATGGGGCTGAAGACGGCGTCCTTAAAACCAACCTGTTTCTGGAGGTACGTTGACGATACGTTTATGGTGTGGCCTCATGGGAGAGAAGCTCTGGACCGCCTCCTAGATCATTTCAATTCCCTGCATCCTAGCATCAAATTTACCATGGAGGTGGAAAATGATGGAAAGCTTCCGTTTCTGGATGTTCTGGTGTACAGAAAGGATGATGGGACACTGGGACACAGCGTTTATCGAAAGCCTACGCACACGGACCGTTACTTACATGCTTCTAGCTGTCATCCATCGTTCCAGCGTACGGGGGTCCTGCGGACGTTGGCGAGAAGAACTTATGCCATTTCAGATGGAGAAAGCTTGACACAAGAACTAGACCATCTTAAGATTGTGTTAAAGCAGAATGGCTATACAGATAAACAGATCCGTCGTGCTTTCCAGTTTGGACCTTCGCCTGAACCACCAGAAGATACCTGCAAATCGGTAGCTTTTCTGCCTTTTGCTGGGAGCATTTCCTCGAAGATAGGAAGGATTCTGAAAAGATATCATATAAAAAGTATTTTTCGCCCGCCAGCTAAGATTAGAGCGCTCCTTGGCTCTGTTAAGGATGATTTGGGTTTGAGGAAGCCCGGTGTGTACAAGATCCCTTGCCACTGTGGAAAGACTTATATTGGTCAGACAATCCGGACCATTCAGGAGCGATGTGTTGAGCATCAGCGGCACACAAGGCTGCTTCAACCTGAGAAGTCTGCAGTGGCAGAACACTGTCTCACCGAGGGACACACAATACTATATGACGAGACACAAATGGTTGCCCCTGCATCTCGCTATTGGGACTGTATTTTAAAAGAATCCATAGAGATTCGGTTATCTGACAATCTTATTAATAGCGACAAGGGTTTTCTTTTCAGTAAGACTTGGGACCCAGTGTTATCTGACATTAAAAAACAACGGTCTGTGGTTCTATCGTCGGAATTAAATTTTTATTTCTTTTTATAATTTTTTAATTTATGACAGCGATATCTCGATTTCGCCTCTTTCCATCATTGGCGGCGGGGTATGTCTACTGCGCTAGAGGGCACGCGTAGTTGGTCTTCGGCGGCCTATATAGAGGCCGCCGCTTGCGCTGGGAAGTCAGTTCCGGCGAGATCGTGCACCAGCACTCTCACCTGAAGATGGCGGCCAGTTGGACCGCGGAAATATTCTGTCATGCAGACGTTATGATCCGGCTGCATACCCGAGAAGAATATTATCAATTATTACGCCGGGAAAGCCTTCGTAGTCAGCTATTTTTATTGTTAATCACTATACATATAAAACAATCACATTCACTATCTGTATTACATTTTGCACTGATTGCATGTTGGTAATCCCTCAGCCCTCTCCCTTGTGTTAAGGGACTAGTGATCTGATTGATGTATGATTACATTATGAGGATCGTGCTGTGTTTTCCACTCGTTGTTTGACAATTTAGTTGATTTTACATACACTTCCATACATGAAAAATATTGTACACATATGTGTACTATATTACTTTGAATAATTTCGTTGAATATTTAGTAGGTTTACTTTTTGGGTACCTTAAGACATAACATGTGAACTGATGTTTTAATCTTCTCATACATTTTGCTTAGTTCGGATTCCTAGTACATCACTGCAGGAACGGATGAGAATTTACACTACTCAAAACAGTTAGGAGAGCAGGTGAGACGTCATACACAATAGACATATGATAACATATTTCATTCAGATATCGATTACAATTGTAATTTGTTTGTGATACACAAAGATATCCTTACTTGAGATTTACATGGCGTTTATGCAGAGCGAGGCACCAATGGAATACCATAATAATGAAACAGTCAGTCTCGTTGCCCTATAATATAGTGTGTGAGCACCTCGGACGGCCAATACAGTTGCACACTTGCGTGGCATGGACAGTATGAGGTTATCAATCAGCTTTTGAGGGGTATTTGGCCATTCTTCCATGAGTGCAATATCCAGCTCAGCAACCGTTGTGGGAGGTGCTGGTCTGGCTGCAGTGCGTCTGCCAGGTGCATCCCAGACATGCTCAATTGGGTTCAATTCCGGTGAACAAGCTGGCCACTCCATTCGTTCAATTCCCTCAGCTTCAATCATGTTGTCCACCAGTTCAGCTCTGTCGGGACAAGCGTTATCGTCCACCAGGGCAACCCATCTTCCATGACACCATCGTACGGCTCAACAAAAGATTGAACGACCTCGTCTCTATACCACTGCGCATTCAAAACGCCATTCTCCAAGGCATAGAGGCCCGTACGTCCGCCAATACTGACTCCTGCCTACTGACACCTATACACATCATTCGTCCACCACCCTGATATGGTGATGTTTACTGTACATAAGCAAGATTGTTCCGAGTTCCTCGTTCCCTCCAGATGAGAGAACGACGATTATCCGGCTGAACACAATATCCCGACTCATCTGTGAACAGCACCCGGCGCGTTACGACTCCAGTTTCTGCGGGCTTAACGGCGTCCTGGTTTTATCAGGACACACACCATAGGTCCCCGTACGTAGAGGCCACATTCCCGAAGGCGATTTCCGACTGTTTGTGTTGATGTTGCGCTTCCTGTTGGCGCCTGGAGGGTACGTTACAGCTGGGTTTCATTCAGCCTCCTGTCTCGACGGACTGTTAACCGGAGATAATGGTCATCTATTGTTGATGTCACCCTTGGAAGACATTGGTATTGCCTACTTTTAACGGTTCCTGTGGTCTGAATGAGCGTCCAGGTCCTAGAAATTAGATTTTGGGACAATCCAAAAGTTGCAGCCAGTTCCCTGTGTGTGTGTCATGCTTCCAAGCGGCCCAAGGCTCTCCATGCCACAGCTTTGGGTAAGTCACGTTGTTGCTGCATTGCAGTACTTGCTCACAACACTATCTATTAGCAGATTACTGGACTTCTGTTTGATCCCTGGTGTGTTGTGCATAGCGTCTTTTGTTATTTTTCTGTGTCATGGATATGTCATGGATAAGTATGTCTTCTGCATAGTCTGTCAAAAGCAAGGTATTTCAATGAATATAGCCGTTTCTGTGTTGTACTCTTACTGGAACGTACGAGATATTAGAAAAAGATGACTGTTTTTAGTAAGTGCATTTATTTTCATTGTCTGCTAGATCATCGGCTTGTTATCTTGATGACTTCATGGATCGTACCTGTGTACCTGACAAGCCAGTGTACTGCTTCCCATTGGTCCAGCAAAAAAATGGTTCAAATGGCTCTGAGCACTATGGGACTCAACTGCTGTGCTCATCACTCCCCTAGAACTTAGAACTACTTAAACCTAACTAACCTAAGGACATCACACACATCCATGCCCGAGGCCGGATTCGAACCTGCGACCTTAGCAGTCGCACGGTTCCGGACTGCGCGCCTAGAACCGCGAGACCACCGCGGCCGGCGGTCCAGCAACAATGCTTTATGATTGGAAATGTTTCGCTACTTTACATATTTTAACTATGATCAAGTGATTCTTCGTACCTGAAGACGTGAATGATGTGTCATGATTATCAATTTTTGGTAAATATTTGAAGTTGAATTTAGTCTCATTGGATCTTATATTCTCTTTTGCCCTTACTTTTCTTCTCGTTTGTATTTATACGTTTGCACTGTACTGTGAGATTAATCACTCCATAGCTAATGCCAGTAGGAATTACTAATGTTGTGTAGGTTGACAACGCACAATTTTAAACCGTGGAATCACGACGCCTCACGCTCCGATTGACAGTGGAATTTCCCTGTTGCCGGATGCTCTGAACATCGCATGAAGGCGAATGCTTCGCCTGCCGGAGATCGCAATGTATTCAAGGCGACAGCACCCTCGATTGTAGCGCACCATACTTTAATTCTTTTCGTTTCTAGGTGGTTCGTGTCCGGGTGGGTGAACTAGAACCTTAAAGAATCCTCAGAGGATATGTCCATTGGTGAGAGGTCTGATGTGCTACGAACACCTATGCCAATTACCCGGACGTAGATAAATTTATTTAAATATCCGCTCACAGCACGAATGTGAGGGAGCCCCATCATGCTGCAACCACATGCATAGCTGTATGTCCAGGGGAACATCGTCTAGCAGGCCAGGTAGGGTTTCTTGCAAACTGCGAATGTAAATTGGTCCGATAAGTCGTAAGTCGAGGAGGTAAATGGATCGGTCCTATCAGATTATCACCCACAAGCCTGTCCAAATGTTGAGCGAAAATCATTCCTGATGTCCGTGGACGTACGTTACGTAAGGTTTTCCCTGTGCCCAGTAGTGAACGTTTCGAGTGTCGTAAAAGCCGTTCCGATGGAATGTGCACTTGTCGGCAAACAACACAATGGCGGGGCAGTCGGATCTCGTGCAATACATGGCAGAAACCATCGGAAGAACCCTAGCCTGCGTCCGTAGTCCGCCACAGGGTTTGGGTCTTAGCAGGGATGAAACTAAATGGATGATGACCGTCATCCCTGAAAACCTCCCAGACTAACCGATAAGTGACCCCCACGTCGTGATCAACCGCTGTAGTACTTGTAGAAGGTGCTTCTCCAAGCGCTGGATAACAGGCTCTTCAAATGCAGCATCTAGTCATGTTAGAAGTCTTCCTGCATCACCTTGATATTCTGCTAACGAGACTGTTCCGCCAAGTTCCCGGTAAAGTGCTGTAGACGTTTGCGCATGTGGGAGGCGTCTTGCTGGGTACTGTTCCTCATGTAACCGTCGAGCTACATGCGAATTACCCTTGGCTAGT
Organism: Schistocerca gregaria; assembly: GCF_023897955.1. Taxonomy (NCBI): domain Eukaryota; kingdom Metazoa; phylum Arthropoda; class Insecta; order Orthoptera; family Acrididae; genus Schistocerca; species Schistocerca gregaria. Next base: position 533,145,728 of record NC_064923.1, read on the forward strand.
CCTGAAACAAAAACCATGTCTGCTTTTTCTTCAAAAGAATACTGAGCTGGCATGCTAACTGTATGACTAAATCACAGGTGACGTGTGTGTGCTCCGAAGCGAAACTTACGTGTGAATGCCTCTGGCGTGAGGTGGAGACAAAACAGCAAGAGCTACTCGACACAGGTGCGTATGACGTTGGGCAGCGACGGGCAAAGGTCGTTGGGGTGTGTGAATCGACAGCCATAGCACTACCCATTAATAATTGCCTGAAAAGAACGATTGAAATTTGTATACTGTGTTTCATATTTACTGTGTTTCATATTAAAACGAACTGGTTGTGATAGTCATATTAATTTGGTCCATATTTTGTCTGAGTGTGGTTACTTCAAAACTAAAGTTTAAGTGCATTTCTTTCAGTTACATTCGCCACTATGCACTGCAAGAAGTTCATTACTGATTTGATTTCGTTAACTACTTAATCGTTCAAGTTTATGAATTTCCTGAGCAACTTATACGACTCATACGAATAATAGGGTTTTCCATCCTTTCTGAAAGCTTAGTCATGTTCTTGATTTGTTCATCACAACTATTACTCTAAGTATATGATCCAATAATGATGAATAAAAAAATTGGAATGAAGGAAACCTAGTGTAAACAGCATAGTGAACGTATTATTGTGCCCAAGATAGACACGAAGCCAACGCCAACTACAGTAGTAGAAGTATATATGCCAATTAGCTCTGCAGATGATGAAAAAATTAATGAAAATCATTCAGGTAGAGAATGGAGAAAAAATTTTAATAGATGGGTGACTGGAATTCGACAGTAGGAAAAGGAAGAGAAGGAAACGTAGTAGGTGAATATGGATTGGGGCTAAGAAATGAAAGAGGAAGCCGCCTGGTAGAGCTTTGCACATAGCATAACTAAATCATAGCTAACACTTGGTTCAAAAATCATGAAAGAATGTTGTATACATGGAAGAACACTGGAGATTCTAAAAGGTTTCATATAGATTATATAATCGTAAGACAGAGATTTAGGTACCAGGTTTTAAACTGTAAGACATTTCCAGAGGCAGATGTGGACTCTGACCACAATTTATAGGTTATAAACTGTAGATTAAAACTAAAGAAACTGCAAAAAGGTAGGAACTAAAGGAGATGGGTCCTGGCCAAACTGAAAGAACCAGAGGTTGTACAGACTTCCAGGGAGAGAAAAAGGGAACAATTGATAGGAATGGGGGAAATATATACAGTAGAAGAGAAATGGATAGCTTTGAGGAATGAAATAGTGAGGGAAGCAGAGGCTCAAGTAGGTAAAAAGACGAGGGCTAGTGAAATCCATAGGTAACAGAAGAGAAACTGAATTTAATTGATGAAAGGAGGAAATACAAAAATGCAGCAAGTGAAGCAGGCAAAAAGGAATACAAACATATCAAAAATGAGATCGACAAGCAATGCAAAATAGCTAAGCAGGGATGGCTAGAGGACAAATGTAAGGATGTAGAGGCTTATCTCATGAGGGGTAAGATAGATACTGCCTACAGAAAAATTAAAGAGACCTTTGAAGAAAAGAGAACCACTTGCATGAATATCAACAGCTCAGACGGAAACCCAGTTCCCAGCAAAGAAGGGAAAGCAGAAAAGTGGAAGAAGTAGACAGAGAATCTGTACAGGGGCGATGTTCTCGAGGTCAATATTATGGAAATGGAAGAGGGGTAGATGAAAATGAAATTGGAGATATGATACTGCGTGGAAAGTTTGACAGAGCACTGAAAGACCTAAGTTGAAACAAGGCACTGGGAGTAAACAACATTCCCTACGACTTATCTTAGAAGAAACAATAAGGAAAGGCAAACGTACGTATCTTGCATTTGTAGACGTAGAGAGAGCATTTGACAATGTTGACTGGAATACACTCTTACAAATTCTGCATGTGGCAGAGGTAAAATACAGGGAGCAAAATGCTATTTACAGTTAGTACAGAAATAAGATGTCACTTTTAAGAGTCGAGGGACATGAAAGGGAAGCAGAGGTGGGGAAGGGAGTGAGACAGGGTTTCAGCCCCTCTCCGATGCTATTAAATCTGTATATTGAGCAAGCAGTAAAGGATTCAAAATAAAAGTTCGTGGTAGGTATTAAAATCCATGGAGAATGAATAAAAACTTTGAGGTTCGCCGATGACATTGTAATTCTGTCACAGACAGCAAAGGACTTGGAAGAGCAGTTGAACGGAATGAACAGTGTCTTGAAAGGAGGGTATAAGGTTAACATCAACAAAAGCAAAACGAGGATAGTGGAATGTAGTCGAATTATGTCGGGTGATGCTGCGATAATTAGATTAGGAAATGAGACACATAATAGCAGTAAAGGAGTGTTGCAATTTGGGAGCAAAATAACTTATGATGGTTGAAGTAGAGAGGATATACAGTGTAGACTGTTAATGGCAGGAAAGCGTTTCTGAAGAAGAGAAATTTGTTAACATCCAGTAATGATTTATGTGTCAGGAAGACGTTTCTGACAGTATTTGTGTGGAGTGTAACCATGTATGGAAGTGAAACGTAGACGATAAATAGTTTAGACATGAAGAGAATAGAAGCTTTCGAAATGTGATGCTACAGAAGAATGTTGAAGATTAGATGGGGAGATCACATAACTAATGAGGATGTATTGAATAAAATTGGGGCGAAGAAGATTTTGTGGCACAACGTGGCTAGGAGAAGGGATCGGTTGGTAGGACATGTTCTGAGTCATCAAGGGATCACTAATTTAGTACTGGAGGGCAGTGCGGAGGGTAAAAGTCGTAGAGGGACACCAAGAGATAAATACACTAAGCAGATTCAGATGGATGTAGGGTGCAGTAGGTACTGGGAGTTGAAGAGGCTTGCACAGGATAGAGAAGCATGTAGAGCTGCATCAAACCATTCTCAGGAATGAAGACCACAGCAACAACATATGATCCATATTCGTCTGTCTCCAAATTCTGTTTTGATGTGAGCGCACCTCCACATTTTTCTGCATAGACTGATATAGAAATTATATAGAGCGATTTTCATGTATTTTTTAAAATTTAAACTGTAATAGGATGGTAAGCAATGTCTTGTTCGTGTTTATTCATTTTTCATCTGCAGTAGAAAGCGATGGTAATTGGCTCTTGATATACACAGTAAGAAGATCCACTGTGGTATGCTTTCGAGGTGTTTGTGTCAGCCGGCCGCGGTGGTCTCGCGGTTCTAGTCGCGCAGTCCGGAACCGTGCGACTGCTACGGTCGCAGGTTCGAATCCTGCCTTGGGCGTGGATGTGTGTGATGTCCTTAGGTTAGTTAGGTTTAAGTAGTTCTAAGTTCTAGGGGACTAATGACCACAGCAGTTGAGTCCCATAGTGCTCAGAGCCATTTTTTTTTTGTTTGTGTCAGTTCATCTTGTTCGTAATTGATTATGATTTTTGTAATTTTAAAGGTCTTACTTTCAATTATGTTAATATCAGATAGAGTCATATCAATGTTTGCCAAAAGTTGTAAGAAGCAAGTGATGAAATGGAGGAATTCACCACATCGAGCCGATTCCAAATGGTTGTCTACATCTTAGTTTTCTATTAAATCGGTATTTTTTCCTCAAACCTGTCATGTTTTGAGACATGCAATTATTGCATGTGCTTTCTTTCATTTCCCATACAGGCTATGAACCTTCATTCTATACATTTCCTTTTGCATTGTCATCTCATATCCATCCATAGTGTAGTGCATATGCTTATTTAATTGATATACACTCCTGGAAATGGAAAAAAGAACACATTGACACCGGTGTGTCAGACATATCACACTTGCTCCGAACACTGCGAGAGGGCTGTACAAGCAATGATGACACGCACGGCACAGCGGACACACCAGGAACCGCGGTGTTGGCCGTCGATTGGCGCTAGCTGCGCAGCATTTGTGCACCGCCGCCGTCAGTGTCAGCCAGTTTGCCGTGGCATACGGAGCTCCATCGCAGTCTTTAACGCTGGTAGCGTGCCGCGACAGCGTAGACGTGAACCGTATGTGCAGTTGACGGACTTTGAGCGAGGGCGTATAGTGGGCATGTGGGAGGCCGGGTGGACGTACCGCCGAATTGCTGAACACGTGGGGCGTGAGGTCTCCACAGTACATCGATGTTGTCGTCAGTGGTCGGCGGAAGGTGCACGTGCCTGTCGACCTGGGACCGGACCGCAGCGACGCACGGATGCACGCCAAGACCGTAGGATCCTACGCAGTGCCGTAGGGGACCGCACCGCCACTTCCCAGCAAATTAGGGACACTGTTGCTCCTGGGGTATCGGCGAGGACCATTCGCAACCGTCTCCATGAAGCTGGGCTACGGTCCCGCACACCGTTAGGCCGTCTTCCGCTCACGCCCCAACATCGCGACAGGCGTGAATGGAGGGACGAATGGAGACGTGTCGTCTTCAGCCATGAGAGTCGCTTCTGCGTTGGTGCCAATGATGGTCGTATGAGCGTTTGGCGCCGAGCAGGTGAGCGCCACAGTCAGGACTGCATACGACCGAGGCACACAGGGCCAACATCCGGCATCATGGTGTGAGGACCGATCTCCTACACTGGCCGTACACCTCTGGTGATCGTCGAGGGGACAGTGAATAGTGCACGGTACATCCAAACCGTCATCGAACCCATCGTTCTACCATTCCTAGACCGGCCAGGGAACTTGCTGTTCCAACAGGACAATGCACGTCCACATGTATCCCGTGCCACCCAACGTGCTCTAGAAGGTGTAAGTCAACTACCGTGGCCAGCAAGATATCCGGATCTGTCCCCCATTGAGCATGTTTGGGGCAGGATCAAGCGTCGTCTCATACGGTCTGCACGTCCAGTACGAACGCTGGTCCAACTGTGGCGCCAGGTTGAAATGGCATGGCAAGCCGTTCCACAGGACTACATCCAGCATCTCTACGATCGTCTCCATGGGAGAATAGCAGCCTGCATTGCTGTGAAAGGTGAATATACACTGTACTAGTGCCGACATTGTGCATGCTCTGTTGCCTGTGTCTATGTGCTTGTGGTTCTGTCAGTGTGATCATGTGATGTATTTGACCCCAGGAATGTGTCAATAAGGTTTCCCCTTCCTGGGACAATGAGTTCACGGTGTTCTTATTTCAATTTCCAGGAGTGTAGAAGATGATAGATTAGCTGCAAAGACATAACACTGAAATTATTGATATATTGTGGGCTGATAACTTGGTAATAACTGCTACATAAACTCATGGATGTGTACTTTTACAACCGAAGAATATGAAATTTTGAGTCCTAAAACTTCACAAAACGATAAACAAAACTGATTGAACTTTATATCATCTTGTACTATTATTTACTGACATCCTCACAGTAAATTGAGATGCTGACAGAATTAGAAGCTACTTACACTGATACTAAAAAAATACTAACACATTAGAAAGACAAAATATACCCAACTGACAACTTGTTGAAAGTCTTCAGTATTCTTTCTTATCCTATACATTGCTATTATAAGCTAGTCTGATTATCAAAATTAACCATTTACTTTGAATATATGGCGGATTTTGTATGTTAATTATCAGTATTCCAGTAGGTATAATTATCCAAGGTTCATAATTGACCTTATAGATGACATAAAACTAATATTTCATAAATTTTAAAAAACTATTCAATAACTAATTAAGTAGAATGTTACTACTTAAAAAAAGAGACAGACTATCTTGCCTTCAGGTTCCACAATAAACGAGATTTGCATATAGCAACATGTTTATCAAGCAGCAAATAAGTAGTTTCAATGGCGCTTGCTAAACTGTAACTATGGGTTGAAGGCTCCATGTTAACATTACATACAGCACTGTTCATTCAGGGACAGAGAAATAAATAAAAAAAGAGATTGATACAGAAATTCCTGAATAGGACAGAGGCAAATGTCCATCCATATGATACATGTGTATTTACTCAGGGTTGTTCGGCAACAAGTCGCTCCAAAAATGGCACATCCAAGTAAAAAAATAAAATCATTTAGAGTCAATAAATCTGCATTTAAGAAGTCTCATCGACAGATTGGTTTCGTTTCTCACATCATTAAAATATATGAAAAATGTAGGAAGACAGCTAAAGTAAAAGGAAGGCTATAAAATGAGGTGCTTTGTTGAGACACATTGTAAAAAGTTTACTGAGATGATTTCCTTCTTTCATCTGCAATATATCCAAAAACATGGAAAAATGAAAGCGGACACTGTTTATCTACTGATCAGAGAAACAAACTGATATCAATGATGATTTTTAAAATTTCTACAGGGAATTTGCAATTATTTTCCTCGCCATGTTACGATAAAATGTATAGAGAACAAGCTGCTTGCCAAGCCTTCTTTCTCTAGAAGCTCTATCTACTTTTTGTATCTAAATGAATATGAAACCTATGTTTTCTGCAATGGTAACAAATTTCATACATTATCAAATGGATAATCAGATTTTTTCACATTACTGAAAATGTTTGGCTGACTGAGATAAAATGATATTACACCACCATCGAGTGGCACAGCATATTCTTTCTCTAGAAGCTCTATCAACTTTTTGTATCTAAATGAATATGAAACCTAAGTTTTGTGCAATGGTAACAAATTTCATACATTATCAAATGGATAATCAGATTTTTTCACATTACTGTAAACGTTTGGCTGGCTGAGATAAAATGATATTACACCACCATCGAGTGTCACAGCAAATTCCTTTTTGAAAGTAAATGTCTAAGGACTATGTAGGATACATATGTTATGTATGATTTTTGGACTGAATTGCATAAAAGTGATATATTAGTTTAAATGGTGGAAAAAATGTGAAACTATCTTCAGTAAGAAAATTTTATGTTCACAGTATTTTGTAACTTTATTCTAATTTAGGCATATTTGCTCTTTTGTTGTCATACACTTGAGCGACCAGTAAGTATTGGGATGGAGTGAAGTAGGTTGCTATTCCTTGTTACACAACTCATAGCTATATCAAAACCCTCCATATTTTTTTTTTCTTTTTTCTACAACCTATAGGATGTACAGTTTAAATAGGAGTACGTTCATGTTGTTGTTATTAAACGACCAGTAAGTATTGGAATGGAGTGAAGTAGGTTGTTATTCCTTGTTACACAACACATAGCTATATCAAAATTCTCCATAAATTTATTTCCTATTTCTATAACTTTTAAGCTGTACATTTTAAATGGGAGTATGTTCATGTTGTTGCTCTTTAGTTTGCTATAACTGTGAACTTTACTACAAAGAATATAAGTTCTTTCCACTTTTATTTTAAGAGAAATTTGGGGTGTTGTTGTTGTAGTCTTCAGTCCACAGTCTGGTTTGATGCAGCTCTCCATGCTTCTCTATCCTGTGTCCTCATCTCCTAGTACCTCCTGCAACCTACATCCTTCTGAATCTGCTTAGTGTAGTCCACTCTTGGCCTCTAAATACTGTTTTTATCCTCCACACTGCCCACCAATACTAGATTGGCGATCCCTTGATACCTCAGAATATGTACTATCAACCGATCCCTTCTTCTAGTCAAGTTGTGACACAAATGTCTCGTCTCCCAAATTCTGTTCAATACCTCCTCATTAGTTATGTGATCTACCCCTCTAATCTTCAGCATTCTTCTATAGCAACATATTCTGAAAACTTCTATTCTCTTCTTGTCCAAACTATTTGTTGTCCGTGTTTGACTTTCAGAAACAACATCCGGAGACATTAATCTACAGTCGATGTTAACAAATTTCTCTTCTTCAGAAAACCTAACCTGCCATTGCCAGTCTACATTTTATATCTTCTCTACTTCGATCATCATAAGTTATATTTCTCTCTAAATAGCAAAAATCATCTGCTACTTTAAGTGTCTCCTTTCCTACTCTAATTTCCTCAGCATCACCCAACTTAATTCGACTACATTCCATTATGCTCCTTTTGCTTATGTTGATGTTTATCATATATACTCAAGCCACTGTCCATTCCACTGAACCTGCTCTTCTACGTCCGTTGCTGTCTCTGACAGAATTGCAATCTCATTGGCGAACCTTAAAGTTTTTACTTCTTTTCCCTGGATTTTAATCCCAAAGCCAAATTTTTGTTTACTTTACTGCTTGCTCAATATACAGATTAACCAATATCTAGGATATGCTACAAAATTACAATCTCATTGGCGAACCTTAAAGTTTTTACTTATTTTCCCTGGATTTTATTTCCAACTCCAAATTTTTGTTTACTTTACTGCTTGCTCAATATACAGATTAGGATAGGCTACAACCCTGTCTCACTCCCTTCCCAACCATTGCTTCCCTTTCACGATCCTTGACTTTTATAACTGCCATCTGGTTTCTTCACAAATTTTAAATAGCCTTTCGCTACCTGTATTTTACCCTGCCATCTTCAGAATTTGAAAGAGGGTATTCCATTCAACATTATCTAAGGCTTTCTCTATGTCTATAATTGTTAGAAACATAGTTTTACCTTTCCATAATCTTTCTTATAAGATATGTCGTAGGGTCAGTATTGCCTCACGTGTTCCAACATTTCTACAGAGTCCAAACTAATCTTCCCCGGGATCAGCTTGTATTATTTTTTCATTCGTCCGTAAAGAATTCGCATTAGTATTTTGCACCCATGACTTATTAAACTTATATATCTTTAATTTCTGATTTCTTTGGGATTGGAATTATTATATTCTTCTTTACATCTGAGGGTATTTTGCCTGTGTCGTACATCTTGCTCACCATATGGTAGATTTTTATCAGGGCTGGCTCTCAAGGCTGTCAGTAGTTGTAATGGAGTGTTGTCTACTCCCAGGCCTTTGTTTCAACTTGGGTCTTTCTCCCATTTCATCTTCATCTACATTATCTTCCATTTCCATAACATTGTCCTCAAGTATTTCGCTCTTGTATAAACCCTCTATATACTGAGCTCTTGGTATTCATACAAGTGGTTCTCTTTTATCCAAACGTCTCTTTAATTTTCCTGTAGGCAGTATCTATCTTAGACCTAGTGAGATAGGCTTCTACATCCTTACATTTGACCACTAGCCATCCCTGCTTAGCCATTTTGAACTTCCTGTCGATCTCATTTTCTAGACGCTTGTATTCGTTTTTGCCTGCTTCATTTATTGTATTTTTTATGTTTTCTCCTTTCATCAATTGAATTTAGTATTTCTTTGGTTTCTAGAGAAATAATAATGATAACAATAATAACAATAATAATAATAGAATGATAATAATTTATAGAAGAATAATATCTCCACTTTCTGTCTCCAGCCTAATATCCTGCTCATCCAGCGAAGGTTACTTGATTTCCTTGTGTACACACTACCTCTAACTATACTCACGCCTTTATGGACACATGGACGAACTGCTTGACTGAAACTACTGCAAGTGGTAAAATCGATTTTCCAAGCTTCAACCAGAAATGATATCTATTAAATGCATGATTTTTGAAAATAACTGGTCTAGAAATATTATGCAATGCTTCCTTTGAGATTTAGTTCGATTTTGTTCTGTCACATCAGGATTTTTCGCAAAATGAGGTCTCATATTTTGAGGATTCAAGTAACTGTGGCACAAATTTAAAAATTTCTACAATAGGTTGTGTTTTATGACTATTCTGTATTATTATATGCTAAAAATTTAAGAAATGGTTTACTCAACATGATTCTTAGTAGTGGCATAATTTTTTTTAAAATTTCATTGGGCAAACATTTTTCTTTACAGTCTTCCTTCTGCATCCAACAACAGTTGGTCATCATAATTTCGTTCTAACTTTCCAACTACCTGTCCTCCATCAATTTCTTGATGCATTCTGATTGTTCCTCTCTATAATTTCTAAGTTTTTACCCAAAACATTCTAAACATTAGTGCAGGAAATAGACTTGTACACTGATGTTCCAACTCAGCTTCTTGAAATGTTCCATCCTTGTCTTAGTATGTTATTGTAATTTACGCTTTGTTAGTGCAGTGAAAGTACCCAGTAACAAATTTTGAGACAGTCCATGTATCTTTTTCTCTAACACCTATTATATTACGAAATCCGTGATCATTAATGAGATTCATGAATTTATGGACCAAAAACATTCCAGCTTTGAATTTTTCTCAACTGGTGAAGGGAAGTTTCGTAGAAAGATGCTTTCAGTAATATTCATCTTATGGAAGAGCCAGTATATGTGATGCACTGTTTGAGATGTAATGAAGAATTTTTGTGGTCTATTCACTCATCTTTATATTACTACCAGGCACAAAAGTCTCCAGATTGTCTGAATCCCTCTAACGCAATCCATTTGCTTTGTAGAGCTGCCTCACTCACGTAAAACGAAGGAAATTTTGCATTCCACTCTCCTATAACTTAAATTAAAATTTTATTTCATTGTGAAACAACTGAACATGATAGGAGAGAAGTAAGAAAAATTTTGAAATCAACATCAAAGCAATTAGTTAAAGATACATATTTACTATTAGTTATGTCACATCATAAAGATCATTGCTATCACTTGCAAGAGTGATGAGTGTAATTTTGTATAGACGTAATACATAGTGAGTATCCCTAGGGCTAATGAACATGTGTGTAACGTCCAGCAGTTAGAACGAACTTAAAATTAAAAAAAAAACACTTTGAGTTGTATCTGAATCGACATAATATGAAAATTAAATTTCCTATCTTATTAGAGGAATAATATTCTAACAGGAATATTTAATCATACAAGACAATATTCTTACAAATAATACTGCAGTTATTCTTATGGTCAGTGGCATTATGTTCATTAGGGGCTGAATATAAATAGAAATGGATAATGGATGGGAAAGGGAGACAGCCATATTCTTCATCTGTGAGCATCCTGCTATTCATTTTGTCGAATTAGGGAATTTACATAATATCTAAGTTTTGGGTATTTGATGGGAAACTGAATAAATGCTTGACCTCTGTCTCTTGGATCTTTGTACAGGTGTTTTCTGAATGTAAACTGGTTATCGCTGATAAGGCTATACAAGTATTTTATGCCAAACGTGTTCTTGCAAGATAATGCTGAAATCGTCGACGTTTGTAGATGTAGTGCTAATGCCATCCCATACATGTACTTCAATGAGGCTAATTTTACGATCTCCCAACCTGTGCTCGTTTCGTGGCTTATCTGCATCAAAAAGGTTATCGAGACCCAGCTGTGTAACAGTAATTATTGTAAAATGACAGAATGCAAAAGAAAAAGGTGCGGAACTAAATACCCATATACGAGATATGCTACAGCTAACAACATTTAACAACTGCCCTGTAGACGTGTGGAATTCTGTACGGCAGGATAATGAAGATGTGTTCCTTGGAGATAAGGGCTCCACAACTGCCAATATAACATCAATCTAAGGAACAAAGTAGATCAAGTAGTCACACACTGAGAAAAACAACGTTTAGAAGTATCATATCAGTCTTAGTTTTGTAAATGTTACTTTTTTCTCTTAGTATGTAATAGCGAAAAACGAAGTGATGAATAGCATAATTAATCCAGAATAGTAGTACAGTCAAAAACTACAAACAAAAGAGTTTAACTTCTGCAATTGGATGTGAGGTGTCTCGATGCTCGTCACTACCTACAGGCCGAAGAAGCAGTCGGGCTGGTGCATTCTCCTTCTCTTTTATTCAGTCTCACTCTTAGTCTGTCGCTGGTAGTCACTACACTGAAGATGCTATCTCCCAATCTCCCCCCCCCCCCCCCACACCGACGTCTCTCTCTCTCTCTCTCTCTCTCTCTCTCTCTCTCTCTCCCTCTCTCAATCTTTAGCAATGCACATGTCGTGAACATTCCACTACACTCCCTCCATCTCTCTCTCATCCACTATCATGTCGAAGCGCCTCAGAGAATTTAGCACTTCGCTATCTATGCTTCGCCACCTGAGGCTTTATAAACCCTTGCCATGCAGCACTCAGTACGGTTTCTGTTCGTCTTTGTGATTGCAACGAATAGTCAAATTCCGAATGGTGAAACCGAAAACCACTTTCAGTCGGCAGGATATTCGATTATTATTTGTTACGGACTACAGTTGCAAAACTATATGTCTTGTGGTGATACCACTCTATGAGGGTCATAATATACAATTAGTAAGTTAATTTTAATAGGTCGAATGGAACGTTGGGTTAAAGGTTGTGCCACAAAATCGTGCAAGAAAAGTTCAAAGGTGGTTCACGTGGAAGACATGGAAGATTCAAGAAGTTGATGTAACGAGTGTAAGCACCACGGTTCAAGCGGCCGGATACCTAGCGAACCACTAAACGTGAACCAAAGCAGGACCAATGTTACTCTAGTTTTTCGATTTCTTGATTCTAAAAACTCATCTCGGTTAACGTTGTGAAGCAAGCTACTTCTGAATAGTTCCTTGGAACTTAGCAAGATTTATAAAAATTTTAAGAAACTACACACCCTGATGCTCTCCCTGAAACTCTGCACAACCTCTGGTTCTTTTAGTTTATTCAAGTTCCCATCTCCTTAAATTCCCACCTTTTTGCAATTTCTTTAGTTTTAATCTACAGTTCATAACCAATACATTGTTGTCAGAGTCCACATCTGCCCCTGCAAAATTCTACCAGGCGGCTTCCTCTTTCATTTCCTTGCCCCAGTCCATATTCATCTACTACGTTTCCTTCTCTCCCTTTTCCTACTACCGAATTCCAGTCACCCATGACTATTAAATTTTCCTCACCCTTCACTATCTGAATAATTTCTTTTATTTGATCATACATTTTTTCAATTTCTTCGTCGTCTGCGGAGCTAGTTGGCATATAAACTTGTACTACTGTAGTAGGTGTGGGCTTCGTATCTATCTTGCCCACAATAATGCGTTCACTATGCTGTTTGTAGTAGCTTATCCGCATTCCTATTTTCCTATTCATTATTAAACCTACTCCTGCATTGCCCCTATTTCATTGTGTGTTTATAACCCTGTAGTCTTGTTCCTCCTGCAACCGGACTTCACTAATTACCACTATATCTAACTTTAACCTATCCATTTCCCTTTTTAAATTGTCTAACCTACCTGTCCGATTAAGTGGTCTGACATTCTACGCTCCGATCCGTAGAACGCCAGTTTTCTTTCTCCTAATAACGACATCCCCTTGAGTAGTCCCCGCCCAGAGATCCGACTGGGGGACGCCATCATCATTTAATCATACAGTAAAGCTGCATGCCCTCGTGAAAAATTATGGCCGTAGTTTCCCCTTGCTTTCAGCCGTTCGCAGTACCAGCACAGCAAGACCGTTTTTTTTTATTGTTACAAGGCCAGATCAGTCAATCAACCCAGACTGTTGCCCCTGCAACTACTGAAAAGGCTGCTGCCCCTCTTCAGGAACCACACGTTTGTCTGGCCTCTCAACAGATACCCCTCCGTTGTGGTTGCACCTACGGTATGGCTATCTGTATCGCTGAGGCATGCAAGCCTCCCCACCAACGGCAAGGTCCATGGTTCATGGGAGGAGGTTGATTACTTTAGGATTCCGTAAAATATTTCGTACTAGCTGACTAACCCGGCATTGTCTGGGTAATCGTTTTTTGCCAATTTTCTATTAGAACTTAAAACAAAAACAAAAAATGATCTTTGTTCGTAGTGCAATATGGAAACAATAATCACTTCCATCTAATCGTGGGAACAACTTTGAAATTATGAAACATGCTGTTTATTAGACTAGGAGAGCTGTATATTGTGAAGAGGTTTCCATTTCTGCAAGTCTTATGATTATTTACTCCTTGGAGTACCTTGATTCTTTCATTATGTTCTCTACTGCAGCTAAAATTCGAATGCAACAATGAATTAAGATAAGAAACATAGAAAAACGTTGCACTACTTTTCTTTTGGATTGTGGTGAGATATCATATTATTTTTCGTCCACGTTTTCCATTCTTGCAGCCATTGCCCTCGGCAATATAATTTGTGTGCAATTGAAAATCAGGAACGGTCACATTTACATTCGCATGCTACAGTACAGCATGTTTACAGTAGAGAAACAAGTTAGACCTGCGACCAAGAAGAACGTATTCCTTTCGTTTACTCTTACCTTATATATACGCCTGCATCAGACTCATTGTGAGATGATCCTGGGCAGTTTCTTTTCGCTGGGCGCAGCTGTTTCGCGTTTCTACAACCAGTTTTTAAACTTTTCTCTGCAATTTTCATAGCTATATAATCGGCTATTGTTTTCTCCTGCGGCCGCCTCCTCTTCACTATTGAAAGCTGTCAAAAACGCTGCCAGGTGTCAGGGCCTTCTTTATGTTCGCTCGACTATAGGAGTGTCTTAGCGGTATAAAATAAATGTGTTAAAACGTCATTATGATGCGGCATTTTTTCACTCAGTGTTTCTACCGTCTCAGCTTTTGAGCTATGTGTCGTGCACTCACATACTTGGATTGGTACACTCAGCGGCATATATAGATATCGTTTGCTTAATATGCTGTGAATAGAGTGAGTAGCGAAGGCGCAATAAATTTAAACGTCATGCGAAATGGGACAGATTTTCACACATCTAAGTGTTTGTGACGTCATAACTCCTGTACAGGAGTTTGGTGCTATGATGCAATTTTTTAAGTGTAATTAGTGGCATATGCGGATAGTGTCTGCGAAATTTATTCCAAATAGAGTTCGTAGCACAGGAGTAATAATTTAAATGTCATGCATGATGCAGCAGTTTTACATGCATCTTACTGATTCTGATGTCACGTTTCCTGAAGTACGATATCTAGGTGTCTGTTACGCCCACAGTTGCCTCATAGTAAAACAAATATGTATCAAGTTTGATTGAACTGATCCAGTTGCTTATCAGAAAATGTGGAATACAAAACTACACGCATCCATACGTCCATTTTTATAATATGTAATGATTTCAAAAGGGTGCTAACGTGACGCATTCGTTATCTCTCCTTTATTACGCATGCATACATCCATTTTTATAATATATATGGATTTCAAAAGGGTGCTGATGTGACGCATTCATTACCTCTCCTTTCACTATAATTTCACTTGTCCTCACTGGGTATAACACATCATTTTAAGGCAATTCACCATCTAATAATCAAAACTGGGGCTGGCGCCTGACATGGACAAATACCGGCAGCATCGTTGTTCAGAGACTGAAGACCGAATCATTTGTAACATTTATTTGATGAAATTGGTGCGAGATATACAGAAACGATCTCCATTTAATCTTACGGCCAGTGACATCTATAAGGAAAGACAAAATAATGACTGAACGCAATACACGTTCGATCATTACGTCTTTTCACAATGCCTGGCCGACTTCACTGATTCCAGTCTGTAATACATTATCCATTTGGAATAACCATACAGTTATCCGCACAGGGAGGAGGTAGATTTGCAAGTAGTTAAATTACCTTAAGCCAGCAATTGACATATCTTAAACGTAACTTACGTTGCATGTCTGTTCTCTGTGACAGACCACCGGAGAAAGATAAAACGAGAGAGATTCTGTATGTCCATCTGTGTAATCGGAGGTCGGGGGAACTCGGCAGTTAAATCATGTAAGAAAATTAAACACTTACATTGGTCCTTACGATGTCATTTATTGTATGGCTAACACTATCAGTGCTCCAGAGTACCATCTTCAGGCTTTAACTGATGCGGAAGGAGTCGCGCATTTATGCTGAAGCAAGGGAAAATCTGAGAAAGTATCCTAGCACGACTCACGACTAGACGCAAACTTCCATATGACAATCACAGGTCTAGAATCTCCACTAAACGGGGGCATATTAACTGAAAGGCACTTGTACGGTGCCGATCGATAAATACGACACTGCAGTGCACGTGTTGTACAGAAATATGATGTAAAGTTGCTTCGGACATGCATGCATGCATGCATGCATTCCCTTCTACAGCTGATGGTTGTCCGTATTCGCAACTGCGAATTCATTTCAGGTGTTTCAGAACTACTCTAGTCGCCGCAGTTCCTGTTCCTTTCGACATGCATGCAAGTCAGAAGGAATATTCCATCGTAATTCTGAACAACACAGACACTGCTGCACCGTTTCTACTTGCCGACACAGGGCAAGCGACTTTTCAATAACGTAAGTCTCCCCTGAATGGGAATAATCATAATGAATGTACCAGTGTTAGTTATAGACACCGTTGATGACGACATATAGAAATTTCGTCTGGGTGCTGAGTGTGGTCGGATAGCCTATAGGTTCGACGAGACAGCGGCGCCGCACTATCGGATTATAGGAATCCCACCTACCCCCGACTATCGCCTCGTGGACAGTGATAAACATCGCTTCGCGTGCCTGTCATCGTCCGGCGCTTGGTGGCTGACAAAGAAGACCTTAGTTTGTTATGTCTGCGGTACACCTGACGTGACTGAAACTCGGTCCCTTCTGTGCCTGGGTAACTTTTACTTTACCCTTGTTAAATATCGTGCTGTTGTAAGGTTCAAAGCAATGATAATCGACTACTTCACCGGCGAAGGGGAGAGAGAGAGAGAGGAGATTCACTACTGGTGGCATCTGCAACAAATGCTTACAACTCTGTTGAACACACACCAAGGTACAATCCGCTCTTCGCTAACTATTTATACAGTGTTTTCGTAAACCCCCCGCTAGCTGGGAGTACCATGGTCTGTGTAACGTACCACGCAGCATCACGCCGAAGACAGGATGATCTGAAGTGCAACAAGTGGGGAAGAAAAGCGGTTAGCTGAATAGAGGAAAGCTGCATTCGTTGGAGCATTGGGGAATGCAGGATGAGTTTATTGTAGGTATCTTGGACAGCACAGTTCGAAATAGGAAACGCCTGTGGCATTAGACAAGGAAACTACAGTGTCTTTCAGGTGAAGCAGAGCAATAAATACACAAAGCTATTTTAGTTTACGCTTAGAATTATATTTTTATAGTAACATTGTACTTTATATCAGTTTCATTTGTACGCACATACTATTTATAATCATGTAATTAAAAAACAAATACATAGATAAAAACAAGAATTAAAGACCCGTGGAGAAATAGTCCTGGGAGAATTTTTTGGAGCAGTGAGGATAAACACCTAAAGATGGAATTTTATTTCTTTTTTGTGTTAGAGTTAAACTGGCGGAAATATTTTACCCTCGTTTCCTTCACTTTTTGGAGATTAAACTTAATTAGATGAGATTATAGGTCGATGACTTCCACCACCAAAAACCAGCTTCTATTTTTAAAAAATAACACAAAAAATTGTAAATCAACCGTTCATGATAAGCGGGAAATACGAGTGAGGAACTTATTTTCACTTTCGTCGTTCCATTGCACATCTGATCGCTGTCCATATTCGCCACTGCAAAAACATTACTTGTAACTTTGTGACTTGTAGAAAAGTCACATAATTAATGTATCTTGATACTTAAATAGTTAGCAAAGTCTGACACTACACATTCCTGATAATGTTTACATATATACGCATCAAAAAAGTTTTGCATCACCACGATTCACGAATTCTTGAACATTGACGTAGACTGTGTATATTGTATCACAGACACAGTCTCTTTGACTGTTCGGAGATGTCACTAAACTCGCCCAAAGATGTAAACAACCATGCATGAACAGCGCCTTTTAGACGGAGAGGGTCCGACAGCCGATCAGTTCCAGTCATTCCACAAGAAAGGCGATACACGGCTCGTGTTGTCTGTAATTCAACCATGCCTGGACAGTCAGTACTGCGGCTCGATAGCGACCGCATTATTACTTTGCATCAGGTAGGGCTATCAACAAGGAAGTGTCCACGAATCTCGATGTGAACCAAAGCGATGGTTTTCGGACATGGAAGACATACAGAGAGACAGAAAATGTCGATGAGGTGCCTCGCTCAAGTCACTGAATCTGCTGCTGCACTGGATGACCGCTAGGAGGAACCCTCTCAGCAACGGCACCAAGTTGAATAATGCTATTCGCGCAGCTACAGACGTCGGGTTACGACTAAAACTGTGCGAAATAGGCTGCATGTTCCGCAACTTCACTCCCAACGTCTATGGCGAAGCCACCTTTGCAACCACGACACCATGCAGCGTGGTACAGACGGGCTCGCCAAAATGCCGAATGGACCTCTCAAGATTGACATCACATTCTCTTCGCCGACGAGTGTCGCATATGCCTTCAACCAGACAATCGTCCGAGACGTGTTTGCAGACAACCTGGACAAGCTGAGAGCCTTAGACACAGTCTCCAATGAGTGCAGCAAGGTGGAGATTCTCTCGTGTTTTGAGGTGGCATTATGTGAGGCCGACGTACGCCGCTGTTGATCAAGGAAGGCGTCGTAACTGCTCTATGATACATGAATGCCATCCTCCGACCAACAGTGCAACCAAATCGGCATCGTATTGGCGAGGCATTCGTCTTCGTGGACGACAGTTCACGTCCCCATCGTGCACATGTTTCGAATGTTTCCTTCAGGATAACGACATCTCTCGACTACAGTGTTCAGCATGTTCTCCAGACGTGAACCCTATCGAAAATCCCTTGGGTAGATTTAAAAGGGCTGTTTATGAACGACGTAACCCACCATCCACTCTGAGGGATCTACGCCCAATCACCGTTGATGAGTGGGACATGGTTGACCAACAGTGCCTTGATGAAATTGTGGATAGTATACCACGACGAATAGAGGCGTACACCAATGCAAGAGGACGTGACACTGGATATTCGAGGTACCGGTGTGTACAGAAATCTGGACTAGAACCTATAAAGGTCTCGCTTTATGGTGGTACAACATACAGCGTGTGGTTTTCATGAGCAATAAAAAGGTTGGAAATGATGTTTATGTTACCTCTATTCCAGTTTTCTGTACGGGTTCCGGAACTCTCGGAACCGAGTTGATGTAGAACTTTTTTGATGAGTGTATTAGAGCTTTCGTCGTGTCACCTAATGATTCTAAGAACTTGGGGATGGCTTTCTTGCATTTATAAAACATAGTTGACAGTATTTAACTGTTTTTTGTTAGTAAGACTTATCAGTTAAATGATCAACGCAAAACCATGGAGTATTACGAGTGATAGCTAAAAAGGTGACGTAAAAGGAGAACTCAAGAAACCCAACACTAACTCAGGTCCTTAAAATGAAGCAGTATGAGTCTTGTACTACTTTTTCGGAGATTAAGCTGTATTGTTAAGTTATTCACGTATACAATAATCGGATATATAAATTAAAGTTACAAGCAAAGAATGGAGGCGTGTTAGGAAATATAACTTCCATTTCGACACAACTCTGGCACTGTAACAAATCAGCTGTGAGATATAGGTATGTGGTGCAGTGGTTCACGTACCGCACATGTTTTATATCTATATTTACATCTATATATATACCCTGCAAGCATACTAATAGAGAGCGGGTATTAAGGCATGCACATTTAGGCATCCTTTCGGACCAGTCTTTGAAAAGGACAAGGAGTATTTATCTGTATTACTGAGAACTGAAATGAACAACCTGTAGTGCACAGTTACTGGGCTATACTAATCGACAACAACAACTAAATAAATTTTTGTTTAAAAGATTAAGCGCCTAGAGTCCTATCTTTGTAGCTCAAAGAGAAGAGTTGTGTTAAGAATTACGACGTTGATATTCAGTCTAGGTCCATGAAAAATTACGACGTATGGCAGAGAATGACAAATACGACGTCAGTTATTATTAACAGATTGCATTCGTTGAGAAACCTGTTTGTTTCGTTTTTAGCTATGAGCGAGTGCTCTGCATAGAGTGCATTAAAACAGTTAATCAGTATGATGAAAGGCTGTAGTACCTTAAACTAGTCGTAACTTAGTAAGCGCCTGTAAGGCGCGTAATTTGGGCTCTTGAGACGTTATGGACAATTTGAGGCTGTCACTGCCTACCAAGAATCCACCATCCTCAGAGAAGTTACTGCTATTGTATGGGGCTCGTAACATACACACGATGATTATGTAAATAATTATGTTTCAGTTTAAAGCCATCATTGCTAATTCACGCTCTCATTCGCTTCCTTTAACAGTTACATTGATTTCATTTCACTGCTTTTCCTACGGTACGACATTTTTATTTGCACCTTTTCACTATTACTTGTGGCCATCGTTACTCTAAATTTATATCTGTTGCTCTGTCCTGTGTTTTCCAGCTTATATTCAGAATTGGTATGATTATCATTAATAATATTAAGTCCTAAGTTTTGGAATCAGCGGTAAGTCATAGTCGACGCGGACTCAACTTTTTATAGGTCAAGAGGTTTTGCCAGATGCTTTCTTCTATTTTATGATAGACTTCAAGGTATGTACCTCTTGTATTTCTCTCTCTATTGAATCAGAGCCTTCTCAATGCATCTGTCAATTTTGTATCTACTGTCAGTATATATAATTTAATTGATTATTAATTTCTTTCCGTAACATAGGTACCATTTCTTTGGAAGTGACAATCGTAATACATATGATGTTTAGTAGACGACAGGTATTACAACAGGTATTACATGACAGTAGCTTTAACAGACAGTGTAGGAGGTGTCAGGCAAAACAGCAAACATGGCCGTGGTAGTGGAACAATGGTTTTGGCTTCCAGAGAAAGGGTCACATTGCACTTATAGTGTCGTAGTAGGAGACACTTCTGGATTTCGATCACTGCTGACTTTTAAGTAGGCTCGAGAAGAGATTAATAAGAGGAACCATGAATGAACAACTGAAGGTCCGACTAGAGCCAAGTGAGTAAGGAATGACGAAAAACAATTTGGAGGAACTAACGACGTTTTTATGTTAGGCCCCAAGCGAGCCAACACAGAGTAAAACGAACTATGAGACAGACATAACTGATTTCCATTCCATGAGAACCCGGAACACTGTGAATTTGTGATTGTAAAAGTGTATGCTTTCTTTGCCGACACGTAACTCATTCACATTCAGTTATTTAGCTCATGCAATTCGATGGTGCATTAAAAATATCTTGGACCCATCTTCTAAGTGAATTTTGTGTTCAGGCACTTGGGAGACGATCTGGAATGAGGACGTGTGTTCTCATGAATGATTGTCAGACATATCAGGACTTCAAATGAACATTTTTGTCCGAGTTCCCGTCAACAGTTGCGCAAGACTGTGTACGCTAATATCCTAAAGTTGAAGTAGTATAAGGATTCCAACTTCGTAAAAACATTACACTATTTCAACGAAATGGTTAAGAGAAAACATAACGTTATATGACTGAAAACTCTACCTCAATGTCCTCAATGGGAAAGAGTGATTTTAAGTTGTGTATGGACAACGCTTAAATATGTACATATGCAAGTCTTTGCTCCAGGATAGTTGGCGCAATTCCTGTGATGAGGTGAGAGTATCTGGTACACCACAAGTTAACGTTGTATATTGCTCAGATGAACGGGAGGAATGGCAACCACCTGACATCAAAGAAATAGGAGTCAGTGGCAATGTAACTACTAGAGAGGACGTTCGTCCCCTCACAGCTGTGAAAATAGGAAACCAGAATCTTCGCAGTATGTGAAAGGGGGGAGGTGCATGCACAAGTAAATATTGTGGAGGTCAGTACTGTAGACTATAGGAGTAACGGTACAAGTATAAATGAATCAAACGGTGGAGACTAATTAGGAGATTTTGGGTGAAGTATTACTGTATATAGTGACGGAATCTCTAACATCTGATTCTTCTTTTTTATTTTATTAAATAGTTGTTTCAGGTAACAATTACACGTAATGTGGGAGAATTTTTTGATTGCACCACATCTCAGAATGGTTTTCATTCTTGGGTTTTATTTCATTAATTATTATAAGATGCTTATTGCCTTTGAAACAAGAGCGATCATGGATAAAACCGATAACGGACCTTTCAACTTGCAATTTGAAGTCTGGGTTGAAAATTTAGTGTTGAAGAATGATTGTTCTACTGGATTCATATATGTGTAACCCAAAGGAAGTGTTAAATATGAAGCAGAGCATGCGGAAATAGATTTTAAGTTAATTAATAATAAGCTATTACACATTGTGCTGTTCAGAGAGATAGGGCAGCCGCGTGAAATTTTAAAATGTCATGGTGAAGTATTCTTCGACGAGCCCAGAGCAATTGAATATTTTGTGTGATGCTTCAGTTAAAATACCCAAGCACTAACGAGTCATTGGACTAGTTCATTAGCGGCTTGAGCAACGTCATCCTGCAATATCTGAACAAAAACATAACACTGCACATCGATGACATGCTAATTCCAGAAAATACTTGGGACGATGACAGCAGGACTTTAGGGCAATTCGGTTTTCATTGCGAAACAGTCCAGAGAAGGGATAGTAAAAGGCAATGATAATGAATTTCTGTATCGATGTGTGTCACTGGAAACAAAAATTTGAAATAAAGTAACTGTAGCAGTTTAGCAATTGAGGTCCGACTGACAATGATACCTAGAAAACCACTCACCTGAGCATCTTGTGTGCCAGGGGTCGACTTTGCCTCTTTTGCAAGTGTTTCGTACGCTAGTAAGAAACTGGTTTACAGAAGGGACAGTAGGGCAGCAACAGATAATGAAAACCGGGTTAATCTGGCGAAACATGTATTCAGACATGTATTCAGAAATGAACACACAGTTTATAATTTCAGCCTTAGCCCCGTCTCAAGTATTCATAAATTGTTATACACAGACTTCAGCCTCTGAGCGAGCTACTTGCTGTAGGACAAGTTGAAAGTACACACGATCACTCATAAATCCGTTTTCAGCATGAAAACCAGTGACCAGAAAGAGCACAGAAGTGAAATAGCGTGTGTCACTGCATCCACAGAAACTAAAAATGGGTCACAAGGGTCGGCCAAAACAACTTACTATGTTACATTAGGCTACATACCGGTCTACAACGCTTTGTATCTTACGGTACAGACGTAACATCAACTCAATCGCAACCATTGTAGTTGCAGAGCGCTTCAGGAACATCACGAGTGATTCTCGGATGACTAAACTTATGCAGTTTCCAAGGCAATGGTAAGCACCAGCAGTTAAATGGCGGTAACTGCCATACAGTGAACTTCGCGATGTTGACTCCTCTAGAAACAGCAACGGAATGGGTGAAGAGCTGCTCTCCAGGTTATTTAAGGGCTCGTCGATGAGCTACAGTGTGCCTCCGCGGTACTCGGAAAGGTCCTCGTAGCAAACGTAATAGGGGTGAGAGGTGGAACCGTTCTTGCTATTCTGACCTCCTGGAGTGGTAGAGTTCTGCCTCTCAGGTTGGGTGCCCTGAACTGGCGAGAGTTCTCAGAAAGCAGGAGATCCGTGTGTGCCTCCGCTACCGCGTGACTCTTACGACGATTTGAAATAAAGGCCAGAACAGCGAGCTAGAATTTACCATCTTCGACGTTTCCTATATTAATTAACCGGGGAGAGGTGAAATTATCCTGCCCCCTCCCACCGAAGGTTCTCAAAGTAAATAATACCTCGGTAGTGTGTGTGGACTTCAGAAAATTATTTTCGTGGTATTAATCTAGTGATCAAGTTTAATGAATTGTTAATTAATTATTTGACTGGTTGAAATTAGGTATCAGCTTACTCTGAATTTTACATGGCGTTCGAATCTGTGATCAGAATTACTTGAATAATATCATTTCTCTCTCCTCCTTTTGGGTGAGGATCGGCCTGGACAGAATCTGTGACCTTGCCACTTGCTTCACAAAGTAACTGTGTTAAAATGTAAGTCAAGATTAAAGTGTAGGTCTTGTAAAAATCTTCAGTAAAGCAACCACCTACTTCAAGAGAGGTCTTCCCTTTTCTTTGCGTGACCTTTATGTAATTTTTACAAAGTACATTTGTTCGTCACTAGGTACGACATGTGCTATAAATATACAATTGTACACAAGGGGCACTGAGTTGTGAATTACAGTGTTTCAGTCATTCATTATGAAATTTCAATTTCATGTCAAGTCTGATCAACATTAATTTTTCATGTGCAGAAATAATGAAATGTGTAGAACAACAGATATATATTATATCAGGAGTGAAGGTGTATTTTATCTCTGTTTTGTTTCTTTTTTCCATGTAAATACTTCTCATAAATTTATCTGCATGAGGACCATTCTTGATTTATAAATGCATTTCCATTGTGTTTTCTTATTTTAAGGAAACGAAACTAAATTAGTAATAATTTAAATGTATACTTCTGTCACATCGCGTCGGAATGAGGACTATGTTTTCATGTACCTAATAATTAGTGAGCTCATATTTTGTCCTTAATGAGTCCCATGATTTTGTGACATCTGAAACTGTTGTTTGCCATTGTAACTGTTTCTTGAAAAGATAGACACTCTATATTTTAACGCGATTTACTTTTGTGTTTATAATTGGTTGTCAACTGAATTTACACTTGTCTTAAGTAATTTCATTTCATGATAACATCTCAATCGCGTTTGTGCTTCAGAAAGTAGGTGAATTGATATTTCAAGTGTGAGTTGTGTGTAGCCCAAGTATGAGCACAAGTTGGAATTTTGTGGAATAATTCAGCAAATAATGTTGAAGAATCACATAATGACCAAAGAAAATTTAGATTTCTTGATAGACTTTGCTTAGTGTAAAAAGTAATTTAGAAAATTTTCCAAGGCCTCTAGTGTCTTCAACACTTCATTAGACGCAGATGGACAGCACCCAGTAATGAGCGAACTTATCATACGAAACTTCTCTTTAGCGTTCAGGCAAAAGCCACCCAATTTGTAACAAATTTTTAACTGCCAACATATGCTAAAACGGTTATGAGAATAGACCATGTATTGATAAGCATAAATAGTAAACACATAGAAGTCAGTTAGTAAAGACATGCTTGTAAGCCAAAACATTAGTGAAGTAATATTTCACTAAGTTTTTGGTTGTGTGATGAACTACGGTTCCTAATGTCTGGAGTTGGAAACAATGTCGGTCTTACTTTTGGTGACATTGCATCTTTCACCTCTGATAATGTTTATGTCTTCTACCAAGCTTGAGGTATATAACAAGCAGCCTGAGAAGCTACCACCACTCAGGCACACACCACTTACGCGTTTTGTGTCCAGTTTGTGCAGCACCCTCCAGATACCGCTCCCAAAGATAGACCTCATTCTTCTTGTGTCCTATTTCCTTAGTCCCATCGGGAATGTCTACCAATAGAGTGGACAGTCAATACGGAACACTACCGAGCACTGATTAGTTCGAATCTATATTGTACTGGCGGGCACAGAAATTCTTCTACCGCGAGAGGGCAAAAGACGACGAACTGCAGACATTCACACATTGCGTCACGAGCAATTACAGCGTTAATTCCAGTGCCTGCACTTATTTCTGACAGCACTCTGACGTAGGATTCACTCTTTATGGAGAACTACGACCAGCACGAGAGTGTCTGCAGACATTGCTACTAGTGATACTTAGGGTATGAAGGGCGAAGTACTACCAATAGAGCCCAAACTTAGATATAAATTTAGTAGCATTAGGACATCAACTGCCACAGATCATATTGCCACCGATCAAATTGTACCAAAGTTAGGTACCATTATGTTGTATGCTCTTAGTAAATGTTATTTCTGATTTATTACTGTGCTGCCACATCTTTGTTATAGCACGCGCTGTCACAGATCAAATTGTACCAAAGTTAGGTACCATTACGTTGTGTACTCTTAATGAATGTTATCTGTGATTTATTACTGTGCCGCCACATCTTTGTCATAGCACTACCTGTCACAGAAAATGTTTCCTTCAACAGCAACCACTCAGGAATAATTCACTTAATACATACGGACCGAGGTGGCGCAGTGGTTAGCACACTGAGCTCGCATTCGGGAGGACGACGGTTCAATCCCGTCTCCGGCCATCCTGATTTAGGTTTTCCGTGATTTCCCTAAATAGTTTCAGGCAAATGCCGGGATGGTTCCTTTGGAAAGGGCACGGCCGATTTCCTTCCCAATCCTTCCCTAACCCGAGCTTGCGCTCCGTCTCTAATGACCTCATTGTCGACGGGACGTTAAACACTAACCACCACCACCACCACTTCATACATTCACTGAACATTTGGTGACAAGGCAAAAAGAATTAATATCACTTCTCGACACGGATATTTGGCGTCTAGATGAACCTTTAAGAAGTGGTAATAGTTTCCGTCAATCAACATTATAACGACGACATCAACTACAAATGATTCAAATGGCTCTGAGCACTATGGGACTTAACTGCTGAGGTCATCAGTTCTCTAGAACTTAAAGCTACTTAAACCTAACTAACCTAAGGACATCAAACACATTCGTGCCTGAGGCAGGATTCGAACCGTAGACGTCGTGCGGTTCCAGACTGTAGCGCGTAGAACCGTTCGGCCACTCCGGCTGGTGACATCAACTACAATTTGTTAACAACAAGATCAGTGCAAACGCACAGCATGCCCATCAACATTGTGCAAGGAGAAATACAAAACTGTACAAGAGCAAAATGAGAGCCAGTTAGAATTTCTAAGCACGATTTTTTTATGTTCTTAAGTAAATCTGTGTTTCTTCGAGCGAATCTATGACTGCCAACACTTCTTATGTTTTGTTCTTCACGATTGTTTTTGGGAACTGTATAAAGTGCTTTCAGAATTCTAGTACCCCATGAATATTAATGTTTCATATCGCTTTACATAATAAATTATCAGTTCAATATCCTCATGTACTTTCCCTGTCTCTTCGTCTTCAGCTTGCGATGTGGGCATGTATACCTGAACTACAGTTGTCGATGTTGATTTGCTGTCGATTATGATGTGAACCCCCCCCACCCAATCACTGAACTGTTCACAGTAACACAGACTGTACTACCTTCCTATACGTAACAAATCTTTCTACGCAGCTGCTGATATTATCATATACTCATCTGATCAGAAATCCATGTCTTCTGCCATTTCAATTCAATGACATCCACTATATCCAGATCGGGCCTTTGCATTTTCCTTTTCAGGTTTTCTAGCTTCTCCACCAAGTTCAAACTCCTGACATTACATTCGTGGACTCATAGTACGTTATCGTTTATTTGGTTATTCTGTCTTTTGCTAATGGCTTCCCCTTTGGCAGTCCCCTTTGGGAGTTCGGAATGGGGGACTGTTCTTTATGGCACTTTTTCACTTACAGATCACATGTCCTGTGGATACCTTTTGTATGTATTTAATGCAATGGTTTCCATTGATTTCTGTATCATCATGCCGTTTATCATCGCTGATTCTTTCCCCTTGAGAGACAGTTTCCCACCCCAAAGAAAAGAGAGTGCCCACTCCTCCGCCCTCCTTGACAAGGCCGCCAGGGGCGCCAGCGACGCGGTCTTAGACTCCTTGCCACGGTTCGCTCGGCTCCCCCGTCGGACGTTCCTCTCTCGGGCATGGGTGTGTGTGTTGTACTCAGCGTAAGTTAGTCTCAGTTAAAATAGTGTGTAAGCCTCGGGAACAATGACCTCAGCGGTTTTGGCTCCATAGAAACCAAGGCTTTCGGTAGAATGAGAATGACCCTTTTTTCCGGAAGTCTTCACTCGCCAAAGCCGAGGATTTTCAGTTAAATTTTAAGTCCCGGCGCCGTTCGAACCCTGCACCGACGACGATCTGATTACTAATCAAAGATGCTGCATCTATACCACTCGTGCAATATCGGTATTAGGCAGTGAAAAAATACTCATTGGCGGGATACACGTTACTGAAGCTGTCAAAGTCCAATGTAAAGCAGCCAGGATGACAGGATGATTAATTCTTTCCACCTTGTTTTCGACACTTGTTGAAAATTTGAGCTCTTTTTATGTGAAAGACTGAGGATGTAATAATGTTTTGTCATGTAATTAATTCGCAAAAGAAAAAGCTATAATGTAGTAACATAACTAGTTCTCAATTATCGCTCAAAGAAGTAAGGCAGACATCCAAAATCACGTACTTCCAGTTCTTTAAGTACCGTAATTTTTGTGCTAGTATTCGCATCAATAAGAATGTACGTAGCTGAAATAAAATTTACACCATATATCAGGTAAGCTCATCGGAAAAAGTATTAGGCACCTTTAGAAGAACGCAGTGGTCATTTAGAAGCACTGCAGATGATGTCGAACTCGTACGAGCTAGTTACGTGACTCTTCACAGCAGAAGTAGGTCATGACACTAAAACGGTGAATACGAGCCAGTCGGTTGTATGAAGTCAGCCCAATAAAATGGACCAAAGTTGCCAAGTCGAACTATAGTGTTCTGATGTGCTCATAAAATTACCGTGAATGAAGTTGCCCGCTTAGGTATATAATGTGCTTCTGTGGCAGTATGGATTTAAGCGGTTAGGATTTCAAGAGCGCCAATGATGCATGAGGGTTGAGTTTCTAGTACGGTGTGAAGATGCGAAACACCAGAGCCAAAGGTCCAAGAATACGCAGGAAAACCTCTAAAAGCTACTGGCTATGTTCCTATGTTATCTTCCAGTATGCGGCATTAACACATTTCTGTAAAACATCGACAAATTTTGTTTAAAAACAGTGGTGGACCTGTCAACTGTATCCCAAATAAGTACGATGAGGGACGCATCACACGAGTACATTTAGATTTGGTGCTTGATAATGCAGGACCGGTATTTGCTTACGTGCCCATCTCTGCCAGGAATCAAATTAACAGTCTGTAAGACTTAGTTATGTATGGCTTTAGGAGACATGTCGTTAAAACGAATGCTGACTAACCACAGGAACGTCCACAGACTGGCTTGTACCATTTTATTTTTCGAGGTTCCAATGTAATGATGAACTCTGTTTTTTCAGATTTAGAACGAGCATTCTCCTCTTAGAAAAGTCAAAACTGTACTCTGCCGCATACAATGATAGCTTGACATCATAGAAAATTTCAAAAGCCATATTAGTTGCGAAGCCCAGTAAGGCTGTTTGCGACTGGAGCCTGAGTTTACGAAGAATCATCACGGAATTACCAAATCTGGTGGTTCTCGGTTATTTCTTCTTGCTCCCGTAATAACCGTTGAGAGACAATTTTCCTGTGTAGAATGACATCCAAATAGGCACTCATGTAGTGTATACTTTTGCATACGATCGAAATCTTCGTCTGTAGCGATCTATGATTTGCCATCAGATGTTACTGTTGAAAATATTATAAGAGAGGTTGTTTTCCTTATGGTGGTTTTTTTATAAAGTGTTGTTCGTGTCTGTATCGAATCTTTGTTCTCAGCGTTACAAGAACGAGAAATGTTCGATTATAATGCAACATAACAAATTATATATATTCCGCGGTTTTACGTAATATACACTGTAACTTTCTGGGAATATTTAAGAGTTGCTGACCATTGCACATTGAAGACTTTCACTAGGCTGATAGTTTTCTTCAGATAATGGAAATTGTGCTTTTATCTGATGACTACCCGATTCTCGTGTGGAGACCAAGCATGTTAGTAACGCATTATCCAATGTATTCCATACAGACATGGAATCACTTACTCAGGCCTCTGAGACACCGTCCCTGCGTCCCTAGACCAAAGCCTCTGCGTAAACTGGCTGGTGCGCCATCTCTGTGGAATGTACTGCTGTTATGAGGGGGCGGCGGCTGAGCGATGACCGAGATAAGTCGCCTGCCGAGGAGTGTTCCGCCCCGTTTCAGCTTATCTGCAGTCTGGGGTGGGGGAACCCAGGAACGCGAGTAGGAGCGAGCACTTGCGCTGTGTGTGTGTGTGTGTGTGTGTGTGTGTGTGTGTGTGTGTGTCTGGTTGGTTGCATTGCATTTGCAGGCTAGCCAAGAGGCTGGGAACCAAAGGCGACGAAGGAGAGGAAGGGAGGCTGGGACACCAGGGGGAGTCCCTAGCGCCACCACTGCCGCCAACAGTTAAGATAAACTCCTGGAGACGCAGACTTTACGTGCGCCCATGCGGGTCTGCGGAAAAGTGCTCGCCGGTTTGACACAGATTTTTTTTTTCCGAGCAGTTCCACATTTCTTCCCTTGAAGTCGTTTCGACTCTATTCTTATGTACGCTTTGGCACCGCAAAAAAATTATTCGCTTTGACAGAGATTTTGAGCACACATCTCTTTATCCCTTCTTCCCTATCGTAGATAATACCGCAATGTAAAAATGTGTCATGTGGAATGCACAAACTCGATTCGGTTTAACTGACAGTAAGATCACTTCCAACAAGGAAATGATAATTTCTTCTAAAACTCTGCAGTATTATGTGTTATGCAATACGAAAGGGAACAAGACAATGACCCCATACATTGACCGGTCTCTGTAACTAAAATATCATTCTGCCTCTTAATAATTTTCGTTACATATTTTTATTGGTTTTCTACTCACCAACAACAGTTTCACCACATACCGAAGTCAGGAAATATTAACTTGGATAGCGGAACATATTAACTTTTAATAATAAATGTTGTTGTGCCTGTAAAAATACTCGGAAGAAAATGCTCTGGAATTGCTTTGCTTTGCTTTGACGGAAGTGTGCTTACTCTGAATCGCAAACGCCAGTGAAGAAGTTGAAGGATTACAAAAATAATAGGAAATTCCTAGCAATTAGAAAGCTACCACACAGTGACTCGAATCCAGGAAAGCTTAGAGGGCTGTTTTCAGACTGAATTTTGGTTTTGCAACGAAGCATGTGACGACATAAAACTCTCTGGCAGATTAAAATTGTGTATTGTACAGTGACTGGAGCGTGGAACCTTTGTCTTTCGCATTCAAGGAAGTTTCAAATGCACAAAAACTTAGTAACAGAGTGTTAATTAAATAGTGAAAGTAGAAACGTGTGTCTCTAGTTATGATTCGATCAGAATTAAAACAGTACCTGTTAGACGCCTTAGGTGAAACTTCGTTAGAAAATACCAAACTGATGGATTCAGTCTATATTTCAATCGCTTCGATATGGCCTCTTGGACTTTCTCTGTAATCATCTTCAGTAGAAACATCAACAATTTCTAACCTCCGGAATAAAATATAACAAAGAGCGAGTATAACAGCACTTACGCTACAATTAATTCCTCACAGCTAAAGACACTAAATTATTACAAGAGGGAGGTCAATGCCAGCTACAAAGCTTTCGATAAGCTGTACTTCGGATTTCCCCCTCTATATTTGTCTAGTGTGATCAATTAATTTTTCTATCAGAAAGTCACACCGAAGAACGCAGTCCCAACAGAGAACAACAGATTTTTAAGATGAGTTCTTCCGTTACTGACAGTTTGTCCACAATCGGAGGGTTGCAGATAGGCCTAAAGCGTATTGACCTGTCATATTCCTTTAGGATGTCTCACTTTACATTATTAACACTCATCGTCTTTATAAGTACTTCATCCTGCTTTGCAACACCTTCCTTCTGTGGTACATGTGATAGGCTTTCGTTCATTTGCAAGGATTATCTATTTTATTAGCTCCCCAACCGCTGTGCTATACAAGAAACCACAAAGAATCTCTCCCGGCACATAAAATCTTTCATCAATCACAATAGAGAAAAGGAGATGCTTACTGTAATCCTCTATGACTCCTTTCATGGTTCCACTTATTCTCTTCTGTCTCTGTTGCAACCAATATGTTTTGGAAACATCGAATCTGTTCTCAGAAATCTCACCAATGATACAAGAACAAGGAGATACAATTTTTAAATCGACGGCGAATTACATCACAACTCAGTCTTCTTACTGCCCTATGTATTGTGCCAGTATCACCCATATTATAATTTGTCTCTTTGTGTCGTGGGTGACTGGAATTCGGTAGTAGGAAAAGGGAGAGAAGGAAACGTAGTAAGTGAATATGCGCTGGGGCTAAGAAATGAAAGAGGAAGCCGCCTGGTAGAACTTCGAACAGAGCACAACTTAATCATAGCTAACACTGGGTTCAAGAATTATAAAAGAAGGTTGTACACATGGAAGAAGCCTGGAGATACTGACAGGTTTCAGATAGAGTATATAATGGTGAGACAGAGATTTAGGAACCATGTTTTAAATTGTAAGACATTTCCAGGGGCAGATGTGGATCTATTGGTTATGAGCTGTAGATTAAAACTGAAGAAACTGAAAAAAGGTGGGAATTTAAGGAGATGGGACCTGGATAAACTAAAAGAACCAGAGGTTGTACATAGTTTCAGGGAGAGCATAAGGGAACAATTGACAGGAATGGGGGAAAGAAATACAGTCGAAGAAGAATGGGTAGCTTTCAGGGATGAAGTAGTGAAGGCATCAGAGGATCAAGTGGGTGAAATGACGAGGGCTAGTAGAAATCCTTGGGTAACAGAAGAAATATTGAATTTAATTCATCAAAGGAGAAAATATAAAAATGCAGTAAATGAAGCAGGCAAAAAGGAATATAGACGTCTCAAAATTAGATCGACAGGAAGTGCAATATGCTAAGCAGGGATGGCTAGACGACAAATGTAAGGATGTAGAGGCTTAGTTCACTAGAGGTAAAATAGAACTGCCTACAGGAAAATTAGAGAGACCTTTGGAGATAAGAGAGCCACTTGTATGAACATCAAGACCTCAGATGGAAACCCATTTCTAAGCAAAGAAGGAAAAGCAGAAAGGTGGGAGGAGTATATAGAGGGTCTATAAAAGAGCGATGTACTTCAGGACAATACTATGGAAATGGAAGAGGATGTAGATTAAGATGAAATGGGAATACGATACTGCGTGAAGAGTTTGACAGAGCACTGAAAGAACTGAGTCGAAACAAGGCCACGTGAGTAGACAACATTTCATTAGAACTACTGACAGCCTTGGGAGAGCCAGTCCTGACAAAACTATACCATCTGGTGAGCAAGATGTACGAGACAGGTGAAATACCCTCACAGTTCACGAAGAATATAATAATTCCAATCCCAAAGAAAGCAGGTGTTGACAGATGTAAAAATTATCGAACTATCAGTTTAATAAGTCACTGATGCAAAATACTAACGCGAATTCTTTACAGACGAAAGTAAAAACTAATAGAAGCCGACCTCGGGAAGGATCACTTTGGATTCCGTAGAAATGTTGGAACACGTGAGGCAATACTGACCCTGCAACGTATCTTAGAAGCTAGTTTAAGGAAAGGCAAACCTACGTTTCTAGCATCTGTAGACTTAGAGAAAGCTTTTGACAATGTTGACTGGAATACTCTCTTTCAAAATCTGAAGGAGGCAGGGGTAATATACAGGGAGCGAAAGGCTATATACAATTTGTACAGAATTCAGATAGCAGTAATAAGAGTCGAGGGACATGAAAGGGAAGCAGTGGTTGGGAAGGGATTGAGACAGGGTTGTAGTCTCTCCCCGATTTTATTCAATCTGTATATTGAGCAAGCAGTGAAGGAAACAAAAGAAAAATTCGGAGTAGGTATTAAAATCCATGGAGAAGAAATACACTCCTTGAAATGGAAAAAAGAACACATTGACACCGGTGTGTCAGACCCACCATACTTGCGAGAGGGCTGTACAAGCAATGATCACACGCACGGCACAGCGGACACACCAGGATCCGCGGTGTTGGCCGTCGAATGGCGCTAGCTGCGCAGCATTTGTGCACCGCCGCCGTCAGTGTCAGCCAGTTTGCCGTGGCATACGGAGCTCCATCGCAGTCTTTAACACTGGTAGCATGCCGCGACAGCGTGGACTTGAACCGTATGTGCAGTTGACGGAATTTGAGCGAGGGCGTATAGTGGGCATGCGGGAGGCTCGGTGGACGTACCGCCGAATTGCTCAACACGTGGGGCGTGAGGTCTCCACAGTACATCGATGTTGTCGCCAGTGGTCGGCGGAAGGTGCACGTGCCCGTCGACCTGGGACCGGACTGCAGCGACGCACGGATGCACGCCAAGACCGTAGGATCCTACACAGTGCCGTAGGGGACCGCACCGCCACTTCCCAGCAAATTAGGATCACTGTTGTTCCTGGGGTATCGGCGAGGACCATTCGCAACCGTCTCCATCAAGCAGGGCTACGGTCCCGCACACCGTTAATCCCTCTTCCTCTCACGCCCCAACATCGTGCAGCCCGCCTCCAGTGGCGTCGCGACAGGCGTGAATGGAGGGACGAATGGAGACGTGTCGTCTTCAGCGATGAGAGTCGCTTATGCCTTGGTACCAATGATGGTCGTATGCGTGTTAGGCGCCGTGCAGGTGAGCGCCACAATCAGGACTGCATACGACCGAGGCACACAGAGCCAACACCCGGCATCATGGTGTGGGGAGCGATCTCCTACACTGGCCGTACACCTCTGGTGATCGTAGAGGGGACACTGAATAGTGCACGGTACATCCAAACCGTCATCGAACCCATCGTTCTACCATTCCTAGACCGGCAAGGGAACTTACTGTTCCAACAGGACAATGCACGTCCGCATGTATCCCGTGCCACCCAACGTGCTCTAGAATTTGTAAGTCAACTGCCCTGGTAAGCAAGATCTCCAGATCTGTCCCCCAATGAACATGTTTGGGACTGGATGAAGCGTCGTCTCACGTGGTCTGCACGTCCAGCACGAACGCTGGTCCAACTGAGGCGCCAGGTGGAAATGGCATGGTACGCCGTTCCACAGGACTACATCCAGCATCTCTACGATCGTCTCCATGGGAGAATAGCAATCTGCATTGCTGCGAAAGGTGGATATACACTGTACTAGTGCCGACATTGTGCATGCTCTGTTGCCTCTGTCTATGTGCCTGTGGTTCTGTCAGTGTGATCATGTGATGTATCTGACCCCAGAAATGTGTCAATAAAGTTTCCCCTTCCTGGGACAATGAATTCACGGTGTTCTTATTTCAATTTCCAGGAGTGTAAAAACTTTGAGGTACGCCGATGACATCGTAATTCTGTCAGAGACAGCAAAGAACTTGGAAGAGCAGTTGTATGGATAGTGTCTTGAAAGGAGGATATAAGATGAACATCAACAAAAGCAAAACGAGAATAATTGAATGTAGCCGAATGAAGTCGGGTGATACTGAGGCAATTAGATCAGGAAATGAGACACTTAAAGTAGTAAGTTGGGGAGCAAAATAACTGATGATACTCGAGTTTGAGAGGATATAAAATGTAGACTGTCAATGGCAAAGAAGGCGTTTCTGATGAAGAGAAATTTGTTAACATTGATAATAGATTTAAGTGTCAGGAAGTCATTTGTGAAAGTATTTGTATGGAGTGTAGTCATGTAAGGAAGTGAAACATGGGCGATAAATAGTTTGGACAAGAAGAGAATAGAAGCTTTCGAAATGTGGTGCTACAGAAGAATGTTGAAGATTAGATGGGTAGATCACATAACTAATGAGGAAGTATTGAATAGCATTGGGGAGAAGAGAAGTTTGTGGCACAAGTTGACCTGAAGAAGGGATTGGTTGGTAGGACTTGTTCTGAGGCATCAAGGGATCACCAATTTAGTATTGGAGGGCAGCGTGGACGGTAAAAATCGTAGAGGGAGACCAAGAGATGAATACACTAAGCAGATTTAGAAGGATGTAGGTTGCCGTAGGTACTGGGAGGTGAAGAAGCTTCCACAGGACAGAGTAGCATGGAGAGCTGCATCAAACCAATCTCATGACTGAAGACCACAACAACATGTGGAAACACTATGTGAGATCTTTGAAGTAGTGTTGTACGTTGTGTGACAATGTAATTTATGCACTATAACTACCACTAAGTTTCTTAGTTTATAGAAGAGTCACCAGTTGATAAACCGGTTGATAAATATGACAGTCACTCTTTGATTTCGTAGTCTTTCATAGAATACTAGAAAGATCCATGTGTGGTCTTTACAGGACCAAAACACTAAGAATTCTTCATCAGTATTAACTGTGTAAACAGGTTTAGAAAAATGCAGCCATATCTATCGCTCTTTCCTTCTTTTAATTATCTGTTTTCTTGTGTGGTCTTAGGCTGGTTCATTTGGGCTGGGCCAAAATTTACATTTTGTAACTGTAGGAGATGTGGAGTTCCTTATTATCCACAATCATCGCAAAGATTTATCTACACCCGTGAATGGTACTTCATACGAACCTCCCTGACAAACCTGCCATTCAGA
Organism: Schistocerca gregaria; assembly: GCF_023897955.1. Taxonomy (NCBI): domain Eukaryota; kingdom Metazoa; phylum Arthropoda; class Insecta; order Orthoptera; family Acrididae; genus Schistocerca; species Schistocerca gregaria. The sequence goes on from NC_064923.1 coordinate 533,181,657, forward strand.
ATAAGCGATAATTCTGTAACTCATATCTATAAACAGGAATTTCATTAAGATGAGGTTTTGACTGTGTGCTATGAACTTCCTCCCTCGGAACTCACAAATTATTAGAAATTCAGGTTGCAAATCGATATTTTGTCCAATAAGACCCCTTTCGGTAGAGTTGTTTGTAAATATATAGGCAGAATTCAGGGAAATTTAAGTAGTGATAATTTATTATGGATTTAATTGTATAGTTCGGTGAGCCAAAGCTATTTCTATTCCCCTATTCCATGTGCCCCTGTCACGAGACAGAGGAAGTCAGATTCGTTTATTATTTGGAATCTACTTTTGGATAATGTTTGTTTAGATATAAGTCCTGTACGTTTTAACTTTTTTTTTTTCACCGATGGTAGTGCGTTTCGGTTGTGTGAAGGAAGACGCCATCTGTGCACGAATATTCTTTTCTTTAATGACACTTCGACTTCAAGCATTGTAAAACCCTATTGTGCTTCATGATGCAAGAATCTAACAGTAAGATCTGAATCGCTAGGAGTAATAAAGTAGTAAGGCGTCTAAAGTAGATCGTGAAATTTAAATTATATAAGGCGCAACTTGCCACCGTAACTTACGTACCCGGAAGACCAGCCTCCTGGCTAAAGTTTTGCTGTTACGAGAGACTACCGGCTACAGGACAGCAAGCACGCCATAATGGTCCACTGTCGCATCCCACTGCTCGGATTTCTCTGTTTGTACGTGTCCTTGTCCTATAGTCTTCCTCTTTTTTTGTAGCCTTTACACAGTATCTTCACGGGTTCACCATGCTACTTGTTGGATTTGCCAATGTTAATAGTAGAGGTATGCTGGATGCCCTGTCTGTCGTCTATCCTTCCCTCCCAGCAATGTTATTTTGTCACCAACACTGCCAGCGTCTAGCATTATCCCATAAAAAAAAAAATTACCTTACGTTTTCTAAAAGTCGGCGAATCGTGTAACTGAGGCGGGACGTGAGTACCAGATTGGTGTTCACTTCGTTAGATGTGGGAAATCACATAAAAACCATATCCAGGCTGCCCAGCCCACCTCTCCTCTTCGTTAATCCTCTGGGAATATTTGATCAGGGGCGGCCCAGACTTCCGGAATTCCGGATTCAGCGTTCTAACGCGTGCGGCTTTTCGGACGGATCATTACTGACACAAAGTAACATTATAAATATCAGAAGGTACATATTCTGCAACGTTTTTGTTAACTGGGCACCCATCCCCTTTAGTCTCTGTGGAAAATATCTTCCAGTTTAATTATGTAAACAAGTGCACTATAGAACCAGTACTTCTACACTATTCAGCGTCTTTCAGAAGCACTCTAAGTAGATGTATATATTATTATGAATAAAATAAGGCAAGTGTTAATTATCTCGCGGCATACTGATTCGAAGAAGTTCCAGGGCCGAGCTAAATTGGAGTAAAACATTAAAATCATTACCTTCAATTATATGAAGTTAGTCACTTACATGTGCATGATTTTTCATTCAGATGTCAATTAATGTCATGGTTCATTTTAATGTTCGAATTCCTTTACAAGACACCTATGCAAATTTCCTAGAGTAACGTACGTGTTGCAGCTTGGATTAGCAGTCTGACATAACAGCCACTATTAGCTGGTAATGACATTATTGTTGGCGGGATCGTTATTAAAACGTAATATTGTTTACCGTTTAACAAACTTATTGAGTAATTTGGAAGCCATTACCTAGAGTAATCCGCTTATAATTCACGAAGATCCGTTCGCGCGTATTTCGATAAACCGCTTACAAACTGTAAGCTCTGCGAAATGAGGCTTTCGTGAAATCGGTTGTGCAAATACGTGAGATGAAGGACCAAAGTGATACCTGGTTAAAATGGTACATGTGCTTTTTTCAGGCGATATGGTTAAAATGTACCGTTAGCTATTATTATTAGACTTCCTACTCTGCAACACGCTTTATTAGACAGGAAACGTGGATTCACATTACTCACTTGATACTTTACAATTCCAAGCCGCGTCAGATCGTCGTATAAAATAGAATACACCAAGGGAATAATGAACGTAGTGCAGAGTCAAGTAATGTCACCAGTAATCCGATGAACAGCAGTGCAAAAAGTAATCCAGCTGAATTGTAGCAAACAGTGAGTTCTCGAAAGTACAATGTCAAGGAGACAGAGTCTTTAACCAATTTCGCAAAGTCCTGTAACCTGTCGGCAGCTAGGTTATATATCTGATTCGACGTCGGCGGCCATGACCAAGTGGGATTCTGTCTCCTAAGGGATAAAACTTTACAATTAATGAAATAGGCTCCTATATGTCCCCTGAAAAATAGTGTGTCATCTGGAAATGCTGTCAATATAGTCTCTAAAGGATATGTTTAACAACGTATAACCCAGTGACTCAGAGCTGAATACCAACTGTAGGTGGAAAACGATTATTAAGGAGCCAAACTATCCAGATTACAACGACTACTTTTGGTGCATTACATATACATTTATTTACAACACACGAATTTCATACTCATTAGAATCTGTGTTGTTAATGTTGTTCTGGAGATCTTCCACTATTGCTAATGAGGAACAGATCTATTTGTCTAAATGCTCCATGGAGAAGGAAACTATTATTATCAACTTGTAGCTGACAACTTTGAAGGAGCGTAACCTGGACAGGATGAACGCCACTTGCGAAAAGAGAAGCTGAGGAACTGTTATATAAGGTGGAAGCAATATATCATTGTCGAAAGAAGAACTCAGAAACATTATTTATCCAATGTTGAAATAACTCGTAGTATTTCGGTGCGTAGGGCAGAAGACTTTTAAAAAGCAAACAATAGACCGTGGCATCTGCTCCTCAATATTTTCATTCTTCCGTGAACATCAATCGATTATTTTGCAAAGAAGAAAAGAAGAGGTATTGGCAGCACATGTGTGTGTGTGTGTGTGTGTGTGTGTGTGTGTGTGTGTGTGTGGTGTGTGTGAACTGAAGTATCTGGTCGATGGGCGAAAATTTCTGGCTCAGGCTTATGTCATGCTGTACGCAACTTTATATTGGTTCGTGGCAGTACATTTTGCGGTATTTGAGGTCTCTGACGTGAAAGTCCGGAAACGCTGTGTGTCGCTTTACTGCTATCAACCTCAAGATGTATTTTTGTGACGAGAGGTTCTGTTTTTGATTATTTTTCTCACTTAAATTTCTACCTGTTCTCCTACTGCAGAAGCAAGTATGATTAAAGTACTCACCTGATAGAATTTTAATGTTGTCTGCAGCCCGCTACAGTATTCGGCTGATGACATTTAATATAGAATTCCCGAACAACGAAACTTTCGCACATCACTGGTGATAGCAGCAGTTAGATAACAGAAATATTTCCTCGCGAAAAGTTATATTAAACCACCTGTAAATCAAATGCATTTTTCTAGTGGCAATTAATTTCCACATAATTGCTTGCTGCGGCAGAAGTGTAACGAAGTACTCGGACTGTTATTGGCGTTAGCTAATAAGACTCATCTCTTATTACAAAAAGCATTCCACGCCATTAATATACCAACACTTGAGGTTGTGTAAACAGTCTTTAACTGCAAAAGTGGAAGAGAAAAGTTCATTACACATCGTTGTATAGTAGCAATTAGCGATAAAATATTAGTTCCAATTACTGCCTGATTATGGGCAACAGCGAAGAAAGCAAGTAAAAAGAACAGCAGGCTTCATTGTTTCTTCAGTACAGACAAACTATTTGCCTTATATAACCCTTTGTATCATACTTTCAGATCAATGTTACTGAGAAGTTCCAATGATGTATGGAACTGTCGAGAAGCAATGCTAGAGCAAATTCCTATATTTGTGTCAAGTTACTCTATTCAGTATGCACCTATGTCTTTCATGTATTAGTTTTTGTTTATTTTTCCGTCTGAGTCGCACTAAAATTTTAGGTTGTTCGTGATTAATTTCCGCTCGTTGTCGGGCTATTACCTGAGTAGCTGCGAAATAATTAAAGAAATAATGTATGTAGAGTTAGAGCAATTTATTGGTTATTAAATTAAATAATAAAATTTATTTAAAATTTTCGACTTTTGTATGTTAACATCAATAAAAAGTGGCGGGTGTTTGCCACAGTTTAGTGAAATTACTGTTTTCTGTATTATGCTACCCTTAATGAGGTAGTTTTCTCCAAAGCTTATATCGAAACGGCCGTGACTCACTCAGCAAGAAATTCTTTGTCTTGCAGCTTAATCTCACGATGCACCTGACAAGAGAGTTTACGTTTACTGTACGTAACGAGCTTAGTTCGTTTCACGTATGATAGTGATTTATCCGCTGAGAGATGTATTTAGCGTGTAAGCCTTGGCAAATAGTACTTAACGTAAGTTATCATCTTGTAAGCTGAATCTGTGATTTTATTACACTCTGTGGTGGTCTAGCACAATGTTTTACCACTGTTCTGATGGTGCTCACGTCTGTCGAGTGATACCTGTCAATAAACGATATTTAAACGCGACTTGGTCTGCGCTAATTTTAGATGTATGGATTTTACTGTACGTCACGAGCAGCGCTCACCTCAACTTAAATAAGATTTTTTTGGGTTAATGAGTTGTTATTGGCAACTTCCATATCCATGTCCTCATTTTCTACGTTTCCTATAAGCAGTTTCTTTTTTCTTCGGTTTTATTTAAGGCCCCTAACAACTCTTTCATTCGTAGCAAACATCATCACATCCGCGTCAATAATATAGCAGCTACGCGTATGATATCTCTTAGACACTAACGTTAGCTACATCATGTTCTATTGTATAAACGTAAGCAAAGAAGAAGGACACGCTGTATTTCTCCGTGCATGCCCATTTCGCTGTCTCACTGTTACTTAATATACAAGAGATATACGACGGTGGAAGTAGAGTAACTGCAAAGTTTTCTAAATAAATAATCACCAGGATATTGAGAGAAAAGTACCCTAAAAACGCTGTACTTAATACAAGCAATCCACCTTTGCCAAACCATTGAATTCCTCTATTAGTCTACTACTGACATCCCGTGTTCGTTGTTTTCACAACGTTCGCAATATTATCCCAGAGTATTTAAAGACTTGTAGTGCTGTCCTATTCTCAATTTGAGTCCGTGGAACATACAAAAAACGTCCTCTTGTATTTAATTTTCGTTATGTTATCAGTCATTTACATTTCTCTAAGAGTCATGTACAGTTAGTGGTATTTTTATGAACCTGTAGCGCTCCAAATGTGTCCCCCCATCAAGTAACTCCTTGTAGGAAGTTTTTTTTATTATACTCAGCGGCATTGCAGTAAAAATGATTGGTTTGGATTACGAAAACCTCCTGACACATGATCAGTTTACTGACTCCAGCAGGAAGTGTCACCTGTAAATAATGATACCTGTGTTAGTAAAGTCACTGAGACAGATAATTTTTCAGTAATATCGAATACTCACTTTAAACATATATGCATCTGAAATGGGATGACTAGCATTTTACATAAGTCATTATACGATAATTTTGTGCAAGATATTACTTGTCCCCCCACGACACATAGACCTTGACTTTGGTGGGGAGGCTTGCGAGCCTCAGCAATACAGATGGCCGTACCGTAGGTGCAACCACAACAGAGGGGTATCTGTTGAGAGGCCAGACCAACGTGTGGGTCCTGAAGAGGGGCAGCAGCCTTTTCAGTAGTTGCAGCGTCTACAGTTGAGATGATTGTCTGATCTGGCCTTGTAACACTAACCAAAACGGCCTTCCTGTGCTAGTACTGAGAACAGATGAAAGCAAGGGGAAACTGCAGCCGTAATAGTTCCAGAGCTCATGCTGCTTTACTGTATGGTTAAAAGATTATGGCGTTCTCTTGCCAAAAATATTCGGGAGGTAAATTAGTCCCCCATTCGGAATTCTGGGCGGGGACTACTCAAGAGGATGCCGTTATCAGTAGAAAGAAAACTGGCGTTCTACGAACCGGAGCGTGGAATGTCAGATCACTTAATCGCGCAGGTAGTAGGTTAGAACATTTAAAAAGGGAAATGGATAGATTAAAGTTAGAGATAGTGGGAAATAGTGAAGTTCGGTGGGAGGAGGAACAAGACTTTTGGTCCAGTGAATACAGGGTTATAAATACAATATGAAATCGGAGTATTTTAGGAGTATGTTTAATAATTAATATAAAAATAGGACTGTGGGTAAGCTACTACAAACAGCATAGTGAACGCATTATTGTAGCCAAGATAGACACGAATCCCATGCTACTACAGTACTATAAGTTTATATGCCAACTAGCTCTGCAGATGATGAAGAAATTGATGAAATGTATGATGCGATAAAAGAAATTATTCAGGTAGTGAAGGGAGACGAAAATTTAATAGTCATGGGTGACTGGAATTCGATAGTAGGAAAAGGGTGAGAAGGAAACATAGTAGGTGAATATGGATGGGGGCTAAGAAATGAAAGAAGAAGCCGCCTGGTAGAACTTTGCACAGAGCATAACTTAATCATAGTTAACACTTGGTACAAGAATCATAAAAGAAGGTTGTATAAATGGAACCCGTGGACTCTGACCGTAATCTATTGGTTATGAACTGTAGATTAATACTGAAGAAACTGCAAGAAGTTGGGAATTTAAGGATGTGGGACCTTGATAAACTGACTAAACCAGAGGTTGCACAGAGTTTCAGGGAGAGCATAAGGGAACCATTGAGAGGAATGGGGAAGAAATACAGTAGAAGCAGAATTTTTAGCTCTGAGAGATAAAGTAGTGAAGGCAGCGGAGGATGAAGTAGGTAGAAAGACGAGTGCTAGTAGAAATCCTTGGGTAACAGAAGAAATATTGAATTTAATTTATGAAAGGAGAAACTATAAAACTGCAGTAAATGAAGCAAGCAAAAAGGAATACAAACGTCTCAAAAATCAAATTGACAGGAAGTGCAAAATGGCTAAGTAGGGATGGCTAGAGGACAAATGAAAGGATGTAGAAGCTTATCTCACTAGGGGTAAGATAGATACTGCATACACGAAAATTGAAGACACTTTTGGAGAAAAGAGAACCACCTGTATGAATATCAAGAGCTCAGATGGAAACCCAGTTCTAAGCAAAGAGGGGAAAGCAGAAAGGTGGAAGGAGTATATAGAGGGTCTATAAAAGGGCGATGTACTTGAGGATAACATTATGGAAACGGAAGAGGATGTAGATGAAGATGAAATGGGAGATATGATACTGCGTGAAGAGTTTGACAGAGTACTGAAAGACCTAAATTGAAGTAACGCCCCGCGAGCAGGTAACTACTGACGGCCATGGGAGAGCCAGTCCTGACAAAACTCTACCACGTGGGGAGTAAGATATGTGAGACAGGCGAAATACCCTCAGACCTCAAGAAGATTATAATAATTCCAATCCCAAAGAAAGCAGGTGTTGACAGATGGGAAAATTACCGAACTATTAGTTTCATAAGTCACAGCTGCAAAATGTTAATGTGAATTCGTTACAGACGAATGGAAAAGCTAGTAGAAGCCGACCTCGGGGAAAATCAGTTTGGATTCCGTAGGAATGTTGGAACACTTGAGGTAATACTGACACTAAGACTCATCTTAGATTAATTAAAGGAAAACCTACATTTCTAGCATTTGTAAACTTACAGAAAGCTTTTGACAATTCTGACTGGAATACTCTATTTGAAATTCTAAAGGTAGCAGGGGTAAAATACAGGGATCGAAAGGCTATTTACAATTTGTACAGAAACCAGATGTGCAGTTATAAGAGTTGAGGGGCATGAAAGGGAAGCAGGGGTTGTGAAAGGAGTGAGACAGGTTTGTACCCTCCCCCTGATATCATTCAATCCCTTATATTGAGGAAGCAGTAAAGGAAACAAAAGAAAAATTCGGAGTAGGTATTAAATTCCATGGAGAAGAAATAAAAACTTTGAGGTTCGCCGATGACATTGTAATTCTGTCAGAGACAGCAAAGGAGTTGGAAGAGCAATTGAGCGGAATGGACAGTGTCTTGAAAGGAGGATATAAGATTAACATCAACACAAGCAAAACGAGGATAATGTAATATAGTCGAATGAAGTCTGGTGATGCTGAGGGAATTAGATCAGGACATGAGACACTAAACTAGTAAGGAAATTTTGCTATTTTGGGAGCAAAATAACTGATTATGGTCGAAGTAGTGAGGATATAAAATGTAGAATGGCAAGAAAGCGTTTCTGAATAAGAGAAATTTGTTAACATCGAGTATAGATTTAAGTGTCAGGAAGTCGTTTCTGAAAGTATTTGTATGGAGTGTAGCCATTTATGGAAGTGAAACATGAACGATAAATAGTTTGGACAAGAAGAGAATAGAAGCTTTCGAAATGTGGTGCTAAAGAAGAATGATCAAGACTAGATGGGTAGATTATTTAACTAATGACGAGATATTGAATAGAATTGGGGAGAAGAGGAGTTTGTGGCACAACTTGACAAGAAGAAGGGACCGAATGGTAGGACATGTTGTGAGGAATCAAGGGATCACTAGTTTAGCATTGGAGGTTAGCGTGGAGGGTAAAAATCCTAGAGGGAGGCCACTAGATGAATACACTAGGCATATTCAGAAGGATGTAGGTATCAGTAAGTACTGGGAGATGAAGAAGCTTGCACAGAATAGAGTAGCATGGAGAGCTGCATCAAACCAGTCTCAGGACTGAAGACCACAACAACAAACAACAACAACATATCACCTGTACTTTGTGTCAGTAATTAACTTTTTCATTACACGAGGGCTCCAAAGATGGCGGATGTCACTGTACCGTTGCGATTTTCAGTGCAATTGTCGTAATTTGTAACGTACATTAGTGTTTCCAAACTATGGTCTATCTCAAATGAAGCTATATTGTCGTGTGATTTTATTAGCCTATGAACCACATGAAATGTAAAGTCACGCTCGTCAAAAATAAAGGATACATTAATTCAAAACATTTCATTTTACCGTCACCATTTAATTATTTCTGACCACATCTGCAGCTATCAAAACATTACAGATTGCAAGCGTACAGATGTATGTACATACGATGAGACACTATAATAGGTTTAGTTTTTTAATAGAGGTAGAATTACTGATCCACGAGAACAGGCTATATCCCTACGCTTTCGCTAACCTTCTATTGTTTAACGACGCTACAGTTCATGATGTTGCGTTTTCAGTATACAAATTGCTAGTTCTGCTCCTTCTTTCGACAGCTATAAATCACTATAGAATCAGTATTGTTATTCTCACAACATACTTCTTACATAATTGTTTTTCTTTTCACGATATATTGCATATCCTACAAGTTGTTGTGAAATACATCACTAACCGAAAATATGCATGATAGCAGCTACTTGAGGTTGAGTCAGCATTGCACCAACCTGTAGAAGAACATGCTGCGCCAAACGATTGTAGATACCACGCTACAAAATATATGCTTTGAACTGAGAAGGGCTAGATGAGATGCGAAGCAGTCATATATTTTTATTGATCACTGTCGAAGCACCCATATATTTTTATTGATCACTGTCAGTAATTCTAGACACCAAAATTATATACAGTCTCACGTAACGTACTTTTTTCTTATCTCTGTGACTCTTAAGCAGCAATAATCATTTTATTCCATTTTCTGCATTACTTGCTTACTGACTGGTCCCGATTTATAAGTGTGTTCATTTCCAACAGTATTATAATGGTCGTAATGAACTGCACATTATTTACGTTATGACTCACTGTAATTATCATCATCTGGTAAAGACCCTGACAGAAAAATAAATCTACTCAGTTGTTTAAGAAATATGTAAAGGTTTTGCCACGAGACCGTCGGCGGTTTTTCAACAGTTAACTTCAGTGAACATTGGTGAGAACTTGCAACTGTGTGCCAGGTAGGAACAAGCACACTTAGGTCCGCAAACGCGGGAAATTATGCCACCCCAAAGTTTCTTACTGATAGAGAGGTTCGAGTTCTCCGTAGATCGTAGGGGTTGCTAGAATATTTCGTTCAAAGGCTAGACAATAGACCACAACCGCGGGATTGCTACTGACATCATATTTACAGTTAGCTGGGTAAACATAGCGATTGACATGTTACAGATATTAAGAAAATAAACTTTAAGCATGTCTAAATGGTGTTAACCACGAGTAGGATAATCTTCAGAGCGTAAGGTTCATCCTACATTTAAATGCTAATTACCTACAAAAGCAAATCGCGATATGCCTTTAATTATGAAATACGACGTTTCCACCCATGAATCCAATTCCCAATGCGATTTGACAGCAAAGTATCTGTAGCGAATTAACTAGGCAATAGACAATTACGTTTTTGAGCAACGATTTACATTCGGCATGAAAAGTGGATATCAGATTCAAGTGAACATAAGCAATCGTACCAAACACCATATCAAGCATGAAGACGTTTAAGCGACGTGGCTTATAGGCTCATACAGTGCAATGAGCATGTGGACACGATCTTTTCCAGTAACTCACAGATACAAAGCATGAAAAAAATACATTTTCTGTAGAATAAGGCATTCCCCATCTGCCAGCGGCGTCGATATACACATTTACCTTTATGCTAAAACGCATGTAAACAAATGTGGAAAATAATAGTAGTGACTACTATTCTTGTTATTATTAAATGCAGATATAAATCCCAAAAGATTCTACTAAATGATGAAGGCTAATAGTGCGTTTCACATAAAGTTATCGTATTCAGCGTGGTGCCTGCAAGTCGGCATAACTCGTCTATATAGGAAGCGAGTGACAAGAAGACTTGATTTGCAAAGAATATTTAAATACAGATTCATACTACCGATTCCTGGAAAGTAAATCAGTCACATAAATACATGTAATATAAAGGCTCAGGTCATGTGTGCCAGCGATGATTACACAACGTCATGTAGGATCCTTGAAATTCCGGAAGTATTGTCAAAAGTTCATTTACTGAGAGCTAGACAAAATAGACCCTACTACTTTGACGTCAGCTTTGCCGTTTTCCAGCAGCATGAGAATGGAGGACCCGTTATGGGGCGGATCCAACAGGTTGTAGGATGCGGTCAAACCACTGTAGCCTCTTCTGCCATAAAATTAGGCCAATATGTGATTTCCTAAACCACTGATTCAGCTTTTCTCTTGCCCTTCGTTCAGACGTATCCTCCATGCTAATGTAGATGGGTCCATAAATCTTTTGGAGTAACTTCCCCTCAAAGACAAAGATTGATTCTTCAGTTGCTGCTGATATCTCCCATTCTTCACTTCACTTTGAATTCTAAGATGAAAAATTAAACACAGACATATGCAAACTAATAACCAAGTTCGAAAGAAGAAATACATCATACAAATGCTGTTTAAACCTCATTTACACTGCACGACGTAAACGGCGCACATATTCTCAGTATTTATTCATCAAACGGCGGAATATCTCACTGTGCACAAATATAATGATGATTTGTAGCTGTATCCGTGAAACATTGCCCTCTCGTGGGTATACATTTAGATCGCTTTACAAATTAACATTTTCTGTGCTCAGTTACGTTTATTTTTGAATGCATATTGCCACGACATGTTTCGGCGGCAGTCCGTCATTACTGGATGCCTAACTGTTAGCCACATAAACTAAACTAAACTCCGTCCGAACAGGCCATGAAGTCCAACTTAACGACCGGCCGCCGTGTCGTTCTTAGCCCACAAGCATCACTGCATGCGGGTATGGAGGGCATATGGTCAGCCCACCGCTCTCCCGGCCATTGTCAGTTTTCGTTATCGGAGCCGCTACTTCTCATTCAAGTAGCTCCGCAGTTTGCCTCAAAAGGGCTGAGTGCACCCCGCTTGCCTACAGCGCTGGACAGACCGGAGGGTCACCCATCCAAGTGTTAGCCCAGTCCGACAGCGCTGACCTTCTGTCATCTGACGGGAACCAGTGTTAACACTGCGGCAAGGCCGTTGGCTGCTAGCTATAAGCCAGTGGCTAATTATACGTGGTGCAACAGAATGAAAACTTGGGAGATTTAGGGGACGAACTGTTGAACGTTTCGTCGTAAGGATTACACAGCCGGGAATGAGAAATAAAACTTTTTTACTGAACTACATGCTTTCTTCGCAGTCGGCACGCTAACTGGAACGCCACAATACCGTAGTGCGGGAAACATTTATTGATACTAGAATACAATCAAATATTGTAAACCGAATCTGTGGCTTAACTACTGAAGAGTAAATGTTCAGTGGGCGTCCATCGGCTAGTTACGTTATGTGTACATTCAGATTACGCTGATACTATAGCTCCCTACTTAGCACTCATATACAACCGCTCGCTCACCGATAGATCTGTACCTACAGATTGGAAAATTGCTCAGGTCGCACCAGTGTTCAAGAAGGGTAGTAGGAGTAATCCATTTAACTACAGACCTATATCATTGACGTCGGTTTGCAGTAGGGTTTTGGAGCATATACTGTATTCAAACATTATGAATCACCTCGAAGAGAACGATCTATTGACACGTAATCAGCATGGCTTCAGAAAACATCGCTCTTGTGCAACGCAGCTAGCTCTTTATTCGCACGAAGTAATGGCCGCTATCGACAGGGGATCTCAAGTTGATTCCGTATTTCTAGATTTCCGGAAAGCTTTTGACACCGTTCCTCACAAGCGACTTCTAATCAAGCTGCGGAGCTATGGGGTATCGTGTCAGTTGTGCGACTGGATTCGTGATTTCCTGTCAGGAAGGTCGCAGTTCGTAGTAATAGACGGCAAATCATCGAGTAAAACTGAAGTGATATCAGGTGTTCCCCAGGGAAGCGTCCTGGGACCTCTACTGTTCCTGATCTATATAAATGACCTGGGTGACAATCTGAGCAGTTCTCTTAGACTGTTCGCAGATGATGCTGTAATTTACCGTCTAGTAAGGTCATCCGAAGACCAGTATCAGCTGAAAAGCGATTTAGAAAAGATTGCTGTATGGCGTGTCAGGTGGCAGTTGACGCTAAATAACGAAAAGTGTGAGATGATCCACATGAGTTCCAAAAGAACTCCGTTGCAATTCGATTACTCGATAAATAGTACAATTCTCAAGGCTGTCAATTCGACTAAGTACCTGGGTGTTAAAATTACGAACAACTTCAGTTGGAAGGACCACATAGATAATATTGTCGGGAAGGCGAGCCAAAGGTTGCGTTTCATTGGTAGGACACTTAGAAGATGCAACAAGTCCACTAAAGAGACAGCTTACACTACACTCGTTCGTCCTCTGTTAGAATATTGCTGCGCGGTGTGGGATCCTTACCAGGTGGGATTGACGGAGGACATCGAGAGGGTGCAAAGAAGGGCAGCTCGTTTTGTATTATCGCGTTATAGAGGAGAGAGTGTGGCAGATATGATACACGAGTTGGGATGGAAGTCATTACAGCATAGACGTTTTTCGTCGCGGCGAGAGCTTTTTACGAAATTTCAGTCACCAACTTTCTCTTCCGAATGCGAAAATATTTTGTTGAGCCCAACCTACATAGGTAGGAATGATCATCAAAATAAAATAAGAGAAATCAGAGCTCGAACAGAAAGGTTTAGGTGTTCGTTTTTCCCGCTCGCTGTTCGGGAGTGGAATAGTAGAGAGATAGTATGATTGTGGTTCGATGAACCCTCTGCCAAGCACTTAAATGTGAATTGCAGAGTAGTCATGTAGATGTAGATGTAACCACGCTTTGTCATTCTCGATAAGATTTTGCACTTCCCTCGGATGGTATCAAACACTGTAGAGATGCGCTCAGTGAGCTCTGGAATTGGTTCTACGAGCTTTGAGTACATCAAATACTTTTCCGCTGAGTAAATGGTCAAGACAGGTGGAATCAGAAAAGTGTGTAGGCCAAGGGACTGGGCACACTTTTAAATTACTCTCAGCCTGAAGATGTAAATTACATATCCCCTGACCTGACGACGAATGTGCCTGGAGCACAACCAGTCTGAATCCTCAAATTAGAGTGCAGTTTTCAGAGAACGTTCTCCAGAGGTTGAGGGAAGACGTTCCCCAATAAAAAAAATTTAAGAAAACCCGAAATGTTCGTCTTGAGTTGTTCAGAACTGCACTGATACTTAATATAATACCCATTTACTCTTCAGTCTCAATTGCAGATCTCAAATTAGATTACAAGTTTAGATAGCTCTACAATTTAAGTAGTACTCTGATTTGTGGTTCTCAGTAGACAAGATGGGTTTGCTGACGCAGTTAAAAATGTGCAACAGAGATGGAGCAATAAATGAGAATTATCTTTAATTTTACCGAAAGTCCAGAAGCCATGCAGCATTCAGTTGATCTGCTAAGTTGTGTGTCCAATTAGGTGATCTCCAAGAATTCCAGCCCAAATATTCTCCGAGAATCTCCCTTTGGTAAATTCTCATAGAAGTAGTGTTTTGCTTTTCAACAGTCCAGCGTTCGTTTTCCAGCTTTATTTCGTATTTCCGATTACAGGTCCCTTATAACAGACTATTCAAAATTTAATACTGTAAAGTATCTCAAATTTTTTAACGCGTCATCCTGTTATAGTCAGGAGGGAATTTTCGCTGGGTGTGCTTGTCAGGTAGTGTTCCGAAATGTTTTTACCGATGTGCGAAAGTATTGGCTAGCACGCAGAGCAGAAGATACTGTAGCATCCTTTGATTGAGGAAACTGAATGAGCCGACCGTGGTGGCTGAGCGCTTCTAGGCACTTCACTCTGGAACCGAGATACCGTTACGGTCGCAGGTTGGAATCCTGCCTGGGGCTTGGATGTGTGTAATGTCATTAGATTAGTTAGGTTTAAGTAGTTGTAAGTTCTAGGGAACTGATGACCTCAGATGTTAATTCCCATAGTGCTCAGGGTCATTTGAAACTCAATGAGGAAGTGTGAAATTATTGTCTTGTGCTTTGTGCATTTGATGAAATGTAGTCACATAACATCGCATTGGAACCTAGCCTCAGTGGCACGTACAGCGTAACTCTTCAACTTGGATATAAATGAAAACCCTGATCCTAAGTAACAGACATCTGATGACGTTAGCCAACTACTAGAAGAAACCATAATTTTATAAATTTCTTAATATAGTCGCAGATATCTAATATTTACATACAACATGGACATACTTAACAAAATTGGAATATGCTACGGCTGTCAAATACCCATGATACTTCATTCTCAGCACTAACAAAGTGAAACATTTACTCATAACCAAAACTGCGACATTTCTTATTAGGTGTTAATCAACCGAAACATGCGTTACTTCGACTTTGCACATGGTTTCAAATAATAAGAGTTGTGCTACCAGACAGAACCGCTTCCACACCACAAACGGGTAACCTTTCTGTAATTCTAATGTTTGGTCCGAATTTGGAACACCGTCGTAGCTGTAATTTTCTTTTGCTGTCCTGAATCGCTTGTTCCCCTATTCGAACTACCTCGAGGGTTGAAGCCGCCATCTCTGGCACCCAGCGTGTTTGCTTTATCTCGCCGCAGGGGCCTCGGGCAGGGCTGCGGTTTTGCCGATGCAGTAACAGCGCCGCCGACAGCCCACTCGTACCGCGGGCGTGCCTACCCCCGGGAATTCGGGGGCCGTTTGTTCGGCGCGTAGACACCGTGTCGTGGGTTTTATCGCGGCCGTCCTTATTCCTGGGCGGCGGGCGAGGACGCCACTCGGCCAGTGCTAATTCCCGAGGAGTTGGCTTAACCCGCACTAAGTGTTTGCGGTTGGAGATAGCGGCTCGGGCCTGGACTTTACACAGCAGAGCAAACTTCCAAAGAAGCGCTGCCGCGGGCCACCGGAAAAGAGCGGCGGCCCGCGTAACGAAGGAAGCAGGCACGCGTTCGCAGCAGAGAGACAGTTAATTACGCGCCGTGGAGCACATCTACTGCTCGCTGCTGTGGAATTGCGACCTCCCTCTATTTTCGAAGATCGTAACGTTTCCGGGAGGGCGTTTTGTTTTCAATAACGCGCACTAAAGGCAAAAGGAGGTCGAAATTCGCGAGCCAATATTAACGTTGGGACTCATTCTCCCGAGTCCTCTGGGATATGAGGAGGATAGTCATGAAGTTTGAGTGAATACCACAAAAAAGTGGTTACGTAGCTTACTTCTTGTTTATTTAAGGATATTCTTCTTCTCCTTATTATTTGTTCCTAATAATACACCTTATTACCTAAAGTGATAAAACAGGCCATATAAATCACATTTTCTTTGATAGTGACAACTATGTATTAACTAGTTATTTCTGATACGTAATTATTAAAATACTGCAACTACTTCTACTACTACCAAAATAAAATAAAATCTTTACGATTCACGCTGCAGCTATTAATAATATTATAAGCACTACAGAATCTAATATCTGTTTTCTTCATCTATTTTGGTGAATTTAACTTGAACATTGCTGTTCCCGCTACTGGGTCCACCCTATTGCTACCCTTGTTCACAGACATTGTCTGCTGTATTCCTTGGGCGTCGGGCAGAACGTGAGCAACGTTTCCACTATAGCAAGTAATTCCAACTATCGCTCTTACCTCTTAAATTTCGCTTTTCCATGATCACTTGCTCCAACGCAATCTCGAGTCTTGGGACACTCATTAGCTGGTCGCCGAATTCAGCATATGTTGTCTAGCCTGGACGGCAGCATGCTGACTTGTAGTTGATTGCCTCCCTTTCCTTGGCCTTCCTGGATATTGCAGCTGCAGCATCGTCCAAGATGAGCCAGCTCGATTATTCTTAGTGCAGTTTTGGTTCCAACATCCTTACTACCTGATGTCCATTACTCGCTGCAGCTTCACCGATGGCGCAGGCTCAGAATGTGTGTTCTGGTGTGCCCACACATCTTTTGATTTTGTATAGATACGTAGCATACGGGCCGTGGCCAACCAGGTAACGTATCAGCTCACTCGACGCGTTAAGGAGTCTCATTTTTAATCTCTCCCTGATGTTGGGGAGAAATTCATGTGTTCTGCTGCCTGTGCTTAAAGTGTCCCCCTTATTTTGCCACAGTTGTAACATGTGATCTTTTGTTGCCCCTTTCGAGTTGGCGTGATTCGGGGTAGCGCAACAGACACCCTTTAATCTTGGTATGATTCCTGACTCTAATCGTGGCGCACAATAAAGTCCGTGGCCCGCTCCAAAGCAGTACGCCACTAAATTAGTCCGATTTCATGATTTCCAATGAACAGCGGAAGTAGATTTTGGCTTCTCTAGCAATTAGAAGATTTGAGTGTGCACCAGAACGCCGGACATATACTAGTATTTCCAAGCAAACATAAAATTAATTTCTTAACGTTACTTTTAGAAGCAATAAATTCTGAGTAACCCTCGCTCTGAAATACCACTGCTATCTTCACACTATATTCAAAAGTGTTTTCTCAGCGTCTTATTCCACCATTAACTGAAGCTGCTTAGTGGTTGAGTTTGTCTAAACGATCTTGAAAATGGAATGCAGTCAGATGTATAAACTCAGAGAGGAAACAAGCGCAGCGATAAGTTTAAACGTCTCATCAGATTAACTGATTTACGATAAGAACCAAAAACAATTTCACAAGCGTAGAGTCTGTCGATTAGGTTCATACGTCACCATTCCTTCAGGGAAAACCTGTCCCTAACGGCATCCTCCATCTTAGGGTTAAATGACTCAACAAAAAACTATGGTTTTGTAGAGATTAGCGCCTGCTATTGACAAGGGATTTTTAAATTTCCAGAAGCCTTTCGACACCATTCCTCACAAGCGTCTTCTAACAAAACTGCGTGCCTACGGAGTATCAACTCAGTTGTGCGACTGGATTCGTGATTTACTGTCAGAAAGGTCACAGTTCGTAGTAACAGACGAAAAGTCATCCAGTAAAACAGAAGTAATATCCGGCGTTCCCCAAGGAAGTGTTACAAGCCCTCTACCGTTCCTGATCTATATTAACGACAGAGGAGACAATCTGAGTAGCCGTCTTAGATTGTTTGCAGGTGATGTTGTCATTTACCGTCTTGTAAAGTCGTCAGATGATCAAAATATCTTGAAAAATGATTTAGATAAGATATGTAAATGGTGCGAAAAGTGGAAATTGACCATGTACAAGGAAAAGTGTCAAGTTATTTACATGAGTACTAAAAGAAATCAGCTAAAGTTAGATTACGCGATAGCTCACACAAATTTGAAGGCCGTAAATTCAACTAAATACTTAGGAATTTCAATTACGAATAACATAAATTGGGACGATCACATAGATAAGATAGAGGGTAGAGCGAACCAAACACTGCGATTCATTGTCAGAACACTTAGAAGGTGTTACAGGTCTACTAAAGAGACTGCTTATACCACGCTTGTCCACCTTATTTTGGAGTATTTCTGTGCGGTGTGGGATCCACATCAGATGGGACTGACGAAAAAGTGCAACAAAGGGCAGCTCGTTTTGTATTATCACGATATAGGGGAGATTGTGTCACAGAAATGATACGTGAATTGGAGTGCAAATCATTAAAACAAAGGTGTTTTTCGTTGTGACGGGATCTTCTCATGAAATTTCAATCACTATTTTTCTCCTCCTCCTCAACATTCAGTTGACACCCACCTACATAGGGAGAAACGATCATCACGATAAAATAAGAGAAATCAGGGCACGCAAAGAAAAATTTAAGTGCTCGTTTTTCCCGTATGCCGTTCTGGAGTGGAACGGTAGAGAGACAGCTTGAAGGTGGTTCATTGAACCGTGTGCCAGGCACTTTATTGTGAATACCAGAGTAATCACGTAGATATAGATGTAGATGCATTTCACATGGTTACGGTGTACATCATTATTCTGATTGACTTAAACTTTGTACCTTGGATTTCGAAAACTGTATGGTATGTAATGTTGGTTTTATATTTGCAAGTCTGACTACCTCTGAATACGGTCCTGAACTGAAACCGGTCGGTAAATAAAGTCCATTAAAGTCAGCATTGGTGCTACGTGTTTCCCGTAGTACATATATACTCATACTTGGCTGGACAAAATATTTACTACATTTGCAACAACTGTTCAAAATGGTGTCGCCCATTGTGTATGCAGAACAACTTTCTGTCGTACCCATTTTAAAAGTCCCAGTGCTATTCGAATTCTTGCCAACATATCCTGTTGTCTCGAGAGTTACATCGTATACAAGACTTTTTACCCGGTCCCACAGGAGAGATCAAGTGGTGTGCGATGATCTGAACGTGCTGGCCGAGAAACGGGACCTCATCTGCCTATCCGCATTTTAGGAAATATCTGATGCAGGTGCTCGCGAACCCTTTGTCCAAAGTGAGGTGGGTCTCCATCATGTTGGACACACACCCATGGACGAATAACAAGCGGGATAAGCTCCAGGAACCCTACAGTCTTATCAACAATAGTTCCGGTACATATATTCCACTTAGGTATCACAATGATTTTCGATTATAACTGTCGACCCGGTCACTTCCGAACTAGGATTTCTCACTTTCAGTTGACACATTTATCTTCCCTCATCATCCCTGAAAAACTGGAACCACATCACGGAAACACACTGTATGCTGTTGTTGTTGTGGTCTTCAGTCCTGAGACTGGTTTGATGCAGCTCTCCATGCTACTCTATGCTGTGCAAGCTTCTTCATCTCCCAGTACCTACCGCAACCAACATCATTGTGAATCTGCTTAGTGTATTCGTCTTTTGGTCTCCCTCTACGATTTTTACCCTCCACGCTGCCCTTCAATACTAAATTGATGATCCCTTGATGCTTCAGAACATGTCCTACCAATTGATCCCCTATTCTAGTCCAGTTGTGAAACAAATTTCTCTTCTCCCCAAACCTATTCAATACTTACTCATTAGTTATGTGATCTACCCATCTAATCTTCAGCATTCTTCTGTAGCACCACATTTCAAAAGCTTCTATTCTCTTCTTGTCGAAACTATTTATCGTTCATGTTTCATTTCCATACATGGCTACACTCCATACAAATACTTTCAGAAATGCCTTCCTGACACTTAAATCTATACTCGATGTTAACAAATTTCTCTTCTTCAGAAACGCTTTCCTTGCTATTGCCAGACTACATTTTATATCCTCACTATTTCGACCATCATCAGTTATTTTGCTCCCCAAATAGCAAAACTCCTTTACTACTTTAATTGTCTCATTTCCTAATCTAATTCCCTCAGCATCACCCGACTTAATTCTACTACATTCCATTATCCTCGTTTTGCTTTTGTTGATGTTCATCTTATACCCTCCTTTCAAGACACTGTCCATTCCGTTCAACTGCTCCTCCACGACCTTTGCTGTCTCTGACAGGATTACAATGTCATCGGCGAACCTCAAAGTTTTTATTTCTTCTCCATGGATTCTAATACCTACTTCGAATTTTTCTCTTGTTTCCTTTACTGCTTGCTCAATATACAGATTAAATAACATCGGGGAGAGGCTACAAACCTGTCTCAATCACTTCCCAACGGCAGCTTCCCTTTCATGCCCCTCAACTCTTATAACTGCCATTTGGTTTCTGTACAAATTGTAAATAGCCTTTCGCTCCCTGTATTTTACCCCTGGCACCTTCAGAATTTCAAAGAGAGTATTCCAGTCAACATTGTCAAAAGCTTTCTCTAAGTCTAAAAATGCTAGAAATGTAGGTTTGCCCTTCCTTAATCTAGCTTCTAAGATAAGTCGTAGTGTCAGTATTCCAACATTTCTACGGAATCCAAACTGATCTTCCCCGAGGTCGGATTGCACTAGCTTTTCCATTCGTCTGTAAAGAACTCGTGTTAGTATTTTGCAGCTGGGACTTATTAAACTGATTGTTCGGTATTTTTCACATCTGTCAACACCTACTTTCTTTGGGATTGGAATTATTATAATCTTCTTTAGATCTGAGGGTATTTCGTCTGTTTCAAACATCTTGCTCACCAGATGGTAGAGTTTTGTCAGGAGTGGCTCTCCCAAGGCCATCAGTAGTTCTAATGGAATGTTGTCTACTACGGGAGGCCTTCTTTCGACTTAGGTTTTTCAGTGCTCTGTCAAACTCTTCACGCAGCGTCGTGTCTCCCATTTCATCTTCATCTACATATTCTTCCATTTCCATAATTTTGTCCTCAAGTACTTCGCCCTTGTATAGAACCTTGTATATACTCCTTCCAGCTCTCTGCTTTCCCTTCTTGGCTTAGAACTGGGTCTCGATCTGAGATCTTAATGTTCATTCTAGTGGTTCTTTTATCTCCAAAGGTATGTTACCCCTAGTGAGGAAAGCCTCTACATCCTGACGTTTGTTCTCTATCCATCTCTGCTTAGCCATTTTGCACTTCCTGTCGATCTCATCTTTTAGACTTTGGTATTCCTTTTTGCCTGCTTCATTTACTGCATTTTTATATTTTCTCGTTTCATCAATTAAATTCAATATTTCTTCTGTTACCCAAGGATTTCTACTAGCCCTCGTCTTTTTACCTATTTGATCCTCTGCTGCCTTCACTACTTCTCCCTCAGAGCTACCCATTCTTCTTCTACTGTATTTCTTTTCCCCATTTGTGACAATTGTTCCCTAATGCTCTCCCTGAAACGCTGTACAACCTCTGGTTCTTTCAGTTTGTCCAGGTCCCATCTCCTTGAATTCCCACCTTTTTGGAGTTTCTTCAGTTTTAATCTACAACTCATAACCTATAGATTGTGGTCAGAGTCCACATCTGCCCCTGGAAATGTCTTACAATTTAAAACCTGGTTCCTAAATCTCTGTCTTACCATTATGTAATCCATTTGAAACCTGTCAGTATCTCCAGGCCTCTTCCATGTATACAGCCTTCTTTTATGATTCTTGAACCAAGTGTTAGCTACGATTAAGTTGTGCTCTGTTCAAACTTCTAACAGGCGGCTTCCTCTTTCATTTCTTAGCCCCAGTCCATATTCTCCTACTACATTTCCTTCTCTCCCTTTTCCTACTACCGAATTCCAGTCACCCATGACTATTAAATTTTCGTCACCCTTCACTATCTGAATAATTTCTTTTATTTTATCATACATTTCTTCAATTTCTTCACCCTCTGCAGAGGTAGTTGGCATATAAACTTGTTCTATTGTAGTAGGTGTGGGTTTC
Organism: Schistocerca gregaria; assembly: GCF_023897955.1. Classification (NCBI taxonomy): domain Eukaryota; kingdom Metazoa; phylum Arthropoda; class Insecta; order Orthoptera; family Acrididae; genus Schistocerca; species Schistocerca gregaria. The sequence goes on from NC_064923.1 coordinate 533,203,706, forward strand.
CTATCTACCTTTGCCACAATAATACGTTGACTCTGCGGTTTGTAGTAGCTTACCCGCATTCCTATTTTCCTATTCATTATTAAACCTACTCCTGCATTACCCCTATTTGATTTTGTGTTTATAACCCTGTAGTCACCTGACGAGAAGTCTTGTTCCTCCTGCAACCGAACTTCACTAATTCCCACTATATCTAACTTCAACCTATCCATTTCCCTTTTTAAATTTTCTAACCTACCTGTCCGATTAAGTGGCCTGACATTCCACTCTCCGATCCGTAGAACGCCAGTTTTCTTTCTCGTGATAACGACACCCTCTTGAGTAGTTCCCGCCCTGAGATCCGAATGGGGTCTATTTTACCTCCGGAATATTTTTCCCAAGAGGACGCCATCATCATGTAATCATACAGTAAAGCTGCATACCCTCGGGAATAATTACCCCTTGCTTTCAGCCGTTCGCAGTACCAGCACAGCAAGACCGTTTCGGTTATTGTTGCAAGGCCAGATCAGTCAATCATCCAGACTGTTGCCCCTGCAACTATTGAAAAGCTGCTGCCCCTGTTCTGGAACCACACGTTTGTGTGGCCTCTCAACAGATACCCCTCCGTTGTGGTTGCACCTACGGTACGGCTATCTGTATCGCTGAGGCTTGCAAGCCTCCCCACCAACGGCAAGGTCCATGGTTCATAGGGGGCCACTGTATATTGTGGCGAAAATACGAGCAAAGATTTTACACTTCAGCGTTTTCCGTTGCCTTACTTCTCTCCAAGAATGCAGCAAGTTTCGGATAACTACGGGGTGATTATAATTAAAGTTTCGCTACCTGAGAGGTCCACGAAGATACATGAATAATCGCGGGACTACAAAACTTTGTGGAAACATTTGTAAAGAAATGTGGTATAGAAGTATTGAATCAATAGTTCCCAGAAACGTATTTTTGATTTCCACATACGAAACAAGCGTTTGTAATTTTCGTTGAGTGTTTACGTTCCAGGTTATAATCGTTGCTTAAAGCGAGATCGACTACAGTGATCGCTCTACTGCTGTCCAACTTTTCGATTGGTGAACCGTGGAGCTATCAGCTGTCGTGACACAGCACGTGTAAACCTTGAATGTCGCAAATTGCGTCCAGCATTCTCATTCACAGCAACGGTGGAGCAGTTGGCCATCTGCTCCTCCCAGGAGCAATTCCTCAAAGCCAGTTAATTCTAACTTCCTAATCATGTTCTTTAGCCACAGTGCGGCAAAACGACCTCTGTGTATCCCTTTAACGCGCCGATACTCGCGAGGAGCAGCAACAATTGCTGTTATTTTTTAAAGACAGTTACTTGTCTTAAGCTATGTTGACTACTTTCAATTGTTAATGCACTCTGATGCTTGTGTTTCATCCCAACGTCGCCGTACTAGTTCCAGCCTCTAAGGGAAGTCATAGCACAAGCTCTGCTAACGAAACAAATGCTGCAATGCACAATCTGTGCAGCATGCCTGTAATGTAGGGTACGCATACGGCAAATAGTTTTTCATGGACACCGGCTTAGCAGCGAAACTGTAATTATATCCAATCTGTATAAGCTTGTGAGAGTTTCTTAAGCGTGTGGGTATGTATATTCAGCTATAACCAATTTTAATAACCCAAGAGACAGAAATGTGTCTATATCTGCAGCGAATAGTCTTTTGCTCAGAGGCAATTGTACTTAGATATTGTCTATTTTACGATGATGAACGATTGTGAATCTTTCAAAGTGTTACGTTGTTGTGGCCGTCGAAAATCAATAAATAATAAGATTTGGGTATACAGGCAGGATCTTAATAAAGTCGACAATGCGTTGTCTTTATTCTTCAAAGTTTATTCGAGAATAGTACCGATATTTAAAATTAGCCTAAACGATTGTCTTTGATCAAATTGTGTAGATCATGCAAGATGGTTCCTTCCAGTTGGGATGTCCAGTTCGGCGCATGACACCGGTGTGGAGTCCCGACTGGCCGCTCTGAGAAGGTGCTGCTTCCGCCACCCACAGCCACGAAGCACTACATTAGCCCCGCATTAATTGTAGTGTCATGGCCAGAACAAATGAGATGGCAGCACCTCGCGCGAAGATAACGCGCCCATTAATTGAGCCATAAATCTGCGGGCGCAGCCAACTCCAGTTTCAGGCCGGCTGCAGCCACGGCTTCAGCTTCAGCTACAGCTAGAGCTACAGCTACAACTACAACCCCCGCTTTGACGCGTCCACCGACCACGCCCTCCCTCGCCCCGCCACCCAATTAATTAACTCCGGCGCCTGTCGCGCGCTACCTGCACGAACCGTTCTGATATGCCATGTCGCACTGCGTTCCCCGTTGCAGCTCCGTTGATGATCAAATGGCAGTCACATCTCTGACAATATGCTGTGCTGTCAATTTTTTGATGGGAAACAAATTCCACGTAGTCTTTTGTACTGTAAAATATTTGCGTTTGTCACTAGTGTTTCTTTAGAGTGCTGTGACAGTGTCAGGTGACTTCTGTACGATAAAACATTACTGGGTGAGAACGGCTACCCAATTACTAACGTATGTCACCCTCTGTGTCACACGGTTAGTTTGAGGAAAATCCGATGCTATTTATTGATGCTGCTTCACCCTCTTCCTCTAACTTCATTCGTCGTCGATTATAAGGACCGTATGTTCACTCAACCATCACCCTCATCAGGCGAGGCAGTAGTACGAGTTGTTCCGCAGTTGTCTATGATTACTGAGTGTATCCCGTTCGAGTTATTTCATCAAAGAAAATTTTAATTTCTGCTACAGACTGAAAGCAGATGATCTTTGTTTCTAAAGCCGGTAAGATCTGTTCAGCGGAGGAGATATTTAAAGTTTTATGGTGTCAAAGGACTGCAAATCTATACTTGAATCAGGTGAGAAGCACAACGTTCCACAGATATAAATTTATTCCGATCTTCTATTAGTCCAGCTACTCTTCCTCCACTAACTCCTCCTGACCCTCTTTCTGACTATCTCTTTCTTCCCACTGATTCTGTCAATCTGCTCTTCCGCCCTCTCCCCATCTGCTCCGTCCCCCTCTCTGGGACTCCTCCTCCCCACTGTTATCCCATTTCCTTCCCCCTCTCTCCATCAATCACCTCCCACCCCACTCTCACTACCAATCTCCTCCTCCCTCTCTCCTGTTCACTTCCTCCCCTTTCTTTCCCTTATCCACCTCCACTTCTCCCCAGTCTATGTCCTTCTTCTTCTCTTTCTCTGCCCATTTCGTCATCCCCCTGTGCGTCTTCATCTCATCCCAAATATCTCTACATGTTTCTTCCTCCTCCTATCACCATCTATTCCCTCCTCTTTCCTTCCTCTGTCCATTTCCTCCTCTCCCCCATTTCTGTCAATTTTCCTCAATACTATCTTTATCCTTCTTCTCCTATCTGTGATTGTCTTCTACTGCCCCTCGCAGTCTGTCAATGTTGTCGAGTTTACACACTTCAATAGAAGGCTGGTGGCTTTTCCCCCTACAATAAATCCTTTGAAATTGTTACTAATGCGTTTACCAAATTTCCTTAAATCGTTCCCATAGTTTTTGATAAGCTTCTTCCCCATGGCTTTGCTTGCATACGCATATGACAATAATATTTCAAAGGAAATTAACTTTTTAAACACGGATTTCTACATATACTTCACCTGTACCTCTAGTGATTTTCCCCCTGCAGTTTCATTTTCACGCAGCTTAACATTTATGCCGTCGTGTCACCTGAATTAAGTGCCATATAATGATTTATTTATTCTGATTCATTCACTTTTGTTTATGAATACTGTCAGCAAAAGTGTGTTACGAATAGAAGTAAAGGAGTATTAAAATGTGATGCATCATGTGGCAGTTTTGCTGCATGACAATGACAGTATAGTGAGTGAAAAACTGTAATGTTTTCCTCTTTTTGTAGGTGTTTTCGGTAGTAAATTGTTTCAAAAATTTTATATTATGTGTAAGGTTTGTTTCACGCCTCTAGGTGATTTCATTCTCAAATACTCGATAAGTAAAGGTATTCCTGTGCTGTGCGCCTCCCTGCTTTTTCACCCTCACCCTTTGAAAGGTGGGTGGTTCATACCGCCTCTCCCCCACACCCAGAGTGATTCTTTCCAGACAGTAAAAGTATGTACAAGTGAAGTTTAAGTCCGTCCATCGGCTTAAGAGGAAGATGTGGGACTTGCATACAAACTGATGAAATTATAATTTGTGTGGATTTGAGGACAACATTTATTTATTTCGGGTCTTGTAATGCTAGAATATCGTGTAAGTGATATTCTACAACTGTGTTCATTCCCACCTAATAACCCAACAGAGTTCCACTACAGCAATATAGACAGTAATCAGCTAGAATAATATGACCACCGATTTTTTTTTTTTTTGGGGGGGGGGGGGGGGGGGGGGAAGGGGGTGCCATAAATGTTCCGACTGGTTTAATGCAACCCACCACGTATTTCTCTCCTGTGTCAACCTCGACATCTTAGAGTAGCACTTGTACCTACGTGGATATATTCCTGTCTCTGTCTTACTTCAACGTTTTTGCCCTCTACATCTCCCTCTAGTAGTAGGAAGTTATTCCTTAATGTCTTAACAGATATCCCATCATCCTGTCCGCTTTCCCTGTCAATGTTATTCACAAATTCCTATCCTCTCCGATTCTGCACAGAACCTCCTCATTCCTTACCTTATCAGTCTACGTGATTTTCAACATTCACCCGAAGCATCACATCTCAAATGCTTCGATTCTTTTCTGTTCTAATTTTTCCACAGTCCATGATTAACTACCATACAATGCTGTGCTCCACTCGTACATTCTTAGAAATTTCTTCCTCAAAGTAAGGACTATGTTTGGTACTAGTAGTCTGGCAAAGTTGTCAGCTGAAGTCAGTCTCCTGGTGGCCCTAGCTTTCCACCCAGATTGTGACCAGGAAAGTTCCCAGTGCTCGGTCCTTACTTTTCCATCAGTCATTGGCTATTTTGCGGCCTAGGTAGCAGCATTTACTTTGCGACCATCATTTCTGAAACTCTGTTTCTCGCCTTTCTCATTTCTGCTACTTCTCATTACTTTCGTCTTTCTTCTAATTAATCTCAATCCATATTCTGTACTCATTAGGCTGTTCATCATATTCAGCAGACCATGTAATGCTTCTTCATTTTCACTCAGGATAGCTATGTCTTCAGCGAATCGTATCACTGGTATCATTTCATGTTGAATTAATCCCACAACTGAAGCTTTCTTTTGTTTCCTTCATTGGTGATTCGATGTACAGTTTTGACAGTAGGGGCGAAAGACTACATCCATGTCTTACACCGTTTTGAATCCAAGCACTTCGTTCTTGATCGTAAACTCTTATTATTCCCTCTTGGCATTTGTATATATTGTATATAAGCGTTCTCTCCATATAGCTCACCCTAATTTTCTCAGAATTTCAAACATCTTCCAGTGTTTTGCATCGTCGTACGCTTTTGCCACGTCGACAAATCCTATGAAGGTATTCTTATTTTCCTTAGTCCTGCTTTTATTATCAACCGCAACGTCAGAACTGTCTCTCTTGTGACTCTACTCAGCCTAAAGCCTAACTAATCGTCACCTCTATTTTCTTTTCCATTCTTCTGTATATTACTCTTGTCATCAACTTGGTCGCATGAGTGTTAAGCTGATTTGAAATAATTCCTGCACTTGTCAGCCCTTGCTGTCTTCTGATTTGTGTGGAAGTCTTTTTTGCGAAAGTCAGGCTGTCTGTCGCCAGACTCATACATTGTGCACACCAACCAGAACAGTCGTTCTGTTGACACTTTCCCGAATGATTTTAGAAATTCTGGTGGAATGCCATCTACTTCTCCTGCCTTGTCTCACCTTAAGTCCTCTAAAGCTCTTTTAAATTAGAAATTCTTTTAATTTCTAATACGGGATCCCCCATCTCGTACAGGTCACATGTCCTGTGAATATACATTATATGTGTTTAATGAAGTGGTTTACATTGCCTTCTCCATTGTTATGCCGGAGGTCTTCGGCCGCCAGTGCTGATTGTTAATCAAAATTTCAGCAGTGGCGAGTTTCGAACCCGGGACCGAAAATATTTTGATTACTTGTCATAGACGCTACTTCTAGACCTATTGTAGATATAACTTCAGCCTCAAGATAGCACAGTTTCCTGGCAAGAAGTGACTACTTGTCAGTGACACATACGATGTATGTAGTATCTGTGAGCTAGAATGGGTAATTTGCACGATCTGTCTGACTTTGACGGAGCGCAGATTTTCATGGCCCGGGTGCTCGGAACGAGTATTTCGGAAACTGCTGAACTTGTCAGGTGTACAACAGTATCGTGACGAGTGTCTTCAGCCCGTGGTGAAACCAAGGTCCCGACGTCATAGACTGGGCAGACTGACAAAACACGACAGGCGGCAAATTGTGGCGGAATTAACATCAGACTTCAATGCTAGACAGAGTAAAAATATGTCCGAACAAAGAGAGCACCGAATACTACTAACTATGGGCTTCTGGAGTTGACGAGCCATCCATCCGTATGGCAATTGTAGAATCAAGGCATCGGCAACTATGACTGAAATGGGGGCGCGACCACCGTTAATTGACGTTTCATGCAAGGCGCCATGATGGCCAAGGAATATCAAATTAGTTGAAAACTATATACACCCCTTCGTAATGATCATGTTTCCTGATGGTAGTGGCAATTTTTAGTAAGACAGTGCACCGTGTCATAAGGCCAGAAGTGTGATGGAGTGGTTCGAGAAACATAGTGGCGAGTTTTAATTCACGTGCTGGATACAGAACCCTCCAGATCTGAACCGGATCGAAATCCTCTGGGATGTAATTGAACTTGGACCAAGATCTTATTCCCTCCCCCTCTATCACCCAGGAATTTACGGGAATTAGGTGACTTCTGTTTGCCAGCGACCTAACAATGCCTCATTGCTTCCATGTCAAGACGCGTCGCCGCTGTTATCCGTACCAGGTTTGGCATACCGGCTATTAGTTAGTTGGTCATAATGTTCTCGCTGACAAGTGTACATACACAGAGCGGGGAAAATGAAAGGCATGGAGAACAGAGTTCCAGGATAGAAATATACACCCTAACCTGACTATAGCAGAATTTGGAAGTGACCACTGTTCATCTCTTGGATCTTTTGGGACCTGGTCAGCAAGTGTCTGAAGGCAGATCGAAAGTGGATTGCTGCAATTGCTACAGTCTTATCCGAAACGACCTGCTGCAGTCCCTGAAGACTATGACAGTTGATGCCGTACACCTCGGACCTGAGGGCCCCACACACAAAGTAATAGCACACTGACAGATAAGCTAACCTGGGTGAAAAGCTAGGGCCACCAGGAGACTAACTTCAGCTGACAACTTTGCCAGACTTGAAGACTGTGTACACGTGCTCCAAGGCAGTTGCCCCATCCTGTTGGAAGTATGTTTATGTCTTTTCCTCCTCCGTTAATGCTGCCACAATTCGAAATGTATCCAGTCGTCTGGGCCACTTTTATTTGCCCTACCCTGTACAAGTTGCAGTTCGCATGATTATCAAATTTTCGGCATCTATAAACACACAATCATGAGACAAAACATATTTACCGCCTCGCTAATGGATCCATCTCTTGTTAATCTTTAGAGCGCAATGAAACAGCGATTCAACGTGACATAGATTCGAGAAGACCTCCGTAAACTTCCGACGGTACGCCGCACCACATGTCTACGGAAATATCAAGCGATTTCCATAATTTACAGATCTATGATTTGTGAGCAGGGAGCTGGCGTCAGATAGCGTCCTAGATGTGCTCCGTCCGGTTCGGATCAGCTGAATATGGTAGGCCTCCCACATTCACCTGAGCTCACTATCAACTTCCTGGAACAAATGGAGTGCGGCTGTTACGTATTCAGTCATTCTACTGAAAGAGTAGCTGCCGTTCGGAGATATTAAGCATGAAGGGATGCAAGAAGTCCGCAATAACGTTCAAGCAGTCCACAGCCAGCGTGGTACTTTCGATTACTACAACGAACCTCATGAAAGCCCAATTGAACGTCCAGCATCATACTGGCTCCACCCTATAGCGTTAGTGGTGCGTTGCACTATGCGATCAGCTGTTTGTCTGGATTATGATGTATCTGGACACGCACACCGTGATGCAACAACACGACACTTGATTCCTCTGACGACGTGACCCACTACAGTTGACCTACGGCCCAATGCCAACGTTCCCATACTCATTACAGTCAGAACCAACTATAACGTAGGGGTTTGTTCTCGAACCTCACATTGAACAATGTACGTTCAATAGTGTGCTACGAAAATATTGTGCCTGCACCCCCCAAGTCTGTCGTTATATCTACAACATGTCCTGTCTTATATTACGGGCGAGCCTCTGACAACGTTATGTGAAGAGGCACGGGCTTCTAATACCTTATTGCCTACACATGATTTCTCTACTCTTCAACCGTTTTCATAAACTCTCATGACAATATCATATGAGCATTCAACCAGTTTTAACATTACCAACATGCTCGTTCCTATGTGCCTGGCAACAATGCAATGTAATTTTTGAAAGCCGCGTATGTAGGTGAATTGAGCCGTTTGCGCCCCGAGTCGTTAACAGCATAGTTCTTCATTCGTTTCCTTGACGCGTCACGTGCTACCAACACTGCCGAGTGGGATTCAGTTTCACATTGTGCACTGATCATAATGTCTTGGTTCATCGGCGTACACTGAAGAAACGGAAAGCATTACTGCGCGAACATCATGACCGAATACTATCAAACTGATATTCAAGTTCTCCCATGCCTTTAGGACATTTTGATTCTTACTTCATTTCTATGGGAACTTTGTTTCAGTATATTTATCAGCCACAACTAAACATTAAGAATGGCGTGAGTACATGATATCCTTTTGGAACGTCAAACCCTACATTAAATTTTCAGAAAGTGATTTCAACTTATTACTCCCACACTACGTTAATGTGTAGCTTATCGAGAATTTCTTTCATGCTGAGAAATTTCAAATCATTGGCATGAGAAGCAGGGATCACGTAGACGATTGGCTTTATTGCTACGACGGCAGATTGGGAAGATGTGGACTCAGGACAGCACTGTTGCTAGATGAGTAAGCAAGAGTCCTAGCAATATGAAATCACAGGATCTTTTGACTGTCTCTGTTGATTATCAGATGTCAGAGGAAGAGTGGCGCCACGAATGACAGGATAAACATTCCAGAAAACATAACATCTCGAGTTGTACGTTAGCCTCTGAAAGCAAACTGAACGAAATTTTAATTTACCTTTCAAGAGCATCGATACTCTTTTGTTCAGGTTTTCTCTCTGTCCAAAACTCACTACAATACAATATGTATTCCAAACATGTTGTTGTTGTTGTGGTCTTCAGTCCTGAGACTGGTTTGATGCAGCTCTCCCTGCTACTCTACCCTGTGCAAGCTGCTTCATCTTGCAATACTTACTGCAACCTACATCCTTCTGAATCTGTTTAGTGTATTCATTTCTTGGTCGCCCTCTACGATTTTTACCCTCCATGCTGCCCTCCAATGCTAAATATGTGATCCCTTGATGCCTCAGAACATGTCCTACCAACAGGTCCCTACTTCTTGTCAAGTTGTGCCACAAACTCCTCATCTCCCCTATTCTAAACAATACCTCCTCATTAGTTATGTGATTTACCCATCTAATCTTCAGCCTTCTTCTGTAGCACCACATTTCATAAGCTACTATTATCTTCTTGTCCAAACTATTTATCGTCCATGTTTCACTTCCATGCATGGCTACACTCCATACAAATACTTTCAGAAACGACTTCCTGACACTTAAATCTATACTCGATGTTAACAAATTTCACTTCTTCAGAAACGCCTTTCTACATTTTATATCCTCTCTACTTCGACCATTATCAGTTATTTTGTCCCCAAATAGCAAACTAAATCTGATTCCCTCAGCATCACCCGACTTAATTCGACCACATTCCATTATCATTCTTTTGCTTTTGTTGATGTTCATCTTATATCCTCCTTTCAAGACAGTGTCCATTCCGTTCAACTGCTCTTCCAAGTCTCTGACAGAATTACAATGTCATCGACGAACCTCAAAGGTTTTATTTCTTCTCCATTTATTTTAATACATACTCCAATTTTTTTTTTTCGTTTCCTTTACTGCTTGCTCAATATACAGATTGAATAACATGCGGGAGAGACTATAACCCTGTCTCACTCCCTTCCCAACCGCTGCTTCCCTTTCATGCCACTCGACTTATAACTGCCATCTCGTTTCTGTACAAATTGTAGATAGCCTGTCGCTCCCTGTATTTTACCCCTCCCACCTTCAGAATTTGAAAGAGAGAATTCCAGTCAAAATTGTCAAAAGCTTTCTCTAAGTCTGCCAATGCTAGAAACATAGGTTTGCCTTTCCTTAATCTATTTTCTAAGATAAGTCGTAGCGTCAGTATTGCCTCACGTGTTCCAACATTTCTATGGAATCCTAACTGATCTTCCCCGAGGTCGGCTTCTACCAGATTTCCATTCGTCTGTAAACAATTCGCGTTAGTATTTTGCAGCTGTAACTTATTAAACTGATAGTTCGGTAATTTTCACATCTGTCAACACCTGCTTTCTTTGGGATTGGAATTATTATAATCTTCTTGAAATCTGAGGGTATTTCGCCTGTTTCATACATCTTGCTTACCAGATGGTAGAGTTTTGTCAGGAGTGGCTCTCCCAAGGCCGTCAGTAATTAAAGTGGAATCTTTTCTACTCCGGGGGCCTTGTTTCGACACAGGTCTTTCAGCTTTATGTCAAACTCTTCACGCAGTATCGTATCTCACATTACATCTTCATCTACATCCTCTTCCGTTTCCATAATATTGTCCTCAAGTACATCGCCCTTGTATAGGCCCTCAATATACTCCTTCTACCTTTCTGCTTTCCATTCTTTTGCTAAGAACTGGGTTCTCATTTCAGATCTTGATGTTCATGCAAATGGTTCTTTTATCTCCAAAGGTCTCTTTAATTTTCCTGTAGGATGTATCTATCTTACCCCTAGTCAGATAAGCCTCTACATCCTTACATTTGTCTTCTAGCCATCCCTGCTAAGCCATTTTGCTCTTCCTGTCGTTCTTAATTTTTAGACGTTTGTATTCCTTTTTGCCTGCTTCATTTACTGTGTTTTTTTATATTTTCTCCTTTAGTCAATTACATTCAATATTTCTTCTGTTAGCCAAGGATTTCTACTAGCCCTCGTCTTTTTACCTATTTGATCCTCTGCTGCCTTCACTATTTCTCCCTCAGTGCTACCCATTCTTCTTCGACTGTATTTCATTCCCCCACTCCTGTCAATTGTTCCCATATGCTCTCACTGTTACTTTGTAGAACCTCTGGTTTAGACAGTTTATCCAGGTCCCATCTCCTTAAATTCCACCTTTTGCATTTTCTTCAGTTTTAATCTACAGTTCATATTCAATTGATTGTGGTCAGAGTCCACATCTGCCCCTGGAAATGTCTTATAACTCAAAACCTGGTTCCTAAATCTCTGTCTTACCATAATGTAATCTATCTGAAACTTGTCAGTATCTTCAGGCTTCTTTCATGTATAAAGCCTTATTTTATGATTCGTGAAGCAAGTTTTAGCTACGATTAAGTTGTGATCCGTGCCAAGTTCTACAAGGCGGCTTCCTCTTTCATTTCTTAGCCGCAATCCATATTCACCTACTAAATTTCCTTCTCTCCCTTTTCCTACTATCGAATTCCAGTCACCCATGACTATTAAATTTTCGTCTCCCTTCACTACTTGAATAATTTCTTTAATCGCATCATACATTTCATCAATTTCTTCATCATCTGCAGAGCTAGTGGGCATATAAACCTGTAGTACTGTAGTAGGCATGAGCTTCGTGTTTATCTTGGCCACAATAATGCGTTCACTATGCTGTTTGTAGTAGCTTATCCGCATTCCTATTTTTCTGTTCATTATTAAACCTACTCCTGCATTACCCGTATTTGATTTTGTATTTATTACCCTGTATTCACCTGACCAAAAGTCTTGTTCCTCCTACCATCGAACGTCGCTAATTCCCACTACATCTAACTTCAACCTATACATTTCCCTTTTTAAATTTTTTATCCTACCTGCCCGATTAAGGGATCTGACATTCGACGCTCAGATCCGTAGAACGCCAGTTTTCTTTCTCCTGATAACGCCGTCATCTTGAGTAGATCCCGCCCGGAGATCCGACTGGGGGACTATTTTGCCTCCGGAATATTTTACTCAAGAGAACGCCATCATCATTTAACCATACAATAAAGCTGCATGTCCTCGGGAAAAATTACGGCTGTAATTTCCCCTTGCTTTCAGCCGTTCGCAGTACCAGCACAGCAAGGCCGTTTTGGTTAGTGTTGCAAGGCCAGATCAGTCAATCATTAAGACTGTTGCCCCAGCAACTACTGAACAGACTGCTGCCCCTCTTGAGGAACCACACGTTTGTCTGGCCTCTCAACAGGTACCCCTCCGTTGTGGTTGCACCTATGGTACAGCCATCTCTGCCACTGAGCCACGCAAGCCTCCCCACCAACGCCAAGGTCCATGGTTCATGGGGGGGAGGGGGGGGGGAGGATTCTCAACATATATTCTCTCTAGTTATTTCCACAAATTAAGAATTACATTTGATAGCCGTAGACTTCTCTTTGCCAGCAATGCCATCTATGCTTGTGCAAATCGGTTGTACGTCCTTCTCGCTTCGTCCGGCAAGTGTTATTTGGCTTCCAATTTAGCAAAATTCCTTAATGTTGCCTTCTTCCTGATGACCATGTTTGATGTTATACTTATCGCTGCTAGTTTTGTCTTCTTTCGGTTTACTTCCAGTCTATTTTTTTTTTTTTTTGTCCAGTTAACTGCTCATTTTGTTCAACAGATCCGGTAATTCTTCTTCACTGTCACGGAGGATAGCAATGTCATCTGTGAATCTTATCATTGAAATCCTTGAACTTTGAATTTAGATCCATTCTTGAAATTTTCCTTTATTTCAGACACCGCTTCTTCAATGTATAGATTCAACAGTACTAGAGTTTGCATGCCTGTCTTACAAATTTTATAACTCGAGCCCTTCGTTCTTGATCTCTCAATTTTATTATTCTCTCCTATTTTATATACATAATATTATCACATGGTACTCCTATTAACCTACAATTTACGCCTATTCTTGGTCTTCAAATCCTATGGGTGAGTTTGTTGTTCTTTAGTCATGCGTCTTTTATCTTGTGGTTTCCATTTCCACCAATGATTTTATAAGTTCACGTACAATACCAAGTACTACTCCCGCCTTATTTGATACCAAGTCTTCAAGAGCTCGTTAAAATTATGACTCAAACACTGGATCCCCTCTGCCTTCCCTATTGATTCCAGTTCGTTCTTCGATCACGTCATTAGATGAGTTCTCCGTTCTTATAAACTGCTGCCAAACAGGCCATTAAAGTCCAACGGCACCGACCTGCCCCCATGTCATCCTCAATCCACAGGCGTCACTGGATGCGGATATGGAGGGGCATGTTGTCAGCACATCACTCTCCCGGCCTCAGTAGCTCCTCAGTTTTGCCTCACGAGGGCTGAGCGTACCCTGCTTGGTAACAGCAGACCGTGTGGTCACCCATCAATGAGCTAGCCCAGCCCGAGAGCGCTTAATTTCGGTGATCTGACGGGAACCGGTCTTACCACTGCCGCAAGGCCGTTGGCTCTCCCCTAGTATGCAAGCTTTCAATGTAGTCTTTCCATCTATTCGCTCTATACTTCGCAGTTAACAGTGGAGTTCCCAGTCCACTCTTAGTATTGTCGCCCTTTCTTTTAACGTCACCAACGAATGATCTGACTTTTCTAAGCCAGGCCTCTCAAACTTTATATTGTTTTCTATTTCATCACATCCTTCCTGCGTCATTTCTCCTTGGCTGCTCTGCACTTCCTACTTATTTCATTCCTAGGGGATTCGTATTGCTAAAGTGTTGTATTTCCTTGAACATTTTTGTACTACCTTCTTCCATCGGTCTACTGAAAGACATCTACTGTTCACCAAGGTTCCTTTTCCGTTAACTCTCTTCTACCAGTTTTTCTCTGCTCTCTTTTGAGATGTCCTCTCTCATCAACTCAAATGTTTACTCTGATACCTCCTTATGGTGGTATCCACATCCTTTGTGAATTTAATATGCGTAAAACCATTCCTCAAGCGCAGTACTATACGCATGGGGAACATAAAGCAAAATTCTACTTTGTCTATTCAACATATACCTCGATAAATGCGAAGAAAGTAACTAAGTGACATAATAACGTGTAAGACAAAAAGAAGACGCTCCAATATTCAGTTGTTAACAAAAAGGAATTGCAAGGAGTCATCTTACTGTAGGTATTTAATAGTTCAGAACGTCAAGTGTGAAACTTACGCAGGTATTTTTGGACATTTGGGTATTTGATAAACATAAAAGACTTTCTACACTCCAGAAACGTATGATCTATGTCAAGCGTTCACATATTGTCAACAGTAAACAGACCATTCTCGACAAAAAAATTTAAAAACCCATGGAGAGACACTGGACGTCATGGAAACGTTGTTCAGAATCAAAGTGGACTGTAGTACTCCAAGAACGCCGACTGTAGTGACATGAGAAGCAGAAAACACAAGCGCTTGCCCTTCATGAAGACAAAAGTATCAGCAAGCAATTTTGAAGCGACGAAGAACGTAATAGTTACCTGATGAATACATAGCAGTATGTTTCAGAATCAATCACTGTCAAAATCGAAATGTTCTTGCAAGATGATACTATTTTACTAAATAATTCGCCATAAACTATCATGGATCCGATATTTACTGATCAAGCATGACCATTGATTTGCGTATTATAAAATAAAATTTCTACACGGTACGAATATTAAACGATTCACTAATTAGATCAGTGAAATGAGCAAACCAATTTCCAGCACGGAATTTAGAATTAAGACTTCTAAGCTAGTTCTTTGATAAATATTTATCACTGTTATTACAGGAATCTGCAATAGTGGAGCAATGTTGTCACACCCTGGCGTCGATATTTTAAGAAGGGTTAAAATGGCACATAAAACTGATAAAATGTATAGTATACGGAAATATTGGCTAGGAGGTTATGTAGTAGTCACCTAGAGACTTAGTTGTTCTAGAACGACAAATGTCATCGAGAATTTTGTAATGTGGTGTACTAGACAGCAGTTAAATGCTAGAACATTGGAAAAGGTTAATGTAACTAACTTCATGCACTGACACGCTTCAGAGTTAGCCATCAGTTGCTAATGGTGAGCTGGATCGAAATCGCGATGGTGAATTATAGCAGTTCAGATGCCAAGTGTTGTCATTTGTAAAATACTGACGGGCTGCGGAGGCAATTAAACGGAAAACAATCGTGTATCACTACCGACGATGTAGAATATACCTGAAATTTAACGGTTTAATACAAGCGGGAAACACCGTAAAGAAACAGGTCAGAACTGCAAGATTAGTCATAGAAAGGAAACAGAGATCAATCAGTGTATATGAGAAAAAAGGACACTAAATTCCATACGTGACTGTCCGAACCTTGAATCGATAGTACTGAAATATAAAGCAGATTAACTGTTCTCAGTGGTTCCTTAGGTCTAGAAATGTAGAATGTCAGTCGACACATGTCACCTTATGATCTTACACTCTCTGGTTATCGTTTTAATCTGTATTCTGTTCGTTTCGACCACCTACGGCTTCACCTTCATGGATACGGCGTGCCTCAACAGCAAAATTAAGAGATGTGATGAGAACGTTTTTTTTCCCTTTGTCATCAGTATTCTGGCTGGTTGATGCTGCCCATTATGAATTTCTCTCCTGTACTAACCTCTTTATCCCAGCGAACAACTTGCAACCTATGGCCACAATTATTCACTGAATGTATTCATCCATGTGTCGATAAGCTGAAGTCAGTCCACGATAACACAGAGGCTGTACATGTGGAATGTCGTGGTAGTTGATCAGTAGGCCCTTATGTGGAGTTGAGTTCGCCACCAAGAACCATTTTATTCAGGGGTCCTCAAAAAGCGGCGTAACCTTGTCAGCAAGGGGCATGTGTCTTCCGCCACGTAGATTGGAGATGGACGGTGCATAGGTTGCGAATGCTGTACAGCGTGATGGCTATACCTCTAGCATTAGGAAGGCACACTACTTCTTCAGAGGGGACCCCTGCATGTAGGAAGATAGCCACTCCACTACCATTATCATAGGCATCGGAGATGTGCACCGTGTCGGTACTGGTGGGGGTGTAGAGATCAGTAACGATCACTTCTTGGAGGCGGGCAATGTCGACATCAGCAATGTAAATGGTATCTCGGAGCGTTGGCAATTAAGTGGAGTCTCAATTGTAGCCTTATTCATGATGCAATAGTGTTGTGAATGTGCTCCAAGTATTGGCATAGAGGGTCCTCCAGAGATTCCTGAATGACTTGAATATCCAGTGCAGCCACTTTGTCAGCAATCACTGGGTATAGCTGGGTTGGGTGCCAGCGTGGGCACTTCCTCACGGGTGGGCCAGCATCCTGATCTGCCCCTTAACGACATGGTCAGTCCAGGAGGTAGGAACCGGTGGAAGGCGACTATCGCACCCATAGAGGGTGGGATGTTGTGACGCGGCCGCACAAGGACCCTCCCTCCATTTGTTCCATTGTTGTCCAGGTGAGATCGTAGTAGGTGTAAAGAACGCTCCCCTGATGTGGCATCACGAGTGTCCACTCCTGTGGCTGGGGCGCTCGAAGGGATATTTTCTGGTATCCAGTCCAGTGCCTGTGATGCCACATGGAAAAGTGTGTCGTCAGAGGGCGTTAGAATTAGTTTCTTCCGTTTTCGGGGCGAAAGCTGCCCAACGGAAGTGCTGTTCCGTGTCAGAATGTAGATGTTCGTTGTCCCAATTAGTGCAAATCTGAAGGAAAGCAGAGGTATGCATCAATCTCAGTTCGATAACCATAGCAGTGGGCGGGCCGTTCATCGAGCACTGCAGAGTTGATGTCGCCATAAGAGGAGATCACTTCTTGTGGGTCCAGGCGTAGCTCTTCGTGAATGAATTGCTCGATTTCATAGGCACGTGGTCATTGGGGCTCGGCTACGAATGTTACTTTTAAGTGTTGCTTGGCGGTAAGAGTGCGCCATGGGGCACAGTATTGATGGACGCTACACAACACAAACCTAAGACGCGGAAGAAAACAACTCCGTTACCGGAGAGCTGCCCCGCGCGTGGAGTTGGTCCGCATGCGATCAGGTCCGAAAGGCGACTGCCCATAGACCACGGGTGCACTCGAAGCAAAAAAGTCTGGTAGATGCCTGAGTTTCAAAACGCCTGAATTAAGAGCTATGAGCATTACTTCAACTTTGATACTGTAGAAGCAATGTCTTCTACCCAAAGGCTTTACTTTCCGTATTTTCAGACGTGGAATTATGGACCAATGGATGAATAAACAATCTAGCATACATGGACTGTAGGGTACTCACATAACTCTTTATTTGGCAGTGTTGCTGTCAAGGAACGTCAAAATTGTGAACTGTTTTCAGCTACATGTTGTGAGTTCGTCCTTGGAAGGGCATTGGTGCTTGCAAACAATATTTAAGCTCTCATACATAACGATATTGTGTTTCTGAATAGTGTGTATCCTTACCAGAAACCGTGCAAGGTTGTGTGAACATCAGTTGCCAGTGTAGCAGATTGTTTTCAATTTTTTGGCACTGTTTTACCTAGTGTAACGAAAATTGCTCATCAAAGGAAAGAGAAATCCGTAATGAATTAAACAAGAAAGGCATTTCAGAGAAAAACAGAAGAGAAAATATCCTTCTTCTCCAGATGAGTGACTGATGAGAGTAATTGATGGTTTTACTAACCTGTCGTCCACCTTGGCTCAGCTCTTATTAAGGGGATGAAACGGCATCGTTTCCTTCTGTTGTTTGTTTCACTTCGTGAACGTGTGATACATCCCATACTGTGTAATTTCACTACGCAGAAAGCAATTCCGTTATCGCACGAACCGCGTCGCTGTGTGCAGAGATAAGAGGACGGTTTCTCACAGACGCTCCTGCGGGCTCTCGAGTTCTGTCGCACTGTCCTCCGGCCCGCAGCGAAATGGCCAATTTCCACGTCCCGCTCGGAGCGTCAGGTATTCCAAGTGCGGCGGCGCCGCTTTGAGGGAGGTTAGTAGCGCCGCGGTTCTGCCTGTGGCTCTGCGTCTGCGGCGGCCCTACTTAACACATTACCGGCAGCCAGCCAGCCGCGCGGAGCGGAGCAGGGCAGGGCTCGCCGAATCTCATTAAAGTTTGAGTCCGGCTGCGAGGTGCCCTCCGGATGCCGACCCCGACCAAGCGGGTCCGCCCTGAGGCCAGGGCTTGCGTCTGCGTGAGTAGCCTCAGCACACGCCCCAACTGCGAGAACGTCTTACGAGCTGCAAACGTTATTCCAGTGCAAGTGTGCAACTGACATATACCCATTGCCAACAAGGCAGCTGAACGACCTCTGTGATCCTCTTCTTAAAAGATTTGAGGTTCAGGAATTTCTTAATACCACAAACACCAAAATATTTTCCGTGACGAACATTACCAAGGTGTCGGGGGTAGTCCATACCCACTCCAAAAATAAATAAATAAAAGTAAATTATATTCGTTAACTGTTCTTGAATCAACATACTTTAAAAGGATTACTGGTTTTTAAGTAGGGTCCAAAACTAGAAAATATCTTTAGTAAACTCTTAGCAACATCAATGCTCTTTCAGTAACGTGTTCTACCGAATCTGTGACCACCACCAAAGAATTTAAAAAAAAATGCAAGTTTCGTTCATCATTGTTGACTTTTACTACATGTTGGTATCTGTTCTTTGGGACAGATAATTAAGGTTCACCGACCATTTGACCATCCTCTTCTGTGTGGCTGCACAAACAGTGCCTCAATTCTTACGGGAATCGGCAAAAAGTCGCGACTTACATCAACGCCTGTATGCAGCTAGGGGTTTTCATTTGATTGTAATTTTCACTTTCAACATACTTTTCAAAGTGATAAAGCGACATACTACTGAGATTTAAATTTTTGGGTTTAAGTGACAAATTTAAAACATATGCGCAATCTGGTAGAATAAGTCATTAAAACAATATACAGACATTTTTCAAAATTTTGAAAATATAAAAATATTAAAATGTAAAGCAACTTAGTAGACTGAAATATTTTGAAACGTGCGTGAAGTGGGCCCCCCTCCATTTGTACTGCGAAGGTTAAAGCATATCACCCAGTTCTCAAAAATGGTCTGTGAAGAATTTCCTACGAAGACTACATCTGAGAGCGCTGTTCAGTACTGTACATCTATATCAATTGAAAAGAGTCAGCGACAGCTGACAATAAAAAAGTTTTCCAGTCAATACATCGTTAGTTCAAATCAAATTTTCAGGGATATATATAAATTATGTATTTATCATGAAACATAAATGTTCATTAACAAACATTGAGTCATAATATAAACATGAATGCGATAAAATCACAGTATTTTGAATAACTATCCACATGAAAAAGCCAGTTATTACCACACGTAAAAATTTGGTACAAAAATGTGAAGTACCAAATAGAAAATGAAATACTGCCTTATTTCTACACAGTGAACAGTATTACTATATACATGTACTCGCCGACAGGAACAGTGAAGCACCTAGAAGCCGTCGTCAGGTGTCACTGTAACTTAATAGGTGAGACAGGGTAACACCGACCTCAAAAGAGATTCTTCGTTTTATTTTGGAATCTGTCACCTCCATGGAAAAATTGGAGGCATCATGTGTCTCCGAGCAATCTAAGACATAAAATGATACCAGAAAAATTGGAATCTGTTGAATACCTTCCGACGTGCAGAAATATTTTCTCATCCTGCAACGTATCGGTATTGTCCCAATTACTTGGTTATATCGACAGTCATATAGGTCAGCATCAACCGCACGGAATACGAAATGTAATTCCAGGTCTAAGAAGACAACACGGTTCACTCTCTTAACAAATAAAACTACATTCACAACTTTTTTTTAATGATGGTGCATTTGGATATAGCTAAGTCACCTACGCTTTATTCGAACTTAGATCTCTGTTAATACCTGTTTGGTCATTTGGTTAACTTATTTTAGATTTTCTCTGGCCATTTTCGTAATTATCTTCACATTTTGTTTAGATAATAGGTAATTCGCTATAGCTCAACTGAGAAAATTCTTTAGATTAATAGTGCCTACGTAATCAGATAGCGGAATAACTCTTATACTTGTTCGGAAGTAAAAGCCGACCTTGTCCCCAAGGAACATTTATTATCTAAATTTTACTTTAATGGATCATAATTTAGTATTTTGGATCCTTTGATACGCTGCTCAGTTCTCTCTATCTGACAGCAATAAACTTAATCCTTTTTCAGAGTTTCTTCAGTTCATTTAGCCATCTCTGTATTTATATATTTTGCCCTCAGTGTATTAAATTAGATTTATGATATTATCGAAGTACAAATAGCTTTTCTTCTGACCTTTAGGGGATGGACAAATACCGAAACCCGTCGAAATTGCTCCGTATTCATCTGTCGATATTGCCCCCCTCAGACATCATGGCGAAGACCAGACCTCAATTTCTTTGCGAGTCCTTCACAAGCAACATAACCCAAGCTAAGTGCTTCAAGCCTCTATTATAGTTATTAACGTTGAAAACAACTGAAACACATGCCTTAGTCTAAGCATAAAAAAAAAATATTCAAATTAAAAAAAATTAATTTTTTCATTCACAATAAGACACTTGTTCATAGGAACTCGTCGTCTGTGCACCCTACCTTTGCCGTAATTTGCTGTGTTGCAGTCCTGTTTCTCGCTGGGTGCAGCGTTACTTAGATGAAAAAATCAATTGGGTCGGTTTTGCTATGCCTGTCGGTAATCACCACATGGTCCCCGTTATACGTATATTGATGGATATATAAATGTTTAGAATTCAGGTAGAACTGCCAAGAAACTGGTACACCTGTCTAATATCGTGTAGGGCCCACGCAAGTATGTAGAAGTGCTGCAACACGACGTGGCATGGACTCGATTAATGTTTGAAGTACTGCTGGAGGGAACTGACACCATGAATCCGGCAGTGATGTCCTTGTACCCTTAAGTGTGCGAGGGATTGGATATCTCTTCCGAACAGCACGTTGGATAGCATCCCTGATGTGTTCAATAATGTTCGTATCTGGGGAGTTTGGTAGCCAGCGGAAGTGCTTAAACTCATAAGACTATTCCTGGAGCCACACTGTAACAATCCTGGACGTGTAGGGTGTCGCATTGTCCTACTGGGATTTTCCTAGTCGGTCGGAATGCACAATGGACATGAATGGGTCATATCTAGACTATCAGAGATCCCATATCACTCCAACTGCACATGCCCCACGCCATGACAGATCATCAACTTGAACAGTCCCCTGCTGACATGCAGGCTCTAGGATACTGAATATTTCGGCAATTTTTTTTCTCTTCTGTAAGACAGTGCTTCGAATTGTGTTGGCGTAATTGTTCTGATTTCCCCATCCCCCCTCCCCCGTCTGCGATTAGAGAGTGCTCTCTTTCAAAACAACAAGAATACCTTTATGATTAACGGTGTATTCACGTGCGTGCTGTGATATTATTGGATTTCAGGCATTTTGCGTATGAAAAAAGGACAGCCACCGAGCTATAGTTTGTAATGATACTAAGCATGTCAACGCGAGAGTAAAGAAACGAAATCTGTTTATAACGTGCGCCTATACCAAGACGCGCGGTACTTTTAAACACTGTGACTCACTTGGCGCCGATATTTAAAATCATTGCCGCAGCGCTTGATTTCAAGAAGCTGCGAAGCACAAGAAAGTACAATTTATCATTTGTTAGGAAAATTCTAGAGTCTTTATAGTTAGTTGCACTTCTAGTCGCCGATATGTTAACAAGTACTTCATTACCTTTGCTGTTTGGTCGCCGACTTGTTAAGACGTGTTGTGTAGCGTCGCTACAAGTTATATTTCATTTAGTGTGAAAAACCGCGTTATCACCAAACGAAAAAACGCTTTTGTAAACCTTGTGACGATAAAAAATACTTACGGGGACGTCAGGACATTTAATTTTTACAAAATACCACACATACAAAAGCAGGGATTGTTGGACTGCTCCATGTATGAAAAAAAACATAAAATATAAGTTTTGTATTCATTGTAAATTTGTTAATGTTTATAGTTTAACGCCTTTGTTCTTTGAGAATATATTGATGCTTCACTGTACAGAAAATCTATGCTTATTCTTTTCTTTAAATTAACCACAAATAATGTTTATGTTTAAATGAACTTTGTTACAGGTTCGCTCTTTATCGCGGTGTCTCGATTGTATCTGGGAGACTATTAATGTGTTCAATTTTCGATCAGACAACATTTTTATAAAAATTCACTGTTTTCAATTCATTTCCAATTTTTTTTCATTATTCAAATAGGTCCCTTAGGTAATTTCATTGAAGAGTCTGATTGCGTGAAAGCAATCCGGGTTGAGAAGTCATTCGAGAAACTATTTTCGCGCAATCAATCTGTTCGTCTCCTGAACACAATCGAGAACCGACATATCGGCGATCATTCATTAATTTTTCTCTCTTTCCAAGTCGTACCAAAAAACGGCCAAGGAGAACTGCCGTGAGTACGCAATCTAGTGTTAAAGGTTGCATTCTTTATCTTGTCAGCAAACATAGCCATAAACTAGCATAATCAATGTTATATTTGGTTAAATGAGAAAAGGAAAACCTTTTAACGCTAGAGCGCACAGGCTTTTAGTAGAGCTAACGTTTCTGAGACGTGTATTGATAGCAGGACGAACATTTCGCATAATGCGTCAGCCATGCTGGGTACACGTGCATGGCAAAATGGAGCTCGCATGTCCCATTATGGTCGCTAGGAACAATGCCCCCTGTGCTCTTCTGTGACATCAGTATCAGCAGGTATCGCATCAGCAAGAGTAAACACACAATCTGCCCAGAGGCGTCTCTTTCATGGTACCGGCGTGAGCGCACCTTGGATATCTGTGACATGAGTATAACACTCGAGAAACTCTAACTGTATACCCAAAAATTCACCCAACTTTCACCAGCTCGCTTTAGAAAGCAGCTGCGTGAGGAGGATGTCTGGCACGGGACTGTATCCCGCACTGGCTTGCGGCAGTGTCGACGTGCACGCACCCTTGGGGTGTATGCGCTCTGCAAATAGGTCTTCGCTCCTGTCCTGTTGCGTCCTGTTCCCAGATGTCAAGTGTTAAAGGGATGCCACAGCCTCCTGCTTGAGAAACTGGACGGGCACCTGCGTGTAACTTGCAGCTGCAAGTGCATCCGTACTTCTGTGAGCATTCGCGGTAGCCTCCTGTGCGGTCCAGTGGACAGGAGGTGGTGGGCAGTGCTTGCAATAGAGGCGGGTTTCTAGTTTTTTAATATATTAGCCAACGACTGCTGGCGCGCTGCGGTGTTAAAAGGTTCTTGCGTACGTTGGTTGCGTGTCAGTTGCATTATTTTGTGAGCAGGTCTGCAAGCTGTGCAATGCATTGTTTGGACAGGTTACGAGTTGATTTCCTGTCTCCCCAGCAGTGAACTGCATAATTTCGGAGGAGTTGGCATGTCTGTGTGCTGTGTACTGAAATTATTATTGTAATTTATGAGTTTTTACGTGTCTGCAGAGCATTATCACAGTTATTTACGAATAGTTTATATGTCAAAATGTTGTGTGGTGTATACTCAAGTATGTCAGAATATGTGTTTTGTATGATTGTGGTAAATATACTATGTGAAATTCATCACTAAATAAATTGTTCCAAAATAAGTAAAGTACACTTCTTCCTCTCTCCAGAAGACCAGCACAGGCTGAGTCACACAGTTTCCCTCCATTTCCGCGAGCACCCTGGATTGCGTCACAGAACAGACGACAGTAGCTGGAAACTGTGGCGGAGTGGTTCTGAGCACTTCAGTCCGGAAGCGCACTGCTGCTATGATCGCAGGTTCGAATCCTGCCTCGGGCATGGATGTGTGTGATGTCCTTAGGTTAGTTAGGTTTAAGCAGTTCTATGTCTTGGGGCCTGATGACCTCAAATGTAAAGTCCCATAGTACTTAGAGTCATTTGAACGATATTTTGAATGGACAACAGTGCTCTCTGTTGGCAGTACTGTGTACTAAGTCAATTGGACTCTAGACCCCATGATGAAAACAATGTTTCCCTCCATTTCCCTCCCACTACCTTGGAATATGTTATGGAATGGATGACAGCACCCTCCGTTGGCAGTACTGTGTACTAGGTCAGTTGGACTCCGAACCCCAATAGCTACTACACTTGATGGTAGTACTGCCTCTAATTGTTTAAGTAAATAGTGCATGCAAAATAAGACTTATGTCCTCCACAGGTCGAGTCGTCTCCCTGCCATTTCCCAGGACGAGGTGGCAGTCAGATGACGTGGGTTAGTTGAGGTAGCCCAACTGCCCTTTCTCTACTACCATTTTCTTACGTTAGTAGAGATAGCCTAGTTGACCTATCTTTTCTCCAAAATTAAAACTTCCCACCAGTTCCTAGGAAGAGGTGGTTGTCAGATGACTTGAGTCAGTGGAGGCAGCTCAAGTTACCCATCTCTCATCAAAAATCCGCCATCTTGAATGACGGCACGACCGCCATCTTGGGTGACGTCATGCACTGTTGCCAAGTGTACAGACTGCCATCTTAGATGACATCATCGTCACCATCTTGGATACATCTGGCAACTATGGAGAATGGGGTCACCCCTCCACTACCTACGGATTGTTTATATAGTTAAAATGTTGCTATCAACCTATTCATCCCACAAGAAATTATTCTGTAAACTATCTCATAAGTCTCTATGTGCAAATGCATGAGTAATAGACTGAAATACAGTTGAAACTCACTGTTCTTAGGGCAACTGAATGTGTCGTAGGATTTATCAGAGTGGACTGCACTACAGCCTAGGCCAAGCAGTGCATTTGCAGTGTTAATCCTAAAAATCAGTTCACAAACTTTTTAAAAAATGCTGGTAGGAATTTTCAGTTCTCACTGATTTAATATGATTAAGATCTGGCGACTGCTGTAGCCGTGCTATCCTCTGGATCTGTGAATCTGGGGTAAGCGATACTGAAAGATCATAGTGGACATGACAGAAGCAACGTTGATTTTGTCGGCGCTGCAAGCCATCCGGACCTGAAATAAAATACATGCAAGCGCCAAGTCGATGGATGAACTCGCCTCGCACCCACCGTCTGCTGCCGCTAAAACCCTGTAAAAGACAGTATCATCCGACACGAAGCGATACTTGCGGCCTTCCTTCGGCGCCGAATGCAGAGGAGGATGGAGCAGGAGGATCAGTGTCCGATAGCGGCGGCAGAAAAGCAATTACTCCATCGATGTTCCATCTCGTGAGTGCGAACGACAGGAAGCGAGAAACAGCTGCAATGCTTGATCCCTGGTCTGTGCGGAGTGACGTTTGACCGTCTGTTGCTTGAAGGTTTCGACAAAACGTTCCGCTTCGCCGTCTGATTGTGCCTGGAACGGTGGAATAGTTAGATGCTATATGCCATTGTGTTCACGGAATGTTTCACATTCATTTGACGTGAACTGAGGCCCGTTGTCTGACACTGTAACTTCAGATAAACCTTCGAGGCAAAAAATAGAGTACAGCACATTAAATGTGCTACGAGACTTTGTCGAGTTTATTGGCACAGAAAAAGGAAACGTGATGTACGAATCATGCACAACCTACAGACAAGTGTTCCAGAAAGGTCCACCAAGTTCTGTGTGCACACGTTTCCATGGTGATGGCGACTTAGGCCAAACAGAGAATTTTTGTGGCGCAGAGGACAGATTTCCCGTACACATCTGACACTGTGACGGCATCTGTACTATTTGGATTTGGATTTCATACGAACAATCCCCCAGTGTCCTTGGTGAAGTAACTGCAACACTTATTTTATCAAAGCTTTAGGGATCAACACACGTGACTATCCACTGTCATTTTGAACAAGAATTACACTTTCCTGTAAAGCGAGGCTACGGCGACGGGCGAATATGTGCGAATGTATGTTGGCAAAATGTTCAAATCCGCATCAGCTTCCGCGGCCTGTGCAAGTGTCCTATAGTTCAGCGGAAAAGACTGAAGCAATCCAGACCCGGAGCATCGATGTGACAACAGGATGCAGCGGAAGTATCAAAGTCCATAACAGGGCCAATCTGAAGACGTGTTAGTTCGTCCGCATTACCGTGCTGAGCTGTCGGACGATACACAGTCTCATACTGATATTGAGGCAACAACAAGGCCCTTCTTTGGAATTTTTGGACAGTTAGTACAGGAACCGGTTTCCTCGGATGAAACCAGAACTGCAAAATCTTGTGATCCGTTACTAAGTAGAATTTTCTAAAATTTTTTAACACCATACACAATACCCCACTGCCTCTTTCTCAACTTGTGAGTAGTTACGCGGAGCTTTGGACAACACTTTCAATGCGAAAGCAATAGGCCTGTCTATATCACCAATTCTATGTGAAAGCACTGCACCGATTCCGTAAAAGGAGACGTCAATTAATCTTTAAGTATTTGAAAAGTTACTTGGCACTCATCTGTCCAAACAATGGGGACATTCTTGCGACTCAAGTGATTAAATGACGCTGCGATTTGTCCTGCATTCGGTAAGAACCAAATACAATAATTCATTTTCCGTAAGACTGACTTCAATTCCCTCACATTGCAAGGAACTGGCAAATCTCGTATGGCTAACAAATGCTTCTGCAGTGGATGTACACCTAGACAGTTTATGATATGACCAACATACTGCAATTCAGGCTTACAAAAATCACACTTGTGCAGTCTATACTTTAGTCCTGCATCAGACAACACACGAAGCAAAGCATGCAAACTTTCAATGCGTCCTTCAGGTGTACGACCTGCTACGACAATATCATCCAAATAGTTTGAACAGTGTGGCGCTTGTGCAGTCAGCTGTTCCAAACACCGTTGGAAATTGGCAAGTGCGGAAGCACTGCCAACAGACCAAGGCAAGTATTTAAACAAGTCCAAATGAGTATTATCTACACACACTTTCTGACGTTCATCGAGTGGTATTTGGAGGTACGCGTCCCATAAATCAATTTTTTTAAAGAAAGAGTATCCAGCACCCAATCTGCCCATGATAACCTCTGGGCGTGGCAATGGATAAGTATCAATCACGGTTTGTGGGTTGACCGTAGACGTAAAATCAACACAGAGGCGAATGCAACATGAACATTTAAGAAGCGAAAATAGTGGAATTGCCCCTTGACTAGCTGATATGGGCGCTATATCTCCGCTTTCTTGCAGGTCTTTACGCTCAGCAGCAACTTTGCCCCGTAATGCAGTGGGAACAGTTCTGACCCAGCAAAATTTCGGTGTAGCATTGTCTTTCACGGTAATATGTGCTACATAACTCTAGCCTTTCCTAAACCGTCAGAAATGAGTTCCGGGAATTCTTTTAGAAAGCTAGCTACACTGTTGCATGGATACAGACCCTGACAACACATTCTGCTGAATATTAAAGCCAAAAAAATCGAAAGAGTTAAGACCAGAAATGTTCTCATAATCGCGTGATTGTAGCACCGTAAAAGTCACTGTTCGCGTATATTGAGCGATAGATGGCAGGAAAAGTACACTTTCCGAGAACGGGAATGTCTTGTCCATTGTAAGCCGTCAGTTGCTTGCTAGTTTTAGACAAGTGTGGGGAGCCTAATAGTTCATATGTATGACGATTTAGCAATGTGACAGAGGCACTCATGTCGAACTGAAATTTCACACGTTTCCCAAAAATAAGTAATGGAACAAAATGCAATTCGTTTGTTTGTTTGTTTGGCGTACGACTGAAGAAATTGCACACTTGCTAGTTTTGCTCATGTCTGTTGCAGACTTGGAATATACTGCATTAATGACACGGGCCTTGTGACTAGATTTTTAGGAATGTGCCAAATTCTTATGTTAGTTCCGTTGCAAATATATGGATTCTACATGTCCTTTTCTGCCACAAGCGTAACACTGAGCCTGTCGGAAGGGGCAGCCTTGGCGTTTAGGTCGTGAATAACAACGAGGGCAAGACTTAATTCTGTTCGCTTATGTAGCCGCCTGATTAACGAACTGCTTACGCGGGGTGTGGAAGTGATGTTTACTTTGCTTGGCTAGTGCAAGCGGCCGCAGAATGGGACGATCGCAACCAAGGGACTCGACCCGACAGATAACTGGCTTCTCAAATTTATCAGCCTACAGGGCACCAGAATCGTACTGATCGAGGTTTCGAGGTTTTTCACTACCGGCTGTCATGATGGATCGTACTGTTGAAAAAGCTGTTCTCTGGGTTTGGCATCAGATACATTGTACACGACCAAATCACGCAACAAAACATCTGAATATAAAGCACCGCAAGCCCATTTGAATTAGCATTTCCTTGGCATACCCCACAAGTCTGTTACCCGCTCGCCATAAGTTTATTCTGACCGCTTTTTTTTTTTTAATTTAGAGAATTGATACCAAGCTTCTACCAAATTCAGTTGTCGGTCATATTAGTTAGTTAGCGACTGTACCACTCGGTCATAATACAGTTCGCACAGAGTGGTATTAGGAAACAGCTTCTGAGTTAATCGGAATACTGCACTCCCTACCGTGGATAATAGATGTGGGAGTTTCACAGCACCTGGTACGTTGTGAGCTAGTATATGGCCCTCAAACTGGTGCAACCACTCGAGTCATTTCTCTTCTTATTCACGAAACTGTGGAGTAGATGGTGTAGCAGCTGTAGTAGTTGGTGCTCGTTCCGTCGGGCGCGCAGTGTTGGCCAGTAGCTGCTGCACCTTGTACAGTAGTGCAGGTATCTGCTGTTGTCTGGGACTGAAACATCTGCACTATCTGTGCGACATCTATCTCTTGTGGCTGTGGTGCCTGAGCAGGGGGTGGGATAGGTGGTGTGGTCATGTTGGAAGAGACAAATGCAACAAACAGACAAGACAAGCAAACAACTCCCCCCTAAAAACACCGATTAGCAAAAACGACAAGAAACTGTTAAAACAAATTAGCGACCCTCCAACAAAAATTTTCATAAGTGTGTGAATTCCTAAGGGACCTAACTGCTGAGGTCATCGGTCCCTACACTTACATACCACTTAATCTAACTTAAATTAACTAATGCTAAGAGCAACACACACACCCATGACCGTGGGCGGACTCGAACCTCCGGAGGGAGGGGCCGTGAAATCAGAGACAAGGCGCCTCAAATCGCGCGGCCATACCGCGCGGCTGCAGCGTAAAGGGAAGAGAAAATTGAAGCGCCAGCGCGAAACAAATTTCTGTTGCCGACTGGGGCGGGGTCTGTAACTCCTCGTCGCCAATGTTGGGTTCTGTCCGCTCGTCTCTTATAGGTTGCCTCCAGGACGCTGCTTTCTCGGACAGCTATACAGCAATTGAAGCAAATCACATTAATGGTCTTTATTACAATAACGTGGAGCGACAATACTTTACTCCTGTTTACAAGAACGTGTCGCCACTGACTGGCGACATGCGAACAGTCATTGTCCTTCACTATATACAACGTCCATGTAAGCAACTGATATAAGCCACAAGTCTCAGTATAACAATTAGAATAACGGCCTTTCTACTCAGGGTCTGTTCTGCTAGAGCCGGTGCGCTGTTGTCCGCTGAGGCTGGCAGGAGCGGCGCGACGCTTATATTGTTTCTTCTAGAGGCCGCTCCTGTCGTCGTCCGTCCTAGGCATCGTGCTATTGACTGATACCGTCTCACAGCCTTCTCTGCTCTTGTGTTCTTCATCTTCGTTCAAGCTCTTTCGTTGTTACGCCACAACAAAAACTGCTTGAAGCATTGTAGAAACATTAAATTTCTAAGTTCGGGCTATAAACAAAACCTGTGATTCTAAATAAAATAGGAACTACCCTTCCGTTTGTGTGGGCGTTTTTCCAATACATTCGCTTTATTTTCTTCCTTGTAACTAACTTATTGGCTTCTCAGTAACTAGTGAGACTCTCTTCCTTTTTAATTGAGTCTTATTTAATATCTATGCTGGTTGCTTAATACAGCCATGGTCGTTTCCCTCTCCATGCTTCTCGACTGGACGCGTGGGCCTGCCACATGTATTTACCTGCTACACGTTCTGCGTACTTGGTAATTCTCATACTCACAGTGTCCGTCATCACCGATGCTCAAAGTGTGCCGACATCAGTTGATGACACCATGAGACTCGTGCGTGTCCTCTGTGCCCAGCCTGCCTCTGTCGACACGTCCTCCTGGCTGTCAGAACAACACACGCCATCCCAGCTGCGCCTGCCTCTCACCTCACGAGCAGGACGTGCGTGCATGGCCGTTCATGTTTTTAGACTTACCAGTCATTCTTATACAGACGTAACCTCTCAATGTCCTCTTGTAACTGTAGTGTAATCATAGCCTGTAGAAATATCTCCTTTGAGTTAATATCCCCCTTCACTTCTTTGCACTATGTCTTCTTCAAAGCTGTTACTTATCCCCGTAAGGCGTTTCGGTTTCCAGTATTCCTTTCCATGGTTTTCTCAGAACCCTGCATGATTTGTATAAACATATTTGGGCAGGGTGCGGTCATTCTTAATCGTACAATTGTACTCGATGCTTTCGCAACCTTACATCTGCCACTCTTGGATCCTTCGGCTTCTCCCTTAGTGCTTCGCTTAAAAACTAAAATTAACAATGCAAGGTAAGTCTGTGAAACATGTCGAGATTAACATAAAGTGCCTGCCGGCGGATTGTGTTGGATACTTCAACGAAACTTCATTTCACGGTTTAAATGTGCGTTATACAGTATACAACAACTTCCGGCACTACAAAAACGTTGCATTACGCAAACACTACTGCACATATTTTTTTTAGGTACGTCTCTTCTTTGGCTGTAGAAATTGATAAAATAGGAATGCATTTGAAGGTCTGTATATTATGTGAGATAATTTCTTTTATTACTGAAGTCCTATCTGTAGCTCAAGTTTTTGTTTTGATAGTAATACTAGGATTTACTTCACTTGTAGCAAAACTGCAGCAGTTCTTTCAATTTAAGAAAGAAATTCTACAGAATCATGAGCATGTCATTCTTTAATCATGAGTGCGTCATTCTTGTTTTTTTGCTACTCTGAAGCACCTTAAGGCTTTCTTGCTTCTCCTTAATTCACTTTATGTTTAATTATCCAATTCTTCTGTCATCATTTCAACAGGACCTTAGGAACTTCATCACAACTATTAAGGGCGTTTCCAGACACGTCTTCTCTGGCCCCTGGGGCTCAGTTCGAAGCGAGACCAATCACTGAAGGCAAATCAGTCTATCAGAAACCAGGCTGAAGATGTTTCTGGAGACTCGTAGCACAGTGGTGGATACCAACCTCACTGTCACTCGCCATGAAGCAAGTCAACCAGGAGTGATGGTGTAAGGTGCCGTTCCTTTTCATAGGAGGACCCATTTGTTTCAGATCGCATGCACCACTCTTGCAGCACAACGGTAAGTCAACGATAATCTACGCCCCTTTTTGTTGTCCTTCATGGCAAGCCATCCAAGGCTTACATTTCTGCAACTTAATGCCTGCACGCACACTCCGAGAGTTCCTACTACTTCTCCTCGTGCTTGCCAATCAGTACCTTGAACAGGAGAGTCACTGCCTTTGCAGGGAAAATTTGGAGAATTATGGGAAGTGCCTTCCTACAATCTCGGTATTTTGATGATGTAACACGACAGTTCGACAGAATTTGGAATGATGACGCTTAGGAGAACGTCCAATAACTCAATCAGCTCCAAGCCGAGTAGCTCTTTACATAATAGCCATATATGGACCAACGTGTTCTTGTTCAAGTGGTTCTGAGCACTATGGGACTTAACGTCTGAGTACATTAGCCCCCTAGAACTTAGAACTACTTAAACCTAACTAACCTAAGGACATCAGACACATCCATGCTCGAGGCAGAATTCGAACCTGCGACCGTAGCAGTCGCGCGGTTCCACAATGCAGCGCCTAGAACCGCCCGGCCACGTAAACGGATTCTGGACTTGCCCAATGTGAAGTCTGCAAATCCATTCCGAATGCTTTAACTTTCGTTGTTGCGCGCCTTTTTTCTTCATAAATTCAACACTAGGGAGTTTTAAATCAAAAAATCGTTCCAGGGATGCCCCTTAGATTAACCGACAAATATTTTAGTGACTTTTGTTCAGTTCCAATGAAAGTAGTTGCAATGACAATGAAATAATGCGTGCGATTTCAGAAATTTCACCTTTGGTACAATGAACATCTTCACTTGCTCCATGAACGCAAATTTACCTCAAAGTGCTTCTTGATGTAGAGAACAATGAGTCCCGTCTGTCGAACGTTGCAAGTTTTTGCTCTTTTATTGTCAACTACATTTTTAAATTCTTTCTGCAGGGCATTGTAATATCGTTACATAGCAAATATGAAATACCCGGCGCATATACGAACTGAGAATTCTCATTCCTCTGTCCTGTCATTCCCATTAATTTTATGGGATAGTGACAGGAGATTTCTAGACTGCCTCTTTTTGTGCAAACAGGCACTGGACTTGTGAATGCTCTTCGTGTCACAAACAAATAGCGAAGGGCGAACAGTGCTATTCCCACGACTGTCGCAAATTCAGAAAGTTGTGCCGACAGAAAAATTCCTCACCACACGCTAAATTAAATGTCTCACTGCTTCAGGTGAGGACCGAGCAAAGCAGATGTTAAAGGCTGACAGAGAAAATGTAAGTACTGTATATGTCTATTGGTTAAAGAACTCTTCACTTGTCAAGAAACGTAGCGAATATTTTTACACGAGTATGAACATTTCTTCCAAACGTTAAATGTAAATGCTTCCAAGCAAACAGTGGTCATAGTTCGTAAATATTTAAACAATGTCATTTTCATAAAATAAGCTGAGCTACCAATGAAAATAAGTGTATTTGCTGTCAATCTATTTTAACATCAGATAACATAAAAATGATTTTTTTTTTGGTATGTACAGCACCATTAAAAATAAATATGTAACAGTATTACGAGTCACCGTTGTCAAAAGAGCACAGAGATATGAAGTTTCGTATGATTTCACTTAATTCGCTTATTTCTGTGGGATGCAATCCACCTACAGGCTTCCTTAAGATGTCAACCACACAAAAAGAAATAA
This sequence comes from Schistocerca gregaria, assembly GCF_023897955.1. Classification (NCBI taxonomy): domain Eukaryota; kingdom Metazoa; phylum Arthropoda; class Insecta; order Orthoptera; family Acrididae; genus Schistocerca; species Schistocerca gregaria. Next base: position 533,236,969 of record NC_064923.1, read on the forward strand.
CGTTGAAGATCATGGGGTAACTTAACTAAACTGAAAAGGAAAGTATATGGCAATAACTTATCCATCATCTACATAAATTGAGCGAAACTCTACATTGTCCCCACAAAGATGGGACAAAATACCCAACAACTGAAAGTAATTAATTGTCAATTCCAGAGGATGATTCTACAAAGTAGGATGGAGGCCTCGGGGTGTAGTGAATATTCGTTATAAATTCTTCGAAGTCTAAATCTCATTTCTGTGGCCATACTCGTGGGATCATTTAGAATTGCACAAGGAACTGATGTGCTACTAAGCTAACTCATATTTTTGACAGTTAAATAAACAGTGTAACACTGTAAGCTGATTTTCCAAAAATAAAAATAAAAATTAAGCGAATCATGTTTTGAGAATAAGTAAACGAAATTGAAAACGGTAACCAATGAAATCAATGGTAGCTGCTGAAGTATACGAGCATTCCACTGCCATTTATACAGCAGCAGTAGATTCCGGTAGTTTTGCCTTTAAATTTTAGAACATTTATCGGATATTTTTGCTAAAAGTCTTACGACAAAATTAACACGCACTGTATCGCCACCATAATCGTCCTTGTAGTAAGTATTTAATTATGCGAATAATTATTTCGTGCCATTCTAAAAAATCATACTCGCTTCACCATTTTGGTTGACGCCAGAGTCACGAGGAATAAAATCCCAACAAAATTACTGGCCCTACACCATACTATCATTTGACGGAAACTTCATTTCGTAGTAAAGGGACGTTACGTCTCATCCGATTTGGGATGTGCAAGTGATGTGTCATCGAATTTCATGAGTGTTTACGGAGTATAGTGTTGAACCATAATTTCATTTGTTATGAGATATCAGCTATAAACCCATACATCGGGGCCGACACCGACGAGTGATAATGCAGTGTACTGTTATAGTATTGACCTTTAATGGTCAGCGGTGTATCTGAAGTATACGACTAAGGCCAGTATTGCTAACGCTGCTACGAAGCCGTAGTGAATAAAAAGAACGGAGTGGGTGACACCAGGTGTCAGTATATAGCCTGCTCCTCTCGATATCATCGTATAGATTTCCAAATCAGATATCACAAAAGAAGAGGCGATTCATCTACAATACTCGTCCTGACTCTAGCAGATATTAGACTGTGATTTTTAACACAGAAACGTAACACGCAATGTTGTGATCAATCTGCTATAGGAGTACCCGTGCTTGCCAGACGATAGTGACTGAAATATCTTCTTGAGCGATGTTTCGAACTGACTACCTATAGTACGAGAGTCACAACAATAATACGGGCTACGGTATATCCTGTGGAGGCATGGCCCTAATCAGTAACTTTGTGTAATTTTTGCTTGATTTGTGAGATATAACTTTTTCGTAGAATACACCACTATTGGAGGTTTCCCGCGCGGAGTGGCCTCGAGATTTGCCGCGCCATGCCAGAGTGTCCACCACCACGGAGGCTTGACTCCTGCCTCGGGCGTGATTTTCTTAGCATTAGTTGGCTTAACTAGTGTGTAAGCCTACGGAGGTAACGTCTTTTGTAAGATTAAAAGTTTGAGATGCATCACCAATGAATGGCTCCATCGCGAAAGCTGGCATTGCACATTTTCATTTACAACAAACAACAAAAAGAAAAGTTAATTTTACACTACTGGCCATTAAAATTGCTACACCATGAAGATGACGTGTTGCAAAAGCGAAATTTAACCGACAGGAAGAAGATGCTGTGATATGCAAATGATTAGCTTTCCAAAGCATTAACACAAGGTTGGCGCCAGCGGCGACACCTACAACGTGCTGACATGAGGAAAGTTTCCAACCGATTTCTCATACACAAACAGCAGTTGACCGGCGTTGTATAGTGAAACGTTGCTGTGTTGTCTCGTGTAAGAAGGAGAAATGCGTACCATCATGTTTCCGGCTTTGAAAAAGGTCGCATTGTAGCCTATCTCGATTACGGTTTATCGTAGCGCGACATTGCTGGTCGCGTTGTTCGAGATCCAGTGACTGTTGGCAGAATATGGAATCGGTGGGTTCAGGAGGGTAATACGGAACACCGTGCTGGATCCCAACGGGGTCGTATCACTGGCAGTCGAGATTACAGGCATCTTATCCGCATGGCTGTAACGGAACGTGCAGCCACGTCTCGATCCCTGAGTCAAGAGATGGGGACGTTTGCAAGGCAACAACCATCTGCACGAACAGTTCGACTACGTTTGCAGCAGCATGGACTATCAGCTCAATGACCAAGGCTGCGGTTACCTTTGACGTTGCGTCACAGACAGGAGCGTCTGCGATGGTGTACTCAACGACGAACCTGGGTGCACAATAGCAAAATGTCATTTTTCCGGATGAATCCCGGTTCTGTTTACAGCATCATGATAGTCGTATCCGTGTTTGGTGACAACGCGGTGAACCCACGTTGGAAGCGTGTATTTCTCATTGCCATACTGACGTATCACCCGGCGTGCTGGTATGGGATGCAATTGGTGACACGTCTCGGTCACCTCTTGTTCGCATTGACGGCACTTTGAACAGTGGACGTTACATTTCAGATGTGTTACGACCTGTGGCTCTACGCTTCATTCGATCCCTGCGAAACCCCACATTTCAGCAGGACAATGAACGACCACATGTAGCAGATCCTGTACTGGCCTTTCTGGATACAGAAAATGCTCGACTGCTGCCCTGGCCAGCACATTCTCCAGAGCTCTCACCAACTGAAACCGTCAGGTCAATGGTGACCGAGCAACTGGCTCGTCACAATATGCCAGTCACTATTCTTGATGAAATGTTGTATCGTGTTGAAGTTGCATGGGCGGCTGTACCTGTACACGCCATCCAAGCTCTGTTTGACTCAATGCCCAGACGTATCAAGGCTGTCATTACGGCCAGAGGTGTTTGTTCTGCGTACTGATTTCTCAGGATCTATGCACCCAAATTGCGTGAAAATGTAATCACATGTCAGTTCTAGTATAATATATTTGTCCAATGGATACCCGTTTGTCATCTCCATTTTTCTTGGTGTAGCAATTTTAACGGCCAGTAGCGTAGATAGGGACAAAGGAATGGGGGGAGGAGGGTAGTGAATTGAAGACAAAAACGAAATGGTGACCTCCATTGAAATGTAATTCGAGATCCTTAGCACTTGATATTTAATTGCTACGATTGAAACACATGTAAAAACTTTAAACCGCCATATTTCTATCACGATTTCGTCATTTTCAACTAACATTGCCCACAGACAATGGATAGGATACTGACTCTCTTGAAATGTATGAAGAACACTTTCACCGTCATGAGAGAATTAGCATCGGTCTACACTCAACCGTTTCCTTCTCTCGATACTTGGGTAAACGGTCAGAGGGGTGGCGGGGAGAGGGTGGGGTGTCGACCGGCCACCAGCAGTTGTACAGCGAGCGGTAGCTGTTGGCGCGGGAATTAATAACGGCCGTACTTCATTAATTGCTCCGGCTGACAGTGGGGCCGCACAGTTTGTCATGTTAGACACGCCGCGCAGCGCGGCGCCGCGCCGCGGCCGCCCTCCTGCGCGCAAACTTGACTGCGCCGACGACGTAATTAATCTTTCAGCCGGGAGCCGGGAGGAGGTCGCAGCCAACCTCTCGGCTCGGCTGCCGGCTGCGGCGCTCGTCTTCGCGGGGGTTCTTTGTCTTGCCTCCGCTAATGGCTTGCTCTATGTGGGAGCTTCTGCGCCTCGCTGCTAGGATGGCACGTTCTGCTCCGACCGCCCGAGATCTTGTGGCGTAAGCAGTTGCTGTTAAGTTTGTTGGCTCACTTCTGTCTACTGTAGTGGTAGCTCCATTTGTTCGCAGCTATCAAAGGCTGAGTCAACTATTGTGGCACACTATCACACCATCCTTTCACTTAATTCACGGGAATCTTTCAGTAGAGTGATGCATGAAAAAGTGTTCATTCCCTTTCTCAACAGAAAGGGAGATCCCTATGTTGTTTTTCTTATTGACGTACTATCGTTACAGGACATGCGTAGATAGAAATTTATTGCTCTTTCACTTCACGCCCAACATCTTCTCAGTATGAGTTCTTTTCCTCGTATCTGATCGTTTGGCGCCATTTGCATTTCTGTTCCTTTTAACTTCCACAAAACGTTTTAACTGCTTGACCTCTACTCTCAATTTGTCTCTGTTGAGCAAAATATCCTGTTCAGACTGCAATTCTTCCGAGCCTTTTTAGTCTTGCCTACCCAAACATTTCATTTGCCTATTTCTCCTGTTTTAGAAGAATTTGCGGATCTTCTCTGCTTCTCAGTTAATCTGTCTTCCTTTATTTTACCCTAGACGTCCATATAGATGAACAGGTCTTTTCCGATCATTTCTGTTATTTTAGGCAGATTGAATATATTTTCTTACTTAGTCTCAAAACCCAATTGTCATCTTTGTTCTTTCTTGCACTTCATATCTTACTTAGGATTTTTTTTACCTATCCCAAATCTTCTAATTTCCTTTCTTAGAAGGATAAAGAAGTAGTTTTTCCAACCAATAGAGGAACTCAGGTTTTATAATTTAACATCTTTACAAAAAGAAAACTTTCTTCGTTTCATGTACGTCCTGATATGAATAGATTCTTTTTAACTTCCTATGTTTAAACTTTCTCTTATGTTGATGTTGCCATGCTTCGTTTTCCAAATTAATGGTGAGATACTTTCATTTTCCATGTATTCCGTGTTTTCAATTAATGTTTGTATACCTGCCATCTCAGCTATTTCTCCAGATGTTTCAGTCTTTTCCGTGCATTCTCTAAGATTCCGTCAATTTGTTGTTTCTTTCGATCTACCCAACGATACATAGTTTACACAATAATTTTTGAAAGAAACTTACTCCAGAATCTTAAGGTTTCAAGAGGAAAGGAAAACATTATGGCCGGCCGGGGTGGCCGAGCGGTTCTAGGCTCTTACGTCTGGAACCGCACGACCGCTACTGTCGTACGTTCGAATCCTGCCTCGGGCATGGATGTGTGTGATGTCCTTAGGTTAGTTCGGTTTAAGTAGTTCTAAGTCTAAGGGAATTATGACCTAAGATGTTGTCCCATTGTGCTCAGTGCCATTTGAACCATTTGATAGTGATTTCCATATGTTTATTACTTCACCGAGTCTCCGGAGAACCTCATTCCTTACCTTACTTTTTCACCTAATTTTCTACCTTCTCCTGTAGCACCATATGTCAAATGCTTCAATTCCTTTATATTCCCGTTTTCCTAGAGACCATATTTCATCACGATAGAATGCTGTGCTCCAAACGTATATTCTCAGAAATTTCTTCCTCAAATTAAGGCGTATGTTCGACAGTAGTAGACTTCTGTTGTCCAGCAATGTCTTTTTCGCCAGCGCTGATCTGCTTTTTATGTCTTCCTTGTTCCGTCCATCGTGGGTTCTCCGTTATGGGTTATTCTGCTGTCTAGGTAGCAGAATTCCTTAACTTCATTTACTTCCTGATCATCATACCTGATTTTTAAGTTCTTTGTTGATCTCATTTATGATACTTTTCTTTACTTTCACCTTTCTTTGTAATTACACTTTTCATTCTTTTCAGTACATCCTATACTTTTTCTTCACTTAAACAGTGGCGTCAGCGAATCTTATAATTGATATCCTTTCACATGAAATTTTAATTCCACTCTTGAACCTTTCTTTTATTTTCGTCACATCGTTAACATCGTTTATTAGACAGAATACTAAAATCTGTATATTATGAGGCGAACAATGATTCACATTCGTAGGGGACAGTGGGGCATCATTTCCTTGACGTGGAATGGTGAAAAATGAGAAAACCTCTTTGGAAACAGCGCAGACACATTGCGAATTGAGACATCAAGTGGCTCAAAATGATCTTATTATTAGCTATCATGTGGCTATTAATCGACAGCCGGCAGCCCTAATCTTTAATATTCTGCAGCTTTGAGGCGACGCCATTGACATCTTAATTTAACAATACCCTTATATCCAGGTAAAGGCCGTCCCGTGGCCAACTCTGTGCTTTAGTGTGCTCACAATTCATCTTTTACCTGCTGCGATTGGATCACAGGCAAGAAAACGCAGTAGAGGCTTAAAGCTCTTAGCAAGAAAGACCGGAATAGAAGGGAAGAATGTCACAAAGTTGCGATAGACATCGGAACGAATGCAGGAATCCGACTTAAGGTCCCATAAGCACCAAGAAGGCAAAGTCAGAGAGGTTTTTATGAAACACTACGCAAATATCATCGGGCGAAAAGGTAGCCAACCTGTCCTCAATGCTCCCTGACTGCTATGGTCTTTGAGTGCTCAACAATCTGATCCTGATCTAAAATCTGATTCATGAACCCAATCTGTGTTCTCCTGGATGCTGGATTTCCCATCATGTCGTCTTTTTCGTTGGCGGGTTCAGTCTGTAATGTCAACTAAAGAGGGATCGGTAGTAGGTAACCCGAAGATTCCTCTCTTGCAAATAGAATACTACCTTGGAAGCAGCAGGCCCCTGGGATACCCATTTCTAAGTGGCTTTCACGCTGGATGTTTATTGTGGTGCTTTCCGTTATCGCCGGCTCGATCCTTAGTCGATTACTTACTTGGCTGCCATACGAAAATTTCTGAAAACGCCTTTAAGTGTTCATCCGAATGTTAGATTCGTCACAAGCCCGTTTATTTGTACCGGGGTTGCCTGTAGGCATTCGCTCAGTTTTCCCACCTGCTCAGGGCTTGGGGCGTCACCTCACTGTATGTCAGTCGTTATACGGAACAACCCTTTCAGAGGGTAATAGACACTTCTGTTAAACTGCCTGTTTGCGGCTTCCTGTAGAGTCTCACTGCGCCCATTTGCGGCTTAAGCGGAGCCATTTTGTTCTGAACATTGCAACAGAGACCTCATTATTTCTTTATGACTCAGTACAACAACTGTTCATGAGAAATTTAAACAAAATTCACAAATTTACATAATTTTGTTGAAATGACAACAGGGAATTGCGGTGGCTCGACGGTTACGCCGCACCGACGGCGCATCTCGCGATGTCAGCCCCACCAGCGCACCCCACCCAGCAACGGCGTTGAACTTAAATGGACAGAATGTTACATATTTACAGCCAATAGCAGTGATGGAACACTGTACATCTGATAAAATGTTATGCTAATCACGCAAATGCATTGCGATATGGTTTGTGGACCCGATGACGGTCTGATTCTAGACGAAATAAAACATTCCGCTAGAGCTCTGTATTGAATAACACAATTCTTAACATTAATTGAAGCTGTACAGCACCACCTATATAAAGTGTTTTAACGGATTACCTCATTTAATAAAATTTCCTTTTTCTAGTAAGTTTCTACAAAATCTGAAGAGGTCAACGTGTAAACTTCCCGTATATAAAAAACTTGACGGTAGTAAATTAATTGACAATTGAAACTGATATATTTTGGACGTAAGCAGCGCTACGTCATGGCCCTGTCAAATCAACCTGAATTAACGGAAAAAATTCTTACCTCAAAATGGTATCGCCGGGTAACGCTGTCTATATATCTGCTCCTAAATGGCACAACTTAGTGCAGTGCTCGCCTATCTACTATTACTGAACAACATTTGTCTGAGATCTGCATAGAAAGAAACTGACTTTGCTTGTTCATACAGCTACATAGCTGATCATTTGATTATTAATCAACACATGATTATGATCTGGAAAAATTTGTAAAATATTTAAATTCAAGTAAATGACTGGTAAAAAATTATATTCTGAAAAATTTTATTATTAAAAACATGTCTGCAAACTATTGCGGTGGCCGGGGTGGTCGAGCAGTTGTAGGCGCTACAGTCTGGAACCGCGCCACCGCTACGGTCGCCGGTTCGAATCCTGCCTGGGGCATGGATGTGTGTGATGTCCTTAGATTAGTTAGGTTGAAGTAGTTCTACGTTCTAGGGGACTGATGACCTAAGAAGTTAAGTTCCATAGTGCTCAGAGCCATTTCAACCATTTTACTACGTCTTCTCCATAACAGCAAACTATTGCGACTGCACCATAGCAACGAACTATTGCGACTGTTCTGTAGGAGCGAGCGATTATTACTGCTGCTGACACTGCTCTGACCTGCGATTCTATTGAAGCAGAGATGTTTTATATCGCAGGCAGCACGTGAGCAAAACATCGAAATTACATTTGCTCCAGTAGGGTAGTGAACAGTAAGCCTCTTACATAATGAACCCCTTACAAACTCCATAATTGTATTGCAGTTCCTGGAGCCACAATCGGCAGTTTTTCTTAAATTATTTCTGAAGTTAACAGAAGATAATGATTTCAGTTTTGTTAGGTGACTATTTTATTATTTCCATAATAACACATTTTTGTTGGAGAATGGCAATAAAAATGTAACAGGCCTGAACGCAGTTGACTAGCCTTTGGTTCCATCGACTTATGTCTCTGCATTATCTTGACACTGACTCCGTTACATCCCAACTGACCACCAAGGCTACGTGTACTGATCTTGACGAGCAATTCAGTGACAACCAATTATAACAACCAACTGTAACAACCAACTGTAGCAACAAACTGTAGCAACCAACAGATACAACCAACTGTAGCAACCAACTGTAGCAACCAACTGTAGCAACCAACTGTAACAACCAACTGTAACAACCAACTTTAACAACCGCCATTGTCCTGGTGGTTGTCCATTTGACAGACTTCGGTGTCGTTACTTCTCACTTAAGCAGATCTGCAGTTAACATCTGGAAGCTGACTGCACATTGTCCCGGTGGCCCCCCAAGGAAAGCTACCTCGTATTACCAACAATCGAACTCTGGACCTCCATTTAGCAGTCAAACACACTGACCACCTAGCTATGGAATAGACACATTTATACACAGTTCAGATGCGCGGCTGTGGAATTCTTACCAGATAAAATTGACGGATCACATCGAGAAAGTCCAAAGAATTGCGTCACGTTTTGTATTATTGTGAAATATGGTGAGATATTGTAGGGGACTCTCACTTTTGATGTGGCGCCATGCTGCTTAATGTTCACAGGGATTGTGATCTTTATTACTTGCTTTCTACATTTTATATGATCTGACTTCATTCATATGACGAAATGGATGGCAGTAGTTAATGTTCGTACTTGCGTGCTCTACAGAAAGCATAGTATTACGCTTTACCTGTGTTTGAATGAAGAGGGTGCTTAGTTAATTGACAGCAGTGAGAGTGTATGGCAGCTGAGAGCCGAGGGGAGCTTTTCTTCTGCGGAGCGGATGGATGTATGTGGGTGGGAACGTTTGCAGACAGCCCAGTCCCCTGGTCTCACTTTGCAGACACAGAGGGTGGCTCTGGTCAGTTGGAGGCCACGTCCAGGTATGCTGACTAGGGCCGAGGGGTCACTGCAGCTTTGACCAGCAAGTTGTGTGATATAATGGCTGGCAATAAAGCAGAGTATGGGCCCTTGTTATGTAGAAAGCGGATAAGACGGCTGAGAGATTTTGCGAATTTTGTGGGACAGTTCAGTCGCACCCTTACCTCCAGACTCTGCTACAAAACACACTTCTGAATGCACGAGGCTTTTAGCGAGTTTATGGCCATTCATTAGAAAGTTCGAAATGGCCGCATCAGGGGAGATAGCGATCTTCTTATGGAGGGCTGTGGTTCCATCCAAGTCATGCTTTTAGCAGACACATTGCGTAACCCCTTGGGAAAGAGGACGCAAAGTTGAATCTTTTTTCCTTTTCGCGCAATTAATTTTTAAAATCGCTAGTTGGTTAGAGCTGTGTATGCTGAGCAAGGAGGGGGAGGGGTGGCGGTTTCCCAACTTCGAATACCGGGCTCAAGCTCTTGTGCTAAAGTGGTTGTGGTCTAAGCATGCAAATGTGCTATACTACCGTGCCACAGAGGAAAGCTGTAGACAATAAAGAAGATCACTCCTGTACTGGCGATTCGCTAGTAAAGGACGGCCGGTCTTTACCTAGATGGTGCTAGTCACCATCTGAACTCTCAGAAGTACTGCTTCTTGCATGACGCACGCAAGTTGTGTATGGCTGTACTTACTTGTTTTGAATCTGTCGTCTGAACGTTTAACATATTCCGTAATGCATAGTCGTGTCACGGAGTCAAATCGGTTTGGCAGACCAGCAAACGGGTCCACCGGCACACTGGAATCAAACGGGGTTTCAGAGTCTCTTAGGAAAGTATCTGCATTCCGATTCATCCGAATGCGAGACCGCTTACTTGCATATTTCCAGCCGCGCGTCGTGGGCAACAGATTGCCGCTGTCCAAGACCGCTCTCGGCGAGCGCGTCATAAAGTGGCGCTCTCACCTGCAGAAGAGTAAAGCATTCTTCGCTACAGCGTAGGGCTACAAATATGTTTCTCACTACTCTGCTCTTTCGAACCGTATTTTTATTTGTGCTATAGTTCAGTATAGAAGCTTGATACTAACGTAGTTTTAGGACCATACTATAGATTAATTTTTATTAATTCATATAAAGCAACTAGTTCTGGTGAGTGTGGGCGCATTGATCCCCAGCTGATCACTTTGTTAACAATAGACCGCATATTATAGAAAGCGATTGTCAGAGGAAATGTTTGTGTGGCATTTCTTTAGCCATCATTTGTCAGTTGATATTAAGACAGAAGAAATCAGTTGTTATTTAGACGACAACTCCTCCCAATGTTCTGACTTGTTTTAGCTTCGCTACTTTATTAAAGTCACAGATTTGTCAAAAATCAAGGTTCAGTTATAATGATACTGAATATACCCATTTACATTTTTTCGATAGTTTGATTGATATGCAAGAATGTTATATTTATTCAAGGGACTAATTTTCAATGGAATCCTGTCAGTCAAATCCATTTCTTTTACACATCAAGCCACAGCTTACAATTGTTGTCGAAAACAACCACCATCTTGTGATCGGCAACCACTGCCAGAATGTTGCAATTGACAGAATCCGGAAGCTTGCAACGGCGGAGAGTGTCACTGGAATGATACAGAATTTGGGGTGGTCATCATTAAAAGAAAAGCGTTTTTCGTTGCGGCAGAATCTTCTCACGAAATTTCATTCACCAATTTTCTCCTCCGAATGCAAAAGTATTTTTTAGACGACGACCTACATGGGGAGAAGTGATCATCATAATAAAACAAAAATAACCAGAGTGCGAATGGAAAAAGATAGGTGTTCGTTTATTCCCGCAAGCTGTAAGAGGTTTAATTAATGGAAAGTCATCGCGAAGGTGTTTCGATGAACCCTCTGCCAGGCACTTAAATGAGATATGCTGAGTGTCGATGTAGGTGTACACAAGGAAAACGTCATTACCAACCACTCACTGAGTTTGAACGTGGAGGTGTAATAGGGTTACGAGAAACTGGATTTCCCTCTCCGATATAGCAAAAAGAATTGGCTGGAATGTAGCCACTGTACTGACAGCGGTCTTCACCGGAAGAAGACCTGGCTCCGAACAGCCATGTGGCAATACCCATGTGTCGTGTTTGGCTGTGGTGTCTGCCGCAGTACTTCGAGCAACAGTTGGCACCATTGTAATACAGTGAATTTTTACAAATCGGTTACTTCAAGGAGAGCTCCGAGCCCTGCAGCATTCCTTTACCTGACAACAAACCCCGCCGTTTAAGGCCAGATGGTGTCAAGTGAAAGCTCATAGGAGGGCAGGATGTATGTATGTTTGTCTTTCCTGATGATAGATGCTTCAGGCATGGTGGCAGTGATGGCTGTGCTTTGGTTAGAAAGGGACCAGAAGAGTGACTGCATTTCAGCCACTCTGCAGCCTAGACACACTGGACTTACACCTGGAGTTATTGTCTTTCCAGTTGGATTTGATGACAGGAGCATTCTCATGGTTATTTCATGCATACTGACTGCAAAAATGTACGTCAGTCTCGTGATTCAACCTGTTGTGCTGTCATTCCCAGAAAGCATTAGAGTGGGTGATTTCCAACAGGATAACGCTCGCCCACATACTGCTGTTGTAACCGTACTTATTCTATAGAATGTCGAAATTTTACATTGGCCTGCTCATCACCAGATCGGTCTCCTATCGAACACGCATGGAATTTCATCGGACGACAACTCCAGGGTCATCCACAATCAGCATTAACTATCCGTTTATTGATCTGCCAACTGAAACAGGTGTGGAAATCCATCGCACGAACTGACATCTATACGACACAATGAATACACTTACCCAGATATTCATTCAACATTCTGGCGATTAAACTGGTTATTAATGTTGAAACGTGATTGTGCTTAAACTGACAAACAATATTTTTTAGCGCAACGCAATCTGACTTTCAGTAATCCCTACAAGAGAATGACCCTGATTAAATTAACCTATACGTTTCACAAATCACTTACCTCACAAACTTACACTCGAACTACTGCAATACAGCGAGTGCCACTACTGCCAGCTAAATAAAAGATTCAAACTACTGAAGGCACTAACTACTGATAGGCATAATTAGCAAATGAATGATTTTGATAGCGAACAAACAACGTATGTACCTTACTACCGTTCAAATTGATAATATATATAGTAGTTCATGACATCCAATCTTACAACTTTCAAAACTCCGCCATGTCTCTCCCCACATCCACCACTGCTGGCGGCTCACCTCCAACTGCACAACACTACGCGCTGTTAACAGCTGACTGCCCAACACTACAATAGCAGACAACAATGCAAACTAGCCACAGACTGCACACAGCACAGCCAGTGATTTTCATACCGAGCGCTATGTGGCGTTACCAATAAAGAAAACCTACACAGCCTACTTACATAGCCCCCATGCTCCCCACAAAAAATTTAACAAATTTTTTTGGGCAGTGGGCAATAATGATTTGATAACATTTTTCATAATTACAATAACAAAGAAATCAAATGCACACACTTATTGATACAATGTTGGGCAAAATCTAAAATTTTCTCACAGTTTATAAATACAGTCCTGATCATTCATCACAGTAAAATTGCAGTGTTTCTCTCAAAGTCTGAGCAGTAACAGAAAATGCACATGGAACTAGTGGATCTCCATGCAATCTTGAAGAAATAGTATTGTCCTTGCAATTGAAACACAGTGCTGACTCTTGACATGCAGACAGGTAATGGGTCACACCAGAGAAACCCATAGCAGAGTCGAAGTTTTGAAGAATATTGGTAGGTAGGTCATCAAAGAGCAGATCCACTGTAGTCCTGGTAGAGATTATGGTATTGGTGGGCCACCAGAGGTGCAGACCCACTGCAGTCCTTGTAGAAATAATGGTATTGGTGTATCATCAAAGGTGTAGACATACTGTAGTCCTCATAGAAATAATGGTATTGAAGGGTCATCAAAGATGCAGACCCACTGTAGTCCTTGTAGAGATGGCCAGCAGCCATCTGTTGTGACTGTGCGGGTGCACAGTCACCATTGAAGAGTCTTGCGGATAATATAGCAAGTCCATAACCACCACTTGTGCACTCACAAAGTTTTTGGAATTGTCCTTAGAACCAGCAATGCTGTTATCCAGCCCCTTGCTGAACCATTAACACACATGCAAACACTAACAGTCCCTACTTCTTACATATTGTCCATAGACTATGACCAACAGAAATGTGTGCAGTGAAATGTAACTTAAATGTTTCTTAATACGATGAACTGGTGTCAATTACAATTTTATAACATAAGAATACAATAACAAAGATAGAAAATACATCATTTAAAACATAATAATACAGATAAATTTGTAGTAGTACAGGCTTTACCAAAGAATACAAATAAACAGATACATCAGTATTACCGGAATTATGACATAAGTGAATATATAAAATAATTAGAATAGTTTCGAAACATTAATCTCACACATAAGCATTAAAACAGAACAAAATAAATAATGTCTATAAACATCTTTACAATGAAAATTTTATTAATGCAAATTATATTTGAGTATAATTGTACTCCTCATCATAGTGAATGTAGCTTAGTATCAGAAAAATTCTACAACATAAATCGTGTTAGCTAAACACATAAAGACAGGAAAAACACAAATACATAAGAGTACACAAACACGGAGCAGAATAACACAATAGGAATGGACAGGGTTTGTTTTCAGTGTAATATTTGGTACTGCAGTCCAACGCAAAACTTCATTCCATAGATCTTTCACCTTATTTCAACATTTGTTTCCATCAAAAAATTTCTATCCAATCATGCTTTATGTATTTATATGTTCACATATTTCTTACTTCATTATTTATTTTCCGTTATCTTACCTCATCATTTATTTCCAAGAAAATACAACCTAAACCTGTTGTCCCTAAACCCAACTTTTTTGTTCATATCCTCTTTCAAAATACTTTTTTGGCCAATCCATTATCTTACAGGTTCGCAATGCATTTCTTCCAATTCATCATAACTCATTCTCTTATATAGCCTACCCCATGTTAAGCTAACTTAAACCTACTAAACTCAGATGCTAAACTACGGGACGAGGCAGTGCAGCAGCATAAATAAATTAACATAAACAGCAATGACAAAAAAAGCAAATTGGCAAAGCAAGCAGCAGTATACATAAATTAGGAATGCAATTGCAATATTACAACTAATATAAGGCAATGTGCAGCAAAAAGAAAAATAAATCAGTAGTAAAACTGGCTTAACAGAGTAACACAAAGTCAAATTCAGTAACATTATGCCTGGCAAACAGCAGTGGCCAATGCAATAACTTATATCTAAACATGACAAAGCTCAAACAGACAAAATATTACAGTAAAACTGGCCATGTTTAATACGTATGTCACTTCTTAACACTAGAGTGATGCATCACGAGAACTTATACTAGCATACAAGTTACCAAATTGTCAAAAAATTATTTATGTAGTTCCTGTGAAGGGAAATGATTATTTGTGCTCTCTTTTCTAAGAAAGTGCATCATAAACGTATTCTTTACTATGTCTGTAGACAGAAAACAGTGATATTAGTACATCTATTAAATTTTATTTTAACCAATGCTGCAGTGCAACTAGAAACTAGATATTAAACAAAATGAGCAATCTCTCAACTAGAAAGACAGTAGATGTAAAACGTTTCTCATCATTTCATTACACATTTTAGTAAATATCATAAATTTAGAGCTCCGCAGTGTAATCATACGTTTTCAAGTTTCAGCGTGACATATTTGCGATGCTTTTGACAAAGAAATGCCAATAGCGAGGATAATGGCCCCCTTTTTTTTGTCTCCACCTAATGGATTTCTTTTGTCAGACGACTATCACTCAGCTGGGTGCCAAAAACGAATTACATCAAGGTCACTTACCTTTCTTACTGAAATATTTACGACAACAGTTTGCGCTACAGTGACAGTCTCATACAAAAAAATTTTCACAGGTTGAGAATTTGCGTTACAAATGTGTAGAAAATAAAATCCTATAAATATAACAGTGTCCAAAAAATTTTCGACTGCATTGTAATACATTCACGCATGTACACACATTTCATAATTCTTAAAGTATGATTCTTGTTTTCCAACATCCTTTTCCACAAATCAGAGCCCCTAACCACTACTCATTATTCCTTACCTTATTATACATATACATATTCGTCAACACTTCTTCAATATTTCATCATAAGAAATACGTAGCATAATCATATTTCTCATATACGGTAGCATCATCTTATTGATCATAAACATATCTCAACAGCATAATACACATCGTCGTCGTAATAACAGCCGACTCCCCAACACTACAATGGCAGACAACAATGCAAACTGCCCACAGACTGTACACGTCACAGCCAGTTATTTTCATACCGAGCGCTACGAGACGTTACCAATAAAAAAAACCTACACAGCCTACTTACAATGTACCGACGTTTAACATTTGGAATAGCTTCCCTCGCGTTTGCATTAACCCATGATCTTGAAACGTTAATCACATAAATATGTGAGCGAGACGAATTTATTCCCCAAATTTCATTACTCTACGTTAATGACGCTTTAGTGTTGAAACTATTTTAGTCACTGTTTTTCTCCTATCACTCCATATTCGATGTCATTGTACTATCTAACGTATAGAACTTGCATTAGCGTCGATAAACAGCCCTTTAGTGAGATCACTTTGAATTGTCTGTGAATGACTTAAGGGCCTTTCCACTTCCTCAGATTACCACTTGACCCTCCCAACATACAACTGTAAATAGTTGTTATTCTACGTAATTGTCCGTTATTTCTTATAGAAATGAGGAGAAGGTCGCCATTGGGTCATACATACTTTCGTAGTCTAACTAGAGGAGCCGATCATCATGGAGGCGCACCGAATCGCATAACGGCCGGCAAGTCCCCCGCGCACCGACGCAAAGTGCGAAAGCGGATCAGTCGACGTAGCGTCGCGACCGAAGTGCACGAGAATCCTCTTTCGGCGGCGAGTGCGCGCCCATCCCGCGCTCGCCAATCGAGCAGTGACCGGCCGGCACGGCAGTGGCGCTAGGGGCAGCAGCAGCAGCAGCGGCGGCGGGAAGTGACCCGTTAAGACTTGAGGGTTTATTTCGTTTTACAAGGAAAGCTCATTAGGCCTCGAAGCCGGCGGGGCCTGCGGGCGCAGCGCGAGCCGTGTCGCCGCCGCTCGACAAAGCCGCAGCAGATAATTCTGATTAATGGTGTGCAGTGCAGTGCAGGGCAGGGCCAAGCAGGCAGCGTCCGCGTCCGCGCATGCGCTCTGCGACAGACCTCCTTTCCCTTCCAGCGCCCCTGTTTTGTAGGCAAGGCCGCAACACATCTGCAGGAACAAAAATGAACACTCTGACAACGACTAGTAACGAATGTTCTCACTACATACAGATACCTTCACCCACAGATTGGACACAACAGTTTTTTTTATATATTTAGGCTTGGGTATCCAGCTAACGGCGAACCTCAGTAAAAGAAGCTGCTTTATGTGGAAGAGTCACTTGACTGTTTTCCACTTCCCACCCAGTTCCCAAATTAGATGTAGAAATAAAGCTGAAGTCTTTCAACATATCTTGTTTTTAACGGTTTCTATCTTGGTTTCTCTACATGTAACAATAATAATCAACGTTACTTAATTGCATTAACCTTTAAATAAGTGTTAAATAATGTTCTTTCTGTTTTCTTTTTAACACTCCCGGATAGTTTATGAGGAAATTATTAGTGGAGCACAACTTCTGGTGCTTTTTCCAGTAGATTTCTGTTGATTCGTTTTGGGATGAGTAGAATTCGAATTCTCGCCTGATCAACTGTGTTTCTCTACAGGTTTTTCGTGTCCTTCCTAAATTTCGCAGCGGAATACTGCAATGGTGCCTTCGAAAAAGACAAGGTTAATTTTCTGCACAGTTTTGTCACCTTCTATCAGTATATATTTCTAATAATCTTAATTTTGTACTTGTTGCACTTATTGCGTCCGAGTACTTTTTATTACACGTCTATTATATCAGATTAATTCCTGTATTCAACTTCATCATTAGTGGATGTACGTCTCTTTTGCGCCATTCCAGTTTCTCTTCTGAAATACGTTTTCTCCTCATTTTCCAGCCTAATTGCACACTTCATGTTTTAGCTAGTTCGCCCTATTATATGGTGTGCATTACTTAAGGATGAAAGTAACATTCACGCGATGTGTAACGCCACGTAATGTAGCTCGATGTTATTTGGAATTCCTACACTATAGTACAGAAGGAGAGTGAAAGAAAATCGGAAAGTGACGAACAGAAATGACACTTTTATGCAAAGACCATAATTACATTGAACTGATTTTTATTTATGTTAGCGATTGAAAACCCGTAAAGTCAAAATCGCCAATTAATTCTTTTGATTAGTACGTTCGGCTAATAATCTGGATTGCTTGCTGAAACTATTTACCAGTCCAAATCCAAACAGGTTTCATGTGCAATATTGATTTCATGGTTTCCCAGTCCCTAACATAAATAATTCATTATTATGGATGTCAATGCGCGACCGTTATGATTAGAGACGGTGGAGGAGTTCTTGGGGCGATAGGATATTCGGCGAACTCATTGGCCTGCCTGTTTTGCCGACTTAAATACCATCGGGCACGTATCGGGTGCTCTGAGGAGACGTACTGCAGCACGTCTACATGCACCAACAACCATACAGAAATTATCGGCCGTCATTGTGAAGTAACGGGACGCCTTACCACCAGAAATCCTTATCAATCTCGTAGTAAGCACTGGAGCACGTTGCAGAAGTGCACTGCCGTCAGTGGTGATCACACATCCCATTCAGAACCATTTGCTGACTGTTTTGAAAGTACAGCGGACCATCATAAATCGCGGTAACGCAAGTAAAATTACTGTCCGTGAATACCATTCTCCTTTCTGGTCGTCTCATCGAATATTTAGTTCACTTATCTTCTGTAGTACAATGTAGTACTTTGAATGTATTTTTCAAGTTTCATTGAGCTATGTTACTCGGAACTGATGTGTTAAGCTGAAGTTACTTTGGTCCTTAGTACCACAGCGTTGCTTTCCGTTTCTTTTGCTCCTGCTGGCGTTATTTCAGCTATACAACATACATACGTTGTACGTAACAGTTGTATGGTGCTGGTACACTACCGTACTTCAGAATGATTTGAACTTCAGAGGTTTTCAATGTTGGTGTGAAGATTGTCTCTCATTTTAAGAAAAAAACATCAAACACAATTTCTCTTTCCCTGCACACACACATTTCATCACACTGCATACTTTCAACTTCAACCATTGGAATGTTCATCACATGTACTGCTCTTTCTTCTTCTGACAGTCGTCCATCGACCATGACAGTTTGCAATGCGTTTGAAAATTCTGATACATCATTTTCGCAAGAATGCAACAGACCATTTTATTCCGTTTAATTTTCGTAGTCATTATAATCTAATTATGCATTTAAAGCCATGGTCGATTAAGTTATAGCTTATATTACTTGTTTTCTTTTAGTAGTCTTATGGGACCGGCATCATTAAAAAATTCTTAGTAAACTGCTCCTTAATTATTTATCTCGTGAACAATTTACACAAGAATGAAATTGTGGGAATCAGTGCACAGTAATGTCTTTTGGAATGCGACCGATCGTATCGAAGAACTTATTCATATTTTTCTCATATGCATCGACTCTTAGCAATTATTTACAATCGAAACTATATACCATTATATTTCTAATTTCTGTGTTTTTATTGAAGCTCCTCTGTCAATACTACCGGAGAACTTCTGATCATTTCCAAATCACATTTGTATTTAAACATTGCAATACTACTATCTTCGTCATCTCAACATATTCCACATGAGTTTCACGCTTGTTCCCCTTTTGAATATTGTGTAACGGTACTAAGCTTCCAGTGTAACTATTAATCAGCTTGTACTTTCTAGAACAGACTGATAATCGCTTCAAATTATGGAACGACTAGGCTCTGAGGCTCTGAGACCCCCTAGGGGTCTAGGGTCTGAGACCCCCTGAAGCATTTTTCCAGCCACCTTAGAAAGAATCTGACCTTCCTTGCATTTTTTATTGACATTGAAATCTTCCCTGTATCGTATATTGATTGACAAGGCAATATCTGTGTGTTTTATTCTATAACCTACAATTTTACGAATATTATCCTCATCTCTCATATTCAGATGATCCTCACACTGTAAATACCGTTAAGAGAACTATTTTGTACATATAAGAGAACTATTTCACCATTATTATAACTTGCACCTCTGACAGTGTTTTAAGAGAAAGCTGCAGTTAGAATATACTACTTGAATTTTCCATTTTTTATTCCATTGCTACAAGTGTTTTCGACTGGAGATACGTAAATATTTTTTTCGAAATTCGTGAACCGTTCTGTTTTAGGGAATCATATTTCTACAGGATTACTTACCGTTCCTATTCTTCTGATGTTGTTGATAGTTTTAAGTTTAATAACTAACTTGTCGTTCTATGAAAGTATTGATGTACAAAACATTGTGGAGAATAATTGGGTTGAGAGACAAGCTGTTATAGGTTTTTCAATAACATATGGAAATGTAAAGGCACTGGTTAAGCAAAAACAAAACATAATCAAATAAAATTCCTCAGATGTAGCAACTATGTGGAACTACACAACTGGAAATGGAAAAAAGAACACATTGACACCGGTGTGTCAGACCCACCATACTTGCTCCGGACACTGCGAGAGGGCTGTACAAGCAATGATCACACGCACGGCACAGCGGACACACCAGGAACCGCGGTGTTGGCCGTCGAATGGCGCTAGCTGCGCAGCATTTGTGCACCGCCGCCGTCAGTGTCAGCCAGTTTGCCGTGGCATACGGAGCTCCATCGCAGTCTTTAACACTGGTAGCATGCCGCGACAGCGTGGACGTGAACCGTATGTGCAGTTGACGGACTTTGAGCGAGGGCGTATAGTGGGCATGCGGGAGGCTCGGTGGACGTACCGCCGAATTGCTCAACACGTAGGGCGTGAGGTCTCCACAGTACATCGATGTTGTCGCCAGTGGTCGGCGGAAGGTGCACGTGCCTGTCGACCTGGGACCGGACCGCAGCGACGCACGGATGCACGCCAAGACCGTAGGATCCTACGCAGTGCCATAGGGGACCGCACCGCCACTTCCCAGCAAATTAGGGACACTGTTGCTCCTGGGGTATCGGCGAGGACCATTCGGAACCGTCTCCATGAAGCTGGGCTACGGTCCCGCACACCGTTAGGCCGTCTTCCGCTCACGCCCCAACATCGTGCAGCCCGCCTCCAGTGGTGTCGCGACAGGCGTGAATGGAGGGACGAAT
Source organism: Schistocerca gregaria (assembly GCF_023897955.1). Classification (NCBI taxonomy): domain Eukaryota; kingdom Metazoa; phylum Arthropoda; class Insecta; order Orthoptera; family Acrididae; genus Schistocerca; species Schistocerca gregaria. The sequence continues at coordinate 533,257,730 of NC_064923.1, forward strand.
GGAGACGTGTCGTCTTCAGCGATGAGAGTCGCTTCTGCCTTGGTGCCAATGATGGTCGTATGCGTGTTTGGCGCCGAGCAAGTGAGCGCCACAGTCAGGACTGCATACGACCGAGGCACACAGGGCCAACACCCGACATCATGGTGTGGGGAGCGATCTCCTACACTGGCCGTACACCTCTGGTGATCGTCGAGGGGACACTGAATAGTGCACGGTACATCCAAACCGTCATCGAACCCATCGTTCTACCATTCCTAGACCGGCAAGGGAACTTGCTGTTCCAACAGGACAATGCACGTCCGCATGTATCCCGTGCCACCCAACGTGCTCTAGAACGGTTAAGTCAACTACCCTGGCCAGCAAGATCTCCGGATCTGTCCCCCATTGAGCATGTTTGGGACTGGATGAAGCGTCGTCTCACGCGGTCTGCACGTCCAGCACGAACGCTGATCCAACTGAGGTGCCAGGTGGAAATAGCATGGCAAGCCTTTCCACACGACTACATCCAGCATCTCTACGATCGTAGCAGCCTGCATTGCTGCGAAAGGTGGATATACACTGCACTAGTGCCGACATTGTGCATGCTCTGTTGCCTGTGTCTATGTTCCTGTGGTTCTGTCAGTGTGATCATGTGATGTATCTGACCCCAGGAATGTGTCAATAAAGTTTCCCCTTCCTGGGACAATGAATTCACGGTGTTCTTATTTCAATTTCCAGGAGTGTATAAAGGTATTTGACTAAATATAGTCAAATAAAATTCCTCAGCTGTAGCAACTTTCTGTGTTTGCCAAAATGTATCATGAAGCAAACGTCTTCTTCTTGTACATTTTACATTCAGACTTACAGAAATACGAAGGATTTTGTAGGTGGAATACATAGATAGAAGAGAGGGCAAATAACACCTTTATACGATCTTAACGATGAGAAATGGTTATTTTTGTTTTGGAAAACATCACACTGTTGTTTATATTTCACCAAAATTAAATTTAGGCTTATAATTCTCAACAGATCTCGTCAAAGGGTAAATAATGCTTAGGTAACACCTTTATTCCGTTCCTCGTGTTTTATTTCGTTTCAGTCATACTTCACTTCTCCCACTACCTCTTTGCTATTCAAAATATACGCCTTTGTGAAGATATTACATAATTTGTCATTAACGACATTTTCCAGATTTACACGCTATGAAATTGTTCAGTTCTGTATTTATTTCAGTCGTTTAGAGGCACGCATTTGGTTTCGCAACTTTTAAGTTCCACTTCTGGTGTATACCAAGCTAAGCCATATGGTACAGGGACTTATTACAGAATGCCGCATAGTAACAGTTGGCGCGGCTAGCCAAAGCTCTCAGCCTTCTCCAACTGATAAAAATCATCGTCAATGACAAAAGTCCATTCTGTGGTAAATCGCGAGCCTTCATCACTTTACAGATTAAAATATATTCCTATAGGCCTATTTCAAATAACAGACAATGCCCCCCGTAAATGTTGACTAGGGTAAAATTGCTTCCGGAAGCCGACACGCATATGTGTGTTTGTCATCTACACAACAGTAATCGAATACTGACAACACTAGCTACCAAGTGTCAAGTGTGTTGCCGGAACGTGTAAAATGGCTGCCGTCCGGGTAGCTCGTGTTGTCAGCTGTTACGATTACTATTACGTTGGTGACAAGCACACATATACCTGTCGCCTACCGGACCCAGTATTTTCCTGGCTAACATTTACGAGAGGCATCGTGTGTTCCTTGACAAAGGCCCACAGGAACATATTTTAATCGGTAAAATTATGACAGTCCGTGATTTTTACGCGGAATGGACCTTCGTCATTGGCGATGGTTTTTATCATCTGAGGAAGGTTGAGGAGTTAGCCTAGTCACGACAATTGTTGCCCTAATTCATTATCGTATAACATATACCGTATACTGTGTAACATAGCATTATGTACAGCAGATGATGCAACTGAAAAGTTGTGAAAACGACTGTGTGGGTCCCTAATCGACTTGAATATATTAAGGTACAGTCGACTATTGGACTTTTCTTTCAGTTTTATATTTTAAAAATTTTTACAATTGTGTTTAAACACTTTTTTACTGTAAGAATTGGTCAGTTAGTAACACTTTTCAGCCAAAATATTATTACTACCTATTTAGTGTAGATGTAAACAGGTCCAGGCGATAACAGCGTCACCTGGCGAGGAGTGACCGCTAGTCAGACATACGCATGGTGCCGGCCGCGGTGGGCTCCCGGTTCTAGGCGCGTAGTCCGGAACCGTGCGACTGCTACGGTCGCAGTTACGAATCCTGCCTCGGGCATGGGCGTGTGTGATGTCCTTAGGTTAGTTAGGTTTAAGTAGTTCTAAGTTCTAGGGGAATGATGACCACAACAGTTGAGTCCCATAGTGCTCAGAGCCATTTGAACCATACGCATGGTGCATTCATAATCAGTGAGCGTGCTGTCTGTATGTAGAGTGCGGAAGGCGCGAGAACTATTAGAGTTTCACCGAGGGCGGATTGCGACGACCCTGACTCTCGGCACGACCATTTCGGAACCTGCACGACTTATCAGGTGTACGAGGAATGTTGTGACGATTGTCTCCAACACGTGGCGAGACCAAGGAAAAATCACGTCCAGACAACGTAGACTTGGGCGCCCACCCTCCATTGCGGATGTCGGACGCCGTAAGCTGGGCAGATTGGTAAAACAGGACAGGCGGTGAACTGTGGTGGAACTAACATCAGACTTTAATGCTGGCCAGAGTGCAAGTGTGTCTGAACAGACAGTGCAGAAAATACTCCTAACGATGGGTGTCCGCAACCGACGGCACACGTATGAGGCAGTGTTAGTTAACACCACGACATCGGCAATTACGACTGAAATGGGCACGTGACCACCTACACTGGACTTTGCGCAGTAGCAGAGCATTGTATGGTCTGATGAATCCCGGTACCCTCTTCATCATGCCGATGGCAGGGTGCAAATCTGTCGTTATCCAGGGAAACTGCTACTTTACACCTGTGAGGCGGGACGGAGACAAGCTGGCGGTAGGTCAGTAATGCTGTGGAGAACATTCACCTGGATACCCATGCGTCCTCTGTAGTTGGGCAAGATACCATGGCTCCCAAGGAGTATCGTAAACTGGTTGCAGACCACGTACTCCCCTTTATGACGATCATGTTTCCTGGCGGAAATGACGTTTTTCAGCAAGATAATGCGCCCTGTTACAAGGCGTGGTTCGAGAAACACTGTGACGGGTTCCAGTTGCTGTGATGGCCCCCCATCTCGCATCTGAGCTCGTCGTCCTCCTCCTCAGAATTTACGGGAATTATTTGACTTGTGTGTGCAAACGTGGTTCCCACTGTCTCCAACACTAACAAGGGCTCTTTGCTTCCAGGTCACGACGCCTCGTCGCTGTTTTCTGTGCAAAGGTAGACAAACTGGCTATTAGGGGGATGGTCATAATGTTCTGGTTGATCAGTGTATATCTACTTATTTTAGCTGCCGCTGCCCTAGATTTAAAATTGTTATTTGCCGATGTATGCCTGGCTGTGGTTCTCACGAGATCGTATTGATCCCGCGAAGAAAACATTTGTGACGGCTGTGTAGACTGATCACACTGTCTCTGCACCTGTAAATATACCACGTTTTACTTTAAAGAATTACCTAAAGTACAATCTCCGTTCCTTGTGTAGGTATATGCCTGTAATGGCTGAGGCATTCGTGGTTACAATTTGACATGTAGCCAGTTGACTTTTGTCTTGTCATCTTCGGCTGACGTTTGTTTAACGGTTTTCCTAACGTTTGTCCAGATCAAATGGCTGGCATTATCAAAGCTGGTGGCGGACTGGAAACGAGACCTTAGCCGTCTATTATATGTATAATTGGTGGAGAAAAATATGGAAACACCTAATGCTGTGTACGAAACCGGTTGACATGCAGATAGCTTCTCGTACTCTCGGAATTGATAAATAAAGGTACTATACAGTTTTCTACGGAATCTTGTACCACTCTACCTGAAAAATAGTTGAAATTTAAAGCAACGATGATGGAGGAGGGTAGCGATCACGCACACTTCTCTGAAAAGCAGATCACACAGTTTCAATAACGTTGAGGTCCGGTAACTGTTGTGACAATTCATCCTTGTGCTCACGAAACCATTCCCGGATGGCTGAGTGTGTGAACAAAGGCCCTGTTATCTTGGAACATGGGATCACTATTTGGCAAGAAACATTGTACCCGGGAATGTACCTGATCACCCAAAGTTGAAATGTAATCCTTGGCAGTAATGCACAGTAATCGTGGGGCCCATGGAATACCACGGTATGCGTAGCCAAATCATCGAACTCCCACAATGTTTCACTCTTGGGAGGCAAATTCGACGACAAGTAGAAAAAACTGTAAAACGTGGCTCATCCGACCACATGGTATTCTAACATTACTCTGTAGGATAGGTATGTGGCTTCTGTACCACGAGTGCCTACGCACTTGCATCAGAGACGAATGGTTTTGGAATTCCAGCGATATTGAAAACTGCAGAGGAATTTGTAGCTTCTAATTTTTCGTCACAATCCTGTTCAATGATTCTCTGTTAGGTCACTGATCACACACTCTCGTCGCCGCCCATGTGGCACAGCGGTTCTAGCGCTTCAGTCTGGAGCCGCGCGACCGCTAAGATCGCAGGTTCGAATCCTGCCTCGTGCATTGATGTGTGTGATGTCCTTAAGTTAGTTAGGTTGAAGTAGTTATAGGGGACTGATGACCTCAGATGTTGAGTCCCATAGTGCTCAGAGCCACTTGAACCATTTGAACACTCTCGTCAGCGTTGTGACACAGTGAATGATGTTTTTCCGCTTACGAGTATGGAGCACAAATTTTCTATACGGCGCTCTTGAAACAATAAACACTTTGGTTTCCTTGGTTACTTAAGCATCCAGCACACGGGCACCTATATTTTCCCTCATTCCAATACAATTAACTCTGACAAATGCATTCACAATTACACAGAACACCGCTGTGGCACGTATCATACTTCTGACATATTGACGACATTCCGCAAGTTCCGTTCAGTGTCAAATAGAACGGAGCATCCTGCAGGGTTGACTACAATCTCCTTTTATTTACAAGCATGAATTTCTCGCGGCGTTTGTACAACTTTGCTCACCCTGTGTTCCTCCATGTCTGAGGGTCATCTGCCTATCACTACATTGCGCTTCTCGCCTGGTTATCCGCAACGGTCGTTATATACAGTACGAGAGGCGTCAGTGTAAACCTATCCTCGATTCCTTTGCTGCTGCAGAAGACAATAGGTAACAAGAGGGTAACCACAGCGGTAATGATCAGGGGAAAGGCTTTACACGGTTGTCCTAACAAGTACATAAAACCTTCAGCAGCTCCAGTGCGTCACCAACAATGTGGGATGAGTCTTTGACAACAACACCAACTGGTGCTGGCGAAACGTAAACACAATCGTTAAACACACACTGGATGAAGATCCCGAAGCAAAATCTGACAATCATATACTCATACATTTGTGCCCACTACGAAAAGAATAATGCAATTCATCGTTGTGGATTGATTCAATGTGTCCACTGTCGACCAGTTCCATACGACCTTCCTACGTACTGGTATCTGTATTGACATCTTCTGCGTCAACGGACACTACCACTCTCTCGATCAACAAGAGTAAAATAAAATTAGACTGAATAATCATTTGAAACAGTATCAATCTCTGCAAAAACAGTATGCAAGATCATTTGCGCAAAGAAAACAAAGTCCATTGTATTGGTAGTATTTGTAGTTAACGTTGCACGTCTTTGAAGTATTTGATTCCAAAATCTTAACCTAAAATACACAGTGAAACAGATAGACAGTTGTAAGTAGGCTGTTTAGGTTTTCTTATTGGTAACGCCACATAGCGCTCTGTATGAAAAATCACTGGCTGTGCTGTGCGCAGTCTGTGGCTAGTTTGCATTGTTGTCTGCCATTGTAGTGTCGGGCAGCAGCAGCTGGATGATAACAGCGCATAGTGTTGCGCAGTTGGAGGTGAGCCACCAGCGGTGGTGGACGTGGGGAGAGAGATGGCGGAGTTTTGAAATTTGTAAGAATTGGTGTCATATATATATTATGACTATAAAGGTAAACACATTGTTTGTTCTCTATTAAAATCTTTCATTTGCTAACTGTGCCTATCAGTAGTTAGGGACTTCTGTAGTTTGAATCTTTTAGTTAGCTGGCAGTAGTGGCGCTCGCTGTATTGCAGTAGTTCGAGTAACGAAGATTTTTGTAAGTGATTTGTGAAACATATAGGTTAATGTTAGTCAGGGCCATTCTCTTGTAGGGATTATTGAGAGTCAGATTGCGTTGCGCTAAAAATATTGTGTGTCAGTTTAAGCACATTCGTGTATAGTTGTTCAAAGGGGACGTTTCATATGGCGACCCTGCCAGAATACCTCACTGGAATCTTCTGACTTTTTTCTTGTAGTTTGTGTAATTAGCGTAGCTTTTGTATATTGCTAGTGCATAATCATAGAGAGAATTTCCTTTATAGTTGTAGTCTTTCATTGTTGTACTGTAAAACAGTTGTGGCATGCATGGAAGTATGCACCAAGTATTTCGCAGCTGCGCTTGCAATTAACTAGATATTATTTTCAGTACTACGTTAATGTGTTCTCTTTATTTTGCTCTTCAAATTGTGCTTTTATGTGTTATCGTGTGAAATATTGTGACAATAATAGCGTGTGAAAAACGTAATACTAGGCTCCAAAGTAAACTGAGAAATGACAGTGAAGATGAAGGCAGTGTGTTAGCGCCACCATGTAATGAATTAACTAGTGTTCAAAGTAGTAATTTGGTAACTATGCGTAGGGAAATGGAGCGGGTTGCAAATAATGGTGTAGGCAGTGAAACAATTAGTGAACAGGGAAGCATTATCGAGCGATCAGTCAGCAACAGCTCGCCTCAGGATTCCGAAATGACAGGACACAATCTTGCAAATACTGTAGATTCAGGTTTTGCGTCCTCACTGTTTTCTCAAAGAAGTCAAGACACATTTTCTGTTTTTCAAACTGCGAATATTGCCGGTTCAAATGCATTGCGGAATAGCACTAAGGAACATGTTCCAGACACTAATACATTACTATTGCCATTAATGCAACAAATGAAACAAAATCAGAAACAAACACAGCAACAGTTAGACACAATGGAACAAAATCTTCAAAATTTAGACACAATGGAACAAAATCTTCAAAAGTTAGACACAATGGAACAACACCAGAGACAAACACAGCAACAGTTAGACATAATGAAACAAAAGCTTCAAAAGTTAGACTCAGTGGAACATACGCTTGAACAAACACGTGAAGATTTAACTACTGAGTTACATAAAATCGAATCGAAGTGTCAAAAATTCTGTAATGACGTAAAAACACAAATTTCTGCCCATTTTCAACCTATGTTTTCGCGGTATGAAAATGCATTACAGAACCACGAAGCAGCCATAAAAGAACTGCAAACTATTGATCATGAAAATCATGAGAACTTGCAAGCTAAAATTGACTCAGTTGCATCTACCGATAACTTAAAGTACACAGTAGATACTCTGAAAATTGGTTCAGAAAGACACATGGAGGAAATTAGTTCATTATCTGATAAAGTAGCCGAAATTTCAGATCAGTTCACTAACTTATCTACAAAGGTAGATGATGATCTGAGTAACACAAAACCTGTAGCCTTCACTGACGCTGAAGAGTATGAACAAATTAGAAAATTCAAACAGAATCAAAATCGAATCAACACACAGTACAAAAGAGAAATGCGGGAAGTACAAGATCGGTTGGTCAAGTAATAGAAGAATTATATATTTCAGAGGACACTCACGCCCCAGTACGGGAAGGGGGACATAGAAATACAGAACAACCACATAATAATGACACAGGACATTTCGTAAATCATGAAAAAAATTGGCAAGGTACACCGAATTTTGAGATGGAACGGCCGAAACGATGTAACAAAGACCTACATGCGACTCGCCTGACACGATGATTTTGACTATAAGCTGTTCATTACTACACGTAAATTCAAATCATTTAAGAATTCTAGCAACGACATTCATCCACAAGCGTGGCTTCATCAATTCTCTCATTGTTTTCCTCCCAACTGGACATAAGAACACAGATTAGAATTTATGTGTTGCTACTTGGAGGATGAACCAGCTGTAAGAATGCGATCGGTCATTCACGATTGCCACAGTGAAGGAGAATTTTATCATGCCTTCCTCTCAGCATATTGGTCTCAAGCTACACAAGAACGAGTAAAACATGGCATCATAATGATGAAACATTTCGAACAATCTGAATTTTCCGGTCTTGTGAAATATTTTGAAGACATGTTACACAAGAATCAGTACCTGTGAAGCCCATACAGCCCCTCAGAACTCATCCGCATTTGCTTAATGAAATTACCATAACATTTACGGCATATTATTTTGGCAGGATGTTGCAAAGACGACATTGAAGCTTTTCAGGGGCTCTTACAAGAATTAGAAATTGACACTGACAATCGCGGAACGCGAAAACAGGAACGCAACAATTACAGGTCACATCCGTCGCTATTCCGCGATGAAAGAATTAACAACTGGACACGACAAGGCTATTCTCACAACACAAATCGTGACCAAAACAGACACCTGGCAGAGTAATAGTTACAGAGATAGATCGTATTTCCGTAGTAATGAACATGACAGAGATAATCTTAGAAACAGACAATAACGCAACCAGTATTATTATTATTATCACGGGAGACAGAATAACGTCAGACGCAACGGTCCAGCGTGCACTTACGATTCAGGGAGAAATTCACCACCACGTGGCCGACAAGAAAGAAACTATGGAATCTACCGACAAAATGACAGACCTGAATTGCATCAGAACTGGCGGGATTCCTACAGGACAGGGCCCTCTCGGCAAGGTGAATATGTAGAAGTTAGGTCTCCTAATCCCAATAACGACGCGCGCCAACAAAGAAACAGACAATGACTCGCACCGCAGGCAGCCGCGAGCGCCGGCTGGCTCAGAGAAAATAACGTAAGCTAACCTCGAGCAAAATTCCAGTGTTCCTTACCGACGTCATCACATGATAATTGCTTTTCAGTTGACAGTCTGCGTACTACGAAGAGTAAAGGTTTACACCACATTTCACATGTAAAACCGTTTATTGAAATATAATCTGCTTTTTAACTTTGTCTTTGCCATAAAACATTTCACTTCACATTTCGAGTATGCTTTGTCACACTAAGAAACTGTTAACATGCAACAATGTTTTGAAGTTAACTATCGAGGCTAGAACCTAGGGAACATTTTTAAACAGAGATTACGAATGCATTGTTATAGTGAACAGACGACACAGTGTTGTTATTTGTACATTCTTGCTTGTTAGTTGCACGATTACGTAACGACTATAAGGCTCACATACTTAGAACATATACTGCTAATGAGATTTTAATGCAACATTTTGTTTCAGTTGAAAAGACATTCTTTATTTGAAGTACTTTCTGTGAGATTAAAGATGACTTAGTGTTTGGCTTCTTTGATAGCTCCACGATTATATCACGACGCTACTAACGTGTGACACAATTGACATTGTGCTTTTGCGGTGTATCTGTTTTATATCTGCACAGTTTTTCTGAATTCTTCTGGAAAGGGAAACATGTTTTAGTAGTAACTTTGTGGTATAGCTACTATGAGACAGCCTTTTCTGTAGCACAACAATACGTTATAGTACAGTACTTACTTCATCACAGCAATAAGCGTAATAACTACGATATCTATACGCATAGCATTTCACTTTTGTTTTTCATGAGGTAAGTACATTGACTTCTGCAGAATTTAGTTTTCGGAGGACGATAACTACGACACTTCCACAGAGATTATCTTACAACAAGACGCACAGTTTAGCGCTACGGTACACGTATTTGAGTGATTAATTTTGTACTTAAAACATTTATTTTTAAAGATATTTGAAGTACAATGATACAAAGGTTTTCCGTGATACATTTCATTCCATTGCTGTAATCTGTAACAACTGAGGATATAATTACATTAATCCTCAGGGGGGTACACGCCTACTTTGTGTACCATGTGTTTGGCAAGCACAAGGAGCCCTAGCTAATATGGTATTTGCATATACAACTTTACACATCGGTACCATATTTCTCTAACACATAAATTACACAGCTATCTGGTTATTTAACTGAGAGATACAAACATTTATTTTACTACATCAGTGACAGATGTTTACGTAATTGCACCGTTGGATAACTTCACACTTATGAAATTGTATTTTGTCTGTACTTTGTGAACAGTTCATATTTTTTCGGAACCATTGTGATATTATGAGAGGTTTCAATGATGTATTTGGTATGCCATCATGATTTTTAAAGTACGTTTGAGGTAGATGACACTTTTGACATGAGCAGAGAATTTTTTTAGGTTTTGAAATTATTGGAGGAAGCTACGGCGATTTTGAGAATTTGACTGAGGTGTTATGGTATTATTACGATGACTATGTGTATTATGCTTTTGCAGTATGTTTATGATCAATAAGCTGATGCTATATGAGTTATTTGATTATGCTACATATCTGTTATGATGAAATATTGAAGAAGTGTCGACGAATAAGGTAAGGAATAATGAGTAGTGGTTAGGGACTCTGATTTGTGATAAAGGTTGTTGGAAACCAGGAATCGTACTTTAAGAGCTATGAAATGTATGTAAATGCTTGAATGTATTACAATGCCGACGAAAACTTTTGGACACTGTTATATCAATAGAATTTTGTTTCTACAGATGAATAACGCAAATTCTCAACCTGTGAAAATATTTTTACAAGAGACTGTCACTGTAGCGAAAACTGCTGTCGTAAATATTTCGGTAAGAAAGGTAGGTGACCGTGACTTAATGCGTTGCGAGCGGCCAGGTGTGCCAGCCGCCTTAAGAAAAAGTCATTAGTGTGTGCCTTTCAGAGGCACAAGTGGAGAAAAAAGGAGGCCATTAACCTCGCTATTGACATTCCTTTGTAAAAAGCATCGCAAATACGACACGCCCAAACTTGAAAACATATGATTACACTGTAAAGCTCTTAATTTATGATATTTACTGAAATGAAATGTGAGAAACATTTTATATCTATTGTCTTTCTAGCTGAGAGATTGCTCATTTTGTTTAATATCCAGTTTCTTGCTGCACTGCAGCATTGGTTAAAGTAAAATTTAATACATGTAGTAATATACATATTTTCTGTTTACAGACCCAGTAAAAAATAATTTTATGATGTACTTTCGTAAAAAAAAGGAGGAACACAAATAGACATTTCCCCTCACAGAAAATGTATAGTTAATTTTTAACGATTTGGTAACTTATCTGCTAGCGTATGTTTTCGTGATGCTTCAGTCTAGTGTTAAGATGTGACATAGGTATTAGAAATTTTTACTGTAATATTTTTTTTTGCTTCAGCTTTCTTATGTTTAGGTATAAGTTATTACATTTATTGCTGCTTGCTATGCTTACTTGCATTTTTTAGTCATTGCTGTTTGTGTTAATTGCTTTGTGCTGCTGCATTGTGTCGTCCTTTAGTTTAGCATCTGAGCTCAGTAGATTTTAAGTTAGCTTAAGAGGGGGTAGACTATATAAGAAACTAACTGTAATGAATTGAAAGAAAAGCATTGAGAAGCTATAAGAAAATGGTTTGGCCAAAGAAAAAAGTAGTGTACAGTGGATAAAAACTATTTTTGAAATAGGATGTGAACAAAATACAGAAAGCATGCTTGGTAGGATATTTTTGGTGGAAACAAATGTTGAGATATGACGAAAGATCTACACAATGAAGTTTTGGGTTGGACTGCAGTACCATATGTTACACTGAAAACAAACCCTGCCCTTTCCTCTTGTGTTATTCCAGTATGTGTTTGTGTACCCTTGTGTATTTGTTTTCTTCCTGTCTCTGTGTACTGTTCATAGAATTTTTTCTCTTCTAATACTAAGCTACATTCACTGTTATCCTCAAATAAAATTTGCATTAATAACATGTTATTTACTTAGTAAAGATGTTTACACATTATTTATTCTGTTTTTCTCTAATACTCATGTGTGAAGTTGATGTTTCAAAAGTTATTCTGATCTTTTACGTATGTACTTACGTCGCAATTTTTGTAACACTGATGTATTTCCTATTTAAATTCTTTTGTAAAGCCTGTACTACTGCAAATGTTATCTGTATTGTTATGTTCTTTAAAGATGTATTTTGTACCTTCGTTATTGTATTCTTAGGTTATAAAATTGTAATTGACAGCAGTTCATCAAATTAAGTAACATGTAAATTACATTTCACTGCACACGTTTCTGTTGGTCATAGTATATGGACAATATGTGAGAAGTAGGGAGTGATAGTGTTTGCAGGTGTGTTAATAATTCAGTAAGGGACTGGATAACAGCATTGCTGGTTGTAAGGACATTACAAAAACAATTTTTGTGAATGCACAAGTGATGGTTATGGACTTGCTATATTATCCGCAAGACACTTCAATGGTGACTGTTCGCCTGCACAGTCAAACAGATGGCTGCTGGCCATCTCTACAAGGACTACAGTGGGTCTACACCATTATTTCTACAAGGACTGCAGTGGGTCTGCATCTCTGGTGGCCCACCAATAGTAATCGCTACCAGGGCTACAGTAGGTCTGCTCTGTGATGACCTACCTACCGATAGTCTTTTTCAATGTCGGCTAACTCTGCTGTGGCCCATTACATGTCTGCATGTCAAGAGTTAGCACTGTCTGTCCGTTGGAAAGACAACACTACTTCTTCAAGACTGCTTAGAAATCCACTACTTCCAAGTGCAATTCCTTTTATTGCTCAGACTTTGAAAAAAACACTGCGATTTTACTGTGATGAACGATCAGGACTGTCTTTATGGACTGTTAGAAAATTTTAGCTTCTGACCAACATTGTATCAATAAGTGTGTGCATTTGATATCTTTGTTATAGTAATTATGAAAAATTTTATCAACTCATTATTGGCCACTGCCCAAAATAATTTGAAATTTTTTTTTGTGGGGAGCATGGGGGCTATGTAAGTAGGCTGTTTAGGATTTCTTATTGGTAACGCCACATAGCGCTCTGTATGAAAAATCACTGTCTGTGCTTTGCGCAGTCTGTGGCTAGTTTGCATACTTGTCTGGCATTGTAGTGTCGGGCAGCAGCAGCTGGATGCTAACAGCGCGTAGCATTGTGCAGCTGGAGGTGAGCCACCAGTGGTGGTGGACGTGGGGAGAGAGATGGCGGATTCACATATTGTCCATATACTATGACCAACAGAAATGTGTGCAGTGAAATGTAATTTACAAGTTAGTTAATTATATGAACTGGTGTCAAATACAATTTTATAACATGAGAATACAATAACAAAGGCACAAAATATATCATTAAAGAATATAATAGTACAGATAACATTTGCTGTAATACAGGCTTTACAAAAGAATCGAAATAACAAACACATCAGTGTTACAAAAATTATGACATAAGTACATACATAAAAGATCAGAATAACTTCTGAAACATCAACTTCACACATGAGCATTAGAACAAAACAGAATAAATAATGTGTAAACATCTTTACGAAGTAAATAACATGTTATTAATGCAAATTACATTTGAGGATAACAGTACTCCTCATCATAGTGGATGTAGCTTAGTATTAGAGGAAAAAAATTCTATGAAACACTACACAGAGACATGAAGAAAACAAATACGCAAGGGTACACAAACACAAAGTGGGATATCACAAAAGGTAAGGACAGGGTTTGTTTTCACTGTAACATTTGGTACTGCAGTCCAACCCAAAACTTCATTCCATAGATCTTTCGTCTTATGACAACATTTGTTTCCGTGAAAGAAACCTATCCAAGCATGCTTTCTGTATTCTGTTCACATCCTCTTTCAAAAATAGTTTTTCTCCACTGTACACTACTTTTTTTGAAAAACCATTTTCTTATAGCTTCTCAATGCTTTTCTTCCAATTCATCATAGTTAGTTTCTTATATAGTCTACCCCCTCTTAAGCTAACTTAAACCCACTGAGCTCAGATGCTAAACTAAGGGACAACACAATGCAGCAGCACAAAACAAATTAACACAAACAGCAATGACCCAAAAAAATGCAGATTAGCAAAGCAAGCAGCAGTAAATGTAGTAACTTACATCTAAACATGACAAACCCACAAGCAGAAAAAATGGTATACTAAAGACAACAATGCAGATAAGGGAAAGTTATAATCACATCTTAATGTCTATGTAATTAAAGTGGTGCACCAGAAAAACTAATGCTACAACAAATTACCAAGTACTTGAAAAGAAAATTATATATACAGTTACTATTATTAGTCGCTTCTTATTGCTCTTTCCACTCCACGAGCTCCTTTTTCGAAGAATGTGGATCATAAAATAATTATTTAATAGATCTGTTGACAGAAAGTGTTCACATTAGCAAATGCATTTAATTTTATTTTATAAAACCAATGCTGCAACACAGCTGGAAGACAGATATCAAATGAAATAAGCAACTATGTACAAAGCATAAAAATATCATTCAATAGTCATGCGACATTTCATAAGTTAGTAGAATTCTCTCAACTCTTGTAGAAAAACGTTTATTATAACCAGGTATCAGATGTAAGTATCTTTCCAAGTGATGGGCGTGTCGTATTTGCGATGGTTTCTACAAAGGAATGTCAATAACGAGGATAATGCCCTTTTTTTTCACCTAATGGCTTTCTGTTGTCAGACGACTACCACTCAGCCGGGCGCACAAAACTCATTACGTCAAGGTCACTTACCTTTCTTACTGAAATATTTATGACAGCAGTTTCCTCTACAGTGGTAGTCTCATATGGAAAATTTGACAGGTCAAGAATTTGCGTTACACATGTGTAGAAAAAATCCTATTGTAATACATTCACGCATTTACATACATTTCATAACTCTTAAAGTACGATTCTTGGTTTCCAACCATCTTTTTCACAAACCAGAGTCCTTAACCACTACTCATTATTCCTTACCTTATTCGATACGTAGCATAATCAAATAAGACATATAGCATCAGCTTGTTGATCATAAACATACCGCAACAGCGTAATAAATGATAAACGAAATTGAAATGCTTTGCGTATAGATATCGTAGTTACTACGCTTATTGCCGTGATGATGTAAGTACTGTACTGTAACCAATTGTTGTGCTACAGAAAAGGCTGTCTCATAGTAGCTACACCACAAAATTACTACTAAAACATGTTTTCCTTTCCAGAAGAATTCAGAAAAACTGTGCAGATATAAAACAGATACACCGCAAAAGCACAATGTAAATTGTGTCACATATTAGTAGCGTCGTGATATAATCGTGTAGCTATCAAAGAAACCAAATGCTAAGTCATCTTTAATCCCACAGAAGGTACTTCAAATAAAGAATATCTTTTCAAGTAAACCAAAATATTGCATTAAAATCTCATTAGCAGTATATGTTCTAAGTATGTGAGCCTTATAGTCGTTACGTAATTGTGCAAATAACAAGCAAGAATGTATAAATAACAAGAATGTGTCGTTTATTATGTCTATGAAGGTAAACACATTGTTTGTTCTCTATTAAAATCTTTCATTTGCTAACTGTGCCTATCAGCAGTTTGTGACTTCCGTAGTTTGAATCTTTTAGTTAGCTGGCAGTAGTGGCGCTCACTGTATTCCAGTAGTTCGAGTAACGAAGATTTTTGTGATGTAAGTGATTTGTGAAACAAATAGGTTAATGTTAGTCAGGGCCATTTTCTTGTAGGGATTATTGAAAGTCAAACTGCGTTGCGCTAAAAACTATTGTGTGCCAGTTTAAGCACAGTTGTGTATAATTTTTCTAAGGGGACGTTTCATATGGCGACCCTGCCAGAAAGTGTGTTTCAAACCATGACCGCAAAAGTCGGAGATGGGTTCCTCTGCCACATCCCCAATTCTTACATCCTAAATACTCATATTTTTGTTAACTGGGTGAACTCCAACATCCGTCTTCTTCTACAGCTTTTACCCACTCCCTGAAGTACAAGTTATTCCATGTTGTCTTGAAACATGTCCTACCTTCCTGTCCCTTCATCTTGTCAGTGTTTTCCACAATTTCCATTCTTCGCCAATTCTGCGGAATAATAATAATAATAATAATAATAAAAATAATAATGGCATGTCACGAGGGCCTCCCGTCGGGTAGACCGCTCGCCTGGTGCAAGTCTTTCTATCTGACGCCACATAGGCGACTTGCACGTCGAAATTGTGTGGAGAACCTCCTCTTTCCTTAACGTATGAGTTCACGTAATTTCCAACATTCCTCGGTAGCGCCTAATCTTGAATGATTCTTTTCTCTTCTTTTCCATATTTCCCAAAGTTCATGTCTCACTGTCGTACAATACTGTCCTCCAGACGTACACTCTCAGAAATTTCTTCCTCAAATTAAGTTAAATGTCTGATATTAGACGACTTCTCTTGATCATGAATGACCTTACTGCCAATGCTCGTCTGCTTTCAATGTGCTCCTTGCACCGTCCGTCATGGCTTATTTTGCTGTCTATGAAGGAGAATCTCTTAATTTCATATGCCACGTGATCAAATTTGATGTTAAGTTTCTCGCTGCTCTCATTTCTGATATAGTTCATTTCTTTCGTCTTTCTTTGCTTTACTTTCAATGAATATTCTATGTTCATTAGACTACTCATTACATTCAACTGGTCCTGTGATTGTTCTTTATTTGACTGGCCGTGTGGATGGAGTTTCACCGAAAATTTTCTGGTAGATCACCAGTCCCAGATATTTGACACACAGCCCCTTTGTTGGGACTTCCCCCAATGATTTTAGAGTTTCAGGTGGAATATTATCTATAAATTCGCATTATTAGTTTTTAAGCCGTCTAAAGGCGTTCTAAATTATGATTGTTATACTGGCTCATATGTATATTCCCTATCCTGCTTCTTCTCCCTTACCGGGTTGGGGATTTTCTCTGCCCGGAGACTGGGTGCCTGTGTTCTCCTTATGATTTCATCATCATCATCATTCATGACAGTGGCTAGATTGGAGTGCGAAACAAATTGTACTGCGTGACAATTGGGAATTTGGGCGATGATGGCCGCGCACGTGAACGCCCCACAAACCAAATATCGTCATCAACATCATCATCTTCTCCCTTAACTTAGTAGGGTAAGTCTTGTCTCAGGTACAGGCCTTCAATGTACATTTTCCACCCACCCGCTCTCTCCTCTACATTTAACAGCGGTATTCCACTCCAGTCTTAATGCAACAGCCTTGCGTTACACTTTAGCAAAAGTTCTTTTAACTGCTCTACATGTGAAGTCAGTCTTTCCAACAGTCATTTCTTTTTAAATTTCTTATCATTTTTCATGTAACCATTTCGTCATAACTTGCCCCACACTACCTATTTTTTTCATTCCATAGTTACTTGTATTTCTATGATGCTGAATTTTCATGAACATTTTTGTACTTGATTGTTTAGTGATTAAATTTAAGTACTTCTTCTGTTACCCATGGTTTCTTCTGAGTTACTGTCCTTGTACATAGGATTTGGTCTCCAATTTATGCGACTGACCTTTCTCAAGATGTCCGTACCTATTCAACTAAACTGCATATTGACCTATTCATTATCGCAATACCTGTAGCGTCAGAGAGTCAGAGAACGTCAAGGGTATCTCTTCTTCCTTAAGTCTTCCGTGTCACACATCTTTGAACAGTGGTTATTCCTGACTGGTCTCTTCACCTTCAGCCTACACTTCATTATTACCCAATTGTGATCTGGGTATATATCTGCCCCTTGCTACGCCTTACAATCCAGCACTTGATTTAAAAAATTCTGTCTGCCATGATGCAAGGTAACTGATATATTCCTGCATCTCCTGGCCTTTTGCAAGGCAACCTACTCTTCTTGTGATATTTGAACAGAGTACACCATTCGCTATTACTGTCCGAAATTTATTCCAGAACTCAATCAGTCTTTCTTCTTTCTCATTCGCACTTACAAGTTCTCGATCTCCTGTAACACTTTATTATACTTCTTCCCCTACAACCGTGTTCCTGTCCCCATGACTGTTAAATTTTAATTTCATATTAAGTAGTAAATAACTCGTTCACTATCCTCATATGCTTTCTCTGTCTCTTCATCTTCAGCTTGCGACGCCTGCATGCATATCTGAATTATTGGTGTTTGTGTTGTTTTGCATTCTATTCTAATGAGAAAAGCCCTATCATTGAACTGTTCACTCTCTTTCCTAGCTTTCTATTCATAATGAATTCCATTCCCATTATACAATTTTCTGTTGTTGTTGATATTATCCTATATTCGTCTGACCAGAAATACTTTTCTTCTTTCCATTTCACTTCACTGACGCCCCCTGTATATAAATCCAACCTTAAAATTTCAGTTTCCAAAATCTGTAACGTCCCTACCACTTTGAAACTTCTGACATTCCAGCCCCTACACGTACAAAGTTATCTTTTCTCATGGTCGCTTTTCGCTTGGAAGTCTACTCCTGGAGACCAGAATCGAGTACCACTCCGTATCATTTGCTACTGCAGGGAACTTGGTGACACTTTTTCTATCGATACATATTATTTGTCTTTAATCCAGTGGTTTCCATTGCCTTCTTCATTCTCATTCTGTTGATCTTTGCTGATATTTCCGCTTTTTGGGTCAATTTCGCAGCCCATGGTCAGGAGAGTGCCCTGAAACTCTGCCCACTGCTCCACCCTCTCTGAAAAGTTCGTTGGCAGAATTAGGTTGACTTCTTATGCGAGAAGTTTTTTGCCGCTAATTAATATCATTTTTCTTTAAAATTTAAGCAGTGGTGGGGTTAGAGCCTGGAAGCGAGGACGCAGTCCCTGCACAACCTTTGGGTAACGTCTTATAACGAGAAGAAAACAAGTCTACTAAGGTGTGCCTTAAAATCCATACTTAAAGAGCTATGAGCATCTCTTCATCTATGACACAAATCTCTTCCACTGGCACCTCTTTGCTATCCGTATTTTGGGCGATGTCAGGATGAACCATAGAAAGAAGAAACTGTCTAGTAAACCTAAAACGCACAGCTTAAGATTTATGTGTCATGTGCGACTGAAACACAACAGTAACGAGAGGTGGTCTATAGAGTGGCGCAGCAAATGTCCTCCTTGGAAAGCTGGACTGTAGGATCAATGTTTGGAAAGCTGGACTGTAGGATCAATGTTTGGTAAGCAAGTTAAGGCAGTATATAGAAGCCTGAGACCGCCCTGATAGCTGCGCGGTCTAACGTGCTGCTTCCCGATCGGGTAGGCGTTCCGATGTGCTGGACAGCTGTGGATGGTTTTTGAGGCGTTTTACCATCTGCCTCGGCAAATGCGGGCTGGTTCCTCTTATTGCCACTCAGTTAAACTATGTCGACGATTGCTGCGCAAACATTGTTTCCATGTAAACGTGCAGCATAATTACTCCACCACGCAAACATTTGAGGTTACACTAATGTTGTATGAAATGTTCCGGGGGAGGGGGGGGGGGGGCACAGGGGTGGCCGAACCGCACAATAACCCCTGGGTTTGGTGTGGGGCGGCGGTGGGGTGGGTGGTGTGGCCTGTAGTGGTATTGTGAGCCATTGAGGGCTACGCTGGGACGAAGCCTCTCCATCGTTTCTAGGTCCTCGTTTTAATGCACACATACAGATGTAGAAGCTTTTTCCTAACTTGTGTTTCTCCGAAGTACCAATGTTCATTACAAATAACGCAGCAAGAAATAGAGTACAGCTGGCACAGTAGCAACATGTATAAGGCTCTCTAAAAGAGAAACGATGATTTTGAAGCAACAACTAGGTGACATCTGCGTAGAATAATGTAGCGAAATAGCTCCATGTGCAAGTGGGTTGTGAGGCTGCTGCCAGTAATTTTATATAGCACCTGTGGAGGGTGCTTGTAGTCCAGAGCCGCCGGAGGCCTGGCACAGCGGGTGTGCATTTGCCCCCCCACCCCCCACCCCCTCCCACCGCTAATCGACATGTGACAGAAATCGCAATTCTGATGGCAGCTTTGTAGGCCGTGTGGTAGTATCCATACGTTGTACCATACATGGGAACATGGTTACTAGAAGAAATGTTTTTCATAGTAGCGAAAATGAACAAGCGGCCATAGCTGTTGGAGTATGCTCTTTGTAGCCTGTGTTTGTGGCCTTGTTGTTTTGGTTCATACTGCCACCTCTCAAAATGCGGAAAGTAAAGACCTTGCAGTGAAAGAGGTTTGGTTCACAGTATTGAAGATGAAGTAGGGATCTACCTCTTACGGTATGGATTTTAGAGTCTATGGTTGATAGACTTTTTTCCTTCTGTCATATGTGGAATCCTTTCCTTAAATTTTGTAAAACCTTACGTTTAAAGCTGATCAGGATCAACATTAGAATAAATAAATACAGAGTTGAACGGAAGAAGTTTAATGTTGGCAGTAACAAGATTATTAAACCAAACATGTTAACACGGACCACAAATGTGTATATTCGTTGTATTTAAACCATGTGGTAGGAAAGAAAGTGGGGGATCAAATTTCGCAACCGTTTACGTAATAAGCGTGTTGGCTGCCACAGTTACAAGCCCTCCGCGCGCTATGGCACCAGGCAACGAGTCTAATTTTGCGGCGCGCCCCAGTCAGCTCACGCGTGGCGCCAACTTGGCGGCGGTTAGGGCGCCAGTAACGGTGATTCACGGGGCTCCATTAGGGGTGCAGATGCGCGAGCCGGGCGCTCGCAAACAGTTATTATCAACGCCGCCACATTACCGCGGGGGGGAGCGTCATCATATTTGCCCACAGAGGCACCGCAGGCGGCCGCGGTGGCAACGCTGCGCTTACACACAAACGCCTCCCGCGGGCAAATCGTGGCCAATTGGTTCGGAGGGGAACACGAGCCACGTGCCTCCGTTATTCTGAGCTCTCAATTGGCGGCAGTTCGGCGACGGTTAATCGGTGGTCGAGCCATCTTGAGAGAATTTGGTTCTTCGTAGTCAGGCAAATGAATTAGGTTTCACTTGTGTGTGAGAAATGTCGGTTGAAATTGATAGCAGAACTCGTGTGTTCCACGTCCACTAAAGTTCATGCAGATCTAAAACAGAAACAGGAAATTAATTAACATTACAGTTGAAACATAGCTGCCTGGTACTAGTTATGCCATTTAACTGCTAGTGGATACTGACTTACGTCATTGGGGAAAGCTGAAAGTTGTGGCAAACTGGGATTTGAATACTGGTCTCCTCTTCATTAGCCTGATGCTCTCACCACTAAGCGATCCGAACGTAGTGCTCCTAACAGGTGCAAGGCGAGTTTGACCGATGAGCCCTTCAGTGCACATGCACACCAACTCTAACTCTTACGGAAATTAGCGAAACGCTGCGAGTAATGAGGTCAATGGGCAGGGTCAGCAGCTTGTGGGCCGGGGCCCAAGAAAAAGACAATCAGCGACGTGTGTGCCATAGAATGCTGCTCTGCTGGTGTTACGAGTGCTAGTATCGGTCTCCAGCGGGGAGCGGGGAGCTATTTCACACGAATTTCACAGTGCTTGACTGCACGCTTAAATCATAGCAAGCTCTCGATGGCACACGACAAAGTTAAAAAGAGTACCTTTCCAATTATATATTAATTTCCCGAGGGGCCTGCACGGACCCGAGCGTGTTCACACAGTGTGATGGACAAGCCGACTAACGTGACGTCACACGCTCATTTCAGGACCCGTATATTGCGTGGGCCCTGTGTGTGTATAGGCTGAGATTTTGCGTTTGACGGCAGGCGTGCTACGGTAGTCCGAAAGCATAGATACCACTTGTATAGCTAATTTATTCTGATCTCAATGACCTATTGTGACAGTACGTCTCATAAATGGACATTTGGAGAAAAGGAAAGGAAGTTCTTGGTATGAAACGTGTGAAGCGTGTGAACCATAAATTATTTCAAGACTGTGTGGGTGTGCGCGATGTATAACAAAGAGTAAAGGACGGCAGTTATTATTATCAAAACGCAAATATCGATGTAATTAACAAAATACAGTTTTTTGGTATAATCTCTGTGTAACATAGGCCATGAAGATCAGAGTCAATGCTTTGATTGAACTATCTCTCCTGTTTTGTTTCGTTTAGCGGTAGGCCGTCATTGTCGTGCTGTCTGATATTTAACGTAAGTATTATTTGTATTTTGGTAAGTATAATAGAAATTGTTATTAGAAAGTGTGTATTATCTACTTAGTTGTCACATCCCATGATCGCAAACATTAATTATAATTAAGAAAGTTTTTACAGTAGTTCAAAGTGCAGGGAGCTCATTTGCCCTAGCAGGATTTAGTCTGCCATTACGCTGACTGTATTATTTAATTAAAATTTTATATCCTAATATTAAATGTAACTACGAGAGATTTCTCAATTTTGATCTTTCATTAATTTCGAAGTTAAAATTAATTTCAGTTACCAAAATTCACAGCACTGAATGAGTTCAGCATGTTTCATTTTGGCCGCCTAACGGCAGACGATATTCTCTCCAGTTTTGCCTTGCAAATAGTGGATAAGAAATATTAAAAATCATTACATTCCGCAATATCTCAGTTAATCTTTATGTAATTTGGTACATAAATAACCAGTAGCCACTGAGACCCATATTAATAATTACAGTTTGCTTAAGAATATGCATATTTTCTTTTCTAAATAGCAGCACGTACGTAAACTATTTATTATCAGGCGGTGAGAAGCATGCTGTGTTTAAAAAATATTATATCGTAAGTACTTCGGGGCAGCCGATGTCCGTACGAGTGTTATCGCGGTGTAAGTTAGTTAAAAGTCACATGCTAGCCTACAATATTTAAAGCCACCCCAATCAAAATCATAAAATATATAACTGTAAAAATAGAAATATGTACTTTTACCGTGATCATATCCTTTGACTTTTGGTGGATACACTGAAGGTATTTGGAAGAAATCAAGCGTAACTAACAATCGAATTTCATAAAGAAAACTACACAAATCAATAAGTGTTTTGCATCACCCCGGTTCCCAGAGCTCCTGAAGATAGACGTTGACTATGAATATTATATCACAGACATAACCCTTTTGACTGTCCAGAGATATCACTAAACCCGCTCAAAGATGTAAACAACGAAGGAAGACGGAGGGTGTCCGACAGCCGATTTATTCTAGTCACTCCACCAGGAAGGAGGTACACGGATCGTGTTGCCTGTAGTTCAACCGTGCCTATACGGTCAGTACCGTGGTTCGATCGTGTCCACATTGTTACTTTGTGCCAGGAAGGGCTCTCAACAAGGGAAGTGTCCAGGCGTCTCGGAGTGAACCAAAGCGATGTTGTTCGGACATGGAGGAGATACAGAGAGCACAGGAACTGTGTATGAAATGCCTCACTCAGGCGTCCCAAGGGCTATTACTGCAAGCTATTGTTGTAAATGCGTGCAAATACGGTAGATTAAATAAATGAAATAAAAGTAATTTCGCATGTATCATTATAATAAATGTAATTTTTCCGCACTGATTGTGAAATGTGAGGTAACATCTTAAAATAAAAGACGTGTGCAGTCACACTTGTGATGAAGGCGGAAGGGAGACGTGTGATGCGTGTACTGCAGAAGCTGTAGTGCTGCTCCACAGGCTCGCGCCTGCGGTCGGTTCGCGCCGGCCATATTAAACACTCGGGATGTCGCCGGCTCGGCTCCGGGAGGCTCACGCCGTGTCGGCGCGGCCCGGCCGCCAGTGTGAACACCGCAGGTCAAAACCATGTGTCTGATACGAAAGAGTTCGGCGGCCCGGCCAGGCTCGGCTCGGCGCGGCCGGCAGTGTGAACGCAGCCTAAGGGTCTGAAAGGGCAGTTTTGCCAGTATAGGGTAGTTAGGCAGAAGGCCAGAGTGGTTTACCAGCAGGTAGAGATATGCTTTTCGATGAGCGGTTACACCAGGGTTAGTGCTCAGTATTAATGATCATTGGCTTAGCAGTTTTCCCCTCTCCGGCTTCTGGAACGGACAACTGCTGATTAGTGGAATCGCCGATCGTTCTTGTCAGCTTAGCCTCTTGTGGACATTCCGAGATGTAGATATACGAATTTGAATTACCTTGGGTCACTTTTATTTGTTTTATAGTGAGGTTTCATGCTTAGAATGATTGGGGGTAGTTCATTTTATTTGTTTAGAATAATTTCGCATGTGCAAGAGTGTTTCTGAGTTTTACATGAGCAGTACTTTATATATAGATTGCACGTGGAGTGGCAAAACAAAGAAACCATGCCTTGTCAGTATAATTGTAATTGGGTCTTTGTTTTAGCTGTGTTTCTGAGTAGTAATGTGAAGGGTTCAATGTCTCTTTCCTAGTCTTTGATAAGTGTTTACACCTTTGGTGCTTGTCTACAACAAGGATCCTTTTCATTATGACGTCGTTTTTGTTGCTAAATCTCCAGGTTTCATACCTTTGCGTGTTGATCTGTGTTCTATCGCTAGTTGACAATATTATATTGAGGCGCCTATTCATATTTACCATTGAATTGTGGAAAATTTTCTTCACAGAAAGAATGCCTATTCATGAAGTCGAAGTTTGCCTATTTTTTAAATATCTGGTTTAATGTCGTTCCTTATTTCTTATGTGATTTGTTCTGTCTACCCACATGCTTATCAGTCGAAGTTTGCCTATTTTTCTGATATCTGGTTTAATATCCTTTCCTGATTTCTTATGTGATTTTTGCTGTCTACCCACATGCTTATCAGACTATGTTGCGGATTACGTGCAGTGGGATCTTATTGATTTTCACTATGACTGTTAAGAAATATGGAAAGATAATAGATTCAATGCGAAGCTAAGATGTTGTACTACCACATGTAAAAAAATCAGATTTCTTAGCCGCATACTTTCTTCAAAATCGGTTGGGAAGCTTACCGAACTAAGAAATCACGAGAAACGAAAGGTAGACTTATTCTTTTTTCACGACGTAAGTAACGCTTTTAAGGAAAAAATAAGTTCATAAAACGATGTGGTGACGTCTTATATACAGCAAAGACTTTTTAGAACTTGGAAATCGGAGAAGTGGATTTTTCTCAAGTATCGTGCAATATATGTTAAAGACATAAAATCAAATCCTTTAAAATGGCATAACAGGCCGAAACCTGGATTTTACTCCAATAAACAATAAAACAGCCAAATGATGGCGAGTTCCTTTAAAAAGATATTATATGACTGTTGCTCAGGAACATCAAAAACCCTTGAAAGAGTTCCCAAGTGCGATATCGTACACAAGCAAAGAATTTGCTTCGCTTCCAGTCATCCAGTAGTGTGTTGCGGTTTAGTAAATGCGCACAGCTGCATAAGCAGAAGCGTTCTTTAAACTCATGGAACCAACAGCTAGTTGAGAGAATTTTACATTAACGAAGTCCACTTAGCGAGGTTTGATTAGAGCCAGTTTCCTTCCGTGAACAAAAACTATAGGTGGACATTCCAGCAAGGCAACTGGAGTTGAGGTACAATATGAATAGTTGGCTGAGGCGTTGCAGCCCAGTGGTCGGATATCTTAATGTTTCTGAGAGCAGTCAGATGGAAAAGAGCTTTTTCATTATTGACTAAGAGCAGTAGCCGTGTTTCGCTGTTAAAAACGGGACGTGCTACCATAATCAGGGTAGTAAGAAATAGCCTGAAAAGCATGAAAGAGTGTTAAAGGGGTGGTTGCGCTGAAGAGAAATAATCGATACGTCGCGCTGATTCCGAGTTAAATTAGTGGATTAGGAGGCAGCGTGCGATGATTCTAGCAGCCCGTGAGAGACGCTATCGCCAAATGTGTCCTGCTTTTGATTTCCTAAAACTGAACCAGAGAAAGAAACTGGATATGTGAAGGTAGTAAGGTTGCAAGCCGAGCATAAGTATGAGAAATCTCATGCGCAGTCATCTTTACTACGAGATAAACTTGCACGAACTGTACTGGCGGACTGAACGCCCTGATTAGCGAACTCTTTACTATGTATCGAATTTTTATCTTATCAATCATTTATCAACGCAGCTTAACCTGCAATACTTTCGTAACCTTTTCAAACTGTTCCTGACCACCACATATCGACTGATTTTATAGTGGAGTTACGCAGATTATTAATTTGGACCTGCCCATAATTGTTCCTGAGTAAATCTGTGGAGCAATGGTTCTCGTGTTTTGTCCAACATGCGAAACGTCCTCAAGAGTCTAAGGAGTTTGGCTGGGGCCGTGAATAGACTTTGTGAGGCACCACGGAAACTCCGATGACCGTAGGAACGTTTTAACTTGTGTGGTGCTCAAACAGGTTTTTATGATTATGGCGTACGATGCTTGTTGCGATAACAATGGAAGTAGGTGGAGGTGTTACGTTGGTGTACGTCTGCCTTTCCTGTTTTAGCTTCGGATTATAAATGTTGGTCGATACTAAAACAAACAGCGATGTTCATGAATCATTCACAGACATACTTTACATAGTATTTAGTGTCGAGAATTCTCTAAATCAATATTTTTTTTACTAGAAATGAAAGGTAATAAGCACTGCGGACTGTACCTGCTAAAGAAAAGCCAAAATGGTTCAAATGGCTCTGAGCACTATGGGACTTAACATCTATGGTCATCCGCCCCCTAAAACTTAGAACTACTTAAACCTAAGTAACCTAAGGACATGACACAACACCCAGTCATCACGAGACAGAGAAAATCCCTAAGCCCGACGGGATTCGAACCCGGAACCTGGGCGTGGGAAGCGAGAACGCTACCTCCCGACCACGAGCTGTGGACAAAGAAAAGCCACGGATCTGTTTGTGGGCTGAAACTAATCGGATTTCCACAAACTAATCATCAGAATCCGGATACTTCTATATAATACAAAATTGTCCGTTAGATGCCACGAGACCGTGGACCCGTAGTATAAAAGAAGAAAGGAACAACTTTGTAGTCCGCGGATAAGCACTAACAACAGAGTGGGTCGGTCAGAGTGTTGAGTGACATCGAACGTGGCCTAGTTACTGAATGCCACCTAACTTAGAAATTCATAGTGACATTTCACTGTTTCTAAATCTGCAGAACTCGAGTTTTGTTGATGTGACTGTTAAGTGGAAATGCGAAGGGATAGCCACAGTTAAACCAGGATCTTCAGATCAAGTGCTCTGATAGACAGCGACAGTCGAAAATTACATTTGATGGTTGAAAAAATTACATGAAATTAGTAGGATTCACTCGTGAATGTAAAGTGCTCTCAGCAGTCCAACTAGCACAACAGCAATGCGCAGGGTATGCAATACTCGCGCAGCTAAGTAGGCCATGCATTTCTGTAGTCAAATATAGCTAATGCTTAGGGTGCAATAAACGACGCCACTTGACACTGAATGAGTGGTATCGATTGACTTGGAGTGACGAATGACGACATACACTGTTTCACATTGATGGAAGGCTTTAGGTTTGCCGAATGCCTAGAGATCGTTACATGCCTTCACGTGTAGCGCCAACAGCGACTTGCGGAAGAAATGGTATCTCGGCGTGGACATCTTTCTTCCGGTTACGGTTTTTTCCTCTTTATTGAGTTTAAGAAAATTCTAAATGCGGAAGAGACATTCTAACATTTTATAGTCTTTAGTACTATTCTGGGTAGAAGAATAGCACAGAGACGATGATTTTACTATCAGCTTGAGAATGCTCAATGCCAGAAAGCATTATATGTGACTAAATATTTTGTGGACAATATCTTGTCTGAAAGGGATTAGCCTGCCCAAACGTCAGACATGAATCTAGTGGAGCATCTTTCGTACGAATTAGATCGTCGATTCCGCTTTATACATTAGGTTTCAAAATCATTGCTTTGTCTCGTTTTGGCTTTTTACGGAGAGTGGGATGTGATTCCATTTCAGATATTCAGGTACTTAACTGAAGATGTCTGTAGTGGAGCTTAAGCAGCGTCAAAGACTGTACCCGAGGTTTATGGTTGGCGTCTTTGAATAGTAATCATAACATTCTCGGTCGCTGGTGCGGATGTAACCACTGCTTAAACTTTGGGATAGAAAGATAGTCGTCAGCAATGGCCGCCGAAGACTTCCGGAACAAGAAATCACCCTCGTTCTGCCAGCGGTGTTTTGAAAGAGTGCGAACGAAAGTATAGATCACTCTTCTGACCTTAGGGAGGAAAACTGCATTTAAAAAGCGGAGGTATCAATGATGAGCGGAGGAATCAATAAGGCTGAAGAAGGCAGCTGTTTGTTGTTGTGGTCTTCAGTCCTGAGACTGATTTGATGCAGCTCTCCATGCTACTCTATTCTGTGCAAGCTTCTTCATCTCCCAGTACCTACTGCAACCTACATTCTTCTGAATCGCCTTAGTGTATTCATCTCTTGGTCTCCCTCTACGATTTTTACCCTCCACCCTGCCTTCCAGTACTAAACTGGTGATACATTGATTCCATCAGAACATGTCCTACCAACCGATACCTTCTTCTGGTCAAGTTGTGCCTCAAACCACTCTTCTCCCCCATCCTATTCAATACCTCCTCATTAAATATGTAATGTACCCATCTAATCTTCAGCATTCTTCTGTAGCACCACATTTCGAAAGCTTCTATTCTCTTCTTGTCCAAACTATTTATCGACCATGTTTCGCTTCCATACATGGCTACACTCTATACAAATTCTTTCACAAATGAATTCCTGACACTTAAACCTATACTCCATGTTAACAAATTTCTCTTCTTCAGAAATGCTTTCCTTGCCATTGCTAGTCTAGAATTTATATCGTCCCTACTTCGACCATCATCAGTTATTTTGCTCCCCAAATAGCAAAACTCCTTTACTACTTTATGTGTCTCATTTCCTAATCTAATTCCCTCAGCATCGCCCACTTAATTCGACTGCATTTCATTACCCTTGTTTTGCTTTTGTTGATGTTCATCTTATATCCTCCTTTCAAGACACTATCCATTCCGTTCAACTGCTCTTCCAACTCCTTTGCTGTGTCTGACAGAATTACAATGTCATCGGCGAACCTCAAAGTTTTCATTTCTGCTCCATGAATTTTAATACCTACTCCGAATTTTTCTTTTGTTTCCTTCACAGCTTTCTCAATATAGAAATTGAATAACATCGGGGAGAGGCTACAACCCCGTGTCACTTACTTCCCAACCACTGCTTCCTTTTCATGTCCCTCGACTCTTATAACTGTCCTCTGGTTTCTGTACAAATTGTAAAGAGCTTTTCGCTCCCTATATTTTACCGCTGCCACCTTCAGAATTTGAAAGAGAGTATTCCAGTCAACATTGTCCAAAGCTTTCTCTAAGTCTACAAATGCTAGGAACGTAGGTTTGCCTTTCCTTATTCTAGCTTCTAAGATAAGTCGCAGGGTCAGTATTGCCTCAGGTGTTCCAATATGCCTACGGAATACAAACTTTTCTTCCCTGAGGTCGGCTTCTACCAGTTTTTCCATTCGTCTGTATAGAATTCGTGTTAATATTTTGCAGCAGTGACTTATTAAACTGATAGTTCGGTAATTTTCACATCGGTCCAACCCTGCTTTCTTTGAGATTGGAATTATTATATTCTTCTTAAAGTCTGAGGGTATTTCATCTGCCTCATACATCTGCCTCACCAGATGGTAGAGTTTTGTCAGGACTACATCTCCCAAGGCTGTCAGTAGTTCTAATGGAATGTTGTCTACTCCCGGAGCTTTGTTGCGACTCAGGTCTTTCAGTGCTCTCTCAAACTCTTCACGCAGTATCATATCTCCCATTTTATCTTCATCTACAATATCTTCCATTTCCATAATATTGTCCTCAAGTGCATCGCCCTTTTATAGACCCTCTATGTATTTCTTCCACCTTTCTGCTTTCCCTTCTTTGCTTAGAACTGGGTTTCCATCTGAGCTCTTGATATTTATACAAGTGCTTCTCTTTTCTCCAAAGGTCTCTTTAATTATCCTGTAGGCAGTATCTATCTTAACCCTAGTGAGATAAGCCTCTACATCTTAACATTTGTCCTCTAACCGTCATTGCTTAGCCATTAGCATTTCCTGTCGATCTCATTTTTGAGACGTTTTTATTCCTTTTTGTCTGCTTCGTTTACGGCATTTTTATATTTTCTTCTTTCATCAATTAGATTCAATATTTCTTCTGTTACCCAAGGATTTCTCCTAGCCCTCGTCTTTTTGCCTACTTGATCCTCTGCTGCCTTCACTACTTCATCACTCAAAGCTACCCATTCTTCTTCTACTGTATTTCTTTCCCCCCATCTTTGCCAATTGTTCACTTATGCTCTCCCTGAAACTCTGTACAACCTCTGGTTTAGTCAGTTCATCCAGAACCCATCTATTTAAATTCCCACCTTCTTGCAGTTCCTTCAGTTTTAATATACAGTTCATAACCAATAGATTGTGGTCAGAGTCTACGTCTGCCCCTGGAAATGTCTTAGAGTTTGAAACCTGCTTCCTAAATCTCTGTCTTACCATTATATAACCTATCTGAAACCTGTCAGTATCTTCAGGCTTCTTCCATGTATACTATCTTCTTTTATGATTCTTGAACCAAGTGTTATCATTAGGTTGTGATGTTTCTTACCCCCAATCCATATTCAACTACTATGTTTCCTCCTCTCCCTTTTCGTACTGACGAATTCCAGTCCCCCATGACTATTAAATTTTCATCTCCCTTCACTATCTGAATAATTTCTTTTATTTCATCATACATATCTTCAATTTCTTCGTCATCTGCAGAGCTAGAAGGCATATAAACTTGTACTACTGTGGTAGGCGTGAGCTTCGTATCTATCTTGGCCACAATAGTGAGTTCACTATACTGTTTGTAGTAGCTTATCCGCATTCTTACTTTCCTATTCATTATTAAACCTACTCCTGCATTACCGATATGTGACTTGACCAGAAGTCTTGTTCCTCCTGCCACCAAAGTTCACTAATTCTCACTGTATCTACCTTTACCTATCCACCTCGCTTTTTAAATTTTCTAACCTACCTGCACGATTAAGGGATCTGACATTTCACGCTCCGATCCGTAGAACGCCAGTTTTTTTTCTCCTGATAATGACATCCTCTTGTGTAGTCTCCGCCCGGATATCCGAATGGGAGACTATTTTACCTCCGGAATGTTTTACCCATGAGGACGCCATCGTCATTTAACCATACAGTAAAGCTGCATGCCCTCGGGAAAAATTACGGCCGTAGTTTCCCCTTGCTTTCAGCCGTTCAAAGTACCAGCACAGCAAGGCGGTTTTGGTTAGTGTTACAAGACCAGATCAGTCAGTCATCCAGACTGTTGCCCCTGCAACTACTGAAAAGGCTGCTGCCCCTCTTCAGGAAGCACACGTTTGTCTGGCCTCTCAACAGATATCCCTCCTTTGTGGTTGCACCTACGGTACGGCTATCTGTATCGCTGAGGTACACAAGCCTCTCCACCAACGGCAAGATCCATGGTTCATGGGGCAGAAGAAGGCAGTAGAAACCATTAAATTAAACACATGTAAAGCGTATCAACAGATCATGTGGCTTCTAATTGAAAGGTGTTGTATTGATGTCTCCGCTCGCAAAACATTGCAGATCAGTTCCCCATTCGGATCTCGGGAGGGAACTGCCAACGGGGTGGCGACCGTTAGAAAAAGGTGGAATAGGTAAACGAAGGGGGATTCTACGAGCTAGGAAATGTAGAAAATCTAAAAGAGAAATGCGAAATCTTAAAGTAGGTTTAGTGAACGCCAGTGAAGTGGAATAAAGAGATAGTATGAACTTTTGGTCATCAAGTATAGTGTAATATGAACAACAGCAAAAAAAGATATGACTGACGTAGGATTCATTATTAATAGGAGAGCAGGACAGTGACTAGATTAATTGAAATAGTTCAGTAATAGGCTAATTTTAGTCAGAATTGGTACCTAACAAACGCCAGGAGCATCAGATCAACTCTACATCTCCATGTCACAAGCAAAATACCAAGTGATAGTGAAAGTAGACGAGGATGTTGAACGGGTAATTATGTATAGAGAAATGAATCTCAAATACCGAGATTTGAGATCAAAATGTAAATGTAGGGGAGGAAGTAGAGGATAGAGTTCATCTGGAATATGTGTTTTGAGCAGGGATTACAGAGGCGAAAGGCTAGTTGCGATCTGCATAAATTTTAATAGTAATTTTAATACCCTGTTCAGGAATCACAAGAGGAGGTATACTTAAAAAAGACCAGAAGACCCCGGCTGTATACCATGATGGTCAGACAGAAATTCCGCATCCAGAAACTGAATTGTAAGCAGTACCCAAGAGCAGATACAGACTCAGTTCACAATTTAGCGTTGATGAAGAGTAAACTGAAATTTAAGAGAATCACCTCGAAGAATAAGTGTGGAAGGAAGTGCGATGCTGAGGAATTATGAACCAAGTTTCAAATTTTCTTAAAATGTGTATACTGCGACAACGCATACAACACTAGGCAGTCCAGTTGAAGAGGAGCGGACACGTCTAATACAAGCAATGAAGGTAGCTGCGATCAAACCTTGCGCAACAGGACAACTAATTCAGCTGATCAAGGAAAGAACGAAGTGCGAATATATTCAGGGCAAACGGAGAAAAATGCAACCATTAGGAATCTAGGACAGAAAGGTCAGCAATAGTCTTAATGTCATCTGTCTTTTTTATTTCATTCCATATCTAGATTTCAGCTGACGTGCATCTACGATCAAAGCGTCAGAAGTACTAATTTAGACTAAAAGTAATTTTAACGACATACATTCTAATCTAAATTAGTAGCGTACAAGCATAGTCCAAATTAGGAAATAAATAAATAGGGTACGTCAGCAGAAAGAAAGTGAAGAAATCGAGAAAGAAATGATCTTCCGAAGGACAGTGTTACATATAGCAATGTCAAAGAACCATCGGTGAAATTAAAATTAAGGGTGATAACATTAAGTGTGAAAAGGGTATTCCACAGTTCAAAGTAGGCTAGAGATCGATTATGTCGAAAGAGTATATTAAACGTCTTTATAAGAGGGAAGAATGGTGCGATGTTGTGAAGCTGATGCGTCTCTGTGACATAGGGAATCTATTAACAGATTCAGAATTTAAAAGAACTAGATTTGAGCTTAAATGAGACAGAAGAGATAGGTAACTTTCTCAATTCACTGTGCGTGCGTGCATGTGTGTGTGTGTGTGTGTGTGTGGTTATGTGTACAGTGTATGAGACAGACGACACACCATCAGACTTCCGGAAAAAAGTCAACCACACGTTTCCGAAGAAAGCAACAGCCTGTTAAGTGAGAGAACTGTCATACAATAAGCTTAACAGCTCATGCCTCTAAATTACTGACACGAATAAGATACAGAAGAATTGAGAACAACATTCAGATTTTGTTACATGACGATCAGTTTCGCTTTAGAAAAGATAAAGGCACTACATCCCCAGTACTGACATTGCGCTTTATTCAATGGAAGCAGTACTGACTAAAAATCACGATCCGTTCCCACCTGGAAACAATAATCGACATAGAAAAGTGAGAAAGATGTTCAAAACTCTAGGAGACATAAGAGTCAGCTATAAAGAACGACAGGTAACGCATAATCTTGAATAACCAAGAGAAACAATAACATTAAAAGACCAAGAACGAACTCCTCGTATTAAAAAGAATGTAAGACAGAGACGCCGCCTTTCGCCACTATTGTTCATTCTATACATCGAACAGGCAATGACGGAAATAAGAGGAAGTTTGAAGAGTGGGACTAAAATTCGGCATCAGATGATATCAATGATAATATTCGGTCATGACATTACTGCATTTAGTGAAAGTGAAGAAGAATTACAGCACCTGTTGAACAGAATGAACAGTCTATAGAGTATAGAAGAAAGACTAGTGTAATGAGAAGCAACGGAAATAAGAATAGCGAGAAACTTAACGTAAATGTAGGTCATCACAAGCAGACGACGTTAGGCAGCTCTGATACCTTGGAAGCAAAATAAACTATGACAAAGGCACCAAGGAGGAACTGTAAAGCTGACTAACATAGGCGAAGATAACGTTTATAGCCAAAAGAAGACCCTTATTGTCTAACGTATGAAAGAAATTTCTTTGAATGTGCATTTGGAGCAAGGGATAACATGGTTGTGAAGTCAGAGAAGAACAGAAACTAAGCCTTCAGTATGCAGTGCCACAGATGAATGTTGAAAATTAGGTGGAATGATAGGATAAGGAATGAGGAGGTTCTCCCCAGAATCTGGCAAGAAAGGTACATACGCAAAATCCTGAAAAGAAGAAGTGACATGATGATAGACATGTGTGAAGACATTGTGAAATAACTTGCATGATACTTGGAGGGAGCTGTAGCTGGTAAAATTGTAGAGGTTGACAGAGACTGGAATACATACAAATAATAACTTAGGACCTGGATTGTGAGTGCCAGTATTAAATGAAGAGCTTGGTAAAAGGAAGGAATTCATAGCAGATAGCGTCCA
This sequence comes from Schistocerca gregaria, assembly GCF_023897955.1. Taxonomy (NCBI): domain Eukaryota; kingdom Metazoa; phylum Arthropoda; class Insecta; order Orthoptera; family Acrididae; genus Schistocerca; species Schistocerca gregaria. The sequence goes on from NC_064923.1 coordinate 533,292,268, forward strand.
CCCAGTCCGAAGATTGAACAAAAGCTCGGATACCTTTGATGAGACAGATTATATAGGGTATAGCTTGGATAAACCATAGGATGTCAGAAAATCTTCCAAGAATATTTAAAAAAACTGTAAAAGGAAAAAATAAATTCCATTCATTTTCATTATTATAAGTAAAAAGCGTTGAGTCAACATTTATAGACCCTAGAAGGAGTAATGCACCATTAGCTTTGCTAAAGTTACGCCTGTCCGCAGGTCGTGAGAAACGGTGTCGGCCTAAGGAGCTCAGTGTCCGTAGGATGGTCCGCCCCATTATCTGAACGGTTAGCGCGTTGGATTGCCACGCACGGCGGCCTGGGTTCGATTCCCGGCTGGGGCGCAAGATTTTCTCCCCTCAGGGACGGGCTTTTGTGCTGTCGTCATCATCATTTCATCCCCATTGTCGACGCGCGGATCGCCCAACGTGGCGTCGCACTCAATAAGACCTGCGCTTGGAGGCCGAACTTCCGACCGGGAACTCCCGGCCATTGACGCCATACGCTCATTCCGATTTCCATTTCGTAGGATGGGTGCGGGTTTGCAAAATTCCTAGTTCCAGAAGTTGTGAGCATCACATGCACTGAAAGCGAAAGTACATAAAGCGTTGCATGATATACATCAAGCGGTGCCCCATGTAGGTGGGTTGGCTATCGCGCCGAAGTCTCTAGCGGACCTCTGCGGTACCCAGCAAGCATCGTTTGTATAACGTCAAGGTGTACCTGTAGAACACTGTTATGCAATCCACCTACCCATGTGGTGTCGATGGTGCTTCTGGTACCACTATCTTTTCGCAGGAGCATGGGAAGAATGTAGAACTCTACTGGCACTAATTTTTTCGTCTCAATTATTTAGCAAGACGTATAGGAGTGGGAGAAAATTTCAATAGGAGTCCTCTCCGTGACGCACAGTATCTCTCTTGTAGCGTCTACCATTTGACTTTGCTAACGATATTAGAAAGGCTGGGCTAACGATCCCGTAACGAAACTCACCGCTTTTTATGGGAACTTCTCTGCCTCTTGTATAAATCTACTTGGTTAGAACGCCAGGCTGATGAACACTACTCAATAATCAGTCGAACAAGAGTTTTGTAATTCACTTTTCTCGTCGATAAGCTACATTTCCTTAAAAATCTCCCCTCTATATTTAGTCTAGATTCCGCTTGTCTTACTATTTGTTTTATATATGTTCATTAAAATATAGCTCGCTCTTGATGGTTGCTCTTACGTCCTTTAATGTAGTTAAATTTCTCAGTTACTTATCGTCAATACTGTAATCGAACAGCAGTACAAGGCAATTACCAGCCACTGCCCCCTTGTCGAGTGCATCAAATTCTTCCTGCATTTCGCTACAGTATTCTGATGTAGCAACATCCCTACAGACAACAGCTTCGTTCTCAAAAAGGCTCCTGGAGTAACCTCCGTTTCCGCCTTGAACAAAGATAAGCTGAGGCTGCTTTGTGACGGACTCCTTCTCCTTCTGCTACACATGAAACTCACCAACTATAATTTTTTTGCTTTACTTGTGTATGAATCCATAACGACCGTAATCAGTTTGAAGGTTAAAATTATTTTATAAGTCAGTAGTCTGAATTGTTTCTGCCTTCCAAATATTTCAAAAATCCCATTGGAACACGTGGTCCGTTCGGTAGGATTCACAATCATCCCACGATATGACCGTACTAACGTAGTCTTTTGAGATCTATACAATGTGATTTTTTTTCTAACTTGAGACGATGAAATGTGTCGAAAGTGAAGCATCGTACAAGATGTTCTAGGAAATGATAATATTAATAAATTCCGCCTTAACTGGTCCCAAGCCCGGTGGAGGAAGGGGGAGGATTAACATCGTTAAAGAAACCTTGGTTCACCTGACACAGGTGATAGTATCTCGTGAGGATCCCTTGACAGGAATACGATGAAGACCTCAACCGCAGCGAAGGCGGAGAAGACTCACATTGGAGCTGGCGGAAGAGGCAGCCTCTTGTCCAAGGCCAAAATGGACAGAGGGCACGACGGTTCCACATGTTAGTAGCGGTACCCCGAAAGCGTCGGTTCCACATGTTAGTGGCGGCTGAATAAGTAATACTCCAAGCTAACAAACTGGTCTTCCTTTGGGAATTCATGGATGACTTAGGATTCCCTACTAATTACAATTTACGGCTTCAAGTCACAAAATGGAAAGTTTGCACAACGTATGCTCTACACCAGATGGAAACTCTGATGACGGATCCACCATTACATCATGTCATGCAATGGGACCTAATATTTGCGGTGAAGAAGAGATGGAATATATTGAAAAGCCTTCAAAGTTTCAGTTCAAGAACAAGTACTACTCTGGAACATTAAATGTAAATTCTCTTTTGAAAATGGGGAAACAAAAGAAATTAGAAATATTTCTTCAGAAGAACGAATACAAATTATAGCAGTCCAGGAAACATGATTCTTTCATGATAATGTAGTTCATACACATTATAGAATTTATAAAGGGAAACCAGAAGTGAGAATAATGGAAAACATGCCAATGTATGGAAGAACATTTTATGTTAACAAAAAATGGTGTAACAGAATTTAGATCGTATTCAGAAAGAATATCCATGTTAACAATCAAGTGCCAAAATAGTAGTTACACTCTCATAAACTGTCATGCACCTATAAATGCTAACAGCAGAATAAATTTCGAGAAAGTAAATCAATTCTGGGATGTTTTAGGATCTGAAATTTCTATTATACCTACAAAGAACGTTAAAATAATTCTTGATGACTTCAATGCGAAAATTGAGTGGGAAAAGAAATTTAGTGCTATTCTTGGTAAATATCCAGCACACTCCGTAACAAATACAAATGGCGAATGATTGATCAGTATGTGTAAAATGTTCCAGTTAAAACCCATGTCTACACATTTCCGCAAACTACCAAGAAAAGCCAAAACTTGGAGGCATCTAAATCCAAACCTAGGAGAATTTCAGCTGGATCACGTAGCCATATCTAAAATGTATACCATGGAAATTATGAATGTTAAAATAGTCATAAATGGCAAATTCGATTCAGATGATTATCTCTCTAAGATAAAAAGAAAATTTCTCTCATCTAAGGCAAAAAAGGCGATCAAGAAAGTGATCAGATACAACACCACTAAACCTAATAGTACAAAAGAAAATATAGAATAAAATACAGAAGAAGTTGGGTCAAGTAAAGAAGTGGATTGGCCTGAAATCCAGATGCAAACAACACAAGTAGCAGAGAAACCTTCAGGATTGGCCAAGAACTAAAAGAAGACATGGGGGAATGAGAAGTGTGAAGAAGCAGTAATACAAAGAGCTCAAAAATGAAGAAAATATAGATGTTCGAAAAAAGACTAAGACCTTGAAAAAATCAGACAAAATAATTTGGAAAATCAAAAGAAACTTTGAAAATTCTCATCTTATTGGAATAGAAGACTAGAAATACTAGAAATTTTTACCAAACATTTAAACACATACTTAAAGGATATGAGGCACCAAGTATTTGTTTCAAATGTTAAAATGGGATTAAATAACAAAGAAAATTGGGGAGGTTTAGCAAACGTCTTAGAAAAACTGTTAAGCTGTCCAGTCCAAACAGATAAATTATAACTTACAGTGTTACCTTAAAATCTAGAGGAAGATTTCCAACCAACACAGTTAGAAATTCACGAAGCCATCAGAACACCCAAAAACAATAAAGCAATTGATGAAGACTCCATTACAGAAGAATTACTAAAGTGGTCGGAACCAGAAAGTCAGAGACCTGCTTTTTCAGAACATTCGGAAAACTGAAAAGATTGCAGTTGAATGGAAAACAGCGTTAATCCCCTGCTACATAAAAAGGCTGACACATACAGTGTCAGTAATTACAGAGGAGTGTCATTTCTGCTAGTGGCATAGAAAATATTAACAAAATCATTCCTGAACCGAGTGTTAGGTACTTCATACAAACAACTGTGAGAATATCATGGTGGTTTTCGAAATTGAAGATCCTGTGAAGAACAAATTTTTATCTCTAAGTCAATAATTCTACGTAGAATGTTAACCAGCAAACGAATAATAGTGTCATTTATTGATGTCAAGAAAGCGTTTGTTTGTATAAACAGAGAGCAAATAGATAACATCATTAGAGAATTTGGTGTAAATCAAAATTAGAAAATATAATTTCTGAAACACTGACAGGTACAATATTTAAAGTCAAATTTATGGGAGAAGTGTCTTAGCCATCTGAAATAAAAACTGGTGTTAAACAAAATGATGGTTTATCGCCTTTACTGTTTAATTGTGTTATAGAAAAAAATGGTAAATATCTGGAATTCGGAGCTAATAAATCAGAAAATTGAACCAATAACTCTGGGAAGGAAAACATATGGAATTAAGATTACTTGCTTGACATTTGCGGATGATTCTGCAATACTTTCAGGCAACCTGGCAGAAGCAGTTATTCAATTAAACTTTCTGGAAAAAGAAGCAAACAGAAAGGGTCTCAAAATTTCAGCTCACAAAACGAAATTGATGAGAAATATTAAAAATGAGCAAACATTGATAGAAACACAAAGAGGTAAAATAGAGTGAGTAAATAAATTTAAATATCATGCGGAAACTATACAACACAATGGACTACAAATATCTGAAATAGTTGTAAGAATTAACAAAATGAAATGAGCATTTGGTTTGACCTAAAATATTTACAAGAAATATATACCTAGGAAAAAGGAAACTAAAACACTACACCAAAGTGGTACGACCAGAATGTTTATATGGATCTGAATGGCTAACGATGAACTGTAAGATTGACAAACTACAGGTACTGGAAAGAAGGATTATTACAAAAATAATAGGTGCAATAAACACTGAAGAGGGCTGGAAAAGAAGAGGTAATGGGGAGATCTACATAAAATAGAGAAAATATCTGAAGTAATAGCCAAACGAAGATTAACCTTTCTCGGACACCTCTGCCACATGGATAGAAATAGACTGTTGTTGTTGTTGTTGTCTTCAGTCCTGAGACTGGTTTGATGCAGCTCTCCATGCTACTCTATCCTGTGCAAGCTTCTTCATCTCCCAGTACCTACTGCAACCTACATCCTTCTGAATCTGCTTAGTGTACTCATCTCTCGGTCTCCCTCTACGATTTTTACCCTCCACGCTGCCCTCCAATGCTAAATTTGTGATCCCTTGATGCCTCAAAACATGTCCTACCAACCGATCCCTTCTTCTAGTCAAGTTGTGCCACAAACTTCTCTTCTCCCCAATCCTATTCAATACCTCCTCATTAGTTACGTGATCTATCCACCTTATCTTCAGTTTTCTTCTGTAGCACCACATTTCGAAAGCTTCTATTCTCTTCTTGTCCAAACTAGTTATCGTCCATGTTTCACTTCCATACATGGCTACACTCCAAACAAATACTTCCAGAAAAGACTTCCTGATACATAAATCTATATTCGATGTTAACAAATTTCTCTTCTTCATAAACGCTTTCCTTGCCATTGCCAGTCTACATTTTATATCCTCTCTACTTCGACCATCATCAGTTATTTTACTTCCTAAATAGCAAAACTCCTTTACTACTTTAAGTGTCTCATTTCCTAATCTAATTCCCTCAGCATCACCCGATTTAATTTGACTACATTCCATTATCCTCGTTTTGCTTTTGTTAATGTTCATCTTATATCCTCCTTTCAAGACACTGTCCATTCCGTTCAACTGCTCTTCCAAGTCCTTTGCCGTCTCTGACAGAATTACAATGTCATCGGCGAACCTCAAAGTTTTTACTTCGGCTCCATGAATTTTAATACCTACTCCAAATTTTTCTTTTGTTTCCTTTACTGCTTGCTCAATATACAGATTGAATAACATCGGGGAGAGGCTACAACCCTGTCTCACTCCTTTCCCAACCACTGCTTCCCTTTCATGCCCCTCGACTCTTATTACTGCCATCTGGTTTCTGTACAAATTATAAATAGCCTTTCGCTCCCTGTATTTTACCCCTGCCACCTTTAGAATTTGAAAAAGAGTATTCCAGTCTACATTGTCAAAAGCTTTCTCTAAGTCTACAAATGCTAGAAACGTAGGTTTGCCTTTTCTTAATCTTTCTTCTAAGATAAGTCGTAAGGTCAGTATTGCCTCACGTGCTCCAACATTTCGACGGAATCCAAACTGATCCTCCCCGAGGTCTGCATCTACCAGTTTTTCCATTCGTCTGTAAAGAATTCGCGTTAGTATTTTGCAGCCGTGACTTATTAAACTGATTGTTCGGTAATTTTCACATCTGTCAGCACCTGCTTTCTTTGGGATTGGAATTATTATATTCTTCTTGAAGTCTGAGGGTATTTCGCCTGTCTCATACATCTTGCTCACCAGCTGGTAGAGTTTTGTCATGACTGGCTCTCCCAAGGCCGTCAGTAGTTCTAACGGAATGTTGTCTACTCCGGGGGCCTTGTTTCGACTCAGGTCTTTCAGTGCTCTGTCAAACTCTTCACGCAGTATCGTATCTCCCATTTCGTCTTCATCTACATCCTCTTCTATTTCCATAATATTGTCCTCAAGTACATCGCCCTTGTATAAGCCTTCTATATACTCCTTCCACCTTTCTGCCTTCCCTTCTTTGCTTAGAACTGGGCTGCCATCTGAGCTCTTTATATTCATACACGTGGTTCTCTTCTCTCCAAAGGTCTCTTTAATTTTCCTGTAGGCAGTATCTATCTTACCCCTAGTGAGATAAGCTTCTACATCCTTACATTTGTCCTCTAGCCATCCCTGTTTGGCCATTTTGCATTTCCTATCGATCTCATTTTTGAGACGTTTGTATTCCTTTTTGCCTGCTTCATTTACTGCATTTTTATATTTTCTCCTTTCATCAATTAAATTCAATATTTCTTCTGTTACCCAAGGAATAGACTAACAAGACTAATCTCATATTTCTGGAAGAAGAAATCGACAATAGCATGGATTACAAAAGTACGAAAAGATCTAGACAGGAACAACATCAAAGAATCAGAGTTAGCAGAAAGAAGCAGTTTTAAAAACAGAATATTAAATTAGGAAGGCTTTCAGAGCAGAAGAAATATAAAGTTGGGAACAACATGGACAAAAGAAAGGAAAAGACGTCATGAGGAGATATTGAGGAAATACTGGAAATATAGGCAACAACAACGAAGGAAGAAGAGGAACTGAAGTTGTTAACGTGATCCTAGCTGCTCAGTAAGAGTGTAAAGAAAAGGGGATGGGGAAACGTGCCTCCACTAAAACTGGAGTTCTTCTAACCACCCCTACTTTGTAGGCGGTGTCAGCTTTGGATTTTCAAACGGGAATCTCCACATTTTCATTGCATATCTGGATTCTGCGTCACAAAATTCTATGGTTTATTTACATAATTGTTTTTAATTCTAGGTGGATGGTGTTGTAATCGACGAATTTCTAATGTGTCTGTTTTTGCAATTAAGAATCGACGCATTTGTTTCAACATTTCATTTACGATGTAAATGTAAACCTTTATGGTTTAACGATTGACACTCAAGTTCAAACGTTACTGTGGCAAAAGTAATTGTATGGTTCAAATAATATGCCCAGACATTTACCTTTCTTACAACTAAGCTACTTGTGTGCGAAAGCAGTTTTCTGTTTCCTACAGGTCTCACTGTGATGAGTCGTCAAACAATAGGGATGCCAGCTTTCGCTGGCCCCCCTCGAATCCTATCATCAGGGTGACTGACTTGGGAGAGTGTTTCGATCTACCACTTAAATTCTTTGCTGGACGCTATGCGGCTACCGGAGGAATACAAACCACAACCACTTTAATAAAGAAAATGTACGTGAAGTGTAGTGACGGGCTCACCTTCCAGAACTACTCATCGAAATCAACACCCTATGGTGAGGGGTAAGGGAAAGCATAGAAATCAAGCACGATATAGGTGACGGGCAAGGAGATTCACCTAATTCAAGCATCCTGACAGGAACGGAAAAGTACCACATCCACGTCGTTGTTCGTGAATCACACTAAACATAATTGCCAATCAGATTTGAAACGGCTAAGCATATTGTACTGTACATTGAAATCTTCAAAACTAAAATAAATTTCGAACATAAATATCAACCACAAAGGTTTACGTTTACGTCATAAATCAAGTGCAGAATCAAATGCGTCGCTTCTTAATTAAAAAAAAAACAGAAACACTTGCTATTTGCCAAATACAGCGCCATCTAACACGAAATGAAAACAGTGGTTCAAGTAAACCGTACGATTTTTTTGGCGTAGAATCCGAATATTGACTAAAATGTGGGGTTTCCATTCGAATAAATAATTATGACCACGTCCCCGCAGGAGGGGTGGTTAGGACGTCGCCAATTGTAGCACCGACAAACGTGCCCTTTCTAGTGTTACCTTTTGACCTAGAACATTTTTTCGTACCATGTATCACTTTCGTGATATTTAATTGTCTCAAACGAACAGTCTGCAAGTGCATAAAAAGTTAAGAGAAGAATATGTATACTGACACAATTCGTCTCATCAAAACTGAAAAGAAATACCGTGAACGCTTTTTACTCATTAAGTCCTTCAACGGGCAAATTGGTTGCTTTAAATTCTTAACTGATTTTGGAACGTTACGTTACTAGTGAAAAGCTTATCAGGGGTATAGTTTTTCGCAGATATCTGTTGACAATGGACTTCAACTTCCTTCAAGCTAATCAGGGGTATAGTTTTTCGCAGATATCTGTTGACAATGGACTTCAACGACCATAGGCAATATGGGAGTGGTAACGTGTTACAAACGAAAAAAAATATATGTAGAGAGTCAATGGCTCCCGAGAGGGAGCAGCTCCCCCAGTCACTTCTAATTTAACGGTGCTCAATCAAAGCTGATTTCATTAAGTATAATGTAGGCCGTAACGTGAGAAACCAAAAGGCATGCAGTATTCATGTCAGCGTGATGCACACTGAAGACTTGCAGTGACCTAATAATGTGCAGTAAATTTCTCTCCATATCATTTAGTCGTGGAATAAGAGCTTTCGTCAATAAAATAATATCACAATCGCGAATAGAGTTTCTACTTATACAGATTGAATTAGTGATAACATCACTGGGCTCAGCGTCAGATGTAACTTCACACAAACGTCTATTTGAGGGACATGAATAGCGTGAAGCCGCACGCGTATGTAAAAACTGATGAGTTATCTAGCATCAATTTATTGGTCTCAGTTAAGGGTGAAGCTCTACCGACGGTGGAATATGTATTCCGATGCGAGTTTCAGTTAACGTAGAAAATCGAGTTAAAAGAGAAATTTGGCAGTGGTTTGCCCGTGGTGGATCAGCCTCATTCGATACATAACCCGTTAGTTGATAAAATCCAACGTTTTTTTTATTATGTTGACGCTCCTAAAGAACTGGTTTCCATTTGAAAAAGATGCCAGTTTTTGAATATTCTCGGAGTGCAGTTAATGGTCCTTGTTCCCTTGGTCACAGTGGAAAGAAATAGCACCTCTTAAATCTACGTCTTTAAAGATAACATAGCCATTTCTGGGGGTTTCCATACGTCGTCGATTTGAAGGAAAAGCTTCTCCTGTTAGCGTCGAATATGACTTGGCAACTACTTTCCTCGAAGCCATGACTCTTGTCCGTATCACTGCGTCAAATTGCTCTCGTTTACTTTTTAACATTTTGTACGAGATAAACTGAGCAGGAGGAACAGCCGACACGAGCGCCTAGCAGTAGTAGACGTGAGTTTCATAGTAGCGAAGATGGACAGTTGCTCATAGCTCTTAAGGTATGTCGTTTAAAGCCCATGTTCATTGAGCTTTTTTCTTGCTTTGGTTCACACTCTAACCTGAAAATATGGGAATCAAAATGTTTGTAACAGGTTCGTTTCACAGTCTAGAATATGAATAAGGGCTCTTAATTGTTAAAGTATGCATTTTTAGCCAATGTTTAGTAGTCTAATGGTTGCGGATATACCCCTGAATATTAATCATTATTGCTGTTTTATGTTCTCAACCTCGAAACGCCCGTTTTCCACTCTTATTCGCCCAATGACGCAACAATAGAATCGATCAGCAATTTTCTGCACGGTATGTTTGTCATAAGCTTGCCGACAGAAAACATAAAAGGTGTATGCCTCACAGGAGTGCAATTGGCAGAGTGCAATTAGTAGCGTCCTAGATGAGTGAGTACCCTCAGGCATCGCTAATTGTTCGTTCAACGTGTCGGGCGCCACCTTCTCTATATTACGTGGGTCCATTACGTGATGACGTTAAGCACTGAGAGACTTAGTATCAAAATTCAGACATACCACATCGCACTATCGTTCGGCTTTTAAGAAATTAGTGTGTTTTTTCCACTGTTGCGCCAGACTGAGTTTTGATGTCGTTTCTTAATTGAGTTTTTTTTAATAGTACTTTACAGGGGTACACGGTGCACAGTTAACTTCACGTAATTGCCCCTAGCGTTTAATAAAGTTGAATGTTTGTGAAGGTAACCGAGACGCCAGGACATTTCATTAAGCTCATGATAGAGCATGTTCACGAATATTGTCTGCATACACACAAGAGTGTATACTCGCCCAACAAATTTCCATTCATTTGATAGAGTATTGATGTTTAAATATCGTATGATCAGTGTTCAAGAAATATTCCTGCGCGTCCGTCTGTAATTCTTCTTTTCATTGATGCGTTCTGGCAAATAAATTGTAAAATAACATTAAACTTCCTCCTCCGTAGTTGAGAGTTCAGCATAGCTAACTGCCTTTCCGAGGATCCAAGCTCGATTCTCGGTGCTGCTAAAGATTTTTCCTTAGTGCGAGGACTGGTACGGTGTGCACACAGTCTAGTGAGACCCACTCTGGAGCTGCTTGACGGAACAGTAGCAGCTCACCAACATTGACAAAGGCCGGGAGAGAGGTGTGCCGACCACACGCCTCTCCATACCGCATCCAATGTCGCCATTTGCGGACGATGACACGTGTGTCGGTCGGCCTGGCGGGGTGGTCCGCTATGCCTCTGGACGGAGAATAGGCTTATATTTAAACCATTCCACATCAACTGGTTTCGATCCTCCAAAGCAATGGTCACGATATACGTAGTGTATTCAAGGAAATAAGCGATCATTGTACTGGAAGCTCTTCAAGATTGAACCATTTTGATTGGTTTAGTTCCATCCTGGAACATTCAAATAGTTGGCAGCTGCCTAGTTTCCGACACGTACGAATATGTCCAAGATTGGTCTCCTGTTGCCATCTGTTACACGAATTTTGAATTTTCTCAGTTTTCTTGAACATTTTCTTACTCCAGTTGATGCGAAACTGTTTTTGATCCTCAGTCAAATAGTGCGAAATCACTAGGGAGCAAATCTCTTCACAAATGAATAGTCATTTGAAATGGAATGTACTACGATCTTTGATATACCTAGAGCTGCTACTGTCTCACGGTAACTTAAGTCACATACCACTCTTCCACAATAATGTTGTCCATAGCGACTGTTCTGGTTGACCGTCGCGACATTTTGCGAACCACATATATTCTTTTCTGATGGTGAATGGCTACCAGTTGTTACACGAAATGATTTAATGCACTTTGAGGCTAAAAATATTCCCTTGAGTTGTGACTCTGTCTTGTTATAGAAACAACCGTCTCCGTGAAAATTATATTCCCATCTTCAAGTGTAGAAAATTAACTCATTCCTCAGGTTGCAACGTAATTCTATATTCTCAAAATTCGGAAGCCGCTTCTTGGATTTGTACACCGGATTATCGGAATATCTTTTCCCCGAATCCGGTCATGTCTATAATAAATCAGTCACTACTGATGGTTCAAATGGCCCTGAGCACTATGCGACTTAACTTCTGAGGTAATCAGCCGCCTAGAAGGTAGAACTAATTAAACCTAACTAACCTAAGGACATCACACACATCCATGCCCGAGGCAGGATTCGAACCTGCGACCGTAGCGGTCGCTCGGTTCCACACTGTAGCTCCTAGAACCGCACGGCTACTCCGGCCGGCAGTCATTATTGAAGCAGACATTGTCAGTCTGATCATGCTGCTCAGATGCAAATGTTTAACGCGTTGTTTACGTTTTTCCGAAAATCGTAAAAAAATCCTCCAACTGAATCTTTCACATGAAATTACCGTATTTTCACAACATTGTTTCCTTAAACGCTCTCTGGAAACGAACTACTTACTCAGTTCGTTCAAAAGAAATAACGATTTTAAAACAGTTGTAAAGTTAGATATCATCAGCGTCATCTAGCTGTCGTTCTAATACTTTAAAAGACGACCCAGGATATCCTGGCCTCAGTTAATGGGCCTTTGTTGACGTCAAGTTTCCTCTATTTTTCCTGCAATTCGAAACATATATGTCTGGTTAAAGAATCTCGAACGACATCGTAAAAACAAAAAAAACAAAAACGAGTTTTCGATTCACTGCACTGTGTTCACTGCACGATATAGGAGGAGAAAGAGTACGTTTAATGCTCCATCGGCGGGGATGAGACTGAAGATGGAGCATGAGCCCAGATTTTTCAAAGAACCAGATCTCCTACAATCGCAGTTTTACCTACGAAATATGGAAATATGCCGACATATATTTCTCAGTCTCCACATTCTGCTGTAGTTTATCCCGTTAACTCTTCAATGTTTCATCTCCCATGGTCGATGGGGTCAGTAACATTTCCTCTCTGGAGTTTTTCTAGGGTATAACGTGAATTTACAGATTTAAGCGTAAACCCCACTCCGTAACAGTTAGGTCCGTATTCATAACAGAACTGAAAACATATCATTATGCTAAGAACACTTATATGGTTATATATATGGACTTCAGTCATAACCTCATAAATGATATTGCAGATCTATCCCCCGATTATTTAAGTGAGCGCAGAGAAATTTTTGCTAACTAAAGATTTAAAAATAAATTATTAAAACATATACTAACTAAAAATTTACAACATTAAAAAACTTTAGGAACTTTGATAAAAATTACTGACAAATACGTTTCACATAAAATAAAATGACATACTAGCACGATTATCTACCTTTATAGTAAAGGAACAGCAAAAGATGTTATAAAATATAGAATGGTAAAGGATAGATAACAACGAAAAAGGACTTCTTCTTAATATTTCGCCAAAGTTCAAAGTAAATCATTCCCGTGTCAACATTTATAGATTAATGAAATTTTCAATATTGGCGAGTTATCATTTACATGTGTAAGTTGAGCATGCTTCTTTGCGATCTGATTATAGTGTTCGTCCTATTTCTACATGGATCATGGCGAAGCAGCAACGGCAGTTTGCATTATGTGACCGAAATGTACACACAATTACTGTGAACTGAAGCCCTGTGACAAGCCTGATGGATATATATTAGTATACAAAACTCAGTGTATATATATACATAGCTTGCAAAAATTAAGGTAGAAGATAAATTTCAGCTGACGTGTCACAGACAAGGAACACAAATCCGTAAAATTTTAACCATACAGAGAAAGCCGTGGTGTAGTGTAGTGTATTACAGTTCGGTAGTGTACCGTGCAGTACAGTGAAGTACAGAAAGTAACACAAAGAAATATGCAATAGGACGAACAGAAATGACACTTTATTCAAAGGCAGAGGTCTTAGAATTGTAAGTGTACACAACGTAGGAGATAAAAAGAACTCTCAGATCACAGAGCTACACTCAATATAAATTCTGCTTAGAAATTCTTTTCATCAGTCATTAAAGGTGACTCCAGCTAACGGCAAAACTATTTCTGCGAGGGTACGACGTGGCTTTTGTAACGGCAGCTCCTGTGCAGATGTAACTTTTGTGTTAAAATGGCTGATAGAAATGAGAAGAGAAATCAATAACCCACTCTTTATGTTCTAAATACACAATGAGTAGGACTACGATGAGGTAGATGGAAAACACAAACTGACTGATAGTGTTGTCCCAAAACACAAGAAGGTTCCCAAGCAAAAGGAAGTCGCGAGGAACGCTGTTACGTTGCAACACTGGGGTTTAGCCTGGTTCTCTCTCTCCCGTTTCCCGCCCCAGAGGCTTGTCTGCGATGCTCAGTCTTGGCTTTGCAGTTGTTAGAGTTGGAGCTCACACTCGCGTCTCACGCCAGGTGCGAATTACGCTCTGTCATTCGTTTTTTGTGTTCAAAAAGACTGCACCGGTGTACATTATTCCCATCCGTGTATGATCACACATTATGTGCACAAAAGGGGCAGAGAATTCCAAGACGGACTTACAGAAGTCCGAGACGAAGCACGTCCTGGACATTAATCGGTTTCGGAAGAAACGATTGCCAAAATGGTAGTAGCGAAGCGGAAATATCGAAGGATGACGGTTTTGGAGCTCTGAGAGATGATCTCTGATGGCACCATGAGCAACATCGACAAAATTTACGATATTCAAATACTTGCGCAGGGGTGGGTCCCGAGTATGCTTATGGAAGACCACGAACGGGAACATGTGGCCAACGAATTTTTTCAGGCCTCACAACTGATGAAGAGGAAATCTTGGGCTCTATTATCACAGGAGACGAGACCTGGGTCCACTAAATAACATCAGAAGCAAAACAACAGTGCCGTCAGTGGAAACATCCAGTATGGCCGAAGCCGCGGAAGTACAAACAAACACTGTCTGCAAGAACAGAGATGGCCATCAGTTTAAGGACAGGAATGGGTTATTGTTGTGCGAATTCGTGCCTCCAAGTACAAAAATCACTGCAGTTATCTACTGTGAGAGGCTGGAGAACCTGGGCCGGCCGGCCCAAAACAAGAGGAGAGGTATGCTAATGAAGGGAGTACGTTTCCATAAAGACAACGATAATCAGTACATCGCCTGTGTTACAACCCATCTCATCAACAAATTTGGATTGGGTACTTCCACACTCACGCCCTACAGGCTAGTCATAACCCCAAGTGATTTCCATTTCTTGCCTGACTGGATGAGACACATTTCACAACCGGAAAGGAGCGGAAATAAGAGGTTTTAAGCCACCTTCGTAGTACATGGGGAGAGTTCTACGGTGCAGATATACAGAAGATGGTGCAACCCATGCAAACGTAAATTGATTTCGGCAACGATTACGTCGAAAAGTAGGTAAAAGCCTAAGTGTTCCACACATGTATTACTCAACGCCAATAAAGGTGTATCCTAGCGTCAAAACTAATTGGGAACCTTATTTTATGAACAGCCCTCCTACAATGCACCACTAAATTGGTTTAACGCCATTTAATAACTACAAAATAATACTAAAATTAATATAAACGAAGACTTGTTGACTGCAAGCCACGGACTAGAACAACGGTTTGGTATTTCACCAAATATATATATATATATATATATATATATATATATATATATATATATATATATATATGTGTTTGGTGAATATATACACTCCTGGAAATTGAAATAAGAACACAGTGAATTCATTGTCCCAGGAAGGGGAAACTTTATTGACACATTCCTGGGGTCAGATACATCACATGATCACACTGACAGAACCACAGGCACATAGACACAGGCAACAGAGCATGCACAATGTCGGCACTAGTACAGTGTATATCCACCTTTCGCAGCAATGCAGGCTGCTATTCTCCCATCGAGACGATCGTAGAGATGCTGGATGTAGTCCTGTGGAACGGCTTGCCATGCCATTTCCACCTGGCGCCTCAGTTGGACCAGCGTTCGTGCTGGACGTGCAGACCGCGTGAGACGACGCTTCATCCAGTCCCAAACATGCACAATGGGGGACAGATCCGGAGATCTTGCTGGCCAGGGTAGTTGACTTACACCTTCTAGAGCACGTTGGGTGGCACGGGAAGCACGTGGACGTGCATTGTCCTGTTGGAACAGCAAGTTCCCTTGCCGGTCTAGGAATGGTAGAACGATGGGTTCGATGACGGTTTGGATGTACCGTGCACTATTCAGTGTCCCCTCGACGATCACCAGAGGTGTACGGCCAGTGTAGGAGATCGCTCCCCACACCATGATGCCGGGTGTTGGCCCTCTGTGCCTCGGTCGAATGCAGTCCTGATTGTGGCGCTCACCTGCACGGCGCCAAACACGCATACGACCATTATTGGCACCAAGACAGAAGCGACTCTCATCGCTGAAAACGACACGTCTCCATTCGTCCCTCCATTCACGCCTGTCGCGACACCACTGGAGGCGGGCTGCACGATGTTGGGGCGTGAGCGGAAGACGGCCTAACGGTGTGCGGGACCGTAGCCCAGCTTCGTGGAGACGGTTGTGGATGGTCCTCGCCGATACCCCAGGAGCAACCGTGTCCCTAATTTGCTGGGAAGTGGCGGTGCGGTCCCCTACGGCACTGCGTAGGATCCTACGGTCTTGGCGTGCATCCGTGCGTCGCTGCGGTCCGGTCCCAGGTCGACGGGCACGTTCACCTTCCGCCGACCACTGGCGACAACATCGATGTACTGTGGAGACCTCACGCCCCACGTGTTGAGCAATTCGGCGGTACGTCCACCCGGCCTCCCGCATGCCCACTATACGCCTTCGCTCAAAGTCCGTCAACTGCACATACGGTTCACGTCCACGCTGTCGCGGCATGCTACCAGTGTTAAAGACTGCGATGGAGCTCCGTATGCCACGGCAAACTGGCTGACACTGACGGCGGCGGTGCAAAAATGCTGCGCAGCTAGCGCCATTCGACGGCCAACACCGCGGTTCCTGGTGTGTCCGCTGTGCCGTGCGTGTGATCATTGCTTGTACAGCCCTCTCGCAGTGTCTGGAGCAAGTATGGTGGGTCTGACACACCAGTGTCAATGTGTTCTTTTTTCCATTTCCAGAAGTTTGAATCGCCTAAAGCTTGCACCGCAGGTATTGTGGTAATGGGAAGTGCTAGCGAGGTGCTGTTTTCACAGAATGAATTGGTAGTCACAGACGTATATTGTTAGCTAATCAACAAACAGTGTATATATATAGTTTGAATCGCCTAAAGCTTGCACCGCAGGTATTGTGGAAATGGGAAGTGATAGCGACTTGCTGTTTCCACATAATGGATTGGTAGTCAGAGACGTATATTGTTAGCTAATCAACAAACAGTAATAGTCCTCAGAAAGTGTATTTTTGTGCAGACATCTAGTTTTAAATGAAACAACGGCTATGGACGTTAACAGACGAAAAGCAGCATAAATTAGAATGTCAGTGGTTTCGTTGTATGATTCTTGTGTGAGTAGTTACAAGATATCGTACTTTGAAAAGTTCCCACACCGATTCTTGTCAGTACCTGTGGCAGCACACACTAATGAACAACACAAGTGCGTTTACTAGTTATGTGGATTATGACCATTAAGAAGACAACTGGCCATCAAAGCTTGTGTTGAAAATGACCGCCAGTAGCGGCAATATACGCTTCTAGCCACGTAGAAAACTGTTACAAACGTGCTGTCATTTCAGCGGAGATTTCCAAGCAGGCTGTAGCAATACGTCGTTACAAATCATCGGATGTAGTTACTATGTCTTTGTAGCCAGTGTTCTTCAGATTTACCAGTCGACAGGTGCCAAAAGCTGGGAAAGGGCGGGACAAGGTACAGGTTCACTGCATCCAATACCACGATTGGGAAGCAATTCATGAAGACATACTGCAATACTTCGCGCACTGTACGTTGGACAGCCACAGGTTCCTCCTGGTTTGCAGAGCAACGTCTTCTAGCGTTCTTGGGACATGGTGTTCTTAGGACTCTTGTGTGGCCTTCAGTGTTCCTTCTATGAAAGTTGGGCCTATAGTTGATGGTTCACGATCCCACACCACACCACATCTCTGTAGGCGCTAACGTTCGACCTAAAGAAGCCAACGAGAATTCTCAGCAGACCAATAGTGCATATTTGGCGACGTACCTGACCATGATTGGGATATGTAGCCTCGCAAATAAAGATACATGATATCTCGAATATCCGGTCTTGACTCCCACGTAAAGAAGTTAATACGATTCTCATAATCGTTTCGATTCAGTTCTTTATGGAGAGAGATGTGACAGGCGTGGAACTTATATCCATGGAAAGAACGTAGGACACACTCCTGACTCTGGTGTTTCCTCTTGACATTGTAGCTAACGCGAAGGTCAACTGCAACAGCAGCAAGAACGTTAATTTCCCCTCTTCTGTCGTCGTGTGTTTCCTTCTGTTATATTGTCTAGGTGTCTAGGTGTTACATACTGCTTTCACCTAAGTGGTTGAAGAGGTTGATAAATAATTGCCGAGGTTTTTGACGTCTGTTGTGATACCTTACCATATACAACGAACAAGAACGATCTGCATTCCTCCTTCACTCTTCATTCGCCATTAGCATGTCGGCTTCTTTGCGCTGATAAATCCCATTCTCTATTCACGACCTACTGCTTTGACTACAACACATTAACGGACTGGCAAGTCAAAATGCACTGAAAGACCACCCACATGAAACTCTAAGCGAACATAACACCGTTGGTCGTAGCAACTACGGAGGTTGAATGGCACAAGCCAATGTCATTGTGGAAACTTTTCAAAATACGAAATATCGCAAAGGACTCGCACTAGGAAACAAACGTCACTGACATTCTAAACTTTTAGTTTGTTAAATAGAAATATGTATTCATACTTATTTACAAAAATATTGTCTGTCCTTATGGAATAGCGACAGCGTGTGTCTCCCATACGACGATTAGCCAGCTCTCTCACCCAGTCTAGCAACGCAGATACTGGACGGGAAGTTTCCTGACCGTTGGTTAGGATGCACTGAAACAGTACAGTGGCTGGCCACGCCTCTTGATTTTACTCCTCTTGGTATCTTTCTGTGTGTAGCACTGGTAGATGCCGTCCATCACGAAGCGTATACGAATATTTGTCCAGTTTACTGTAAGAAACGTTCAGGCGGCTCCAGAAAAGCATAGGTCGGGACTTAGGAAATTAATGCCGTACCTTTCAACTTCCTTTAAATCGGCTCTTAAACGTTATGGTGTATGACTAAGATACGTTTCTGTTTTATCTTTAACAAGTAATCAGCAACGGGAGTGTTTAAAGTGAAGTCTGCCTGACGAAGCTACTGTTGATTCCGTAGTAACCTGGAAAAGTGCACGCATTTGAAATAGTTTTCCTAAATCCCATCTGATGTGCCAGTAGGTAGAAAATATCGTAGTTTCATACACAGAAAATTTAGCTGACACTGTAGATGCTGTAAGTATTTTACACAGGAATTAAGTTGTCGTCCTAATAGCACTGGACCTTTTCGCTGCATATAACAACGCACCCTCACTTGACACCTGTGCTTGGCGGTGTTTACATCGCGATAACAGATTCTGGCCGCATTGCTTTGGAAATGTAGTACATTTCTCGGACTATTTCGCAAAAAAAAAACCAACGTCAACATTGGTAAGCTTTATACACTCCTGTAAATTCAAATAAGAACACCGTGAATTCATTGTCCCAGGAAGGGGAAACTTTATTGACACATTCCTGGGGTCAGATACATCACATGATCACACTGACAGAACCACAGGCACATAGACACAGGCAACAGAGCATGCACAATGTCGGCACTAGTAAAGTGTATATCCACCTTTCGCAGCAATGCAGACTGCTATTCTCCCATCGAGACGATCGTAGAGATGCTGGATGTAGTCCTGTGGAACGGCTTGCCATGCCATTTCCACCTAGCGCCTCAGTTGGACCAGCTTTCCTGCTGGACGTGCAGACCGCGTGAGACGACGCTTAATCCAGTCCCAAACATGCTCAATGGGGGACAGATCCGGAGATCTTGCTGGCCAGGGTAGTTGACTTACACCTTCTAGAGCACGTTGGGTGGCACGGGATACATGTGGACGTGCATTGTCCTGTTGGAACAGCAAGTTGCCTTGCCGGTCTAGGAATGGTAGAACGATGGGTTCGATGACGGTTTGGATGTACCGTACAGTGTTTAGTGTCCCCTCGACGATCACCAGAGGTGTACGGCCAGTGTAGGAGATCGCTCCCCACACCATGATGCCGGGTGTTGGCCCTGTGTACCTCGCTCGTATGCAGTCCTGATTGTGGCGCTCACCTGCACGGCGCCAAACGAGCATACGACCATCATTGGCACCAAGGCAGAAGCGACTCTCATCGCTGAAGAAGACACGTCTCCATTCGTCCTTCCATTCACGCCTGTCGCTACACCACTGGAGGCGGGCTGCACGATGTTGGGGCGTGAGCGGAAGACGGCCTAACGGTGTGCGGGACCGTAGCCCAGCTTCATGGAGACGGTTGCGAATGGTCCTCGCCGATACCCCAGGAGCAACAGTGTCCCTAATTTGCTGGGAAGTGACGGTGCGGTCCCTTATGGCACTGCGTAGGATCCTACGGTCTTGGCGTGCATCCGTGCGTAGCTGCGGTCCGGTCCCAGGTCGACGGGCACGTGCACCTTCCGCCGACCACTGGCGACAACATCGATGTACTGTGGAGACCTCAAGCCCCACGTGTTGAGCAATTCGGCGGTACGTCCACCTGGAGCAAGTATGGTGGGTCTGACACACCGGTGTCAATGTGTTATTTTTTCCATTTTCAGGAGTGTATCTCTGAACTCGTCTCTTAAGCGTTTTCGCATGCCGTCAATAAAAAGTTTATTTTAAATAATATATTTGCTTTGCTATCTCGATCGATAGAAGAGTTAAGACAATTTATGACATATACTATCGTTGGCGTACTATCGTTTGAAACTTCCTCTGACCACGTGCATTGTGTTCCTTGTGTGTTGCAGGCAGTGCGTTTGTCGCAGCGTAATGTAAGCAGCAGAATGGTCTAGTAATCATGTCGGAAGCAACCCGATATGGTGAAACTTCCTGGCCGATTAAAACTCTGTGCCGGACCAGGACGCTAACTCTCTTGGTAGAATACTTACCCGCGAAATGGAAAGGTCCCGAGTCCGGCACACAGTTTCAATCTGCCAGGAAGTTTGATATCAGCGCACACTCCACTGCTGAGTGAAAATCTCATTCTAGCCAAGATGGTGTCTGCGTACAGCACAGTAGATGTTGCAAGTAGGCTGTTTAGGTTTTTTTATTGGTAACGCCGCCGCCACGTAGCGCTCTGTATGAAAATCACTGGCTGTGCTGTGTGCAGTCAGTGGTTGGTTGGCATTGTTCTAATGCTCGCCATTGTAGTGTTGGGCGGCTGGATGCTAACAGTGCATAGCATTGCGCAGTTGGAGCTGAGCCGCCAGCAGTGGTGGGCGTAGGGAGAGAGATGGCGGAGTTTTGAAATTTGTAGGAATTGGTGTCATGAAGTGATATATATTATGACTATTAAGGTAACTACATTGTTTGTGTCAGCTTAAGTACAGTGATGCACGATTTTTCTAAGAGGACGTTTCATATGTCGACCCTTAGCCGAGGATACCTCACTCGAATCTTTTGATTTTTTTTCTTGTAGTTTGTGTAATTAGTGTAGATTTTGTTTATTGGTAGCGCGCAATTGTAGAGAGAATTTTGTATATAGTTGTAGTTTTTCATTGTTGTACAGTAAAACAGTTGTGGCATGCATGTAGGTTTGCACCAAGTATTTCGAAGCTGCGCTTGCAATTAACTAGATATTATTTTCAGTGCTATGTTAATGTGTTCTCTTATTTTTGCTCTTCAAATTGTGCTTTTATGTGTTATCGTGTGAAATATTGTGACTACAATGGCGTGTGAAAAACGTAACACTAGGCTCCAAAGTAAACTGAGAAATAATAGTGACGACGAGCGTAACTTACCAGTGATGAATTAACTAATGTTCAAAGTAGTAATTTGGTAATTGTGCATAGGGAAATGGAGCGGGCGACAAATAACGGTGTAGGCAGTGAAACAATTAGTGAACAGGGAAGCATTATCGATCGATCGGTCGCCAACAGCTCGCGTCAGGAATCCGAAATGACAGGACACAATCTTGCAAATACTGCAGATTCAGGTTTTCGGTCCTCACCGTTTTCTAAAATAAGTCAAGACACATTTTCTTCTTGTCAAAATGTGAATGTTGCCGGTGCAACTTCACTGCCGAAAACCACTGAGGAACATGTTTCAGACACCAGTGCACTGTTATTACAGTTAATGCAACAAGTGCGACAAAGGCTACAAAAGTTAGACACAATGCTTGAACAAAATCAGAAACAAATGGGACAAAATCTTCAGAAGTTATACACAATGGAACAAAATCTTCAAAAGTTAGACACAATGGAAAAAATCAGAGACAAACACAGGAAAACTTCAAAAGTTAGACACAATGGAACAAAATCTGAGACAAACACAGCAAAAGTTAGACGCAATGGAACAAAAGCTTCAAACGTTAGACTCAGTGAAACATACGCTTCAACAAACACATGAAGATTTAACTACTGAATTACATAAAATCGAATCGAAATGTCAAAAAGTCTGTAATGACGTAAAAACACAAATTTGTGAGCATTTCCAACCTATTTTTTCGCGGCATGAAAATGCATTACAGAATCACGAAGCAAACTATTGTTCATGAAAATCATGTGAATTTGCAAGCTAAAATTGCCTCAGTTGCATCTACCGATTCGGTTACGCAGCTTGCAAAAACTCAAGAAAACTTAAAGGACACAGTAGATACTCTGAAAATTGGTTCAGAAAGACACATGGAGGACATTAGTTCATTATCAGAGAAAGTAGATGAACTTTCAGATCAGCTAAATAATTTATCTACTATGGTAGATGATAATCTGAATGACACAAAACCGGTAGTCTTTAATGACACAGAAGAGTTCGAACAAATTAGGAAATTCAAACAAAATCAGAATCAAATTAATACGCAACACCAAAGAGAAATCCGGGAAGTACAAGATCAGCTGACATAGGTAATACAAGAATTACGTATTCCAGAGGACACTCGCACTCCAATACGGGAAGAGGGACATAAAAATACGGAGCTGCCAGAAAGTAATAACACAGGGCACTTCGGAGATTATGAAAGAAATTGGCAAAGTACACCGAATTTTGAGATGGAACCGCCGACACTACGTAACAATGACTGGTATGCTACCCGCCGACACGATGATTTTGACTATGAGCTGTTCATTACTGCACGTGAATTGAAAACATTTAAGAATTCTGGCAACGACATTCATACACAAGCGTGGCTTCATCAATTCTCTCATTGCCCCCCCTCCCTCCCCCCAACTGGTCATTAGAGCACAGATTAGAATTTATGTGTGGCTACTTAGAGAATGAACCAGCTGCAAGAATGCGATCGGCCGTTAACGGTTGCCACAGTGAAGGTGAATTTTAACATGCCTTCCTCTCAGCATATTGGTCTCAAGCCATACAAGACCGAGTAAAACATGGCATCATAATGATGAAACATTTTGAACAATCTGAATTTTCAAGTCTTGTGAAATATTTTGAAGACATGTTACATAAGAATCAGTATCTTTCAAACCCATACAGCCCATCAGAACTCATCCGCATTTGCTTAATCAAATTGCCTGAACATTTACGTCATATTATTTTGGCAGGCCGTTGCAAAGACGACATTGAAGATTTTCAGGGACTCTCGCAAGAATTAGAAATGAACACTGACAATCTCGGAACGCGAAAATAGGAGCACAACAATTACAGGTCACATCTGCCACAATTCCGTTATGACAAAAATAATACACGACAAGGCTACTCTTAAAACGTAAATCGTGACCAAAATAGACACCACTCGTATGACAACCGTCGGCAGAGTAATAATAATTACTGAGAAAGATCGCATCTCCGTAATGATGAATATGACAGAGAAAACCATAGAAACAGACAATATGGGAACAAAAACAATTATTATCAAGGGAGACAGAATAAATTCAGACGCAAGTGTCCAGCGCGCAGTTACGATTCAGGGAGAAATTCTCCACCACATGACCGACAAAACGACACACCTGAATTCCACCAGAACTGGCGAGCTTCAACCAGAGAAGGCCTTCTCGTCAAGGTGAATTTGTAGAAGTTAGGTCTCCTAATCCCAGTAACAACGCGCGCCAACAAAGAGGTAACAGAGAATGACTCGCACCGCAGGCAGCCACGTGCGCCGGCTGGCTCCGAGAAAAATAACATAAGACGCAAACCTTGAGAAAAATTGAACCAAGAGAACTTATTTAAACAGAAATTATTAATGCATTGTTATTGTGAACAGACGACACAGTGTTATTATGTATGTACATTCTTGCTTGTTAGTTGCACGATTACATAGCGTCTATAAGGCTAACATACTAAGAACGTATACTGGTACTGCTAACGAGATTTTAATGCAACATTTTGGTTTACTTGAAAATAGATTCTGGATTTAAAGTACTTTCTGTGAGATATCAGATGACACAGTGGTTGGTTTATGTGACAGCTACACGATTTTATCACGACGCTACTAATGAGTGACAATTTACAATGTTGCTTTTGCGGTTTATCTATTTTCTATCTGCACAGTTTTTCTGAACTCTTCTGGAAAGGAAAACATGTTTTAGTAGCAACTTTGTGGTATAGCTACAATGAGACAGCCTTTTCTGTAGCACAACAATACGTTACAGTACAGTACTTACTTCATCACGGCAATAAGCGAAGTAACTACGATATCTGCACGCAAAGCATTTCACTTTTGTTTATCATGAGGTAAGTACATTGACTTCTGCAGAACTTAGCTTTCGGAGGACGATAACTACAACACTTCCACAGAGATTATCTTACAACACGACGCACAGTTTAGCGCTACAGTACACGTATTTGAGTGATTAATTTTGTACTTAAAACATTTATTTTTAAAGAGATTTGAAGTACAATGATACAAAGGTTAGGTGCAGCAAAAAAAGGCCATTATCCTCGCTATTGACATTCCTTTGTAGAAAGCATCGTAAATACGACACCCTCAAACTTGAAAACATAATTACACTGTAGAGCTCTTAATTTATGATATTTACTGAAATGTAATGATGAGAAACGTTTCATGTCTATTGTCTTGCTAGTTGAAAGATTGTTTACTGCACTATGAAACGCCATATGCCTAGCGAATGACGTTTCACGCCTTGCTTTGCTCATTTTGTTTAATATCTAGTTTCTAGCTGCACTGCAGCATTGGTTACTATAAAATTTAATTGATGTACTAATATAAATATTTTATGCTTACAGATCCAATAAAAAATTACTTTATGATGTACTTAAAAAAAAGCGAAGGACCTCAAAAAGACATTTCCCTTGGAAGGAATTGCATACAGATTTTTCTTTCCAAGTACATGATAATATTTTTTTTCACAATAAGTTTTTGTGGTGCACCACTTTAATCATATAGACATTAAGATGTGAATATACATTTCCCTTACCTGCATTGTTGTCTTTAGTGTAATATTTTTCTGCTGGAGCTTTGTCATGTTTAGATATAAGTTATTGTATTTGCTGCTGCTGTTTGCCAGGCAGAGTGCTACTAAATCTCACTTTGTATTACTCTGTTAAGTTAGTTTTACTACTGATTTATTTTTCTTGTTGCTGCACATTGGTTCATATCAGTTGTAATGTTGCATTGTTTCCTAATTTAGATTTACTGTAGCTTGCTTTGCCCATTGCCATTTTTTTTTTTTGTCATTGCTGTTTGTGTTAATGGTTTTGTGCTGCTATAAGAAAATGGTTTTGCCAAAAAAGTAGTGTACAGTGGAGAAAAACTATTTTTGAAAGAGGATGAGAACAGAATACAGAAAGCATGCTTGGATAGGATTGTTTTTGGCTGGAGCAAATGTTGAAATAAGAGGGACGATCTATGGTATAAGGTTTTGGGTTGGACTGCAGTAGCAAATGTTACCCTGAAAACAAACCTTGTCCTTTCCTTTTGTGTTATCCCACTATGTGTTTTTGTACCCTTGTGTATTTATTTTCTTCCTGTCTCTGTGTACTGTTTCATAGAATTTTTTCTCTTCTAATACTAAGCTACATTCACTATGATGAGGAATACTGTTATCCTCAAATACAATTTGCATTAATAATATGTTATTTACTTTGTAAAGATGTTTAGCCATTATTTGTTCTGTTTTGTTGTAATGCTCATGTGTGAAGTTAATGTTTCAAAAGTTATTCTGATCTTTTATGTATGTACTTATGTCGCAATTTTTGTAACACTGATGTATTTGTTATTTCGATTCTTTTGTAAAGCCTGTATTACTGCAAATGTTATCTGTACTATTATGTTCTTTAATGATATATTTTGTACCTTTGTTATTGTATTCTCATGTTATAAAATTATAATTGACACCAGTTCATCAAATTAAGTAACTTGTAAATTACATGTCACTGCACACGTTTCTGTTGGTCATAGTATATGGACAATATGTGAGAAGTAGGGACTGATAGTGTTTGCACGTGTGTTAATAATTCAGCAAGGGACTGGATAACAGCACTGCTGGTTCTACGGACATTTCAAAAAAATTTTTTGTGAGTGGACAAGTGGTGGTTCATGGACTTGCTATATTGTCCACAAGACGTTTCGATGGTGATTTTGCACCTGCACAGTCGCAACAGTTGGCTGCTAGCCATCTCTACAAGGAGTACAGTGGGTCTAAACCTTTGATGACTCACCAATACCATTATTTCTACAAGGACTGCAGTGGGCCTGCAACTCTGGTGGCCCACCAATACCGTAATCTCTACCAGGACTACAATGGGTCTCCTCTGTGTTGACCTACCTACCAATATTCTTCAAAACTTCGACTGACTCTGCTTTGGGTTTGCTCTGTTGTGGCCCATTACCTGTCGGCATGTCAAGAGTCAGCACTGTCTTTCCATTGGAAGGACAACAATACTTCTTCAAGACGGTGTGAAAATCCACTACTTCTGTGTGCATTTTCTTTTACTACTCAGACTTTGAGAAAAACACTGCAATTTTACTTTGATGAATGATCAGGACTGTCTTTATGGACTGTGAGAAATTTTTAGCTTTTGACCAACATTGTATCGATAAGTGTGTGCATTTCATTTCTTTGTTATTGTAATTATGAAAAAAAATTTCAAATCTGTATTCGCCACTGCCCAAAACAGTTTGTAAATTTTTTGTGGGGAGCATGGGGCTATGCAAGTAGGCTGTTTAGGTTTTTTTATTGGTAACGCCGCCACCCCGTAGTGCTCTGTATGAAAATCACTGGCTGTGCCATGTGCAGTTAGTGGTTGGTTGGCATTGTTGTAATACTCGCCATTGTAGTGTTGGGCGGCTGGATGTTAACAGTGCATAGTATTGCGCAGTTGGAGGTGAGCCGCCAGCAGTGGTGGACGTGGGGAGAGAGATAGCTGAGTTTTGAAATTTGTAAGAATTGGTGTCATGAAGTGATATATATTATGACTATTAAGGTAACAACATGTTTGTTCTCTATTAAAATCTTTCATTTGCTAACTGTGCCTATCAGTAGTTAGTGACTTCCGTAGTTTGAATCTTTTATTTAGATGGCAGTAGTGGCGCTCGCTGTACTGCAGTAGCTTGAGTAACGAAGATTTTTGTGAGGTAAGTGATTTGTGAAAGGTATAGGTAAAGCAAGGGGAAACTACAGCCGTAATTTTTCCCGAGGACATGCAGCTTTACTGTGTGATTAAATGATGATGGCATCCTCTTGGGTAAAATATTCCGGAGGTAAAATAGTCCCCCATTCGGATCTCCGGGCGGGGACTACTCAGGAGGATGTTGTTATCAGGAGAAAGAAAACTGGCGTTCTACGGATCGGAGCGTGGAATGTCAGATCCCTTAATCGGGCAGGTAGGTTAGAAAATTTAAAAAGGGAAATGGATAGGTTAGAGTTAGATATAGTGGGAATTAGTGAAGTTCGGTGGCAGGAGGAACAAGACTTCTGGTCAGGTGATTACAGGGTTATAAACACAAAATCAAATAGGGGTAATGCAGGAGTAGGTTTAATAATGAATAGGAAAATAGGAATGCGGGTAAGCTACTACAAACAGCATAGTGAACGCATTATTGTGGCCAAGATAGATACGAAGCCCACACCTACTACAGTAGTACAAGTTTATATGCCAACTAGCTCTGCAGATGACGAAGAAATTGAAGAAATGTACGATGAAATAAAAGAAATTATTCAGATAGTGAAGGGAGACGAAAATTTAATAGTAATGGGTGACTGGAATTCGAGTGTAGGAAAAGGGAGAGAAGGAAACATAGTAGGTGAATATGGATTGGGGCTAAGAAATGAAAGAGGAAGCCGCCTAGTAGAATTTTGTACAGAGCACAACTTAGTCATAGGTAACACTTGGTTTAAGAATCATGAAAGAAGGTTGTATACGTGGAAGAACCCTGGAGATACTAAAAGGTATCAGATAGATTATATAATGGTAAGACAGAGATTTAGGAACCAGGTTTTAAGTTGTAAGACATTTCCAGGGGCAGATGTGGACTCTGACCACAATCTATTGGTTATGACCTGTAGATTAAAACTGAAGAAACTGCAAAAATGTGGGAAATTAAGGAGATGGGACCTGGATAAACTGAAAGAATCAGAGGTTGTACAGAGTTACAGGGAGATCATAAGGGAACAATTGACAGGAATAGGGGAAAGAAATGCAGTAGAAGAAGAATGGGTAGCTCTGAGGGATGAAGTAGTGAAGGCAGCAGAGGATAAAGTAGGTACAAAGACGAGGGCTGCTAGAAATCCTTGGGTAACAGAAGAAATATTGAATTTAATTGATGAGAGGAGAAAATATAAAAATGCAGTAAATGAAGCAGGCAAAAAGGAATACAAACGTCTCAAAAATGAGATCGAGAGGAAGTGCAAAATGGCTAAGCAGAGATGGCTAGAGGACAAATGTAAGGATGTAGAGGTTTATCTCACTAGGGGTAAGATAGATACTGCCTACAGGAAAATTAAAGAGACCTTTGGAGAGAAGAGAACCACGTGTATGAATATCAAGAGCTCAGATGGCAACCCAGTTCTAAGCAAAGAAGGGAAGGCAGAAAGGTGGAAGGAGTATATAGAAGGTTTATACAAGGGTGATGTACTTGAGGACAATATTATGGAAATGGAAGAGGATGTAGATGAAGACGAAATGGGTGATACAATATTGCGTGAAGAGTTTGACAGAGCACTGAAAGACCTGAGTCGGAACAAGGCCCCCGGAGTAGACAACATTCCATTAGAACTGCTGACGGCCTTGGGAGAGCCAGTCATGACAAAACTCTACCAGCTGGTGAGCAAGATGTATGAGACAGGCCAAATACCCTCAGACTTCAAGAAGAATATAATAATTCCAATCCCAAAGAAAGCAGGTGCTGACAGATGTGAAAATTACCGAACCATCAGTTTAATAAGTCACAGCTGCAAAATACTAACGCGAATTCTTTACAGACGAATGGAAAAACTGGTAGATGCGGACCTCGGGGAGGATCAGTTTGGATTCCGTAGAAATGTTGGAACACGTGAGGCAATACTGACCTTACGACTTATCTTAGAAGAAAGATTAAGAAAAGGCAAACCTACGTTTCTAGCATTTGTAGACTTAGAGAAAGCTTTTGACAATGTTGACTGGAATACTCTTTTTCAAATTCTAAAGGTGGCAGGGGTAAAATACAGGGAGCGAAAGGCTATTTACAATTTGTACAGAAACCAGATGGCAGTCATAAGAGTCGAGGGGCATGAAAGGGAAGCAGTGGTTGGGAAAGGAGTGAGACAGGGTTGTAGCCTCTCCCCGATGTTATTCAATCTGTATATTGAGCAAGCAGTAAAGGAAACAAAAGAAAAATTTGGAGTAGGTATTAAAATTCATGGAGACGAAGTAAAAACTTTGAGGTTCGCCGATGACATTGTAATTCTGTCAGAAACGGCAAAGGACTTGGAAGAGCAGTTGAACGGAATGGACAGTGTCTTGAAAGGAGGATATAAGATGAACATCAACAAAAGCAAAACGAGGATAATGGAATGTAGTCCAATTAAATCGGGTGATGCTGAGGGAATTAGATTAGGAAATGAGACACTTAAAGTAGTAAAGGAGTTTTGCTATTTAGGAAGTAAAATAACTGATGATGGTCGAAGTAGAGAGGATATAAAATGTAGACTGGCAATGGCAAGGAAAGCGTTTCTGAAGAAGAGAAATTTGTTAACATCGAATATAGATTTAAGTGTCAGGAAGTCATTTCTGAAAATATTTGTTTGGAGTGTAGCCATGTATGGAAGTGAAACATGGACGATAACTAGTTTGGACAAGAAGAGAATAGAAGCTTTCGAAATGTGGTGCTACAGAAGAATACTGAAGATAAGGTGGATAGATCACGTAACTAATGAGGAGGTATTGAATAGGATTGGGGAGAAGAGAAGTTTGTGGCACAACTTGACTAGAAGAAGGGATCGGTTGGTAGGACATGTTTTGAGGCATCAAGGGATCACAAATTTAGCATTGGAGGGCAGTGTGGAGGGTAAAAATCGTAGAGGGAGACCGAGAGATGAGTACACTAAGCAGATTCAGAAGGATGTAGGTTGCAGTAGGTACTGGGAGATGAAGAAGCTTGCACAGGATAGAGTAGCATGGAGAGCTGCATCAAACCAGTCTCAGGACTGAAGACCACAACAACAACAACAACATAGGTAAATGTTAGCCAGGGCCATTCTTTTTAGGGATTTTTGAAAGTCAGATTGCGTTGCGCTAAAAATATTGTGTGTCAGCTTAAGTACAGTGATGCACAATTTTTCTAAGGGGACGTTTCAATGTAAGTGGTTGGCAGGCAGCACTTCTATACCAAAACGAGTACTCTCACAGACACCAACCATATCACAATTATTTCAAGCCCTTTTGAGATATATGTGTGATCATGGGACCTTTCAGACAAACACGCAAGGATGCGTTGGGCTGTGCATACATCAGATTTGGAGGAACAGGTTCTGTGGGCTATTGAGGCGAACCCTAGAACAAACCCCCCCCCCCCCCCAAAAAAAAAAGGTTGGTGAAACTATGATTATGTTTAACCTGCACGAAGGTCGCTGATTTCCTTATCACCTGCAACGAGAGCAAGGACTATAAGCAGCGAATTTCCCTCTGCCAGAAGGATTTTGTCGAAGTTTTCTGCACGAGACCGTCGCAAATATGGTACTTCTGTCCTCGGTCCTCTTTACCTAAGAAACAACCTTTACTGAAACTCTAGCATCATCAATCTCCATAATCTAAATCTGTTGGCCTCAACCAATCCTTGGAGAGTGTTTAAGACGTCTTATCAGCTTCGTTTCAGCATCAATGTGTGGACGGGGATTCTTTGCGACGAAATACTTGACCTATTATTATTTCACAACGCCTTGATGGAGGAACGTATCTAGACTTACTGTAAAATACTCTGCCTGGGTTGCTTTAAACTGTGCCTTTGCAAATGTGACAGATAATGTTTTTTCTGCATGATGGAGCACCACCTCACTCCCACATTACAGCTCATGGACTCCTGAACAACATCTTTCCCGGACGTTGGATAGGACGAGGTGGCCCTGCAGCATGGCCCAATAAACCACCAGACTTAAGCCCTCTGTGTTTATACCTGTGGATGCATCGGAAAAACGTCGTATATGCTTCCTGTTGTCCAGAACGTTCAACAGCATATTCACGACGCTCGTGACAATGTTCAGATAGAGGATGGAACGTGTGAAAGGTTGTGGCAATTTATGATGTGATTTGGGAACGCTTGAATTACACCCGATGGAGGCCACTTCGAATAGCTGTTGAGACTTGGATGCGATGTAGCTCTGTACTGTGTTTCGCGACGATTTTTTGTCTTTAAACGCACAACGTCATGATTGGCCTCACCTTAATGCGGCTGTTAGGCGTGTCAATATGGGGCTGGCATGGGCATTAATGCCGGAGGGCATGGATCACAGCTCAGTGGTGCCAGTTGGGTCTATTAGTAGATGGGGTTTCGCTTGGCATGGCCTGCACCATCAATAGGTATGGGGGAAGGGGAGGCTGGCTAAGCTTATAGGTGACAGTGTAGTGGGTGATGGTGGTAGTGGTAGTGGTGTCACTCATGGAAAAATTCCTGTAGTACTTGATGTTAGAGGTACACCTTTTTTAGACTGAAGTCAGTTGATAGGTATGCATGCTTAAAGGAAGTGCCTCTAATTAAGGGCTCACCTCCAGAGGATGTAATGTTTCCAAGTACAAAAGGAATTAGCATATTTCATCAAAATATAAGAGGTATTAGCTATAAAAGTTAGTGAACTGGTAATTGATGTTAACTCTGAAATTATTGCTATATCAGAGCACCACTTAAATAATTTGATAATTCAGAGGCTTCCTTTACCAGGCTACAGATTAGCTGGCTGTTTCTCAAGGAGTTCCTTGCGGGGTGGGGGAGTGGCTATGTAGGTTAAAAAGTAGTATTTCATTTTAGTCCATAGACGTATCATGACACAACACTCAACAGATATTTTAAAGTTGTGCACCATTAGTTGAATATAGTGAACGTAAACTTCTAATTGCTGTTGTTTATAGGTCCTCTAACTCCGACTTCAGAGCATTTTTGCTTAAGCTATAGAGGTTCAGGATTCACTTTGTAGGAAGTACCAGAAAGTAGTTATATGTGGTGAATTCAATATTAATTTTGTATATGATTGTGCATGAAAAAGGATGTTGGTATATCTCCTCAATTCATATGATCTCATGAAAACTGTGTTTTTTCCAAGCAGGGTGCAGGGGAACGGTAGCACAGTCATATACAATATTTTTAATCGTTCTTCATTACTAGATGGGCATTCTGTTAGTAAAAGGGTGAATGGCCTTTCAGATCATGATGCAGAAATTTTAACACTAAAAGGTTTTTGTACTCAAACCAATGTCATATTTAATAACAAACTATGTAGGAATGTTAATCCTACAACAATAGAGAGTTTTTTAAAACTTGACAAGGAACAATAGTGGCAAGATGTTTATAGTGCCGATAATATATATGATATATACAATGCTTTCCATAACATATTTCTCATGATCTTTGAGAGCTGCTTTCCATTAGAAAATTCTAAACGAGGTACTAGCAGTAATGAATAGCCCAGTTGGCTGACTAGTGGGATAAGGATATCATCTAGAACAAAGCAGGAACTATATCAAATTGTTAGAAGTAGTCACAATCAAGCTACAGAAGTCCATTACAAGGCAAAATTATGTGGTATGCAAATAGAATAGCTAATTCACAGGATAAAATTAAAGCCATGTGGTCAGTTCTGAAGGAAGTGTCTGGTCAGCAGCATAAGGTCGATGATATAAAGTCGATTCGTAGTAATAATATTTCTGTTACTGATAAATCAGATATATGTGCAGTATTTAGCAATCATTTTATGTGCATTGCTGATGAATTAAATGAAAATTTAGTTTCTACAGGAAGTCATATACATTTCTTAGCAAATGCCTTTCCGAGATTGACGTCTGAAATACTCCTCTGTGATACAGGCAAGAGGGAGATAGGGTGATTGAGTGAATAATAAAATCACTGAAGACTAAGGACCCTCATGGTTATGATTGAGTGTCTAGCAGAATATTAAAGTACATGTTAGCCCTGTATTTAGCCATATTTGTAATTTTTCCTTTAGGAATGGTCAGTTTCCTTAGCGATTAAAGTACTCAGTAGTAAAGCCGCCATATAAAAAGGGAGAAAGGGATAATGCAGATAATTTTAAACCTATTTCTATGCCATCAGTGTTTGCAAAAGTTATCGAAAAGGCTGTGTATGTAAAGCTTTAGAAGTCGTTTGACAACTGAAAATGCTATATTCTCTTTTCTTTGTGAGGTACTGGATGGGCTAAACTAAAACTTTCGAACGCTTGGCATATTTTTGGATTTAATAAAGGCACTTGACTGTGTTTATCTCACAATATTGCTCCAGAAGTGGACCATTGCGAAATAAGGGGAGAAGCTCACAATTGCTTCACCTCTTACTTTAGCAACAAGCACCAAAAGGTCATTATTCACAATGTTTATAACGGCTGTGATGTGGGATCTGAGCGGAGTACTGTCAAATGAGGGGTGCCCCAGGGCTCAGTGTTGGGGCCGCTCCTGTTCCTTATTTATATAAATGATATGCCCTCTAGTATTACGGGTAACTCTAAAGTATTTCTGTTTGCTGATGACACTAGCTTGGTAGTAAAGGATGTTGTGTGCAACACTGACTCGGTTTAAAGTAGTGCAGTACATGACCTCAGTTCATGGCTTGTAGAAAATAAACTAACGTTAAATCATAATAAGACTCAGTTTTTACAGTTCCTAGCACACAATTCAACAAAACCTGACGTTTTAATCTCACAGAATGGGCATATGATAAGTGAAGCTGAACAGCTCAAATTTCTAGGTGTTCAGATAGATAGTAAGCTGTCGTGGAAAGCCCACGTACACGATTTTGGTTAAAAACTTAATAGATCCATTTTCCCTATTCAAACAGTATCAAAAGTGAGTGATACTTCAACATGTAGATTAGTCTACTGTGCTTATTTTCTTTCACTTATGTCGTATGGTTTTATGTTTAGGGGTAACTCTTCCCATTCCAGAAGGATATTTTTGGCTCAGAAACGGGCGGTTCGGGCAATAAGTCGCGTGAGTTCACGAACCTCTTGTCGACCTCTGTTCACAGGTGTGGGTATTTTGACATTGGCCTCTCAATATGTATATTCCTTATTGTCGTTTCTTGTTACCAATATTAGTTATTTCCAAGAATAAGCAGCTTTCACTCGGTTAATACTCGGCAGAAATGAAACCTCCATTAGGACTGGACTTCCTTAAATCTTGTGCAAAAATGTGTGCAGTATACTGCTGCATCCCTTTTTAATAAGCTGCCACTCCAATTAAAAAATCTTAGAGGTAATCCACGTGCTTTCAAATCTAAACTGAAGAGTTTCCTTATGGGTCACTCCTTCTATTCTGTCGAGGTGTTCCTTGAAAAATTAAGCTGGTTCTTATTGTATTGCTGACAGCGTTTACTTAAACTTATGGACTGACTTTTTTCAGGTTCATAAACATTTATATTTATCTGTAAGTAATTTTATGTTGTAATTTCATGTAATGACTCGTTCCATGACCTTGGAGATTTGCTCCTCAATTTGGTCCTACCGAACTTGACGTGTAAACAAAAATTAAAAATAAATCAACCGTCTATTTCCAGACACATGTTGATAAGACCTTTTTTCTCGATCCACGGTCAGGCGTCCGTCCCTGCAGCTTGTTTTCCTAACGTTTACCCTGTATATAGGTACACCGGGCCTACTGCGTGCTTCCCTTTTTTTGTCAGGCAGCGTACCCAGAAACTGGACTCTGTTTCCCTCATTTTCAAGCATTACAACATTCAAATGATACCAATCTTCTTGTCTGCATTTGTTACGGGAAT
Organism: Schistocerca gregaria; assembly: GCF_023897955.1. Taxonomy (NCBI): domain Eukaryota; kingdom Metazoa; phylum Arthropoda; class Insecta; order Orthoptera; family Acrididae; genus Schistocerca; species Schistocerca gregaria. The sequence goes on from NC_064923.1 coordinate 533,327,591, forward strand.
CATAAGTGAGAAGAAGTAGATGGAATTATTAGCGAGCTTCTTACACTGAAGGCATAAAATTACCCACAGTAAACTAACATTCCCTCGCTTTATAGAACAACCAACTATGTAACCATATAAAATTTGTATCCCTTTTCCAAAAAATCGATACATTAGAAAATTTCATTGTTCTTTAAGGGCTGTTACGAACAGTGATTTCCATAGCGTGCAAATACTTGAGCTCCACATTTAGCTTTCTACGATTCACAATGCTGTGGTGTTTTCCCTTACAAAGCTACATTTTTCCAATGCACTCTGAATTACAATGAGTTATGTAGCAAAATCAAGAAGACCGGATAAATAACACCAGCTTTTATTACGTGTACCCCGTAAATGACTTATTAAGGCAAATGCCGGGACAGTTCCACGTCCTCCTTATCTTTGACCTTGCCGACAATGTTCTGCATCTCTATCTGACTCGTTTCTAATGAGAAGGATTGTATTTTTCCTAAGAGATTTACAGGGATTTCAGTTGTTCACTGTTACAGAGTGTGTGACGAGAGTGAACGTGACATTTAAGTTGTGGCTCACAGAGCGCCAGTGAGATGCTTGCTAGTGATCACGTTGGTCGCAAAAAGATACTCAAATGCAGTTTCATGTTGCTGTTTTCCGTAATCATAATTTAAATTATATTCCACTTATACGAATACCGTTATTTCAAAATACTACAAACGCATTTTTATAAAAGCTTCCTTCATTGCTGGGTAATTCAAAATATGCGCGGTAATGAAAGCTGGAGACGAAGCAATGTGTACTGGCTAGACGTTCGCACCAGAGAAGGAACATCCGTTGTCGCTTATAGCCGAGTGTTCGTGAAGCAGGCAGTATGGCGGAAACTATTGCGGTGTTCTGTTGACCTTTGTGCCGCACTCAGCTGTGTCACGACCTCCGAGTTTTGTCTTGTCTATCTGGCTGTGCCAGTTAACTTGTACGTGCGCTGTTGTGGCTGCTGGCCGAAACCACGCTGCGCGGGTAGCCGCCCTGCGAGGCGCCAAGGCCCTCCGGCCACAGGCAGGTCTGTGGCGAGTGGTTACTCAACGAAGTAAAGATAGGGAAATGAAATAAAGTAGCAAATATTTCTGCAGTAATCGGAGGAGGTGCCATGACCAACAAACAAAAATTTCTGCACGTAAGACGTGAGCGAGTGGCTGGTTGGCGAATGAAGGCAATTTTTTTCGTTCTCCTTGAATGACTCGCAAATCACGACCTCTAGCGAAAGTTTAACCCAACACAAAATTAAAGTACGCTATACACCCTATTACAAAATTTCTACTTATTTTTCTGTAGGTCTATTCATTTGTATGATGCAGGGAATTCAAAAATCACAAAACATTAAAATTCTTGTCTCAGTTATCTAAGTTAGTTTATTGTTGAATGAAGAAGATTAAGAATAAGTATAAAATTTATCTATCATAAATGAATAAGATTAAGGACAACTATTAAACTTGTGTACCATATCTAATTGCAATAGAACCGTATTAAGGGATAAATAGATTTCGAGAGGTGTGCGGAGCCAGTGGGCGGTGCTGCACAGTAGAAGCTTGAGGGAAAGCAGTCACAAGGGTGTAGTCACGAACTTTCTTCCTACGTGCCTCAACAAACTAGAGCGTTAAAATGTCAGTACCCTCTCCCCCTCCCCCCACTCTCTCTGCTCCACTACCTCACAAGAAACATCTCCAGCGTTTTTCCACATTGTTATACATACCGCTCCATAATTCCCCTTATGAATCAGTGAAGACGTAGAGTGCAGACACCTCCAGGGCGTGTTTTCTTCCCGAAGAATGCATTAACACTACATGGAATACATATATGTATTGAAACGTTTATATCAAGTGTAACGTTTATGACTGCAGTAAAGTGTGATGTTTAAGTCAAACAAAGAACAGTTACATCAAGTAATATATTCATTGCGTATCTGATGAAGTGTATCTGTATATTTAAATGACTCTGTTTTAAGCAATCTTCTAATACCAGGAAAGCAATACCAGTAAACCCAAACTAGTTAAAACTTGTGAGCGATAATGACAAATTAGAGGTAAGTACATTCAGATCCACTCCATCTTTCTACGGCTCTGTAAAACTGAATAAGTACAAAAGTGCTCCCTGTTTAAAAGTCCATACCTGTGTGAAAACATTTCTCACCTCGTATTATTGTCGCCTGGGATAACACTTTGTTTTGATCTCAGCATTAATAAAGGAATTACAGTTGTAAAAGCCAAAATGCGACATATTTGACTGAAACACGTTTAGAATTTATTTAAAAAAACTACTTGGAAATGGGAGGCAGTACACGACTGAGGAGAATGACTATAATATCTTACTTGAAAACCTTACTATATTGTGAAACTGACTAGCAGTTTTTAAGCCATATTATAAAAATTACATTTTCGCAATCAAACAATCTTTACTAAAAATACAATAACAAAGTGGGGTTACATACAAAGCTGGTCTCATTCAAGTGCGTTCTACAGATAGTGTTGAGGATCAGTGGACAAAGTTCAAAACCATCGTACAATATGCGTTAGATGAGTATGAGCCAAGCAAGATCGTAAGAGATGGAAAAGAGCCACCGTGGTACAACAACCGAGTTAGAAAACTGCTGCGGAAGCAAAGTGAACTTCACAGCAAACATAAACATAGCCAAAGCCTTGCAGACCCAAAAGAATTACGCGAAGCGAAATGTAGTGTGAGGAGGGCTATGCGAGAGGCGTTCAATGAATTCGAAAGTAAAGTTCTATGTACTGACTTAGCAGAAAATCCTAAGAAATTTGGGTCTTATGTCAAAGCGGTAGGTGGATCAAAACAAAATGTCCAGAAACTCTGTGATCAAAATGGTACTGAAACAGAGGATGACAGACTAAAGGCCGAAATACTAAATGTCTTTTTCAAAAGCTGTTTCACAGAGGAAGACTGCACTGTAGTTCCTTCTCTAGATTGTCGCACATATGACAAAATGGTAGAGATCGAAATAGACGACAGAGGGATAGAGAAACAATTAAAATATCTCAAAAGAGGAAAGGCTGCTGGACCTGATGGGATACCAGTTCGATCTTACACAGAGTACGCGGACAAATTTGGCCCCCTTCCTACAGCGGTGTACCGTTGGTCTGTAGAAGAGCGTAGCGTTCCAAGGGATTGGAAAAGGGCATAGGTCATCCCCGTTTTCAAGAAGGGACGTCGAGCAGATGTGCAGAACTATAAACCTATATCTCTAACGTCGATCAGTTGTAGAATTTTGGAACATGTATTATGTTCGAGTATAATGACTTTTCTGGAGAGTAGAAATCTACTCTGTAGGAATCAGCATGGGTTTCGAAAAAGACGGTCGTGTGAAACCCAGGTCGCGCCATTCGTCCACCAGACTCTGAGGGCCATAGACACGGGTTAACAGGTAGATGCTGTGTTTCTTGACTTCCGCAAGGCCTTCGATACAGTCCCCACAGTGGTTTAATGAACAAAATAAGAGCATATGGGCTATCAGACCAGTTGTGTGATTGGATTGAAGAGTTCCTAGATATCAGAACGCAGCATGTCATTCTCAATGGAGAGAAGTCTTCCGAACTAAGAGTGATTTCAGGTGTGCCGCAGGGCAGTGTCATAAGACCGTTGCTATTCACAATATACATAAATGACCTGGTGGATGACATCGGAAGTTCACTGAGGCTTTTTGAAGATGATGCTGTGGTGTATCGAGAGGTTATAACAATGGAAAATTGTACTGAAATGCAGGAGTATCTGCAACGAATTGACACATGGTGCAGGGAATGGCAATTGAATCTCAATGTAGACAAGTGTAATGTGCTGCGAATACATAGAAAGGTAGATCCCTTATCATTTAGCTACAGAATAGCAGGTCAGAAAGTGGAAGCAGTTAATTCCATAAATTATCTGGGCGTACGCATTAGGAGTGATTTAAAATGGAATAATCATATAAAGTTGATCGTCGGTAAAGCAGATGCCAGAATGAGATTCATTGGAAGAATCCTAAGGAAATGCAATCCGAAAACAAACGAAGTAGATTACAGTGCGCTTGTTCGCCCACTGCTCGAATACTGCTCAGCAGTGTGGGATCCGTACCAGATAGGGTTGATAGAAGAGATAGAGAAGATCCAACGGAAAGCAGCGCGCTTCACTACAGGGTCATTTAGTAATCGCGAAAGTGTTACGGAGATAATAGATAAACTCCAGTGAAAGACTCTGCAGGAGAGACGCTCAGTAGCTCGGTACGGGCTTTTGTTAAAGTTTCGACAACATACCTTCACCGAAGAGTCAACCAATATATTACACTCTCCTACGTATATTTCGCGAAGAGACCATGAGGATAAAATCAGAGAGATTAGAGCCCATACAGAAGCATACCGACAATCCTTCATTCCACGAACAATACGAGACTGGAACAGAAGGGAGAACCGATAGAGGTACTCAGGGACCCTCCGCCACACACCGTCAGCTGGCTTGCGGAGTATGGATGTAGATGTAGATGTACAGCAAAAAAGCATAAATACATAGATATTGATTACGTTATTGCAGACACATGAAACAACATGAAGGAAGATTCTTCATCATCATATCATAATATTATTTGCTGAATTTTCTTAATTAATTTTAGTTCAAATCTTATTTCTTCCTTAAATCATTAATACACAAATTTTAAATTACTGCACTGAATATTTAATACTAAGCAACTGCCCACTCCGGAGCATCGCAACAGACACTGACAAAAGGCGAACTACTCCTGCTCCTCCTGAGCAACTACTGCCTACTACTGCGCGGAGCTCTTTGTTGCACATACACCGTCTCAGCGGTAGCTGCCTCGCAGTGTTCTTTCACACGTACTCCGCTATAATCGATATCTCACTTACACTTTTGGATAGTACATTAAAATTAACAATCGCCATCACATGCACCTATTTTAGTACTCCGTTGCAAGAATCGCAATTGCAAAGAATCTACATAAATCTCTGCACACGGCCCTATGCGGCTAAGGAGGAAATTGATTCAATGTTATCGTGTACGACAGTTACTCGCAGTCTTCCGGGACGGGTGACTTACCCCACGATGCACGCTGCTCACTGTTCAACCTACCTCCATAATATTTGTTTAATTAGTGTCATGTGGCATATGACCTACGCAGTGTTGGTTTCGAGCGAACACTTAGAAGGTAACTGCATGTAATGGGTATTAGGAGTCGACTACCACCCAAAAGGTCATTGCCTATAGTGACACAAAGCTACACGTCCTCAGTTGGCCAGGAAACGCTGAACGTGGACACTGGTTGGCAGAAGAAGTGTCGTGTGATTCGAGTAGTAGCGACTATGCCTCATTTTTAACTATGTGTGTAGACGACCAAAAGAGGCGTCACGCCCGCTGTGTGCAGAGGTGCAGTTCAGACTGTTGGCGGTTCCGCTATCTTTTGAGCGTGTCCTTCGTACGATCACTTCATCCCCCTCATTCAGATTACCGTGAACATGAAAAAGGATATAGATTTCAAAACTGCCCATGTCGAAAAGTTCCCCGTTCTGTGTCACGCCCGCCTTCAACGTTCACAGCAGCCTTGTTCAGAGGGCTACATTCACACATCTTCTCGGCATCCTATTGAACCTCTCCTGACCCGTAAATCAGCCTATTTTAGTAACACAGAAAATGTCTATGACAACTTGTTGATGCACATTGCAGTGAAATTCCACACACAAGAGAATCTAATCATTAATGAATTGTTTCATTTGGGTGTGGCATACCTGTGATCTAGCTGTCGGATCTTCGACTACAGTGTTGTACGTCATGAGTTAGTTGTTCATATACTGCTCCTGCTCAAATTAAGACTTCCTGCATAAGAAGTCATCTTCGTTTTGGCAACGCCCTTGTCAAAGAGGGCAGACTATAAGACTGAGGTTCAGTGCACTCTATTGCCATTGAGTTCGGTGAGTACCCCAACATGACAGAATAATAAGGAATGATTAATGGCATGCGGATTCAGAAAGCAAAGAAAGCCACTTCATTAAATACACATTTCGTCTATCTATAAGTTACGTGGCCCTTAATTGAAAAGTGGCACTATGAAATCACCAATGGCAAAAGATACCGGATGAGTCCCTCATTACTATCTCTGGGATGCGATTCGAAAGCACGATGTAAGCATGAGAAAAAGATGGGGCAACTAAAAACATCGACTAATCACTACAGGTAACACTCTGCATGTCAGAGCGGAGAACGTCTGAAGTTTGAATCTAGTAAATATAAATACGGAAGTGAAAAATATAATGGAGATAGGTGAAGTGAATTAGAAAGATGACAATGGTATCTGGTCAGGAGAATGTAGGGTAATGTCAACAGGGGCAGAAAATGGTAATCTGGAGTAGGATTCGTTATGAACAGGGAGACAGAGCAAAGAATAGGTTCAGTGACAGCGTTGTTGTCTTCAGATTCGACAGCAAATCAACGCTAACAACAATGATTTAGGTATACATGACTACATCGCAAGCAGAAGATGTAGAGACACAGAACATATACGTCCATATGCGATGCAGTTTCAGAATGTCAACGGCGATATTAATCTAACAATCATGGTGGATTATAATTCAGTTGCAGGGGAAACAATGTCAGAAACAGTTACAGGAGACTATGGGCTTCATAGTACGAGTGAGATGGGAGGATGTGTAAATGAGTCCTGCGAATACTCTGGTCAAAAATCGCAACCAGGTAAACTTGGAAAAGGCCTTGAGACACTGGAAGATGGCAGGTGAAGGCGTAATAAGGAGCAGATGCTGACTCAAATCACGATTTAGTAACAATGGAGAGTAAATTTAAGTTTAGAGAGTCGTCCAGAATAAACACTGTGGAAGAAAATGGGATACTGAAGTACTGAGGAAGGATGAGACGTGTTTGAAGTTTGATAAAGATGTGTATACTACCAAAAGGATTACTACAGCAGATATTACCATTGAACAGGAGTCACAGATGTTGGACAGAGAAACATTGGGACAAGATAGATAACTGCGAAGAAACCTTGAGTAATAAGCGAAGTACTAAAATCGATCGACGAAAGAAGGAAGAACAAAGAGGTTCAGTAAAGGATAGAGGGACAGAAATACACTAAAAAGACAAAGAAACTGGTTCACCTGCTTAATATTGTGTAGGGTCCCTAAGAGCACGCAGAAGTGCCACAACACGACGTGTCATGGACTCGATTAATGTCTGAAGTAGTAGTATTGCTGGAGGGAATTGACACCATGAGTCCAGCAGGGCTGTCCATAAATCCGTGAGAGCAAGAGAGGGTGGAGATCTCTTCTGAACAATGGTTGCAATAAATCCCAGATATGCTAAATAATGTTCATGACTGGGGAGTTTGGTGGCCAGAGGAAGTGTTTAAAGTCAGACGAGTATACCTGGAGCCATTCTGCAGCAATTCTGGACGTGTGAGCAGTCGCAGTTTCCTGCTAGTTTTACCTAAGTCCGTCGGAATACGCAATTGACATGAATGGATGCAGGTGATCAGAGAGGGTGCTCACGTACGTGAGGCGTATATAGATACATCATGGATTCCACATCACTCCAACTGCACACGCACGTCCCATATCATTACAGAGCCTCCATCAGCTTGAATTGTCTCCTGCTGACATTTAGGGTTCATGGAATCATGAGGTTGTCTCCTTAACCGTACACGCCCATCCACTCGATACAATTTGGAACGATACTCGTCCGACAAAGCAACATTTTTCCAGTCATCAACAGCCCAAAGTCGGTGTTGACGGCCACTGGCTAGGCGTAAGGCCTTGTGTCTGGCACACATCAAGAGTACACGAGTGGGCCTTCGGCTCCGAAAGTCCACCTCGACAGTTTCGTTGAATGGTTCGTGCGCTTTAAATTTGTTGATTTGTTGAAATGTGCAGCAGTTTGCGGAAGGGTTGTCCTTCGGTCACGTTCAACGATTCTCTTCAGTCGTCGTTGGTCCCGTTCTTGCAGGATCTTTTTTCAGTCGTAGCAATGTCAGAAACTTCATGTTTTACCGGAGTAGTGACATTCACGGCACACTCGTTAAATGATCGTACGGGAAAATCCCCAATTCATCGTTATCTCGGAGAAGCTGTATCCCATCGCTCGTGCGCCGACCGTAACACCACGTTCAAACCCACTTAAATCCTTATAACCTGCCACTGTAGAAGCAGTAAACCATCTAACAACTGCGCCAGTCCCTCATTGTCTTATATAGGTGATGCCGACCGCAGCGGTATATTCTGCCTGTTGACATATCTGTCTATATGAATAGGAATGCTTGTATCGGTTTCTTTAGCGCTTCACTGTATATATCACGTAGGAATGAAATAAATACGATGCATGGAAAGTGTGATAAAATAGAGAAACAAATGATCGTGAAAAATACTGATTTAGCGTATAGAAAAGTCAAAATAATCTTCAGTGAAATGAAAATCAAGAGTGGGAACATTTGAGTGCAACGGCAATCCTACTGTTAAACTCAGAGGAGAGCAGGGGTTGGTGGAAACAGTACAATGGAGGCCAGTAGGAGGGAGAGGAATTGTCTGATGATGTGATATAAGAAATGTTCATGGTATGGTGCTACAGAATAGTGTTGAGAATTAGGTGGACTAAAAGGAACCCCTCACATCGAAGCGAACATACGCAGCCAACACTCGACTAGCACTTCGCTTCATTCCAATTTCGGCAAAAACTAACTTCCATTGTATCGCTGTTTTTATGTCCTTATAAAACATGCACTGAATCTTTGTCATTATCCACAAGCGTACCTGTACGACCGGTACCTCGATTCTCGGTACATGACGAATTAGAAGAAGCTCCTATCTCCTTACGTCTTGTAGCTAAACATCTACAATAATTGCATCATCGCTGTCCCCTATGCACCATTTAGCTCCTTGGAGTCGAAGCCATTCGGGTCTACTGCCGTTGTCACGCATCATTTCCCTTAACGTATCTTACTACTTGGAGTTGTGGCATGTCTCCAGAAGGAGGTGATCAAGAATATTTTTTAAATTACCTGTCACACTGACTCCCGATCCTGAGTGCTCCTAAAATAATTAGTCCTTAGCTCAGATGACAACTCGATCTACTGGCACCTAATACTAAATCCCCAACACAATCGTAACTGTTAATTATACTCAACTGCCAATACTCGGCCACATATTTAGAACAAACAGGCTGTTAATATCGCCTTCTTCCCTCCGCAAAATCTAAGTATAAATCATCAAGCAGATTCTGGCATTCATTAACAACAACAATTAATTTCTTTCTTCCTTGTTACGGAATTCCTACAGCTGTCACCGCATCCAGCATCTCTGTCGCCAAATGCCTCGATTCAGTCATTCTACCTCAACCTCTTCCATTCCTTGACCCTCCATTGCTATCTCGATACTACTTCGCCATATTTGCCGTGGTCTTCCTTCTCTTCTCCCTCCAGGACGTTGCCATGGAACTTCTTCTCAAATTTAATTTTCGAACGTCAGATTTGATGTTCACGGGCTATCTGTCTTCATCCAATCTTGACACACGCAAATATCCTAGGTGTCTTCCTTCTGTTTTACCCTTAATACCATAATAAGTGTGTCCTTTCTCTTATTTCCTCGTTTATTACGTGTCACGTCGAGAAATTCTACAGGCTCTTCTCAAATGGTCCATTTCTTCATAGCTCTGAATCTCTTTTTGTTTCTTTCTGAGTTCCCGACACTCACTCCATGGTTTGTTGTTGTTTCCATAGTGGATCTATATAAATGTATCTTCACCTATAACTAGTTTCTGAGGACCAAAGTATAGGGTATAATGTTTGGATAGCCACCATTTCCTTGATGATCCATAGATGGCTATCTCCATCAGATCATGTGTCACATCACAGGATACTACCCAGGTACTAAATCTCTTTGGGCACTTTAATAAGATGTCCGTCAATGTACAGGTTACTTCCTTCTTCTCCACAATGTAGATATTCCGTCTTCTCAAAATTAATTTTCGAGCGTCAGATTTTATGCTGTTCCAACAACTTACTGGAGCGTTTTCTACAACTACCTGTCAATTACCACAGAAAAATATGTAAATACACTGGTTCCCTACTTCAGTCCTCATGCTCATGGACTTTCTATACAACAAGTTCAGTGAATTCTGCACACATGCACCTTAAAGAATGTGACAGGCATATAACATCCCCCCTTCAGTCGTGTAGTTATTTGGAAGGCCTCTCTTGAAACTATTTTCCTTACTTTTTGACACATTTTGCTGACTTCTATAATACGCTTCTTGCATGAAGTTTCGCAATTCCCCGGACCACAGCACTTCAAACAAGAGCTTCAGTTGCATATATCGTATGATTTCTTATGATCTATGAAAACCAATTGACTGCTTGGATTAGTTTCCAGTCTCTTCTCCATGATCTGTGTTAAAGATGTTATCTACAAATAACCTACCTCCTCTAAAGCCACTTAATTTTCTATCTTTTCCACTCTTGATTTAACATCCTCCTCTACAGGCTGCTAATTGTAATTGTGACATTTACGCCACGAAAATTGCTACATACGTTGTTGCCTCATTTTTTATGTATATGGCTTGGATGCGCTAAGCTCTACTCTGCTGGAATTTCCTCTTCATTGCACATCATTTATTAAATAACTTCCTTGGTTATTCGTATAGAATGCTTAGGCAACACATCACTAATTCTACGAGGGTCAGTCAAAAAGTAATGCCTCCTATTTTTTTCTACGTTTAATTGTCAGGAAATTTAAATGCAATTACATAGGTTGTAAACCACAACATTGAGGATAATTTTGTCATTTTTCAACGTAATCTCCGCCCATCTCTACAGTTTTGGTCCATCTTTGAACAAGGGCATGTATCCCAGCACGGTAAAAATCACAGCTCTGCTTCCTAAGCCATTGACGCACGGATGTTTTGACGGCCTCGTCATCTTCAAAATGAATCCCACGATGAGATTCTTTTAGTGGCCCGAACAGATGGAAGTCTGATGGTGCCAGGTCAGGGCTGTATGGGGGATGAGGCAAAACTTCCCATCCAATTTTGACAATCTCGTCAGAGGTGTGACGACTGGTGTGTGGTCTTGCATTGTCATGCAAAAGAAGAACATCTGCCATTGATTTTGTTGGGCGAACTCGCTGAAGACGTGCTTTAAGTTTTTTGAGGGTTGTGACGTATTGAACAGAATTTATTGTGCATCCCTGCTCCACAAAATCAACCAGAATCACACCCTCTGTATCCCAGAAAATTGTTGCCATAACTTTCCCTGCCGATCGCACAGTTTTGAATTTTTTCTTCCTCGGCGAACTTGTGTGATGCCACTCCATTGACTGCCTCTTTGATTCGGGTTCAAAAAATTGCACCCATGTTTCGTCCCCGGTCACAATTTTTTTCAGAAACTCATCTCCCTCCAAACGGAAGCGCTGCAAGTGTTGGGAGGCTATTGTTTTCCTTGCCTCTTTATTCTGATCGGTTAACATTCTTGGAACCCACCGTGCACAAACTTTTGAGTACCCCAATTGTTTAATAATCGTGATCACACTGCCTTTACTAAGAGAAATAATGCGACACACTTCATCTGCAGTCACCCGACGGTCACCACGAATGATGTCATCAACTTGCTGAATGTTGTGTGGAGTCACTGCACTCACCGGCCTGCCGCTCCGCTTTTCGTCAGTCAACGGTGTTTGCCCTTCAGCTTCCTTACAACGACGAACCCATCGTCTAACAGTGCTGACATCCACTGCACAACACCATACACCTTCTTCAGTCTTTCATGAATGCGTATGGGCGTTTCACCTTCTGCATTCAAGAATTCAATCACACAACGCTGTCTCAAACGAACATCGATGTCGGCCATCTTACAAACTTCTGCTGTGCTGCCACCTGTTGACACAGAAAGTTACTACTGCAGTGGATTGCAGAAGAAGGTTTGAGGAATGGCGCCAAATTCAAATTTTTCACTTAACTTAATTTTTTTAAGTAGAAAAAAAATGGGAGACATTACTTTTTGACCGACCCTCGTAATTGTACATTTTCAGGTCCTGGTGATTTTCCAGTTTCCACTTGCTTAGCTCCCTTCTGTACCTCTTTCGCAATTAATTTCTCTACCTGTTCACGACGCTCGTTCTCCTGTACCTCCAACTCCTTTCCTTGTACTCCTTTATTCTGCTTTAAAATGCATCTCCCACTATACCAAATTGATAATCGGCAGGTTTGCTCTTTAACTTCCTTCTTTACTCAGTACTGCATTCGTTTTCCATGCTGCCGGCCCGTTTTGTGCCTCCAGATTTCGATCGACTTCTTCGTAATTATCCTCCAAGTTTTCATTTTTCCTTATGGAAAAGTCCTTATCGACTTCTCTATTCATTTTAAAATATAAGGTCCTATTATGTTTGTCCTCTGTTCTCAACCATTAATTACAGAATATCTTTATTGGTTCCATTTTCTTCTGTGTTTTGTGTCGACCATTGTGGACGCCGCTTTCATGCTTCTTCGTGGTGCCGCAGTGGTTCACATTCTGCTTCAGGTATGCATCTTTTTGAATTCCGTGGTACATATGCTCCTCCGTTTCTTCTTTTAAGTGACTCAGTTTGTTTGGCAAACACTATTTATAAAGAAATCGTACGGACTCTTCTTAAGCTGTCTACTTTGTACTTAATAGTCCTCTGACCTCTTGGGAATATTTACGTCTTCAATTTGTCTTTGTGCCTTTGATGTTACTATCATCCTTGCATCTAACAGGAGTAGTCTGAGCCACATTTTGCACACCTACGGACTCTAATATTCGTTCCTACCCTGTCAGTTTTATTTTGGGTAATATAGTCTATCTTCTACATGGTATACCTGGGATCACTCTCTTATGTATACTTCTAGAATTGCTTTTCCGCAAATAGAATCGTTTAAAATCTACAAAGATAACGTCTGACACATATCCAACAACCTCCCTCAATACCCATTTACTGTCATCTTCATATCCTTCCACTTATTCACTATCAATCGCCATCCCTGCTTTTCCATTAAAATCTCCCATTAAATCTATTTCTTTGCGGGCACTTATCCTTTTGCGCACAGATGTTAGTTACTCACGATACCCACCTTGCATTTTGCTGTTAGCATCAGTTGTAGGTGCCTAAGCCCCAACAATGATCAGTTCCTAACCATACGTTCATATTTCTACAGTCTTCGAACGCAGGAAATCTCGGTAAAACTGAAGGAGACGAGCCCTGTCCGCTTCAGTTTTACCGAGCTTTCGTGCGTTCACGGTTGGACTATGGGTGCACAGTATATGGGTCAGCGAGGCCTTTTTATTTGCAGATCCTTGACACTGTTCACCATGCTGGGATTCGACTGGCCACGGGTGCTTATCGGACCAGTCCCATACCCAGCCTCTGTGCTGAGGCTGGGGAACCGCCACTTACCATCCAGCGGCAGCTCCTGCTGGTGCGCCAGGCTTGTAAGTTTCTTACAGCTCCCAGCTCGCCTGCTCACCATCTTGTTGCCCATCCACCTCTGGACCGCCTTTTTTCCCGCCGTCCCCGGGCTACGTTGGCGTTTGGGATCCGTGTGCAATGTGTACTAGAGTCCCTCGGTGTGGAGGCTGTGGAACCCAAAATCCAGGGTTTTAACCGCCTACCACCCTGGTTACTGAAGAGGCCCGGAGTGATTTTAGATTTATTGCAGTACAAGAGAGAGAGCACTGCTGCCACCGTCTTTAATGCAGCATTTTCTGCCATTTTATCTGAGCACCACGACTATGTAGCTGTTTTTACGGATGCGTCGAAACAAGGGGATTCTGTTGGTTGCTCAGTTGTTTTTCCAGATCGTGTCTTCAAGGTCCGCCTGCCTCAGACTTTCGCTGTCATTGATGCAGAATTGTCTGCGATCTTGTGGGCACTGGAGCACATTAGACATTCTTCCTCTCCCAAATTTCTTGTCTGTTCCGATTCACTCAGTGCCCTTCACTTATAGCAACGTTTGTATCCGGCAGACAAAACTGTCCAGGCCATCCAGGATGCCCTCCTCCGACTACAGCGACTGGGGAAGGTTGTAGCTTTCTGCTGGGTTCCGGGGCATGTCGGCATTGCTGGGAATGAAAGGGCAGATCTCGCAGCCAAGGAGGCGTGTCTTGCCCCACAAGTATCTCAGTGTGCTATCCCCTGGCACGCACTCACCTCGCTGTTGAGCTCACGGGTTATGCGTTGGTGGGAGGATGAGTGGCTGGAAGTAACTGACAATATGCTCCGTATAGTCACGCCCGCTACACGTGTGTGGTGTACTTCTTTTCAGCCCCATCGACGGGACGAGGTTCTCCTCACTCGGCTTCTAATAGGCCACAGCCCTATGAAGCATGGCTACCTGCTCCGGCGAGAGGACCCTCCAATGTGTGGTGCTTGAGGCGTCCAGGTCACTGTGCGCCACGTTTTATTGGATTGCGTTTTATTTTCTGACCAGCGGGCCGCAGCTGACTTGCCAGCGGACCTGCCATCTCTGTTAGACAACATTCGGACGAATGTGGCTAAAGTTTTGAAGTTCTGTGCCATATCAAATGTTTTTACAAAGATTTTAGGCAGAGGATTTTAATTTGCTCACTGTGTGACAAGCTAGCCCATATTTTATGTAAGTGGTCAGCCAATAACAATTTCCTGTGACATTGTTGTTGCTATGTTTCCCCTTTCGTTAGGTTTTACTTTCTTATGTAGCATTTTGCTTCTTTTCCTGCTTTCATTGAGTGTGTGCTTTAGTTTTCTTAGGTGTGTCCACGTTCGTTCCTTTTAATGTGTGTCAGGGCGCTGATGACCTCAATGTTGAGCGCCCATAAGCCCCAACACACCACCACCACAATTTTCTCCCATCATTTGACGTCTCTTCTGTGCTTCTTATGGACAGCTATTGAAATCCTTCTCTTGGCCCTTTCCTCCATTTTAACTCTAACGAAAAACAATTGTAAACAACTACGTTTTCTCTTCCTTTCCCCTTGATCTTCGTTTCATTGAGGACATACACATATACCTTCAACCTCCTTAGTTACTGGATTATTTCTCCATTATTTTTACCTGAAACCTGGGCATTCCATATTGTTAAAGGCAAAGTCCTTTTCTGTAGCTGTATTCATTTCCGTAATGATCCAATCTCATTATTTTCCGAAACTTTTCACTGAGATCTCGAGCCAAAAAAAAAAAAAATACGAATGCTGGGCAGCTGACAAAATTATTCAACCACCACTGCTCGTAATTATTTTTCCACATTAAAAAAGTTACAATACATTAAACTTCAGTTCAGTAATCTCCATTCTTGTCTAACACACAAAATTCCCTAAATTACGAATGAGAACGAACGTAAATGCTATGATACAATTTAAAGCTATTTTCGGAACAACGTTACATGCAGTTCTCTAGTTTCTGACTTAGCTATTCTTTTCCAAAACTTCATATATATCTGACATAAGCTGCACTTGCCTGGCCTGGCGTAACATGAAATTTTACATCATTCAAACAGTTACACAAGAACAACACTGGCGTTACAGACATTAATTGCTTATCATCACGACGCTCCATTGCGACCAGAGCATTGTCGCCCTACTGTAGCCACAGACGCAGGTCTGAACGTGTGTTACATCTCCCCCAGCATTACTTGAAACTCCATGCCGTGGCTAATATTCTTTCTAAATCATTTTTATAACACATTAATACACGAGATATTTACAACTCAGCAAGTTTATCCATACGTTCAAGTATCCCTATTATTTATAACAACGATAAGACTAACGTACTACAGATCATCATAGTAGAAATATTACATTCGTCAGTCTTAACACGAACTAATGCCATCGGAAATGCTGAATCAGTCAAGCAAGCCACAAGCTGGGTCATCTGTTAATTTACCGTTTTCTTTTTTATTATTAAAATCATAGAATCTGATCACCGTGAATCGCTGCTTGTATAGATACCAAACATTCTACATATTATTAATCATATATAGCCCAACAATGCCTGTATGTATATATGCATTACACTTCACAAAATGGACATTGTCGACATTGAAGAAATGTTCAAAACAAACGATTAGCTTTCACCATGAACATCGAATGAAAAATGGCGCGCCACCGTGATCTCAAAAGCTCGCACCACTCAACTCTAAACTGAACTCATTGGGAGCTACAAGTCATGCAGGATGTTCAGCTAGGTATCAACTTCTATAAGATTCAAATAAAATCATATCGATTTAAAGGGGTGATGCGAACCGATGGGATATGATGGTATGCCACCGAATGCGAAAAAGTCTGTCGTGGAGCTTATGGTGAGATTGGCTATCTATTAAGTCGTAGCTGCGTATAGTGCGGTACGATATGTTTTATATGCACAGAAAAAAAATTGTCTGCTTAGTCGAGTAGATACCACACATTCTACTGACTCATCTTGCAGATTGGAAAATTGCGCAGGTCGCACCAGTGTTCAAGAAGGGTAGTAGGAGTAATCCATTTAACTACAGACCTATATCATTGACGTCGGTTTGCAGTAGGGTTTTGGAGCATATACTGTATTCAAACATTATGAATCACCTCGAAGGGAACGATCTATTGACAAGCAATCAGCATGGCTTCAGAAAACATCGCTCTTGAGCAACGCAGCTAGCTCTTTATTCGCACGAAGTAATGGCCGCTATCGACAGGGGATCTCAACTTGATTCCGTATTTCTAGATTTCCGGAAAGCTTTTGACATCGTTCCTCTCAAGCGACTTCTAATCAAGCTGCGGAGCTATGGGATATGGTCTCAGTTGTGCGACTGGATTCGTGATTTCCTGTCAGGAAGGTCGCAGTTCGTAGTAATAGACGGCAAATCATCGAGTGAAACTGAAGTGATATCAGGTGTTCCCCAGGGAAGCGTCCTGGGACCTCTACTGTTCCTGATCTATATAAATGACCTGGGTGACAATCTGAGCAGTTCTCTTAGACTGTTCGCAGATGATGCTGTAATTTACCGTCTAGTAAGGTCATCCGAAGACCAGTATCAGTTGCAAAGCGATTTAGACAAGTTTGCTGCATGGTGTGTCAGGTGGCAGTTGACGCTAAATAACAAAAAGTGTGAGATGATCCACATGAGTTTCAAAAGAAATCCGTTGGAATTCGATTACTCGATAAATAGTACAGTTCTCAAGGCTGTCAATTCAACTAAGTACCTGGGTGTTAAAATTACGAACAACTTCAGTTGGAAGGACCACATAGATAATATTGTCGGGAAGGCGAGCCAAAGGTTGCGTTTCATTGGCAGGACACTTAGAAGATGCAACAAGTCTGCTTACACTACACTCGTTCGTCCTCTGTTAGAATATTGCTGGCGGTGTGGGATCCTTACCAGGTGGGATTGACGGAGGACATCGAGAGGGTGCAAAGAAGGGCACCTCGTTTTGTATTATCACGTTATAGGGGAGAGAATGTGGCTGATATGATACACGAGTTCGGATGGAAGTCATTACAGCATAGACGTTTTTCGTCGTGGCGAGACCTTTTTACGAAATTTCAGTCACCAACATTCTCTTCCGAATGCGAAAGTATTTTGTTGAGCCCAACCTACATAGGTAGGAATGATCATCAAAATAAAATAAGAGAAATCAGAGCTCGAACAGAAAGGTTTAGGTGTTCCTTTTTCCCGCTCGCTGTTCGGGAGTGGAATAGTAGAGAGATAGTATGATTGTGGTTCGATGAACCCTCTGCCAAGCACTTAAATGTGAATTGCAGAGTAGTCATGTAGATGTAGATGTAGATGAAACGCGAAGGCTTCATCTGCAACTTTTTTCTTAGTCTGCGAAATTCCTTGGGTTATCTTGTGACTAAATGTCGACTTATGCAACTGTTGTAGATGTAATGCAATGTTTGCTTTATCTCTGTCACTGCTTTGTACCAACACTACTAAAACAGTAGGCCTGTTGTAAGTTAGTCGTTGACTGAACAGGTCAATTAAGAACCGTAGCCTCATGCTGTGCTCGCCGTTCGATATTCCCACTCCCATCCTCTTTTCCGATTAACAGCCAATATTGTCGTTACCTTTTAGATACTATTTGGGGTGTCGATTGCCATAAACATCATTGGCCTTTTGCGACCTCGTCCTCAAGGAGTTCCTTGTTATATTCTTACCATAAGTGTGTAACAGCCAGTGCTTTTTACTCATGTACTATTCAAACATGTACTCAGTTCTTAGCTATAGATAACAAATTAGCATAATAGGAATACAGCTTTCAAACTTCAGAAAAGGGCCAGAAGAATAATAACCAAAACCAATGGTCGAGCCCACAGTAAGGAACTGCTCAAAACGCTGAGACTAATTGCACCATGTCTGAGAACATTTACCAATCTACTGTGCACAACGAAATAACAATAATAACACTAGTTAACAATTATTAACATTTTTCTGAATGTGGTTGGTAAATGGGTGGATTTACCTAATTTTTGGACGCTGAATACAATGGTAAAATCAATTTTTCTCTATGACGGCATACTTTCTAGACACACAGCAGAAGGAAAATGGCAATAGCGAAAATTGACTCAACTGAGTGAAACAAAAATACTCATTCAGAACGTTTGAAATCAATAATATTTTGTAAGTCTATATGGGAATGAGTTTGACTGAGCACTGAAAGATCTAAGACGAAACAAGGTCCTGGGAGTAGACAACATTCCGTTACAACTACTGACAGCCTTGGGAGAGCCAGTCTTGACAAAACTCTATCTGGTGAGCAAGATGTACGAGACAGGCGAAATACCCTCAGACTTCAAGAAGAATATAATAATTCCAATCCCAAAGAAATCAGGTGCTGATAGATGCGAAAAGTACCGAACTAACAGTTTAATATGTCACAGCTGCAAAATACTAACGCCATTTTTTTACAGATGACTCGAAAAACTGGTAGAAGCGGATCTCGGGGAAGATAATTTTGGATTCCGTAGAAATATTGGAACACGTGAGCTAATACTGACCTTACGACTCATCTTAGAAGAAAGATTAAGGAAAGGCAACCTACGTTCCTAGCATTTATAGACTTGAGAAAGCTTTTGACAATGTTGACTGGAGTAATATCTTTCAAATTCTAAAGTTGGAAGGGGTAAAATACAGGGAGTGAAAGGCGATTCGCGATTTGTACAGAAACCAGATGGCAGTTATAAGAGTTGAGGAGCATAAAAGGGAAGCAGTGGTTGGGAAGGGAGTGAGATAGGGCTGTAGCCTCTCCCCGATGTTAGTCAATCCTTATATTGAGCAAGACGTAAAGGAACCAAAAAAAAAATTCGAAGTAGATATTAAAATCCATGGAGAAGAAATAAAAACGTTGAGGTCCTCCGATGACATTTTAATTCTGTCAGAGAGAGCAAAGGACTTCGAAAAGTAGTAGAACGGAATGGGCAGTGTCTTGAAAGGAGGATATAAGATGAACAGCAACAAAAGCAAAACGAGGATAATGGAATGTAGTCGGATTAAGTGGGGTGACGCTGGGGGAATTAGATTAGGAAATGAGACACTTAAACTAGTAACGGAGTTTTGCTATTTGGGAAGAAAAACAACTGATAATGGCCGAAGTAGAGAGGATATAAAATGTAGACTGGCAATGGGAAGGAAATGGTTTCTGAAGAAGAGGAATTTGTTAACATCGAGTATAGATTTAAGTGTGAGAAAGTCGTTTCTGAAAGTATTTGTGTGGAGTGTAGCCATGTATGGAAGTGAAACGTGGACGATAAATAGTTTGGACAAGAAGAGAATGTGGTGCTACAGGAGAACGCTGTAGATTGTATGGGTAGATCACATAACTAATGCGGAGGTATTGAATAGGATTGTGGAGAAAAGGAGCTTGTGGCACAACTTGACTAGAAGAAGGGATCGGTTGGTAGGACATGTTCGAGGCATCAAGGGATCACCAATTTAGTACTGAAAGGCAGCGTGGAGGGTAAAAATTGTAGAGGGAGACCAAGAGATGAATACACTAAGCAGATTCAGAAGGATGTAGGTTGCAGTAGGTTGTAACCTCCCCACAAAAATAAAATATAATATGAATAATACTCTCATTTAGCGTAACTACCCAACAGTGAAAATATAATACAATGAGACAAACCTATAACCTTTCAGTAATTGACAGTCAAATTAACCTGGTAAATTTTGGACGTCAGCAATGCTGCGTCATGGTCCTGATACATCATTCTGAATAAGCTGAAAAATCTTACCTTAATTAGGTCGCCTGATAACGCGTATATATCTGCTCCTATAAGAAATTTTCCTGGCGCAGCTATATGCAATGCTGGCCGATAGATTTGTCTCATGAAAAAGGAAAGAACTCACTTTTCTTTTCAATAATCGGGATTGCCAAGGATTGGAGAAATTAGTGAATTCTTTAAATTGCGATAAATGTCAAAAGGTACTTTTTATGAGAAAGATTATTATTAACAGATTTCCTTTTAAAAACATTTACATGGGACTTGATGTAACAATACTACATATGCGCGAGGCTGCTTTTACCTTATCCTACAACGCTCAGGCTGCACACGACTGGCCCAGCTAACACGATACACCAGACACGACTGTTCGCTAGTAACAACTTACTCCTACTGCAACACAGTTCCTACTGCAGTCAATACTACTCTCTGGTCTCAGATTCTCTTCTAGCTTACATATCGCAGGCAGCGCGTGAGCAATACATCGAAATTACATCAGCTCGAGTGCGCTGGCAACAAGTTCTCTAATTATGGACCTCTTCAATAACCCTCCACTGAGGGGCAAAAATTTGGCAGCGATGGTGAGTCAATTGGACTTGCCATGAGCAACAAATTTTTCTATAATCTATTTACTTTACTAAGGCTACAATCAGAGAGTATATACATCATTGATACGTGCAAAACATATTAAGAAATGAAATAGAGTGCACATGCACTGAGTACAAAACTCAGAAATGACAAAGTATATGCGCAATAGGTACAAAATATATTAACAAAATAGAGTGCACACGCACGATAAAAGTTTTTACAATTTTACAAGAATTTAAATGCACTGTATAAGCTTTTACTATTTTACAGGAACTAGGAAAGGAATGGGAAGGATTGCATCATGGTTGTAACACAGTAGGTTGCACGTAGCTGCACTGAAAATCCATATCTTTCTACCGAAGCACAACACCAAGTGAGACAATCTGAAGTTCTCTTCCCTGAAGTATTTATCAGTATAGCCAAGACACTGAAATGTTGTATTAATATTCAATGTTATCATTTTGGTAGTACATTAGGTACACCAAACAGTGGGACCATAATAACATCTCCATCGTTCAAGGTTGTGGACAGCTTGATATGTCAACACCAAATTCTTGTAGAATTCATACTCTTACAGCAACGTAGAATTAATGCTAAAACCAATATAGTGCTCCATGATCATGAGGATGGACAGGATAAACGGATATTGCAGTAATTATGTCAGAAGGTGAAGGACACATTGAGTCTTATGCTAGTCATCATAGAATTACACTAGTGTATCAACCGATATGAACAATATTGAGTATTACGAAACACTATTCATAACTCATCTGACTAAATCAGTGGCATTCATTGGCCAGTTACAAAGTATTCATAATGTTACAAAACATTATTCAGTGTTATTCACAAGTTAATCAGTGGCATTCATATAGTGTTACAAAATATTATTCAGTGTTATTCACAAGTCATCATTTAAAACAGGAGCTATTGAGTTACTGACATTCATTGGCTAGTTACAAAGTATTCATATAGTGTTACAAAACATTCTTCAGTGTTATTCACAAGTCAATCAGTGGCCTTCATTGGCCAGTTACAAAGTATGCATATAGTGTTACAAAACATTATTCAGTGTTATTCACAAGTCATCATTTAAAACAGGAGTTATTGAGTGTAGCATCAAGTTACTGGTCTTTATATACGATATTATGTAAGTGACATAAAACATATTTAAAATGTAAGACATTGGAACTATTACTCAAGGTCGGTAATCCAATAATACATAGACATAATGGAATCAATACTCAGAAAATTTGCATTATCTTTAGGACTAAAAATATATCTTAAACTGGTAGCATTATTTAGTTGTATACTGGTAATAGTGGGGACTCGTAATTTTTTTTAGCAATGCATTACACTGGGATCGATAATTAATTGCTGGGGCATGAAAAGATTTGCTTTTGACTTATTGCAGGAAATAAGTATCATTAACGTCATTCGTCATGAGTCAGCTGTAGCAAGGTTATGAAACAAGTTCAGTATATGTGATCACATTCATAAATGATAGACACAACTGAGTAAAATGAAATGCAAGTACTAGAACAGGTTAATAAGTAAAAGGTTTAGTAAGTATCATGAAAAGCTTCTCCTGGAAAAAATACAAAGTGGATTATTGAGCTGAAAGAAGAAATGCACGTTATGTTGAAAAGTAGTAAACTTCGAATTAACAGGTAATGACACGTGTACTTAATATGTATTTTCATTTCTTTTACACAGTATTGCTTTCTGAAAAATGATGAATATGGATTAATATCTTGCATTTAATTCATATACCCATTAAATAAAAACTTGTTTCTAGTAATATAATTAAGAATACAGCATAGCATGACAGAAAACATATTAGGTCAAAAACATAGACAATTTTCAAGTGCAAAAAATGTATACACAGTATAATAATGTAGTGCCAAAAAAATCTAGAATAGGCAAAATATCATGACAGAAAACGTATTAGGTTAAAAACATAGACAGTTTTCAAGTGCAAAAAATGTACACACAGTATCATAATGTAGTAGCCAAAAATGTAAAATAGTCAAGATGTTGATATATCATAATACAAAATGTCATTGTCAACTGGTGTTTGTTACATCTTAAACATTTCATAGTGCATACAGACAAAAATTCTACTTTCGATAGGAAAACAATCATACATACACAAAAAATCGAAAATGTGCACGGTCTGATATATAACGACAAGAAAAGCGACCTGCTAACCTTACCTTGCCGGGCACTTGCCAGGAAAAAATATGATAATCATCAGTAAAAAGTCACATAAATATAATAGCTTGTGTGGTCATATAAATATCAGGAAATGGCGGTACAGTGTGATAAATCGTAAAGTATGTTCATTCAATAAAGGGTTTAATATTGGAAATATGGTGTTTGCCCTTGCTTTTTCTAAGTTTCAGCATGTACCACATTGGAATGAAGAATGCTGCGAATTCTCTATGGACCTGCGTATAGAAGTTCAAATTTACTGCATCTACTCTTTCCTCTCTTGGATAAATAATGCGTGCGTACTAATACCTTCTGTCCAATGTGGAAGTCACGGCGTGCACAAACCTGTTTGTGCTGTCGTCTCCGGGGCTCTGCGGCACGTTTGATGTTGTAGAGCGCAATGTCAATTATTTCATGGTGACGTAGTCGACGAGATGTAGGAAAAGATACTAATTCTTTAATTTTGTTAGGTGGTTCAACATTTTTCAATATAACAGTCGGAGATAGCATAGTAGATACTTTTGGTATGGAGTTAATTACATCTTGGAATGAGAGTATGTGTGTATCCCAATCAATATGTCTTTTATGGCAGTACATTCTACACAGTTTACCAATTTCTTTCATCAGTCGTTCGCAAGAGTTCGAAGAAGCGTGATACTTGGATATATAGATCGGAGAAATGTTTCTAGCTCGTAACATACGTGTCCATATCGCAGATCGAAATTGTGGTCCATTGCCGGAAATTACTTTCAATACTTGCCCTACACGAAATAAAAAATGTTTTACAAATGCATTCGAAATAGATTTAGCAGTAGCTTTGCGTAACGGAGTGAAGGTAACAAATTTCGAAGTGAGTTCAACAGCGACAAAGATGTAGCAAAAACCTCTATTAGTTCTTGGAATCGGTCCAAAAATGTCTACAGCGGCCATGTGTCTCAATTTATCAGCTACAATGGGATGTGACGGAGGAATATGTGAAGTCGTGTCTGATTTAGCTTTCTGGCAGATTTTACATGACGCTAAAACTCGTCGAATACGTTTCTCCATGTTGGCAAAATAACAGTTGTGTCTTAGCATAAGAAAACATTTTCTGGCTCCATAATGTGCGTAACTTAAATGAGTATACCAAATTAATTTGTTAACAAGTTCGTCAGGAATGCATAATAACCAGTTGTAGCCGTCAGGGTGAGAGCGGCAAAACAGAATGTTATTGCGTACGTTGTAATGGTTTCTAATGGTAACGTTATTCTTATCTTGCCAAAGGTGTTTAATTTCTTTCCATACGTTGTCTTTACTTTGCTCTTGTGCTTATGTCTCGTAATGACGATGAAATAAAATTTTCAAATGCGACATATTGAATATACATGACGCTAGAATTTGCTTGTCAGAAGTTGGTTGCGATGTCTTGCTGATTGTTGCTGAGAGAACGGGATAGTGCGTCTGCTACAATATTTTGTGTACTGGGAATGTGAACAATTGTAAAATTAAATTCCTGTAAATACAGTTTCCATCTGCTTAATCTGTCGTGTGTAAATTTTGCGGAAAGTAAAAACTGGATAGCTTTATGGTCTGTGTAAACAGTAGTATGTCTTCCATAAAGAAAATGCCTAATTCGGGTAAATGCCCATACAACACATAATGTTTCAAGTTCTGTAACAGAATAATTGCGTTCAGCAGGTGACAGAACGCGACTTGCAAAAGCAATGTTTTTAATTACTGTATTACCGTCTTCTTCAATTTCCTGAAAAATGTGTACGCCTAAAGCTGTGTTAGAACTGTCGGTGGCAATGGAAAAATTTCTAGTGAGATCTGGGTGTGATAAAAGTGGTGCATTCAACAAAGCTTGTTTCAGATTGACAAAGTCAGACTGCGCTTGGCTATCCCAGGACCAAATAGTGTTCTTACCCGTCAGTTGGCATAATCTAGGTGTGTCTAAAGCAGAGTGATGAATAAACTTACGGAAAAAGTTAATTAAACCCAGAAAGCTGCGTAGTTGTTTCTTCGTCGTTGGAACAGTAATGTCACGTAAAGCTTGAAGTTTTTCCGGGTCAGGCGCAATGCCTTCTGCTGAAATTACATGTCCAAGAAATTTTATAGAAGTTTTGCCAAAGTGTGATTTGCTAAGATTAACTGTGAGTCCTTGTGCACGAAAAGTTTGCAACAGTTGTTCCAGAATCAAATTGTGTTCAGACCAGTTAGCTTCTGCAATAAGGATGTCGTCTACATATGCTGTGATTCTGTCTTTCAGTTCTGTCGGAAGTATAGCATTCAAACCGCGAATAAATGCTGCTGAAGAAATTCTTAAACCGAACGGTAATTTGCAAAATTGATAACAGTCACCAAAACAGAGAAATGCTTTGTACTTTCTGCAGTTCGGGTGGAGCTGAATTTGTCAAAATCCCGATCTCAAATCTAATGTGGAATAAATAGCAGTACCATGAAATTTCTGTAGAAGTTCTTCTAGTGTTTGTGGGCGATCTGTTTCATTAATAATAATGTCGTTCACATGACGTGAATCAAGTACGAAGCGAAGTGATCCATCCTTTTTCTTAACAATATGGAGCAGGTTTATGTACGGACTAACTGCTGGTTGAATAATACCTTGGTTAAGCAAAGCTTGCAATTCTTTCTTAACTTGTTCTCTGTGAATATACGGAATGGGATAATGTTTGGCTTTAAACGTGTCGTGCTGTTTAACTTGAAATTCATACATGAAACCGGACATAGTACCAGGGATGTTGTCAAAAACTGGAGCTTGCTGTAAAAGAATCTTGCGTAGTTGCATACGTTCGTCGTCTGTATTTGCACTGCTTTGTTTTACTTCCTCAGAAATCATTTGCATAACGTCGTAGTCGGTTTCGTCTGGTGTATTGTAGTTGTGTACGAACGTATCTGTGAACTATGTGAAATGACAGTCTATGTTACGTGATGCAGAAATGACCTCTGTGCGATTAATTGTTTGTTCTTCTGTAGATAAAGAGTGCTGAAAATCTAATGCCAGTTGTACATTTTCATCCTTTAACATTAAATAGGAATTTTGAAAGTCAATAATTGCGTCATGTTGTACCAAAAAATTCGTACCTAAAATAACGTCTGTTGTCAATAAGGGAACAATCCAAAAATTTTAGTGGAACGTATGACCTGCAATACAAAATGATAAGTGTGTCTGTAATTTTACATCTACTCCTTTACCAGATACTGCTCCTTTTACTTTAGTTTTGCTAATAGTAATGTAGGATAAGTATTCTCTTTGTTACAAGCGTTGAAAGTTTCCTCATTTATAACTGACATAGGTGATCCAGAGTCGATTACTGCCGAAAATGTGGATGATCCAATCTTTACTTCAATGACAGGGTGCGAAATGGTTTTTTGATTAACTGGTTTTTCATGCAAAAGAGTGTCTCGGATGTCGTCAAAAGTAATAACATTTTCGTGAACAAGAGTCTATGTATCAAAAGAATTGCTTACATCGCTGGATGGTTCAATCTGTGCTGTATCTAGTCAAATTCTTTCTGACGTGCTGTTATTTGTGGGAGGATGCAGTGGCATTTCCACTATTTGTACTGTTCTGTTATTTCTCCCTGACGTATTACGTTCGGGATGATATCTGCTGTCTGGTTCATTCATGATAATCTGTTGTTGCCGATGATTCTGCTGCTGGTAAGACCGACTGTTACGCTGAAAACTGTGCTCATTACTTTTACGTCTGTCATAATAATCGTTGCTATACGGCGCATTGCGATATGAGTTGAAATGGTGTGTTCTCTGTACGTAGTGCTTTTCTTGTTGCTGTGCGTTACTATTTGGTGGAGCCGACGCTATACGTGTAGGCGGCGAAATATTAAAGCTTGGTTGACCTTGCAGACTACATTCTTGGTTTGGTATGCTAACCGGCTGGTTTTGTTGCTGTTCTGGGGAGAAGCCTCTATTGTTGCCAAAATGTCTTTGCTGTTGCTGATAACTATGAGGATACTGATAATTAAAATTTTGTCTGTTATTAAAGTTCTAGTGGTTGTCATTCCTGGACCGTGTATCACCTATGCTATTAAAATAGCGTGGCTGATCGTAATTTCCGTATGCTTGTTTGCCTTTGTTATGATGTGAAAAATTTTTGTTAATGAAGGAATAGTCTGATTGCTGAACTTCCAAAAGCTGTAACAGATCTCTGAATGCCGAAATATTTTCTTTCTGCTGACCTGTTAAAAGTGATACTCTTAACGATCGTGGTAATTTAGAAATACATAATTGGATAAGTGCTGATTCACTGTATGGTTCACTTAAGTATTGGTTTTGTTGGACCATGCGCTCAAAAAATTGCGTGACAGTGGGAAAATTTGAGTTATCATAATTTGGCAAGCTAATTAATTGATCTTAGATTCCGCGCTGTGTCGTTTTCGACCATTACGATGACGGAAAGGCATTCTGAAATTCTTTTACCGAGTAGCACTGTCTCGCTATCGGTCTCATACGAGCTGCCGGTTCGCCTTCCAAAAAACTGCAAATAAATTCAAGTTTGTGTGTCACGGGACAAGTTGGTGGAAAAGCAAAGCTAAATTGTTGTATCCAATCCAAAGGGTGAATCTGTGTTCTATCATTTTTAAATACCTTAAATTTCCTAATGGACAGAAAGTGCTTGTAATCAAAATTTTCGTCTCTGAATGTCTGAACAGGTTCAGGACTGTATGATAATCTGTTTGTCTGTGACTGTTCGGAATCTAAGTCACGTACTATCTGTAAATTACCTAAACTGTACTGGCTGTGTGAGTGTAAGAAATGTTCGGAAAGTGGCGTATGCTGTGATGTGTTAAAGGCTGAAATATTTTTCATCTCCGTCAAATCGTGCTATAAGATGACAATTTTCTACGTAATGTATTATTGGACGAACCTATCTCACTAATCGTCTGCTGTAAATTTTGGAATTCGGGTGTTTGATTAAACGAAACTGGTGACTTATCGTCTGATTTGGTGTCATTGTTATTTTCGATAACGTCAATACGACTGGCCAATTCATAAAATTTTTCAGTCAATCCTTTAACCTGATCATCATTTTTAGTGTCACAAGCATTAATTTGTTTTTGGATTTTACGGGTAGTTTTGTTCAATTTCTTAACGTCTGCTTTAATGGCATCGGGATCTTGTATTAATTGTAATTGTTCAAGTCTGTTGGTCACTGTCTGAAAGTCTACTGTGTGTGTGTCTGTTTTTGTTTTAAGATCGGAGATTTCATCATGCAATTCGGTGTTCAACTGTTTAATAGTATTGATTTCTTCTGATACTGTAGCAATGTTATTGTTTACGTATGTTTTTGCTTTCGTAAATAATTTACGCTTATCTTCCTGTCTCTGTGCAGTAATTGTTTCCATGACTTGTTTCTTTACTTTGTTCTGTTCCTGTATGAATTTACGATAACGCGTTTCACTGTTTTGTAGTTGGTGATTAAAACGTTTGTCAATTTGGCTGTTCTGTTGCTCGAATTTCTTGTCTACTTTCGCATCCAGTGTGCGTGAAAGTTTTGCTGACATTAATTTAAACTCGTCGCGAAACTGTGTTGCGTTTTCAGAACATTGTTTAGCGACTGCACTAATTTCATCTCTAAGTAATTTGGTTATGGCTGTATGTGTACTACTTAATTCTTGTGCAACGGATCTAATTTCTTCACTACTATTCCTAGCACAAGCCTTAATTTCCTCACGTAATTGTGCTTTAGTATCATGACATTGCACGGCAACCGCTTTAATCTGTTCACTAAGCTGTTTGGAATTGTTGTCTAGTTTTTCATTAAGTTGTTTGTTCGATTCATTAAGTCGTTTGAAATTGACGTATTGTTTTTCATTCGACTGTTTGGAATTGTTGTCAAGTTTTTCATTAAGTTGTAGCAGTAATGCCATAACTCGATCCATGCCAAAATTAGCTGCTGTATTCTCTGTGCTGTGTGATGGTGTATCTGCATGTGTCACGTTCTATATAACCATTTGGTCATTGTCTGATTCACAAGAAGGTTTGCTAATTGGACGTGCACTGTGGGTCACTATCTCGGAATCAAATAAATCTGACGTATTTTGACTGCATTGTTCATCTTCGTGAGAAAAATTTATCTCTTCACTGTGTAAATTTTGCAAATCAGGTGTTTCAAACTGGACAGCGTCCATTGTAACGGAACGTGCTGCGTCATCAATTGTCGTTAAATTAACAGAGGACACAATTGAATTTGTTTGCTCATCATTAACATGAAAATCATTACTAGTGATCGGCACACGCTGATTATCTGTAATTAGAGGATTATCACTATTACACTGAGTGTCGCTAGTATAATCGGTCAAATTATTCGAGTCAGCTTTTTCACTCCTTGCACATCGCGATGCACTGTTAGCAGTTTTGCGCGGCATTTTCACAACTCAAAGTTAAGCACAAAATCAAACAAAGACAAAGCAAAAATGGAACAAATACAGTTACAACAAAGAGCAATAAATTGCCGATGATCTGTGAAAGAAAAAGTGACAAATTAGTAAATGCATTGCGCCAGATGCAAACTACTTTTAATATTAAGTAAATAAGAGCTGATATATGGCTGACCACTTCTCAGAAATTCACAAAAATACGATCCTGGCAGGGTCGCCAAGTGTAACCTCCCCACAAAAATAAAATATAATATGAATAATACTCTCATTTAGCGTAACTACCCAACAATGAAAATATAATACAATGTGACAAACCTATAACCTTTCAATAATTGACAGTCAAGTTATCCTGGTAAATTTTGGACATCAGCAGTGCTGTGTCATGGCCCAGATACATCATTCTGAATAACCTGAAAAATCTTACCTTAATTAGGTCGCCTGATAACGCGTATATATCTGATTCTATAAGAAACTTTGCTGGCGCAGCTAAGTGCAATGCTGGCCGATACATTTGTCTTATAAAAAAGGAAAGAACTCACTTTTCTTTTCTATAATCGGGATTGCCAAGGATTGGAGAAATTAGTGAATTCTTTCAATTACGATAAATGTCAAAAGTTACTTTTTATGAGAAAGATTATTATTAACAGATGTCCTTCTAAAAACATTTACATGGGACTTGATGTAACAATACTACATATGCGCGAGGCTGCTTTTACCTTATCCTACAGCGCTCAGGCTCCGCCAATGCTCCACACGACTGGCCCAGCCAACACGATAAACCAGACGCGACTGTTCGCTAGTAACAACTTACTCCTACTGCTACACAGTTCCTACTGCAGTCAATACTACTCTCTGGTCTCAGATTCTCTTCTAGCTTACATATCGCAGGCAGCGCGTGAGCAATACATCGAAATTACATCAGCTCGAGTGCGCTAGCAACAAGTTCTCTAATTATGGATCTCTTAAAAGGTACTGGGAGATGCAGAAGCTTGCACAGGGTAGAGTAGCATGGAGAGCTGCATCAAACCAGTCTCAGGCCTAAAGACCACAACAACAACAACCACAATATGAGCATGAACGATGGGATCGGCACATTAATCTTATGTTTTGTTTGTAGAGTTATTCTAATTGTGGTATGCCAATATCCAATGTGTTCCGCTACTCTTACATATCCGTTTGTGGCGTTATGACATAACAAATATAGCAGATGGCGAATATTATATAAATTGCAAATATGAAGATCCGAAAATAGTAACGCAGCCTTTCGCAAACCACACCTAAGTGAATACAAGTGATATTAGCTGTCAGGATTTAGAATTTCACAACACCGAATTCGTTACATAATTTGGTGAATCTTAACTTCTTAATTTCAGGAATACTTTGTTATTTAAAAAATGAGACGACGGTGCACTTCCTGTGTCAGCCGTTTCATCACTCTCCCTACCAAGACCCCACCAGTAGTCACCCAACATCGAAGGTTTCCAATGGCCTTGGTAACGTTGTGCCATGGTAAGAATGTCTTGGTGAAAGCGTTCACTGTACTCATCGCTTACGGCTCGCAAATTTTCCAGCAAGAAGTCAAAGTGCGTATGTAAAAAGAGAATTTTAAGCGACATTCTACATCCCATGTTCTTGTAGTCGTCCCATAGAACATTCACAATGATAACGTAGTTTTTGCCTTTTCTGTTACGCAAAAAGCCCCTCACAATTGCTTTGAAAGACGACCAAGCAGCTAATTCGATATCTTTGAGTTTCATAACAAAGGTTGGATCTGTCAGCAATTTTCTTATTTGTTGTCCAACAAACATACCCTCTTTCAGCTTTGCCTCTCTTAGTTTGAGAAACTTCTTTTTTAGTAATTAAAGGCCTCGTCTTCTTTATCCAGAACTTCTACAATTTTCTTGATAAGGCCCTAGTTGATATTAAGGGCGGCAAAGTCATTTTATCCGGCTCAACCAATGGGGTATTGTTCACCTTTACGTTTCCAGGAACATATGAATTCCTTATATGCCATTCCCTGACTGTATAATGTTTCTTGGTGTCTCAACTGTCCCAAAGTCACAAAACCAGCAGTATTTCGTTCATCCAGCATGTAAACCTGTAAGGAGTGCAACTGCTTTTAAATCACAGCAAATCTGCCATCCAAGATCCTGATGGCCAGTAATATGTTCCTGGCTACTAAATACCGTGCAGCTACGTATTGTAGCGATCCGGATACATCTACAAAGAGCATTTGTAATAAATTATTGTTCCACGGACAAGAGTGACAAAATACCTAGCACGCATTTATTGCTTAATACTCCACTCTAACATTTAATAATGGTCATATATTTCCGACATTGCAGGCTGGAACCGCGAGACCGCTACGGTCGCACGTTCGAATCCTGCCTCGGGAATGGATGTATGTGAAGTCCTTCGGTTAGTTAGGTTTAAGTAGTTCTAAGTTCTAAGGGACTGATGACCTATAGTTAAGTCTCACAGTGCTCAGAGCCATTTTATTATTTCCGGCAGTAATGCTTAAAACCACTGCACATGTCAACATCTCCACTAGTAGTCAGACTTCTCAGAAACACAATGCATACTAAGCTTAAATCTCTCTCTGTGTATTCATTACAGATTATGAATTTTACATAATTATGCCCACACCCATCATGTATACGACAGTATACTTGATAGGACAACTAAATTCCTTTTTAAATAATGTTTATACAGTGTTTTAAAGTTATGTTGGCATTTAAAACCCCAGTCAGCTGCTTCTCCTCTTAAATATCAAATAATTCTAATTTTCGTTTATCCAGTCCCACTTTATGGGCGAATTCCCTCAAATGATTTTAAAAGTGCAGGTGGTGTACTTTGCTGCTCGATCAGATGTAGGTAACACTAACTCATCATCTTTCATTACCCCGCTCGTCAAAATATTTTAAAGTTCTTAGAATCTAATTCCTTAATTTTCATCATTAATAACTCTTTCCTACCCCTATGAACCATGGACCTTGCCGTTGGTGAGGAGGCTTGCGTGCCTCAGCGATACAGATGGCCGTACCGTAGGTACAACCACAATGGAGGGGTATCTGTTGAGAGGCCACACAAACGTGTAGTTTCTGAATAGGGGCAGTAGCCTTTTCAGTAGTTGCAGGGGCAACAGTCTGGATGATTGACTGATCTGGCCTTCCAACACTAACCAGAACGGCCTTGCTGTGCTGGTACTGCGAACGGCTGAAAGCAAGGGGAAACTACAGCCGTATTTTCTCCCGAGGGCATGCAGCTTCACTGTATGGTTAAATGATGATAGCGTCCTCTTGGGTAAAATATTCCGGAGGTAAAATAGTCCCCCATTCGGATGTCCAGGTGGGGACTACTCAGGAGGACGTTGTTAACAGGAGAAAGAAAAATGGCGTTCTACGGATCGGAGCGTGGAATGTCAGAGCCCTTAATCGGGCTGGTAGGTTAGAAAATTTAAAAAGGGAAAGGGATAGGTTGAAGTTAGATATAGTGGGAATTAGTGAAGTTCGGTGGCAGAAGGAACAAGACTTTCAGTTAGGTGAATACAGGGCTATAAATACAAAATCAAATATTGGTAATGCAAGAGTTGGTTTAAGAATGAATAAAAACAATAGGAGTGTGGGTAAGCTACTACCAACAGCATAGTGAACGCATTATTGTGGCCAAGATAGACACGAAGCCCATGCCTACTACAGTAGTAAAAGTACATATGCCAACTAGCTCTGCAGATGATGAAGATATTGATGAAATGTATGATGAGATAAAAAAAAGTTATTCAGGTAGTGAAGGGAGGCAAACATTTAATAACCATGGTTGACTGGAATTCGTGAGTAGGAAAACATAGGGGGTTGGGGAGAGAAATGAAAGGGGAAGCCGCCTGGTAGAATTTTGCACAGAGCAAAACATAAGCATACCTAACACTTGGTTCAAGAATCGTAAAAGAATCCTGGAGATACTAGAAGGTATCAGATAGATTATATAATGGTAAGACAGAGATTTAGGAAACAGGTTTTAAATTGTAAGACATTTCCAGGGGCAGATGCGGACTCTGACCACAATCTATTGGTTATGAACTGTAGATTAAAACTGAAGAAACTGCAAAAAGGTAGGAATTTAAGGAGATGGGGCCTGGATAACCAGATGTCGTACAGAGTTTCAGAGAGAGCATAAGGGAACAATTGACAGGAATGGGGGAAAGAAATACACTAGAAGAAGAATGGGTAGCTCTGAGGGATGAAGTAGTGAAGGCAGCAGAGGAGCAAGTAGGTAAAAAGACGAGGGCTAGTAGAAATCCTTGGCTAACAGAAGAAATATTGAATTTAATTTATGAAATGAGAAAATCTAAAAACGCAGTAAATGAAGCAGGCAAAAGGGACTACAAACGTCTCAAAAATGAGATCGACAGGAAGTGCAAAATTGCTAATCAGGGATGGATAGAGGACAAATGCAAGGATGTAGAGGCTTATCTCGCTAGGGGTAAGATAGATACTGCCTACGAGAAAATGAAAGAGACCTTTGGAGAATAGAGAGCATCTTGTATGAATGTCAACAGCTCAGATGGAAACCCAGTTCTAAGCAAAGAAGGGAAAGCAGAGAGGTGGAAGGAGTATATAGAAGGTGTATACAAGGGTGATACACTTGAGGACAATATTATGGAAATGGAAGAGGATGTAGATGAAGATGAAATGGGTGATACAATACTGCGTGATGAGTTTGAGAGACCACTGAAAAACCTGAGTCGAAACAAGGACCTGGGAGTAGACAACATTCCATTGGAACACCTGACGTTCTTTGGAGAGCCAGTCCTGACAAAACTATACCATCCGGTGAGCTATACGTATGAGACAGGCAAAATACCCTCAGACTTCAAGAGGTATGTAAGAAATCAAATCTCAAAGAAAGCAGGTGTTGACAGATGTGGAAATTACCGAACTGTTACTTCACCAAGTCACAGCTGCAAAACACTAACGCGAATTCTTTACAGACGAATGGAAAAACTGGCAGAAGCCGACCTCGGCGAAGATCAGTTTGGATGCCGCAGAAATGTTGGAACGTAATACTGACCTTACAACGTATCTTAGAAAATAGATTAAGGAAAGGCCAACCTACATTTCTAGCATTTTTAGACTTAGAGAAGGCTTTTGACAATGTTGACTGGTATAATCTCTTTCAAATTCAAAAGCTAGCAGCGGTAAAATACAGAGAGTGAAAGGCTATTTACAATTTGTACAGAAACCAGATGGTAGTTATAAGATTCGGGGGATATGAAAGGGCAGCAGTGGTTAGGAAGGGAGTGAGACATCGTTGTAGCCTCTCACCGATGTTATTCAATCTGTATATTGAGCAAGCAGTAAAGGAAACAAAAGAAAAATTCGGAATAGGCATTAAAGCCCATGGAGAAGAAATAAAAACGTTTAGGTTCGTCGAAGACATTGTAATTCTGTCAGAGACAGCAAAGGACTAGGAAGAGCAGTTGAACGGAATGAACAGTGTCTTGAAAGGAGGGTATAAGATGAACATCAACAAAAGAAAAACGCGGATAATGGAATGTAGTCGAATTAAGTCGGGTGATGCTGAGGGAATTAGATTAGAAAATGAGACACTTAAAGTAGTAAAGGAGTTTTGCTATTTGGGGAGCAAAATTACTGATTATGGTCGAAGTAGAGAGGAAGAAAATGTAGACTGGCAATGGAAAGGAAAGCGTTTCTGAAGAAGAGAAATTCGTTAACATCGAGAATAGATTTAAGTGTCAGGAAGTCGTTTGTGAAAGTATTTGTATGGAGTGTAGCCATGTATAAAAGGGGAAAATGTACGATAAATAGTTTGGACAAGAAGTGAATAGAAGCTTTCGAAATGTGGTGCTACTAAAGAATGCTGAAGATTAGATGGGTAGATCAAATAATTAATGAGGAGGTATTGAATAGAATTGGGGAGAAGAGGAATTTGTGGCACAACTTGACTAGAAGAAGGGATCGGATGTTAGGACATGTTTCGAGGCATCAAGGGACTACCAATTTAGTAATGGAGGGCAGCGTGGGGGGTAAAAATCGTAGAGGGAGACCAAGAGATGACTACACTATGCAGATTCAGAAGGATGTAGATTGCAGTAAGTACTAGAAGATGAAGAAGCTTGCACACGATAGAGTAGCATGGAGAGCTGCATCAAACTAGTCTCAGGACTGAAGACAACAACAACAATAATTCACTCTGGTGCATGTGTTGAAATCATTTTGTTGCATCTTCACCAGCTGCCATCATAACATAACTGTAATCTTCTGCTTCATGTTTCTTACAATTTACTGTAGCATTCAATCAGTTTACTTTTCCATACTTATTAAATATATCCCTAAGTTCTGTGACTTCATTGAGTGTTATACGGCACTAATCCCTACAGCTCTACTATTGTTAAAAATTTACTTGTTACACTCACTGCTTAAATTATGTACTCCTTTACGTTCTACTATTGGACTTACAGTTACACCCTTATGCTTAACGTTTTCTTGCTAGGACTTCAATGTTTATGTACAGTTACCAAACCTAGCTTTGATATGATCTATTGATACTTCGTGGATAGCATCTAACTAGTACAAATAAGATTACAGTTCCTCATAATTAGCATTTAACTCACTTTGAGCTGCTAACATTTCCGATTTTAATTGCTGCTTATCAGATTTCAATTCATTATAATTTGGCGCTTTAGGTGCCCCCAAAACTAAGTTCTAGAACCTCTACATGGGCAATTAAGTCTCTTAACTTCCACCTTTCTGGCTAATAGTATGCTTCTCGCTACTAAATACCGTGCAGCTACGTAATGATACATCTACAAAGAGCACTTCTAATAAATTATTGTTCCATGGGCAAGAGTGACAGTTTCGTATGATGAGCATTTGTTTCTGACCTTAATTCTGCATTATCAGTCTTATTCACATTGATTAGCTTTAACTTTTTTGCAAATCCTCTACTTTGTCCCTTTTCATTTCCAGACTCACTACCCTTCCTAATAGTTTCCTCCTCTTGATTCCAAAAGCATTTTGTCACTTACACCTTTATCACTGTTCTGTCTGCAGCTACTGAGCTAACGTCTTAACCGTCCGTATCACCATAGAGGACAACAAATTCCTCCCTTTAGTTATCATCCTTGACTTCTGTGTTTTCTTTTAATATTAGTATATTATCTGTCATAACGTCTTAAATATATCTTTCACTTCATCGTATTTCAACTGCTATGTAGAAAAACCAATGAATGAGCAATGTGCACGCCAAAAGACCCACAATTCTTAGTTGCAGCCGCGGAACGTCGTTTGAAGAGTTACCAGACGCACTGTTGAAGGCAAAGTCTACGAGCGCCTACTGCAAGGCGTATCGGTGCCTCGCCCGGTGAGGACGAGAGGCTGTACACCGACCGTTCCAGATAGGCACCTGACCCACTAGGTACTTCACTAACTGACACGTACTGTGGCAGCAAATTGTGCGAGGTAATGCGCTCACAGCCCATTCTGCGAAATTAGCTTTTGCGCCACCTACTTTGACGACAGCCACGCCAACCTTCTGACCCACGTCTAGGAAGACAGCATTGTGCAGTCCCCCCAAAACCCGAAAAGCTCTGCATGCCGATGTGAGTCGAACAGAACTTTATCTATTCACTTAAATCCGTTTGTGCCTCGCAATTGAAAGCAGTCAGAAGCGTGTCGAGCGTTCGCCAGCAGGGGAACCTTACAAATAAAGAATAAATACATTAAAACTTCATCCATAGTGCGGCAGTTTTTCACGCATCACACTGTTTATGGCGTCATATCTGTTGAACCACGTATCGTGCAGTTATGTATTTGTGTGGGTACATTCAGCTGCATACGTCCATACTGTCTGCAAAATTTATTGCGAATTAAGCTAGCAGCCCAGAAGTAATAAATTTAAACCTCATGCATGATACGACATTTTTTCACACATCTCATTATTTATGATGCCACATATCCTGAACTGTGTTAGATAGGTGGTTCTTACTTCCATAGTGACTGTTTCCTGACCATAAGTTATATATATACCATATTTAGTCCAAATCGGGCAAGTAGTATAGGAGGGTATGTGGAACATACTTGCATGTAATACATTTCGATGGATGTAAGTTTCACATCTACTCCTAAACTTGCTACACATATCACTTAGTGCCAAGAAACCATCTCTGTGGGTGTAAGAACCACCTACTTGTCAGATGGATGGGACGAGGGGTGAAAAAAACAGTGTAGCCCGACGAGCGAATACCCACGATTTTAGCTATGCAGTATTTCAGAATGAGAGCACTTACAGATTTACAAAAAAAAATTACACATAGTTTCAAACCCTCACGGAATTTTTTCTTCCAGCTAACCCTCACAGAATTATGAGCGGAGAAACGTTTATCGCGTACGACACTTCAGTTGTTCGTGCAGTAAAACAGCAGCACGAAGCATGAGGTTTTAATTTACAACTTCTTTACTGCCAACTCTATTTGTAACATACTTCGCACCTACAACGAAATGTCACTGTAAAACGTATAGTGCAGGACATACGACGACATAAACATTGAAGAGACTAAACAAAGTGCTTCATCAATCGTGGTGTCTTAAAGTATAACTTCTTTGCTACTGACTCTATTCAGAACCATTTCGCATACTGTAGCGACATATACCACTGAATATAACTGCAAAAGAATATTATTACACATCACATTGTTCAGGGGATACGATTTCATAATTATTGGGGTGCACGAAAAGGAATGTGCAGGGCGAAGTTCTTTAGAGATACCGGTGAAACGTATATACAATGACGTGTGAAATGTGTTAAATATATTTTACATGTATTGATACGCGATAAATATAGAAAGAAAAGAGGAGAAAATGAACAGGTAGAGGTAGAAGAGGAGAAAGGAAGGCGTTGGAGATGAACAGGGAGAGGAAAGAGACAGAGACGGACAGAGGAAGAAAAGATGGGGAAATGGAGGGTGAGGAATAGACGGAATCTGAGCGGCGTGGAGGAGGTGAACAGAGGAGGTAGAGGAGATGACAGAGAGGGGGTGATGGAGAATATCGACAGAGAATAGGGGAAGGACGAGATTGAAAGAAAGAGGGATAGGACGAGATGGACAGATAGTTGGTGTGGAGTATGTGTACAGAGGAAGGGGATGGATATAAGACATAAGAAAATTCCACCCAGTGGGATTTGCTTCCAAACATAAACCTCTGAAATTTTCACCAATTGCTCCTGGAAACTACGTACTTACTACGTCACAGTCTACCTGAACTCCAAATGCTTGTTCGCTCTCCCCCCCTGGCTGCAGTGGGGTGCTGCGCAGCTCTGTCCGAGCCGCGTCGACGCCGTCGTGCGAGTAACCAACTGCCGGAAGAAGAGCAAAAGTGCCACCGGTTGTCCTCCTGCATAAACACTGGTGCCACTTATTTTGACGTTTGTATCGTACTTCCTCTTCTTTTGCGATGTATGTGTACATCCACAACTACATGGCTACTCTACAATTCACAATTAAATTCCTGGCACAGGGTAAATACAACCACTTTCACACTATTTCTCAATTGTTCTAAACTGGAACAGCGCGCTGGAAAGACGAAAACCTCCGTCTTTCCGTGCAAGCTCAGATTTCTCTTATTACGATGATTATTTCTCACTACGGAGCTAGGCGGCAAACAAAAACATTTTCGCAACCGGGGAACAAAATTTTTGCAACGACGGACGCCTTTGTTTTAATTTTTCCAACAACTCGCTTACCATAACCATAGACACTCTCTCCCGTATTTCAGGATATAAAAAAGCGAAGTACCCTTCTCTGAACTGTTTCGATGTCCTCCGTCATCAGGTATTGAACCCACACCTCACAGCAGTACTCAAGATAAAACGCACTAGCGTAATATAGGTAGTCTCTATAGTGGATTAGTTCAACGTATAAGTGTTCTGCCGATAAAACGCAGTGTCTGGTTCTCTCTCCCTACAAAATTACCTACGTGGTCGTTCCAACTAAAGTTCTTCGTAGCACTTATCCCTAGATACTTAGGTGGACTGAAAATTTTTAGTTTTAGGTGATTTATAGTCACTGAAATTTAACGGTTTTGTTTGAGTACTTAAGTGGATGAGGTTCACACTTTTCATAATTTAAGGTCTCAGTTGCCACTTTGTGCACTGTACACACATTTTGTCTGAATTATTTTGCAATCAGTTTTCATATTCAGATTATTTTGCTGGACGGGAAATGACAGTATCATCTGCGAACAAAATGAAATGACTGTTCTGATTGCCTCATAATCCGTTTAAATAGATTACGAGCAGCAGAGATCTTATAGCACTTCAATGAGAAACTTAAGTTATCCTATTTTACTCGATGATTTTACGTCAGTTATTCCGTATTGTGACCTTTCTGACAGAAAATCACGAATCTTAAAAAATATTCCATAGTCCTGAAACATCATTAGAAGTCGCATGATAGGAACGTTGCCAAAAGCGTTATGTAAATCTAGAAATATTAAATTAGTTTGAGATTAATGACTTCATCAGAATAAATAGCTAATTCTGTTTCACAAAAACGATTATAGTGAATCCTTGCTGATTATAAATCAATAAATTTATTTCTTGGAAATACCAGTCATTCATAATGTTCCAACACATTATATGTTCTAAAATCCAAATGGGAATCGACGTCTGTGATATAGGTTTGTAATTCAACAGATGACAGTTAGTTCCTTTCTAGAGTATTGGTGTCACCTATGAAACTTTTCTGTTTTTAGGAACACATTTTCCTTCGAGCAAGAGGTTGCGTATGATAGATAGATATGGAACTATTACATCAGAATACTCTGGAAGGATCTTAACTAGTTTATAACCTGGAGCAGAATACTTCTGTTTGTTAAATAATTTGAGTTGTTTCGGTACACCGAATATGTCTACCTCTACGTTCCATTGCCAACAGTTCTTGATCGGAAGCCTGGACTATTTACTTTTCCATTATTGGTAAAGGAAATTCGAAAAACCATACATAGTAGCTCCTTTTCTGTTGCACTGCCATCGGTAACAGTACCATGCATAATCTGTCTTAATATTAAATATTGCTATGCAGTTTCACCTTCAAGTTTGTGGCTTTTGTTACGTAAGTTATGATGTTACATAAGTTGTGATGAAAACGCTGTTCTTTTAAAATGTATCTTACTCTACATACAATACACAATCTTATAACGCTAAGGTTTCTAAGAGTACTGTTCCTACACAATTCTGGTTCCAGTGCAAAAGGAATTGATATTGATGTTACTGCCAGGGGGTGGTGAGAAACAGCTGAAATCGCTATAATTAAACAAAGCTTCAGCACCCGATGGAATCCATGTCAGACTCTATACCAGATTCCCATCTGAGTTAGCCACCTTTAACCATAATCTATCACAGATCTCTCAAACAAAAAACCTCACTCAGTGGATGGTAGAAAGCATAGGCCACACTCACATACAAGAGGCTTCTCCGAAGTGAACTACAAAATTTACATCGAAGTTCAATGTTATCCATTTCTTGTAGAATTTTGTTACAATTTCTAAGCTGAAAATGAGACATCTTCTCATTGAAAAACAGCATAAATTCCCAAAACATCGATCATGGGAAAATCTTCTAGCAGTTTTTCACATGACATCATCAAGGCAGTCAGGTAGACACAATATTTCTCGATTTCTGAATAGCATTTGAGTCAGTACCACTTCTGAAGTTACTATCAAAAGTACGACTCTCTGGGGTACCACCCGAAATTTAAGGCTTTA
Organism: Schistocerca gregaria; assembly: GCF_023897955.1. Lineage (NCBI taxonomy): Eukaryota > Metazoa > Arthropoda > Insecta > Orthoptera > Acrididae > Schistocerca > Schistocerca gregaria. Next base: position 533,368,793 of record NC_064923.1, read on the forward strand.
AACACGATATTTTGGTAGGCAGAACTCAGGAAGGAATCTTGGATGAAGATCCAGCGCTGACAATATTTTAGTAACAACAAACTTTTCGCAGATGATGCAGTTATCTATAATGAGATAGAAGTGGTCGCTTTGTTAAAAAGTCCACGGTCCCTATCTCGCCAGTACAAGAGATGGAATTCTTCATCCATGTCCTTCAGGTTGTCGGAAGATCGAGTAGTTTATCGCTGAAACTGGTAGCAAAAATAAAACGAAAATGCAAGTTTAGACGGCTGACGGTGATATGAATTGACAGTTCAAAACATTTTCCATTCAACAGATGAAATTCCAATTTCGTAAAATAACATTACCACCTAAGCTCTTAGTGCACAGTATCTTCGTAATACACAAGCCTAGACCATACTTTCATATACTGAAGCTTATGTCGGATACAGCTTCCCTAGTTAATTGAAGGCTGTGTCAAGCCAGATTGCTTCCCTCATGCGGTAGGTCTTTGGCACATGCTACTTCAAACTTAAATGCATAATTAACAGTAACCTGGAACAGACTACTATTAATACGCAGAAATTACAGCTGTCATTATCAAAGGAACTCAATTCTTCTTCTAGATACGATAGTAACACAGAGTAAAATTTAAACGCATTGCCGAACACTAAGATAACAGGAGTTAACTTTACTTGCTAAACAAGTTAGCAAGAAATAACTCCATTAAGCAACGCTGACAAAACTCCACACATCCAAAATTCTCTCCAAAAATGGTTCAAATGGCTCTAAGCACTAAGGGACATCTGAGGTCATCAGTCCCCTAGACTTAGAACTACTTAAACCTAACTAACCTAAGGACATGACACACATCCATTCCCGAGGCAGCAGCGCGGTTCCGGACTGAAGAGCCTAGAACCACTCGGCCACAACGGCCGGCCAAATGCTCTCCAGTGAGTTCACTATAGCTCACTACTATTCTTAGCAGAATGTCACGCTTATCAGTAAGTGTAACGTGGAGAGTATGACGAGCACAGCTAGTTTCTCATCATCTACACTCAACCTCTTCCTTCCAACCCTTTGGAATAGTGTCCACCACAACACACACGGCAGACCACAACTTCAATCTCTCCCGTCACAACAGCTGTGGACCGCGCTTTCATCCCTAGAGCAACAGTCTGCACGTTCCATTCACCGCTCCATAACCTTCCTCCTCGCCACTCATTGACAAACAACCTGCCCCAACAGCGATGTCACGACGCCAGGAGGCGGAAGTATACAGTACCTACTCAGGCTTACTATGGAAACGAAATGTAAAATTGTGCACCACACAAGACGAAAACAACGTGAATCCTGTGACTACAGCATCAACGAGTCAAAATTGGAACTGAAGAAAATCGATTTACACAAGATGGAACTACAGAGACAAATGCAATCGGTCGAGGCGTACAAATACGTAAACCTAACAGTTTGTAGGTATTTGAAATTGAACGATCAGGTAGGCTCCGTTGTAGGTAAAGCATGGGCTAGACCTCGCTTCACTGCTGCGTATATTGTTCAAGTGTGTGTGACCCATAACAATGAGGACAAACAGGGGTACTTAATGTAAAAGAGAGAGACAGTATTAACGGAACCAGGTTTGTTTGACAAATGGGGAAGTTTCAGGGACGCAAACTATTCCCAAAAAGCATAATTAAGAAGTTCCAAGAACCAGCATTTAATTATTAATGTAGAAAAATTCTACCACACCTACGTATTTGTCCCATAGGGATCGCAAGGACAAGTTTAGACTAAATAAGTGCTCGATGCGTTCCATACGTGAATGGGACACTGAAAAATTTTAATAACTTATAGAATGGGAAGAACGCTCTGACATGCATTTCACATGGTTTTGCGAAGCATAATTACTGTTATAAAGAAAATCGTTTTCGCGTTTTTAAATAAAAATTTAGTGGACGCGCACCCGTAGCACTAGTAGCTGGAGAAGAAGTTATGTGCAAATGATGTCACCTATATAGCATGAAACTGAAATACGCCCACAAAATTTCGGATTTTTTTCGGGGATATTTTCTGAATATTTTCATATAAGTATCCATATTCTGCGGTAGCTCTTTAAGGAGCGGTTATGTAAGGATAACTTAATATGCATCGTTACCAGAATTGTATTGGTTTCTGTGAAAATTCTTTCGCAACACTGGGAAAGCCTCTAATACGCGATCAACAAAATGTAATAGCACAAAAGGAACCGATTATTTGAGGGTGCCTATGTACAGGCGCAAAACTGATGCTGCGTGGTTACTCTCGCTGTGAAAACAGCAGAGCAAACCATCCACGTGCCGTTTTTCCATTTCATTCAGTGACCCAATTGACGAGATGCATATGGGCCGATTTTTCATCAGTAAAACTATTCATGTATTAGTGTATCACTGTAACTTGCAAGTAACACTGCCGCAAAAACCTACCCGAGACTTAACCGAGCAGTATTGAATGCAAACTTGGGAACCAAGAATGGAGTAGGATTTACCGTTGTCAACAGCAAGTACCGTGAGTGAATGGAACAATTTTGTTTCCAAACCAGCAACACGATGCATACCTAGACATTTTCACAGTTCTGCAGATACTTTCAATGCAATACCAATGCAAGGGTCAAGAAACCAAATAATATGTAATTCGTCTATAACGAACCACTGAAGACAACGCATCCCTCATACCGAAATATACGTAAAATATCTCTAGACAGCTTTCCAATTTTCTCCATGAAGTCGTGGTTCGCAATGTGTACATGAAAAGTGGCCTTTCGATAGAATGACAACGCATTTTATGTACATTACGTATGGCATATGCTGATCGACGGATGTAGACCATAATATATTTCAAAATATTGTTTGTCAAGTAGATGAGATACGAATTTTAAAATTCTTATTTGTTAACCGGCATTTGTATTTTCTGACGATCTGATCCTAAGTAAACAAATGTTATAGAATACGACAGAAAATTTAAAAAAATTAATAACTACATTCGTAAAAATTTAGGCACTGCAGTTCCTGTTCGTGCATCTCCAATCCTTTTCATCGGCACACCCCGTAAAGGGTGGGCTGGGGAGAGCCTACGTAGACCTTCGGCTCTTCTACCTCCCGGGCAAGTTGCGGAGTTTGGATGGGAGATTAGTGGTCCCTTCCCCAAACATTTCTGGGTGCAAATTTCGCTGGGTGTGGATTTAACTGGGTGCAGTTTACTGGGTATCGAATCAGATAGAGAGGGAGTGAACTAGGAGATGCACAGGAGACTGACTAATAAGAGACTGCAATAAATACATTCCTGGAAAACGCCAGGCAATCATCTACCTATACAAATAAAATTAATCTTGGTTCGGCCCAGAATGATTGTACAATAGGACTCAGGAATGAATTACGTCTTCCCGCCTGGAATTGACCTCAAAAGCAGGCACGAAACCAAAGGACAAACTACCTGCTATATATTCGTAATTTTAACACTAAAATAAGCCAAGATAGTTAACTGACTCACTAATTACCTACTCTCCGCTATTGGCAAGGACTGGTACCTACAGACAATATATCTAGAGACCTATAACTACTTTATCGACGAAAAGAAAACACTATTACTAGAAGACACAACAACAGAAAATTCAGGAAGGCGAGAGACACAATAACGTAAAGGTATTACGCTGCCCTTGGATACTTGACTCGTTGTATTTATAATTTCACAGTCAAAATGTTATATTCTATTGTACGAAACCTGACATTACGCCCATCAAGGACTAAGTGGAAGCACTGGACGTAAGATGAGGGAGAACTTCATTCACCTTTTATTGCTCACGAAGTTTTATTCATGCAAACAATTAATTCAAATAACAATTGTAATGAAAATTTTTGCCAAATGAGTGGTTACCAGATATCGAAACAGGCACAAGTTGGCCCTTGCCACAGTAACTTTGATACAGATACAATCAGTAAAAGCAACAAACTAGGAATAAATGACTATTCCCTGAAAGCTTATCGTTATACAGGTACAGTTACTAGTTACACATGAAAAGGAAGAGGTGATTTACCCTAATGAAACTTTTATGGGATTACTGTACTATGATTAACAGTAGATTGATAGCTAACAATCGTTACAGATCATACGGCTGAAGACAATTTACGTTAACGCAAATTTCATGGGATTACACTAATACGAATACAATAAAACGCTTTCGGTGTTGAGTGCCTCGGGGACTACGCCGGAGACAACTGAACTGTGACAAATTGACATACAGACAGTAAATGACACACTTGGCAAATGCATTAGTAATTAAATAAATACAATAAGCTACTTTAACAATGCAAGTCCAGCATCTGAAACACAATTTAGCTAAGACGTGAAAAGGACAGGCAATAAGTACATAAGAAGAGAATTCTTTTATGTTTGTGAACCATGGACCAGTAAAAGACACGTATACTATAAATATATAAAAGCTTCAGGCACCAACCAGTTGCAGACACGAAAGCCATACACAACAAGCAGCGTGGGAAACGGTCAGCTGTCCCGCCCGACGAACAATTGTCGGCCCGACCAACAGCACGAGGTATACAAGTCTCAGATCGATTTTCTCTCACACACTCCTTCAAACAGTATTAACTTCAAAACAGGCAATGTTACTGGGTGCACATGGAGCATAGACGGAACGTTAGACTCTACTAAATAAGTACGATACGCAACGGCCTGAGGGCGTAAGCCAAACCCACAACCCAGATTCAGAGATATTACAAATCGAAAAAACTACGATCCAATAAATTGTGCGTCCTCATACTATAGCGAACATGGCACTACTTAAACTTTCCTATCCTAATAAACCCATGGCAATACACATAGAACAATATTAAATAAAACAACATCAAATTAGTACCAAAACACATTAGATAAATTGTCACTACTTCCAAGAAAATCAAACTCGAATCCCAGGAGTTGTAAACAAGCAATTCAAATCACACTTACGTAAGATTACCTCAAGGAAAGGCATTAAATGATGAATTAACTTTACAATAATTATACGTCCTTGGTGGATCCAAATATTCAAGACTCTCCAGAAAATTCTGGCCGAGTACCCATACATTCGTGCAGCGGTCTGTTCAAGAATACACAGTACTTTCTGAAACAGGTTAAACACTAAGATTAACAAATAACGCACAGTAAGCCCCGAGGCTTAAAAAGTAAACCAGAATGTCAACGCAATCAGATGTCACTACGAATTATTACAGCAAGAATGGCGCAAAAAGTTTCGCAGCAGCGGACCACAAGCTAAATTCAGCATATAGTTTTATGATTGAGAATCAACCAGTAATCTTCTAACACGTGTGAGACTGGTTCTGATCTATCTCCCTACCACAGTTGCGCAAGGACGCTCTGTGAATGTTTTAGGAATTTGGTATTGAACGTATGGCCTGCAAGTTAAGAAGATATCATCTCACACATTCAGAGCCCAAAAGAGTTCAGCAGTGCCGACAGTGATGTAATCAGACAATGAACTTAATGTCGATTCTACTATACTCCCTGGAAAAGAAACGTTATCGGTAACCGAAATTTGTGTACGGTTCAAGGCGCAACTACATATTAGCAAAAAATTTAAATCCTAGTATTTCGTTATTAAGGTTTATTTCTACTGTTAAGTGTCACGTCATGAGCAATCAAAAGAAGTACACAATTAAAACAGTTCATAACTCTACAATGGCTGACACTTTTCGTCAGATCGGACATTTCGCGATTATGGTTCAATCAGGCCCGATAACGAGGCGGAGACGACCGCAGTTCTGAGTGTCAATTGAATATCACTTGCTAGCATGGCAAGAGCGCGCGTGTATACCTTGCGTCGGAGCCAGCAGTGGCAGCTGTCGGCACGAGCTGTGAACCTGAGAATATACGCTCCTGGAAATAGAAAAAAGAACACATTGACACCGGTGTGTGAGACCCACCATACTTGCTCTGGACACTGCGAGAGGGCTGTACAAGCAATGACCACACGCACGGCAGAGCAGACACACCAGGAACCGCGGTGTTGGCCGTCGAATGGCGCTAGCTGCGCAGCATTTGTGCACCGCCGCCGTCAGTGTCAGCCAGTTTGCCATGGCATACGGAGCTTCATCGCAGTCTTTAACACTGGTAGCATGCCGCGACAGCGTGGAAGTGAATCGTATGTGCAGTTGACGGACTTTGAGCGAGGGCGTATAGCGGTCATGCGGGAGGCCGGGTGGACGTACCGCCGAATTGCTCAACACGTGGGGCGTGAGGTGTCCACAGTACATCGATGTTGTCGCCAGTGGTCGGCGGAAGGTGCACGTGCCCGTTGACCTGGGACCGGAACGCAGCGACGCACAGATGCACGCCAAGATCGTAGGATCCTACACATTGCCGTAGGGGACCGCACCGCCACTTCCCAGCAAATTAGGGACACTGTTGCTCCTGGGGTATCGGCGAGGACCATTCGCAACCGTCTCCATGAAGCTGGGCTACGGTCCCGCACACCGTTAGGCCGTCTTCCGCTCACGCCCCAACATCGTGCAGCCCGCCTCCAGTGGTGTCGCGACAGGCGTGAATGGAGGGACGAATGGAGACGTGTCGTCTTCAGCTATGAGAGTCGCTTCTGCCTTGGTGCCAATGATGGTCGTATGCGTGTTTGGCGCCGTGCAGGTGAGCGCCACAATCAGGACTGCATACGACCGAGGCACACAGGGCCAACACCCGGCATCATGGTGTGGGGAGCGATCTCCTACACTGGCCGTACACCTTTGGTGATCGTCGAGGCGACACTGAATAGTGCACGGTACATCCAAACCGTCATCGAACCCATCGTTCTACCATTCCTAGACCGGCAAGGGAACTTGCTGTTCCAACAGGACAAAGCCCGTCAGCATGTATCCCGTGCCACCCAACGTGCTCTAGAAGGTGTAGGTCAACTACCCTGGCCAGCAAGATCTCCGGATCTGTCCCCTATTGAGCATGTTTGGGACTGGATGAAGCGTCGTCTCATGCGGTCTGCACGTCCAGCACGAACGCTGGTCCAACTGAGGCGCCTTATGGAAATGGCATGGCAAGCCGTTCCACAGGACTACATCCAGCTTCTCTACGATCGTCTCCATGGGAGAATAGCAGCCTGCATTGTTGCGAAAGGTGGATATACACTGTACTAGTGCCGACGTTGTGCATGCTCTGTTGCCTGTGTCTATGTGCCTGTGGTTCTTTCAGTGTGATCATGTGATGTATCTGACCCCAGGAATGTGTCAATAAAATTTCCCCTTCCTGGGACAATGAATTCACGGTGTTCTTATTTAAATTTCCAGGAGTGTATATTAAATCTCTCTCGACTGTTAGTCACCAGCTGGACACACTTACTACGTCTTTGGCGAAGCCGAGACTCCTACTTGTTTATTATCCAAGATAATTGGCATGATACACACTATTTGGTTGGAACAGAGCATACGTTGTTGTCCTCAAATCACTATCCACCGTCAACTGCCAGTGCTGGGTGTGATTCTTCATGCTAGGAGACTTTGCAGTTTAGCTCCTATTGAGTTAAGACGACCCTGTGAACAAGTGTTCGCATAATGACTCTCGCAATTGTGTCAGCCCAGCGCGAGTCACCTTGCTCAAACACTCGACGATTTTCTGCAGAGCAAGTTACTTTGTCTGCAATTTCCCTATATCAAAGCTCGTGGCCACGTGTATACTTTCTGGCCACTCAGAGCGTTCGTACTTGTTATAATTCCACCCACTAGATTTTAGTAACCCATCACAGGTGACGAATCTTTTGTAGAGCCGAGTTTAACTTCTGCTACATAATACTGAGACAAAGAGCATTTTCTTTCATGTGAGTCTTAATACAGGTGACTACAGTGAGGCACCATTGTTTTTAGTTGGGTTTCTAAATGGTTCAAATGGCTCTGAGCACTATGGGACTTAACATCTGTGGCCATCAGTCCCCTAGAACTTAGAGCTACGTAAATCTAACTAACTTAAGGGCATCACACACATCCATGCCCGAAGCAGGATTCGAACCTGTGACCGTAGCAGTCGCGCGGTTCCGGACTGAGCGCCGGAACCGCTAGACCACCGTGGCCGGCAGGTGGGTTTGTCCGAAGCCTTTATGTGGGATCTCCCACCATGTTTCTGTAGAAAGGCTTTCCAAAGGGTCGTCGTGAAAAGCAGGGCAAGGGCTGGTGACGCCGTCTGACTACGCAGTGGCCAAGGCTCAAGGCTTCTCCTTGTGTCCGGTAGGTACCCTGTGTCCCGAGTTCCTTAGCCACGTGGGATGGCGTGTCATCGTAAAATTCCCCTTTCCCTCAAACTGCATCTCATAACTTGTGCCACGGAAATTACTTGCCTGCAATTACTAGTGTGAGTGTTAGTGCTTTATATTCACAAAATGCAGGCTTATTTGCATATTAATAATATTCTATCAGTTTCACGTAACTATGTTGTGTGATATATCGAGTTAACAGAATTGTTTAGAGAGTTCAATGTAAGGTGTGTTATTTGTTTGACACCTAGTAGTAGTAGTAGTAGTAGTTTTATTCATCCGTAGATCTCTTTTTACAAGGATATAGGACATGTCAAAGTATTTAAAAGCTTAGATCAATTTACAATAAGCTAATTCGTATACACATATATTTACACACTTCTAGTTAGAGACAATCATTAGATTTTACTCCTGGTATACAATAATTTATTTACAAATAACTCATTAAATAATGTAAAGCCACACTATTCACTCATATTTCACTATCAGTCACTGCACACACTATACACACATTGTTTCATAACACTTCACTCACTACATACACACACACACACACACACACACACACACACACACACACACAGGTGATCCTTGGGCCATTTTCTGTACTGCAAGTTCCCATCTGCTATCCTGAAAAACTGAGTCAGCATCCCTTCATAATGAGTGAGATGTTGAGCTCAGAAAGAGGAAGAGGTGTTAGTATTGTGCTATGCATAGCTTGAGGGGAGAGTGTCTCTAGAAAGGAAAAAAGAAGAAAAATAATAAAGTGAAGGTGTTATGTGGAATATTGGATGTTTTATAATCATCATTATTATTATTATTTGTTTGTATAACATTTTTTTATCAAACCCCTACTCTGCTTTATCTAAGTAATCCTTCAATGTATAAAATGTATTGCATAACAGGCACTTTTTAGCTGCCTTCTTAAATAAGTGTATTTTTGAAATTTCTTTAATCTCTTTTGGTAATTTATTGTACAGTTTCATTCCTTGGTAGAAAATGCTGTTTTGAGTTTTATGTTTATTTTTTCTTGGTAAATGTAAGTTGAGTCTATCTCTTGTTGCATGGTCATGGACAGAGCTGTTTGTGCAGTAATTGCCAATGTTATTTTTTGATGTGTACAACTGACTGGTAAATGTGTTCACATGGAGCAGTTAAAATTCCCAGTGTTTTGAACAGATCTTTACAATGAGCTCGACTACTATTTCTGGTTATTATTCTTATGGCTCTTTTCTGGAGTTTGAAAATTGTGTTCATATTTTGTGGATTTGTTCCCCAAAAAAGAATGCCATAGCTAAGAATTGAGTGTACATATGAATAATATGTAACTAAAAGACACTGCATGTTACACACAGATGGTAGAATTCTAAGGGCATAACATGCTGATGACATTCTGTTTGCAAGTACCTTTGTGTGTTCGCACCACTTCAGCTGAGAGTCAACATTCATTCCTAGAAATTTTGCATTTGTTACACAGTCTATAGAGGTGCCATCTACATTTAATTTAACATTGTCATTTTTCCTCTTCAAACTGAAGTTCATGGCATTAGTTTTCTTTATGTTTAATGTCAATTTGTTGCTTATTGACCAATTGTAAACTTCCTTGAGAGTTTCATTTGCTTTCTCGGTAAGGAGTTCTCTTGTTCTCTCAGTGACTATAATATTGCTGTCATCAGCGAAGAGAATTTTCTCACCATGAGTAACACTACTGGGAAAGTCATTGATGTATATCAGGAATAGTATTGGTCCTAATATGCTACCTTGTGGAACCCCTATATTAATATGTTTTGGTTCTGATAAGTATTTTACTAAATGTTTAGATCTGTTTGAAGTATGTGTTATCTCTACTCTTTGTACCCTATCTGTTAGGTATGATCGAAACCAGTCATTAGCTACCCCTCTTATTCCTAATGCTTATAATTTATTTAATAGAATCTTGTGGTCGACTGTATCAAAAGCCTTAGAAAGATCCAAAAATATAACCTGTGACACACTCATCTTTATCAAGAGCATTAAGTACAACTTTTGTGAATTCTACTATGGCTGACTCCGTATTTTTGCCACTTCGAAAACCAAACTGTGATTTGCTTAAAAGATTGTATTTATTCAGATAATTCATTAATCTGTCTTTCATAATTGCTTCTATTATTTTTGAGAATGCTGACAGCAGGGAAATGGGCCGGTAATTTTCTATGTCTTCTGCATTACCTTTCTTAAGCAAAGGTACAACTCTTGCCTGTTTTAGCTGCTCTGGAAATGTCTCTGATGTGAAGGATTCATTTATTATATTTGTTAATGGGCCTTGTATAATCCCTATGCATTGTTTCAGTACACACATTGGTACATCATCTAAGCCTTCTGACTTTTTATTTTTTAGCTTTTGAACAGTTTTATTGACTTCATTCTCTGTGGTTGGAAGTAACATCATTGTATCTAGTGCAACAATTTTTGCAGGTGTTATATTTGTTTTGGGGAATTTTTGCTGTAACTTCTCTGCAATACTTGAAAAATGCTCGTTTACATAGTTTGCTAAGTGTTGTGGATCATTTATTACCTTATCCCCCTCCCTTAGAAGTATGTTATTCTGCGTTTGTTTGCCTCTCCCCGTTTCCTTTTTTATAACATCCCAGACTGCTTTGCTTTTATTCTCTGCATTATATATTATTTTGTCATTAAATGACTTTTTTGCAGCAATCAGCGCCTTCCTATAAATCTTTTTGTATCTATGATAGAAATTTAAGAATTCTGGATCATTGTGAATCTTTTTCATGGAACTGAGGTGTTTAAGTGTTTGGGAGGACTTCTTAATACCTGCTGTTATCCATGTGTTTTTGTGATATGTTGATACAGTCATGCATACTTTTGGAAATGCTGTTTCAAAGTTCAATTTAAACAATGTGGAGAATTTGGAGAATTTCATATTCACATTGGTTTCCTTATACACTTCATCCCAGCTTTGTTTTTCTAGTTCTTTTGAAAAATCTTTTATTTTGATTTCTGATAGATGTCGTTTATAGGCTTGTAGTTTAGGGAATGATTCAATGCCTGATTTTACTGTTGTTATTTGACAGAGATGGTCTGATAGTCCGAGATCTTTTACAGCTACATCACATTTTTCCCTGTCTATATTTGTGGCCACATGGTCAATTACTGATGCAGTCATTGTAGTAACCCTTGTTGCACTATTGACCAATAGGGACATGCCAAAACTTTGAAGGATATTTATGAAGGTGCTGCTGGATTCATTTATGATATTAGTCTTGATGTTTATGTCCCCACACAGAATTATGTTGACCTTTGTACTTGAGACTTTATCTAGAACTTCTGTTAATTTATTGAAAAAAGTGTCCACACTACCATTGGGAGATCTATACACACACAAAATGATTAATTTCTTGGTGATATCGAGCCCTGATAATTCAATAGCTGATATTTCAATGTGTTTGTCTTCACTTACTGTACTGAGGTCATGTCTAGATTTGAACTGTGTTCCTTTTCTGATATAAATGCATGATCCTCCACCCCTTGAAATAGTTCTGCAGTAAGAGTTTGCCCTTGCATACAATGATAATACTACATGTTGGATTTCTGTGTCTCTACACCAGTGCTCAGTAATACAAACTACTGTGCAGTTCAAAGATTGGAGCTCAACTTCTAATGCTTGTATTTTATTTTTTATTGATTGCATGTTTTGATGGAGGATTGTTAAGTCTGTGAAATGCCCCATGTTACTCTTTCCGATGGTTTGTTTTTCTTTGTGACATCTGGTATGTGTGATTTTTGAAGTGTTATAATCTGTCTTGTGAGTGATTGTTTCAGTATTTTTTGAACTGCTAGAGATACTCTTTAGGCAGGGGAACCTGTTGTCTGGATTTATCCTAAAAAAGACCTACTTTTCCTACCTATGACCACAGGTATTTGACCATGTGTGGCCCGAGGTCCACCCCCTATACTTTCATGAATCTGTCTCAGGTAAATCACACTTGCAACATGGAGGGCAGAAAATGTACCTCCAACGAGTGACATAAATACAATGATACCACTTTATTATGTCACTTGAAGTCTGTGTCCAAGAGCACTGGGAGGGTAGGTCAGGCGTCTATACCCACAACAACACATAATCAGCGAACGACCACTTAAGTTCGTCTCTACACAGTCCATCCCAAAACGTGCCCAATACAGTTGAAGCCGACCCGACTGGACATTTCAACGTTCCTTCTCGTGTCTACTACGAACCACACACTGTTAATAACTGTCTGTCACTCCTCATGTTCAATCGGTGGATCACCTCTCTCCTGTGTACCACCTCTTGAGCGCATCATGAGTGCCAAAAGGGCATGATCTCTGGGGAAGAATTGATGGGGTGAAAGCTGGCACGTCTCAATGGCAATTCCATCAATTTCATGGAATTTCTATACGGCCACAGAACAACACTCAATCAAACTGGCTTCACCTATCCTGGCAAACACCGAGCGGGGTAGTGCAGTGGTTAGCAAACTGGACTTGCATTCGCTAGCAAAATGGTTCACACATGCATCCAGCCGTCCTTATGTAGGTTTTCCATTCAAATGGGTGAAATGGTTCAGAGCAGTATGGGACTTAAGTTCTGAGGTCATCAGTCCCCTAAACCTAACTAACCTAAGGACGTCACACACATCCATGCCCGAGGCAGGATTCAAATCTCCGACCGTAGCGGTCGCGGGGTACCAGACTGAAGCGCCTAGAACCGCTCGGTCACAACGGCCGGTAGGTTTTACGTGATTTCCCTAAATCGCTTTAGGCAAATTCCTGGATAGTTCCTTTGCAATGGCTACAATGATTTCCTTCCCCATTGTTTCTTTATCCGAGCTTGTGCTCTGTCCCTAATTACCTCGCTGCGAACAGGAAACTAAACACTAATTTTCTCCTTCTCCTTCAAATTGAGTGCATCCCGGCATACAACGCTCCACCGTAATCTAGTGTGACAAAACCTGACAGCTACTTGGCAATTACAAATATGGCACACCAGGTCAAACACTTCTTTATGCTCCGCCCTCTATTGCCATACACAACATTACCACTGTTTCTCCTCACTGACAATTAGCTGTCACCTTCTCCTGGACACCAAAAAGAAACAGCCGTCTGCTACACCAGCGCTACAATGTCCGTGCTATGGCTGGCCACACCCCCTGCTGTTATTTGTGTTCTCATTATGATCACAGTTCTACAGTCTCTCCTCTTCCAGAGTCGTTAAACTTGGTGGCCACGAACTCCACCCCACTATATCTCCACTCGGGCACCGCAAATGGATGAATACGATCTACCCAGTGGCCAACCATGCTGCCAAAAGGCAAGTCCAGCCAGTGTGTCACTGATGCCCCAGCGCCAGCACACGACTTTTCACCGCTGCCTGCAGCAACCACCATCGTTGGCACAAGTCGATGTGGCCACTCTTGCTCTTTACTTCTGACTGTGTCCCATGGTGAGTCCTTTGACCAGTCGAACCATGCGAACAAATGTGAACAGAATGCTAATCAAGGGCCCAGCACCGTCCCACAACTTGTCACCCAATGCCCACAAGTGTCGCTGACACTGCTTCGGTTCGATGTCGCCATTCTAGGCCTTATAGCTGACTGGCTATCTCCCTGTCGCACTGTCACAGCTCAGCTCGGCATTTTCCTCGGTTCACCACTTGCCAACGCAGTTGCGACGCGATTTGAGCCAAGGCACGGCTAGTGCTAGCACGACCATTTAGCTGGGCTGGAAGTGGAATGCGCCACGAAATCTGAATTCCACAGCACAGAACACAATCTAAGAAGGTGTTCATGGAAGACAAGTACCATCCTATAACACAATCAAACTTTTTTAACAATGAAGGCAGAGAAACAGTAGGTAAGTAAAGTATAGCAGTGGCATGGATCAAACATTACAAATCCTTTCAATACTCAGATGGTTCAAAGGAAAAGGGAAAATGGAATGTATAAACCCGAGAGGTGTGGACAATTTGTGAACAGAGGCGAGGCAGGATGCAATGGCCTCGTAAAACTGGAGACTTATACGAATGGACAACGAAAACAATGGATCCCTAAAATATTGTGGAATCACTGTCAACCTCAAACTACCAAATCCATTAAATACATGTTGGAGAAAAGTGTCTTACCATTAGCACAACAATAAACAAAGGTTATATTTGCAGTATAAAAAATAAGGATGAAGTAACTTTGTAGAAATCAGCTTACTGAAAGCATTATATAAGGCCTATGCTAGGATCGCGAACAGCAGATTGAAAATAATATCACACTGTTTTATCAAGTAAAGAACCAAATGCTTCTCTATGAAAACACTAAAGTCCCATTAAATATTCATTAATAGTTATTAGAACACTTCAAGTGTTAATTGGGCTGAAATTAAGTGTTACCTTGTTACAAATAATTAAGAATAATGCCTGCAGTCCAAGCACTCACCAACGGAGTGTTAGGAAAGGTATCTCGAAAGAGTAGAAGAAAGCCGTCAATTATACGCAGCACGTCAAGGGAGAAGCACAAAAGAATGAAGCTACTTTATAAAATTCAACATAGGATATAATCGCTTTATTGATAAATCCAGGGTCAGTGTCACAATAAGGATCTGTGATAGCGACTACATAACTTCAGCCCAGAGAATGACAGAAAAGATGTTGAGTCCAACTTAGCGGAGAATGCCATACCGAAAAAGGGCGGGGGGGTGGGGGGGGGGGGGGAGGCTGAGATTTCATTATAATCTTGGGAGCAGCATTGTTTTCTAATTTTAATCACTGTGGAGGAGGATAATTCTTGTTTCATCACTGTCTTTCTATACAAACAGTTACTTAAATTAACATCCATGGTCCAAAATGGTACATTTTGTGAATATAGGAGAACTGCAATGTATATACATGCTCATGTAGCTGGTAAGCTGGTACACTAAATCCCTTTATTTATTGTGGATGGTAAATTCCTCACTCAGGTACGATTACTTTGCTATTAATAAATGCCGTTAATGTACATGAATCGCTTTCTACTTAGATTACTAAGAGTACATAAATCGAACCCAGCGTTGGCCACAAGCAATTACTCACAACGCAAATGGTGCCAAGTGTGTGATGTAACAGAATCAGAAACAAGATTGTTCATAATATAAAACAGGATTTAGGGGACTTTGTTGTATTTCTTACGTTAACATGAATTTAAAAAATGTGTATGGAAATTGAAACGGAACTTGTACCGTTCCATATTTCTCCCAAAAGTTTCTGGGACAATACAATTGATAGCGAGAGGGTTATTCTCTGCAGAAATAATTCAATTGGTAACAAGCAGGAGAGAGTAGATCAAACGGCGTTTGTTCATTTATTTATTGATTTTATTTAGTTTGTGGAACGTTTACCTGCATCCTTTCCCTTATTCGACATGGGCTGCATGAGTGATAAATTATGTGAAGTAGCACAAATATTTAGTAAAAGATTATAGCATCGCATGAGTAGAGTGGTTCTGTGGTAGGGTAGTACCAAATCCTAAGGGCGAACAAGTTTGGAAAAGACGAATCGTGCGAGTCAGGTCAGAGAGGTCGCGAAGGCACGAGTGTTGGCTTCGTCAGGTTGGCGAACCACCTCTGCTTTTGAACGTGGAACGATTAGGCGATGTGGCCCACAGGGCACTGGTTTCTGGGTAGCAGCGCTGTGCAGACGTTGAAGACATGCCTCTCGATTTGATGGTAATATTGTCAAAGGTATTAGAATATATTCAATGTGTTTATTCTGTTGGGATGGAAACTTGCAAATTTTTACCCACAATGTTCTTGCGACCCCAGTTCAGTATTGTGGTGTTGTTTCGGAACGCAGGACTAAACTAAAACTGACAGTTTGGGTCAATTGGACCACTTTGTACCCCTCTTCGGCGCAAATTTTAATGAAGTTTTAAATAATTACGCAGATACTCTTCCACCCTGACCGAGTTACATGTACTGTCTTTTGCTGTTTTTCTGCGTGACCTATGGTAATTAAATTTATTATCTATGAAGGCATAGGTTTAGGTATAATTGCATGCGTGCATAAAATTCCATTGAAGACAGGTCGGCGCTCCCCTCTCCCTTTCCACAACTACGTTTAGAAAGTAAATTCTGGTTATTAGAGAGACAGTTTGTCAGGATGTAATATGAGAGCTCCTTCTGTTGCATAAGAATAAGCAGTAACTAGTTCCAATAGATACATGGCTAGGTATCGAGATCCTCTAATTTTTATTTCCTACCTTTATCATTAAGAACTTAAAAAATAGGTAAAATCAAAAGTATACAAACCTCCCTAGGAGACGGAAAATAGGAATTGGTAATATATCCATTAGAGATGACAGACAAACAGCATTAAATTAGTCCCTACCCCAGTCGCATGGTAGGTCAACAAATAAAAATTATTAAAGCTCTGTGCTCCCTATTAAGCCTTGCATAGGTTTTTATCGGTAAGTTAAAAAAGTATTAAAATCCCAGCAGTAACTCGCAAGGGCATACAAATTCATGGAGATCACGCGTTTTGTAAACCAGTACTACAGACGGTAACTTGCAGAAGCCCTAGGACACGATAAGTGACTGTAAACATCCTATCCAGCCCAACATTATCAGTACCATCGGTAGGCGTGTTACGTTGCAAAATCAGTAAATTTTGGATGGCACTAAAACTAATGGAAAAATGTCACTAACACAACCAGCTAGTGAAATTAAAATATGTAATCGAATACTTTCGACTGCAATCGGTTGATTGTGGAGTGTCGAAAGTTTGTTGTGGTTGCAGGAAACGAGTTGCAAGTAGATGGAAATGTGATGTTAACTGAAAATAATTGACGCAGTGGAGTACTAGAAATCATGCATACGTGATCTAGCGGTAATGTACTCGGTTAGTAATCAAAACGTCCGTCTGTCCATATTCCGAAACCTGCTTAAAATTTGTTTAATAATGAGCATTGGCTGCAGTAGTCTTCCCGCATAGGAGGTCACCTTCAGTCTGCCAAAGGCGTTGTCAAAGAGGGCGGAGAAGCGGACAGAGGTTAAGTGGACTCTCTTGTCCTTGGGTTACGAAAGTGTCCCTAAAGGTGGAAGAATCAGTGATGAGGATGCAGAAGGCCATGGGAACCATTGCATTAAAGACACTTAAGTTGTATCCACACGAGATGTGGCCTCTAATAGAAAAGTGATATGGTGATCTCTCCATTGGTAAAAGATTCCAGGATAGTCCCCCATTCGTATCACTGAGAGGGGGCAGCCAAGGGGAAAATAACCTCGAGAGAAAGATTGAATAGCCAACGAAACGGGGCGGGGTGGCGAATGTCAGAAGTTGAATGTGGTAGGGGAGCTAGAAAATCTGAAAACGGAAATGCAAAGGCTCTGTCTAGATATAGTAGGGGTCACTGAAGTGAAATGGAAAGAAAACGAGGATTTCTGGTCACACGAGTATAGAATAATATCAACAACAGGTGAAAATGGTATAACGGGAGTAGGATTCGTTATGGATAGGAAGGTAGGATAGAGACTGTTACACTAAACAGCACAGTGATAGGGTTGCTCTTATCAGAAACGACACAAAACAACACCGACAACGATAGTTCAGGTATACATGCAGACGTCACTAGCTGAAATGAACAGATAGGGGAAGTATATGAGGATATCGAAAGAGTAATAATGTTCGTAAATCTAGGACTAGAATATAGTTGTACCGCAAGGAGTAGAGGAAAAGCTTACAGGACAAATAAGCTTGGGAAAAGGAATGAGCCTTGTAATAAATTCGAGGTAGTAATACTCGATTCAAGGATCACTAGAGGAGGAGGTATACGTGGAACGGTCCGGGTGATACGGGAAGATTTAAGTTTGATTACGTGCTGCTCAAGCAGACATGCCGAAATCAGATACTGGATTATAAGGCGTACCCAAGAGCAGACAGAGACCCAAATCACAGTGCAGTAGTAATGAGGAGTAGGCTGAGGTTTAAGAAATTATTCTCGAAGAATCAATAACCAAAGAAGTAGGATACGGAAGTAGTAAGGAATGACTAGATACGCCTGAACTTCTCTAAGACTATAAATACTGTAATGAGCAATACTTCAGTAAGCAGTGCACTTGAAGAGGAGTGGACATCTCTAAAAACTGGAATGACAGAATTTGGAAATGAAAACGTAGGCACAAAGAGAATAGCTGCGAAGAAACTGTGAGTGATAGAAGAAACACTTCAGTTGATCGATGAGAGACGGATTACGAAAATGTTCAGGTAAATTCAGGATTTCAAAAATACCATTCGCTGAGGAATTAAATAAATAGGAACTGCAGGGAAGCTAAGACGATGTCATAAATGTTAAGTAATGATAAATGTGAAGAAATACGAAAGTAAATGATTGTCGTTAGGACTGATTCGTCATACAGTTAAATAAAAACCACCTTCGATGAAATTAAAAGCAAGGATGGTATCACTAGAAGTGAAATGGGAATTACAGGAGCCAGTTTAAATAAATGAGGGATCGAGTGTTAGAATCAGAATGTAAGAGAGCTTTGGAGAACGTAAGCTCAAATTAGGCAGAACGGATAGATAATATTCCATCAGAATTTCTGAAATCATTGGGGGAGGTGGAAACAAAACGACTATTCACCTTGCTGTGTAGAATGTATGAGTGTGGCGACATACCACCTGACTTTCGGAAAAAGATCATCCACACAAATTAAAAGACAGCAAGAGCTGACAAACAGCTCATGCATCCAAGTTTTTGGTAAGAGTAATATACAGAAAACAGGACAAGAAAATTGATGATTTGTTAGGTGAGGAACAGTTAGGCTTTAGGGAAGGTAAAGGCACCAGATATGCAAATCTGACGTTGATTTTGATTATGGAAGCAAGTCTAAAGATAAATCAACACCCGTTCTTAGCATTTGTCGTCCCATAAAAGGCCTTTGACTATGCAAATTATTGCAAGAAGTTAGAAATTCTGAGAAAAATAGGGGTAAGCTATAGGGAGAGACGGGTTATATGCAATATGTACAAGAGCTAATAGGGAATAATAAGAAGTGCTCGGACGAAAATGGTTGTAGTCTCTCGCCCCTACTGTTCAGTCTGCATCGAAGAAGCAATGATGAAGATAAAAGAATGGTTGTAGAGTGGAATTGAAATTCAAGGTGAAAGGATATCAGTGATGACATTGCTATCCTCAGGGACACTGAAGATGTATTCTGGATCTGCTAAATAGAATGAACAGGCTAAAGACTACAAACTATCGATTGAGAGTAAATTGAAGGAAGCCGAGAGTGATGAGAATAGCGAGAAACTTAACTTCAGGATTGATGGTCATGAAATAGATTAAGTTAAGGGATTCTGCTGCCTAAGGAGTATAAAAGTCAATGACGGACAGAGCAAGGAGGACACTGAAGGCATATCAGCGTTCTCAAAAAGGGCATTCATGGCCAAGAGAAGTCTATTACTATCAAACCCAGGACTTAATCTGCGGAAGAAATTTCTGAAAATTTGCGTTCGGAGCACAGCATTGTTTGCTAGTGAAATATGGACTGTGGAAAAACCGGAACAGAAGACATTCAAAGCATCTGAGATGTAGTGTTACAAACAAAAGGTGATAATTAAGCGGGCTGATGAGGAGAGGAGTGAGGAGGTTCTGCACAGAATCCTGGGTGAAAGGGATATGGTGGAAACACTGACAAGTAGAAGGGACAGGATGCCAGGACACATATTAAGATATCAGAAAATGTCTATCATGGTTCTAGAGGGAGCTGTTGAGGGCAATAACTGCAGAAGAAAGTGATTTGAATACATTCACCAAATAATTGCTAATCTGAGATGAAGAGATTAGCACCCAGGAGAGGAGTTCTTGGCGGGCCAGATTAATCCAGTCAGAAGACTGATGACGAAAAAAAATTATCATTACTTTAAAAATATCGAAGGTAATAGTTGTTGCTAATAGTTTAAATTCGAAATAAACCACATTTGTATATGATCACTTTTGCTTCAAATGAAAGTTTCAGTATTTTCACGAAGCATCGGCCTAGGACGCACAATGTATAATAGTTGGAATTTCAGAATCAGTCTCGGTACCGCCATTAGCTTACATAGCTGTGTTTCTTTTAACGAACGTTAACGTTCTCCTAAATGTTTCGCATGTTCTCTTAATTTGGCCTCCCTCTCGCCTCATTCTTCAGTTTTACTATGGGATGGATAGTTAATCGTGTGAATTCTTTTACTAATTTCATCCTATTCTATCTGTCCGTCTACCATAAAATATTGGCAGAGACGACATAACACACAAGCACTCGCCTGAAGGATCGAGGAATACCACATACAAAACTTCCAGGCTGACCATCGTACCAGATAAACAATAGATAATCGTCCTCGTCGAATCTAGCAACGTCTGCCTCACCTCCATGACCAACAAAGTAAAATTATGTTTTCACTCTGTCTGAATAAATTACATTTTCAGGCTGTTTGGCAAACTTCTTTTCTTTATTACTTGCGACTGGTACTATGTAATTAAATGCACTGATGTCGTTTAACAAAATGAAACAAGATACGTTCAGATTACGAGTCCAGAAACTCCCTATCTCTGAAGAAATATCTTTTTTGCTACAAGTTGTACACTGTTCGGAATACAGACGTCAAGAAATATTCTCCCCGTTGATGTGCTATTCGTCTGCAGAAATCGAAAGATTCCGATGCGGGTGGCCAGACTTGGGTCCATAAATCATGCACGATGTTTGGCTGATGGAGTGCCCCGCCGGCAAACACGCCGCGATAACAAAAGGAGCCGAAATGATGGACTGTGCTGGGCAGAGCTGCCCGGCCCCTCTCCCTCCTCGCCGTGCCCTGCCTTGCCTTGTCTTGCCGGTCGACGCCTTATCTGCCGGCGAGACGTGAGTGAAACTTGTTTGCAGGGCTGCACAACCAGCGGACATTTGTATTCCGTCCGTGGCGTCAGATAGGCGCCGGCGCCGACCCTAGAATCATCTCTGTCGGGGACACAGCTCGGTCTTCCCAGTTCAGAAGTTTTACACTCAAACTAGATTTAGTGTAGCTGTCCGCGAAAATTATGTTTCGAACTTCTCCGCGTCAACGGAAATTTATCGCATAAAGGCCATCGATCACTGAACACTTTGCGGCAAGTCTTGCTTAGTTCACACTGTTGTGGCATTGGTACCTGGCATGTTAGCGCACTAAACTAACATTACAGCATGCGCGAAAAACTACAGTTACCGCCAGAATGGACGACTAGCGTGTCGATGATGTTGAAATGATAAAGAGGAAAACACAACACCCACTGCGAATCAGACCTGGGTCCGCTGCATCACAGTCAGACGCGCTGAGCACTCAGCTAAGGAGGCGGAAGTTTGTTACTTAAAAGTGGGACAAAATATTTTTAAACAATTTCATATAATATTTTAAAATAGAGGTTTCCGATAGTAATACCAGAAAAATTTCATTTAGGTAACGTACTGGGCGTCAACTAACGCCTGTAAACATTTGTAAGTTATCACAAAAACTTAACATGTTTTCTTCAGTCTCATAACTTAAAAAAACTTCCTATTGTCCAGGATATTACCAGTTATGAAATTACTTTAAATTAGGAGCGTTAAAATGTATTTTAAAATACTGTAGAGTAGTTAATATTATTAAATGTGTTCAAATTCTGAAATTCAGTAGGAACTTCTGTTGATGGGAAAGGTAGTGCGCCATAGCGAACACATTAACGTTTATAAACACACCAATAAATTTATTTTTAAAAGCAAAAACAAAACATTGACTGAAAAGACTACATTTCAATAGCCCAACTGTTATCAAACACCTCAAAACGGCAACAACATAAAGTCTCTTACTCTTAGTAAAGAATATTAAATGAAGTAAAAAAATACCTTTACATTACAAAGAGCAAAACATATGATCAAATGATTATGTGACAAATGTAAACAATCGGTTATTGGCCGTAATTATTAAACGGCAATATGATCAAATGATTATGTCAAAAATATAAACCATCGCCTGTTGGCCGTAATTATTAAACGGCCTTCTCTTCCAAGTAGCCAAAATAACCGACAAACCTGGTTAAAATTTATGAAGATAGAGACGGTGGAAGAGGCATAGCCAATGGCAATAATTCATCTTTCTCTACTGAGATAGGACGGCGGTTGGCGCTACCACATTTTTAAAAACCTTCATTAAAAATTTCAGTTATGGTGCACAGGCCTCTTTAACCAGATGCCAGCTAACAAGAGATACAATCACCTATCCTGTAACACAGAGACAAGTCGTTAATTATTTTGTAAAAGTTAAACATACTACAAGTGTAGCCCTTTTTCTTTACTTTTTTTGTAGACGCAAACAATTTAGTAAACAGTTCGAGTTCGAGATAGTAGCCAACCGGTAAGGACAGACATGCCTCAGAAATAAGGTAGCTACAGTCAACAATTTTCTCTGGCCATAAAGTACAAATCGTAAATCAGAAGAATTTTATCTGCATTTTGTACCCTTACTTTCTAAAATCATTTTGGAATAGTGACAGCCACAAAGGTACACACACTGACAGAACTGAACTTAAGTATCATCAGAAAAACGTTAATAAATGACACATTTACATATATAACAACGGGCAACGAGAACATGGAGTCAAAATATGCACCACACGACGCCACACTAATCGGATGCTCACCGTGATTCCTGGTAAAATCCAGCACCCGTTGACAAATGCTTGCTTAAAGACCGCCGAGAGAAGGATGGAACAAATATTACTCGGAAACCCACGGATATCATCCAGCAGACGCCACCGCGTCCAGTACTTGCAATGGTCACATCGAACTCCAACCCGGCACCACAAGGACACAAACTGCTTGCAACTTCAATAGCAGAGACACACCGAATACTTTGCGTCCTGCAGAAGCAGCCTTTAACGAGCAATGTTCACGGCTCCCTGGGATAGAAGTGACAAGAATATTATAAATTCAATTTCAATTTTTATGTTTCTCGGTGAGAAGATCTGGTTTATAAAGAATAAATTTATTTGCTTATATAGTAAAAATATAATTAATTATGAAATATAGTCCCCAAGTATTTTCTCTAACGGTTAATGATGTAATTATTCATCCTAAGTGTCTAATTGATGAATATGCTGGACGCTGTCGTAGTGATGTTTGACTAACACTCGGCGCCTCCAAACCCCCATTGAACAAAGGCACCACTTTTGCCAGCGGGCTATGGCAGACGCTTGGCCACACCAACACGCTTCCTCACTTCGGCTCTTCGTCGCCCCTGCCACACTCCATTTCTCCAGATCGCCGGAGTCCGTAACTACCTTCTTCTCCGACCTGCCTTCTATCGGCCACAGTGACGCTCCATGCGCTCTTGCGGCGAGAGGGATTACAAATCCGTGGGAATTGCGCGAAATTAAACGTGGACGCACGGTACAAATTTCTCTATATTTCTTCATTTCTCGCACGTAAATGATTTATGTTTCTGTAGTTCGTTCAGCTGTAAATATATTAAAATATAGTTGCACATATTTGTAACCCATTTTGCCGATTATCATTCTTACAAATGAATTCATCATAAGTCTGAAATTATTGGTTTGTAGATACAGTCTTTGTTTTATTTTGTGTAGCCACTTACTCTGACAATGCCTGTTAAGTTATTTTAGCATCTCACAATCAGCTACCACTATACTATAATGTGTCACGATTACAAATATATTCGAAATGTGTGTATTTGCATATCGCTCTTAACTCATTCTTTTTCTTCATTGTTTAATTAGAGTACCTGAACATAGATGGTGGTCTCTAAACGTAACGATGTGTAGTGCAATAATATGAGCTATAACACATCGAGCGCGATCGTTTTATAACAGTGTTTCCTATATCAACACGCAAAAATTGCACATGAGGGTTATAATAAAAGACTACATAGATGATGTATTGTAATACCTGTTGACTTCAAAAGTTCTAGCTTCAGATAGTGGGAAATAATACCGTAAACTAGTTGGGAGGAACACAAATTAATACTAGCAGATTACGTCAACTTTTCAGTGTCGGAAGTCATCTTCATTTCTTGAGTAAGACGTCTCAGCCATTTGACAGTGTCATGCTGTAACACCAACAAATACAGCACAAATGGTGGGACATTAATCGATCTGCAGTTCTCCATTTCGAGATAACAAAACTGTGCCTTTGTCCTCAAAAGCATTTCATTAAAATATTTTATGATTTAATTATTTATATAGTATTCTTAAAAAGACTAGCAGTTCAAACGTGTAAGATTATGAAACAGCGTTTGGTTGAACGAACTAATAAGGAACTTCTATGCAGGCATAGGAGTGAAGATGACAATAGGATGACTCGGCTTGTCTTGAGAAGAGAACGGCAGTGAAGTGGTGGTAAGGAGTATGCGCCGTTTACTGGACAGAAAAGTGTTGCAACGGTCATAAACAGTTGTTACAGGATGAAATGATTTATAACAATTTCAAACTGTTTAAATGGTCAATTGTAAGTGGCATTACTGAGCACAAAAAAGTTATATTTTACCCTTCTCAACATCGTCAAAGCAACCCATAACACTTGGGTGCCGAACAGCACTTGGATAGTAGGATAAAGCAGTGTTGTACTAAGCTATTAGTTCCTCGAGTAACGTTTCTAATACCTTAATGGAAATATGACTTGGTGATTTCTACTACCTTCTCACGGGAGGCACACTGATACTGTTTGTCGCAGTGTCTGGTCGTCGCTGTTGTGGGAATGCGTGCAGTGGCTGACGCTACACCCCAGATTCCATATGTGAGCGGACACCAGCATCCACGTTCATACTCCGGTGAAGAGCCGATGACTTATCTGCACAACCATTGCATCTCTCGCAGAACTGCTGGGAGCTTACTGGGCCGCTGTCTTGGATGCCCACGAGTGTGCCCGAACAAGCCGTTTTGTTGCGCTTTCGAGCGTCACCACCTGATGGGCAACGCCCGCCACCTGCCCGGACGGCTACCTGGCACGGCTCCGATTCTGATGTGCTGGCGGCTCCGTCCTCCCCTCAACATTGCTGGACATGGACGCATAGGAACGTTCCAATCCTGCGTGCCTCTTCAGTTGCCATCACTGCTGAGCAGGAGGAGGTGGAGATGATTCAATTGTAGACCTATACGATAAATCGCTAATGCTGTCTCATTAACACCGCGGGGTATGAGACATGATTTCACCACCACACTCCAACCGTATCCGCACGGTCACATACCACCGACCCTGACATAGTATTATAACGTTTTGTGTAGTTACAAACATGCCAGTTTTCTGAAGTTAAGAGAGCACATCCACCGTCGAAATCCCTTAAAGAAGAGTAAGGCAAGTACGCTATACGATAAATCGCTTCTACTGTCTCATTAACACCACAGTCCAAACCGTATCCACACGGCCACATGCCACCGATCCATATATTGTTGTACGTACTACTTTTGTTTAGGCTGTATCACTATATGGCTGCAAAGATAAATAGTTGCTTTTTTCACCTTTTACTACCAAGCAATGCACGAATGCCTCAAAACTCCCACATGCAATATTTTCACAACTTACTGATTTAATAAATTCACCACATTAAACAACTGAAACCTTTAGGGTGACACTTTCATGCACTTGTGAAATTTTGAGCAGGAGTTCTGAAAACTTAGAAAGTGTCCATAGTTAATTCTGTATTCTAACTCTGAACAGCTACCTAGTTGAACCAGCAAATATTTTCGTAGCTAGTCTGGTTTAAAGTAACTTTTGAGCGGAAGCAGTTGAACTTAGCGAAATTTTATGGAATTTAGCATGGTGCACTTTAACTTCAAAAAGAATCGGATATGGACTTGTAGAGACTTCACCAGTAAACCACAGGAACTTTGACCTTGAACAGTAACATGGAGTGCTGCTGTTAGCACCATCGTAATAGCCAGTGATTCTGTAGATGTGTTGCTTTCACAATATTAAAAGATTAATACAGACATTTATATTTGAACTTTAAACAGCTGATGTTTGTAACAATATTATTTGGCACCAACGACCGTTATCGGCCCAAAGTTAATATTAATTATTAAGAAGTAAAAAAAAAACTGTTTACTGGGTGTGCAGCAGGAGTGTAACCGTCTGCTAGACCCCACTGTAACCAACGAACATGAAAATGGTCTTGCATAAAAAACCTACTGTAACTGTGTTTTCTCTTTTGATGCTAGTCAATTGTCAGGTTGAGCATTGCTGCAAAGGTCATTTGATTTTAAAACATTATGTCAGGGTAAGAAACAGTAAATAAATTACTTTTTCTCTCTTAATAACATGTGGGCAGGGCGGGTTCTTCCTTGGCTTGCGTATGAGGTAGAATGCAACAGCATTTTTACATAAGATAACTTTTATTGAAAGTTTTGTACAACGGATTCCATACTGTATTGTTCTGGCCGGGAAAGCGGCTGCTGTGTCGTTTGCGAAGCCTTCTGCAGTGTGGGCGGGGGCGTCTGATTACGCCTAGCAGTAAATATCTCGTGTCGCTGTTTCGCCCAGTTGACTGAAGACGCGCAAGTGCGGTGGCCCGTTTAATTATTGAGAACGAAGTCGTGAATCGGATCGTGATACCCTGGATGTGGCGTCCCACTGTTTCTCTCTCTATGCGGCCGCTTATGACAGGGTTGTGCGTCGGCCAACCGAGTGGAGCGGTCGGGGATGCCCAGTGACCCGTACTTGAACAACGGACTCTAGCTTGCCAGTCTTTGGCTGTCAGATCTTCATCACCAGCTCACAGGTGATTGCTGATGCGCGTCTTCACAAGTCACCCGGGTATGTAAAAATCAGTCTTCAAATACCTTCTAACTTCTGTCTTCTGGCGGCGAGGCTGCTGCTTCCTATTCCATTAGAGAGGCGGACTTGGTGCTTCTGTGTACTATGTAGTCTCTTCCTGCATGACGGTCTTCAGCACCGGCTGAACTGAACTGGAACTGAACTCGAAGTGAAACTCAACTGAAAACTGCTCCTGTCAGGCCCACTGGGCCTCGCGTATTTATTCATTTCAGTTCACTGAAGGTGAACGACTTCACAGTCATTGCCTCTTCTGTCATGTTGAAAGGCTTCTTGAATAATCTTCTTAACGTAGATCATTGTACCTTGGAGTGTAGGCGAGGGCTTTTGATCGCATGTAACAATTGAGAAACACGTGAGTCGGTCGGGCGATGCCCTGACGGCTGAATCAACAGCGTCCTCTTATGTGGGGAGGGCGGTGGCTTTTCCTGAATGTGCTTACTTCACGGTCATTGCCTTTTCTGCTCTGCCCGCTGTTTGCCAGTGTGTAACTCTTCGAAAGTAAACTTTTTCATTTATTTTCTAATTTCTACTTCACTTTGATTTCACTAATTTATTTACCTATCTTAAGTACCACTCAACACTGTTAACTTACCAGAACACTACGGAGGAGCCACGAAAGGCACAATACATCGGAAAGTCGTCAAACAAAACAGGAGAAGTCGCGGTTATGTAAGCTGATGTGTGGTAGAACAGTAGGTGATTCTCTCTAATGATACAGTTGATAAGGACAACATGGGCTGGAAGACCGATTAGAAATTAATTTGCCATGTCATCCATCATTTGTAAGGGTCCGCAAGTTACCAAGACGTTGTTACGTTTCACGCGACATTTTAGTGAAGGGATTGATTGTATGAGACGATTGTCAGTGGGCAGTCGACTATACAGACAAGGTCCAAGAAGGGTATTCACCTTCTACGAACGTCATCAAATTTTTTACACGGTGGTGGCATGCGTGTAGGAAACGCTGTCAGCCGCGACCAGGGTACCGACAAGTAAATATACCCTGTGGATACAATTTCATTTTCACCGGTTTTCATATCTTGTAATGTAGACGAAAATGAGAGACACATACCTTTTATACCTGCCCAGGCGGCCGTTAAGGATGTGAAAGACCGTGTTGAAAAAAATGACTTTAATATTTCTGAATGAATACCGTTGAAATGGGAACAGATATAAAACTATTGAAGTAAAGGTCCTGTGGTTTCTAATGTACAGTACTTTACAATACTGCATCAGATTGGTCGTATAAGTCATTTTCTTCTTAATCTCCTCCCCCCCCCCCTTCCACTATTTGGCTTGTCATTTTGAGATTTTGCTTATAGCAAAACGTATAGTTTCGGTAATATCACATTCATTCACATGGAGTGGTATTCCAAATATGCATTTGTTAGAAATAAGCTTTAAACGTCTGTATATCGCCGATACGTGTCTGCTTCAGTGTCAACTGTCATTTTGCGATGTTTAATAAGTCTTTCCCAGATGGATATATACTAAATGTATATTCGAAATATTTCTTCTATATATTTTTCTTTCAATTTTATAACGTATAACATATCTTGTGCTGTATTTGTGGTTTCTACTCACATATGATGTATTCTTAATACTTTTATTTATTTTTTCAAGTAGTAACCTTTCCATACTTACTGACAGCTTATTTTAAATAGTTTGTACATTATTGTTGTAGGATTATAGTAAATCTGTAGAACAAAGAGAAAGTGCAGAATTGTTTGGGTGAAAAACACGCTGAATGTACTTTGATTTCGCGCACCAAGAACATCGGTCAACTGCAATTCCATGACAGAGGGAGGACGGAGAGACAATTCCCTCTTCCTTTCCCTTGGCTGATCAACGTTGGATTATAGTGATGCCGACATAGCGAGTGATGGACACGCAGTGTACTGTTTCTCTCGGCTTACATCTTCGAGAATCTTAATATGTACGCAGTTATGTACAAAGGGAAAACATCTATGAACCAATAAACTATTTGGCATTTACTATGTACAAAGTTTGATCCGGCACAATACAATTTGGGAACTACAATTACCAGCGAAGAAATTACTTTGGCGTTACAGCTAAAAGATCGGATGAAAGATGCTGTTGATAATGACATATTCATGGAAAGTCACATTACCTTGAGGTCTGAAGACTAATGTGCGATTTCAGATACTATTCTAATTGAAGAATGTTATGAACAAGACTATGAACAAAGGGTAAAAGAAAATAAAAAAGATAAACGTGCCATAGATCTTAACTATAAACATAAATTTGTTACAGTTTGTTATGTTGGTAAAGATAAATTGGGGGCTATAAAACACAGATATAGGAAGGTCACAAACAGAGAAGATCTTTATGAATCATCATCATCATCATCATTTAAAACTGATTTAGCCTTTCAGCGTTCAGTCTGGGGCATAGCCCCCTTTATAAAGTATCTCCATGATCCCCTATTCAGTGCTAACATTGGTGCCTCTTCTGATGTTAAGTCTATTACTTCAGAATCTATTACTTCAAAATTGAGAATCAGAAACACAAATTGCTGCAGGTCAGATGAGAAATGAAAAGGTATTAGATATTTCGAAGTATGTATTAAATAAATTTATACTGCTGTGGGTAAATCAGTACTGATACACTATCTGGATGGAAAGAGGTGGGCTTTACAACAGAGAGATGAGGGTGCTTTATCACAACATTTCTTCAAGGGCTCCTCAAAACATATTCATAACTATATGTAACATACCAGATTATTTCAAGAAAAATTAATACATTCACCACTCAAACAAAAGGGAAATGCTGATACATATATGGAGACTGTGAAGAAAACTGAGAGCCAATGTGTATATCTCTGACCAGTTCAGTTTCAGTTTGGAAGCGCACGTGGGATGAACACTACCCTTCAGAGGAACATCAGAGGTTGAAATACTAGCAAAACTTTTGAATGCCTAATTATGTGAGGCAATCCGTTATATCTGCAATAATGTCGCCTTTAATCCCAGTTTTGAAGTAAAAATGCGACGATTTTAGACCAATAGATGAAAAAGATTTATACAAAACAGATAATATACACGTCGTGCTGTCTTCTGAATCCAGTAAACTGAAACTGGAACTCATAAGATAATATTTTAAAAAGTATTATATACCTAATAAATATCAAAACATCTCTTGTGTTTAGATTCAAGGGTAAGGGAAACTGATAGCAGCACTGATAAACATGAAAATGGACCAATACTTTAATGTTACTGGGGAACGACCAGTGTGATTCAGTCATTAGACGTATGCATGTTTCGGCCGTGGAAAAATTTCTTGGAAAGTTTTTCATGTGTAATTTCGTTTTATGATTACGATGTTAACTTGCATTTAAGAGATAAAATTCTAAAAATTCAGTCTCTCATTCAACGTCAGTTCTCTTCTCTCAGATTCTTCTAACTTCTTTACACATGCTTTTTACGGGAGTGGCTACACTGATCCACCTGTGTGTGTGTGTGTGTGTGTGTGTGTGTGTGTGTGTGTGTGTGTGTGTGTGTGTATGTAGTGAGTGAAGTGTTATGAAACAATGTGTGTATAGTGTGTGCAGTGACTGATAGTGAAATATGAGTGAATAGTGTGGCATTACATTATTTAATGAGTTATTTGTAAATAAATTATTGTATACCAGGAGTAAAATCTAATGATCGTCTCTAACTAGAAGTCTGTAAATATATGTTGTATACGAATTAGCTTATTGTAAATTGATCTAAGCTTGTAAATACTTTGACATGTCCTATATCCTTGTAAAAAGAGATCTACGGATGAATAAAACTACTACTACCTAAATGTAAGACAAGTGTTCACATTTTCTTTAAAAACTATTAACCTTTTTGTGATTCCTGTCATCAAACTGCAACAGTCCAGAGAGCTTTTGCACAAAATCCATGTAACATTCAGTACTTTTCTGACCCGATCAGTTCTGTGCTTCTTCATTATTGAACAGATTTAAAATAATGTGCAAACAGCTTGAAATACACAATCACTAAATCTCAAAAGCTCTCAGCTTGAAGGCAAGAAACACATTTCTAGCCTATGTCGAATAAAGACAGTATCAGAAAAGAACACAGTGTTACTCACCACATGGCGAAAATGTTGAGCAGCTGTCAGACACAACAAAAAGACTGCTAAACAGCAAATCTTTCAGACAGAAGGCCTTCTTCTAAAGTACAGAACACATGACACAATCACTTAAGCAAAGCTCACACACACATGGCCACTGCCTCTGGCCGCCGAGGCCACAGTCCGATTTCTTACAAATGTGAGATTAAAGTACCACTTAATCATTTGGTATTAACAATGCAATTTGCTTTGCAGTTATTGAAATGTTGAAGTGAAAAACAAATTAGAGAGGAAGAGAGGATTTTGGAAAAAAATGACTCTTTCGACAAACCCAGGTGCATGGTTGAGACGTACATTAAAACCATGTAACTTCTAAAGCATTTCTTTTATCTGTTCCCATTTCAAAGTATTCATTCAGAAATACTGAAATTATTGTTTTTCAAGAGCTGTTCCACACCCTTATCAAAAAATACGTACCTTTGCTCTACACCGCAACATATTCAAAACTGATGAATTGCGCGGTGCAACCCTGGGTAGGTGTACTCGTGAGTACGTGGCCAATGGCGACGTATAACGGACGGACGGTCTAGGACGCTACAAACGTTGATGAGAAAGATTACCTACGGCCGCCTCTGAAAACGTTTATTAAATACTCTGAAAAGAAAGAAAGGCAGGCTCTTAGCTCATATTTACGTAATCGTCACATGCCGAACTTGGTTTGATGTAAATAGATTTTAGAGTAGTTAGGGATTCGATGGTGTACCTGTACGACTTACGTGGAAATACCATGAACTGCCTCTGGACCCGATTTGCTTGCGTACACCATACTGATGTGGCTGTGAACTTATCACTGATAGGCGGCCGCTGTGGCTGAGCCGTTTGTGGACCCTTAAGTCGGGAACCACGCGACCGCTGTGGTCGCAGGTTCGAATCCTGCCTCGGGCATGTATGTGTGTGATGTCCTTTGGTTAGTTAGGTTTAAGTAATACTAAGTCTGGGGGACTGATGACCTCAGATATTAAGTCCCATAGTGCGCAGAGCCAATTGAACCATTTTTAACAATGATAAGTGAATTACTGATCAGTTTACGAACTGTATTTGATATATTCTGAGAAATTTATTTATTCCTTGACTTCTTGGAACTTTTCTTCGTGTGTGGTTAAGATAGTAAGGAATTGTAGTAGACCTCTTCTGATTATTCAGAGTGAGTCACTGCATGTTCAAGGTTTAAAAAAATCATTTATGTGCAGCGGGTTACATTTTTGTAGTTTATCCGTTGGTGTTGTGGTTTCCCTCCAAAGTTATAGTTACAACCAGGAACTCCCTAAAGTCAGGTGGGTCAGATGGACAGAGCACCTACTTCCGAAGTAAAAACAAGAGCGCTTAATAAGGAAACAGGAGCAACCGTGTCTCAGCTCATGTACAGGTCCACGCCGCGACTATCTTCTACACCCATGTGACAGTACGTGCACATAACAATGCGCTTTAAAGACAACTGTGCTAACGAAAAACAATCTGATGATGCAGTTAGCAAAAATCACTACATGAAAGGCCTCTCTGTAGCTGCAAGTATATTATATAATAGTTAAATGAATTAAAACGTGTGAAAATGGTTTTTTCTCGTATGGTGGATGCCTCCATAACCAAGGCAACCTATGTGTTTGGCGTTTCAGGATGCAGTGTTTCAGATATATATACCGCATAGGGGTAAAGCGGAAAAAAGGGTAAAGCGGAAAAAAATCATCCGCTAAGTCACTATGCGAACTAAACTATGGTTTGAATGATACGACGGGCAGTCACTGCAGATGGTTTTAAGGAAAATTTAGAGGAACGAAAGCAGCAAAAGTTACTGCAATATTAAATGTCGCACTTTTGAACACTTTCAGCACGAAAACAACACAGAGAGAGCTCTATAAGCAGGGGATTGAGGATGAGCAGGAATATGAGAAGGAATTCCAAAAACACACATCAGTGATGCAATGCTTGTAAGTGGAAAACGTGGTGCCGAGGGGACTACCAGGGATTATTGCCTATTTGGCTGATCAGGCCCATCCCATGGTACGACGTTTATTGTCCAATGACGATGCTGTGTTCCAAGAGGATTGGACCCCTGTTCATATAGCTTGCTCCATCGAGGACTCGTTTTGTGAAAACGAGGATGAATTGTCGCCTGGCCTCCACATTCAGTGGAACTCCTCATTCTTGAGCATTTGTAGTCTGTTTTGGAGAAAAAGACGCGTGCTCGCTATACACTGCCATTATAGTTACTCGAACGTGCCATTGTAGTTACCCGAACTTACCATTACTTTGCACGAGCCATGGTATAAGATCACTTGTAAACAACACATGGTCTCCATTTATCCATTTCGAGAAGACTGGAAACAGTTTTAAATGTCAAATATTTTACCCACCGTTTTAGGCATGTTAATTTTTTGTGCATGTGGTGTTTCTATAT
The DNA here is from genome assembly GCF_023897955.1 of Schistocerca gregaria. Taxonomy (NCBI): domain Eukaryota; kingdom Metazoa; phylum Arthropoda; class Insecta; order Orthoptera; family Acrididae; genus Schistocerca; species Schistocerca gregaria. The sequence continues at coordinate 533,402,416 of NC_064923.1, forward strand.
CTTCGTCCACACTTCTACTAAAAAGTCCACCTCTCTATAAAAAGTTATTCAGTAGGCTAAGGAGTAGCTAGGTGTTACCTTCACGAGGATCCCATATGTCGAAGATTATGTATGAATATGTTTAATACTACCACAAAGACTGAAATGGCTGGACTTGTTATCAAGAAACTTGGAGTGGCAATAGCTTATACCAATACATAATTTGCTTTTAAAAAGTGTAGTACAAGATATTTGTTAATTTGAGAAATATAACGCGAATTGTGGAATAATTCTTGGTATTTACACTTCGCCTTTTGAACTGAATCGTATTTGTGAAAATGATTTTGTTGTGTAATATGTTCTACCCATGCGATTCAACGTCATAAATAAATTGTTCATATAACGAGTATTCAAATGAAAAGACACGTAACGTTTTAACAATGAAACCGCTGTGAATATGCATATGCCTCTTTGGGATAACGTATTGAGACTTCCTCTGATACGAAAGCAGAGCCGTCAGTTTCCCTTGTAAAATTCAAAGCTGTCCTTCCAGCAAGTGAGGGGACGCCAGCCGTCTTCTTCGGCTTCCAGTCTACGATAGTCATCAAAATCCTCCATCAAAGAGAAGCCATCAACAGTGACGTGTACTGCGAGACACTCCCTTGATTACGGAAATCCGTAAAATAAATGCAAACGGCAGGGGCTGCTCATGAATGGAGGCTTACTGATCAACGATAACGTGTGTCCTCGTGCCTCAAGGTCATACAAAGCGCAATGGGCAAATTCAACGGGGAGAAGCTTGAGTATCCGCCTTACAGTCCGGACACGTCTCTCTCCTACTTCCACGTATTTGTCCCGCAAGATATCTCAAATTGAAGTGCTTCAGCTAGGACGACGAACTGAAGGACACAATATTCTGGCTCCTCTCACAGCCACAAGATTTCTGGTAACAAGAAAACCTTCGGCTCATTCAACAGAACCATTGTTGTGGTCTGGCTCCTGGTTATTACTTATGCATATAGACTTCCGTTATACCCACAGAGATGTTTCGTACTTTTTTTTGGTTTGCATACCCCTCACATAATCCTCAAAGTGTTTAATCCCTACTTCCATGCATTTTAGCCGCAGAGCGTCAGGAGTATCCTATAGCTTCTGGGACGCTTGAAGATTCACAACGACTGTGTCATTTAAATGCTGTAGAACAGAGAGACGTCATGGCCTCAAATGTAGAACTTTGTACGCTTTAATGACGATGGATTTTATTATGATACATACTCACCAAGACAAATATGATCTTTTCCATGCTAGGCATGTTGTAAACGTTCGTGCAACTAAATACTCGCTTTCATGGCACTTTTTGTAATTCGACACTTGGTCTCTTAAAAATTTTTGCTTAGTTAAACAAGCTAACTGTGAGAGACGTGAATTCTGTCAGCTTCTCCCATTGTCTCAAAATTTGGTAGCTCTTTTTTCAAGACGTTGTGGGATTTTCTGAATCGCAAGTGATTCGATTTTAAATATCTACAAGAGATAACGTTTGTGATGGGGCATACACATTGAGGGAGAGGTTTGGCAGTAACATTTATTTATACACTGAAGATCCAAAGAAACTGATACACCTGCCTAATATCGTGTAGGGCTCCCTCGAACAAGCAGAAGTACCGCAACACGATGTGACATGGACTCGAGTAATATCTGAAGTAGTGGTGGAGGGAACTGACTGAGCAGTGGAAAAAATTGCTGTTTTGAAGGGCGTGCTGCAGCGCGTAATGTGAAGCAGTCGCCCTCCGTTTCTGTTGGTGGATCCGCTATGGCAATAGCAGCTTTGGTTTCCCCCTCTGGTAGGAAAGGGGAAAGGTTGCCTGTCCACGTGCATTTAAGGGGTGCTATGAGCTCACCAGTTAGTGAGTGTGGGGTCAGTCTGGGTCAGTCTCTCGTTCTCAGCTTGCTAGTCTGTCTCTTGTCCCCAGTTGTGAGGCAGTTAGTGTCTGTCGTCCGCAGTGCTAGGACGTCTTTCGTTCGGATCAACCTCAAATGAGAATCTTTCTACTCCGCCAGTAAAGAGAACTCAGCGAGTGGTCGCTCTGTCGGGGCTTAGTTCCTGCATCTGACTCTGCGCGTTAGGCCGCCAGTCTGCTCGAGTTTTCTCAGGAAATGGTCAAGGTGGTTGGATCGATCAGTCGGTCGGTCGCGCACTGAGACACAAGATGACTTGTCCGGCTTGTGCATCGGCGCATGTGAGGTCGCCACCTGAGTCCAGGGGGCCGCGCCATATAGCGAGGAGACAGTGGCTTCGCGGTCGACACGAGAGCAACAGGAGTCAACCCACGACATCGGTCTGGCCGGTGCGAGCTCCGACGCCGTGAGACGGGAGATCGGTGAGCCTTCCTGCATCCGTTGAAGCGGCTGGCAGCGGACGGTTCGGAAGAGCTAAAAAAAAATGGCACAAATGGCTCTGAGCACTATGCGACTTAAATTCTGAGGTCATCAGTCGCCTAGAACTTAGAACTAATTAAACCTAACTAACCTAAGAATATCACACACATCCATGCCCGAGGCAGGATTCGAACCTGCGACCGTAGCGGTCACGCGGTTCCAGACTGAAGTGCCTAGAACCGCAACGCCACAAAGGCCGGCTTTCGGAAGAGTGATTTGGGGGTGCTGCGCCAGGGCTTCTCGAGAAATCGCAGTTTATTAGAAGTTAAGTGATTGGTGATATGTTGTTTCATTTACTTGTTAAATTCTACTTGTTTTCTTGGTGAGGTCACCAGCCGTTTTGTTTTGGGGTCGTCCCACCGTTCTTCTCCGTTTGCGCACCCGCGAGAAGGTAGTTATTTATGAAGTGGGTGGTCTCTTTTTCCTTATTGGAGTAGGGGCGGGTTAGAGCAACCTGCGGTTCAGGTTGTTCGGTAATCTCCCCATCAATCTACCGTAAGTTAGTAGCTGACTCTGTCATTTTGTCGGATTTGGTGTGTTAAAGAATTTATTGCTTGGAGCGAAAAGGCCTAATGCCTGAAATATGTTTTCATCTTGCCTAGCATCTTGAGAGGCGGTATCTGTGTGCTGTAGAGCGTGTTAACTTGTTTGGCCAACCTTGTATAATTTTATATATGATTGCATTCCATGGGCTTTTATTTAAATGGTCAATTTTGTATATCATGTTGCCACCCTTTCACCCTAAGACTTTTCTTATAAGTTAAAGTCAAGTTGCACTTTCGGTGGCAAAGTTAGTAATTCAATTTTAGTGTTTTGTACTATTTTCATCCCTTGTATGGGGTGCATAGTTTGTGTGCTTGTGTGAATTGTTAAAACTTTTAGTTGAAAGTAATCTGGTGTGTTGCAGATTTGCAGCAGTGTAGTCTTTCAGAGGTTTTTGTGAGCGGTCGTAACTACGGCCGTGTCAAAAGGGAGCGGCAAGGTTCTCAGCCCGAAAGGTCATACAGTCAAAAATTTGTTTCTTTCTGTCTCTGAATAAATTGTAACTTGATATTTAGAGTGTGCATTCTGATTATAATTTTAAATCTGTTTATTTTAAAAAAGGCTTTAGGCACCATCAAAGTGAATAAATTACCATTTGTTGAAAAGGAATTTCCTTATGATTTCATCAGTTACTACCTGGCAACTACTTCCATTCATACATAATGTGATTAAATGTGTTAATGTTCTTGATGAATCGCTAGTAAATAAAATAAATTATTACAAATATTCTCTGAATATAAATCACGGTTCACTGACACCATGAATCATCCAGGGTAATCCATAATTTCGTAAGAGTAAGAGCAGGTGGAGATATATTCTCAGCAGTCCAATGAGCAGTACACTGCAAGCCATTCGAGATATGCCATTAATGTTCATATCTGGAGTTTGGTGGCCAGCGTAAGTGTCCAAACTCAGAAGAGAGTTCCTTGAACCATTCTGTCCCAATTCTGGACGTATGGGGTGTCACATTGTCCGTCGGAATGCACAGTGGACATTAATGGATACAAACAGGATGTTTAAGTACGTGTCACCTGTCAGAGTCGTATCTAGACGCATCAGACGTATCGCATATCACTCCAACTACGCACGCCCCACACAGAGCCTTCACCAGCTTAAACACTCCGCTGCTGACGTACAGGGTCCATGGATCCATGAGGCTTTCTCCATACCCGTACACGACCGTCCGCTCGATACGACTCGTCTAACGAAGTAAAAAGTTTCCAGGCATCAGCAGCCCAATGTCGATTCTGACGGACGCAGGTGAGGCGTAAGCTTTGTGTCGTACACACATCAAAAATTGTTCAAATGGCTCTGAGCCCTTTGGGACTTAATATCTGGGGTCATCTGCCCCTCGAACGTAGGATTACTTAAACATAACTAACATAAGGACATCACGCACAACCATGCCCGAGGCAGGATTCGAACCTGTGACCGTAGCGATCGCGTGGTTCCAGACTGAAGCCCCTAGAACCGCTCGGCCCCCAAGGCCGGCCGCAGTCATCATGGATACACGAGTTGCCCTTCGTCTCCGATCGTATCGTATCGATGATATTTCATTGAATGGTTCGCACGCTGACACTTGTTGAAATCTGCAGCAATTTACGGAAGGGTTGCACTTGTGACAAGTTGAACTACTGTCTTCAGTCTTCATTGGTCAAGATCTTGCAGTGTCTTTATCCGGCCGCAGCGATGTCGGAGGTTTGATGTTTTACCGAATTCCTGATACTCACGGGACACTCGCGGATTGGTTGTAAGGGAAAACCGCCACTTCATCGCTACCTCGGAGATGCTGTGTTCCATCGCTCGTGCACCAACTCTAACACTACGTTCAAAATCTCTTAAATCTAGATAACGTGCCATTGTAGCAGCAGTAACCGATTTAACAACAGCGCCAGACACTTGTTGCCTTATGTAGACGCAGCGTCTCTATATTTGAATACACACGCCTATGCCAGTTTCTTTGGCGCTTCATTGTAAATGAATGTTAAGTGCGCTTAACGCCTGCAGGTAGTGACTGATGCCTTAAACTATTAGTTTACCTTTTACAGTAGGATTACAAGAATTCTTTCTGTTGGGATACTCGTTTGTCTGCGGATGCGTTATCCAACATTTTAATCAAAAGCCGCAGCGACATAATCACTGTAATTAATCGGATAAAGCGGCGAGGTTCACGCCCTGAGCGGGCGACACACTGCCGGATAACGTCGGGCCGCGAGACGGGGCGGCCGCAGCCGTGAGTTATGGCGCCGGCCGCTGACCGCCAGATAAACGCCGTGCGCCGGCTGCACTAATCCACGGAAGTTTCTTCTTCCCTTCCACTTCAGCTCCACCGGTTACCTCGGCAAAAACGTGACCCGGCTGCCCAGAGAGACACAAACAAGATAAAAGCGCGCGTTGCCGTGCGCTGCTGTGTGGCGGCCACATACGCCGGAATGCAGCGGCTCCGCGACGCCGGGCTGCCTGCGTATATTTGCCGGCGCTCGCCGGCTGCGTGCGGCTCAGCCGGCAGGCGGGCACCGCGGACAGCCGGCGAATTCCTCCAGAGCTACGGCCGGCACGGGCGCCGTGTAGCGCCGCCTCGCGTTCTCCGCCACAGAAATACACGGAGGACGGCCCCGCCTCCTGTGCGACCGTGCCGCAGAAATTCTGCTGCCGGTATTGCTGATAACTTCAGCTTTCATCTCTCATCCGCCGACATTACGGTGCGGCAGGAGGTTGGCTGCTATGTAATGAAACCTACTAAAAGCAACGAATGTTCACAGACTATATTGGAAGACTGTTGTTGTGCAACTCCATTTCATTATCTGTGTAACAAAATTACGAAGCAGAGATCACTGACGTGCATTTGTGTCATAGCTGGGTCGTACAGTGAAGATGAAAGAGGCGTGGTGTACAATTTACGTTAGCAGTACATTTCCGTGTCAAGTTGAAGGCAGCATGTGGTAGCTAGGGTGCACAGATACAGAAAGAGAGAGATAGGGGAAAGAGATAAGTAGGGAACGAGTGAGAGAGAGAGAGAGAGAGAGAGAGAGAGAGAGAAAGAGAGAGAGAGAGAGATAGAGAGAGAGAAAGAGAGAGAGAGAGAGATCAATTCCCATTAGGCCATGAGTAATATGAACAGGCTGCCGCCAGGTATTTCGCCAGAATTCGAGTGGGAAGTAATGTCGCTTGTTGACTGCCACAAGGCACCTGCACTGATGAAAAAAAAAACCAAAATCACGAATCAGTTGTGCGATACAAACGAAAGTTGGTAGGTGTGTTTCTACATCTGAAAGGTGATGTCTGTTTAAATTTTGAGGCAGTCGCATGAGAGTGGCGCTAATAGTGCCACCACAAGTTTGCATATCGGGTTTGCTTTAAATAGTCACTGTACGGGCCGTGAGCGTTAGTTACCATTGAGCCTAAAGGTGGTGACTTGATGTTAGTCAAGAAAGCATTTAAGGTGACGAAGACGTCATTATCAACACGTCACTCGGTTTGAACGGGCTCAGGTAACGGGGCTACTAGATACCTGATGTTCCATATGCGACAAAAAAAAAAAGACTTCGCAGGAATGTAATAACGGTACATTATTGCCGCCAACAATCGCCAGGAGAATGTGCAATCACAAGAAAAGCGAGATGAGGACGGCCATGCGCAGTACCGAGAAGGAAGACCATCGTGTTCGGTTTGTACCTCTATCGCAAAATACTGTATCTGCAGGGTTCATTTGAGCTGCAGTCGGCACATACTGACACAACGAACTTTTACAAATCTTATTATATGAATATCGGATATGTCTGAAAGAACAGACACCACATTTGATAGGGCTAGCTGGGCAACGAAACCACCTTCTTCTGTGCGAATGCGCAAAACGTCCGACCTGCTGTAGGAAATTCGAAAGAGCGAATATGGAGGAAATGGGCAGGGGCTGCGGATAGGTGGCACTCGACGGGAGTGTGGATCGGCCGTGAGGTGAGTCTAGGCAGTCCGTGCACTTGCCGTAACGCTGTGTCCCGAATGGCGGAGTGGTTACCGCGTCTACCTAGTAAGCAGGAGACCCTGGGTGCGAATCCCGGTCCAGTACACACTTTCACTCGTCGACGCCGATTCCCCGTGATGTCCCAGTGCAATGACTGCAAGTTTGTACGTCATTCTAGTGATTCAGTCAGTTGTGTTGTGATTCACAAATAGCATTCCAGGGGGTGTTCTGCAACAATATTTCTCTGTTGTAACCAACATGCTCTACCGAGTATCAATATGTTGCCCTGGCCTGCTATATCACCATATCTGTCTCCAGTCGAGCACATATGGGACATCCACAAATGGCATTAACCGTCCCTGTATTGTCCGACCAAGTGCGACAGGCATGGAACTCTGTCCCAAAAACTGGTATCCGGCACCTATAAAACACAATGCAAGCATTTTGTATGCTTGCATTTAGCATTCTGGGAGTTACACTGGTTATGAGTGGACGAGCATTGCACATTTGTGAAGGCTTATCTTGCTCTTAACTTAACCTGTGATCTTGTAATGTTAACCACTTAAATAAATTACCTAGGCAAATGTATTCCAAAAATTTCATTGCTTTAAATCAATAATGTTTTGGTGCAGTGATTTTTTTTTCGTGCAGTGCCAGAAATTCTATATTGTTATTTAGTATATGACTACTATAATTTAATGTAGTGTGCATTAAACAGTGGCGTGATGCAATGTAGTAGCCAGTTATTACAACGCTCGGAGAAAGTGGGAATAGATCAGGAGGAAACAAGTTTCATATGTATTACTTTAGACAGATTTCTGCTCAGATAATCGTTGTTAAGGTTCGTACACTCTAAGCTTTATATAGTTTTTTTTTTCCTTTCCAGCTAACATAGACTATAACATAGCACATCTATAATCGTATTATATCGGCAAAACCCAGAATACGCACTTGTATATAGATGTTTAGAGACGCTAAAGAATGAAAGAACCGTAAAAAAACTCGTAGCAACTGACTTTCAAAAGTGAAACCTCTCTTATTATGGACAATATAACTTTCATGTGATTAGCAACTGAACATAAAAAGATTATTTTTGAGGATTTGTTATTTGACATTTCACATAATTGTAAAAAAGTATTATAATTTAGTGATGGGGGAATAGGGACGCGGACAGCACGATTCGTAACTTAAATGTTACTTGCTAAGCTGCATGCCACATTAAGACAGACGGGCGAAATGTTTTCGAGACAACAGTGCTCAGAAATTTTCGAGTCGATCTTTCCTTTCCCAAGGCAAGAAATCTGTAGACGTGGTGTGCTAGAGACTGAAACAGTTTTCTGTAGGTCTTCAAGACAACTCCAGAAAGCACTACAAACATTCTAATCGAAAGACAGCCGTGTACACAAGACAAGTCTTTGCGCCACTAACATACCTATTACCCGAGTTGTGGCCACGGCTCTTCTTTAACATTCTCTTGCTGCATGTAGTGTGATGTGTTTATTCATTTCTTCTAGTTTTATTTATATAAAATAAATATAAAAATTTATGTATGTACGTCTATTTTTTCTCTTTAATAGAACTGAAATCTACTTATTATTATACGTGTTATTACATTTACTTACAGTTAACATTGTAATCCGTATCTTTCCTGTTTAGACATGTAGCCTAGAGTCGGAGTCGGAGTTAGCTGTCTGAGGAAGGGACAGCTTAAGTATGAGTGTCCAATCGGTGGATTAATGGATGATGGAGACGTTCCTTAACTATCAGCGCGACTTCGCGGGCTGCCAATCCAGGTGACGATGTCGTCGATGGGACAGGTTGGCGTCCCTCAATAACACTGTGCCGCTTTCCTCTCTGAGCTTCAGTAAACTCTTCAGTTCCTAAAATCCAGTGATCCATCCCGTGCCCAAGTAAATCGAATGCAAACGGAAATAGTGTAATGGTACGGTCTGTTGAAGATTTAGCGACAGTGGTCACTGATCTTCAGTTCAAACCTGAGATAAGCAGCTATATAACATGGAAGTTAAATTGCAGATGGGTTTGTGTGCCTAAGAGTGGGAAAGTGATGAGGGGTAAGTGAGTCCAGGGAAACCAAAGTTAGCAAACACACGGAATTCTCCCCGTCACCCAGAACTGATGATACAGACATACCTCAGGTCGTATTTGCTACATTGCTTAATCTTTTTCTGTTTCTGGCCACGCAGACATTTGCTTACAAGGTCAGGATGAGGCAACTCTCTGAAAATATAATTAATTGCTGTAGAGACAGCAGCAAGAAGGTAATGCTGTTGAGAATAAGATTCTCGAGTTGCGTGAGCCCTATTTTATCTTTACCACGAATTTTCTCCTGCTGGAAACAATCCATGACATGGCTTATCATCAGTAGGCCCAAACATCTCTCTTCATTGCCTCCAGCTTTGCGTTATAGTTAACATAGATGTTAAAACTGACAAACTCTCAATTACGTTACACAGTAATGTGGGAACTATAATGTGGGAACTACATTATGTTTGTCCCCAGAAAATGGTAGCCGAATGCCAACGGCCTAAATTGGGAACTTTTCGTGGCCACCTGCTCATTAAGCACTGTCATACCAGACTACGACTGATGCATGAAGTACACATCTTCAGAGAGGACAAGTCACTCTCTCACGCATGTCCATATTCAAGCCATTCTATAATGTTATTACGTCAGAAACATAATTTTTTCTGAGACAGCAGGAAGTCCTCAACATACTCAGGAATCAATGAGTGCATGTACATTGTTCATTCATGCTGGATCTTTATGGTAGCCCTTCTTCAAATAGTACTTTCTGCAGTTGAGAACAAGCTACTGGTCTTATTATTTAACAGTAAATGATGTAGTGGACATTTGGAGCACGCAAGCCATGGGACGCTGTCAGGGGGAGGAACATCTCTAATCCCATACCAGGGACAGAATGCTGGTCCCGAGAATTTCTCGCACCGGTGTACAAACAAAGCTTTTGGCCGGAAGTGAAATACTCCATACCTAACAGGTAGACCTGTTAGGCGTTTCTGTCTACAGCGCTTACAGGGGCGTAGGAGAGAAAGTGGGTCGTCCAGCCAAGGTGATTTGACAGTGATTTGAACACCCATTCTATCAAGAGCTGTCGTCCATAAAAATTCGCGAGTTTCCGTGTTCACCTTGACCGGGCGCAAGAGCCTTTGGAAAATTTTAGGATGGAACACTTTCATCTATGGGATTGAAAAGATATAGAGCAAACCCACCAGAAGAAGAACACTGCAGGCTGTAGTATATTAAAAAGGTGGCGTTTGAGAATCTTGTCACCACAGGCATAGGGGACATCAGCAGGGAACAAAGGAAGGACCCAGTTCTAATTGTTCTAAAGAAGAGGTTAAAAGACAGACGTAAACTGATCTCAGGCAATTGTACATATTGCAAAAGAGAATCTTGTTCTTTCGCGGTGAAGGGGAAGGAGCTCCCTGGAGTGTTTACATTCCAGATGAACTTGTAATCAAGGTCATCTGGCGCACTAACCTTTTCTTTTAACTCTTCTGACTGGTTTGATGCAGCCCGCCCCACTTCCACTCCCGTGCTAACCTCTTCGTCTCATATTAGCTCTTGAAACCTACGTCATTAATTATTTGCTAGATGCATTCCAATCTTCAGTACCATGGAAGTCATTCCCGGATGCGTTAACAGCTGTACTATCATCCTGTCCCTTCTGCTTGTCAGTGTTTTTCACACGCTCTTTTGCTCTACGATTCTGAGCAGAACCTCCTCATTCCTCACCTTATCAATCCACCGAATTGTCAACATTCGTCTGTAGCACCACATATGAAATGCTTCGATTCTCTTCTGTTCCGGTTCTGCCACATTCCATGTTTCATTATCATACAGTGCTGTGCGGCAGGCGTACATTCTCAGAAATTTCTTCCTCAAATTAGGGCCTAAGTTTGATACCAGTAGACTTCTCTTAGCCAGAAATGCTAGTCTGCTTTTGACGACCCCCGTGGCTTCGTCCGTCATTGGTTATTTTTGTGCATAGGCAGCAGACTCCCTTAGCTTCATCTACTTCATAACCACGAATCCTAATGTCAATTATCTCGCAGTTCTAATTTCTGCCACTTCTCGTTGCTTTCGCCTTTCTTCGACTTACTCTCAATCCATACACTGTTTTCATTATACTGCTCATTCAATTCTGCAGATCTTGTAATTCTTCTTCACTTTCACTTATGATAGCAACGTCATCAGCGAATCGTATCACTGAAATCCTTTCGCCTTGAATTTTAATCCCACGCCTGAACCTGACTTTTATTTCCATCATATCTTCTTCGATGGACAGATTGACCAGTAGGGGCGAAAGTCTACATCCCTGTCTTCCACCTTTTCTAATCAGAGACTTGGTTCTTGGTCTATCACGCTTATTATTCCTTCTTGGCTCTCGTGCGTATTGTATATTACCCGTCTCTCGTTGTAGCTTACCCATATTCTTCTCACCCTAGCTATCTATATTTTGGAGCTAGGAAACGCTAACTGAAATAACGCACTTTGCGACGTTAAAAATATGGACAGAAGAGTCCTGCGGATTTTATCGGTGTATGAAGCCTTTCAGATATCAAAGCATGATACGGTGACAACGCATCCCTAATTCCATCTAAATTAAAACACCTGGCTCCTACGATTTAATGGGCTCCCTTGTGCGCACACATAGAGGTTCAAATGGCTCTGAGCACTATGGGACTTAACATCTATGGTCATCAGTCCCCTAGAACTTAGAACTACTTAAACCTAACTAACCTAAGGACAACATATAACACCCGGCCATCACGAGGCTGAGAAAATCGAACCCGGGAACCCGGGCGCGGGAAGCGAGAACGCTACCGCACGACCACGAGACACATAGAGGATATAGTTATATCTTGGTAGTAGTGGAGCTGACTTCTATGTAGCCTTAATCTCCCTTGAAAAAGGCAAGCGCAGCGACAGTGTGCAGAGCCATGTGGAAATTTCTCTTAACCCATACAGATCATGTAGATAGGATTATCTTCGAACATGGACCTCAGTTACTGACTGAAAGGTAGGAAGCAATGTAAACGAAATATAGATTAAGCCAATGTAATATCCACATGACATCGGTATTTCTTCCCAGCAGAGAGGATCATGAAAAGTCTGGGAACCAACCACCGTATATAATGCAAGAAATGATACGCCTTAAGGGATGCTTCCCTACGCGATTATAAGTATGTGATGGATGGGATGCCGTATGAGGTTACTAAGATAGCACCAAGGTCAAGCAACTCTGATATCTAATCCGTGAACCCGTGTGTTGCACTCCGAGAACCTGTCTGAGTACCCTCGTATGAACACGCTTGAAACCGAAACCTTGAAATCAAGGGAATCTCTTGGTATTCACCATATGTGTTATATAAACTCATTTGTACAATAGGTGTATATAACAGTTCATTTATATTAAAATCACTGTGTACTCAGAACTTCAACAGATAAGCAAATTCTAAGTGATACTGAGGAGTGTAGACTACATTATCCGTTTACTGAAATTCTGTGATTGGTGTATTAGTAACTGTAATTTCATAGTTTATAGTATGACTCCTGGTGGAATGCAGTCAAATAAGTTGCATGGCTGTTGCATCATTGTATCAACATGGTCACTGCCTGCTTGGAACTGAAAATCAGGAATGAATAGAAATTCGTCATAAGTAACAGTTACCTGTATAAACTGACACGTCCTTGTGGCATGACAACCCATGCGCATTGATCGAACTATGCTCTGGTTCTAGCTACAATTTTACCTATGTGGCAAATAGCCATTATGTGTCTGGACCGCATAGTAGTTGTCCATTATCACGCTCGGTGGAGAAAACGTTAGTAAAGAAAATGTCGCATTATGAACGTCTAATTCAGCTGTACAACTTTCGTAGCAGTGTCGTCTATTACATCACTACGACTTGTGAGATTATCTCGGTCCTTTTCCACGATGTTATATGCACTGCTCAAGAGGTAAGTGTACGTTGCCTTCCGTTGTTCAGCAATGGCGAGATTGAGGCTATGAAACTGTGCATGTTTGTTTCGATTTGCAGGTGAGTTATAAGTGGTTTCTGCTGCCCAGGCATTAGGTGCTGAGACGCAAATTACGCTGGGATGTGGGGCCATCAACAGTCATGCGATGAAGTCTTTCTCGAGGTTGCTGTATTATGCTAGTGACTTGAGAGAACCGTGGCCGAATTGCATGCTATGAGGTGAGAGCAGTGATGTGCTATACCTAAAACTCAGGTGAAGGAAGCCAATAATGAGATGGGTACCTTTGGTGAGGTCGAAGACAAACCTACATTGGACAAAGATTTTTTCTTTTTATATTTTATTACAGAATGGAGTCATTCTTGTAACATATTATGAAATACATATAAAAGAAATAATGATATTTAAAAGTTTCAGATATGTGATTCCTGGAACAGTGGTCACGAGACAGAGCATCTTTGCAGACGAGTGGGAGTGCAATTTTAAAACCACTTCAGCACTGAATGCCAACAATACCTGAAGCAATAAGAGCAGGAACGCGATATGTAACATTGTCATAATAACGTTGTCGTAACAAGAGTAGAGAGGATTTACAGTTAAAGTTGACCAGTGTTATGTGAAAAAAATAAATTAATACTAAATGGTGTGTGGAGTGAGCACGTTTCAGTGATGAGTGGATGCAGTGCCAGCCTGGTACTAATACAACTCCCACACATAGAACACAGACTCTTCACGCCGTATTTCTATGACAATTGTAACTGTCAAGGATGTCATCTTTAGTCATCACTATAACATTTCATCATTTTATCTGTGGGGCATTACAAGGCAACACCCTGTGGCCATTGAAGATACCCACTAGGCAGTTTGACGGAGAATGCCCATGGTGCAGGTAATATAGAAATCTGCAGAGCAGAGCACTGAATGGTTGCCTGGACAGTGGGTGGAGCCAGCCAACTGCCTCTGCAACCAAAGCAGGATGAAAGTGGAGAGCGACTTTTACCATGCATCACAGATGCCATAAATTAGCCTGCCTTGGGTGGCTAGGGATGGACGTGGTCCAGCGGACAAGGACAGAGCGCTATTGATGTCACGCCACTCCCTCGAGAGCTTTGCAACCGGCCCAATGCCGACCGAGTGACTGAAAACCGACAGCAAACACCCACTGAGCAGTTGTGGATGGGACCACCATGACAGGAGGTTCATCACTGACATAGTGCCACATTCTCTAAGGACCTACGAACAAACTGGTGGCCCAACGAGTCCTGGAGTCATCCCCCAGGCTCACGCATCCCTCTATACAAGACATGCAGAGTCAGAAGGTCAAGACGCAGTCGATTTACTCCTGCAGACATGCACCATAACACATATGGGCACTTTAAACTGTGGAGACGTCACATGCTACCCACTGGCACACCGAGAGACAAGATCTCATCACTACGAGTTGAGCTTTTCACCAACTGCAACGCGCTCTCACAGCATAATCCGAGGGAATACTACACTGCTTCAGCAATTGGGTATAAAGAGAAGTTCCTGGAAGTGACATCACTTCCTGAGTTTTTGGGCTCCATCCGTCTCCTCCCACCATATGTCATATCTATCACAACAGACAGCGCGCCATATTGAAAATTGCTACCAGACTGAGAAGATGCCCACAGCCTAGCTGCCTCTCTGTTCCGTTGATTGACAATATGGGCTACCAGAGCCACACACTACTGCCCCTACATCAGGCGCTGAGTGAAGTGCAACCCTCACTCTGGCGCAAATTTGCTGCAGCTTCATGCTGGAGCCAATCGAAACACAACTTGTATGTGTGTATAGTGCCGTGATATATCTGTGTGGGTTTGTAAATGTAAATCGCCTACCCAGGGTCCTTGGCGGAGGGCGCAATAAGATGTTTTATGACTCTGATTCTATATATTTTCTAGTGAAACTGATTTTATTTTTGGTACATCTATAGTTTTTAAGCATTTATGAAACTTCTGTTTGAAAATTTAGATAGGCAGATGTCTTGGAGGTGGTAGCAACAACGTTACACCTCCCTAGGAAATAAGCGAAACTGATGACACATGTTCAGATTCAGACTGGTCTGGAGTGGATATCAGATCTTGTCTCTTGTTATGAGTGAGTTGCAATTAGGACACACGGCCTGAACGTGAATTTTCACTGGCACTGGTGTTGACTGGAGAGCCTCTGGTGAAGTCTTAGCTGTATTGAGAGTTTAGACCGTCATCTCGGACAACTTACTGTGCCAAGGACAGTCTTATTTGTATCAGGTTTGCCGCGTTGATGTTTGATCTCCTTGTGTGCACTACCATATAAGTGAGTCAAATTGGTCCATGGTATTACCGGTGAACGAAAGTGTCACACGCGGGAATCAGCTGAGGTCTCCGGGCTCCATTATAGGGTAACCGCGGCTTCATTAAAGGGTAATTGCAGCCCGTCTGTCGGTTCGTCTGCCCGCCAATTTTGAATATTTTGCGTCTGCAGTTACGAATTACAGGCACCACACATCGATAGTCTTCACACGCTTGCACCACAACTACCACCTGAGGCAGCGCTACAATTCGAGAAAAGGGGATAGTATCGTTGCTCCGGCTTATTAGAGCAAACAGAGTCACAGTCACATCATTTCTTCTCAGCACTATCACGGCTGTATAAATTCTGTGCTCAATAAACTTATCGAAGCCTATTCAATGTTAGATGTTTTCAGATTTCGTTATCCACATTTTGAGCCTGGCTAAATACATAAAAAAGATAACCCTTACTCTCTGTCAACCAAACACATGCCAGTGGAGTGCTAATTTTTTGTTGCTTCCATTTGTGTTACCAACAGATCATTTTTTAATCTCTCTCTACTAGTGTTGTTTGCCCTGTTTTGTGATTAATTTGCGCTTGTCTTTTTTATAAAAGATCACACATCAATAATTGGCTACAGTAATGACAGGGTCACAATTTCAGTAACTTACCTCAGCATTCAAATTTTATTTAAGATTATGATAAAACGGCCACTTCCCATTTGTGCTGGCAACAACAATCAATGTCAGAGAGCAGAAATAATTTAGCAGGCGCATGGCCAGCAAGACAAGTGGAGGATTACAAATTAAAATGACTGCTGTCATGGTGTAAACTTACAGTGGCCTGTAGTTTTTCAAATAATATCGATAGACCAACGCAGTGGATTAAATTGACGACCGCTGCCCAGGAACCTGAGTTGAGAACACCTTCTATGACCGTCAGATACTATTTTCGCAACCAAGTTTCTATTTCCCATGTTGAAATTCATTTGCTACATTGAGGTACATTAAATTCGACTAACCATATGAATTGCTAGCGCTCAATTCATTTAAGATTTGTAATTTTTTTAGTGTTGTTTGTATACTCATAAAGTTTGTTGCGGTAACTTCTTTGTCATTTGTTGATTGTTCCTGTCGGATAACGGCGTTGTGTTAATTTGTGGGATGGTAGATTATTTGAGGCTCATGTATGTTATTGTAGATATGGGATAATTTTATTTCGAATGCGTTATCAGGGATTGGAATTACTGACTCACTAGAGCAAATTTCGGGTTGTAATTGTGTGGCACTGTGCTGAGTAGCGATTGAAATCTCTCAGGAGTAGGAATTTGAATGCATGCTTACTACAAGCAGGACACATTTGCTCCAAAGTAGGGAGAATATTTGACTCTCGTCACAAATGAATGTCAGACCGGTAGCTCTGAGCAAGAAAAAGTTACGGAGAATGGTCAGTCGAATGAATTAGGTGACACTGCGGATATGTTGAACTGAGAATTCTCTGATTGAAGCAAGGTAATTCAGACAACGAGAGCTAAGGTGAAACTGAAGCAGAGCGGCATGTAGGCTCTGCAGGTGTGGCTAGAATTACCATTAGTGAGAGTGGCAGATATGACTCTCGAACAAAATGTCACAGAGCAATATAATAGCGTTCGCCCAGTACTGGAGGTATTTATGGAGGATCTCGGTGTGAGACCCTCAGGCGATTCACGCAGGGATCAAAGCGGAGCAGACAGGACAAGGAGAAGAAGATGCAAGAAGCAGAGAGGAAGAGGCAGGAGGAAATTAAAATGCGTTTATTAACACATATTGGTAGCAGCATACGCAAGGAAGAATCATGCAGGGAATTAAGCTGGGCAAAGAATTACAAGCGTAAGGAATTCGTAGTCTGGTGAAGTTCTTTTAGTTGTTCCTTGACAAGAATCGATTTGTCGCTGTTGGTAGTGCAGATGTAATTTGACGTAACGATGCCTCTTAATTTTCTTGGACCTTTACGACTACCAGATTTATTCAAGAGCACACTACGCGAATTAAACTATATCAACGAAATACGAAACACAAGGGACAGGATCAGAAACAATGACAGCATTTGTCAAGACACCACAGAATGGAATGACGACAGACGGAATATCCAGATTATCCCACTTAACCTGTCAGAGGAGAAACGTAGTAGAAATCTAAGCTGCTGTGGACACAGCTCTGAACAAGATCACAGAAACTATGCGAACGCCCAACATCAACATGATAGATGGTTCAAATGGCTCTGAGCACTATGCGACTTAACTTCTGTGGTCATCAGTCGCCTAGAACTTAGAACTACTTAAACCTAACTAACCTAAGGACATCACACACATCCATGCCCGAGGCAGAATTCGAACCTGCGACCGTAGCAGTCGCGCGGTTCCGGACTGAGCGCCTAGAACCGAGAGACCACCGCGGCCGGCCAACATGATAGACTATGAAGACACAATACAGCTTTTGCGCGTGAGGAAAAGAAGTCATGACAACAGCAGATCTGCATCCTGTTATAATGTCACAATAGGCAACGTCAGTCTGACCGAATCACTCACGTCCAGCACCCACGCTGAAGAACACGAAAATCTCTGACGCACTGGCAGGAAAGCACACGGAAGTCTGGATACAAATCTGGTTAATTTTCAGTAGCCAAGGGCACACGGTGGAAGTGAACTCGTCCGTTCGCTTGCAAATGGATTCCGAGACCAACATCAGACCGTATTGGACGTGGGACAAAGGCAGTTCACTCTGCAAAATAAGAATATCTGGAGGAAACCTTACCTGAGAAAGCGGAAGTATTGATGCCGAAAACAGGAGCAATGCGTAATTTCGAATACACATTTCTAGTGCACGAGCACACAAAATTATTTTCGCCACGTTACAAAATCCCATTCGCCAACCATCACGAAGTTTTCTTAGCGACCAGGAGAATACTGGACGAGGATATCGTTGAACCATAAAACTCCTTGTACAACAACCACCTCATGATAGTATAAAAGTCCGACGGCTCAATCCGTTTGATGCTGGATTCAGGCCATATGAATACTTTAGAATCAGAAACAGATGGGTCTAAGAAGCGGGAAGAACTCCTTCAGAACTTCCATGGCGTAACAGTTGTAAGTGGCCTGTCTGTATGTTGGCAGAACTATAGTCTGTGTTAATATCACGGACAGCGCTCTGCATCCTCGGCAAGAGACCCTGTTTTTGGACGAAGTAGCAGTTTGCGAGTGAATAGAAAAGTGTATGGACATGTTTTTCTTAGTGGGGACTCTGTGTCGGTAGGACATGCATCGTAAAGTGAGATGAAAAAAATTAGGATGGATGTTGTTAGTAATGTCTGGGTAGTGGAATTATTGACAACTATAGAATTTTTGGAGCTAGAAGTCACATAATTAAGGTAAAATTTTCTAAATACATGGTTGTACGCTCTACAACAAAATCTTTATTTTGCTAACCTAAGGCCTCCTAGTCGTCAGAGTTTGTGGTAGTTACAATCTTTATATTTAGCTGGTCGTTGTTGCTACTTGTTACAATTGCTGTAGTTCGTGTTATGAAGATTTTCTGTGAGGTGACTTATTAAAAAAAGGGGGATTAGTGACTGAAATGAGACTAGGCGATTATCAGAGTTGGAGGTAGTTTCATATTTCTTAAATTTTATATTATTTGGATTTTTATTAATGTTATGATTTCTTGCAATTCAGGGCCATTCTTTTGTGTTGATTATTGGAAGTCATGTTGTCACTTAATAGCACTCATATTGCGTTGGGCTTGTATATTGTAGGTAAGAAATGAATAGCTTATGCTTAAGTGGTCTTTGTCAGAGAAAATTCTGTAGGTCAGTGTTCAAATGATAAAACCCGTTAGCCGAGGATACTGCGCTGGAATCTTCTGATATCCTTTGTAGTTTTAATAATTAGTGCATGATGAGAAATTAGTTATTGTTTAGTGCTAGCGCGTAATTTTACGTATTGAATTTCCTTTGTAGTTTCATATTGTTGCACTGTATTGTCATGAGGAAAGTAGTTGTGGCATGCATATGGATTTACAATAAGTATCTCGCAGTCGCTTTTGCAACTAATTATTATTTTAAGTGCCACTTTAGTACTTCTTAATTTTGCTTTTCTAATTGTGCTTTGTGTGGCAGCGCGAAAAGTAGTGTAATAACCATGACGAGTGGAAAGCGTGACAGTGACTAGAGCGTAGCTTGTAAGCACCACCTAGTAAGGAACTGACAATTGTTCAAAACAATAATTTGGCTATAGTGCATAGAGACATGGACGAGACAGTAAATAACGGGGTGGAAATCGAAAAAAAATCCATGAACAGGGAACTATTTTCGTTCGATCGGTCAGTAACAGTTCACCTCAGGAATGGGAAATAACAGAACAAAATCTAGCAAATACTTTAGATACAGGTACTGCAACTATACAATTTTCTCTATTAAATCTAGACACATTCTCTGCTTTTCTGAATACGAATACTGCCAGTGTAGTCGCACTGACGGAAAACACAAATGCATTGTTATGGCAATTAATTGATAAATTCGATCAGAGAAACAAACACAGCATCAATCTCAAAAGCTAGACACCATGGAACAAAATCAGAAAAAAACACAACAATAAATGGAAGAAAAAGACGAACAAACACAAGAACAAATCCAACAATCAGAAATAAACACAGCATCAATTTCAAAAGTTTCACATGAGTGACGAAATTAAGCAAACATATGAACAATCAAGCAATGATTTAACCGCTGAGATACACAAAACCGATTCGAAATATCCAAACATTTCTGGATACGTAAAAACACAAATTTGTGAGTATTTTCAGCCTATTTGTTCCCGATATGAAGACACATTACATAGCCATGAAGCAGCAATAAAAGAACTGCAGACCACCGTACACGAAAATGATGACCCCCTGCCGGCTACCAATACGGTCGTGCAACTTGCAATCAGGAAAACTTAAAGCACACATTAGATACAATTATGACAGAAATGGACATTCTGAAGGTAGGTTCAAAAAACACATTACCGGAAAAGGTGGACCATCTTTCTGATCAGTTAACAAATTTATGCATGAAGGTAGATGATTATTTCAAAGATACAAGACCGGTAACTTTTACTGAGACAGAGGAGTACGAGGAAATTAGGAAATTTAAGCAGAGTCACAGAAAAGCTAGTATGCAACACAAAAGAGAAATACGGGACGTGTAAGATCAATTGGCGTAGGTGGTACAAAAATTACACAATTCGGAGGATACTCACGCTCCGACACTTGAAGAGAGATTTAAAAATACTGGAATGCCGCACATTAATAATACATGGTATTTCTGAGATCTTGAAAGGAGTCGGCAGGATTCGCCGAGCCTTGAGATGAAACCGACGTAACAATGCCCGATTTGTGACTTGCCGACACGATGAATTTGACTATAAGCTCTTCATCACAACTCATATATTTACGAAAAATATTCAAGAATTCTAGTAACGACATAGATTCACAAACTTGGTTTCACCAATTTTCTCATTGTTTCCCTCCTAATTGCTCCTTATAGCGTAGATTAGAATCTATATTTGCCTATTTAGAAAATGAACCACCTGTAAGAATGCGATCGGTTATTCGCGACTGTCACAGTGAAAGGGCTTTTTACCATGCCTTCCTTTCTGCATATTGCTCTCAGTCTACAAAAGATCAAATTAAACACAGTATTATAATGATGAAGTATGTCGAACAGTGACAATTTTCCAGTCCTGTAAAAGATTTTGAAGACATGTTCCACAAGAATCAGTATTTGGCAAACTCAAACAGCCCCTTGGATATTATTCTCATTTGCTTCATCAAATTGCCTCAACACCTAAGATATATTATTTTGGCTGGACATTGTAAAGATGACCTTTGCAGGATTTGAAATCGACACGGACAATCGCATGATGCGAAAACAGGGAAAACCAAAAGTTACAGGTCACACCCATCACTATTTCGTGACGACAGAAAGAATAACCGTACACGAAAAGTATACTGTTATAACGCAACTTGCAATGAAACAGACACCACCCATATGACAACCACTGGCAGAATAACAATAATTACTGAGAAAGATCACATTTCCGAGGTAATGACTATGACAGAGAAAACCATAGAAATAAACAATATGGGAACCAGAAAAATCATTATCATGGGAGACAAAATGACTTCAGACGCAACAATCCACCTCGTAATTCTGATTCCGGGAACTCTCTCCACAACTTTATCGACAAGAAAGAAATTGCAGAAATTACCAAGAAGACGACAGACTCTGTAGTCATGACAACAGAACTGAATTTAATCACAACTGGCGTAATTGAAATAGGGCAGGATCCTCTCGACGAGCTGAAATTCTAGAAATTAGACCTTTAAATCCCAGTAAAGACACACGACAACAAAGAGATAATAGACAATGACTCGCCCACAGGCATCACGAAATGTACTTATGAAGCTGATGACGTAGCTGTTTTGACTATCAACTATGTCAGAATGGAAGACATTGGGGACATTTTACTCCAGGAACGTGATAAGAAACAGAACAATACTGCATATCCTGTAATTCATATCACCACAAATGACTTAAAATTTATGGAAGTACTTGAATCTGCCAGTCCTATTTCGGTAACAGAGAAACATCTTTCAGTAAATGCAACAAATCGAACGATTTCCCCACACTTCCTTTACATAAGATTAAATTGGAAAGTGTAGATGTACGCCAACAAACTATCTTCGAATTCTCTACAAAAAGGAAGTTAATTTTTATAAATTTTCTTCATGTTCCATTCTTGTCGACGGAGATTATATTTGGTGTAGATTTTTTGAATGATTATAAAGCACTTTTAAACTTCCATGACGCTGAAATAAGTTCAGAAAAAGAAGGTAAGTCAATAGTATTGAAATTTGAAGACTGGCTTTCAAACCATGACGAGGAAATTAATCGGCTTTATCTCTTGTCAGGTAAGTTTGGAACTTTCGACGGACACTAATAGTAACTTTGCAAGTACTGATACGGATGATATTGGTGATGTATTAGATACTAAAGTTTTAATTCAGAAAAAAATTCAAACAATTGAGAACTTTAAAGACACTGATAAGCAGGATATTTTTGACACCTTACAACCACATTTCACAGTTTCTATTCATTAAACAGGAACAACTGAAGGATTTCTACAAATCTCGTGTTCGTGAGCATACAAAATTTTGTGTCAGACAATACGTAATTCCGACACATTATAAGGACCGTGTTAGAATGGAAATACAACCTATGCTTGACGAGGGCATTATTGAAGCAGCGGCAAGCTCATGCAGTAATCCATTACATGCTGTTTAGTGGATCGATCAGGCTTGCCTTGGATTCCAAACAAGTAAATACCATAATCATTCCCAGAGCAGACAGGCCGAAAAAGTTGGAAGAACGTTTTCAAAATTTCAATGACGTAAAAGTGTTGTCTTCTGCTGATCTCAGATCCAGCTATTATCAAATTGAACTTCATCCAGAATGTACAAAATATACGACTTTTCTTTGCTTCGGCGTTTGTTATCAATTTCGGATATTTCCCTTTGGTTGAAGTATTTATTCGGCAGCATTCATTTCTGGGCTAAATTCCGTATTACCTGAGTTTTTAAAATACATGACTTCTTAAGTGGATGATAATTTAATATCAGGAGCCTCTCTGGAACCACATAATTGTACCCTCAACAGAAACGTATTTTACCTGAATCTGGAGTTACAGTTAACTGGAAAAATCGGAATTCGGTAGGACAAAAGTGAAATTTTGGATCACATTATTTCTTCCGGGTGCATTCAGCCGGAACCTGAGTAGTTGGAAGCAATCAGAGATATTTCTGTTCCATCCACAAAATGACCAGTTCCCAGTTTTCAAGGTCTCTTGAATTTCTAATGTCGTTTCCTGAATATTCAAACTCCTGTAACTCAAAAACTTCGTTCTCTCACTGGCAGAAACACTATTTGGAACAGGCACAGTTGGAATTTGATTCTTTGAAAAAAGATGCTACTTAACCCTTAAGCGATGCGTGGGATGTTCAGAACACCCCAGTCATCCTTATTCATGGATTATTGCACAATTGACAGGAGTATAACATCATGTTCTTTGGTACCTTTCTAAGACGTAATATGAAAGCTTTGAATAACAACAGAATCTAGAATGGAAGCACAAGTTCCAAGAAAACACTCAACAATGTGCCTTGGGGTGTTGTCGGCACCCAGCGCAACTCTTTATGTTGCAATCCTGCGAGAAATCGCACAGTTGCGTTCCGTAGCAGCTGCTTGTAATTTGTTGCTCTGTGCAGTAAAATGAGCTGTGGATCGTTACGCAGTTGAATAAGAAAGAGTGCTGAAGCTTCTGGAAGATGTCTTAGACGAAACCTTTGAAGGATGAGAAGAGGAAGAAACAGACAGTTGTGAAGTTCTCTCTGACCACAGTGACACGGAAATGCAGGATGAATACAAGCAGGAACTGGAAGCGCAAGTAAGTGCAGCGGATAGTGAAATCATGCATGATATTTTTTATTGGAAACGATGTTGTTGTTGTTGTAGTTGTGGTCTTCAGTCCTGAGACTGGTTTGATGCAGCTCTCCATGCTATTCAATCCTGTGCAAGCTTCATCTCCCAGTACCTACTGCAACCTACATCCTTCTGAATCTGTGTAGTGTATTCAGCTCTTAGTCTCCCTCTACGATTTCTACCCTCCAAGCTGCCATCCAATACTAAACTGGTGATCCCTTGATGCCTCAGAACATGTCCTACCATCTGATCCCTTCTTCTAGTCAAGTTGTGCTACAGACTTCTCTTCTCACCAATCCTGTCCAATACCTTCTCATTAGTTATGTGATCTACACATTAATCATCAGCATTCTTCTTTTCTTAACTATTTATCGTCAATGTTTCACTTCCATACATGGCTAAACTCAAAACAAATACTTTCAGAAACGAGATCCTAACACTTAAATCTATACTCGAAATTAACAAATTTCTCTTCTTCAAAAACGGTTTCCTTCTCATTGCCAGTCTACATTGGAAAGGATAAAGTTACAAAATGTATGAAAAGTGGCCCTAGTCTCAACGTAACAACTAGAAGTGTAGACCTCATTATTCCTCTCCCTTGTTTGAAAGAATTCGCAAAATGTGCGAAAACTGCTGTAATCTCTTTTTCGATATTTATAAAAGACATAACAATTAAAATGATTACATCGTGCACAAATATTCACATACAATATAATGCATCAAATTTCGCAAGAGGCCGTGATGCCAAACCAACAAATCTCTTCAGGGTCTGTTGATATTGGCTTGGCACTACAGGGAAGGACACCAAAATCTGGATGACTTATGGGACACAAATAGTTTTGGAATTGCGTTATTTCATGCAACAATGAGTTTACGGTACTTTCGTTTCTTATTGCGTTGTTTGAGATTCGATGACATTCGAGACGGGCCACAGCGTTGAGAAGTCGATCGTCTAGCTGCGTTCAGAGAAGTGTTAGAATTATTCATGTCAAACTGTGTCAGAAATTAAACTGTGTCTGAAAATACAACAGTGGATGAACATCTGGTTGCATTTAGAGACAAATGAAGTTTCCGACAGTACATACCAAACACGCCAATGAAATATGGTTTGAAAATGTTCATCTTATGTGACGCAAGAACATGGTACATCCTGGGAATGGAAATCTACGTTGGGAAACAGCCAGAGGGTCCCTTTGCACTATCAAACTCGCCTAACGAGACAATACAGTACTGATCATAAAAATTGCTACACCACGATGATGAAGTCCAACAGACGCGAAATTTAACCAACAGGAAGAAGATGCTGTGATATGCAAATGGTTAAGTTTTCAAAGCATTGACACAGGTTTGGCGCCGGTGGTGACACATACAACGTGCTGACATGAGGAAAGTTTCCAACCGATTTCTCATACACAAACGGCAGTTGACCGGCATTGCCTGGTGTAACATTGTTGTGATGCATCGTGCAAGGAGAAGAAGTGCGTACCATCGCTTTTCTGACTTTGATAAAGGTCGGATTGTAGCCTATCGCAATTGCGGTTTATCGTATCGTGATATTGCTGCTCGCGTTGGTCGAGATCCCATGACTGTTAGCAGAATATCGAATCGGTGGGTTCAGGAGGGTAATACGGAACGCCGTGCTGTATCCCAACGGCTTCGTATCGCTTGCAGTCGAGATGACAGGCATATTATCCACAAGGCTGTAACAAATCGAGCAGCTACGTCTCGATCCCTGAGTCAACAGATGGGGACGTTTGCAAGACAACAACCATCTGTACCAACAGGTCCACGACGTTTGCAGCAGCATGGACTATCAGCTCGGAGACCATGGCTGCGGTTATCCATTACGCTGCAACACAAACAGGAGGGACTGCAATGGTGAACTCAACGACGAACCTGGGTGCACGAATGGCAAAACGTCATTTGTTTGGATGAATCCAGATTCTGTTTACAGCATCATGATGGTTGCATACGTCTTCGGTGACATTGCTGAGAACGCACATTGGAAGAGTTTATTCGTCATCGGCATACTGGCCTATCACCCGGCGTGGTGGCATGGGGTGCCATTGGTTACACGTCTCGGTCACCTCTTTTTCGTATGGACGGCACTTTCAACAGTGAACATTACGTTTCACATGTGTTACGACCCGTGGCTCTACCCTTCATTCCATCCCTGTGAAGCCCTACATCTCAGCAGGATAATGCACGACCGCATGTTGCAAGTCCTGTACAGGCCGTTCTGGATACAGAAAATGTTCCACTGCTTCCCTGGCCAGCACATTCTCCATATCTCTCACCAATTGATACGTCTGGTCAAAGGTGGCCGAGCAACTGGCACGCGACAATACGCGAGTCACTTATCTTGATGAACAGTGGTATTGAGTTTGAACTGCATGGGCAGCTGTACCTGTACACGCTATCCAAGCTCTGTTTGACTCAATGCCCAGGCGTATCAAGGCCGTTATTACGGCCAGAGTTTGTTTCAAAAAATGGTTCAAATGGCTCTGAGCACTAAGGGACTCAACTGCGGTGGTCATTAGTCCCCTAGAACTTAGAACTACTTAAACCTATCTAACATAAGGACATCACACACATCCACGCCCGAGGCCGGATTCGAACTGCGACCGTAGCAGTTGCACGGTTCCGGACTGCGCTCCTAGAACCGCGGGACCACCGCGGCCGGCCGCCAGTTTTTGTTCTGGGTACTGACTTCTCAGTATCTATGCACCCAAATTACGTGAAAATGTAATCATGAGTCAGTTCTAATATAATATATTTGTCCAATGAATACCAGTTTATCATCAGCATTTCTTCTTGGTGTAGCAATTTTAATGGCCAGTATCGTAAGTAGACTTGTGTTTCCTAGGCAGAGAAAATAATGTGACACTAGACAACAGATTTTGTTCCAAAAAGAAACATACGTAGTGTGAACTCTTGGAAAGAGTAAGAGGGATCTCCCTCCACACTTTGTTTTCACGAGAGCTCGTGAACTTAGAGGCAGCCCTTTTGGATTTGGAAAGGATATTTCCATAGTTTCATATGCGGCAAAGAAGTTCAAAAACGTTATTCTCCTTTCATATTTGCCTCATGACGGTGCCACTGACATTAATACTGCGGGGGATAAGAAACCAGAAATTATAACAATGTACAGTAATACCAAAACAGAGGTAGTCACTATAGATTAAATATACGCTACTTATTCAACCTCAAGGAAAACTAGACCCTGGCCATTTGCCCTACATTTCTGAATGATTGGCATTGTTTCCATTAATGCCTTCATCATATACGCAGATAATATCAGTGAGAGGGTTTCCCGAAGAATGTTTTTACATTGTGTCGGGAGGTTATTAGTAAATCCCATAGTGTGTAAGAGATCAGCCACTCGCTCCCTGATTAAACAAGTTAGACAGAAAGCCGCTACAGTGGTGTGAATTGAGGACAGCAACGATACGCCACCTTCTGAACATAGATTACTAAGTCCAGATGCTGCACAGTTTGTGCTCGGGGTAAATCAAGAACAGTTAAATCGCACTCTGCTCGATGTTGGAAAGTAATGTGTATAAAGCACATGAGAAATGTGTGTCAAAAGTGTTACGATAATGCAACCGTTGCATCCAGTGATAGTGACTGAGTTTATAAAATGTTTGTATGAGTTGACTGAACAGATGTTTAATTATATGTATAATGTCTTATACCTCTAATACAGTGTGAAAAATAAGAGAAATAAATAATTAAACCAAATATTGTAAGAAAATGGGTATTATTGCATATGTTTAAGATAAACCAATTTAATACTAAACTAATATTAATAAAACGATAATGTTCCAAGAGATAACATTCTAAATTGCCACTTGTGAAGTAAACATATTCATATCAGTGATGTGCTGGCCAACAATGTCATTATAGCCACTTTTATTTTGGGTGGTCATAACACCCCGCGTGGCTATTAACGTTACGAAACGCCGTTCGACCGCATAACGGTTAACGCACCAACCTTAGCTCACCCAGATCTGTCACAAGGTCTGTCCTCGCACGGGTTTTCCTAAAGTGGTTCTTCATGCCCATGTGTTTAAAGAAGATATATATGAAATGACATTTCTTTTCAGAAAACCATCGCTTTTGCTAGCCACGTCCTAACAAAATCTAATAAAAGCTGTTCCGTCACTCAATTGCAAGTTGTAGCTATCGTTTGGGAATTTGACAAATTCCGTTTCTTTCTGTCAAACATGTAAACGTTCATTGAGATCACCCAGCATTTCAATTGCTTATGTCTTAAAAATTATATCAAGACAGGTTGAAACGTTGAGCATTGTTTCTGCAAGAATTCCTCATCAGAACAGTCTACATTGCTGTCATGGAAAACATTGTTGCAGATACACTTTCACGTTTACAGGCCGAAGTTAAATTTGAGAAAAATTTCAGTATTCCTTACATTAAAAAAGTTGCTCTTCAAAAATTTGTCACTGCACCTTTAAAGGATTCTGCTCATGAGCAAGACAAGGATCCAAATTGGAAAGATATTGAAAGTAAATGGCATGAAAAGATAGACTCAGACTCGTCATTATTATATGGTCAGAAATAACATACTCTTCAAACGTTGCATTGTTGATAACAAACTATGGGTACTCAGTATTCCTGAAAAGTTCGTTAATAAGCTTATGTGGTACATTCATTTCGGCTACGCGTACTTTGGTCCAGGAAAATGTTATCATATTCTTCGGACGACTTGTTATTTTACCAGCATGGAAAAGAGAATTAGGAAAGTATTGTCTATTTGTAAACTTTGTGAAAAATCTAAACCATCTACTATCTCATATTGTGCTCCATTGTTTCTATTATGCCTACTACATTAAAGGAATTAGCTACTGTTGGCCTTCTGGGACCCCTTGTTAAAACACTGAAGTGATTTTCGTACGTTCTCGTCGCTTAATTCAAAATTTCTTCCTTTGTCACCATTAGGCAAAGCCACCGGACGTTCTGTATCCAACGCTTTTGTTGAAAAACTCTGACGTGAAGTTGGACACGTTGACAAGGTCACTTCAAATAACGGACCACAATTCAGATCTGCTATTTGGTCACGCATGCCTCGGAATCATAAAATAAAACATGTTTTTATTTCATTGTACTCTCCACATTGTCACCCGTCTTTAAGCGTTATGAAGAAATTAATAATATTTGCACATTTTATTGTTACAGGAAGCATCAGTATTGGGATAGATACACTTATTTCAAAAAGTACTCAATGAAATGCCTCAGGAATCCACTGCTTTACCACCTATTCTAGTACTGAAGAATGAGAAACCACCGGACACAATCAGAGAGCTTGTACCTTTTCCGAGTGCACGTAAACTTCGAATTAATGACATAATTGATTTGGCTATTAAAAATATAAATTCTGTTGCTGGCGAAAAGAGAAAAATACACGGTAACAAAAATTCAAATAAACTACACATTGGTCAAAAATTTCTCATTAAAGCACATTCATTGTCACATAAGGAGAAACGATTGGGACACAAATTATTTCTGATTTACAATGGACCTTACATTATCCGACGTATGCCGCATGATAATTGCGTCAAAGTTGAAACTCTGCGCACTAAGAAAAGTATAGGATTACAGCACATTTCTCATGTGAGGCCGTTTATTGAGAAATAATTAGCCTTCTGACATAGTCTTCCATGTAAAATATTTTCTCTTCCAATTACTCTTACGTGTTGCCACATTCAACAAGTGTTAGCATGCAGCAATGTTTTGAAGTCAGCTATCCAGTCATGAACCTATGGAACATATTAAGTACTCTTTCATAGGGAATAGAAGACACGGTCTTATTGCCTGTACATTTTCGCTTGTCAGTTGCACGATTAGCTCACTTCTTTAGTGCTCACATTCATGTAAAATATAGCGCTAATGAGGCTTATTGCAACCATTTGGTTTACTTGAAAAGACATTTTTAACTAAAGTACTATCTGAGACGTCCCAAATGACCCAGTATTTCGTTTGTTTGACAGCTAAAGGATTATACTTCAAAGCTACTTATGCGCGACACATTTTAATTATTGTTTCTATGCTGTATCTGTTTTATGTCTGCACATCAATACTTTCAATACATTCAAGGTAACGGCAATGAACATAATAATAACGACATTTATACACAAAGACCTTTACCTTTTTGTATGACGAAGTAAGTACATTGGTTTTAGGAAAGCTTTGCTTATGAATGACGATAACTCCGACACTTGGCACTTTTTGCTATTAAGAAACAACAGAAATTTTCTTACAGCAGGAAGAGACAGCTTAGCGCTACATGACACGCATTTGGGTGATTCCTTCTTGTACTTGAAAATATTATTAGAAATATTTTTGAACAACAATGATACAGAGAATGATAAAAGTGATATATTTCACGCCGCAGTTTCAATGTGTGAGATCTGAGATTATCCCTCGTGGATGTACACCTAATCTGTGTACCATGCACGTGGCAATCGCAAAAGGAGCCCTGGCTAATATGGTATTTACTTATACAGTTTTATACATCGGTACCACGTTTCTCTATCACAGAATTACAAAGGTATCTGGTCATTTAACAGAGAGAAATGAACGTTTTTACTATTTCACTGATACATGTCTAAATAATGATAAAGTTGGATTACTTTGCATTCAAGAAATTGTACTTTGTCTGAATTTGGTGAGCTGTTCACATGTATTTTCGGAACCGTTGTGATACTGGGAGAGCTTTGAGCGATGTATATTATATGGAATCATGATTTTTGAAGTGCGTTTGAGGTATGTGACACTACTGAAAGGAGCATAGAGCACTGTTTTAGAGGTTTTGAGATTAATGAAGGAAGCTACGACGATTTCGAGATTCGATTGATGTGTTGTGATATTATTATGACAACTATGTGTATTGTGGTGTCAAGATATAGTTGTCATCCACATTAAAAATGAGTACATATGTAAATGTGAGCACCAAAATGCCGATGAGAATTTTTGGACTCTCTTATTGATGAGATTTCGTTTCTAAACACTTCTCCTGTAATTTTTCCTATATTTTGGTGAAGAGTATATGTGACCTTGACGTAATTCTCTGTTGTGCTGGGCTGTGTGCTAGCCTCATTGAAATATACCCATCGTTGTATAGCCTTTCAACTTTATTGGTGCCACTTAAGGCGCATTGAAGCTCCCCATACTCCTGCAAGCTCTCGCATAGCTGTAGAAAGGAGACGCCGTTGACCTTTCTATTAACATGACTTTGCAGAACATACCAGAAACACGACATATACTATTACTTGCAAAGATGTGATTACACCTATGAGTTTGAACTCTGTGCTTCTTACTGAAATGCTTATGAACTGATGAGAAATATTGTTATGTTTACACACCTGATTATGACACGTGACTCTTTATGAGTTATGGAATGCCACATGGCTACTGAATGATGATTTTATGTTTTACTTCGTACATATTTGCTTATTTCATTTGATATCTGGTTTCTAGCTGGGCTGCAACATTGGTTTTATAGTACAGAATTCAATACATATGCTAGTGTGAACACTTTATGTCAACAGATCTCATAATTAACAACATTATGATCCACATTCTTAAAAAAGAGCACTTGGAAAGGAAAGAACAATAAGAAGTAGAGGGGACTAGTAACCGCAACTGCATACGTAATTTTCTTTTCAAGAACTTGGTAGCTTTCTTGGCAGAATAAGTTTTGTGGCGCACCACTTTAGTGTTAAGGTGTTACGCAGAATCGTTGAATGTCACATGGGAGATAGTTTAGACGTCGTTCCTTGTGCTGGCGCATTGCACTGTTTTGATGATCACAGATGTATAAATGCTGTTGTAAGCTTACACATATATTTCCCTTATGTGTACTGCTGTCTTTAGTGTCATATTTTTTGTGCTTGTGCTTTGTCAAGTTCAGGTGTAAGGTATCATTTGCTTTTGTTATTTGTCAGGCAATGTCCAACTGCGCTTTACTTCGTATTACAATGCTAAGCCAGCTTTACCACCGATTTATTTCTCTTGTTTGCTGCATATTGTCTTATGTTAGTTGTAATGTTGCATTTCCTTTGCTAATTTGCATTTTCGTTGTTGTTGTCTGTGTTTTTTTTTTTTTTGTGCTCCTGCGTTGCCTCGTTCTCATATTTATATACCTGAGATCAGTAGATTCGAGTTAGCTTAAGAGGGGATATGCTATATAAGAAAACGATTAGCGATGAGTTGAGAAGAAATGCGTTGAGAAGTTGTAAGGAAAAGGCCTGGCCAAAGAGTATTGTATAATAAAGGAAAATTACTTTGATAGAGGTAATGAACTCATATTAGTAAGGTACAGTGAAAACAGGTTTAGGTAGCATCTTCTTGGAAAAGAATGATGAGGTTAAAAAAAAATGGAAGTATAGACACTTGTTGAATGTATAAATACAGATATGTTTACAGTGGATTTTTTGTGTAAACAAATTTTGAAGTAAGAGAGGTCTATGAAAATGATATGAAGTTTTGGTTGCAAATGAAGTAGTTACGGTTGAAGGTAAAGGGGATATATACATGAAAGATATTCTTGAAACGAGAAAAATGGAACAGAGGGATAAAATACGCACCACAAGTACTCCATTATCAAATGAAACCCTAACACTGAGAAATTAACACTTGAAAACAGATCCTGTCCTTTACTTTTGTGATATTCGGCTACGTTTATGTGTACCCTTGTGCCTGTGTGTTCTTCCTATGTCTTTGTGTTTATCTGATGATTTATATTTGGTAGAATTTTTTTCCTTCACTATGATGAGGAACACTTTTATCCTCAAACGTAATCTGTCTAGGGAGATATTCAGACATTATTTATTCTGTTATACTTATACTGATATTCTCTGTTTTCATTTATTTTCTTATGTCACAATTCCAGTAACACTCATATTTATACTTATCTCTATCCTTTCTGTAATGCCTGTACTACTGCAAATCTTATTTGTGTTATGATGTCTTTTACTATAATTATGTTTTCTTTACAATTGTAATTGTATTCTTATGCTGTAAATTTGTAATTGTACAGCCACCAGTTCTTCATGTTCGGTAAAGAGTGGGGATTCTTTTCACTGCACACAGTTTTCTGTTGGTCATACTAGCTGCATCAAGTCTCAGAAGGTATATAACTGTGTGAGTGCTTCCACATATGTTGATAATTCTGGGAGTGGTTAACAGCATTGCGGGTTGTAAAGATATTCCAAACAACAACAAAAATTTGTGAGTGAAGAAGTGATAGTTAAGGACTTGTAACATGCATCAATACTGACTACACAGTAGTGGTTCATGAACTTGCTATCTTATCCTTAAGACTCTTCAATTGTCATTGTGCACCCACATAGTTCCAACAGATGACTGTTGGCCATCTCTCCAAGGACTACAATGGGTCTGCACCTTTGGTGGCCCATTACTATCATAGTCCGTACATGGACTAAAGTGGGTCTGCACCTTTAGTTGTACACTAATATCATGGTCTCTACAAGGACTACAGTTGCTCTGCTCTGTGGTGACCCCTAAATTCTACCAATATTCTTCAAGACTTCTACTGATACTTATGTGAGTCTTATCTCTTGTGGCCCATTACCAATCTTATGATACCAACTGCCGTCAGGAGTCAGCAATGTGTTTCTGTGGAGAGGACAACATTATATCGTCAAGACTGCATCGTTGTCAACTACTTACTTGAGAATGTTGATACACTGCTCACCATTTGTGCGTAAAACTGGAGTGGACTTCTCTTCTGATGAATTACTAGGACTGTCTTTACGGACTGTTTGGAGAATTTTTACTTTATTCACCAATAGCAGATTACTTAACTTCTGTGTGCGTCTAATCTATTTCATATTGTTAATATAAAAAATTTTAACAACTTGTTCATGGCCACTGCAAAATACAATAGACTTTGTAAAATTTTTTGTGGGGACCTATGTAAATAGCGTGTTTGTATGTTGACAGTGCTACAGACTGTGTTAATATCGCTTACAACGGTCTGCGCCCTCGGCAAGGGACTCTGTGGTTGGACGGACTAGCAGTTGGCAGATGGATAGGGAGGTGTAAGAACATGGTTTTCTTAGTAAAGACTCTGTGTTGGTAGGACATGCATCGTAAAGTGAGACGCAAGAAAATGACGATGGTTGTTGTGGGTAATGTCTGGGTATTGTAATTATTTAAAACTATAGAATTTTTCTTTTGCTAGCCAAATTTCTCCTAGTAGTTAGAGTCTGTAGTAGTTACAATGTTTTTAGTTTGCTGGCCGTAGTTGCTTCTTGCTGTAATTGCTGTATTTCGTGTTATTAACACTGTCTGTGAGGTAAGTGACTTATAAAAAGTATGGGATTCATGACGGAAATGAGGTCAGGGAATTAAAAGTGTTGGATGTATTTCACATTTCTTTCATTTCGTAGTTTTGGGATTTTTATTAATGATAGGATTTTTTGCAATTCAGGGCCCTTCTTTTGTGTTAATTATTGGAAGTCATGTTGTCACTGTATAGCAGTCAGATTGCGCTGGGCTTGTCTATTGTGGGTAATAAATAAGTTGGTTAAGCTTGAGTTGTCTTTATAAGGGAAAATTCTGTAGGTCAGTGTTTAAATGTTAAAAATAATTAAAGACATAGTTTCACAGTATTCTCTTCCCTCGTCTTGCGATCCAGTTTCTGGCAAATTACACTCCACCCAGACTGCAGGAAATACTCTGAATTAGATGCCTACAGTAGGTGTAAACGATTCAAGTGGCTACCAGTCGTGTTAACTGTGAATTTAGAGAACACATAGCCAGGTAGAAAAGTGGAAGGCTGTCAGAGTGTAAACCTACAGTCGCCTGCGGTCTTTCAAACCAACTCACGACACAAATGTAGCCTTCCAATTTCTCGGACAGAAAGATGCGTCTTCCTTTCTCGCATACATGCAGAATTCTCATATGTGAGGACAAATTGGATGCATTACGCCCACTTTCAAAAATGTGAGCATAGAAATTAGATCCTACTTCCGCGGTTTCTACATTTATTCCGGCAAGTTCCCCAAACCTGGCTTCCACCTGCCTACCAGTTCCTCCCTCACAGCAAGCGTCGTAGTCGATTCATTGAATTCTATAAATACCTGACCTATGGATAAGATTTCTGTTTTCAATGCCCTTTAAAGCTTTACTCAAGTTACCAGTAATTGAAATCACAACATTTTTTGAAAGCTGACACCATAATGTCATTAATTTTAGCATATTATGATAAATAAATGCACTTATTGCTGTTATGGTTACCTACAATGAAACGCTTGTTGTTTTTGCCTTCTGGTCACTACTTTATAGTACCTGTAACCGAAGTAATTGTGCTGTTAATTATTAACCTTAATTTTATATTTTAAACCATTCAGCTCAACAAAGTGCCACTTACTCGAAAGAGGCATTTTCTACAACCTATTGATGCCGAAATTAAGGTACGATAACTTGTGCTGAGTAGTGCGGTTTCTTGGTGTAATTTATGATAATTTCGGTTCTGATGCTGTTCCTGTAAATACTTAACATATATGTCTCGTTTAAAACAGTAATATTCAAATCTAAAAACTTATATGATCTATTTTCCTCTATCTCACATGTGAAATGGCTTTCATAAGGTAGGCCGTTGGACTCGTTGAAAACTCCTTTAACATCTACGTCATTGCTTCCAATTAATAGCAAAGTATCAACAACTTATCTGAATCAGTATATTAGTCTACTTTCCACGTGTGGATTGTCCTGAAAAAAGAAATTGTTCTATAAATGATTCACAGAATATCAGCTAAAAGATTCAAAGAGGATACCCGCACTTATACCATCTCTCTGTAAAAATAGCTGTACTCAAACATTAATGCAAAAAGCTTTAAGTGCTTACTGATTTCATCATTGCTTAATATTTTGTGTCAATAAGTTGTACTTGGTGATTACTGTTATATTATTAATCGATATGTTAGCATAGAAATAAATTATTATTAATACATTTTATTTAATGAGTGCCTGATTTTGTGCTTACAATTAGTACCGTGTACAGGAATCAAGTATCTAATACGTTTGTACCACTACAGTTTTTGTCCCAGCAGCAGCTCCATCACGTACAGGTACGGTAACTAGAGACAACGCCACGCTTCACCGCCGGGGTTTGCCCTCTCCTTACGGGAGGCTCTTGACTTCCTTTATAGCTCTGTTACCGGCCACGATTCAATTTCTGCGAAATGAGAACTGAATGTAATTTGGGAACAGGCTTTTTGTCTGCCATTGTGGGCTGGGCGCAAACGAATCCCACGGAAAGCACGACAAAGGCTGGCGGAGGCTGATCCCTCGCAAGTGGGCACTAATAAGCTCAGCCGCGGGGGAACGTTACTCGGCGTATACCTCCTCAACGGTCGAGATTCTGGTTCATTAATAACAGAGCCGATATTTCCGAATCGTAAGGACAGATTGTTGATAGGATCCTACTTTCATAACAGATATATTGTGAAGCTACCGGGAAACAACAGCAGCACCTATTTCATTATTAATGGCGAATAGCCAAGTTAAACTGAAAACATTCATTTCCCATTCCTCGGGCGTCAAAATAAGTAAGATATAACACATTACCGTAGATCAAGGTTGTTCTCATTTTTACACATTTAAAATAGCAGTTATTTGTCGAGACTAAAAAGCCGGCCGTTCAAAAAGCAAGGAGTAATACCTGAGCTAACTAACAAGACAATGAAAGTTTTTTAAAACAAACCATTTACATCAAATTATAAAGAACACAGATGCAGAAAAAAGAAATTAAACATTATCCTTCCTATATTTAGTGAAATGTCCACGATATGAATCGACTTGAAATGTGATGCTCCACTATTCAGAACAGATGCAACCACAAATACAACGAACAACACCTCAAACTTGGTGTCGAGATTAATGCGAAAGATCCATGCCACATAACCTGTCTAGATAACTTCTAGTCACAGAAAACTAACTTTAAAAACGTGTGTCCTAATGCTGTAACAGGTGCAACAAATAGTATTCGGGGGAAACAATAGCAGATAGGAGGATGTGAGAAAGAAACCGAATGATAAGAATGCCTGCACATTAAACTAGATCACAAGAAGCACTAAACGAGGTGGAACACCCTCATGCTATTCGAAACTCATAATAAAAGAAAGAAATACGTGTAAGTACACTACTGTCCATTAAAATTGCTACATCAAGAAAAAATACACATGATAAACGGGTATTCATTGGAAAAATATATTATACTAGAACTGACATTTTCACGCAGTTTGGGTGCATGGATCCTAAGAAATCAAACAGAGCTTGGATGGCGTGTGCAGGTACTAATGCCCATGCAGCTTCAACACGATACCTCAATACATCAAGAGTAGTGACTGGCGTATTGTGACGAGCCAGTTGCTCGGCCACCATTGACTAGGCTTTTCAGTTGGTGAGAGATATGGAAAGTGTGCTGGCCAGGGCAGCATTCCAACATTTTCTGTATCCAGAAAGGCCCGCACAGGACATGCCACATACGGTGTTGCATTGTCCTGCTGAAATGTATGGTTTCGCAACGATCGAATGAAGAGCCACGGATCCTAACACATCTGAAATGTAACGTCCACTGTTAAAAGTGCCGTCAATGCGAACAATAGGTGACCGAGACGTGTAACCAATGGCACCCCATACCATTACGCCGGGTGGTACGCTAGTATGGCGATGACGAATACACGTTTGCAATGCGCGTCCATCGCGATATTGCTAAACACGTATGCGACCATAATGATGCTGTAAACACAGTCTGGGCTCATCCAAAAAATATGACATTTTGTCATTCTTGTACCCAGGTGCATCGTTGAGTACACCATCGCAGGCGCTCATGTCGACTGATGCAGCGTCAAAGGTAACTGCAACCATGGTCACCGAGCTGATATTTCATGCTGCTGCAAACGTCGTCGAACTGTTCGTGCAGATGGTTGTTGTCTTCCAAATGTCCCCATCTCTTGACTCAGCAATCGAGACGTGGCTGCACGATCCGTTACAGCCATGCGGATAAGATGCCTGTCATCTCGACTGCTAGTGATACCAGGCCGTTGGGATCCAGCACGGCGTTCCGTATTACCCTGCTGAACCCACCAATTACATATTCTGCTAACAGTCATTGGATCTCGACCAACGCGCAATGTCGCGATATGATAAACCGCAATCGCGATAGGCTGCAATCCGACCTTTATCAAAGTCGGAAACGTTATCGGGCGCATTTCTCCTCCTTACACGAGGCATCACAACAACGTTTCACCAGGCAACGCCGGTCAACTGCTGTTTGTGTTTGAGAAGTCGGTTGCAAACTTTCCAGATGTCAGGACGTCGTAGGTGTCGCCACCGGCGCCAGCATTGTGTGAATGCTCTGAAAAGCTAATCATTGGGATATCATAGCATCTTCTTCCTGTCGGTTAAATGTCGCGTCTATAGCACGTCATCTTCGTGGTGTAGCAATTTTAATGGCCAGTAGTGTAATTTCCTTGCAAGTAGCAAGCTTAATATTCGATACAAAAATCACCTGATACCATTCTACTCTGAAGTCATAGTTCCACCTCTGCATAATGCGGGATGGGGCAAATAAAATTGGTCCAGGGAACTGAGTTCTAAGCTACAAAAAACACAACTCAGGAAAGGAAATACAGTACTAACCTCGTTACAGCAGATGCTGAAAGTGACCACCATTTATCTCTTTACATTTTTGGGCCTTGGTCAGCAAGTTGCTGAAGGCGGATCGATGCTGGAATTTCTGCAGTATCGTCCGAAGTATTCTTCTGCAGCTCTTGGAGACTACGAGGACTGTTGCGATACACCTTAGACTTGAGTGCTCCCCACGCCAAGTAATCGCACACTGACAGATCAGATGACATGGGAGGTCTGCAAGGGCGCCACCAGAGTGTCCTCCGCTAACAATTCTGTCGGATGTGAAGACTCTGGAAATATGCTCCAAGATTCGGCTGGCTGTGTGGGCAGTTGCTCCTATCTGACGGAAGTAACTTTAGGTCTTTTCCTCCCACGTTAACGCAACCACAAATGTTTTCAAAATGATGGAAGTGTAAAGCACGTAAGTCACAGTTTGATGAAATAAAATGGGACAAAATAATGCCGAGTAATGACACTATAGACGAACCCCCCAACCTTCTGATCAGTGAATAGCGTTTCTTGGAAGTTATACGGTTTCTTCACTACCGAGAACCTGTTATTGTGTAACTTCAGCCGAACACTCATGTAAAACCAGGTTTTATCAGACATAAATAACAGATCCATGTTCCAGGCATTTATTTTTATATCACTGAACGTCCACGCACAAGGAGGGAGGCGCTGAGAGGCATCGGCTGGTTATATACATGACTAACACTCTTTAGAGATGCAGATCCAGGACGGATATTCGTCCTCACGTGATACGCCGGTCTCTTGCGAGAAGCGTTGGGTTGCTTTCATAGGACTCTGTAGAATTTTCTGGTAAACTGCAGACACTTTTTCTATTGTGCGGGCACGTTTCTGAATGTATTTATGAGTGTTTTTCAAACAGATCCTTTATGTCGGACTAAGCGTTTCTTGACACTCTTTGCTGCCACTTAGACATCATTTCATCAAAATTCTCAACAAACAACTGACCAATCTATTTTAACGACTTTCTTCCCAAGTAGCTTTCAGAAACGAGCACCGGCTGCTCCACTGTGCACTGTTCCCCTCACACTAAAACAGGCTGCTCTACGCTATAAATCAGTGCGGATCACGTAGGGAACGTACACGTACCGTGCGCTTCGCACGATGTGGTTGTATGCATCACATTCACTTTAAGTCATATGCACTTGTTCGGGCCACTTTTATTGGCACGACGCTGCACGTCATCATAGCGAACTAATAATATGAGGGCGGTGCGCGATGCGTGGCACGTTTTCCCTTAGAGCCCACCCCCCCCCCCCCCCCCATGAACCATGGACCTTGCCGTTGGTGGGGAGGCTTACGTGCCTCAGCGATACAGATGGCCGTACCGTAGCTGCAACCACAACGGAGGGGTATCTGTTGAGAGGCCTGACAAACGTGTGCTTCCTGAAGAGGGGCAGCAGCCTTTTCAGTACTTGCAGGGGCAACAGTCTGGATGATTGACTGATCTGGCCGTGTAACACTAACCAAAACGGCCTTGCTGTGCTGGTACTGCGAACGGCCGAAAGCAAGGGGACACTACAGCCATATTTTTTCCCGAGGGCATGCAGCTTTACTGTATGGTTAAATAATGATGGCGTCCTCTTGGGTAAAATATTCCGGAGGTAAAACAGTCCCCCATTCGGATCTCCTGGCGGGGACTACTCAAGAGGACGTCGTTATCAGGACAAAGAAAAGAAACGTTCTGCGGATCGGAGCTTGGAATGTCAGATCCCTTATTCGGGCAGGTAGGCTAGAAAATTTAAAAAGGGAAATGGATAGGTTAAAAGTTAGATAAAGTGGGAATTAGTGAATTTCGGTAAAGGAGGAACAAGACTTTTGGTGAGGTGAATACAGGGTTATAAATACATAATCAAATAGGGGTAATGCAGGAGTAGGTTTAATAATGAACAAAAAGTAGGACTGCGGGTAAGCTACTACAAACAGCATAGTGAACGCATTATTGTGGCCAAGACGGACACGAAGCCCACGCCTGCTCCAGTAGTACAAGTTTATATCCCAACTACCCCTCCAGATGATGAAGAAATTGATGAAATATATGATGAGATGCAAGAAATTATTCAGGTAGTTAAGGGAGAGGAAAATTTAATAGACATGGGTGACTGGAATTCGAGAGTAGGGAAAGGGAGAGAAGGAAACATAGTAGGTAAATATGGATTGGGGGAAAGAAATTAAAGAGGAAGCCGTCTGGTAGAATTTTGCACAAAGCAAAACTTAATTATAGCTAACACTTGGTTTAAGAATCATGAAAGAAGGTTGTATACGTGGAAAAATACTGGAAATACTAGAAGGTATCAGATAGATTCTATAATGGTATGACTGAGATTTAGGAACCAGGTATTAAATTGTAAGACATTTCCAGGGGCAGATGTGGACTCTGACCACAATATATTGGTTATGAGTTGTAGATTAAAACTGAAGAAACTGCAAAAAGGTAAGAATTTAAGGAGATGGGACGTGGATAAACTGAAAGAACCAGAGGTTGTACAGAGTTTCAGTGAGAGCATTACAGAACAATTGTCACAAATGGGGAAAAGAAATACAGTAGAAGAAGAATGGGTAGCTTTGAGGGATGAAGTAGTAAAGGCAGCAGAGGATCAAGTAGGTAAAAGACGAGGGCTAGTAAAAATCCTTGGGTAACAGAAGAAATACTGAATTTAATTCATGAAAGGAGAAAATATAAAAATGCAGTAAATGAAGCAGGAAAAAAGGAATACAGACGTCTCAAAAATGAGATCCACAGGAATTGCAAAATGGCGAAACAGGGATGTATAGAGGACAAAGTAAGGATGTAGAGGCTTATCTCACTAGGGGTAAGATAGATACTGCCTACAACAAAATTAAAAAGACCTTTGGAGAAAAGAGAACCACTTGTATGAATATCAAGAGCTCAGATGGAAACCCAGATCCAAGCAAAGAAAGGAAAGCTGAAAGGTGGAAGGAGTATATAGAGGGTCTATACAAGGGCGATGTAATTGAGAACAATATTCTGAAAATGGCAGAGAATGTAGATGAAGACGAAATGGGAGATACAATACTGCGTGAAGAGTTTGACAGAGCACTGAAGACTTGAGTCGAAACAAGGCCCCCAGAGTAGACAACATTCCAATAGAACTATTGATGTCCTTGGGAGAGCCAGTCATGACAGAACTCTACCATCTGGTGAGCAAGATGTATGGAACAAGCGAAATACCCTCTGACTTCAAGAATAATGTAATAATTCCAATCCCAATGAAAACAGGTGTTGACAGATGTGAAAATTACCGAACAATCAGTTTAATAAGCCACAGCCGCAAAATACTAACGCGAATTCTTTACAGACGAATGGAAAAACTAGTAGAAGCCAACCTTGGGGAAGATGAGTTTGGATTCCGTAGAAATACTGGCAAACCTACGTTTCTAGTATATGTAGCCTTAGAGAAAGCTTTTGACAATGTTCACTGGCATACTCTCTCTCAAATTCTAAAGGTGGCAGGGGTAAAATACAGGAAGCGAAAGGTTATTTAC
Organism: Schistocerca gregaria; assembly: GCF_023897955.1. Taxonomy (NCBI): domain Eukaryota; kingdom Metazoa; phylum Arthropoda; class Insecta; order Orthoptera; family Acrididae; genus Schistocerca; species Schistocerca gregaria. The sequence continues at coordinate 533,444,426 of NC_064923.1, forward strand.
AATTTGTGCAGATACCAGATGGCAGTTATAAGAGTCGAGGGATATGAAAGGGAAGCAGCGGTTGGGAAGGGAGTGAGACAGGGTTGTAGTCTGTCCCCGATGTTAATCAATCTGTATACTGAGCAAGCAGTAAAGGAAACAAAAGAAAAATTTGGAGTAGGTATTAAAATCAATGGAGAAGATATAAAAATTTCGGGGTTTGCCGATTGCATTGTAATTCTGTCAGAGACAGGAAAGGACTTGGAAGAGCAGTTGAACGGTATGGACAGTGTCTTAAAAGGAGGATATAAGATGAACATCAACAAAAGAAAAGCTAGGATAATGAAATGTAGTCGAATTAAGTTGGGTGATGCTGAGTGAATTAGATTAAAAAATGAGACACTTAAAGTTGTTAAGAAGTTTTGCTATTTGGGGAGTAAAATAACTGATGATGATCGAAGTAGATAGGATATAATGGCATTGGGAAGGAAAACGTTTCTGAAGAAGAGAAATTTCTTAACATTGAGGATAAATTTAGTCTCAGAAAGTCGTTTCTGAAAGTATTTCTATGGAGTGTAGGCATGTATGGAAGTGAAACGTGAACTATAGGTTATTTGGACAAGAAGAGAATATAAGCTTTCGAAATGTGGTGCTACAGAAGAATGCTGAACATTAGGTGGGTAAATCATATACCTAATGAGGAGGTATGAATAGAATTGGTGAGAAGAGGAATTTGTGGCACAACTTGACAAGAAGTAGGGACCGGTTGGTAGGACATGTCTGAGGCATCAGGGGATCACCAATTTAGTATTGGAGGGCAGCGTGGAGGGTAAAATGTGTAGATAAGAACCAAGAGATGAATACACTAAGCAGATTCAGAAGTATGTAGGTTGCAGTAAGTACTGGGAGATGAAGAAACTTGCACAGGATAGAGTAGCATGGAGAGCTGCATCAAAGTCTCAGGACTGAATACGACAACAACAACATGGATAGGCACCTTTTGATGAGACCCTTGTATCCGTTATTCACTTAGGACCATTTCCAGTTCATCTAAAATAGTTTTGTTTCGGTTTTGTTTCCTTCTGCATGTGCATATCCATTTACAATGACAAATGTCTTCTGCCAGCTTTAAATTTATTAATGAGAAGTTTTTGAGAAAAATAGACTATTCTCTAATTCTTTTCTCCCATGTTATATTGAATAGAATTACAACTCCACAACTCGCTTGTTTATTTTCAAGGATCCGCTATATGTCACTGTATAGTAACTAAAATCTTTTGTGCCTCTAATTTTTTTCTTTCTGATATAACAGCTATATCAGTTTGTTTATCTATTAATATAACTCCATTTTGTTTGTTTCAAATCCCTCTCACTTTCCATTTAGCATTTTCATCCTATATGTGATACCACTGTTATATATTTAAAGAGTACTAACAATAATGAAGTTAACATATTGCTTACACATTTCCAGGTAGAACAGCAACAAATATCACAAAAATTATTTGTTGCAGCTTCAGATTAAAATACCTTTCTTAAGGAAGTTAACATCCAGAGACCCTTCAAAGTGCCTTTATTTACATTATTCCAGACTTGTGAATTTGTGTGCTGTATATAGTTCATTGTGGATTGTAGCAAACAGCTTGAATCAATGGCATCCAAATATCAAGCTGCTAGTTAATAATTTTGTGAGCTATGCACATCAGCGTAGTATACATGTAGAAGAGTTACGTCAGTCAATAGATTGATGTGTACACACATACCATAATGTGCTTCTATTTCCTCCATAGGTACAAAATAGATACAAGCAGAATCTGAAAATGGAGTAACTAAGTATATTGTTGCTATTATCTGTTTGAATGCAATGCAGGGACAGTTTAAAGTGAATAAAACATTTATTTGAAAAAGATTGCCCTGATGTTGATTTGGGGATAAAATACAATGGTGATTTAAGTATAAGAACACTGTATCAAGACATTTATAGTACAATAATAATATTTCTTCAAAATCGTTTTACTATCTGTCCCATATTGTACTTATATTGCAGTTTAAAGGTTTACAACAATGTGAAGTCATTGTAGCTTAGTCAGTAATGTAATTGCAGAGGTTTATTCAAGGTATAGTTCTCCCATTACTAAGCCAGCCTCACCGGCAAAACTGTAGTGACTGTGCATTCTGTGTAAGGATGTTTTTTAAAGAGGAACATCATATACTAACAAAAATTGTTTTATTTGTTCCCTTCTACATCCCCCACAGCACATTATGATAGGAGAAGGTCAACAAATTCAACATTCTCCATTGAAATTATAATTCTTATAACAATAATCATACTTAGAAAAGCCAACAGCCCTCTGAAACACCTGACATAACTTATGAGAACTATGTGTAGTGTTATCTGAAAATGACATAAGACGTTTAATAAAGTAATAACAGCAAATTGGATTCAAGTCAAGGCATTATTCTATAAGCTTTTTCCTTTTCTAATAAAAGTAAAAAAGCGACTTAGGTAACATTTTATAATTTAACGACTAGAAAAAATAAAAGTATAAAATCCCTTCTATTCATCAAATCCATTGTCCCAGTAGCAACTTTGACATATCTGAGAATAATTTGTTTCATACTGTTTAGTATGAATTCGTTTAATAGATATTGTGAAAACATGAACATTTTCCTGTAATCAATCTGTTCTAGCACTGATGTACTGAATGTGTTGAATGGGGGGGGGGGGGGGTCGAGAGCTTCTAGGCACTTCAGTCCAGAACGATGTGGCTACTACAGTCGCACGTTCAAATCCTGCCTTGGGCATGTATGTGTGTGATGTCCATAGGTTAGTCAGGTTTAAGTTGTTTCAAGTCTAGGTGACTGATAAGCTCAAATGTTAATTCCCACAGTGCTTAGAGCCATTTGAACCATTTTTTGTTGAAAGTGCTGAAAGAGGCGCTAGTATCCAAAACTTGCAGTATACATTTGTTGCCATTATTGAAATGAATAACTAATGCTTTCGATCAGCTGTTATCAGATTTGGCATTAAGCATTATAACCTCATTAATTTCCAGTAGTGTCTGTGCCGATGGAATATGTAATAGCAACGAAGTTGGTACATTTCTTTTATACCAAAAGTAGACGTGGTATTGATATACATATTGCATGTTTTAAAGTTACATACACTTCTGGAAATGACATCTATTAACAAAAGCTGAAAACTCTATTACACAGTAACATAAGAACTCTCAAAGGGAGTCCATGTCAAAACATGCAGCAGTATTGCAGCTTCCCTCTACAATACAGGAGTCACGCAAGAATATCTGATGATTGTGATGGTGGTAGAATATAGATATATATGGATGTAATTCGTTACCGGTATTTCTTTTCTTATTTTTGTTATGGCAGGTGAGGGAAAGTTATCACATGCATCAGATGTGGAAAAAATGTTGTTCATTTCAACAAACGGTTTAAATATCGGTGGCAATAAACAACAATAAACACACAAGTGTGGGAATTATGCCAAAAATCCTTGATCTGGTGATATTGTCCTGGACGACTAAATATGCCTAGATGATACTTGAGTGCAGATTGATGCCATGTTCTGCAGAAGCGCTCAGATTCCTTCTGTGATATTTGGTTATCATATTATCAGCATGGAGGACTACCCACAAATGTTTAGACTCCCCACCAAGATAGTGAGCACTCATCTGCATGGGGAAACTTTTCCATACTTTATGTACATCATTTATGTAAGCAGCATACTGCAGAAAAACTAAGCTGGCAAAGAGATGTGTATTTGTTTTACAAGAAACTGAGGATCAATTTGTAGCAGTTTGTTCACCAGACTCTACATTTGACAGATTTATGCTGTGCACAGATATATGAACATATACATCATCCAGCCATACCTGATGTATGAACTGAGCTACATTCTTATTTAAGTGTGTTTGTATGTACTACTACATGTGAGAGTTTAAAAGCAAAAAAAATGTAATACATAAATGTTATTTCCTCAATAATAAAATCATTTCTTTGTGCTTGCATGCATTGCCAGTGCCCTGATACACAAGGACCTTTATATCTTCCTTGTCTCAAGTACATGGTATTATGAGACTTGAAACTACATTTTATAACTACAAAACACTGTATTTGACCCTGTGGAAGGCTCTCTGTGAGCAGTAAACACCAACTTACTGTATTTACATAGTACTCCACCATGTGCTTCAGTCACTTCTACATTGTGTAAGTTATCAGATAGCTTTTAGATATGTTGTTGTGATGTATTTAATACTGTTCTGTAATTTGCATACTGGGCAATAAGATTATACAAAATTTTACCTGTGTACAAGTGAGTCTCCCAGACTATCAAGACTGAGATTATAAGCTATGACTCTGTGTCTACAGTCTTAATTATTTACCTGTAAACTAATGGATGTTGTAAATGAAGGCTCAAAGTTGACACAAGTGTTACACTGATGTGTTCTTTTTAAGGTATATAAACATATTTCCTCAATCCAGTGCATTGTTCTCCACACTACTGACACAACATAGTGAGCTCCAACTTACGATTGATACCTACAAACAATTTTATGGCTAAGGACTTAAGAAAGATAATCAATTAACTAGCAGGTTTACACTGGTACCTTTTATAGAAACTACTACTTTGCGTAAAGCTAATGTGTAGCATGCATAAAATATGAAACTGGAAAAGGAAGAGAAAATGAAAACTGAGTATATGGTGAAGAATCCATTTGAAACATCCAAGTAAGGCTTATATATTACCTTAAAACTGTGTAAGGAAAAATGCCTGAGGAATAGAAGATATTACTATTTACTGCAAATATCAATAAAGAGTGGCTGCACGTTAGAGTTCTCAAGTAAAATCTGTTGATCCCGGAATGACTACTATATTTAATTAATACACAAAGAATCTGTTTACCGACATCCATGCCTATTTGCTTCAGTTTAGAAATTAGAAAGGATTGTATCTAATGTTGTTGACTGGACATTATACAACTAGCAACACAAAAGCCATTGAGGGGGTCTAAAAACAGAGGAAATAACAACATTTAAGGAGCACAGATTTACTAAAAATGTAAACGTTTAATTCTGTACAGAAATTTCTAAAGAATATGGGGCAGAAGTATCTGTGACATGCAGGCAAGAAGATTTGGACTGCCTTAACAATAGTGTTATCTGCATATACACTTTATTCACACACATACCTGACAAAACCTTTCAATAGCGTCTCGACATTTCGTTGCCAACGATTCAGGCTGTTGGTCACAATCTGCTATGCACTGTACAGACTACAACAGTCAACAACTTTTATTTCATTGAATTTCCAGATGGTTTCACTGGCAGAGCTCCTTACATGTCATGGATGGAAGTCTTATTGACAAAGAGGCAGGTGTCTGCTGGAGGATGAGAAGCATAAATATCTGTAATAATCTGACCATCAAAGTATTTCATCACGTTGCACAGATGTCTCCATACCAGTTCAGTAAACTACACCTCAGCACTGCTGCTGATACCATAACTACCTTTGAACATTTAGATGAGCAGGCACTAAAATAATGGTAGAATGAAACCACTCAACTGTACCTAGATAAGCACTGGGGCAGACATTGGAGGTATTGCAAATCCCGTGTCTAAGAACCACTGTGTCCTGCCAGTATATCAGATAGTCTCTCTGCTGATTTCTCCTCCAATTCGTCAGGCTGACATTGTCCTGTGGAGGAAATAATACTGTTGTTGTTTTGTGGTCTTCCGTCCTGAGACTGGTTTAATGCAGCTCTCCATGCTACTCCATCCTGTGCAAGGTTCCTCATCTCCCAGTACCTACTGCAACCTACATCCTTCTGAATCTGCTTAGTGTATTCACATCTTGGTCTCCCTCTACGATTTTTACCCTCCACGCTGCCCTCCACGCTGCCCTCCAATACTAAATTGGTGATCCCTTGATGCCTCAGAACATGTCCTACCAACTGATCCCTTCTTCTGGTCAAGTTGTGCCACATACTTCGCTTCTCTCCAATCCTATTCAATACTTCCTCATTAGTTATGTGATCTACCCATCTAATCTTCAGCATTCTTCTGTAGCACCACATTTCGAAAGCTTCTATTCTCTACTTGTCCAAACTATTTATCGTCCATGTTTCCCTTCCATACATGGCTACACTCTATACAAATACTTTCAGGAAACTCTTCCTGACACTTAAATCTAAACTCGAAGTTAACAAATTTCTCTTCTTCAGAAAAGCTTTCCTTACCATTGCCAGTCTACATTTTATATCCTCTCTACTTCGACCATCATCAGTTATTTTGCTCCCCAAATAGCAAAACATCTTTACTACTTTAGGTGTCTCATTTCCTAATCTAATTCCGTCAGCATCATCCAACTTAATTCTACTACATTCCGTTATCCTCGTTTCGCTTTTGTTTCCATCGGAGCTCTTGATGTTCCTACAAGTGGTTCTCTTATCTCCAAAGGTCTCTTTAATTTTCCTGTAGGCAGCATCTACCTTACTCCTAGTGAGATAAATCGCTACATCCTTACATTTGCCCTCTAGCCATCCCTGCTTAGCCATTTTGCACTTCCTGTCGATCTCATTTTTGAGACGTTTGTACACTCCTGGAAATTGAAATAAGAACACCCTGAATTCATTGTCCCAGGAAGGGGAAACTTTATTGACACATTCCTGGGGTCAGATACATCACATGATCACACTGACAGAACCACAGGCACATAGACACAGGCAACAGAGCATGCACAATGTCGGCACTAGTACAGTGTATATCCACCTTTCGCAGCAATGCAGGCTGCTATTCTCCCATGGAGACGATCGTAGAGATGCTGGATGTAGTTCTGTGGAACGGCTTGCCATGCCATTTCCACCTGGCGCCTCAGTTGGACCAGCGTTCGTGCTGGACGTGCAGACCGCGTGAGACGACGCTTCGTCCAGTCCCAAACATGCTCAATTGGGGACAGATCCCGAGATCTGGCTGGCCAGGGTAGTTGACTTACACCTTCTAGAGCACGTTGGGTGGCACAGGATACATGCGGACGTGCATTGTCCTGTTGGAACACCAAGTTCCCTTGCCTGTCTAGGAATGGTAGAACGATGGGTTCGATGACGGTTAGGATGTACCGTGCACTATTCAGTGTCCCCTCGACGATCACCAGAGGTGTACGGCCAGCGTAGGAGATCGTTCCCCACACCATGATGCCGGGTGCTGGACCTGTGTGCCTGGGTCGTATGCAGTCCTGATTTTGGCGCTCAACTGCACGGCGCCAAAAACGCATACGACTATCATTGGCACCAAGGCAGAAGCGACTCTCATCGCTGAAGACGACACGTCTCCATTCGTCCCTCCATTCACGCCTGTCGCGACATCACTGGAGGCGGGCTGCACGATGTTGGGGCGTGAGCGGAAGACGGCCTAACGGTGTGCGGGACCGTAGCCCAGCTTCATGGAGACGGTTGCGAATGGTCCTCGCCGATACCCCAGGAGCAACAGTGTCCCTAATTTGCTGGGAAGTGGCGGTGCGGTCCCCTACGGCACTGCGTAGGATCCTACGGTCTTGGCGTGCATCCGTGCGTCGCTGCGGTCCGGTCCCAGGTCGACGGGCACGAGGCACCTTCCGCCGACCACTGGCGACAACATCGATGTACTGTGGAGACCTCACGCCCCACGTGTTGAGCAATTCGGTGGTACGTCCACCCGACCTCCCGCATGCCCACTATACGCCCTCGCTAAAAGTCCGTCAGCTGCACATACGGTTCACGTCCACGCTGTCGTGGCATGCTACCAGTGTTAAAGACTGCGATGGAGCTCCGTATGCCACGGCAAACTGGCTGACACTGACGGCGGCGGTGCACAAATGCTGCGCAGCTAGCGCCATTCGACGTCCAACACCGCTGTTCCTGGTGTGTCCGCTGTGCCGTGCGTGTGATCATTGCTTGTACAGCCCTCTCGCAGTGTCCGGAGCAAGTATGGTGGGTCTGACACACCGGTGTCAATGTGTTCTTTTTTCCATTTCCAGGGGTGTATTTCTTTTTGCCAGCTTCATTTATTGAATTTTTATATTTTCTCCGAAATTTATTAATAATAATACTAATTTATGGAATAAAGTGTACACAACAAACGATGATAATGAACAATGTTTCTGTTGTACACAACAGGAGTGCCAAGTCCCTTGCTGACTGATATGCCTGGCCGTTGTGGAAGGGAAGGGGGGCTAAACAAACGCTTTACCACAGATGTTTGAAAATCTGTTTCAGACTGGGTGGGGTGGTGGTTGAGAAAATCTTTGGCGGTGGACTTATAAGACAATCCATATCTGCAATATTTGTAACTCTTATACTTTCCGGCATCTTTGGTGGCCATATGTGCCTGTGGTAGCGCAGTGGTAGCTTTATTATGTCCACCATATTCGGTAATAAATTATACTAATTGTAAAATAAACTTAGGGATGAGAGTAATGGGGAGTGTCCCAGTATGTAAGGTAGCAAATTATTACTAGTTGTCACTTTAATGCTGCGTGCGATACGTTATGCATACTCTCTATGAATCTGAAGGAGTACTATTAAACATTAATTGAACTTTTTCATACTTAGTGTACCAAATTGTATTTATAACGGAACCATACTACTAAAAATCAAGTAAATAATTTGAATACTTTCGGAGATATAAATTTGTACCTTAGCCACCTAATAATTGTGCTGGCATTATGAAACCGAGTAGGAACTTCAATATATTGGTCTATAGTATCAACTTAATCTACATTCCAAAGGACAGGTTCAAATATTCTAATTTTGTGGAATTTTCTTTAGTTTGATTGCCACCGATTTCTGACGTAGTCAAGAGTACATAGGAAAATAATTATTTCACTGTGTTTTAGGTGTGTGAGTGTTTTGGAGAGATTCACATATTGACTGGAGGACATCCGTAAAATGAGAATGTGATATTTTTTAAGACTATGTAAATGTAAGCGTGAGAAATTTGTTGTGTAATAGGGGAATTTGTTACGTATGTCCGAGGGAGCTTGATTTTGTAAAGAGCAAACATTAGGTCTTTCAGAATTAGATTTGTTAGCAATTTATTTTGTGGAAAGGAATCGAATTAAATTTTCATTAAATGTTATTTAGTTTCGAAATTAAGAGATTTATAGTCTAAATTACTTTTAATCTTTTGGGCTCACATTAGAAAGTGCCTTAGATGAACTGTTTGGCAACTAAACATACTAGCCAATAGGGATACAGCATTTCCCGCGTGTTTGAGTAGGGCTTGGTGCCTTAGATCTATGAGTCAAGATTGTTGCCCCGTGGCCGTCTTCTAGTAAACACCTATGTTAAATAGCGCTGATCAAATTTGTACCAAAATTAATGAATCGGCACGTCTGATCAGTTCTCACGTAGCTGAGGAAAACTGACCATAGTGTTGAGTATTTTGAGAAAGTTTCAGCTTTGTGAGGGATTTATTTTAGGAGATTCCTCGTGTGGACATTTTAAGACGTATATGAACTTAGTGTGGCGTGTTTCATGAAAATTACGAGACATTATGGCGAACACTTCTGTAGAAGAAAGATACTGAACGACCGGCTATATTTACTCGTAAGTAGTCGTGGTTCAGTGACTTCGTAGAACGTTTAATATATCGGGTCGGAATAAAAAGCTTCTGGCTGTTCGTGGATGTGAAATTGTTACAGAGACAGTCAGTAACATTGCACAATTACTGTCGGGATATTAAATGTAAACTTAAAATAATTTTCCTTGTTTCAAAGACAATAAACTAAACGGAAGGATATTTATTTAAATTTTCTTTCCAGGACAAATGCAAGAATCCCGAAGGCTCGATAGTGTAACTAATTTTCAGAGCCTACCCTTGGACTGGAGTAATGTTGCCTTTGCGTGGTAGGTATTCAGCCGAATTTTCATCAACGCTGCTTTTGTCGGCCAAACCAACATCTACCATCCCAGAGTAAAATGGCAAACAACATGAAGTCTTTCCAGTTAGTTGAACAGATGGTTTAAATTATAGTGAGTGAACAACCCGCCCCGGCGCAAGTGTAATAAAAAATTACAGTGATCTGGAAAAGGTTATTCCCAACTGGATAAAAATGGCTCTGAGCACTATGGTACTTAACGTCTGAGCTCATCAGTCCCCTAGAACTTAGAACTACTTAAACCTAAGTAACCTCAGGACATCACACACATCCATGCCCGAGGCAGGATTCGAACCTGCGACCGTAGCGGCCGCGCGGTTCCAGACTGTAGCGCCTAGAACAGCTAGGTCACAACGGCCGGCCCCTAACTGTATAGTAAACTACAGTGATAATGGTATTCATGGTAACGTTATTCCTAAATAATCAAGAAATAAGAGTTTAAGTGGGCCACTGTAAGCGAGGGAAAGAGGGGAAAGTGTTGTTTCCGAATTTAGGCCGTTTGAATTAGCAGATTGTCGCCAGGTGGTAGGTAAAGGCTACAGCAATAATCTTATAGCTCGTTTGGATAAAATTTCACATCTCCACATAACGAAATATGGAATAAAACCGGTTGTTTGCTAGCAACACCTTTGTGGTAACTTCTCGCCATTAGGATGAAACAATAGTGCACCATGATGATGAGCTGCCTCACCGAAACATTGTACCACTTAGAAACTCAAATAATAAGAGAATAACGTAATGATTGAAATTAAATATTAATGATTTTCATATAATTGAATACTGCATATTTGTAGGACAACATGCACCGTACTTGTCAGTAAGACTATGCTACTGTTTTCTTCATGTATCTGCACACGTAAGAGTGAGTCTTATCCATATCTTTATGCGAATGGATCAAGCCTGTGTAATTCATTTAGAGATGCATATTTAGTAAATAATATCACCTTAGTCCTACCTCTTCCATTCATTGGTGCTACTTAAATAGAACTGTGATTTCAAGTTCATCATTTAAAATATTGCTTCTTGGAATGAATACAGTCTCTGCATTATGCCTTTTCGTGATACCAATGTATATGTTGTCTATGCGATCATTAACTTGGAAACCTCTATACCCTTTCCCAGAACTCTAAAAGTATAAATAAATAGCTAATCGATAACAAGGTCTATTTCGTTAGTTAAAACTTCCGGGCTGAAAGACCACGGTCGATCTGTGGAACTTCTTCCTGTCGTTTCGTTGCCAACTGCGGGCAAAATCTTCCGAGGTGAGTCACCGCCTGGCAGCCAGCCGTGGAGGTCTCGCTTTTATAGAGCGCGTAGAGGGCATCACCATACGTCAAGTGGGGCCGACTGTAAGTCTCTCTCTGACTAATGTCATTATTCTCGATTGAAGGTAAGCCATTGTAACATCGTTGGTCCAAAGTTGGCAGCCATATCTTGTATAACCTTAAGCCTTCCTCTTTTTAATTATTGTAGTGTTTCTGAATCTCTATAGCTTCCCTATACATACGTGCCTAATAATGCGATGTTATGGCTAGCACGCTCGTCTCATTAAATTTTCTTTCGTGATCACCGTCTTTAAAAACATTTTTCGCTACAGCTGATGTCCCATTCGACAGTTCCTTTTGCGTTGAGTTAAGAGGGTACTGACACTTCTTTTCGTTGTTCCAATAAAAACCTTCCCATAGCTACGCAGGATTTTATACACCACAGGAGTTGCTAAGGGATATCGTGCGTCTTTCGCCGATCTTAAACACTCACTAACTTTATTGGTAGGTCTAAAGATTGTTTCAGATGAAACGTTGCCAGAACTTTCCCCGGAACGGTCCGTAATATTGCGAACAAATGGGAAAAAAAACCTTTCCAGCTTACAGTTGCAGTTGCTAAATGTAGTCAGACACTTTTTTTCTGGGATGAAGTGCTCGATTTATTACGTTGTCAGCGTAGACATTTTTCTTTAAAGCCGTTCGCAAATGATTTAGCTAATCTTGCTAATAAACTGGCTCAGTGATCTTACCGGCTGTGTTCATCAATGTTATAATGATACCTCTCTTCTGAATGGGATGATGACTGGAATCCTTATGGAGGTAACGATCGGTATATGAATATTTTCTCTACACCTTATGTACTGGACTCCCATCTGCCCGTTTAATTTCTGATACATCCAAAAAAATTTAGTGGTCTACTGCTTTCTTTTTCCATAGTAAAATGTAACATTGGGTTAATACTATACAGGTGCAACAAAAAACCATATAACTTCTCTTCACCGTGATTCTATACCACAAAACAAGACCTTCTTGGCTGGCAGGCAGTTGTTGACTCACCTCGAAATCATGGCCCGCAGTTGGCAACAAAAGGTCAGGAAGAAGAAGTTTCACAGATCGACCACAGCCTCTGACCCCGGAAGTTTGATGTAATGAAGACACCGGCCGTGAAAGGCATGTTTATACGCCTCTATGTGGAGGATACGTCGGTTATGGTACGACGATTGGAGGGTCTGCGTAAGCAGAAAGCTCAGACACTTTGTACAGTCACTATTCTGCTACGTTTTCGTGAGACCGGGACTATTCTGAAGTTTTTGACCAAGCTAACTGTATCTCCTCACACACGAAAGTGTCGATCCTACAGGAGCGGATTCATTGAACACGTCGAGGACTAGCGATAACAAGCAGTCAACTGTTTAGTCTCCATTTATTTATAAGCAGTGAAATGCATTTTTGTGATTGGAGTTGGGTGGACAGTCTAACTTGTAGATCTACAGAACCATGTGCAAAAGTGTCTTCTAATAGGCAGAAGAAGAAGTTCAAGAATTTACAGAAGGGCAGACAGGAGACACCAGTTACAAACGATTCCCGTCGGGAAGGGAATTACAAAGGGAAAAAGTTTCTTTTCTCTTAAAAGGAAGAAATTTTGCAACTACTCAATCAAAGTGTCCTACGGGCGATATTATAGCTAATATAGTGGCGGGGATTCGTCAAATATCACCGCATTCTGCTGATGAAATCAGAGTGGGAAAAGCCAGGATGCTACATAAAGGTAAGACACCTAGCAGTAATGTGTGTGAAATCTTATGGGACTTAACTGCTAAGGTCATCAGCCCCTAAGCTTACACACCACTTCAGCTAAATTATCCTAAGGACAAACACACACACTCATGCCCGAGGGAGGACTCGAACCTCCGCCGGGACCAGCCGCACAGTCCATGACTGCAGCATCTTTAGACCGCTCGGCTTATCTCTCGCGGCCCACCTAGCAGTAATTTCTCTCAAGGAGAAAAACCCTGTCTCACTCCCTTCCCAATCACTGCTTCCTTTTCATGCCCCTCGACCCTTATAACTGCCATCTGGTTTCTGTACAAATTGTAAATATCCTTTCGCTCCCTGTATTTTACCCCTGCCACCTTTATAATTTGAAAGAGAGTATTCCAGTTAACATTGTCAAAAGCTTTCTCTAAGTCTACACATGCTAGAAACATACGTTTGCCTTTCCTTAATCTTTCTTCTAAGATACGTCGTAAGGTCAATATTGCCTCACGTGTTCCAATATTTCTACGGAATCCAAACTGATCTTCCCCGAGGTCGATTTCTACTAGTTTTTCCATTCGCCTGTAAAGAATTCGTGTTAGTATTTTTCAGCTATGGCTTATCAAACTGAGTGTTCGGTAATTTTCACATATGTCAACACCCACTTTCTTTGGGATTGTAATTATTATATTCTTCTTAAACTCTGAGGGTATTTCGCCTGTCTCATACATCTTCCTCACCAGATGGTAGAGTTTTGCCAGGACTGGCACTCTCAAGGCCGTCAGTAGTTCCAATGGAATGTTGTCTACTCCGGGGGCCTTCTTTCGACTCAGGTCTTTCAGAACTCTGTCAAACTCATCACGCAGTATCGTATCTCCCATTTCATCTTCATCTACATCCTCTTCTATTACCATAATATTGTCCTCAAGTACATCGTCCTTGTATAGACCCTCTATATACTATTTCCACCTTTCTGCTTTCCTTTCTTTGCTTAGAACTGGGTTTCCATCTGAGCTCTTGATGTCCATACAAGTGGTTCTCTTTTCTCCAAAGTTCTCTTTAATTTTGTTTTAGGCAGTATCTATCTTACCCCTAGTGAGATAAGCCTCTACATCCTTACATTTGTCCTCTAGCCATCCCTGCTTAGCCATTTTGCACTTCCTGTCGATCTCATTTTTGAGACGTTTGTATTCCTTTTTGCCTGCTTCATTTATTACATTTTTATATTTTCTCCTTTCATCAATTAAATTCAATATTCCTTCTGTTACCCAAGGATATCTAGTAGCCCTCGTCTTTTTACTTACTTTATCCTCTGCTGCCTTCACTACTTCATCCTTCAAAACTACCCATTCTTCTTCTACTGTATTTCTTTCCCCCATTCCTGATAATTGTCCCCTTAAGCTCTCCCTGAAACTCTGTACAACCACTGGTTCTTTCAGATTATCCAGGTCCCATCTCCTTAAATTTCCACCTTTTTGCAGTTTCTTCAGTTTTAATCTACAGGTCATAACCAATAGATTGTGGTCAGAGTCCATATCTGCCCCTGGAAATGTCTTACAATTTAAATCCTGGTTCCTAAATCTCTGTCTTACAATTATATAATATATCTGATACCTTTTAGTATCTCCTGTGTTCTTCCATGTATACAACCTTCTTTCATGATTCTTAAACCAAGTGCAAAAGTGTTCTGTGCAAAATTCTTCCAGGCGACTTCCTCTTTCATTTCTTAGTCCCAATACATATCCACCTACTACGTTTCCTTCTCTCCCTTTTCCTACACTCGAAATCCATGACTACTAAATTTTCATCTCCCTTCACCATCTGAATAATTTCTTTTATTTCATCATACATTTCTTCCATTTCTTCGTCATCTGCAGAGCTAGTTGGCATATAAACTTGTACTACTGTAGAAGGTGTCTGCTTCGTATCTATCTTGGCCACAATAATACGTTCACTATCCTGTTTGTAGTAGTTTACCCGCATTCCTTTTTTCCTATTCATTATTAAACCTACTCCTGCATCACCCCTATTTGATTTTGTGTTTATAACCCTGTAGTCACCTGACCAAAGGTCTTGTTCCTCCTGCCACCGAACTTCACTATTTCCCACTATTTTATCTTCAGTATGATAATGACCTTTACGAGCAAAACATAGGAACTGCCATGGGAATCCCTATGAGTCCAGTTGTTGCAGATCTATTTATTGGATATTTTGTATGGGAGGCGCTGCAGTCTGCCAGTAAAAGCCCTTTGAAGTGGTATCGATATGTGGATGACACTTTTGTGCTATGTAATCATAGTGAAGAGGAATTGTATGGCTTCTTGGAGCACCTACATAGTTTTAACCCAAAGATTCAGTTTACTATGGAGAAAGACAGCAATGGCAAATAAATTTCTTGGATGTATCAGTAATTAAACTGGCTGATGGGACTCTAGGGCATAAAATGTATAGAAACGCAGCATGTCATTTTCAATAGAGAGACGTCTTCCGAAGTAAGAGTGATTTCAGGAGTGCCGCAGGGGAGTGTCGTAGGACCTTTGCTATTCACAATATATATAAATGACCTTGTGGATGACATCGGACGTTCACTGAGTCTTTTTGCGGATGATGCTGTAGTATATCGAGAGATTGTAACAATAGAAAATTGTACTGAAATGCAGGAGGATCTGCAGCGAATTGACGCATGGTGCAGGGAATGGCAATTGAATCTCATTGTAGACAAGTGTAATGTGCTGCGAATACATAGAAAGAAGGATCCCTTAACATTTAGCTACAAAATAGCACGTCAGAAACTGGAAGCATTAATTCCATAAATTATCTGGAAGTATGCATTAGGAGTGATTTAAAATGGAATAATCATATAAAGTTGATCATCGGTAAACCAGATGCCAGACTGAGATTAATAGGAAGAATCCTAAGGAAATTCAATCCGAAAACAAAGGAAGTAGGTTACAGTACGCTGTTTCACCCACTGCTTGAATACTCCTCAGCAGTGTGGGATCCGTACCAGATATTGTTGATAGAAGAAATAGAGATGATCCAACGGAGAGCAGCGCGCTTCGTTACAGGATCGTTTAGTAATCCGTAACGGAGATGATAGATAAACTCCAGTGGAAGACTCTGCAGGAGAGACGCTCAGTAGCACGGTACGGGCTTGAGTTAATTTTCGAGAACATACCTTCACCGAGGAGTCAAGCTGTGTATTGCTCCCGCCTACATATATCTCGCGAAGAGACCATGAGGATAAAATCAGAGAGATTAGAGCCCACACAGATGTATACCGACAATCCTTCTTCCCACGAACAATACGAGACTGGAATAGAAGGGAGGACCGATTGAGGTACTCAAGGTACCCTCCACTACACACCGTCAGGTGGCTTGCAGAGTATGGATGTAGATGTAGATGTAGAAACGATACACATATTGACCTTTACCTCCATAAGGATTCGGACCATCGTTCCCGCTGGAAGAGAGATGTCATTAAGCATTGGTGGACAGAGCTAATAAAATCTGTGACCCAGTTTATTTGCAAGATGAATAAAATCAGTTGCGAATGTCTTTTAAGAATAAAGGATACGCTGACAACAAGATAAATCGAGCACTTCAATCCAGAAGAAAAGTGTGTGAGAACATGTAAAACTTATGCCGATTAGGAATGAAGTGTGTATTTGTGTTGTTTAAACCCCTTGATGTATATGAAGAAAAGCAAAAGGATATGTTGAAATTTAAAGTATTGTTATATTAATATGTTTGTGGAAAAGAATAAGTTCATTAAAAGCTCGTTAATGCTTAGGTCACTTGTATTTCCAACATGTAAAAACTGTAGGGAAATCCCTCCGCAGCGAAGTGGCATGGAGTAATGTAAAAGCTGGGTTTGACGGTCGAATTGAGAGGCTCCTTTGTGCGAACTACGTGCAGTATGTGGCTAGCCGTAACACGGAACACTTCGACGGTGATAAGAAAGGTAACTGGGAGTCGCATTACAAAGAAATAGCATCCGATGTAGATCTGGCTCTTAGTTGGTATTCATGGCTTAATGGAATGCTTTCAATATGTTGAAAATCCGACGCCAAGAAGAGATTTTATTGAGCATTCGTACAGTCAGCCACTAAGTCGCCTGCCACCAATCTCCGCCTCTGCTAAACAAACGTCATACATTAACTTCTGTATATGGACATGGACCAGTTAATATGTGTGTTTTCAGTAATAACCATATAAAACCTAAATTGGCGTCCGGAACCATTTTGTCAATCTTGATCACGAACCTATGCAGGGTCCTCCCGTAAGTGCTACTAAATCCGAGATTCCTGATTTAAATGAACAATTCTTGCATTCATGTGCTTAAAAGTGATTTTTTGTGTGAAGTTGAAGGAGTAGTAAAAGTTAAAGCAGAAACTACAAAATGAAATTGGATAGGCTTTAGCTTAAGTATCCTTAGTTTATTATAAAATAGTTTTGTAGGATTACAGTGCAAGACTATGTAAATATTATTGTCTAGAACACCGGCTTCACAGGTGATTAAAAGGTAAATACTTACATATATTTAGTGAACTGCTTTACAATAACAATATTAGAAATGAAGTTACGCTCATACTCAAAAATAGTGTACCTTTGGTTTCTATCATGAATGGTTCCTTTTTTGAAGTTAATTAACCACAGTTGTATTTTGTTGTCTTGTAAAGTAGTTTATGAACTACTCCAAGTGAAGTGAATGATTAGTTTTTTTAATTGTTCTTTACTACTGTAATAATGAAAGAGCTTTGACTAGTGAAACTACCCTATTTCATAGGTCCCCTTCATATTCTCCACCTATTAGGAAGAAATTGAACTGTTACTGTTGCTAAGGAAAACTGACACTTGTAGAGGAGCTTAAACTGTGTTTTTATATTATCCATCTTTATTTGTGTTTTTCATGGCAGTCATGTCTGAAGTCCCTCAGATACCAATTTAGTTCTGCACTTCATTCAGTGACGTTTCAGTATTTTATTAAGTAATGTCCTTGAGTGTGGATGTCATTAGTATGAGTTTAGTGCAAATTTCTTCCCCATTATTTACTGGTGTGTATGTTTTTGGTAACTGCTGCTGTACACAGTACAGAGTCCGCTGTGTCAGTTTGTAACCTGTTTGCTATTCAACGGAAAAACTCAGCGAAAATAACATTCATAAGTAATAACCAATTTTCTCAAATATAAATTGGCAAATTAATGTGCCTAATATGGCTGGCGACCATTCCCAAGATGAAAGTCAATTTGGTTTATCTGTTACGTTCACCAAATTCGAAATTATAGTGCGATAACTTTGGCCAGTAGAAGTACACGTGGTCAAACTTCAAATTCTCTCAGAGGGTAACGTTAGCGTATTTCAAGGCAAGTTAGTGTTTTAAACATTCAGCAACAACAACTGACAGGTGGAAAAGTTTTTCATTCATTTATTCGCAATATTACTGACCCTACTGGGGAAGTTTTGGCCAAGTTTCATCTGAAACAGTCTTGACACTCTCCAAGAAGGTTATTGAGTGTTTCAGATCGGCGAAAGACTCGCGAAACCCCTTAGCATCTCCTGGGGTGTATAACATTCTGTGTAGCTGTGGGAAGGTTTATATTGGTACAAGAAGTATCAGTACCACCTTAACTCAACACAAAAGGAACTGTTGACTAGGACATACTGATAAATCAGCTGGAGCGTAATATGTTTCTGAAGACGGTGATCACGAAATAAAATGTAATGAGACGAGCGTGCTAGCCAGAATATCGCATCATTATGGACGTATGTATAGGGAAGCTATAGAGATTCAGAAACAGTACAATAATTTTAATTGAAAACACGAAGGCTTGAAGTTAGACAAGATATGCCGGTCGACTTTGCACCAACGACGTTGCAGTCGATTACCTTCAATGGAGAATAAGGATATTAGTCATAGAGAGACTTACAGTCGGCCTCACGTGACGTATGGTGGTGCCCTTTACGCGCTCTATAGACGCGAGACCTCCACGGCCTGGCAGCCAGTCGGTTACTCACCTCATAAGATTTTTCCCGCAGCTGGCAACGAAACGAGAGGAGGAAGAGATTTCATAGATCGACCACGGCTTTTCAGACCGGAAGTTTAAACTAACAATCTCTTAAACAGTACTAATAGCTAAAAATTGGAGAAGAAAACAGTACTCTACACTATGCGGAGTTTAATAAGTGCAATTCTGGACGGAGCCTAGTGTTTACACAAACATGATGGTGCCTCTGGTGTAACAACAAAATAAACGAGCCACAATTTACTCCGAAGCTGGAGCTCAACGGACATCGCATATTAATAGGCATGGATCCACATGTTGACACCAAGCGAGGTGGCGCAGTGGTTAGCACACTGGACTCGCATTCGGGAGGACGACGGTTCAATCCCGTCTCCGGCCATCCTGATTTAGGTTTTCCGTGATTTCCCTAAATCGTTTTAGGCAAATGACGGGATGGTTCCTTTGATAGGTCACGGCTGATTTCCTTCCCAATCCTTCCCTAACCCGAGCTTGCGCTCCGTCTCTAATGACCTCGTTGTCGACGGGACGTTAAACACTAACCGCCACCACCACATGTTGACAGAGGTTTAATCCTCTGAAATGCATCATGGAGATAATTAAATTATTGCCACTGGTAACAGTAAATTTATTGTTTCTTTCCACAACAGTACCAGTCACATTTAAACCTAAACCACAATGTTTACACATAAAGTGAGTGATATTTCATAATAAGTTCCAAAGTCTCCTGAACCTTTTATTGAACAGTTACTCTAAAGTATAATATGGTCATTAATAACACTGGCTGTTTAAGTTTCTGGTTGTTGCTACTTAGCTCTTTCGGCCCTCTTTGACATTTGGTATTGCTCTTAAACTTTTCTATGTCGCATTCATACTCTAGATCGCACATCACACCACTACAGTTTATGCCAATTAAGTTATGACACTGATCTCGCTTAGGAATATTAAAGTGATCACTATTGATGTTATTATTATGCAAATGGATAACTAGGATTAAACTTATTTATCTTTCCACAAGCATATGGGATACATAGAAGATGACACCATGGATGGTACGTCAGTCTTCAGTTCGTTAAACTACTTATAATTCACGACCTTTTTTTCATTAAGGCACACATATGGAAGTTATGCACATTGTTGTTTGTGGTATGCATATATCACTGATCGCGAAATGATACAGTACGGGCTGTACATACAGTCCGGGAACACCTTCACTTATTTATTGCACAAGAACTAAACATTGTACAGATGTCATATATATTTAATTTTGAAGGGAAACTCTGAAAGGTTTTTTACAAACATTCGATATGCAAAATATGAGTGACCCGGCAGAAGTCAATACGGTAATCGAATTCTTGCCATATCCGTCCCAGCATGCCTTCGTCGACTGTGGCAGTCGCTTCCCGTGTTCCCTCCCGGAGCTCTGCTCATCACGTGGTAGAAGCGGTACATACACCACATAAAGAGATCACACGGAGTGAAATCTGGTGATCGGGGATGCCATTTCATGAAACAGCTGTCCCCTTCCGTAGCACAGCCGATCTGTCGATGCCGAAGCACTGTGTTCAGGTACCCACAAACTTCACTATCAAAGATGAACGGAGAGTCCGATTGCTTTTGAAGTATCAGTCATTGCTGCAACATGTCCAAGTGGGAATATCCAGTGACAATGCTCTCGGCGAAGTGCTCTCGCACCTGAACTCCCCATGTTTGCCACTAGCGCTGACTATCGGAAAATAACAAGCTACGCTGGGGCGGTATACATGAAAAAAAGACTTTCAGGGTTTCTGTTCAATATAACATATGAACGATATGTGTACAATGTTTGGTTCTTGTGCAATAAATAATCGAATGTGTTCAAATACTTTATGTACACCCTGTGTTTTGCAGTGTATATTGCATTTGAGTAGAAAGAGGGTACATTGTTCACAATACATATTTACACTCCTGGAAATTGAAATATGAAAACCCTGAATTCATTGTCCCAGGAAGGGGAAACTTTATTGACACATTCCTGGGGTCAGATACATCACATGATCACACTGACAGAACCACAGGCACATAGACACAGGCAACAGAGCATGCACAATGTCGGCACAAGTACAGTGTATATCCAACTCTCGCAGCAATGCAGGCTGCTATTCTCCCATGGAGACGATCGTAGAGATGCTGGATGTAGTCCTGTGGTACGGCTTCCCATGCCATTTCCACCTGGCGCCTCAGTTGGACCAGCGTTCGTGCTGGACGTGCAGACCGTGTGAGACGACGCTTCATCCAGTCCCAAACATGCTCAATGGGGGACAGATCCGGAGATCTTGCTGGCCAGGGTAGTTGACTTACACCTTCTAGAGCACGTTGGGTGGCACGGGATACATGCGGACGTGCATTGTCCTGTTGGAACAGCAAGTTCCCTTGCCGGTCTAGGAATGGTAGAACGATGGGTTCGATGACGGTTTGGATGTACCGTGCACTATTCAGTCACTGACCCCTCGACGATCACCAGAGGTGTACGGCCAGTGTAGGAGATCGCTCCCCACACCATGATGCCGGGTGTTGGCCCTGTGTGCCTCGGTCGATTGCAGTCCTGATTGTGGCGCTCACCTGCACGGCGCCAAACACGCATACGACCATTATTGGCACCAAGGCAGAAGCGACTCTCATCGCTGAAAACGACACGTCTCCATTCGTCCCTCCATTCACGCCTGTCGCGACACCACTGGAGGCGGGCTGCACGATGTTGGGGCGTGAGCGGAAGACGGCCTAACGGTGTGCGGGACCGTAGCCCAGCTTCATGGAGACGGTTGCGAATGGTCCTCGCCGATACCCCAGGAGCAACAGTGTCCCTAATTTGCTAGGAAGTGGCGGTGCGGTCCCCTACGGCACTGCGTAGGATCCTACGGTCTTGGCGTGCATCCGTGCGTCGCTGCGGTCCGGTCCCAGGTCGACGGGCACGAGGCACCTTCCGCCGACCACTGGCGACAACATCGATGTACTGTGGAGACCTCACGCCCCACGTGTTGAGCATTTCGGCGGTACGTCCACCCGGCCTCCCGCATGCTCACTATACGCCCTCGCTCAAAGTCCATCAACTGCACATATGGTTCACGTCCACGCTGTCGCGGCGTGCTACCAGTGTTAAAGAATGCGATGGAGCTCCGTATGCCACGGCAAAGTGGCTGACACTGACGGCGGCGGTGCACAAACGCTGCGCAGCTAGCGCCATTCAACGGCCAACACCGCGGTTCCTGGTGTGTCCGCTGTGCCGTGCGTGTGATCATTGCTTGTACAGCCCTTTCGCAGTGTCCGGAGCAAGTATGGTGGGTCTGACACACAGGTGTCAATTTGTTCTTTTTTCCATTTCCAGGAGTGTATTATGGAAGAATGAAGATTTGAATTGTGTAACACAAGAAAGACACCTATCTACGCACTTACAACATCTAGGAAGGTAGACTCTTCAAAAAACAAATGAATCCTACGACAAATTATTCTCTAAGCACTACCTTACCTCATAATAACTCAATGATCACCGGTATAAAAACGTGGAAATACAGATAAGCACCTGAAAGTTTCAAGAAGTGAAGTGAAACGTGACAAAGTGGTTTGGAGAACACTCCATTCACTTACACAGAGATATATACAGGAACCCATAAACAATCTAAGATAAAGTTCTCACATAATTAGGTATTCATTATACCCAGGATCATGTCTCCTATAATGTAAATTGGAGCATGTGCCTTTAGTAAAGTAATTTATGCCATTTGATGTGCTGAAGTCCAAAAATTATGTTATCAGTAAAGTATTTGAAAATCGGAAAACACGGAAAAATCCTCTTCACAACAAGGTATTTCTTGGATTCGTTGTCTTCATTCCTACAATTTTAGCGAAAACTGGGAAAACTGAAATAGGAACAGAATTTTTTTCTCATATTGGTATTCATTGGATTAACTGTTTTGTGATCTAAAATTTAAGCAACATATTTTAACCATAACATCAGAGCATGGTGCATGCTGACGGCTAAAGCGTAAGAGCTACATCTTCAAGACATTCTAAAAGTGGAATACTGACTAATATTTTAGACAAATATAGGTATTCACTGGGTTAGTTATTTTAGTTATACAACATGTATAACATAAGTTAAAAGTAGTAGTCAACTTCAGAGCACATGGGAGCCCTAAGGTATGGGTATTCATTGGGTTCGTTACTTTACGTTCTACTTTATGGGCAGTATTGATAAACACCAGTCCTGAACCACAGGACACATAGGGGTGGGAGGGGGGCGGGGAGGGGGGTCTAATGCTTCCTTGCTAGATATAAAGATAACTCCATGAAGATACTGAAAAATTACGTCCCGTAACTCAACAAGAAGGCTATGGAAAGATAGAACAAAACCTCCAACATCTCATGGGCGATACTTTATTACTTTGGTCGAGAGAATACACTCATTGGCTCCTCTATTGGAACAAACTGTATCATTCGAAGTCACATAAATGAACTTGGAACTACTCAGGTATCAAAACAAGAAGAGGATGCCGAATGTCACCTATCTGGCCACTGCAACTAAAATAAATGAAATTGATCACAGTAACAAGTTAAATTAAAAATACTTAATACCTTTCTCTATTGTACCAGATGATTGCTTCGCCCCTATTTAAACCAAACCAACATAATATCTTTGTCCATATTAAAAAGGGATTGCTTACACAGTCGTCCTATACTTAGAGAGGGTAACAGAGGACTGTCAGAAGACGCTCTCTTTCAAAGAGTCCACCCCGTGTTCATTGGTGTGAGGTGGTCCTGTAAAACCAGAGACGAATTGCCAACCGTGTTCCTGTAACGTACTAAACTGAATTTCTCAGTTTCCACTGACCGTAATTCTCTATCCCCTGCGCTAAGAATACTGGACTAGGTGGAGGTATCTTTGGAATACTCTCATGCTTGGACCCACTCACCCACATACATTGATAAGGTAGATCGTGAGTTAAAGAGATTCTCCAGAAGTGAGTAAACGATCAAAATCTGCAATGAGTGCCAGCTGCATTCCAAACATTCCTGGTATTCTGAACTCTGTCCAGTTTGCTGGACGTTACCTGGATGTCCTTGACATTGTACTTTGGAAGGGCTCCTTTTGTGCAAAACGAGCTACTCTTTTACGCTCCCTAGATGTAAGAACTCTTGGACGCTCGTGTCTGCGTTTATTGTTTGTTGTACCAGTCTCTTTAAACTTCTTGGTGATTTTCAGCACTTTTGTATAATTAACAGAAATTTCATTACCAATCTCACGGCCACTTTTACCCGGACAATGCAATAAAAATGCCTTGTTGTGGAACGACACGGAAGGCACCTTCACCGTCGGACTCATCGCTGTAAGTGGATGCCCCGTACCCTGGACATAATGCCACCTCTGACTGCACAGATCTGGTACGCGCCGTGTGTCTGTCAAGCACAGTAACGAAAGATGCACAATGTGCCAGTACTTTTGTATATATAAGTTGTTATTTAATTTGAAGTTGTCTGTATCAAGTCATTTGGTGCCACTGTATGTGTGGGAGATGTAGGAGGTTGCTTCATTAGCTACGCAAGGCAAAAAATTTCTAGGCGCTCTAGGGTTACGTTCTAAAACACACACACACATACACACACACACACACACACACACACACACACACACATACGCAGGCACGCACACAGTTATGCATGGTACCATTCACGGGAACAGTGATGGAGGTATAATATGCGGCAGCAGAACGCTACCTTCCTCCGCATATTCAGAGTCTAAAAGACAGACGCTAACCCAGCGTTCCCCTCCCTCCACACCGTGATTTGCCTCCCTGGGGGCGGCGCAACCTCCCCACCCCGTTTTCTCCTCGACGGCCGGCTGTACCAACCTGCCCGTCTAAAGTGACTCACTTTCCTGCGCGCTCTCTGGAATTAGATTTACCTCCACGTTTTATGATCTAATTACTTATCCTCTGCTCCCGGCTTTGTGCAGAAAGAAACCCAATTTGTGCGTCGGTCTGTGACGTTATCTTTGAGGGATGCCGCCCCCCAAGGGTAAAGATCATTCTACGAGGTACACACTTGACGTTGCAGCCATCTCATCCGTCTAAAAGCTTCCCCTGCAGATAATAGCAATTGTGTTAGTGTAACCAAGGTTATTGCAACATATTTTTTATTTCAGGCTTCAGGCTGCTAATAACATGAGGGGCGTTTCTTTTAAATAACAGCCAGACATCTAATTGAAGATTTTTCGCCTTGCTTGTTTGTTATTTATTATTATAATATCTTAAAAACTTTGGGAGGCTGGGAATGATAAACTAATAGCAGCGTTACTAATTTCAAAATATAATGAAACAAAAACTTCAGAAAAATAAAAATCAAACATTGGCCTTAGTCACATCGGCCGACGTTACAATCGACTGTTTTACATACTGCGAGAGATTACGATGATTTTGGTCAAATTCGTAGTGTGATTAGGAATATTATGCATAACTCCCATTTGCTGCTTTCTGTCCAGCGCAAACTTAGCAGCAGATAGTTACTGATTTATAAACTGATTCAATTAAAAAAAATTTTATGGATTAATAACTCTAACTACAATTTCTATCACGAGATATGTTTCCTAAGTGTCATGCACATAGTAGTGGCTGTCTTGCGACAACCTACCATAGAGAAAGTTATTCGTAAAATTCATCAACTTTCTATGAAATGAGAGCTCTACTGGAACCACGCGATACTGTATTCAAATTGTGGAATTAAATCTGTTGCAGCCCATAAGATAGTTAATACCCTTAACAGCTGCTCAGATTCGTCTGCAGAGGAAAACGCTCCGATAAAATGTGTGTGTGATTTTTTTTAAATTTTGTTCGTTGAAGCAATCACTGACCAATCTAGCAATAACATATGCTTCCTCGAAATGTACGTCTATTTACGCATCTGTTGATATCACACACCGTCTCGTGTTTGAAATGCAAACGAGTTTCCTTCATTTTCCCAAACACGTCATTTGCGAAGTCTTTGACAGAAAATCTCTTCTGTAACACAGTTCAGATCTTTATCCATGTGGTTATTACCTTTCTCACTGAACGAAATATTCAGACAGGAACTACAACGGACAGTAGACTTCCGTGGTGTTATACCTATAGAACACACCAAGTCTTTCATTGTACCTGTCAGGTAAATGTAAAGATTGTCTTAACTAATTCCAATAGTATGTATTCCTTTAAAGATCACTTAATTCATCCTCATGATAAGTAGTAGTCTACACATTATCACTGAAATATGCTTCATGATAATGAAACTATTCAACCTAGTAAAGTAAACTAAAAGAAGGGTCTCACGGAGCAGAACATTTCCAAACAATATATTCGTGGCCTGGCTCACACCACTGCTTCAGTGCTGTTCAGTGCTGTTCAGTGCTGAGTCGTTTCAAGGCACTCACGAACTTAACTTATTACATAATTTCCCCGAACAAAAAAACATTTAACTACTGGAAAGTATATCTGGCTTATCTCCTGCCAACATTCTCCTTCCTTTTCCTGCTTCGTTATTAAGTTAGTAGTAGGTAGAGTAAATCTTGTTCACCTGTTATAACGATATGTTTACGTAATGTGTATACATAAACATACGTTGTAAATGTCCCCCTTCGTAGTCGTTAATTATAACAATATGTTTCTTTTGTGCAGCAACATATAGCTATAGTCAGCGGTGGAAATATATTTGCGAACGACGACCGTGTGCGGCTGCCTCTTGTTGGATCGTCTGATCAGTCGGAAGCTGCATTGCAGAGGAGAGTAAATGCCTATTCAAAATATAATTACTTTTGGATAGCTCAACATGAATTTCCTAAGGGACCGTAGTTTATCATGCATTTACCAGTAGAATATTTCGCCGCATGCAACTTCCGTCCGATTTCGACGAAAGAATTCGAGACTGTGAACTGTCTATTTGGCAGAAACATAAAGAAAATTAAATAACTTCATGAACGAGTGAGACATAGATTCTACACTAAATAAATAGTCCATACACCAATTCCATTTAAATCTGAATTTATGGCAATTAATAGAAGAACTTACACTGCAATGAAGGATTTAACATGGATGCCGTCTTTGACTGGCACTTCTCTTCTGGTAATGACAATAATTCCTTTAACGTTTTCACATACAAGTCGCACAATAAATTTACTGCTATGCAGTATTGCACTTTTAGTATTGAACTTTACTTTACACTAAAATAATATTATTTTTAACGATAATAATATGGCGGCAAGACAAGCGCGTGCGACACAAGTTACAAGAGACAAGAGAAGAATGAGTAACTGTTCATCGAGAATATCTCGTACATAAAAAAAGAATTGTTTAAAAGTGTTCTTCTTCTGTCCGTTTTTCGCGCCGTGGTTTTCAAAGTCAGTAACTCACTGCATCTCTGACGGCGCTTCGACAATAAACAAGTTACGTCACAGGTCGTTCGCCTTTTACATTCTCGCAACATTATTGCTAACTGTAGCTGTTGCCGAGCGACTGCTCGATTAGTGAATGATTTAAAATGATAAGGCAATCACAAAATGTTACATTGCCTTCCATAGGAATCTTGGAAATCAAGGAGATTAACAAGATTCACATGTCGCCGTTAACATTATGGGATTGAGTACTTTACAGATTTACATTGATCAAACACAGTATTGCTCTCATTTGATTATTAGGATTACACAAATATGGTGATCTCCCATTCATAGACTAAGACGATTCTTAAGGTAAAGATACACAAAAAAGTTTAAAAACTAAGATAGTAAATCTACAATGTTTACAATGGAGATTATACGTTATACTCATTACAGTCTTTTTTTTACAGAGTTCATAACGACCATCTTTGTGGCGTCAAGTCATTGTCCAGAGCTCATAGGCTCTTTGTTCCTGAAAGAAAACATATAGGATTCATCTTTTAATACACACACAGTTCTCACACATGGAATTTCTCACACTTGTCCATTTTTATACACAAATAATTCTCACACCTGGAATTTCTCACACGTGTCCATTTTTATACATATATAATTCTCACACATGGAATTTCTCACAAGTTTCCATTTTCCATTGCTCACTAGTTGTCATGATTTTTACGCTTTCATTTTTTGTGTATTTGACAGTTAAGTTAAAATTTGATTCTTCTCCAGGTGAAGTAGAAAACTTTTCATCAGCTCTGGCGAGCTTGTCTCACTTGCACGTTACGTACACACGTTACATGTAACAAAAAATATAAATATCCATTAGTCAACGAACTAAACTTAAATCTCATTTTAGGACTTGGGATTCATAGGAATTTGACTTTGTCACTATTCGCATGTGGTTTGGCTGTTCGCATTTCATTCGCGGGATATAACATTAGCATAGTATGTGATATGTTGTGAACTCATATAATAGTCTTTTATTTTGAGAGCGGCTTTCATGGAAAGTCCGTTTCGTCGAACTGCAGTGAGAGTGCTGTGCTAGTGCATCACATTAAATTTAACGCGTTTGTTGCGTCGATAGACGTTGGCACTGGCTGATTGTTAGAGCTGAATCGCAACTCGAGGCGCTCACCAGCCTCCTGGCGGTATTTCAGCTTTTCCGCGCACGGTTAAGTGAACACGTTCCGTCGTTGGTGTTGTGGTATATTGTGGTTTGCTGAGCTGTTGCGGAGGGACGAGGATTACCAGGGACAGAGACTCCATTGAAACCATCCCTGCCCCCACATTTTCCAGCCGATTTTGAAGCTTTTAAGGTAGGCTAGCGCTAGCGCTTTGCAAAGCAGCTAACACACTTGGTTTCCGATGCACTGCACGTAATCACATCACCGCCTTCGGTTACACAACCGGCCTGTCATTGTCCGTCGGCCTATCTGCAGGTTTAACACTTTTTATCTTCATCGTGAATGAAATTATCACTTACTTTTAACAACGATGCATTGCTTCGTCTCTGTGGTACACTTCCACAGCATTTAAGCCTTCACTTATACACTGCTATGTACACATTTTTTTAAAGTTTATAATCAAATAGTTTGTCTCACTTTGAAGCTTGCTAATTGAGAGCTTTGATTTGTTGGTCACTATCTTTAACATTTCGCTTTACATTGTTCATCATATTTCTCTAAGACTAGTTATGCTTTTAGTTCACAGTCACAATACATTAGTTTCTCCGATCTTTTAGCAATTATTATTATTATTATTATTTTAATTCATTTGAATCGTTCGTTCTATTAATTAAAGTTATAACTGTCATTTCAATAAAACTTCTCTTTTTACTAGATGTGAGGACCAATCAGTCACATTTGATCGCCCTCTCAAATGAGAAGAGAACGCCATTCAAGAAAATATTCAAATTCCTTATCGCGATCTCGGTTTGCGTCTCGGATTGACTTTAAAAGGAAAAATAAAGACATTTGAAAACTAGCTGTTCCCTATTTCGTTCACGCGTTTCCTTTTGAAAATCGTATGCCAAACCAGCCTTCCACGTCAACCGCATTTCTCAATCTGTGACGTCAAGTCTACGGGACGGATTTAGGAGGGTTAGGATATTTACACAAATTCAGAAGAAAGGCATAGGTATAATAGTACATAGAAGAAGAAATCTAGCAAACAACTCCTTGTTCCTTATGAATTAGAAATTAATTTTCCTTTGCGCCGTACGTCTACGTACGCGCTGTACTTAAGAACTAGTTGCGTTGTATTGCCGGCGGTCTTTTTCTCGCGTTGACGCCTGCTTGCGCTACACTGCATTGACCTCTATATATGACCTTAAGTCATCATTGCTTTGGCCTTGTCACTTACGCTCTTATACTTGGTATTTATTTCATTTATGGCTTTGAATGTATCTGACCTGTGTATTGCAATTACAATTAATGCTACTTTGTTTATCTAGCTGAAGGATAGCGCTTTCGTGGTCATGTTGGTACTTACAAGTAACTCACATGCTTCGTAAACATTACGTTATTTTAATGCAGAGATGAACCTGTTCCAGATTTCTATGTACATTAGAACTTAATCTAGACATAGCTGACTTAGAAACGAGTTACTTTTTAGTGGGATCAGGAACCAATAATTGTCAAGCGACCCTTTCACTTCTCGATTATTGCTCCTTGAACTTTAAAAAAATTTCTGACATACTATGTTTTATTTTCACTTCTTTAGCATTTCATATCGCAGAAGCCGGCTTGTGAGGCACATCCTTCGTGCTTTATATTTCATTTTTCTCTTAAATATTATCTCCTTAAAACTAAATCATAAAAACTAGAGTTCTTGGAGTTGATCACTTTCTTTGTTAAATAAGAATTTAGTTTTTATTATTTATCAGGTTTACTGTACTTAAATTATGGCTCAAGATAACATATTTTGAATTCTCTACTGTATAGCAAGACAGACACACTGTCGTGTAATTTAATCTAAGCATTTTTTTTTTACGAAGTCAGATCAGTTGTCACTTACTCACTAGCGGCTAACCTTCTCTTGCCATTATAAAGCTTTCCTTTTGACTTATTGTGTAGCATGATATATTTTATGATCAGAGTGATGGTATAACCCTTTTATTTTCCATTTGCGGGATCAGAATTCAGATAACAACCTGTATGCGGTATACGAAGGATCTCGTAAGGTCCCTCAAAACGACTTTGCCATTTCCGATTTTTGCGTAAGAGCAAGGAGGGTTTAAAGTGTGTTTTTAGCAAGACCTTTTCGCCTACTTTATAAGTTAACACCTTATCTCAGTATAAGTACGTCATGGTTAGTCTCTCCGTCGAAGTGGTCGCCGCATTCTGACTCACAATCACAACATCCCTTAGAGAGCTTTCAGATGCTGAACTTAGTTTTCCTGCTTGTGTGGTTTTGATTGGCCTTCATCATTAGAAAGTTCGACCAATCTGACATTGTGAGAACACTGAGGAACAAAATTACTGTTATGCACAAACCTTGTTCAAAATGTTGCTGCGTTTGTTCTGGTGTCCAATACATGTTACTGTCTTCCACATTTGCGAAAAATACAGGGGGATTGTAATGCCTTCACGGGGTCTGATGATTTTAATAACTATTATTATTTCCGGAATTGTTACTGTGAAATCCACCTTCACACTGTGGTTTGCCGTTAAACTGTGTGTTTCTGTACATTCCCTGCGCTTGATTTTTACCAGGCGCGGAGTTGTATTGGTATGAGCGGGCGTTATCAGCTGTATGTTGCTCCTCGTAATTTGAGTGTTGGCTGTGCAAGTAAGGTGCATTCCATTGCGATCCGCTCTGCTGTTGCCAACCTTTTTGACTGAAACCATTTCCAAACTTCTGCTTGTACGGTTGATTGCCGTACTGGTTACCAGTCGTGTTATACACGGGATTGAATCGGTTGTCTTGATTATGTCTATTCCTTTTGTGCGGATACCCATTGCCTTTATTTCCGTTTTGCCAATCGTTACTATTTTTTAACCGTTCCCTGGCTTTTCACAGGCGTTACTCTCGTAATGTTGTGGCCAAGAACTGTGCCGAGGAATCCGCGGTTAGTTAGCTCTCATGTCCTCATAGATCAGGTCTAGAGAATCTAATACCGACAGAAAGGTAACTGGATCATCATCTGGTATGGCTATCAGCTTTTCACGAATCTAAATGGGTAATTTAGACTTGAGAATCATAATTACATCTTCACATTGATAGAGTTATCCCAATACCTGATTTTGCCAAGATACTTTTCGAAGTACTTTCTCAGGCTACTATTCCTGGGGTCAAATTGTTCTGCATTGTAGACTTCTTTACGAAGGCGCTTCTGAACACCTCCGCTTCTAAATTTGCTGAGGAAACAGTTCTCAAATTCCTCATACGTTTGACACTTATCAACCATTTCGGTTCCCCATATTGCCGATTCGCCACCTATATATCCGGTAACAAATTGGATACGCTGTCTATCAGTCAACGAATTTGGAAAAATGCCAGAGAATCCACGAAGGAAAACAATTGGGTGGATATTTCGTTTTTCCGGGTTAAAGGTTTGAAAAACTCGATGCTTTATCATGCTTTCTGCCTTCATCATTTTTACTACTGAATCAGATTCTTGGTTTCGTTAACTAACTGGAATATGTGGTGGTGAAGTGTGTTCATTAGACACAACAGGTACTCGGAATTGCCGAAATAATTCATCTTCTTCCTCTGAGGCTAACGAGTAACTATAATTCGGTCTCTGTATTCGGGAACTACTACTTATTTGTGCCTTCAGGTTATTTAGCTGTTCCGTTACCTCTTGCTTCCAATTTGGTAATTCTTCCTGAAGAGTACGCCTAATGCTACGGAGTTCAGACATTGCGGTATCTCCGGAGCTTGTAGGAGCTGACAAGATACCAAGAGTGGTTGCTTTCACAGTCTCTACTAGGTCTTTGTTAATTTTATCTTCGTCAAATTTGTCCTTTCCAGCAATCCAGTTCCCATACTTTTCTCTAAATTCTCTCTCATGACTATCTAGCCTCTCCTTTACTTTCGTTTCAGTTTCCAGAGTCAAGTTTGACATTCCCTCGGTTAGTTTTTCTGCCTGCGTAATTACTCTGTCTAATCTGTGATTAACCATGGTCACGGTGGAGTCAAGATTCTTGGTTGCGTTTCGGATGTCAGCTGTCTCGCTTTGCTTGGTAGCTAAAGTGTCATTTAGTTCGAAAATTATTCCACTTCGCATTTGAGAAACAGCATCCTTAACTTGCTTCGCTACTTCTTTAGCTACGTTTTCTCTAACAGTTTTTATTTCTTCGCTTACTGTAGAAAGTTTATCATCGATTACTGTAGAAAGTTTATCTCCAAGCGAGGTTAGCATTTGTCTATTTTCGTCTTTCATTTGGCGATTTCGGTCCTGCTTCATCTGATTTATTTGACTCAGTAGCTGTTTGAATACATCGTCTGTCACTACCCCTGAATTGCTTTCACCTGCCTCCCTTGTAACCGGTATATGGCTACGAGTACTAGAGGCAGTAACTATGCTGGCATTGCCTAGTTCAGTACAGGTAAGATTATGGCGTGAGGCATCAAAGTCCATTAAATTTCCCACTCCAATTTCTACAATTGTTTCGATGGGTGCCTCAGCCTTACTGATTATCCTGCGGGATCGTAAGCGACGCGACACTTCACTCGTTTCGTTCTGTTCATTTAAATCTAGTGATAACATTTTATCGTCTGCCATAGCTCATTTATTTACAAACAGTCAGTCAATGAAGTTTCTTTTGAGCTACGGCCGTCAGCTGCCGACCGAGATGTAATTTATAGGTTGCGAGTCGGTTGTCACTGCTACGTCAGAAGATCGGAATGTCGGTAGTTGCACGTCACGAGAACAAGAGACTATTCTGGACCGAAAAGAAAGTATCGCTGCACAATGGTCAAAATAAATGAAAACTAAGGCTGGTCAGCTCCGTGAACAGGCTGCGGACATTTAAAAACAAATGATATGCAATACACAACAATGGAATTGAAACAATACTTAAAGAAATTACCAATCTACTAAATGCAATCTACTGAATTCAAAGAAAATTTTTACTGCAACTACTAAAGACCGTCACAAATTGATTAATGTCGGATGAAATTAAGGAAGCTTGGCTACGGCGAACGAAATTTTAACTTACGTTAGTGATGACTGCCTTGGACGTTGCAACTAGATTTTCGCACAAATTCGGTTCCAAAAAAAAATCTCTCTTCGTAATTTACTCTGAATATCTCGTTTTTCCGCTCAATGAAAATTTTATTGGATGGTGTTTGATGCCATGCAACAAATAAAAAGCACAAGATTAGCTACAATTATTTGTGAATATTCCCACAATGCGTATCTTATATAAATTTTTATTCCTTGGGCTTATTTTTTTATTTATTTATTTTTTTTTAATTCGTGTCCCTGTCCGGGCGCCAATTATAACGATATGTTTACGTAATGTGTATACATAAACATACGTTATAAACGTCCCCGTTCGTAGTCGCTAATTATAGCAATATGTTTCTTTTGTGCTGCAACATATAGCTATAATCATCGGGGGAAATATATTTGCGAAGCCGACCGTGTGCGGCTGCCTCTTGTTGGATCGTCTGATCAGTCGGTAGTTGCATTGCAGAGGAGAGCAAATGCCTATTCAAAATATAATTACTTTTGGATAGCTCAACATGAATTTCCTAAGGGACCGTAGTTTATCATGCATTTACCAGTAGAATGTGGCGCGGAGAAAATATTTCGCTGCATACAACTTCCGTCCGATTTCGACGAAAGAATTCGTGACTGTGAAGTGTCTATTTGGCAGAAACATAAAGAAAATTAAATAACTTCATGAACGAGTGAGACATAGATTCTACACTAAATAAATAGTCCATACACCAATTCCATTTAAATCTGAATTTATGGCAATTAATAGAAGAACTTTCTGTCTGTCGCTCGTTTATGCATTTTATTCTCTTCTGAGTGTTAATTTTCAAGACACTTACCCAGGCCCGATGGATATGGTGATATTATCCATTGCTCTCAGGTTACTCGAATAGTAACAACAGATTGTGAAGTGAATGTTGAATAGTACAGTATATACGTGTGTTAATTCGTAAGAAACTTCGATACTCCATGTTCTTCCTGAACGGAAAATCCCACATCCTAAAGCTGGGTTGTGACAGTTTATGCTTTCTCATTTATTTTATTTTTCTACTTTATTCCAGTATTTATTTACGGAAATATTTATGGCCACTTTAACCATGGACCCCAGATATCTTCTGAATAATGTCTCGTTAGAACCCCATGATTATATAATGTTAATATGTAAAGAGGAGAATTTTTGTTATCGAGTTTCATTAATCTGTATTACGAACCTTGAACCGTATGCTATTTAGAAGACATCCAAAGTTCTACCAAATCACCCATAGCCAATTTCCTATGATGCCCCAAATTGTTGATATGTCCTACGCGAAACTTAGTTCCTGAGATTGAGAAGGAGTAAATGGTTATAAAGCAATTTAGTGATCTGAAAAACAATGTTCCTTCCTTCTTCACACAGCCTTCTCCACCCTTACGTGCCTACGGTAAAGTAAATCTCTTACACTCAAGTCATCCATTGCGGATACAAGAAATAAAACTATTTTCACTAGCCCTAGTAGTACACATGTATTTACCAAAACGTGTCCAAGGCGAGTGGGGTACTCTACGGCCACCACACTAAAAATAATTCATAAACGACAAATATCGTTAGCTGTTGTTAATTTTTATTAACAATATCTTTTTAAATAGGTACTGAAGAAACCTGGTAGTCAAGTAAAGCCAGTATTCAGTTACGATTCTTGACGGGGCCGTAATCAATTACTATTGGTTGACTTTTAGCTACACACAATTTATTTTATATCAGTAATTCCAGACTGATAAATAAACAAAAAAATACCGCACATTATTAATGAAGGAATAAACAAGTATAAATAATAGTGTTTTTAGTGAGTTACAACTTAGCAAATCACCATTAAATGCAGATACAACAGATAATGTTTTAAAACAAACAACTGCGATCTCGACAGAAACCCTTACAAGCCAGGAATGGCAATAAATTAAGAATTGTTTAGGAACTCGCTGCAATTTACAACATAAAAGTATTGAAATATTAATGTAAGTAACCACAAAACGTAGCAGAAGATACCAGATGTCAGGAATGGCAATAGCAATACCAAAACCAAATTAGAATTTTGAAGAAAATGACCACAATCACGGCTGAAGGCCTTACATGCCAGGAATGGCAATAATATGAAAATGTTTTGAAACCTGCTGTAAAACAGGAAATACAGTAGCTAAAGTTAATTAAAGAAAACAAGAAACTGATCCAGACGCTGCTACAGGAATCGTCCTCTGAGAAGGTCCGGCAACAGACACTTTGCGCGTGATGAGATAGGCAGGCAAGAGTTGCATTCACTTCACAAGATGGTAACTCAGACTAGTAGCAGTGAAACGAATGACTAATGATAATCTTGCTGAAGCTACCAGACGTTCGATAAACCAAATTCAACGATGGAACAATACATAAACCAAAGTCTCTGGAGAATGGCGAGATATCATAGTGGTGGAGATTTCTCTACTTGGATTGAAGTGCACTCATCTTAAAGCTTGCTGGATCCGGTTTACGACGAGCTCATGCACCCTAGTGACCACAGCCCTTCCATCCGTCAGTCCATGCATGCCGCCAGCAGTCCCGGCGTGTTCGCTCACTGCACTGACCTGGCTCCCCCTGAATCCCCAACCGAACTGGTCACTCACACGACACGGAAAAACCGACGACGTTGCCCCAAAGATAGAGCAACAGTTACTACATATCGATGACTGCTGCTGCTGCCACTAGCGGACAGGCAACTCTTGCGAAACCGAGTGGCGCCTGTCAACATAAGAAGACAAACAAGCACAACCATACCAACTAGACGATACCGTCTGGCCTCCAACAAAGGACGGAAACCTACAAACAACACAGCTCAATTTCCCCCTCTCAAGGACAAACCCGGGGGGTGTGTGTTAGGATACCGAAATAGCAGCCTAACCAAACTTAATTTGATGAAGGTGGACCCGGTATTGCTTACTGATAAGGTTGGCCTTAACCAGAAGTTTAACTGGGCCTAAAATCCGCTTAATCGTACACGGAAACAGAAAATGGGGAGTGAACCTACAAAAGTTGCCAAGAAGCACCTCCCTCCCGGGAAAATTACGGACAAACACCTGATCTGCCAGCTTAGCCCTGAAGGCTCGTCTATTACAGTTACATCGAACAGCTTGTCTGTTGTGTACCCCGAGAATATAGCGCCTTGCAAGTTACCAGTTTTCTTTGACGACCTGAGGGGTGATCTCCACAGGAATTAGATCATGAACTCCCCATAAGTTCTAAAAGGAGGAATTAAAAGGATAAGCAAACATCAAGAAACCGGTGTACATTTCAAAGCCTCATGGTTGGTGATATTGAAGGCAAAGCTAAGCAAAAGCAAACTAGAATCCCACTTACTGGGAAACTTCCGATGAAAGATAATCAGTGCGGATTTAAGGTTATAACCTTTTCCGAAGAGGACCCCTGTTGTTAATACGGAGTGGTTGTTACATGCTTAACACGGCTTTGAAAACAGAAGGCCTTGAAAGGAGCCGAAAGAAACGCCGGCGCATTATCACTAACGATTTGCTTAGGGGGTCCAAAAGCACTAAATACTTTAGTTACATGTGAAATAGTGGTGGCAGCAGTCACATTTCGAATCGGAAGAAGCCAGGTAAACCTCGAAAACGCATCACTAATTACTAATACATACCAATGGCCTCCCTTGGGGCGAGGTAAGGGCCCCACATACTCAATATAGTGTTTGTCCATGGGGCAACATTCAAGCTCGGAACTAAGGAACCTCTGCTGAAGAGTGTTGTTCGGTTTGGCCACACGACACAACTGACACTGAGAAACCATGTCTCTAACGTCTCGATCAATAGACCGCCAAGTCAGATGCTCTTTAATCTTTTGCAAGATCGTATAGGTTCCTAATTGCCCGCCAATTAACGAGTTGTGAAAATAATGAAAAAGAGCCGTACTAGGGTGCCTGGTAGAAATATCTTAATCTCCTTGGTACGCCCCACCCTTTTACACAAAATGCCTTTCCTGTTAATGTATTCATCCAAAAGCCCACCCGCCCAAAAGACGTTTCTTAACGGGTCCCCAAGTGGGGTCCTGATCCTGTTGGTCGACAATGTCACTACACAAATGAAGAATACCGCCTAACACGACACAGCTAAGACTGCCTTCCCAAGCTTCTTGGGCGCCTTCACTAGATGGTTGTTCAGTAAGCATACGACTGAAGACGTCCGCGAGCACATTCTCAGTGTCTCTGATGTGCTTAAACTCGAGCTGAAATGCTGAAATGTGTACCGCCTACCTCTCGATACGTCCAGTTTTATGTGACCTGCCTAGCACCCAGCT
Source organism: Schistocerca gregaria (assembly GCF_023897955.1). Classification (NCBI taxonomy): domain Eukaryota; kingdom Metazoa; phylum Arthropoda; class Insecta; order Orthoptera; family Acrididae; genus Schistocerca; species Schistocerca gregaria. The sequence goes on from NC_064923.1 coordinate 533,482,303, forward strand.
TAAGATTTAATTTTCGGTCTCCGAAATCCACTATGTTCAAGTTAAAACCGGTACTTCTCCAGCGCGAACAAGACAGCGAATTCCTCACATTCATAAACAGAGGACTACCGAGATTTCCGCATTAGATGCGTCAGTTTGGACAGTAAATTTCTTATTGAAATGAGGCACTCCGAGAACTGGAGGATTGGCTATAGCCACCCTAATGTGCTCAAACGGGGCCTCTTGAGAAGGTCCCCACTCAAAACGCACACCTTTTTGGTGCAATTCATTTAACGGAGCCGCCAACTGAGCAAAAGTAGGGACAAAGCGTTAAATAATTTCGACATCCCCATGAACTTGGCAACCCCTCTCTTATCAGTGGGCCTCGGAAAGGCCCTCAAGGCCTTAGTACACACCTTATCAATGCAAATACTCTCGCCTGATTCTACGTGACCTAAGAAGGATGCCTGCTTCCACGCTAATGTCACCTTATTTGGTTTAACAGTCAAACCGTCCCCTTGAAACCTAGCAAAATCTTGCTGGATATGTTCCAAACGCTCTTGAAACGAACGACTATAAATTACCAAATCGTCCAGATAATTGTAAACATAGACTAATTTCAATTCTCCAAAAATATTATCCAGGAAACTAGTAAGGACAGCTGCACCAGTAGCCAAACCAAGGGAGACCCTATTAAACTCAGATTCCACTCAGTACCAAGGGCTGTAGCGTGTTTACTTTCTTTGGTTAAGTGAATCTGACAACAGGCTTCATTCTTTTCGAGCACAGTAAACCAATAAGACTCATCAAGCCAAGAAAAAGAGCGACGAAGATCAGGTAAAGGAACCGATTCGGGGACATCCTTCTTTTTTAGGCGACGGTAGTCAACAACAGGCCGAAAGTCCCGCCCCGGATCCTTAGGGATCTGGTCAGACAGACGAATATGATAGGCAAGAACATTAGCAGTCCGCGGTGGTCTGGGAACCTCTCCAACAAACCCTCTCGTTCAGAGGCCTGCTGGAAAGGAAGATGGGTGAAATCAATCTCACTAACCTTTAACAACAATAGCCACCATTCCGGCCTCTCGATGCTCTTCACGTTTAGTACATCACAGAACCCAAGTTTTTGACCACAAGCGAACTTAAAGATAAAGGTGTACCCTAAATAATCCAAGAAAAGGCAAGTTTTGTCGATAAAATCACGTCCCAAAATCAAATTGACTGGCAGCTCCTTAACCAAGGCCAAAGACAAGGGCCACAAGAAATCCCCAAACGAGTTACTCCCTCGGACCCAACCATGCACAGGCAACACCTGCCCACTGGAAGCCTGGCATCTCTGCACTGAAGAAGGACCAGCCTCAGTCTCGTTTGATGACAAAATTCAAGAAACCATTCCAATGAAAATGACTCCCAGAATCCAAAAGGGAACAAATAGTTTCGCCACCTACTCGAGAACAAATATAAGGCAGTGGGGGTGATCACTGAACAGCTACATGGGCACACCATGGTTTAAAGGTTCGATCTCAGGGTCGCTGCCCCGTCGGACGTAGTTTATTGACAGTGTGTCCGTGGCTGAACGCTAGTACGAATTAATTGCCCTATTCGACTGCACATGAAACAATACCACGATTCCCTTTAGCAGACTGAGCTGATGTTGGTAATCCGGAGTTCCCCTCGGCGACGCCCACGGGCTGAATTTTAAGTTCATGGTGTCGCTGCCCAGCTGGGCGGCATTTATTGACTCTGTGTGCCCACTGCTGAAAGGAGATGCGAAATAAATACCCTGTTCGACCACACCTGAAACAACGGCGCGATTCCCCTTTAGCAGACTCAGCTAATGTTGGTAATCTTGAGTTCCCCTCAGTTGCGCCTACGGGCAGAATTTTAACATCACCATATCTATCGTCGGAGAGCTGAAACTCAGATATTACCACAACGGCGCTCGACGTACTTCCCAAGTGAAGGGATGACCACGATAAACAAAATGTGACTCACCCGCCGCTCGCATTCCCCTCAGGCCAATTGAAACTGACTCCTGTTCAGACAAATCGAGTAAGAAGGCCAAACAGGCCGTCTTAACTCTTTCCATGTATTGATGCAACTGCTCCCTATCTTGCTGCATCCGTCAAATATAGCTCACTCGAGCTGTTTACGAAATCCCGTGGTCAATCTTTCACTGATCACAAGCTCCCTCAACTGCTGCAATGAAAACCCCTCTGCCACTGCCCTGGATACCAGAGTCCTCAATTCCTCTCTAGTTAAAGGAGACAAATTTACCTGCTGCGAAACACGAAACACATCAGTGTGTTGCTCAGAGTGAACGAACAACCATAACAACCATTCAATTTGCAAATTCTGTGATGTCTCTAAACAGATGGAAAAGTGGATTAAATTTTTTTTGTTTTTAAAATTCAGTCTTAGTCACACCACGTATGTTACAAGAACATAGGTGACCGGTTTCGGTCATATCACATGACCATCATCAGACCCATGGCATCCTTCGAAGATGGTAGGTGGAGCACTCTTCTCAGCTGCTGTGATGTCAACTGGTCCAGTATGCTTCCACATATTGTGTGGCTTTTACAATATTATCCGGCGTAATTCCCGGGAACATATCAAGGTGATGCAGCACCGGGAAAGCCTCAAACAGCACATCTGGTACCTCTACGGGGCGAGATGTTTAACACAGTACGTGAGTTCGATAAACTTCGCAACAAAAGGGAGAGACTGTTGTGCTCTCTCGCATTCTTACTGGGATGTCGGGACCAGAAAATTACAACGACTTTCGCCAAGTTTACACATTATGTGGACTCTGCGGCGGCCAGGAGAATTAAACAACGAGCAAGCAGGGCACTGATGAGAGAAAGAATCCGTTATACTAGACGAGTATTACATCAGGTCTCCAGAAGCCTGCTCTCACTTCATCTGAAGATCTCTTCGTGTCTGTCAGCGGGTTCCTGGGAGTCGGTGGACCACTCTACTTGCGCGCTTTCTGACTGAGCGCGGCAGCAAATCACGGCGCGTCTAACTCTAATTTCCAACGCCATACACACCGGTCACTGCAAGAAAAGAAGTTTAGCAGACGGACTGTGTTTAATCTCACAGATAAACCACTGAGGGACGCTGTCAGAAAAGGGACACTGGTCACTGCAAGAAAAGAAGTTTAGCAGACGGACTGTGTTTAATCTCACAGATGAACCACTGAGGGACCCTGTCAGAAAAGGGACTTAATTTTGCGTCTACTCCCAAGACCTTGCGCATCAAGGAGTTCATCAGTACCGTTGAACAAGGTGTTTTAAAAGACCCGAATGATTCTGCTGAAGAAATAAGGTGAGAGGCTCGCAGATCAATAACCAGGATGCCTGCACCCAAGCAGTACGTCACCATTGAAGAAAGAAGAGCCCTCTGTTCTTTAAAAGAACACAATGATATAGTAATTTTACCAGCTGACAAGGGTAACGCCGCTGTTCTTCTTCCTGCTACATCTCATTTTGCCAAGATAATGAACTTCCTACAGAATACAGCGTATCGTCGTCTCCAGAAAGATCCGACGGATGCCGTACAACGGAAGACATCCGCATTCCTCGACTCGAACCAACTTCCCGACCATTTGAAGAAAAGTTTAAGAGAACGAGCACCAGTTCCGCCACGACTTTATGGCCTGCCAAAGATAGATAAGGAGAATATTCGGCTTCGCCATATCGTCAGTAATATAGGTGCCCCAATATACCACCTAGCTAAACATCTGGCTTCTCTTCTGAGTCCCATGGTGGGGAAATGTGAACACCATATACGGAACTCAAAAGATTTTATACGGTGACTGAAGAACCTGCGCCTTGTATCTACCGACTTACTAGTGAGTTTTGATGTGGTTTCTTCGTTCACACGATTGCCTCTGATGGATTCGTTACAACTTATAGGAGCTAAGCTGGAAGAGGACGTCTCACATCTTTTCAAACACTTGCTTACCTCAACTTACTTATTATTCAACGACCAGTATTTTGAGCAGACTGAGGGTGTTGCTATGGGTAGCCCTCTGTGTCCCATAGTAGCTAACCTTTTTATGGCAGTTTTGAAACCCAAATGTTTTTGGAGATATGTAGATGATACGTTTGTGGTATGGCCGCGTGGGACAGCAACGCTTCCTTCTTTTCTGGAAAATCTGAACTCCCTCCATCCAAGCAACTGTTTCACTATGCAGTAAGAGAAAGATGGTTAGCTCCCGTTTCTGGATGTTTTGGTTCGTAGAAAAGGAGACGGCTCCTTGAAGCACAGTGTGTTCCGGATGCCTACGCACACAGACTTGTATTTACAAGCTGCGAACTGTCATCCTCCCTCACAGCGCAGCGGTGTATGAGGGAAGCTAGTGCATAGGGCTTATCGGCAGAGCATATTGGCAGAGCTTATCAGCAGAGCTTAGCAATCTCCGCTCTGTGTTTGGCCAGAACGGGTACTCCGAGAAGCAGTTCCGGAATGCATTTCGACCAGCACGCTCCAAACCTCAAGTACAGCCTGAAGAAGCTGAGAACACCACGGGGTTGATCTTTCCACCGTATGTCGGTAGCGTGTCTTTTAAGATGGGCAGAATTTTCAAGACATACCGGATTAAATGTATTTTCCGGCCTCCAGCACGAGTGCAGCCAATGCCGGGCTCTATTAAAGAAAACCTCGGCCTAAGGAGGCCAGGAATACATCAAATTTCATGCCACTGTGGAAATATTATATTGACCAGATGTGTCGTACCGTTCAAGACCGATGCGACGTACATAAACGAAACACGAGGTTCGGTCAGCCAGAGAAATCTGTGGATGCTGAACACTGCCTTCACACATGGGACATGGCATGAACTACGATGAAACCAAGAGCCTCTCGTATCCTTCCACATATTAGGACTCCATCATCAAAGAGGCGGTCGAAATGCGTATAAGCATTGAACTAATAAACAGAGACAAGGGGTTTCACCTGAGCAAAGCCTGGGAGTCAGCCTCGGTCGCACTAAGGAATCGTCAGCCGCAGATTAGCAACTGCACCAACGCAGATGGGAAACCATAACGTAGATCCTTAAATCGTGCGCCAACACCTCGTCCGCGCGAACGGGGTCCGTCGCTCCCGGCCGCATTTCCCCGCGGCGCGGAGCGCTTCCGCAGACCACGACCCGTTTCTCCAGCAGAGGGCTCTGGTGTTCGACGCCGTCTACAGTTGATCTTCGATGACGTTATGCCCCCCGCTGGCACCTGCGCTGTTCTAGGAAGCCAACATATCAATTAGCGAGCTTCTCAGCGATGCTATAGTAGCACCTGAAGATGGCGGGCAGTTATCTCGCTGAAATATTGTGCGGTTTTTACAATACTATCGGGCGTAATTTCCGGGAACCTATGAAGAAGATGCAGCGCCGGGAAGCCTCAAAGAGCACCTGTGGGACTGTGTTTGGAGTACCGATGTTGTTGTTGTTGTGGTCTTCACTCCTGAGACTAGTTTGATGCAGCTTTCCATGCGCACAGTTGTGTTCCGTAGCAGCTGCTTGTAATTTGTTGCTCTGTGCCGTAAAATCAGCTATGGATCGTTACGCAATTGAATAAGAAAGAGTGCTGAAGCTTCTGGAAGAGGTCTTAGACGAAACCGTTGAAGGATGGGAAGAGGAAGAGGAAGAAACACACAGTTGTGAAGTTCTCTCTGACCACAGTGACACGGAAATGCAGGATGAATACAACCAGGAACTGGAACCGCAAGAAAGTGCAGCGGATAGTGAAAGCATGCATAATATTTTTTATTGGAAACGATGTTGTTGTGGTTGTGGTCTTCAGTCCTGAGACTGGTTTAATGCAGCTCTCCATGCTACTCTATCCTGTGCAAGCTTCATCTCCCAGCACCTACTGCAACCTACATCCTTCTGAATCTGCGTAGTGTATTCATCTATGATTTTTACCCTCCACGCTGCCCTCCAATACTAAATTGTTGATCCCACGATGTCTCAGAACATGTCCTACCAACCGACCCCTTCTTCTAGTCAAGTTGTGCCACAAGCTCCTCTTCTCCCCAATTCTATTCAATACCTCCTCATTAGTTATGTGATCTACACTCTTGGAAATTGAAATAAGAACACCGTGAAATCATTGTCTCAGGAAGGGGAAACTTTATTGACACATTCCTGGGGTCAGATACATCACATGATCACACTGACAGAACCACAGGCACATAGACACAGGCAACAGAGCATGCGCAATGTCGGCACTAGTACAGTGTATATCCACCTTTCGGAGCAATGCAGGCTGCTATTCTCCCATGGAGACGATGGTAGAGATGCTGGATGTAGTCCTGTGGAACTGCTTGCCATGCCATTTCCACCTGGCGCCTCAGGTGGACCATCGTTCGTGCTGGACGTGCAGACCGTGTGAGACGACGCTTCATCCAGTCCCAAACATGCTCAATAGGGACAGATCCGGAGATCTTGCTGGCCAGGGCAGTTGACTTACACCTTCTAGAGCACTTTGGGTGGCACGGGATACATGCGGACGTGCATTGTCCTGTTGGAACAGCAAGTTCCCTTGCCGTTCTAGGAATGGTAGAACGATGGGTTCGATGACGGTTTGGATGTACCGTGCACTATTCAGTGTCCCCTCGACGATCACCAGAGGTGTACGGCCAGTGTAGGAGATCGCTCCCCACACCATAATGCCGGGTGTTGGTCCTGTGCGCCTCGGTCGTATGCAGTCCTGATTGTGGCGCTCACCTGCACGGCGCCAAACACGCATACGACCATCATTGGCACCAAGGCAGAAGCGACTCTCATCGCTGAAGACGACACGTCTCCATTCGTCCCTCCAGTCACGCCTGTCGCGACACCACTGGAGGCGGGCTGCACGATGTTGGGGAGTGAGCGGAAGACGGCCTAACGGTGTGCGGGACCGTCGCCCAGCTTCATGGAGACGGTTGCGAATGGTCCTCGCCGATACTCCAGGAGCCACAGTGTCCATAATTTGCTGGGAAGTGGCGGTGCGGTCCCCTACGGCACTGCGTAGGATCCTACGGTCTTGGCGTGCATCCGTGCGTCGCTGCGGTCCGGTCGCAGGTCGACGGGCACGTGCACCTTCCGCCGACCACTGGCGACAACATCCATGTACTGTGGAGACCTCACGCTCCACGTGTTGAGCAATTCGGCGCCTCCCGCATGCCCACTATACGCCCTCGCTCAAAGTCCGTCAACTGCACATACGGTTCACGTCCACGCTGTCGCGGCATGCTACTTGTGTTAAAGACTGCGATGGAGCTCCGTATGCCACGGCAAACTGGCTGACACTGACGGCGGCGGTGCAGAAATGCTGCGCAGCTAGCGCCATTCGCCGGCCAACACCGCGGTTCCTGGTGTGTCCGCTGTGCCGTGCGTGTGATCATTGCTTGTACAGCCCTCTCGCAGTGGCCGGAGCAAGTATGGTGGGTCTGACACACCGGTGTCAATGTGTTCGTTTTTCCATTTCCAGGAGTGTACCCATCTAATCTTCAGCATTCTTCTGTAGCGCCATATTTCGAAAGCTTCTATTCTCTTCTTGTCTAAACTATTTATTGCCCACGTTCACTTCCATACATGGCTACACTCCTACAAATAGTTTCAGAAACGATTTCCTGACACTTAAATCTATACCTTATGTTAACAAATTTTTCTTCTTCAGGAACGCGTTCCTTGCCATAGCCAGTCTACATTATATATCCTCTCTACTTCGACCATCATCAGTTATTTTGCTCCTCAAATAGCAAAACTCCTTTACTACTTTAAGTGTCTCATTTCCTAATCTAATTCCCTCAGCATCACACGACTTAATTCGACTACATTCCATTATCTTCGTTTTGCTTCTGTTGATGTTCATCATATACCCTCCTTTCAAGACACAGTCCAATCCCGTTCAACTGCTCTTCCAAGTCCTTTGCTGTCTCTGACAGAATTACAATGTCATCGGCGAATCTCAAATATTTTCATTCTTCTCCATGAATATTAATGCCTACTCCGAACTTTTCTTTTGTTTCTTTTGTAGCTTCCTCAATTTACATGTTGAATAACATCGGAGAGAGGCTACAACCCTGTCTCACTCCCTTCCCAACCACTGCTTAACTTTCATACCGCTCGACTCGAATACCGATACAGGCTGAAATCCTTGCCACATAACGAAGTATTTCGCCTCCAGAGAAAATAGAAAATCTGGTGCAGACCTTCTCCAATTTATCGTTAGTTTGGCTACTATAGCCGCGTTTTACGATGTGTCCAGGAGCAGATCAAGTTGAAAGGACAGGGATGGGGCCATTATGACATTGATTACACTTAATGAACAATACTTCACCTAAAGCGTCACTTTAACGTACTCTTCCAGTTCAGTATTACCTGTAATTTCTAATATACAGTGAAATGACAGAAATCATGGAATACCAATACAGATGGCAGTAAATGGGCAGAATATTAATTTGTACTCAGGAGATTCATGTGAAAAGATCTCTGACGTCACGTCATGGCAACACGACGAGAATTAAGAGACTTTGGACGCCGAATGGTAGTTGGAAATCGGTAGTTGAAACTAAACGCATGGGACATTCCATTTCGAATTTGTTTAGGGAATTATATATTCCGAGATCCACAGTTCAAGACAGGGCAGAGAATGCCAAATTCTACGCATTACCTATCACCACGAACAACGCAGTGTCTGACGGCATTCAGTTAACTACCAAGAGCACTGGTGTTTGCTTAGAGATGTTATTGCTAACAGACAAACAACACTGCATGAAATAAGCGCAGATATCAAGTGGGACGTACGACGAACGTATCCGGCAGGAGAGCGAAGCGAAATATGTCGTTAAAGTGCTATCGCAGCAGACGAAAAGCTCAAGTGCCCTTGATAACAGCAGGACAGCGACTGCAACGCCTCTAGTGACGAAATCCGTTAGACACTAGACGCCTGGAAAACCATGACATGATGGGATGAGTCCCTGGATCAGTTGGTAATAGCTGATGGGAGGATTCGAGTGAAGCACAAACCCCACGAAGCCATGACACAAATTGCCAGCAAGGTACTTTGCAACTTAGTGGTGACTAGATAATGCTGTGGGTCGTGTTTATGTGGAACTTATTGGATCCTCTGTTCCAGATGGACCGATTATGCAGTGAAAATGGTTATGTGTGACTACTTGGAGACCATTTGCAGTCATTAATGGACTTCATGTTTCCATAAAACGGTGGACCTCTTATGGATGGCACTGTCCTATGTCAGAATGTTCTGATGAATTCGAGCGAACCGACATTTCCACATCACACGACATGAATCCCATCGTACATTTATGGCACATAATGCGGAGGTTTATTCCTTCACAAGAACATGCACCGGCAATACTTATGCTATTGAGAGAACATAGTTCAATGTTCCTGTAGGGGACTTCCAACGACTTGTTCGGTCCATGCTAGGACGAGCTATTACACTACACCGAGCAAAAGGAGGTCAGACACGATATTAAGAGGTACCCACGACGTTCTTTACCTCGGCGAACAATCTAAGAAGAAGAAAAGAAAGAAAGACTCACCACAAAGGAGCAACCCTAATAGGACGGAAACCGGAAGGTGTGATGTGCAGATAAACAAGTGAGTAAAATTTAAAAAAACTGGGTGACCTGATCAAGAGAAAGAGCTTCAGAAATAGAGCCTCTGGCCCTTATGCATGCAGTTATTCTGCTTGGCATTGATTGACAGTGTTCTCGGATGTCCTCCTGAGGATATTATGCCAAATTCTGACCAATTGACGAGTTAGATGGCCGTGAACCCGAGCTGGTTGGCTGGTTGGAGGGCCCCGGCCAGAATGCTCCAAACGTTCTCATCTGGGGACAGATGTGACAACACAGCTGATCAAGATAGTGTTTTACAAGCACGAGGAGAAGCTGTAGAGTCTCTTGCCGTGTGTGGGCAGGCATTGTCTAGCGGAAAAGAAAGCCCAGAACGGCTCACCATAAAGGCCACTAATTGGGGCCTCCTAGGATATCGTCGACGTACCACTGTGCTGTAAGAGCGCTGTGGATGACTACAAAAGGAGGTCCTGCTATAAAGAGAAACACATTCAGGGGAAAAATTAAAACCACATAGGCACAAGCTGACAAAACAAAATAGCACTAAAAACCACACACCAAAACGTTGCATGAGAACCTTTCCGATCTTCACTGTGATTAATATTAATTTTATATTAATAAATCTGTGAAAATCTTCTAATAACTTCTTTTTTTGCTCCATACCCGTGGCTCACGATGTTGCATCTGCTATCCATTGTAGATTTCCATTTCTCATCTGGTAACCATTCAATTTAGGCGTCTCTGGAAATTCGAATGTCATCCGAACGCTGGGAGACCGTTTACCTTGAAAACTTATGTGCGTATTTATTCTCCTGTCTTTGGGGTTAAAAAAATGTTCAAATGTGTATTAAATCTTATGGGACTCCCTAAGACACTACTTAACTTAAATTATCTTAAGGACAAACACACACACCCATGCCCGAGGGAGGACTCGAACCTCCGCCGGGACCAGCCGCACAGCGCATGACTGCAGCGCCTTAGACAGCTCGGCTAATCCCTCGCAGCTCTTTCTGGTTATTTGCCATTGTTTCACAAATATCATAGTTTCCAATTCCTGTTGTATTTTATCATGGGCTTACGTAGTATTTCATAGATGTATGCACCTGAGGATGTGATTAAAATAACATGACACCGGTTGTGAATGATCTTGTAACAGAGGGACTTCCAATAACTAATGTGGCTACCAAAAGTTTTTTTTTGAAGTTCTAATAGTTTCTTAAAAAAAAATTTTAAATATTTTGTAACCTTAAATTTAAAAAATATAATTATGGCAATTTATCACATGAATTACTGAAACTCTTAATGAAAACCTGTACCTGTCTTTTAATTTGTAAAGTGCTACTAATTCTGGTCAAAGACCATAATGAGTCTTAGTAGACATAAATGGCAGGATTGTTATACCATGATGTAATCATTTACATTACGTTATAACTTTCCTGATATTTATGCCCAAGCTCGAAAATGGACTGAGAGAACTGTGACCGGGACTATTAGCATTGTGGAAAATAAAAGACAACCGAAGGTTTTCACCACGAATTCAGTGATTATTTAGTAGCAGATTTTTCCCACCTATATGCACACAGAACAGATGAATATTTTACGGGGAACAGATTCCATAAAGACAAATTTTTCATTACAGTTATGAGACACAGGCATTGAAAACTGAAATACACAAATTTTAAATGATTGTTTCTTCTTATGTGTAGCCATTATGCCACCTAATAGTAAAAAAAGTTTATGTTAACAACGGCACTTCTTTTTACAATTGGCCTTCTGTTTAGCTCAGGCATATCCTGGTAAGTCGGAATGGTGATACACATTAAGGACTAAAACAAGTAGAACATTTACTATTTAAAGCTAGACTTTGTATGTGAGAACCCAGATTAAATTCCTAAACAAGAACTCGCTCAAATTATAGGGGTTTTCACGAATCAGAACTAGTATTTTAGCCACACGAAGGTGCTCATGGTTTTCTTTCTATTCTGGTCCTTGGCTGTGAAGAAGATACTGGGCACTATGTATCCACAAATCGAAGCAGTGTAAATGTTAAATATGCCGACTCTGAAGACGCAAACTTGTGACCATAAAGGAAGTGGGAAATAGTAATTTTTCGAATGCCATAGCACCCTTACCACAGTAGTGGACACCAATGGATCCAAGAGAAGTTTACTTTCGTCCTCGCTGAACAACTTTAGTTACCCAGCAGAAAAGCAAAAAAACTTTGCAGCAGACAGCGGATGTGGGTATATTTTCCTGTAAGCGGTTGTGCTACTTCTGTTAGGATGTTGGTAAATGGAAATGAGCGTATGGCATCGTTTGCCGGGAAGCCTCTATTCGGATAAGTTCGGCCACCAAATGCTAGACTTAATTTATTCGACGCCACATTGGGCAATTTCTGCGCCAGTGATGAGGAAGAAAGGATGATGAGGACAGCACAACACCCAGTGCCCGAACGAGTTGTGCCACAGACTCCTCTTCTCCCCAATTCTCTTCAATACCTCCTCATTAGTTATGTGATCTACCCATCTAATCTTCAGCGTACTTCTGTAGCACCACATTTCGAAAGTTTCTACTCTCTTCTTGTCCAAAATATTTATCGTCCATGTTTCACTTTCATACGTGGCAGCACTTCATACAAATACTTTCAGAAACGACTTCCTAACACTTAAATTTATACTCGTTGTTAGCAATTAAAATTATAGCATTGTGTTCTCCTTCTCGTAGGTGGAAACGACAGACATATACAATCCGTCCATTTATATGCACAAATGGCTGTAATGTACTGACTTCAGCTCATAATCTTAAAACTATATGAAATATTTATAGTAGTGGCTTCACGATTTAACACCACATAATTTTTTATGTGTTCAGAGTCGTGAATGATATTAGCAAATATAGATTTTAAATTAGATACATAGTTTATTTTTGAAAATGCTTTTCAGTAGTTACGTTTCTATGGATTACAATATTTGGACGTTACGTTAAAACGAAGAAGTAAGCGGTAACTTCAAAAGTTATATAAACATCATCAGTATATTAATACTACCAAAGGAGGTGATAAAAGACATAAGGTACCTTTTAATATAGTAACAGACCTCCGTTTGCCTGGCGAAGTGCAGCAAATTGATATGGCATTGCCCCATTCAGTTTTTTTTTTTTTTTTTCAGAACTCTCAGTCTTCTGTCTGGTTGATGCGACCTGCCACGAATTCCTAAGCATTCCAAATATTCCTTTCCTCTCCAATTCTGTGCAGAACCCCGTCATTCCTTACACTATCAGTCCACCTAATCTTCAACATCCATCTGTAGCCCCACATCTCAAATGCTTCGATTTCCTTCTGTTCCACTTTTCCTACAGTCCATGTTTCACTATCATACAATACATTGTGTTCCAGACGTCAATTCTCAGTTATTTCTTCCTCAAATTAACGCCAATGTTTGATAGTAGTAACATCTCGTGGGCAGGAATATCCTTTTTGGCAGTGGCTACTTTGCTGCCTAGGTGGTAGAGTTCCTTCAGTGAAATGAAATGTCGTGTGACTAGGGCCTCCCGTCGGGCAGACCGTTCGCCTGGTGCAAGTCTTTTGATTTGACGCCACTTCGGTGACTTGCTAGTCGATGGGGATGAAATGATGATGATTACGACAACACAACACCCAGTCCCTGAGCGGAGAAAATCTCCGACCCAACCTGGAATCGAACCCGGGCCTCTAGGATTGACATTCTGTCACGCTGACCACTCAGCTACCAGGGGCGGACAGTTCTAGTCAATGTTCCAATCATTTGGACCACAGAACCCAATCCATTCCATGTAAACGCAGCCAACACCATTATGGAGCCACCACCAACTAGCACAAGGCCTTGTTGATAACTTGGGTCAATGGCTCCGTGGGGTCTGCGCCATATTCGAACCCTACCATCAGCTCTTACCAAATGAAATCGGAACTCGTCTAACCAGGCCACTGTTTTTCAGTCGAGTAGGGTTCAACCGTTATGGTCATGAGCAGAGGAGAGGCGTTGCAGTCGATGTTATGGTGTTAGCGACGTCTCTCAAGTCGATCGTCTGCTTCCATGGCTTTACATAAAATTTCGCCACGCCCTCTTAAAGGATACATACGTTGTATGTCCAACATTGATTTCAGGGGTTATTTTAGACAAGGTTGCTCGTCTGTTAACAATGACGAGTCTAGGCAAACGGCGCTGCTCTCGGCCCATAAATGAAGGCCATCGACCACTGCTTTGTTCTCTGCGGGAGATAATGCCTAAAATTTTCAATTCTCGGCGCACTCTCGACAATGGACTTCTGACTATTGAATTCCTTAACGATTTACGAAACGGAATGTGCTATGCGTCTAGCTCCAATCACCACTTCGCGTTGAGATTCCCTTCTTGTTGCCGTAATTATGTCGGAGATCTTCTCATATGACTCACCTGGGTACAAATGATTACTTCGCCGTCATATACCTTGTGTACGCCATATCACCGCCATTTGTAAATGTGCATGTCGCTATCGTATGACTTTCGTCAATTCGTTGTATTGGTATTGTTTCATAAACCTTAAGCATCTATGGTTTCTTAAGTGTATGATGGACTGTTATATGTGGAGGTGGGGCGAGTGTGCTTTGCCAGGAGTGCAATCAAACGTAATACTGATTGCATCCAGGAAGCAGGAAGCTACAGACAAATTACGCAAAAGAACGGGAGAGCAAAATTAATGGACAGCAGATATACATTCCATGATATGGAGAGTATATTGTTGTGCTCATAGATACTAGGGAAGATGTTAAGACAGCTCTCAGCACATTTGAAAAGATTTTCTTATATAATGACTGACTAAAGCAGTGTTATGCAGTGTGGAAGATGAATGTGGACCCATAAGAATGAGACCTGATAGAGCAGAGTTAGAAGTCATGGACAAATTCTTCTACTTGGGAAACGTGGTCACAAGTAATGGTAGGAACTAGAAAGAAATTGTGATCAGAGTACACACAGTCAAAATTGCATTTAACTTGAGAAAGAACTTACTGATCAGCAACTACATTAATTTGTAAATAAGGAACGGGGCTATCAGACGATTTGGAGTGTAGTGTTAATCTAGGATCTCCGACAACAGGAAAACGAGATTTGGAATTACAGTGGGATGTCCCAGGTCAGTTGGAAAGGTAGAGTTACCATTACAATAATACAGAAAACTAAGTATCTTTGAAAGCACATACAAACGGGAAGAGCATGTTTGAAGGAACAGTTACATCAATGCAATGATAGGGGAAAGATTGTGGACGGCCAATAATGTTCTACATGCAGGATGCTATGAGTGATGTAAATGTGGAAAAGAAGGCAAATAGGAGAGTAAAATGCAGTACTAGTACTAATCAGCCTCAGTGTTGAATACCATGGATATAAAAATACAATATAAAAACTCGAATGAAAACATATGATGGCTCAGCATATACGTTTAACTCTGCTGTCGCAGTTTGAAAATACTATATGCAAGGCTCCTGTTGCATGTACGCGTCGAGAATCTCTGCGCAACAATGTCAGCCGCAGGTGTGGTGACGGAATGCGAGGAAGGAGGGACTACGGGTGTGGGGGGTTACTCCAAAGCGGGTGTAGGTGTCAGCGTACCTGACGGCCGGTGTAAATAAATTGGCCTGCCGGACGTCACTTCCGGGGACGGGTCTCGAGAGGCCCTAATGGGGAGGCCCTCACGTGCCGGCGGGTGTGAGGTCGGCAGACAATATACCGTAGCCAGCGCGACCGGGCCGGCGCTCGCCCGGCAGCGGCGGTCGTTACGCACTCGGGCCGGCGATAACCCGGGAGACGCGAGCTGCACGCCTATACCGAGCGCCCCTGTTTTGTGACACGCAGTGTACGACCCCTCAGGGGGCAGTTAGGCAGCCCTGCAAAACCTCATCTCTCATTCAAGTGTCGCCCGCGCTGCGCAGCTCCAGCTGCGAGGGCAAAGTTGCGCTGCAGGGTACCCGAAAAACCTCTACTGCCAAATTTATTGGCGTGAAAATGAAGTGCACCGCCGAAACCACTGCCCCCTACTATCCCTCTGACACAGGCCACCCACTCTTGCACACCCTCTCCTTCCCACTCCAGCAATGGTACGGGCCACTCACTGTGCGTCCTCTGACCGTACACACATAGTGGCCCGGTCACTGCCGAATTGTGAGCCTCTCCACCGGCCTGGGCATTACGGAAGCTGTGCCCGGCTTTGCGCCACAATTAGCATTACAGATGTAACGGCCGCGTCGGTTTTGCGGCTGTTTGAGCGGACCGGGCCGGCGCCTGAGCCGCCCACGCACGGCGGTGATAATAAACTCGCGATCTAATCAGCGCCCGGCCGACCGGGGCCGCAATTACGTCATATCGCCTCTGAATGGGGTGCGAAATAATTTTCGGGATTCACACCATTGTCAGCCTTCCTCCTATTGTCCACGCCACTTCTGCCTCGGAAAAACCGACCGCAGCGCTTCCTTCCCCCAACTGCACAAAATGTTGTTTGTTGTATCCAGCCAGCACTAATTTTAACTCGAAAGCCAGTTAATGAAATAAAACACCAAACTGGACGCAATTGTACATTCTGTTATGGTAAACTACAAAAGCATTACATTTAACGTTTGCTTGAGCATACTTGGCTTTGTTGTCCGACGTAGCTGTCTCCAAACTACAACAAGAATGAACTAAGTCAGCATTGTGCAGTATTTTGGTACACTGATGTACTCTCCAGTAAACAGTTCATGTCATGAACATGCAGCTTTCAGATTATTCATGAAGAGACACAGGACGCTGGGCTCATTAGAAACAACTGGCTTAACAGAGGATGCAAAAGGTGGGACACTCATCTTTATATGGAAAATTATACATGTCAACGTGCTTGACGTTATTTCTAATTGTTTCTGTCACTTTTGATAGTCTGGCCACTGAGTACACTTTTGCATTCATTCGCCAGAAGCTACCATTCGGTGCGTAGTGGTAGTGGAGGGTACCTTGTAGCAATACTAGAGATTTCTTTCCCCGCTCCACTACAGCATAGAGCGAGGCAAAAGAGACTATGTAAATGTCCAGATTTCTCTCATCCTGCCATCGAGGTACTTACTTACGAGCGGTTGTGTCTGAGGCAGTATAATCGTTCTCCAGTCTGTCGCAAATAACCGTTCTCCAAACTTTCTAAATAATTTAGAACCTCTCTTTCCTCATTTGGGTTCACGGAGAATTTCCACAAAACTCACGTGTTGATAAAACCATTCCGACCTGCTGCGGATCACAAACACTCGAGCTATAGTGAAGAGAAACTGCTCTGTCCGTCGTCTCCCTTGTATTAGAGCTATACTTTCCTAGCATTCTCACAGCAAACCGAAATGCAGCATTCATCTTCCTTACAATCGATCTTACGTGCTCATTCCATTTGCCGTCGCTTTCTAATGTTACGCCTATATATTTAAGACGTAACTGTCAAGCAGCATGCTACTGATATGATATTCAAACATTGAAGGATTGAACAAGATTTCCCTTCTGCAGTGGAGTGTGCGCTGATATCATACTTCGTGGCAGTTTAAAACTACTTGTGGTCCAAGACACAAACTCGGGAGCTTTGCCTTTCGTGGACAAATACTCTACCATGCGAGCTACCCATCCATGATTCACGACCTCTCCTCCCAGCTTTACTTCTGCCAGTACCTTGTCTCCTACCTTCCAAGCTTCACAAAAGCTCTTCTGCGAACCATGCAGAACTAGCACTCCTGGAAGATAGGTAGAGCACTTGCCCAAGAAAGGGAAAGGTCACGAGTTCGAGACTCGGTCCGGCACACAGTTTTAACCTTCCAGGAAGTTTCATTTAAGGATTATTTTTTCTACTCACCAGCTTCAACTTAAACTCTTAAACATTTAAAGAAAGCTGCTATCCATCATTATAAATAGAAAACCTGACCGAGTTAGATCGTATCCTATGTCAGTCATCTTCGACAACATTTTTCCCGTACATTACAGCGTCATCAGTAAACTATCGCATACTGCTCCTCAGCCCGCTCGTCAGATCGTATGTAGAAAACATGAGCGGTCCTATCACACTTTTCTGGTGAACTCTTACAGATGATGTAAACTGTCTTCTTGTCTGTCATGACATTTGGTGTCCAGGACAACGTACTGGGTCTTGCCAAGTAAAATGTCTTATAATCACTGACATATCTATGTACCTGCCCTGTATGTCCAACCTTCGTTATCATTCTACCATGTGGCACAGTGTGAAAAGCTTTCAAGAAATCTAGGAATCTGGAATCAGCCTTCTTTTCTTTTAGTCGCATGAAGGGGCGTTTTCAGTATGATCACCGGCATGCATCTATACCTCGAATTGTGGATGTTCTTTGCTTGAGTGCAGACGTACTCGTTGGTTGAGCCAATGATCGTTTTCACCAACAACCGTAAATAATTGTTAACTATCAGTTTACAGATATCAATCATTTCACTAAGTCTTGTTTCAATCTCATAACACTAATTGTTAAAGACAAGCTATGACCATATCTGGAGTGTGAATAAATATTTGGTGAAGTAAATTTCCATTTATTTTGAAAGAAGGCTCCAGGATAAACGTAACACGAGCTACAAAAGTAGCAGAATAGAACGAGACCACACACAAGGGACAAACGAAATATCTAAACTGTTCAATATGATAAAACTCGATACGACAGTCAATAAGCGTAAGAGATTCAAGGGACATGGTCTTTACAACATTTTCGCAACAGATAAAAAATTTCGTTCCTGGAGCCAAAAACTGGGTACTCTCTCCTTTGAATAAGTGAGTGGCGCGCTTAAACGCAACAAACATATGGAGAAGATGGCTAGTAACAGCCATTCAGAAATCTGGTAAGGGATCAGCTTACCCTAAGAATCTATTTCATTGTTTTGTCAGCTTTAAAATATTTCGAAAGAATGATACTAAGTACTCAGATACAAGTACTGAATCCTCTTCTGATCCTACAAGAAGCCTGCTTCAGAAAAGGCAAATGTTGCACATCGTAGATACAGAAACTGAAACAACACATGAAGGACGGACAGGAGGAAAGGAGAAAATCTGGAACTGTGTTCATAGACTCATCAGTTGCTTATGACAAAGTCAAGCACCGAATGTTGCTACGGAAAGTGCGCACCAAGTAAAGATTGTGGCATGACAATAGTGATATGAAATCTCCTCCGCAACAGAAGGATCTTTATACATTTTAAACGACAAAGAACCGTGTGGAGAACACAGAAGAATGGATTGCCGCAGGATAGTGTGCTGGATCCATTGGTTCCATTGCTTTTCAAAATTTAAACCAACGACTAATCACTCTCAGAAGGCTCTGAACGTTTTATATACGCAGATGAGTGCACATTATACCACAAGCAAAAAACACTTCAGACTATCGAAAGACAATTGTCAGCAACTCTTGAACAAGTGGCCGTTTGCTGCAAAGAAAATCAACTCATAACCAACCCCTGGGAGACCCATTTGCAATTTTCTTTCACCTGAGTTCTAGACGTCAAAAATGTTATAAGTGACATGGGAGGAAATGCAGGTAGAGCAATGCTCAAAGCCAAAACGCTTGACTGTCGCATTAGATAGAACACTCACTTACAGGAAACACTGCACGAACACGAAGCGCAAAGGAACTGCTAGAAAAACACCTTCCCTATGCTAGCAACCACTATGTGAGGTGCACAATCTAGGTTTTGTGTTGCGCACCTGTGGAGTACGGAAGTCCTGTGTCGTTTGACTCTATCCATGCCAAAGAACTGGACATACCACTCAGTGAATCATGTTCATGCGGCACTACCACAGTATGTTTGAAGCCAACACCCACCGTCAAACGGTACAGTCTAGCTGTTATCGCTCCCTCTAGTATCACATACGAAGAAACAGGGGGGGGGGGGGGGGGGGGGAGTTGAAACACTAAACCCTTCACACCCATTTCCTATCCACATTCTGATTACATATCAGCACGTCACCAACTTAAATGAGAGAAGACGTTCTTGCCTGCTACAGGAAATGTCATTAATAAGTCGCAAAAAAAAACCGAGTAAAAACGTAGCAATAAAAAAGGTTACTTCCGAGATCGGTATATAACAAGAGAAATACTGAGGAGCGGAACATAAGAAGATCTTTAAACAGACTACATTCCGAAGTTACAACTAGAAATGACATGAATGAGTGACCACTGTAGACCAGCTGGTACTGTGCGATGGTGGACAAGGGTCAACTACTATCCAGCTCATAAAGTGTGAGGTATCATGTAGGCTACACCAAACGCACTATATTGTCAGTTTTAGATCTAAAATATTATATGTTTCTTATGCATAATCTGTCCTTTGTTGATTTTTAGGTTTCTCATATGATTCAGTAAAATTCTTTTTGGACAAAATATCACCCAGAAATATAATGTTCTGACTATTTTGCTGTATCTACCATCCACACATCCTTTTTATCCCCCTGATTAGATGCGGCCCACCACGAATTCCCCTTTTGTGCTAACCTCTTCATGTCAGAGTAAACTTGCAACCTCAATCCTCATTTATTTGCAGGATCTTCCCCTAAAAATTTTGCCCTCTACAGCTCCCTTTAGTACCATGGAAGTCATTCCCGCATATCTTAAGAGATGTCCTATCATCCTGTCCTTTCTCCTTATCAGTGTTTCCCACATATTCCTTTCCTCTCCGATTCTGCGTAGAACCTCCATATTCCTTACCTTATCAGTCCATCTAATTTTCAACATTCGTCTGTAGCACCCCATCTCAAATAATTCTATTTTCATCTGTTCCAGTTCTCCCAGAGTCCATGTTTCACTATCATTCAATAGTTAACTCCAGACTTACATTCTCACAAATTTCTTCCTCAAATTAAGGCAAATATTTGATACTGGTCGACTATTCTTGGCCAGGAATGTCTTTTTTTGGCACAGGTAACCTGCTTTTGATGTCCTTGCTCCGTCCGTTATTGGTTATTCTACTTCGTGACCATCAGTCCTGATGTTAAGCGTCTCGCTGTTCTCATTTCTACTACTTCTCATTACCTCCGTCTTTCTTCGACCTACTCTCAACCCGTACTGTGTACTCATTAGACTGTTCATACCGTTCAGCAGATCATCTAATTATTCTTCACGTTCACTCAGGATAGCAATGTCAACAGCGAATCGTATCATTGATATACTTCCAGCTTGAATTTGAATCCCACTCCTGATCTTTTCTTTTATTTGCATCATTGCTTCCTCGATGTATAGATTGATTAGTAGGGGTGAAAGACTGTATCCTTGTCTTACCCTTTTTAATACGTACTCTTCGTTCTTGGTAGTCCACTTTCATTATTCCCTCTTGGTTGTTGTACATATTGTATATGACGCTTCTCTCCCTATAGCTTACCCCTACTTTCTTCAGAATTTCGAATGTCTTTCACCATTTTACATTGTCGATCGCTTTTTCCAGATCGACAACTATGAAACTCTGTTGACTTTTCATTAGCCTTGCATCCATTATTAACCGCGGCGGAATAGCCTCTCTCGTATCTTTACCTTTCCTAAAGCCAAACAGATCAGCATCTAGCACATCATCAGTTTTCTTTTCCATTCTTCTGTATATTATTCTTGTGAGTAACTTGTTTGCATGAGCTGTGGAACTGATTGTGCACTTCGTAGCTCTTGCTGTCTTCGGAATTGTGTGGATGATGCTTTTCCGAAAGTCAGATGGTACGTCGCCAGACTCGTACATTCTGCACACCAATGTGAATAGAGGTGTGGTGGCCACTTACCCCAAGGATTTTAGAAATTGTGATTGAATGTTATCCATCCCTTCTCCCATATTTGACCTTAAGTCCTCCACAGCTCATTTAAGTTCTGATTCTGATACTGGACCCGCAAACTCTTCTAAATCGACTCCTTTTCCTTCCTTTATCACATCAGAGAAATCTTACCCCTCATAGAGGCTTTCAGTGTATTCTTTCCACCTATCCCCTCTCTACACCGCATTTAGAATTCCCGTTGTACTCGTAATGTTAGCGCCCTTGCTTTTAATGACACCGAAAGTTGTTTTCACCTCCCTGTATGCTGAGTCTGTCCTTCCGACAATCATTTCTCTTTGGATGTCTTCACATCTTTCCTCCAGACATATCATCTTAGCTTCCCTGCACCTCTTATTTATTTCACTCCTCACAGAATTGCATTTTTGTATTCCTGAGTTTCATGGAACATTTTGTACTTCCTAATTTTATCAATCAACTGAATTATTTCTTCCCCCTGATACTCTGAATCACAAAAGAAACTGTTATAGACATGCGTAATCAAATGTAGACGGACGCGCTACGTAGCCGCGAGGTCTGCGGCGCCTTGTCACTGTCCGTGCGGCTCCACCCGTCGGAGGTACTTGTCCTTTCTAGGGCATTGGTGCGTGTGCGTGTGCGTGTGCGTGTGTGTGTGTGTGTGTGTGTGTGTGTGTGTGTGTGTGTGTGTGTGTGTGTGTGTGTGCGTGCGTGTTATAATTATCGTACGGATCTTTAAGTTAGATTAAGTAGTGTGTAACGTCAGGGACCGATGACGTCAGGACTTTGGTCCCATAAGATTTTACCACAAATATCCAGGCATAATACGGCACTGCTCTCAGCAGCGGCTATATAAGAAGATTAGTGTCTGGCAGTTGTTTGAACAGTTACTGCTGCTACAATGGCAGGTTATCAAGATTTAAATGAATCTGACCTTGGTGTTACAGACGGTGCACGAGCGATGGGACACAGCTTCTCCAATGTCTAGATGAATTGGGGACTTTTCCGTACGACCATTTTACGATTGTATCGTGAATATCAGGAAGCCGGTAGAACGTCAAACCTGCGGCATTTCTGCGGCCGGAAAAAATCCTTCAAGAACGGGACCAGTGACGACTGAAGACAATCGTTTAACATGACGGAACTGCAACCCTTCCGCAAATTTCCGAAGATTTCAATTCTGGGCCAACAAGAAACTGCATCGATATGAGCTTTCAGAGCCGACGGCCCACGTGTATCCTTGATGACTGCACGACACAAACCTTTACAACTCGCCTGGGTCCGTCAACCGCGACAATGGACTGTTGCTGATTGGAAACGTGTTGCCTGGTCGAACGAGTCTCGTTTCAAATCATATCGAGCGGATGGACGTTTACGGCCTTGGAGTCAACCTCATAGATCCATGGAACCTGTATGTCAGCGGAGGACTGTTCAAGCCGCTGGAGGCTCTGTAATGGTGTGGGGCATGAGCAGTTGGAGTGATACGGGACCCAAGATACGCCCAGATATGACTCTGACAGGTGACACATACGTAAGCTTTCATGTCCATTGTGCATTCCGACGTACTTATGTAATTCCAAGCAGGACAATGCAACACTCCATACACCCGGAATTGATGCAGAGTGGCTCTAGGAACACTTTTCGAAATGTAAACTCTTCCGATGGCCACCAAACTCCACAGACACGAACATTATTGAGCACATCTGCGGTGCCTCACCCTTTGGTACTGTTCTACAAATACATCTACGCAATTCTATTTACAATAAAGTGTCTGGAAAAGGGTTCAATGAACCACCTTCAAGCCCTCTCTCTACCGTTCCACTACCGAACAGCGCGCCGAAACAACAAGCACTTACTTTTTTCTGTGCGAGGCCTGATTGGCCTCATTTTATCGTGATGATCAATTATTCCCTATGTAGGTGGGTGCCAAGCATGTTTTCGCAATCGGAGGAGAAAACTGGTGATTGAAATTTCATAAGAAGATCCTATCGAAACAAAAAAGACTTTGTTTTAAGGATTGCCACTCCAATTTACGTATCATGTCTGTGGCACTATCTCTCCTATTTCGTGATAGCAAAAAACGAGCCGCCCTTCTTTGAACTTTTTCGATGTCATCCGTCACTTCCAGACCGCAGATCCAACACCGCACAGTAATACTTCAGAATAGGGTAGACAAGCGTATTGCAACTAGTCTCTGCTGTGGCACCTTCTAAGTCTTCTGCCAATGAACCGAAGTCTTTGGTTTGCTCTACCCACAAGATTATCTATGTGACCGTTGCAGTTTAGGTTATCTGGAATTGTAATCCTTGAGTATTTAGTTCAAAAAAGGTGCAAATGGCTCTGAGCACTATGGGACATAACTTCTTTGGTCATCAGTCCCGTAGAACGTAGAACTACTTAAACCTAACTAACCTAAGGACATCACACACATCGATGCCCGAGGCAGGATTCGAACCTGCGACCGTAGCGGTCGCGCAGTTCCAGACTGTAGCGTCTAGAGCCGCATGGCAACTTCGGCCTGAGTATTTAGTTGATTTTACAGCCTTAGATTTGTGTGACTTGCAGCGTAATGGAAATTTAGCGGATTTCTTTTAGTACTTTTGTGAATAACTTCACACTTTTCTTTATTCAGGATAAATTACCACTTTCCGCACCATACAGATATCTTATCTAAATCATTTTGCAATTTGTTTTGGTCACCTGATGACTTTACAGGACGGTAAATAGTAGCATTATCTGCAAATAATCATAGAGGGCTACTGAGATTGCCTCCTATGTCGTTAATATACAGAGTGGCCCATTGATCGCGAACGGGCCAAATATCTCACGAAAAAAGCGTCAAACGAAAACACTACAAAGAAGGAAACTTCTCTAGTTTGAAGGGGATAACCAAATGCCGCTATGGTAGGCCCGCTAGATGGCGCTGCCATAGGTCACACCGATATCAACTGTTTTTTTTTTTTAATACACTCCTGGAAATGGAAAAAAGAACACATTGACACCGGTGTGTCAGACCCACCATACTTGCTCCGGACACTGCGAGAGGACTGTACAAGCAATGATCACACGCACGGCACAGCGGACACACCAGGAACCGCGGTGTTGGACGTCGAATGGCGCTAGCTGCGCAGCATTTGTTCACCGCCGCCCTCAGTGTCAGACAGTTTGCCGTGGCATACGGAGCTCCATCGCAGTCTTTAACACTGGTAGCATGCCGCGACAGCGTGGACGTGAACCGTATGTGCAGTTGACGGACTTTGAGCTAGGGTGTATAGTTGGCATGCGGGAGGCCGGGTGGACGTACCGCCGAATTGCTCAACACGTGGGGCGTGAGGTCACCACTGTACATCGATGTTGTCGCCAGTGGTCGGCGGAAGGTGCACGTGCCCGTCGACCTGGGACCGGACCGCAGCGACGTACGGATGCACGCCAAGACCGTAGGATCCTACGCAGTGCCGTAGGGGACCGCACCGCCACTTCCCAGCAAATTAGGGACACTGATGCTCCTGGGGTATCGGGGAGGACCATTCGCAACCGTCTCCATGAAGCTGCGCTACGGTCCCGCACACCGTTAGGCCGTCTTCCGCTCACGCACCAACATCGTGCAGCCCGCCTCCAGTGGTGTCGCGACAGGCGTGAATGGAGAGACGAATGGTGACGTGTCGTCTTCAGCGATGAGAGTCGATTCTGCTTTGGTGCCAATGATGGTCGTATGCGTGTTTGGCGCCGTGCAGGTGAGCGCCACAATCAGGACTGCATACGACCGAGGCACACAGCTCCAACACCCGGCATCATGGTGTGGGGAGCGATCTCCTACACTGGCCGTACACTTCTGGTGATCGTCGAGGGGACACTGAATAGTGCCCGGTACATCCAAACCGTCATCGAACCCATCGTTCTACCATTCCTAGACCGGCAAGGGAACTTGCTGTTCCAACAGGACAATGCACGTCCGCATATATCCCGTGCCACCCAACGTGCTCTAGAAGGTGTAAGTCATCTACCCTGACCAGCAAGATCTCCGGATCTATCCCCCATTGAGCATGTTTGGGACTGGATGAAGCGTCGTCTCACGCGGTCTGCACGTTCAGCACGAACGCTGGTCCAACTGAGGCGCCAGGAGGAAATGGCATGGCAAGCCGTTCCACAGGACTACATCCAGCATCTCTACGATCGTCTCCATGGGAGAATAGCAGCCTGCATTGCTGCGAAAGGTGGATATACACTGTACTAGTGCCGACATTGTGCATGCTCTGTTGCCTGTGTCTATGTGCCTGTGGTTTTGTCAGTGTGATAATGTGATGTATCTGACCCCAGGAATGTGTCAATAAAGTTTCCCCTTCCTGGGACAATGAATTCACGGTGTTCTTATTTCAATTTCCAGGAGTGTAAATGAAGACCATCACCGTTTATTGTAGATTTGGTTAAACGGCATAAAACAATGTCTAACTTTGGATGAGTACATGACACGATAATATAAGTTGCATCATGTCAGGTTATTTGAAAGAACGTCATTTTAAAATTGACTGATTTTCAGTTAATGCATGCAGTACAAGGATTTCTTTTTAATTTCATGAATATCACATGAAGTGCGGACGAATCTTGTGCACTGTACAGTTGATATTGATTCTTGGAACTGCTACATAACGAAGAGGTTTATGAAACGCTCCTTTACAGCCATAAATAGTCTGAAAAGGGCAAGCCATTTTACATGGCTTTTTCATTTAATCTGTGGATGACCCTGTAGTTTGACACTAATAATTTTGTGGAAAACGATTAGTTTGTCTTGTTAGAATAAATTGGATTATAGTGACTACATACTAAGCTCTTACCACGACCATATCGTTACATTTAACAGGGTGCAAATCTTCCTTCTTTTCTCTATGCTTTCTACAGGTGGATGCAAATTCAAACCACGCTGGATCTGGGACAGGCAAGACAGCGAATGCAGCGAAAAAGCTGGCCTTTGACATCAGCCTTGTTGATGTCTCCACGAAAGACGGCACGCTGTACCAGCCACGGAGGAGGAGGCGGGTAGGGGTGGTGTAGATCGGTGCTAGCGTGGTTTGCGGTCTAGCCGTGCGTTATGGCCAAACTAAGGTCAGGGAAGGGCTGGTGGTCTCATTATGTCTTGAATAGTGTTTCCAGGAGTAGTTATCTCACTCTTTTTGAATGAAACACGGCTTCCAGAAAAATAATGGCCTAGCCTCAGGCACTATTTTCCACTATCAGAGAATCACTGATGCAAGGCTGGTTGCTAGGCACGAACACATATGATTGGTAAAAATGTTTCTGATGTCATGGATATGGAGCAATAGCGTAAGTTTTAGGAGAGAGAGGGACGAACTGAAATATCATTGGTGTCTTACGATGACTTTCTCCTGTGAGGATTTTTGTGCTTGAAGGAACGTAAACATTGGATGGTTGAGTGTTCATATTCTGCAATTGGCAAGTGTTTCCCATTTGATGAGAAAAGTAGAATGGTGTGAAATGCTGTTAGGAAAACAGCGCTTCGTTCAGAGCTGAGGCAGTGTGAACATCTCCAGCACACAAAATTTGTTGGTGGTGAAATGCAGAGGAGTGCCCATCTTCTAAGCATCATGGCGTCTGTTTGGAGACGGAGAGTTGTGCATACCACGGTGTGCATCTTAAGAGTTGAGCGGAGTTCAGAATTGTTGCTGACTGAAGCACGATTATTGTCCTCTACGGCAGAGATACTCTCATGACTGTGGCATTTAGCACGTCTATTGGTGGATACTTACAGCGAGCGTAATTATCAGCTCTGGCGTCATACGGGAACTGTTGGCCCACATTTACTTAAGCCATCGTGTTCAACCGTCTCAAGTCCAGATGTACTAGTGGGTGTATTAATTTCTCCATATAACTAACAGGGCAACTGTTATCCTATTTATTTGCTTAAAAGTTATAGAATAACTTGCGTCAAAGGCGCACGTTTCTTGTTTAGTTAAGTACGTTGAAAACCGATAATCTACTCGTTAGGAATTATATACGCAGATTTTTAAAGCAACTGTCATTCTTTCCTGGTATGATTGGTTTAATAATTTTTAATTGAATAAATTGCCGTGTTAAACAAAAACTTCTTTCTGTTAACGTCTTCCATTCATATCAAATTTATTTCTTTGTAAGTCTCCACTTCAGGATCCACAACTAGGGACATAAGTGGTTCGTGTTTATTGAACACTCAAATTACATTTTTGTTGTAAAGGCATGAGTAACTATTAATTTTTTGGATGGGGGTAAACATTTTTATATACATGGTGTTCTGCAAGTCAAGTCACTTATCCATTCCACAGTTTCATGGATTTTGTATATAAGGCTACTGTTGACGAAATTTCAGGATACTTATTATTTAAGTGCTCAGGAGCAGAAAGTTGGGACAAGCAGCAGTCAGTCAACGTTCAAGTCATAACCGAATTAAATGACAGTAATATGAATGCGGCGTCTGTTCTTTTGGACATGTATGAAAGAACGGACACTATATTTTTTACAACCGGAGTGAGACAGTCCAGTGACGCCTTCAATGCAGATGCACAAGCACATTCAAAGTCAATCAGTGAATTGCTACGCACAGTGATCATAATTGGCAGGAGCACTATGTCAGCAGTTCGTGAATAAGTTGGAAATGTGAATTGGTCACGAACTGTATCCTGGTGGCCGAGCGGTCAACGTGACAGTTCTCAAGAAATAGAACAATCCAAGGACAAGTTCTGGTTTAAGAAACATTTTTAGTTTTCACCACTTTATTTCGGTTAACGTTAGAACTGTCTAATAACAACTAAAGCCTGTTTCCTCTAAATTATAAATAAGAGAAACGCAAATGTGTATGTTGCACCATGTAACCCTACACATAACGTGTTATACAGATGCTTACTTAAATGACCTTTATGTGTAAATGCCTGAGCCCTTTCTATCCATCATGACTGCTCCAGCAAATAGTTGTATAGATTTTTTGTGTGTTTTAGTGAAATTAGCTCCAAATAAGAATCTTTGATCACATGAATCATTGTTCGTAAGATCTAAAGGGGCTAGCTAATTGCGCTGCGCAACAATATTCCCAATCATATCATGTTTTTCTCACTTGGATGGACACTAAGCAATACATTTTAAATGTTAATATATTGTAAAGCGGTATATCACAAGGAATAAAAGACACATGTGTATTCCATGTGTCTGCTTTCCAGGACTGTGCAAAACAGATACATGCTCAGTCTTAACCTTTTACGTATTCACTTCATCTTTTCCTACGTACACACTGACTCTCCTGCCAGAAATAGTATATTCAGGAGGAAAAAGTATCTCGTTTCACTACAGGGGAACAGGACACCGTAGTGCACAATGAACTGCTTAGGCTAAATACTGGTCTGGTATAAATTTTAACTTGCTACAAAAGTTTATTACTGCACAGATCTTGCTGTGTTCTGGTTTTTTCAATTGCAGTGAAGACTTTAATAAAATGACAAAGGTAATTAAATCAGAACACTGGGAGAAGCTGCGGTCTAAATAACTATTCATTTATTCATTCTTAACTTCACATGGCAAAAGATGGCTAAAGAAATGTCACACACACATTTTTATTTGACTATCACGCTGTGGAATATGCGTCCTATGGTTAACAACGTGATCAGCTGGGGATCAACACACCACAGTAACCAGAACCAGTCGCTTTATCTGACTTCATAAATGTGCTTCCGTGGTATAGCTCAAA
Source organism: Schistocerca gregaria (assembly GCF_023897955.1). Lineage (NCBI taxonomy): Eukaryota > Metazoa > Arthropoda > Insecta > Orthoptera > Acrididae > Schistocerca > Schistocerca gregaria. The sequence goes on from NC_064923.1 coordinate 533,511,388, forward strand.
AAATTTACTGCTATCAAGTATCTGCACTCTCCTACCCCATCAAGAAAAATATGGTTCCAAATAGCAGGTTGCTGAGAAGCATGTATTGAAGCCCTGCGACTTAACAATGAATACTCTACCTTTCTCCAGGTCAAAATGGCAAATCATGACACCTTGCCGACAGCAGTCATAGACAGCAACAATATGGTATTGATAGCATGATCGTAAATATCCAAGTAGGCGCTCTCGTGTTTGGCTGATTCGAATTGCAGATAGTTCCCTAAGAGCCTCTGAAGCCCCTTCCGGCCGGAGTAACTGAGCGGTTCTAGGCGCTACAGTCTGTAATCGCGTTACCGCTACGGTCGCAGGTTCGAATCCTGGATGTGTATGATGTCCTTTGGTTAGTTAAGATTAACTAGTTCTAAGTTCTAGGGGATGATGACCACAGACGTTAAGTCCCATGGTGCTCAGAGTCACCTTCTGAAGCACTGTTGGACTCCAGTGTGCAGGAGGACCCGTTTGCTGGTCTGCCAAGCCATTCTGACTCCTTGACATGACTATGCATGACAGAATATGTCAAATGTTTAGACAGCTGACTCAGAACAAGTAAGTATACCCACGCCCAGCTCATGTTAATGCTGTAAGAAGCAGTATTTCTTACAGTTCAGATGGTAATTGGCAAAGGCTCAAAGTGGCACACTAGCAAAGGACCCAAGTCTCTCTAGCGAAGTGCTAGTACAAAATTCCTCTCTACAGCTTCACTCTCCAGCTTGCTAGCGCAGCACATTTACATGCTTAGACTACACCTACCTTAGCACAAGCCAATCACAAGCAGGAGTTCGGCATTCGAAGCTGGAAGACCGACCCCTGCTCTGCCTAAACAGATTTGTCCAACTAGCGTCTCTAAAAATTAATTGGGAGAAAAGGAAAAATGTAACAGTTTTGCACCTCTTACCCATGCGTTTACAATATGTCTTTGCTAAAAGCATGACTTGGGTTGAACCACAGCCCTCCATACAAAGATCTTATCTCTCTTGTTGCATCCATTTTGAACTTTCCATAAACTCGATAAAACCTTCACAAATATGTTTTGTAGCAGTGTCTGGACGCCTGGGTGCCACTTCCCAGGAAATTCCCAGAAACTCACAGCCATCTCATCCACTTTCTAACAAGGGCCCATCCTCTGCTTTATTGCCAGTCATCAGATCTACAATGCTCCAGTCATGGCAGCAGCGGCTCCTCAGCACTACTCAGACTACCTGGATGTGTCCACTGGCCAACCGGCGCTACCCGATGTATCTGAAAAATGAGACTGAGGGACTTGCCGTCAACAAACGTTTTCACCATGTTCCACGGGAAACAAGCTCCCCTTGGCCCTCAAATGGCTCTGAGCACTATGGGACTTAATTACTGTGGTCATCAGTCCCCTAGAACTTAGAACTACTTAAACCTAAGGACATCACACAACACCCAGCGGTCACGAGGCAGAGAAAATCCCTGACCCCGCCGGGAATCGAACCCGGGAACCAGGGCGTGGGAAGCGAGAACGCTACCGCACGACCACGAGATGCGGGCTTAGCCCTCAGTCTCCGTACGATTTTACTGCAGACAATTAATTCATAACACTGTTTCATCAAACATAGGTAAAGCCTACTGCTATGCCTTCGCAAGAGCACACAAACAGAACGTTGTCTACAGCCAGCCATTTAATCATACGAATTAAGTCAGAACTATCAAATACAGCAACCAGGTGACAAACATCATCCTCTATATGAACAAAAGCAGCACGACACCATATCGAAAGTCAGAATGCCCTGCAATCTCTCACACCGTCCCTGTCCCTCACAAATTTATTCTTGGGGTGTGTCCCACTTTACAGTGGTTAGTGTTACACGGAACAGAATAAATTGGGACACTTCACTTGCGTCATTATCAAACATGAATCAATCTCGGCTCAATGTTATACCCTGTCCTTAGCACATTCGATAAGGGCTTACACATACACTCTGTGCTGCACGCCTACAAAATTAAAGTGACAATTAAAATGTATGGGCATATCATTGGGTCATATTCCTGTAAACCCAGACTTTGATGACAATGACTATATGGTTACAGGGTGATGCAGAGATAAATCTACTTATTGATCCTGAAATTAGGGCCAGAGAAGGTTTTTTATCTAGCCAGAATACAATGTTAATGTCTTGAAGATTCGCTGCCGCATAGAAAATTATTACCCCTGGTCATTTATACAAATGGCAGCATTCATTCCTTGACAGAACATCGATCACAAATACTCTCATTTTCACGAAATATAAAGAAACAGAGTGGTCTTGTGGCGTGTGTGATCTGTTCAGGTTATTTCCTTAACACGTGTCAGTCTGTTCCATTTGTTCAAAGGCGTAAGTGGCAACACAACAAAACAACATATAAGTGACATAAAGCAAGTGAATCTCTACACAAACGGAAAATAAATCACGAGTCCATTAAGAGAATATAAAGCTTGGTAAGAAAGAACAGGAAATACATGTCATCTTGTAACACTGGAAACACTGAGGCTCATATTAAGAAATTATTTTGAAAACAACAAATTTCACCTACCGCTCCCTTCTCATAGGTCTTAAGGGTGTCCAATTTTTAAAATTTACAATTGTCACATGAATAAACACGGCACTACGCATGTAATGTAACAGGTTAGATCTGGCAGCCAAGCGGGAAGAGATTTCCGAGATGGGTTAGCTCCTTTTACTCAGCATGAACACTACAGACAGCCTCAGTGTATGAGGGCTTCCTCATTGTTTGTGGGCAGCAGTCACTGGCGTCTCGATTAGTGATCGTCCTGGATGATGTAGTAGTTGGCAATGCATTGCCGTTATCGAAGGCATTCATGGGTTGTGCTGGGCAGCATGTGGACACAGGTTTGAGGGGAAGCGCCACCTGCCGTCGCTGTCTGTGTCGTCCCGTCGCTCCATAGACGTAAGTACCTCCATCCACCACTCTGAAGCTTCACACCAGTGGCGTGAGCTCGCCCTTCCATTCTGCAGTAGGTCCCTAAAGACCTTGGAGGCCATAAGCATCAGTGAAAGTTGTCGCCTGCCACCAGGGCACCAGCCCTTCGTTGACAGTGCGTGGTGTACAGAGGCTTGTCTGCTCATGCCTCATTTCATGTAGCCCAACGACGGCTGTCGCAATGTGGGTCAACACCGCCTGCTGCGCAGCCCCCATTTCACAAGGCTGGCGGACAACCTTGACTGTGCTGTCTTGGTTTCCTGTCTACCAGCTGCTACGTCCACCCTGGTGTCAGCGACCTCTCCAACTGATTCAAATGGCTCGGAGCACTATGAGACTTAGCTTCTGAGGTCATTAGTCTCCAATAACTTAGAACTACTTAAACCTAAGTAACCTAAGGACAACACACACATCCATGCCCGAGGCAGGATTCGGACCTGCGACTGTAGCAGTCGCGCAGTTCCAGACTGTAGCACCTAGAACCGCTCGGCCACCGGGGCGGCCCTCTCCAACTGTCTGATACGTCGTCGCCATACACTCAGCTTCCATGGTCAGCACAATGCCTACATTTGGGCTTAGTACTGTGCTTTTGAGAAATATGTTCCCAGGATAAATACAGAGAGAATTATAAAAAAAATGATTATGTTCTTTGATTGTGTTACAGCAATAATTTTTTATGATTAATTTTCTGTGTCTAAATCTTTTTAATCTTAAGTAGTGGTGAGGTGATGATGTTGTAATGTATTATAGTTTAGTGTCAATTTCTCAGAGCCTTTCATGCAACTCAAAGTACTTAGCCGGCTTAGACTACATATTCACTTCAGTCACTCTCACACCATCTAAGCCTGCTACTTATTCATGCAACACTACTACTATAAAAGGTTTACGAACTTTTGAAGGTACTAGACATTATTTCGTCATTATTCTGTCGTTATGGTGACACTAACGCTGTTGTATGGCGTAAATCTCGATGAGTGCCGACGTCACCGGTCTGTTCTCTGTGTTATGTGTGCAAAACAATCCGGATGCGAAATTCTCTTTTTCCAGCAAATGACACAAATATTTCTCAGAGTGATGTAAAAATTTTCCACTCCGACTCCTGAAACAAACATTAAAAAAAGCACAATGTATTATCACTTTTGACGGTCAAGTACATTCCTTCCGTTCTTCTCTTTCTGACAAATTGATGATGTGCTTTACTCACTCTGCAAAAATATACAAAAGTGATTCGCGCATTCCGTGCTCACTCCACATAGAACTAACTGTCGTCCAAGGTCTACCAATCAGGAGCTCGCGAACCATTTGCGAAAGCCCACACGAATATCAACGCTCAATAGTGCGGAAATCCACACGCGAAAACCTCAAGTGAATACCTACAGTGAACAACAAACGCATAAGACGCGATAGCACTTCTGTGTAACCACACTCGAATAAAATTCGCGAGAAACATCGCATCAAATGCGACATCCGTAGACGAAAAACACATCACAAATACATTGCGCCCCTGGCGATTACAATAATAAGACCACTGCGAACACACACTACTCTGCCCAATGGTCACAAACCATGGCGAAAACACACAAGAAAGCCAACATGTCTCTCGCGTGAGCAATAAATGCCCATCTTGCAAAATAATTCCATGGGTCTCGCAAACTAATCCCAATGACGTCCATCTCATATACTATGCTACGAATTGTACACTGGATCGTACAAAGGCGTTTACTGCGATGCACACACAATAAACAGAAGAAATTAGATTTTAGCTGAACTACAAGATGTTACTAGAAGAATTCCATCCCCAATACTCGTGCACTCGTTTCGGACGCGAAGACATGAAGTTCTCTCGTTGTTGTGACACCTGATTTGTTCTACCGTGCAAACTGCAAACTGCTAAGAGAACATAATAAATCACACGAAATGGGACTCAAAGAAGTTTCCGTCGTGAAATCGGCACATTTCTACTCTCAACAATTGTAATTAGTCAGCTCTGGGATGACCATCTGTACATCTATAAATTTGACACATGTGTCGAAGAAATAATTGTACACTGAAATTTTAACAATGCCTAGCTCGTATGGCTAGCAATAATGGGAGAAGTTCCTATGCTAATTCCCATGGTGAATAAAAAAAATCTAAGGAAATGATTGTTGTCTTTAGCACTATTAAAACTAAAGAAACTTATGCTACTGTGTTTATGTTCGGCTGTCACCGACCATGAACTATCTGTGGCTTGTTTAGATTAGGATTCTTCGAGCAATGTTTCCTGAAGATGGTCGTATCTAATAACACTGATGAGGCTAGGTCGGAGTTCAGTTGCAGATGTGTTTTGTGCCTCTTCTGCATATTCAAGTAGTCATTGACGTTGGTTGACATTTCCTCGCACTCCACGTGCTGGGTTTGGTCCCCACATCTCAATTTCCTCAGCCTGACCTCCATTTCCATTTCCTCCGTTATTCATTCGCACAAACCTTTCGTTGTCATTGAAACTGGATACATAGTTTCGCTATCCGTTGTTTTTTGGTCCATAGCCTTCATTCCTCCTTCCACACCAGCCTCTGTGGCGTAGTACATAATCACTCCGGTTCCCATTCCAGTCACTTAGTAGTTCCACTTCATTACTCCCGAAATTTTCCGACCATGGATGGTTTCCGTAAGGCGTTACATTTCTTAAATTTCCATTTCTGTTACTGTAATTGTTGTAAGTACTATGAAAGTAGGTTGATCAGGTTTTTTCTTGGTAACGCCACATAGCGCTCTGTATGAAAATCACTGACTGTGCTGTGTGCAGTTTGTGGCTGATTTGCATTGATGGAATATTTGGTATTGTAGTGTTGGGCAGTTGGATGTGAACAGCGCGTAGCGTTGCGCAGTTGGAGGTGAGCCACCAGCATTGATGGATATGGGAAGAGAGATGGCAGAGTATTGAGAGCGGACGATCTGGACTTGTGTCCGTCAGAAAAAAGACATTTGTAAGACTGCATGTCATGAACTGATATGTATATATTATGACTTTTGAACACTTTTAAGCTAATTACATTGTTTGTTCTCTATAAAAATCTTTCATTTGCTAACTATACCCATCAGTAGTTAGTGCCTTCCGTAGTTTGAATCTTTTATTTACCTGGCAGTATTGGCACTCGCTGTACTGCAGGAGCTCGAGTAACGAAGATTTTTGTAAGGCAAGTGATTCATGAAAGGTATAGGTTATTGTCAGTTACTGCCATTCTTTTGTAGGGATTATAGAAAGTCAAATTGCGTTGCGCTAAAAATATTATGTGTCACTTTAGTGATGATCAGAATAAGTAAAGAGAGAAATGTCTGAGTACGTTCAGTTTTACTCAGCTGTTTGAAAATCAAATAACCAAGAGGTTTACCAGAACAGTAATTCATAAATTTTTCTAAAGGCATGTTACATTGTTATGTTGTGGACGCAACATAGAACCAGTGACGTATCTGTTAGACTTTCTTCTGTGTTCTTGATATTCTCTGCTCGGAATGCGTACTCTAATTCGTGAAGAGTGTTACGGAACATTCTGTGATCGACATTGCACTTTCCAGCTAATACATGTTGATATACTGACGGGAGTTTGGTGTAACAGTGAGGTATGGTTTCACTGGTAGAGCATGGTAATTCAAGATTCATTTTGTTGTCAATCACTGCATCAAGGAACTTGACTGGGCTTTTGTAGCTTGATATCTCGAAATCTTTTCCAACAGTCATATCGCACTTTATGCACTTTTACGTTTCCTTGGACCAGTAGTTGTTTAGGACGCCGTCCTTGAACTCCTGGTAACTCCTACAGGTCGCAGATATTCCGCACATTTTCTCCGCGACTGACCCCTGCAAGTATCCACAATTAAAGTCTAATCTGAATTTTAAAGACGGATTTGAAATTAAAGAGAGGTCAAAATGCGATATCCAAGCACGTGGGTGATTAAAATTACCATTGTCTAGGAAAATGTCGACTTTTCAAACTTGTAAGAAATGTTGAAAATCGAGTGGCGTTTCGTCAACAACTTCTATCGTAAGCAAATTCTCAGTCCATTCGATGTTCTCGTTCGACGTCCTCTCTTCTGTGCTGCCTCCACGGCTGCGAGATAATGCAACGTTCATCTCCCCATGTCCTCTGTTCGCTGCTAGCGGTATACAGTTATCCGTGCCGTCCGAATTTCTTTCTGGTTTTTTTGCGTCCGCGCTTCACCGCATTGCTCACCTCATACTCTAATTCTCCATCGTCGCTGTCGCATGAGGATCCGCGCCTTCACGTATTTTCGTGTCGATGCACTGCTCCACGTCATTTGGCCGCTTTTCCATGCTTTCGACCTTGTTGTTCAAATTCATCATCGCCTCTCGTCCTTGCTGTTCTGCGCATTTACTCGTTTCCGATGATCCAGCTGCTACTCGTCTAGAGGAAGTCCATTCTCAGTCCATTCGATGTTCTTGTTCGACATCTCTTAGACATCTCGCCCGTGTCTTTACCATCATGCGGACTCTATAAATATATTATGATTGCTTTGAAGTTTACTTTATGTAGGTTTTCCTTGAGATGATTTGCTCATGACTTGTGTTCCTCTAGCATAGAGTTCTACTTGACCACCGATAATTTTGATATCCGTCCTCGTCTCGTTATGATCTCGTACTAAGTAATTAATTATATCCTCCATTCGTATTAATCCAGCCTCCATTCCCGTTAGTACATCAATTTTCCTTTCCATTTCCATTAAAAATGCCACCAGACCGAAGTCCTCCTTTTTCTCCTCATTATTCTGATCGACCGAACTCATACTTGATTTCTGTGGTGTCGTTTCCGCATCATTGGTTCTGATACCTCCCTGTCTTCTCTATACCGATTTCTAATTGTCAACTCTGCTTCGACGTGCTGTGGTACGATCTTCTATCATACGCTATCTGACGTTGACCATCCCCGCAATATAAGTCATATGGCTTTCGTCTCCCTGATTTCCTTGCTGCACGACATCGTTGTTGCTAAACCGTTAAAACAGCAACTGCTCCCTACGTTCATTTGAGCTCTTTCCCCATGATGAACGCATGATCATCCCGCTCCCAGTCTGCTAGTCTCCGTGCCCTACTTCTCGTTATCATTCATATTCCCTATCAGTAACAAACTTTAATTATCCTTGCAACAAGTGGAAAACCGTATTATCTAACTCCTAACATGAACGCGCTACAACACAATGACATCAAAAAAAATTAAAAAAACTAGCAAAGCAGTTAGCAGTCCGAGACTATGACAATAGTACACGAAATCCAGCATCAAAAACAACGAAATACAAAACAAACACAATAGTAAACAACACAAAAATAATTCAACAACGCTCTTGGCAACGACGGATAATCTGTCGAGAAGTGGCACTGAAGTCACTGACACAAATGCACTGTAAATAAAACAAATAAATACATAAACAACACAATGAGAGAAATACGCATCTACAGAATACTACTGAAGCATATTTTTCTTTCTCATTTCAACATCATGTGGACCTGTTCGGCAAGGAAGTTCCGTTCTTTACTTGCGAAGCGCCAGTACAAGAGTACTCTGCAGATTTCTCTACAGCTTTCCTCTGATGCTCGGCAGCATATCAAATTTGCATGTTTATACTACACCCACTTTAGCAGAAGCCGATCACAAGCCGGAGCTCAGCATTCGAAGCTGGGAGACAGCCCATTGCTCTGCATACATACACTCCTGGAAATTGAAATAAGAACACCGTGAATTCATTGTCCCAGGAAGGGGAAACTTTATTGACACATTCCTGGCGTCAGATACATCACATGATCACACTGACAGAACCACAGGCACATAGACACAGGCAACAGAGCATGCACAATGTCGGCACTAGTACAGTGTATATCCACCTTTCGCAGCAATGCAAGCTGCTATTCTCCCTTGGAGACGATCGTAGAGATGCTGGATGTAGTCCTGTGGAACGGCTTGCCATGCCATTTCCACCTGGCGCCTCAGTTGGACCAGCGTTCGTGCTGGACGTGCAGACCGCGTGAGACGACGCTTCATCCAGTCCCCAACATGCTCAATGGGGGACAGATCCGGAGATCTTGCTGGCCAGGGTAGTTGACTTACACCTTCTAGAGCACGTTGGGTGGCACCGGATACATGCGGACGTGCATTGTCCTGTTGGAACAGCAAGTTCCCTTGCCGGTCTTGGAATGGTAGAACGATGGGTTCGATGATGGTTTGGATGTACCGTGCACTATTCAGTGTCACCTCAACGATCACCAGAGGTGTACGGCCAGTGTAGGAGATCGCTCCCCACACCATGATGCCGGGTGTTGGCCCTGTGTGCCTCGGTCGTATGCAGTCCTGTTTGTGGCGCTCACCTGCACGGCGCCAAACACGCATACGACCATCATTGGCACCAAGGCAGAAGCGACTCTCATCGCTGAAGACGACACGTCTCCATTCGTCCCTCCATTCACGCCTGTCGCGACACCACTGGAGGCGGGCTGCACGATGTTGGGGCGTGAGCGGAAGACGGCCTAACGGTGTGCGGGACCGTAGCCCAGCTTCATGGAGACGGTTGCGAATGGTCCTCGCCGATACCCCAAGAGCAACAGTGTCCCTAATTTGCTGGGAAGTGGCGGTGCGGTCCCCTACGGCACTGCATAGGATCCTATAGTCTTGGCGTGCATCCGTGCGTCGCTGCGGTCCGGTCCCAGGTCGACGGGCACGTGCACCTTCCGCCGACCACTGGCGACAACATCGATGTACTGTGGAGACCTCACGCCCCAACCGGCCTCCCGCATTTCCACTATACGCCCTCGCTCATACTCCGTCAACTGCACATACGGTTCACGTCCACGCTGTCGCGGCATGCTACCATTGTTAAAGACTGCGATGGAGCTCCGTATGCCACGACAAACTGGCTGACACTGACGGCGGCGGTGCACAAATGCTGCGTAGCTAGCGCCATTCGACGGCCAACACCGCGGTTCCTGGTGTGTCCGCTGTGCCGTGCGTGTGATCATTGCTTGTACAGCCCTCTCGCAGTGTCCGGAGCAAGTATGGTGGGTCTGACACACCGGTGTCAATGTGTTCTTTTTTCCATTTCCAGGAGTGTAGATTTGACCAACTAGCAGCTCTAAAAATTAATTGTGAGAAAAGGAAAAAAGTTTCAGCTCCGCACCCTCTTTCCCATGCGTTTATACCGTGTCTTTGCTAATAACATGACTTGGATGGAAGCACAGCGATCCATAATATGTCTTATCTTTCCTGTTGCATCCATTTCGAACTTTCCAAAGAACCGCCATAAACTCGCAAAAGTCTCATGCTTGTGAAGACACATATGTTTTGTAGCAGGGAGTGGATGTCTGGGTGGCACTGCCCTGTCCCACGGAAATTCGCAGAAAGTCACAGCCGTGTCGTTCTCTTGCTACCTACCAAGGGCCCATCGTGTGCCTTATTGCCAGTCATCAGATCTACAATGCTCCACTCATAGCTGCAGCGACTCCTCGACCCCAGTACGCCTTCCTCGACGCGCCGACTGAACGACCGGCTTCACCCGAGGTGTCTGCACAATCAGACTCAGGGACTTGACTGTCGGCAAACGTTGTCACCAGGTTCCGCAGAAAAAATGATCCCTTTGGCCCTCAGCAGCAACATGCTTTTACTGCAGAGAATTAACTCAGCACCCTCTTCCTTCAATTGTAGGAAAGTCTACTGCTACACCTTCATTAGAGCATACAAGCAAGCACATTAATTACTGCCAACCATTTCATCACATGAATGAAGTCCGGTTTTATCAGATATAGCAACCACGTAATAAAGATCATCTTCCCTATGAACATTAAGCAGCATGATACCATATCAAAAGTTAAAGTGTTCGACTGTATCTCAGCCTATAGACAGATAAAGTACTAAATTGTTGTGTCAGAGGTCTATTCCTGGTGATGAATAGCTTACTACACGATTTAATAAATTAACGAGACAATTCGATGAGATAAGATACGGTGGTAAAGGAAAATGTTCTTTTAAATTGTTTTGTCTACCAGAAGAACTGTTTCAAGAAATCTGACTATTTGATTCCCTATTGAATTGAAGCATGTAGAAATGCCTTATAAAGACAACGAAAATTCTTCTGTTAACCTTTATAACACTTACTACTGTAAGAATAAGTAGGTGGCTGCCGCAGGAACAGAAGAGAAATATAGAAAACTCTTTGTTGTGCTGCTCGTCGGTAACTGAGAAATTTACAGTCTCCGTCACATAACAAATGTTTCAAAGCTAGCATGTACCAGTATGACTGCATGTTATCGTTCAATCGAAGCATGTGAGTGCTGTTCGTTGTATGCGCAATCTAGACAGACGCTGGATGCATTTTTAATCGTTCGTTTGCAATTCAAACTAGTCAGTAATGTAATACCTAGAGTGGAGAGTTAGTTTTTATAATTCGGCTCGTACAACAAACACATTAAACTACCGTTGTTCCTATGGGAGACGTCGGATGTCTACTGCAACCAGGTATTAGTAACAAAGTTCTAGTGCACAAACCTAATGGTATGACAGTCTATACACACTGATAATACAATGATGAATATTCATAGTTACAACTATAAGAAGGTTCTGACTGCAGGGAATCGTTTAGCAAAAGCCTTATTCTGATTGAAGAGCACATAAGAAATTACATCTGGCACAATAAGCAAATATTTACTATCACTGTAGAGGAAGAGGAGTTTTGAACACAAGAAATTGGTTGCATAGTCTAGGGACACTTCAGGCAGACTGAAGTGAAACACAGAGATCTAGCCATTTCACAGGCTAATTTTGTGCTGCACACAAACGCCAGAGTGTTTTGCGCCGACGATGTAGTTGTAATACGTGGCCAGGCAAATTATAAATAGATTAGCAAGTTTCTGACCACAGTATGTGGTTGCATGAAGAAGATGGAAATAAGAATAATTCTGTGCAGCCCCATTTACTGATGCAGTTCGGTAATCAAGAAGAGGCTATTATCAGTAATTTATCTCATAATAATCACTACTTCTCACCACAGGCAATGCATTGCCACATAAGATTCAGCCACTGTGTTCCAGCTGTGTAATAGGCCTTCTTGGAAATGTTGTGGAACTTAATTGTATGTTTAGTCAAAGAACAAACTTTTCAAGAGAAACTTCAACAACCCTAGAAGTTAACCATTAGCAGGGTCCTATCCTTTCTCCATACACTCCGAGAAACTCACAGCTGAAATATATAGTCAAAACATCTAAATCAGGTTAAATTTACACTTGATCTTAAGTCTGTCACTTATTATACTCAGGTCAGTATTAACTATGGTGGTTCACATACTATTGCACTACAACTGCAGACAATTACTGCACTGGAAAATAGTCGTCACTATGAATGAAATCAGTTTGAAAAGCAGTCAGTTGGGGAGTAATAACTAAGGTAAAGTAATCACTATTAAGCATATTTTCAGACAGCATTATCGTGAATTATGTAATGCAGTCCAATTTCCATAAAGTGTTGCCAGTCATTAATTATTACTGGTGACCATTACGGTAACTGACATCAGTGCTCTCCAAATGAATGTCTTTGCATTTATGGTACAAACCTATTTCAAATGTAGTCTAGCATTTGTGCATTTTGTAAAGTTACTACTTTGCCTTTGCCATAAGATATTTGCACGGTTTCAGAGTCATTACAGTTATCTGCCAGGTTTAAATTTTTGCTCATTTTGGAATTGGCAGCCATGTTTATGTGTGCTCTAAGGTTATTTAAAGTTAGTTCTGTTACCCAGTCTAATTACAGCTAGATTTTCATTTATTACCATTTTACACATTTCGATCACAGTAGTATGTAGTAACAGATTTATGCAACAATGACCACTTCAGAACCTTCTACATTCTACTGGTAAGCATTAACCTTCGGATTCGTCGTCTTCTTTCCACTAGCACAGGAAAATTAGGTAGATGTGTCACAATGTAACCATATGTACACCACAGAGTATAGGAATATTATAGGAGTTTTTGTCTAAACTAGACCAAATGTGTGAAAAAATGAGTAGAAGTTGGGAAGATGATTACAGAGCTGCTGCTCTTATTGTAAGACAGAAATTCAGGTGCAGTGAATAGTCAATGAAAATTTTGTTGCTATTAAATTAGTTAGACTTAAAATTGTTTACTTGTGACTGGTTTTGATAAACCTATTGTGTGTGAAAGGACTGTTTTGGGTATTTATAAGATGATGCTTGTGGATATTCACTATGGCTGTATTTTGACAGAACATGAACAAAAAAAAAGTTACATTGTGTTACACAGCTATGGATAGCTCGATAGAGTGAAATATGTAAATCCATTATCAGTAAATGAAGTAAGCACTGGTGATTACAGGAGATATCCGCTAAATTATATTGAAAACATGCTTGTGCAAAATATAATTAGATCTAAGGTGCATACAATGTCGACTATAAATCGATCAAATTTGCACACAGATAAAGTGATAAGCATTTCGTACTAGATTGAAAACTTAGCGTTGCTACGTGGCGTCACCGCTTATTTGCCATCATCTTATTTTAACATAAAAGTACAGTTTACATATTACAATAGGCGTTTTTGAGTAGTATTTAAATGATAAGATGGGTAATTTCTTCGGTAAATGTTTTTGAATATATTGCAAAATATCCAGATCGTTTAATTATTTTTAGAGGACAGTCAATGGCTACGAAGAGGCTACAATTTAACCGGCTGTTTCATTGTAATGGCTTGTTTAATACTAAATTAGGATTTATTGTGAAGTTTTAATGGCTGCCATTCTACCAAACTATAAGATCTGACTTCATGGAATTTAAATGACATCTCAGGTAAGGGCGTGCGATCTGCCAGATGGTAGTGATAACATCGTTGATGGGGCGTAGCTGTGATGTCACGAGTAGCAGGGTGACTGAGTTTCTAGTTCAGTTGCACTATCGAAAGTCATTTAAATGCAACATCAATCTTGATGCCCATTGGCGTCCTATTTTTGTGTTTTATAACATTTTTCGTACAAAGTATTTCTCATTGCTTTAACCCATTCTGTGACAAGGCTTATTATTTCATACATGTACCAGTAGTACTGTCGTTCGAAAGCAACAGCTATATTTGTCACTAAACAATGATAGACGTTTGATACTTCCAGATAAAATGAGTACCCTCGCGTGAGGTCATTACAATCTGAAAAATAATGATGACGAAAATGATGATGATACACTTTTTATTGTATGCATATAGAAAAGTAAAATGAGACCAGTAACTGATATTTGTGTAACCGTGAAAAATATAAATATATTAACTGTGAAATATATCGAAATAGACTACCTTATTTTGAGGTGAGCATGGCCAAAAATTTTTTTTATTATGACTGAATTTATTATGTATGTGTGAAATTGAAACTGACTGCCTTCCAGTTTTTGTGCAGGTCTGAAAACATAAATGCATTATAAGTGATTTGTAGCTTCCATTAATTGTAAGTGATGTGAATGTTTCAAGAAATGCATGATGGCCTTGCTGCACTGAATTTTGCCTCCTCGTTTCATTTGTAAACCATCGTCCAGCCAAGTAGAAAAACAACACAACTTTATATGTCATTATATATGAATCCCATACTATAGTTTAAGTTAGAACACCTGTAAGACACTCACAGGCAGTCAGTGTGACTCTGCCACCTGAGACAGGCCTGAGACAGTTGTACTGTGAGAATGACTGTATCAACTGAGTGAGCCACGTTGACTTAATGTAAGCATTGAGTATGTGTTCTAACCTAAACTGCAGTTTCACAGTCACCTGTGGCATGGTGAAATGAAAAGTCATGTCATTTTTCTTTTCCTTTGGACGACGGTTTAGAACCGAATCGGCTAGAAATATATAGATGAACTTCAATACATCAAAGCTGTCATACATTTCGTGGAATATGTGAATACTGTTGATTGTCACCTACAAAATGGTTGATGTGAATATTTCAGTTTGGGGTTACGACTCCGCACCAAAAGTATAAATTTTAAATGTGTTTTGTGGCTGATTTTAGTGTATGTGAAAAAAGGTAAAACCATTAAACGCACCCATAATAGTGTTATTATGTGGTAATAGATATAACACACTACTTTTAAATGAATCATCTGGAACTTCCTAAATTAATGATCCATTAATCTGACCCTAGAATTTACCATGAGGCACTACAGTATGCGACAGAAACAGAGAGACAGAAAACCATTTTAGAGGAGTTTAAGTTATGAAAATGCTCTAAGTTACACCCATAACGCTATTTTCTGGTTCTGATTATGCACTTGTGAAACGAATTTTATTGAAGAGACAGCACAGTATTTTACATAGTACAGAATGGAACATTCCACATTGTGTATGTGACTTTCTCTCCCTCCCTCCCTCCCTCCCCCCTTCCCCCCTCTCTCTCTCACTCTCTCAGTGTGTGTGTGTGTGTGTGTGTGTGTGTGTGTGTGTGTGTGTGTGTGTGTGTGTGTGTGTCTCAGATCTTTTGTGTATAATTATCCATGCTGATTTTTTTGCTCCTTGATTATGAATGTTACTTTATACGCTGTGTTGCACTATCTGCATCCATAGCCTTGTATTCTTAATATTACGTAATCTATTTATCTGATATATCTCGCCAAATTTTGTTTAATTTGTGGTTTTCAGTATGCTTTCTTTCATATTGTATGCTATGGTATTATTATTTCTATTTCTTTACAATTTGTTTATATATTGTTTCATTTCTATTTCCTGACTATTGTATTACATTAATGTTTTGCTTGTATTCTTTGCTCTGTTCGGTTAGCTAACGCCACTAGCATAGTAATAAGGCTTTAGTGCTAGTAGAAGGGTGTGGGATTTGAGAAAAGAACATGGGACTGTGGTCGCATTTTTAGGTATTATTTCTTCAGCTGTCCCTCCTGCAGTGGATCCTCTATGACGTATACAGGGTGTAATGGGTATAAGTGTGGATACTTTTTATAGATGACTGAGGAATTTGCACTAGAGAATAATACATCAGTGTTTTCATCATTTTCAGACCAATGATTATAGTTATTAGGAGTAACATATTTTTAGGTTGGTTAGTACCTTCAAGTACATGTAATAAGATCCAGTCGTTAATGCTTATGATCCAGTGGGCACCACATCAGGTTCTGAACTGAAGATATATGGTCTACATTTATAGGGGTAATCCACCTATTGCTGCAATTACGACTGTGCATACAAATATCAGGTAACAAATAATGTGAAATGCCTGAAGGAACAAACTTCGATGGAAGAAAATAAAGCCGACACCCTGATGTGAGTACGAAATAAAGTAACGCATAAAAATATCTGCACTTACATTCCCTACACCCTACCTGTCTGCTGAACATCTCATTACATTTCGAGCGACGATCTGTTGACTAGTCTTGTTCGGAATCCTTGTCATGTGGTGGGATGGGCACTTACATTGTAAGCAAGTTTTGAGGTTCTCAAAGCGGCGTTCAACGGCTTATCTGTATTAATTTACTTGCATAGGACTATGCCACTTGCCCATTCGCAGTTGTTTCGTAGGTTACATTAGTCTGACAATAAATGTTTCACTGTTGATTCATTCCTGTGTTTTTTTCGGTTATGCTCTCCGTCTACACAGTGGGGTACTGATTGACTCAAAGAATCTATTCAGGCTTCACTCGCACGTAGTCTCACATGCTACTTCATCACTTTGTTTTATTTTCTGCGTGCTACTAAGGTGTGACCTGATTACCACATTTGTTTGGACACTTTTAATGCCGATTAATTTTGTACAGTACTTGACCTGTTTTTCTTGTTTTTAGTAATCCTTGAAGATGGTATTTACATCCCGAAACCTGTATCATGTGAACGATGTTATCGAAATTAGCGATTTATCAGTTACAGGTTGTGCAGATTTATTCACCATGAAAAAATTTAGGAATAATTGAGGATGTCCCACAAGGAGTATAACATGATAGAGAAGCATTGTTTGAAGCCAATTGATTTCTTTCTCAAGTGAAAATCTAATTTGGAATCTTGTTTGATGTTCTGAGCCGAACTCTAGGTAAGTCATATTTCTTACAGTAGCGTGATTGAAATAGACTTTAATTACACAGTGATGTTCCCCAACGTACTGGGAAGTAAATGGAAGTCTTCTTTAAGTATCTCCAGCTACGAGAAAAAGTATCTAAATGGAGAAACGCATGTATTTTGTCTCTTGCACTATCACTAGAATTTATATCGGATCGCTAATCTCTCTTCGTGTGTCACAAGAGCTATTGGGTGGCCTGTTAGAAATACACTGCTTGAGTTATTGCGAACTGAGGGACTTCTATAGCAGATATACAGAATACGCAAACTATCTTTATAGTCTGAGCAACGCCGTCCGCCATCCGGTGTATAAATTCAGTTTACGACGATTCATTCGATCCAGTGGAAGTTGAAATTTATCGTTACTTAATAAATTGATCAAATCGCTGGAAAGCACAACGAACATTTGGATCAGTCAAAGGCAACGATTAAAGAATTTAAAAGATGTTACAAATGGTTCAAATGAATCTGAGCACTACGAGACTAAAGTTCTGAGGTCATCAGTCCCCTAGAACTTAGAACTACTTGAACCTAACCAACCTAAGGACATCACACACACATCCATGCCTGAAGCAGGATTCGAACCTGCGACCGTAGCGGTATCGCGGTTCCAGACTGTTGCGCCTAGAACCGCTCAGCCACTCTGGCCGGCAAAAGATGTTACTAATGAATATCAACGAAATCAAAAAATGTCATGTTGTCCTAATCTAGTGTCTCACGCTCAGAGAATTAAATTAGATTGGTAGACACTAAAAGTGGTAGAGGAATTTTTAATTTGGGACGGAAAATTAAACACGCATACGTTAACAGGATGTAAGATACGGACATTCAATACGAAAAATAGAATTTGTTTTGAAAATGAGAACTGTTTTAACCTCTAACACTATTTTAAGGAGAGATTAATAAAACTGCACAAGAGAGCCTAGTGAGTAGAGCTGCATCAAACTAGGCTTCAGAATTAAGGAAACAACATCGATATCTACATTATTAACTGTATTGATGATTATGTCTTCAGAACCATGTAGGCTTAACTCTTTCCATGTATCACTGACAATCATAGCTAACTACCTGCACCTCAGTCACCTAATAACGAGTAATTTGCCGCCTTGCTCAATAATGTCGACATGAACCTGTGACGAAAGGCACAAGACTCTCTGCGGAACGAATAAAATTATATTTAAATTTGTCTGTTCTCAATGTTAGTGCTGTTACTTTAATGACACAATACGCGATTTTCTCCCACGTCATTATTGAGCGAGTGACGACTCTGCTCTTTTCTACACACGGCAGCACTTCGTTACAAGTGCAATCTTGTTTTACACGTATCTGCGTTGTAATTTATGTTGACTACAATGAGACAACTGCGTGCTACGTTTGGCTTCAATGAATGAGCAGAGACACGCGATAATTAATCCAACGGTGTTGGTAGGCCGAATTAATTTGTTGATTCGCAATTTTACCGGCGCGTTTGAGGTGAAAACTGGTACAGTTCGGCTCTGTACTTGTCAAACCGTACCACCATTACGTTAAATAAACTAACTTTAGTTTCATCCAGGGTCAACTACTGTAAGATAAAAGCAATGAGACTACGACCCACATATTTCCTAAGGAAATTAATTTTATACCGTAAAGCAAGTTAGACAATATAGTGCATTCCAATTGTAATCTAACGGTGACTGCTAGCGTAATTCACAGGCAACGTCTTAGAAAACTTTAGTTAATGGTTTGTAGGTTACTGATGTTCTTTTAGGTGCATTATATTCAGTAGAAATGCAATTATGAGCGGTCAGCACACGAGTTGCAAATTAAAAGGGACTCACGAGCAAATATATCCGTGTTCCACAGCGGAATTACCTATCGCGCCATGACACGCCTCGAGGGTGCGCTTCAGGATCGGCTTAGATTGCCAACTTGGCAAACAGCAGTGTTTCGCCGTACTCTGACGGACTTTTACTGACGTGTATACTTATATACTTTCTCTTTCTTTTCCTTTAATATTAATATCGTCTACGTTCCTTAAAATATCTCAGTTTATTTCTATCTAACTTTTGTACACGTATATTTACCGCTGTTGTTTCCTGTAATTTCCGAAGTGGTGAAATTAATACTAGCGTAAATTGAGAGGAATTGTCGCTAATACGGAGGTGGGAAAAATGAAAGAAGAAGAGGCATGGCGTAGAATTTTGTGGACCTGGTACGTGAAACAATGAAGGTTTGAACCATGCAAGGAGTAGTAGCTAGTGTAGAACGTCTATAAAGGTTGAGTTAAGAACGGTTCCATATGATTAAGGCTGTCAATATTCTGGTTGTGATTTGTGAGCATCGAGTAGCTTACGCGTGATCTATTAATGACGGACTAATAATAGGGCTTTGTATCGAATTAACGTGGGGAATGATTGATCACTAGGTAATACTTTTTTGATGCCATAGCTCGTCAAATTTTTTAATGTGTTCTTTTTGTTTAGTAAAGTATGATGCCGCTGGAATTCTATATCCGGCATTGCAAGCAAACTGAAAACTGATTATTATACATATAGCTGTACACGCATACTGAGCAAATGAACTCCTGAGACCACATTCCATAGCACCAGTTATTAGGGCTTGTTCCCGCTCAATTCATGGATGAAGCGCAGGAAGAGGGTTGACTAAACGCTTTTGTACGGGCCTAATTAATTTAAACTTTCGTACGCGATTGCTGCAGGAGCGATACGTAGTGGGTTATAGTATATGTCTATATTGATCATATAATTTTGGTTCTTAAGACTTCCTAAGTAGGCTTTTGTGATAAAGTTTTCGAATATCTTCAATGATTTGCTTGTTCATTTCTTTCAGCATCTCCTTGGCGCTCTTGAAGTGTCAAATTGATCGCCATTCATGCCTTGTATTCGTTACATGTCACCATTCAGTGATTTTTGGCACGGGTCCCACGCAGTTTAGCATTATTTTAGGATGGGACGCCGGAGTTTTTCGCAGTCAGTCTCCTTTTGGTCGACTAGTATTTTCCTAATATTCTCCTAGTGAACGGTAGAGTGAGACCTGTTTTACCTACAGCTGAGCCCAT
Organism: Schistocerca gregaria; assembly: GCF_023897955.1. Lineage (NCBI taxonomy): Eukaryota > Metazoa > Arthropoda > Insecta > Orthoptera > Acrididae > Schistocerca > Schistocerca gregaria. The sequence goes on from NC_064923.1 coordinate 533,531,517, forward strand.
GTCGTCATTTTGTTTAATATCACTGAAGAATTTTTCACCAACGTTTTTGCTAGAGTTGACAGAATCTAGCTGCGACTCATCGATATTTTTGTCATGGGATATTACGTTTTCCTCTTTAACCTAGTTGGTTTACACATTGAGAGAAAAGTGAAAATATTAGTCCAACCTGGACATTCCTTTGTATCCTGCCCCGAGATATTATGTACTTTTACGAAAAACCGTTTGATGCAAGTCTGTTTGTCGCTATAGAGTGTCGCTAAATACTTGAGCGTATATTACCATAAAATGAAGAACGTCGCCAAACCCCATGTTCAAATTTAGCAGAGGCCAAGATTGAATGACCATTCACGGTCTCTATAACTCACGAGGTAGGAGAGTTTTCATTGCATATACCTCTTGGGCATCGAGAAACATTACTAATAAAAGTGAACAAAGAGATGAATCAAGTGTGCACGACGAGAGCCAACGTACAGTTTAAAGAATACAATTTAAAGAATTCTTTCTACCTGGGCGGGGGGGGGGGGGGGGGTAACGAAGCCAAAACAAGAAAAAGGAACATGTACACTAAAAGTGAACGACAGCTGTATTGGAGAATGACGACAATTCACATACGGTTTAAAAGCTCCTTTCTTCTAAGAAACAAAAATAAACCAATAAACATACATTCCTAGTAAAAGTAGACAAAAGAAACAGTCAGGTATAAATGACTACACTGGACATGCGGTTTAAAGATTTCTTTCCCCTATTTTCAATAGCAAAGCACAAAAAAATACTTACATTTACACAAGTTAGGAGACGAAACGAAGTAGAGAGCTTATACTATTATTTGAGATTCTTGGAACACGTCTGTGTAAAACCAAACCAAGAAAAAGGAACATGTACACTAAAAGTGAACGACAGCTGTATTGGAGAATGACGACAATTCACATACGGTTTAAAAGCTCCTTTCTTCTAAGAAACAAAAATAAACCAATAAACATACATTCCTAGTAAAAGTAGACAAAAGAAACAGTCAGGTATAAATGACTACACTGGACATACGGTTTAAAGATTTCTTTCCCCTATTTTCAATAGCAAAGCACAAAAAAAACTTACATTTACACAAGTTAGGAGACGAAACGAAGTAGAGAGTTTATACTATTATTTGAGATTCCTGGAACAGGCCTGTGTAAAAGGCGATAACCAAAAGTAACTGTCACGATACCTTGTAGTAATTGATTCATTAAAAGATAAATTATTTAGGAACAACTAGTAAATTCACTAACGGTATATTTTGTAAATTTTCACATACATTCATAATGTGTATTTGAATGTCTATACACGTGTTGCGACTACAGTTTTTCCAACGAGGTAAAAAGAAATAGCGGGAGCAAGTCTGTAAGAAGTAAAACATTATCGAGACAGTTATTTCCAAAAATCTCCACTGACTGTCTGCTCATCGAAGGTGGTGGATCATCTATGCATGTTCCGTTTGTTTACCAGTCATACGTCAGATGTCATCAACAGGCAGTTCTAGAGTGTGGTTTTAGTGGGTGCGTGTATTTATATTATACATGGGCAATACTGTTGAGAAGTTGAGTACCAAGTGTAACAGTATACAAATTCAACTGCTCATAGAACCTTACAGGCAGATGTTGCATCCTCAACACAGATATCATGTAGACTGTAGTAGGAAGGCAATGGGCATTGAGAGCGAAAATTTACCTTGGCCTTTGTATTAGTACATCTCAGGGCAACCGCATGATATCTGCATTGACCACCTCATGATGTCATCAATGACCTTGCATGTATGACAACACAACGTGCTTCCATTCTCCCCTGCCACCACTTCGACTGTTAGCCTAGTTTTTTTTAGCGGCTGTTAAAATCAAACTGCCAATCAAAAGTATGTGAACGACCTGAATTTATAGCAGCATGTTCAAAACTCTGCGTTATTTAAGAAAAGTTTGTCAAATGCTGTACTTAAAATCATGCCTGATTAGAAAAGATGATAATCTCATATCACATGTGTGCTTGCGCGCGCGCGCGCGCCCACACACACACACACACACACACACACACACACACACACACTCACACGCACGCACCACATGCAGTGCCAAAGCAGGTCTTGAAGACGCAATGGTACTGACTAGCCGTAGCTGCACCGGATGCCGGTATGAAGGAGCATGTAGCCAACACACCGCTCTCCCAGCCGTTGTCAGTTTTTGTTTCGTGTGACACTACTTAACTTCGGTGATCTAACAGGAACTCTTACCACCACTGCGACAAAAGGACTGCTGTTTGACATTATGGACGAGAAAGAAATCATGAAGTGTAAGTAGCTACATCCATACAGTGGCCTCAATGTACAACCAGAACACATCCAGATAGCATCCTCAAGGAGTAACCTGAACTTAAATTGATGCTGAGCAACTATTTAAAACCTCTACTCCAGGCTCCACCATAGTAGGTTGTCATTTTGGTATCTTCGCTGAAGTTTTTTTTGTAGCATCTACTCCACTGATCTTGGATGTTGTGTGTATTGTCAACTAGGAGATGTCACATAATGTAGAGCCAGGTCCAACTTTTCTTTTAACAGGTTTGTACATAACATGTATTTCCTAAGCTACATACCTAATTTTTAACAATATCTCTCTCTTTGTCTCTCTCTCTCAACCAAATATGACAAGCTGCTATTGTAGGACATAGTAATCCGGTGTAGATGTTGTAAATATTTGCTAAGCATCTGTTTATGCTTAAGTTCAGTTTGCTCGTTGAGGCTACTGTCTGGATGTTGCAGCTTGCACTTCATGACTTCCGCCTCCTCTAAAATACACTCCTGGAAATGGAAAAAAGAACACATTGACACCGGTGTGTCAGACCCACCATAATTGCTCCGGACACTGCGAGAGGGCTGTACAAGCAATGATCACACGCACGGCACAGCGGACACACCAGGAAACGCGGTGTTGGCCGTTGAATGGCGCTAGCTGCACAGCATTTGTGCATCGCCGCCGTCAGTGTCAGACAGTTTGCCGTGGCATACGGAGCTCCATCGCAGTCTTTAACACTGGTAGCATGCCGCGACAGCGTGGACGTGAACCGTATGTGCAGTTGACGGACTTTGAGCGAGGGCATATAGTGGGCATGCGGGAGGCCGGGTGGACGTACCGCCGAATTGCTCAACACGTGGGGCGTGAGGTATCCACAGTACATCGATGTTGTCGCCAGTGGTCGGCGGAAGGTGCACGTGCCCATCGATCTGGGACCGGACCGCAGCAACGCACGGATGCACGCCAAGACTGTAGGATCCTACGCAGTGACGTAGGGGACCGCACCGCCACTTCCCAGCAAATTAGGGACACTGTTGCTCCTGGGGTATCGGCGAGGACCATTCGCAACCATCTCCATGAAGCTGGGCTACGGTACCGCACACCGTTAGGCCGTCTTCCGCTCACGCCCCAACATCGTGCATCCCGCCTCCAGTGGTGTCACGACAGGCGTGAATGGAGGGACGAATGGAGATGTGTCACCTTCAGCGATGAGAGTTGCTTCTGCCTTGGTGCCAATGATGGTCGTATGCGTGTTTGGCGCCGTGCAGGTGAGCGCCACAATCAGGACTGCATACAACCGAGGCACACAGGGCCAACACCCAGCATCATGGTGTGGGGAGCAATCTCCTACACTGGCCGTACACCTCTGGTGATCGTCGAGGGGACACTGAATAGTGCACGGTACATCCAAACCGTCATCGAACCCATCGTTCTACCATTCCTAGACCGGCAAAGGAACTTGCTGTTCCAACAGGACAATGCACATCCACATGTATCTCATGCCACCCAACGTGCTCTAGAAGCAAGATCTTTGGATCTGTCCCCCATTGAGCATGTTTGGGACTGGATGAGGCGTCGTCTCACGCGGTCTGCACGTCCGGCACGAACGCTGGTCCAACTGAGGCGCCAGGTGGAAATGGCATGGCAAGCCGTTCCACAGGACTACATCCAGCATCTCTACGATCGTCTCCATGGGAGAACAGCAGCCTGCATTGCTGCGAAAGGTGGATATACACTGTACTAGTGCCGACATTGTACATGCTCTGTTGCCTGTGTCTATGTGCCTCTGGTTCTGTCAGTGTGATCATGTGATGTATCTGACAACAAGAATGTGTCAATAAAGTTTCCCCTTCCTGGGACAATGAATTCACGGCGTTCTTATTTCAATTTCCAGGAGTGTATTAAAGAGCCTTATTTCGATTATGTATGCTAAATTCCTAAATCATCTTTAATGTTACACGAGGTGTGCGTACTGCATACTAAATACATCACTAACGATAACTGACGAATGTTCCCTCCTCCCTCCCCCCATTGTTCTCTGAACATTGGCTGTCCGATATATTTACACTCACACTCTGAACATTAATACAATAAATACCAGCATTACTATACAGGCAAACATGTCCACCATTTACTGTCCAAAACGTACCATGAGGGTGGGAGCAACATCCACACACCTCAAACATCTCCCTAGTCTACCGAATATGAAACTGGAGTTAGTGAATCTACAATAGTTCGTCTTGACAGCCCCATCGTGTAGCCTAGGAGGATACTACTCTTTGTTTCCCTTAATCCCTTTTGTTCAGATTTTTTTTTAACAAATCGTCGACAACCTGAGTGGAATGAGCTTTCTGCAGGATCATATACTTACTGATATGTAATTCTTTACCCGTAGCACTAAGACTCAACAGGGTTCGTTCCATCCGATGGAGCAATGAGCTAGTGGGAACCATTTATGACGTTTCTGTTTAACGAGACGTATCACTGTGGTTTGCGTCGCAGTCTGTCAATCAATCTAGCATGCCGTCGGTGACATTCCGCACGCTGGTTACTTATGTGGTAATCCACTTTTGAGGTTTTCAGAACGGAATTTTACTGCGTTTGTGCCTTCATTCTACTTATTTAAGCCTGGACACTTCGATATTTGCATTTTCCGTAGGTCACATTAGTCTGGCAATGAATGATGAATTATTGGTTCATTCCTGGTATTTTCGTTTTGGCTCCGTCTATCCAGTGTAGTACTGGTTGACTCAAACAGTCTCCTCAGGGCTCAGTAGCACGGAATGCCACATGCTGCTTGATCAGTTGGCGTGATTTCCTACATAGAGTGTACGATTATATCGTAGGCAATCAATGTATGACCTGATGTTCACATTTGCATCGATGCTTTTGGTGTTAATTAATCGTATACAGTATCCTTCCTAGTTTTCATTGCTTTTAGTAATCGCTGAAGGTGAGATTTACTTCCTGAAACGTGGATCACGTGTATGACTTTATCCCAATAAAGGATTTGACAGTGGAAACCTATACGAATTTCTTGGCCATAAAAAATATCTGTTATGGGCGCTACACTTTCTGTTATAGTCACGTACTAAAAATATCTAGTGCTCTTTACACCATGTTTGGTGATGTCTCGACATGCAACATTTGTAAATATCTGAATAAAGAGGAATGATATACCACTGAGTTTAGAACATGAAAATATACGAGTATTTATACTCATCTGCTCGCAACGTAAGAAAGAAAACAATCAAAATGAATTGTTCAGGATCCTCAAACGTGACACTTAGTAGGAAAGCATACCTTACTGCAGTATTTAACCTTCATCTAAGCCGAAATTGAAATCTAATTATATTTTGAAGCAGTTGTTTAATCGTAGTAATCGTAGTATTTATCTCCTTTAGTTTATTACTGACTGCAGAACTACGTGGGGGAAAGAATAAAAATAATTTTTTTGCGATGCTTTAGTATTCGTATCTGTTGATCTGTTGTAATAAAAGCGTCTGTCTTTCGCATACAGAGAGAACGAGAAACATGGTGGGGGGGAGGGGGGGGAGGAAATTCAGAGGGAGACAGAGCACTTTCTATTTATTGTAAACAGTCATTTATTTCTTGCGCATACTTTGGCGTTCTTGTGGTCAGAGATGTGCCCTGAGTTTCATTCCGTAAGGTAAATCACTGTCGAGCTAAGCACGATCTGTGGCCACTTGTCAAGTGGGATATCTTAGACGCTGGTAAACGACTTAAAGAAAGGGCTGCCGACGTAATTCGACGAGTTATTCCTGTGAGCACTAGGGTCGTGGACGCTGCCTGTTACAGAACTTACCGCCATCATTGTCGGCGTACTTTGGGAGTATGTTGCGCAGAGCGAGCTTTAATATGATATTAACGTCTGTAACAGAACATCTCACGTCAGAGTAATTACTGCTAACTACCTTATCAGCTAATCCCGAAACAGGTAATTAAAAATCTCTTGACTAAATGCGGCTTCTTCGGAGGCCACGTAGGTCTCAGCCACCGATCAGTTACATCAGTATTGTGTTAGTTCATTGCACAAGTATTTTGCATTGCAATGTTTTATGTGTTTCTCTGTGCCTGTAACGTTTCTCACATTAGCGTGCCAAGACATTGTGTTCGAGATTCTTTCCATGTTCCTTTATATTCGTCAAACTGTTTATACTGTGGTCGAATTTGCGACGCGGACGTGTCTGATGTATTCGTAACTTCTCGGAGCAGAAAATCTTGGAAAATTTGAGATTTGCCTAACCACAAGATGGCTAGGAAGCACTACATCATTTATCATATTACTTACTGATCAATGAGGCCACAACATGTACAAATTTTTCGATATCTTACAACATTCGAAGCTATGTTTACCAAAGTCTTTTTCGAGGTTCTTTTATAATTTGAACTGTGTGAATCCGTGGCCTTCCGGTCAGGTAAGCGGCGTATTATGAAGAGGAGCCTTGTAGCAATATCTGTACATTACATATCTTGTAATTTCTATTTTTTATTCGATTTTTGAATCCACACTAAGTGAAAGGAGACATCGCGACCTTTGGCTACAGATTTTGTTTGTTTCTGAACCATTTACTTGTGGGAGAACAATGTATGACGTGTGATGAAAATGTGGACCTTCCATTTAAATTAACTGGAATACAAACTGTTGTGTACGCGAACTGTGCAGTCGAATTATCCTCCTCTTGTGTCATTACCTCGTTATGAGGGCTTCTTTTCGCCCTTGTGCGCAGTTGACACTCTACTTTTTTCCAGACTTTCTGTCCAGTTATAATGCAATTATTATGTCGAGAGTTATTATTAGATAATCTGCACTGTTTTTGTTATGGCCTTCAGTCGACTGGCTTTATGAGATTCAAATGGTTCAAATGACTCTGAGCACTATGGGACTCAACAGCTGAGGCCATAAGTCCCATAGAACTAAGAACTACTTAAACCTAACCAACCTAAGGACATCTCACACATCCATGCCCGAGGCAACACTCGAACCTGCGACCGTTGCAGTCGCGCGGTTCCGGACTGAAGCGCCTAGAACCGCTCGGTCACCGTGGCCTGCTCTTTGTGAGCTCTTCATACTACCCTTTCTTGTGCAAGCCTTATCACCTACGAATTACTGCAACTCACGAATTACTCGTCTCTTGGTCTGCTTCTACAACATATCTCCCCCAACAGTTCTCTCTATTTCTAAATTGAGGATTCCTTGATTTCTCACAGTGTGACTTATTAACCGATCCCTCAGTTTAGTCAAGCTATGCCACTAAATTTCTTCCGTCATCCAGTACTTCCTCATTAGTTACTCGATCTACCCAACTAATCTTCAGCATTCTTCTACAACACCATATTGTTTCTCCTCCTCGTTTCACTTCCGGACAAGGCTACTCTAGAGACAAACACCTTCAGAAGAGACTTCCTAACAAAATTGTTTTCTTCTGCACACGCTTTTCCTTGCGACTGCCCTTCTGTGTTTCCTATCATCTCTACTTCGACCATAGTATGTTGGTTTAGTGCTCAAATAAGTCGTCAAAGTGGCGTCAACTCGAAAGACTTGCACCCGGCGAGCAGTCTACCCGGCGGGAGGCCCTAGTCACACGACACATACATTTACTGCTCAAACACCATAACACATCTATTACTTTTAGTGTCTCATTCCCTAATCTAATTCCCTAAGTACTACCTGGATTTGACTATGTTTCATCCACTTGGTTTGCTTCTGTCTATGCTCATTTAATATTCTTCTTTCAAGACACTTTATTCCGTTGAACTGTTCTTGCAAGTCGTTTGGCGATGACATTGTAATTCTGTCATAGCCAAATCCAAGCTTTTTACTTCTTTTGCCTGAAATTTATTTACCTTCCCTAATTTCTCCTTGCTTTCCTTCACAGGTCACTCAAAGTACAGATTAAATAACGTCGGTGTGGCCTGTAAACCCAACTCACTCCTTCTCAACAACTGTTTTTCTTTCATGCCATCTCGAATTCATCTACTTCCTCTTCAGATTTTTTAATATTGCCTTGAGGTCCATATCCCTTGTATAACCTCTGTATCTTGCTTCTCGGTAGCACTGGAAGATGTGGGCGACCAGGAAAAAGTTAGTAAATTACATCATCACTGGTAGCAAAATATAGCAGCGTAATGCTTTTTTCCACATTTATGATCCGCTATGAAGCGCCCTGCGATGGTTACTTACGTAATTGTAGAGCAGACACTAGGGTTGTCTTCATTTCAGTCCCATACGTTACTCTTTTGTGCGTTTTGGCATAAATAACACTAAATTAAATCTGATGCTCTTAAATAGTCATTATACTCAGATGCATATTCATTATAGTCCTTCGCTTTTGTACATTCATTATAAGACCGCTGTTTCTCCATACCCAACATTAGTCGCTTGTGCATAAATAACTAATATTACACATGTGCTTTTGTAGTATCAGTAAAAAGCGTTTCTGTATATTCAGCGTTAGTTAGATGTGCCTGCAAATTCGTAAGTTGCAGGTCACCTTCATAGTAGATTGAAGCAAAATCCAGTTGCTGAATAATACGAAGTATACGGGAAGGTACGAAACAAAGCGAACCAGGATTTAACATGACTTCTCCGTTGTATGAAGCGTGTCTAATTCTCCAGCACCGTGGAAATAACCGCCCAGGCTGGGCATAGGAACGGCAAAAACCTTACACTGTTACTGAAGACTCTGCCAACGAATTAAACGATGTTCTACGAACAGCTGTCAGTTATAAAGTTACGATAAACTGCACTGTGAAAAACTTTCGTTGTAGATTTGTAAATTAATAATATTTTCTACATTTTTAGACGTGTTATGATGTAGCGTTATAACTGGCCGTCGTAAACCATACGCGAGACTGGCGTACTATCTCACTGTCTAAGTGCAAACTATTTATGTTACAGAAAAATTGAGGACATTTTTCTAGGAAATAATAAGTAGTTGAATTTTGTACTGGGTACATTTCCTCTGGAGGACACCAGCTATTAGTAGTTCAAGAAAAACAAGTAAAAGTGACATCCAAACGCAAATTCACAGCCACACATCTCTCGCCAGTCACGCTTTTTGTACATAGGTAGGAGACCGTGCTATGAACAACATGTTGTTCATGGCACTCCATTCTACCACTGAATACAATCTGCCGACTACACGAACTGTTCTCGATATTCGACGCTTTTCTTGGCCTCTGTTGATTGGGATATTACCCATTCACCATAGTTCGCTGTTTCATTAGCACTTTTAATTTATAGGTGTCAGTTATGGTAATGAAAAAAAGAGTTTTGTAAACATTACACGAAAACTAGTTAAATTGACAATACGATCCTAATTCCCTTAGAGGCTCAGTACTTTCGCAGACAGAGGGCCTGACGAATAAAACGATGAATTCATTTCACGCTGTTCTGATTCTGAAAATTGTTATGTAAAATTTGCGCAAATGTAAATTTTGCAGTTTGTAAGTGTTTGATTAGACCGGTGGCATAGTAAGGCCAGTCAATGAAGGCCAAAGAAACTCGAATATTGGGAAAAAAATGGAAATGAGCGTACGGCATCGTCGGCCTGGAGGCTCCTATTCGGGGAATTTCGGCCACCAAGTGGAAGTCTTATTTCAATCGACGTCTCATTGGGCAACTGCTGGGAGGAGAGCACGTTACCACCCAGCTACGCAAGCAGATTGGAATATTGGGAGCTGTACGTTAGTTGGAAACTTTTGTACAGTGGTAGAAAGGAGTACCAGGATAACATACTAGAAATCCTGACCATCGGGATCTCAATGTCGGAACGGTGTTAAGTTTGAAAGCAGGTTTTGCAAGTTTCTCTTGAATAACTCGAAAACTACGGCGTCTATCGGAAATATATCCTGGTACCAAATTTCATTAGCTTAAAAAGATCTGTAGAACTAATAGTTTGCGCGTAATAGATAGGGTGCACAAAATAAGTGAACCAGCTCACTTAGATGATGAGACTGAACACCTTTGAGCGACCTTCAAGAAGAGTGGGTATTCCAATAGAGAGATAAATCGTATTCTACGCCCTAGACTGACAACCAGGATGGACGAGGATTGAAACCTATCCAAGTGGAAAGTGTTCTTACCATTTATCAGTAAGGTCACTGATCGCACTGGAAATTTTTTAAGCAAGTACGATGTGAAAATTGTCTTCACACCCACCACGAAAATAAAAGAATGTTTAAGATCCGCAAAAGATAATAGACATCCTCTAGCTACACCAGGTGTCTACAAAATTCCGTGCAGTTGTGGAAAGGTCTATATAGTTACAACAAGAAGAAGCGTCAACATCAATCTGGGTGAACATAAAAGGAACTGCCACCTCAGACATTTCGATCAATCTGCTGTAGCGGATCATGTGTTTCAGGAAGGTGATCATGAAATAATGTTTAGTGAGACGACGGTCATAGCAAAGACGTAGCATTCTTATGCACGAATGTACAGAGAGGCTATTGAGATTGCCAGACACTGCAATAATTTTAATAGAAAAGATGAAGGCATTAAGCTGGATAAGATATGAATTTCAACATTGCAGCAACAGCGTGACAATCGATTAATTTCAATTGAGAAAGTTGGCATTATCAGAGATTATAGCACAGCCGACGTCACGTGATTTACAGCGGCTCCCTCTGGGTGGCTTATATATACGGCGCTCACTCGCGTTCTTGTTGCAATGCGTCGCTTGTCGTTGGAGGATGCCTTCCACAGTCGAAGGTGAAACGTCAGGGGAGAGTTTTCTGTATGGACCACGGCATCCTAGCCCGGAAGTGTTAAGTGATGAAACAGATAGTTGAATGCTGAAGTCATGTTTACGTACTTATCACTCAATCCAGTCAGTCACTGTCCAAGATGAAACAGTAGGAAATGAGGAGGATGCAGGAAGTAGAACTGTTGGCAACCGAAATACAGATTGCATCTGTTACAAGAAGAACGTGTGAAAATCTTGTATCAGGAAAGACTTAATCCAAAATTGTATGCAGTGGAGGAGGACTGGATTTCTAATGAGCTATACTGTTCCCTAAAAGAGTTAGTTATGGAAGCAGTGTAGGAGGCCATGTGATGGGAAAGAGAGAGAAGATAAGAACTGAATGGATGACCACGGAGGTGTTCCATGTAGTTGAGAAAAAGTAGCTATATTATATATAGTTAAACCCTGGGAGTGAAGAGGACTGGAGTACGTACAAGCTGTACAAAAAGACAGCTAAGAAATAACATCAAAGTATAAGGAAGAAGAATGCGAAAGACTTTGTGGGTAAATAGTGCAGTCGTTTGGATATTGGAGATCGGCAGAGCCGTGGAGGATGAGAAGAGAAATGAAAATGTCTGGCAATCTCACACCCACAATGCAGCTTATACTTACCGGACAGTGGAAACACCACTTAAGAAGAACTACTGGTAGAAAATAACAAGAAACCACCTGATAGAAGTCTACAATAAGAGCAGTACATGAGGTAACATAGAATCTGCACTAGAGGAAGAAGTAAAACAGATGTTGACAAACATATGAAAAGGAAAGGCACGTGTACTGGGAGGATTTGTGGTGGAATTGTGGAAATATGGGCAGGCCCCTTCATATGATGAATCTTGTGAGTAAATTGTTAAACTGTTGGGGCAGAGGAAGTAGCATGGGAATGGTGTATATTATGGGTCTCTACTATCTACAAAAATGGAAATAAGAAGCACCCAAATACTTACAGGTTAATTAGTCTTGTCTTCTTCCAGCATACTTTTTAGTCCTCTACTGAAAAACAGGTTACAGAAAGAGATTGAGTCAAAGATGGGAGATGAACAGGTAGGTTTTACAGTTGTATGATCTATGGCTCATGGTTTTAGCTTTGGACAAGTAAGTGAGAAAGGTAATTTTAGCGGCCAGAAAGTAAACAACATATTTGTGAATTTTGAAAAAGCGTTTGACTGTGTATCTATCCACGGACTATGGGACGCAGTGGAGTATATACATGTAGAGGCACAACAGATATCTCAAATTCAAAGAACATACAACCAATCGTACACACCAGTCAGAGAAGGAAGAAAGTTGAGTGAGATATTGCAGACATAGAAAGGAATTTGATGGGGCAGCAGTTTCTCGCCGACGCTGTTTGAAACATATATATAGTATATATTGGAACGACGGAATCAGTCATGCGGAGGTATGTGTTTTCGTTTCGAGATTGGTACCATGTACTCATTATTTGTTAACGATCACATACTGATACCGCAATTAGAACTAAACTAAACTACGCCCGAACAGGCGATGAAGGCCCGACAGAACCGATCGACCGCCGTGTCATCCTCAGCCCACAGGCACCACTAGATGCAAACATGGATAGGAATGCAGTCAGCACACAGCTTTCCCGGCCGTATGTCAGTTTAAGAGACCGGAGTAGCTACTTGATTGAGAATATCAGCTCCGGTCTTAGTTTGCCTCACAAGAGCTTAGTGCACCCCACTTGCCAACAGCGCTCTGGAGACCGGGTGGTCATTTATGCAAATGCTAGCACCGCCCGACAGCGCTCAACTTCGGTGATCTAACAGGAAATGCTGCGGTAAGGCCGTTGGCATCACAGGTACAGAGGATGGAAAGTATATGATAAAGAAGTTATCGGAAAAATTTGAAGAAAGCCGACATAAAATATATGAGTAATGTGACGTGGGACACACGTGCAAGTGAACTTAAACTCAATGAAGACAAGGCAATAATTTTCAGTGAAACACAAACTCTGGCTTGTAATTTCCAACAGATTTTACTTAACAATTGTCAGACTACAGCAAACTGTTGTTACCCCAGAATAATATGCATAAGTGCCCTAGAATTTGAAACATTACTAAACAGACGAAATGTCTACGGGCGTCAAAGTCAACCCCAAACAGTAAAAAGTTTTTAAAACCCTCTTTACATGAATCTTAAGTACTATACAAACAATAAATGAAACTTCCTGGCAGATTAAAACTGTGTGCCCGACCGAGACTCGAACTCGGGACCTTTGCCTTTCGCGGGCAAGTGCTCTACCAACTGAGCTACCGAAGCACGACTCACGCCCGGTACTCACAGCTTTACTTCTGCCAGTATCCGTCTCCTACCTTCCAAACTTTACAGAAGCTCTTCTGCGAGACATGCAGAACTAGCACTCCTGAAAGAAAGGATACTGAGGAGACATGGCTTAGCCACAGCCTGGGGGATGTTTCCAGAATGAGATTTTCACTCTGCAACGGAGTGTGCAGAACTAGCACTTGCGAAAGGCAAAGGTCCCGAGTTCGAGTCTCGGTCGGGCACACAGTTTTAATCTGCCAGGAAGTTTCATATCAGCGCACGCTCCGCTGCAGAGTGAAAATCTCATTCTGGAAACAATAAATGGTTTACTCCGAGGAACTCTTTACTGCGAAGAACTCCCACAGAAACAGGACACCGTTTAAGGTATAACAACAGAAACAACTTACAATTTCTGTATTTCTCTTTCTGAATATGGTACTAAGAACCCAATACAAAGAAAGGCATCTTTTAGGCATTACAAAATTTCTGTCACAAGTAATGGTGCATCAGAGTTACCCGGAAACCACAACTCAGATTGAGCCTGACTGAAACCTGAAAGGAACGATGAAGAAGGAAACACGGACGCCTCGTCGTCACCAGGAACAAATAACAAAATAATCAACTTAAATTTGGAGAAGAAGTTGATTCTACTGATAAACACAGCTACCGAGCTGTCGGTTACAGTTCAAACTGGCCACCGCCAAGGCAGCTTCAACGAACGACTCGCGCCGCTGATTATACCACTGAAGCAACAAGAAAAAACACCACAATTGGGCAGTTTCCAGAGTAACACAATCCTTAAAACGTTAGGAAAATTTCAAAAGAGATTTACGGCCACAAGGGACCCACAAGCCATTCACATTCAGGACTAACCACTTTAAATATCTACACTACTTTGTTGTTAATAATATCTGCAAATAGGCTTATTACTCCCAGAACAGGAAGTGATGATATACTCAAATATATAAGACGCTGGTCACAGTGCTAAATACGTACTCGTAACGTAACTCATAACAGATCCGATTCGTTATATGTATTTTATAAACACATATTCAATGATTAAAATACGACAGGACAGTAGCACACAATAAATTTTTCATCATTAAGCCCGAGACCTGAATGTCAAGCGAAGGTAGGATTCTGTCACGATTGTGGTCGGGGCCGTAGTCAGTTACTATTGGTTGCCATTTACAGTTACACACATTTAGTTTTAAAACAGTAATTTTAAAAAAGGCCACTCGCTGTTAATGAAGGAATAACAACTGTGTAAATAACATTGTTTTTAGTGCGTTACAATTTAGCAATCGCCATAAAATACAGATACAGATAATGGTAGAAAAAGAAAAAGAAAATAAGTGACTGTGATCACGGGTGAAGGCCTTACACACCAAGAACGGCAATAAATTAAAAATGTTTAAAAACTCGCTGTAATTTACAACTTACAGGTATTGACGTATTAAAAGGTAAGTGGCCACAAACACATCACAAGGTATCAGACGCCAGGAATGGCAGTAGATAAGGTTGTACGATTTACTGCTAAAATACAAATATCGAGTTATTTTTTTCAAAACAAATTACCACAATTGCGACTGAAGACCTTACACGCCAGGAACGTCAATTATACAAGAATATTTCGAAACCTTCTGTGAAACAGCAAATACAAGCATAGGTTAATTAAAAGATGCAACAACCGAACATCTAACGGTTGAAATAAGATGGTGGTGACCTTATAACAAGACCCTTACACTGCCAGATTTATTCCAGAAGGCTACCGGAACTATTATCTAGACATACATAACATTTAATGTACGCATTACAAGGTATGGTAACAAATAATATAATAATAAAACAGAAGGACCAATCACAGACTGGGGTCACAGGAATGGACCTCTGAGAATGTTCGGTAACAAACACTTTCGCGAACTATTAGATAGGTAGCAAAGAGTAGCATTCACTTCACAAGACGGTAAGTGGGACCGATAACCAAAATGCAACGATGGAACAATACGCCAGAGCCGGAACCAACGGTCAGCACTACGTCCTCAGAATACTGTGTTTAGAGCGCCCGGAACGAGAGAGGATGCACTACCAGATTTCCGTCAGTTTCCACAAACCCGAAAATCGGAACAAACATATCACCCTACAGAAAACCAGACAAACTAACAGTAAGTAAACCCGCACTCGATTTGCGTGCGAGGCGAAATCGGAATTTAACCAACAAGAATCAGCAACCACACGTCATTGCGGAAACAATCGCGAAGCAAGCCAAAACCAAGTACCAGATGAATGAGATCAAATTCATTAGGCACACAAACGCAGCCGGCCGGAGTGGCCTTGCGGTTCTAGGCGCTTCAGTCTGGAACAGCGTGACTGCTACGGTCGCAGGTTCGAATCCTGACTCGGACATGGATGTGAGTGATGTCCTTAGATTAATTAGGTTTAAGTAGTTCTAAGTTGTAGAGAACTGATGGCCTCAGAAGTTAAGTCCCATAGTGCTCCGAGCCATCTGAACCAATTGAACAGTAGGTTTTTCAAGTACTAAGCAGTACGCAGATCCACCAAACTGCACGTGACGGCGCGATGACAAACTGTCACAACATCACATCCGTACTTGACTGGGCCCTCACGGATGACTGACTCCGCTCCACTTGGGTTGAAATGCACTTATCTTAAAGCTTTTTGGATCCGGTTTAGGAAGAGGTCGTGCACCTTCGTGACCACAGTCCTTCCATCCAGCAGTCCATGTGTGCCGCAAGCGGTCCCGACGTGTTCTCCACTCCGCGGACCTTGCTGCTCCTGAGTCGCCAACCGAACTGCCACACTCACACGATACAGTCAACAACGACGTCACCCCAATGATAGAGCAACAGTTACTACATATTAATAACTGCTGATGCTGCCACTAACGGACAGGTAACGCTTGCGAAACGATTGGTGTTAGTCAAGACGAGAAGAAGACGAACAACCGCAACCATGCCAACTAAAGGATGCGGTCTGACCTCTAACAGAGGGCGGAAACCTACAAAAACGACCAACGCGAGCCGCAGCACGACTCAAACCCCTTGCTTGTTTACCTCTGATCACATTATCTAAATACCAGCAGAAAGCCAGAAAATCAGATCTGAGGTTATTTTTGAGTGCATAGACACGCACTTTGATATACACTTCTTGCCAGTATCTCAAGTGCGTCCGAAACAGGCAAGCCTCATTCACACATATAACCAGCGTTCAATAAGTTGTGCACCGGTGGTCAATACGAAACAGGTAAAATGGGCGTCCAAACATTGGGAGAGGCGTTAACGGCAACAGCACGAAATTCAATATACATATACTCAGCAGGACTTTAAGAATCTAAATAATCCCCACCGCTTGATTCTGCAGGTTATCTCGTTGCAGGCTGATACATTCCAAAGCCACCTTCACACATTCACATCGTTTAGCAGTACAGACGAGACCATCGCTATGTCATAGGACGCAGTACACACATTCACATCGTTTAGCAGTACAGACGAGACCATCGCTGTGTCATAGGACGCAGAACACACTCGCTGACCTCACGCACGTCTCTGTCCGCAACCTTACTGCCCACGTGACAGAAAGAGGCACAGCATGCGCAAAGAACGACCGCCGACAACCAGACTGCATACCGGAGCGTGAACCATCCGACCTAAACCAACCCTCTCCCCACAGCGTCGAGCGCTTAAACAGGGGAAAATCGAATAAGGAGGAACACCGCTGCCACATGATACAGAGTCGATCGCACGGAGCTTAAATGAATACAGAGAAGCGACTGGCGCCAGTAGAACAGAATATCTAGTAATGAGAAGAGGTGGAAGTGATATAGTACAGCCACAACGGACTATTAAAGCTATGAAGAAGTTTAAATTCGTAGGAACATTATCGAATCCTCGGGAACTATGAAACAGTTGTGGAACGCAAGTTCCAGCAGGCAAGAAGAGCTATTAAAATCTTAAATGGAGTCCTGTGGATCTGGACAATATCGAAAGGAACAAATAAAATTATTCTGCGAACAGTAGTGGGAGGTATACTAAATTACCGTGCGGAAGGATGAACAGCGAGGGGAGTGGCAGAGAAGCAGAGTACAGGCAGTACAGATGGGTGAAATAAGGAGGGCAGATAGGATATCCTGGACAGAGCGGACAAGAAACAAGGATATTAACAAGATAGTGGTTATGGACTACCAGTCAAGCAAAGTAATGAGGATAGAGCTATTCAATGGTATGGCCATTTACTGTGAACGGAGCAGTGACCATGGCCAAAAGCAATCTTGGAATAGTCAACGCGAGGACGTGGGAAGCGTGGAGAACCGAGATTAACATGGAGAGTGGGAGTAATTGGAATGATGAGGAAGAGTGATCTGAAAGAGGAGGACTGACATGCTCGTAAGAGCTGTCGAATGGGAATACAGGGCAACTGCTGAAGAGTCGAGAAACCCTTAACAATAGGCTTTAATTCATGCGTCAGCGAGATGGCACGATAGCGTTAGAGATGTGACATTCCGTTTCCTCTTTGATGACGACCGTGCATATTCCCCTAAATGACTTTTACGTTATCGGATGTCTGCTTTAGTTTCTTTATGCAGACCTTATGAACTTTGTTGCTACACTGCAAAACTGGATCTAGTAAAACTGGAGTGAACTGTTAAACACGGGCATGAAACAGTTACTTTTGTATAGTAGGAACATGGGGTGTGGAACGGAGGTGACAGAGGTTGTGGGGTTGCAAATATATCTTTGTAGAGTACACAGTTAATTATCAGTAAATACAGTGAAAACAGTTCCAAACAAAAAGGAAAGTATTTTATTAAATATGAGCACACTTATCATAAAAAACTTAAATGTAACTTATTTAAAGACATTCGCAATCAATTCAACAAAAGCTTTTCTGAGGGAACAACTAATATCCACTATTTAAATAACAGTATAATAAAATTGTAGTTCAAACCTACATACAGTATCAGGCAGATAATTGACTTGTATCCTGAATGTTTCCAAATACTCAAAACAAAAACAAAATGAAAGCAATGAAATCATAATCTGAATCCTTAACATAGTCTTCACTATTAAAATTTAAATTACAGGAAAGAACTTAAGTCCCAGGTGCTGGAGCAAACTTAAGCACGCATGCAGTATTTTCTGGAAACAATATGTCTTACAAGAACTGCCTGAAATATTGTCGGAGAGGATGCTAATAACAAAACTGAAACAGCTACACATAAAATCAGTCAAAAGTAGTGTAATAATTTGGTCAATTTAATAACGCATCTCGGTCAATGCAAGCAATGTTGCACCAGGCCTTATGAGTAGAGTAAAAAGTTGACACTATTCCTTGGGGAGTCCTGTGTGCTGGCACTCTGCACAGAACGGCGCCGCCACCACTGCTTTCTAGGAAAGGACTTCTCGAACACGAAATCAGTGTCCGCTGGCCCATCTGCATACATTCTGGGCCTCGATCTGTGCGTCGTCTGCCGTCAGCCGACAATTTCCCTCCCAGCCATACTCCCCAGTTCCTCATTCCCCGACAGACTACTTCGCCGTTGCCGCGGTCACTTACATGTTGAAACCGGTGGTCCGGTGACGGCTCCTTCCATGCTCTAGCTACAGCGAGGAAACACTCTCAGCATGGAGACAACCGCTGAGCAGGTCGGGAAATTAATCGAGCTAAACATGGAAAAATTTGCTTCACATGATTGTTAACAGTAAGTGTGAGTACCTCCTCTTCAGAAAATAAAATGCCAACCAGTTACCAAAAGTTGATTTATTTAAACTTGACCTAGGTTACGATATTACTATGAGTATATTCTTCAGAAATACTGTAGGCCTAAAAAGACGAAAAATAATTTGCGATGTAAAGTAACTAAAATTCCCAACTGGGCAATGAAATAATTACTTACTTTGATTGCATTAAAATAGGTCACATGCATCAAGAAGTAACCAGCTCCACACCCCTGCAGTGACTGCAGTGAGAATAATTACAACGGACTTTTCAATTCATTATTGCATTGTTGCAGTTTTTCCGCCACCATGATACACGCACAATTGTTTCTGATAAGTGCAGCACCACGAAGGAGACGAGAGATGGCAATGAAATAATTTATGTCATGGATTAGGGATATGACAATGGACAAACTATTAGAATTACCCAACCGTACGTGGCTTCAACCGTGAGAATTCAATACGGTGGAAGAGCACCACGAGCTGCATTCATAGCCTCTAGACGTCGTGGCATGGAGCCAATGAGGGTATTTATACGCTGCAGAGGAACACATTGCCACACAGTTTGTGGGCGCGTCCAGAGAGCAACATCTGAGGTTGCTGGAGGACCAGAACGAACAAGTTGCTGACCGAACATATCCTAGAAGTGTTCGAAGGGTGACATGCCAAGTGACCGTACAAGCCATGGAAGGAGCAGTACCCCTCATTCTTCGAAGAAGACTTGCCGTTCCTCGCCAAATGAGACTGAGCATTGTCCGGCTGAAATACAGCATTTGGAGTGGGCCGCAGAAAGTGGCACCTCAAAGTATCGAACTAGGCCTTTGACCGTTTTGCCAGTCCAAAAATGGCTCTGAGCACTATGGGACTTAACATCTTAGGTCATCAGTCCCCTAGAACTTAGAACTACTTAAACCTAACTAACCTAAGAACATCACACAACACCCAGCCATCACGAGGCAGAGAAAATCCCTGACCCCGCCGGGAATCGAACCCGGGAGCCCGGGCGTGGGAAGCGAGAACGCTACCGCACGACCACGAGATGCGGGCTGTTTTGCCAGTCAACAATACAGTCAGCCCGATAGCATTCACGAAGGCCGTGTCTACCTTTTATAGGGCCTACATTATTGGACCAACTGAAGTGGGAATCGCCCAAAAACAATACATTTTTAACACTCGGAACGTTTATGGTGGCGTTCATTTGTTCATTGCAGTCTGAGGCATTAGTAGGTTATAATCGATAAAAACCGATGCAGTGGTATACGTGTCACAAGTCCAGCCCTTGGTAGACTGTTTCGAACCATTGAGTGACATATGACTGAGACCACTGCAATGCTCTAACATCAAGGCAACACTGTAGACGAAACAATTCTGTGAGTTATGGCTGTGAGGAAAAGATTTCGATCGTCCTGTGCTGTGATAACAGTGTCTGTTCCTGTTCCCGCTCGTCGCTGTATAAGATTATATTTTATCCACTGGTTCCACACACATCGCTGTCATAGCAACGCGCCCTGTAGAAGCCATAATATCACAAACCAGTTTCTCTGCGACCAATGAAGCTGCCCTGTTCGAACTACCTGAGATGCTGATATTGCCCCATATAGCGTGGAGGAGGTATACAGGCATTTGTTTGCACATTTATGCTTCCTTTGACGGCTCTGCGCCGACTTATCGTGGCAAACCACTGACATATCTGATAACACAAAGGCAAAGTTGCGAGCGATCTCTGCAAACTTAATCACGCATCACAGTTCCCACGTTTTATACATCCTCCGATTTTGGAGTGATAGAGCTTTTCTTCTGTTCCAGAGGTTAACCGTGATGACTGTACTAGGTGCAGTATCGTATTTGTGATGTTAATCGGAATGAGAATAGAAGAGAAGGTCACTCCTGAACATGGACATACACCACTTAGATAAAACATCAGTAAGAGAGGTGGTCACTAGAATTGCATTCAGGAGTAACTTACGCAAGATGGCGTATATCATTCACATTTACGGGATTTCATGTTTTACCCTAAATCGCGTAACGTTAGTTCAGAGATCATTCGTTCATAGGGACATTTTCTCGATCACTTACAACGAACAAGGTAGGGCTGCAGTTATGACATAGGACTCGCATTCGGTAGGACGAAGGTTCAAATCCGCTTCCGGCCACCAAGATTTCTTGTTTCTCCGTGTTTCCTTAAATCGCTTAAGTCAAATTCCCGGATGGTTCCTTAGAAAGGTAACGGCCGACTTCCTTCCCTATCCTTGCAATATCCCTACTTTGTGCTACGTTTCTAACGGTCTTGCTGTCAACGGGATGTCAACGCATGATTTTTCTTATTCCTTCATTTAACAACTTACAGGTTGTGTTGTGCCACTTCGTACTTGCACCAACTGGGCAGTCAAGGTCAACGAAACATCCTGGCAGATTAAAACTGTGTGCCCGACCGAGATTCGAACTCGGGACCCTTGCCTTTCGCGGGCAAGTGCTCTACCATCTGAGCTATCGAAGCACGACTCACGCCCGGTCCTCACAGCTTTACTTCTGCCACTGTCTCGTCTCCTACCTTCCAAACTTAACGAAGTCATCGAGCAGAAAGATTAGCGAACTGACGCCCGCACTTTATGCAAGATGTTACATGGCTTCAAATGGCTCTGAGCACAATGGGACTTAACACCTATGGTCATCAGTCCTCTAGACTTTAGAACTACTAAACCTAACTAACCTAAGGACAGCACACAATACCCAGTCATCATGAGGCAGAGAAAACCTCTGACCCCGCCGGGAATCGAACCCGGGAACCCGGGCGCGGGAAGCGAGAACGCTACTGCACGATCACGAGCTGCGGACCAAGATGTTAGAATCTTGAAGCAAGAAATAATAGTCAGCCTACTGAGCAGATTAGTTGCACCAGTGCTTCTACTTCCAAACTGATCCAAAAATGTAGGAATATTAGAAACACTTATCCAAGTCTTTTTCGCATAAACAAGCTTTACCGCTTTTGAGTAAGAGGTGCGATACAAATGCAGCACTGATGCTCACAATCCATATCATTCAGTGACCTATTGGGTGGCTAATATTTGCACAAAAGAGATCTTGTTCATTTTTCTCCTTTGTAATCTCTCATTATACTTCCAACCTTCGTAGTTTTATCACGTTGCTTCAAAATGAATCTACAGTGCTTCTTGGGTATCGGTGCAAGGCTGCCAAGGCTGAGCTATGGCATCACCTACTGACTAGTCCAGAGACGCGCAAATTCTCGATGCGTTACACTGGCCAGTCCCCAAATAAGACACCTGGCTGGCGCATGTTGCTGATGAAATTTATATCCAGGAGGAGCCAACGTCCTGCGGTCCACCCATTCCCCGGCAGCGCGGCGCTTCTCGTTTTATGGAGTAAGGTGGCTTAGCGAGGAAGAAAGTTCGTAGCTTAGCGGGTCAGGCATTTATCTCCGCCACCGGTGCAGAGTGGCCCAGTGCCCAGGGGCTGCCTAACACCGGTCGCTTTGTCAGCGTCCGCGAGGTATCAGTCACCTGGTGCAGGCGGCTGCGCGGCTACGTGCCGCGTGCTCTGCGCCCAGCCTCTGGCATCGGCTGAAATGAGGATAATTAACGAAACTGTTTTCCGTAGCAAAATTGCAGCTTAATTTCTTATAGCCGTTACCAAAACACTTTAGCATATACAAGACTTGGTATGTGGGTCATTGGCAGATTTACAATCAATTTCAGCTAGTAAAAACGAAACAACCGCTAGAAACTGATTTATTAATCACTCAATCAAAATTAGTTTCGTGACCATGAAATCACATCGTTTTGTGAAATTAGTTGTGAATGAATGATTATTAAATCAATTTCTGGCAGCAATTTCTGGTAACGGATCCACATATTCTGTTTCTTGTTAAATATTAAACTCTTCCCGAACGCGCCATGAACGCTGACTGACCGCCTTGTCATCCTTAGCCCACTAGCGTCTCTGGATACGGATACGGAGGAGCATGTGGTCAGCACACATCTCTCCCCACCTTATGTCAGTTTACGAAAGTGGAGACGCTACTTCTCAATCAAGCAGATCCTCAGGCTGCGTCAGTAACAAATTCGCTGTCACCGGCTTATCGGCTCTTCATAGCCACGCCGTCCGTGTTTTCGTAAAACTTATCATTACACTTAGTCCGAATTTCGTGTGACGTTGTCGGCAGTGAAGTTTACATTTTGCAAACAACGGCGATGTTTTATGGGCTTCAGTGCAGCGCTACAATAGCGCAGCATGTCATCTGAAAACAACTGATATATTATTCCCTTCACTCATTCGCAGTACCAATGTAGCCAGGCCATGTTGACATTACAAACCCTTTATAACGTAAAATTACTTACTGGCAAACTCTTTCACGGATTTCTCAGGGTCATAATTCTGTTTAATGTATTAGACACATACACTGGATGTACATTTTCCTTGGCGTAAGGATTTGCTGGGGCACATAAACACAGTTCAATTATCATGAGATGAACATTCGTATCTGCTATTCGTCAGAATTACTAAGTAACAGAATTAATATTTTCTTCATTTTCTGCATAAGTGCCTGTATCAATAACCGTGAACCTCGTTAGGAGATACAAAAGAAACGTGGCATGGCGTATTGCCTATTTGGCTTTCATTTACCATTGAAATTTACCTTTATTTCTTTATGTACTTGCCTCACAACGTTCTTCAGCCATAGTAACCTATAAAGGAGAATATGTGTGTCACTACAAAACTAAGAGGTAGTCAGTGAACAATTATAACAGTAACTGATAAAAAGCGCAATATCGCAGTAATACGAGCTCACAAGTGACTAATGGAAGCTACATCAATCTTCATTTACCACGGGGTGTCTTTCTTGTTGCCAGTAGTTCAATTTATGTAAGGTTCTCAACATATCAACAACGCACTCTGTCCTGTCTACTTTCCGTCAGTTAGAAGGTTTTTCTTGGACATAGACACAGTATATTGTACTGTCTAAGATTAGTTAGTCTTACTGCAAAGATCACAAAACATTTTACACCATCCTGTGTTCTCGTAGACTACGTGAATAAGAAGAAACACTGCGGTCTGGCGCTTTTCGTATAAAGTGTGACATGAATTTCTAATTTTAAAACGCTATTTTACTGTCCTGTTGGAAGCTTCGTCTCATCTAATGCTACACATGTGTGCGTGTCATACTTGTTGGCACCTATAAAAAAAATTCGTTAAGTAGCGCAGATGTTACGAATACATAATGAAGTAATATATCGGACACCAGTTTATATTTAAGTATGTTCAAGGACTAGGTTCAGAACATGATAAGGATGCTCGATAGTAAGAAGATAAAACGCTTACGATTTTTTTCTGCTTTTTGTACTGAGAGGATTTCGAGTTGAGATCAAGACAAGGGAAACAGATTACAAAGAGAAAGCATTTACGTCTTTAGAAAGCTATAATATCGAATACATGACAATTTAATTCACTTCAAGAGCAGTACGCCAGTTCACATTAAATAACCTGCGAGGAACACCTCATCTTACGATATGACCATGACGCCGAACACCGAGTAATTAACGAGAAGAGGTAGTGTGCTACTATGTTCTGCAAGAATGACCAAAATACTGCAAGTGAGCATAGGTTCCAGACAGATAATCTATGGAGTCTGCTGTTGTTATCTCTAACAGAACTGTGTGCTGATCATTTCAGTTGGACTACAGTTTAGAGCACATAATTCAATACTTTGATCACAAAACATCAGTTTATAACGTCGCTCAGCATCATTAATTACAGTGCTCTGTAACTGATTTTCGAGTGCAGTAGGTCAGCACGTCTAGTGAAAAACTGTGGAACGGTTTTCAGCCGTAGAAACAAGGGCCAGCAGCCGGAAGCAGACCCCATTAAAAGTTGTGAGAAGCAACGACCGTGGCTGCCTCCCTGCCACCGAATCGCTGGAGGCTTCAGCCCGTGCTGCTCTCCAGAAACATTGGAAAGCGGAGAAAACCTTTGGCACGCTTAAAGTGCAAATAAAAGGTACACGACCTGTCACTTTTTATGACAGGAAAACTTTCTCAGCATTGACTAAAGATTGCTGAAATTGGTAATACCTAATGTCTTGGGCAACAGCCCCATGCCGCATAGGCACTTTGCTATGTGGAGACCGCCAACAAAACTGAGTTAGATCTTATGCTCGCCTTGGGGTCAATTAAGTGCATGTAAAAGCACCGAAGCGATTACGTAACACAGATGGTGGAGAATTTGTTTGTTAGTTTGGGTGGTGTCTGTACTGTCAGACACGTCCGACAGAACGGAAGGTGTTGTAGGATTCGTGACATCCAGCCGAACACTGCCCTGTAGTAAATGCAAAGGCGAAATTGGAAAATTTGTGCGGGCGGGACTCGAACCCGAACCTACCTCTTCCCATGGTCAGTTGCCTTAAATGCTTGGGCCACACAGATAAGCTCCCAGACCGACCTAACTTTCCTAAGCGCTGCTATGCAGCGTCCCTCGTCCATTAATCATTACTTGCAAATTATTCTTGCTAACGGTATTTTACTCATTTCTGCAACTGGCATAAAGAAACTGATTTACTTATTTTATTTATTTACACGTGAAGTTCCATAGGACCAAACTGAGGAGTAAATCTCCAAGTTCATGGAACATGCCAGTACATGTAATTACAACATAAAAGTAATAACAGATAAAAATAATATATTTATGAACCCGAAAAACGTCAATCCATAAATAAACGCAATCATCAATACAACAACATTCAGTTTATTTTTGTCAAGAAACTCCTCTACAGAATAGAAGGAGTGACCCTTGAGGAAACTCTTTCGTTAGGATTGAAAGAACCTGAATTGCTACTAAGAATTTTTAATTCTAGCGGTAGCTTATTAAGAATGGATGTAGCAGTATATTGCACACCTTTCTGCACAACAGTTAAGGAAGGCCGATCTAAAAGCAGGTTTGATTTCTGCCGGGTATTAACTAAGTGTAAGCTGCTCTACTATGTTAACAGGAAATGGCAGTAGGGAATACATGTATTGAGAAGGCAATGTCAAAATACCCAGATTCGTGAACAGGGGTCGACAAGAGGCTCGTGAACATTAAACCACTTATTGCCCGAACCCCCCGTTTCTGAGCCAAAAATATCCTTTTAGAATAGGAAGAGTTACCCGAAGAGTTAAGTGAATGAAAATAGGCAAACTAGACCAATTTTCGTGGCGAGCGATCACTCACCTCAGATACCGTTCGAATAGTAAAAATGGCGGCATTAGGTCTTTCAACAAGATCCTGAACGTGAGCTTTCCACGACAGTTTACTATCTATCTGAACAACTAGAAATTAGAACTGTTAAGTTTCATATGCCCGTTCTGTGATATTAAAACGTCAATTTTTGTTGAACTGTGTGTTAGAAACTACAAAAACCGAATGTTGCTGTGATATAGTGTTAGTTCATTTCCTAAAGGCCATGAACTTTGGCCATGAACTGCACTATTTGAAACTGGGCCAATGTTGTACACAACATTCTTTACTAACAAGCTAGAGTCATCAGCAAACAGAAATATTTTAGAGTTACTCGTAGTACTAGAGTGCATACCATTTACATAAATATGGAACAGAGGTAGCCCCAACACTGATCCCTAGGGCATTCCCCGGCCCTTTGACTGTGCCCCACTTGGACCCCACATTACAGGCATTCTCAACATTGTGAATAATGACCTTTTTCTGTCTGTTGCTAACGTAAGACGTGAATCAGTTGTGCGTTACTCCTCGCATTCCGTAATGGTGCAATCTTGAACAATACCTCGCAGAGAAAAGAGAATGTAGCATTTTCAGTTGTTAAGCGACTTCTAAAGCGGAACTGTACATTTGATAGCAAATAGTCTGATTTATAATGATCAAAAAACCTTACATACCTAGCCTTTTCAGTAACTTTAGCAAACATTGATGGCATAGAAATAGGTCTACATTGTCTAAATTAGCCTTTTCTCCCTCTTTATAAAGTGGCTTTACTACTGAGTATTTTAATAGTTCAGGAAACTGGCCTTTTCTAAAGAAAAAATTCCAAATATGGCTAAACACAGTGCTAACACGTGCAGCACAGTACTTTAATATTCTGCTACTCACTCCATCATATCAATGGGAGTCCTTAGTCTTCAGTGATTTAATTAATGACTCAATCTCCCCCTTGTCTGTATCACAAAGGAGTATTTCAGAAATCAATGTTGGAAAGGCATTTGCCAAGGAAGTTGTATGATTCGCTGGAGAAACTAAATATTTCTTTAATGCACAAGCAATGCTCAGAAAATGATTGTTAAATACTGTACATATATCTGATTTATCAGTAACAGAAATATTTTTACCTAGAACTGACTTTATATCGTAGACCTTGTGCTTCTGACCACACACTTTCTTAATTTTATCCAGCAAATTAGCTATTCTATTTACATACTTCATACTCTTTGCCTTCCTGATAACATTTTTAAGCACCTTACAATACTCTTTGTAATGGGCTACTGTAGCTTGATTGTGACTACTTCAAATATTTTGTTATAATTCCAGCTTTGTTCTACATGATATCTTTATCCCACTAGTAAGCCGTCTGGGCTGCCTTTTACTGCTTGAATCCCGTTTAGAACGTTCTAATGGAAAGCAACTCTCAAAGAGCATGAGAAATGAGTTAAGGAAAGCATTATATTTATTATGTATGTTATCGGAACTATAGATATCCCGCCACTCTTATTTCTTGACAGAGTTTAAAAAACTTTCTATTGCTATTGGATCAACATTCATACATAGTACGTTATTATATGTGACATTTGTTTGAGTACAAAAACCTTTTAGTGTCAAAATTTGTGCATCGTTGTCTGAAAGGCCAGTCACCCTTTTACTAACAGAATGCCCATCTAGTAATGAAGAGTGAATACAAATATTGTCTATAGCTGTGCTACTGTTTCCCAGCACCCAAGATGGAAAAAACACAGTCTGCATGAGATCACATGAATTTAAGAGCTTTACCAACGTCCTTTTCCTTGCTCCGTCATTTAGAAAATCCATATTGAAGTCACCACATATAACTAATTTCTGGTAGTTCCTACAAAGTAAATCAAGAACCCTCTCTAGCTTCAGCAGAAATGCTTTGAAGTCAGAGTTAGGGGACCAATAAACAACAAAAATTATAAGTGTAGTTTCACTAAATTCAATTGCTCTTGCATAACATTCAAATATCTGTTAGTGTAGTGCCGTGATACGTCTACTGACTCAAATGGAATACTGTTTTTTTCACACATAACCACTGCCCCACCCCGCAAGAATGTCCTTGAGAAACAACCAGCTTATATGTATCCTGGTAAAGGAAGCCTCTGAACTGTAAAATTACGAGGACTGGAACTTAAATAGTGGCAACTACTTATTCACAACCGGTAGGAAAGTGTTACATGTTTGCACCTGTTACAGTCCTTCAGATTAGTCACCAGCGTTATGTAGAACCCGCTGTCAGCAATGGGGAATGCGTAGTGTACCATTAGCACAGCCTGTTCTGTTGAGGGTGCGATTGGAGCGATCTGCTTCCTGTCGAAACTCCTGTTCTGAAGTGAATGCCACGAAGCCAGAACTGAAACGCCAGTCCAATTAATGGCGTCTTTACGGGTCGCCGCGAAAGTCGAAAGTGCGTCAGAGCCCCTGTATGGTGAATGTTATGGTGATCTTGTGTACCACTGTGATGGTCTTATCGTAACGTATTACGTTACTCCACGGCATACAGTCAATACACAGTATTACTGTTCGTTTTTGGAATATAACCTGCGACTAGCTTTGCGAAAGAACCGCTGACACTTTCTGCGCAACCCACCCATCATTTTGCACGACAATGCGCTGGCCAATTTGGGGCAAACTGTGGCTTCTCTGTACGGTCGATGGGACTGGGATATGCTATACTATCCACCATACTCCCCGGACCAAAGTGCTTGTGACTTTGATTTGATTCCGAAGACGAAAGAACCACTTCGTGGCATTCGCTTCAGAACTGTTCCAGAGATTCGACAGGCATAGACCGCTCAATTCGCACCATTAAAAATACAGGCTCTGCTAATGGTATACTACGCCTTCCACATCGCTGCCAACGGATTCTACAGAACGCTGGTGACTACTTTGAAGAACAGTAACGGATGCAAACATGTAACGCTTTCTTATCGGTTGTGAATAAATAGTTCCAACCCTCACATTTAAGTGGTGCTCCGATGTACCAATAATTTCTGAGTCAACATCTATAAGCAGTTCACTAATTTTATCTGTAATATCTCTTATATTTTGATGAAAAATGTTAATTCCTTCTCTACTTGGAATACATGATGCCTTCTGAAGGTGAGCCATTACTCAGAGGGACTTCCTTTAAGCAGGTATACCTATCAGCAGACTTCAATCTGAAGAAGGTGCAGTCTAACCCCCTACTACTACAGGAATCTTTCCTTGAACGATCACACCACCAACCACAATACTGTCACCTAGAAGCTTTGCCAGCCTCCCCTTCCCATACCTATTGAGTTGCAGAGCATGCCTAGTGAAACCCGATGTACTGATTGACCCACCTGGCACCACTGAAATGTGACCCACGCCCTCTGCCATCAACGCCCTATCCAGCTACATTTTAACGCGCCTAACAGCCGCGTAAACATGAGGTCAATCATGACGCTGAAACAGTTGCACGAAATGCGCATTATTACCACCTGTTTGAGTAGCTGTCTTTACCAGGTCATCACCTACATCATATTCCCCGTCCCTTTCAAGGCCCTGCTCCACCCACTATCACTACCTGATTCCCCTTCGTAAAATTCCTACATAGCTCCCCTAAGCTGTCAGTCACCTGAACTAACCCTGCACTATCCTTCACAAAGCTGGTGACCTGGTAATCGCTCCGCAACACTTCCTGCAACTGCTGGCCCACAGCTCTACCATGCGAACTTCCTGGCAGCACCCTACTTTTCCCGGTGTCTCAATTCCCTGCCCTAAATTTACTGGTCGAAGCGTTTTCCGTACTCGTCAATTACAGCAACTCAGTTGTCACGAAAGAAGTCCAGGTGGGACTCTAAAAAATTTAACGTTAAGGACAAGTTGCACGTCATTCTACTGGAGAAATGCATAATATTTGGCGCAAGAATCTTATAGTTTTCTGCCCTCTTATTTCCTGGAAAGTTTGTTGACATTTAACAAAGTCTTCCCAAGCTAATGTTTCATACCTCTCAGGATGGTGTTCATATGCTAATCTTTGTATAGTTTGTGTATCAGGTGCTCACAGAAGACCCCTTTTTCATTTCCGCCCCGCTAAGACTTGGAAATACATCTTACAAATAGAGAAATGCTTCTCGAACTTTGTCCATGACCTTAACAAAGCTTTTCGTTACACCCCATTTTATCCACTGAGCAGTGACATCTATTTTCTTGAGTTCGTCCATAACACTGTGACATCTTGTTTCAAGTGACTGTCGCTTAGATCACTCTTTCCTTTTATAATGAAATGCTTCGGCACGGCTGTTCCAGAGGCACAGGAAGCAAGATAGCTTGGCGTAGCCGTGTTGTAGCACTAGTAACATGCCCACAACTCTCAGCTCTCCGAAACTCTGACATTTAAATTTGTCATAATTCAATCGCAATAACCACTGTTTCTCTCATGTAAGGTAGATACCCAGTCGAAATCGACGGTAACACATTGCCATTGCGCAGTAGCACACACTTGAGATTTACTCTGGAGGAGTCGATGAACAACCTCCACTGATCACTTTTACGGACAATTCCCCATAGCGGCATTAGTCTCTTGACATCAGTTCAAAATATCAAGCTCTCTTCACTTTGGAAAAATGGAAGGAATGGCATTTGATGGTTACGGAACTCCGCCACATTTACCGTCTTTTCGAGACAATTCCACTGTTATAGTTTTGACACCAAAGGATCAGCTTTATCTTTCGACAGTTCCAGATCTGTCACTAGGTCATTAAGTTTATACTGGTGGTTTTTGGAATCACTGTACACATATCGTCAAACAAAAATTAGCATATTTCGAAGAACTGGGTTTTGAAAGTGATTATGCAGCAAAATTTTCACTAGCGCTCTCGTCAGTACAGTCAGGTGCAACAACAACAGGTAGTCTGTCTCTGTGAGGCACTGCTAGCATGATTGAGGCTGTGTCAGAATATGTCAAGGAAGACGTTCTCCTCATGGGAGTACCATGTGTTGTCATACAAAAGTAACAGTCATTCACATAGTTTGATGATTCTTGCCAAATCACGGGTACCAAATAGAAAAGCCCATGGAAGATCTTGCACGATTTAGCCACGAATGAAAACTGGAGACACAACATATAGAAAAAACATGAGGAGCCTAGGGTCTGTCCTTGTCCAAATCCAAAACCCGAAGTACAGTCTGTACTCCTTCCTAATCAATGGCATCAGGCAGCAAAAATTTTCAGCACTGTTTATGCAACAAGGAATACAGAATCACAGTAATTTCAGTGACCACACGCAGTAACTATACTTCAGTAATAAATTCTTTCAGCACACGTACAGACCACCACTTGGAACAGAATGAAACTAGGCTTAAATGAAACATTTTCCGCTCCTGACTTACTTTTCCCCTTCCCATATCCTAGTTGCAAAGAGCCCAGGTTAAAAATAGCTAGAAATTAGACATGGCTATCGTTGCCTGAAACGTGTTCAATCAGTTCAGCGGGTTTCGACGCCAATATCGGAAGTGATTGACAACAAAAGCTAATAACATATAATAAAACGTATGTTTATGTGACCATGTTCTGCAGCAGCTGTTGATTTCTCTTATTATAGGTTATCAGTCTCGAGCTGACTGCAATGTAATTAAAAAGAACTACACCAGACGCATTTCGCTTTTATTTATAAATCATCATCTGTGGGATTCTGTAAATTGGATACATACGTTTGTACATTTATTTCTTTATTCTTTTTGGTTAAAAACAGCGTTTTCCTAATGAAGTTAGTCTTTAAACTTCTTACAGTGTTCCTTTTCATAGTCTGTGCCTTCTAATCTTGGTAGCAGTGGTTGATGTCGACAGGCTTCATTTCGCATCTGCAGTTTTTGTCATTTTGCGTTATTTCCTGCGCTGCAATAATTATAAGTGACTTTCTTAGCTGTTTTTCATTCATCACTGCTACAGTGTTTATCCCTATTCGTTTGTTTTGGGTACATTGTGTTTCCACCTCTGAAACGATTTTGTGTGTGTGTACGTGCGTGAGCGCGCGCGCGCGCGCGCGTGTGTGTGTGTGTGTGTGACAAAATGACAAAAACTGCAGATGCGAAATGAAGCCTGTCGACATCAACCACTGCTACCAAGACGGGAAGGCACAGACTATGAAAAGGAACACTGTAAGAAGCTTAAAGACTAACTTCATTAGGAAAACGCTGTTGTTAACCAAAAAGAATAAAGAAATAAATGTACAAACGTATGTACCCAATTTACAGAATCCCACAGATGATGGTTTATAAATAAAAGCGAAATGCGTCTGGTGTAGTTCTTTTTAATTACATTGCAGTCAGCTCGAGACTGATAACCTATAATAAGAGAAATATAATAATTATTAAATACACCCCACGTTAATTCGGAAACGAGAGTTAATTGGAGTTTTTTACTGTCGTTGTCTATATC
Source organism: Schistocerca gregaria (assembly GCF_023897955.1). Lineage (NCBI taxonomy): Eukaryota > Metazoa > Arthropoda > Insecta > Orthoptera > Acrididae > Schistocerca > Schistocerca gregaria. Next base: position 533,564,272 of record NC_064923.1, read on the forward strand.
ACTGTGGTCGTTATAGTTAACAGTTATGTATTTCAACTAACGTATATTTGGTCACACTTACATTTCAATTCCTGTAGCAGTTCGGAAAATAGTATTTGAATTTTAGTGGTGTCTGCTGTGTCAGACTTGTGCCCCATGCGGCTGTTGAGGCACGAATTCCCTCCCATCCCTTCCCTTCCTGACCCCATTCTCCATGTTTTGTAAATATCTGGTGCACTCAGTTTGACGTACCTTTCAGCGATGATGTAGTGATCTTCACAGTGATTCACCCTTGTAAAATAGCCATCGCCAAGTGCAGGATGTGTGTGATTTCTATTATGAGAAACTACTTCCAAAGCTGGTGGCTGAACAGTTCACCATCTAAAAATATATCTCTTAAGTCAGGAGCATTTCTCTTGATTTGATGTTGCATTTCACATTTCGTACGGTTGTGCTAACCTTCTGTCTATTTACTGAACCCAAGATCTTTTACAGTCAGTTCTGTGGAGTATTTGTATTCCTCTCCCTTCCCTCTCCCCCCCCCCCCCCCCCCTTCTCGCGAACTTGTGTTTCCCTTTGCTGTACACGCCACGTCAGAGTTAACGCCTCTCAGATGACGTAGCATTTGCCCCACAAACATTAATCTCGTTCTGTAATAAGTTCACCACTGGGTTATTTATCCAAATTCTCCATTTTGTATTTCATCTGTTGACTTAGTTTTAAAATATTTCCGACAGCATGAAAATTTAACTGATCCCCATTTCTCATTCTCTGATTTTCGATGATCCACGTTTCAGTTAAAAAAAAAAAAAACTGTAGTCCAGACGTGCGTTTCAAGAATTTGTTCCACAGTCCTACATAAATACCAGACGACCGTAATGCTTTTTTACCGAGGAAATGTTCCTTCATTTATGGAAATGTACTGATACCCTACTTGTTTCGGCCGCCCTACAATATCTTGCTTCCTATCGAATATAACCTTCATTTCTTCCACTACCGAGTTGTAGTTCTTCTTACTACTACTTATCACTACCTTGGATTTTACTTTCTTCATGCTTAAGGGAAATCGCTTCTACATGTTGTCAAGTTGTCATAGACGCTACCCCTACACCGCAGAGCAATCTGACAACAGATAGGAAGCCAGTTCAATATTATGAAGTAAGAAAGGTTGTTTTCAAACAAAATGCACTGCGTAACAAAAAAAAATTGCAACACAGAGAAGAGCAGGAAAGAACTAAACGAAAACTCACGGGTGGAGACGACATGTCATGTTACTTCATTTATTCAAACTCGCTTCATATTTACTTGGCAGTATCGGTGTGAACTTCTATCCCCTCAGGCATACACTGATACGTGTTATAAAGCCGCTGTATCCTCTCCTGTAGCATGATGATGCACAGCTGTTGTGCTAGTATTTGTTATGGATACTGGCACTGGGAAGCTGTCGTCAGAGCTGCTCACACAAATCTCACACCATAGACAGATAGGGGAAAACTGTAAGCCATTATCATGCCGAAAGTTCATAGAGACATCAGTCATATGTGGATGAGCGTTGTCCTGTTTAATTATGGCACCACGGTATTGGGACATGACCGGTAACACATGTGGATGCAGGGTACATATAACGTACCGTTGTGCTGTCGGATTCCGCTCAGTCACTACCAGGCACGACATGAAGTCAAACGCGATGGCTCTCCAGACTATGGAGCCAGTCCTAACAACACCTTTGTCCCTCTCCAAAACATAGAGTTTCTCTAGGTAACCAGTGCATCACTGAAAGTAGTGCATGAGCAGCTCTTTTATAACAGACATGGCACCACCCAAAAGATTCCGTTTGTGTTGTTGTGTTAATGGGAGCCTAGCATGGGATGATAATTCCCTGGTTCTGGCGACTGCTGGTTTCCGATTAAAGGTACGGGACGACACAGAATGTGGCATAATACGAGTATGTTACGTGTTCTCGAAAACAATCAGACACTCGTAATTTTGACAGAAACGTGTAGTAAACAGCCGAGAGATGATTGGATACAGTGTTTCAGTAGGGGTCGGCAACGTAATTCAAAAGTAACTGATGAAAGTACACAATCTGTTTACGATCGGTCATGTGTGGAAAATCCGTCATGAACTTCGCCTGCTTTATGCCGCGTAAATTTTGCTTACATCTATTTACGAGGGGAGGATGTATAATTTTGCTAAGATGCGAGCAGTGTGGTGCGTCACAGGAAAGTTTCCTGGTTCACATCCCAACTTACGTTATAGAATTCCACCCTCTTGTTTTTTGTTCATAGAATGTTATTAGACCGCTGAGTAAGCTGGCAGACGTCATTCTTCAGGAATGAAAACCAATCAGACCCCCGTAATTTTGATTGAAAAGTATTCTGAACAGCCGAGAAATAACCAGATAAAGTAACTCAGTAGGATTTGGGAACTTGATTGAAAATTAACTAACGAACGGGCACCAGTAGTGTCCGATTACCCATTTCTGAAAAATTCGTCCCCAACTTCGCCTGATTTTTGCTGAAACATATCTAAATTACAACGTAACCTGTAGTAAAGCTAAGAAGACTAGGTAGTGGTTTTGATTAATGACAGAGTAGATTATGTAGATATAAATCACATTTAACCAGTAACTGATTACACACCTTAGGTCTACACAGCTGAAGAGGTTCCAAAGAAGAGACAATTCTACAGGAAGAAGATGGAAGAGCAGCACTCCCTCAATTATTCTCAGTGGCTTTGCATTCACGCTCTTCAAGAACTCTGGAGGTTTTGCTACACTGTATTAAATACAATCTTTGAACATTTCGCAGCAATGTTAATCCCGAAGGTTTTTTCTTTTATCGATAAGTCATTCTTTTCATGTTACACATCATTACATTATCAATTATGAAAGTAAAAATTAGGGCAAAGAAATAACTAATACATAAAATACTTTAACATACCACTCCTTGCCCTAGTAATAGTAATTACATCCAGTCATCAGGATATCAGCTTCCAATAATACCACAAACTACCCACTCTTTTTGGCCAAATGACGAGTAATCCAGTCACTCATACACTGAAGAGCCAAAATATTACTAGTACTGCCCTCTGCGAGGTAGTATGCTGAATAATTCTAGCGACGCTAAGTCACACAACTGCGAAAATGCGCCGACTTAAGCGATTTTGATAGATTGCTGTGATCCAGCGCCCGGGAGCGAGAATCTCGAAAACGGCGAAGCTGGTTTGGCCTTTCGTATGCTGCTGCCGTGAGGATCTATGAAAAGTGTTTGAAGAGTGCAGTAATCACGAGTAGGCGACAAGACGTTGGACGTCCACAACTCATCGAGGAAAATAAGGATTAGAGGCTAGCCCGCTTTCTGGTACAGGACAGATGGTGATGTGTGGCAAATTTAAAGACAGAGTACAGAGCTGGAGCAGCAGAAGTGTTTCGAAGCACACCTTTCAGCGGACAGTGTGGACTATGGAGTGCCGCAGCAGAGGACCTCTACATGTTCCCATTTTGACGCAACAACATTGTGAATTATGACTGCAGTGGGCACGGGAGCATCGAGATTTGGTCGCGGATCGATGGAAGCGTGTTGTCTGGTCGTATGAATTGCGTTTACTTTTAAACCAGGTCGCTGGTCGTATAGAGATACGCCGTAATCCAGGTGAATGGCTGCTCGACACATGCAGTGCCCCACGGACGCAAGCCAGTGGAAGCTGTATTGTGTTATGGGGGACAATCACCTCAGATCTGTAGTAACAATCGAAGGCACCATGACAGCTGCGGACTACTGGAATATTATTGGGAAACACCTGTAGCCCGTCATGCCCGATGTCTACCTCAACAATGATAACATCTTCCATGTCAACAGGTGGGAATTGTGCTGAACTGTGAGGAGCACAATATTAAAATCACGTTGGTGGTTGTCAAATTAGGTTTATCTGAATCTAATGACACCCGATTGAAGGCTATCAGGCGCTAGATATACGCCCAAAAAGCAACCCCTTGTAAGTTGCTTGGAATGCGTGATCTGTGCGTAGGCATCTGGTGCCACAAAGGACTAACACGCTGTTAAGTAGGTCGTCATAATATTTTCGCTCATCAATGGATAGTAAATCAGGCACATAAGAGAATATACCGCATTTCAGTAAAGTAAACCATTGATTCCATCACAAGATCAGAACACACTTTAAAATTACTGTCAACTGAACAGGAGTAGTAGGGCAAAGGGGACACAGCGCCCCCCCCCCCCCCCTGCATTGCTGCCAGATTTGTTCAAGATGGCGAATCAAAGATGACACTCTTAGAAATGGCAATATGGCAGTAACGTCATGGCGGGAAGCTCAAATTTTGAGGGAAAATAGGTCAATTGGGCTATCTTCACTATCTTGACACCACCTATACCCTTCCCTCCCTTCCCCCACACCCGCTTCCCTCCCTCCCCTCCCCATCTGGAACGGGTGGGAAAAGGACTCAGTCAGTGCTAGGCTGCTAGACAGGCTGGACGTAAGTCTTTCTTTTGTATGCATTGTTTATTAAAATAACCTGAGTTGTCATAGACAGTAGCTCCATCAGGAGTGTTTACAGTGATGTCTGGAGTCCAACTAACCTAGTTCACTACCGCCACCAGAGGGCGCTGTTGCCCCACCCCATCCCCTTCCGTCTTCCCATGACATTATCCAAGATGGCGTTCTGGAGAAAAATGGTGGGGCAAAGACTCAGCCTGTATCTAGCTGCTGGACTGGGAGATCGATCATAATTGTTTACTGTGTTCAATGGCTGAGTTGCCTGTGCTGGAGAAGAAGGAGTTTAATGTATATATTAGCTGTAATCAAACAGCTGAGGACTGTGAAAATAGCAATCCTCACGATATTTGGAAATCAATGTTATTTGGAGAAGATGAATACGCTTCATCAAGCAATGAGGATGCAGCAGGATGTAGCTAAGTCACACTTCAAAACTCATGCTGGTAAATGCATGTGCTGTAACCGTAAATCATTCAATAAAACACCAGTCAGTTTTTCAAGGTACAAAAGGCAATACCTTCACCCCAGAGTCGCCACATCCTGCTGAAAGAGTGGCCACATGCTAGGCTCCCAGTACCATCACAGGACAGCCACAGTGGCTGCTGCATACTTCCTATTGCATTGGAAATACCTGCACATGGATACCATTTGTCGTTGAACACGAAATGCTTCAACAGTTTTTACACCTGTTGTTTAAGCAGTGTGCAGAATACTGCCACATTCCTAACTTAAAGTGTCACAGGAACTAAATGTATCACTGCACAAAAAGAGAGAGAGAGAGAGAGAGAGAGAGAGAGACAGAGAGAGAGAGAGAGAGAGAGAGAGAGAGAGAGAGACTCAAACGTTCATAACGGGTGGAAGGGACAAAGAATCCAGTGAAATATTTTTAAGTGCTTTATCTGAAAACTACCTTGAGCAGTTAAACAGAAAACCGACTCGTGGCGATAACATATTAGACCTTCTGGTGACAAACAGACCCGAACTATTTGAATTAGTTAATGCAGAACAGGGAATCAGCGATCATAAAGCGGTTACTGCATCGATGATTTCAGCCGTAAATAGAAATATTAAAAAAGGTAGGAAGATTTTTCTGTTTAGCAAAAGTGACAAAAAGCAGATTACAGAGTACTTGACGGCTCAACACAAAAGTTTTGTCTCAAGTGCAGATAGTGTTGAGGATCAGTGGACAAAGTTCAAAACCACGGTACAATATGTGTTAGATGAGTATGTGCCAAGCAAGATCGTAAGAGATGGGAAAGAGCCACCGTGGTACAACAACCGAGTTAGAAAACTGCTGCGGAAGCAAAGGGAACTTCACAGCAAACATAAACATAGCCAAAGCCTTGCAGACAAACAAAAATTACGCGAAGCGAAATGCAGTGTGAGGAGGGCTATGCGAGAGGCTTTCAATGAATTCGAAAGTAAAGTTCTATGTACTGACTTGGCAGAAAATCGTAAGAAATTTTGGTCCTATGTCAAAGCGGTAGGTGGATCAAAACAAAATGTCCAGACACTCCGTGACCAAAATGGTACTGAAACAGAGGATGACAGACTAAAGGCCGAAATACTAAATGTCTTCTTCCAAAGCTGTTTCACAGAGGAAGACTGCACTGTGCTTCCTTCTCTAGATTGTTGCACAGTTGACAAAATGGTAGATATCGAAGTAGACGACAGAGAGATAGAGAAACAATTAAAATCGCTCAAAAGAGGAAAGGCCGCTGGTCCTGATGGGATACCAGTTCGATTTTACACAGAGTACGCGAAGGAACTTGCCCCCCTTCTTGCAGCGGTGTACCGTAGGTCTCTAGAAGAGCGAAGCGTTCCAAAGGATTGGAAAAGAGCACAGGTCATCCCCGTTTTCAAGAAGGGACGTCGAACAGATGTGCAGAACTATAGACCTATATCTCTAACGTCGATCAGTTGTAGAATTTTGGAACACGTATTATGTTCGAGTATAATGTCTTTTCTGGAGACTAGAAATCTACTATGTAGGAATCAGCATGGGTTTCGAAAAAGACGGTCGTGTGAAACCCAGCTCGCGCTATTAGTCCACGAGACTCAGAGGGCCTTAGACACGGGTTCACAGGTAGATGCCGTGTTTCATGACTTCCGCTAGGCGTTTGACACAGTTCCCCACAGTCGTTTAATGAACAAAGTAAGAGCATACGGACTATCAGATCAATTGTGTGATTGGATTGAGGAGTTCCTAGATAACAGAACGCAGCATGTCGTTCTCAATGGAGAGAAGTCTTCCGAAGTAAGAGTGATTTCAGGTGTGCCGCAGGGGTGTGTCATAGGACCGTTGTTATTCACAATATACATAAATGACCTGGTGGATGACATCGGATGTTCACTGAGGCTTTTTGCAGATGATGCTGTGGTGTATCGAGAGGTTGCAACAATGGAAAATTGTACTGAAATGCAGGAGGATCTGCAGCGAATTGACGCATGGTGTACGGAATGGCAATTGAATCTCAATGTAGACAAGTGTAATGTGATGCGGATACATAGAAAGATAGGTCCCTTATCATTTAGCTACAAAATAGCAGGTCAGCAACTGGAAGCAGTTAATTCCATAAATTATCTGGGAGTACGGATTAGGAGTGATTTAAAATGGAATGATCATATAAAGTTGGTCGTCGGTAAAGCAGATGCCAGACTGAGATTCATTGGAAGAATGCAATCCGACAACAAAGGAAGTAGGTTACAGTACGCTTGTTCGCCCAATGCTTGAATACTGCTCAGCAGTGTGGGATCCGCACCAGGTAGGGTTGATAGAAGAGATAGAGAAGATCCAACGGAGAGCAGCGCGCTTCGTTACAGGATCATTTAGTAATTGCGAAAGCGTTACGGAGATGATAGATAAACTCCAGTGGAAGACTCTGCAGGAGAGACGCTCAGTAGCTCGGTACGGGCTTTTGTTAAAGTTTCGAGAACATACCTTCACCGAAGAGTCAAGCAGTATATTGCTCCATCCTACGTATATCTCGCGAAGAGACCATGAGGATAAAATCAGAGAGATTAGAGCCCACACAGAAGCATACCGACAATCCTTCTTTCCACGTACAATACGAGACTGGAATAGAAGGGAGAACCGATAGAGGTACTCAGGGTACCCTCCGCCACACACCGTCAGGTGGCTTGCGGAGTATGGATGTACATGTACATACAGAGCTTTGCAGATGACACAATTTTCGATGTAAATACACTTTTCATTCCGAGTAATACCACTGACACACTTGAACATAGACACTCTAAAAATATCGCGACGCTCTTATGAAACCACCCCTGACACGCCTCAAACTCTTGTGTGGGAAATAACCTTGTCTTTGAGCATGAGCTACTTCAGGTATCATTAAATTCGGTTGAATATGTCTGAAAATGCACTTTCAAAAATAAATTGCTGCACAGTATTTTGCTTCAGTTTTGCAATGTATACCGCCACACTTGAACACTAACTCTATAAAAAAGATCGCTGCATACTTGCGAAACCTCTCCGAGCCACTTCATTCGCTTTTGTGGGAAATAGATCCAGAAACCAATATCAGCTGCAATATCTGATTTTACATGCCAAAATGACGTAATTGTAAGTCGAAACAAATTTCTCTTTAACTCTAAAAACAAGATGCATGCCACTTTTCGAGTCTTAACTGCTTGTTTGAAGGCACTATCAGAGAGAAAAAAAATTCTGGGTCCTTTAGCTGCTGCAGTGTTCATCACGGTAATTGGGCTTTGTTAAAATTTTCTGATGGGGGAAGAGACGTTGTTTTATTCACTTTTCAAAGAACACACTGGTGCATAAGCACAGACAGGAAAATGAGATAAATTATGGAAACAGAAGTTAAAGCTGTCGTATAGACGACAAAAATGGCTTGAATTTTCGGTGAATTTTCGATGTTCTACAGCTGCTGATCTGGAGATGGTCTAATGCCCCAATGAAGGTGAGGAACAGCAACCCGCCTGTCTCTAGCAGAGGAGGATACCATGCTTACTGCAGCCATCTCCAGAGTGTGGGATTACAAACACATCTGTATTTTCACATGGTTTACAAAAAACTCATACAATTTACGCTATATATCTTGAATCAAGGACATAGCATTACTCCACTTAGAGAGTCTTATCTCATCTGTGAAGATCTTTACGTGAAAGCTCGAAAATAGAGGATCCTTCTCGTTACATTCATACTTATTTAACGGATACCGATATCAATGCTATAACAGATTCCCAATCAATCTTTTACTTTAAAAAGTCGACTAAGGTGTTTGTGATGTCTAGACAACCAGCAAATTTTTTTTGCACCTATTTTTTACCATCTAGATGCACACAGTACACAACACAACCCATGTTTTCTCAACCACATGAAGACAGGAAATTTGTATTAGCATTCAACCAGTCGATCTACTTGGAAGGGAACAATTGTCCAGCGCAACCACACGTCCACATTGAATCTTCTCTAATTTTCACAGAGACCACACGGATTCATGTAAGCTACCCAAAACATATTGATGTTAGTTCTATTTTCACCTACCTACAGGGCGCTACAATTTGGTCAGTACACCAATTTGACGGCTCTCCATGATCCAGAAATGTCAATCGTTCTGGCCTTAGGCAACCACCTATGTGCACTTCCCTCACGGCAGGCAGAAATATCCACATATTTATCACTGTATTTACAATTAAATATTATGATTGCACCCTCAGTCTGGTGACATTCGGCAAAGAGCAAAGTATCGGAAATACCACCTCCTCACGAAAGTGTCTCTCGAAATATTAAAGTGTGTTGCATTCTTTTGACTGGACATAATTTTCCACATAAAGTAATCTTTCGTTAACATTACACCAATCATAGTGTTCCATATTAAATCCATACCTTCCTAATGACAGGACAACGTCATTTCTTATGCATATGTCCCAACACTGACCACAGTACACATAAATTATAAGCCTGCTGATCACAGCGAATCTGTCAGCCATCCCCTTCTAAGTATAATACATCACCAATAATGAACAATACTGAGCGAAAATTGTGATAGATGAACAGGTCTCATTTGTTTTCCTTGCAAGCAGTATTAGCGTGTCTTAGGAAGAGAGACGTAATCGTCTTATTAGTGACTAGCTATTAAAACGACACTATCGCAATGAGTATATTACTGTCCCCTGATTTAATAAACAGTCTTGGTTGCATCAGTGCACACGAGTATCGCCAATGACATTGATTTTAAAATCCATATAAGCTTTATAAGTTTAGCAATTGTACGGCTCCTGAATGAAGTGGCCTTCCACAAAAATACAGTGACACTGAAGATAGATAGGGATCACCGGAATGCGTATTAACAGATGAAAGTTGTGGGTGCACATCGCCAGTGGTGTAAATTCATAATAAATTCATTGAATTTAGAAAGCCATTCTGCTTAGGAACGTCATATGAAGCTGGTATTTGCAACTCCCTCATCGCAGCTAGATATAATTCGGATATATGTAACACATCTATCCTAATGCCATGTAACAGGCTCTGTAATACATCCACTAGGTTATACGCAATGGAAGATGATGGTTGACCGGGAATGATGACATAAAGTAAATCGTGCGCCAAGCAATGAACGACTTTAAAAACTTGCGATGTTAAGTGGAAGTCATAAGAAATGTACGTAGTACTGTGACTATTAAACTGCGTTTTCAAGCCAAAGTGTTACGGTTTCTGGTAGAAATGCTGTCTGTGCTTTGGATTCAAGTCTTTCCATTCAACCACATCCCTGCGTTGGATCCTAAGCTGGGACGTCTTTCAATGACTGCAGCCACTAGTGAATCATATTCTTGACACTCTCTCATATTTCGTAACAGGCCACTATTTTTCTAACCTGCTACAGTAGAACTCCAGTGTGGTATTTTAGAGAGTCTCTCCAACTCTTGTAAATGTTCCTCAGTTTCTGACCTGCCCTCCATGCAGCTTTGTCCATGTAATCATTCCAATTTAAGTCGCAACTGACACGACGTCAGAGAGTATTATATCTCACACTTTCTGCAACCTGTGCACAAACAGGAAAAGATGATTTAGCGAGACAGGTCTGTGTTTTGACGACTCGTTAGAAGTGAGAATATGTTGTCATAGCTGTGTACAATATGTAAAGCCAGCCCCAAATGAACCTTTCTGTTGCAACACAAGCTAGTAGTAGAAAAAGACAGTACAAGCAGTTTTGGGACCTGGAGGAGGAGGAGAACTGCGCTACAGCATAGCAATGCCTGTCCAAACTACATACAGGTACTGCAGTTCGAAGGAGATGTGCACACCTCAGGGTGCATTCACATTTGCACAACAATCGTTATTTTTTAGCATACAGTAGAGTAAAAGACTATGAACTATAAAAACTATGCTAGCGTCATTCAGTACAGAACTCGATGAGATACTACCTTTGTAAAATAAATACCATGTGTGTGCTGGCATTGAACATATGTGGTGATCCTATTAAATATACACGTATTGATGCACTCAGGTCTCCTACATAGAGCAGTGTAAAGTGTTATCACATGTTCTGTGGGAGGGCCATACCTCACAGGCTATCAGACACATAAGAGCGTCCCTGTTTTGTGGTTTGCTACATTGGTTTTTCTGCTGCTGTAACACATACAATTAGTGTATGACCACAGTTTTGTGCACTGCCATACATTTTGGATTTTCCACCATCACTTCGAGGTCTGTATCAAATTCTAAATTGATATTAACATGTTTCAATCCATTCGCTGTGACTCAAAGCTGGACATCACATGGTATAAATTATGCTGCTGCTTCCACAACACACACACACACACACACACACACACACACACACACACACACACACGCACACACACACACAGAGAGACACACACATACACACACAAACACACACACACACACACACATGCACACATGCACATTCACATGAACACAAACTCATGTACAGGGTGATTGAAATAAAAGGCAGTCCCAACATATGGAAACTGGAAGAGTTTTACGCCATTGTGGAGCACTTCCAAACGTCCAAAGGTGGTTGACAACCTCTATATTTAAAATTATCTTTTACAGTGAGAGGGTAGCAGATGGCTCAGTGCTCCATTACAGTGATTACTCATATTTCGCTCATGTATGCAACCATTGTGTTGGTCTCTCCACTTCAAACTCTTTCTCCATCTCAAGCAAGTGGTGTCAGTTACACATTATGCCATAATCAACACCGTACCAGTGGAGAGATGGGATGGAAAAGACACATTGCTGTACTGTAACAAGCATCACAGTTGACAGTGGGATGAGTTTTAGCAATTTTACCCGATTTTCAACACCGGCCCCTGACATGTCAGCATGCTTCTCATTTTCTGGATCATCACTAAATCACCCCTCTACTACTTTGCGAGTACAATATACTAGATTGTGAATGTAGGTAGTTGACTTTGCTGTGTGTCTATTCATTGTATACACCAAAATACACCGAACAGCGATCTCCATATTTCTAGCACATCGATCATAGTGCATAATTTACTATTACAGTTTCACGATCTTTCCCTTTGTGGATGGGAGTCACAGAATATTCTCGCATTCTTAGGATAAGTTTATTGCGTGAGTGATCACCTTGCATTGTATAAATTATACGTTGCCGTGTTGGAAGTCAGATCTGGAAGCTGGAGAGATGTGTAAAGATTGAATAAGAGTCCGTAACAGCTCTTTCCACCACCTGTCGCCGGCTAAAGTTGTGTCCCCAACACAGAAGACAGCTCATCGGTCGTGGGATCTTCTTCGGCGGAGGTGGCTATGCTGTCATCTCATACTTGAAACTGTGTTTGTGCTTATTTTCTGGGATGTCACTTGCCCACGTTAGTTTCTGTATCTACAGATGGCAAGGTCTGTAGTAATGACAATGATGTTATGCGACACCTCTAATTAATGTATCCTGTTTGTTTATATTTTAAAATATCGCTATGTACACTGTCTTCTACAACACTCGACATAGCTTTCTAAACAGTACGGTATCTCTTCTGACATCTTCCGATATAGAGTACGACATCTACGTCTGAAATAGAGATCTACGTCCGGCTCTGACGAACACCCGAAACAGAGTGACTAGTGCAGCCGAAGTAATTCGTGTCTCAGGCACGCCAAAGTAACTTCAAGGTGTTGGATTCACTTCGGCTGTAATATCATTACTCTTATGTTTCTCAAAACTGGTCAAATTTAATAAACAAAAATGGTAGACTCTTAGGGTAACCATGAGAGACTGTCATACTGAAAAGTGTGTAAATGCAGTGAAGAGTATATAAACAATTAATAAGAGAAGTTAGGCGTGTTGGCGCCTAACAACTGAATGGGCCGACCAATTAGAAGCAAGTTCAGTATAGCTGGGGGACTCTCCCATGGGAATGGTACACACTGCACCATCTACAGTTTGTCTCTCACTCCATTTTGTACCATATGGTACTTCATGTGCATCAAGCTGCATAAAGGCGAGCTTCTAGCAAGATACAATACTGGCTACCAGAGCCGGGAAAATCACTATTGTATTTGACCAACCCTCGCTCGAACACTGTCACTGAGTAAATTTGCAGCTGACCAGAACTAGACTTCTACGTTCCATGCTTAAAGAGGGAACAGAACGAGCCGAGTCCATAACTGCCGTTCTGCACCAGTCCTACTCACACCACTCACCCAGGAGCACAAAATATCTCCAGATGCGGGCATATTGAGAAGGTTAGCACAACCTATCGGCGAATAGTACATATGAAAATACAGTGATGATGTAACAGATGATTAAGACGAAGAAAACATTTGGTTTTATGCATGAAGGAGCTCCAGAAGGGCAGAGATTGAATCATTTTACGTAAATCAAATAAGCTATCAATTCGGAAGTATTATACTAGTGTCCGGGGTCAGTACCAAAAAAGCAACATCTGACGTAGATCCACCCAACTAGTCTTCTACCCCTCTCACTACGGTGACAAACACACAGAAAGTGAAAATTCGTCCTTAAAACACATAATGCACTCCTGGAAATTGAAATAAGAACACCGTGAATTCATTGTCCCAGGAAGGGGAAACTTTATTGACACATTCCTGGGGTCAGATATATCACATGATCACATTGACAGAACCACAGGCACATAGACACAGGCAACAGAGCATGCACAATGTCGGCACTAGTACAGTGTACATCCACCTTTCGGAGCAATGCAGGCTGCTATTCTCCCATGGAGACGATCGTAGAGATGCTGGATGTAGTCGTGTGGAACGGCTTGCCATGCCATTTCCACATGGTGACTCAGTTGGATCAGCGTTCGTGCTGGACGTGCAGACCGCGTGAGACGACGCTTCATCCAGTCCCAAACATGCTCAATGGGGGACAGATTCGGCGATCTTGCTGGCCAGGATAGTTGACTTACACCTTCTAGAGCACGTTGGGTGGCACGGGATACATGCGGACGTGCATTGGCCTGTTGGAAGAGCAAGTTCCCTTGCCGGTCTAGGAATGGTAGAACGATGGGTTCGATGACGGTTGGGATTACCGTGCACTATTCAGTGTCCCCTCGCCGATCACCAAAGGTGTACGGCCAGTGTAGGAGATCGCTCCCCACACCATGATGCCGGGTGTTGGCCCTGTGTGCCTCGGTCGTATGCACTCCTGATTGTGGCGCTCACCTGCACGGCGCCAAACACGCATACGACCATCATTGGCACCAAGGCAGAAGCGATTCTCGTCTCTGAAGACGACACGTCTCCATTCGTCCCTCCATTCACGCCTGTCGCGACACCACTGGAGGCGGTCTGCACGATGTTGGGGCGTGAGCGGAAGACGGCCTAACGGTGTGCGGGACCGTAGCCCAGCTTCATGGAGACGGTTGCGAATGGTCCTCGTCGATACCCCAGGAGCAACAGTGTCCCTAATTTGCTGGGAGGTGGCGGTGCGGTCCCCTACGGCACTGCGTACGATCCTACGGTCTTGGCGTGCATCCGTGCGTCGCTGCGGTCCGGTCCCAGGTCGACGGGCACGTGCACCTTCCGCCGACCACTGGCGACAACATCGATGTACTTTGGAGACCTTACGCCCCACGTGTTGAGCAATTCGGCGGTACGTCCACCCGGCCTCCCGCATGCCCACTATACGCCCTCGCTCAAAGTCCGTCAACTGCACATACGGTTCACGTCCACGCTGTCGCGGCATGCTACCAGTGTTAAAGACTGCGATGGAGCTCCGTATGCCACGGCAAACTGACTGACACTGACGGCGGCGGTGCACAAATGCTGCGCAGCTAGCGCCATTCGACGGCCAACATTGCTTGTACAGCCCTCTCGCAGTGTCCGGAGCAAGTATGGTGGGTCTGACACATCGGTGTCAATGTGTTCTTTTTTCCATTTCCAGGAGTGTATTTGTGACACGGGGACAGTATAGCTTTCCAGAGGTGTATAGCGCCTACTGTTCACATACAATCATGGTTCAGAAAATATACTATGATTGCACCATACCTACGTAAAGTTATTGTTAGTAACGGAGAATGCCTCTTACAAGGAAACAAAAGCATAGCAGCGGTGTTTGATTTGTGAAATTACACATCTTGCTACCGCTAACTCCATAAAGAGGAGATCTGTCAAGCAGATGTATACCTGAGGATTGCAGTATCTCACAAACACTTGTCACTTAGAATCACTGTAGTTAAGAAGCTGAAGACACAATTTTAAGCCCAAAATGAGGCAGAGGAATGGATGACTTTAGATAAATCTTCGTTCGTGCGGAGGAGGGCGCAAAAACCACAAGGACATCTTTCATCATCATCACACATCAGTTGGTTGTCCTCTGATAGCAGTGGTTTGCTGTCAACTATCGCAGGGTGACAGTTCTCTAAGCAACACACAGAATACGAGTGAAGCGCAGGTTATGCCACACAACTGATACACAACAAGAGAACAATGGGAAAATGGTTAAATGACCTGCTGCAACGTCTCCCTCTCATTCTAGAATGCACTTTTAGTCTACCATTAAAGCATAACTTGTTACAACTCCATTTACATACCGAGATCTTTACCGGGTGATATTAGCAGAGATTTTATAATTCGTAGTCTTTTTCTCTGTTGGATAGTAGAAAATAACGGTGGTAGAGAAATTGTTTGCGTGACAGACGTGAATGTACCCTGAGGGACGCAGATCTTCATCGGACTGCAGTACCTGCATGTAATTTGGAGATAGCAAAATCCTCATCCTTCTTCCAGTTCCCGTAACAGCTTGTACTGTCTTTTATACTATCTTTCTGTTGAAGAAGCAGGCTTCTTTTGTCGCTGACCTTACACAACGTACACGTTTGCTGGAGGTACGAGGTGTTTCCATTTCCACTGTGTGGTCAAAACAAGATCCTGTTACACGAAGGCAGCTCACCGTGTTTCCGCACAGGTTGCAGAAGGTGTTAGATATAGCGGTCTCCGACTTCTGATATCTCCTGACTTAAATTCTAATGATCACATATACAAGGCTGCTCGGACAGCGGGGCAGAGTCTGAGGAATAGTTATAGGATGTAGTTTTACTACAGCAGATAGGTTCCAAAAAGGTGGTTGGTTTCGAGACGTGAGAGATTGTCACGATTATGATTCACTAGTCTCTGCACTCATTGAAAGACGTCGCCTAAGGATCCAACGCAGGGATGTGGTTGAATGGAAAGACTTGAATCCAAATCTCATACAGCATTTCTACCAAAACGCATAACGCTGCACATTTAAAACAAATAGTGTATTAGTAATAGGAGTTTGTACATTTCTTATGACCTTAATCTAGTGTTGCATTTTTTGAAGTTATTCGTCGCACAGCACACCATATACTTTATGTGATCATTCTAGATCAACCATCATCTTCCATCGCCTATAACCTAGTGGATATAACGCAAAACCAATGACATGACATAGGGATGTAATGTGTTACAAACAGAGGAGAGATATATAACGTAGTTGGAAATACCAGCCTCTTATCACGTTCCTAAGTCAAATGACTTTCTAAATTTGGTGGTTTTATTACGAGCTTACGACGCTGGCGATGTGCACCCACACTTTGGGTCCGTCAATACTCAATCTGGCGATAGCCGTCTATATTCAGTGTTGCGGTGTTTGTGTGGAACACCACTTCAATCCTCGATTTATAAGGCTTGTCTAGTTTTCTAACATGGATATTGTCAGTGATACTGGTGTGGGCTGGGAGAGCCAAGATCGTTTTTTATGCAGGGCGACAGTATCACCGTCGTTTCAATCGCGTCTTTTTAGTAACTAATCACTTATAATGCTGTTACGTCTCTCTTCCTAAAACACTCTGGACCATTCCCAAGAAAACTAAATCAGCCATGACCATCCATCGCGGAGTTTCGCTCAGTATTGTTTGGTGTCACGAGCATTCAGTAGAGGTCAATGTGTGATAGATTCGCTGTGGTCATCAAGGTTATAAAGTACGCGTAGTGTGGTCAGTGTTCCAACATGTGCAAAGAAATGAGATTTGTCCTGCCGTAAGGAAGGTGTGGATTTGACATGGAAAATTGTGATAGGCGTATGGTGAATGAAATACATTTTTACCTATGATAAGAATGCCACAGATTTTGATGGATCAAGAGCCACCGTCGTCAGGAGGGGGTATTTCTGAGACTTCGGTCATCATCGGATATCGTCAGATCGAGGCTCCAATCGTAATATTTAGTTACAAATAAAGTGATAAATATGTGGCTGGTTTCCTAGGACGATTCTGCGTGGCCTGTGTGGAGTTCATACCGGCGGTAGCCTGCGGACGGCATGATGAACAATTCCGGCATGCGATGGACAGTTATTCCCTGCAATGTAGATTGACCGTTTAACTGTGTCTACACATTTCCTGTCTTTATTTACTTGAGAGAATATCATGTGTGATATGTGTTGTGTGCATCTAAATGGTGGAAAACAGTGGAGGAGGCCTTTGCTGGTTCTCTAGAAATACATTTGTTGACTTTGTAAGTAGAAGGATGATTTGGAATCTGTTATGGCATTGACTTCGGTATTCGTTGAGGACATACTAGTGGAACTACCAGCTTTTCCTCTATATCCGCAGATGAGATAAGTCTCTACTTACTCAGCAGTTTACAGCACGTCCCACGTTGCTGCACCTTGCTCTAGTTTCGGGTTTCTAGAGCTATAGTTTCCACTCTTTTACTTCGGCATTATATTGTGCAAGTGATCAATAGCATACTGCTACGTAATAATTTTTTCATAATGTGTGGCCACAGTCATAATACATTTCTTTAATGTCACTACCGCCATTAGACTGTGGTCTATTTACAATGTTACATTTACACTTACACAATAATGATTTCGTCTTTAAAGTGCCATTATCAAGTGTTTGTTATAAATTGTTTAAGATGGCATACTGTCGTATTAAAATACACTATTAGAAACATTGTCTGAAATTCGATAATTCTGGCAGAGCCTAGTGCTTTGTTTCAATACTAAGTACACCATCTTGTTCAAGATGGTGCAGCTGTACACAATGCTTGTTACGTAGGGTAGCAGGAGGATATCCACCTGTGGCAGAGACGAAGCCACTTGAATCAACATTTACAGCGGCTATGGGGTTGCCTTGTCTCTAATGTGCAGATCAGATGGCGGTTATGCGATGCTTCAGTAATTGCGGGGAAACGTTCAGTCTTTTCCTGGTTTGAGGAGATGTGTCCATATTGCCTGTCGCAACGAATCAGGAAATTGGCCTGTTAGCCAATTATTAAGACATCGTTAGAGGATTTCCTTTCATATCGTTTACAAGTGCTGCAGCATGCTGTACATCCAGCTCCCAAATGGAGAATAGGCAGTTGTAGCGCTCCAAAGTGATGGAGAGGAACTCCAACTCGACCCTCCCCTTGGTGGCATGGTAAAGATGGACGACGGATCCGTCCGGCAGTGGCAGTGGTCAGTGCAAAACGCTCTGTCATTGTCTGTGTAATGTCTCCAGGTGTTGTTTGGAGACATTCTTGTTTCAGCAACGCCACTATAAGCAACCAACTACCTTCACAAGAAATCTTCAGCCGGCCGCTGTGACCGAGTGGTTGTAGGCGCTTCAGTCCGGAACCACGCGGTTGCTACGGTCGCAGGTTCGAATCCTGCGTCGGGCATGGATGTTTGTAATGTCCTTAGGTTGGTTAGGTTTAAGTAGTTCTACGTCTAGGGGACTAATGACTTCAGATGTTAAGTCCCATAGTGCTTAGAGCCATTTGAACCAGAAATCTTCCTCATAGCCTCCCATGCTATTGTAGAACAAGTGTAACGGTTGATAAAGTTCAACAACGCTTGCCACAATCCTTTCTTGTTCTCCTTCATGATCTGTCGAACCATGGCCTCTCCAAGTTGAAGGCTGCAAGGTTGCCCGCCATTGGGCTGCAGTTAAACCGTAGTAAAGCCACATGCCTGGCACAGATTAATGAATGGCACTCATCAGCCAATAAAGGAATAGGTTGCCTCCTAAGATAACCTGACAACTTCCTTGAAAC
Source organism: Schistocerca gregaria (assembly GCF_023897955.1). NCBI lineage: Eukaryota > Metazoa > Arthropoda > Insecta > Orthoptera > Acrididae > Schistocerca > Schistocerca gregaria. The sequence continues at coordinate 533,583,266 of NC_064923.1, forward strand.
ACCAGTGGCATGGTGGATCACTCGTGTAATTTGGTCCACCCACTCCTGGGCACTGTTGGGGCTGAACAGCGCCCACTTAGGTCTGCAGATCATCCATTGTGACTGTGTCCTTTCCAGTAGAGCTTAATCCAGCGGGTGAATCTGGAGTGGGATGTGGTAACTGGAATGAAGGCCGTCCATGACTTCCCACTGAACAGGTTCCATGATGCCTGAAGAGCAGAAATAAAGGTCGATGTCTGAGGATTAGCAAGTAACACAACAAAAATGAGGGTGTGAGAGTGGCTGTGTTGAGAATACACAGCTCGTGAGACGTTATGAGGCTCTTCAAAACGTGATTCTGAAGACAAACTGATGTCAGTCACTGAAGTCTCCCAGGAGGAAGTTGTGGGAGTTGTTCTATAGGATCTGTGAGATTCTCAGAGTCTATCGCATATTGCAGAGGTATATATAGTGAACAAACAGTGATCCTCTTACACACATGAAATTGAATCGCACTCGCTTGCAGATAGGTGTCCAGAGGTAAAGCAAAGGGATGTTGTGCATTATAAATAAATATAGTGACTCCTCCCTTGGCCATTTCTCGAGTGAGGTCATACCTAGAAGGTATAGCCCCACGCTTTAAAATGAGGTTCCTGTACACACAATACCTGGACGCATTCTTGAGCTAGGAGTTTTAACTCCTCTTCGTGTTTTTTGGATCCAGTAGTGTTCCACTGTAGTATGAGAGTTATCTATCGGAAGATGTTAAATGACTCCCACCTGGTATTGCTACTGGGAAAGGGAGCCAACAGTGGGTGGATAATCACTGTTGGGGCCAGATGAGTGCCAAGGCCGACATCAGAGTCCATTGGCTCTGGAAATGAATCGTGAGAGAAGCAAAAGACAGTGGCATTGGTATCAACAGGATGCTTACATCGTTGTCTACGGTTGATGCTTGGCCTATGATTTTTTACGTCTGGGGAGGCTTCGGAGCCACAACTGTAGGAGGAATTGTGGAAGCGCTCAACAGTGGACTAGACTAAACCGTTGGAGCGGCAGGTATCTCCGAACGTTGGCAACCAAGGCCTTTCATAATGCTCTGTGGGGTGGCATGGGCTTCTAAATAATTGCAGCAGCACACGGTCATTGATAAACGCAGGTACTGAAAGTTCCTGGGTGATTAAAATTGTATACCGGACCGAGACTAGAACTCGGGACCCTTGCTCTACATCTGAGCTACCCAAGAACGACTCACGCCGTCCTCCTCCCAGCTCCACTTCTCCCAGTACCTCGTCTTCTACCTTCCAAACTTCACTGAAGCTCTCCTCTGAACCTTGCAAAACTTAGGTGGTAGAGCACTTGCCTCTGGATGGCGAGGTCCCAAGTTCCAGTCTTGGTCCGGCACACAGTTTTAATCTGCCAGAAAGTTTCGTATCAGCGCACACTCCTCTGCCGAGTGAAAATCTTATTCTGGAAACATCCCCCAGAATATGGCTAAGCCATGTCTCCGCAGTATCCTTTCTTCCAGGAGTGCGATCCGAGCGGTGAAGACAAGATCTTCGTTCCCTGTGGCACACAGTGTTCCGCCGCCATGCTACAGAGTGGTCACTGAAGTATGCCCAGAGCGTACGGCGACAGGACTTGCGGCGCTAACTAGTTGCCAGCTCAGGAACCCCAGAATCGCCGAACCCGTACACAGTAAACGAATTCTGGGCCCCCGAGAACGTCACCCTGTTAATGGAGGGAAGTCTGGAGAAAAAAGTTGTATAGGGAGACCTAAGCAGGAATACAGAACGCAAGCTGAATTTTATGTAGCTTGCAGTAGTTTAGTAGAGGTAGTTAAGTAGAGACGAAGAGGCTTTCACATTACAGACAAGGATGGAGAGCTGCGTTAAATCGATCTTCGAAATTGGACCACAACAACAACATAGTTTATGGTGGTTCATGTAAGTTTTCCATATATTTCGGAGCAGTATGTAAGTGAATACTCCGCTCCATAATTATTTGTTGTTTTTTTTTGGGGGGGGGGGGGCATCGGTTTTCTGACTGGTTTGATGCGGCACGCTACGATTTCCTCTCCTGTGCCTACATGTTCTTCTCAGAGTAGCACTTGCGACCTAAGTCCTCAATTATGGGCTGGATGTATTCCAATCTCTGTCTTGGGTGTGTGTGATGTCCTCCTGGAAACTGAAAGAAGAACACCGTGAATTCATTGTCCCAGGAAGGGGAAACTTTATTGACACATTCCTGGGGTCAGATACATCACATGATCACACTGACAGAACCACAGGCACATAGACACAGGCAACAGAGTATACACAATGTCGGAACTAGTACAGTGTATATCCACCTTTCGCAGCAATGCAGGCTTTTATTCTCCCATGGAGACGATCGTAGAGATGCTGGATGTAGTCGTGTGGAACGGCTTGCCATGCCATTTCCACCTGGCGCCTCAGTTAGACCAGCGTTCGTGCTGGACGTGCAGACCGCGTGAGACGACGCTTCATCCAGTCCCAAACATTCTCAATGGGGGACAGATCCGGAGATCTTGCTGGCCAGGGTAGTTGACTTACACCTTATAGAGCACGTTGGGTGGCACCGGATATATGCGGACGTGCATTGTCCTGTTGGAACAGCAAGTTCCCTTGCTGGTCTAGGAATGGTAGAACGATGGGTTCGATGACGGTTTGGATGTACCGTGCACTATTCAGTGTCCCCTCGACGATCACCAGAGGTGTACGGCTAGTGTAGAAAATCGCTCCCCACACCATGATGCCGGGTGTTGGCCCTGTGTGCCTCGGTCGTATGCACTCCTGATTGTGGCGCTCACCTCCACGGTGCCAAACACGCATACGACCGTCATTGGCACCAAGGCAGAAGCGACTCTCATCGCTGAAGACGACACGTCTCCATTCGTTCCTCCATTCACGCCTGTCGCGACACCACTGGAGGCGGGCTGCACGATGTTGTGGCGTGAGCAGAAGACGGCCTAACGGTGTGCGGGACCGTAGCCCAGCTTCATGGAGACGGTTGCTAATGGTCCTCGCCGATACCCCAGGAGCAACAGTGTTCCTAATTTGCTGGGAAGTGGCGGTGCGGTCCCCTACGGCACTGCGTACGATCCTACGGTCTTGGCGTGCATCCGTGCGTCGCTGCGGTCCGGTCCCAGGTCGACGGGCACGTGCACCTTCCGCCGATCACTGGCGACAACATCGATGTACTGTGGAGACCTCACGCCCCACGTGTTGAACAATTCGGCGGTACGTCCACCCGGCCTCCCGCATGCCCACTATACGCCCTCGCTCAAAGTCCGTCTGCTGCACATACGGTTCACGTCCACGCTGTCGCGGCATGCTACCAGTGTTAAAGACTGCGATGGAGCTCCGTATGCCACGGCAAACTGGCTGACACTGACGGCGGCGGTGCACAAATGCTGCGCAGCTAGCGCCATTCGACGGCCAACACCGCGGTTCCTGGTGTGTCCGCTGTGCCGTGCGTGTGATCATTGCTTGTACAGTTCTCTCGCAGTGTCCGGAGCAAGTATGGTGGGTCTGACACACCGATGTCAATGTGTTCTTTTTTCCGTTTCCATGAGTGTAGTTATAAATTCTAGGAGACTGATGACCTCAGAAGTTAAGTCCCATAGTGCTTAGAGCCATTTGAAAGAGTTTTTTCTCGGTCTTGCTCTACTGCTTTTGCCCTCAGGTGTCCTATCATCCTGTACCTTCTCCTTACCAGTGTTTTCCACTTATTCCTTTCCTCTCATATTCTGCGGATAACCTCTTTATTCCTTACCATATCAGCTCACATAATTTTCAAGAATCGCCTGTAGCACCACATCAAATGCTTCGATTCTCTTCTGTTCCAGTTTTACCACAGTCCACGTTTCACTAACATACAATGCTATCCTTCAAACGTACATTCTTAGAAATTTCTTACTCAAATTAAGGAGTGTCACCTTTGGCAGTGCTAGTCTACTTTTGATGTCATCCTTGTTCTGTCGGTCATTAGTTATTCTTCTGCCTAAGTAGCAGAAGTCCTATGCTTCATGCACTTTGTGGCTTTCAAACCTGATGTTAAGTTTCTTGCTGGTCTCATTTCTGCTACTTCTCATTAGTTTAGTTTTTCTTCTATTTACTCTCGATCCATATTCTATACTCATTAGACTATTCATCCTATTGAGCACATCATGTTATTCTTCTTCACTTTCACTCAGATTCGTTGGTAATTAGATCTTTTTTCATTGTGTGTGTGTGCACGCGCGTGATATCATTGATATCCTTTCACCTTGAATTTTAATTACATTCCTGAACATTTCTTTTATTTCCATCATTGATTCTTCGATGTACAATTGATCAGCAGGGGGAAGACTACGTAATTAATAAATCTGAATTGTTCAAATCACACGTAGCAGAGCATTTTATTTTAATTATTTAGCTATTGGCCACGTGTGGATGTAAGTAACCCTGGTGTTTAGGCAAAATACGTGAAGTTTCCATAACAAGCTTTGTAACAAAAGTGCAGTAGCTCTAATTTTCCGTTCACTGCCTAGTTGAATTCCTTCGCCAGTGTATTGAGTTTAGTTAAGTCTTGCAGTTTACCCTTGAAGGTGTCGGAGCGAATAATATACACATCACAGAGGTAGAGATAGTGTGTGTGTGTTTGTGTGTGTGTGTGTGTGTGTGTGTGTGTGTGTGTGTGTGTGTTTGTGTGTTGTGTGTGTGTGCGCCTGAGCGCTCACAAGTATCAAGAAGTACCTCTATACGATGTTGTCTACGTAGGAAAAGCGACCGGATTGCTGCCCCCAATAGGGTCATGTCGACAGGGGATCGATATCTTCTGAATCCACATACAGGGATGGTTACTGCGGTTTATGAATGTTGTCGTCCGATCACGTCCAGTATGTGCCCGAATACAGACTGATCTCGTGACGACCTGGCCAAGGCAACATGTCTGTACATGGGGGAATGAAAAAGTCGCTACGGCGAAAAGCAATTAATATACAGCACTGAAATTTCGGGAATATCATTTGTCTAGTTAAGATATTTCAGTGATTAACACTGCAAGATCATAGGTTAATTTAAGAACGAGAAAAGCCGTTGTAAATGTGAAATTCTTCCACGTTAATAACTAGTGCAACCACCGGAATGTCGAATGCAAACATGCAGACGTGCATTCACTGTGTTGTATGAGTGAAGGATCTCCGTTTGTTGGATGCAGTTGCACGCCTGCTGCAGTTGGGTCGTCAATCCAGGGACGGTTAATGCTGATTGTAGATGGTGCTAGAGTTCTTGTCCGATGAAGAACAGCATGTGCCCGATTGGAGACTGGACTGATGACCAAGCAGCCCAAGACAACATGTCGATACTCAGTAGAGAATTTTGGGTTACAAAAGCGGTAGATGGGCAAGCGTTATCCTGTTGGAAAACACCCCTGTCATGCTGCTCGTGGACGGCAGTACAACCGGTCAAATTACCAGCTTGACGCACAAATTTGCAGTCAAGGTGCATGCGGTAATCACAAGAGTGCTCCTGTTGTCATACGAAATCGCACCCTAGACCATAACCAGGAAGAATCAGCTTTCATCATAAAATACAACAAACCTACAACCTGCTATGAGCTCTCGCTTGGCACCATTGAAGTGACAAATGGTGGTGAATTGGTGGGAATGGAATGCACGCTATAAGGCTTCTGGCTCGGAGCTGTCCTTGAGGTAACCAATTTGTAACAGAGAATTGTGTCACTGTGCTGTCAACTGTTGTTCACATTGCTGTCACAGATGCATTACGACACGCCAGACCTATACACCGAACACGATGGCCTACCTTCCCGGTAGTGCCACGTGGCCATCCCGTGCCCAGTCGTCTTGCGACCGCACATTCTACTGACCACCGATGCGCTACATTCCTACCAATGCTTTCTGCCATATGACAGAAGAATCATTCAGTTTCTCGTAGCCATATTTCGCGACCTTGTTCAAACACATGAAGTTCGCACTGAGCCACTCATTATCGCAGTATCTATAGCCTCAGAGAACTTCTAGAGTATCTCTTCATTCTTAATATGTTCGTATCCCACTTCTTTGTTCAATGATTCTTCCTGACTAGTCTATTAAACTTCAGTCTACTATTCACCATTATTAAATGTTGATCTGCCTGACTAGTCTATTAAACTTCAGTCTACTCTTCACCATTATTAAATGTTGATCTGAGTTTGTAACGGCTCGTGCGTACGCCCGTCTAGTCCAGTGTCTTTTTTCGGAGTCTCTGCCTGACCATAATCTAATGCTTCTGAAATCTCGACGTATCTCCCGGCCTTTTCTAAGTATAGATCCTACTATTGTGGTTCTTGAAGAGAGTATTCGCTATGACAGGCTAAAATTTATTGCAGGACTCAAGTAATTGTTCTCCTGTCTTATTCCTAGTTTCATCTACCCTTACGCACCGAATCAGGAGTGCTAGTTCTGCAAGGTTCGCAGAAGAGCTTCTGTAAAGTTTGGAAGGTAGGAGACGAGATACTGGCAGAAGTAAATCTGTGAGTACCGGGTCTGAGTCGAGCTTCGGTAGGTCAGATGGTAGAGCACTTGTCCGCGAAAGGCAAAGGTCCCGAGTTCGAGTCTCGGTCGGGCACACAGTTTTAATCTGCCAGGAAGTTTCATTCTGGAACCTGTTCACTGTCCTCACGTACTTTTTCTTTACCTTCTGATTGGGACGCCGCTACGTATATCTAAACTATCGTTGTCGGGTTTGGTTTGTTCTCTGGCCTATCTTTCTATTCATAACGGGTCCTACTCCCGTTTTAGCATTTTCTGCTGTTTTTGATATTACTCTGTACTCATCGGAACAGAAATCCTTATCTTCTCTCCATTCCGCTTCACAGAGCTACACTATATCCAGACTGAACCTTAGCATTTCTCTTAACTGATTTTCTAGCTTCCCTACCAAGTTCCAATCCCCGTTACGTAGAACTTATCTTTTCGTTGGTTATTAGATCTTTTTTTCATTGTCACCTCCCCCCTTTGCTGTCTGAATGGTTGATTAGTCCGTCATCCATTGCAAAAGGTTGTACCATTATTTAAACTCCAATATTGCAGACCACATCTTATACTGTTATACGTTATGTGCCTTTAAAGCTGTGGTTTCCATTTCCTTCTGCATTCTCTTGCCATTGATCACTGCCGATACTTCCACCTTTAAGGGTCCGTCTCCCATCCCAAAGAGCAGAGAGTGTCTTAAAACACTATCTGCCCCCCTGCTCTCTTTCATTCGATTGTGGCAGGAGGAGGGTAACTTTATAGGCGAGAAGTCTTTGGCCGTATTTGCTGATAATGTTCATTCAAAATTCAAGCAGTGGCGGGTTTCGAAGCCGGAAGCGAGGACGTTTTCGTAAGTAGCCGTAAAGGCTACCCTTAGACCACAGGTGCGGTTACACATTTATGTGCAGGTTAATTATATTGATTGAACACTGTACTTCATAAGTTATGAGAGATTTTCAGACTTGCTGCAATGAATAGGCATTTCTAGGCGACAGATGTGTACTAGAGTTTGTGCTTATTCTTGTATACCTTGTAGACACAACTTACAACTGCTTCACTTAAGACATCGTAAAAATAAATAGAATAAAGATGAAAACAAAAAGTGGTAGCGCATATAATTATTCCCTGTTACCAAAAAAACTTAGTAAGCACCATACATATTCTGAAATCAGGCTACTCAGAAGTTTATTTTACTTATTTTTAGAATGCCGTATCTTATGTTACGTATTTGCCAACTACTTATAAATGCTATGTAACAATTTTATCAGTGCTCCCGATGTTTTCAATTGTACTGCAAGTTGTATACCTGATAAAGTGGGAGGATAAAGTGCACTTCCATACGTTTTACTTTTGTAAATTAATTTTGTCCTCTACATCTCAGTTTATCCTTAGCGCGTGTCTTGTCATATCTCTTTTAGCAGTGCATCATACTATTTTGCAACTAATTTTTACACTTTTAACGAAAGTATTTTACGCACTTACGAATTTACTATTACATCTACATATATTTTCCCATGTCTACATTTCCCTTCTTAGGGATTAGTAACAAGACATATCATGCGTTTACGAAATAGCGTCTTATGGCGTATAGTCCTGATATGTTGTGTTGCGCTGTTAGCTGTATCACTGCGATTCTATGTTTTTTCACCACTTGCAAAACATACCAAAATAAAGTAATATGTTGCCATGTCCTGCACGAGTACAAAAGTTAGTGTGAGAATTTTTGAACAGATAACATTTTTATTTACTCTGTTATAAATAAATTTTGCTGTCCTGTTCCCTTGCATGTTACTACTTTATCATCACCTAGAAATCTGAATGTTGTCGACAGATGTAAAAAGATGTTACGATATGAAGCTTACAACTGTTATCGCTGGAATGAACTATCTGTGATTAGTGCACAAACAATTTGACTTGAGGCTCTATTTTCACGCCGACGGCCTTTGTTTACATATAAACAGTGTGTTGGAGTACTTATTTGTAGTGATTTATGTGAAGAATGTAAACATTCACTACATTTCAAGTAACTTAGATCATTTTGCCGTGGCAGAGCTTCATTCACGTCCGACATTACTGTATTTATACGGTGAAACGGCTTACTTTTGTGCTGAAGAAAAATCTAAGTGATGTAACTCCGTCCGAAACAGGCTATGAAGGCCAATCGTTATCGACCGTCCGCCGTGTCATCCTCAGTCCACAGCATCACTGTCAGTTTTTCATGACCGGAGCCGCTACTTCTCATTCAAGTAGCTCTTCAGTTTGCCTTACAAGGGTTGAGTGCACCCCGCTTGCCAACAGCACTGGACAGACCGGATGGTCAACCATCCAAGTGCTAGCCCAGCCCGACAACTCTGGACTTCGGTGATCTGATGGGAACCGATGTTAGCACTGCGCCAAGGCCGTTGGACAAGTGATGTAATATTTTTTTTTACTGTACTGGTGTCTGCTAGACACGTTTGAGCAGTGGTCTGTATATACACTGTACTTCATAATTCTATTGGCTCTGAGCACTATGGGACTTAACTTCTGAGGTCATCAGTCCCCTAGAACTTAGAACCACTTAAACCAAACTAACCTAAGGACATCACACACATCCATGCCCGAGGCACGATTGGAACCTGCGGCCGTAGCGGTCCCGCAGTTCCAGACTGTAGCGCCTAGAACTGCTCGGTCACTCCGGCCGGCCATAATTGTATTCTTTGAACATTTCCAGTATAACCTAAAGGCTGAAATTGCAGTTGTGAATTAAACTATATCTTCAGTCAGCGGCACAAATGACGTCCATTAAAAAATTCTACTTGTCTGTGAAGCCCCACTATGAGACGTAGACCATCACCAGGTCGTAGGCACTATAATTGTAGCTGGTTGTTGAGGACGGAGCAAGGCCCTTAAGTACATGGACGTCAATCTTCTTACGTACTAGGCTTGTTCTCCGACACCAGCCGCCATCATGGCCCCTATGGCCCGAAGATAACCTAAAATATAGATCGAACCGGTTGCCAACCAAAATAAACATCAATTAGGATCAAGACAGTTTTATTGAATTTTAAAACTAAGCACAGTTATTGCCTTAGCAGTCGAAACAGAGGGTGCACATACAGGCCTCTTGGGCGCCATTTGTTCGCCGGTGACCGAGGAAAATGAATCACTAACAATGCAATTGTTCTATAAGCACATATACGCTAGTACCACAGAACACAATTCTTGAGTGGTGCTGCTGGGTTCTCCGGTACTGTATTTTCTATTTTGTCATTAGATGACACTGTCAAATCGAAGGACCTGCGATCTGTTATGCTGCAATGTGTGGACACAGTTCTTAGATCAAGATCGCTAAAATTCCTTTATTGATTGCTAGGTACACCTTAGTGAAAGGTAATCTTAGATCAATAACAAGCGTTCTTTAATTCAGTGTGTAGAGGACACCAGGCATTACAAATCGTCATAAACTATTGAGCTGAATCGCTTTCATTATGATGTACATTCTAAAGTAGATCTTCACGTATCCATCATTTACATGTGTGTGTGTGTGTGTGTGTGTGTGTGCATGACAACAACAGCGATTCTGCTCAGCAAATTACGATGAGGTGTAATGCCTCGAGGATGATACACAATTATCAACCATTTCTATTGGTCTGAAGGAGGCTCGTCGATCAGTTGAAACTAGTAATCGAAAAAGAATTTTAGCGCTCTTGAACTAGGATATCTCACCAAATATTCTATTTCCTATAACATCGTTTTATGTTCGTTCCAACAGCTTTTCTATCAGTATCATGACCAATAACTGAGCGCATACAAGTAGTTTGTACTGTTTTAGGGCAGCCAGGATGAGTGTACACGAACGAAATGCTCGGGCCTAGTAACCTCTCTCACATATTTTGTTAGGTATCCAATAAGTGTCCTCAGTGTGTTTAAGACTTTGCGTACTGTGAGACTCTCACTCTCTCTCTCTCTCTCTCTCTCTCTCTCTCTCTCTGTCACTCTCTCTCTCTCTCTCTCTCTCTGTGTGTGTGTGTGTGTGTGTTTGAGAGCGTGCGCATAACGAGTACACGTAAGTAAGTGTGGACGTGCTGCGGCGTTGATGGCAATGGAGGTCTGCTCCGCCTCCGGTGCCGACACGGGAGTAACGAGGATCCGCAACAGCTGAGCCCCTGGAGAAATTAAGCGGCGGGGACGGCGGTGAGGCCGGTGGGGGGCGGAGGGCGGCTCTGCGGCGGCGCAGACCGCTTATCACACGGCGGGCGCTGAATTACCGCAGGCCGCCCCCGCACAGATTGCCGGCCCGGCCCGACACGCCAGCGAACCGGCGTGCCGAGGAGCGAGACCTGCACGGGACCACTCGTCCGACTCATCCCGAGAACTGCTTCCCGGCTGGTATTCAAATTCCGGAAAAAATTACTCCCCTGGGGAGGTTCTCTGGATGAAAAATGCTCACATGCTGTGAAACTCTCTTTTATAGCTGTAAACAACCCTCAGATACAATTTCCACTGTTCCAGTGATGTTAGTCAGGCAGGTTCCTCCGAATTACAAGTGGTCAGACAAGCATTGGTACTTCTCTATTTTGTGGCACCAAGGCTATATTTCTTTAGTCTATTTGGCCTCTTGACCACGACATTCAGTACTGGAAATACAACATATTTAATATACCTTTTATAAACTTATTTATACAGGTGTATTTAACAAGGATACACATATGGTTTTTCCTTATAATAATGGAAACAACTCGCTCAAAAATCGACACAAATCCATACAAATCTTAAAAAATTAATGTACGTATGTATACATTCAGGTGACAAAAGTCATGGGATATAAAGATGGCACAAGTACCGCGTACAGAAGGTATAAGAGGGCAGTGCATTGGCAGAGCTATCATTTGTACTTAGGCGATTGATGTGAAAAGGTTTTCGACTTGACTGTAGCCGCACGATGGGGTTCAAATGGTTTAAATGGCTCTAAACACTATGGAATTTAGCATCTGAGGTCGCCAGTCACCTAGACTATACCTACTTAAACCTAACTAACATAAGGACATCACACATACATGCCCGAAGCAGGATTCGAGCCTGTGACTGTAGAGCAGCGTGATTTCGGACTGAAGCGCCTAGAACTGCTCGACCACAGCGGCCGGCAGCACGATGGGACTTCACAGACTTTGAACGCGGAATGGTAGTTGGAGCTACACGCTGTACCATTACCTCCTTTCTGCATAATTGTTGTGGTGTTGAAGTAGTTTAGTTATTCCGTATAAGTCAGTCCGGATTGCTACGTGCAGTTTGAAATACGCGCGCAGGCGTTAGTCACAACCTACAGCTATGATAATGTATCATTGCAGTTAAAGTAATTAATATTCTTTTTGGGAGCGCCACGTACATTTTAAGCGTGAGTAAATTCATCTTAAATATAAGTAACGTGACTTAATTTCAATACGCAAGCAAAAATGTTACTTGTTATTAATAGGAAAGTCACGCTCTCTTTAAATGAATGACAACGTAATGTAGCCTGCAACGGACCCAGTGATAATACAGGGCGTGAAATGCTTTCTTTTCGCAGCAAATTAACCTAACGTTACACGGAAATCGAGAATGGTACAAACACCTGGGTATTTTAAGATAATTGTTGAAAATATCTTTAACATTACCTCATTAAGAATTAACTTTTAATCCCTTGAATTAAATGAAAAATTTTAAACCACAGGTGAACCCTGGCCTAAGCCTTGTGGTGTTAAATTTCTGAATAAGATATGTAATCAAAATATTAATTAACTTCAAAATTGAAAATCCGTAAAAGCACTTATAATTATTTTCCTTTACGAGTGAAGATCGCAAAGCGTGATATATTTTTTGGTACACGTAATGACGGACTCAGCACCACCGAAACAGTCGAAGCCAGATGGGCAATCGGCAGCAATACTATTATTATCTTTAAATACATTTCACACGAAGGTAGAGGTATTTTTGAAAGGAAAATGAAATATTTTCGATTAAAATGGTTCAAATGGCTCTGAGCACTATGGGACTTAACATCTATGGTCATCAGTCCCCTAGAACATAGAACTACTTAAACCTAACTAACCTAAGGACATCACACATCACCCAGTCATCTTCTTTCGATTAACAATGTATTGTAACCTTAAAGTACATACAGATAGCTAGTTATACATACATCGACCCACAGGAGAGAGACAGAGCAAGTGAAAGATAGAGAACAAATAGGAGCAAGCAACATGGCTCTTGTGTATATACATTACACTTGAAGTTCCATGCTTTCATGGAACGTATTGAAATAGAGTATTCCTTACTGAAAATATTTCCAATATTTCTCACAAAACATTATCATACTCCACAAAATGACGTATAATGTTACAGATATTAGTTTCTTATGTTGAATTTCCTTCATATCGGTTGAATAAATCGCGTCATATATTAGATAGGCTTCCAGATGAAGCCACTACGCATGGGATATTCCTTTTGGGAAATCATTGCGGAGGTCAATATTCTGGGATCATCAGGGTGAAAAGAGTGCCGAGAATTCCAAATTTCAGTCATTAGCTACACAGTAGCCTAAAGCCCTCACTTAACGACCGAGAGCAGCGGAGTTTGTGTTTAGTTGTCATGGCTACCGACAAGCTACATTGCGTGAAATAATCCCAGAAATCAAAGTTTGGACAATGCGGCGAAATTTGGTAGCTTATGGCAACAGACGATCGACGCAAGTACCTTTGCTAGCAGCACGACATCGACTGCAGCGCCTTTCCTAGGCTTGTGACAATATAGATTGGACCCTAGAATACTGCTCAGATGAGTCCAGATTTCTGTTTGTAAGAGCTCATGGTAGGGTTTAGTGTGGCGCAAACCGTATCAAGCTGTGCACTCGGATTGTCAGCAAAGCACTGGCAAACTTGTGGTGTGGGCTGTGTTACACGGAATGGACTACGTCTTCTGACCCAACTGAATCGATCAATAACTGGAAATGGTTATGTTAGACAAATTGAAGACCATTTGTAGGCATTCATGAACTTAATGTTCCCAGACAACGACGGAATTTTTATGGATGACAATGCACCATGTCACGGGGGAAAAATTTTTCGCAGTTGGTTTGAAGAACCTTCTGGACAACTGGAGAAACTGATATGGCCACCCTCATCGCCCGGAAGGAGATAATTTATGGGACATAAACGACAGGTCAGTTCGAACCGAAAACCCTGCAACGCTTTCGCAATTATGAACAGCTGTAGAGGCAGCATCCCTCATTTTTTCTGTAGGGGACTTCCAACTACTTCTTGCGTTCATGCCATGTTACTGCGCAACGTCGTGGTAAACTGAGGTCAGGTACCATATTTGGAGATATGACATTTGTCAACTAAGTCTACGTGTATGTATGTTCGTTCCAAGTCTCCTTCTAGACCACTGAACCAATTTCCGCCGATCTTGGCACATATATCATTTACCATATGGATGGAATTGCTATTGGGGTAAGAAGCATATACACTGAAGCGCCAGAGAAATTGGTATAGGCATGCGTATTCAAGTACAGGAATATGTAAAAAGGGAAACTACAGCGCTGCAGTCGGCAACGCCTATGTAAGACAAGTGTCTGAAACTGATGTTACATCGGTTACTGTTGCTAAAATGCCAAGTTATCAAGATTTAAGTGAAGTGCTATAGTCGGCGCACGAGGAATGGGACACAGTATCTCCGAGGTAACGACGAAGGGAGGATTTTCCAGTACAGCTCTTTCACGGGTGTACCGTGACTGTCAGTAATCCAGTAAAACATCAGATCTCCGACATCGCTGCGGCTGGAAAACGATCCTGCTAGAAAGGGACCAACGACGACAGGAGAGAATCGTTCAGCGTGACAGAAGCGCATCTGTTCCTCAAATTGCTTCAGATTTCAATGCTGGATCATCAACAAGTGTCAGTGTGTGAAACATTCAACGAAACATCATCTATGTGGGTTCTCGGAGCCGGAGGTCCACTCCAGTCCAGTACTCTTGATGACTGCACGACACAGAGATTTACGCCCTCCTGGGCCCATCAACACAGACATTAGACTGTTGATGACTGGAAACATATTTCCTGGTCGGACAAGTCTGGTATCATATTTTATCCAGTGGATGGACATTTACGGGTATGGAGACAACCTCATGAATCCATTGACTCTGCATGTCAGCAGGGGACTATTCCAGCTGGTGGAGGCTCTGAATGGTGTAGGGTGTGTGCAGTTGGAGTATTATGGGACCCTTGATACGTCTAAATACGAGTCTGACAGGTGACACGTACATAAGCATCCTGTCCACCTGCATCCATTCATGTCCGTTGTGCATCCCGACAGACTTGGGTAATTCCAGTAGGACAATGCGGCACCCCACACGTCCAGAATTGCTACAAGATGGCTCCAGGAACACTTTTCTGAGTTTAAACACTTCCCTTGGTCAGCAAACTCCGAGACATGAATCTTATTCAGCACATCTGGGATGCCTTGCAACGTGCTGTTCAGAAGAGATCTCGACCCCTCGTCCGCTTACGGATTTATGGAGAGCCCTGCCCGATTCAAGGTGTCAGTTCTGTCCAGCAATACTTCAGACATTAGTCAAGTCAATCCCACGTCGTGTCGCGACACTTCTGTGTTCTCGCGGTGTTCCTTCACGATATTAGGCATATCCAGCAGTTTCTTTGGCTCTTCAGTGTACCTATGAAAAGTGAGGGAATGGGAGTGAAAATAAAGGGCAGCTCAAAACACGAATTCGTACAATTTATTCATCCAGTATTTGAGAACGATAGCACTTAGTGACTTCTAACAAACGTTACAGGTTATTTGAGGCCATTACGACACTTCTTCTCGCTAATATCTCCCATAAAATGGCGAAAGGAGTTAAGTTTGCCAGTTATTATATTTTCGCTCTTGCTACAGTAGAACTGTCACATCATACGTGACGTTTAAATTTATTACTTCTCTACTGATGAGTATATTCGCAAAAAAATTCGCAGAGAGTATCCATATATGTCACTGAAAGTACTGCTGTAGGATGCGTAATTGAGGATATGTGAAGTCGTAAATACTGAGATTTGTGAAAACTGCCACGTAGCATGAAATTTTAATTTACTGTTCCTTTATTAGTAATTTTCTTCGTGCCATATTTTGCAGACAGCATTCACATATATCACTAAATGAACCCGTAAAAATGTATCATTGTGCAACACATAGTTCGGGAGATTTGACGTTATTCACTCCGCGATATGTGAAAAGTTGACGTATTATTAATGAAGTTTTAATGTATTACTTCTTTACTACTTCTACTATTCACAACGCATTTTGCAGACAGTATCTACATATACCAGCGGATTTGCCTGCCAAATTATTTCATTGTACGACCAATAACTCTGGAGATTCGACTTCACAGGGATCAACCTGCGCAAAAAAGAAATTACAGGGCCTAATCAGTTACAGATAATGATGAAATATGTGTACAGATATGCGTGTGTGAAATTTGTTGAAATTATGTGAAATATATGTGACATGCGTGTACTTTTTTAAAGCCGCACGTAAAACGCTCCTCCTAAACCCCTGTACCGATTTAAACAAAACTTGGTACATAAACTACTTATTATTTGGAAAGAAGCACTGTGGAGTATGATTCAAAAGTAGACCTCCGCTGTACCAAAACTGCAGTTAGATAGTTTTCGTACAGTATATAAGGGACGTAGAAAACCGTAGTGTTACCGGTGGTAATGGCAGCATTGCTACGGAAAGAAAAACAGTGAATGCGAAAGAGAGAAATTGGGTTCCTCTATTTTATTCTTTGTTTCTTTGGTTATTTGCTTTGCACATCAGTAAGTGTTACTTCACAGTGTATTTAACGTCCTTAAAAATTAAAGTTGCATTTTATTATTAATAAAAGTTAGTTGATCAGATAACTTAGGCTCTTTTATGTAACCAAAGCAAATACCTTTGCTGCAAGGTCAGCTTACATGCACCAACAAAAGAGAATTATGTAGTTAATGTTGTCATTCGGCCTTAACGAAAGGTTCTTCATCATTATCAAAGGCAAGGGGTTCTTGTACTTGCTGATAAACGAGAAAGTTGTTTACGAACAACGAAGTATCGAGGAGAGATTTGTTTTGCGTTATTCTTGAATTTTACTTGTTTTGTGGAAATCGTGTTTTCTAGCGCTACATAATAAATCTTATTTCTCTTAATTTATGCCACACTCTGCCTCTGATTCACGTCACAAATCAAAAATTTTCCAATAAAACCTGAATTAAACGTTGACATTTTCAATTTTGCTTTCAATAATTTTATTTTTAAGCAACAGATAGGAGGATAAATATGTATAATAAGAATATTTCGTGGTTACGCGGCCCTTTGTATATCCTTACTCAGTTTGTGCATCGCCCGCTGCTTCCAGTTTGTCGGGGAATATAGTGAAACACTGATCGCATACGCAAACAAAGTTATCAATATGAGGTAACACGCGATATGTATGCAAAAAGTCTAACGTACAGATCAAACAGCTATGACCTTAATTGGCCAACGCTACCAGGAAAACTACGGTAGGAAAACTACGGTATCTCAAACAAACTCATGATAGTCTACAGTAGCCTATTGTAGTTTTATAACTCCAGTTACCAGCATACTCTTTCCCCTCCAACAAGGTGAGGTCGGAGAAATGAGATATTAACTGTTCATAATTATTCGCTTCCTGGCTGCCGTCCAGTGCTGACTATGTAGTTTCAAGATGTAAGTGTAGTAATATGAGGTGTTAATTTCATCTTTCAGAGCGCCAATTCTGAGTAGCTAACTTTTAACTGATCCATTCTGCCCCTTATGCGAAATTGATCGGATTATTTATCTTGTTAATTAGAAAATGTGGGTTACACAGACGAGTGATCCTCATGATGTGAATCAAAGTGCCAAGAAATTAGCTTTAATACTGCACATCAGTTTTCTTCGTTTTAGTTTTTCTAGACTAACATTACAGTAAAATTCCATGTGGGTTTTCAGATCTGTACAAACATCTCATAATATTAAAATCGACTTCTGTTTCCTAGAACTGCTTCAAAGATTGGGCGACCTTTATTTAACAGTTTTAATCAGGACTAGACTAAGTTGTTGTTTCAATGTGATGGAGATTCCGTTATGTATAGTGGCCAAATTATGAGTGGAAAGTATTACCTCGTATGCAAAGCTGTTAAGCTTAGTGACTAATGAATAGTGCTCGCACGTTGTTATCTCAGAGCTCAGGTCAGTTACTAAATCAGAATAGTTTCAGCTGTTGCGTTGGCCACACAGAATGCGACGTTCTTCCGCATTCCACTACATTTTCATATCGGCCTCTCTATCAAATTCTTTCGTAACCGGTGGATTGTTTGTTCAATTCAACATTAAATGGCCATCAAAAACTCTAAAAATAACATCAGTAGCTTTTCCTTCGAGGGACTGGACGAGAACAGAAGGTTACAGAACAGTGGTAGGTACGTGAGGTGAAGTATTCAAGCCTAGTATGGACGCTCGTTGTAGTAGAGAAATATAAAAATAAATCAAAACAAGTAATGCAACTCATTTACGTGACCGTGCATTGTCATTTGCGTTAGACTTTGCAAAGTGCACATTTAACTGAAACTCTTGATGTAAATGATTGTGGACTACTGAAAATGTGTTATCAACTGTCGTGTATATTCAGTCACAAAAGTGAATAGCACTAACAAAGAACAACATTCAAATAATGACAAAATGTATATGCGTTTATCTGTTTCAAACAGAACATAATGATCTTCGGAAGTTTGGGCTTCAAGCGACCTTTTCTGTCAAACTGAGCGAAGTAGGCACTGGACGTACATTCTGCAGCAGCGGAGTCCAAATCTCCTGACCTTCAAAACTAAAGTTTTGTGCAGTTTCCATGAGGGGATAAAGGTGAATGCCAGTTTGCTTTCTTATCTACATCCTATAAGAGCTTGTGTCAATACAGCTGCCTCATCATCGACTGCGCATTAAGCATTAACTTCCTCTTCTACTTATCCATTACTGTCTTCGATAACACATTAAGCATTAACTTCATTCCCCACTTTGCATTACTGTCACTTCACCGAATACTGGCGTGCGCTAGTGGGCTAATCCGTGTTTGTCATCAACTTAAAATTTATTAACTCAAAGACAAATTAGTTAAACTTCAATATTTTGATTCGTAGACTCGCCAACGTGACCGAACACTGCAGCAGACCACGTAATGTGCAGAAAAAGAAAAAAAAGATCGACGTTCAGTCAGTATCCGAATCAAGAGTAGAGGTCGGACAGTACGATTGCAAATTCCGTGTGGAACAAATTATTATTAAAAAAACAGACATACCATTTATAGTACTCCAAAATAAAAGTCGACGTCGAGAAAGCGAGGTAACAACTGTATGTCTGAGAGAGCATATTCATGGGTCAATAACATCACACGAACTGCAGGCTAGGCCAAAGGCCATCCATCGCCATGTACCTACAGAACCACCTGCTAAGCAGAGTTTTGGACACCGATTTGAATCGCTCCTATGGCTCTTAAGAAGACAATTCATTTGTTTGACAACACTCATAAAATGTTGCTTATTAACAGCATCACATGGTGCTCAGATTGAAATGAGTCTTGCCAAGAAGTGTTCCCTTGGATTCCATCAATGATTTTATTACAGATCTTGAGTTTTTACTAGTATTAGACTCTTGGGACACTGAGATGTTAGTCGCTTGATATCTGCAGCGAATACGTGTATAACTTATCCAAGCTTTCAGGATTATGTCTAATTCTGTTTATGGTGTATTTTACGTTTTGTCATTGCAACATTTGGTATATCAAAGTGTCTTCTATGACAGCATCGGGCCTATATCGGTAGAGTTGTGTCACATGTGGAGGCTTAATGTAGTTGTTACACTACTGGCGAGTCTGTTGCTTACCGCCCATGTGCAGCGAGTATCGGGCAACGGGAGGGACTCTGCGGCTCTGTGAGCAGGAGGACGTCGGTTCAACCTTCGCTCAATCTGGCAGCAGCTTTCACCAGCAAGAATGTCGGTGGCCTCATGGCGAAAGCCACAATACAGCGAACGCTGTTTGTTCAGTCTTCTAGTTGATGATTGTTGGAATAACCAAAACCAATCGAATAAACATAATTCATACAGCCCATTGGTAAATTAAAATGCTTTCCAATAAAATATCCCACTGATGTAGCCATTTACATACACATTTTCAATTACTTTCCTTAATGGTGCAGTGTAAGGAGATTAGCCTGCACTGTAATACTCTGATTCATCGAATATAGGCGGCCGGAGTGGCCGAGCGGTTCTAGTCGCTACAGTCTGGAACCGCGCTGCCGCTACGGTCACAAGCTCGAATCACGCCACGGACATGGATATGTGTGATGTCCTTAGGTTAGTTAGGTTTAAGTAGTTCTAAGTTCTAGGAGCCTGATGACCTCAGCAGTTAAGTCCCACAGTGCTCAGAGCCATTTTTGAACCATCGAATATAATAAATATATCGAGGTATTGACAACGGTCGAATTTTTTGGGTACGCAGGTAATACTTAAATTTCATAGCTGTCGAAATATGACACCGCATTTTTTACTGTTATTATTAATGGAAACGTTATCTTCTTTCGAAGCCACTGGAAACAACAAATGCATCCACACTACGCAAGCCGCCTTAAGCTGTATCGCTGACGGTACTTCAGGTGCCAGTAAGTCTCTTCCCGTTCTATAAGTGAATTATGGGTGAAAACAATGAATGTCGACAAACCTTCAGATGAGTTGACATTTCTTTAATTTATCATTGAGGTCGTTGCGCGAGAGAGGTGTAGGTTACCATAATCTTCCTGGAATGCACCACAGTGGTGTGGTCAAAACACGGGGACCGATGAACATTTTCGAACGCTTACTGACATCACTTGAGCCACTTCAGCAACTCCATGAATCGCTGACGAAATAACACAGACATTTCGACGGCGCTTGGCGAGAAGTAGAAGACCTCAACTGCAAGAAGACTTACCTTGTATAGAAGCTCCTGTTCGGCTAGGGTCATCATATCGGCAGGGCTGTGCTTGGAATCGGCATTCGCTGAATTGTGGCTTTCGCCATGAGGCCACCGACGTTCTTGTTGGTGAAAGCTGCTGCCAGATTGAGCGACGGTTGAACCGACGCCCTCCTGTTCACAGAGCCGCAGAGCCCCTCCAGTTGCCCGATACTCGTTTCACATGGACGGGAAGCAGCAGACTCGTCAGCAGTGTAACAACTACATTAGGCCTCCACATGTGACACAACTCCACCGATATAGGCCCAGTGCTGAACAAGCAACGCGTGGGCAGTACTGGGACAACTGCTTCTACTGTCTCCGTGCCACCTCTTGTCGCTGCTGTGGGCAATGAGATCGTCTCTTAATCACGGTCTATGGGACCTGGACGCCCTGATTCGGTGCCATGCCACGCCATCTGACTTAACTTGTTGGAATAATTAAAGAGATTACATGCACGCCGTCCGTCCACCTGCAGCTACCATCACATCTAAGGAACTCCCATAGACCATGAGAACCATTCGAACCCACTGGGTGAGACACCGCCGTCCTGACCACTAGAAGAACGGCTCCTCCATTCCTCCTTAGCTGTCATTGCACCCCCAGCCAGCTACAGTACGATCAAAGAACTTGAACAATAAGCCACCCCATTATACAACACCTTCCTTGTGACGTCTGCTGCAATAATCTGTTGAGCATCTCTGTAACGTCCTCACGCTTCCTTCACGATCCCAAGACGTAACATGCCATATTTCACTTGATCTCCTCTACCTCTTTTGTTAATCCAACCTGCTATGGGGTCCCAAACTGAAGAGAAATACCAAAATACTGGTCAAATAAGTGTTTTGTAATTCGATTCTTGCTGGATGAATTATATCTCTCTAATATTGTTTCAGTGATACTCAACTTGGCTTCATCGCTAATAATGCCATGGAACAATAAAGCGCACTTTCTTCCATTTGTGCTGAAACGTTACTTTTTTAAGTACCGGATCACCTCTCAGTCTCTGTACTTCCGTACCCCTAGATCTATGCTAATAGAATCCATACTGATCTGCACAAAGGAGAAATCCTTCTCTAAAAACGGTATAATGCGTGATCAATAATATTGCTACATCAGTTGTGTGGTGTTACAGTCATATGCATCAATACGACGACCTTACTAGACAGTGGGAATGACTTATGGCTTTTTTCGGTCGCTTGGTATTTAGAGAGACTGTTTCGTTAGTGTTTTAGAGCATTACGTGATCGTATGTTGGGGTTCTACGTATATCTGCTCAGCTGCTCGTAGAAATTTAACCAGGTATTTTCTGTAGCAGGTGCTAGTTTGGTCGCTAAAATGTACGACAAAACTGAGGATAGAATGGGACAAAATTCTCCGTTGAATCTCACTGACATACCTTTCGGTACAGATGCCTTTCAGCTGTTGAGCCATTTGAGATATCTGCTACTTCGTCCAACTGAGCTGTTTCTCGTATTATCTCTATTCCTGTACGTGGCACAATGGTTTTGCCGTACTGTTGCCGTGTAACAGTCAGGTGAAGTTATATTGTTTATCTCCTTAGTGAAGGCTGTTTACAATGCTCGTAAGAAATCCTTGCATATAGATTCAAAAAGAAAAGTAGGGCGGTGTCATAAATTGGCAATTACAAACTTAGGAATTTACCTGAGTATATCGGAAATGTGTAAGCTACATCTTCGTGGAGTCCACGTTTGGAAATACGTTCTTCTTCTACAGATATTTTTGGTCTTTTGTCTTAAACCTTCACCCTGTATATGCAGTGAAATCTGTAGATATCAATTGTACCTAGAGGTACTATGTACGAAGAGCTTGAGACGTATTAATTATGTATGATATCTTTAGTACGGGGCAAGATGAAGACAAAGAAATTTTCGAAAAGCAACCGACGAGAAATTATATTTAAATATTAAAGTACACGCGTCGACCATAACGTTACTGGAACTAACCTATGTTGATTTTAAAGTGTTATTTGTTGCCCTGAAAAGGTTCCTATACTATACGCTTGAGGTAACTATATCCAACATACGGACCTGCAGTTTTACTAGCTGAGTGAGAGTAACGAAAAGATCCTTCCTCGACTGGTCTAGAATTGTAATGACGCATCACAGAATGGGAACCCCTGCATTCTACTGTGTATCTGACTGAGATCTGCGATTTCCTTTACTTAAATTACTTGTTCCTGCCACAAAGTGGGCATCATGCCAACATTGCCTACGCGCATATAATGTCGCATTCCAATTAAATGAGACTAATAACAACCGTCAATACCGTGAAAAAATTCGTTTTTAATTAATCTCTGGGTAAGAGATGGGGATGTCAGTACGAAAGTAGTGGACTGAAAGCAAATCTTTCCTCGGATACAGGAGTGAGTGTGTATATATCTGCGCGTGTCAAGCCTCGTAAGTTATTTAATACGGCAACCATATTGTGCTTGTTGACAGCTCCTTGCCGGAAACTTCGGCGTCAGCTATGATGTCGACAAGAGCAACAAGGGGTGTGTGCAAGTAATTAAACGGCGAAGCCTGTGGGACGTCCCCGACTCTAGGCAAACACGTTTATAGAGTGAGTTCCGTGGGGAAGCCAGAGAAATTGCCACAGCCAATATACAGAGCAATCATTACCTACTACCAAAATATCAGCGCATTTTTCTGCTTTTGACAGCAACTTGAACTACAAAGTACGCATCAAGGACGTAACAAGAATTTCATTGCTGAAAAACATACCACAAGCTCCTCTCCTGGGGGCAAAACCTGGATTTCCTGCTTTCGTTTTAATAAGCCAACAAGTTTCGTATCCCAGATAATTACGCAGTGTCATATAAGAACTGTTTCATTGATACCTTTCTTCCTTTTCAGCAAAGAGCTTAGTCTGTACTACCTCAAAGCGCTCTCATAAGGTCTCTTACTACATCGATATGTTCTAATTCTTTATCTTTGGATCTACATCTACATCTACATCCATACTCCGCAAGCCACCTGACGGTGTGTGGCGGAGGGTACCCTGAGTATCTCTATCGGTTCTCCCTTCTATTTCTGTCTCGTATTGTTCGTGGAAAGAAGGATTGTCGGTATGCTTCTGTGTGAGGTCTAATCCCTCTGATTTAATCCCCATGGTCTCTTCGCGAAATATACGTAGGAGGGAGATATATACCGCTTGACTCTTCGGTGAAGGTGTGTTCTCGAAACTTAAACAAAAGCCCGTAACGAGCTACCGAGCGTCTCTTCTGCAGAGTCTTCCACTGGAGTTTATCTATCATCTCCGTAACGCTTTCGCGATTACTAAATGATCCGGTAACGAAGCGCGCTGCTCTCCGTTGGATCTTCTGTATCTCTTCTATCAACCCTATCTGGTACGGATCCCACACTGCTGAGCAGTATTCAAGCAGTGGGCGAACAAGCGTACTGTAACCTACTTCCTTTGTTTTCAGATTACATTTCCTTAGGATTCTTCCAATGAATCTCAGTCTGGCATCTGCTTTACCGATGATCAACTTTATATGCTCTTTCCATTTTAAATCACTCCTAATGCGTATTCCCAGATAATTTATGGAATTAACTGCTTCCAGTTTCTGACCTGCTATTCTGTAGCTAAATGATAAGGGATCTACCTTTCTATGTATTCGCAGCACATTACACTGGTCTACATTGAGATTGAATTGCCAATCCCTACACCATGTGTCAATTCGCTGCAGATCCTCCTGCATTTCAGTACAATTTTTAATTGTTACAACCTCTCGATACACCACAACATCATCTGCAAAAAGCCTTAGTGAACTTCCGATGTCATCCGCAAGGTCATTTATGTATGTTGTGAATAGCAGCGGTCCTATGACACTCCCCTGTTGCACAACTGAAATCCCTCTTACTTCGGAAGCCTTCTCTCCATTGAGAATGACATGCTGCGTTCTTCAATCTACTCACACAACTGGTCAGATAGTCCATATGCTATTACTTTGCTCATTAAACGACTGTGGGGAACTGTATCGAATGCCTTGCGGAAGTCAAGAAACACGGCATCTACCTGCGAACCCGTTTCTATTGCCCACTGAGTCTCGTGGACGAATAGCGCGAGCTGGGTTTCACACGACCGTCTTTTTCGAAACCCATGCTGATTCCTACAGAGTAGATTTCTAGTCTCCAGAAAAGTCATTATATTCGAACGTAACACTTGTTCCAAAATTCTACAACTGACCGACGTTAGAGATATAGGTCTATAATTCTGCACCTGTATTCGACGTCCCTTCTTGAAAACATGGATGTCCTGTGCCCTTTTCCAATTCTTTGGAACGCTACCCTCATCTAGAGACCTAAGGTACATCGCTGCAGTTTATTCTGCAGACTCTACGCTGTGTTCATATTCTCGTCGCTCTTAAATGTTTCTTATCTTTATATTTTATTCTGGAATTCACATTTCGATAGAACGGGACGTTCAGCATAACATATGTGAAGGACGTCTTACCGTTCATGAAGCTCATATGTTATGAGAGTCATCTTCTCTTGGAAAACACGTTCAATAGTAGGAAAAAGGTGTCGCTGTTTTCCTAAATCTGTCTACATACGACACAGTCTGCCGAGAGGAGGTTCTGATGAAGGCAGTTTCCTGCATGAAGTTCATTTCCTTGGTTGATGTATTGTACTGGAAGAAAATACACTCACTGGTGGAGAGAGAGAGAAATAATTGATACTGTAACATATAGAATATTAGTGCACTTTATTACAATATAGATCAGAAGTATTGCTTAACTTCTTATAACGATTATTATTACCAGTTTGTCACAGAAGAGCTAACACGTTTCTTGTAAAGCAGATTTCCTAAAATGACTTAAAGAGGCTTGAAAGACGCATAAATTTATGGTAACTTTTCGTAGGCAACGAATCATCAGATTTCAAAGGTATTGAGTCTGATCACAAAGAATTAGAAGAGAATTCAAATGAAGAAGAGGAGGAAAATGATGAAACAACCATTTAGGCAATGTTCCAAACAAATATGTTTTGGTAGAGTCTACCTTGCAGAAAATTTGTAATTTTTGTTCAAGTGGTTCAAATGACTCTGAGCACTATGGGACTTAACATCTGAGGTCATCAATCCCCTTGAGTTAGAGCTACTTAAACGTAACTAACCAAAGGACATCACACACATCCACGCACGAGGCAGGACTCGAACTCCGACCGTAGCAGCCGCGTGGTTCCGGACTGAAACGTCTAGAACCGCTCGACCACAGCGGCAGGCTGTAATATTTGTAATTTTGTGGTAATATCTTATGGGACCGAACTGCTGAGGTCTTTGGTCCTTAAGCTTACACACTGCTTATTCAAACTTAAACTAACTTACGCTATGGGCAACACACACACACCCATGCACGAGAGAGGACTCGAAACTCCGGCGGGATGGAGCCGCACGGCCATGACAAGACGCCTCGGACAGCGTGGCTACCCCGTGCGGCCACTTGCAGAAACACCAAGGCATCGTGATAGGGGCTGTACCAGTATAGACAGTGAGGATAAGGAAATAACTACTCCTGCGAAAGTAACAAGTATATGTGAATCATTCATTCCTGAATAGCAAGGAAATTGTAGACCATACAAATGATGTAGCTGGAAAAAAATAAAAGTATCTCCTAATAGCGTTTCTGAAATACATGATTTGTTGGGAAATTTGATTTTATTGCGAATTTACCTGGACACCAATATTTCGTGATCTGATTTATTGTCAAATTTGTTGGAAGAGCAATTTATAGTTGAACTATGAGTAAGAGAAGAGTATATCAGCTACTCGAAATTATTCGCTTTGACGATAAAGATACCAGGGAAGAAAAACTTGTAGGTGACAAATTTGTGCCTCTGCGTGAAGTAATTTAAGAACTTAGTGGAATAATCTCAAGGTACTTCACAAGTGGACCTCACAATACAACTGATGAAATGCAATTTCGTTTCAGTGGCCGTTGTCATTTTAAAGTTATCCGAAAAAACAAACATGGAAAATATTGTACACTTGTTAAAATTCTTGGTAGTACAACTGAACGATACATAATAAACATGGAAGTGTATACAGGAAAAGACAGTAGACCTTCCTGTGAACGGAGTCCTCTTGAGATTGTGAAAATGCTGTTGGAGAATACAGCAACAATATCACAACTGACCGCACCCACGCTTTTGTGGAATAGGCAGACATACTATAATTACAAACTTACATTGATTGAGACTCTCAGATCAAACAGGAAACACATACCGCAAGAACTTATGTAGAGTAGGCAGAGAGCTGTACTCTTCCAATTTTGCATTAACAGATCAATTTACTAAGACGCCTCGTGTAACAATTGTCTCTTACATCAGAAATAGAAAACATAAACAGTCTGTTGATGTTGTCAACACAACATCTTAATGCAGGAGTAGAAGATGATACACCAAAAAAAGGAAACCCCTATAAACCTATACCATAGTTCTACTAAGGGAGGAATGGTGGCCATAGATCAAATGGGTAGAATTAACTCTACAAAAAGGGTTTCGAGAAGAGAGAAGATGGCCACTGTCAACGTTCTACAGCCTACTTGATATCGTTCAAGATTAATGTGCCTGTGTGGAACGAAGGGAAATCAAACACCAGAGAGCTGTATCTCCATGACGTAGGCCTTGAACTGTTGAAACCATATGTAGAAACGCGATCCAAGGACTAGAAAGAGCTCTAAGTGCCTATTTTGCACGCTGTGAGTGATCCTTGGAAAGAAAGTAGAGGTGACCAAAACTGCTGCAAATGAGGAACCAACCAGGAAAGCAGGAGGCTACATATTCTTGAAGAACGTAGGTAAGCAGAGACCAAGAACAACATCATTAAAACTAAGTTAACGTGTGAAAACTGTGGTCTCCATCTGTGTAAGAGTCATTTGGACACATCCATTGTGTATCCAGGAAGTAAATGTCATCTGTAAACGACAGCTTTCGCTCCAAGTGATGAGATTTTTTTGGAAGTTTTCAATATACATTAACCGATACCTGTGCAAAGGTATTTATTTTTGTCATTTTTACTGTTTTCCGTCTTATCCTTTAGTTGCTTTAAATTCGTGGAGGTATGTGCCGTCTATGCAACTAAATGAAGGCAGTTTGTTTGTTGCCATACGCGTTTCGCTTCATTTATTTGGGAAGCATCATCAGTGGCCTGAAATACATGTTTCTTTTTATATATACAATAAGCGTATTATCTGCTAGATATAATAGGTTGATATTTTACATTTTGTAGGGTTTTTTTAGGTTAGAAGCAACTTTTGTAGCACAAGTTCCGTAAAATGATGTATGTTTCGTTTTACTTACGATTTCCAGCACTGCTAACACATATATGTGTTTCTGGAGATGTATTTGTTGGTCTTCATGCTCCAGTTAGCCGAATCAGGTGTTGTTTAGCCACTTGTCACATCACATTTCACTTTCACTGCCATTTGGCGATCAACATATGTGTGTTTGCAGTGTGTAGTGTTGCCAACTGTTGTTATGTGTTTGTCTTTTGTTTCTGTTGTGTTTTGTGGTTTTCATTTGTTGTATGTCTGTGTGTGTCTGTGTGCGTGTGTGTGTGTGTGTGTGTGTGCAATCTTTTTTTTTTTTTTTTTTTTTTTTTTTTTTTTTTTTTTTTTTTTTTTTTTTTTTTCCCTGTGGGTTCATGCGTTTGTCTGTGAGTATGTGTGTGTGTATGGGGGGGGGAGGGGGGTTAGGAAGGAGAGAGAGAGAGAAGAGGGGAAGGATATTCATTAATTATTTATCCTGGTTGCACTTCAGTTTGTTGTTGTTTTGGTGGCTAGCATGATCAGCGAGTTATTGTTTATATGTATTTGGTCATTGAGTACCTTCTTTTCCATTGCAATGGCTCTTTGTATGTGGAAGTTTTCTTGCAATGTCAGGAGGTTTTTGTTGTGATTATTCACTCTGATAACTGTCATGTCACATTCCATGTTCGATGGTTCATGTCCATGTTTTATCAGGTGTTCGGCAAAGGTAGAATGACTGTTCTCATATTTCCAACTTCTTATATGTTCTTTATACCTAGTTCTAAAGTTCCTGCTTGTCATCCCCAGATATACTGCTTTACATTCTTGGCACTCTAGCTGGTATATACCTGCTCCTTGGTATTTGTCTGGTTTTTCTGTTGTTTGTAAATGTGATTGGAGTGTGTTTCTTGTTCTGTAAGCTATTTGTAATCCCTGTTTCTTTAATATATTTGCTATCTTGTGTGTTGTTTTGTGTTTGTATGTGAGAGTATACCATTTTTTTCTGTTATTCATGTCATGAGTGTTATTGTTTTGTGTTTCTGTGTGTGCTCTAGTGTTTGTGGGGTTCTGTAATCTCTGCTTGTTTTCATTTTTCTTTAGTTGTGTTTTAATTTTTTCATTGAGTATTTATTTTTGTTTTGGAAACTTTCCTTCAAGGAGAAAACTGTATTATTCAGTTATTAGATCAAAAATTGGATAGAAACTTTGGACAGACTGTTTATGTTTCTGGTTTATACCAACTTTCATCGGCCAAGATTTGACCACTGTTGCTTCTTATATTCAACCTGTGTGCTGAAAAAATTATCTTTTCAGTTATGTTGTCACTATGTCCTCTTTCACGCTGGAAACAGAGGAACTCAAAATAATTACATGTTTTACGAT
This sequence comes from Schistocerca gregaria, assembly GCF_023897955.1. NCBI lineage: Eukaryota > Metazoa > Arthropoda > Insecta > Orthoptera > Acrididae > Schistocerca > Schistocerca gregaria. The sequence goes on from NC_064923.1 coordinate 533,612,468, forward strand.
TTACAGCTTGTTGACGCATGGAAAAAAATTGCTCTTGGTTCATGCTCTGTGTAATGTAAAATACCTTGGTGTTCCTCGAGTTAAACGACTCTCCAAGAAAAATTTTACAGTACAAGAGTACCAAAATGCGAAGTAAAATCTTAACCTGTAACACCAATATTGGCTAGATTTATGTACATTCCGTATAATGTCTCTGCTGACATTGTACACTGGTGTATCTGCATTGTGAAGATCTTTGGTTGTGTAATTATGCAACAATTATGCGAATTATGTATGTGTAAACTTCTTGAATGCTATAATTTGTAAAATCTGTATTTTTTATTCATCCTTAAGTAGGGAAGCTAAATGTGAAACTAAAGGGAAGCTATATGCAAAAGTAAAGTAAAGCCCCATGGCTACGGATGCAAAAGGTGGACTTGGCGCACAAGGCGCTTGATTCCTCTGTGGCGAGTGGCAGTTCGAGCTATGTCTGTGGTACTGGGTGGCCAGTGGTAACCTACTTCAGCTATTGTGGTTCATTTGGATGTATAAATTGGGGCAAGGAGAGCTTGCGAGCATGTACACTCCTGGAAATGGAAAAAAGAACACATTGACACCGGTGTGTCAGACCCACCATACTTGCTCCGGACACTGCGAGAGGGCTGTACAAGCAATGATCACACGCACGGCACAGCGGACACACCAGGAATCGCGATGTTGGCCGTCGAATGGCGCTAGCTGCGCAGCATTTGTGGACCGCCGCCGTCAGTGTCAGCCAGTTTGCCGTGGCATACGGAGCTCCATCGCAGTCTTTAACACTGGTAGCATGCCGCGACGGCGTGGACGTGTACCGTATGAGCAGTTGACGGACTTTGAGCGAGGACGTATAGTGGGCATGCGGGAGGCCGGGTGGACGTATTGCCGAATTGCTCAACACGTGGGGCGTGAGGTCTCCACAGTGCATCGATGTTGTCGCCAGTGGTCGGCGGAAGGTGCACGTGCCCGTCGACCTGGAACCGGACCGCAGAGACGCACAGATACACGCCAAGACCGTAGGATCCTACGCAGTGCCGTAGGGGACCGTACCGCCACTTCCCAGCAAATTAGGGACACTGTTGCTCCTGGGCTATCGGGGAGGACAATTCGCAACCGTCTCCATGAAGCTGGGCTACGGTCCCGCACACCGTTAGGCCGTCTTCCGCTCACGCCCCAACATTATGCAGCCCGCCTCCAGTGGTGTCGCGACAGGCGTGAATGGAGGGACGAATGGAGACGTGTCGTCTTCAGCGATGAGAGTCGCTTCTGCCTTGGTGCCAATGATGGTCGTATGCGTGTTTGGCGCCGTGCAGGTGAGCGCCACAATCAGGACTGCATACGACCGAGGTACACAGGGCCAACACCCGGCATCATGGTGTGTGGAGCGACCTCCTACACTGGCCGTATACCTCTGGTGATCGTCGAGGGGACACTGAATAGTGCACGGTACATCCAAACCGTCATCGAATCCATCGTTGTACCATTCCTAGACAGGCAAGGGAACTTGCTGTTCCAACAGGACAGTGCACGTCCGCTTATATCCCGTGCCACCCAACGTGCTCTAGAAGGTGTAAGTCAACTACCCTGGCCAGCAAGATCTCTGGATCTGTCCCCCATTGAGCATGTTTGGGACTGGATGAAGCGTCGTCTCACGCGGTCTGCACGTCCAGCACGAACGCTGGTCCAACTGAGGCGCGAGGTGGAAATGGCATGGCAAGCCGTTCCACAGGACTACATCCAGCATCTCTACGATCGTCTCCATGGGAGAATAGCAGCCTGCATTGCTGCGAAAGGTGGATATACACTGTACTAGTGCCGACATTGTGCATGCTCTTTTGCCTGTGTCTATGTGCCTGTGGTTCTGTCAGTGTGATCATGTGATGTATCAGACCCCAGGAATGTGTCAATAAAGTTTCCCCTTCCGGGGACAATGAATTCACGGTGTTCTTATTTCAATTTCCAGGAGTGTATATCGGATGGAATGTTAAGTGGCCTATCGACCATGGTAACGTTATTGGCCTCATTTGGTTAAATTTACTATGCCAAGAAGAGTTATACCAGGGATTGGCTCACAAGATGAACCACAGTTGCTTTAGTAATAGTTTTATGGCCACTGTAGGAGGTGCTGAGCTGTCACATTACATTAGATTCAGTTTCGTGCTGAAGACCAAAAAATTTAGATATTTCTCGTGGATGAGGAATATGAAAGAAAATATAGCATAAAAACATAAAACATTTGAATAAAATACATACTAAACTGATTATTTGTCAGGAGATTGTCGAAACAGGTGGATACAATTCGGTAAACTAGAACAGCTAATATTTGCAGAATTAATATGCTTTGAGAACGAAACACTGTTATGCACTATTAATAAATTTATCATACACAAAGTAGCTGATCTTGACTGTTTTGGCCAAGTGCTGCCAAAGCTGAAATCTAACAGACATTTATACTTAAGATGGTTTAACATTCTCTGCTAAGATATTCATCTTCGAAGTAGAAGGAGTTGCCTATCAAAAGGCCATTCAAACTCTTTTCAAACTGTGCTTTATCTGAAACCAAGTTTTAATGGTGGCTGAAAATTTATTGAAAATGTGTGTTCCTGAATATTGGACTGCTTTTTGGACCAAGGTAAGTGATTTTAGGTCTTTATGTAAATTTTTCTAATTCCTAGTATTGATACTACGTATTGAGCTATTGGCTGGAAACAGAGATGTATTACTTGCAACAAACTTCATTAGGGAATAAATATACTGAGAAGCAGTGGTTAGAATACAAATTTCCCTGAACAGGTTTCTAAATGATATACTTGAATTTACACAAGAAATGATTCTTATCACATGCTCTTGCACCCCAAACACATGTGCTCAGTTTGATGAGTTGCCCCATAATATGATCCCATATGACATAACAGAATGAAAGTAAGCAAAATATGGATGTTTCTTTATATTTATATCTACTACATCTAACATCATTCTCATGGCAAATACAGACCTGTTTAGGTCCTTAAGCAATTCTGTGATATGCTCTTCCTAACTGAATTTATTATCGAACTGCATGTCTTCATATGTTATACACAATCTGGAAGGACATCTCTTACATGTTCTGAACTGCATATAGTGGGCCTTCTCAAAGTTTAATGACAGTGAATTACCTTTGAAACCCAAATTAATGTCAATGAAAATTTTATTAGCAACTATCTCTAAATCTGTACTTGACTTGCTACTAATTGCCATGTTTGTATGATCTGCAAACAAAACAAACTTCACATCGGGCAATGTAACAGATGAGAGGTCATTAATGTATACAAGAAAAAGCAATGGACCCCAAATGGATCCTTGATGAACACCACATACAATTAATTCCCAATCAGATGAAGACTCACTGCTTACTGCACAGCTATTTCACAACGACACTCTTTGTTTCCTGTTAGACAGATAAGTCTGAAACCATTTATCGGCATTTCCAGTGACACCATGATACTCTAATTTACTTAAGAGGAAGCTGTGGTTCACACAATCAAAGGCTTTTTACAGGTCACAGAAAATGACAGTAGCCTTTAATTTATTATCTAATGAATTAAGTACATTCTCACTGTAAGAGCAAATAGCTTTCTCTACATCATAACACTTAAAAAAATTGTGACTTGGACAATATATTATTCACAATCAGGTGCTTAAGGAGAAGCTTGAACACAACCTTTTCAAATATTTTTAAGAAAGCTGGAAAATTAGTCGTTAGTTTGATGGAATCCGTTTTCTCACTTTTGTAAAGAGTCTTAACTTCAGCATATTTTAGACAGTCTGAAAATGTTCCTGCTTATAAGAGACTGATTACACAAATAATTCAAGATAGAACTCAACTCGCATGAGCACTAACTGATTACCTTCGTTGATATGTTATCATAGCAACTGGAATGCTTAAATTTTAAGGATTTTGTGATGATTGCTTTTAAGGATTTTATGATGCATGAAAATATCTAAATATGTACATACAATGGACGACGTATTTTGTTTTGAATAATCACTTTTATGGAACTTCTAACTTACGTGTGCATGTCGGTGATTATCCTGTCACATTCGTAAACAGGGTCCTTTCCAAGTGAATTAATTCCGAGTATCCGATTCTTATTAAACTGATAATTCTGGGCGCAAAACGTTTTGTAGTTTTCATAAACTTTTTGGAGTATAAGGATTGGTTAGTTTTCTGTACAGTAGTAAATGGTTTACTCCACATAATTTTTCATCTTAAGGTTTTCTAAAGCATTTTCATAAAGAAAGCTTTTCATAAAATAAGAAGCTGCCACTAAAATAATCAACGATGAAAATATAAAATGCTGATAGCTGTCTGTAAGTAAAATTTATAAAAACACAATAGTATTATTTCACCTTGAAGAGGTTTGTAAACTTGAGTGGTTTGCTTCTTTGTACACGTTTCTTAAAGTAGTTTTTCAAGTTGTGTAGTCATTTACAAACCCACTTTGACTTTGAGTCCAATGAGAGCGTAGGTGCTAGATCCCCTTATTGACTGTTGAACTAATTTTCCAATATTCATTATCCTTAAAGATGTTACTAAAGGTATTTGCCATTTTCTTAATTGTCTGTGTTACCATTTACAATGGATAATGGTCATTGATTTTTGTGATAAATGAAAGTAAAGGCTCCTTCTGAGCAGTTAGTACATCATTTATTCTGCACCAAAACTTTTCCTAAAAATATTAACTGTACTGCCCATCTGTACAGAGTAGCTTATTGTGCAATTTTCAAAAGCCCTTATTAATCGGTACTCTTTCACATCAGGATCTTTTAGTGATATTTAGTTAAAATAATAGTAGTTCATGTTATTGCAAGTCTGACTAACTTAGTAGATTCATCTGCGTTTCTGCATTTGTCTGCTATACTGCATAGTAGTTTTGCTAATAGTAAGTGTTACTGTGAGACAGCGGTACTACTGCATTTATTGGCCATTCTGTGTTCTACATAAGGTGTAGGCATTGTGTTGTTTGCTAGTACAAGTTACAGTATTATATTGAGAGTTACTGTGTTAGAAGAGATTAGTTAGTGTGTCAAGTGGGGTTAGTTTTCTTAGGTGAAGTTCATTTCCGCTTTGCAATAAAACTTGATACAGCATTGCATAATTAGGCTAGCGACCGCACGTACACTCCTGGAAATTGAAATAAGAACACCGTGAATTCATTGTCCCAGGAAGGGGAAACTTTATTGACACATTCCTGGGGTCAGATACATCACATGATCACACTTACAGAACCACAGGCACACGGACACAGGCAACAGACCATGCACAATGTCGGCGCTAGTACAGGGTATATCAACCTTTCGCAGCAATGCAGGCTGCTATTCTCCCATGGAGACGATCGTAGAGATGCTGGATGTAGTCCTGTGGAACGGCTTGCCATGCCATTTCCGGCGCCTCGGTTGGACCAGCGTTCGTGCTGGACGTGCAGACCGCGTGAGACGACGCTTCATCCAGTCCCAAACATGCTCAATGGGGAACAGATCCGGAGATCTTTCTGGCCAGGGTAGTTGACTTACACCTTTTAGAGCACGTTGGGTGACACGGGATACATGCGGACGTGCATTGTTCTGTTGAAACAGCAAGTTCCCTTGCCGGTCTAGGATTGGTAGAACGATGGGTTCGATGACGGTTTGGATGTACCGTGCACTATTCAGTGTCCCCTCAACAATCACCAGAGGTATACGGCCAGTGTAGGAGATCGCTCCACACACCATGATGCCGGGTGTTGGCCCTGTGTGCCTCGGTCGTATGCAGTTCTGATTGTGGCGCTCACCTGCACGGCGCCAAACACGCATACGACCATCATTGGCACCAAGGCAGAAGCGACTCTCATCGCTGAAGACGACACATCTCCATTCGTCCCTCCATTCACGCCTGTCGCGACACCACTGGAGGCGGGCTGCACGATGTTGGGGCGTGAGCGGAAGACGGCCTAACGGTGTGCGGGACCGTAGCCCAGCTTCATGGAGACGGTTGAGAATGGTCCTCACCGGTACCCTAGGAGAAACAGTGTCCCTAATTTGCTGGGAAGTGGCGCTGCGGTCCCCTACGGTACTGCGTAGCATCCTACGGTCTTGGCGTGCATCCGTGCGTCGCTGCGGTACGGTCCCAGGTCGACGGGCACGTGCACCTTCCGCCGACCACTGGCGACAACATCGATGTACTGTGGAGACCTCACGCCCCACGTGTTGAGCAATTCGGCGGTACGTCCACCCGGCCTCCCGCATGCCAACGATACGCCCTTGCTCAAAGTCCGTCAACTGCACATACGGTTCACGTCCACGCTGTCGCGGCATGCTACCGGTGTTAAAGACTGCGATGGAGCTCCGTATGCCTCGGCAAACTGGCTGACACTGACGGCGGCGGTGCACAAATGCTGCGCAGTTAGCGCCATTCGACGGCCAACACCGCGGTTCCTGCTGTGTCCACTGTTCCGTGCGTGTGATCATTGCTTATACAGCCCTCTCGCAGTGTCCGGAGCAAGTATGGTGAGTCTGACACACCGGTGCAATGTGTTCTTTTTTCCATTTCCAGGAGTGTATATTTAATTCGAGTTAACTTTCCTATTAATTGATCATAGGTTCAAAACTCGTGTTACTGTTTCATTTACTTCTTGATTACGAAATTATAGTCCGATTCTTTGTCATAAGGTACAGTAACTGTCAGGCTAACCTTTCACAGAAGGTGAACATTATCGGCGATTGTCAGTCTGCTAAGGGGCAGGGGGTTTTAGAAACACTGTAACCAGGGAGCTTTTTGTTTGATTATTCTGTACTAGCACCGCCTAAAATATTCAATTTTGTTCATCCAGTATGCCACACAGTCATACCAACAGAAAAACGAAAAAGCATCAGTACATACTACAAATTAGCACATGGTATACGCAAGAGCCAGAGATTTTACAGCTCTAAAGTGAAAAGAAGAACATCTCAAGTGAAATTACACTGACCATGAACTTTCAAATCGAAGGTATTTACGTAATCAGAAAGAGACAGATTTGAGCAAGCTAATATTCAAATGTGTCTCAGCTGAATGCTGTTACACCAGAAATATGGTTAAGGAGGGGAGCGCAAAAGACGATCGTTGTAAATAGTTCCTGTAGGAAACACAGATAAAATAAACCATTTCCAGTATATGTGGTAGACTGGTGAATTAGTTCGTTTGATTCTCCAAAATGCATAAATGCAAATGGTCGTGTTATTTTCAAGTAAATGACGTGGTCTGTATTCAAAAAAACATGTTACTCTGATACAGAAACGCAGTTTTTTACACACATGGTGGAACGTGATTGAAGACAGCTGCTCTGCATATTTTAATATTTTCCAGTTCTGAAAAGAGTTTCTTTCATTCCCGCAATTCCATATTCCATTGCCAAGTCAGCTACACTTTCCCTGGTGTAACACTAATCACTTTAGATAATGTAATTCCCTTACATACAAGACGTTTCTTTGACATTCAATGTAATGAGGTATTAATATTTACATATGTGACAAAGCGTATAAAACGATGCCATTATAACACTTTAAGCGATCTTCAAGACTTAAAATAAATTATATTATGACAACATGTATCAATTAAAACTGTAGGAATCTGTTCATCAATATTAATGCCTGCGCTTGCAATACTTTATTGTTAATAGTGGTTTTTTGCTGACAATTGGAGTAGAAAAACTATGTGCTTTGGTCTATTGATTTATTGTGAAACCAGGATGCCTTCCACATATTCATCTCATGCCATCTATGTCCTTTCGATTATTGATTTTAAAACGTAGTGCTGTTTCAAAATTAGATCTTTACTTTGGCAAGGGAACCGGATTCATACTAAGAATGTTCAAATTGGAAGATACAAAATCTTAGTAAGCATATGGTGCGGAAAACTACTGTATTATTGCATGATCAATTGTTGAGGTTATAGAAGAAATGGTGCATCGCTTTTCTTTCAGCTTTCTTTTCTAACCTAAAGTAGTATATTAGCAAGAATACAGGTACACAGAAAATTGAACTCTAGCTCAGCAGCGCTGTTAAATGTTTCAGACGTATTTAGGCACCGGACAGTAGAATAGATAGTATGGGTAGTTTTATACTCAGAATCGTTACCCGATTCACATTTTTGGCCAAGGAATAATAAGGTAATTTCATTGCAAGTCATGACGTTGTCTTTTGTGCATCTTTAGTGTCAGTAGATACAATTCCTATCCATTAAGCTCTAAAATTTTAACCTTACTCAGACACGATATTCAATTGCTGCCAGATGTAAAATAAAATGTTTGTCATTTGCAGTTGGATGTCCAACATCAGCCAGTTGCACTTAAATGATCCGTATCAGCCACATGTGCCTGAATAGTCAAGGTCAATCAGACGCACATTCAGTATTGCGCAAAATCTGTAGCAAGGCTTACAGTTACCACACACACATTTACAAATAGATGTAGCACACACTGGAAACTGCCAGGTGACTGCTAACCAGTTACAGTAGTGTCTATCCCACTGTGCATAGCCCTATGTGCAGTGGAGCACTGCCTTGTAGGAAGATGAGGCGTCATTCATACTGTATATATTCTTTCGGTGTCTGTTCTGGGGTGCCCTTGGCACTCAATATAATCATGTCAGTATCGCGGAAAGTAACCAATACGATGACACGGTCTTTCTATGCAGAAGCATCACTGCATCACGAGAAAGTGTATCCTGCTTATGTTGACAATTCCTATAGATGGTCTTGCATGAGTCTGAGTCTCATTTGATGGATTATAAGGACAAACGATAAAAGTTCTGTCTTATATTCTAATATATGCCATACGAGAGTATCTCGCTTTCTTAACTTTGATTGCATGGAAAACCTCTGACCGAGGTATTGTAGGACTATCACGGACATCACTGACTATTGCTGACGCTGATCGAGTCTGATGAATAACATAATGCATTTTTGCAAGCCGTCACTGCAGACCTGCAGACAACGTTGGTCGATACAAGAAGTCATTTTGGACAGCCATAACTACACATGTGAGAGCAGTTGTTTATTTAGTATTAACATGCAAGAACAAGGTGTTCCATATGCCACGGTCAGCGGAACACGGTTCTATGCAAGGCACCTGTCTACGTTTTCTGTACAAATTCTATCCGTGTTACGCCTTATAATTTAGTTACGACTTTCTTTGGGCACACATTATCACAGTACTTCGTGATTTTTTAAGTCTTGTGCATTCTTTTATCATTATTGAATTTATAAAATCTACAGATGAGAATGAGATAACTAACTACTTTACAGTTACGTTTTTATCAGCAGTTAAAAGAGGAATGCAAAAGTACAAGAGCAGACAGTTTTTCTCACTTATGTCTCATTCTTAACTACCCGTTATGGATCTTGTGATTACTTGTGGGTTGTCAGACCGTGAACAACTCACCTTAAACATGAGATATGAGAAACCAGATTTGCAAGACATTCAGAGTACTTGTTAACTTACAGGAAGAAACATTTATTTAACTCTTGTGTCATTGATTAATACGATGCGGTACCATTACCTTCCATTATAAATTCAGATGATTCCCATATTTTGTACTATATTTCTTTGTGAGCTGTTATCCACTAAATGTGATTGCCAGTTGTGGCATGTAGTCATTGTGTCTAACACAAACCTTCAGCACATCATGTAAAAGAAAGTTCTAGAGATGGCCCTGCAGAACATATATGACAGGCTGCTAACTGTAATAGAAATGCTGCAGCTCCGAGTTATTATGATATTGTCGAATATATCCGTCTCCTTACGTACTTGCTCCAGACCACATGAGGCTGAATGGCTTGGGTGATGATGATGTTTTGTGGGGCGCACAGCTGCGCGGTCATCAGCACCCGTACGAAGTATCAATTTTTACACTGTCCAGTTTAGCCACTGTCTCGAATGATAACGATTATGAAATAATGAGGACAACACGAACACCCAGTCCCTTGGAAGAGAAAATCCCCAACCCGGCCGGGAATCGAACCAGGGTCCCCGTGATCCTGAGGCAGCAACGCTAGCCACTACACCACGAGCTGCGGATTGAATGGGTTGGAGATAATGGGAAATGTCACTTAACTGAAGCAATTCCATCACTCTTTCCAGGGTTCTGAAATGATGAATCCTATGTTTCCAAGCTGAAAACTGTTATTTTTCAGTGACTGGCCATATCTAGTGATAAGAAGTATTGTTTTGAACCAAAAAAGTGGACTTGAGCTTACTCGTCTAGACTGTGTAATGAGAAAAGGCAGTCTGCAGAAAAGGCAAGAATAAATTCCTGGACAATGACGGAATATTTTTCCTGCATTACCTCCTCTGACAGAGCCATTTAAGCCTTGATCCTCATCAAACCAGTCACTGACACTAGTAAAGAATGAAGGTACTCCATAGCTACAGCCTTGGAGGCGGATCCCTGATTCTTCTCATCAAGAGAATCTTTTTATATACTTCACAAGCTACCTTAATGTGTGTAACGGAAGATAAATTGTGTACCACTGTCACCTTTTCCCTCTCCTGTTTCAGTCGCAAATGGTTCACAGGAAGAAAGATTGTTTGTAGTCATCCGTGTGGGCTGGAACCACTCTGATTTTACTATCAGAGTGCCTTTTCTTGAGATATACGTAGGAAGAAGCAATATATTGGTCGACTCTTCTAACAATGTCATGTAGAACGTCTGCTACTGGAATTGGCTGATCATCTCTATGAAGCTTTTGCGCTTACTAAATATTCCTCTGACGAAACGCACTACTCTTCGTTGTATCCTCTCTATTTCCTGCATCAACAGCATCGGTTACACAGCCCAGATGGGCGGATAATAATCACCTATTGATAGAACGAGGGTTTTGTAAGCTAGCCGATATCGTGGATGGACCACATTGCTTTCGGTTTCTTCTGATGACTGTCAATCTGACGTTGTCTTGCCTGTGATTAGCGTTATGTGTTCTTTCAACTTTAAACCAGTCCAGAGACCTACTCCTAGAAATAATACAACGTGACTACTTCCACTAAACGTTCTGCAATCGCATAGCTTTATAATAACTGATCTTTCTAGGTAGTTTAGAAGTAATCCACAAGGTCATTTAATTACCTTGTAAAAAGCAATAGCTCTATAACACTCTCTCAGGGTTCGCCCAAAGTTATTTTTAATTCAGAAAATCTTTGTTGGTTGAGAATGGCATGCTGCGTTTTTGTGCCAGCGATTTTTCGATCATGCAGCTGGTCTTGTATTCCATACTCTTTTATTTCGTTCATAAGGAGGCTGTGCGGAACTATATCAAAGCTGGAAGTCGAGGAACACCCCATAAACTATAGAGCGCTGGTATATAATTCTTATTGAGTCCCGTGGACGAACAGAGAACATTATGTCTCACACGAAAGAGTTTTTCAGAACCCATGAATTCGCTAGCGTAAGATATCCACAATTCATCAATAGGCCGACGTTACAAACATGCCATAGAACTTCCACTCATTCACTGTCACACAATCACAAGGTTTGTCAGCCACACCTCCCATTAAAATTTCTACGTTTTTATGAGGTCCCTATAAACTATTTCGGACTGTATAGAAACATATAAATAGTAATCAAATATGTCGAAAAGTAAGAGAAACACTGAAAAAATTCGGAAGTATTGAAAGGATATGACAATTATCAAAGAACCATAGATAGCGAGAAGTAGAGAAGTTACTGAAAGTATCAAACAGGATTAGAAAGTGCGGAAATAACAGGAATTTTTTATGAATGTCTGATACGTATTTGTTCCACGAAGGCATTTGTCTCGCAGATGACGAAACAAACGCTTATCGCATTTGCATTTAAGTCGACTTCGCGAAATATAACACACTTGGAGATTGTGTCCACAACTCCTTGGATGTTTATGTGTAGACACCAACAGATCCCCACTTCTGGAGGACCTTGCCGACTAAGCTGGCAAATAGATACTAAAAGCAAACCAGCCAGGCAGCTATTAGTAGAGTCTAGTAGTGTCGTTCGTGTAGTACAGTAAAATGTGCTGTGTACATGGGTCATCAAGAGATTTCGGTACACACATACGTATCTCCCTTCAAACTCTAAATGTAAGGGAAAAATGTTATTACCAAAAACGGCATCCCTTATTTTTCTACTAGAGTGTTCATATAGAACATACTATTCTTTATTTTGCAGCTGCAAAACAAAACATACCAACGAAATTCTGGAATGCTGTGACATATCCAGTTGCTACTTGTTACTGAAGAAAATTAGGTGTTTCAGATAATTCAGAAGTCTGGGTATTCGTATGAGATTATCAATAATGGGTGAACTATCAACAAAGCACGTGTTCATATGCATCATTTTCATGATACTGTTGAACAGATTTTTAAGGATTGTGCTTTTAAAAGATTATGAACTGTCGTAATGATAAGTTTAAAGTTCCTAAACGGCTACATTCCCATAACTACCAGTTCTCACTAACAGAGGAAGCAAGTTAGCTGTTCGTTGTTGTGGTCAAGCAATTTCAAATTTTTTTTGTGATGGAGTTTGTGTAATATTTTTATCTAGATATAAGAAAATTGTCTTGTTTAAAATATTGGTGATTATTATTAATGAAACCTGATTACACTCAACTGTTACAGAAACTATACATTTTTCAGTAACAACGTCTTTTTCTTCTTCTTCTCCTTGGTAGGACAAAGCCTTTTTCCTTCAGTACGCTTCAGTCTACCCTGAGGCTATACCTCCAGCTTTTCCTTTGAGCAGTCAAAATCGCTTTTTTCCAATGACTAATTTATTTCCTACGATTTTCACATTGGAATCTTAATTGCTTTTCTACTGCTTTCACTTCTCCCTAACTTTCTCTCTCTCTCTCTCTCTCTCTCTCTCTCTCTCTCTCTCTCTGTGTGTGTGTGTGTGGGGGGGGGGGGGGGGGTCCCTGTAAAATTCTGCACAATTTTCATTTTCGTGGTTTCCAAAAGTCGAATCCGTGTATGTCTTAATAGATCTTCCTATTTCTTTTTTATGTTGTTGCTTTTGCATGTTTCTGAATATACTTTCATTGCCAGACGGCGTCATTTAAGCAACTTGCCTGTTTCTTTGTTTTACTATCTGTTTTCTAACTTCAATTTCGACTTTCCGCTGCTGGACATTTCAATACTAAGACATTTAAATGTCATTACCTGTAGAATATTGTTTCCATCCACTTCCCTTTTTCATGTAATTCGTTTCACACGTGATTTTTTACATTTGGTTTTTTGAGTTGATATGATCATATTTAGTTTTCTGCCTGCCACGTTAAACATGTGTAAACGTTTCTGCCGGTTACCGGTTTCTTCCAGGTTTGCCAGGAGAACTGAGTCATCAGCATAACAAATGATTTTTAATTCTTCGTCCTCCATCTTATGACCACTACCAGGAAATACCCTCTTTATTACCTCATACATAACTATATTAAAAAATAATATGCTCATGGAATCACTTTTAAATGTTATGCAGCTAGTTAACATGGAACCAATTTCAGCCAGAATGTAAATGTTCGAATAAATGTCTTCAGCTATTTTCATTAAGTTGGGAGTATTCCCCCGATTCAGTATATCAGTATCATCGTCTAAAAGTTCTGAAACGATCTGTAATTTTCAGTAGGTAATACTCGTACTGGCACTAAATAGGAGAAATAACAATACCCTTATATCGTCCTAACTTTAGTTGTAGTGTATATGTTCCTCATTTGTAATATTTAGAGCAAATAATCGTCATTCAATGTCTTCTTCGTTCTTGAAACACCCTTCACACGTTGGAACAAGTTATTCTGAGCTCAAATGTGAAGGTTTTTACATCAACTATGTTCGGTTTTCCTATCTTTAGATCTAGGACATAAATTTGGTTATGGAATTTAGGTGCTGTTTCTGTTACATTTCCTTTTTAGCGTTAATTTAATATCTAGATGATAATTCCTTACACAAGAGTTATTCCCTGCATCACAACTACACTCCTAGAAATGGAAAAAAGAACACATTGACAACGGTGTGTCAGACCCACCATACTTGCTCCGGACACTGCGAGAGGGCTGTACAAGCAATGATCACACGCACGGCACAGCGGACACACCAGGAATCGCGGTGTTGGCCGTCGAATGGCGCTAGCTGCGCAGCATTTGTGCACCGCCACCGTCAGTGTCAGCCAGTTTGCTGTGGCATACGGAGCTCCATCGCAGTCTTTAACACTGGTAGCATGCCGCGACAGCGTGGACGTGAACCGTATGTGCAGTTGACGGACTTTGAGCGAGGGCGTATAGTGGGCGTGAGGGAGGCCGGGTGGACGTGCCGCCGAATTGCTCAACACGTGGGGCGTGAGGTCTCCACAGTACATCGATGTTGTCGCCAGTGGTCTGCGGAAGGTGCACGTGCCCGTCGACCTGGGACCGGACCGCAGCGACGCACGGATGCACGCCAAGACCGTAGGATACTACGCAGTGCCGTAGGGGACCGCACCGCCACTTCCCAGCAAATTAGGGATACTGTTGCTCCTGGGCTATCGGGGAGGACAATTCGCAACCGTCTCCATGAAGCTGGGCCACGGTCCCGCCCACCGTTAGGCCGTCTTCCACTCACGCCCCAACATCGTGCAGCCCGCCTCCAGTGGTGTCGCGACAGGCGTGAATGGAGGGACGAATGGAGATGTGTCGTCTTCAGCGATGAGAGTCGCTTCTGCCTTGGTGCCAATGATGGTCGTATGCGTGGCTGGCGCCGTGCAGGTGAGCGCCACAATCAGAACTGCATACGACCGAGGCACACAGGGCCAACACCCGGCATCATGGTGTGGGGAGCGATCTCCTACTCTGGCCGTACACCTCTGGTGATCGTCGAGGGGACACTGAATAGTGCACGGTACATCCAAACCGTCATCGAACCCATCGTTCTACCATTACTAGACCGGCAAGGGAACTTGCTGTTTCAACAGGACAATGCACGTCCGCATGTATCCCGTGCCACCCAACGTGCTCTAGAAGGTGTAAGTCAACTACCCTGGCCAGCAAGATCTCCGGATCTGTCCCCCATTGAGCATGTTTCTGACTGGATGAAGCGTCGTCTCACGCGGTCTGCACGTCCAGCACGAACGCTGGTCCAACTGAGGCGCGAGGTGGAAATGGTATGGCAAGCCGTTCCACAGGACTGCATCCAGCATCTCTACGATCGTCTCCATGGGAGAATAGCAGCCTGCATTGCTGCGAAAGGTGGATATACACTGTACTAGTGCCGACATTGTGCATGCTCTGTTGCCTGTGTCTATGTGCCTGTGGTTCTGTCAGTGTGATCATGTGATGTACCTGACCCCAGGAATGTGTCAATAAAGTTTCCCCTTCGTGGGACAATGAATTCACGGTGTTCTTATTTCAATTTCCAGGAGTGTATTTTGTGGTTTTAACGCTTACTGAACAGCTGTGTTATAGCACATCATATCGTAGACCACATACAACCAAATTCATTGGTCTCCACTTATCATGTCTGTATAAACAATGTGACGCCCCAGTCCCAAACACGCCTCTTTCTTCGACCAGTAAACAAGCTAAAATTATGCCAACTGCGATAGCACCATCAACAGCTTGTAAATGTAATATACTTGGAAGGAGAGACAGCCTTGGTCGAATTTTCTTGCTTTATTAAACCCAAAATTGATTTTTGGTCACTTAGTGACCATCCTCAGTGCTGTAATAAACAACTTACATTGGTAGGCACTGCTGTCAACAAGCTTAGAGCGACCTATCGGACCGGAAGTTTTACGTGAAGGGTACAAAGAGGTTCCGTTGCAGATACTGAAAAATCGTATTCTTAAGAATCATTACATTTTTCCAAGTTGCCGGTTGTAAAAACGAAAATTTAATATTTCAGGTACATAAAAAATCTTAAGAAGCCAGTAGAAGGTAGTGTGACAGCTTCTCCAAATTTAATGAAAGTATGTGAGCAATATTTTCCCTATTTTCAAACTAAATAAAACTTAGAAGCTGACTGTTCCCAACTTAAATCAGTTGACACTGTTATCCCCAAAGCGGAGGCACAGTACACTTAAATTGATTAACATTAAAACAGTTAGCATTGCGGTTTTTCATACATGCAGATACTGAATGCTTGTTACAAATTGTTATTACTGACAACGTTAAAGTGGATAAACCATGCAGTATTGCTTCCTACATACACTGTAGTTACCTTGAGAAATATTTAGAGTTTCAGATGAACCGACGTGTTCGCTATAATTTAAATTGTAGATCACTTTTTAGTGTCTACAGAGTTTCACAAACTAACCATTTATGACTCTCATATTATTTTCGTGTGCCTGTGCGAAGAAGTGGCAGAATATGAGCATAATGAAATCGTGAAAATAAATCTATGCCGTATTTCTATGATTTTGCGAACATGGAAAAGCATAAAATATTTGCCAAAACTGTCTCAGTGAAACATCATTTACATATTCGTTCAACTTTTGCCATGCTCACTAGAAATTCAAAGCCGGAAGAAAACGCAGCAAACTCAAGGACGGTGTCATTTTATTGGCATGTGATGTGACGGGTAGTTCGTTATTCTATGCGTATGTGATAAGCAAATTCAACAAGACGCGTGACAATAAAGAGAGTGAAAACAACAGCATCTGTTGACAATGCAGTCGAATATTCTCGCATTCAGACAATTATAAAATACCAAATGGCGTCCTGCCTCACAGACTGTCAGAAATCTGTTGTACCTTTTGTTGCATTTTTGTAATATTTCTTGCAAGCTCTGAGGAACGAGCAAGTTCTTACTTCAACATCTCCCATATGTGTTCTTTCGGCGAGAGATCTGGTGATATTGCCGCATGTAAACGTTACTTGTCATGCTGAAAATTCATGTAAATTCCTATGGAAGAAATGGCAGTAGCAAGAGAATAAGAACCTGTGCAATTCTGCGGGCACTGGTTACTTTTACCTACAGCAAGACCATATGTGACCACGATCTACTGATGGCCCCCCACACCATCAAGCCTGCTGTGGGACCTGTGTATCTACAGCAAATTAACTTCGGAATTGGCTTCTACGATGTCCACACCGCACATGTGTATGTCCATCACCCGCTTGCAGACAGACCCTGTGTCAACACTGAAGACAACTCTCTCATGACACCAGAGTAGCTGTGCTTAGCGGAGTTGTGGGTCTGAGGTAGTCTGGCCAGGGAGCAAACATGATTTTAGTCTTGCTGTTAGCAGACGGTTCCCAGTGATCCATGGCAATGGAGCAGGAGCAACATGCACGGCGGTTTTTTCCATGATTGATGTTCGGTAGACTACCATTGCACGCACAATGCGTCGATTTGACGTGCGTCTGCACTACAACGGACGGCCGGAACATATCTTGAAACTAACGAGCTGAAAACAGCAACAAAGTATTTTTCCGACAGTGAACAGTTTCATTTGAGTTACAAGGAAGGCGTGTTTCGATATGAGTGTATGACTAAAGATCCAGTTTTGTTGGATGAACAGTTGCTGCCAAATCAACCGTTCAAAAAGAATTTGAGTGGTGAACTATAAATATCAAAGACCAAGCAACGTATGCTGTTTATCTAAATTCAAGATAATAGACCACTGTGTAATATTTCTCAAAATCGATGTCATGATATTTGCCGATGTCTTTACATATTTCCATGCATTCTTTCCCAAAACATACGAACTGGAAACCAGCCCATTACGTGACGTCACCTTCAAAGCGGACGGTAGGTGTAGCTTTCATTAAAACTATGTGCGACTTGTGCGACAACGTGCTGTCAGAAGTTTGTTACTTATGAAGTGCGGGTGCTAGCAAGAAGTGTCTCTTCGTGACACCAACATATCTGCCCGTGGTATGTAAAAGACAAAGCTTTCTCCACTGTTCATTCGTGGCTCGAAAGCAATGAATGCACACCTTTTCATCTCTGAGACCGTGAACAAAGATTGCAATTTTGTACTGACTTGGTATTTCAATCAGTTCATATCGGTTGTTCATCATGACAGTGAATACTGTTTGTGAATACTGATTATTCAGAGTTCTGGTGAGAATCCAGGGGACTGAAGGAACTTCGTGTGCCTTACGAATTTACAGGAAATGTGTTAGACTTTGCGCTACCTGCTTCAATCTGCTGTATAAATATGATGGGACTATTTGTGAAGAGATTAATTTTTCCTTGTGTCCAGAAACTGTTTTCATTTATTCCTTTGGTCTAAAATCAGATATTGTTCTTATAGTGTAATTGATAGATTTCGGCCATATGCCAGGAAACGCTCTGCCACTGCAAAATAAATCCTTTCAGCCATGTTCAGTGTACGGACCTTCCTCTCCCGCTGTCCAGTGAATCCCCGTACCACTGCCTAACTTGAATAACTTCGGAGTTACAGAATTTTTACGAAACTGATGGAGTTTGGCCATCAGTCACCATATGTCCACCAACGTAATGCTAGTTCATTTTAATTATGTTTTATGCACAGATCTTCTCCTTCGAATTTGAATAATTTCTTATTTAAAGAATTTTTAGAAATTGATAGATTGGGGCCATCAGTCAAGACATGTTCATTCATGAATGTTCATGGTCCCGTAATCCTGATCAGAGCGTACAACAGGAGAGAGCTATTGAGCGAGATGGTTACATACGTATTTCGAAAAAGGTCAGCCTTTCAGCGTCTGTAACACCTTTGTAGCTTTGTATGTAGTAGTGACGAACTCGCAGGGGTAGCACCACGCACCACCCTGGCATTTCACAAAGCTTCCTGTGTCCTATCGAATGTTCAGTTTAGTCACATTACTGTAGATTAATTGCTACATGTAACCTTTATATATGTTTCACTCCCCAAACCCCGAGAAAGCTTCTTGCATCTGACTAAATCACAAACCAGCTGCTTCATTGATTTGCACTGAATAATATTAAATAAGTTTCAGAATCATATTGACTTTGTATCATATCTGTCAGCTAATGAGACGATAGAGTCAATTTGATGTAATAAATAAGCAGTGAAACCAGGAAATCTTGAAATGAGTATCATATCTGTCAGCTAATGAGACGATAGAGTCAATTTGATGTAATAAATAAGCAGTGAAACCAAGAAATCTTGAAATGAGTAAATGGACCCTGCCTTTCGATGTTATATCTGTGTCCCAGTCGTTTATTTATGGATACCCGTAAGATATTACTACTATGACTACTACTACTACTAATAATAATAATAATAATAATAATAATAATAATGAGCTTCAAAAGTATTGGTATGTAAATTTTAGATTAATCGTATGGCTCCTGATTTTCTCTTAAGCCCTCAGGCCCTTAGTAGGTCCAGTGGAATCCTAGTCGCTAACCGTTGTGCTACAGGAATTCGTGATTAGTAGTCTAATTGGGCCATTAAAGCCATGTATTATATTGAACGTTGTCGATGGTCCTACGAGCTAGCGAAGAGCGCGGGCGTGAGCCAGACTTCACTTCCAAAGGGCATAGCAGGTCTAGATATCAAACAAGCATCCATGAGATTAATTCTACATCTAACGATTGAGCTCATATGCCACAACAATCCTTCAGCTTCGTTTAGCTTGAAATGCTTTGCTGAAGGCTAGTAATGTGAATGGGTAGCTAATTACAGACATAGAATAAATGCCATTTGTTTAACATGGAGTCAGAGGTGGTGGTGTTCACTGTGCGCCTAGAGATGCTGTTGTAAACAATACGATCAACTTTTTTCGAATAAAAGTAATGATAAATGTTTTTTTATATTCCTGGGTATTAATAGTCTGTACAGTTGAGCCGTAATCAGTACTCTACCAGTCTCTGTTCGTGGCTGTCTTTGTACAGTTTTGATGTAATGAGTATACCAAGTGATTCAAACTTAGGTTACACTTTAAAAGTAAATCTTGGGCATCCAGAAAATATCCACGAACTTGATTCAGATCTACAAATATACTCAGAGAAAAAGGTACCACCAAACATCAACAAAGAGTTCATATGTCAGGTATCTCCATTGGACGATTAAAAAGTTGTGTTGTTAACCACAGAAATTTAATACAATGTCTGAAGAATACCGTTACTCTAAACAAAATTCAGCGGATCTTATCACTCCAATAGCCACCATGGATGAAATCGTACATTTTTTAAGTCTTATGAAAAACAATTTTTTGACAAAAATTGTGAGTGAAAATTGAACAATGTGAAGTTGTTAAAACTTTGTAAATAAACATAAAGAGCTGCTGTTTCGTTTGCAACACCTAATTTCAAGCGCTGTGAGGGATTTAGAGCAATTAGTTTACTAATAAATTAAGGAGATTATTATTTTTGACAAAGTGATATCTGTATGGAAGGCTATTTTAGATATTTCTAATGCTCTTCTTGTTTATCTATTTGGGTATATGTTGATCAAATATTTGGTAAAAATGTGAAAATGTGTTACACAAACAGGGGTAGCTGAATACGCTATGTGATCAAAAGTATCCGGACACTAGACTGAAAATGAGTTACAAATTCATGGCACCCAGCATCGGCAATACCTTGATGACAGCTTCCACTCTCGCAGGCATACGTTCAGTCAGTTGCTGGAAGGTTTCTTGGGGAATGGCAGCCGTTCTTCAACGAGTGCTGCACTGAGGAGAGGTATCGATGTCGGTCTGTGAGGCCTGGCACGAAGTCGGCGTTCCAAACCATCCTAAACGTGTTCTATAGGCTTCAGGTCAGGACTCTGTGCAGGCCAGTCCATTACAGAGATGTTACTGTTGTGTAACCACTCCGCCACAGGCCGTGCATTACGAACACTTGCTCTATCGTGTTGAAAGATTCAATCGCCATCCTCTAATTGCTCTTCAAAAGTAAGAAGCAAGTAGGTGCTTAAAACATCAATCTAGACATGTGCTGTGATAGTGCCACGCAAAACAACAAGGGGTGCAAGCCCCCTAAATGAAAAACTTGACCACACCATAATTCCACGGTCACCGAATTTTACTGTTGGCACTACACACAATGGCAGATGACCTTCACCAGGAGTTCGCCATACCCACATCCTGCCATCGGATCGTTACATCGTGTACCTTGATTCGTCACTCCACACAACGTTTTCCCACAATTCATTCGTCCAATGTTAACGCTGCTTACACCAAGCGAGGTGTCCTTTGGCTTTTACCAGACTGATGTGCATCTTATAACCAGCCGCTCGATCATGAAATCAACGTTTTATCACCTCCCGCCTAACTGCCATACTACTTGCAGTGGATCCTAATGCAGTTTGGAATTCCGTTGTTATGGTCTGGATAGATGTCTGCCTGTTACACATTACGACCCTCCTCAACGGTCGGCGGTCCCTGTCACTCAACGGATGAGGTCGGCCTGTACGCTTTTGTACTGTATGTGCCCTTTCACGTTCCCGCTTCACTATCACATTGGAAACAGTAAACCTAGGCATGTTTAGAAGTGCGCAAATCTCACTTACCGACGTACGACATAAGTGACACCAAATCACCACGTTCGAAGCACTTGAGTTCCGCGAAGCGCCCCATTCTGCTCTCTCACGATGTCTGATGACTACTGAGGTCGCTGATGTGGAGTACCTGGTAGTAGGTGGGAGCACAATGTACCTAATATTAAAAACGTACGTTTCTGGGGGTGTCAGAATATTTTTGATTTCATAATGTATGTCGCGTAACCACCTCAAATATTAATGAAATTATTAAAAGGGATATGCATAGGTAGTTTCACATTTCGGATTACTTGGATAATAACATTTTAACAGCTCATGTGTGAGGAGTGGTGTAGCCACGATATCTAACGCGCCTTGCACGGTTCGCGCGGCTCCCCCAGTCGGATGTTCGGGTCCTCCCTCGGGCATGGTTGTATGAGCTGTTCTTAGCGTAAGTCAGTTTAAGCTATATTAAGTATTGTGTAGGCCTAGGAACCAATGACCTCAGCAGTTTGGTCGAATAGGAACTTACCAAAAAAGTTCAAATGTCGTTAAAAAGTCGGTTTAGTGAAAGATGAATTATTCGAGGACATTATTAGAGAATTCATAAGACTGAGAACACAACTGTGTGATCTCTAAAGCGAAACACGTGTACGTCGTAGAGAGAAGGTACGAAGCCCATTTGACGAAAACAGTGATGATTACGGAGAATTTGTACTCAAATATTGTTCTTTTGACTTTTCTGTATCTAATTAATCCAAGTTACATACAGTTTAGACTATAAAGCAATGCAAACTAGCAGTGTCCACAAAAGACAGTTAACGCTTCATACCCGATGATAAAGTTAGCACTATGACTTGGGATCATTTTCGAGCATACTGAACTAGTCATCAGCTGTAACTGCAACACTAGGTGAGTTGATGGTTCAAATGGCTCTGAACACTATGGGACTTAACATCTGAGGTCATCAGTCCCCTAGAACTTAGAACTACTTAAACCTAACTAACCTAAGGACATCACACAATCCATGCCCGAGGCAAGATTCGAACCTGCGACGGTAGCGGTCACTCGGTTCCATACTGTAGCCCCTAGAACCCCTCGGCCACTCCGGCCGGTGGGTGAGTTGAAATTGGTTTGGCAGTAGAATATTGGCAATGTTTTGAAATTGTGAGTAGAGATAGAAATAATACCGTTTACTACCGTTGAACCAAAAAGTATAATGTTTGAAACTGTTAAAGCTATGTAAGAATATTAGGAATGGTTAATCTCATCTCAATTGTCACGTATTCGTCTACACCATTATGCATACACGTCGCGGACTGTCATGCTGGACTGAACAGAATGAACCTGGAAACCCGTAGAACAGAACTACGGTCACTGCCCATGGGTCTATTTAAAGTCAGACAGTGCTAATGCACTTCAGTTGACGTTCCGCTGTGCTCTATCAAACAATAAAACAGCATATTTGCTAAAAAAATTTCAAAAAATACGGCTTGGCTATGAACCTGCTTATCACCACCAGCTAGCTTTCTGCCAAATACCATTGTGTGAGGACATTTGCCACAAAGAAGTTGCTTTGCTCAGCTGCTACAACACCGATTTCGAGTGGATGGATTGATGCATCAGGGAAAAAAGGGAACTTTATCGTGACAGCACTTCAGCCAATCAAGTGTATATTATAAAGGCAGTAGTTCGTGCGTGTGTTAGTAGGTTCGTTGTTACTCTTCACGCTGAAAGAGAAGAATGGGCTTAGATGAAATTTGAAATGGAGACAACTTACACCCTTAGTTAACACAAACCCTACCGTTTATATCGGAAGAGTGGGGGTCGAGATGAAAAAGTAGTGTATTCTACGGTTCTCGAATTCCTTACTTCATTTATACAGTGTTTGAGAATAAGAGGAGTTAGTGACTTGCAACAAATCTTACACATAATGCCGAACTTTTACGAAATTTTTGTCGCTGTCAATTGTTAAAGGAAAAAGTTAATCGCGTGTCATTTTCGTAGTCCACCCAGTAAAACTGCTACATGAAGTATGAAGTTTACATTTATCACTTCTTTACGGTTAACTGTGTTCGCAACACATTTTGCAGAGAGTATTTCTACATACCACTGAATGTGCAAGCAAAATTATATCCTTTTACAACATACTGTTCAGGTGATATGATGTTGTAAACAATGAGACATGTGAAAAAATACCACGTAATGTATGATGTTTAAATCTGTTCCTTTTTTTTCTACTGATTCAATTCACAAAACATTTCGCAAAAAAGACACACATGTACTACTGGATGTACCCGCGAAAATATATCGTTGAAAGGCATAAGATTCAGGGGAGTCGACATTATAGCTGGAGATACAGGTTAATTATATGTAAAAATTATGTGAAGTGTTTGTGTGTGTGGTGCGTCTGTGCAGGTAGGTGCGTCTGTGTGTGTGGATGTGTGTGTGTGTGTGTGTGTGTGTGTGTGTGTGTGTGTGTGTGTGCGGACGTAGGTGCGGGTGCGTGTGTCGGTGTGAATATGGGTGTAGGTTCGGTGTGGACGGGTGTGGACGGGTATGGGTGGGTGAAATTGCTTTGAAATGTGTGCACACGGACAAAGGCACAGGTAAAAAGCTCACCCTAAGCCCCTGGAATGATTTCAAACACATTTGGTGTGGGAAGAGGACATGGAGAAAAATAGGGCAGAGGATGAAATGAACAGAGAAAGAAAAGAGGAGGAGATGGACAAGGAGAAGGGAGAAAAGAGAGAAAAAAAGAAAGAGATGGTGTTGGACAGAGAGTGGGGGTGGAGAAGGTCAACAGCGAGAGAGTGGAGAAGGATTGAGAGAGGAGGAGGTGGAGGACATGACAGTGCAGAAGGAGGAGAGTTGGAGAGAGACAGCGGATGGTGGAGATGAGCAGTGAGTGGTGAAGGAGGAAGTTGACAGAGAGAGGATGAAGGAGGAGATAGGTGACACTGTTTATAGTGGCGTACTGCAGTAGATTTCTGGCTCTCATACAATCCGACGTAGTTATGACATTTTACGATCTAAGCATGTCGCAAACAGTCGTGCAATCATTTCCTCCCTTTTCTGGCGTATTTTATAATTCGCTACCTGGTAGCGTAAAAATGATTTCCATGGATTAATCCAGCAAGTTTCTAGCGACGTGAGCAGAATCAGCTTTTCCCATCGTCTCAAATTGGGGTGGCAGTTCGATGGTGACTTTTCGATGTAACGCGGTTTTATGGTCATCAAACGGCTCGCGCCACATCTTCTGCCATAGCGCATACGCTTCAACATTGAGTTTCGGCATTAACAATTTTTCGTTTATAAATTACTATCTAATAGCGGGCATTATCATGGGGAGCAGTTACCATTCTATAAAAGCATTCAACCTGGCGAGGGAAGGGACACGGCACAGTACATTGCATAGCAACTAAGTGAAATTGGTGCTGAGAAGCACTTAGAAGTAGTAACACACAATGTGCGAAATACGCGTGCTGCGTGAAAAACAGTAGAGGAGCATTATATACACACATCTTGTCAAATAAATATATTAAATCTATTAATAAGGAACACAGCGTCACTGAGAACGCTGTAAAAGTTTTCCCTCTTGGAAAGATAATAGTAAAATTCTTAAAGGGGCGCCGCATCTCACAAGTTTTATTTATGACAAAGCGGAAGGGGATATATGGTCATACGTCTTTGACCGTAAAGCTTCCGTTGGACAGGTACTGTGATTTTCTTGGACAGTTTGATCAAGAACAAGAGGCTGTGTTAGAAAATGTTGTATGTCCAACTGAGCAGTGCAATGAAATACTTAAAGCTTCTGTTTTAGCAGACGAAAGATGGCACCAGTTTGATGAAGCATGGCGCCTCTTGTGTCAAATGTCAGAGGCCATACACAAGATTGAAGTCCGTAACGCTACAATTGCGGATGTACAGCAAGTCTTTGATAGCATTTCTTAGGAAACAGGGAAGATGGCCGTGTGCACACATGCGAAGATATGCCTATTTTTATTTGCATGGTATACAATTATGGATGTGCCAACACCACTCACTGAGAATGATGACATAACCCTGACCATCATTGCAAAAGGAAGCTCTCTTTTGGACCAATTAAAAAAATGGATGTGGCTTAGAGACAAATATACTAAGTTGTTATTACGAGTAGAAGTATGTGTGTTGGCTTAATTACTATCTGACTGAGCCATTTCCAAGACATTAAGGAAGGCAAGGAGAAAGGACGGAGTGTGACCTAGGAATGGTCAAGGGAAATGGGGGACGGATGTAGCAGATAAATGTAACGAGAGATGGAGGCTGGAAGAGGGAGGAGGACAGAGGTCAATGTGAAATGTTAAACGTCAGATTTCACCCCAAATGCCTGTTGGCCTCATCCCATGGCCTCCTATTCGTGGTGATTTGGTAAGGTGCACTGGTGATGTAACTATGTTTAATATTCGCTTCAACTCAAAATCATTGTGTATTTGCTTATGTTCAGTAACTATTTTAAACATAATAGTTTTAGACCCACTTAATGCATTGGATTTAGCGTTCTCTTGAGTAATACAAAGATTGTTCTTTGTTCCTACGACATTTTCGTCTAAGTTTCGCAAGCACTAATTCATAATATTTGTTTCAAATATGAAGTGTTATTTATAGATAAGAGACTTCATAGCACTTCTTACGTGTAAGAGCTTTCTTGTGTGTTGCTTTATCTTGTATGTTCTTCGAAAATAGCGACTATGGATTCTTTTTTCACACCGAGTTTTTCCTTTCATATGAGTAGTAAGTGTAGAATTAAGACTTCAGGTGTTGTTTTGAATACACGGTTAAGCATATTAGTGGCATGAAAGTCCATTCCGCTGCTCCCTCAGCTTAATTTCTCCAGGGTTTAAACCACATTGCAGTCTCTGCATCCAGGACCTGAGTGCTCTTGTCGACGGAGGTGCTGCAAAAATAGCACAGCCGGCATAGAGGCAAGGGATATTCAAATAGCAGACTTAAGCAGCAGCTACCATGTGTATCCGCTAAGCGAAAAGAGGATTACAATTATCGTTTCCTGATTCATTTGAAGAGGATTGTAATTTTTAGGAACCGACTCTGCGGTCGTTCAGTTTAACTTCCATCCCTTGGAGGCCGTATAATGCTCACGGACTAGCTCTGTTATCTTCTTTGGGCTTTAAAACTGTTTACATGCAAAGTAGTCCGGAAGGAGGGCTGCTGGCTTTTCGGTACTGTTTTTCACTAATGTATCGTGTAGCCAGTTTGGCTGTATAAGACACACTGTATGTTTTTAGTCTCCATATGATGCCAAACAGTGCTGCAATAACAGTAATAATACCAACAATTCTGATATTGGATGCAGTCTACCTCACGGCTGGCCCACTATAGTTTGCTATCGCTTAAAATAATGCTTCTTTCAGTAATAATCCATGACTGTAGTAGAAGGAGTATCTGCCACGTCTTGTATCCCTAGCTAAAAGGTCGAAGTACACTCTTGCCATAGTTTTCCTCTTTATCTTAAATTTATTGTTTCCACTTTTGTAAATAGGCTCGATTTAGATAATTTCGCCCAATTTTCTTCTGTCATTCCTATCGTGCCAGTTTTTAATATATCTGGTATCTTGTGTCTCATTTAGCTACCCACGACTTACTGTCTGCTCAGTATAAATCTTGTTCTGGTTTGACGTTTTCATATGAAGGACCATTTCCGAAAGTCTTTTGTCATCATATTCGTGACATGTCACGCTTTGTTCTCCCTACGACGTTGCAAGTAAATTTTCGCCACTTGAAGATGCATTACTTAGCTCTTCTGCAGTTCTCGTCTTCCCGGACGAGGTCAGTTGTGTCAAAAACAGTGAAACACTCGATAGCATCGTTGTGGGAAATGGTAACCGATTTCTCCGTAATGTCGACCAGCAGTAACTTAACATTCTAGGTGAAAGCATATCAATTATAGAGTTCGCTGTTGACATTGCTATCCGCAGTGAAAGTGAAGCAGAGTTACCGAATTTTTTAAATCGAATTAACAGCCTACTGAGTACAGAATATGGATGAAGAATAAAGAGAAGGAAGACTAAAGTAACGATAAGTATCGGAAATGAGAGCAGCGAGTAACTAAACAGAATTGAGGATCACGATGTAGACGAAGCTAAATTATTCTGCTACATAGCCAACATAGGCCTTAACTTGACGAAGAAATTTCTAAAAATGATTGTTTTGAGCTCAGCATCGTATGATAGTGAAATATGGACTGTGATAGAATCGAAACAGAAGAGAATCGAAGAATAAGAGAATCGAAGAATTTAGGATATTGTGCTACGAATAAATGTTGAAAACTAGATGGACTGATTAGACAACGAACGAGGACGCTCTCCGCAGAATCGACGAGGAAAGGAAAATATGGAAAACACTGACAAGCAGAAGGGATACGATGAGAGGAAATATGCTAAAACATCAGGAAATAACTTCCATGGTACTAGAGGGAGATGTAGAGGGTAAAATCTGTAGAGAAATGCGTCCAGAAATCATTTACGGGCGTAGATTGCAAGTGCCATTCAGAGATAAAAAGCTTGGTGCTGGAGAGTAAGTCGTCACAGGCTGCATTAAACCTTGAAAAGACCGACGGAGAAAAAAAAAACAGAAAGAAAACGAATTATCGTACCTACCGCATTAAATGACCTATGTCTGATCACACTGTCTTTCATCAGACATGGGAGGAAACATGCTCCGGCACCAAAGGAATCACAAGGTTTTACGGCTGTCGCTCATACCATTGCCAGTGACGGAAACATGACTTACTTATTCTTGCAGATATTATTCGCTGGAGAAGTTAGTAATCATCTCACCCTTTCATCTCTTCCACAAGCTACACATTGTTCTCTTTGTTATGCTCACATATTTTCTCAGACATAGACGTGAATTGTTTTGAGACAGCTTTCTTGTGATACGTGTATTGTATACACCTTCTTATTAAATTCTCACACGCACTAGTTCTACTCTGTATAGCCTACATTAGTGACTCAGTGGCTGTTTAAACAGTACATCTACTCCTTCATTTGTTCCTTACAACATTCAACGAAATGGCTAAAGTGATCTCAGTGACTATTTAAACAGTACTTCTTGATTTGTTTATCACACCATTCAAAGAAATGGCTACAGTGGTGTCATTCCACTCTAATGGAACATTTCAGTTAACTGCTTATCTTTCACCTACTGTGTGTATTAAACAGGGGACCTAGAAATGATGGAGAGGCTTTGTCGCAACATAGACGTAAGTGATTCACAACCCAACAACAGGTCACAGAAGTCCACCCACCCGACCGCTGCCCCACACCGACACCAGGGTTACTGTGCGGTTCAGACCCCAGTGGACACCCCCCATGTTTACGTGTTAGAGTAATTATGGTGTACGAGTACATGGAGGCAGTGTTTGTACAGCAATCGCTGTCATACTGTAGCAGACAGAATAAGGGAAAACAGCCCACATTCGCCAAGGTAGATGGAAAACAGCCTTGAAAACCATCCACAACCTGGCCAGCACACCGGACCTCGACACTAATCCGCTAGGCGGATTCTTGCCGGGGATCGGCACGCCTTCCCGCTCGGGAAACAGCGCGTTAGACCGTGTGGCTAGCCAGGCACGCTCTATCTTTCACCTACAAGATTTATTAATACTCTATTACGTAGATCTGCCTCTATCACTTGTACCATCCCATTTGTTGGTAACATTTATTATTTCTTCTTATACTTAACTTAATTCGCTGAGAAAGTTAGCAATCATCACACCACTGTATTTCTTCGGCGTGCTATGCATGACATTTAATTATGTAGTTCTCTTTTCATAGGGTCTACATTTCCTGTGAAATATCTACGTGAAGTCCTCCAAATGGCTCTCTCTTGTTCTGTGGGTTTCATGAACTTTCTTATTAAATTCGTGCGTACACTAATTTTCCTCTGAACTGATTCCCGTAAGTGTCTCAGTGACGATGTCTTCAGCCGCTAAGTCTGTATCATCTTTGTAGTCATTAAACGAGTATCTAAACAGTCTGTTCAGTTACCACTTTGTTTGTGAAACTATCCACTGAAATTTCCACGGTGACCTCATTCCCTTCTCTATTAACATTTCAGATAAGTACTTTTTCTTGAACCATTTTCCCATTTCGACTGACAAAATTTTTCTTTCGTGAACTCACATTTCGAACTCGTTGCTACTGGACTGACGTGCTTCAAATATGTATGAGCGTGCTTTCAACTACCTGCCATTTCTGCCTTAACACTAAGAAACTTCTATAACATTTCGTTGCCTCTATCATGAGTGCTGTTTAACTTCCGATCTTCTTGAGAAATTATTCACACAGTTCTCGATATGTCTGTATCCTTTCCAGTTAATCAGAACATGGTCATAGCATGCCTGAAAAAATTTTGAAATTAATGAATGCTGCAATAAAGTGGTGTCTGCGCTCTATGGCCTGAAGTAAAGTTTGTGAATAGCAGAAAATTTTAAAGAAGAAAGGAGATAAGGGTTAAACGTCCTGTCGACGCTGAGGCAACTAGAGACGCAGCATAACCCCATACAATGGCAGCATGAGGAAGGAAATCATCAGTGCTCTGATAAAGAACAACTTTCTTCGCGATTTAGGGAAATCACGGAAAACCTAAATATGGGTGGCCGAATGCAAATCCAGTATCATAACCTCTGTAGCGACCCGCTCAATGGTAAGCCTTAAATAATCCTGCTCAGATACCATACACCACCCACAATATACAAATTAAAACTCTAACATACAAAATTTTAATGCATAGAGTAGGCTGCGGTACTGTTCAAGTAGAAAGGCAGGCCTGTAAGCCATTCTGCATAGAGAGGGACAGAGCATATTTTTTACTGTCTTTGTATCATCCCTCTTGCTCCATATGGTCCCTAACATTGTAAGTAGAAGAGCTTCAGTAAGCAACATGCTGGGCCACTGCATCTGAATCTTATTATCCCTGGAATAATATTAATATTCGGTATAGTCAGTAACATGTTGAAGTAATACTAGTCATGTTTGCCTTATTTCACCCATATGAATTCTACAAGAACTGAATAGTAGTAGGGAGATGGGGGAATGAGCCCACCTTTGATATCAAATTGGTATGTAAATTAATTAAATTGATAAATTAATTACACCCCAACCATACCCACCCCTACGCTCATCAAATCATGGGTTTTCCTCAGGCTGCCCATGGGTCCCAGCCCCCTCCCCAATCCCTACTTCCCCCACCCTCACCCACCTTATTGGTAGGAATTTCGAATTTTCGTGGGAAATTCTAATTTTGGAGAGAATTTCCTTGTCCCAGTGCTGTGCTGACATCCCACCCTTCCTCATACTCAGGAATTGATGGAAAATTAATAATGGCAGTAGCCTTTCTTGGACTTCAACAATGGTCCATTTGGTTCGAAAGCTCACATGCAACCCCCCCCCCCCAATAAAAAAACAATTACATCACCAGGCGTACTTGGAATAGGAAGGAAATCAAAAATGGTAGTGCCCTTTCTAGGACTCGAAACCAGGTCTTTCTGGATGGAAAGTCAAAGTGCCCCCCCCCCCCAACCCTCCCCCACCCCAATGCTTGGAAATTTCCCAAATGCAAGAGTGGAGGATTAGGTCAGTGTACTTTATTTATTTTGTTTGGGAAACTGATCTAAAGAACGGTCCTGACTACATGACTAATTATTCAAATCCGTCCTAATTATAAAACTATATCGATAGCGCTACAGGACTGCCTAAAATCGCAATAGAGGTCAAAAATTGACGATGCCATCCTACTGTGAAAAAAATTCACAATACCACTCAAATCTAGTGACATAGACACCCAAATTCTACCCTCCACCTACAATCTAGTGGGAAAAAGGCTGGAGTGTACGGTAATATATTTATTCATTTTGATGGAAAAATGTCAACTGACAAGATAGTGTTTTTCGATAGAGAGGAGTTCAATAAGTGTATTACCTGTAAGCATACAGCTGGGCACTGTATCTACTGCTGTCTGATAACAGAGAACGCTACAGATGTCTACTCGACAATCACTGGCTGAAAAAAACAGCACTCATAATGAGTGTGGCATACTGCAACACATGTGCCGGGGATTGGGAAGAAAACATCATAATGACACAACTACCTCAAAGAGTGACTCCAGACCATTGCAAATGGCTGCAGTAGCAGCTGTGTCTTCCTCAATGAGCCCTCACGAACTACCACCTTGTAGGTGGTTTTATTCTCCCCTTCCACCACTCATCCCTCTCTTCTTCCGTCCCTCCTACTGTGTAATGTAAGTGGGCAAAGAAGGCTGTTCTGTCTTGCCATCGGTGGTCCACAAAGCGATATTTCTCGTGGCACAGAGAGACAAAACGCTAGAAGAGCACTCTTGTTGCAATCTGTTAAACGTATTTCTCTAAAAGACTGGATCCCTCTGGACCAACAACGAAATTCCGTAGAACTCTACAGATATCTTTTTCAAATGTCCACTGATCGAAAATCAGGAAGTTTTCCACTCAAAGCAACTGCAACCCCTGTATTATCTGATAGCAGAGTCTTCCTCAGCCTGTGGCCCTTGGCTTGGCACAAGCTTGTGCTCTTCTTGAGGGGATTCCCCTTCGCCAACACAAAAGATAAATATCCTACACTGCCACCATAAGTGATCCCTGTTTTGCGATGGAGAACAATTGTATTTTACATCAGCACATTTCTTATAATAGAATGTCTATTAAAAAGGAGAACATAATTGCGACGATGATAAATGTAGTTTCCACGAAAATAGGCACAGTCAATTTTCTTTTAGTTTATGAGCAAAATGGGTATAGTTTTTATGTTTGACTGCAGAACACAAATCGCATCTCAGTGTTTCGTGACATCCAACAAAGTGCACCACGACCGATTACAAATTGTCAGTGTATACACCCGCTACCCTGCGAAAATTGCCGATCAGTGCAGAATGTCAACATCATTTTGAATCAGTCATTAGAGTAAAGAAAAAGTGATACTATGATCTCGGAAGAAGAAATATGTATGCTGAGCAATTTCTTTCAGCCTAATGGAGAAATTAAATGACCTGAAAGTGTCTGTCGCATTCAGATAAGTGTCTGTAAATAAACTGTCAAGCACCTGTGTAGTAAAAACGTTTCAGACCTTGAAATAATATTATAGAATTCCATTTTTCAAGGCATTGGCTCACATGACAGACAAAACGATAGTTGTTATGTTCGATGACAACAGACTAATTCAAGAAGACAGTGATGTTTTGCACATTATAGCATTTTACCAATGCAAAGCTATATCACATCAGCATTTACGAAATGAATCACGAGAGCCTGCCTAGCAATGGAACCTCCTATAAGACTTAACCATGTCTCTCTGTCTTCAGTTACATCGAAAACAATTACTGTCTGTGTGCTTACATTTCACATTTTGCTCAATAGCTTCCCTGTACTGAAGAGCCTGTAAAGTTTCTATAATGCAGCCGATTCTGGTGTTCTAGTTTTGTGAGCAAATTAATCAACACAGCCTGTTTCACACAATCTACTCACACATCGGAAAAACACTATTATCTCTAGGTTTGCCTATGAGATATTGTTCAAGTGGTTTATTCTTTAAAATTAGAGGTTATGACGTACAACAAACAGCACTTCTGATAACAAATATTGTTTATAATGCAGTCATCACGATTATAATAAAAAGAGTCATGATTCAATGAGAATCTGTACATCCTTTATTTATTAGTTTTATGAGTGAAATAGATGCAGTTTCAAGAGAACTATCAGCATCCACACTTTAATCAGTTATACCACTGCTTGCAACAGAACTTCCTGTAAGATTTTACTACATCTCTCTCTTCCGATGTATCGAAAAAACAAACACTGTCTGCTTGTGGGTAACAAACATATTACATACACACATATCGCCCTATTGCAGCATGTGGCCAGTGCTTGATATTGCTTGCACAGGTCCCAACAAATTTTATCAACTGTACTGGGGGATGACCATATCAAACAGAGTATCAATCACAAGAAGGGGTTCCTGCATTGTTCCTTCAGAAGCAGTTGAGGACATTGTTTTTCACCTGTAACACATCTAAGCAGTGTGTGACTACAGTTTTGTACACTACCAGACACTCTGTTTCTGTACCATGACTTGTAAGTTAGTGTCAGCTGCCAAACCGATATCAACACATCTCGATCCTTTGTATTTAACAAAAAGCTGAAAATTCCATGGTGTATACTTTGCAGCTCCCACAACACACAGATTGGTAAAAATAAGGCACAAAGGGGATGTTGGTCATATAGGTAAAAATACGAGAATTACCTTACCTTCAACCACCTAAGTTCCACTACATTGCTGGGTCATCCAACCACCCACATTCATACAAAAAGATCTTTGTACTTTTGGTACCATACAGTAGGGTAGAGATTTTTTAAAAAACAAATATTGCTCTTCAAATCTTTATTGCCTTCTATATGTACATATATGCATGAGAAACAATTATTTCTTTATTTTTGTTTGGTGTGGTTACAATAACACCCACCTAAATTTCTATCTTATAATGTAAATCTACATTGGAAGCTTCTAATTCCTCGTCCAACCAGTAATTTCACAGCTTCAAGAAGGAATGTTCTCGAATTCCAAAACATATCTCTTGTTCCCGTGAACTGCATCGTTTATGACTTTAACAATTAGTTTTGTTCCCTCCATCACTTCTTCTAGAAAACAGGATTCTGCAATTTTAATCTTGACTCATATTTCTTTCATATTACTGATGTTGTAAAACTACATCATCCTGGGTTTACACTACCATGTCGTCTGCCAGACATTTATTGGTATTTTCTTATAGAACAGTATGTTTAGAACTTCTGCATATAAGTTGTCAATAAATGTCCTTATGCCGTCGGTTTTCAGCTCAGAAACTGGTTATGCTGTTGCTAACTGCACAACTTACAGTCCAGCACACTTAGATACAACGTAACCATCATTTTTAAGCAAATTTAGGTAGGAGTTCTGCTATATAAACAGGCTTCCTGTGTACAATGTAGTACATGTAATCCAATCCATCCTTTTCGCCCAGAACTCCTACAAGAAGCGATTCACCATTGTTATTATCGGTAAAGGCAGATATTTTATGTTCCGCAATGGTGGCCACATTTCGTCACACACTGTGTTTGAAGCAGTGTGTAAGCCTTGTCTGTACATTTGCAATAGATTCTTCATCTTACTTATTGCAGTTATATTCTTCCTTCATGGCAGTTGTCGTCGCCAAATACTCCAGTTTTCAGTTTTTGGCTTCGATCTCTTCCATTTACAGTTTTATTTTTCTTACAAACACCAAATAAACTGCAGTTAGAGGCATAATTTCTTTAATTGGGAGTGGCGTTAAGTCTATTCGACACATTGGGAGTGTCCCTTAAACTTGTGGACACCAACAGAGACAAAGTAAGAATTACACAAACGTGTTACTTTCTAGCAAGAGAAACTTATTTTTGTCAGTCTACAACATTGTTCTCCACAATACAGTCAGATGTAGTTATCGCCGAATTAGGACTGGCATCCACAAAGAATCTTATTCCACAAAACTTAGGGAAAAGTACCATTGTGCCGAATAGACTTCCGCTATTCCCCACTAACGAAATTGTGCTAGGAAGTGCAGTTAATGTGGTGTGTGTATGAAAAATAAAACTGTAAATGGAAGAGATCGAAGCCTAAAACCGAAACCTGGAGTACGAGGGTTGGAACTTTAATAGCGGCAACTATTTATTAACAGCACGTACAAGATAGATATGTGTTCCAAAGTTTTGCTGACCTTCAAAGTAGTTACAAGCATTGTGTATACCCGTTGCCAACGATGTGCAAGTCGTAGAATACTCTTAGTAGTGCTAGTTGTGTTGACAGTTCGAGCGGCACGGTCTACTGCCCGGCGAATTTGTAGCGATTCTCAGGCGAATACCGTCAAGATTTTCATTCAGTTTAGTTGAACTTACGAGGGCTTAAGTCAGAGGAGTGCAGTAGGTGGTATAGTACTTGGCAGCACCATCAGTCAAACAAATCAGTGGCAGCTTGCGCTGTACGTGCTTGAGCATTGTCCTGCGTAATTATGTTCAGGTCCTGCAGAAAGTGTCATCAATTGCGTCTCTAAGCTGTTCATTTTTGGAACACAACCTACGACCAGCTTAGAGAAAGAAGTGATGACACTGTCTGCAAGACCTGACCATCATGTTGCAGGACATTGCTGAAGCATGTAAAGTGCAAGCTGTTACTTCACCGTTAATAGCAATGGTAAGTGGCCTCACGTTGAAATAATGGCCGAAATTTATAGATTGGAGCATGTGTACCACACTGCACACGATGAACCTCTTTCTAAAGCTGAATTACGACCTGCATTTGCTTAAAAAGGATGGTTACATTGTATCTAAGTGTGCTGGACTATGTGTTGTGGATTTAGCAACAGAATAACCATTTTCTGACCTGAAATCCGACGGCATTTATTGACCACTTATATGCAGAAGTTTTAAACATAAAGTTCTACACGAGAATCCCATTGATTGTCTGGCAGAAGATCAGGTAGCATACACCCAGGATGATGTAGAGTTTTACAACAACAGTATCATGCAACAAATATGAAGCAAGATTAAAATCGCGGAATCCTGTTGTCTAGAAGAACTCATGGAGGGAACAGGATAATTGTTAAAGTCGTAAACGACATAATGTACGGGGAAATAGGAGACATGTTTTGTAATTCGAGAACAACCTTTGTTTGCATCTGTAAAGTTACTGATTGCAGAAACAATTAAAAAATTCAAATAGAGATTTAAGATGTAAGTCAATTATGAAGGTAGATGTTATTGATAC
Organism: Schistocerca gregaria; assembly: GCF_023897955.1. NCBI lineage: Eukaryota > Metazoa > Arthropoda > Insecta > Orthoptera > Acrididae > Schistocerca > Schistocerca gregaria. The sequence goes on from NC_064923.1 coordinate 533,648,770, forward strand.
CGCACGAAACAAAAATAAGGAAAGAGATGTTTTCTCTATATGAATGCGCACGTAGAAAGCAATGACGAGTATGTACAGGAATATTAGTTTTCAAATTCTTTGTACCCTACCAAATAATACAAAGATCTGTTTGTCTGTGATGTGGGTAGTTGGATGACCTTGAAAAGTAGTTGATACGAGGTAGTTGAAGGCAAGGCAACCCTCGTTTCTTACCTATATCAATGCGGACCACCACCCGCCCCCTTCACCAAAGGTCACAGATGTGGCACGCTGCAGAAGGCTGATAAAGGATAAATCCTGGCACACCACTATTCCGCTCGCACCCGACTGCACACCGCAGAGGGTCTTAATGTCTTTGCGATCGCATTATACGAAGAGGTAAGAAGTTAGACAAGAGTAACCCTGTCCTGCTAAATGCACATTATATCCTTCTCAGAACATAATTCATCTATTTCCCCCTCCTCCGAAATTTTTCCTGATTTCTACATATGTTCCCGTTTTATAAAAAATTTCCATCAACTATTTCCGTTAATATTGTTACAGATACAACGAAACAAACATGCCACATTTGAACAGACGCAAAATCTCCAAGACTGGCGATCATTTAAAGTAGCTCGAAATTTAGCGAGGTATTGAATGCGAGATACTTATAACAGTTTCCACAGCGAAATTTTGTCTCGGAACCTGGCACAAAATCAAAAGAGATTCTGGTCGTATGTGAAGTATGTTAGCGACAAGAAACAATCAGTGCCTTGTCTGCGCGATAGCAATGGAGATACTATCGCAGACAGTGCTGCCAAAGCAGAGATACTAAACACAGCCGTCCGAAATGCCTTCACAAAAGAAGACGAAATAAATATTCTAGAACTCGAATGAAGAATAATTTCAAACATGAGTAAAGTAGAAGTAAATAACCTCGAGGTGCTGAAGCAACTTAAATCACTTATTACGAAAGTCTTCTGGTCCAGACTGCACACCAGTGAGGTTCCTTTCAGAGTATACTGATGTACTAGTTCCATATCAAACAATAACAAAATGGTTCAAATGGTTCTGAGCACTATGGGACTTAACTTCTCATGTCCTCAGTCCCCTAGAACCTCGAACTACTTAAACCTAACTAACCTAAGGACATCACACACATCCATGCCAGAGGCATGATTCGAACCTGCGACCGTAGCGGTCGCGCGGGTCCAGACTGTAGCACCTAGAACGGCTTGGCCACTCCGGCCGGCATTTAACAATCATATACAACAGTTCTCTCGACGAAAGTCCGTACCTAAACACTAGAAAGTTGCACAGGTCACAACAATATTCATGACAGGTAGTCTGAGTAATTCACTTAATTACAAGCCTGTATCATTAACCTCGATATGCAGTATGATTTTGGAACATATATTGTTTTCGAACATTATGAGTTACAGCGAAGAAAACGGTCTATTGACACACAGTCAACATAGGTTTAGAAAATATCATCCTTGTGAAACGCAACTAGCTCTTTACTCGCATTAAATGTTGAATGCTATTGACATGGGATTTCAGATCGATTACGTATTTCTGGATTTCCGGAAGGCGTTTGACACTGTACCACACAAGGGGCTTGCGGTGAAATTGCGTGCTTATGGAATACCGTCTCAATTATGTGACTGGATTCGTGATTTCCTGTCAGAGAGGTCAAAGTTCATAGTAATTGGCGGGAAGCCATCGAGTAAAACAGATGTGATTTCTGGCGTTCCCCAAGGTAGTGTTATAGGCCCTTTGCTGTTCCTTATCTATGTAAACAATTTGGGAGAAAAATGTTTCAAATGGCTCTGAGCCCTATGGGACTTAACATCTGAGGTCATCCGTCCGCTAGAACTTAGAACTGCATAAACCTAACTAACCTAAAGACATCACACACATCGTGGCCCGAGGGATTTGGGAGACAATCTGAGCAGCCGTCTTAGGTTGTTCGCAGATGACGCTGTCGTTTATGGACTAATAAAGTCATCTGAAGATCAAAGCAAATTGCTAAACGACTTATAAAAGATATCTGAATGGTGCGATAAATGGCAGTTGACCCTAAATAATGAAAAGTGTGAGTTCACCCACATCAGTACTAAAAGGAATTCGTTAAACGTCGGTTAAACGATACATCAGTCAAATTTAAAGGCTGTAAATTCAACTAAATAACTAGGTATTACAATTACGAACAACTTAAATTGAAAGGAACACAGAAAATGTTTGGGAAAGGCTAACCAAAGACTGCGAGTGCTTGGCAGGACACTTAAAAATTGTAATAAATCTACTAACGATGTTGTCTACAGTACTCTTGTCGGTCCCGTTTTAAGATACTGCTGCGCGGTGTGGGATCCTTACCTCATAGAATTGAAGAAGTACATAAAAAAGTTCAAAGAAGCGCAACACGTTTTGTATTATCGGGAAATATTGGAGAGAGGGTCACTGTAATGTTACAGGATTTCGGCTGGACATCATTAAAAGAAAGGCGTTGTTTGCTGCGACGGAAACTTCTCACGAAATTCCAATCATTAACTTTCTCAGCCGAATACAAAAATATTTGGTTGACACTGACCTACATAGTGAGAAACGAACACCACAATAAAATAAGGGAAATCAGAGCTCATATGGAGAGATATAGGTGTTCGTTCTTTCCGCGCGCTATACCAGATTGGAATAATAGAGATTTGTAAAGGTGGTTCGATGAACACTCAGCCAGGCACTTTAATGTGATTTGCTGACTATCCATGTAGATATAGATGTAGATGTCAAGCGCACAGCATTGGTAGACGTCAATAATTTTGTCTAGCAATTACGAGAGATTGGTGCTTATAGTTCGAGCCACAATTTTACAGTCGAAGAGCAGGAGAGTAATCGAACGAAATGAGTCAAGATCAGGTTTGCCCTTGATTTTTGGAATGAGGACCATTTGACCTTCCTGTAAAGGAACAGGAAGCGAGACACACCGTTTCACTTCATTAGCCATCGACTTTCTGTGTCTCCTACAAAGCCGGCCGGTGTGGCCGAGTGGTTCTAGGTGCTACAGTGTGAAACCGCGCGACCGCTACGGTCGCAGTTTCTAATCCTGCTTCGGGCATGGATGTGTGTGATGTCCTTAGGTTAGTTAGGTTTAAGTAGTTCTAAGGTCTAGGGGACTGATGACCTCAGACGTTAAGTCCCACAGTGCTCAGAGCCATTTGAACCATTTGTGTACTACAAGATAGGAATACCACCCAGTTTAGGTGAACTGCTTGATTGAAACCAGGTAATAACATCTTATAAATCGTCCTTGTAGACATCACTCAAAATACATCATTTAATTTAGGGGTGATGGAGCAATCCAGCGAAGGGGAAAAGCCGTTTAGAAAATTTCCACTGGAATGTAGGAATTATAAATTTCAGTCATCATCATCATCATCAGTGTTCTGCCAAAAGACAGGTTTTTACATGGCAGTTCTCCAGACTGTCCGGTTTTCTACCATCCTCTGGTCTGCATAACTTCCTCTTTATGTCGTCTATCATCTTGTATCTCCTTCTTCCTTTCAGTCTTCTCCCATAAACGAATCCTTCCAAAGCATCTGCTAGCAAGCACTCCCTTCTCAATGAGTGTCCCAACCAGTTCTTTTTCGTTTCTCTTAGAACCTTCAGCAGACATCTTCTCCCACCAACCCTTATGCAGTACTCGATCTTCACTCACTCTTTCCCTCCAGCTTCTTCTCTCTATTCTGCTCCACATCCACATCTTCTAACCTTTTTTCACCCTCTCGTCTCAGCGTCCATGTTTCTGCCTCATCTAGTGCCACACTCCAGTAAAAACATTTGCCAAGCTTTTTCCTTAGCCCTTTATCTAATTTGCCATATAAGAGTCTCATCTTTCTGTTCAATGCCTCCTTCGCTATGGTCATTCGAGTTTTCACCTCCTGGTGACATCTGAAGTCTTCAGCTACTGTCTTCCAAGATATTTAAATGCACTTAATTGGCTAATGGTAGATTGTCCTATTTTAATATTGGACAGTCTGCGTCTTGCACTGATAGCAATGCTCTTTGTTTTTACTGTGTTTATTTGCCCCATACTCCATACAAGCTTCATTCTGATCTTTCAGCATGTTATTAACTGTCCACTCACTTTCTGCCACTAATACCATGTTATCAGCATATCTTATACTTTCTATGCTCTTTCCACCAATACACATTTCTCTTCTCTTATCTAAGCCTTTTATAATAATTTCTTCAAGGTACACGTTAAACAACAGTGGAGAAAGGGCTTGAAACTTAAAAATTAAAATGTCACGGTGGGACATCGACACTCGACCACCGGTGCCTAAAGTGACGCAATGCTGATGCGTTTCCTACACTCCCGCATAAGGAAAATATGGCGTTGTGAAGTCACTTCGTCTTGCAGAAAGGAACGTTGTTGAGATCAGGTCCCAGTCCCTCCGTTTCAAATTGTTTTACTGTAGTAATTTGGCTTTAGTTAGTGTACACCCATAATCGATAGAGGAGATTGCCAAGCGTTATCGTAAACTTAACGAAATGCGAAGTTACAAAATTCTTCATTCCACTGGATGCCTGCCACCATTAAGGCACTAAAAGGCATGAGAGCTTTACGAATTTGTGGTCTGCTATGCAATGTCCACCGCTTCACAATACAAGAGTATCAGTCTGTAGCACGAGAGCAAAGGCCCCACAATAACTGAATGACAACACCAAAAAAAATTGTTCAAATGGCTCTGAGCACTATGGGACTTAACATCTGAGGTCATCAGCCCCTAGAACGTAGAACTAATTAAACCTAACTAACCTAACGACATCACACACATCCTACCCGAGGCAGGATTCGAAGCTGCCACCGTAGCGGTGACAACACCAAGGGAACGGTCTTGTAGAGAGGCTATGTCGAGTATCCAAGAAAGTCCGCGAAATTTTACCGGCTGCTACACGAAATTGTGATGGCTCCAGCACAATGATCAGTAAAACAACCGAGTATCACTCCAATGTCTAAAAGCTACCAGCCCATGGAAACAGAAACGTAAAAGCGATCAAGTCGACTGCTAGATGTGGCAGTAAAGTAAGTGTATCGGACAAGTGAAGAATACCGAGAAACCCATGCGTCACATAATTGCAAAGAGCCTATCATGTCACCGATTTCTTTCCTAAAACAAAAATTTCGAGATTGATTCATCGGCTGGACAGCACAGTTAAAATCACCAGGCAATAGAACTTAGTTGTGGGTTTCCGAAGTAGGTGAAGGACTACTTCGTTGTAGACATGAGAACGTACCATAGAGTGTCCAAAGATAGAAGCGGCAAAGAGAAGAACTAAAGTGGGTTCGCAAAAGTTGCATCCCATACGCCTACTACCATCGAGAATTTCGAAATCTCTTAATGTAATTTTTCCCCTATTAAAAAGACAGAGCCCGCAGAAAGTTCAGGAGCCGCATTGAAAAAAGCCCCACATTGAGCCCAAGAACTGAAATAATAATACTTCATGTAAAAGATTATATCTGCACCACAGTCGTGTGTGATCTGTCGTAAAGCGGCGAGCAAGAAATCAGAACAAATACTGTTAACGTTCTAAGTGAGGAAACCGTATGCGTGCACAGACAATTGAACTGGAACAAAAACTACAAAATTATAAACCCATCATCGAACGGAGCTATGTACTAATATTTATGGCAGAATCAGTAGACGATAAAGAGATAGAAAAAGTGCAAACATTTCATCATATAAGTGTTTTCTTCACTGCTGCAATTCTCTCAAGTGGGATACATTCTTTACTGTTGTCCTCTGAACTGCCGCTGCACCATACGATTGGGAGGGGGGGGGGGTGAGTTATGCAGTAAATCTGTTTCAGACAGAGACGGACAGGGGTTCCCATATAGCAATTTGTTTCGTAGCGACGAAACCTTTTGCTCTTGGGAATCAATCCAGATATGCTCATCAAGAGGTTGTGACGTGGAGGCTGCATCACACGGTGCAGAAGTATTTGGAGGTCTGAGACAGCGGGAGCGTTATCAGATTGAGCACGTGTAATTCCGAACAAAAGTTCGCAGTATGAATCTGACCTTAAGTAATTGGAACCTGGTGTTTCACATTACAGAGTGGATTAGGTTGTGAAAAGGGGCCAAGATCAATTACTGTTAGTTATACCAAAACACACAACTTTATTCCTCGAAACAAATGCACAGTTTTCTCTTTAAAACAACAAAGATCAATTCCCGGCTGTGGGCCCAAGTAACTTCTCCAAAAAGAAATGGCTGAAAGCCTTGCTTAAGTAAAATTGCAATATCTTCTCAGCTGAAGGCCGAAGTAATCTTTCAGATCAGCTAAAATATTCTTTAAAAACGAAGCATATACAAATTTCGGCTAAAGGCCATATTATGGAAAATTCAAATTAATTCTTGGGCCGAAAGCTCAGTAAAAAAAAATTTACGTAATATACTACAGGCTTTAAGGATAAGCCTTTACACAATACCACAGAAAAACATCTTAACAAAACTTAAAGTATCTTGTCTGCTGAATACCCAACCAAATACTCAAAAATAATTAAAGACTACCTTAAGATAAACACTTCCAGAACACGGGTGAAGGTAATTTCAAGAATTCAGTATAATTAAAGAGAAGACAAAGGTTTATATATTAAAGCCACAGATTCTGAAACATACGTGGCTGAAGGCCTAAATACAGAGTATCAAGAATTTTAAATAAAACACGACTTATGTCCTAAATACAGAGCAAACAAAATTTTGAATAAAACAGGTCTGAAGGCTAATCTTAAAATACTTCACGTGAGGTTCGACTGAAGGCCATATACTGAACATAGAACAGACAAAATTAGTACACGGCTACATGCCTGGCACAGTACTTGTGCCAAAAAAAAATCACAAAGAAAAGAACAGTGGTGCTCAGAAATGTTCCAAGGGTCGGCCTGCTGAGGAATTCTCTAACAACAGTTTAGGTGAGATAGGCAGATAAGCGTAATACTAAATAATCTGTAGGCAGCAAGGCCGAGGGACGGCTGAAGAACCTACCAACAACTTAATCAATTCCCTTCCACCGGACCAACGGGACGACAACCAAAAATATCAGTGAGGACCAGGATCGCAGCAGGACTACGTCTTAATAACTAGCGTCTAAACACAGTCAAGGCATAATAACCACTCCTGAAAAATATGAACAAACGCCACCGGCTGTTGAACTACACGCCATGCCCGACAGCATCAACACTGCGAGGAAACACACACTCGCTGCTCTGTCGCAACCGTCCGCCTGCCTATTCCAGTACGCAAAGAGCATTCTTAACTGGTCAATGCAAATCAAAGAAGCTACAGACAGTTCCACGTAAACACTTGCACCAACAACTCCGACAATCGTAAAACAAATCACTGTGGAACAACAAGGAGAAATCACAAGTCGACACACACAGAGTTTCCGTAAGAGTTCGGCAACCAAATACACGTCGTCCGATGAGACGACCAACCGAACGACCAACCAATGTTCGTTCCCACTCCAGTCTCTTTGCGTCGGACAGTGCATGTGTATCGCCAGCCATCGGTGAATAATGGAGGTCCCGACTCCCTTCAGACGGACGACGTCCCAGAGACTCTACCTCAGACCACACCATGCAGAAGGAACACCGGCCCATTGGCCACCTGACATCTTTGCCCAAGGAACGAACCGAGCGAAGTCCCGCAAAACGATTAATTGAAGGGGCCCAGAAGTGGTCGGCAACGAAATACACGTCGTCCCATGAGATGACCGACCGAACAACCAACCATCGGTAGTCCCTGCTCAAGTCTCCTTCTGTACGACAGTGCATATGTGTCGCCAATGGTCGGAGAGTACTGGCTGTCCGGAGCTCACTGGCACTCTGTCCCCACAGCCTTCGGACGGACGACGTCCTGGAGACACTGGATCGGACCCAAGCACGCAGATGGAACACCAGCACATAGGCCACCCGACATCTCTGCACAAGGAACGAGCCGACCAAAGTCCCACATTACGATCAATTGAAGGGGCCCAGAAGCGATCGGGACAAAATACACGTCGCCCTATGAGACAACCGACCGAACGACCAACCATCGGTAGTCCCCGGTCAATTCTCCTTATGTCCGAAAGTGCATGTGTGGCAAAGGCGGTCGGCGAGTACTGGCTGTCGGCACCTCACTGGCGCTCCGTCCTCGACTTCACTACTGCTGCCTCCCGACTCAACTCCCAGCATGCCAGAAGCCGGAAATACTAGCGGTCGCTTCAAACATAATACGACAATGCTTTTATCGATAAGCGCTGCTGCTGCCATTCACGGGCATTTAGGACAGGAAGTTAGTGATGCCAGTAAATCGAGTAAGAAAACGAGGTGGTAGTAGCGTAAAGAGAAGATGACAAACAATAAAGGGCATGAACACGAGATGCACACAACTCAGTAATCTTGATCTTGTCCAACACCCAGCCATAATCTCTAAAAATCTCTGTACGGCACAGGCCACATGCATTTATCAAAACTGGGCAGTATCTGTACATGGAACAGACATGGGAAGCATGTTGGACATCATGGCGTGAGACTAGGCCGCGTCACGAAGGGCCTCTCAAACTCCAGACAGTGGACGACAAACAGTAATGCGACTAGCACGACTACTCACACGACACTGAGCGGAAGCGAGTCAGACATGCGGCGCAAAGGATAAAAGGTAGAGCTCGGACAGTCCACTACACTGACTCGCCAAGCGGCAATAATGAACTACGTTGGCTGGTACGTTAGTGTGGGGTGACACCCATTCGTTTATACATTCTAATGTGGTGCACTATGTGGCAGTGTTGCCAGCTCCTCAATTTCATACATTTGTTTTCAAAATGCTGCCTATCTGATTTTCCTAAATAAACTTTTGTCCTGAATGTGAATGAGGAGTCGCATGCCGACCTCAAGGTGTGGAATTTTCTTTTCACTCTGCGTATGGCTTGCAACAAATAGCTACTACTGAAGAGCCAAGACTCCTCTTCCACTAAACGAAGATCATACAAGTGGCAGAGTGCTTTGCCACGTGGGCAGGACAAGTTAAACTACCGCCTCTCATTCCTATGTGAGGCTCTGGGTTAAAACACCTTAGTGTCTTAGAAGTGATTACATGCATTCTCACAATAGCCAACATGCATTGCTCCCGTGTTTTACAGCTGACACTCATCAAGCAACAAACACAATCCATACTGCTGATTAAGGAGGACTGAAAAGGTGGTCGTTATGAAGTGGCTACGTTTCAGTTCTCAACTGGACCCACTGACTTCAGTGAACCGTTATCTGCTACACCTATGGAACTCTCAAGGTGGGTAATACCGACGTTGTCACAGCTGTATGGTCACCCATTACACGAGTTTAAGCTATGATGTGGTTCAACTCAACAGCTAAAATTCAGTTCTATATTAATGATGGTTGCGGAAGTTTAGATTTGCGTGATTGTCAATAATAACAGTACATGGGTGTTCAAAAAGATTCAGTTAATTACGCGTACTTATACTTTTTACACGAATGAAGGCAGAAACTTCATACGTATTTTAACTTACTTGCAGAACTAAGCAGTCCATCTCCGTAGCTGAGCGGTCATTGAGGCTGCGGGGCGCGAGGTTGATTTCCAGTACTGCTAGGCGATTTTTCTTGGTGGGGGGACTGCTTGCTGATAGGTGCACTGAGCCTAATGAGAGAAAATGAGAATACACTGGACCACTTGCTAGCGGTTCCAAGCTGATGGAAGCAACTGCATCAAAGATGTACAGCGTCTTTCCACAGGATATGTGGCCTGTAGTTGAAAACGTGCCATGAATATCTCTCCATTGGGAAAAGCTTCCAGGCTAATCCCCCATTCAGGAGAAAAAGACGAATAACCAACGAAAGGGGTAAATATAAAGTCATATCGCATTCCAATAACGATGAACGGTAGGCTCAAACTTAAGAGACTAGCCATGAAGAATCAGTACGCGAAGAGTGTGACACAGAAATTTAAGGAATTAAGAGTTACGCTTGAATTCCTCCAGGCTACAGATATTGCGATACTGAATAACTGAATAGGAAGTTTAGTTGAAGAGGAATGGACATCTACGATAAAAGAAACCACAAAAACTCGAAAGCAAACCGTTGGTACAAGGACGGTAACTGCGAGGAAACAAGGGGTAAGAACAGAAACACTTCAGTCGATCGACGAAAGAAGGAAGCACATAGATGCTCATGGAAATTCAGGAAAACAGAAATGCGTGTCGTTTAGATAGTGAATAAATAGGAAATGCATGGAAGCTAAGGCGAAATGGTTGCATGAAAATTATTGTGAGAAAGACTAACTCAGCATATAGAAAACTAAAAACGGTAAAAAGGACAGTAACGTTAAGAGAGGAATGGGAATTCCACTGTTAAATGTGGAGGACAATACGGATAAGTAGAAAGAGCGCATTTAATGCTTCTGTGACTGGGGCGACTTGTCACATGACTTGACAGATGAAGAAACAGTAGACTACAAAGAAAAGGTAGGAGATCCAGTATTAGAATCCGAATTTAAGGGACCTTTGAAAGACTGAAGTCAAAGAAGGCAGAATGGATAGTAAACATTCCATCGTAATTTCCAAAGTCATTTTGGGATGTGGCAACGAGACGACTATTCACACTGGTGTACAAACTACAAGAAACTGGCGATATATCGTCATACCTTCTGATACATATCACCCAGATAATTCTGAAGATTGCTGCAATGACAAGTGCTAGAATTATCACCGAATCAGCTTAACAGCTCCTGCCTCTGAACTGCTGACATGAATAATATGCAGAAGAATGGAAAGGAAACCTGGGGATCTGTTATATGAGGACAATTTTGGTTTTAGGGAAAGTGAAGGCACCAGAGAGGCTGTTATGACATTTGATTGATAATGGAAAAAAGTCTGAGGAAAAATCAAGACAAGTTCATAGTATTTGTCAACCTATAACATGTGTTCGTTAATGTAAAATTGCGCAAGATATTCGAAATACTGACAAAATGAGTTAAGCTACAGGGAATTGAGCTGTGCGCCGCTTGTGTTCATACCGTTTATTGCTTGAAATATAGTTCTTGCAATACTGCCATCCCATTTCTTATTCGATTTATTGGCGTCACTAAGTTGTGGTCTTGCCTGCTCATAAGTGGCAGCAGCAGCACTTATCGATAAGAGCACTTTCGTACTATCTTTGGAGCGACTCTAGTATTTGCAGGTTGTCGGAAGTGAGTCGGGGAGCAGCAGTGAGGGCCAGACAGCCATGAATCACCCGGCTGTTGCCGGCACACATGACTTGAGTGGGGATGACCTTGGTTGGTCGTTCAGTCGGTCGTCTCATCGGACGACGTGTATTTGGTCGCCGACCGCTTCTGGGTTCTCTGTGTGTTTGTCGACTTAGGTTCGTCCTTGTTGTTCCACATTCACTGTTTTTAGTATTGTTCGAGTTGTTAGTGGAAGTGTTTCGTGGAACCGTATGTAGCTTGTGTGGTTATGACTGAGCAGCTATTTTAACGTTGTCTGCATGCTCCAGGCAGTCGGTCGTTTGAGACAGAGCAGCGACGGAGTCTCCGCGGCGTGAGGTGAGGCTGGGACTGCTGGCAGCATGCAAGCACGGTCGGAATGTGAGACGCTAGCTGCTAGAGCCACAAAGTTCTTAAACCACCAAACCTCAATACTGAAGTTGAGTAATCACTTAACCTGTCATGAAACCTCAGCTGCTGTAATGTCTCTTCGTTCATTGCTGGTTGTTGCTTCCTGGGCCATTCTGGCTAGCAGAAATGTATGGTGTGCTGGAGTTAGCGAAATTTTGCAACCATCTTCCTGAATAGTCTTAAATATTAAATAGGTTGTTACTTATCAGTGAAGTGCACCAGCAGTATTTTCTGCCTTGTGTCTGTTAATGTCCTAGTTACCTACCCTAGTCGGTAGCGTAGTTTACTGGCAGTGTGTTTTTCCTCACTGTGTTGATGCTGTCCGGCACGGCGTGTAGTTCTACAGCCTTTTACTTGTTTTTTCTTAAGAGTGGTTATTGTGCCTTGGCTAATTTTTGATGCCAATTAGTGCGGCTGGTGTATTCGTCCTCCGCTGACATTTTATGTTGTCGTACCGTTGGGTGGAAGGAAATTGATTAGGTAGTTGGGCAGTCCTTCAGCCATTCCTTGGTTGGGTTGCCATCCGGTTATTTAATCTTACTCTTAGCTGCCCGTCTCACCTCATCTTACGTTACAGCAACCTCCTCAGACAGGCCCTTCAAACACTTCGGAGCACCACTGTTCTGTTGGTTTTAGATTGTCATTTTCATGTTAATCTGATGTACTGTGCCAAGCCTTCAGCTGTATATTATTTTAATTTGCTTTAATTTTAAAATAAGGCCAACTTAAATTAAAATTTAAAGACTGCTTGTTTGAAAACTATATTTTTAATGTTTATTCTATCTCAAATTCTTGTTATCCTGGCCTTAAGCACTGAGTTGTTCAATGCCCAATGTGTCCTATGTGAAATGTTATTAAGATAAGGTTTTGACCCATTTTAAATTAAAATTTTGGAAATTGATTGGTTTAAAACTAAATTCTCTTTTTTTAAATTTGCTCTATCTGAAATTCTTGTTATCCAGGCCCTAAGGCCTGAGTTGTTCAATGTCTTTTGGGTGCCCTTCATCCGAGTATTTACCTGAAATATCTTTTTTTTTTAATATGGCCTTCAGCAGAGTGTATTCTTTATAGCAATTTTTATAACTTGTGTTCAGGCCCTCAGCCATTCTTGTTTTGGTGTGGTTTTTGGCCTTCAACCCAGGAGATATCGCACGTTTTCTTAACTAGGCCTTCAGCCATATTGTTTTAATTTGATACATTTAAGGTAATGTGTAATTAAATGGTTCTTCAGAAAATAAACGTTTGTGTGTTCTGTGCAACTAATAGTAACTGATTACGGCCCCCTCCACAACCGTAACCTGCTCCACTCTATCCTGCGAAACCAGATTTCAGGCGTATACAACATATACAAGAACCAAGAGGCAACAATAACTGTTGGAGACTAAGAAAGAAGTGCTCGAATTACAGAAGCCATAAGAAAAGAATATAGTCTTCCGCACATACTGTTCAATCTATACTTCGGAAGCAAAGATGAAATATAACAAAGTGTGGGATTAAATTCAAGGTCAATGGATATCAACGATAAGATTCGCTGATGACATTGCTATTTTCAGTGAAGGAGATGAAGAATTACAAGAACTGCTGAATGGAATGAACTGTATATGAACACAGAATGTTGATTGAGAGCAAACTGGAAAAAGTCAAAGGTAATGAGGCTTAACAAAAAACAGAAAAACGAGAAATTAACATCAGAATTCGTGATCACGAAGTAAATTAAATTAAGGAATTCTGCTACCTAGGAAGGAAAATAGCCCATGAAGGAAGGAGCAAGGAGGACATAAAAACCAACTAGCAATGGGAAAAAGGAAATCCTGAACAGGAGACTTCTACTAGTATGAAAGTGAGGCATTAATTGGAGAAAAAGTTTCTCGAAATTTACTTTTGGAGCATTGTTTGGCATTGAAAACTGGAACAGAAGACAATCGAAGCGTTTGATATGTGTTGCTACAGAAGAACGTTGAAAATCAGATAAAAAAATATGGTAAGAATGATGAGGTTCGGCGCAGAATCGGAGAGGAAAGGAGTATATGGGAATGCATCTGTAGGTAGGGCATCTCTTAAGATATCACGGAATAACCTCCACGTACTAGAAGGAGCTGTAGAGGGTAATAACGGTAGTGGAAGACAGAGACTGGAAAACACGCAGCAAATAATTCAAGACGTGGATTGAGAAACTATTTTGAAATGAGGAGATTGGCAAAGGAGAAGAATACGTAGCGGGCAGCATCAAACTAGTCAGAAGACTGGTAACAAAGAAAGAAAGCCAAGAATCACGACAAGGATTGGAAAAACCGGGTACCGATGATATGCCCCTCCATATCGTAACCAATGGTATCATTGACAACAGTTGACACAGCAGTCGGTCGGATCCGACTGTCCTGTCTGTAGCCAGAAAGTGGAGCTTTACTTTTTACCTTCATAGGAGCAACATGATCTTATTTTCAAGAGAACTATCCGACTGTACAAAAGTATTTCTTTCTCTGGCATGCTCATAACATCTTTCGCTCTTTTCTGTAACTCCATTTCAGAAGAAAGTTTTCATTCGGCTTCACCCTGCACTAATTACCCTCGACCAGACGCAGGACAAACATACTAGCGATAATATCAACGTATACATTAGCTAGCATTCATTACTGTTGCTGTGTAGTGACATAGTTCGCAGGCCAGAGTGACCGAGTGGTTCTAGGCGATTCAGTCTGGAACTGCGAGGACGCTGCGGTCGCAGGTTCGAATTCTGCCTCGGGCACGGATGTGTGTGATGTCCTTAGGTTAGTTAGGTTTAAGTAGCTCTACGTTCTAGGGGACTGATGACCTAAGATGATAAGACCCATTGTGCTCAGAGACATTTTTTAGTGACATAATTCACAGCAAATCATTGCAGAGAGGCCGAGTTTTCCATAAACTCTCACAAATAAAAACCACTTATCAATTCTACAAAATTACTTGAAACGAAAGATACAATGCAAAATTCCTTGGACCCTTACAGTCGATCTGTCGCCCAGGCATACCACTGCTAAGAAATATCCTTGCATGCAGATTACAATGCGGTGGTGTTCCGAATTGATATAAGTTTTGCTATGAACAATCTAGTAAGCGTTGTACATGTACAAGGGGGGCTCATAGTGGTAAGCAAGTGGACAGAGAACATTAAACTGGCACCAAGGCAAACTTTTAGTTTCAGTACACAAGTTAAAACCAACCATAGGTGTCTGTCTTGATCTACGTAGTGGACAAAGACTTCTGAAATGTGATGATTTTTTTTCAAACTCCGTGTAATATGATGTGGAAACCAAAGACGTAAGTTTCTGCAAACCGCGTCGGATGCTCCTCGTCGCCGTCGTGAGCACGCTTCTCCAATTTCCTGGGTGTGACGACTAATGTCCATCCTGGAGAAAATAGACAGGTCTTTCGTTATTTCTGGTTTTTGTCAGCAAGAGTGTGACATAGTGAGTGAGCACTTCCCCTGTAGGTACAGTAATGTATCTGAAAGTGGAACCAGAGCGAGATGGGAGGTGGTGGTGGGTTGATTGTTTGATAGCAACGAGGACTTCACGAGGGCTTATAATGAACAATACATACCATTTGTTCCACCGAAACTTGAGATGTGTCCTTCACCCGTTTGGCTATGCACAGCTTCCCTGCTTCTTTCACGGAAGAGATGCGGTTGGAGAGGGGTTAGCGACTGTTTGCGGAGCTTACTTTCCTATCTCGTATTCCCGTCTGAGAGTATTTTGAAAGTATTTAGGTAGATAAAGAGCTACATGTAGTGCTACAGGAATAGTGATAGATATAATCTCTCTCGAGAGTGAAAGTGAGGAGTAATGTAACATGCATGGACTGTATGTTATCTCTGTTGAATAAAAGCAGCGACTGCGTTATTAAGCGAAAGTAATGAACCACACACATTATTAAAAAAGAGTTTATTTACTTCTCTGCGGCTGTGGAACACGGTGACGAAGTAATTGAGACAATTTCTTCTTCTGTGTTTTGATCAAGAACTGGAGAGTAAATCGGTGCCCACCTCGAAAGATACGTGAGGCTCGATGTTAACAACTCTCATATCAAGTTACTTCCGGTCTTTCGGAGCAGTTACAGACCTTCTTCGCAGATATCGTATCGGAGATAAATTAAAGACATCGCAACGAACTGCATTATATACACGACGACTCATCACCTATTCAGATGATTGAGATATTAAAAGTGTACAGTTGTTCATCGAGGTAATTCCAGTTGTGATCTCCACAACAAATTAGAGGACGAGTTTGGAGTTTGACCGAGAGGATTTTAAGACAGACTGCTATTCAGATTTACAGACTGCAACACCAAATGTTTTTGTTGTGATCTACAGTCCAGAGACTGGTTTGATGCAGCTCTCCATGCTACTCTATCCTTAACAAGCTTCTTCATCTCCAATTACCAACTGCATCTTATATTCTTCTGAATAAGCTTAGTGTATTCATTTCTTGGTCTCCAACTACGATTTTTACCCTCCACGCTGCCCTCCAATACTAAATTAAGATCCCTTGATGTCCTACCATCCAATCCCTTCTTCTACTTAAGTTGTGTTGAAACGTCCCCTTCGAAATATTGTACAACACTGTGCTTAAACTGACACAATATTTTTGGCGCAATACAATCTGACTTTCAATAATCCCTACAAGAGAATGGCCCTGACTAACATTAACCTATACGTTTCACAAATCACTCACCTCACAAAAATCTTCGTTACTCAAACTACTGCAATACAGAGAGCGCCAATACTTCTAGCTAAATAAAAGATTCAAACTACGGAAGGCACTAACTACTGATAGGTATAGTTAGCAAATGAAAGATTTTAATAGGGAACAAACAATGTATTTACCTTAGTAGTCTTATTATATATAGCAGTTCATGACATCCATTCTTACAAATTTCAAAACTCCGCCATCTCTCTCCCCACATCCACCACTGCTGGCGGCTCACCTCCAACTGCTCAACGCTACGCGCTGTTAACATCCAGCCGCCCAACACTACAATGGCGAGTATTACAACAATGCCAACCAGCCACAGACTGCATACAGCACAGCCAGTGATCTTCATACAGAGTGCTACATTGCATTACCAATAAGAAAACCTAAACAGCCTACTTACATAGCCCCCATGCTCCCCACAAAAAAATTTACAAATTGTTTTGGGCAGTGGTCAACACAGATTTGAAAATTTTTTTCATAATTACAATAACAAAGAAATAAAATGCACACACTTATTGATACAATGTTGGTCAAAAGCTAAAATTTTCTCACATTCCATAAAGACAGTCCTGATCGTTCATCACAGTAGAATAGCAGTGTTTTCGGTCAATGTCTGAGAAAGTAAAAGAAAATGCACACGGAAGTAGTGGATTACCACGCAGTCTTGAAGAAGTAGTGTTGTCCTTCCAACGGAAAGACAGTGCTGACTCTTGACATGCTGACAGGTAATGGGCCACAACAGAGCAAACCTACAGCAAAGTCAGTCGAAGTTTTGAAGAATATTGGTAGGTTGGTCGTCACAGAGTAGACCCATTGTAGTCCTGGTAGAGATTGTGGTATTGGTGGGCCACCAGAGGTGCAGTGCCACTGCAGTCGTTGTAGAGACGGCCAGCAGACATCTGTTGCGACTGTGCGTTTGCACAGTCACCATCGAAGAGTCTTGCGGAAAATATAGCGAGTCCATAAACCACCACTTGTCCACTCACATAAAATTTGTTTCAAATGTTCTTAGAACCAGCAATGCTGTTATCCAGTCCCTTGCTGAATTGTTAACACAGACGCAAACACTATCAGTCCCTACTTCTCACATACTGTCCATATACTATGACCAACAGAAATGTGTGCAGTGAAATGTAAATTACAAGTTACTTAATTTGATGAACTGGTGTCAATTACAATTTTATAACATAAGAATAAAATAACCAAGGTACAAAATAAATCATTAAAACATAATAATACAGATAACATTTCTAGTAATAGGGGCTTTATAAAAGAATAGAAATAAACATGTACATCAGTGTTACAAGAATTATGACATAAGTACATACATAAAAGATCAGAATAACTGTTGAAACATCAACTTCACACATGAGCATTAAAACAAAACCGAATAAATAATTTCTAAACATATTTACAAAGAAAACGACATATTATAAATGCAAATTATATTTGAGGATAACAGTATTCCTCATCATAGTGAATGTAGCTGAGTATCAGATGAACATATAAAGACAGGAAGAACATAAATACACAAGGGTACACAAACACGTAGTGGGATAACACAAGGAAAGGACAGGGTTTGTTTTACTGCAGTATTTTGCAAACAAAACATTCTTTACTTCTCCGAAATCTCCCTTGGTTCTTCATTATTTCCAAAAATTCCTATCTATACCTGCTTTCTGTACTTTTCTCATATAACCTCTCAGTGCATTTCTTCAAATCAATCGCAACTCATTCTCTTATATAGGCTACCCCCTCTTAAGCTAACTTAAACCTGCTGAGCTCAGATGCTTAACTAAGGGACGAGGCAATGCAGCAGCACAAAACAATTAATACAAACAGCAATGACAAAAAAAATGCAAGTAAGCTAAGCAAGCAGCAATAAATGTAATAACCTATACCTAAACCTTACAAACGCACAAGCAGAAAAAAATAGTACACGAAAGACAACAACGCAGATAAGGGAAATGTATATTCACATCTTAATGTCTATATAATTAAAGTTGTGCACCACAAAAACTTATTGTAAAAAAATATTACCCTGTACTTGAAAAGAAAGTTTTGTATGCGATTCCTGTGAAGGGAAATGTCTTTTTGTGCTCCTTTCTTTTTTTTTAAGTACATCATAAAATTATTATTTACTGGATCTGTAGGCATAAAATATTTATATTAGTACATCCATAAAATTTATTTTAACCAATTCTGCAGTGCAGTTAGAAAGTAGATATTAAACAAAATGAGTAAATAAATACATAAAGCAAGCCATATGGCATTTCTCTCAACTAGCAGGACAATAGCCATGAATTTTTTCTCATCGTTTCATTAGGCATTTTCTTAAATATCATAAATTAAGAGCTCCACAGCATAATCATATGTTTTCAAGTTTGAGAATGTCGTATTTGCGGTGCTTCTCTGCACCTGTGCCTCTGAAAGGCACACACTAATCCTTTTTTTTCAGGCGTCTGTCGCACAGCTGGGTGCCCACGACGCATTATGTGCAGGTGGTCACTTACCTTTCTTACTGAAATATATACGACAGCAGTTTCCGCTACAGTGACAGACTCATATAAAAGTATTTTCACAGGTTGAGAATTTGCGTTACAAATGTGTAGAAAATAAAATTCTATAAATATAACTGTGTCCAAAAATTTTCGTCAGCATTGTAATACATTCACGCACTTACATACATTTCATAACTCTTAAAGTACGATTCTCGGTTTCCTACATCCTTTTTCACAAACCAGAGTCCCTAACCACTACTCATTATTCCATACCTTATTACACATATTCATATTCGTCGACACTTCTTCAATATTTCATCATAACAGATACATAGCATAACCAAATAACTCATATAGCATCAGCTGAAACATACCTCAGCAGCATAATTCACATCGTCGTCGTAATAACAACATCATAACACTTCAGTCAAATCTCAAGAACGTCGTAGCTTTCTGCAATAATTTCAAAACGTAAAAAAAAATGCTCTGTTCATGTCCAAAGTGCCATCTCCCTCAAACGTACTTTAAAAATCATGATCCCATACGACATTCAAAGCTCTCATATTATCACAATGGATCTGAATAAATATGAACAGTTCACTAACTACAGACAAAATACAATTTCGTAAGTGTCCAACTGTGTAATTGCGTAAACATCTGTCACTGATGTAGTAAAAAAAAAGTTTGTCTCTCTCAGTTAAATGACCAGATATCTGTGTAATTTACGTGTTAGAGAAATATGGTACCAATGTGTAAAGTTGTATAAGTAAATACCATATTAACTAGGGATTCTTGTGCTTGCCAAGCACATGATACACAAAGAAAGCGTGTACCCCCCTGAGAATTAATGTAATTATATCCTCAGGTGTTGCAGATTACAGCAATGGAATGAAATGTATCACGGTAAATTTTCTTTGTAATTAAAAAATCTTGAAAAATAAAAGGTTTAAGAACAAAATTAATCACTCAAATGCGTGTCCTATAGCGCTAAATGTGCGTCTTGCTGTAAGAAATTTTGTGGAAGTGTCGTAGTTATCGTCCTTCGAAAGCTAAGTTCTGCAGAAGTCAATGTACTTACCTCATGATAAACAAAAGTGATAGCAATGCGTATAGATATCGTAGTTATTACGTACCTTATCGTAATCAAGAAAGTACTATAATGTTACCTATTGTTGTGCTACGGAAAAGGCTGTCTCATTGTTGCTATACCACAAACGTTACTAGTAAAACATGTTTTACTTTCCAGAATAATTCAGAAAAACTGTGCAGATATAAAACAGATACACCGCAAAAGCAACATTGTAAATTGTCACTCATTAGTAGCGTCGTGATATAATCGTGTAGCTGTCACATATACTAAACACTGTGTTATCTGGTATCTCACAGAAAGTACTTTAAATCCAGAATGTATGTTCAAGTAAAACGAAATGTTGCATTAAAATCTCATTGGCAGTATGTTCGAAGTATGTGAGCCTTATAGTCGTTACGTAATCGTGCAACTAACAAGCAAGAATGTACACACCCAATAACACCGTGTCGTCTGTTCACAATAACAATGCATTCGTAATTTCTGTTTAAATAAGTTCTCTTGGTTCTTGACTGGAAATTTCACTTCAAACATTGTTGCATGTTAACAGATTCTAAGTCTGACAATGCATATTAATAATGTAAAGTGAAAAGTTATTTGGCAAAGACAAAGTTAAAAAGCAGATTATCTTTCAATAAATGGTTTTACATGTGAAATGTGGGGCAATCATTTACTCTCTAGTGCGCAGAGTTTCAACTTCAAAGCAATTATGATGTTGTATACGTCGGTAAGGAATGCTAAAATTTTTCTCAAGCTTAGCGTCTATATTGTTTTTCGCTGAGCCAGCCGGCGCACGTGGCTGTCATTGTCTGTCTATTTGTTGGAGCGCGTCGTTATTGGGATTAGGAGACCTAACATCTATAAATTCACCTTGACGAGAAGGCCCTGCCCTGTTTGAAGCTCGCCAGTTCTGTTACAATTCAGGTCTGTCGTCACGATCTTATCGTCTGTCGTCATGTCGGTAATTTCTGTAATAAATTTCTAGTCGGTCATGTGGTGGAGAATTTCTTCCTGAATCGTAATTGCGCGCTGGACCATTGCGTGTAAAGTTATTCTGTCTCCCTTGATAATATTTATTTTGGTTCCCATATTATCTGTTTCTATGGTAGTCTCTGTGATAGTCATTACCCCGGAGAGATGATCTTTCCCTGTAATTATTACTACTCTGCCAACGGTTGTCATACGGGTGGTGTCTGTTTTGGTCACGATTTACGTTGTAAGAATAACCTTGTAGTGTCCAGTTATTATTTATTTCCTCGCGGAATTGTGACAGATGTGACCTGTAATTGTTGTGCTCCTGTTTTTGCGTTCCGCAATTGTCAATGTCAATTTCCAGTTCTTGTAACAGTCCCTGAAAAGCTTCATTGTCGTATTTGCAACGTCCTGCGAAAATAATATGTCGTAAATGTTTAGGTAATTTAAATAAACAAATGCGGATGACTTCTGAGGGGCTGTATGGGTTTGACATGTATTGATTCTTGTGCAACATGTCTTCAAAATATTTCACAAGGCTAGAAAATTCAGATTGTTCGAAACGTTTCATCATTATGATGCTATGTTTTACTCGGTCTTGTGGAGCTTGAGACCAATACGCTGAGAGGAATGCATGATAAAAATCTCCTTCCCTGTGACAATCGTGAATGACCGATCGCATTCTTACAGCTGGTTCATTCTCCAAGTAGCCACACATAAATTCTAATGATTGCTCTAATGACCAGTTGGGAGGAAAACAATGAGAGAATTGATGGAGCCAAACTTGTGGATGAATGTCGTTGCCAGAATTCTGAAATGTTTTGAATTTACGTGCAGTAATGAACAGCTTATAGTCAAAATCATTGTGTCGGCGAGTAGCATATCGGTCATTGTTACGTCGTATCGGCGGCTCCATTTCAAAATGTGGTGAACCTTGCCAATTTCTTTCATGATTTCTGAAATGCCCTATGTTATAATTTTGTGGCTTTTCCGTATTTATAAGTTCGTCTTTTGTGTTGGAGCGCGAGTGTCCTCTAAAATATGTAATTTTTGTATTACCTGCGTCAACTGATCTTGTACATCCCGTATTTCTCTTTTGTATTGAGTATTGATTTGATTTTGATTTTGTTTGAATTTTCAAATTTTTTTATGCTCTTCTGTGTCAGTGAAGGCTACGGGTCTTGTGTCATTCAGATCATCATCTACATTTGCAGATAAATTAGTGAACTGATCCGAAAGATCGGCTACTTTCTCCGATAGTGAACACATTTCCTCAGTGTATCTTATTGAACCAAGTTTCAGGGTGCCTATTTGTGTTGAAATCGAATCTACTGTGTCCTTTAAGTTTTCCTGAGTTCTTGCAAGTTGCGTAACCGAATCGGTGAGTCCATTTTAGCTTGCAATGTGTCGTGATTTTTACGAACAATAGTTTGCAGTTCTTTTATGGCTGCTTCGTGATTCTGTAATGCATCTTCATGCCGCGAAAAAATAGGTTGAAAATGCTCACAAAACTTGTGTATTTACGTCATTACAGATTTTTTTACATTTCGAACCAATGTTATATAACTCAGTAGTTAAATCTTCACGTGCATGTTCAAGTGTGGTGTCTAACTTCCGAACATTTTGTTCCATTCTGTCTAACTTTTGAAGCTTTTGCTGTGTTTGTCTCTGATTTTGTTACAAGGTGTCCAACTTTTGAAGATTTTGTTCCATTGTCTCTAATTTTTGAAGCTTTTGCTGTGTTTGTCTCTGATTTTGTTCCATTGTGTCTAACTTTTGAAGATTTCGTCCCATTTGTTTCTGATTTTGTTCAAGCGTTGTGTCTAACTTTTGTAGCCTTTGTCCCATTTCTCGCATTAACTGTAATAACAGTGCACTCGTGTCTGAAACATGCTCCTCAGTGCTATTCGGCATTGCATTTGAACCGGCAATATTCGCATTTTGAAAAGCAGAAAATGTGTCTTGATTTATTTGAGAAAACGGCGAGGATGCAAAATCTGAATCTACAGTATTTGCAAGATTGTGTCCTGTCATTTCGGAAACATGAGGCGAGCTGTTGCCGACCGATCGATCGATAATGCTTAACTGTTCACTAATTGTTTCACTGCCTACACCTTTATTTGCAGCCCGCTCTATTTGCCTATGCACTATTACCAAATTACTACTTTGAACATTAGTTAATTCATTACATGGTGGCGCTAACCCACTGCTTTCGTCTTCACTGTCATTTCTCAGTTTACTTTGGAGCCTAGTATTACGTTTTTCACACACCATTATTGTCATAATATTTCACACGACAACACAGAAAAACACAATTTGAAGAGCAAAAATAAGAGAACACATTAACATAGCACTGAAAATAATATCTACTTAATTGCAAGCGCAGCTGCGAAATACTTCGCACAAAACTACATACATGCCACAACTGTTTTACTGTACAACAATGAAAAACTGCAACTACAAAGGAAATTCTCTCTATGATTACGCGCTAGCAAGAAACAATAGCTACATTAATCACACAAAGTACAAGAACAAAATCAGAATATTCCAATGAGGTACCCGCGGCTAAGGGTCGACATATGAAACGTGCCCTTCGAACAATTATACATGACTGTGCTTAAACTGACACACAATATTTTTTGCGCAACGTAATCTGACTTTCAAAAATCTCTACGAAAGAATGGCCCTGACTAACATTAACCTATACGTTTCAGAAATCACTTACCTCACAAAAATCTTCGTTACTCAAACTACTGCAATACAGAGAGCGCCAATACTGCTAGCTAAATAAAAGATTCAAACTACGGAAGGCCCTAACTACTGATAGGTATAGTTAGCAAATGAAAGATTTTAATAGAGAACAAACAATGTATTTACCTTAGTAGTCATATTATATATAGCAGTTCATGACATCGATTCTTACAAATTTCAAAACTCCGCATCTCTCTCCCCACATCCACCACTGCTGGCAGTTCACCTCCAACTGTGCAACGCTACGCGCTGTTAACATCCAGCCGCCCAACACTACAATGGCAAGAATTACAACAATGCCAACCAGCCACAGACTGCACACAGCACAACCAGTGATCTTCATACATAGCGCTACATGCATGCCAATAAGAAAACCTAAACAGCCTACTTACAGTGCCACAATTTCCCCTTCCGCCCAGTTCTGTTCAGTACACCAAATACAACATCTACATATACCTACATCGATAATCCGGAGGGTACTTTGAGTACTTCTGTCGGTTCTCCCTTCTATTCCAGACTCGTATTGTTCGTGGAAAGAAAGATTGTCGGTATGCCTATGTGTGGGCTCTAATCTCTCTGATCTTATCCTCATGGTCTCTTCGCGAGATATACGTAGGAGGGAGCGATATACTGCTTGAGTCCTCGGTTAAGGTATGTTCTCGATTCAACAAGAGCCCGTACCGAATACTGAGCGTCTCTCTTGCTGAGTCTTCCACTGGAGTTTATCTATCATCTCC
The DNA here is from genome assembly GCF_023897955.1 of Schistocerca gregaria. Taxonomy (NCBI): domain Eukaryota; kingdom Metazoa; phylum Arthropoda; class Insecta; order Orthoptera; family Acrididae; genus Schistocerca; species Schistocerca gregaria. Next base: position 533,673,198 of record NC_064923.1, read on the forward strand.
GTCACGCTTTCGCGATTAGTAAACAATCCTGTAACGAAGCGCGCTGCTCTCGGTTGGATCTTCTGTATCTCCTCTATCAACTCTATCTGGTACGGATCCCACTCTGGTGAGCAATATTCAAGCAGTGGGCGAACAAGTATACTGCAACGTACTTCCTTTGTTTTCGGAAAACCGAAAAAAGAAACGAAAACACAACAACGGCATACATTAGAGGGTCGTTCACTTTACTTAGAGTGACATATGACTCCGTAGCTGTGAGGTCAGTTTGGCAGATTCTAGCCGAGGGACTCAGGGTGGCATTCTGGACCGGTTCAGAGATTTTTCCCACTTGTATTGTACTCATGATCGTTCTAACATCACTGACACGTAAGTCGTCTAAATGGCGTCGCATAAGAAGACTTGTACCTGGTTACGTGGCCGCCAAACGGAGAGGGAGCGAGAGAGGGACTTACATTGATTGTATATTTCTATCAGTGCAGAGGAATTATGCTCATCAGCAACAATCCTTGCAACGTAGATGACCTAGCAGTAGGTCGCATAACTTCTCTCACGCACAGATAGGCGTTGTGAGTGCTTTGATTCTGGACGCCCCGCAAATAGACGAGAAGGAAGGCTTCACTACAAGCGTCACGGCCAGTAGCAACAAAATTCCTTAAGGTGGTACCACTTTCATTAGTAACTGCAATACTTTGATCTATTTTAACTGTAGCGATGTTAGCATCTAGCATACAGTTACTATATAAATAAAGTTCCGGAGAGGTAATAAGGCCTGTTTTTGACAAATGCTTTACCGGAACGAAAACATCACTCCCTATATATTACGCAATAGGTGTTTGTCAAAATTTTCATAATCAAACGAAAAAAGAGAAATAGACAATTGGGGTATCAAATGGGGCGCCGTGTTGGTGATTTAGATGTGAGAGTCCTGTCTATTTTAAACGCGACAGTCGAGGCTTCCAATCAACAGAGAAAATTCTGACTGACTAGAGGACAGGAGTAGGGGACAGGACCTGTAGTGTGTAGGATAGTGGCTTTGCCTATTTTTCGTTTCCATTTATTTCTTTTTTTTTGCAGTTGTGTCAACGAAGAACCGGTTTGTGTACTACTTAACATGCATAGATCATTATCAATAATTCGTGAAGGGTGGTAAAACAAATGCTAATCACCGTGTAGGTTTCCTCCATTGAGTTGGCAACTCAAGGGTGTCCAACTCTTGTAATCAGCGTGCGAGGGCGTGCGGGGTGAGTGGTTGGGGGCGGTAATACCCCACTAAACTGAGTATCTAGGGTTTCACTTGGAAATTTAAGGTGGAGGTAGCGTATCGATTAGTTGTTCCTGTGATTTTTGTTTCTGACTTAATCCAACACATGTGCCTCATTATTAATTGGTCGAAACGGGAATTTTCATTCCGTTACGCTAGGGAGCGAGCTTATAATTTTGTAACCGCTGGCGCTGATTAGCACGGTCACGGAAACGGAGGAGCTGGAGAGAGATAATTTTACCCAATCCTTACGAACAGGCCGCGTCGCGTTTGCCGGGCATATCCGGATGTGCTTACTAATGTTTTGGAATTTGTTAAATTCGGCGAATACAATATCAAACTTACCGACTGTATTCCTCTAAGGCATCAACCCTACGCGCTTTCTCCTCCGAGTACCAATTAGATGGAGTTGGTTGTTGATGAGCAGCTTAATAACGAAATAATTTTTTTTTTCTCAAAGGAAATTTGGCCTGCTGTAGAGTGCTGTGCACTGAACAAAAAGATAGTTTTCCGGTACATTCCGTTACCCAATTTAGATTCCTGTTTCTCGTGGCTTCATGAAGCTGAATTTAACACTACTCTCGATCACAACCAGGCATATTATCTGATTTCGTTTTCCGCAGGTCCCAACCCGGTAGCAAAATTTGCAACCGATAGCAATCCATGTTAGTTTAACCACGTCCCATTTTAGCTCTTGAATGGGAAGACGGTATTGTCCTGTCTCCAGGATAATATTTTTCCAAATGTCACACTTAAAATCGTCGATCAGTACCTGCATATCTTCGTCATCTTCAGTGTGAGATTTTCGAGGACGTTTGAAACGTTGTGCCGGTTAAGGGGGAAAGGTCTCACATTTAACCCTTATAAGATAAAATTTAATTAGCAACTAGTGCCGTTTTTGGACACACAGTTTCTGCCCACGATATTGCTGTAGATCAGAGTCGCAATAACGCTCTTCAGAATTCTCTACTGCCTAAGATCCCAAAGGCTGTTGCAAGTTCACCTGCATGATCAAATCTTTTCGTAAGTTATTACCTAACTAATGGCAGCTCCGGAAGGAAATTTCAATGGGGTCCTTCCCAAAACGCCGCCTCTGAGGGTCTTAACACGGCGTTTGCAAAAGTACACGTGCAAGAGACCACTGGCTTCACTATAGGATTTGTAATTGAGACAAATGTTTGTATATCAGGTGTGTCGACTGTTCCTTTATAAAAGGAAGAACCTGGGAGAAAAACCATAGGTTGTTCCTATCGCGGTCTGTCAAGATTATACACTAAATTATCGATTAAAGCATTGGAAGCATTGGCCGTGTTGTTTGCAGTTGAGGAACTGGAACACTGTGCATTTGTTCTAAAAGGTATTAAGCAAGCGTTAACTGTATCCTGGAAAGACCAAGGCTAGATGGGCAGTTCGTATCTCCGCTTTTATGGTAATTGTATTTGCATTACTAATTTTGGTATTAGCTTTGTTTTAACTGTAAAGACGTTGGCATTTTACCTGCAGTAAATGTTTCAGTACCCAATTTGGCGTCAAAGAAACTGGTGCAGGCATCCATATTCAAATGCAAAGATATTTAAATAGCCAGAATACGGTGCTGCGTTCGACAACGCCTACATAAGACCTACGGGTTTGGCGCAGTTGCCAGATTGGTTAATGCTGATACAATGGCAGATTATCAAAATTTAAATGAATTGAAAGTGATGTTATAGTCAGCGAACGAGAGATGGGTCACAGCATCTTCGAGGTAGAGATGAAGTGGGGATTATTCCTTAGGACCATTTCACGAGTGTAACGTGAATATTATTAATCTAATAAAACATCAAACCTCCAATATCGTGGATGAATATTGACGAAGGAAAATAATGACATTAGATGCAAGATGGCATTGAAATACATCAGGGAGAAAGCTCAATATTTGTGACAAACCGAGAATTACACTTGCGATCGAGCTCATCGTCATCATTGTTTAGGCGGCCCTCCGTGATCGCTGGTCACACTTGGACGTGTTACCAAATATGACGGGATCTTTCTGCGCTGCTGGTCAGCAGGAACCCTGAGGTAAATTTTGGAAACCCAGAAGTCTACTTTCGTTCTTTTCGATCACATTGCTGTAGCAATTGAAAATTTAGTCTGCTAAGATCTCATCTGCTATGATTCCAGCTATCGAATTGACCATGCCGCTCGGGCTTAGCCGAGCAGTCTTAGACGCTGCAGTCATGGACTGCGCGGCTTGTCCCGGCGGAGATTCGAGTCCTCCTCGGGCATGGGTGTGTGTGTTTGTCCTTAAGATAATTTAGGTTAAGTAGTGTGTAGGCTTGGGGACTGATGACCTTAGCAGTTAAGACCCTTAAGATTTCTCACACACTTGAACATTTTTGAACTAACCATCGTCCTTCTTGTTTACTTTTTTCCGCCTAATCGTGTAAATGCAAACCGATAAAATTTAACGGTTGGCGTAACCTCCTGTATTGCTGTTCTAGTTATACACTGAGGAGCGGAAGAGACTGGTACATCTGCCTAACATCGTGTAGGCCACCACGAGCACTCAGAAGAGACGCAAGACGGCCTCGTTTGGTCTCGATTACTGTCAGCAGTAGTGCTGAGAGGAACATACAACATGAATCCTCCAGGGCTGTCCATAAATCCGTAGGACTACGAGGGGGAGAGATCTCCTTTGAAGAGCATGTTGCAAGGCATCCCAGATATGCTCAATAATGTTCATGTCTCAGGAGTTTGGTGGCAAGGAGCAGTTTTTAAACTCAGAAGAGAGTTACTGTAGCCACTCTGTACACGTTCTGGACGTATGGGACATCGCATTGTGCTGTTGCAATTGCCCAAATCCGTCAGAATGCATGATGGACACGAATGGATGCAAGTGATCAGACATGCTGCTTACATACGTGTCACCTGTCAGAGTCGTATCTAGACGGATCAGGGGTCTCATATCACTCCAACTGCACACGCTCCACACCATTACAGAGTCTCCTCCAGCTTGTACAGTTAGCTGCTGACATGCAGGATCTATAGATTTATGAGGTTGTCTCTTGCCCGTACACGTCTATCCGCTCGACGGAATTTGAAATGAGACTCGTCCGAACAAGCAACATGTTTCCAATCATCCAGAAGTCTAGTGTAGGTGTTGACAAGCCCAGGCGATGATTAAAACTCTGTGTCGTGCAGTCATCAAGGGCACACGAGTGGGCCTTCGGATCCGAAAACCCAAATCGCTGATATTTCGTTGAATGGTTCGCACGCTCACACTTGTTGATGGCCCAGTACTGAAATTTGAAGAAGGACTGCACTTCTGGGACGTTGAAGTCTTCTCTTCAGTTGTTATTAGTCCCGTTCTTGCAGGATCTTTTTCCGGCCGTAGCGATGTCGGAGATTTCATGTTTTGCCGGATTCCTGATATTCACAGTACACTCGTGAAATTGTCGTACGGGAAAATCCCCACCTCTTCGCTACCTCGGAGATGCTGTGTATCATCGCTCTTGCGCCGACTATAACACCACGTTCAAAGTCACTTAAATCTTAAAAATCTGCCATTGTAGCAGCAGTAACCGATCCAACAACTTGTGGTCCTCTATAGGCGTTACCGACCACAGCGCCGTATTCTGCCTGTTGGAACAAACAATGTATTTACCTTAATAGTCATAATATATATATCAGTTCATGACACCAATTCTTACAAGTTTCAAAACTCTCCCATCTCTCTCCCCACGTCCACCACTGCTGGCGGCTCACCTCCAACTGCCAACGCTACGCGCTGTTAGCATCAAGCTGCCGCTGCCCAACACTAAAATGGCGAGTATTACAACAAATGCCAACCAGCCACAGACTGCACACGGCACAGCCAGTGATTTTCTTACAGAGCGCTACGTGGCGGCGGCGTTACCAATAAAAAAACCTAAACAGCCTACTTACAGTGTTTACATATCTCTGTATTTGAATAGGCATTCCTACACCAGTTTCTTCAGCGCTTCAGTGAAGTTGCCATAATGCTTGGCCACTTACACAGTTTTACTTTTTGTTGTTGTAAATATGGGTAACCCTAACACTTGGTTATTTAAAATGGCTGTCGCGACTAATCAGTCAAAATTACACTCATTTACTTTAACGAGTACGGAATAGCAGTGCCTGTGTTATGAAGAAGTGCAATGTAATGATGCTTCGGACAGGCATGCTTGGTTGCGTGCATTGCCTCGCACTTCATAATAACACACGCACTTTTATGCCATATTTATTGCCATTCAAATGGTTCAAATGGCTCTGAGCACTATGGGACTTAACTACTGAGGTCATTATTCCCCTAGAACTTAGAACTAATTAAACTTAACTAACCTCAGGACATCACACACATCCATGCCCGAGGCAGGATTCGAACCTGCGACCGTAGCGGTCACGCGGTTCCAGACTGTAGTTATTGCCATTATCAGGACCTCGATTCTCAGTATAAATGACCTTCCTGGACGGGAATACGTGTAACTTACGGTTGCAGGTCTCGACACAATCACGGTGGCATAGGAGGCTTGGAAGTGGCCGTGGTTCATGCACGGAGAGACAAAGCGGTTAAAGAATCCGATCGCGTAAAGCAAGAAATTCGAATTCGACTCCCGGTCTGGCACAAACTTTCGACATCTACATCTACATCCATATTCCGCAAGCCACCAGACGGTGTGTGGCGGAGGGTACTTTGAGTACCTCTATCAGTTCTCCTTTTTGTTCCAGTCTCGTATTCTCCGTGAAAAGAAAGACTGTCGGTATGCCTCTGCGTGAGATCTAATCTCGCTGCTCTTATCCTCATGGTCTCTTCGCGAGATATACGTAGGAGGGAGCAATATACTGCTTGACTCCGCGGTGAAGGTATGTTCTCGAAACTTCTACAAAGATCCGTACCGGGGTATTGAGCGTCTCTCTTGTAGAGTCTTCCGCTGGAGTTTATCTATCATCTCAGTCACGCTTTCGCGATTACTAAATGATCCTGTAACGAAGCGCGCTGCTCTCCGTTGAATCTTCCTTATCTCTTCTATCAATACTATTCAAGCAGTGGGCGAGCAAGTGCACTGCAACCTACTGCCTTTGTTTTCGGATTGCATTTCCTTAGGATTCTTCCAATGAATCTCAGTCTGGCATCTGCTTTACCGACAATTAGTTTTATATGGTCATTCCATTTTAAATCACTCCTAATGCCTACTCTCATATAATTTATGAAATTAACTGCTTCCAATTGCTGACCTGCTATATTTTAGCCAAATGGTAAGGGATCTTTCTTTCTATGTACTCGCTGCACATTGTACTTGTCTACATTTCGATTCAATTGCTATTCCCTGCACCATGCGTCAGTTCGTTGTAGTCCCTCCTGCATTTCAGTACAATTTTCCATTGTTACAACCACTCGATACACTACAGCATCATCCGCAAAGAGCCTCAGTGAACTTCCGATGCTATCCACCTGGTCATTTATGTGTATTGTGAATAGCAACGGTTCTACGACAGTCTCCTGCTGCACACCTGAAATCACTCTTACCTCGGAATACTTCTCCCCATTGAGAATGAAATGCTGTGTTCTGTTATCTAGGAACTCTTTCCTTTTTTGAGCAATTTCAATTGTTTTTCCATCCCTCTGTCATCCATTTCGATACCTGCTATTTGGTCATATGTGTGACAATCTAGAGAAGGAACTACATTGCAGTCTTCCTCTGTGAAACAGCTTTAGAGAAATAGATTTAGTATTTCGGCCTTTAGTCTGTCATCCTGCGTTTCAGTGCCAGTTTGGTCAGAGAGTGCCTGGACATTTTGTTTTGATCCACCTACAGCTTTGACATAAGAGCAAAATTTCTTAGGCTTTTGTGCCATGTCAGTACATAGAACTTTACTTTCAATTTCATTGAACGCTCTCGCAAAGCCCTCCTCACACTATATTTCCCTTCGTGTAATTTTTATTTGTCTGCAAGACTTTTGCTATGTTTATGTTTGCTGTGAAGTTCCCTTTGCTTCCGCAGCAGTTTTCTAACTCGGTTGTTGTACCACGGTGGCTGTTTTCCATCCTTTACGATCTTCCTTGGCACATACTCATCTAATGCATATTACATGATGGTTTTGAACTACCTGTACTTGAGACAAAACTTTTCTGTTGAGCCGTCAACTACTCTGAAATCTGCTTTCTGCCACTTTTGCTAAACAGAAAAATCTTCCTATCTTTTTTAATATTTCTATTTACGGCTGAAATCATCGATGAAGTAACCGCTTTATGATCGCTGATTCCCTGTTCTGCGTTAACTGTTTCAAACAGTTCTGGTCTGTTTGTCACCAGAAAGTCTAATATTTTATCGCCATCTTCGTTGTCGCCATTCCAGCATATGGCCGAAGATGATTGATGTCCGCAACTGCGAATTCATTTCCTGTATCAATTACTGTTATTTAAGAAACAATGCGAGATATTTACAGATTTCTATGTTTCGTTTTAATAAGGGTTCATAAGAACGCCCAAATAACCAATCCGTCCTTACTCTCGCTACGCTTGGTTACAAAGGTGTTCATCTCTTCAAGGAGCAGTTATTTCGCTTATAAAAACTACAATGATGAACTGTTTGACTTTTAAACAGATTTCCTTCGAATCAAGTTATAAATTTAGACCTTTCTAGATGAGGAGACAAAAGGAAGACAAACAATGTTTCCAAAATTAATCTTTTTCAATGTGTAGCTGCTCTGCTCATGGAATGTTAGACTGGTGTCATATTTAATTTTAAAATGGTTTAACTGTCAATCGAGTGAATCACTGCTTTGAAGACTTTTCGGGAGCAGATGACGCAAGGAAATCAGATGAGGTGTCAATAACAACATACTCTCTGAATAAAACTCGGAAATTAAAAGCAAAAATTTAAAAAGAAATTATCAAATGTTTTGGAATTCGATGTCTAAAAATAAGAAAGTAGCTTATAGAAACGTTTGAAGGATCTCATTTGCTGTAAACGATTACGAACATCATTGATGGGTGCCAAACATTTCTCCAACCTATTCCATTTCTTGCTGTTACACAAACCATTTCACAAAGTATTTGACAAAGTTTTTTTTTCTTTTTATTTTAATTTTAGTTAACTACTACATATTCCAATTCATCATTGCCGGCCTGAGTGTCCGAGAGGGTCTAGGCGGTGCAGTCTGGAACCGAGTGACCGCTACGAATATTCTTAGGTTAGTTAGGTTTACGTAGTTCTAAGTTCTAGAGGACTGATGACCTCTGAAGTTATGTCTCATAGTGCTCAGAGCCATTTTTGAACCAATTCATCTTTGTAAACAAACACACAAAATTCGGTTAGTTTAATGAGACACACAAACATGTTTGCAGATCAAAGTAACGGTTTATGTTATTGTGTAACACATATCAACATGAAAGGAATTCATCTAAGTCAACGTGATCACTGCAATGACTGCAAAGAGCTCTACACCTTGTCGTAGCATAGTGCGTCACACAACACGCGCAGTATGGAGGTACATACAGATAGCTTGTGATTTCACTCCATTACTTTCGTGTCGAACGCATAAAAAGGTTTAATTTGCTCCATGCGCGGGGATTTGTAGATGCGGCTGGGCTGATTTACACGCATCAGGACCTGCAGTGGGGCGCGGCAGCAGAGAGTGTGCGTGTACGCGCGAGCGAGGCCTGCAGCAGACGGACGCGCTTCAATTAAGCCGGCTGCCAGACGACAGTAAATTGCGGCTAATTGAGCGCGAACTGCGAAAGGTGGCCGAGCGAGCGAGCGAACGAGCGGGCGCTTTCTCATTCACTGCGACCGCCGCGCCGACCGCCCGCCCAAGCCAGCCAGCCGCCAGTTGCCTGCCGTCTAATAAATATTTCAGCGGCCGTCCGTCCGTTAATTGCAGCGCTGCGAGCGGCTTAGTCTGTGTGTAAAACCTAACGCGCCAACAATTATTCAGAATCGCTTAGCAGATTTCCCAACCTTTTAATGCACTACTATGAGTAATGTAACTTGGTATCTACGACGGATAGTGATGAAGATTAGTTATGTAAACGTATACAATTATGGTTTGTCGCTAATAACAGATCTTGCTTGTGTCAGAGATATATTGTATCGTATCCAAACTCTTTACTACGATTGTCGTACGTAGCCCATCATCATTTTTTTTTTTTTTCTTTTATTGAAGTTCGATTCCCCCCAAAGGGAGCGAGCTGGCAGCATCTTAGTGGCAGGAGCCGATGGATGACGAAGACCCATAACAGGGGGGCGGGCGCTGGGCAGACGTGACAGGGAGTGGGGAAAGGCTGAGGAGGGGAATGCCAAACGACTTGGGGAAGGGGTAGAATGGAGGCAGGGAGAGGTTATGTGGGGAGAAAACAGGAAGGAAGGGGGGAGGGGAAGAGGGAGCCCAGGGAAAGGACAGGAAAAGAGGGGAGTGAGGATCAGGGTTGATAGGAGGGATAAATGGAGGGACAGAGGGAACCATCTGGAAGGGGGAGTTGACGGAAGCGTTCTTGGGACACGACATGAACGGTGTACAGATGGAGGGTAGTGGTTACACAACAGTAAAGGCAAGGCAGAGGGTGGGGATTGAGAAGAGCTACCAGGGGGGGGGGGGGGCGGAGGGGGAACAAGGTGGCGGGAGGTGTAGAGTATGTGGATATGTTCGAGGAAGAGGAGTAGATGGGGGAAAGGAATGATGTCATAGAGGATCCATCTGGGGGAGGGGAGGCGTACACGAAAAGCAAGGCAGAGTGCATGGCACTCGAGGATCTGGAGGGACTTACAGAATTTGGGGAGGGGGGGGGGGCGTCCATCATCGAACAAAGTGTTAAAAAATATATACCTCATGATCACAAAAGAACTTCAAAACCCACTCAGCCAACAAAGCAAAATGAGTGACACACAGATTTATAGAATACATACCAGTGCACATAATAAAGTTGTGTAAGCCCTGATATATAGGGCACGCGATTTCACAGAGAAAATCAGTCAACTGCAAGGGTTGAACATAGAAACTAAAGCGAACAAATTATGCTGACCAGAGAGAAGTAAACTAAAGGCCTGCCAGATAGCGTGCCGAACTCAGCTCTCCGAACGATATGAAATACAAGAAAAATTACAGAAAGTAATAAAAACACTAAAATCAGCCATGTGTGACAATGAATATCTTCGAAACTCATAACATTAGCGGCCACAACCCGTTTAGTACAATAAAATAAATTACAATACATATGTATTAAATAGCAATAACAAATCATAGCAGCATCATACACGGAATACTTGTTTCAACTTGAGCCAAGGATAAAAGAATATGGAGGAAGGAAGAGATTTTACGTCTACTTGCGTAAAAATAAAACGTTTGTAAATCATCCTCTTCCCTCCAAGCCCTTGTATCCCTGACTCTAGCTTGAATCATGTAGTCTGTATAAGCTACTGTTACTATTCGTTATTCCCCTTTAATACTTACTTATTTTAATGTATTTTACTGACTATACGGGTTATTCCTATTGATGTTGTGAATTTTGATGTTATTTATTGTCACACATGGCTAACTTCAGCCTTTTTGTTACTTTCTGTAATTTTTCTTGTAATTCACATCGTTTGGAGCGCTGACTTCGGCACGACATTTGGCGGGCTTTTAGTTTACTTCGCTCTGGTTAGCATGATTTGTTCGCTTTAGTTTTCATGTTCAACCATTGCACTTGACTGCTTTTCTCTATGATATTTCGTGTCTGTCAGTGCTTATGCAAGTTTATTATATACACATGGCACACTCAAGATCTGTTATTAGCGACCAATCAGCATTGTATATATTTATTGGATTAATTACAAAGGTCATACTTAATGCACGACTTCAAGTCGCAATTACAGTACACGAAGCTATGTATCCTCTCCACAATATACTTGCACATTACGTACATTTGAGCGGTCATTGTTCACATCGAAAACTTCGTACAATAGTCGGACCCTATGGGGAGGGTCGTGACACGTCATGGGGGTCAGAATACGCCCCGCCCCCCCCCCCCCCCACCCTTAGAACTTTTTAATGAAAGTATATATATTTGTGGTTCTCACTTACCACGTTCCACAGATAATTTTCATAAAATGGTGTAGAAAGAAAACAAATGGCAAGGAACTGTAGAACATTACAAACTAAATGAATTATTTTAGAAAATCAGCCAACCAGTTGCGGCAATAAAGGTTTATTAACAACCCTTGGCCGTGGTTTCACCAACTGTAAAATCGCCTTATTCATAATGGACCTGCCGAGGATACTTTTAACACCATAGTTAAAAAATTATCAAGATGTAAATGTTGTACAAAACCACTTGACAAAGATATAAAAAATTAAAAATGCTTACACTTAAAAGCACTTATTAGCGACTACAAATTTCAGTGTCAAGAGGATCACATCAATTAACATGTAACCGTTAGTAAAACCAGATAAACTGCATTAAAAATATTGCCATGGATGTTGGGCGAAGCATAAAGTATTCATATTAAAATGTAAGTGGAAAGACAAAGATAAGGCCCACATGTGGCTGGTGTCATGCGACAATTGACAATGTTGATGCAGTGCAAGAAACAGGAAACATCAGTAGGTGTCGTACCCGTGGGAAAACATACGCTCATAGAAAACAGATAAAGTGAAACTATCAATCTCCGAGTCATATCGAGAAAGGGATGAGATAATTTTAGATAGACAAATGGAAGAAGAATGGAGATAGAGAGAAGGAACTCTAAAAATTAATTATGAGAATAAAAAGGAGAATAAATAGAAAGAGATAAAGTTTTTTGCAAGAAAAGTAAAAATTTGATAAAATGAATGACAAGTGGAGATGACCAACGAACTGGAATGCATTAGCGGTCTGATGTAGCCGCTTAAATCCTACAAGAAACTCTTGACTCGCAAGGAATATGAAAATGATCAGTGGCAAACATTATGCTGATTCACTTTACAGCACTTTTTTGTGCTAACAAAAATTTAGGGAGCATTCAGCTGCTATAGGCTGCCACACACCCCCTATGTGTGTCAAGTTCACCACTTTTCAGATCATGGTTCTTTTCGTTCGCCCTGCTAGTGCACCCACATTGCCTCCTTACCTGAGGGTACTAGGGCTGCTTATTTCCCATCATATACCTCCCTGGTCGCACCATTGCCTGCATCCGTGGTGTGCAGTTTCTTTACATCGTCATTGTCTTCAATCATTGTCTTGATTTTGGTCCCAAATTCACATATATCCATTATCTCAGCCCCACTCATGTCTGGAATGATGTGTCTTATTCCACGTAAAATGACTATGACAGACTGTCCCTTTTTGTGTTCAGGTTTGTCGCTCATGAGTTTTCTTGTGGTGCAGCTACCTTTCTGGTCCTTATTCCTGCAGCTTGTAAACTGGGGTGATGGGATTATTGAGTCATTCACCCAGCACCCATTCTCTGACAGTGACAAGTGACACAGGACGATTGGCCTCCCAATGCTTCAGTGTGTGCAGCCCACTTAGGAAGCCATGGGTGATGAGTCTACAGCTTGTCACATGTGGCTTTTCGGCCTACTGATTTCGCTCTCCGGTCTCCAGCTGTGGTTCCACTGATGACTTCTTTGGCCCATCAGGAAAGGCTAGTTAGGCCAGGTGCAGTATGTGATTCGTGCGTTAGACTTTCACAGGGGCGCCATCCTGATCTTCGATGACAGCTCATGACAAGGGTTCGTGAATGTACACCACTTATTGCCCGAACCGCCGTTTCTGAGTCAAAAATATCCTTTTAGAATGGAAAGAGGTAGCCCAAAATATAATACCATACGACATAAGTGAATTAAAATAAGCAAAGTAGACTAATTTTAGTCTCAAACCGTCACTTACTTCAGATTCCGTTCGAATAGTAAAAATGACAGTATTATGTCTTTGAACAAGACCCTGAACGTGGGCTTTCCACGACAGCTTATTATCTAAGTGAACATCTACAACTTTGAACTGTCCAGTTTCACTAATCATATGCCCATCCTGTGATATTATAACGTAAGATTTGGTTGAATTGTGTGTTAGAAACTGTAAAAATTTTGTCCTACTGTGATTTAGTTTATTTTCTGCAAGCCATGAACTTAAGTCTTCAATTGCAGTATTTGAAAACGAGCCAATGTTGCTCACAACATCCTTTACTACCAAGGAAGTGTCATCAGGAAACAGAAATATTTTATTAGAGTTACCTGTAATACTAGAGGGAATATCATTTGTCTAAATAAGGAACATTAGTGGCCCCAACACTGACCGCTGGGGCACCCCCCCCCCCCCCCCCACCTTTGTGATAAACACAATCAAATTCCTTAGTAAAATCAAAAAAATGTGCAACGCGTTCGGAACCTTTTGTTTAACCCAAGGATGGCTTGTCATGACTCTCTGTCAGCCTGTGGCTCTCAGGCTCTGGTTCCATTCCAAGACTTCTTCTCTGGCTGCTGCTTCTAAAACCTCCTGGATCATCTGTCTTTCTTTGCTGGCCATAGCTGTTGCTGGAGATAACCGCTTGGGCCTCAGGGATGCACCCTCAAAAAGGACTGCGATCATCTACGTCATCTGGCATATTCCTTTTCCCTCTCATGGGCTCCCACAATCGACTCTGTCCTATGGGTATCATGACTGCATATCCCTGATGTGGCCTGCCCCCAGATCCTTCTTTCTCCATTTCTTGTGCACTCTCTCAGGCTTCAATCATGAATGTCTCATGTTCTGTCACACTCTTTCATACCTGATTCCCACCGACCGATACGTCCCAAGGTGATCAGTCTTAGATTCTTACATACCCATTTCGAAGAGCCTTTACACAATGACTGGCTTGGTCAGCTCCGTTAGTTTCTTACTCTGTGTGGTCCCCTTCCAGAATGGCTCCAGTTGGACCACTCCTGATATCTTGCCAGGTTCACTGGAGCCACCCTCGTCCATTGTGCAGTGGGCATTGTTAACCTATTTGGGGATGTCTGGCGATGTAGCCATGGGAAACTGCCAAATTTCGGCGGCGCCTTCTCGGGAAACATCTCTAGACTGCCGCCATTTCCGAGGACGGGCCTTCTTCAGCTCTGTCAACCTGTCTAGTACTGGTGCGAGTGGAGGTGGACCTCACCTTCTTTGCCATCCCGGCCACTGGCGGGCCTTCTACACCATCCATTTATGTCTGGCACTGCCATCATTTCTCCTCCCATTTTGGGGGAGGGGCGGTATGCAGCGTCATGGGCTTACACCTACCGGTCAGCAACCTAATTATATCCTAGTAACACAGCAACTGACTTCCTAGCAGATGACACTCAAGGTCTGCCACACTAAACACGGCCAACGGCTGCACTTAGACTTGTGCCTGCGCTGTAGGAACCAGTTCACTCAGAGTGAGCTTTCTAGGCCAGGAGCCAAATACCCTTGCAATTCACCTATGAGGTACTCACTCAGAGACAGCACTACGCCATCACTGCTGCCTGCATAAGTCGCGATAACCCAGAATCTTCGATGTGTTAATGCAGCAGGCACGGACACATTCACCTTGACTGGCCATCGGATTCTATAATATTTTCTCTTGCTGACCAATCACATCACGCACGAATTAGACTGTTGTCATAAATTCTGAACATTGACAGTAGCTCGTCTTCTTGCACCCTTAACCGAGCTTACGATTCCTACTGCCTGTATTTTTGTGATATTCCTACTCGATGTTTTCCCCGCTAAGTTCACAATGAGAAATTTTCTACAATACTGTGAAAATATCAGTGGCAAAAACCTTGTCTCCTTTAATTATCAAAGAAGTAGTTTGGTTCCATAAGTGTTTCATGAAAATCTCAGATGGAGACAGTTGCCTTTTTTCTTTTGTCAAGATAACATAATCAAGATAACATAATTTATTGCCTTAAGGCTGTATATTTGATAAGTTCAGTATTCAATGTTGGAGAGTTTTTTGTAGTCGATTACTTTTCAAGACGGAACTTACTGAAGTCTTTGTGTTTAACAGCTCCTCTCTTTCGAGTTGATTGTTTAACAATATTTTAAAGCGTATTTTACATGGGTGTGTTTTCTTCGTGCCACCTATGCAGATACATTAATTACTATCTGAATTCTATTCCTGTCAGTAATGTATATAATGATTATAACAAAAAATGTCAGTTTTAGTGAGGAACAAGCCATCTACTCTTATGTTAATTCCTTCTTTTTCCTAGTGTCTGTTTAGAATATGATATTTTCTGCAGAGTATTCGGTCCACGATGAGCCAGGTTGAGAAGGGAGGCAAAGAGCAATGCATTGATGTCCCCCAGGGAGATTTGAATTCTTTTTCAGAGGAGGAAGGGAATGGAACGATATGCAGCGTCTAATGGTGTCAGCAAGGGGTGAGATGCCGCATCTAATTGCGTCAGGTACACGCCACATCGCGAACATTGTTGAGACCAGGCATCTTACCGCTGTGATCTGGTGGATTTTTGGTTAATACACCCTGAGCATTATGTGGTCTACATGTATATTCAGAGAATATTGATCCTTGCTGTCTCTATATCCACCCATAATTGCGGAAGTATTGCCGATGCAGGATTTTGTACATGAGTTGACCTCACGAATGTGTCCCACAAATGTTCCATGGGCCTCACGTCGGGTGATGTCGGTGGCCGAACCATTCGCTCGAACTGTCCAGAAAGTTCTTCAGATAAATCGCGGAAAGTTGTGGCCCAGTGAAATGGCGCACTGTCTTCCATAAAAAGGAAGCCCATGAATATCTGCAAACGGTCTACAATTACCCGAACATTTACAGTCAATATTCGGTTTGGCTGGACCAAAGCTTTCACTGTGGCTTGTTGGCGACTTGGGTCCATGGATTCTTGGGGTCTGCGCCATACCCGAACCCTAACTTCAGTTCGCACCTACTCAAATCTGGACTTATCCGATCAGTCGGGTCAAGGGGAGGTGCTGTACGCAATATCGTGCTGTCGGCAAAGGCACTCGAGTAATAGTCCATTTAAGCCAAATTGCATTACAACGTCCTAACGGACACGTTCGTCGAACCCCTCACATCGATTTCTGTGGCTATTTCATGAAATGTTGTTTGTTAACTCTGCTCTCGGTCATTAAGTAAGTCCTTCGGCTGTTGTTTTGCGCTAGGTTAGCGGTAATGCCTGAAATTTGGTTTTCTAGTACACTGTGGCCTTTGACACTCTTGCTCTCAGAATACTGAATTTCCTGACGATTTCCGAAATGGAATGCCCCATGTGCCTAGCTCCACTACCATCCCGCATTTATAGTTGCGAATTCCCGTGGTGCAGCCTTTGTCACTTCTGAACCTTTTCACACGAATCACCTGTGTGCAGTTGACAACTCTGCCAGTGCATTGTTCTTTTACACCTTGTGTACAGGATACATTGCCCTCTGCATGTGTGCATATCGCTGTCCAATAACTTTTGTCACTTCAGCGCAGATTTTACTCCTATTTGTGGTGGGATAACACATTTTACAGCAGGCACAAGTGATCTTGTCAATGTAATCAAATAGCAGTTAGTGATTCAGCTTTAGTGGTCTGAAATAACAGCAGCGTTAGTGGAGCTAGTCGCATCACATTTGCGCAGAGCAGGCACCTGTCTGCGAGGCAGGCGGCGCCAGTGGAAGGGGTTTTAGGGGTCGCGGACAGCGCCCCGAAGCCCCTGGGTGTAACGTGACGTCAGGGCGTCGTGATTGATTGCGCTGTGTCCGGTGACAGCAGGGCGTCTGTGGACAGCGGCGCTGTGTGGCACCCAGCTGTGACCGCCCGACTACATACAGCCCAGGCTAAATCTCGGCAGGGAGTGGACGCTGAGCCCGCGGCATGCGGCACCACCCAGCGCAGTGCCACGAGGTGCACCGCCATCAGGCCTGCACCTCACAAAGGCCTACACCGGTGACGGCTTTCACTCTAGTTTCTTAATTGTATCACGACTGGCAATTCCAGTATCACTCAGTGTCCTGTAAACCGTTTTTCACTCTTCACATTCCATTGGAGGAGGCTAGAACGAGAGAGGCACGAACTTCAAATTGCTTCTTAAGGCACTTCAGAACTCTATATATCCTTTTTTTTAAAGTAATAGGATGTATCTGAGGCACAAAACATCCCCACGTATATGGTGACTGTCTCAAAAAGTGGTCCTTAAGGGAGATAATTTTTTTAAACATATGTTTGCATCTAATTAACCATTTGTCTTCATATGTGTTTTATTCTTTTGCTCTCATTTCATTGCAGAAAACATTTTTATGTGTTACCCTGTTCATGTCTCCAGTTTTTAAATCTGTTATGTACATTATATATCCGAGGAGCGTTCAATAACTAATGCAACACATTCTTTTCTAGTCCAGTTTAGGATAAAAATGCGGTATGCGTTGTGGTATGTCATGGGATATTCCTGTGTCAGCCCCTATGGTTTCATTAAGTAGCGGCAGGTGGCAGCACTGTACATTGCGTTCAAAATGGCGTCTGTAAAGAGGTGTGTTCCAAGCAGAGAGCTGACATAGAGTTTATTTTGGCGGAAAATCATAGGAAAGACGCTTGTAGGATGTCTACGGAGACCTGTCAGTGAACAAAAGCAGAGTGAGTCGTTGACCGACTCATGTGTCATTGCTACAAGGTCGATCTAATGTGTCCAGTCTTCCGCGTGCCATCCGGCCTCACCGTAGCTGTGTCTACTGAAATATTGGAACGTGCTGACTCTTTCATACGAGTACGATCACAGTCAGATACCTTACTACACGACAGGACGTATCTGTTGGTAGTGCTGACACACGCGTTCACCACTTGGGGTACTCTAACGTATGTGCCCCCTGGATTCCTTGTCGCCTGACAAGAACCCGTAAAGATAAACGAAGGACCAGCTGAGCGCAGTTTCTTGCGCGTTGAGACATTGATCGTGACACAGGGAGTGAAACGCGGGTTCGCACTTCGAGCAGGAAGCAAAGCAGCAGTCCATGGAGCGGCGCCGCAACACCTCTCCTCAAGAGAAAATGTTCGAAATCACACTCTAATCCGGAGAAGTCGTGGTGACGGCCCTGTGGAACTCTGAAGGAGTTATTTTGTTTTATGTCATCCCTCATGGCGTAACGATCAACTCTGAAATGTATTGTGCCATCCTCTGTAAATTAAAGAAACGACTTAATCATGTTCGTCGCTACAAAAATGCAAACGAACTTCGTGTTCTTCATGACTACGCAGTTTCTGACACTAGTATGAACATGCGAGAAGAGTTCTCAAAACTTCATTGGACTGTTCTTCATCCAACCTACAGCCTGAATCTTGCATCTTTCGACTTCTATCTACATAGCTCAATGAAGGATGCACTCCATAGGCAGCACAACTTCTATGATGGGGATGTTAATTGATACAGAAAATAACGTGTCTGCAACGTCGACTAGTGGAGTGGTACCATGTGGGCACTCCAGCCCTCCCAGGAAGTTGGTGTAAGGCCGTCGGATTGCACAGAGTTTGTGTTGACAAACACGGTTTTTCAGAAAGTAGATTGTGAAATAGTGTCGTGTATTGGAATCCAGTAAAGTCCGTTTTTATTGCATGTAATGTATGATGGAAAAGTTCTACTCAGCATTTAATGTAATACGATGACCTAGTAATGTAGCATATTTTGCTAAGATGTGAAAAATTACATTGTAACAGCAACACAAAGTAACAGACTGTTGGTAACTGTATTGGCGCGTGAAAGCTGCAGTGAAATGGTGCTTGCTAAGGTCATAAACTTTAATCTGGTTACGTGAGAACTTGATCTCAAGTATTAATTTGATCCAAGAAGAATGTTGAAAAACATGCAAGGGAAGACTTGGGAAAAGTTTTGTTTAGAGGAGTTGATTAGGAGACTGTGGGAACGTGGTTAAGTGTGATACATCTTTAAGCAAACGATGAAGTATTCTTCTATTGAAGAAGATCAGCATTGTTGATTTAGACTGCGGATATAGGCTGCCACTAATTAGTGATAGGAAAGGATGATAAGTGAGATCTGAGATAAGGGGCAGTGCCTAGTGTTCCACCTTCATAAAATATAGTATAGGAG
This sequence comes from Schistocerca gregaria, assembly GCF_023897955.1. Taxonomy (NCBI): domain Eukaryota; kingdom Metazoa; phylum Arthropoda; class Insecta; order Orthoptera; family Acrididae; genus Schistocerca; species Schistocerca gregaria. Next base: position 533,692,486 of record NC_064923.1, read on the forward strand.
AACGGAGGTACTACTTTTCACATCCCACTACTAATTGAACTTCCTCAGAATCGCCTGATTTCATGTGACTACAATACACCATTTTGTTTGCCTTTCGTTGATTTTCGCCTAACAACCGCTTTTCGAGACATCGGTTCAATTGTTCTTCCATGACCTTTCCTTTACAGTATCATCAAACCTCTAAGACTTTGTTTCTTCTACCTGAACTTTAATTCCGTTTCAAATTTTCTCTTTGGTTTTTTTCCACTGCTAGCTCAATGTTCAGATATAGTAACATCGGGGATATGCTACAATCCTGTGTCCCTCCCTTCTCAGTTAGTAGTTCCCTTTTGTATCAACTGACTCTCTTAACTCCAATATCGTTTCTCTAGCAGTTGTAAATAGCCCTTCGCTACTTGCATTTTTTCCCCATAAGCTTAAAAATTTCAGAGAGTTTATGTAGTCCAGTCCAATCAGTCTATAAATGATATGTTTGCCGCTCTTCAAACTGTTTTCTTATAAATGGTGTAGCGTCAAATAATTGAGGACGTAGGTTGCAAGTGCTACTCTAAGATGAAGCGGTTAGCACAAGAGAGGAATTCGTGCTGGGACGCATGAAAAAAAAAAAGAAGAAAATAAGTGCCAGCATTGGCGCCAGCGTTTCTTTGGAACCACCATTATTACATTCTTTTTCAAGCCAGAGGTTATTTTACCTGTTTCATAGGTAGGTCATCGCTAATTCTTATAAAGATGCCAATAACTCTGTGGGATGTCATTTACTCAAAGGGCCTTGTTTTTACTTATGTATATGAATGCTCTGTCAAATACTCTCTCAACATCATATTTTACATCTGCCTCATCATCTTCTCTTTTTGTAACATACCTCAGAGTGTGTTTCCTTCCATCTATCAGTTTTCTCTTCATTGTTCGGTACTGGTTTGGCATAAGAGGTATTTATGTTCATATAGCTTCTATTCTTTGCCCCAAAGGTCTCTTACTTATCCAGTATGTGTCATCCCCCAACCATGCACGTTTCTAAAGTGTTTCATTTATCCTCAAGCTGTTCCTGCTTCGCCGTTTTGCATTTTCTGTCAGTCTCGTTTTGACGTTTATATTTCGCTTGTGATGCTCTGCTGCCTTCACTGCCGGCCGCCGTGGTCTTGCGGTTCTAGGCGCTCAGTCCGGAACCACGCGACTGCTACGGTCGCCGGTTCGACTCCTGCATCGGGCATGGATGTGATGATGTCCTTAGGTTAGTTAGGTTTAAGTAGTTCTAAGTTCTAGGGGACTGATGACCACAGATGTTAAGTCCCTTAGTGCTCAGAGCCGTTTGAACCATTTTTTGCTGCCTTCACTATTTCATTTCTTAGAGCTACCCCTTTTCGGTCCGGCAATGAATAGTGCCTGATGTCCGTCATTAAACTTCCATCCCCTACTCCGTAAATTTCCAATTTCTCGAATTTATTCAGTTTTAATCTGCAATTCCTAACCAATTTATTCTAATCAGTGTTCTCATTTGCCCGAGGGAATATCTTAAACTTTAAAATCAGGTTTCGAATATTCTGTTTTACGATTACGTGAACAACCTAAAACCATCCAAAATCCCTAGGTATCTCCCATCTTGTTTCATGATTGTTAACCTCTTGACTAGACTCTTGCTTGAGCGTCCATGTGTTCCCAGGCGCGTGTCGCGACGGTTTCTTGCAGCGGGACGTCGTCTGACACGTTTCGGCCAATTTTCTGGGATCAAACGATGGTTGCGACTGTAAGTTGTCAATTCAATGCTTTTTGCAGTAGGAATGTGTACTATGAAAATAGGCACTTCACATAAGTCGTGCTGCTGCTCGCATTGGTGCTGTTTGTAGGTTTCCGCCCTCAGTTGGTGACCACACGGTATCGTTTAGTTGGCATGGCTGCGGTTGTTTGCCTTTTCTCGTGTTGACTCGCGCCACTCGGTTTCGCAAACGTTGCCTGTGCGCTAGTGGCATCAGCGGCGATTATCGATGTGTAGTAAATATTGCCCAATCTTTGGGGCGACGTAGTTTTTTTTTCCGGATCGTGTGAGTGGGCCAGTTCGGTTGGGGATTCAGGAGGAGCCAGGTCCGCTGAGTGGCAGAACAGCCGGGACCGCTGGCGGCACGCATGGACTGCCGGATGGAAGGTCTGTGGTCACAAAGGTGCACGACCTCGTTGTAAACCAGATTCAGCAAGCTTTAAGATGAGTATATTTCAATCCAAGTAGAGTAACTCCACCATTGTGATATCTCGCGATTCTCCAGTGACCTGGGTTAGTGTTGCTGCTCGTAGTCGCCGAGGCGAAGAGCAGAAAGTGGAGTACTTGAGGAAGGCGGATCTGATTAGCTTCCCTTGACTTCTTATTACTGTTTACTGCGTTCAACTTGTTACAATTTGTAAAGTTCAACCAGCGGTAATTTTTCTTGCCTGGTAACCGCTAATTGCCCAGTTACCTGCCATGGGGGTTAGTAAATGTAATGGCAGTGTACATGTCCTCGCCTTGCCGCTGCTGCCCAGTGAGGCGTGCAGTTTTTACAGCATTCTTGATTGTAGGCCGGTTTGTGATTCTTCTACTCTGGTGGTAGGGATTCCTTTCTCGTTCCGGACGCTCTAGTATTCTGGGGACCTAGTGCAGGCCTCCGGTTCCAGCTTTGGCGTATTGTTCCATCGTTCCATTTGGTTTATCTGACGTCAGGTAGCTTTAGTAAGTTTATCATTAGTCGTTCGTTAGACTGCCACTAGTGTGAGTTACCATCTTGTGAAGAGAATGCAACTCTTGCTTGCCTATCTCATCGCGAAAGTGTTTGTTGCCAGACCTTCTCAGGGGTCGATTGCTGGAGCTCCGTCTATGGCCCCTTGGTTCTTGTAAGACATATGTGTTCTAAACGGAGGTCTGATGGCCAGTAGTTTAGTGTAAAGTTCCTTCAGCCCACGCCTTCTGCGGGTATAATCTGCCACAGCCCTTTAAGGAACTTATGTATTGTTGCTTGTGTTTTGTTATTGTATTATTTATTAAAATACCTTGTAATACCTACATTAATGGTTATATATATCTAGTTAATAGTTCTGGTCGCTTTGTAGTGTAGTGTTCAGTGGATCTATTGGGTTGTGTTACAAAATTAACCACCATCTTATTTCACCCATTTGGTGATCAGTTGCTTGTTTTTTAACTAATCTTTGCTTTTGTATTTGTTCTTTGACGGAAGGTTTCTTAATTTTTTTGTTTTATTGCCGTTCCTGGCATTGTGGTTATTTGCCTTACAATTCCAATTTGGTATTTTTTAGTTTAGCAGTAAGCCTTAAAACTATCTTTACTGCCATTCCTGGCGTCTGATGCCTTCTGCTGTATTTGTGCCGACTTGCTTTTAATATTTCAATATCTGTAATTTGTAAGTTGCAGCGAGTTTTAAACAGTTCTTTATTTATTGCCATTCCTGGCGTGTAAAGCCTTCTGCCCAGATCACAGTGGCTTGCTTTTAAAACATTATCTGCTGTATCTGTATTTAATGGTGATTTGCTAAATTGTAACTTATTGAAAACACTGTTATTTACACCGTTGTTTATTCCTTCATTAATAACGTGTGGTATTTTTCTTTATTGTTGAATCTGGAATTACTGGTTTAAAAGAAATTGTGTGAAACTGCAAAAGGCCACCAATAGTAACTGGCTACCGCCCCGTCTACAACCGTAACCGAATCCTGCCTTTCCTTGAATACCACGTTTATTACAATTGATTTATTTTGAGATATTCATGGAGGTTCTTAGTAGAAGAGCGAGCGCATATTTTAAGAAAATGGATTTCAAAATAGAGAGTCTCAGCTATGTCTCGTAGAAATAACACTGCAAAGAAAGAATGGGAACCTCAATTGTTGGTTCATATCCATCTCTGCACATCGATCGTTGTTTCAGTGGACCCACATTAGAATTTAGAAACTGTTCAGCATATTTATTTGTCTAACTAATTGTTATTGTTAACAACCTGTGGTAAAAAACGAATTTGAAAGCCAGGCAGCTCGAACTCAGTTCATTCAGCACGGTCAAGGGGTTAAATCAAGCGGTAGCGATGGCGAAATTATCCATTGTGGTAAATTGTGCCATGCGGTATCCCTCTTTCATTCCTAGTCCATTTCCTCTAACTGCTTTTTTTTCATTATACTGTTTCTGTACTGCCGAATCCTGTTCATTTGTCATAAATAAATTTCCGTGTCCCTTAACTCTATGAATAATTTACTTCGTTATTTGCACTGCACCACCACCACTGCTTCTAGTAAGGTAATTACAAGAACAGTAGCCTCTGAAGTTGCAAAAGAACTACAAAAAGATGAGTAGAATACGTTATCCCAAGAGGTTCCAGTGAACTGAATAGTTTCATCGAATACTAAGTAATTTTAAGTTCCGTTATCTATGGTACCTTCATAGATGTTTATTTCACATTAATCTTGTGTTCCAGTAGGTTTGGTAGGCATCGTAGAACAATGTGCGATTTATTTAGTTGCCGCCCAGAGAAACGAAGGGCGAGGATAAAAATTCCTGTGCTATGTTTATACTTTTACTTCTTGCAATTAGCGGAACTAGCCACATATTAATATTCAAGCGGTGTTCGCATAATTATGTGCACATTTTAATCGTGTTACTTCCTTGAGACTGAGGGTGTGTTTTGAAATCACTGTGCAAAACTGAGTACGCTACAAAGATATATTTTTTCCAACTAAGTGATTCATATATGACACATGTACAGACACGAATAGTTTATTTTCCTTTTCCGTGATTAGTATGTATTATCACCACCATAACAGGCGTTTTGTTCCTCTATACGAGAACGTTGAACGAATAATTCTTAACAACACACGAATTTTTCCGTATAAAAGATTTATGTCTTAAGTAGAACCCCGAATCATTGTAGCCTGTAACTCTATTAGAACCACAGTTGCTATCAGTACTGTGGACCAGAAATGTTGAAAAAACATCACTGGTGAAGCTGACAGCCTCGAAGACAAGGAAAGAGCAGAAACGTTTGCAAAGATAGTTCATAATGCAAGAACAGAGTGGTGGTTACCACAATAAGTTACTGGGAATCTCCAAAAAATAGGGTAACCGCCATAATACGGTCCAGTAACAAAACTGTCCTCTAAAACAGAAATTTTCTGTACAAAAGATGCGCTAAGGAAGAAATACTGCTCGAAGAACTCCATATAGAGCCAGGGTCGGTGCATACTCTTAACGGAACGGATGAATGGCTATCAACTACGTCGCCTGAGCGGAAAATCCGCAATTTATTAGCACGCAGCCAACTGTTGTAACCAGGATTCTGTCCGTGCTGCCGAGTGGAAAATTTTCGTTCCGGCAGAGCGGCTGCAGTCAGTTTGATTTGTTCCGCCTTCCGCCGGCTGCACACATGGACCGTCCCGGCGCCGTCGCCGCCACCGCCGCCGCCGCTGCGGTCTGCGAGCCGCGCCAAGCCGCAGGTGCCGCCTCCGGCTTCGGGGCTCCACCTGTCAGCGGCCAGGCCGCTCGCACGTGACGAGTCTGACGTCCTCACTGGCGTATTTCAGGAAAACTGAGGCTTGAAAATCTAGGCTGCTGTCATTTATGAAGACTGTTATGCCGCCCCGCACGCCACTGCACTTTGTGCTTGCTCAGTGTGCGAAGTGACTTCTAATTAGAAGGCTATAATAATGCTGAGTGTCACAGCGCTAACAATGAAGAAGTCTCGGGCTACTAGCAGCTTCAGGTGCTTAAAAGGCCACGAGCTTTCGACCAACTACTCGTTGAGCAATGTCATGAGAAATGGCTCCTAGTGGGCTGCTGGTACGCCATTATACAGCTGCCGGCTGTGACGTTACTGGGGCAATCGGTATCGCCATTTATGGACATACATTGATTTCACGTCTAAGACATTCTCCTGAGCTTAACGGTCGCCTAATCTCACGCTGCTCCGAGCTGTAGCCCACTAACCCTTTCAAGAGCGTTGCCAGTGGTTTTTACCACAGCTTCCTTAATTACAGTGTGAAGAAAGCATATTTGTTCCATCAGCTGTACAATTGTATGTTTATACTATACCGGTATCTATTAATACAATCATCTTCACTGAAGAAAAACAGTGTACCTAGATGGTTGTGAGGATCCTGTACGTTCTTTTAGGTTGGCGTATTTATCAAAAACATGTATTTTTCATCCGTTGATGTACACTATTTCTTTCCTTTGAAGGTGACTGTAATAACCGAAACGGTTAGGGAATAAACATATAGTTTTTACTGCTAACGGCGTATATATACTTCTTTCTAATTATCCAACAGTTTTTGACAGTCACATATGAAATGCTCTATTAACCACAATTTCCCAAACGTTTTTAGTGCGAGACAAAACACAGGTGATGTCAGACATGATCTAAGGACCATTTTCGTGGTAGACATGGCAAAAAAACCAGTCATGCTCCTCCACTGCACTATGCTGCTCACTGCTTGTCGAATATAAGATTGGCAGCACCAGCAGAGTATTTTCCAAGCGCCAGGTGTTCTAATACATGACGCAGCCTGTCTCACTAATTGCAGGAATGTCCTCGGAAGCCCCCAAATGGAAAAAAAATGCTAATTTCTTCCTAATCCACGTATGTTGTCATATTGCCATTCTGGTTTGAAATCATTTCATTTGTTTTGTGATAGAAGAAAGCGTTTTACTTGAGGACCTTTCTAGATCACCTCCTTGGGAAGCCTATCAGTGACTGATATAGTTATCGCACGACGTGCCCAACGTTTATACGAGGACTGTTCGTTTACTAATGTTCGATCGGTCTCGAGATAGAAATCACAGTGAAGGAAGTAGTCACGTATCACAGTGTGCATCTGTCCTGCTAACGGCGTCCGCACACTATCAGCAAATGATATAGATTTATGCTCTCCTGCTTCCTGTGCCAGTGTCACAAAAAGGATTCTGGGTATGTTGCAGCATCATCTTACAAAATACACTACTGGCCATTAAAATTAGTGCACCAAGAAGAAATGCAGATGATAAACGAGTATTCATTGGACAAATATATTATACTTGAACTGACATGTGATTACATTTTCACACAGTTTGGAAGCATAGGTCCTGAAAATCAGTACCCAGAACAACCACCTCTGGTCGTAATAACAGCCGTGATACGCCTGGGAATTGAGTCAAACAGAGCTTGGATGGCGTGTACAGGTACAGCTGCCCATGTAGCTTCAACACGACACCACAGTTCAATAATAGTGGTGACTGGCGTATTGTGACGAGCCAGCTACTCGGCCACCATTGACCAGATGTTGGTGAGAGATCTGGAGAATGTGCTGGCCAGGGAAGCAGTCGAACATTTTTTGTATCCAGAATGGCCCGTACAGGACCTGCAACATTCGGTCGTGCATTATCCTGCTGAAATGTAGGGTTTCGCAGGGATCGAATGAAGGGTAGGGCCATGGGTCGTAACGTATCTGCAATGTAACGTCCACTGTTCAATGTGCCGTCAATGCGAACAAGAGGTGACCGAGACGTGTAACCAATGGCACCCCATACCAACAAGCCGGGTGATACGCCAGTATGGCGATGACGAGTACTCGCTTCCAATGTGCGTTCACCACGATGTCGCCAAATACGGATGCAACCATCATGATGCTGTAAACAGAACCTGGATTCCTCAAAAAAAAAAAATGACGTTTTGACATTCGTGCACCCAGGTTCGTCGTTGAGTACACCATCGCAGGCTCCTGTCTGTGATGCAGCGTCAAGGGTAACCGCAGCTATGGCCTCCGAGCTGATAGTCCATGCTGCTGCAAACGTCGTCGAACTGTTCATGCAGATGGTTGTTGTCTTGCAAGCATCCCCATCTGCTGACTCAGGGATCGAGACGTGGCTGCACGATCCGTTACAGCCATGCGGATAAGATACATGTCATGTCGACTACTAATGATAAGAGGCCGTTGGTATCCAGCATGGCGTTCCGTATTACCGTCCTGAACCCACCGATTCCATATTCTGATAACAGTCATTGGATCTCGACCAACGCGAGCAGCAATGTGGCGATACGATAAACCGCAATAGCGATAGGCCCCAATCCGACCTTTATCATAGTCGGAAACGTGATGGTACGCATTTCTCCTCCTTACACAAGGCATCACAACAACGTTTCACCAGGCAACGCAGGTCAACTGCTGTTTGTGTATTAGAAATTGGTTTGAAACTTTCCTCATGTTAGCACGTTGTAGGTGCCGTCACCGGTGCCAGCCTTGTGTGAATGCTCGGAAAAGCTAATCATTTGCATATCACTGCATCTTCTTCCTGTCGGCTAAATCTTGCGTCATCTTCGTGGTGTAGCGATTTTAATGGCCAGTAGTGTGCTTAAAATACTAAAATGTGCCGACGTTTCGACCTAGTAGCAACGGTCCACTTCAGGGCAGAGGCACATCTGCTATTCGTTTCCGTAGCCGGAAAGCAATATGAATGCTTGAAGTTACTAACCGACAAACGTGGTTCATTAATGACTTCAACGTCCAGTTCTCGCTTCCATGTTGATTTGGTTCAGTCTTTACATGTCATCTCATCGTTTCAGTTTTGTAATTATAATTAGTAAGATGAGCGTGACGGAGATGTTCTGCGTAAACTGTTTAGATAAAGAGAAAAGAGCGAGAGACACATTTGAGGGGGAATTTCATAATTTTCTAGCAAACTTACACAAAAATTCCTCGAAACTTGACAAACTACTTGCAGTGAAATGCAGAATACTAAATTAATTTAAACCGATAAATTTTAAGTTTTTGTGAATTATCTGGTAGCAGATTATCTTGGCAGCATTCATTCCACAAGCCAGTTCTTGTGTTGCTTCTTTCCCTTCTTCGACAGTTAGTGAGAAACATCACGCTCCGCGACAGGAGTTTTAAGATTGTGAAACTGACCGTCAAAGGTGTTATCACAATTTAATCAACGTTAATAATAACATCAACACTCAACGTCATTAAAACTGCCAGAAAATGCGTTTCTGTGTTATGCGTATACTGTTTGCGAACTGTGCCATGTTCCGTTGTGTACCTGATTACGAGAAGCTTGCCTGAGTAAATAACGGTCCTGCATGTACACAAATATAATTAGCAGATTGTTGATAATGGGCAATGCTAGTTTCCAAGTGCACCCCGTCGAATACCCTCTGGGCATGGTGTTGCTGTGTGACCACGTAGTCAATCTGTGACGGTTCCTAGTACATTAAGTTTTCTGCTGATAAACTAGTAACTGCTCCTTCCGTGAGACTTAGTTTTCATCTTCATTTGAACAATAATTTAGACACAGTTGATGCGCATGCGAGGGCGTTTGAAAAGTCCGTGCAGAGTTCGAGAGATGGTACCACCAGCGTGTATCGAGGTCATATTTAGTTAGTAGTATCTGTGGAAAGAACGCACACCAAGTTTCAGCCATAACGGTCTATTTCTTTGTGTTTAGTATTCGTGTGACTCAAGGAAGTCGAGTGATTGTCAAAAAACGAACGAAGAAGAATTTCGTGTGGTGATTAAACATTACTTCTTGAAAGGCAAAACGCATCAGGAGACTAAAGAGAAGCGTGATAAACATTCCGTGGACTCTGCACCTTCTAATAGAACAGCTTATAAGTGGTTTCAGAATTTTCGGAGTGGCCATATGGGCGTTAGTGATGCTGAATGTTCTTGAAGCCTTTGGAGGTTATCACTCCAGAAATCATTGATAAAATCCATGATATGGTGATGGATGACAGAAGATTTAATGTGCGTGAGATTGGTAGTGCTGTTGGCATCTCGAATGAACGGGCCAATAATATTTTACATAAATATTCGGACATCAGAAAGCTATCCACAAGATGGGTTCCACTACTGCTCACGCTTGAGCAAAAACGGAATCGTGTAAAGTGTTGCAAGGGTGATTTGCAGCTGTTCATGAAGATCCGCAGGACTTTCAGCATCGTTTCGACACTGTGGATGAAAAATGGATACATTACTGTACTCCTGAGACCAAACAACAGTCTAAAAAATGGGTTACGAAAAGAAGCGGAGACCAGTCCTTCGGAGGGAAAGGTCATGGCGACTGTACTTTGGGATTCGCAAGGGATAATCCTCATCGACTGTCTGGAAATGAGTAAAACTATTACAAATGCATATTATTCATCGTTATTAGACCGTTTGAAACCCGAGCTGCAATAAAAACGCAAAAAAGTCATTTCCCATCACGACAATGCACCAGCACACACCTCAGCAGTTGTGGTCACAAAGTTAATGGAAATAGGATTCCCACTCGTTCCACATCCCCCCTATTCTCCAGACTTGGCTCCCTCGGACTACAGTTTTTCCCCCAATTTGAAGAAATGGCTGGAGGGACAAAGATTTTATTCAAACGGGGAGGTGATTGCAGCAACCAACAGCTATTTTGCAGACTTCGACAATTCCTATTATTCGGAAGGCATCAACAAATTAGAACAGCGTTGGACGGAGTTCATAAGGCTAGAGGCAGACTACGCGAAAAATCAAAACGGTTTACCCCAAACACGTAAGTAGTTTTTATTTCTGCTCAGACTTTTCAAACGTCCCTCGTAGTTTCCTTGATAAGAGATGAGTTATTATTCTCAAACGTCGTGAAATAAATCTTTTTCCCTAGATAAAACTCTCTTACCTCCTCCAAAAACATCTCCAAACTCAGGAAGACACTGTTATATGGTAATGAAGACATGCAGTATTCAGGAGACACAGATACCGTGAAAATACTGTTATGTATTTAAATACATCTTCCATAGATAATTTCAATAAATATTATCGAAATAATATGAAATGAGTCAGTTTACAGACTGCGTAAATGATTTTTATGTGATTACTGCTATATATGCATATTTATAGGTTACAAAACTGCTCATTAATTTATATTTAATAAGAATGAGAAACTATGTGAGACCTGAGTTTCTTAAAGCATACACAATGTTCAAATACCTTACGGGAATGCTACCGCCTATGTGATATGACCTTCCGAAAGTCCACAAGCAAAAATTCCTCACAGGGCAATTATGAGTAACAGGGGCTCTCGCGTAGCAAAATACCTTTCTACTCTGTTGAGCACAATAGCAGGTTGGTGGGAGCATCACATTAACAGCTACACAAATTTCATAGTCTACTAGAGGGAATTAGTTTGAATGATTTTTTATTCCAATATGTTCTGATGTGGTCTTTCTCTTCACTCGACTTCTGCTGTCTGATTCTTTACGGTTGGCTGAGATTAGGTTTGGTGATGAATTAAAGAATCTATTTCGACATGTGGTGTCTTCCACTTAATTTTTATTCAATGACAGTACTGTGAGCAGAGAGTTGCTATGGGAAACCCGTTTTCGTGTATTTTGCAAATTTGTTTATGGAGCACTTCGTGGAACATGTCTTGTAATAATGGGTTTGAAACCTGCGTGGTTTTTCGGGTATGTAGACGATGCCAGGATTTGCCGATCTGAATAAAGCGTTAGACAACGTGTAATTGCTTATTGTAACCTAATTTTGCCTACCTCCCCGCTGGAAAGCGTCGGCTATTATTGCCCCTCTTGAAATGAGTTCCATGTTCTACTTCTTTACAGCTGGGAACTCGCTGCATCCACTTCACTTCAAAGTGATTGCCACACTATGTGACTATTAACATGCAAAGTAGGGAATGCTTGTTAGTATCGAGTTCATTTTGGCCAAGTATGCATGATTACTCTTCGTACTATGCAAATTAGCATCACTTCACTTCATGTAGGGCATGTGTGTTATGAAACACCTAAGCTTGCTGAGTAGATTACGTTTCTATATTTTAAACCGTGTGTTAGGTGGTAATAATTACACCTGACGGTTGTGTCGATAATCTTTGCAAAGTATTGCTACTGAGATGAGAGTAGTTATTCTACAAGCACATCTCCGCACAATGCCATATACTACCCATGTTAGAGCTCAGAATGGATTGAATTATCTTCCTCAAATATTATTCTCTACATTGTTCCTTGTGTTGCCTGTTGTATGAATAGGTAGAATGACATTCAAATTTGCCAGAAATACGCCATGGTACCTATTATACATTTTGTTCCACTACACATAAATTTGATGAAACGAGGGGTGATCTTAATGGGAAAAGTTTGAAAATGGGACTGACAATCAGTTGCACTAAGATTCAAAGTACAACCAACACAACGAAAAGAACATAGTACATGTAAACAATGAATCTTTAGACTCAGTTGTACAGGATTTACATTTAGGGGCATCGTGGACATGATAGGTAGGTAAAGGACTAACCATCGCATTGAAAGTGTTCTAGCGTATTTTAGTAATCTAACTAGAGTTTTCAAAACTAAGACACCGATGAGAGGGAAATTGAAATTTTACACTTGTTGAGTTCTAGCAATATTTACTTCTATCAGTAGGAAGTAAATTTTGAACCAAAAATCAATAAAAAATTGAAGACATTGTGCGTGCATTTGCGACATACATGATAAGAACTACTGAGAGATTTGTAGAAAAAAAACTAATCGATCAGAGAAGGGAGTGGTGTGGAAAACCAATCTAAGGCTATAACAAATCTGAAACGAAGTTGGATAGGACTCCTCTAAAGGCGACTGCAAGAATGTACTCTTTGACTCTGTCAGAAACAAAGAAAAATTTTTGCGATGACCCAATGTAATATTTTAATGCAGCTAGTTATTAAGAGATAACATTCGTTGCAGTAAGGCACGCAGCCGTCTAATACGGTGGCTACAGGATGCCATGTTCTTGCCAAATTATTCGGTATAGAGCTCAAAACACGCAACAAGGAGTTACTGCGACCAGCAAGTACACACGCTCATATCTCTCAAACTATTTAACTTACAAGCAGCAAAGTTTCATTAAAATGCTCATTATTCCAGTCGCTTTAGTCACGATATATTCGAATCGAATTTGGCTGACTATTTCCTCATATTTTTAAAGAGCGATCTAACACAGTTCTGTCTATAGGCCGGCTAGCAAGCGACTCCCTCGAGGTACTCTACTGGGCAGTATATAAGTATAACAAGATATAGGATTTTTAAAGAGGTATTTTTTGAGGAATATTGGGGCAAACGAAAGCAGATGGAAGTTTAGAACAAATTCTGGTCAGGTGAACAATACAATTCAAAGAATGATACCATTAAGAGGTTTGTGCAAAAATGGGCCACATTTTTTTCACATTTGACGGAACAGATTATTATGAGGATTGAGAAAAAGTTGCCTTTGTACTGGCGTAATAAAATAATCTCGGTAACTAGGGATGATATTATTAATTTATTCATTATCTTCAGAAGGTAGAAATTCTTCTAAAGGTGGAGCAAAATGTTAGGAGTCAATATTTGTTTCCCGTTAAGCAAAATGATAACAGAGCCGAGGCACATGTAAACAGAACAGGAGTGCAAAAATCCAGTAATTACAGAGGCGGGTTCCGAGGACAAGGTGGTCCTGTTGGAAGTAGACAAATCCGCTGACCGAGTGGAGTGGTGTAGACCACCAGCAGAAAGAAAAGTGAGTGGCAGTGACCGGTTAGGAGAGGGGGAAAACTAATGGCAGTCTGGCAGCATAGGCTAAATCCACTAGCAAAACCTTTTGTATGGCAGCCACCAGCTGAAAATCTTGAGGTTGGTATAGTGGAAACGGATGTTGCGGAGGAGAGTTACACTGTTAAAATATGTGTTTTTCAGGGAAGTCTAGTAGATTTTTGCAAGAGAAAAGGTCATAACAACTATTGCACAGCCACAGGGAAAAGTATGAAACTTGTTAAACATGAAGTTATACTAACTGCCATGATCGGTGATGTACAGTTGGACGAGAATTTTCTGATAATAAATGGCCTAAGCTTGGAAATGCTGGTGCGAGCAAATATCTCACAAAATTACAAAAGAAAAGTGGATTTTGGACGTAATGAAGCGGTCGTTGTGGTGCAGGTAAGAAAGGTAGCTGTTTCTTTTATTGGTAAAGGCAATGTGAATACGACGAGCAAAGTGACAAGCCCATACGTTATTGCAGAAAGATAGATGATATTGTGGGGTAAAATGAGTATGGCGAAAGGAAGGAAGTAGATCCTTTAGAGATAGAAAACATCCGAATAAGAATAACGAAAAAGTACAGAGATTGTCGGATTTGAGCGAAATACAAAACTATGAGCAAAAACAAATTTTTAGCAGGCATCAGGAAGTGTTTGCTGACCAGCCAGGACTAGTTCGAGATTACGAATATTATGTAAGTGTAAAAGAGGCTTCTCATTTCTTCCGAAAGCCAATCGCTTTTGCGGAGAGATATGATTCAGAAATTGCGTAAATGGGACGTTATAGAAATGGGAATTGGTTGTGTGCCTATAAAGGATGGTTCAATTAGGCTCGTTTTGGACGATAGAGCTTTGAACAAAATAATATTGCAAGAAAGTAAGAGGCCTGAAAATAAAGAAGAATTATTGCAAATATTTTAACATGTAAAATTTAAATTGTGGTTACTGGAAGCTAGCCTTAGCGAAAGAATCTAGGAAATACACAGCTTCCTGTTCGAGGGAAGGTGCTGTCTCTACAAGGTTATGTCCTTTGTGTTATACATCAGCGTTTCTGTATTTGTTAGGGCAATGTCCCAACTGCTTGGTGACCAGTTATTAAGAAGAATTACAGTTTATGTCGGTGATCTGTTAACTTCCACTTCCAATGGGGAAGAACACTGTATGTTGTTGCGTAAGTTTTTAGAAGCAATAGAAAGGAGTGGAGTGAAACTCAAACTAGGCAAAACAGACTTTGTATCATTGAAAAATGTACCGTTTGCATGGACTAATGAGTGTCAGACGGCCTTTGAAGATTTTAAAGAGGCGCTGCTAAGAAGTCAGATCTTAAACGATTCTGAAATTCCCAAGCCTTCATGTCTTGGAGCACATTCATGTGGTTCTGGTCTGGCGTAGGAACTATTCCATATAGAAACAGAAGGAGAAAAGCAAGATCACAAAACGAAGGCGTTTGCTAGTCAGTCGTTGCAACAGGCTGAAAAGAACTGTGGCATTTCGGAGCTGGAAGCTCTAGCAATTATATTTGGGCTACAGAAATTTGAACATTACCTGCTAGGCCACAATGTAATAGTTTACGGTGACCATCGGGTCTTAACATATTTGCTGACTTGTCAACTAAGACACGGTAGACTGAGGAGGTGGTCAATGTATCTCCGGCAATTTGATATAGAGATAATGTACTTCAAGGGCTCGGACAACATTGTAGCCGATGTATTGCCTAGAAATGTGAAAGAAAACGGGCAGGATGTATATCCTTTAGGGCAACGGGATTTGAGTAATATTTTGCTGCCAACAAAACAATTAGAGGGAGAAGGACGGCTTAAACGCATTTGTAAGAACCTCAGGAGTGAACAAAATCGAGATGACAATATTAAACAGGTAAAAAGCCCGCTAGATCATCCAGATCTTCCGAAAAGAAGCGGAATATTACAAAATACATGAAGAAATACCACATGTTCAAAAACGAAGGATTATGCTGATACATAGTGAAACAACGCTCTGATGGGCGGGGTGCGGGTTAAAATGAAATCGGAGTATGACCATGCGGTGCATTTGACCTGCGGTCGTCGCACTGGGGCGCTGGCAGCAGCCCACATACGCAGACGTGTGTTTGTGCATTTGACATTACAGTGCAGCAAGTAAGTGTGCAGACGTTTTCAGATGTGCTAGTAGTAACTGTGTGTTGCAAACGGCTCAAAGAACATGATGATATTATGAGGGGTAGAACATTAGGGCGACTGGAAACTGGCCAAACGCAGCATGTCGTAGCACGGGCCCTCCGTGTGCCACAAAGTGTGACCTCAAGATTATGCCAATGATTCCAGCAGGCACTAAACATGTCCAGGCGCTACAGTACGGGACGTCTACAGTGTACAGCACCACAAAAAGACCGATATCTCACCATCAGTGCCATCAGACGACGACGGAGTACTGCAGGTAGCCTTGCTCGGGACTTTACCGTAGCCACTGGGACAGTTGTCTCCAGACGCACAGTCTACAGACGACTGAACAGACATGGTTTATTCTCCCGGAGACCTACAAGGTGCATTCCACTGACCCCCGTCACATGAGAGACCGTAGAGGCTGACGTCAAGAAAACAGTACGTGGTCATTGGAACAGTGGTCCCAGGTTATGTTCACAGACGAGTCCAGGTATAGTCTGAACGGTGATTCTCGTCGGGTTTTAATCTGGTGTGAACCAGGAACCAGATAACAACCCCATAATGTCCTTGAAAGGAACCTGTATGGAGGTCGTGGTTTGATGGTGTGGTATGGGATTATGATTGGTGCACATACACCCACGCTTGTCTGACAGAGGAACTATAACAGGTCAGGTGTATCGGGACGTCATTTTTCAACAGTATATCTGCCTTTTCATTGGTGCATCCTCCTGATGGATTATAATGCACGGCCCCATCGAGCTGCCATCGGGGAGGAGTACCTTGAAACAGAAGATATGAGGCCTGTTCTCCAGACGTAAACCAATCGAGGACATCTCCGATGCTCTCGGTCGACGTATCGCTGCACGTCTTCAAACCCCTACGGCACTTCAGGAGCTCCGACAAGCACTGGTGCCTGACTGGGAGGCTATATCCCAGTCGCTGCCTGTGTGTGTGTGTGTGTGCATGGTGATCATATTGTTGCCGTGATACATACACAGGATACAGTGGCCTTTGGTAGCAGAAGTGTTTTTGGATGGTTTTCTCAACTTATCACCAATACCGTGGAGTTATAGATTTGTGTCGCGTGTGTTCCCTACGTGCCTATGCTATTAGGGCCAATTTTGTGTAGTGCCAAGTTGTGTGGTGCCACATTCTGCAATTATCCTTAATTTATGAACATGAGCTTATTTAGGCGAAGAAAGAAACGGCGCAACTTTATCACAGAACAATAAGTGGACCTGCTGATATATTATGTGCATAGGAAGTATGGGCATGATGGAGCCAGAAAATGTATTGCGAAATTGAATGAGGTGGTAATTTTCGATAACATGTGGCGCAGGGTACAGAAAAAGCTGGAATCTTGTGATACATGTCAGAAGATGCGCGAAAATAATAGTAGGATCGTACAGGGACAAATGAATTCTGTAGAAGCCCAAAATCGGTTAGATCTCGTAGCCGTGCACCCTTTTGGCACTCTACCTGTTTGAAGGGGGGAAGGGTGGAATGGGGTTGTGAATATGTCTTTGTACTGGTAGGTGGATTTACAAGGTATTTTAGATTGTATCCTATAAAAAAGGCAAACTCCTCCAAAATAATTGTCAGTAAACTAGGGATATGTTATTTAGTAAACACGGGGGTGCCGAAAGCCATGTTATCCAGGACGTTTGAGGAATGTTTAAACAATAGGAATATAGAACATATAAAGATTTCAGCCTATTTTCCCGAGGGAAATATGTGCGAAAGAATAATGAGGGAACTAAATCGTCTGTGTAGGACGTATTATCACGAGAAGCACTGAGTTAGGGCAAACTACTTAGAATATTTTGAAGAAGTGATTAATTACCTGAAATATGAAGCAACTGGTTTTGCACCTGTAGAGTTAATGTGTGGAATCTGACCAAATAACTTATTATTTGACTTAATTGAACTTCCCACTCTTACTGAAGGGACCATGGAGCAGAAAAAGAGGATAGCACAGCAAATATTAGAAAAAAAGGCTGTGGGAATGAAAAGAAGACACGATGTGAGAGGGTGTTCTACAAGTATTCAAGTAGACGATTTAGTGCTGGTGAAAACCCAGGATAAATCTAAGAAGCTTATTGCAGAGGCCTAAAAGTATACAAATGAAAAGGTGGAACCCTTTACAATTGTAGCCAAGCGTCATGCCAATGCATATAAATAGCTAATAGGTCTCAAGGGGCGCGCATTTTAGCGTCGTCAGGTGTATGACAAACAACAGGCATCTCGAGTTGTTGGCAGTATTATTTCTTTTTTGTCAACCAAACTCTTCATCGAATAAAAAGTTCTCGGGTTTACAACCGCGTCAATTGGTTAAAACTACACGAGCTTTCGGCCAAGCACTCCTTGGCCATTGTCAAGTGTTCTGACTGCCAGTGGGCTGTTGGTGCGCCATTATATACGCTAGCTGCCTGCTGTGACGTCACTGGTGCCGTGACATTGCCCTCTTCAACCGCGCGTTCGCTTGATCCCACGCAGCGCTGAGCTGTAAGCCACCGTCTCTATTCAGGGCGTTTGTGGTGATTTTTTTTTAAATAGCTTCCTCTATTAAACTGCCCCATAAGCCGTTTGTGCGAGCCACGACAGAGGTATCGTCAAATTACATGTGGCGACCGTTTTCTAATGCAGGCTCAGCTAACGCATACTTCACTGGATAGCGTAGGCGATAATACCTCTCATGTTCTTTCCTGCGTCGTTCCACGGTGCGCACTGTTTGTCCGATGTACTCCTGGCCACACTCACAACGTATTTCGTAGACTCCAGGTGTTCTGAGACCTACAGAGTCTTTAACTGGTCTCAGTAATTGGCGGATTTTCGTTGAAGGCCTGAAGATCGATTTGATCTTGTGTCGTTTCAACAGGCGGCTTATCTTGCCCGACACAGAGCCACAGAATGGCAGAAAAGGTAGTTTCTTTTCCTGCTCTTCGTCGCTGGTCTTATTCTGATATTTCCCAGAAATCACTTCTTTCACTTGGTGGGCCATGTAGCCGTTCTTCCTGAAAACCTTGCGCAGGTGGCTCAGTTCGTGGGGCAGGTTGTCGTTGTCTGTTATTACTCTCGCACGGTGCACCAATGTTTGTAACACTGCGCTTCTGTGCTGGATGATGGCCGGTGGCATGCAGGTACAGGTGTGTGTGGGTGGGTTTTCTTAAGACGTTGTGGCCGAGGCACACATTCCGCTTACGGTGGCCAAGGACGTCGAGGAAGTTCAATGCATTATCTTTTTCCACGTCCATGGTGAACTGGATATTAATGTTGATGCCATTGAGGTGTTCCGAAAAGTCGTCTAATTTCTCGCGTCCCTGTCTGCACAGAAACGAACTACGGAGAAGCAGAAAGGAAAGTTCGGCCGCCTTTCGCAAAAACAACATGGTGCCGACCACAGATCTTCAGAACGCACCGTCATCAACTTGACGGCGAGACATATAGACGCGGGTGCAATGTCGGCACTTAAGAAAGAACTTAATTTCGCACCTTCACTGTGGGAAATTCCTGTCTGAAATAATAAGCGGTGTTGAACAGGCAGTCCACAAGCTCCCACATGAAACAGATGACGAAATACGGCGAGAAACCAGCCGTATACTGACAAAGGCGAAGGTACCAGCATCCAACCAGGGCTGAGCTCAACGGCCTTCCAGTGAAATATGCGTTAGCTCAGCCTGCATTAGAAAACGGTCACCACATGAAATTTGACGATACCTCTGTCGTGGCTCCCACAAACGGCTTATGGGGCAATTTAATAGAGGAAGCTATTTTAAAAAAAATCACCACAAACGCCCTGAATAGAGACGGTGGCTTACAGCTCAGCGCTGCGCGGGATTAAGCGAACGCGCGGTTTAAGAGGGCAATGTCACGGGCACCAGTGACGTCACAGCCGGCCGCTAGCGTATATAATGGCGCACCAACAGCCCACTAGCAGTCATAACACTTGACAATGGCCAAGGAGTGCTTGGCCGAAAGCTTAACCAATTGACGCGGTTGGAAACCCGAGAACATTTTATTCTATGTTATCGCCGCGAGACTCTGCATTCATACAAACTCTTCATCATTCGGAACTTCTTTGTTATTTTCTTTCTCTATCGTACTAAATAATGTATATAAAATGTACATAGAGAATGAATACCATCAGAAAATAAGAGAACTGATAAAAGAAAGATATTTTTGGAGGTGTATGACTACTAAAGGCTAACACGAATGAATGAGGAGTGAAAGTGATGTAAAAAGGTCTAAAGAAAAAATAATGTAATGTGACTCCTTAACATGTGATTTCTAAGCCATTTTCAGAACATGTAGAAATGATGTTAGAAGATGTTAGTGGTAAGAGGCACAAGGAAAGTACCTAGTATAAGTAAGTAAATAGATTATGTATCTGAAGTTTACTTGAGAGCCACATAAGTTAAATATTTTCAACATTTCCATTAATTTTGCATTCTATTTGGACAATAGCTTCGTTTATGTAAAGTCATGAGATATTTAGTAAAATTTAAAGGAAATGTATGTACATTTTTTAAAAAGAAAGTTTTTTTCTTGGCTTGCTTGCATACGAATAAGCATTATTTTCAGCAAGAACTGGCGTAGGCCTTCTCCTACTATAAAATGCATATAAGATTTTTGAAAAAGAATAAAGTAATAGTGGCAATCACTCTTTACTCAGAATAATTAGTACTGTATAAGACTATTTGATGCAAAATGTTGAATTTCCACGAATAATGAATTTGCTTGGGAAAGAGTCTTGTGAAAATAAGCAGTAAATATTGACTACACAAAAATTCTGGAAAACTCCTCGAAAGTTTCCCCTTTATATGTGAGAACAAAAATACGATTTATGATACGTGTATATGTGTGAAGTTAGGGTGCAGAAATTGAGAATGGTGGCTTAGACGTACTGTATTTTGCAGGTGCGAAATTTTGATAAACCTGATGCCAGACTATAAGAAACCAGGTCTAGGACAGATTACTGAAGGCTGTATCACAGTGAAGTGCCTTTGAAGCAACCGAAATGTATATATGAGGAAGAAAAATGTTCTAACCCAGTGCTGCTACAGAAAGTAAGTGTTTTCTTGCTAAAGTATGTAATAAAGACGCTCCCCAAAGGGAGAAAGTTAAGAATAATAGAATAAAATTTGATTTTAATAATACAACGAAAGAAACATTTTATCCACAACGATGATTAAAACTAGTCTTATTCTGCTAGAAAATTTTGTGGAATAACACTGATTAAGTCGAATCTTGTACAATAATATATTAGGTTTCATGAATGCTAACATTGTGACCACAAAGGGCATTAAATGGTTTATTTCATTTCAAAACGATATAGAAATTTGTAAAGTAATTGTTTAAAGTAAAATTTAATTTAGAGGAAAACACAAATATTTGCTAATATAAATCAATATCAAGTCGAAGCCCTTGCAATCTGATATGCAATTGTAAAACTATAATGTATTTTCGATATTTCATTCATCTGAAAAAATTGTAGGTAGGAACAACTTTCATTAAAAATCCCATAGCTAAATTTGTCGGTTCAGTTAAGGAATTCAGTGATAACATTGCCGTTATATGAACCTAAAACGCACTTAAAGGTAATTTTAGATTCGTAGCGGGCGTGCAACACAGCAAGTTACTACCAGATCACATTTGCTGTAGTAAGGCATGCAGCCATCTAGCATTGTGGGTGCATGATGACTATGTTTTTATTTTGCACTTTCCTCACAGCACAGCTGACACTGCCTGGCTTGAGAACTGCATAGTGTAACATTCAGTCAATACGAAGATCACAGCCTCTACGAATCTAAATAATACATATTATTTATAGTCCGATTTTGTTCAAATTTGGTACACATCCTTTTTTTATAAATGGAGTGATGCTGTCAAAATTTCGGATTTTTGTTTATTATACTTAAGGAGATAAAGAAAATTACCTAAAAGTCCTAAGACCTACGCTTGTTCATTAAAACAAAGTTATGAATAGCAACTAATTGACTTTCATTATCATTTTTAGCCATTACAAAGTTGTCAGTCCATTAAATATCAATTAATTAGAATTTTATTTTTAATACTTGTGTTTCATTGGATTATGTAGTAGAAAAATGGGTCAAAATTGTTATTTGATTATGTTTTGCTGTGTGAGCACGAGTGGAATGATTCAGAGAATGGATGTGGGACATACATAAAAATTTAATATTTCATATTAGGTGAAACCTTGTAGAAACAAACTGTCGGAAAGTTATGTTTTAACCAGAATTCAGGTAACATATGTCTGTGTGAGCAGCTTTTAGACAGAAGGAGCAAAAATGGAGGTTAGTGGCAGAATAGGTTTATTTATCAATTTGAAGAATATTTCGCTCTTTGCTTAATTTGATTAAACATAAAGCAAGGAATTGAAGTTTTGCTGACATTAGTTACCGTCAAATTATTGACCGATAAGGTCAGATTTGCCACGAGAATGACCAGGAAGGAACGTTTTGATTGGTCGTTTAGATCAACAGCCAATCAGAATCAACCCGTTTCCACGCAAGTAGAGGAGTGGGCAGAGAGGAGAGTACCTCGAGGGAGTCACTTGCTAGCCAGCCTACGGATATTATTATGTGAGATCGCTCTTTAAAAATACTCTCTAATGAGGAAATAGTGAGCTTATTTCGATTCGAATATATTGTGACTGAAGCGATTGGAGTTATGAGCATTTAATGAAAGTTTGCTGTTTCTAAGTTAAATAGTTTGAAATATATGAGCGTGTGTACTTTCTGGTCGTAGTAGCACCTCCGTGTGGGGTGTTTCTGGCTCTGTACGGAATACTTTGGGGAGCACTTATTACGAAGAAGACCACTGAAACGACCGAATAGTTGTGGGTCTGTGACTGGTAGAATGTGGGAATTAGTCGGCTTGAACTAGCTAAAATTCTGCCTGCTTTTCTAGTGATTATTTGTTATACAGATAGTGCGCTTTCAATGATAACATTTCATCATTTTAAATACCAACTTCATAGCCATTTCATGTGTTTCAATATAAATAGAAAACAGACTTAAGCTAATTTTAAACGCATTTTTGGAAGTAGACTGAATATCCCGAACGCCCGCTTTTTTAATTATGAAATTTCAGGAACTGATTTGAACTAGATTTATGCGGCTTCTGTGTAGCAGCTATTAGATAGTGGTTTCATCAACACTGCTTCACACTCCCTAGCACGTATCTGCTACCACAGAGTGATGGGACACCGGGAAGAATCCTATCGCGGTAGGTGGACTGAACGACAGGGTTACCAAGAACAATACAGACGAACGACCTCGCCTCGCTGCAATATGGAAAGATAACATTCAAAAATAAGCAATGATCAGCATCGAGGCATATCAATGAACAACCTAATGAATTAATTATGCTAGATGAATGACATTATTCTATATTGGAAAATGAGATTGTTACGGGGTTAGTTGCTACCCTTCTATTGACATTGGCGCTGATACACTATCATGTGTCCTTTATAGTAAAGGGAAAAACTCCTCACCCAAAAATGAATAATTCGCACAATTGACACAATATATCATTTGTCGGTCTTCAGTTGCACGTTGCTGCCTGAAGTTTTCAATTGTTTCCCGATACTACCAATACATGTGATGACGTCTGTGGGTACCAAAATGGCCGTCGATAATTTCCTTATTGTTATCTCCACATAAAACGACGTAGTCATTTAAAGTAGGTTATTCAATCTCCAGGTTATATCTGAAAGGTGCAACTGATATAAAGCCTTTGAACCTTTATCGCAACTGAGATTTATTTGTACTGTAAATAGTACCCTATACTACTCCTAATGTATGTCACGGTTTAAGTAATTTCCTTTTTCGTTTTTTAAGTAATTGAAGCATGAGATATCTTACTCTCTTCGCCCTTCTTTCTTATGTCTTCATGTAAGCACTGCCGCTCCCGCCTCCCTAGAAGTCCTAAGTCACCGTCTTTGCTTTCTTTCAATATCCATAGCCCGCCCCTACGCCCAGCGAAGTATGTACCACCAGTAACTTAAAATTGTTGCTATTTATCCTAGTCTCGGCCGCCTCCTTTATAATGTAATCCTAATATGTTGACGTGTGAGATAAGACTCTTCTCTTTTAATTTTGTGTCCATTTTCCGGCGACGCTCAGCTTTTGCCAATTTGTCAAGCTCCCTTTGTCAGTCTCCCTTTCGGTCGCTTGTGTTCAGTAAAATGCTCGACACCTGTGCAAATTGTTTGGTCATATAGATAGTGATTCAAAAGTAATTGCACACAATTCAGGGCTGCAATGTATACAAAAAACGAGTAAGATGTGAAATGATAGTATGAAACTGTTTTATTTCTGAGATATGCAGTAGAGTAGGGATCACAAGAGCACCACAAACAACACAAAATGCATTCTTGGTGGTTCGAAACTAACTATACACAATTCTTTAGTAAAACGTATAAATGTAAACGGAAAACGTCAAATTAAGTTTTGCCTTAAAATATTTTGATTCAGATTAATGCACTGCGTTAGGGATCACAAGTACAAAACAAACAATGTAAAAGTAATTGTTATCAGAAATCAACAACAGAATGTTGATGTTGTGGTCTTCAGTCCTGAGACTGGTTTGATACAGCTCTCCATGATACTCTATCATGTGCAAGCTTCTTCATCTCCCAGTACCTACTACAACCTACATCCTTCTGAATCTGCTTAGTGTATTCATCTCTTTGTCTCCCTCTACGATTTTTACCTTCCACGCTGCACTCCAATACTAAATTGGTTATCCTTCGATGACTCAGAACATGTCCTACCAACCGATCCCTTCGTCTGGTCAAGTTGTGCCACAAACTTATCTTCTCCCCAATTATATTCAATTATTCCTCATTAGTTATGTGATCTACCCCTCCCATCTTCAGCATTCTTTTATAGCACCACATTTCGAAAGCTTCTATTCCCTTCTTGTCCAAACTATTTATCGTCCATGTTTCACTTCCATACATGGCTACACTCCATACAAATGCTTTCGGAAATGACTTAATGACACTTAAATCTACACTCGATGTTAACAAGTTTCTCTTCTTCGGAAACACTTTCCTGGCCATTACCAGTCTACATTTTATATTCTCTCTACTTCGACTATCATCAGTTATTTTGCTCCCCAAATAGCAAAATTCCTTTACTACTTTAAGTGTCCCATTTCCTAATCTAGTTCCCTCAGCATCACCCGATTTAATTCGATTACATTCCATTATTCTCGTTTTGCTTTTGTTGATGTTAATCTTATATCCTCCTTTCAAGACACTGTTCATTCCATTCTGCTCTTCCAAGTCCTTTGCTGTCTCTGACAGAATTACAATGTCATCGGAGAACCTCAAATTTTTATTTCTTCTCCATGGATTTCAATACCTACTCCGAATTTTTCTATTGTTTCCTTTACTGCTTGCTCAATATACAGATTGAATAACATCGGGGAGAGGCTACAACCCTGTCTCACTCCCTTCCCAACCACTGCTTCCCTTTGATGTCCCTCGACTCTTTATAACTACCATATGGTTTCTGTACAAATTGTAAACGTCCTTTCACTCCCAGTATTTTACCCCTGCCACCTTTAGAATTTGAAAGAGTTTATTTCAGTCAACATTGTCAAAAGCGTTCTCTAAGTCTACAAATGCTAGAAACGTAGGTTTGCCTTTCCTTAATCTATTTTCTAAGATAAGTCGTAGGGTCAGTATTGCCTCACGTGTTCCAGTATTTCTGCGGAATCCAAACTGATCTACCCCGAGGTCGACCACTACTAGTTTTTTCCATTCGTCTGTAAAGAATTCGTGTTAGTATTTTGAAGTTGTGGCTTATTAAACTGATTGTTCGGTAATTTTCACATCTGTCCAAACCTGCTTTCTTTGGGATTAGAATTATTATATTCTTCTTGAAGTCTGAGGGTATTTCGTCTGTTTCATATATCTTGCTTACGAGATGGTAGAGTTTTGTCAGGAACGGCTCTCCCAAATCCGTCAGTAGTTCCAATGGAATGTTGTCAACTCCGGGGGCCATGTTTCGACTCAGGTCTTTCGGTGCTCTGTCAAACTCTTCACGCAGTACGGTATCTCCATTTCATCTTCATATACATCCTCTTCCATTTCCATAATACTGGCCTCAAGTACATCGCCCTTGTATAGACCCTCTATACACTCCTTTCACCTTTCTGATTTCATTTCTTTGCTTAGAACTGGGTTTCCATCTGAGCTCTTGATATTCATACAAGTGGCTCTCTTTTCTCCAAAGGTCTCTTCAATTTTTCTGTAGGCAGCATCTATCTTACCCCTACTGAGATAAGCCTCTACATCCTTACATTTGACCTCTAGCCATCCATGCTTAGCCATTTTGCACTTCCTGTCGATCTCATTTTTGAGACGTTTGTATTCCTTTTTCCGTACTTCATTTACTGCATTTTTATATTTTCTCCTTTCATCAATTAAATTCAATATTTCTTCTGTTACCCAAGGATTTCTACTAGCCCTCGTCTTTTTACCTACTCTACTGCCATCACTTTTTCATCCCTCAAAGCTACCCATTCTTCTTCTACTGTATTTTTTCCTCCATTCTTGTCAATTATTCCTTTATTGTCTCCGTGAAACTCTGTACAACCTCTGGTTCTTTCAGTTTATCCATCTCCTTAAATTCCCATCTTTTCGCAGTTTCTTCAGTTTTAATCTACAGGTCATAAGCAATAGATTGTGGTCAGAGTCCGTATCTGCCCCTGGAAATGTCTTACCATTATATAATCTATCTGATACCTTTTTAGTATCTCCAGGGTTCTTTCATGTATAGAACAACAGAAAGGGACCCAAAATTCTACATACTATTCATCTACATCTACATCTACATGACTACTCTGCAATTCACATTTAAGTGCTTGGCAGAGGGTTCATCGAACCACAATCATACTATCTCTCTACTATTCCACTCCCGAACAGCGAGCGGGAAAAACGAACACCTAAACCTTTCTGTTCGAGCTCTGATTTCTCTTATTTTATTTTGATGATCATTCCTACCTATGTAGGTTGGGCTCAACAAAATATTTTCGCATTCGGAAGAGAAAGTTGGTGACTGAAATTTCGTAAAAAGGTCTCGCCGCGACGAAAAACGTCTATGCTGTAATGACTTCCATCCCAACTCGTGTATCATATCTGCCACACTCTCTCCCCTATAACGCGATAATACAAAACGAGCTGCCCTTCTTTGCACCCTCTCGATGTCCTCCGTCAATCCCACCTGGTAAGGATCCCACACCGCGCAGCAATATTCTAACAGAGGACGAACGAGTGTAGTGTAAGCTGTCTCTTTAGTGGACTTGTTGCATCTTCTAAGTGTCCTGCCAATGAAACGCAACCTTTGGCTCGCCTTCCCGACAATATTATCTATGTGGTCCTTCCAACTGAAGTTGTTTGTAATTTTAACACCCAGGTACTTAGTTGAATTGACAGCCTTGAGAATTGTACTATTTATCGAGTAATCGAATTCCAACGGATTTCTTTTGGAACTCATGTGGATCATCTCACACTTTTCGTTATTTAGCGTCAACTGCCACCTGACACACCATACAGCAATCTTTTCTAAATCGCTTTGCAGCTGATACTGGTCTTCGGATGACCTTACTAGACGGTAAATTACAGCATCATCTGCGAACAACCTAAGAGAACTGCTCAGATTGTCACCCAGGTCATTTATATAGATCAGGAACAGTAGAGGTCCCAGGACGCTTCCCTGGGGAACACCTGATATCACTTCAGTTTTACTCGATGATTTGCCGTCTATTACTACGAACTGCGACCTTCCTGACAGGAAATCACGAATCCAGTCGCACAACTGAGACGATACCCCATAGCTCCGCAGCTTGATTAGAAGTCGCTTGTGAGGAACGGTGTCAAAAGCTTTCCGGAAATCTAGAAATACGGAATCAACTTGAGATCCCCTGTCGATAGCGGCCATTACTTCGTGCGAATAAAGAGCTAGCTGCGTTGCACAAGAGCGATGTTTTCTGAAGCCATGCTGATTACGTGTCAATAGATCGTTCCCTTCGAGGTGATTCATAATGTTTGAATACAGTATATGCTCCAAAACCCTACTGCAAACCGACGTCAATGATATAGGTCTGTAGTTAAATGGATTACTCCTACTACCCTTCTTGAACACTGGTGCGACCTGCGCAATTTTCCAATCTGTAGGTACAGATCTATCGGTGAGCGAGCGGTTGTATATGAGTGCTAAGTAGGGAGCTAATAGTATCAGCGCAATCTGAAAGGAACCTAATCGGTATACAATCTGGACCTGAAGACTTGCCCGTATCAAGCGATTTGAGTTGCTTCGCAACCCCTAAGGTATCTACTTCTAAGAAACTCATGCTAGCAGATGTTCGTGTTTCAAATTCTGGAATATTCCATTCGTCTTCCCTGGTGAAGGAATTTCGGAAAACTGCGTTCAATAACTCCGCTTTAGCGGCGCAGTCGTCGATAACAGTACCATCGGCACTGCGCAGCGAAGGTATTGACTGCGTCTTGCCGCTTGTGTACTTTACATACGACCAGAATTTCTTCGGATTTTCTACCAAATTTCGAGACAATGTTTCGTTGTGGAACCTATTAAAGGCATCTCGCATCGAAGTACGTGCCAAATTTCGCGCGTCTGTAAATTTTAGCCCATCTTCAGGATTTCGCGTTCTTCTGAACTTCGCATGCTTTTTCCGTTGCCTCTGCAACAGCGTTCGGACCTTTTTTGTGTACCACGGGGGATCCGTTCCATCTCTTACCAATTTATGAGGTATGAATCTCTCAATTGCTGTTGCTACTATATCTTTGAATTTGAGCCACATCTCGTCTACATTCGCATAGTCAGTTCGGAAGGAATGGAAATTGTCTTTTAGGAAGGCTTCTAGTGGTACTTTATCCGCTTTTTTAAATAAAATTATTTTGCGTTTCTTTCTGATGGATTTGGAAGATATGGTATTGAGCCTAGCTACAATGACCTTGTGATCACTAATCCCTGTATCAGTCATGATGCTCTCTATCAGCTCTGGATTGTTTGTGGCCAAGAGGTCAAGTGTGTTTTCGCAACCATTTACAATTCGCGTGGGTTCGTGGACTAACTGCTCTAAATAATTTTCGGAGAATGCATTTAGGACAATCTCGGAAGACGTTTTGTGCCTACCACCGGTTTTGAACAAGTATTTTTGCCAACATACCGAGGGTAGGTTGAAGTCCCCACCAACTATAACCGTATGAGTGGGGTATTTATTTGTTACGAGACTCAAACTTTCCCTGAACTGTTCCGCAACTGTATCATCGGAGTCTGGGGGTCGGTAGAAGGAGCCAATTATTAACTTAATTCGGCTGTTAAGTATAACCTCCACCCACACCAATTCGCACAGAGTATCTACTTCGACTTCACTACAAGATAAACCACTACTGACAGACACCAACACTCCACCACCAATTCTGCCTAATCTATCTTTCCTGAACACCGTCTGAGATTTCGTAAAAATTTCTGCAGAACTTATTTCAGGCTTTAGCCAGCTTTCTGTACCTATAACGATATCCGCTTCTGTGCTTTCTATTAGCGCTTGAAGCTCAGGGACTTTTCCAGCGCAACTACAACAGTTTACAACTATAATTCCGACTGTTCCTTGATCCAAGCACGTCCTGTAATTGCCAAGCACCCTTTGACATTGCAGCCCATCCCGCACTTTCCCGAGGCCTTCTAACCTAAAAAACCGCCCAGTCCACGCCACACAGCCTCCGCTACCCGTGTAGCCGCCAGCTGAGTGTAGTGAACTCCTGACCTATTCAGCGGAACCCGAAACCCCACCACCCTATGGCGCAAGTCAAGGAATCTGCAGCCAATACGGTCGCAAAACCGTCTGAGCCTCTGATTCAGACCCTCCACCCGGCTCTGCACCAAAGGTCCGCAGTCGGTTCTGTCAACGATGCTGCAGATGGTGAGCTCTGCCTTCATCTCATAAGCAAGACCGGCAGCCTTCACCAAATCAGATAGCCGCTGGAATCCAGAGAGAATTTCCTCAGATCCAAAGCGACACACGTCATTAGTGCCGACATGTGCCACCACCTGCAGCTGGCTGCACCCTGTGCTCTTCATGGCATCCGGAAGGACCCTTTCCACATCAGGAATGACTCCTCCCGGAATGCACACGGAGTGCACACTGGATTTCTTCCCCTCCTTAGCCGCCATATCCCTAAGGGGCCCCATTACGCGCCTAACATTGGAGCTCCCAACTACCAGTAAGCCCAACCTCTATTACCCAGAACACGTTGAAAATGATTTCCATGTAGGTATGGAGAGGGATGGGCTTGACATCTTACCGTTCTCGTAACTTTGTAGGCTCCATTCCTCTCATTCTGCACACTTGCACAGCCGTTGTCAGTTCGCTGCTGTAGTTGTGCTACATTTTCAGTTGCAACACAATACAAGAGCTCCTTGACACCGCCCCAAAGGTAGATGTCCAGTGGGTTAAAATCCAGAGATGTGGAGGGCAAAGCAACTGATCCTGCAAGACACATGCACTTATCGGGATAAGCATCACTGAATTACAGTCTTGTCTCAGGACTGAAATGTACAGGGGCGCCGTAATGCATAAAGCCTAAACCGGCTCTTCTAGCGAGTGGGACATCATGAAGCAGACCCATAATTCATGTTCCAGACACAGTCGATGCACTCTTCCAGTCAGGTGCTGTGTAATAATAATTATACACCGTAACACACCAAATGTTCACAGCAAAACGATGTTTATGTCCTCGTTCTGTAGTTACTTGAGGATTCTCATACGTCCAAACGTGCATGTTGTGAACGGCAACGGTAAGAGGGTCTCATCCTTACACAGCACCCAATGACCGAACAGTTGATCTGTAGCATGGTTTTCGAGTAATCACTGACAGAATTTCAGAGGTCTGGAGAAGTTTGCAGGTGTCCTGCACCTTCTGGAGGTGAGGTGAATGGCACTGCTGTTTCCGAAGCAGGGGCCACGCAAATGAATAAGGAACCCCTACAGTGGCGCAACGAGGGATACTAATGGTCAGACCTTCATTTACTATTTGCAGGGTCTTCTCAATATCTACTCCATCTGGTTGACGCTGACGTAACCGTCGCTAACGACGAGTGCCATATAACATTAAACTCCTGTAGACAGCTGTGGAACTGTCATGGTTTAATACACTTCTGTTTGGAAACATTTTCAGACACTGTCGTCTTGCTCCTCGTGCATTGTCTTCTGCTGCCCCGTAAAGGAGGTGCATACCAGTATATTCACCGTTTCAATACGACATCGTACCGTACGCAACAACTGTAGTCTATGATCTGACGACAAAATGAAAGTGCATACCACAGTACGTCTGGTTCCATTACACTGCAATAGTACCATGGAGTACAACGAACCACACCAAAGCCAACCAAACAAAGACATTTAGTGCCAAAAGCAACCTAGCACCGTAGGGGTGCGCACAAAGCAACATCAAACAATATGCAGACGAACACGACAAGCTAGAAGCCTTTACTGGCCCTTGACGTAATGCCTACCACAAATGACATTATGCATTATAACTGAGAAACAAAGCAATATTAGAAAAAAATTATTTAACTGTTTATATTTAGTTTCATGCATACACTACATTCCCTGCAGACGAAGACACGTTCGCAAGGGACACCACACACATCAGGCACAAGAAGAGCTATGTCTTATCTAACCGCACATCTCGTATCTTGGGGGCGGGATGAAACACGGGTGTAAATGCAGCGCACTTTCTATCTTGGTCCTCATTATCCTTCAGTATAGCAAGAAAACAGCCGGTTTGGCAGTTCTATCAATTCACAAGACGTCCTTCGTCTGTGGCACCTGAAGGCGTTTGTAATGTCTACCTTGTAACTTTTCTCTCTACACACACGTCATAAAATCTGCACTTCAGGCTGTAGATGGTCGGCGTCAGAAATAATCTTTGTTCTGTGTACTGATATGTTCAGGACTACTTTCGTGCGTGCAGTGTGGTGAAAACATATATGTTCTTGTCATACATACTTCTTTACTGTACTTCTGCTGTGGTCGCTGTGATCACTCCTGGCTTGGAAGAGACCGTCTGGTTTTAGATATAAGGGCCATTAACAAGATCGTTATTGCTATAAGAACAAGATCTGAAAACTTGGATTAACTGTAACGGAAGTTCCATGGAGGAAGTACACCTCATTAAGGAATCTAAAAGTATTTTCTCTTTATCTTTTTAGGAAGAAGGTACCAATTTTACGTGCAATCATTTGGTCTAACCGAGACTTCGGGCATGTTTTATTACCATTTAACTGGGGAGGTAAGCATTCATAACGTAACTAGGGACGTGGGGTGTTCACAGCACCCTACACAAATACGATACTGAGGTTTCGATTTTTCCTTAAATTGTTTATTATATAATAAAAAATGCATTTAGTGTTTTATTAATTCATTTAACTACAATTTTAATCGCTAAGGTGCTCTGTAAATGATAAATCATGAACGTGTTGGAAATGGTTTCAGATGTTCGTAGACATACTCTTTTTCAAATTAACCAAATAAGAAGAGCTTTAACAATTTTATAATTACCGAGAGATGTTAACAGACAAAGCAACAGACATTTTTATACAACATAAAACAATCATTCATCTCAAAAGTCTAGAGAAAAATCAAATCTCAGCACTGAACATTTCCATCAACACTGTAAGAAGATTCTGGATTGATACATTTACTGCAGATATATTCCATATGATTTAAACACATAAATTGGTTACACTTGCAACAGAAGAATTTTTTTATGTCAGTATTTCTTGGACAGACTCCGCATTTTCCTGATGTGAGTTTATTACTTTGAACTGTTGGAATAAACTCCTCTGTATAACTTAAAACAATTATTCAAGTCAAAAGTCAAGAGAAAACTCAAATTTCATCACTGAAAATTTTCATCATCGCTAGAAAAAGATTCTGAATTGATACATTTAATGCAGATGTCTTCCATATGATTTTAACACATAAATTGGTTACACTTGCAACAGAAGAGCTTCTTTTTTTTGTCAGCATTTTTTGGACAAACTGTGCATCTTCCTGATGTGCGTTTATTACTTTGAACTATTGGAATAAACTCATCTGTATTTGAAGTGTTAGCTGCTTTAAGCCAGGTGGATCTTGCTACAGTGAAGTTTGAAGTTCTGTTTCAAATCTGGGTATGGACGAGCTCCTGCTCCATCTGTCTTACAAATTGCCTTCTTTCCACTGAAAAACTGGGGATGTTGCTCTTCATTATAACTTGAGCCTTAATCCCACCAATATCTACCATCCGAAAGAACACCGCTAATGGCCATCGTATTATTCTTCGTGCTACATTGTATGTTGCACACAACTTGTCAACCGTGTCAACTCCGCCTTTTGGAAAGTTGTTGAAGGTAATCGTCTCAGGTTTCTTTCCGTCACCTGTTGCAGTGAAAATACTCTTGGAATTAGGATACATTGTTGACAGCAGTATACCATTTTTACCTTTTCTAGGCACATATGAAGGGTAAGTGATCTCCTCTTTGTAAGCAAAATTTGTACTTGCAGTTTCACTCCCTTTTATGACAGTCAGTTCAGTCGCAAGCTGAGGCTTATTTTCTCTCATTGTGCCAACAAGTGTTAGCTGTTTTTTTTAGTAATTCTTCAGCAAGCAATATACTAGTGAAACAGTTATCTGTTGTTATATTTCATACAATTGCTTGAATCCCCTCAGTAAGTATCACAACGACATCTCTACCTGAATCAGAAACTTGGAAAGGCACTTCAGGCTTTTTTCACGCCTACACCTTCATCTGAGATGCATACGAGGCCCTTGCATCACATAATGTCTGTATTTTTATTCCGTATTTAGCAGGTTTGCTAAGAATACACACAAAACAGGGACATTTTCCTCTGAAGGAAACTAGTTGTTCATCAATTGTGGTATAACTTCCAAGGCTGTATGCATTTCTGCATTTTTCGTTGAACATAGTGAATACTACCCGTATTGCAGCCATTTTATCGAGTTTCTTACGTTGTCCCCTTCCATGACTGTTATGAAATCTCAAACACCTCAGGAACTAAAATCTGTCTTGTGACATAGTAGTGTGAAATATTTCTACTCCTAGTCCCTGTAAAGAAAACAGAACTTGTAAATGCGCTGTAGCTGTTCTATTAGAAACAGCAATAATAAGTAGTCCAATAAACGATCGTATTTCCATTACATCAGTTTTCCAGCATCTATTTTTTCTTGTAGAAGGCCTCAATGCGATCAGTATAAGGTTGGTGCACTCTTCCAATGAGCCATTTATTTGCTCATTCGTGAACACATCAAAACATTCTACAGCAGTCTTGCAGTCTTTAGCAATAAGTTTGGTACCAGGAATCTGAGTTACCATATTTTTCTTCCTTGTTTTGATATTATTAGGCTTAGTTGTAATCTTTCTTTAGTTACTTTATCCTTACTAAGAATGAACCTCTCTGGTGTTGTTGGAAAGGAGGAAGCAGTATCTTCACTAGCATCATCAGATTGATAACTTGCAGTGGCATGATCGTTTTCTTTGCAATGTTCTACTTCACTGTCATCCGAATCTTCAAACTCTGGAATCTCACAGTCTTCATTTTCAATAAAAACTTCCTCCAACAGCCTTCTAAGACGTTTTTGCTCCTCCACATATGACACCAGAATGTACACTCCTGATTTAGGTTTTCCGTGATTTCCGAAAATCACTCCAGGCAAATGCCGGAATGGTTCCGCTAAAAGGGCACGGCCGACTTCCTTCCTCATCCTTCCCTAATCCGATGAGACCGATGACCACGCAATCTGGTGTCCTTCCCCAAACAACCAACCAACCAGCGTTAAAAACTTTTTGTCTACGGTGTTGTGCACTTTTAAAAACACGAAAAATGGTTTCGCAACAGTGTGCATCTCTTTAAAAAAAAGTAAAAATTCGCTCAACATTGAGACCAACATGCTTCACCAAATACCAGTAAACTTTTACATGTGGGATACTGTTAAAGGTTACTGCCACAGATAATGTACCCATATTAGGGCCTGGACTACTAGACTGAGTTGCATTACACGTTGATGGTTTATTAATAGTCAGCCACACCAGAGAAAAACATGTAGATTTGTTAGAACAGACACTACACAAATTTTCTGAAGGAGAGATTACAGCTAATCTCAGAACGTCGAAATCTGTGAGGGGCAAAATTAATTTTCTTGAGCACATACTCTCAGCTGCCGGAAATACCAGACCTGGACAAAATCTGTACAATAAAGAATTGTTCTTACCCATAGCACCAAAAAAACAGTTTAAAGCACTTTTTGGCTTCTGTCCATTTTTTCCATTGTGAGTGCTAAATTGTCTTTTAAACAGTACAGTTCTGTTAAGTATGCTGAAGAAAAAAGCACTCTCAGTATAGAAAACTGAGTGCAAAAAAAAAGTATTTATTCTGATGCAGTATAAATGCTTTAGTTAACGCTGATATGTTTACACTATCAAGACATGACAAAATATTATTGTTTAGTAACTGTTGCTTTATTTCCTGTCTTAAGAACCTGACTGTTTCATGTACATGAAGAAGATTCGAAGCCAAATATGAACAAAATTAGGTTTGATAACCGCACATTGTCATAGTTTGAACACGCCTACTCATAACGGAGTTGGAAACTAGCACTAGTGTGGGCCTCTAAGGAATTCAGTTATTATAGCTACGGAGGAAACACCGATGTTTGCTGTCGTCATCAGGCGTTACGCTTTCTAATGTCACGCATATTACTCGATGCATGCTTCGCACGCTGATCTTCGTTTTTTCAAGAAAACAATTTTGAGTTCATTTATATATCACAATATATTGGCACATGCTGTATGACGATTAGCTTAGGGTTTACCAGAATACACAGATCTTGTTGAACAGTCCACTGGCTGCTGTGTTTTACTCTACGCCTACATCATCTACATATCACAAGCTGTCTCACTGTGAGGCTCAAGGTACGTTGTGTACCAGCGTCACTTCTCCCTTATGCTGTTCCAGTCGCACATGGTTCTCAAGAAGAATGACTGTTAATAATCCGTCATGAGGTATCAAATGTCTCTAATTTTATTTTCAAGGTCCTTCCGCCAGATTTATATATAAGGAAGCAATAAGTTCCCAGAATGAGATTTTCACTCTGCAGAGGAGTGTGCGCTGATATGAAACTTCCTGGCAGATTAAAACTGTGTGCCCGACCGAGACTCGAACTCGGGACCTTTGCCTTTCACGGGCCCGTGAGAGGCAAAGGTCCCGAGTTCGAGTCTCGGTCGGGCACACAGTTTTAATCTGCCTGGAAGTTTCATATCTGCGCACACTCCGCTGCAGAGTGAAAATCTCATTCTGGAAACATCCCCCAGGCTGTGGCTAAGCCATGTCTCCGCAATATCCTTTCTTTCAGGAGTGCTAGTTCTGCAAGTTTCGCAGGAGAGCTTCTGTAAAGTTAGGAAGGTAGGAGACGGATACTGGCAGAAGTAAAGCTGTAAGTACCGGGCGTGAGTCGTGCTTCGGTAGCTCAGATGGTGGAGCCCTTGCCCGTGAAAGGCAAAGGCCCCGAATTCGAGTCTCGGTCGGGCACACAGTTTTAATCTGCCAGGAAGCTTCAAGCAATATGTTGGTGGTCTCTTCTTTAATAGTAGACGAAAAGTGAAGCAGGACGCCTCTCTTCCAGTGTCTGCCTCCTGTAATATTATTGGGATTTCCGTAGTATGAAAGCTGTGAATACCCTTGGAAAGGCATTCACCTATCTTTATATTAAATGATCAACTTATGAGATGAGACCTATCCTTTGAAAGACATTTGCTTGCAATGTGAAAAAGTAAAACAAGGTCGACTTTAAGCTAGAAAAGTGAGCGGTCTTGCCAGCGTACAGACAACATGATTAATTATTAAAATTCAAGTAATTTATGTTCGAAACTGTAAATCGGCAAGTTATTGTTATGAAGGTGTTGGACAGTGCAAGAATTGTCTTTAACGAAGGAGAAAAGTAATGACTGTAATTTGTAACAAAAACGTAAACCAAGGAGACAGCACAGGGCAGGCTGAAATCTGATCGCACTATACACTTTGAAAAGTACTTATGTAAGTTATATTGTTTATAAATAAGTCCTAATTTGCTAGTGAGAATTGTTTGAATATATTTAGTGTTTACCAGATTACTTAACCTGTTCTTTTCCTTTATACTTTTTTAACCTCCATGTCATGTTATTTTTATAAATGTCAAACAGCCTTTACTACAGCAGAGAATACTGCGGCATCCTGGTCGTGTACAGAAGGCCGCCCCTTGTCTTCTATACAACTCACAGCTGCCCCATTTATTAATTTTTTTTACTGTTCATTGTTAAAAGTCTCTTAGGTAATTATAAAATTCATACTGATTACGTAAAGAAATCCGGGTTGTTCTTTTCCAAATAATAGAAGTCTTTGCGCAATCAAAAATTAGCCTCCTGCTGACAACGATCAGGAGCCGACCAGAAGACGGACGTCTTCGACCGCTTTCGTGTCTCCTGTGGCAAAGCTGTGCCAAACTGGGAACACGGCAATCTAGTATGAAACACAATATATATAAATATATAATCATCAGAATAAAATTGAAGGAAAAATTGAAATATATTTAACGTAAATTTTTTGTGATACTAGATGTGGCGCCCGAACAGGGACTCGAAAAAATATTTTAATGTGTTCTGTTATTGTTTCATGACTTCATCCGGTGGACATCGGGAAGCCGTAAAGGAAGTACTGAACGAAACCGAGAAAGTATTTTAAAAAAATTTCGAAAAATAACAGCAGTGGGCAAAACGACTGATTAAGTACGGTTTTCATTACGCATAGAATCTGGCGTCTTCTATAAAATAAAATAAAAACTAATTTCCGTAATTTCTTTCCTTACTGCCTCATTTTATCCTATCGCTGTTATTTCCTTGCACAGTTGCTTATTTACGTAGTTAGAATTCATTTCTTATCATCTCTTAATGCAAAGTTTATTTGTTAATATTATTAGCATCTTCATTGATGCTATGGTTAAGAACCAAGATGGATGCCATAATAGCAGGATTCAGTGTCCAGTAGGTGGTTGTCACTTATTTTCAAAGTTACGTGCCATCTTGTCTTCTACACGGTACAGCTCTGCAACTGTCAGCTACCGCGGTGCGACGTTTGGCTATCAGCGCTCGCATCTGAGAGTTGACGATCGGCGTGCCGCGAAATATTTCTTTGAGCAGTTACGTCAAAAACTTGAGAATAAACATGGCAGATGACAAAGGAAA
This sequence comes from Schistocerca gregaria, assembly GCF_023897955.1. NCBI lineage: Eukaryota > Metazoa > Arthropoda > Insecta > Orthoptera > Acrididae > Schistocerca > Schistocerca gregaria. The sequence goes on from NC_064923.1 coordinate 533,730,503, forward strand.
GCCGACAAACAGTGTGGATGACGGTGATGACACAGTTGTCAAGTCATACCCACTACGTTCGAGAACGGGAACAGGCAGACCCCATTCGGGAATGGAGAGAGCGGCAGACGATGATAGTGTGCGTGACGTATCCTCAGAGCAATCATCGTCACAGCAAGCGGGAGAAAATTCGATGGTTGAAATGATGAGAATTTTTTTTTCAAGAAAGAGAACAGGAGAAACTGGAAAGGGAAGCTTATAAATTACAAAAACAACTTGATAGACAAGAAAGGGAACAAAAAGAAAGGGAAAAGGAACTCGAGACACAGAGAGAATGGTTTGATCTAAATACCACCATTGGTACAATGGAAAATAGGTTAGATAATATTGATGCCAACTTAGAGGCAAGAATAAGGACAGTCACGGTGGAATATATCGCGGAATTAAGTACTAAAGTTAATGAAAGGATAGAAGGTATTCTGCAGAAGGTAGATGCATGTGAGAGCACAGTAGGTAACGTGCACAAAGACATTTAGGTACAAATCGAAAGTTGCCAGGCAGTTATAACGGAAGTTTCAAAGAAGTCCGCTGAGGTCGGAACTAAAGTAAACAAGCTTGCAGACAATGTCGTCACTCTGCAAGGCCAGGTCAATGACCTGACACAGGCGCTATCCGAAATTAACATTGAAAAGAGGGTGAATGATGCTGCAGCAAACGTACGTCCCACGATAGGAAAAGAATTTGTAGAATGGGTCGAGACTAAGGGAAGTACATAGAAAACAAGGTTCAACACGACTTAAAAGAAGCCGTTAAGTCAGCCACAGTTGAACTTTTAGCTGCTCCAGGTACATCAGGAGATACGATTCTCACTTAATTAGGAGAGATTCGTTGAGTTTTTCACCGAGATCTTACCGAGTGGAAACGTCACCTCACTGAAGAAATCGAGCAGTTGAAACAACAAGTCAGTGATTTTCCTAATGACAATAGTAGTGAGTATTCACACTTGCTTTCCTCAGATCATGAATACAATAATAATCCCGTGTCTCCTGTAAAATTTTCTCCACTTGTACATGATCACAGCAGTACAGCAGTACAGCAGCACAGAATCCGTTAGCACGCAACCAGAATGATCAAGTAACTCTCGTCGAGCTCATGAAGGAAGAAAGCGTTCTCAAGCACCGCGTATTCCAGCCTTTTCTGTCAAAGAAACGCAACATCCACCCAATGGTTTTTCTGAAGTCATTTAATGGTGTTTTTCCTGAGAGCTGGGATGACAAGCAACGTATGCTCTTTATAGTAGGTTACATCCAAGGAGAGGGTTCTGTCTGGGGAACAGAAGTAGTTGACAGATGTAATAATTACGCTGACTTCGAAAACAATTTCTGAACAAATTCCGGAGTTCAGGCAAACAACAACGCCTTAGAAAGGAAGTGTATCATGCTGAACCGTTTAATACGATAAATGCTGGTCACCGTAGGTACTTTGAGAAATACCTGCGAAAAAAATAATATTGGGTCACGCCCATTCCCACGAAGGACGCAATAATGATCCTTAAGTCAAAGCGACCGGTATCAATCAGGGAGAAGTTAGTAAATGTCAGTGACGACGACACGGAGGCTTTTGTGTCAGTACTTGACAACCTTGACTTGATTCAAGAGGACGTGCGTGTTAGTGCGAGGAGTAATTGTAATCTTGGCCTGCACACTACACAGCCGCACGGTGTAGGCGCAGACTCAGATATGTCACATCAACCCAACAACAGTAAAGGACACGACGTTCCGTGCAATAATAACAACTACTATCGCCGTAACGGGAAGCAGAAACATAAATTCCAGGATCAAAACAGGTACCACCCCATATACCAGACAAAATAACAGCAAACGGTAATTCACCAGCAAACGGTAATTCACCAGTTAATTACAGTGATCACTATCATTACAATAACGATCGCCAAGGCAATGATAATTTCAATGGGAAAGGACATTGGATTAACACCAACAGTCAACATAAGTATGGTAACCAGCCTAGATTCCAGCACTGTTCTCAAGGGAGAAATGCTCCAGATCCTTCCAAGCAATACAAACAACGATATGCTCCAAATTTTAGGAATAGGCCTCCACTTTTTACTAACTATCAAAGTCAAAATCATGAACCTCAAAATTCTCCCATCTATTATACTGAACTGTGATGTAGTGACACTTACACAACTTACAGACAACACTTTATCACGACGTTAATTTGGAGTTCTTTAGCAACTTGATCAAATCTTTAGCCGGGAGAAAAATTATTTAGTAATTACTCAATGTAATAAAATAAGATTTTCATTTCCATTTGCAAATTAGTTAAATTCCAAACCACTGAATAACACAGCGAACGCCACACTGGCGCCCAACGTGGGGCCAACAATGCACATTTATTCATTTTAATAATTGAAATTCTGATCTATTACAGGAACGGAGTACCAAAACAAACTATTGATCACTGTTTAGTTACTTCTTTCATGAGCATTAGCATATTCCTACCGAACTGCTGTACGAATCTGTGTCTGTGCCGGTACGACAGTAACTTGATATAAGCAGTGCAAGTCCGCAGCTCTCGACCAACTCAGGTAGGGGCAGATGTGCTTGTTGTGTCCTACCGAACTGCTGTACGAATCTGTGTCTGTGCTGGTACGACAGTAACTTGATAGAAGCAGTGCAGTCCGCAGCTCTCGACCAACTCAGGTAGGGGCAGAAGTGCTTGTTCTGACAGTAACTTGATATAAGCAGTGCAGTCTGCAGCTCTCGACCAACTCAGGTAGGGGCAGATGTGCTTGTTGTGTCCTACCGAACTGCTGTACGAATCTGTGTCTGTGCTGGTACGACAGTAACTTGATAGAAGCAGTGCAGTCCGCAGCTCTCGACCAACTCAGGTAGGGGCAGAAGTGCTTGTTCTGACAGTAACTTGATATAAGCAGTGCAGTCCGCAGCTCTCGACCAACTCAGGTAGGGGCAGATGTGCTTGTTGTGTCCTACCGAACTGCTGTACGAATCTGTGTCTGTGCTGGTACGACAGTAACTTGATAGAAGCAGCGCAGTCCGCAGCTCTCGACCAACTCAGGTAGGGGCAGAAGTGCTTGCTCTATAGTTGCATGGCAGCCCACGATCAACGCTCATTGCCATAAGTAGTAATAATTTAATATACTGGCTGCAAGAATATTATTATTTAGTGTTATTTGTGTATATGTGTTAGTTATAAGATCATTTTGTGTCAACAGGTGCTTGTCAGTGATTTATATATTTGTTGTGCTATATTGGTGATAGAATGGTAAAACAGAAGAAAAATAAACCGAATGAGCATACTGATGCAGAGATGACAACAGAGTCTCAGATAGAACAATCTACCCATATTTCTGTCGAGCTATTAGAAAATTTAATTATGAGTGATAATTTAGAAACTGATGTCCCGAGCGATAGTAAAACCGAGGTGTTGCCAAAACAAACTGACACTCCTGGATTCAACCAGTTAGGAATTAATGATAATACTTCTTCTGGGCAAGGGGCCAAAGTTAGCAATGCTCAAGCTATGTCCATATAGGATATGCTAACAGCATTTTTTGAAAAGTTTACTATAAAAGAGCAGGATCGTGAAAGACAACGTCAGCAGGAAAAGGAGAAACGTAGACAGGAAAAGCTTATAGAAAAACAGCAAACAGGAGCTCAGGGACCAAGAAAAGGGAAACAAATTTATGGGAAATGTAAACAATATTTTTCTGTAAAGAGATAAAGAAATTGTCCGTAGGATAAATCAAGTGTTGGTCGATCGTGATAATGCTATTACTACCCATTTTAAGCAGGAGATCGATGCAGTAAAAACCACTACTGAACCGTTAACAAACATTCCAGTGCAGGTCAATAGTCTTCAAACTGAAGTAGATAGACTAGAGAACCAATTCAAAGCCTGGGTTACCGCTGTGGAAACAATGCAGGATGAGATTCCCTCGGAAATCCGAAACCAAGTCCGAACAGAAGTACCCAGGCTGCAGAGCTCTGAAAATCAAAGCTTTGAAAATCTGACATAACTAGTTTGGACAATAAGAGAATAGAAACTTTCGAAATGTGGTCTTACAGAAGAATGCTGAAGATTAGATGGGTAGATCACATAACTAATGAGGAGAAATTAAATAGAATTGGGGAGAAGAGGAGTTTGTGGCACAACTTGAAAAAAAAGAAGGGACCGGTTGGTAGGACATGTTTTGAGGCATTAAGGGATCACAAATTTAGCATTAGAGGGCAGCGTGGAGGGTAAAAATCGTAGAGGGAGACCAAGAGAGGAATACACTTAGCAGATTCAGAAGGATGTAGGTTGCAGTAAGTACTGGGAGATGAAGAAGCTTGCACAGGATAGAGTAGCACGGAAAGCTGCATCAAACCAGCCTCAGGACTGAAGACCACAACAACAGCATGCAGTAATGACAACACTGGTACTGACAGGGAAAAGATCGCAGATAATCTGACAGCGAATATTAATGCACCACAAGGAAGAACCAAATTTTGGTAATCAACCGATACTACCAGAGCAATATTTGACACCAAGGAACACTAACAGTGGAATAGAATGTAGTTGTGATAAAGTCACCACACCACCTGCGAATGATAGCAATTCCATGCACTTAACTACTTTGATGCATGAAGAAAGCCTGATTAAGCATAGAGACTTTCAAATATTTAATGAAGAAAGGAAGAAAAACATACATTCAGTAGTTTTCATTCGAAACTTCAAAAGTGTTCTTCCAAAATAATGGTCGGAAGAACAGACAATACAGTTTGCGGTGTCACATATTTCTGGTGATGCGTCGCTATGGGCATTAAATGCAACAGAAACTTGCAAGGCTTTCTACGAGTTTGAGAAGGCGTTCCTTGATCAATTCTGGTCAGCGTCTACTGAAGAGCGACTCCGTAAAATTGTTTACAATGCGGAAATGTACAATCCGAAGTCAGGTTCCTTACGAAAGTACTTTGAATAATATATTAACATGACGCGGTACTGGGATGAGCCAGTAACTACCAGAGACTTATTGTGAGTGTTAAAAGCTAGATTACCCATACAGATTGGAGAAAAATTAATTAATGTTACACCGATCTGAAAGAATTTCTGTCTGTAATTGATTCTCTGGCTCTAGTGCAAGAAGACGCCAGAAAAAATTCTGACGTGATCAGCAATAATAATAGTCCTAATAGAAAAAATTCATGGAATGGAAATAATGGAAATAGGGGCGAAGGTAGTCAAATGAAAAATAAAAGTAAAGCTTATAGTAACGGAAAATACAATAATAATAATAATAGTAGGAATCCCTACATCCAAAATTTTGGTTATCCTAATAATAGTAACAGTAATTATCAAAAGGCCGAAGAACACCAACAACCGAATGGTAATCAGAGGCCGTACCACAATGAAAACCATAACAATAACAATAGCAACCGAAAGAGACGACATGACAACAGGTCAGACAATACATATAAAGACAAGCCTAAAAATATGCGTTGTGACAGTAAATATTGGGGACAGCCAGGGCCAAGTCATTGGCAGCCGCAGCAAAATTCTATCTATTCAGGTCAGCCAATAATTTATGTACAGGCTATACCTATACCAAGCAATCAATATCCACCGTGTTAGGATCCAAGCAGGCCTCCTCCGACTGAAAACTCACTAAATGTTAGAATAGTGGAGGTACCTTTCAAAACAAAACAAAACACTCAAAAGTCAACAAACTAATTTCGGTCCATGTAGGCCTTCGCCAGGTGACCGAGGCCAACAATGCAGGAAATAGGTCGACAGAACAAAAAATAAACATTATACGGTATCAGGATGGCGACAGGATCGAAGATGAGCTATATCAGGAACCTGCTGTCTCTTATAAAGCCACAAAGGCAAAATACCCAACCAAGTGTCACCGGAGCTGTAAATGGTGTAGCAACTACTATTCTGCTTGACACAGGTGCTAATGTATCAGTTATGAACACGCAGTTTTTCAAGAAGGTATCGGAGATAAGGAGATTGCCGATTTTGCCGGTTGCAAATTGTAAGGTTATAGGGGCATTGGGAAAAAAGGCACGGAGTATAAAATACCAGACACAGGTGGAAGTTTCCTTGGGAACTGATCGCTTATTATGCACGTTCCTACTAATGGATAACTTGTCAGTACCGGTGTTTCTGCGTCTTGAGTTTCTTCGGGACAGAGAAGCTGTAATTGATCTCACCCGTGGGACATGTGCACTTAAGTACCACCAGCGACCCATAGCATTAATGCTGAATCGGGAGTTCGGTGCGAACCTTCCGCTGATGAGAAAAATGAATCTTTCTGTCAGAAAACAGAAGTTGTTAGTGTTGGATCATAGACACCCACAGAAGTGTCACAAAAATCGAAATAACGATGCACCCAGCAACGTGAGTGACATCGTCACAACAATAGAAGAGATACAGGAGGCAACTTGCATTAATGCTTCAGAGGCTAGACAATTAACAGAATTATTATCCGGATACCTCGAAGTATTCACTGAACGGCCTGGAATCATAAAAGATTACCAATATAATATGAAAGCATATTCGCAGAAGACCTATTGCAGAGCAATTTACTCAGTCGCCTGGAGTAAGAAAAACGAAGTGATACAAAGGACCAATCAGAAGTGCAAGTGCACTACCGCATTACTGTAAATCTAATGTTTATGGTAAAATAATTAGCAGTAATAATTTGATAATATTATGTATGTATTAGTTTATAAGCTTTTATGTCAAGTATTACACTGCAATGTTGTTGAATTATTTGTACAAGGAGTAGAGAATCCCCATAATAAATGTATTTTTACTCTAAAAGGGATAAATAACTTGATAAACACTTGAGTGTTGTTGCATTAGATGTGAGGAATTTTACCTTTCTATACATAGGATAGAAATAATTAAAATGCTTAAATTATATATTTGTTCGTGTGTAAGAATGGCTATAACTAAAATATTTTCATAAGACTGGGTCATGTAGTCCCACACACGTAGCGAGTGTTGGTGGTGTGTGAGCTGTGTGACTGGAAAATAAAAAATAAAATAAACTGCTTTCACCACTAGTGGAGCGAAATCTGAATGTGTACTTATTTACGTACACGGTTTCATTACAAAGTCATTTAAAATGTTCTTATGAGCAACATTAGATTAACCGAACATGGACATCTCTCCCAAAAACATGGTAAATAACGATCCCAACAAAAAATAAAAAATAGAAATATATAAATATATCTGTCAGTAATAAAAATGGAAATGTACTGTTATCTGGACAGTTCAGTAATGATCTCATGGTCAAGATAATGTAGCAGATTCTGAAAGTTTTATATTGTCTCATGTTTATGTGACAGTGCAAAATTTTTAATTTTGTTATTCAGTCATGGTAATATGAACTTATGTGCAAGTGTACCAGGCCTCATTACCTGAAAAGTGTCATTTGCATATAGATTGTCTGTTAAGTACTGTGGAAAACTGCTGACAGCAATCGGAACAGTGAAACGTGTTTCGCAGGAACTAGTGGACGCCTGAAGCACTGTGATTTACATTGTGAATAATGATGAGCAGTGATAAAAACTGTGATCACGTAACCTTATGAACGCTCTTGGCGTGTCAAAGTTATGAACGTTGAGTACTGTTGACTGAATTAATAATTAACTAGAACTGATGACCTATAGTAGTTTGATATGAAGCGTCTCCGCGTGCCAAATTTAATGTGACAGACTGTACAGCCAGCCGCGCGGCGAAACAATAATGCAACGTTGGCTACGCAGCGCGTCGCGAAAATATTTACATTCCGCTTAAGTAAACGAAGCACACTACGTACCCTTGTATGATTAACGGTGCAGTGTTCAAAATGTGCATATTGTGATAAACTTACGTGTGAATCACTACATTGTGTTGAACAGTGACAAAATACAGAACATACTCCAAAAACAGTCTGTATTCCATCCATGTGAATGCAAGTGGTATGGACACTAATAAACTTTTCCACAGGATGAGAATAGTAACTACCTTGTGACTGACGCTTATATATTGACATTTCATGTACACGTCTTAAACTGAGGGACGTTGGAAAGGAGAAACAAGACCTGCTGCAGCGCCACTTCTAGCCAGCACCAGATCCAAACCACGAAGCAGATGACGGCAGCCGACGCCCCACCGACTCGGGCGGCGGCGATCCAGCAGCAGCCACTAGACATTAAATAAATGAGTGACTTTGGAAATTGTGTGATATACCACCATGAAAAAACATTCATTATCTCAGATGCTTACAACAGAGTCATAAATTTGCATTTTACAGCATATTTTATTACATTCATGTCAAGCCTGACTGTTAAAAGTAGGTGTCTGTATTTTCTTGAAGCCTCTTGGACGGTTTTATTCCCGGTTTTCTTAGTCCAGTGAACCCAAATGGGGAGGGGGGATAAGTTAATCCGGGAAGTATCCGCAGCAATGTCCGAGATAATACAGTCACTTAAAGTACTCGATTCAACTTTAATTGTATCATGTCTAAAACAACATTGAAGCTAAACACATGCATCTTGAGAGTACTAAATCTACGTGGATTACGTGGACTGATAAAAAAATATACAATAGATAAACTAATTTTTTTCTCAGACCAAGGGGCATTGTAACATCCACGAGATAAATTTTTGGCTACAGTGTGACGAGAGAAAATTATGCCGTTAACAGTTATAAACATTGTCTATTCGACATACGAAAAGATAGTGAATTAATTATTTACATAAGATTCTATGATGTAATTAGACATATCGATGTGTATCATACAAAGACAATGATAATTGTAAATTCCTTTTATGATCTACGCTTGTCTTCCTTTGTTTTTACCTTTTGTTGGATGGCTTTTGTAGGTTCAGCACGCAAGACGCATATCAAACTGAGGTCTGTTAAGAAATTGCAATTATTTGTTAATTATTACTTGAAATAGAGTTCATTACTATTATAAACATGAGTGAATAATTATTTGCAACTTAATTCCTCTCTCAGTAAGCATTATCTGTGTTAATTGTTTCTTTCCGGTGCAAGGAGCGCAGCCATTGATGACAGCGATTTGTATCGCGTTTTTTGTCTGTGATTTCCTTAGAAACAAATCAAATGTTAGCTTGATGAGGTCTAAATACTGCACAATATGAAAGTATAGTTTATAAACATTTTGAACATTTTAACAATTATCTCAGCGGCAAATTCAAATTACGAAACTCTGCAGGTAAATGCCGAAAGTAATACAAGTGTGTAAAAATAAATGTGCACCGGTGGTCCCGAACTCATTTTAATGAAAATAATTCGAATCATATTGGTTCTTAAGAAACAGTGCTCTATAGCACGAACGTTATAACACACTGTTCTAGCTGATGTATGGTGCCGACATTAATTACTCATGAGTTGCGAAGAATATTGTTTCAGGTAACATATGTCATTGTTGTGCGCGGCTGATATTCGGTGGTTTCAATGATCATTTTGCTGAAGATGACTGCTTCCACCTAAATCAATAGTTGTATAGGATCTGTTGTATGAACTGTGATTTAGTGACACTTACACAACTTACAGACAACACTTTAACACGACATTAACTTGGAGTTCCTTAGCTACTTGATCAAATCTTTAGCTGGGAGAAAAGTAATTTAGTAATTACACAATGAAATAAAATAAGATTATCCTTTCCATTTGCAAATTAGTTAAATACAAAACCACTAAATAACACAGCGAACGCCACAGACTTAACATCTGTCATCAGTCCCCTAGAACTTAGCACTACGTAAGCCTAACTAATATAGAGACGTCACACACATCCATGCTCGAGGAAGGATTCGAACCTGTGACCGTAGCGGTCGTGCGATTCCAGACTGAAGAGCCTAGAACCGCTCGTCCACACCGGCCAGCCCTCCGGAATTGGCAGAGCGTTTTGTTAACGCTTTTGTGTCTACTAAATGAATGTGTAACTAAAATGCTGCTCTTCTTTGGAACTTTGTGTTTCCCGTATCAACGCTATCTCGTATGGATCCCATACGGATGAGCAATATTCAGGTACCGGTCTAACGAGTGCTTTGGTGATAGATTACATTTCCTGCCCTTGGGGCTCAGCTTTCGTTTGCTGGGTATGGGTTTGGCCACCCTGGGGTTCCTGAACTGGGTACTGCTAAGCGCCGCACCACGGTAAGGCACAGCGTGGAACGTTGTGTGCCACACAAGAATGGGGATCATGGCTTGGCCAACTTGATGGAGAGGAAGGCAAAGACCTCCACAAGAAAAGAAAAAAAAAGCCTTCAGAAACAAAGGTTCACTGTCTGCCGATAAAATGCATGGCTGTTAAACACTCGTTAGTGGGCAACCACTGGGGAGCGGCTGTCTGGACCCTCATTTTCCTAGCTGCAAGTGGAATCGAGACGGAATCTTCGAAATTTTCTCCTCCACCTCCCAGCGAAATGGGTGAGTCGCTGGTAGATATGAACACCCAATCTGATAAGAGGGTTCGTGCAGCCAGCCCTCCAGTCTCAGGAACATTTCAGAGTTCTAGTGTACATAGTAACAGAAGTCATACTCTTAGCCAGAATGTGGTTTTAATAGTTTAAAGAGAAACGGCAGCTTTGAGTAAGTTACATCTTACCTCATACAATAAGTTGAGGAAGGCATTGCCGAAATTGTAAAATCTGTCAAGTGATTGCGAAATGAGGTATCATTGGTTGAAACTTGTAATTTCCAAGCAAAGAACTTCTGAAAACATTGTGCTTTGGGAATACGGCATCGAAAAGAGCTAACTACGCACTGAACCATAGTAAACATGTCTCTTGTACAGATCTTGTAAATATTCCCAAAGAGAAACTGAAATTTGAGTGGGCTCCAGAAATTGCAATAATGATGAAAATTGTTGATGGGGTGTGGTAAAATTCGAGTGCTTCATCATTAACTTCAATTGAACAAAATTCCCAGATATTATCAAGTCACGTTTGCAGGTTTCAAATAAGTATCAAACGTACACAATTATATTTGGTGATTACTTCAATTTACCCTCGATGTGGTGGCGGAAATGCATCTTTAAAGCTAGTAGTAGGCATGAAACGTCGTCCGAAATTGGGCTTAATGCCTTCTTTGAACAACTATTTCAGGAGTCCACTCCAAGTGTAAGTGATTGGCCGGCCGGGGTGGCCGAGCGGTTCTAGGCGTTACAATCTGGAACTGCGCGATGGCTGCAGTCGCAGGTTAGAATTCTGCCTCGGACATGGATGTGTGTGATGTCCTTAGGTTAGTTAGGTTTAAGTAGTTCTAAGTTCTAGGGGACTGATGACCTCAGAAGTTAAGTCCCATAGTGCTCAGAGCCATTGGATTTTTTTTTGTAAGTGATTGCGAGAACATAATTGATCACTTCATAATCAGTATTCCTGACTAAATAGGGAGCATTATGATAGATACAGAAATTAGTGTGGCCAGACTGAATACAGTAACATCTGAACCTATCAAAATGCACGAGAAACAGATCTACTTAAAAAAGCAGATTAAAATTCGCTTGGCACCTAAATAAGAACGAGTCCCCACTCGTTGAAATCTTACTTCTAACCGTACAACAGACGTAGTTTCAATTCATAATATGATTGGCAGATGAGGGATATATACCAAATAAATTAATAAGGAATGGTACTGATCCTCCAAGATACACAAAGTAGGTCAGATTAGTGCTTCAGAAGCTACGAAAAAACATGCAGAATAAAAAAAATCCCCCAAATTGGCCAAGTTTTACAGAAGTTCCAGATTCAGCACCAATTTCCATGCAGAACTCTTAATACTTTCCACAACGAATCTTTTTGTCGAAGTCTGCCAGAAAACGTAAGGAGATCGTTACATAAAGAAATGGAACACCTACAGCCGTCCTGTTATTTGTTATCTTTTGCGCTGCTTCAGTACAACATCTTCAGGCCTTAACTGACGCTGGGGGGTTAACCCCAGGCGTACTCGCGATTCATAAGAGGCCAACATCTATGAACTGGTTTTCGCAGGCTGCCTGTAACAATGATGTAGTGTCTGCTACCACCAACAACCAGTTGATGGCTGTAGATATCACAGTGCGCCAAAATTTACCAGACTATCTCTGTATTTTAGGTCATATTGCAACGGAAATTCGAGTCCTCCGTCAGGCATGGGTGTGTGTGTTGTTCTTAGCATAAGTTAATTTAAGTAGTGTGTATGTCTAGTGACCGATGACCTCAGCAGTTTGATCCCTTTGGAATTCACACACTTTTTTTGAACATAATATAACGAAAGTGGGTGAAGTTTTAAAATTCTGTGAATTATCCGGTTTCTTTTTTAAAATTTTAGGGCGACGTTTCTAATCAGTTGTCAGTGTGTTTGGTCTATCAGTATATTTCGTAAGTAATCTTCCAGCCACGTATTGCTGTGAATTTAATTTAGTTTTCTTCTTCTCTCCCTTAGTTTAACTTTACAGCTTTAGAGCATGTGTACCCTTTTAACATTACCTTTGATGATTTGGGCTAGTGTGGGTGTCCAGGTGATCATGAGTGATATTGGCTGGGAGTACCGTTTTAACCACATTTTTTTTCTACTACTTTCGTATCGGTGGTAATAACCGAGCCGTTGAGCGTCCCTAACTCACAGATACACACACATACATTTCCTGAGTATTCTTCCAATGAATATCTGTCTGGTGTATGCCTCACTCCACTACAATTACTTTCGTAATCATACAGTTTAGGATATTTCTCTATGTGTATTTGCTATATGTTACATTCGTTGATTTTGACAGTCAGTTGCCAATCGCTGAGCCAAGCACCGCTCTCTAAAGGTCTTCCCGCATTTCGCTGCAACTTTCTAGCGTCGTGACACAATATCATCAGCCGTGAAAAGCCTAATGGAACTATTAAGTGATGTATATGTACTGTGAAAAATAACTGACCTACAGCCCTCTTCTGGGGCACGCCCCAAGTTACTGTTAGATCTGAAGACTTCTCTCCATTCTCAGTGACATGCTGTGTTCAGTTTTCCACAATCTCTTCAGTCTAGTCACACAAGTGGTCAGATATTCCATACTGTCGTACACTGTTCAATAGGTGGACGTGCAGAGCAGTATCTAATACCGTGCAGAAATCAAGGCTCACTCATTTAGGGTAGCAACTATCGCTAATATTATCTAGATATGAGTAGAAATACGGCTGATTTAGAGACTGGTGATCAGCGTCGGTACAACGTTAAAACATTGCTTTCACTAGAACATGCTACAGAGAGGTTAAAGCGACATTACAGAATACAAAATGTTCTATTTTGTAGACAAGTGACCCTATCTTTCAAATAGTGTGTTTGCTTTCCAGTTCCATGTGAGTATACAATAATTTGGCACACAGATAACTTATGGTGTCTCAATGGCGCATCTAAATGTAATCGAAAGATCAGTTGATATTTCTATTTTCCCAACATGAGAAAATTCATTCTGCGGCTGCTTAAAACATGTCTTATACACGTGATAGTATAACCCACAAACAAAGGCTGTACTGCAGAGCTACGTCCTACAACACGAATGAATCCAGTGAAAGTAGATACCGAGACCTTTGACCTCTTCTACAGGTGGATTTAATATGTGGTAGCACTACATGACATTTTCACAAAGTGCGTTAAATTGTATGCTATAAAGCCTACTGCAGCAGCTCCGATCGTTAAAAGAATACTAATTGGCAAGCTGCTACCTTTCTGTCAAATAGTGCCTCAAACTTCATTCGTCAAACACTGAAAACTGTTTTACGTAAACATAATATTCAGCAGACGATAATATCAAGCTGAAGGAAATGTCACTGAACAGACCCTTCGTGAATTTAACAGACTCATTAGGTCCTATGGACACAGCAGTCAAGCAAAACGGGGAGAATATTCGGAGTTCTTCGAACAGGTATGAAAAGGTTTGCCTCTGTGCAACAGACACTTCAGTCCAGCAGAACTCATAATGAATACGAAGGAGAAGAGTGGATGCAATATTGGTCTTTCACGTCTTTGCAGAGAAGAATGTTCCTTGGAAGAGTAGGTAAGACAAGCCGTAGTCTCACTCTGGTAAGATAGAAGACTCAAAAGCAAAATTGGGTTGTAGGGAATATATCCTGTTAAATATTCATCAAAAGTTTTCACTTGTTTGCAAAAGAAACTGTAAATGGTTGGTTGTGCACACGGGTCCTTGTAAGACAGTCCTCGCTATCTTCCATATGAGGAAGGAAGGATTGTATGCCCATAAGTACCTGACGAAATGCTTCCATAAATGAACTGTCTTATTTACATTACATGTTTTACATCAAATATTATATGCTAAAATGTAATTTTGTCAGTAGAAAGCTTGGCACTATATGTGATAAAAACATTTGTATCAGCAGAAGGAATCCTATCTGGTTAATACTACTAGTAATTGAACATTCATTAAAAGAGATAGTTTAAGATGGTAGCATGTAGGTGAAATTAGTCCTGGTCTACAGATTATATACGTAAAAGACTTACTTGCTGTATTATGTACTTCCTAGAGGGTTCAAATATTTATTGATGTGTAAATTTGTAGATAGTAGTCATACAAAGGGTAAAATACAAGATACTGTTGTAGTTTATACACTGCATGGATAGTACACTGTAATACAAAAGATCACTGATGTAGTTGCTTCGACCTATGGTCTGAATGGGACTGCTTCTGATTATGCATAGGTGCCTAATTTAAAAAAATATAGTAAAAGTAATTTTAGTAGCTGCGTGTGCTGTGTGTGCAGTTCCGAAGTTTCGTAACCGGTTGCCCCTGACTAGTATTAGTAAGCAATCTGACTGCATAAAATAACAATAAAGAATGAAAGGAAATTTCCGTTAACACAATTGATTAATTAAGTCCACTGCAACTATAAAAGCTACGAAACAACAAAGCACAAGTGTAACTGTTCTGTGGGTGGTAGTGTGGTTCAACGTACATGTATCTGGCACGGTTCTTCCTTAATACGAGAAGAAATTTTAAACACCATTTACAATGAACTTATTGAAAAACCACAAATACTATAATTGCTCATAGAAACCAGAATTACAAGTCTAATACATGAACATGAGCCAGATGCTTTGTTGACTGAACCTGTGACCAAGAGGCATTATTATTAAGGAGATCTCAAATTTAAAAAAAATTGTTACCTCCATATATATTGACGAAAAATTCACTGTGATCATTGCAACATCTTCCATATATACACTACACCAACCGAACGGCATCTACTCTCTCGCCCAACAGAACAATAACTGCACATGACATGGTCTCAACTAGTACTGCTCTCGACATCCTCTCAACAAGCACTGCCCACGGCAACCTCTCAACTACAACTGCCGCAGTGGAGGCGGCGCAATAATACTCTTTGGCGCAATCTCTGTCTCTGTGACTCAGTTTAGCCACTTCCATATACCCCTCCTCCAAGGGCTAGAACTCGATGGTATTTTTGCCAGCATTGGTGGTGAAAATACCACCCAATTCGTCCAAAAAAAATAGAGACAAAAATAAAAGATAATATTGGTAAGTAAATATCACAGAACTAAATAAATTTTGGCGTTGCACTGACCCTTCAATAACCTAATATATAAAACAAAATAAGGAATATAAATGCTTGCTTACCTGTAATTTTAAATAATAGTTTACACAAGTATGCTTTGTCAAATAATGTTGTTAAACAATTCAATGAATAGCGTTAGCAATGACGAATAGGTGCAGGTAAGAGTGTCATAACATTTCATAAACAGTAAATACACAAAAAAATCAGTTTATACAAATATTCACATAAAATCTTTTCAATAGTTCAGTAAATAAGTAGCACTCCTCAGAGCAGTTGACAGTTCCAACAGTAGCATCCTGAAATGGTAAACAGGTGCAAATAGCAGCCTCAAAACATTTCACCAGCAGTATTTAAACAGCTCCAACAGTGGCACCCAGCAATGGCGAGCAGGCGCAGACACCAACAAGTGACATTATCTCAGTAGCAGCAGTTCCATCAGTGGCACCCAGTAATGTTGAACAGGTGCAAACAGGAACAAGTGACATAATTTCTGTAGAAGCAGTTCCATCAGTGGCACCCAGTAATGTTAAGTAGGTGCAGACACGAACAAGTAACATTATCTCAGTAGAAGCAATTCCATTAGTGGCACCCACTAAAGTTGAGCCATTGCAGACAGCAACAAGTGACATCATTTCAGTAGAAGCAGGTCCATCAGTGGCACCAAGCAAAGTTGAGCTGTTGCAGACAGAAACAAGTGACATCATTTCAGTAGAAGCAGTTCCATCAATGGCAGCCAGTAATGGCGAAAAAGTGCAGGTAACAGTTCATAATATTCACTGTCACTAATTAGACAGTTCATCAGACTTCATCAGAAGAAATTAAACATTTCCAAGTGACACCCATCAGTGTTGCACAAGTGCAAGTAACAGTCCACAATATTCACTGTCACTAATCAGACAGTTCATCAGAGTTCATCAGCAGAAATTAAACATTTCCAAGTGGCAACCCACCAATGTTAATACATGTAAGCACAAACAACAGTTTAAATAGACACACAACTGCTTTTACAAAATTATTATCAATGCTCTTACACTAAACATAGAAATTATAATAAACACACAAATGATATATAATTGTTATATTAACTATTACAAATACACAAATATCAGTAAACCTATAATATTTATGGGTGTCAGTGCAACCCACAAGAAACAAGTAAAATAATTTTAGGTGATAGGTCGGTACCAATTATTTGGGGCTAGGAAACGAAAACACACAAAGCGCACTCATTCTTCTTTCATCCACGTTTAAGTACTATTATGTAACTGAATAGTGTTATCTGTGTAAATGCAACTCTGTAAAAATTTTATGTTCAACATGTGTATCATGTAGTAGTGGCACAGTATATAACAGTCAATAATAGTTAGTCAACATCATAGTCATCATGTCAAGATCAATGTTTGCCAAGCCAAATGAAAATGTGTGGTTGCTGAAGAACTGTCAGTGTGCCAAGATATGCAAATTCTTCCTTTCTCCAAATAAAAGAGTACATACTGCTAAGTGTTTTAACAATGTGTGTGTGTAGACAATCTTCCTTCCACTTCAGTGTTCTTGTCTGCCATCTTCATCCTCTTTGTTCCATATAACCAACAAAAAAAATGCTCCTCACTTAATTTACCTCTTATCCACCAAAACTCCAATGATCATCAATATCACATAATCTTAATACTTCAATATTACCTCTTACGTCGGTACATATAAACCTTATCATCAATATCATTTACCTTTCCTCTTGTCCACCAAAACTTCAACAGTCATCAGCTTCACACAATCTCAATACCTCAATAATACCTACTCAATATGTCGATACATATAAACCTTATCACCAATGTCATTTCACTTCCATAACAACTCTTTCCTCTAGACAGACTCCTGGAAAAAGTACAGATAAAATTTTAGTGCAAACTTCAGTTCATCATCCCATACAATCTGAAGACACAATGTCCACACACAACATCTGTGTGATTCACCTGAGCCAAATCTTCTACTCATTATGAATTATAAAATACATTTTGGTTACCTTGTCCAACATTAAATAAAAGAAATGCACACAAGACCTCCAACAGCCTTTAGTTTCAATAACTTTCAGTAAGTAAGTACGCATGCAGAATGTGAATGATCATAATACTTCAGAGTGTGTACACCTCTTCAAGAATCATGGCAAAACAGAAGCAAACATGTGGAGTATTTTCTTATTTGTGTCAAGTGTCACTTGCTATTTCAATTGCTCACGAAGAATGCAATGTAATAACTGTCAATGGCCTAAACCTGGTTTTGGTATTTCATGTCATTAGCTTCCTTTCTATTAGCATAAATTTATACAGTTTCCATAAGACTTCCAGTTCATGTGACTTCAATGAAGTTGCTTGTACCAATGTCGTTCGTAGAATTATAGCAGTTCATTTTCTTATCTTAAAATATAAAGCACTGAGCGGAAGCTCAACATGCAATAGCGAGTAAATATACCAGTAGAGATCAGAATGTTAACAAGTGGATATATCACAATCCCTATAATGAGGCTCTGCCAAGCGAACAATATATAATTAATAGCATAGTGTGACTTAAACTCCATGTTCGTACACAGTATATGAGCATTTCTATATACCAAATTAAAGAGTAGTTATGGCAACAAAACAGAAATGTGTAAATATGCAGTCCATATGCAAAGAAGCAAATATATATCTTACATAATAAACAGGTCATTAGCATCATATCAGCATAAGCAAATAAATGTTCATACGTAATCTTAATAAGTAAACATGAAGGCGCAAGCAGATAAATCACAAAGTATCACTTATATACATAACCATATCAGCACGACTAATCAGGTGACAATTAAAATTTAAATAAATAATCACATCATGCACATAATAAAAAATATGACATCAGTGAAAAAGCAGAGCAGCCAAGCGATGCATAATATACATAAGTAACAACCCTGTTCATTAATCAATCATTGTCAAAATCAGTTAACACTAAGTAAAATTTACGTAATCGCGTGCATAAAATTACGACTAAAGTACGTACTTAAGTGGATATACGTTCCATAAAAATTAAACTCAATTAATAGTTATCTTTTTAGTTTATTACTTTCTTCTTCGAAATTACATTCTTCCTGAAATTATTTCGATAGCAAGTCCTCTTAACGTCGACACACAGAATTTGCCTGAAGTTCTTAAATATTTTGTACAACTGTATACTGAAAAAACTAAACGTTAATAACATAATTTATCAAGTCACTATAGCTTTATACTGAATTTATTCGGAGAAATTAGACTGTGTATTTTCTTACGGCTGTCAGTGAATTCACACTGAGCGCTCGATCAGCTGTAGGTACGCGTGACGTACGAAGTAATTGTTTGCGGTCAACGACTGCCTTGTGCGGCGCGTAGACTTGACTGTTGCTTTGAGTATGTGCCGCCGCCAGAACACGGCGCGGTATCCTTGTATTCCCCGTGTGGTTACGTATAACTGTAAGTTTCTCAAAAGTAAGTCATTCCACAAAAGTTTTAACGTTCGATATATGATGTATTCCCTTAGAGTGTCGTGATTTAAGAGTTTCTACTTCGACAGTGTTATCATGAATAATTTTGCGAACCCTATATGGACCGTTATAAAGCAGAAAAAAATTTGCGACACAAGCCTTTTCCTTGGTGAGACAAACGATGAGACTTAATTAACACCTTTTGACCAACTGACAAGGTTTTTAAATGACCAGGACGTTTAGCTCATTTCTCTCTCTAGTAGCCGCAGATGCAATAATTTGTAGAGCCAGGTTGACAACTTCAGAATGCCGCAGTTTCCGTGTAGGCGGAAATGGAACGATTTCAGAAATGCGATTTGTCGGTGCTTTATTTTTTAATATCGATATAGGCGGTAAGGAAGTTGAATCATAAGGGAGTTCATTCAGAATGTTTTGAAAAATATGAACATACTGTTCCCACGTTCTGTGATTTTGATGAGAGTGAAGACGACACAATTTATTGATTTCCTTCATCGATCTCTTTGAAGCGTTAGATTGAGGGTGAAAAAGTGAAATGAAAATTGGTTTAATCATGCGACGCCGTAGAGTACGAAGCCAAATTTTGGAGCGAAACTGTGATCCATTATCTATTCTTATCATCATGACCCACTTCTTTAAGAAAATGCTTGATGAAAGCATTAGATACTGAACGAACTGTTGCTTTGCGTAAAGATGTAAAACACACATATTTTGATGTCAATTCCACTGCTGACAAAATGTACGCAAAACCATTAGTAGAACGAACCACTGGACCAAACAAATCGACTGCAGCCATCTTCTTTAATTTTCCTGGAATGATAGGAATCATGGGTGCTCTGTGAGAAGTAGTTGGCGGCTTAGCCTTTTGACATAATTTGTATTTGGCAAGAACAAATCGAATACGTTTTTCCATGTTACTGAAGTAGCAATTTTCTCGTAACTTATGAAAGTATTTTCTGGGACCAAAGTGTGCATAACTGAAATGTTCATACCAAATCAATTTATTAACCCACTCATCAGAAATGCAAACTAACCAAACAGAGTTGTCAACCGATTTTCGTGTAAAAAGAATATCGTTGCGAACTAAATAATACTGTCTAATTGCTACCCTTTCCTTTCTCCTCCACTTCTGCTTAATGTCCTTCCAGACTGGATCCTTGTTTTGCCCCTTAGCGATGTCCTGGAGCGAAGACGATATAAAATTTTCAAACCCAACACGTTGAATATACATCAAACAATAATTGTTTTCTTTGCATTCCTCCTCAGCACTTTGTTTTAAAACCATAGGTGGACGTGATAAAGCATCAGCAATACATAAACAATACTAAAATCAAATGCAAGTAGATACAGCGCCCATCGTGACAAACTTCCATGTGTTAATCTTGTTGACATAAGAAATTCCAGAGCTCGATGATCGGTGTAAACCTTAGTATGTCTACCATACAAAAAGATACGAAATTTTGTGAAAGCCCATACTACAGCCGAAGCTTCAAGTTCCGTAATCGAATAATTCTTTTCTGATTTAGAGAGAACATGACTTCAAAATGCAATAGTTTTCTATACTACAACGTCGTTTTCTTGAAATAAGTGTACACCTTGGCCTTTGTATGATGAGTCCGTCGCCAAACAAAAATCTTTAGATAAATCCGGATTTGAGAGAAGTGGAGTAGCAACTAAAGCATCACGAAGTTGTTCAAATTGTGATTGAGCTTCCTAATCCCAACACCAATTAGAATTCTTTCCAGATATTTCACATAAACGAGATGTGGCCAAATTGTCCCATCTAACAAAGCGTCTAAGAAAATTACAGACACCAAGGAAACTACGAACATCACGTTTTGTAGTAGGAACAGCATAATTACGATTAGCATCTAGTTTCTCTGGATCAGGAAAAATACCTTCTGTAGAAATAATATGACAAAGAAATTTCACGTGAGAACAACCAAATTCAGATTTTTCCAAGTTTACTGTAATGCAAACTCTGGCACAAATACGTAATAATGAATCCAAAATTTTGTTATGCTCACTCCATGAACGTTTAGCAATAAGAATATCGTCAACATATGAAGTAATATTGTCACGAAGGTAAACAGGTAAAATTTCGTATAAACTACGAATGAATGCTGCAGAAGATATAGTAAGTGCTAACGGTAATTTCCGAAACTGATAACAGTTACCAAACGCTAAAAAAGCAATGTATTTTCTACAATCAGGGTGGAGTTCTATTTGCCAAAAACTTGTGCGCAAATCAATCATGGATAAAACTTTAATTCCTTGGAAATGTTGGAGAAGTTCATCTAAATTTTGTGGACGGTCAGTTTCAGGAATGATGATATTATTTATCTGTCTGGAATACCAAACCAAACGAATTGACCCATCGTTTTTAAGAACGACGTGTAATGGGCTGGTATAAGGACTGACTGCTGGCTCAATAATGCTTTGATCTAACATGCATTGAAGTTTACTCTTAACATTGTCTCTATAAGCAAAGGAATAGCGTACGTTTTTCCTCGAAATGGTGTGTGTTCTTTTACTTTAAATAAATATTGTAAGCCTTGTATAGTTCCTGTGTGATGACTAAATACTGTAGCATGTGAAGTCAAAATTTGGTGCAATTCTTCTCTTGCACCGTCATCTGGCACTTCAGCTTTGTTAATATTTTCATTAATTAATTCTTCACTATTAATTATATCGTCCATCGCGTCTCTGTATCTATTGTCGTTGTCATGAATGGACACATTGTCGTCATAATGCTCAGCGAAAACATCAGAAGTAAGAAACCTTAAGTGTTTTGTGTCTGATTCAGATTTCGTTACACACTGGAGAAATTTCAAACATCTCAGCATTCCGGCAACAGTCTAGTTCACACTTCCTATCTTAATGTTTAAAATTGCCTTATGTGTATTAAGAAACACCATACCTAATATAATTTGTGTACTGAGTAATGGAACAATAATAAAAAACAGAAAATTCATATCCTTGACAAATGAAATTTAAGTTGGTCTGTTGTTTGACTTCCACACTTTTTCCAGAAATAGCTCCTCGAATTGTAGTTTTAGAAACAGGTAACAAAGGACAGGCAATAGTTCTTCAACATATACGAAAAGCTCATTCACTAATTACATTCAATGGGCTCCCAGAATCTAAAACCGATGTGCACTTATCCTTACTCACACATACTTCAACAACACGATGCCAAAAAGACGTCTACCAGGCGTACGTAGTGTATGTAAAGTCGTATTGTCATTACTTTCTGAACCGTCTATATTGCTTCCAGAAGCCGAAGCTACAAATCGTTGTCGATTGTTTGCGTCACGTCTTTGATTATTCGCGTCATTTCGCGGATCAATTTCTACGATTTGCACTTGTCTCTCGGAATTTCTGTGATGCGGAGAATTCCAATTAGGTCCCTCCTGTCTGTTACATGTAAATTCTCGGTTATGCCAGTTATAAAAATTTCTGTTTTCCTGGCTATCTGCATGACTATTTTTTGCGTAATTTCGACTGCCACTTCTGAAATTATTGTTATATCTACTACCCTGCTTATTTCTGTAGTAAGAATTTCTATTTTTGTATGAATTATTTCTGTCTTGATGATACCGATTAATGTTGCCATATGATTGACCATTCCGGTAGGAATTTCCGTTATTATAATTGACTGTGTAATTTCTGTTAGAACGTCTGTTATTGTCATAAGGCTGGTATCTACTGTCCTGTCTGTTTCGTCTGTCATTCTCAAAATTACCACTATAACGTCCGTTTCGATCATTTTCCCTTTTCTCTGAAAATATATTGTGATTACCGTCACTGAAAAAATTACAAGAAGTCCCCTCGTCGTTGTCATACTCAAGTTCTTGTAGCAAAGTCCTAAAAGTTTCAATGTCGTCTTTACATCTTCCGGCTAAAGCAATTTGTCTTATCGATTGTTCAAAATGCTTCAAATGGCTCTGAACACTATGGGACTTAACATACGTGGTCATCAGTCCCCTAGAACTTAGAACTACTTAAACCTAACTAACCTAAGGACAACAAACACATCCATGCCCGAGGCTGGATTCGAACCTGCGATCGCGGTTCCAGACTGAAGCGCCTAGAACCGCACGGCCACACCGGCCGGCTCTTATCGATTGTGGCAGCTTAGTTAAACAAATGCGAATAAGGGTCGGAAAACAGTTGATTCTTTCGAGTCATGTCTTCAACGTATTCTGCGGGCGTGCGGAACTCAGACTGTTTAAATTACACTGCATAATAAGAATATGTTTGACTCTGTCTTGCGTGTTTTCTCACCAATATGCCGATAGAAATGCATGATAAAAACCATTTAAATTATTACAATCTCTAATAACTGCGCGCATGCGCGTCGCCGGTTCGTTTACTAAATATCCACACATACATTCCAGTTTGTGACTTACTGGCCAATTTGGTGGAAATGCGTACATAAATTGATCTAACCATGAACATGGATGTATGTCATTTTGTAGAATTGCGAAAGATCTTAAATTTCCAAACAGTTAAAAAGTGTTTATAGTCAAAGTTTTCGCCTCGTGGCAGCAAAGACCTACCGCGTCCGTCCCCGTCCCAATGTCATTTATTATCAAGTTCGCGCGCCTGACGCTCTCTTGTTGTATCTCGTAAGGGAAATAAATTATTTTCTTCAAAACCCGCTTCTATCTGAGATTCTAAATTTCTTCTACTGTCTTTTCCTACGATTCCGCTTTAAATTTGTTTAACTAGTTTTCGTAACGCCTCAAATTTCCTTTAACGCGTTCGTTAAACTTTCCTTGATTTTCAACATGTTTATTTATGTTCTCGTACTCTTCTGTTTCTGCAAATGGCAATGGAGCTGTATCATCTGAATCTCTGTCCCCATTTAAACTAAGACTTGTCAATTTATCTGAAATCTCCACAACTCTTTCTGATAAGTCACCTATTTGTTCTTTCTGTTTATTTACGTCTTCCGTAAGTGTCGCGACTTGGATTTCAGTATTGACACATTTATTAGTTAACTGTTCATATTGTTGTGGTAGGCTATTTATTCTGTCATTTCTTACGGATCCCTCTATTCTTTCAAATATTTCTTCCTTATCATGAGCACGATGTAAATTTAACTCAGAAAATTTTGAACTAACACGCGATCTCTTTCTTCCTGTTCCCTATCCTGTTCCTTTTATCTAATTCTATTAAAATTAATCTACACTCCAGAAAATCGAAATAAGAACACCGTGAATTCATTGTCCCAGGAAGGGGAACTTTATTGACACATTCCTGGGGTCAGATACATCACATGATCACACTGACAGAACCACAGGCACATAGACACAGGCAACAGAGCATGCACAATGTCGGCACTAGTACAGTGTATATCCACCTTTCGCAGGAATTCAGGCTGCTGTTCTCCCATGGAGACGATCGTAGAGGTGCTGGATGTAGTCCTGTGGAACGGCTTACCATGCCATTTCCACCTGGCGCCTCAGTTGGACCAGCGTTCGTGCTGGACGTGCAGACCGCGTGAGACGACGCTTCATCCAGTCCCAAACATGCTCAATGGGGACAGATCCGGAGATCTTGCTGGCCATGGTAATTGACTTCCACCTTCCACAGCACGTTGGGTGGCACGGGATACATGCGGACGTGCATTGTCCTGTTGGAACAGCAAGTTCCCTTGCCGG
Source organism: Schistocerca gregaria (assembly GCF_023897955.1). NCBI lineage: Eukaryota > Metazoa > Arthropoda > Insecta > Orthoptera > Acrididae > Schistocerca > Schistocerca gregaria. The sequence goes on from NC_064923.1 coordinate 533,755,258, forward strand.
TCTAGGAATGGTAGAACGATGGGTTCGATGACGGTTTGGATGTACCGTGCACTATTCAGTGTCCCCTCGACGATCACCAGAGGTGTACGGCCAGTGTAGGAGATCGCTCCCCACACCATGATGCCGGGTGTTGGCCCTGTGTGCCTCGGTCGTATGCAGTCCTGATTGTGGCGCTCACCTGCACGGCGCCAAACACGCATACGACCATCATTGGCCCCAAGGCAGAAGCGACACTCATCGCTGAAGACGACACGTCTCGATTCGTCCCCCCATTCACGCCGGTCGCGACTCCACTGGAGGCGGGCTGCACGATGTTGGGGCGTGAGCGGAAGACGGCCTAACTGTGTGAGGAACCGTGGCCCAGCTTCATGGAGACGGTTGCGAATGGTCCTCGCCGATACCCCAGGAGCAACAGCGTCCCTAATTTGCTGGGAAGTGGCGGTGCGGTCCCCTACGGCACTGCGTAGGATCCTACGGTCTTGGCATGCATCCGTGCGTCGCTGCGGTCCGGTCTCAGGTCGACGGGCACATGCACCTTCCGCCGACCACTGGCGGCAACATCGATATACTGTGGAGACCTCACGCCCCACGTGTTGAGAAATTCGGCGGTACGACCACCCGGCCTCCCGCATGCCCACTATACGCCCTTGCTAAAAGTCCGTCAACTGCACATACGGTTCACGTCCACGCTGTCGCGGCATGCTAACAGTGTTAAAGACTGCGATGGAGCTCCGTATGCCACGGCAAACTGGCTGACACTGACGGCGGCGGTGCACAAATGCTGTGCAGCTAGCGCCATTCGACGGCCAACACCGCGGTTCCTGGTGTGTCCGTTGTGCTGTGCGTGTGATCATTGCTTGTACAGCCCTCTCGCAGTGTCCGGAGCAAGTATGGTGGGTCTGTCACACCGGTGTCAATGTGTTCTTTTTTCCATTTCCAGGAGTGTATTACTGTGAGCATTCAAAATCGGTTGTACCTCTTCTCTAATTTCTTTTTTTTTAATTCATCTTTCATGTTTTTGAAACATGTCCCTATTCATGAGTCTAACCGTGTTGCCAATGTTCCCATATCAGTTTCTAACCATGAGGTTAGCACACTGTTCTCGCATTCGGGAGGACGACGGTTCAATCCCGTCTCTGGCCATCCTGATTTAGGTTTTCAGTGATTTCCCTAAATCGCTTCAGGCAAATGCGGGGATGGTTCCTCTGAAAGGGCACGGCCGATTTCCTTCCCAATCCTTCCCTAACCCGGGCTTGCGCTCAATCTCTAATGTCCTCGTTGTCGACGGGACGTTAAACACTAACCACCACCATCTAACCATGACCCCAAATTCTATATTGCACTCATCAACTGCTCCATATTAACTGGTTCGAAATTCTTTTCACCCCTAACATTTCCTGTAAAACTAACTTCCTTCGTCGTAGCAGTAAAACTATATGTGTTCGCTACTATTCCAGAATCTTCTGTTGATAATCTCGTATTCTGAAAATGTTTTGATTATGAAAAATTTTGAACTGGTTCTGGGCTATTTTCCCGGCTTATTAAATTGTTTTCTACTTCATTAATCATCATTCTGTTCTCCTGCGTTGACGAGTTCGCCATGTTAACAATATCGTCATTTTTACTATCCATCATTTTTGCCTTTTTCATCAATCATGTAACAATAAAAAAAACTTGTCAGTATACGAAAATTACACACAATATAGCACTTTATCACCAACAATACCATCCACATGAAAGGCTTCTTGACAAACACACCTAACAAACATTTAAATCCTTCAGAATTGCACAAAATTGTCAAACCTATATATGACTCATCAAAAATTAAATTCCACAAAAATACAATCAGGTGAATGACGAGACAACTACAAATGTGCAATTACAAAATATATTTGTGCAACATAGACCACAAATACTAAACTACAAATAACTACAACAATACTACTGTCTGCTATTTTTACTGTAAAAAGAATTCCAAGTGACAATCCTGGCAGGGTCGCCACGTCCATGGGGGCTTAATTTAAAAAATATAACAAAAGTAATTTTAGTAGCTGTGTGTGCGGTTACGAAGTCTCATAAGTGGTTGGCCCTGTCTAGTATTAGTATGCAACCTGACTGCATAAAATAACAATAAAGAATGAAAGGAAATTTCCGTTAACACAATTGATTAATTGAGTCCCCTGCAACTATAAAAGCTACGAAACAACAAAGCACAAGTGTAACTGTTCTGTGGGTGGTAGTGTGGTTCAATGTACATGTATCTGGCACGGTTCTTCCTTAATACGAGAAGAAATTTTAAACACCATTTACAATGAACTTATTGAAAAACCACAAATACTATAATTACTCATAGAAACCAGAATTACAAGACTAATACATGAACATGAGCCAGATGCTTTGTTGACTGAACCTGTGACCAAGAGGCATTATTATTAAGGAGATCTCAAATTTAAAAAAAATTGTTACCTCCATATATACTGACGAAAAATACACTGTGATCATTGCAACATCTTCCATATATACACTACACCAACCGAACAGCATCTACTCTCTCGCCCAACAGAACAATAACTGCACACGACATGGTCTCAACTAGTACTACTCTCGACATCCTCTCAACAAGAATTGCCTACGACATCCTCTCAACTACAATAGCCGCAGTGGAGGCGGCGCAATAATACTCTTGAAAGCAATCTCTCTCGATGTGACTCAGTGTAGCTACCTTTCAATTATTGGAGTAGTTAATGATGTTGAGCTGCTTCCCATGTTTGTGTTGTGCAGAGAAAACAAAGACACGAATCTACTTGTAAGAGTTAATTCTTCACAATGTGAACAGTCCGCTGTGACATCAGCAGTTCTTAGAAGTAACATTGCACAGTTTATACTCATTTTTCAAGTACTTGTGGAACAAACAAAACTACCTGGCACAGAAGAAAAGTACCTTGACTGTAAACGTCTTCTGAATATTAATCGTTTATGTTACCACAAATTCAACTTAAGAAAATTTGTTAGTTTTAGTGTTTCTGAAACTATGTTAATATTAGCATCAGTAACGGAGGTCGGTTTTGAATGAGTTCTGTGTGTCTAGCTCCTCGTAAGTTGTAAATATGTGTTTTACTCAGCTTTGAGCAAAAGTTTTCTTTTTGATTCACTTCGTTCTTCCGACTTTCGCTTTATCATTTGACTTAACAGTCGGTGCAGTGGCTGATTTATTCCAATAAATAGAGAATTTGTTCCTCTCTATTCAGTATGTAATTCTTACTTAGTACAGAGGTGCAAAAAATCAGGTGAGAATCGTAATATGAAAGATGTTTAATAATTGTAAGCATACTTCTGTCGTAGTCAATCATCATAATTCCTATCCAGAAAAGTAGAAAATACTGTGTTCTAGATCTGTGAACACTTGATATCAGTGGTGGAAGACACAAAACCATGGACTAAAAATTACAGACTAATGATACGTGATTCCGTGAACTTACTTTCTAATAATTAAGGTGATGTGTTAGTGAGTCTCTGACGAGAATATGGGTCAGTGACAAACGTACACTGAGAACAATTACTGTACAGGCACTCTAGCGCGTAGCACTAAAGCTACGGCCCGGTGGCACTGTGTTACTGCGTAGTGGTATGGAACAGAAAACTGAACCGCGGACGTATGCGCTCTAATTTTGAGCTCACTGAGAATGAACTCAACAAAAGTCCAGCCACTCCTAGTATAGTACTGATTTTACGCATGTACTGAAAAACAATAAACCTGCTCAGCAGAGAAACTCACAGTGTGCACGCTGTCAACATTAACTGCAAAAACTGTTTTGGCACTAAGAGCTCGTTCGTCACTACCTTAGTCGTTTAAAACATCATGTCTGGGACGATGAGTGGCACCTTACTAATAAAACATGAAAAGCTTCCGCATGCTAAATAGGGAGCCCTTTAATACATTAAATATGTTCTGTTCTTTGTGTTTGTATGAAATATTTTACTTGTAATTTAATAACTTACTGTCTTACTTGTGTCTTAATATTCTACTTGTGTCTTTTCTTTAAGGATACCGGTATAGGTCATACTCTACGTAGTAGTAGTTCCACTCTACATCTGTTTCATGTAACATGGTAATGATGAAAGGTCGTAGTCAATCTTAAGACCGAAGGAGAACTGAGCGGATGCCACACTACTACTGTTCCGGTTGACGACCTTCCTCAAGAAACTGATCATTCAGGTGGATCCTACCACTGCCGATGAACTCGCTTGAATCCTATTCTATGGTCTATCGCATCTGGTCATCGCCTACCGCAACATCCAGGCAGTAGTGCAACACACTTCATTATTGATTAAATGTAGCTATACTATTGGAAAATAATAGAAACAAGGAGCTGCGTGACATAAACGGAACAATGTAAGACTGTTGTTGACGCGCATATCTCAAATAACATAAGAGTTATGATATTTTTCAAGTGGGCTATTCTTTTTTACACACCCCGTATATTGTAACGAAATCCTATTACTGCTTTTATGCAATGCAAAACATTCTGTTGCATTTTACATCATTGTATCACGGTCGGCCGTCACCTAACTTTTCCGCTCCCTAGTGGGAACGCTGCAATTATTTCCAACAACCAATTGTAGCACCAGGTAATAGAGACTTTTTGGCGGGGTATGAGGCTCTATATTAATGTGTGTTATATTCTGATAATATATATTTCTCTATTGTACTCGTGCTGCGGATACTGTGATCAATTCCGACTCCGACCAATTAGATATCGGAGGAATGGATTCCATCTTTCTGTCACAGTAAGTATATCTTTTCTAGGGATACATTACAGTAAACTCCAAAAGGAAAATCTAATTTCGCTGCATACTTAAATACTTCAATGACCTTTTAAAACGAGTGTTGAAAGACGTACGTCTGTGCTTGAGTTTACTATTAGAGGTGCTCCAAAACTTCCAGGCATTATTTTTATTATTGTCTGTAGGATATGTAATAATGTTACGTAAATCCTGTGAGAGCGAATATTATAACTCAGGAATCAGGAATGATATTTAACGAGAAATGCAAGTAAAAGAAAGCGATAGTATTAAGTAAAATTCAATAGGTATGGAATATAGGTCATAACGTAAAAGAAGAGATTACTGTCTGGTAAACGGTATCAAAGTTTTCATTGTCCTTCCGTACAAAAGAGAAAATTTCATTCATGGTGTCAATTGCGTTCCGCACTACTTCACGTATTATTCAAGTCTATGTCACCTCATGTTGCGGCACTTCTGCATGCTCGCCGGGGACCGTACACGATGCTAGGCAGGCATACCAGTTTCTTTATCTCTTCAGTGCACATTTCCCGTGAACTGATTCGCTCCATAGAATTTCGATAATAAAACTTTCAGAATATCTTTGCAACGGCCGATTGACTAACGATAACAATACTGAGAAAATTTTGAAACATCATGATTTGGTACAGTAGCTTTCCGTCAGTATATTAAAACTACCAGCTGAGGTATCATCACCCTGTGAACAATTTAGCTAGAGCAAAAACAGTCTACTTTCCTTCGTTCTATAATTTTGATACAGCTACTGAACAACATTGATCTCGACGCAAATCAAGACTGTATACATTACCGGTATCTGACGTCATTTATTTATATCTGACGATTATCTGTTTTTTGACGGAAATTATTAGTTTTACTAAAATGATATGCGACTGTTGCGTTAAAACAACTTAATTTCAAAGACTATTTGAAAGCTGTGTACTATCGTGTCCTAAAAATAACATTCTGAGGAACTTGCAAAATAACTGTGGTTTATAAAGCTATCTCACCTGCGAAACGATCGTAAAAAACATTGGAACAATTAATTTATTAAAAAATCCGCCTCAGTTGTGAAAATGTTGTGATCTTTACGCAGGTTTAGGCTAGAATAATCTAGCCTTCTTCAGAAGCATAAAATTACTATCACATGCGCTAGCGAGGCATAGTCAACATTCAGAATTAAATCCTATAGTACCTTGGTACCATATCGAATTAAAACTACATGGTACCACGGTAATATAGGTTATAATTCGTAATGTTGACAGTGCCTTACTGTTGCATGTTAGAGTAATTTTATGCTTCTGAAGAAGGCTACATTGTTCTAGCCTAAACGTGGTAAACACCAGAAAATTTTCGCAACTGAGGCGGATTTTTGAATATATTAGTCTCTCACAGTTGCAGGCGGGGCTCCAATGTGCTAAAAATTTTTAGATTGGAACATTTAGTTTCCACACCGACTTTTATGTACAATTAAGTACATTGCATTGATTATTATTTGACAGCTACACTGCCGGAAATTTGCAAAAATAACAGTCTCTCTTTAGAGGCAGATTGCTGAAACTAAGAATTTCCCTTTCCTCCGTGTGTAACGTAGCACACTTTGTGCCTTCTGCCTACTCGGTCAGTCTCTGACAAAGCGACCTGCACTCCCTGGAGTTCTCAGAAAAGGTCGCCGCCGCCACTGATCAGAGGCGGCGAGCTGCCGGTTCTGTGGCGCTTTTGAGTGTGTAACGAGCGGCGACGCTGCGGCTGCCGCTGGCTGCGTTTGACGTGGTCTGCAGCCGCGACAGTACAGGGCGAGCGGCTGGTGTTGCGGCGGCGACCTGGCCAACTCCGGCTCCCTGGCGGCCGCCGCACCCCCAACCCCCTCCCTCGATGCTGTTTCCAGCTTACGGTTCTCTGGTGGCTTCGCTACTGCCGATTCAGTTGTAATCTTGTTTAGTTCGCCAGTTAGCGGTCCGGCCGATAAGCTTAGCTTGCCGCTTTAACACACTGCAGTAAGGAACCGATAATCCACACCGCCCTGTCTATTGTAGTTTTTCACTCACGGCTACTGTACTTGTACAGAAGTGATATCTGGCGTTCCTCAAGGCCGCATGTTGTTCCTAATCTACATAAATTGTTTATAAAATTGTCTGAGCACCCCTGTCACATTGTTTGCATATAATGTTGGCATTTACCGTCTAACGCAGTCATCAGAAGATAAAAACAAATGGCAATATTAGTTACACAAAAAAATCTGAGAAGGTGAGGAAAGTGCAATTGCCTCTTTATAAGAAAAAGTACGAGGTCGACAATACGAGTACAAAAAGCAATCCATTACATTTCAATCATACGATAATTCACAGACATAAATGCTTTCAGTTCATTAAATAGGCAGCGCAGGATATGGCAGTCGATGAGTGGTGACCAATATTCATACAAAGCTCTGGGCGGGTTCATTCGTTGGTTCCGAATGGGAGACCAAAGCAGTTCGCACGTATCCGGCCCGGCACTAAAATGTCATAAACGAGGTTCACGCCTTTCAGTCTTTCTTAAACGAGTTTACAGAAACCATTCGGCTCAAAAATTCATTTTTGCATTGCTTATAGCTTTAAATATCAGCTTCATAAATACATGACCATCATTTCGTTAATGGTCATAGTTACATACGTAGCACGCCTTCAAGTGTACAAACTCGTACCTTAATTTTTTAGCGCAATGCAGCTCTTAAGTGGGTTATGTAGTTATAGATAGCGATGTGTGAAACCTATGTCTTTCACTGCGCCAAGTTCCAACCAGAGATTTCAAGGCATACGTGTTGTTACACGATTATTTAGGGTTGCTGCATTCGCGCAGTAACTATGGGAACGTTGTGTCAAGTGTTCTCTGAATTTCATGTAGACAGTATTATGTCGGGAAATCCGACAAAATTTAAATATTAACTCCCGAGCTAATATTAATTACCAATTTCAGACAAAATTTTAAACTAACGAATGAAATAATTTGGGACTTAACCATGAGGAAATTAAGCCAATATTTTCTAAATGTAGCACTAGAAAATTGTAGAGCGACTGCTGAAAAGGGAGTTGTCATTGCATCCTTCTTGAACTTCTTGACAATGTTGCACGAGGAAACCAAGCAAAACAGCTGTTCTCATTGGGTTTCAAATACGGAACTTATCAAGACAAAATACGTCTCTAAATTTGCCGTGGTGTGCGTAGACAGCAGTCATTGTACGGAAGTGAAATGTTCTCTTTTGTTCGGAAGGACAATGACAACTTTAATAGTGTTTCCCAGATAGTAATCTCTTCTTTTATATCATGACTCGTATTCCATACCCCTTTAATTTTACTTAACGTCAACGCTTACTTTTACGTGTACTTCTCATTAAACATCATTCCCGATTCCTGAGTCAAAATATTCTATCTCACAGGATTTACGGAACATTCTTATATATCCTACAGAAAAAATATAAGTAAAGTATGGTGTTTTGGTACACCTCAAATAATAAATTCAAGCACTGACATACTTCTTTCATCAGTCGTTTGAAAATGCCATTGAAGTATTTAAGTATGCAGTGAAATGAGATATTCCTTCTGGAGTGTACCGCAATGCATCCCAATAAAAGAAATAATTACTGTGCCAGAAAATTGAAATCCATTCCTCCGAAATCTTATTGGTCGGAGTCGGCCTTGATCACAGTAACGGCAGCAAGAGAACAATAGAGAAATATATATTATTAGAATATCACACACATTAATGTGGAGCCTCCGACGAGGCCGTAACGTCTCTGTTACCTGCTATTATAATTTTCCGATGGAGTCAAATGCAGAGTCGTCACTGAGGAGCGCAAACGTTTGGTGACGGCCGACCGTGATACAATGATGTATAATGCAACAGAATATTTTTCATCGCATAAAAGCTGTAATAGGATTCGTTACAATATACCGGGTATATCAAAAATAATCATCCAATTTTAAAAATCATAACTTTTATGTTATTTGACATATGTGCGTGAACAATCTACCTTCGAAAAGAGCAATCTCTCCAGTTTTACATGCTTACCGTTGGATAGCATCAGTTCTAGTAAAAATGGTGTCGGGACAACAGAAAGCATTTCGTGTTCTAGGTTTTGCACAGTGCGGGTTAGTAATAACTGTTCAGCGTTACTTTCGTACTAGGTATGGTGTGCATCCTACTACAGAATAGAGCATTAGACGATGGCATGAACAATTACGAGGAACATGCTGTTTGTGTAAAGGCAAACTGCCGTGACATCCCCGAGTGCCTGACACAGACGTCGGACGCATCCTCCATAGTTTCGCAGTAGTCCACAGAGATCCGTTCGCCGTGTAATTAGACAGCTCAACGTGCCCCCGCTAACCGCCTGGCGTGTGTTGCGTCGACGTTTACACCTTAAAGCATACAAAATTCAGCAACTGCAAGCTGTCCGTGAAAGTCACAAACAACCAGGTGCGGAGTTCCGTAATTTAGTTTTTGGCAAGATGGAGGCTGACAGTTTTCTTCCATGTTTAGTGTTCAGTCAGGAAGCAACATTCAATTTAAAAGAAAAGGTGAACCGTCAAATTGTGAGAATATGGGGTATGGAACAACCACATGAAGTTGTACAGTATAAGAGGGACTTTCCAAAATTCAATGTGTTTTGTGCAGTTTCACGGGGAAAGTTGTATGTTTCATTTTTCTTCGCGGACATCACTGTTAGAGGAAGCACATATCTCAATATACTTGAGAACTTTCTTTTCCACCAGTTGGAGATCCGACCTACTTCATTAACCAATAAAATGGGGCACCGCCACACTGGCATCTCGTAGTGCGGGTAATCAAAGGATCACTGCACCACGGATCGGTCACACTAGACCAAATGATTCAGCTTTACAATACTGGCCTCCAAGGTCAGCGGACCTGACTGTATGCGATATTTCGTGTGGGGGCCTATAAAAGACTCTATGCACCTTTATTACCAACAACAATGAATGAACTGAGACGTAGTATAAAAGCAGTTGTGGAAGCTATAACTCAAGACATGCTCCTTACAATGTAGGAATTATTTGAATACCGCACTGTCATATCTGCATCTCTAGGAGAGGCATACTGAAAACCTACGAAAACATGTCAAAAAACCTTTTTTTGTTTCCCGCTTAAAAAAAATTTAATGTATATGTTTATTAGTTTCACAAATATAGACTTCCAAAGCAGATGACGCTTTTGGTACACCGTGTATTTAGATTGTAAGGTTCGTCTTTTAAACATTGGAAGTGCGTATGCAATGGCTCGTAATCGACACGTCAGCAGACCAATCGCTTCTCAAAGTTACTGAAATGCTGAGACATAGCATAAAGGTTTTGTATATTATTAGTGGAGGATATTGGCCCCATTACTAAGAAATAAAACGTATCGGAGCTCAGTTTATCTGACTATTGTAATCATTTTACGCAGAGCAAGAAAGAAGAAAAACACCTTCTTTACATGATGAAAGACATTAAGGGAAAATTGTGAAAAGCACGCGATGATCCATGCCTCAGTTATTTTAAAAAACGGAAAACGAAGTTATTTGATACATTACATACATTAGTAGTAGTGTAGTGTATATTTTGATCTCTGATTTTGAGAGACAGAGAGAGTTTAATTTGTTACAATGTCTTCTTGAATAAAAAAGACAAAGTTTGTTAATAATAATGTAAAAACCCTTCAACTACATCAGTCAATGAGTATTTTTTAATACAGTGTCGGTACAGTAATTGTTACGTACACTGACAGGGAAGATCGCTACACCAAAAGATAGTAACCTAGAATAAAAATTTTGGGAATACTATTGTCTAGGTAATATATTTAAGTGATTAACATTGCAAGATCACAGTTTAATGTAACAACCAGATAACTGCATCAAATGTGAGATTCTGGTACATTAATAACCGGTGTAACCGAGGGAATGTTGAACGCAAGCATTAAAACGTGCATGCATTGTGTTGTATCGGGTGCCGGATGTCAGTTTGTGGAACGGAGTTACATGACTGTGGCACCAGGTCAGTCGATAATGGGAGGGCTAAAGATGTCTGAAAATGACGCTGGAGTTGTCAGATGATGTCTCCATTCCAGACAGATCTGGTGATCGAGCAGGCCAAGGCAACATATCGATACTCTGTAGAGCACTGTGGGTTACACCAGTGTTTGGTGGGCAAGCATTAACATGTTGGAAAACGCCCCCTAGACAGCTGCTCATGAATGACAGCACAGCAGGTTTATTTACCAGATTTATGTACAAATTCGCAGTCAAGATAAGTGAAGTAACTACCACATATCATAACTCCTGGTGTAGTTCCATTGTGTCCAACACGCAGACCTTTGGCTGCAGGCCCTCAACTGGCCTCCTTCTAACCAACACACGGCCATCACTGGCACCGAGACAGAACAAGCTTTCATCAGAAAACACAAATGATATGCATCCTCCTATGCAATGAGCTCCCGCTTGACACCACGGAAGTCGCAAGTGTCAGTAATATTTACGCTACAGTTCGTCTGGCTCGGAACTGTCCTTGCAGTGGCGGTTTTGAAACGCTTCGTTGTGTAACTGTGGGGCCAATTGCTGCTCAGTTTGCTGGTGCTGCTGCTGCAAGATGCGCCGAAGTCATACACCGAACACAATGGTCTTCCCTCTCGGTAGTCCCATGGGGCTGTCCGGAGCGCTGTTCGGAACGCGGTCTTTTTGCGATCGTATGTCTCATGACCACCGATGCCAGAAATCACGTACTGTGTCTATGTTCCTATCGAGTCGTTCTGCAGTATTGCAGGAGGAATATCCAGCTGCTCGTGTCGCTATTACAAGACCTCGTTCAAAGTTAGTGGGGTCTTGATAAAGGTATCTTTGTCGCCTTAAAGGCATTCTTAACTTACATCAACTCATGAATTCCAGTGTCAAAGGTAACTAACGGTCACGACCGTCAAACCGTGTGTTTAAAGCAAAGACGATTTGCATAGCCATACCATCATAATGGCGCTACTAACGCCACTCTTAGGTGGAAATGTGGAAATACACCCACCAACTTTCGTTTCCGTTTGACGTTTCCCGAGGCTACTAGACTTTGGCCACAAAGTAAGTTCGCTATACTCCTCGTCAACGTTCACGACAGTGGAGAATTTAAAAAAAAAATTGAGTGACCCCAAAAGAGAAAAAAAAGGAACACAAAACAAAAATTATGCATATCTAAGAACACCTAATAATATCCAACTCTCAAATATACTAAACAAAAACATACAATTACCCCACCAAAAGAGAGATTTTGCAACGCAGGTAGCAATGCTGCACTACCAAATTCGTGGAGGTGGTACAGAACCCACAAAACCAAAACACGAACACAAATAAATATGTTACAGAGCAAAAGAAGATAATTTTTTCCACATTCCCGCCAGCTGCAAGTACTACCGCAGAGCTAAAAAAGGATTGAATCACAAAAAGAAAACACGAATTTAATTACGTGCTGATTACTATCATCACAGGAAACCGAGGGGAAAATTTTATCACTGAAGGGTCGCCAATATGCAAACTACCCTATGGTGGCGGCAGTTCTCTGTCTGCCAAACGACTAAAAAATCGTAGCCACCACACCCAAGAGAAGCCACAGTTCTCAATAGCACAAGGAAATCTGACTTTCATAAGTAATGGCCCCTGTGTAGATCACCTATTGAGTTGACTACCTCGACATAACATTAATTTAATGCCTCCAAACCCTAAACAAAGTTACTGGCATCTTAGTGAACGAGAATGAGTGTCGCTGAAAAATTTATGACAAGAACCTACGGTATCACAGAACGATTTATTAACTAATGTCAAGGTCAAGACAGAACAAACATATAAACAGAAATTTCAACAATACAACATTTCATCAACACAAAGTCAGTTTGGTTGGCAATAGACTTTGGGAGCGAACTCGAATTTACGTGTACATGACACTGGTTCCTGTGAGTGGAAGAATGCCAATCTAGGCAAGCACATTTTGCTGTATCATCCCACTGATTGGTCTCTTGCATAAAGATATGATTAAGCCTGCAATGGGCATTGGGAGTGACTATTGCGAATACAAGGCTGCTATAAAAAAGGTGGCTATGAAAACAATTGATAAGCTTCTGAATTTGCCACAGTTGCGCAACGTTACCGATCTACCTAGTGAAAGATGAGATGGTGTTGCCTGCATACGTGCGCTGCCTAAACTGCTACGTTCGGTGTACTCCTGGAGATGACCCCATGTCCGCTGGTGATTGTCTCATGTCCGCTCAAATAAAAAGTTTCGCCCGGGAGTCTGGATGTGTTTACAACTAACTGCTCTCTTCATAGAAGCGAAGAGCTCTAGCGCTTCTACTCCATGGTGGTCGAGAAGCAAGTCCCTTGCCTCTCACGTTACTCAAAACCTTTCGAAAAACAGCCATTCCCCCCAAAGTTCTTGCATAAACCTATCTTGGACCAACAGTGGTTACTCTGCCAATCATATTATCTAGCAAGGAGACCCGATCTTCCTCAACCAATCACTGCAGTGCAGTACACTTTCTGTTCTCCAAGAAAACGCACACAACGCCCGGAGGTCCTGCAGCCACATCCCCGGCGAAATTCACAAGACGAGGGAAGCTTCCTAGTGAAAACAAGCTCCGTCTCGTCCGTAAAACGATTTAGTGGACGCCATTTTGGCGAGGCGCTGCAGCATCTGAGAAACATGACATCCAGAGAAATTTGTTGTCCCGTCTCGCTAGGTACGCTGTTCTTGTAATGAACACATTAGCCCTGCACCAGCCCAAAGCTGCTTTACCTGGACCTGCCCACGGGATAAGGAGACCAGACTGCCACATCACATCCACTGGCTAATAAATCTGTTAGGCCAGAGCCAGGATGTCTGTCGCTGCCAGTTTCTAAAGCAGTGTCATTTCGCATTCAGCCATTGCGTTCCCACCATTTTGCTTTGGCTACTAGCGGAAAAAGCCCGACCACCCTGCAGGGCCCACACCAATTTCGATGACTACAAGGGAGGTTACCAATGGGAAGGTTTCGCGAACTTGCTTCCTGCTCGGTGAAATTTCTAAAGCTGCCCCTAATGTAATGTTCACCTTCAGCATCCAAAAATCTGTCTCTATAGCCGACTTTCATTCTACTACTGCTACTCAAGTCATGGAAGTACTGTGAGATCAAACAGTGGTTTACATTAAACCTAATAGTCCTTCAGATTAATATCAATCAGGAACACTTTAGGTACACCAAAGGCGAATGAAACTGTATGATAATCATCAAAACAAAATGAAAGGGCATGTGCCTGTCAGGCATTAAAATGGCAGTGGCCGGTGGGAAAGGCTGCACCGTCTTTCAGCGTGCTTCATTCTGTAGAACTGAGCTCTTATAGGAACGCTATGTTGTCCTTCAAAAACTTTTTATAGCCACAGTTGCATAAATTACTATTTATTACTGATGACTAATTTCGAATTACCTTCGAAACCTCTTTTTTTTTTTACAATCCAATTTCTTTAAGCTCAGAAGATGGCAATTCCAGTTGTCGAAACTGATCATCAATAATAAATTTTTTTTAATGCTGCCTTGACTATAAATTCCTTTTTATGTTAAATATACAGTGCTTCTTTTATTTTCCCGGTATGAGAAACTTCAATCACATCTATCGGTGCCACGCAGGGTACCTGCACCGTCTGAGGCTCCTTGCCACGATTTGCTTGGTTCCCTACCGTCAGAGGTTTAAGTCCTCCCTCGGGCATGAGTGTGTGTGTTGCCCTTATCGTAAGTCAGATTATGTAGTGTGTAAGCCTAGGCACCAAAGACCTCAGCAGTTTTGTCCCATAGGAACTTACCATCACCATCATCTGTCCGTCTGTTTATAGTGTCGTGTGGTGAAGTACCCTTTTCTCAGGAACAAGTAAACATCAAGTAGAAATTTATGCCACGTACTAAGCTCCATGGTCCCATACGGATGTAGAATTCTTTTGCTTCCTTGTCAATGAAGTCAAAACATATGGTCACTATGTCACAGCCGGCCGCGGTGGCCGAGCGGTTCTAGGCACTTCAGTCCGGAACTGCGAGACTGCTACGGTCGCAGGTTCGAATCCTGCCTCAGGCATGGATGTGTGTGATGTCCTTAGGTTAGTTAGGTTTAAGTAGTTCTAAGTTCTAGGGGACTGATGACCTCAGATGTTAAGTCCCATAGTGCTCAGAGCCATTTGAACCATTTGAACCACTATGTCACATATATTTATACTGGCAAAGTCACCACTCAAAACGTATAGCGCACTTGTTGTCGACCTAGAATCTCGAGACCGCGCAAGAAGCAAAGTTTTACAGCAGAACTAAAGGAAAATAATATAACTATTATTTTGTAATTATATCACACGAGAAAAATACGTTTCTCATGCTATCCAACTGTCTGTCCATCCGTCTGTTAAGAATAAATTTTCTCAGGAGCAGACAGACATATCAAATTGAAATTGATGAAGTACTTAAGTCTACCGTCCCTTGGCGGTGTAAAAACTGTAAGAATCTACGTCGGTACAGTAAAACAGTACGGTCATTTGTGTGACATACATTGATTTCCTGCCAGTTTCGATATTGATAAAAGGAAAAAATTCTCGAGGTACTCGATTCCCGTGATGGACAAATTATCTGTACTGTATTATTTTCGGAATCCACGGTGCACAAACCCTCCTCGCACTTATTCAGATTTTTTCTGGTGTGGTATGTATGAATATCACTGTTCTCAATAGCTGCTCTTGATGTTAATGGTGAAGATTTCATTCATCTCATGCTCTAAGTGGATTATACTCTTCTGTAGAAACTTTATGATATGTTCAACAACGACCTATCGGGAACACCGTTGTCATCTGGCACTATGCTGTTTCTTCTTCACCGGTAAAATTAAGATAGAAGCTGTGTACAATAATGTGTAATTATGCCGATATTATCACTACACCCACTTCATCCAAATTAAATTACGCAAGATGTAAACAGTAAGTGTACGGTCAATTGAGATCAACAATTTGGTACGATACTGGTGGCTCTTCAAACCTGGAAACAACGTCAGACTGGTCTACATAAGCCACGTAAGCTAGAACACATGCGCAGTGGGCTGTATTTTGAATTTCCTCTCGTTCTTTTACGCTAACAGTTAGTCAGTCAGATCTGTGAAATTTTGTATTTCGTTACATTTTCCATGAGGCCAGTGAGTAAAACGTTTGTAAAGGCTATGCACGAACTACTTGGGTTACAAACTGGATCCATCTTAACCATTACACGCACAGTAAAATCGTAGGAAGAAGGTCAGAAAACTAAATTATTAATTCTTAATTCTATGTCGTTGGAATTTACAAAATTTTTAGGTAAAACGTACACGAACGTTATTTTACACAATGTAAGTGCAAGATCGAAGTGTGTTTAATACTGAAGGACGATCATAGTGAGGAAAAGAAGTAAGCTTCATACGGATGGCAGCCACCACTAATTCGCTGGCGCAAAAGAGCGAGAGTGTATTCAAATTCTCGCACGGCGCTCATACGTTGTAACTTCTAGACGACTGCAGGCCATTTCAGTTTGTTTGCCGATATGACAGAAAACAGTTACGTTCCCTGTGTCGAATTGTTCTTCTCGATTTCTCCTGCACCACTGCGACACGTTTCAAACAGATATCGCCAGCATCCTTTGTCATAAAAAATTACCGCTGAAACACAGAAATAACATTACGTGATTAGTGGAAAAAGAGCGAATATTATTCTTGCACAGCTCTCGCAGATTTTCCAATCAACGGATGTCGTTTCGTTGATCACGTGAATTATTGTAGGGTTTATGATACTGCTATTTAATAGAGGTATTTTTCATGTTCCCAACAGGTCACTGCTATGGCGAACTGAGAGGATAAGTTTTGTCCTGCCCCATGACTAGTTTCTTTGCTTACAGTTGTCAGTCGTTATTGCTCTCAACGGCAGGCAGAAATTCTGATGCCTGAGGGGTGGGGGGGTGGTAGCATCTTCCGTAACATAACACCGTATCTGGCGGACAGTCGTCATATAAATATTGGCTCCAAATACGTCACTTCACACACTGACACTCAGATTATTGCCTCGGTTTTGGGCTTCTGTTTTATGCAACGCTTAGGCACTAAGACAACCAAACACTTTAGCCTGCGGTCATAGTAGCTGCTGTCCACTAAGCATTGAAAGTCATATCAGTTAACATTAACAAGTCTGTAATTGCAGTTACAGATAAATCAAATGGATGTTTGTAATGGGTTGCTTATTATGACGATCTCCTCGTCCTCTCTTAACAGATTCTCATAATGAGGTAGCGAACTCCTTGTGCATGCCGTGAACGCCCAAGGGATGTCGACAAGCCGCCGTGTCATCCTCTAACGCATGGATGTTTTCTTCTGTCTTGCAGCAAATCATGATAAATTACATGGTAACTCGGAACCCTGTGGCCTGTAATGCATCATAGTGACTCTTCTGCATTTTATGAAACATTTTTCATGGACAACAGCGGTTTTTTAGTATTTTAAGATGAACATAAACAGTCTCGCCCGCATGAATCTTTTATTTTTTGGTTATTAGTTTCGGTCGGTTTTTGACCATCTCCAGGTAATACCATTATGGTGGCGGTGAATGGAGCAGGCTTTACGACTCCTTTTCTGCATCATTATTTTTTCTATACCTCTCCGTCCGTCCCTTCTACATTTTACTTCCGCCGAATTAAATAATTTCCTTGGAGTTCCCTCTCATCCACAAGCTACCAGTTCCCACAGTGTGGTGACAAACTGCGAGTAAAGCAAGTTATTCATATACTGTTGGACAGATAACCATTTTCCAAACTCACTGTTCAAACGGCTGCTATATCGTAGCATTTCATCGACTACGCTGTTGTGGCACGATGGAAATTTTTGTTACACGGACAACGGCGATTTTAACTAAGCGGCGTACTTAAAGATTATGGAGCCAGGGACTAAATAGTCGTTAGTGGGTTTTCAACAGCTTCCACTCCTTACTCTGGACTGAGGTGCAACGACTGATTCACCTTCTATAGCGATATCGGCAAGCGGGAACGAAATTGTCCTAAATTTACAGACCGTTATAGTTCCTGGTGGTATGAATGTATCACACGCGAGAAATGAAGTCTATTGTAGGAAGCGACTTTCAGACAGTGAAGAGGCACGAAATTTTGCCAGAATTCTGAAATCTATTAGGTGGTTGAATAACAGAATGTTGTCAGTGGAAAGGGCTTCTTTCTGTCAGACCAATCAGACTCGTCATCCGAGACAGTTTGCCTTGTTGAGATTGCAACAGAACTGTACAACGGCCTAATTCTAGACAATGTTGTGTGTTAAAAATACTTAACGATTGTGGGGAACGTCCAATAGAAAATTTGCGTATTAATGTATCAATCCCCCTCCCGTTGCTCCCCCTCAGTTAGTCCAAATATACTGTTGTCCATGATGAGAGATTCAAACAACAAACGCAGTTTCCAGAATGAAATTTTCACTCTGCAGCGGAGTGTGCGCTGATATGAAACCCCCTGGCAGATTAAAACGGTGTGCCGGACCGAGACTAGAGCTCGGAGAGCCTCTGTAAAGTTTGGAAGGTAGGAGACGAGGTACTGGCAGAAGTGAAGCTGTGAGGACGGAGCGTGAGTCGTGCTTGGGTAGCTCAGTTGGTAGAGCACTTGCCCGCGAAAGGCAAAGATCCCGAGTTCGAGTCTCGGTCCGGCACACAGTTTTAATCTGCCAGGAAGTTTCAACAAACGCAGTATTCGAGAACAGTCATAAATTGCATATATACACTGCGAGCTGCCGTGAAAATTGGCTCTGAGCATTATGGGACTTAACATCTATGGTCATCAGTCCCCTAGAACTTAGAACGACTTAAACCTAACTAACCTAAGGACATCACACAACACCTAGTCATCACGAGGCAGAGAAAATCCCTGACCCCGCCGGTAATCGAACCCGGGAATCCGGACGTGGGAAGCGAGACCGTGGCAATTGATTGCACTCAGACACCTTTACATGACTTGTCAAAAGTATTTATTCACTTACTATTAGCTTACACATTGCGGCTTTCGCCATTTTCAAAGGCAGTCGTGGGATCCAGGCGAAACTGAGCGTCAGTAACACAGATAACACTACCTTCTCGCAAACAAACAACATCCAGTAGTTTTTATTTCAGAACTAGAAACCCTCTGCATAATTTTGCCTCATATAGAGGATTTAGATGCATTACTCTTACCTACTTTCTGCAATTACACTGAAATGCTAACCATTTCCATATGGAAGCATGCAGTTAACTGCACGCCAGAATCACGTTTGTAGCATTGCGTCTTCAGGGTGCTGCAGATGTTATTTTCCAATTGGATAACATATACAGCAAGCTGCTCGTTCTCCCCCGAATTACCTACATACAGATTAAGTTAACTGAGGTTGCAACTGTTTTTCAAAAATGGCTCCATGACTGAGGTTGTACAGCAGAGTCTTTTCTCTAACACCAGGCGTGCAAAATAATCAACTGAAGCTTGTCCGGCTGGATGACAAAGAGAGAGTCACTCAAAGAAAGTCAGTTTAAATTTGAAATAGCGCTTCCGGATCGTTCATAAAATTACGATCGACTGACGAAGGTCACAGTTTGATCTGGTTACAAAAATTGTTAAGTAAATGGTATCAAACCTATTATCCCCGGCAGTTAGAGGCTGCTCTGGGCTTTCCTAAGCTGGGGGTTATGGGGGGGAGGGGAAGGAGGGGGAGGTCGAGGGTGCCCTTCCTACTTGCGGACGCATACCGTAGTGCGGTATCCACGCGAAGAAAAGTGCGGACTGGAGCATGTAGCTATCCTCACAGGGGTAGGTGTTACCACTATTTCATAGCCACGTCCAGGCTTCCTACACTTGGTGTAGCTATGGACCGCGGAACTCGAGTAAGTACATCTTTGACAGGGAACAGTGTGGGGAGTACTTTGAATGTGATTTCATACTGATGGAACCGTTAGCATCCAGATTCGTGGGCGTGATCAAGCTTTCTCTCACTACAAGTAATTTGTGCTGTCACTGCCTGCGCTTTAACCATTTCCGTTCTCCTGCCTACTAAGCATTTGTATGTATCCCTCAGTGTACTTTTCTCTTTCCAAACAGGGGCTAGACGATTTATACAGACGTTCGTTTATGTTACAGATACTTGATTTATTTTTACTTGACCTTGAGCAAACATTTTCATGCCCGGTTCATTTGTTGGTATAGTTCCAGTTTTATACCGTAACAAACTACTTTGCATTTCAGTTTTCGAACATGTATTAAAAATTTTGCCAGATCAGTATGCCTCCTGATCTGTAGAACTGTTTAGTAGCCTATGTTCGTCTTAGGCGTGAGAAATGGCTGTCAGATAAAAGGGAGTGCTTTGCTGGCTGCGGTCAAGAGAACATAATATTAGCAGGTGAGACAAGTGTTGCAAACCAGAAGGCAGACAGCTTCAGTAATTCGTCAGTCTCATCACCACGCTCAACTAGAAAAACCAACACTGTCTACAAGGTCGTGTTTACCATAATGCTTAATTTTAGGAAATTTGGATTGTAGCCGACATAGTCAACGGAGTATAACTAACGGTAGTCGACTATAGTGGTGCTGCGACAGTTCTAAATTGAAACATATCAGAAGAATATTCCTTATTTGCTTCATAAAAATATTTAACACATTCACCTACAGACATCTATGAAATGCTTCAATCGTTGAGCAAGCTTATTTTGTCTCATTTTCGATTGAAGGGACTTTTATTT
The DNA here is from genome assembly GCF_023897955.1 of Schistocerca gregaria. NCBI lineage: Eukaryota > Metazoa > Arthropoda > Insecta > Orthoptera > Acrididae > Schistocerca > Schistocerca gregaria. Next base: position 533,775,841 of record NC_064923.1, read on the forward strand.
CATTGTAGTTTAATGGTGCATCGCTGGAAGGCATGAAATGTCGTGTTTTACTTTGCTTTCGTCGCTGAGCTGCGGTAGCTCCCGGAAATGCCACCCAAATTTAATAGTTCCGTTCTCGATATCAGGTGTGGAGGGAATACCTTTGTTCTTCTACTTTAAACAATTTTTATTTTGTGTCAGTTAGCTGTAATACAGACTTGCATGTGACAAAAAGCATCTTACACTGATTGCGGCTTTGTGAATAAAGTAAGCCTAATTTCTACCGACAGGTATTCCTCAGGACAAACCGGTATTAGAAAATTAAGAGTTTTCGTCGTGCCAGACTGTCAGCGGGCGAAATGTATTACTAAGGGGAACATTTAACGTCAAGTACTGTCAGTGCAGTGCTACTCATGTAGATCTTGTGTGGCAATGGGCAATGTCAGAAGCAGACAGCTAGGTGTTCCGTGCCTCGACCCCTTTGTGACTGCCTGTGACTGCCGGCTGCTGCAGCTGGTTTTGTTTCGCCGGGTCGTGCTGTCGCAGTCCGCTGCGGCTTGGCCGCCAGAGGGCTCTGGCTCACCTTTTGGCCTCTGGGTCACAAGCTGCGACCCTCACACAGGTCATCGCGCGCCAGCCACTGGCTTCCTTTTCATCCCGGCTTAGCGAATTACGATCCCTTCACACCCACCTCCATCCTAAGCTGCTGACACTGCTTCCTTTGAGGCTGACTCTTCCCGATACGTCAATAACTGCCAGCGCTTCGCCGTCACCGCGTGAGGCCATTTATGTAATTCAGTAATTTGTTCGGAAATGCCGAATAAGTGTAGGTATCACAACAAAAACTCAGTATTACTCGTTCCAGTACTGTACTCATTAATTCAATTAGCATTTGGTATCAGCAACGTCGTTTCATTTACAGAGGTACTGGTTAATTACTAACTTATCATTTCTCGCCCCGCTTTGTTAGTTCATATCATCTCATTTTGAAATCTGTCACCAGGTTGTTTTAACTGTTAACGTGAAAGAGCTACTACGAGAGAAACCAAGTGTAACAGATATTCTGAGAAATGTAGGATGTATTTTCCACAAGTACATGTAGTATGGACGTATCATTAACCCTTGAAAAGGTAGAAAACTGTGGAAAGAAATATTCCAATTAATCTGCCACTTTAATGTAATCTAAGTAAGCCCTTCAAAAGTGGAGATTAGGTAGGTAAGTCGAATAAGTATTTTCTGTCAAAACTATTTGGTTATCCGGCCAGGCTGGCTGCACCATTGAGGTTGAAATACCGTACAGTCGTGCTCCAACAACTTGGGCTTTATCGCATCGTATAAGCGTGTACGCTCCACTTTATGAAGTGATCATTAGAATAAATAAAGAAACAGTACATAGTCTCGTCTCGGCTATTCACCACGCTGCGCCAGCAGTGCTTTACCCTATCATGTCGCTGTTTTTCACACCTGTCATTAATCATCTGCTGTTTCAGTCATTGATTGGTAATGGTGACTCTCCGTTGGAATCCACGAAGACTGATTTATAAGTATTTCCCGTTGGAGTATCTTTCCTCCAGTAGTCATCACACACTATTTTGGCGTGTTCCACGGCATTTATGGTGTCCTTAAGTCACCAAAGATAAAACTAATGTCAAACTACCTAAACAAAACCAATCGCGTGGTCTCGTTCTTATCTCTTTGGATAATAAAGCTGAGACCTCCGGTTTGATTCCCGTCGATCGCCTCATTTTTTTCTGTGGTGGAGCGGTATGGAGGAAGCTTTAGTCAGCCTTGAGAAGCCAAATGACATGTTGCTTCCTTCAATACTGAGATTGTCAAAACTCCTGAATCAAATCCTAGAATCTGTAGACTCAGTAGTCTGCCAAGATTACCACAGTTTAAAAGGAAACATGAATCATATGCTGCAGTTTTTAACAGGAGTTGTGGAAACAAACGTTCGTAACAGTTACTCCTTTGCAACCACTTGTAAACAAACACCATACATCAAATAATATAAATTCAGTGGTAGTGGTGCTGTTTCGAAGATTTCTTGATGTTCTATAGAAGCATTGCCGGCATCATGACTGCATAAAATTGGAAGAAATCGCCGTAGGACTAAGTAATAGGAGAAAGTACGCAACCAGACAGGGCGTATTATCATGAAAGCTCTTGCCAGTATTATTATTTTTATCACACTTAGGATTGAAATTGAAATGTAATATTCAGGAAGTGAAATTTCAATATCACCTAGTAAATCAAGAGTTAATAAAAACTTTTCCCAATATTGGGCGCTTTCGTGTGCGTCTCCCCTTATTTTATTACTACTAAGGGCCTTATTCTTTGCAAGATTTCAGACCAGACCTCTAGAATTCGGCTCTACATGGCGCAACAGAATTAAAGACCACTTCTTTCAGATCGTCTCCCTTTGCGACGGAGAAGTTTGAAACTTACCTCAGAGGTGCCTACAACCTTACTTTGTAATGATGAAATGCGTGGCGCCCTGCTACGGCGCCCTCGGTCCCTGTGACGCTTCAAATAGCAAAGTGTGGACACATGCAAAAAAAAATTGTGATAAAAAGGGCATCAGTGAAATCACCCTTTCAGTTTCGGCGTGCATTTTCACACATTTCGCCATCTAAAACTTTAGTTTGCAGTGTGATGTATAACAGTACGGCGCTCCTGACAAGTTTCGCCACTGCTGGCCCTCCGTGGACGATTCATTTTCAAAGGACATCGTGGAGCTGTAAACATACTGAAATGATCTCATACCTTTGGAATGTAGCATGACAACAAGTTCGTTTTGGTGTACATGGTGGGACCGCTATTGACCGTTCACTTGATCTGATCGTGTTCGGAAGCCGAAAAACGTGTTTAAGCTATCTCGTCTCTTCTTTTTCGCGTCCGCCTGTGGCGTGTGTGCGGGGGTATGTGACATTGAAATGTACGTGAATAAATTGGCTATGTGTCCGTCTAGGGGCCTGCGATTCCGCAACACCATTCGTAAGACCTAGGCTCCTTTGATGGGCACCTTAAAAAAAACTTCTCTCAACAAAGACATCCTTCCACTAATTTTCACCCACTGGCCAAATAGGCTACCCGTCGTATACCCATCTGATTTCGTATGAGGTTAGCTGGTGCTAATGTGGAGAAGGTTGCTTGCTCCACCTGTGGGTGGGGATCGCTGAATGCGGTCCATTGGATAGTATGAAAAGGAGGGGGTGAGAAAATATAAATGACCTCATGCAGAATTTTCGCGGAGTATTTTTCAATGGTCCCAAATAGATCCTTCCTGTACACTAATATAAACTTGCGCTCTCTTAACACAACAACGCGGTCAGATCAGTATTAGTGTGGTGTCAGCCCTACGATGTCCTCGTAAAAGGGTTGAATCGTCCGCCGGGAGTCAACAGTGGCAAAAGGTTTCGACAACAACGTGCTGTTGTTCGAATACATAGCAGAGGAAGCTGTCGTTTTACAGTCCAAAATGAGTGAAAAAGAACGCCCCAAGAGTTGGTTTCAATTATGCCTCTTATACACTTTCTCCTTAGGCATTTTTGAGTCGGTCCTGAGTGGCGTTGTGCTCCTCGACCACCCATGAGAAACCAGCGTGACTTCAACGGTACTTACGCGTTTCTGACCTCCATCTCAGAGGTGTCAAACGAAGGGGTGAAATGTGGGTAAGGTGGCATCCAATGACCTAATCGTGCGACATTTCCACAGTGGCTTTGAGAAGAATTGTGGTGAGATCTGTTGCCAACGTCACATCATTAACCCATTTTACAGTTCACATGAACGTCTGAGCCCTAGCATTTTAGTTGCATGTTCCGATCCCTTGCTACTTAAAGCGTCCCCGAGCCAGAGGGTTAAGTCGAAGGGTGCCACACCTCTGCTCCATTACAGACGAAGGTTTTAGGTACCTTTGAACCAAATGTCCAGTTCTGAGCAACTAAAGCTGACAAATTTTTGTGAATAGTCATTGTATTTTTCATAATACTGTAGACATTGCTATCTAATAACATTTATATCATCAACGAAATGTTATTTATGTAAATTTTAGTGATACTGCTTTGGTAGGAGTTACTTAAATCCGGCTCCACTCGCCGTCGTGTCTCTCCTTCCGCCAACGCAACTCATTGTCTTACATTTTGTTCCTCCGCATTGGCCTGCGCTTTCACACTTCCGTCGCTCTCATTGTCAACAAAAGTAATTATTTTGACAACAAATTAACGTAGTGCGAACGTATTTTTCATGATTTCTTCCCTTATAACTTTCTGCTCTCACTCTCCTTGTAAACAACGAACGATGTTTAGAATTTGAGTGGAACTATACCTATTCACATGGCCAATTTAGTTCCTCGACTTGGGGGGAAACTTTATTAAACAGTCTGACGCGTGGAAGGGGTTTCTTGACAGAACACTATCTCAAACATCAGTAAATAATTGATAATGGAGGGAAATGAGGGAATAAAATGTACAGAGGCAGACCACGGCGCAAGTACAGTAAACAACGTAGGAGTGGTTTAGTGTTTAGTAATTATGCGGACGTGAATATACTTCTGAAAGCTACTACTATATGAAGTAATGTTTAGAAATGAATTGAACAGGTATTCATATTCCATGATAATCGCTGTCTCTTTGTCATATGTGTGGCTGTTATAAATTCCTCTACGTTTACTGTCTGTGGCATAGCTATCACACAATAGCTTGACTGATTTACGAGTGCATCTGTTGATTAACAATAGAAAGACATAATTATTCAAGGTTCATAAAGTACTAATAACTCTATAGAGTCAGTTTCTCGCGTGACAACTTCCACATTAAAAAAAAACTCATTCAAGGCACCTCGAAAATCTGAAATGTATTTCAAGGATTGCAAAATATGTTTGTATATTTCAGTTAAGACTTTAGCGCTGAGAGACTGTGATTGACATATAAAAGCCTTTCCTGACGTTTCATTTCCGACTGCTGGAGACGTCTTCGGAGATGCAACTGCAGTGAATGATTCAAACCAGTTTAACTAGTAACCGTAACAATCCTGCGTATCTTTGCTAGCTGAATTTCGACTATTACAGATTTCTTTAAAAACTTTGTGGACAATTAATTTTAGTGAGAGTGTCTGTTGAAATAAAAACCATCAACGACAGAAGTAGGCTTCGAGTTGGAAAATAACGATCTGTTACTATTTTAGAACAAAGAAAAGTATTCAAATTATGATACTAGAGGTGCCATTTACAAGTACAATGGATGAGACTGACGACAAGGATACGTACTGACAGGAGAGTGACTGGAAGTAATGGAGTAAAGTAAGCACAGTGCAGGGCTCGTATTGACCACTAAATGACAGAATAATGGTTGTGGACTTGACGAAGATACGTAATGCGTGAAGTCATGAAGTACTGATAGTAACGCGTAAATTCTTTGTCACTTATTGGTAGCTCCTCTGTTTACCTGAATGACGTTTTATTCATACATTGTCGAATTAGAAACGGACAAATAAGGCATTAAAACTGATGAGCTTTGTTAGTTAGCAGCTATTAAATATAGTGTGTGTGCTGTTAGGTGTCCGTTCCTTTTTCGTTCCAATATCGTCTACGCACGACTTTTCGTTCTTTCTGATTTCTTATTTATTGGCTACGATTAATTTGTTAAGGCGTTATTTCCCAACTTTATTACCAGCTCCTTCAACGAAATATGCAGAAAAGACGAATATTGGGCCACTCGTAACAGCATCTATTAGTGCGGGAAACATTTCATGTTCACAGTCGTAAAGTAAAGTTAGGCTGCATAAACCTAATGAAGTATCGCATGACACTCTTCAGGTTAGGAAAGAATTAAATAATTTCTCGCTTCACACTCGTGTAACTAATCCTAAGAAGGTCTATTAAATAAAAACAATGTTCTCTGAATAATACTGCATCATATTATTACTGTAATAAGCTCAACACCGAAGATATCTCCGAATCAAATGAAATATTTTCTAGTAGATTTGTCACTGACATAGCAATCTTACGATTACCACCATCAGTTGTTTTGTATTACAATCACGTATCCAGTTAATCTCATTTTCTCAGTTTGTTATGAGACGCTAAGGGACAGAAAAATTTTATTGTGATGGGGCACTGCATTAGTTGAAAGGAAAAGGAAGAGAAGGGGTAATCGAGAATATGGTCTGAAGGAAATGGATTAAAGAGGAAGCCTGCTTAGTGGAACTTTGCACAGAATATTATTAGATGATTAGATTATGAGATGGTCTTAGCTTAAGAATCAGAAGAAGGTTGTATACGTAGAGGAGACCCGGGAACCCTGGAAGGTTTCAGATTGGTTATGTAATGCGAATACAGAGATTTCCAATCCAGACTTTAAAATTTAAGAAATTTCCGTGGGCAGATGCGGACTGTGACCAAAATATCCCAGTTGTTAAACGTAGAATAAAACTGAAGAAATTACAAAAAACATAGACATTTAATTAGATGGGACGTGGATAAGACGAAAGAGCAGAGATGGTTGAGTTTCAAAGGGAGCATGAGACAGCGATTGACTGAAACAGGGGAAGGAATATGGTAAAAGGTAGCAAATAAGAAGAAGATGAACAAAATCATAACATTGCTAACGGAGTGTAGTCGAATTAAATGAGGGGATTATATTAATGCATTCCGCTACCACTACAACCAACGCAAGGATGGATATTAGTATCGAACTGTCAGTAGCATCCAGCCTGTGAGGAACAATGTTGGTGTGTGCTAGACCCTCTTCCAAATCCGGAGGGGAGACAAATATACCAAGCAGCTCATGGTTAATCACCATATGAACACTGGGGATCATCCACCATTTAGCCAGTGCTTGTACAATGTGTCGCCAAGTAAACAAATAAAAATCCTGTAGCAAGTGGAGTGTGGCACCAGTGCACATTGAGACAGTCCTTCACCCTCCTGTGGCCGTGGTGAAGTAGAAGGACTGTATATGGCGTTTCAGAATTTATAGTCAAATACCGACGACTGAACAGTCACGAAACAAAATGTCTATCCACTGCTGAACATTGATGATTCTCTAGACTGCTTGAGAGGAGTACTGGCAGAACAAGTCGGACTAAGGTGGCCAGGAAAAACCTGCCTTCATACTCTGCCGATATGTCTAAGCTCAAAACTGTGCTGTTTGTACTTTGTGACCCTCCATCCATCTTCGAGTGTATAATGGACAGCCTCCATCGACACATAAAGTGGATAATGTCCCTTTTTCAAGAATGTCGAATCCACCTGATATCGACGAGTGTTCAGGCTGCAGTCCCATGCCTAATACCAAAAGTATGCCTGTTAGTCGCCCGAGAAATAAATATCTTGGGGCACCTAATTAGTGGCGATTGAGTCCGTCCCGAACCACAGGTAACAAGAGTAGTCACAGTTTACCCCACATACGCACATTCATGATGTGAAAAGTTCTCTCGGAATGTGCTGTTACTACAGGCGATTCATAAAGGACTTATCTATTGTTGTTGTTGTGGTCTTCAGTCCTGAGACTGGTTTAATGCAGCTCTCCATGCTACCCTATCCTGTGCAAGCTTGTTCATCTCCCAGTACTTACTGCAACCCACATCCTCCTCTATTATTGCAGGTTAATTGCAAGAACTATTGCAGGGAGACTCTTAATTTTCCTGTGAACAAGATACAAGACTCGTCTTTTATTGTCCTTATGGAGGCACCAGCATCTTATTCAGTACTAGCATTGTATGATGTAGATTCCAAGACAGAACGTCACATGAATGCTGTCAGTTATGGGATAGATGCAGTTGTAGTACAAATTCAGGAATTTCATGAACAGCGACAGCCTATGTTTCCTGAGCCTCTCCGAGAGGAACGACTCTAAAACTGAGAAAGAGTAGCTTGCAGTTGCGTATGGCCATGAACAGGTCCAGCTTTATTTATTTGGGAAGCGATTCTCCAATGCGACCGACCACCATGCCCTATGGTGGCTGTCTAGCCTGAAGGACACACAGGTCGATGGCGAGATGAACACTGAGACTTTTAGTATGCAAAATCGTAGCAATGTAGAAAAATGGATGTAAATACGAAGACGCCGACTGCTTTCAAGTAATCCTGTGGCATAACGTGGTTGCATAAATGTAAACATTGTCATCGTTCCTTTGAGGGTCCATGCTCGTGAAAAAGGACCAAACAGTTGAAAAAAAAATGTCTTGGTCTGTAGAAAAGAGCGTTTCATGCTAATTCCAAAAATTTCTATTTTATGTGATTTATCATTTTCCGTTCTTTCTACTCGTAAAATTGAGATTCAACGTAATGTTGCACACGGGCCACGTCCATCTGTCAGTTTGAAGTCGTTAGTTATGGATCGTTATCACAGGAGTATTCTAGAAGGCACTGACTCCCAGAACCAAAGTACAGGCATGACTGGAAGGCTATGGTTCGAATGCAAACAAAGATCTGAGATTATAAGATTCCAGAATTTCATACGTGTTTGGTTTTGTAGTTATTGTGTGTTGTTTTGTTTCTGAGTGTGTTTCCTGTGCTACAAAGGCAAAGAGTAAAAAAATTTCGTCTGAAACTAAAGGTTCACGGCAACCAGTTCTAAACACAACCAAATAATACAAATCAGTGACTTCAGAAGTCGGCCGCAGAAACTTTGTCTACAGGCAGTGCTTCTAGGCGTCAACTTTCGCTTTCTGAATGTAATAAGAACAAGTCCAGTAGTATTGTGAGCAGCAGTAACGACGGAAATGTTATTGTGGACCTAAGTATGCTGTCAAGACTTTTGAAGAGTGCTGCAATTGTGAAGATAGTATTGACTTTTCGGAGGACATTTCAGTAAGGAAGGATCTTTCAAGTCGGTTAGTGACTGACTGTAAATCGTGTAAGATGCACAGTGATACTATGACATCGCCAGTAACTGACAGTCGACATTACAGCTAAATGGTTCAAATGGCTCTGAGCACTATGGGACTCAACTGCTGTGGTCATCAGTCCTCTAGAACTTAGAACTACTTAAACCCAACTAACCTAAGGACATCACACACATCCATGCCCGAGGCAGGATTCGAACCTGCGACCGTAGCAGGCGCATGGTTCCGGACTGCGCGACAGTGTAAATATTCAGCTTGTTTATGCAATGCGATGTATTAGAAGGAGAAGGAGAGCTGCCCAGAAGTTTTGTGCAGTGACGTATTTGCCTCCACCTCCACTGAGGTTTGAGAGATACAATAAATTAATACATAATGCTTTATGTGGTGAAAGTGAACATTCAATGAAAAGAGCAGCAGAAGAAGTAGCAGCCTTGTCTGAGAATACAGACATTGCTGCAGCATTTGATGGGTCTTGAAAGAAGAGAGGTCATACTCCTCTGAATGGGGTTGTAACTGCCACATTTGTGAAAACTTGTAAGATATTACATTATGAATGTCTAGCAAAGCAATACCAGTGTTGTTCAAGTAAATTTATTGGCACCCATGTTTGAGCAAAGAACTTTGATGGTCCAAGTGGAAACATGGAAACGAAAGCAGTGCTAAAGGCTTTTAGAAGATCAGATATCGTTCTGCGTGTGAGGTATGTAGGCTACCTTGGGGATGGAAACTGTGAAGGATACTTTTGTGGTTGGCAGGAGAGCCAACACCGTGTTACTAGAGGAGGCCGAAAGGCACGCGATTTAGCTCACGCAGGCTGGCGTGAGGTCTGGAACAGGACAAAGAAATTAGAATTTACAAACAACGGACGTAGCTGGTGGAATACTTAACTTTAATCCATTAATGATGAACGTCGCTCTTGACGGTACAGAGTTCACAATATCAGTAATGGCGCCTTGCTAGATCGTAGCAAATGACGTAGCTGAAGGCTACGCTAAACTATCTTCTCGGCAAATGAGAACGTAAGTAGGCAGTGAACCATCGCTAGCAAAGTCGGCTGTACGACTGGGATGAGTGCTAGGAAGTCTCTCTAGACCTGCCGTGTGGCGGCGCTCGGTCTGCAATCATTGATAGTGGCGACACGCGTGTCCGACGTATATTACCGGACCGCGGCCGATTTAAAGGATACCACCTAGGAAGTGTGGTGTCTGGCGGTGACACCACAGATACACAACAATTGTTTATGACAGACCATATGGGGACACTCTGATAGAGAAGCTTGAATGTGTTTGGCATGTAGAAAAAAGAATGGTAGCTCGGCAGAGAAAATTATGTAAAGAGTTCAGTGGAAAATAAACTGTAAGATGCAAAACACATAGGTGGTCCAGGTCGTCTTACAAAGAGTGAAATTCGTTCCTTGACTTAATATTATGAACTCACAGCTTCGGGTTCCGGCGGAGTTTGGAATCCTCCCTCGAGCATGTGTGTGTTTGTCCTTATGATAACGTAGGTTAAGTAGTGTGTAAGCTTAGGGACTGATGAACTTAGCAGTTAAGTCCCATAAGATTTCACACACATTTTGAACATGGACTAACAATAATGTGAAATGTAGCAGATTTGGAGGACATGAGACGAGCTGTTTGGACAACATGGTTTCACAGAGTGTCAACGGATGAGCCCCACAGCACAGTTTGTGTCCACAAGGTAAGAATCGTGGTGCAAGTATAGGTTGAACAATGCTACAAGCTATTCAATTTACCTACAAGCATTCCTTACCACTTGCTGTAATGGAGGCAATTAGGCCTATTAAAATCTATCCGGCAAATAAAAATCTACTTACGAAATGTATGCTTGGTCTCACTCAAAATGCAAATGAAAGCTTCAACAGCAGCATATGGGAGAGAATACCCAAAACAGTAATTGTGTGATTGACAGTGCTGAAGGTTGGTGTAATTGGTTCACTAATAACATTCAGTGAAGGTGTAATTTCAGGGATGAGTGTTATGAAGAAATTGAACATCCAGACAGGAAAGACTATGGCTTCAGCTCTAACTGCTACTGATAAGCGGCAGGTAAGCAAAGCAGGAGCCAAAGATAAAGAAAAGAATGAAACGAAAGTGTATGGAGGATAAGGAAACAGGAAGACAACTGGAATGTGCAGTTAGGATGTTTTAAACGTGCATACAGGTAAGTTATTAAATGTGTAAATCTTCTTTTACGATTTACCGAAAACTTGATTTTTCATCATTCAGGTAAACTTTTCTCCTAAATGACTGAAGTTAAACTCACAAAATTTGGTACAGATATTTAGAGTGATCTTCTCTCTCTCCCTAGCTTATTATTTCCTAAAAAATTTATAACATGATGGTGATGTTGGAGATATTTCAGCTACATTTTTAATAATTTGTCGTAGTAAAATTGATTACTTGTCTTTTGAACATGTCAGCATCTAGGGACGAGCTAGTATTCATAAAACACTTATCTGAATGTTGTTTTTACTCTGACACTTTTTCCTAGTTCTGCAGTCAGTGGTTCCAAAGAAAATGGTTTCGCAGTGAAATAGTGTTCTATTTTTATACCATTATAAATATCGTTGTCAGTACCAAAATATAATACTTATCTCAATAATTTTTTGGGAAATGCTTTGACTAATGACCCTAATTGTGTGTGATAATTTTGAGCTATTTATCATTTATAGCTGTTGTTGTTGTTGTTGTCTTCAGTCCTGAGACTGGTTTGATGCAGCTCTCCATGCTACTCTATCCTGTGCAAGCTGCTTCATCTCCCAGTACCTACTGCAACCTACATCCTTCTGAATCTGCTTGGTGTACTCATCTCTCGGTCTCCCTCTACGATTTTTACCCTCCACGCTGCCCTCCAATGCTAAATTTGTGATCCCTTGATGCCTCAAAACATTTCCTACCAACCGATCCCTTCTTCTAGTCAAGTTGTGCCACAAACTTCTCTTCTCCCCAATCCTATTCAATACCTCCTCATTAGTTACGTGATCTATCCACCTTATCTTCAGTATTCTTCTGTAGCACCACATTTCGAAAGCTTCTATTCTCTTCTTGTCCAAACTAGTTATCGTCCATGTTTCACTTCCATACATGGCTACACTCCAAACAAATACTTTCAGAAACGACTTCCTGATACATAAATCTATATTCGATGTTAACAAATTTCTCTTCTTCAGAAACGCTTTCCTTGCCATTGCCAGTCTACATTTTATATCCTCTCTACTTCGACCATCATCAGTTATTTTACTTCCTAAATAGCAAAACTCCTTTACTACTTTAAGTGCCTCATTTCCTAATCTAATTCCCTCAGCATCGCCCGATTTAATTTGACTACATTCCATTATCCTCGTTTTGCTTTTGTTAATGTTCATCTTATATCCTTCTTTCAAGACACTGTCCATTCCGTTCAACTGCTGTTCCAAGTCCTTTGCCGTCTCTGACAGAATTACAATGTCATCGGCGAACCTCAAAGTTTTTACTTCGTCTCCATGAATTTTAATACCTACTCCATATTTTTCTTTTGTTTCCTTTACTGCTTGCTCAATATACAGATTGAATAACATCGGGGAGAGGCTACAACCCTGTCTCACTCCTTTCCCAACCACTGCTTCCCTTTCATGCCCCTCGACTCTTATTACTGCCATCTGGTTTCTGTACAAATTATAAATAGCCTTTCGCTCCCTGTATTTTACCCCTGCCACCTTTAGAATTTGAAAAAGAGTATTACAGTCAACATTGTCAAAAGCTTTCTCTAAGTCTACAAATGCTAGAAACGTAGGTTTGCCTTTTCTTAATCTTTCTTCTAAGATAAGTCGTAAGGTCAGTATTGCCTCACGTGTTCCAACATTTCGACGGAATCCAAACTGATCTTCCCCGAGGTCTGCATCTATCAGTTTTTCCATTCGTCCGTAAAGAATTCGCGTTGGTATTTTGCAGCCGTGGCTTATTAAACTGATAGTTCGGTAATTTTCACATCTGTCAGCACCTGCTTTCTTTGGGATTGGAATTATTATATTCTTCTTGAAGTCTGAGGGTATTTCGCCTGTCTCATACATCTTGCTCACCAGCTGGTAGAGTTTTGTCATTACTGGCTCTCCCAAGGCCGTCAGTAGTTCTAATGGAATGTTGTCTACTCCGGGGGCCTTGTTTCGACTCAGGTCTTTCAGTGCTCTGTCAAACTCTTCACGCAGTATCGTATCTCCCATTTCGTCTTCATCTACATCCTCTTCCATTTCCATAATATTGTCCTCAAGTACATCGCTCTTGTATAAACCTTCTATATACTCCTTCCACCTTTCTGCCTTCCCTTCTTTGCTTAGAACTGGGCTGCCATCTGAGCTCTTGATATTCATACACGTGGTTCTCTTCTCTCCAAAGGTATCTTTAATTTTCCTGTAGGCAATATCTATCTTACCCCTAGTGAGATAAGCTTCTACATCCTTACATTTGTCCTCTAGCCATCCCTGTTTAGCCATTTTGCACTTCCTGTCGATCTCATTTTTGAGACGTTTGTATTCCTTTTTGCCTGCTTCATTTACTGCATTTTTATATTTTCTGCTTTCATCAATTAAATTCAATATTTCTTCTGTTACCCAAGGATTTCTAGCAGCCCTCGTCTTTGTACCTACTTTATCCTCTGCTGCCTTCACTACTACATCCCTCAGAGCTACCCATTCTTCTTCTACTGTATTTCTTTCCCCTATTCCTGTCAATTGTTCCCTTATGCTCTCTCTCTGAAACTCTGTACAACCTCTGGTTCTTTCAGTTTATCCAGGTCCCATCTCCTTAATTTCCCACATTTTTGCAGTTTCTTCAGTTTTAATCTACAGGTCATAACCAATTGATTGTGGTCAGAGTCCACATCTGCCCCTGGAAATGTCTTACAACTTAAAACCTGGTTCCTAAATCTCTGTCTTACCATTATATAATCTATCTGATACCTTTTAGTATCTCCAGGGTTCTTCCACGTATACAACCTTCTTTCGTGATTCTTAAACCAAGTGTTAGCTATGATTAAGTTGTGCTCTGTGCAAAATTCTACTAGGCGGCTTACTCTTTCATTTCTTAGCCCCAATCCATATTCACCTACTATGTTTCCTTCTCTCCCTTTTCCTACACTCGAATTCCAGTCACCCATTACTATTAAATTTTCGTCTCTCTTCACTATCTGAATAATTTCTTTTATTTCATCGTACATTTCTTCAATTTCTTCATCATCTGCCGAGCTAGTTGGCATATAAACTTGTACTACTGTAGTAGGTGTGGGCTTTGTATCTATCTTGGCCACAATAATGCGTTCACTATGCTGTTTGTAGTAGCTTACCCGCATTCCTATTTTCCTATTCATTATTAAACCTACTCCTGCATTACCCCTATTTGACTTTGTGTTTATAACCCTGTAGTCACCTGACCAGAAGTCTTGTTCCTCCTGCCACCGAACTTCACTAATTCCCACTATATCTAACTTTAACCTATCCATTTCCCTTTTTAAATTTTCTAACCTACCTGCCCGATTAAGGGCTCTGACATTCCACGCTCCGATCCGTAGAACGCCAGTTTTCTTTCTCCTGATAACGACATCCTCCTGAGTAGTCCCCGCCCGGAGATCCGAATGGGGGACTATTTTACCTCCGGAATATTTTACCCAAGAGGATGCCATCATCATTTAATCATACAGTAAAGCTGCATGTCCTCGGGAAAAATTACGGCTGTAGTTTCCCCTTGCTTTCAGCCGTTCGCAGTACCAGCACAGCAAAGCCGTTTTGGTTAATGTTGCAAGGCCAGATCAGTCAATCATCCAGACTGTTGCCCCTGCAACTACTGAAAAGGCTGCTGCCCCTCTTCAGGAACCACACGTTTGTCTGGCCTCTCAACAGATACCCCTCCGTTGTGGTTGCACCTACGGTACGGCCATCTGTATCGCTGAGGCACGCAAGCCTCCCCACCAACGGCAAAGTCCATGGTTCATGGGGGGAGGCATTTATAGATAAGTTGCAAAAAAGGCATCCAGTTCAGGGGCGTGTTCCCATAAGAAATGGGACACTAAAACTAATAGGGATGTTTCGCTGTTTGTACAGTAAAATAAATGACCATGACAAAAGTAGTGGGGATATAAAGGATAGACCAGCAATGGCAACAAATTGTTTCTTAAGGGCAGAAATTTGTAAACATCCAACACAGATTTACGTGTGAGGAAGTTGAGAGAGGACATCTTACTCTCTCACGTATTTTCTGCATATGGAAAATTGTTAAGTATTTCATTTCAACCTGACACACTTTGAGTGAGAGTCTAGAAAGTTAAGGACTGGAGCACAGACTGATGGAGCCTGGTAGGCTACTAAAAGCATGGGGTATTTTTATGGTTCTTAGTTTGTAGAAATGGCATGATACGAGTTGAAAGCAATTGGTGATGTGCACATCCTTCAGTAAGTCTTGCCACACAGGTTCACAGCGATACAGGGCAGACAGGGCAGCCCATCAGCATGACAGGTCTCCAGCAGAACAACGCCACGATACCTGCCATGGTGCCAACCGAAGCTTGGGCTAGGGTTAACAGTCTGAAGGAACATGTCTTCATAATGGAGTCATAAAACAGGCATCGTGTGCAGAGCCACACATAATAAAAAGTTTTGTGTTCACCATTGCTAAAAATGTACTTGTGAACCACTTCCATCGACTGCCTCAGTTGTATAAGAAACTGTGGCGTCGATAGTTACGATGCCACAACGTAGGTGCACACTCTCGTAAGTTGACACTACGAGAGAAGACTAACCATGCCGATGCTGTGGAGTTCACGGAGTGCCATCTTGATTTCGACTATTTTCATCAAGAGAAGACGGCCTGGAAATATCGTTTCGACTACCGAGTGGGCTAGCTTGCTTGCTACTGAGACTTTGTATTAGTTACATTCAGTTAAAGTTTGTACAGCAACGAGTATTTGTTAGTTTTGAGATTATACAGGCCAGTCATCCTAACTTCACAGGATTAGATGTGGACTACCGCTTCACACCTATGTGCCCATCTAGTCAAAGCTATGTAAGCATTTGATATTTACTTCTGTTTTTGACTCTATTAAAAGCACTACCAAAGTGCTTCACATCTCCTGCTCCTACCGGCTTCCTTCACTCTCAGCTTATATTACAGAAGCTGTTCACAGGAGCAGACCCACGCGCCACCTATCCTACCCAGGTAGGATGCAACAAACTGGCGACAAGGATGGGGTGAATTTTTTTCTCCTGTTACGTTTTTTACTCGCTACTGCGTTATCTTTTTTGTGCTATTTACGTGTGACTGAGTGAATGTGCGCTCCCACCCTTCGCTCTGAGAAATCATTTTGTGTCAATGATTGCTTCGCAACAGGAACAGGCTTCACTGTCCGATATTGTACGGTTTCAGGCTCAGCAAATGACGCAGCTGCTTGCTGCTGTGAATGGACTTTAAAAACTGCAGCTGACTCATCACCTCCGACGCCCCCGACTGTGCCGCAGACGACGTTTACGCCGCCGCAATTCCGTGCCTTCAATCCGGACTCTGAACGCTGGCCAGAGTACATTGCTCAGCTCGAGCCCCATCTCCCCTGTTACAACCACCCACTGGACGGTTGCCCATCCCGTCATACACAGTGTTATTTTTGTAGTAAGAAAGGACATGTACAACCTGTGTGTAGTTAGAGATGCTCTAAATCTCAAACTGTTTCACCTTCGCATGACTCGCGTGGGCATCACCACAATGGAAACCGCCATGATCATAATTCATATCATCAGCCTACGGACATTAATGCCATTTTCACAAAGCCTTCTGCTTCACATACTTCTACAGCTCATAGTGTGCCTGAACAGGTTTTGCCAGACGCTTCCTCTCGCATTCAGTGCGATGCGAATATACTTTTTTGTGACTTTGAACGTTTGTGGACGTTCTGCTAGCATGCAGCTGGACACTGGTGCGTCTGTTTCTTTACTCAACAGTGCAATTTATGACTCGCTTGGTTCACCCCCTCTTCGTCGTTCGCATCCCACGTGACTGCATTTACTTCACAGGAAATCTCAGTGCTAGGCGTGTGTTGTTTGCAAGCCACGTATCTTGCGACTACGAAAATTATGTCTTTTCATGTGCTCCAATCTAGTAGTGCTCCAAACATTTTGGCATTGACGCATTTGAACTTCTTAGCTTCGCCATTTAGGACAATGTACCTAGCGTCAACGCTTATGATCTTACCGACAGTGTGGCTGCACTATGAGATGATTATGCTGAACTCTTTCCTGAGAGCCTTGGATGTGCCACAGACTTTGCGGCGCTTGTTGTAGTTAGAGACAACACCATGCCTATTTTACGGCGCGCACGCCCGGTATCGCATGCACAGCGTGACGCCCTAGCTGCTGAACGTCAGCATTTGCAAGACAGTGGTGTCATTGAACCAGTTTCTGCTTCGCAATGGGCTTCGCCTATAGCGTGTGTGAAAAATCCAACGGTCGTACCCGTATTGGTGCTGACTTTAAGTCTACAGTCAGTCCCCGGACGGTAGTAGCTACATTTGCCTTATCATGTCCTGAAGACATTTTTGTTAAGCTTGGTGGGGGTAAACAACTTTCCATGATTGACTTGCGGCACACATACTTTAAAATTCCGCTCGACTAACAGTCGCGGCGATACTTTGTGATCAACACCCACCTTGGATTGTTCAACTTTCGTCTCCTTCCATTCGGTTGTGTTCAGTCCCTGCTATTTTTTAGTCTTACTTGCAGAAGTTGTGTGCCACTCTCCCTGGTTGTTCCAATTATCTGGTCGGTACTGTGGTATCAGGTCGCACCCGTGACGAACACCTGTTTAGAATTTCTGTGTCTTATTTACTGTACTTTTGCATGCAGACCTCAAGTGTAACAGAGACAAGAGAAATGTTTTTAAAACTGAGATTCAGTATTTAGGACATACGATTGACGGACAGGATATCCATCTCTCACTGTCACATCTCCTTGCGATTAGGGACTGGCCAACAACCTGGAACTTGAAAGTATTTCAGTCTGTGCTCGGCAAAATTACATATTGTGTTCGGTTTATAGCAAAGGCAGCGCACGCGACAGTACCATTGCATCGCCTTCAGCGTAAGAACGGTCCTTTTGTTTTGTCTTTTGAATGTGACGGTGCTTTCCACAAGCTCCAATCTGCTTTGTTGCGTGATAGCTGTTTCATTCCTTTCGATCCCTCCAAACCAGTTGTTTTGGCTGTCAATGCGTCTTCTCACAGCATCGGAGTGGTCCACTCGCACTGCATTACTTCTGTCGATCGCCCGATCACTTTTTCGTCTAAATTTCTCAATTCTGAACAGCAGAACTATTCTGAAATCGAGAAAGAGGCTTTAGCTATTGTATATGGAGTGTCCAAGTTTCATGATTTTTTGCACGGTCACGAGTTCTATTTGGTCACCAACCATAAGCCTTCGACATTATTGTTTCACCCGTCCAAGCCAGTCCCAGCCCTTAGTGCACAGAAGTTGCAACGCTGGTCTTGGTTTTTGCCCATGTACAATTATAAAATTTTGTTTCGGTCTACATCTCAGCATGGCAATGCCAATGCTTTGTCTCGTCTACGAATGACGAAGTGCTTGATTATTCCAAACTGGCACGCATGTTCATTGATTCGCAAGATACGGATTTTGCTGATGGTTTTCGGTGGATTTTCTCGCATTGCTTCCACGATGGTCGCCGATGCTTCTTTGCAGGTTGTTTTTCTGTATATTCGTACTCAATGGCCTCCATCTGCTATGCAGATTAATGATCTCCTTGTTCAACGTTACTTTGTTCAACGTCACAACTTGTCCATACAGCTCGGTGTTACTTTGTTACTAACTGACAATGATCAGACTCGTGTGGTTGTACCTCGTTCTTTGCAGTCAGAAATCCTCCAATTGCTGCACGCTGGTCATTGGGGTATAGTGGAGGAAGCAATTAGTGCGTCATCACTGCACTTTGGGCGTTTTTTTTTGTCATCTGTCTACTGACTGGTTTGATGCGTCCCTCCACGAATTCCTTTCCTGTGCTAACCTCTTCTTCTCAGAGTAGCACTTACAACCTACGTCCTCGATTATTTGCTTGACGTATTCCAATCTCTGTCTTCCTCTACAGTTTTTGCCCTCTACAGCTCCCTCTAGTGCCATGGAAGTCATTCCCTCATGTCTTAGCAGATGTCCTATCATCCTGTCCCTTCTCCTTATCAGTGTGTTCCACATTCCTTTCCTCTCCGATTCTGCGTAGAAACTCCTCATTCCTTACCTTATCAGTCCACCTAATTTTCAACATTCGTCTGTAGCACTACATCTCAAATGCTTCGATTCACTTCTGCTCCGGTTTTCCCACAGTCCATGTTTCACTACCATACAATGCTGCACTCCTGACGTACATCCTCAGAAATTTCTTCCTCAAATTAAGGCCGGTATTTGATATTAGTAGAGTTCTCTTGGCCAGAAATGCCTTTTTTGCCATAGCGAGTCTGCTTTTGATGTCCTCCTTGCTCCGTCCGTCGTTGGTTATTTTACTGCCTAGGTAGCAGAATTCCTTAACCTCATTGACTTCATGACCATCAATCCTGATGTTAAGTTTTTCGCTGTTCTCATTTCTACTACTTCTCATTACCTTCGTCTTTCTCCGATTTACTCTCAAACCATAATGTGTACTCATTAGACTGTTCATTCCGTTCAGCAGATCATTTAATTCTTCTTCACTTTCACTGAGGATAGGAATGTCATCAGCGAATCCTATCATTGATATCCTTTCACCTTGTATTTTAATTCCACTCCTGAACCTTTCTTTTTATTTCCATCATTGCTTCCTCGATGTACAGATTGAAGAGTAGGGGCGAAAGGCTATAGTGTTGTCTTAGTCTCTTCTTAATGCGAGCACTTCGTTCTTGATCGTCCACTCTTATTATTCTCTTTTGGTTGTTGTACCGCGCGACTGCTACGGTCGCAGGTTCGAATCCTGCCTCGGGCATGGATGTGTGTGATGTACTTAGGTTAGTTAGGTTTAAGTAGTTCTAAGTTTTAGGGACTGATGATCACTGATGTTAAGTCCCATAGTGCTCACAGCCATTTGAACGACTTTTTTGAGAATTTGTTTGCCAATTGTCGATCTGGCGTGGAGCACCAATCTGCTCCCCGCCGGCGTTTCCTTGCGTGGCCGACTGCTACTGTGCCTTGGCATCGCGTTCATATTGATTTTGTGGGTCCTTTCTGGGGGAGCCGCTGGTTGATAGTCATTGATGCTTACAGTAACTTTCCTTTTGTTGTACCTATGTCTTCTACCACATCTGCCAGTCCTATTTGGACTTTGACAGCACTTTTTTGCATTTAGGGCCATCCTGAAATTGTTTCTGACAAGGGCCCCCCATTTTGGTCCTCCAAGTATGAAGCGCTCTGTGCTACTAATGGCATTAGTCATCTAACCTCAGCCTCGTTCTACTCCCAGTCGAACGGTGAGGTTGAACGCTTTGTGTGTACGTTTAAGTCTCAGAAGAACAAGTTGAATACCATGTACTTTCGCGAACTCACGCTATGGAATTTACTTGCTTCGTATCGCTCCCAGTCGCGCAGGGCCCGTTACCCAGCAGAACTGCTACATGGCTGTGCACATCGGTCGCTATTACAGCTGTTGCACCCGCCGCTGCGAGCCTCCGCTGCGTCGCCTTGTTCTGACTTGGCACGATTTTCTTTTCTATCATGTTTTCTCTGGTAGGCAGCGCTGGGAGAATGGGTGCATTCTTCGCCATCTTGACCCCACCTTGTTTGTAATTTCTGGTCCTTGCGGCATTGTCAAGTGACATGGGAATCAAATCCGTTTGTGCCGTCCTTACTTTTCTGCAGCTGTTCCTTCGCTGGCAGAATAGGATGTTTCGCGGCTTCCGCCGCCACAGCCCACTACTGCACCGACGGCGCCTTCGCTGCTCACGCCTACGGCGCGGGTAACCCTGCCTGCGCTGCCGATCCGGTCTGCTGCGCTGGGCGGGCGACTCGCGTCGCTACCAAGGCCACACCTCCGGCTGCCGTCGCCATCGTGTTCCTCCGTGGTGCCGGAGCCGATGGACGCCGGGGCTGCGTCACGCCGCCGCTGTCGTCGCCCAATGAGGTTGTTGCTCCACCTCTTCGTCTGAGCATACTCGGTGGCGTTGCGCATCCTTGGTAGGTTTTGCAAGGGGCGCCGTTTCAGGGGTGGGGGGGGGGGGGGGGTGGGGGGGAAGGGTGCAGCATCGATAGCTATGATGCCACAACGTAGGTGCATGCACTACGAGATAAGACTAACTACGCCGACCACAGCCCACTCTAGGCGACGCTGTGGAGCCCAGGGAGTGCGATCTTCATTTCGGCCATTTTCATCGAGAGCAGACAGCTTGGAAATATCATTTCTTCTACCGAGTGGGCTAGCTTGCTATTGACACTTTGTATTAGTTACATTCATTTAAAGTTTGGACAGCAACGAGTATTTGTTAGTTTTGAGACTATACAGAACAGTCGTCCTAGCTTCACAGCATTATACATGGACTACAGCTTCACCTTCCCCATGAACCATGGACCTTGCCGTTGGTGGGGAGGCTTGCGTGCCTCAGCGATACAGATGGCCGTACCGTAGGTGCAACCACAACGGAGGGGTATCTGTTGAGAGGCCAGACAAACGTGTGGTTCCTGAAGAGGGGCAGCAGCCTTTTCAGTAGTTGCAGGGGCAACAGTCTGGATGATTGACTGATCTGGCCTTGCAACATTAACCAAAACGGCCTTGCTGTGCTGGTACTGCGAACGGCTGAAAGCAAGGGGAAACTACAGCCGTAATTTTTCCCGAGGACATGCAGCTTTACTGTATGATTAAATGATGATGGCATCCTCTTGGGTAAAATATTCCGGAGGTAAAATAGTCCCCCATTCGGATCTCCGGGCGGGGACTACTCAGGAGGATGTCGTTATCAGGAGAAAGAAAACTGGCGTTCTACGGATCGGAGCGTGGAATGTCAGATCCCTTAATCGGGCAGGTAGGTTAGAAAATTTAAAAAGGGAAATGGATAGGTTAAAGTTAGATATAGTGGGAATTAGTGAAGTCCGGTGGCAGGAGGAACAAGACTTCTGGTCAGGTGACTACAGGGTTATAAACACAAAATCAAATAGGGGTAATGCAGGAGTAGGTTTAATTATGAATAGGAAAATAGGAATGCGGGTAAGCTACTACAAACAGCATAGTGAACGCATTATTGTGGCCAAGATAGATACGAAGCCCACACCTACTACAGTAGTACAAGTTTATATGCCAACTAGCTCTGCAGATGATGAAGAAATTGAAGAAATGTATGATGAAATAAAAGAAATTATTCAGATAGTGAAGGGAGACGAAAATTTAATAGTAATGGGTGACTGGAATTCGAGTGTAGGAAAAGGGAGAGAAGGAAACATAGTAGGTGAATATGGATTGGGGCTAAGAAATGAAAGAGGAAGCCGCCTAGTAGAATTTTGCACAGAGCACAACTTAATCATAGCTAACACTTGGTTTAAGAATCATGAAAGAAGGTTGTATACGTGGAAGAACCCTGGAGATACTAAAAGGTATCAGATAGATTATATAATGGTAAGACAGAGATTTAGGAACCAGGTTTTAAGTTGTAAGACATTTCCAGGGGCAGATGTGGACTCTGACCACAATCTATTGGTTATGACCTGTAGATTAAAACTGAAGAAACTGCAAAAATGTGAGAAATTAAAGAGATGGGACCTGGATAAACTGAAAGAACCAGAGGTTGTACAGAGTTTCAGAGAGAGCATAAGGGAACAATTGACAGGAATAGGGGAAAGAAATACAGTAGAAGAAGAATGGGTAGCTCTGAGGGATGTAGTAGTGAAGGCAGCAGAGGATAAAGTAGGTACAAAGACGAGGGCTAGTAGAAATCCTTGGGTAACAGAAGAAATATTGAATTTAATTGATGAAAGCAGAAAATATAAAAATGCAGTAAATGAAGCAGGCAAAAAGGAATACAAACGTCTCAAAAATGAGATCGACAGGAAGTGCAAAATGGCTAAACAGGGATGGCTAGAGGACAAATGTAAGGATGTAGAAGCTTATCTCACTAGGGGTAAGATAGATACTGCCTACAGGAAAATTAAAGAGACCTTTGGAGAGAAGAGAACCACGTGTATGAATATCAAGAGCTCAGATGGCAGCCCAGTTCTAAGCAAAGAAGGGAAGGCAGAAAGGTGGAAGGAGTATATAGAAGGTTTATACAAGGGCGATGTACTTGAGGACAATATTATGGAAATAGAAGAGGATGTAGATGAAGACGAAATGGGAGATACAATACTGCGTGAAGAGTTTGACAGAGCACTGAAAGACCTGAGTCGAAACAAGGCCCCCGGAGTAGACAACATTCCATTAGAACTACTGACGGCCTTGGGAGAGCCAGTCATGACAAAACTCTACCAGCTGGTGAGCAAGATGTATGAGACAGGCGAAATACCCTCAGACTTCAAGAAGAATATAATAATTCCAATCCCAAAGAAAGCAGGTGCTGACAGATGTGAAAATTACCGAACTATCAGTTTAATAAGCCACGGCTGCAAAATAGTAACGCGAATTCTTTACAGACGAATGGAAAAACTGGTAGATGCAGACCTCGGGGAGGATCAGTTTGGATTCCGTCGAAATGTTGGAACACGTGAGGCAATACTGACCTTACGACTTATCTTAGAAGAAAGATTAAGAAAAGGCAAACCTACGTTTCTAGCATTTGTAGACTTAGAGAAAGCTTTTGACAATGTTAACTGGAATACTCTTTTTCAAATTCTAAAGGTGGCAGGGGTAAAATACAGGGAGCGAAAGGCTATTTATAATTTGTACAGAAACCAGATGGCAGTAATAAGAGTCGAGGGGCATGAAAGGGAAGCAGTGGTTGGGAAAGGAGTGAGACAGGGTTGTAGCCTCTCCCCAATGTTATTCAATCTGTATATTGAGCAAGCAGTAAAGGAAACAAAAGAAAAATTTGGAGTAGGTATTAAAATTCATGGAGACGAAGTAAAAACTTTGAGGTTCGCCGATGACATTGTAATTCTGTCAGAGACGGCAAAGGACTTGGAAGAGCAGTTGAACGGAATGGACAGTGTCTTGAAAGGAGGATATAAGATGAACATTAACAAAAGCAAAACGAGGATAATGGAATGTAGTCAAATTAAATCGGGTGATGCTGAGGGAATTAGATTAGGAAATGAGACACTTAAAGTAGTAAAGGACTTTTGCTATTTAGGAAGTAAAATAACTGATGATGGTCGAAGTAGAGAGGATATAAAATGTAGACTGGCAATGGCAAGGAAAGCGTTTCTGAAGAAGAGAAATTTGTTAACATCAAATATAGATTTATGTATCAGGAAGTCGTTTCTGAAAGTATTTGTTTGGAGTGTAGCCATGTATGGAAGTGAAACATGGACGATAACTAGTTTGGACAAGAAGAGAATAGAAGCTTTCGAAATGTGGTGCTACAGAAGAATACTGAAGATAAGGTGGATAGATCACGTAACTAATGAGGAGGTATTGAATAGGATTGGGGAGAAGAGAAGTTTGTGGCACAACTTGACTAGAAGAAGGGATCGGTTGGTAGGACATGTTTTGAGGCATCAAGGGATCACAAATTTAGCATTGGAGGGCAGCGTGGAGGGTAAAAATCGTAGAGGGAGACCGAGAGATCAGTACACTAAGCAGATTCAGAAGAATGTAGGTTGCAGTAGGTACTGGGAGATGAAGCAGCTTGCACAGGATAGAGTAGCATGGAGAGCTGCATCAAACCAGTCTCAGGACTGAAGACAACAACAACAACAACAGCTTCACACCTTCGTGCTCATCCTAGCCAAAGGTATGTAAGAATTTGATATTTTCTTGAGTTTCTGACTCTATTAAAAGTGCTAAGGTTACGTGCAGTACCGAAGGGCTTCACCGCTCCTGCTCCTACTCGCTTCCTTCACTTATGGGCTGTATTACAGAAGCAGTGCACAGGAGCACACCCACGCGCCGCCTATCAAGGCGGGGTACAAATTTCTTTTTACACCTCATATCTAGGACTAACATGCTCCAAGGCACAGGTGATTAGCTAAAGATCTATAAGAATGTATCCGTTCACTTGTTCCCACAGAAAGTGACATGACTTTGGAGAAAATCGTGTATTCCCCCTCTGCGAAAACTTAAAGAAGCCAGTAATTGGCAGTTTCCTTTTTATTCAGAGACGCAGATTTATTAACTCTGGCACTGGTTCGACATGAGTTTGTTCTGTGCAGTGGGAGTGGAGATTTAGCGCCTTTAAAGCCCTGTGATTGGCTCAAGATATGGTGGATACAGTGTCAATCGAGCATCTCGCGGGAAAACGTTTTTTTTTTTTTTTTTAATGGAATGGTGCAAAGTGCCTGAGTGCGGAACTTTGGTCTGAAAAGCAGTTTTAGTCGAGACTCTGGCCTGTGTGGATGGTACTTGGGACCTGTCCTTAGACTAACTTCACTTGCGAGTAGTTTAAACTGGAGAGCGTGTATTGAAGTTCTCACTGTGCCGACAGTGTTACATCAAACATCAAAGACTGTTCGTTTGCCGAGGGCTCACTTATTCGTTTTTGGTTTACCAGATTTGACGTTTGGTATCCTCGTGCTCTCTGTCGTGTAAGTGATCCAAACTGGTCCTTGGTACGACAAGCGAACGGGTGTGTTACACACTGAAATTTACCACGATTTTAGGGCACTGGAAGAGAGTAAATAGCAATCCATCTGCCTGATGGCTAGTCCCTGAGATGAAATTAACAGTCAACTGAAGTTCCCAGTCAGTCTGCGACCATGAAACGCTGTTAAGCGAATCCCAACAAAAAGCCTGCTTTGCTTTGAAAGTGGTATCACGACGAAATGTCGGCGGTTGTCGACGAGGCCACGCTGCTGCATTCCCGTAAGTAGTTTGAACCTGGCAGCTGTCTTTTTGTCTTTCCATCATTGATTAAGTGCTTGTCAACATACACGGAATGCGTTGAATGAATCACTGTTACTTATGGTCTGCAGCGTCGCAGTCACTCTAGTACAGTACTAGCAGCAGTAAGTGAAAACTGCAGTGCAGGAGAGGAAATCATTTTTGTCCCTTGGATTTCTTCTGGCTGCAGAATAAACAGCGGAAAAACGTAACAAACACTATCGTCCATCACCCGTGTGATGTGTGGTGTCCTAAAGGAGCTAAAGGAACAGTAGCACTATTCTAAATGGAAAAATATTAAGTAGTCAGCCTTGCCTCTTTAGGCATCCATGAACCTCTGTAAAAAGTTTTGCCCTTACAAAGATTGCGCCGTAATAAAACACATCAATGGATACATTCTACATTAATTAAAATAATGAAATTTCAAATCGAATCTTGTAGTACAGAAACAATTTTATCTTCCTAAAGTTCAATAAACATTGAGAATTTGGTATCATGGGAATAGGACGTATTTGGCAATAACTAGAGTTGGTTATGCACTTGCTAACACCTGAAAAAAATTGCTAAGATTCTGCCATCACTCAATGCATTGCTGTGCACATACCTAGGGTACCACATTGAGATTGCACATGAAAATGCAAGTAGTGAGGTGGCTTCCTTATGAATTATTCAAGGAAATCTTCCAGGAACACCCTCAGAAGTACAGCAAAATTGTAACACATTTTGACCTTGAAACAGGCAATTTATAATTGAGTATCGGACTGGAAATAGAATCCAGAACCTTCTCTTTCAGGGGACAGCTCAAATCGAGTGCGATTTCCAAGCACAATTCACATCAACTCTCGAAGCTTCGATTCTGTCTGCATCTCTCTCTTAAATTTTCTTCAAAAAAGTTTCAAAACAGCGCTCACTACTTTGTAAGTCATTAATTCTTTGAAACACTCTTTAGCTTCCACAGGATCTTTTCTTCAAGGACTGCTCGTATGTGGGAGACATTCTTTGAAGTTCAGAACGTAAGAGAGATTAAAAAAGGAAGTTTCACCTCATAGTGTCGACCTCTGGAGGTATTTTGGAGGGATGAGACAATGCGCGAACGTTCTTACGCTGTTCTAGATGACTGAGGAGGATGCCATGCGGTTCTAGGCCTTCAGTCTGGAACCGCGCGATCTCCTGGCTCGTCCATGGATGTGTGTGATGTCCTTAAGTTAGTTAGGTTCAAGTAGTTCTACGTTCTAGGGGACTGATGACCTCAGATATTAAGTCTCATAGTGCTCATAGCCATTTTGAGGATGCCATACAGCAAACACAACTCAAACACGCATTCCCATGCGTGGTAGCCGTGTTTTAGTATACATGCAATGAGTACATGTCGGATGTCTCAAATTCCTACCTAGCGCAGTTTAAGTGCTGCATCAGTGCGACATCGTTTGGAAATCAATATTTTATCTTTCAAGACATTAATGTATAGCAGCGATCAAACAAACGGAATTCCATACCTTTACTGCTTACATGAAGGCAAATGAGACTGAGGATGCTTGGACACTGTGGTTCCACTATAATATTTATTTTTCCTTCAAGGCAGGGACAACTATCCGACTGTCAACAGCATGCTGTAAGAGAGACTGTAGCACTTGATCTCATTTTATTAAACAACTGAATAACTAAACGATCAGAACGTTTGGCAACTGATTTGCAATCCACCACAGTCACAATATGACAAATTAGAAATGCAGATTAACATTATATTTATATCCAGGGTGTCACCCGGAAATATTGTAGGAATGATATAGGTTTCGAAATTCAAATCAAATTTGAAAACAACATATATTATTAGCTGAGCTGTGTGTGGCTTATGTTCCCGCCATCATCTGTTTTACATCCTGCTTCTGCCATACTAAGTTAATATAAATTACTACTGTCCCACCGGCCGCGGTGGTCTCGCGGTTAAGGCTTTCAGTCTGGAACCGCGCGACTGCTACGGTCGCAGGTTCGAATCCTGCCTCGGGCATGTATGTGTGTGATGTCCTTAGGTTAGTTAGGTTTAAGTAGTTCTAAGTTCTAGGCGACTGATGACCACAGATGTTAAGTCCCATAGTGCTCAGAAACATTTGAACCATTTTTACTACTGTCACTGAGCTGCTGCTTTGCCTGACCGTGACTGGCGCTAGCAGCGCGTATCGATATCTACCCTCTCGTAGTATCTTCGCACGGCTGCTATTACTTCCCGGCCTTTGTCTGTCGTAGGCGAGTTCGGGCTGCGAGTTCGGGTCTGTCAGTCAGTTGAAACGCGTCTGGAGCGCAATCTGGACCTGCTAGTCGGGGAGATGCAATGCGGTATTAGCGCAGTATGGTTGCAGCAGTGAGATCTGCGTCGACATGGCTCGCCCGACCCACGCCGCCACGCATCACTTGAGCCGGGCAACAGTCTTGGTGTCGTCCTATCGGACGACGCGTTTTGACTCGCCGATCCTTCATGAGTCGGCTGTGTGTGTGTGTGTGTGTGTGTGTGTGTGTGTGTGTGTGTGTGTGTGTGCATCGACTCCCGATTTGTCTTCGTGCGCACTTAGTTACTGTTGGGTATCGTTTAGGTCTTCGTGCGAATGTTTGTCAGGTTGTGTATGTAGTTGGTGTTATTTCCACTGACGACTATTTTAGATGTTGACATTCTGCCGGAGTCGGTCGGTTACTGAGGACCAGGGAAGTTATCTCTGCGCAGCGCAGTCGGCTGGGTCCGCTGGCACTCCCTGTGCAGTGCAGGAGTGTGCGCGGAGCTGTCCGATCGCTACGAGCTTTGTGGGTCACCTACCCAGGACGTCAACGTTGAGTAGTGGTTTCAACTATCAAAGCCACGTCCATTCACGTTGTGTGGTTCGTTTCGGTGGTTCGCTGTTGGGGAGGTCTTGCTGTGAGCAACACGATGGTTTCTATCGCTGAAATTTATCCACCATGGGGTGCAATTAACTATATTGGTTGACTACAATTCGAGTAGACCAGCGGAATTTTCTGCCCTGTGGCCGCTAGTGTACTGGTTACCTGACCTGCCCACTGACGTAAATTCAGGCAGTGTTCCTTTTGGGTGACGTTAACAGTGTACCGTATTTTAAATTCAAGTGTACCAGCGGAATTTTCTGCTTTGTAGCCATTAGTGTTCCGGTTACCTTCCCTGGCCACTAACGTAATTTCAGGCAGCGTCCTTTCCTCACCTGTTGTCGCAGTCCAACATGGTGTGTAGTTTTGACAGCTAATACATACTTCATTGTGGATTGTCACTTTCGTAACCTTTTGTGTTTGATTTCTCTGTTGGTGGAAAGCAAGTTGCTGTGTCGGTCGGTCCGTGCTGTCTCCTGATTTGGTTCCGACAGATGAAGTGTAGTTGGGCACACCACCTGTTGTAAGGTAAAAATATAAATACAGTGATATGTATTAAATATACGGCAGTCTGCCAATGTAATCGTATTCTTAATGACTCAAAAGTAGGGGTTGAAAACACTTTTTTGTGACTCATAAGAATGTTCTTAATAATGCAATATCTTTCTAGTTAGCTCAATACAGATCAGTAAGTATCAAACTAGCTCAGTTCTCAGGGTAGTTACGTAATCGTCGATAGTTAATTGTCCTTTCCTTCTTTATCCAACACCACAGATATTATTAGAGGCTAGTGAAAAGTCGTGTTCTTATTGCACCACAGAATATTTCAGAAGACTGTTCGATGTAAACTACTACAATATGTAACTTAATATCGTGGTTTCGTCTCGATTCGCCAATACAAGGATCTACAAATGAAATCCTGTAATGGAACTGGAATCCTGTGACCAGACATTTTCTGCCTGGGACGTTATCTCGTTATATAAAGAAAATCTGCAAGTAAAAATTGTCAAACTAATGTGAGCGGCCGACGGGCTAGTGGGATCTGCGAGAAAGTTAATTTTCCTAACCGACGGCACGTCTCGTAGATGAGCTAAAAGAAAAACGTTTAAGATTTTCTAAGATGGAGCAGAACAATGAAAATTCTTTGTTAAGCTCCATATATGCGTAGGACAATCCATGTATCAGATTACAAATTTATTGACCGAATACACAATTTATTTTTACAAAATAACCATTATGTTTTTATGGTTGTAAGTAGAACTTGCATTAATAGCTGGTACAGCAAGATGAGCTTTACACAAGAACGTGCTCTTAGGTCCGAATCTAAGCAGATAAGATAAGCGAATGACAAAGGAAACATAGTCCAGTCATAAAAGTGCATGAGTCCATGGAGTAACATCTCCATTGTAGTACTATCTCTTCTTCATTAGCGCAACTTGTCGGTTCTTTATAAAATTTATTGTAATATATAGTTTACATTTTTTAAAACCCATGACCACCCAGGAGAAACAGTACAATGGGCCTCTGGTATGCCTGGGACAAAAGGATGTATCTGTACCAGACATACCACAGTACCGTTCGAGTCTCCCACACCATTGTTCCTACATGTTTATTCAGTTAGTTTTTAAAATTAGTTTGTGCATATTATCATTCAACATGCGTGCTTTCTGAAATGGTAAGGGAGGGCAAGTATAATCGTTCCTTATTTGTGTGACAGAAGTTTCATTCCCGAATAATGTTGACTAATCTCACCGGAAAATGATTTATGTTAAAATACCATTCGGCTTCACGGGCATGGGAAAACCGGGAGTTAAAAACCAGCCCAGCGTCTACGGACTGTATGACAACATTTATCCAGTGTTTCGAAGAAATCACAATTTGAATATTGTTATTACTTAAGGACATATTAAGTGAATGTTCCCCAAGTGAATTAAGTCAGCGAAAAGGTACAATCAAAGAAAATAGAGTGACAGTAGTTACAAATTGATATATATTACACAAATTTCTCATATGTGGTAATTGGAGCACCCTCATTTTTATTTTTCCGTCGCAGACACATTTTGACTTATATTATTGGGGCTTGCTACCATAACACAAGCACTTATCACACGCAATACGTGTCGTCGATGGCCGATTCTCCGCAGTTGCGTCTTCGGTGTGACGAAGATGGTGGCGCGGCGATGCTGTACTTGACGAAGCTCCCAGGCGCCCGCCACCACGCGCGAACACGAGATTGTTGGGCGGCTGCCGTTGGCCCCCTGGTCAGCTGTTTGGCCTCTGCTTGCGAGTCGTCTCACCATCGTGTCCATTGAATGCGCCTGAACATGATATAATTCATACTAGCATTAGTGTTAACTAATCCCATAACATGTGTTATCGGCTAGTGAGAAAAGAGATCTATTAGAAGTTCACTCATTCAGTATTTATTCACGAGTGTTTGTTTCAGTGTTCTATACTGTGTTCAAGTTTCCGAGTAACCTTTAGTCCAGTTTTCGGGACACGATGTTTTCTGTCAAATTCCTCAGAAAGTGATACAGTTTCTTGCTCCGTGACTAGCTAAGTTTGGCACTCTTAGAATGTCCTGTGAACTTTTGTAGTCACTTTACATAAACTCCAACTCTGTATCGTCGCCCGCAACACGTACGTACACGTTTGTATAACAAGCACTAAGTTTTCTACCTTATCATTATGGTTGGTGTCCCAAGGAGATTCACTTTGGTTCACACTTACCACAGTGTTCCCAGTCCAAAACATTTAGCTTCACACAATATTATTATTCATAGCATTTCGTGAAGTCATCTTTGCTGCACAGCTATAGTCTTCACATATTAACTATTTAAAAACCCTTTTTTATATCGAAACAAAACAAATTACTATGTCAGTCGTCAAACTCCGGTTGTAGAGTCCCTTTCTGCTTCAATTGTTAACTGATAAAAAGAAATGCACATTGACACTGTCTTGATGCGTTTGCTAGTATTTTTATCTTCTTTCATAGCAACAGTGATGCTTTTACAACTGACATTGTTTCACATATAGTTTCTATTGAGACAGTGTTTATCCTGTTAAGATTGACATTACATTTTCAATTTGACAAGTCATCACATAAACATTCGGTCCGCATTTGGATTTCATATTACTTGAAAGATTTTTTTCATCAATTGTCTTCAACCTTTCGTGCTGAAAGTAGACCTTGGGACATCTGGACTGCCGATCCTCAGGCAGTTACATGTGTGATATAAGCCATTTATCACACATCCACATCTTTAATTACTCTAAATTTTAAGTGAGGAACCGTTTGCCCGAAGACCAGGTCTCAACTTCACGGATACAATTCGTGTTTTAGTATCCGTCATGTTCTGATATACCTCAACTTAAAACTTTTTGTCATGAAGTTACTTTCTCTACAGGAGACGCTCTGTTTAGTTCTCAGTAGTACCCCCCGAACGCAGACAGTTACATGGCTGAAGACCACATGATAGCTTGTTTCTTCTAGTAGTGGCCTTCAGCCATGTAAACCCAAGACCATCCAGGAGAAACAGAAAACTGTCTCATCTAAGTCAACGAGGGCAGACCGACCTCCCGGGAGGCTTCTGAGTGCCGTTTTCCTTATTGTCCTGCTCACCGGTGTTTAATTGTCTACTTATAATCTATCATAGTCAATGATTTAAAGAGTCTTGTTTTTACTAGACTTATTATATTTTTCAATTTTGAAAAATCAATTGTAGGCTTTAGGCCACTTAAAACCTTATTCTTGTAATTACCCTTTAAGCAAAAACATCGTGGCCTTCTGCCTTACAAGATTATGGTAATATATTTTTAAAATTTCAAATTTAATTGTGGCCCTAAGCCGCTTGTATTGCACCTTGCATATGTTTGTTCTATCTACTTTTGCCTTGAGGCTTTCCAGCGTAACTGTGATATCGTATATATTTCAATAATTTTTTCTGCTATTTTAACTGCATTTTTAGTTTGTTGACATTTAAGATTTCTTGTTTGGGGGCCCTCAGCCGTGAAATAATTGCCTTTTTGGAACTCGTGGTTCTAAAGGTTTGGCTATGTGCCGTTTCGGTTTAAAGGTGTTGCTAAATTACAATAGATTACACTTTTGAGTGAACCTGATTGACACCTTATTTGGTCCGTTCCACAATCGTAATCACCTGCTCTGCCCTGCGGGTATAGCGGGCGTCTCAGCTCAAATAACTGAAGACAAATCACACTACATAGCAGAGAATTAACTCATATATGAGTGAGTACAAAGAGACGTAGAACACCACAGCGCAAAGCTTTCTAGTATAGGAATTAAAATTACGAATGTTTTCCTAAGACTCTACGGAAATACCCAATCACTTTGAATATTGTTGATGAAAACATAACAAGCTTTCCTACCTGTGCAACTCTAAAACGCTAGTTTACGGAAATGACAGAAAAGCGCAATTCATCATGCGACACAGTCTGCATGGTAGTGTTTGATCAACTGCGAGATGCTCAGATTACACTTTTTACAAAAAATAAAGAGCGAAATCTACAACTCTCGAAACTCGGCAAACATGTGCCGAACAGCTTGCCGCTAGTTAGCACCCGATTTAGGTGCCCGAGACAGCAGCTTAAAACAGCTTCCCCCCAGACCACCCCACGCCACCACGCTCCGCACCCTCCCCGCAATCACCAGTGCCTCAGACAGCGTCACGCCAGACAGCACCACCAGTTATTCTCCACCAAATGACCACACCCTTCTTGCTGAGAAACTCGGTGTGGTAGGGAGGACTCCTAGCCATTGCCACAGTGAACAGTGGGAATTTCCCTTTTTTCACAGGAATATTGAGGAACCCTGCCTTAACTTCCGGTTGTTGGGCTTACACGTTCTAACATGCAAGAGGTTAGTATCAGCTTCTAGTCATGTTCCACTCATTGGTTTACACCTTTGTGCCAAAGTATGGTGGTGGGCAAGACCCATTTGACTGAACAATTTACTCTGGAGCCAAACGAATTTGTCCACCGCGGCTGAGCAGAGCCATTGTGGCCCATTCTTAGATCTGTGTACAAGAAGGTGAATTCGTTGCATTCGACGGAACACTAGGTGCTTGAACTGACTTCGCAGCAGCCTGCCTTCTGAGGAGAAAACCGAGTGTCTTCCCAACTATGTGCGGAGTAGGGGCTTACTACACTAAATTTCTGCAAACTACAGTACCTTGGGGAATCAGATCCCTTCTCCAAAGACACTGTGACATGTCCAGGAGTCAAGTGACACCTTGGACGAACACCTGGGACAGCTCGTTTCTATCATGATATTGCAGGACCTTCTTCGTGAGTTAGCAAGCTTAGTACTCTCCTCAAAATTAGAGAGTAAATAAGCAGAAAAATAATCAAATATCACACCGATATGTGATTGTCATGTCACAAAGCAGTTGCATCATTATACGATAACTCCACATAAAACGGGTGAGTCCTGGAGGGCGATAATGAAGACCGGAATAGCCTGCGGCAACAACGTCTCGGCCACATGTTGTACAGCATCATAATCCACAGCAACAGAGTTTGAGTTCACATTTATGCAAAGATGTAACTTTCGATTAGACTTCTTTTATTTTTGTCGATTTTTTTGGTAAAGTTATTTTTCGTTTCATAGAACTTACTACACTCCTGGAAATTGAAATAAGAACACCGTGAATTCATTGTCCCAGGAAGGGGAAACTTTATTGACACATTCCTGGGGTCAGATACATCACATGATCACAATGACACAACCACAGGCTCATAGACACAGGCAACAGAGCATGCACAATGTCGGCACTAGTACAGTGTATATCCACCTTTCGCAGCAATGCAGGCTGCTATTCTACCATGGAGGCGATCGTAGAGATGCTGGATGTAGTCCTGTGGAACGGCTTGCCATGCTATTTCCAACTGGCGCC
The DNA here is from genome assembly GCF_023897955.1 of Schistocerca gregaria. Taxonomy (NCBI): domain Eukaryota; kingdom Metazoa; phylum Arthropoda; class Insecta; order Orthoptera; family Acrididae; genus Schistocerca; species Schistocerca gregaria. The sequence goes on from NC_064923.1 coordinate 533,810,413, forward strand.
TCAGTTGGACCAGCATTCGTGCTGGACGTCCAGATCGCGTGAGACGAAGCTTCATCCAGTCCCAAACATGCTCAACGGGGGACAGATCTTGCTGGCCAGGCTAGTTGACTTACACCTTCTAGAGCACGTTGGGTGGCACGGGATACATGCGGACGTGCATTGTCCTGTTGGAACAGCAAGTTCCCTTGCCGGTCTAGGAATGGTAGAACGATGGGTTCGATGACGGTTTGGATGTACCGTGCACTCTTCAGTGTCCCCTCGACGATCACCAGAGGTGTACGGCCAGTGTAGGAGATCGCTCCCCACACCATGATGCCGGGTGTTGGCCCTGTGTGCCTCGGTCGTATGCAGTCCTGATTGTGGCGCTCACCTGCACGGCGCCAAACATGCATACGACCATCATTGGCACCAAGGCAGAAGCGACTCTCATCGCTGAAGACGACACGTCTCCATTCGTCCCCCCATTCACGCCTGTCGCGACACCACTGAAGGCGGGCTGCACGATGTTGGGGCGTGAGCGGAAGACGGCCTAACGGTGTGCGGGACCGTAGCCCAGCTTCATGGAGACGGTTGCGAATAGTCCTCGCCGATACCCCAGGAGCAACAGTGTCCCTAATTTTCTGGGAAGTGGCGGTGCGGTCCCCTACGGCACTGCGTAGGGTCCTACGGTCTTGGCGTGCATCCGTGCGTCGCTGCGGTCCGGTCCCAGGTCGACGGGCACGTGCACCTTCCGCCGACCACTGGCGACAACATCGATGTACTGTGGAGACCTCACGCCCCACGTGTTGAGCAATTCGGCGGTACGTCCACCCGGCCTCCCGCATGCCCACTATACGCCCTCGCTCAAAGTCCGTCAACTGCACAGGCGGTTCACGTCCACGCTGTCGCGGCATGCTACCAGTGTTAAAGACTGCGATGGAGCTCCGTATGCCACGGCAAACTGGCTGACACTGACGGCGGCGGTGCACAAATGCTGCGCAGCTAGCACCATTCGACGGCCAACACCGCGGTTCCTGGTGTGACCGCTGTGCCGTGCGTGTGATAATTGCTTGTACAGCCCTCCCGCAGTGTCCGGAGCAAGTATGGTGGGTCTGACACACCGGTGTGAATGTGTTCGTTTTTCCATTTCCAGGAGTGTATTTCATTTGCTGCTCCCGTTGAATGTACACTATGTGATTAAAAGTATCCGGATACCCCCCAAAACAGGCGTATTTCATATGAGGCGCATTGTGCTGCGACCTCAGTAGTCATTAGATATCGTGAGAGAGCAGAATGGGGCGCTCCACGGAACTCACGCACTTCGAACGTGGTCAGGTGATTGGGTGTCACTTGTGTCAAACGTCTGTACAAGAGATTTCCACACTAGTAAACATCGATAGGTCCAATGTTTCCGATGCGATACTGAAGGGGAAACGTGAAGGGACACGTAAAGCACAAAAGCGGACAGGCCGACATTGGCTCTTGACTAACAGAGATATACATCTACATCTACATTTATACTCCGCAAGCCACCCAACGGTGTGTGGCGCAGGGCACTTTACGTGCCATTGTCATTACCTCCCTTGTCTGTTCCAGTCGCGTGTGGTTCGCGGGAAGAACGACTGTCGGAAAGCCTCAGTGCGCGCTCGAATCTCTCTAATTTTACACTCGTGATTTCCTCTGGAGGTATAAGTAGGGGGAAGCAATATATTCGATACCTCATCCAGAAACGCACCCTCGCCAAGCTGGCGAGCAAGCTACACCGCAATGCAGAGCGCCTCTCTTGCAGAGTCTACCACTTGAGTTTGCTAAATATCTTCGTGCCGGCCGCGGTGGTCACGCGGTTCTAGGCGCGCAGTCCGGAACCGTGCGACTGCTACGGTCGTAGGTTCGAATCCTGCCTCGGGCATGGATGTGTGTGATGTCCTCAGGTTAGTTAGGTTTAAGTAGTTCTACGTTCTAGGGGACTGATGACCACAGCAGTTTAGTCCCATAGTGCTCAGAGCCATTTGAACAATTTTTTTTGAAATATCTTCGTAACGCTATCACGGTTACCAAATAACGATGTGACGAAACGCGCCGCTCTTCTTTGGATCTTGTCTGTCTCCTCCGTCAACCCAATCTGGTACGGACCCCACACTGATGAACAATACTAAATTATAGGTCGAACTAGAGTTTTGTAAGCCACCCCATTTGTTGGTGGACTACCTTTTCTAAGGACTCTCCCAATGAATCGCAATCTGGTACCCGCCTTACCAACAATTAATTTTGTATGATCATTCCACTTCAAATCGTTCCGTATGCTTACTCCCAGATACTTTACAGAAGTAACTGCTACCAGTGTTTGTTCCGCTATCATATAATCATACAATAAAGGATCCTTCTTTCTATGTATTCGCAATACATTACATTTGTCTATGTTAAGGGTCAGTTGCCACTCGCTGCACCAAGTGCCTATCCGCTGCAGATCTTCTTGCATTCCGCTACAATTTTCTAATGCTGCAACTTCTCTGTATACTACAGCATCATCCGCGAAAAGCCGCATGGAACTTCCGACACTATCTGCTAGATCATTTATACATATATTGTGAAAAGCAATGATAACACTCCCCAGTGGCACGTCAGAGGTTCTTTAACGTCTGTAGACGTCTCTCCATTGAGAACAGCATGCTGTCTTCTGTTTGCTAAAAACTCTTCAATCCAGCCACACAGCTGGTCTGATATTCCATAGGCTCTTACTTTGTTTGTCAGGCGACAGTGCGGAACTCTATCGAACGCCTTCTGGAAGTCAAGGAAAATAGCATCTACCTGGGAGCCTATATCTAATATTTTCTGGGTCTCATAAACAAATAAAGCGAGTTGGGTCTCACACGATCGGTGTTTCCGGAATCCATGTTGACTCCTGCACAGTAGATTCTGGGTTTCCAGAAATTACTTGATACACGCGCAAAAAACATGTTCTAAAATTCTACAACAGATCGACGTCAGAGATATAGATAGGCCTATAGTCTTGCGCATCTGCTCGACGACCCTTCTTGAAGACTGGGGCTACCTGTACTCTTTTCCAATCATTTGGAAGCTTCCGTTCCTCTAGAGACTTGCGGTACACGGCTGTTAGAAGGGGGCAAGTTCTTTTGCGTACTCTGTGTAGAATCGAACTGGTATCCCGTCATGTGCAGTGGACTTTCCTCTGTTCAGTGATTCCTGTTGCTTTTCTATTCCTTGGACACTTATTTCGATGTCAGCCATTTTTTCGTTTGTGCGAGGATTTAGAGAAGGAACTTCCTCTGTGAAACAGATTTGGAAAAAGGTGTTTAGTATTTCACATTTACGCCTGTCATCCTCTGTTTCAATGCCATCAATATCCCGGAGTGTCTGGATATGCTGTTTCGAGCCACTTACTGATTTAACGTAAGACCAGAACTTCCTACGATTTTCTGTCAAGTCGGTACATAGAATTTTACTTTCGAATTCACTGAACGCTTCACACATAGCTCTCCTTACGCTACTTTGACATCGTTTAGCTTCTGTTTGTCTGAGCGGTTTTGGCTGGGTTTAAACTTGGAGTGAAGCTCTCTTTGCTTTCGCAGTAGTTTCCTAACTTTGTTGTTGTACCACGGTGGGTTTTTCCCGTCCCTCACAGTTTTACTCGGCACGTACCTTTCTAAAACGAATTTTACGGTTGCCTTGAAATTTTTCCATAAACACTCAACATTGTCAGTGTCGGAACAGAAATTTTTGTTTTGATCTGTTGTCTGAAACCTGTCTTCTATTACTCTTGCTAAACAGATCAACATTCCTCCCTTTTTTTATATTCCTATTAACTCCCATATTCCGGGATGCTGCAACGGCCTTACCACATCGCAGACAGTTGAAAAAGGTCATGATGTGTAATAGGCAATAATCCAAGCAGACCACCACACAGGAATTCCATACTGCATCAGGATCCACTGCAAGTAATACGATAATTAGATGGGAGGTGAGGAAACTTATATTTCATGATCGAGCGGTAAATTCCAAACGACGCCTCGCTTGGTATACGGAGCGTAAACATTGGATGACTGAACAGTGGAAAAACGTTGTGTGGGTTGAGGAATCAGGGCACTCAATCTGGTGATCCGATGACAAAGTGTTGGTATGGCGAATAGTGGGTGAACGTCATCTTCTAGTGTGTGTAGTGCCAACAGTAAATTTCGGAGGCGATGGTGTTATGGTGTGGTTGTGTATTTCATGGAGGGGGCTTGCAGCCCTTGTTGTTTTGAGTGGTACTATCACAGCACAGACCTGCACTGTTGTTTTAAGCACCTTCTTGCTGCCCACGGTCGAGAAGCAATTCCGGAAGGGCGATTGCTTCTTTCAATACCATCGAACACCTGGTCATAGTGCACGGACTGTGGCAGAGTGGTTACACGACTATAACATCCCTGTAATGGATTGGCCGGCACAGAGTCCTGACCTGAATCCTGTAGAATACCTTTGGGATGTTTTTGGAACGGCGACTTCGTGTCAGGCCTCACCGACCGACATCGATACCTCTCCTCAGTGCAGCACTCTGTGAAGAATGGGCTGCCATTACCCAAGAAACCTTCCAGCACCTGACTGAACGTATACCTGTATGTCATTTTCAGCCAGGTGTCTAGGTACTTTTGATCACATAGTGTAAGCCCATACACATTTGCAGATACGCATGCGACACGGTTGGTAACCTCCCTCTAAGTAATTGTCCTATCCTGCCTGCGATATAAAATATGACCGTGGATCGCATGTGTGCCTAATGGGTTTTTTTCTAATTAGATAAGGCTATCTTTCCCAAAGAAGTGATACCTATATGTAGGTGGAAAGTGTACAACCGACCCTTCTGATGGAAAGTCTACTAAAAATAAAAAGTAATTAAACCGAACAGGGCTATAATTAGGAAAACAACACTAGACAGAAAAGGGTACCACTGTGGTTGAATCCAAAAGTTACACTAATGAACGAAAAGGAAATAATTAACGGTCGGCAGCCCACTTGGGCTATTTCCATCCAATATCCTGTACAAGATGATGGGGAAAAAACATTTATTATGAAGCACTGACGTGGCAACTGAAGGTTGTCACTTTTTTTGCCACTAATTTTAAGTGAGTATGTAACAATAAAGAAAACTGAGAAGTGTCTCTTATGTTCTGTTTGGCATTAAATTTTGATAAAGGCAATAGAGTAATGATTTAAAAATATGTAATTAAATTGTATGTTAGTGTTAACTTCGTTACATGAACAATGACTTTCTGTGAGCTCAACATAACGTCATCAAAAAAATTTAGAAAAAAACAAGCACTTTTCACGTTGCCATTACTTATTTTCCAAAATGGATTTCATATTATTGTCTGAACAACTGAGCCTTTTTAGTGACTTGAACAGAATTAAACACTAGAATACGTACGAAACCGAACAGCCTTGTGCTCCAAGCTATACGTAAAGCAAATAAAACTTCCGCACTCTTCATTTGTGCATTTCTTTAGATTTGGATTTTTCCAGTGATTGATTCTCAGACTTGAAGTATGAAATTTGTTTACTTTAGTCATATACTGAACGTCTGTTGTACAACAGTTAATTGATAGTAGAGTGAGGCTAAAATTTTAAAAGTGAAATTATTCATTAATATACGGACTGTAACTATTCCATTTGTTTCTTGTGACAACCAGTTAGCATATAAGGAAAAAAAGGAACAAGGATCCTGCTTGGTAACAATCGCCTGAGTATAACTGATTGTTATTTAAATAAATTTTATCCATCAAATCACATTCAGTTGTGCTGCTAGGTTAGTCGATAATGCTTTCTGCCAATGAACAGTCTTACTGCAGTGTTGTGCATACTACGAAACTCGCGAGCTGACGAAGAAACTATGTTGCTGGAACTGCTGATGTGGCTGAAGACGGTAGCATCTTGTGGAGTCACGGCTAATTACAGGAACGGGCAATCGAAATTAATACAACCTCTTCCGCCCTTCACTATCTGTACTCCTGCTACTAGACATCTGGCCGGCCCGCGTACATGATGCCGCCGAAAATGGTACTCTCTACTGCGAGAGCGTTAACACCACACTACTGCACACTAGAAGTGCTGGAACCCCCCCCTCCCCCCCCCTCTCTCTCTCCGCGCGCTCCGCGCAGCAACTCCCTACACAAAGATTTTACAACGTACGAGCACTGCTGTTGCCGTTGCTAGTAGATGCAAATAACAATTCCTTTGGCTTTTTCCCAGAGCTTATACGTTTCACAGTAACACAGATAAATACAATGAAACGTCAACACATACAGTGTAGCAATGTCCTTACGTATGAAGAGAAAGCATTTAAATAACAAATATTCACATACAATTCAGAAAAACGTTATATATCGGTAGCAGGTGCATTTTCGGTGTTACAAATTATCTTGACAAGCTGCTCTTTAGGACCGCTTTGACAAACATTGATAGTCCTATTGTACCAGTGACTGATCTACAACTTAAAAATGGATATAATTACATTGCATGTGAGTTGAAAGACATGGAAAATGTCAAATATTCTGTTAGTTGATCACAAGATGGATCAAAGCCTTGGAGAGAACAAAGGCGGTACAAAAATGATATTTTCACTTTGAAGCAGAGTGTGCGCTGATATGGGACTTCCTGGCAGATTAAAAGTGTGTGCTAGAACGAGAATCGAATTTGGGACCTTCGCCTTTCGCGGGCAAGTGCTCTACCATCTGAACTAACGAAGCATATCTCACGAGCCACCTGTCAAGTTTGGGAGGTAGGAAACGAGGTACTGACGGAATTAAGAGCTCACAGGGTCTTGAGTGGTGCTTGGGTAGCTCAAATAGCAGACACTAGCCTGTTAAAGGCAAAGCTCCCGAGTTCGATTCTCGGTCCAACACACAGTTTTAATGTGCCAGGAAGTTTCATGTAAGTGCACACTCAATTGCAGTCTTGAAACATCCTCCATGCTGCCGCTAAGCCATGTCTCCGTAGTATCCTTTCTTCCGGGAGTGCTAGTTCTGCTAGATATGCAGAAAAGATTCTGTGAAGTTTGGCGGGGGGGGGGGGGGGGGGGGGGGGGTAGGAGACGAGGTACTGGCTGTATTAAGAGCAGTGAAGACGGGTGGTGAGTCATGCTTGAGTAGCTCAGATGGTAGAGCACTTGCCGGCAAAAGGCAAAGTTTCCGAGTTCGAGTCCCGGTCCGGCACACAGTTTTAATCTACCAGGAAGTTTCATATGTGGTACACTTAGATGAGCGCTGCCTTACGCTATGAGTTGGGAAACGTTGTAAGAAACCAAACGATAAAGTATGCTAGTGATGCTAAGTGTGCTAATGGGATAACCTCAAACAGCTCAAACGATAACTGTAGCGTATTGGAATCAGTAGACGTAGTACACATGGGCGTCCAAACGTGAGAAAAATATTTGATTTATGTTTAATGCAAGCGCCCAGTCTGTAATTCGATTCATTTTAACTAGGAAACGTGAAACGTCAAGACCTCACTGCAAGCGTCACCCTTAGCTCTACAACAGAAAGTAGTATAATATTTTATTTCTTGGTTGCAAATGGCTGCGTAAAACAAATTAGAAATAGGATCATTTGTCGGAAATGTATTATTGTTTAGCTGAAATAGAGCGCAATATTCACAGTTGCTTAGATAATTGTCAATTTTACATCATCAGTGACAATCCAAGAGCTAATATAACATTTTATGTTCAGATACATTTGAATGCCTTTGAATAAATGGTATACGTTCACTTTCTGACTAAACTCTCCTTCTTTCAGACACTTGCCAGAATGTATAAATATTTATCTTGGATAATATGTCCAAGTCTGCGCAGACAAATCAGTTTCATACAAAGGGAACCGTAGCACAAAAATTTGTAAGAGTGAAGCGACAGCAGGTTTTCTCAACAATCATTTATCTTCCTCACTGCTGAGACTGATTGCAAGCGTCATTTCTTAGGTATCCCACCCTCACCTAAGAAAGTGCGAGATGGTTTCTCAACTCTGGCTCATAAACGTTCACATAAATCGTCCAAAGACCACACTTAGGTAACAAACCGCACGGGACGCATTTCGAAGATTCGTTATAAATATTCCTCCACTCTTCTAGCTGTAGCGCAAATTAACCTGGTGGCAGTAATAGTATTCCTTCTTGGAAATACATATTTTATCAATTGTGGTAGGAGAGAAGAAGAAAAGAAGGAAAAGAAGGGTATCGTATTTGTTTACCTTACATTCAGCAATATAGTGCTGATTCTCGTTATTTACTACGTTAGTGATAGTCGTGGAGTTGAACAGGGAAAACATTATTTGGAGAGATGATATAAACAAATCACGATTCGAGATATTTAAGATAAAAATGCGTCATTGTTATGCAATTCCTATCGTGTCCGGTGTCACAATGGGCTCGCTTTCGGTAAGAGCGAAGCTATAATTCATGGCTCTCTATCCAGAAATTTCCAGGTTCATCCAGGGGCACAAACAAAATAATTTCTCCATCAGTCACTTGTGTCTTTTAGCAACTATGCTTTTTGATGTTTCACACCATCACCTACTGACGGAGAATTGTTTATTCACGTATCTGGTGTAGGTGAATACAGACGTCCTTTCATGGTAGCAGCCCGACGATGGTGTGCGTTATGTTGCGTCTTTTGCTAATAATAAAATTGTTTATTTTCTTTAGAACAAGACGCAACAATACTTACATTGCCCTGAGTCTTCTACTGAGAAAAGATTATACCCTTCACCAACACCAGCTATATTAATAACTCTCCCAAGATAGATTATAGTGTGAATAATCGATACACTTAGTGGTAAGATAAATAAGTGACTGACACAGAAAATATTTTCTCTGTATCTACCGAGGAGTGATAACTTCAATAGTACTTGATAAATCTCTTACCATGATCTGACCTAGTGCTTCGACTGTAAAGAGCTAGGCGTGAAACAGAAGTTAAACTTATTTTTTACGCTCCTTCTGTTTACTTTCTCGTTATTGAAGTTTAATTTAACATCCAGAGTAAAATGGTCTCTATGAGTGCCACAAGCACTAATCCCGTTTGATAAGCGCTGCGCAGGGTGCTAACCGGAAAGTCGTTAATCGTCACGATATTGATCAGATATTACTTAGAGAAAACTATAGATAATCAGAATGCAACGATTTGTTATTGATATCTGGGAAGATCGCTTCCAGTCAGATACATTAATAAGCCACGTTCGATTTTGCAGCTGATTCGTCTCTGACGGTATAGTCGCCGACGAAACACCAGAACACCTTTCATTGCCTCAGACCTTTCTGGAATCAGCATGATAATATTCCTGTCGATAAACCAAACATTTTTCCATTTCACTTCGATGAAGACCTCAGTCATTTTCTGGAATGGCCTGCTCAAAATATGTTTCTTGCAGTTGCTACATTTCAGGTAAGTGTTCGTCTATGGCGACGTGTTTTATGAAAGCCATGTTGGAGGAACCCCGATATCTACAAAGCGAATCTCCTTATTGTGCTATCAGGTTTGTTCTACAAGTTCATAAGGCAACAAATCACAACACATGCCTCCTTCTGTGACAGTAGATATTTTGAACGTCAGGCAGAACGCTCATTATCATAAGCTGTTACATATAACTGCGCTATACCGATTTTTTATGACCCAATAAGAATCTAAAAGCTCGATTCTGGTAGCACAAGAAAGGAATATAAGGAATGTACTTTACTGCTCTCTGTGTTGTTTATGTTCTAGTAAGATGTGTACATTTATTTATTAGTGACGGTTTTTATACATGGTACTTAACTGTAAAAAAGGTCATATGTCTACGGTTGTTATTACTGTTGAGGTTGTAAGGCAGAAGAATAGTTTCAAGCAGCTCTTCGAGCTAGTATGACCTGTGTAAGCAAGACTCTTCCCCTCTGTACTGCATAACTGCTGCCACGTACACCCCATTTTTTTATGTTTTTGTCTTTAAGGGCATACAGCCGTCAGTCATTGTTTAAGGAATTTTAGGAAGTTCCTTGCAGCTTAGAGGGTGAGATCAAATTATTTAAAAATTCAATAACTGGTTTGAAAAGTCTGACGAAGGAGAGCTGTTACATTAGTTGGTAATGTTTGATTATATCTGATTATCTGTTTTATGAATTGAATGTGCTGGTTACATCCATTTGAAGTACTTTACTGTAGTCATACTTGGTCTCAGCAACAATTACTCAAGTTGCGCAAAATATCCCTTTTCCCCGAAGTGCGATGTACTATCACTTCGTTATCTGATGTGCCCATCTCACCATCATAGTTCTATAGGACCACATTTCGGAAACTTCAATACTGTTTCTTTGACCGAACCGCTTTTATTCACTATTTCACATTCTTATAAGGCTACATTGAAAAGAAAAAACGATCTTCAGAAAAAATCTCCATAACTCTTAAATTTATGGTCTACATTAAGAAGTTTCTTTTTCAGAAACGCTTTTCTCTGCTATTGTGAGTCTACACTTTGTATCATCTCAATGTCGTCGATCGTCATTTCTTTTGTTGCGCGAATAATAACACTGATGTTTTACTTTTGCTGTAGAGCATATACTGGTTTACAGTTCACTTTCCAATTATAATATAATGTGTATACTTATTTATTATATATTTACAGATAAGGTTATGAAATGAATATTAACTCATTCGATAATATTGCTTTGTTTGAAATTGCACCGTTTCTGAAATACCTGTAACTTATTCCAAATGAGAAGAAAAAGATGTACTGAATCAAAGTGGTGACTGATATCAAAAAGAGACAATAAAGATGACAGAAATGGCGGAAGCTGTGGAGAGCCCACCGACTCAGACCCTTTGGGGAAAAGCCGAGCCCTATCCTCTTAGACGGAATAACCAGACTAGCGCCTCACACTATACAGGTACAGTCTCCATAATATTGGATAACTGCATTAATAGGTACTACAGATACAACTTTATTGAAAGATATTTCCATTCTCCACATTGACTGTGCTACGATCACAAACCTAACAGTCAAATCATTGCGAAGATGTTCCGTCTACTAATGTTTGCTCATTCCTTGTACTTCTACACAGTCACTTTGTATAGATGTATAAAATGCACGTTTGTCATTTAAATAGGGATCTACTTGCGTAAAAGACTCGAATGAGAACTGCCTTAGAAATTCGTTAACGATTTGATGTACTATCGTAGTGGTTGTTGTTCTTGTTGTGGTCTTCAGTCCTTAGGCTAGTTTGCTACAGCTCTCCATGCTACTCTATCCTGTGCAAGTTTCTTATCTCCCAGTTACTACAGCAACCTATATCCTTCTGAATCTGCTAAATTTATTCATCTCTTGGTCTCCCTCTAAATTTGTACCTCCACACTGCCCTCAAATACTAAATTGGTGATCCCTTGATGCCTCAGAACATGTCCTACCAACCGATACCTTCTTCTAGTCAAGTTGTGCCACAAACTCCTCTTCTCCCCAATCCTGTTCATTACCTTATCATTACTTATGTAATCTACCCATCTAATCTTCAGCATTCTTATGTGGCACCACATTTCGAAAGCTTCTATTCTCTTCTTGTGCAAACTATTTATCGTCCATATTTCAATTCCATAGCTCCTGACACTTAAATCTATACTCGATGTTCACAAATTTCTCTCCTTCAGAAACGCTTTCCTTGCCATTGCCAGTCTACATTTTATATCCTATCTACTTCGACCATCCACAGTTATTTTTCTGCCCAAATAGCAAAACTCCTTTACTACTTTCATGTTCTAATCTAATTCCCTCAGCACCACCCGACTTAATTCGACTACATTCCATTATCCTCGATTTGCTTTTGTAGATGTTCATCTTATATCCTCCTTTCATGACGCTGTCCATTCCATTCAACTGCTCTTCCAAGTCCTTTGCTGTCTCTGACAGAATTACGATGTCATCGGCGAACCTCAAAGTTTTTATTTCTTCCCCATGGGTATCAATACCTACTCCGAATTTTTCTTTTGTTTCCTTTTCTTCTTGCTCAATATTCATATTGAATAACATCGGGGATAGGCTGCAACCCTGTCTCACTCCCTTCCCAACCACTGCTTCCCTTTCATGCCGTCGACTCTTATACCTGCCATCTGATTTCTGTACAAATTGTAAATAGCCTTTCGCTCCCTGTATTTTTCTCCTGCCACCTTCAGAATTTGAAAGAGAGTATTCCAATCAACATTGTCAAAAGTTTTCTCTAAGTCTACAAATGCTATAAACGTAGGTTTACCTTTCCTTAATCTACTTTCTAAGATAAGAGACAGGGTCAGTATTGCCTCACGTGTCCCAACATTTCTACGGAATCCGAACTGATCTTCCCCGAGATCGGCTTTTACCGGTTTTTCCTTTCGTCTGTAAAGAATCCGTGATAGTATTTTGTTACTGTTACTTATTAAACTGATAGTTCAGTAATTTTCACATCTGTCAAAACTTACTTTCTTTGGGATTGGAATTATTATATTCTTCTAGAAGTCTGAGGGAATTTTCCCTGTCTCGTACATTTTGCTCACCAGATGGTAGAGTCTTGTCAGGAATGGCTCTCCCAAGGCTGTTAGTAGTTCTAATGGATTGTTGTCTACTCTCGGGGCCTTGTTTTGACTCAGGTCTTTCAGTGCCCGGTCAAACTCCTCACGCAGTATCATATCTCCCATTTCATCTCCATGTACGTCCTCTTCCGTTTCCATTATGTTGTCCTGAAGTACAACGCCCTTGTATAGACCCTCTATATACTCCTTCCACCTTTCTGCTCTCCCTTCTTTGCTTAGAACTGGGTTTCCATGTGGGCTCTTGATATTCATACAATTGGTCCTCTTTTCTCCAAAGGTCTCTTTAATTATCCTGTGGGCAGTATTTTTCTTATCCCTAGTGAGATAAGCCTCTACATCCTTACATTTGTCCTCTAGCCATCCCTGCTTAGCCATTTTTCACTTCCTGTGAATCTCATTTTTGAGACGTTTGTATTCTTTTTTGCCTGCTTCATTTACTGCCTTTTTATATTTTCTCCTTTCATCAATTAAATTCAATATTTCTTCTGTTACCCAAGGATTTCAACTATCTCTCTTATATTTACCTACTTGATCCTCTGCTGCCTTCACTACTTCATCCCCCAAAGCTACCGATCCTTCTTCTACTGTACTTCTTTCCCCCATTCCTGTCAATTGTTCCCTTATTTTCTCCCTAAAACTCTGTACAACCTCTGGTTTAGTCAGTTTATCCAGGTCCCAACTCCTTAAATTCCTACTTTTTGCAGTTTCTTCAGTTTTAGTCTACAGTTCATAACCAATTTATTGTGCTCAGAGTCCACATTTTCCCCTGGAAATGTCTTACAATTTAAAACTTGGTTCCGAAATCTCTGTCTTACCATTACATAATCTATCTGATACCTCCTAATAGCTCCTGGCTTCTTCGATGTATACAACCTTCTTTTATGATTCTTGAACCAAGTGTTAGCTATGATTAAGTTATGCTCTGTGCAAAATTCTACCAGGCGGCATCCTCTCTCATTTCTTACCCCAATCCATGTTCACCTACTACGTCTCCTTCTCTCCCTTTTCCTACTACCGAATTCCAGTCACCCATGACTATTAAATTTTGGTCTCCCTTCACTATCTGAATAATATCTTTTATGTTATCATACATTTCATCAATTTCTTCATCATCTGCAGAGCTAGTTGGCATACGTACGTAAAAATATATGTTGTACAGAACATTGTTCTCGGTGGGTTGATTTAACGCGTATATCGTGTACAATCACAAAGCGTGACCGTCTAAGTTTGCAAGGAATTAGTAAGCACTTGAAAATGACATACAGCGCCGAAACCAACTGATTGTCTGAAGGAAATGACTGTGACAGTAATGCAATCAAGATGTAAACTGGAATCACGTGAGACGGACCTGGTGATCTTGTTGGCCAGGGCAGTTCTTGTAATCTACCAGCGGGACATGGAGTCACAGAAACCGCTTGTGGACGTGTACTGTCCTACTGAAAAAGTACATAGCCTTACCCTACAAGAAATGGGAGTAGCAGAAACTGGTCACTATAAATATGACTCTGAGCTGTAACTAATATCTCCTCTCTCACCCCGAACCCAGTGATGGGGCCTGTGTGTCGTGGGTCGATGCACTTGGAATAGGTAGCTCATCACGTCTACACACTACACTTGTACTTTCAGCACTCTCTTATAGACCCTGCATTCATCATCGAAGGCGACAGAGCGCTATTCAACTTCCCACTTAACTCATTCACGACACCAGAGTGGCCATGAATAATAATGTTATGGTATCAGTGCTAGACTGGCGTGATTCTAGCATTTTCATAGTCCTCCTGCAACCAAATGGTGCCCATTGGTCCCTAATGACACACCAGGGGCAACATGTGCCCCGATTTCTTTCCTGAATTATATCCATGGGGCCTCCGCTGCTTCCTCACTATGTCGATTTTGACATATTTCTGTACTACGAGGAGGTCCAGAACTCGCTCTGCAAGTGCGAGAATATTCCGCTGACCATCGCTGAAAGCAGCTACACAAGAAGGATACATAGTGCCCAATATTAGCGGCAGCATCCTACAGGTCAACCCTGCGATCCGGTTCAAATCGATGACGCTATTCAAAGGAAGTTACGTACTCGTCGGAGGAGCATGGTTGTATCCTAGAATGATTGTTTCAAAACACTGTTCACCTCTAAACTCGGCACAGTTAGTGCCGCCAGAGACAACACAGAGGATGGATAGGCCAGCGTCCAGAGAGTTATTTGATTGCGATGACCGTGGCGAATGAATCAAATGTTAAAAATTTTGTGAATTCCTAAGGGACCAAACTGAAGAGGTCATCTGTTCCGAGACTTGTAGACTACTTAAACTAACTTAAAATAACTTATACTTAGAAAAATAAGCACACCAATGCCAGAGAGAGGTCTCGAACTGGGGGACAGGCTGCGCAGTCCGTGGCACGGCGCCTTAACCTGCGCGACCACTCCGCGCGGTTAGAACGAATCAGTAACACTACAGCCCCTTAGTATGCACATATTCCACCATGATTCCAATGAAAACAATGATCGAGGATGTTGCTTTCTTCCGGCAGTGTATTTCAGAGAAGGAATGGAAACAAATCCTATGTTTGGCGTATCAGAACGTAGTGTACGAGGGGCGTTTATAAACTATTCAATACATTTTCTTCTTAGCCAGTTTCGGTAGCAAAAATACGGCATTTGTTGTGGAATATTCCCACTTCAGCCACTATAATTTCATGAAACACCGCTATACGTAGCCTCCAAACTGGAGTCTGCAACCGACGTGCGATCCAAGCAGCCAGCTCTCATTGGGATTCCTTCAGCGGAAAAACAGAGCACCGCTGATATTCATAGGCGATTGCGGAATGTCTAAGAAGTCATGGCGCTGAGTTGTTGTGCGAGGCATCTGTCATTATTGCATCAAAGTCACACAGATCTGTCCAATTTCCCGTGCTGGCCGCCACTCACAGATGTGACGCCCGCGATGGTGGAACGTGCGGAGACTCTCATTCGAGGATATCAAAAGATGCAAATAAACTAGTCCTTCTCTATGGCAAAGGAAGGCCTCAAACTAGTCTGCGCACCCGAGAAGACCTCACAAAACTTCTTTGGATTCTTCCTCCTCACGCAGCCTACAACCCGACCTTGCACTTTCTGTCTTCCACCTTTTGTTCCAATAAGGGATGCACTCTAACGGAAACAGTACGTGGATAATATGAGGTTACTCGTGCACCAAGACGTTGGCTTCTATGTCGATCGGTAGAGCGATATCATACGGGGATGCAGACCCTCGCAGAAAGGTGACGTCAGGCCATCGTATTGAACGGATATTATACTGAAAAATAGGCTGTTATAGCCAAAAGAGTTAGGAATCCTTAATAAAACCAACCTGCTCTCAGAAAACAAGAACTGTGTTGCATTACTTACCTAATGCCCAACGTAAGATTTATGTCGACTAGAACCGAATAAAGCTCCTATATACTATCAGTCGATGCCAGGACTCTTCGAAAGGGAAAGAAATGGGTGGGTCTGACAATATTTTACCGGGCAGGATGCACATCTTATTTTTCGCGATGCGTGGACGCTGTGGTCAGCGTCAGCTCGCATCTCGGTCCTCCGCCTTGACGTCGTGTAACGCCAGTCGGTGAGGGGCGCCGCAGATGCCAGCGGTGGCAGCTCGGAGGACGTGGCTGTTTTTGAGTGTTGTGCGGTGTCAGTTATTGGGGCGGCTACTGAGGACCGCCGGGCGGCGCGGCCTGGGAGGCAATAAAACGGGCCGCGAGCCGACTCTGCTGCGCTGTCCACGGCGAGGCGGAGAGGAGCAGCGGCGATATTGGCAAGGCGAGCCACGGCCGGCGCGGCGAGGCCCGGGGTCCTGTTGACAGAGGCGGCCTCCCACCCCAGCGCCGGCGCCACGTGTGTGCCCAGCCGGGGCACGCAACAACACAGGCCGCCCGCGGCTGTTTGCCCGAGGCCGGAGCCCGTCCGCCATCCGGCGCCGCGCAGATTTCTACCGGCACCGAGGACAACGATCTAGTTGGCCGTGCGTAACCTTGACGGTGACCTACGGAATCGGTTTCGATCACCACAATAGTAGTCAGGAAGTGGAGCTCCAAAGTAATGAAAATTTTCATGCTGTTGCTTTTTCTGCAGTTTGACGGAAGGTTGGACTCAAGTAGCACGAAAGTGTGTCCAAGAAGCCCCTTTAGCCGACGTGTTAAATAGCGTCCCGACATCATATCCTAATAGAGCAAACAGAGTTACGGAACTACATTTTACCAAGAACTCTATAGAATGAGATTTTCACTCTGCAGCGGAGTGTGCGCTGATATGAAACTTCCTGGCAGATTAAAACTGTGTGCCCGACCGAGACTCGAACTCGGGACCTTTGCCTTTCACGCGCCAGTTCTCTACCAACTGAGCTACCGAAGCACGACTCATGACCGGTACTCACAGCTTTACTTCTGCCCGTGAAAGGCAAAGGTCCCGAGTTCGAGTCTCGGTCGGGCACACAGTTTGAATCTGCCAGGAAGTTTCAAGAACTCTATAGTTCACTTACACAACCACGCATTATGTATTGTGAAGAAACGTACTACTGATCTGTTGTATGTATATCCAGGGTCTTGTCCGAAAGCCCAGGAACGATTTCAGCAAAATCATGTACAGAAGCATCAGGCCTCACAAATATACATACTGCTGTGTTTATAACCTCTTAGCACCAATAGGAGCAGAGATAACGGTAAAAACGTTTTTTTTTCCTGCCACTGGCATATAGGCCATCCTGCACAACAGATATGTGGTGTGGAAACAGTATTGGCCTACATGCAAGAGGCAAGAAATAGTTTTCCAGGCTGGGACATATGTGCTGCCCTTCGTGACAGGCGTGTGGCAGCGTGTGGCAGCGCGTATGTCAGGGGCAAAAGAATAATTTTCTAAAACTTAATGTATAGCCTATCTTGCATAACATGCATGTTGTTTGAGTGGTATTGATCTGTTTTATTGAACTCTATTGAAGGAATGAGTATTAATTGAAATCCTCAGCTACTGACAGGTGTTGTTGACAGTTAAAAGTTGGTCCCACGACCGGGACTCGAACCTGGTAACTCCTGCTTACATAGCAGACGCTCTATCCGTCTGAGCCATCGAGGACACAGATGAATATGCAGTGACTTATCCCTTGTACGCTTCCTGTGAGACACACATTCCCAACTGTCCACAATCTACATACATTGAAAGGGCACAGTGCCACCCGACATTTAAAATAGGTACAGCGTTCTTCGTTATTCTTGTCAGAACAAGATATTTTTTGTAATAATAACTCAATTTCACTCACTACACCGAAGCCGGATACCAGTGTAGGAAAGAGTGACAATTTATTATTTAATTGATCACATGTGCACTCCCACAAAACAAATACCAACATCCAATTTGGTGAGATCTGGGAAATGAATGTATGTATGGTCGTCTGCTAACCGCAGATAGTGAATGTTCAATATATGATCATCTTTGAGACGGTCCTTTGGTCACCTTTGGTGGAACCAAAGAGATGAAATTTACCTGAGCTTTGAGCGCCTGAAATGTGGCTGACCAATGGGTAGCTTGGTCTTCCCCCACCTCGACAGAGGTGCGAGATGACCTGAAGAACGGCCATGTTTCAGCATTCTAGTGCTGGATCTTGTATTGGTAAAGCCTGTCTTAGGTGTATTCCGTAAAGACAAAAGAGTGGATAGAATGGAATGCATGTGGAATACTTAAGAGTAGTTTGGAATAATAATTTCTCTATTTCAGGAACTTCTGTGGGGAGATTTAATGTGTAGCAGGTAATATTAAGGGGATCGTAGTAATCTTCAGAAGTGACCAATGGTCACAAAGAAACCACGTGTAGCAATAAGTTGAAATACTTCCGAGTGCTAAAATTAAGCAGAATTACTGGCGTGTGTACTATAAGTTGGAAATATTTAAGAAATGGCGTGTGTGGGACTAGAAATTAGAGACGAGTACTTCCACATGGTGAGTGCTGTGTGAGTCTCAATCTGTGTGTGAGACAAAGGATAAAGGGAATTACTCGTCCATGGTATCACTTGAGGGCTCGCGTATGTGAAGAATATGTTCTCAATCT
Source organism: Schistocerca gregaria (assembly GCF_023897955.1). NCBI lineage: Eukaryota > Metazoa > Arthropoda > Insecta > Orthoptera > Acrididae > Schistocerca > Schistocerca gregaria. Next base: position 533,829,046 of record NC_064923.1, read on the forward strand.
TACATTGTGTGTTATGTTTCCGTGTGACGTTTGATTCAAACTATAATACTCTGAGAGTGAAGCAAGGTGAGTCAGCCGTCTATCCAGCAACGCCAGTTAGTTTGCATTGCACAGGAAGACGTGCATGTATCCTCCAGAGTTCATAGTAGGGAAGGAAAGTTACGAAGTGGGGCAGTGTAGTGTGAAACTGGGATGAATACTAATTGAAGTGGGAAAGCTGAGAGTGATGTGACTATAACGTTGTGACTATTCCTTGTGTTGTATTCCATGTTGCCAGTGTGGGGTATTTCATGTAATTTAAGTATGTGTGGTTTGCAAGGGAGAGTAAAAATGGTTCTGAGCGTTATGGGACTTAACATCTGTGGTCATCAGTCCTCTAGAACTTAGAACTACTTAAACCTAACGATATCACACACATCCATGTCCAAGGCAGGATTCGAACCTGCGACCGTAGCAGTCTCGCGGTTTCTGACAGAGCGCCTAGAACCGTTAGATCACCGCGGCCGGCCATGGGAGAGTAGCAAGATAGGTACAGAGGCAGTGGGTTATGCATGTTCCTTTTGTACCACTCGGTCTGGAGGAAATTTTCGATGATCGGTGTGAGAGTCTAAGTGTGAGATGTACCAAAAGATCCACCATCCTGTCCAGAAAGTGCACTGTAATGTTAGGTAATTACGAGACCATAAGATAGAGAATCACCAATTTAAAGCCATGCCCACTGGGCGAAGTTTCTCATGTGTAATAAAAAGGATAGCGAAAAGAAAAAAAATGGCGGCCTTTTCCTTCGAATAGTATGTTGTCATGATATCCAGACTTTATAATGTGTGCGCCATTCATAGTCAGTGCGATGTCCACGTGTTGATCGAAGCCGTTGGGTAAGAAAGAAAATGTGGTATTGCCAGTGCGTAGTGAACAGTCAGAGTTATGTAAATTACTAATAGTCCGAAGTCCGTTATCCGTTTCCGTTGCGTAATATTCGAACAGGAGAATAATTTGTAACTTAATTGTGAGTACTAGAGCTCATGTTACTTGATAAATATGAATGAATCCACTCGCTTGGCAGACCACTCATCTTGCAGGCCTGACTGCTTGATGCCACAGTATGAGCAAGGCATGTGGGTTCCTCGCCACATAATGTACCTAATAGATATTTGTCCATCCACTCATTACTCGGGCTCACTAAGGTGACGATTCTCGTTAGAGTTCGGTCATCTTGTGTGCATTGGCACAGATGAAGATCAATGGCCGGGTAGCTGAGGGTTGGTATCTGTTCTTTCGAGAACAATTGCTATCTTCATCTATTGCAGGAGCTTTCAGTGCTGATAAATATGGCTGGGGACAGGCTGAGATGGATTGAGGAGGGAATGGACAGAGTGGAGGAAGAAATGGAAGAGGTGAGAAGGAGATGCATGTGGCAGGTGGCAGGTGCAGACATGTAACGGGCTGGGGGAAACAGAAGAGGGTGGGATGGAGACGGAAAGACGCAGGGGGAGGAGGATATGGTGTTAGGAAGAGGGAAGAAGTGAACAAAGAGAGAGGGAGGAGACCATGAATAGTGTGGAGGAGGAAATTGATGGAAGTGGCAGGATGAGATAGACAGAGGGAGGAAGAGGTGTACACAGGGATGGTAAGAGTGTGCAGTATGTGAGAAGTGTGTTCAGTATGTGTATCGAATACACACACAGGTAAAACTACGTGTAAAGTGTTAATAATAAATAAAAGACCACATACTTCTGCTGTTGTGCCCAATGACAGACAGTCTAGTGTGTGTTCATGTTATCTCTGTGTAAATCGGTTGTTCTGCCTTTATTATTCGAGAAAGTCACATTAATATGTATAATTTATTTACTATGAGTGTTATTAATTATTTATGTAGAATGTGTTATATTATTCTACTTCATATAGTATATAACGATACATGCAGGGAGTCCAGCGCAGAAATTCAAGATTTCTAAATTAAATATGTCGCCAAGGGAAGTGCAACAAAAGTTATATTTACTATTAAAACTTCAACAATTTTATACAGATGTTACACAGAAGGTTTGAAATACAGAATCTGAGAAAAATAGTACAATCTTTTATACGTTTCCAAGTTTATTATTTCACGGTGTACATGGAGAGCATGAAATGATTACATTTACAGATCAATAGCAGCAGTGGCACTGAAGTGGCAGGTATTGACCCATACCGAAACTCACATTTACCAGGTGTGGCCTCCATGGGCGGCAGTGCAGGCACTGACCTTTGCCACCAGTCGATCGTATAGATCGTCCTTGGACACGTTATGCTACGACTACTCAAACTGTTGGCATGTTTCTCTAAGAGTTGTTGCTTACAAGCCAAACGAGTCACTTCTTGTCCCAACGTATCCAACACGTTCTCCATAGAAAACCAGTCCGATAGTCATGCTGGCCAGGAGACTTTCTGAAAATCTTGAAGAGCATGTTGAGTTTCACATGCAGTATGTACGCGAGTATTATCTTGTTGAAATTAGAGCGGATTTAACAATATTTTGCACGTATCGAGCGAAGGTTAACGTCTCCTACAGAAACACCAAAGGGGACGAGAGTTGTAGCTTATGGCACCTCAGACCATAAGGCCTGCAGTCGGACCAGTGTGTCTTGGTGACAATGTTCACCAGGTCGATGTCGTACGCGCCAACAACCATCACATACAAGTAGACAGAATCACCGTTGATTGCTGAACACCACGGTACGCAATTCCAAGAGATCCTCTTCGGGCACCAGTCAAACCTTGCACGTCGATTCTGTGGCGTGAGTAGAAGACGAGCTAGAGGTGTGAGTGCCCACAGTGCCACATCTAGGCTCACAAGTCCCGTTATCTGTGCTGTGGTTGGTGCTGGAATTGTCACTACTGCCCTTACAGTAAGACGATCCGGGCGGGTTTCTCTATCCAGAACACCGCATACGGGTGCGAGAATCTTCATGTGACCACTGATACCAGCATCATAGCACAACTGGCGCAGCACGTCCGACATAAGCGATAATTATCGGACCATCCCGCCACTCGGAAGGCCCTAATTTAACCTCCTTCAAACTCTACATGTCCATTTCTTCAGAGACAGTAGCGGGACCTCCGCTGTTCAAATCAAGCACCTTTTAGTCGCCTAATTTCCAAACAGTTTCCACGATGTATTTGAACTCGCTCGGCTGTACGAAGCACAAACGCGTCTTCGTGGCATAGTGACCTTCTTGTTTCAAACAATTTCAGAACACTGAACTTTCTGGTTGTCAGCATTACCTATTAAATGGCAGACACAAATGGCGCTCTCGTGTCTATGCTACTACACTATCTGTTGGCGGACGACGTTGAAACTAACATCACTACATGTGCAAGAAGCCAATTATTGAACTGTATGAAAAGAGCCGTAAATTAGTTACAAGCTACGGCGTACTTAATCCAACATGTAAACGTCACTACAGATATTCGTATGTAGGGTATGAAGTGTTCGATATGCCTGCCATCATTGGCGATGATGTGGCGCAGACGAATAGCGAAATTCTGCATGACCCGTTGAAATGTCGAAACGTCGATGCTCTCGATGACCACCTGAACGGCTGTTTTCAGCTCAGCAGTGGTTTAGGGGCTATTGCTGTACACCTTGTCCTTAATATAGCCACACAAAAAGCAATCGCATGTGTTTAGATGCTGGGAATATTGCGGCCAATCGAGGCCCAAGCCAGTGGCCTCTGGATACCCCTAAGCCAGAGTGCGGTCACAAGGTGCTCCTCTATGAGATCACTCTCCTGGTTCGATGGGGTTGAACTCCGTATCGCATGAACTACATATTGTAGAAATCAGGTTCACTTTGGATTATGGAGATGAAACCATCTTCCAAATCAAGAAATATCTCACTGATTATTCTGTGACTGGGCATTGCACACAACACAGTCACCCATTGAGGGTGAAGAGACTTCTCGATCGCGAAACGCGTTTTCTCGTCCCCCCCCCCCCCCCCCCCCAGATGCACCAAATTTGCTTATTGACGAACCCATCCAATCTACGGATTTTCAGTCGTTTTCACCCTTTCTCGATGACCGACAGTGTCAACACCGTCATCACAAAAGTTACCCGCTCTCTCAAACCTGCTAATCAAATTCTTGATTGGTGGCAAACTAGGAACGGTTGTCGTGAACTTGAACTCTATCGCAAACTTTCTTTGAGCCGCAGTTGGGCTGCTATTGCCCGCATAGTAGGTCTTCACAAGCCCCATACACTCAGGCACGCTGTACCGTGACATTTTCACGTGCAAATGGTGGACAACAACAAGGCGCGTGCATATGCGCATACTAATTCCCACCATGCCCCGCGGATCTTTGGACGTCCCAACGCAAACCGTTTAGAAGTTGTGACGAATTTATTCCGTACAGTTCACTAATAGCCACCCTTTACTATCCCCAAGATGGTATCTACCATGATCGGATCAAAATCGACTAAATTTTTTTCAGGCAGTGTGGTTCGGAAAGCTGCTAAAACAAGGCACCGTACACTGTGGAGATCATAAGTTATCAGCATAATGAAACTCGTCCTCTCCAAGCAGTCTCACCAATCACGTCGAAACCTTTCTGAAAAGTCCAGTAGTTGAACTATGGAGGTGACGTAAACGAATAATAAAAATCGCCACCACATAGATGGAAATGGATTCAGATACCACACATATCGCCAGTTCAAACTCGTCCACCGCTGCGAAATGAATTCCTGCCTACTGGAATGGTTGTGGTAGACAATGTCTAGCAATGTGCCCCAGAAAAAAGTCAAAACGAGTCATATCGGGCGAATATGGAGGCAAATCCATCTCAGAGCCAGTATATTCTAAGTAATGTAACGCTGTGTATCTATTCCACAAGGATTCATCATCAAAGGAAACAAACACCAGTTCGGTGTTGTGTGATCAGGCTCCATCCTGCATGTCGGTTGGCGACAAATTGTTCGAGAAATGCAACGGAAGGATCACTAGCGATCGTTTCCCACACGAACAAAAAAGACCAGTAACGCCTCTGCTGCACACCGCAGCCTAAACATTACCTGTGAGAGAATGAAGTGTTTTGCTTCACAAAAATGGGTATGTTGGAATCCCAAAACCGCCAGTTTGGTTTGTTCATGACTCCATTCCGGTGGAAGCATGCTCGACCTGTGAGCCAAATACAGCCCATCTGACTGTCAGAATTCGCAAAGATAGCCATCTGTCGCACAGTCCGCAATAGTATGTTCATGGGGCTTTGGGTTTTGAGTGGAAACTGGTCTAAGCTCAGTGTCAATATTTTCTGCGAGCTTGAAAGATTGATGCAAGACTCTGCAATTCCTGTGTTGGATTTCCTTGGATGATGCTGAACAATTTCAGAAACCGTGATAACATATTCAGGAGTAACTTCAGTTGGCCTGTGGCCAACATTCTTCACTAGATCGTTAGCCACGTTGCCATTCTGTGGGAAGCTGACGAAGAACTTTAGAATGATTTTCGTATCGTGTCCTTTGGGGACATTAAATCGTGTTTGAAATGTGCGAATTGTGCCATTGCACTGTGTTCTAGCCTCTATATTACAGTACCAGAAGAGCTCATTGTTCAACGGAATACCTGAAATCAGCCTCTTATTACGCTACTCCAACTTCCCTTCTCGTCTCAGCGGGGGAACAGTTAGCTCTGAGTTGTGACGCACTATTCATACGCGCTACTTACTGCCATTACAGCGACGTCTGTTAGCAGCTTTTCGAACTATTTACAAATTTCAGTAGAAAATTCTTACAGCTTTCACAATAAGCATACCATTTGCCCCACTTAGTTTTCGAGATACTTTGTTTTGAAATCAATTTCTCATGACACCCCGTAACACTCAGTACATTCATGCCACCAAAATTCAATTTTTATTCGGATAGAAACTTAAATTAAAAGTATTTAATTTACATTCTCAACTGACCTCAGCAGTTCTTTCAGCAAAACGTCACTTGACAGTCGACAACGTGGAGGACGCTGCGCTGTATTTGTGAAACATTAAGATGAGACGCGTGTGTTGTTTCTTATTTTTAATTTTTACCTATACAATGGATTTAAATCCATAACAGTATCGTGTTTCTCGCGTGTTCATTGCCACTTTTGTAATCTGTCCTGATAATCCTGGTATCTATGTTATTAAAACTCTACTCCTAACTCGTACACCGGTACCAGTTGCAGCGAATGGGCAACAAAAGGTCAATTTTCAATGTTTCGTGTAGTTATTGACCGAATTTAAAATTTTCAAATGTTTCATAATCTACTTATTACAAATTACAATCTAATGTCAAACGTTTAACACAGTAAGACTAGTATTTTAATTAGAAACTGTGCTTCCGTCTTGAGGCAGTGTAACTGACGGCTTGCAAATACCCGTAATTTATCCAGTATTTGAGAATGTGACTTCCTACAAACGTTACAAGTAATTTCGGAGCGTTAAGAACCTCTTCTCCCCTGACACCATCCACAAAACTATGAAAGGATAAATGTTTGTCTCTTACTACATTTTCACTGTGCATGCTGTTAAACTTCAGCATCAGGATGGCGTTCTAATTTATTACTTAATTACTACTAAAGCTATTCGCAGCACCGGAGAAATTGCATCACTGTGCGACACATAGGTCATGAGATATTAACTCACAATAACTGATTAAAATGGAGCACAAATTACCCTGTTTATATTCCAGTGTTTCATAATTAGAGCATTTACTGTCTTACAACATACTTTAATCCAAATTTAAAATGTTCCCTAAACTTTTTATATACTACATTCTTAAAGCCAATGTTTAATACGTTAAATCATTTGTAAAGTAATCACTACTTTGAAGCTGTTTCGTAGAGAACAGTTCGATTCTTAACAGTATTATTCCTATTAGGTGCTTTCCCGACACAACCTGCAACTGTTGGATGAATGCACTGTTATTTTCCATATATTGAATGACATATAAGTGAAGCGCCTGATTTGGCTGAATAGTATTAGATCACAGAAAAGACTGTTAATGTACATGATTAACAGTTTGGTATGTCAGACTGTTCTACCATAAACCTCTGCTTCTTGAATGGCATACGTTTCCGCATTGATCACACTCTTCATTGTGGACTGAAAATTCTTGGTGATATCTAGTGTTTCCACAGAAACTATCATGACGTATAACGATTCCACCGTCTGATTCTGCTCCATTAGTTTAACTTTCACTTAAGTCTTGCCACTTTTCAAGGATGACAGATCGCGTTTGTAATTCCCAGTGGCCAATTGTCCTGTCTATCTGACAGATAGACAGTGCGAAGGTGGAGAGTAACGTATACGATGAGTAGGTTGTAAGTCGCTTGCTCTCTACATTTGCTATTGATATCTTCTGGTAGAGAAGAAAATTGTGTCTATGACTTATTATCCTATTCAGTTTTCGATCTTTCTTCCAAGGTGGATACATTCGATTATTTGTTCTACTAACAAGTAGTTTTTCTGCTATCTTGAGCCGCCCAAGGATCAACGCCATTTCTGTAGCTTCCAATAGCAAGAGATTCGTAGGTGTAGACGACAGTGTGCCTTGGGTTATACGAAGTATTTCAGGCATTTCACAGTCTTTTTTCTAGAAATTCGTTAATTGTTTTCATGGTACAACAAGCTGCTGTAATCCGTTGCAGAGGGTAGCAACGCTCTGTAGCTAAGTTAAGGATTATGATCCGCTCCGGTCTCATGTCTGTCTCGGAGATCTTACAGGTTTTATGCTCTTTTCGACATGTCCAGTGACATACTTGGTGTGAGGGCTCCAAGTTAAACGAGAATAAAATAACACGCCCAAAAACTTGAAAGAAGGCTTTATTTAAAACCAGAATCTCCCCACCGCTACAATATTATTTACCATTTCCAACCTCCGATACGTAAAGATATTTAGGATAGTTATTTTAGTTATTTCTATTTCATTATCGAAACGCGATGTATTGACACTGCTGAACTGGATTCCTTGTGGAATTTTCTCTTTAAAGTCAATTATATAAACAGTGAATAACATAAGGATTAAAAATTAACATCTCCAAGAGTCTAAAGGTTACTATTTTCAGTTCCGAAAGTCCCCTTTGTTGGAATACACACATTGTTCTATAAGAACGTTGCCGCACATGTATTTATGTGGAAAACGTATTTTATATTATTCCAGGAGCAAAGTATAAGATAGAGAAGGCTCAACAAATATCAATCGTATACAGCTAGTTGAGAACATTAGTTTTGATAGAATTTAATGTTTAAGTACTGTGGTATGTATTTTCTAGTGGTCAGTACTCAAAGATTCAAATGAATGCTTACGAAAGCCTAGCTAAACAGCTATTCCTGCGGTTTAGTTGGAGTCCAGGTGCATTTCGTGACATGCAAATCTACTTTCCACTGGTCACTGTGAGTCGTGACACTGCTCTTCAGGAAGAGAATACCTTCTGCTACTCTTACGTATCGGTTCCCGTTGGCAGCTCTTGAATTCCCAAAACGACTCGCCAGGATTTGGGTATATCTTCTAAGAGGATTACTCTAATTCATGTGATTTTACAACAGAGACTAGAATCAGGGGAGTGGTTGTGTTAGCAGTTATCATTTTGTGCTTTCTCGGTGCCTGTTACGCGCAGCTCTCTTGTGGAATTGCCCAGCCCATTTCTCTTGATTTGTTTTGATTCCGCGATGTTTCAGTACACTGTCTCAGGCACCAAATTAAGCATCAGAGTGATAATAATCACGTAAAGGAGTAAGTATCAAGAGGAGATACTTTCTAAAAGTGGTAACAAACAAGTAAACTGAAAAACCAGTGCTGTTTCCGTGAAGGCTGTGAAAACCAGAAAACAAATAACACGAAAGATGACATTACAGTTGCGACAATGGTTATCTCATGAAAATGAATGACATGTCTATATTCTTCTCCTACTTGGTGCCAAAGTGGATAGGCAACAAATGTAAAGATTCGGGGTTCGATCCCTTGTTGGTCTTAAGAAATTTTCTGTTGTCATTCACTTTTCCCTTCTGATAATGATTTCTTAAAGTGAAAATTTCGACTCTTTACCGTGATTACGACTCCACGGTATATTGTAGTTTCATAGAAAATTGATTCTAAAATATAAAGATCTATGTCTGTGATGTCAAACTTATTAAGATGATATAGAATATTAGTCGAGTATGTGATTGAATTCCACATTTTGAACACTACTATTGTCATTCAGGATGTCTTTTACAAACAAGATGTGGTCGACACGTCGATTTCCACCAAGAAATTCATCCATTTTGTGATAATAGCCCCACATACATTAATTAGTCTCCAAATAACTGGCAGAGTAAAGCAGTTCTAAGTTAGGGTTGAGGTAAAGGACATATCATGTTAAATAGGACAATGTGAACCATTTCGATGTTCAAACCATGCTTTATGGGCAGCGTTAACTACTTATTTTGCTCTGCTTCCCTCTCCACTTCAAATCAGCGTACAAGCTGTGAAAGCACGTCCAATATATCCATGGTATGTTTTTGTGAGACATGTGATTTCACTACAGAACAGTACTCAAACAGTGTTCGCGAGAGAACTATCAGATAGTTCACCAAGGGCCATTATCTTTACTCATGAAACAGTTTTAGGAAAACTTCGTAGCATTCCTTTGAAGAGAGTACTTATTTGAAAATCTGATAACTTTGCAGTTCCAAAGTAAGGAGAAATATAAACGTAACTGTTCTGTAATTAACCTTAATGCAATTTACTGTAATTTACCAGTCATGTAAATCGAAGACAGACGTAAGTAATTTAGTGAATTTAAAATCTTCTAGGTTGTTATGCCGCATTATATTTCTTGAAACAGTCGACGTTTCGGCCCCTCTCCTGGGATCTTCTTCAGGATCGTATGGTGTCCATTACACATTGAGTACTGTCAGAAACCAGAGTTGTCCTCTCTTATAAAGTGGAGCTCTCCGGTGCTTGTGCCAAGTCGAATTATTGACTTAAAACCTTGGGCTACCATTGGTAAGTCATTGGCATTGGTAGGAAGAGAAATTTTCTCGCGCTAGTGCCGAATAAGGGGGTTATTGGTTAAAACAGCAAGACGAATTTTACCAATAACTGATCTCCAGCATCATTGCGGGAAAATAGCTTTCTAACCAATGACGATGAGACACTCAATAACCTAGTTTCTCCAACACAAGTGCAGGAGAACTTCTCTTCATAAGAGAAGGTGACAATTGTCTCTCACAGTGCTCAATCTGCATTGGACCACACAAGATCATGATGAAGCAGAAAGTATATTACAAAACTAAAAACCCACCTCGATTGCAAAAATAGCAACTAGTGTTAACGCAGGTTTCGGCGTAGATGACTACACCTTCTTTAGAACAACAATAAAACCCACGAGTACCTAAGAAGACCTTTGTCAAAGAGTAAAAGAACACCTTAGCTATACAATTATAAACGAAAAAGAAAAGGAATAGACAAACAGTACATGTGTACAAAGTCAAAATCACTCTTTAATGGTGTACGCTCCACCTCACACCGGCCTATGTTCGATGATATGACCTGCCATAAACTCTGGCAAATTAGTTCAGGAAAGGTTCATATGGTTCAATGGCTCTGATCGCTATGGGACTTGACGTCTGAGGTCATCAGTCCCCAGAACTTAGAAATAGTTAAACCTAACTAACCTAAGGACATCACACACATGCATGCCCGGGTAACCGTAGAAGTCGCGCGGTTCCGGACTGAAGCGCCTAGAACCGATCGGCCACCGCGGCCGGCTATGGGAGAGGAATTTGTGATATACCCACAGTGAAGTAAACCAAGAAAAAAATTGAAATTAAAGGTCAGGAGGAGGACATGAAAACCTGAGACCATAGGGATGACTTTGTGATTTTCTCAGTGACAGCAAAAAACTAAGAAGATCAAATGAATGGTGTAGGCAGCGTCTGAGGTACTGGTTATCAATTTAAATGAAATTAAAACAGGGCTAATGTTACTTAGTCGAATTAAATCAGGCGATACAGAGGAATTTATATTGGGGAAACGAACTAATGACGCTCAAAGGAGGAAGGATATAAATTGAAGACTGGTATCAGCAATAAAATTTTTTCCAAAAGAGAGAAATATTTTAACTTCTAATTCGAAGTGTAGAAAGGTGTTTGTGAATGTAGCTTTGTAAGAAATTAAAACATGGAAAATATAAAACAGATAAGAGAAAAGAAGTTATTAAAATGTCCATGTTCATGTCACAAGGCCAGAATAATTTTATTGTGACTTCAGAGGCATGACAGTAATACATTGCTGATATCTTGACGATTAAATTCGTCTGGTCTGAACACTATGGAATACATCTAGGATGATATTGGGACCCGCTCCGCACTCGCGAACCACCGGATTTTAATTTACAGAAATTACGTGACCTGTCTGTAGACAGCTGGTACCACATACCTCCTGAAACCAAGGACTTGTCGAATCTATATGATATACAGTCGCTGCTGTATCGCGTTCAAGAGGTGGATCTACTAAGCGAGTGTTCATAATGTTTTTGCTCTTCAGTGTACAGTGTATACAGTTATCCTTGAACGACACATTCAGCTATTTATGTCATCTGTAAACTGGTCTCCAAATCTGTTCTGATAATTTGTTTCTCTCACAGTAATTCAATTGTGTTGCAGGCTTTTATTTTGAATTCTATAAATGTAAGCAAGTCGATAACTCTAGTCATCAGTAATATACCTACAAATATCCGTATTTCAGTTCGGCCTATAGTGAGTCATAATTCGTACTTTTCTTGTCACTGTTATGAAAAGATGTTTTTCTCACTGTATAAGATTCGTAAATGAATTTTTGTGATAAAATAAATGCAATGGAATCTGGATAATCGGATAATCTGAAACATTACAAATAAAAACTGAATGGGAATTGGCTTTACTGCAAGTAGAATCCTATGGCTTTTACAGTGAAATGAAAACTTAAGTTGAAATTTTATGAAGGCTACTGGCATTTGTGATTTCTGTACAATTAGCACCTAGATATGAAAAATTTAATGCTTATTTTTCCTAGGTATGAAAAATTTAATGCTTATTTTTATCATGTAACGACTTAAAAGTACCTAAAACAAGGTGTTTATCTCCAATACACATATAAGATACTTTCAAGTAAGTTGCAAATTGACATTGCATGATGTGTAACACACTAACATGTCACTTGCAGTTCCTGTAGTAGCACATCAAGCAGTCTTGCATTTTTAGACGAATAAATCGCTGCAACGCGAGAGGACCATGACGTTTTTGTGAAATTCCACTTACTGAATATGCAGTGCCCTGATAAAAATGTAAATTGCGTTATAGCAATACAATATTGAATTGGCATGCCGTGTGACTTCTCTGGATGCTGTGCGCTAAACTAATTCAGTTTGGAACTCAATTACCATCTCAGCTGCCTAAGAGAATGTCTAGGTAAACGACATTAGTCGCGTCGCGTGGAACGGCCTTGCGTGTCGTCGTGTTGCTACTTCACGGTTCAAAGACGTACAGCTGCTGAAAATGCAGAGCGCGTTTATCTGCATGCAGAGTTACTGTGTGCCGGCGCATAAATCTCCTGATTACCTATTCATATACAGTTACCACCGCGCATGTTGTGCCTTTAATTGAGTGGACAGTTAATTATACTGTCAATTTTGCAGTGATAAACAACCTTGTGCCCAATGGCAGAATTTCCTCTCCCAATTGCTCTGTAATATTGTCCTATATCTTCGTATTGACTAAAACTAATACAAATCAAGGCTATCCTACAGCTGCTGTTTTATAACTTCTGTTGGGAACCTTATTCGGCGTCACAATGGCATATTCTAGTAGGTAAAGTAGAAGAGAAAGAAGTGAATTATTTGTTGAACGTATGAATTACAAATGCTCGTTTACCTGATATGGGGAGGCACATAAGAGTCCTGTAACATTTTTGTACCTAAAAGAATTATCAAATACTATTGTATTGTTTCGATTAAAATAATATAGCAAATACACGAAACAGAAGTCTCATTTCATAGTTCAGTATACCTTAGTACATGCGAACTACGTTGTCTTTGGAGTATCTTATCTCATACAGGGTGTTACAAAAAGATACGGCCAAACTTTCAGGAAACATTCCTCACACACAAATAAAGAAAAGATGTTATGTGTACAAGTGTTCCGAAACGCTTAATTTCCATGTTAGAGCTCATTTTTGTTTGGTTAGTATGTACTGTACTTCCTCGATTCACCGCCATGATTTCATACGTGATACTCTACCTGTGCCTTTACAAGTACGACACAACATGTGGTTCATGCACGATGGAGGTCCTGCACATTTCAGTCGAAGTGTTCGTACGCTTCCCAACAACAGATTCGGTGACCGATGGATTGGTAGAGAAGCGGACCAATTCGATGGCATCCACGCTCTGACCTAAAACCTCTTGACCTTCATTTATGGGGGAATTTGAAAGCTGTTGTCTACGCAACCCCGGTACGAAATGTAGAGACTCTTCGTTCTCGTATTGTGGACGGCTGTGATACAATACGCCATTCTGCAGGGCTTCATCAGCGCATCAGGGATTCCATGCGACGGAGGGTGGATGCATGAATCCACGCTAACGGAGGACATTTTGAACATTTCCTGTAACAAAGTGTTTGAAGTCACGCTGGTACGTTCTGTTGCTGTGTGGTTCCATTCCATTATTAACGTGATTTGAAGAGAAGTAATAAAATGAGCTCTAACATGGAATAAAGCGTTTCCGGACACATGTCCACATAACATATTTTCTTTCTTTGTGTGTGAGGAATGTTTCCTAAAAGTTTGGCCGTACCTTTCTGTAACACCGTGTATATCAAGTTTAAATAACGCAACTGAAAACCAACCTCACGTTCTATGTACAGTGTGACAGAAGTACAAGTGAACCTCAATGCGGCAGTTCGACGTATTGATGAGACTCTTCTGATGAGTAACACCGTATATTCTGTGAGCTCAGATAGCTGAAGTACAGGCAAACTTGTGATTCAGAAATTTCGATGCAATATGATTCAAAATCCGCCAGCGAAAGTTAAAAAGTGCAGTTTGATCTCCGAGATGCAATTTATGGTTATCAAAAATCGTGTAAACCTAACAATGCAGATAGCTTTTTTCATATGTGAAGATCTTTTAATCCCTGCTTGATCAGCTAACACCGTCGCAAACTTGTCGGAATTTCTGTAAGCTGTCTCCACTAGACCACTACGGAATTTTGATGAAATAACTGATTTCGGAAACAGAAAAAGGCTTTAGGCTCACCAGTAGCTGGTAAGACGACTCACTTTATTTCACCAAATCAACATCCTCCTTTTTAAAAATAAAAAAAATAAAAAAAATAAATAACCTGATTTTATCATTCATGTTAGTAAACAGTCATCAAGTGGGAAATTATGATTTTGTGGTAATATCATTCGATAAATGTTTACATTCTTGACAGGGTAGTATTATGTCACGATTGCCATTAATTCCTGTTTTATTATAAATGACATAATTAATTTAAAAATATGCTACTTTCGATCAGTAACAAATCTGTTGAAAAATCCTCTCTTTGTCGAAAAAATTGTTTCTTTGTCAGGCAACTATCTTTTGTGACCGACACTGACAGTAAACTAACATGGATAGTTATTATTGCACTTATTTTGTCTCAGATGTTTACCACATAAATAAGAATAAATGTTACCGGTCTTTTCCGACAGAAAGTTAAATCATAGCACCATCGTATGTTTTCGGCATTAATGTCATTAAATCTTTAACACTTATTTAAAATATAAGGTGTCCTGTGATTTCTGCATTGTTTACATTCACACGACTCAAAATGGCGTAAATAATTTTCAATAGAGTTTAATATAGACCAGCCTCCTACAAGATCGAGAACCTTCAATAGATGTGCTTTCCTTTTTCTAATACAGAGTTCCCTTATCGGTGGTAAGTAAACAAGCAATGAAGATACCGCAAAAAACGAAATTTTATGGTGACGTATTCGACCTGATGAATTGGCTTTTGAGTTGGTTCTTGCATCGAGGCTTGCGTTGACTGTCGATCGCTGGAGGAGCACAGTTCTGAAAGGCTGTCACATACCTCTTTGAGGAACGAGGAGCGGAAACATTGGAGGCTCGGAGGAATATTAAGGGATGGAGAGTGGACAGCAGGAGAAGGCAATGTTAATGCACAATGACAATAGTAAGATGAAGCGACGTAAAACCAGCATCAACCACACCTTTCTCAGGAAAATTT
Organism: Schistocerca gregaria; assembly: GCF_023897955.1. NCBI lineage: Eukaryota > Metazoa > Arthropoda > Insecta > Orthoptera > Acrididae > Schistocerca > Schistocerca gregaria. Next base: position 533,844,301 of record NC_064923.1, read on the forward strand.
CAATGTTATTCCGTCCTTCCTTACTTCTTAATATCAGCGTAGTTGTATAAAAGCTTGTAGGTCTGTTACACTGATATACTGTAAATCTGTGTTATTTAGGAGATATTAAGCAAGTGATACATAAGCATTCTTATGCGAGAACATCTTACGTCTTAACATTTGAGTTTGTGTTTTAATGCAAGCACCACCATCAATAACACTTTCTAAAGTCCGAAACATTTTTTACTACACATTTAATTAGCTAGACAGCAAAAGCTCGAATTCGACATTTCTCCACAGATTTGATCAATCACATGATTCTTGCTTAGAAATGTGATCTAACTTTCACATTTAATGATGGAGAAGGCACTTCGCTGCTTTCAGTCCTTCTTCCAGATTCAAATAGAGTGTGAGCGTAGTGGTATATATGTAAGTTGCCGGATTTTTTGTTCCTATTACAGTTTCAGTGGAACTGGGTCATAATGCGCTCATTACGTTACACATTTTAGAAACTGAAATGAGTTTCGTGACTGGCAATATGATCTCTGAATATGATCAGCGAGGAGGGAATCGTATTATTGACGAATCGGTGGTATTCACCTACGGTTTGTAGACCTCGAATAATTCCTGCATTTAATAATTCCTGCGGTCGACCGGCTCTAAAGTGACACCCACGGTACATTTAGAATAATTGTAACATCAGCAAATAGTATTGGGATAACGCTGGTGTAACACAATAGAGGTAGAATACAATTTGCAAAACGAGTGTAGTCACAACATTCAATATTGACAATGAAAAATACTTCGCTTACTGTCGAATTTTAGTTATTGTTCTATAATGGTATGAAAGTCTTCGCTTTCAATAGTGTTCTAGTTGTCCTTACGTAATGGTACAACAGGAAATCAAAGCAACTGAAATCTGATAATAAACAACCTTAAAACAATTAATTTTGGGAATTGTCAGTGCCCTTTAATCTTATTACAAAGTTATCATCACAGGTCTCAAAGTGTGAGTACATTTCGGTTTCCTGTCAATGATCTTTCAGGCTCTAGTGTCGACAGTAATCCACCCTTTGAAAACTTCCATTTGAATTACAATTAAAGTGTTACTTTTCCTAGAGATTGTTCAATGGGACTCCACTAGAGAGTGTAAACAGGATTGCTAGCGTAAGTGACGAAGGAGGTTTAAAAATTATACATTTTTAATCATTATAGTTATCCGTTTAGCTGCTACTTAAGTAGCACTAGCTCTTATTTGAAGTGAAAAAGAAATGAAATGAACGTTTGGCACTATTGGCGGTGACGTTCCATTGTGGTTCGGCCGCCAAGTGCAAGTCTTGGTTCAGTCGGCGCCACAATGGGTGACTTGCGGCCGATGATGAGGATGAAATAGTGATGTGGACAACACAGCATCCAGTCCACGAGCGGAGAAAATCTCCAGCCTGGCTGGGAATCTAGCGTGTGCCCAGCGCATGGGAGGCAAACACATTACCACTTAGCTTTCCTTTTCTTTTTTTGGTCTAGTTTTTTTCGTTAATGTTCGTTACATTTATCGGGGGCGGACGTCCCATGACACCTGTTACAGTTAATCGGTGATCCGTTCACTCAGTTTTTTCTTTTTCTTTTTTTTAATACAGAGGATAGTTAACCCTCTGACCGAACACGCTGAGCTACAATGCCGTCTTGTTTCTATTTTCTCCTACTCGACAGTCAATCAGTTTATGCAACCCCGTGCCACGTCACATTCAGATCCTTATGGAGATTGATCACCTGCTTGCTAGAGACCGAACTTCAGATTTCTCCTATGGCATGCATTAGCTGTGGACATAATGACATTAGTAATGGCCTCTAAAGTGTACACTGACTGGTAAGCCCTGTGGCATTCACTTAATAGGTAGCTGTTAAAAATGTAATTGTGTAAAATGAAATTTTAAATGTCAAAACCAAGCTCTAGCGTCGGGGGGCGGGGGGGGGGGGGGGAGGCTACTACTGTTTATGGTTTTCGATACTATCACTGTGTTTGTGACTTTCCATAACTCAACAGCGTCAGCGGGGATTTACTATTATATTATGAGTAGCTATGTTGCATGAAGCGGGTCTTGAACTCGTCGTAGAGATCAATTGTATCGCCATAATGCTCGCTGTATTAGGCATAAAATTGATTAACTTTATAGTAACGGTGACATGGAGTCGCTTACCAAAAAATGTTTTGTTGGAATGAAGACACTAAAGTGGCGGGTTAGTGATGCTGTTATTGCTTTTATTGATTGCAACAATGGTAGGGCGAAAGTGCTACAGAATATGGTAATTAATGCTGGAGCAAACACCATCAGGGAACTTGAAGGATTGGAAAAGGTGTGCATTAGTAAAGCAGAGAATGCAGCACAGTTTGCCACTAAGGAGTCCAGAAAGAAAAATAGAAGAAAAAACTTGGAAAACGATCAAGAGGATGATATGCAGTATGGTGCAGTGTGCTTCTGAGTGACTAAAAATTAAAAAAAAAATTATAAGCCGTTTCTGAAAATTAAAATTTTCTTTTCCATTTTTCCCTAAATCTGAGAAACCACTCCGAGTAGACTATTCACATTTTCAGGGTGGTATAAAATACATATCCTGAGTCTACTGAACAAAAAGAAGAACAACGTTATGTATAATTAAAATTGTTTAGGTTAATGTACAAAAAAGTACACAAAATTTTAACCGTGTAGTTAAAAAATTGTATTTCAGAAAGCAGAGGCTGAAATGCAATTATTGTAGTTCAGTAGACTCAGAACACACAGGTTTAGCTTGTTTCATATTTCATGTCAATGGCTACAGTGGTTCCTGAAATACAGGGATGCCAAGTCACTAAATTTAACATTGTTGGGATAGGACATTCCAACTCCCCTTAACATCCGAAGAACTGGAGTGAGAAATGCTGAGGAAAATATGGGTAAGCTGTAGGGAAATACCGATAATGTACGTCATCGACAAGTCTCGGGAGGAACGATAAGAATAGAGGACCAAGAACAAAGTGCTAGGTTTAAAAAGGGTATAAGACAGGGATTTAATCTTCTCGCCCCTACTGCTCAGGCTGTACATCGAAGACGCAATTATGGAAATCAAATAAAAGTTCAGGAGTGGAATTAAAATTCAAGGTGAACGATATCAATGATAAGCTTCGCTGATGACATTGCTATACTTAGTGTGAAAGTCAAGAAGAATTAAAAGATCTGCTGAATGAAATGAGCAGTTACTGAGTACAGACATGGATTGAGAGTAAATCGAAGAAAGACGAAAGTAATGAGAAATAGCTGGAATGAATACAGTGAGAAGATAACATCAGGATTGGAGATCAAAAACGAGATAAACTTAAGGCATTTTTCTACGCAGGCAGAAGGAAAAAGCTCATGACAGTCGGGCAAGGGGAACATCGAAAGCAGACTTCCTCAAATTAAGCTTTATGTTTGATACTAGTAGACCTCGCTTGGCCAGTAATGCACTTTTTGCCATTGCTAGTAGCCTTTGGTGTCTTTCTAACTTCGTTACTCGGTTATCATGCTGCCGAAGTAGCACAATTCCGTACCTTCATCTACTTCGTGACCATCAAACCTGATGTTAAGTTTCTCGCTGATCTCATTTCTATCACTTCTCACTGCTTTCGTCTTTCTTCGATTTAATATCAGTCCATATTCTGTACTCACTAGATAGTTCATTCCACTCAACTGATATCTAATTATTCTTCACTTTCACTCAGGACAGCAATGTCTTCAGCGACTCGTATGATCCTTTAAACCTGAATTTTAATTCCACTCCTGAACCCTTCTCTTATTCGCAACTTTGCTTCTTGATGTATAGATTGAACAGTAGCGGCGAGAGGCTACACCTCTGTCTTACACCCTTTTTATTCCGAGCACTTCTTTCTTCGTTGCCCCTCTTATTATTCCCTCTTCGCTCTTGTACATATTGTGTATTACCCATCTCTCTCCCTATAGCTTAAACCTATTTTTATCAGAATTTCAAACATCTTGCACCATTTTACATTGAACGCTTTTTCCAGGTCAAAAAATCCTACGAACGTGTATGAATGTTTCCTTAGTCTTGCTTGCATTATCAACCGCAATGCCAGAATTGCCTCTCTCGCGCCTTTATCTTTTCTAAAAGGAAACTGATCATCTCGTACATCATCAATTATCTTTTCATTCTTCTGTATATTATTCTTTTGAGCAACTTGGATGCATGAACTGTTAAGTTGATTGTGCGATAATTCTCGCACTTGCAAGCCCTTGCAGTCTACATTCTACACACCAACGTGCATAGTCGTTTTGTTGCCACTTCCCCCAATGATTTTAGAAACTCTGATGGAATGTTATCTATCCCTTCTGCCTTATTTAATCTTAAGTCCTCCTAAGTAACAGCTACGTAGATCAGAAAAGAGAATCGATTGCAATACTACATTATTCTTCTAGGCCCAGCAATCACCCAAAGTCCAATACTTGGAGCGTCAGATATTAGCACTAAAAATAGCTAGGGAATATGGTGTAACTGACGGCTTAATCAACCAGTTGGCCAGAAGTTGATCTATGATGTGGCGTAGTTATTTAATGTTAGGAGAAGAGAGCATGCGAACGTTAATTTTATATGTAAGCTGAATTTTATACTTAATGTTGTTCATAACTCCTATTTTGATGGTAAGGACACTGGGAAACTGACCAAGTAATTTAAGAAATTATTGTGCTTGTATTTTGTTCAGATGAGCCTCACTAAAAATAAGAATGTTATGCTGAATATTACAAACCCCCTAAGTGTAACAGCAATATCTCTGAAATATCTTTTGTTGTGCTGGAACTTAAAATAACTGTTAACCCACATATTCAAAAGTACAGCCTGCATTCTTTATGAGGTTGCAGCGAAATAACACATTCTTCAACAACCCTTTCGCAATTATAAATGTCTTTGGCCATGGGAATCGATGAACAAGTGAACTGAAACAGACTACTCTTAACCCAGGCAACAATTCCCCAGTGATAGGCAGGCATTGCCGAAGCTGACTCTAAAGGAAAGAATCACAATTGTGAGAAAGTTTACCATCTATAATAAAGTAGAGAAATATTTCTCCGTGAGTTCTGCAATGCACAAGTTGGTCTATGAGTTACGTTGATGCAAACAATGGGTGAATCCGAAGTCAAAAGAGCTTTTAAGTAATTACTGCCTTCTAGTGGTCCATCATGATTCCTACAGTGGGCTACCGATCGAAGGCGTCAGTTCTTTTTGACTATTTCCCACGGTATCTGGCAATAGTGGACTTATGACCTAATTGATAGCTGAGGAAAAAAGTTCTGCCTTGAGATGCAACCTGTTTTCGGTTTTTTATTAAATATTCATCTACATGATTACTCTGCAATTCACAATTAAGTGCCTGGCAGACGGTTAATCAAGCCGTCTTTAAGCTACTTCTCTACCGTTCCATTCTCTAAGAGCTCGCCGAAAAACAAACACTTAAATGTTGCCACGCTAACTGTGATTTGTTTTATTACGATCACCAATTCTACCTATGTACGTGGGCTCCAACAAAATGTTTTCGCACTCTCAGGAGAAAGTTGGTGATTGAAATTTCGTGAGAGGATCCTGTCTCTGCCAAAACCGCATTTGTTCTAATCACTTCCACGCCAAATCTTGTGCCATATCCGTGGAATTCTCTCCCTTATTTCTTGATAGAACAAAACTAGCTGCCCTCATTTGAACTTTTTTGATATCCTTTGTCAATACTATCTGATGCGGATTCCCAATCGCACAGCAAAAGAGGGTGTACAAGTAAACTGTAAACAGTCTAGTAGACCGGATACATTTTCTGAGCGTTCTGCACAAAAATCGCTGTTTGGTGTGCTTTCTCCACGGTATTATGTACGTAATCGCTTTAGTTGAAATTATTTGTAACGGAAATCCGTATGTATTTAGCTGAGTTTACAGTCTTTAGATTTGTGTGATAAACTGTGCAACTGTAATTTAGTGGATTCCCTTTAGTTCCTCTGTGGGTGACTTCACACCTTCCGTTATTTGGAATCAATTGGCACCGTTTGGCCCAAACAAATATTTTGTCTAAACCGTTTTGCAATACATTTTGATCAGCTGATGACTTTACAGGACAGTAAACGCAACATCATCTGTAAACAATCTAAGAGGACTGCTCAGATTGTCTCCTAAATCGTTTGTGTAGATCAGGTATAAAACAGGGTCTATAAAACTTCCGTGAAGAACACTGGATAATACCTCTGTTTTACTCGATCACTTCAAACTGACAGTAGAAAGGATTTTTACACTAGTGGCATTAAAATGATGTCATACACGAAATAAATGTACCCCGAATTTGAAGTTGAATGACTATTTTCAACTGTGGTTATGACTGAATTGAATTTGTTAAGTATGTAAAATCCAATAAAAGCATATTAATACTTAGACATTATTCATTAAAATATAACGAAGACTGCTCTTGCTAGGGCTTTGGTGCAACTCGTGAAATATTTCCGGTCTTTGGGTTCGGATCAATCTACAAGCGAGTGGTTGTGTATTATTTCTAAGTATAAATCTATTGTATCAGCATAATCCGAAAGAAACTTGATTGGTGTATATTATGGACTGGACGCTTTGCTTTTCTTAAGGGAAAAGAAGACGGAGTTACTTTTTTTTCCCCGGAGAAGTGAAACACAAAATTAGCTTTGTCATTTATTAGTCTTTGTTATATTTTAATGAAGAATGTCTAAGTATTAATATGCTTTTATTGGATTTTACATACTTAAAAAATTCAATTCAGTCATAACCACAGTTGAAAATAGTCAATTCACTTTTAATCAAATTCGGGGTACATTTATTTCGTCTATGAGAACATTTAATGCCATTTACTGTAATTTTGTATGAGGGATTCTAAATATGTACGATAATAAAATGAAAAATATTACGGATTTCATTTTTGAAACACCTTCCATGATTGTCTTCCGTTTTTCTATCGCAATCTTATTTTTATCTTCAAAAGGTTGTGGCATGGAGAGGCTTCTTTTAATTATTTGAAATTTTTCATGTAAGTAGTCCATGTTTAGTTGATCTATTCTTAAAAACTTTGCAGCTTTTAAAAAATAGCCTCTCCGGCACGAGTGGCAGTGCGGTTCTAGGCGCTACTGTATAAAGCCGAGCGACCGCTACGCTCGCAGGTTCCAATCCTGCCTCGGGCATGGATGTGTGTGATGTCCTTAGGTAAGTTAGGTTTAATTAGTTCTAAGTTCTAGGCGACTGATGACCTCAGAAGTCGCATAGTGCTCAGAGCAATGTGAACCTATTTTTTTATTGTTTTGAAAATAGTCGTAATTTACTGGTGCATATTGGCAAAGGTACTGTTTTCGGAAAAATCATAACGTCAGTGTGAAACTTCCTACAAAATTGTCGTAAAACTCTAGGAAATAGTTCGGAATAGATACTTCGCGTTAGTGGTTAATACACTCACTACTTCCCTTACACAGCTTCCGGATCAGTTGTACTTCATTCGGTGCGCCATCTTTTCGCGAAATCCGCGCATTTCAGCATGCATCTCAACAAACGACAATGAATCTGGTTCAATGTTCTTCATTGTTGTTTCTATCGAAATCATTACGCGATGCACAAACGAGAAATACGCCCAAGTACTTTTCTCTATTTCTTTACTTGCGATTATCAAGAAAGGCTTTACGTACACGAAAAAGTCTTCTAGATAATTTTAAATGCAACTAAACTTAATTATACCTGAAACAGAGCAGTTAACGTGACAACACAGCCGCTCTCATGGACAAGCTCAAGGGTGCTCTGTTACATTTGAACAAATTCCGGCCCACACTAAATTCTCATACACAGCAAGCAATACTTCCTTCTATTTGAAATAGTCGTAAGTGATACAGAAACTCTGCAGCGCTATGATGAACTAGGCACGCTATGGCGTAAAGTATGTTACTGCATGCCGCTACACCAAACGAGCTCCCTCACAAACCAACAGCACTGCTACTGCCGCTGCTACATCTACATCTACATCTACATCTACATGACTACTCTGCAATTTACATTTAAGTGCTTGGCAGAGGGTTCATCGAACCACAATCATACTATCTCTCTACTATTCCACTCCCGAACAGCGCGCGGGAAAAACGAACACCTAAACCTTTCTGTTCGAGCTCTGATTTCTCTTATTTTATTTTGATGATCTTTCCTACCTATGTAGGTGGGCTCAACAAAATATTTTCGCATTCTGAAGAGAAAGTTGGTGACTTAAATTTCGTAAAAAGGTCTCGCCGCGACGAAAAACGTCTTTGCTGTAATGACTTCCATCCCAACTCGTGTATCATATCTGCCACACTCTCTCCCCTATTACGTGATAATACAAAACGAGCTGCCCTTTTTTGCACCCTTTCGATGTCCTTCGTCAATCCCACCTGGTAAGGATCCCACACCGCGCAGCAATATTCTAACAGAGGACGAACGAGTGTAGTGTAAGCTGTCTCTTTAGTGGACTTGTTGCATCTTCTAAGTGTCCTGCCAATGAAACGCAACCTTTGACTCGCCTTCCCTAAAATATTATCTATGTGGTCCTTCCAACTGAAGTTGTTCGTAATTTTAACACCCAGGTACTTAGTTCAATTGACAGCCTTGAGAATTGTACTATTTATCGAGTAATCGAATTCCAACGAATTGCTTTTGGAACTCATGTGGATCATCCCACACTTTTCCTTATTTAGCGTCAACTGCCACCTGACACACCATACAGCAATCTTTTCTAAATCGCTTTGCAACTGATACTGGTCTTCGGATGACCTTACTAGATGGTAAATTACAGCATCATCTGCGAACAATCTAAGAGAACTGCTCAGATTGTCACCCAGGTCATTTATATAGATCAGGAACAGCAGAGGTCCCAGGACGCTTCCCTGGGGAACACCTAATATCACTTCAGTTTTACTCGATGATTTGCCGTGTATTACTACGAACTGCGATCTTCCTGACAGGAAATCACGAATCCAGTCGCACAACTGAGACGATACCCCATAGGTCCGCAGCTTGATTAGAAGTCGCTTGTGAAGAACGATGTCAAAAGTTTTCCGGAAATCTAGAAATACGGAATCAACTTGAGATCCCCTGTCGATAGCGGCCATTACTTCGTGCGAATAAAGAGCTAGCTGCGTTGCACAAGAGCGATGTTTTCTGAAGCCATGCTGATTACGTGTCAATAGATCGTTCCCTTCGAGGTGATTCATAATGTTTGAATACAGTATATGCTCCAAAACCCTACTGCAAACTGACGTCAATGATATAGGCCTGTAGTTAAACGGGTTACTCCTACTACCCTTCTTAAGCACTTGTGCGACCTGCGCAATTTTCCAATCTGTAGGTACAGATCTATCGGTGAGCGAGCGGTTGTATATGAGTACTAAGTGGGGAGCTATAGTATCAGCGTAATCTGAAAGGAACCTAATTGGTATACAATCTGGACCTGAAGACTTGCCCGTTTCAAGCGATTTGAGTTGCTTCGCAACCCCTAAGGTATCTACTTCTAAGAAACTCATGCTAGCAGATGTTCGTGTTTCAAATTCTGGAATATTCCATTCGTCTTCCCTGATGAAGGAATTTCGGAAAACTGCGTTCAATAACTCCGCTTTAGCGGCACAGTCGTCGGTAACAGTACCATCGGCACTGCGCAGCGAAGGTATTGACTGCGTCTTCCCGCTTGTGTACTTTACATACGATCAGAATTTCTTCGGATTTTCTACCAAATTTCGAGACAATGTTTCGTTGTGGAACCTATTGAAGGCATCTCGCATCGAAGTCCGTGCCAAATTTCGCGCGTCTGTAAATTTTAGCACATCTTCGGTATTTCGCGTTCTTCTGAACTTTGCATGCTTTTTCCGTTGGTTCTGCAACAGCGTTCGGACCTTTTTTGTGTACCACGGGGGATCCGTTCCATCTCTTACCAATTTATGAGGTATGAATCTCTCAATTGCTGTTGCTACTATATCTTTGAATTTGACCCACATCTCGTCTACATTTGCATAGTCAGTTCGGAAGGAATGGAAATGGTCTTTTAGGAAGGCTTCTAGTGACACTTTATCCGCTTTTTTAAATAAAATTATTTTGCGTTTGTTTCTGATGGATTTGGAAGAAACGGTATTGAGCCTAGCTACAACGACCTCGTGATCACTAATCTCTGTATCAGTCATGATGCTCCCTATCAGCTCTGGATTGTTTGTGGCCAAGAGGTCAAGTGTGTTTTCGCAACCATTTACAATTCGAGTGGGTTCGTGGACTAACTGCTCGAAATAATTTTCGGAGAAAGCATTTAGGACAATCTAGGAAGATGTTTTCTGCCTACCACCGGTTTTGAACAAGTATTTTTGCCAACATACCGAGGGTAGGTTGAAGTCCCCACCAACTATAACCGTATGAGTGGGGTATTTATTTGTTACGAGACTCAAACTTTCTCTGAACTGTTCCGCAACTGTATCATCGTAGTCTGGAGGTCGGTAGAAGGAGCCAATTATTAACTTAATTCGGCTGTTAAGTATAACCTCCACCCATACCAATTCGCACAGAGTATCTACTTCCACTTCACTACAAGATAAACCACTACTGACAGACACAAACACTCCACCACCAATTCTGCCTAATCTATCTTTCCTGAACACCGTCTGAGACTTCGTAAAAATTTCTGCAGAACTACTACACTATCTATCTCGTGCCTAGGTCTCAAAATATCTTTTGTGACACCACTCCATAATAAATATTCGAATGAATTGTAAATACAGTCCTATCCTGAATGCGCCAAAACAGCTGCACCTGTAATGGGGGCTTGGTGGAACAAATGATTTTTACTGAACCACCAGCTGTAGAGTACACGACCTTAAATTTGATATGGCTTACCTAAACAGGAGGAGTCATAAAGGATAATTATCCTGTTAGCCGCTTGCTGACCTTACCACCAAGATGCAGTCAACCTGATGTGTACCACAGCCATGGTCTGGGTCACTGTGGATGCGACCAGTCCACCTTCCACTGACGAGGCGCGGCACGTCTGCATAGCCTTCTGGCCTGATCATGAGCAGCTGCTGACGTCTTGGTCGATCTGTGGTGGATGACCAGAGCCTCGTATTTACGACAAGCAACACCCTGGATCATTGTCGGCTGGCTCCACCTGCGCATGTGATGGCTGTATGTGGGAGTGCAGAGGTGGTAGCCGCACTGGGTCATCGTTGTGGGTCCGGGCGGACAGCGCCGTGCTCGCCCCGCCGCCATCATCAGTATCAAGCAGTGGCACTGACCTGTAGGAGTGGCGTTATGACTGGATGACTTCCTCGTAGCAAGCATTCTTACACCCGATTGCCAACTCCTGTTACGAAGACACTTGCAAATCTGCATACTTTCCATGTTAGGAAGGAAAAGAAATGTTATTACAGTTACCGTTGTGTCACTGACGCCTTTGGATGTGAACTAGAACATCTACATCTTCGTATATTCTCAGCAAGCCATGGTAAGGTGCTTGACCGAGGCTACCCTGTTTCACTTCTCGTCATTTACTTTCGCGTTCCACTCGCAAATAGAGCAACGGAAAAACGACTGCGTTCTTCCTACTCATCCACATTAATTTATATTTTTCCACATTTAGAGCCATCTGCCATTCATCACACCAACCTGAAATTGTGCCTAAGTCGTATCTTCCTAACATCAATAAACGTTGACGCCTTACCGTACACCAGAGCAGCATCAACTCGCCGACGAGGACAACATACTGGGTTCTATGACGTAACGAGTTGTCGAAAAACTCGCATATTTGAGAACTTACTCCATTTGCTTGTACCTTCGTGGGGCAAGGTGTCTAATGCTTTCTGGGTATCTAGAAATATGGGATCTGCCTTGGCCTTCATCTGTTGTTCGCAGTATATCATGTTAGGCTTAAAAATTTCAAAGATCCGCCATCTGTCTCCCCACATCCACCACTGTTGGCGGCTCACCCTCAACTGCGCAACGCTACGCGCTGTTAACATCCAGCTGCCCAACACTACAAGAGCGAGTATTACAACAATGCCAACCAGTCACAGACTGCACACAGCACAGCCAGTGATTTTTCATACAGAGCGCTACATGGCTTTACAAACAAGAAAACCTAAACAGCCTACTTACAACACGCAATCATTGAAATATTTGTGTTAAGTACTATGTAAGAAAAAAAGATTTCCGGTGAATAAATATTACTCTCGCCTGATTTTCATTTCCATGAACTAAGTTAGGAAGTTCCCCATCGCTAATTTGCTGTCTTATTTTACAAGAACTGATAATTAGATCCTGTTAGCAGGAATCCTTAAGTAAGCTGTAAGTAGAATTTCATAACATGGACCCTGTGAGAGCACCTCAGGGTAAGCTACTTAACAAATATTTATAAACCACTAATGTCAATATGCTGTTCGACAACGTGAACGCCATTTCCTTGCAATACTAACTACAAAAATTGGTTGCTAATCACAGCCATTGTAACTGTCCACTCATTGTCATCCAGGCTTCCGGAGTCATTTCAGGGATAGTGGGTTAGGTAGAAGTTCAACTCTAGTGCTTGTTCAGAGTAAGTATTTAAATGGGTTTAAAGTTAAGTGATACAGGTTCCATCATTCCCATAAATCAGTGGCTTGTTCATAGTGGTTACAGGAGATCCTACGGAAGTGATTCTCGTCGTATCTCTTCTGTTTCGAAATTGTCTACTTCTAGTCACGAAAAATAAAACGTATTTCAAGATAGTACATTCTTCTTTCACGTATTCCTCTCTTCCTGTCGGCAACATTATAAACAGGAAAGCAAAGTGCGTCAATAGCAAGTTAATTATCTCACGTTAGACTTTACCACATGAGGATTCTTTTGAATAATGAGAAACGACCACAATAGGTTCTTTGTGATTTTCTACCATCTATACCTTGAAGCCTCCACCAGCACACAACTGAAATGAATTCACAGAATATTTTAAACTTCATGAGCATAAACTCAAAGGTAATGTCATAGTCCTAAAAAAAAACAATCAACAGTTCCTAAGAAAGCCTTAAGAGCATCCTTACTGGTATCCTACTTAATTCCGAAACACCACACGTTATTGATGAGGAATTACTTCTTACCGCAGCCATCAAAATATGCTAAATATGAAGCGTGAGAAAGTTTTGGTGAGTGTCAGCACGAGGGCCTTCCATTTTGCGAAGCTATGGAGGAGAATACTACAGGCAAAGGTAATGTCTTTCTTGTGAATTCCTTTTTTGCTGACAAAAGTCTGTCATCGATAAATTGTGCTGGTACGTACCGATGGGGCGGCAGCATTTAGTGGCACTAAAAAGGGGTTCGTGCTAAGGGTATGTGCTGCTTTTCCTTCTGTATATTTCACACATTGCATGAAAGACAGAGAAGCATTGGCATCTAAACTAGTATATTCAGAAGTCAATAAAATTCTGAACGGTGAAGTCAGTGTTGTAAATCTCGCGGGAGCTTGAGTTTTAAACAGTAGGCTACTTTCCATTGTCCGTAAAGAGATGGGTTCTACACATGATTCGCTTCAGTTGCACAAGGAGGTACATTGGTTCTCTCGAGGTAAAGTGCTTCGTCGGCGGTGGAACTGAAGATTGAAGTTCGTCTTTTCTTATTGAACAGTAATCCTTCATTCGCAGCTCTGTTTGGAAGAAAAATGGCTTATATTATTGTGCTGTTTGGCCGACGTTTCTGAGAAACGGAATGACTTGACGTACCATCCCAAGGCCGAAAGAATAATACCATCATCATAAGCTGGAAAGTGCTTGCATTTAATTGAAAATATTTACAACATTTCGCGGACCTGTCAGCAACTGTATAAATATTAATTATAAATTAACAACAGACTCACCTGTAACGTTCAGCTAAATTTAACTCCAAACATTTTCAGAATAAAACAAACTAGGACTTGTCCGTAATGGGCAACATCAAAAACTTAAAACTATAATATAGTAATATATCGTCATATATACTTATCCGGGAAACAGCCTCGGCCCCACATCGCGACTGCACTACGACAGCAACGGAGGTTGTATTAGTAACTGGCTATAGCCTCGAGAGCGCATGCGCGATAGTGTGTGATGCGTACTTGTTAACACTGGTGCTGACATGTACATCTAAACTTAAAATGTTTCGAATAACCAGGTGCGGCTAACGAAATTGACGCATACATTATCCTACAAGGAACAAAAATATATCGACTGTCTTAACTTTTGTAATAATTTGTTGAACGTCGAAAGTGAAGGGAGCAATGCGTTTACTAATTGAAGCCAACGTAGCATATTCGGGCTAATCATCGAACTTGACCGCATGAGGATGACTACGAGTTTGAAATACCAGATAATCCTACCTATTCAGCAAACGGGAGTGCTAAAATCATTTTGTCAAGGATATAATGACTACTCCCTAAATTTATGGTGGATGGAATAACGATTGAAAATCTTCAAGAAAGTTTTTGTTTGGCAGCTGCGGCTGGTCGTTAAGAAGCTTATTTTTGTCGTATAGCAAGTGTTTAAACATTTGCATTTCTTCCAAAGTATCCAACCACGCACCCTTCACTTCGCAATGCAAGAGCAGAGTATTATCGGGAGGGTTCAGTTCGTGAGCCGTTTGCAGTAAGTGTTCAGCGAATAATGAACCACGCGTGCCATCTCCAACTTTGGTAGGGATATGTTCCTTGTATCTTGTTATTAAGGCTCGTAATGTATGTCCGTTATAAAATTTCGGGCAACTGCCACATGCAATCTTGTAAACTCCGGATAATGACAATAGGCTTTTTAAAAGGGTGAATCAGGCTCTTCTGCAGGCTATTATTAGTAGAAAAAATTGTCCTGAACCCCTGGCTCTTCAGAAGATGCTCTATTTTTCATAAAACTTTACCTATGAATGGAATAGGTATTATGGCAGATGGACTAACTTCCGGCATGGTGCCTAACGTGGAACTTGTCGTATTCTATTATTATTTACTTTCTTGTTATAGGGCCGTCTCACCATTCCAGGCTCGTAACCGTTATTTTGTGCTATTTTTTCAAGGGTTACCAGTTCGTGTTCCAAGGCTTCTGCGAATAGGGGAATGGATATCGCTCTATGTATAGTACACTCCTGGAAATGGAAAAAAGAACACATTGACACCGGTGTGTCAGACCCACCATACTTGCTCCGAACACTGCGAGAGGGCTGTACAAGCAATGATCACACGCACGGCACAGCGGACACACCAGGAACCGCGGTGTTGGCCGTCGAATTGCGCTAGCTGCGCAGCATTTGTGCACCGCCGCCGTCAGTGTCAGCCAGTTTGCCGTGGCATACGGAGATCGATCGCAGTCTTTAACACTGGTAGCATGCCGCGACAGCGTGGACGTGAACCGTATGTGCAGTTGACGGACTTTGAGCGAGGGCGTATAAGGGGCATGCGGGAGGCCGGGTGGACGTACCGCCGAATTGCTCAACACGTGGGGCGTGAGGTCTCCACAGTACATCGATGTTGTCGCCAGTGGTCGGCGGAAGGTGCACGTGCCCGTCGACCTGGGACCGGACCGCAGCGACGCACGGATGCACGCCAAGATCGTAGGATCCTACGCAGTGCCGTAGTGCCGTAGGGGACCGCACCGCCACTTCCCAGCAAATTAGGGACACTGTTGCTCCTGGGGTATCGGCGAGGACCATTCGCAACCGTCTCCATGAAGCTGGGCTACGGTCCCGCACACCGTTAGGCCGTCTTCCGCTCACGACCCAACATCGTGCAGCCCGCTTCCAGTGGTGTCGCGACAGACGTGAATGGAGGGACGAATGGAGACGTGTCGTCTTCAGCGATGAGAGTCGCTTCTGCCTTGGTGCCAATGATGGTCGTATGCGTGTTTGGCGCCGTGCAGGTGAGCGCCACAATCAGGACTGCATACGACCGAGGCACACAGGGCCAACACCCGGCATCATGGTGTGGGGAGCGATCTCCTACACTGGCCGTACACCTCTGGTGATCGTCGACGGGACAGTGAATAGTGCACGGTACATCCAAACCGTCATCGAACCCATCGTTCTACCATTCCTAGACCGGCAAGAGAACTTGCTGTTCCAACAGGACAATGCACGTCCGCATGTATCCCGTGCCACCCAACGTGCTCTAGAAGGTGTAAGTCAACTACCCTGGCCAGAAAGATCTCCGGATCTGTCCCCCATTGAGCATGTTTGGGACTGGATGAAGCGTCGTCTCAGGCGGTCTGCACGTCCAGCACGAACGCTGGTCCAACTGAGGCGCCAGGTGGAAATGGCATGGCAAGCCGTTCCACAGGACTACATCCAGCATCTCTACGATCGTCTCCATGGGAGAATAGCAGCCTGCATTGCTGCGAAAGGTGGATATACACTGTACTAGTGCCGACATTGTGCATACTCTGTTGCCTGTGTCTATGTGCCTGTGGTTCTGTCAGTGTGATCATGTGATGTATCTGACCCCAGGAATGTGTCAATAAAGTTTCCCCTTCCTGGGACAATGAATTCACGGTGTTCTTATTTCAATTTCCAGGAGTGTAGAATGAAAAAAATTCAATTTTATGCGCTATCGTGTGTGCCAAATCAGCGAGTATGACATTGTCAGAAAACGTATGCTTCCTGAAGATGTCATATTCTATGTGATCATCTACTACAGATAACTTAAGATCTAAGTAGTTCAGTGTCCTACTGGGTGACTCATTTTCAAGAGTAAAATTAATTTACTCGTGGAGATCGTTAAACAGTAGAAGTATCTGACCTATGCCTTCTTAGGACCCGTCAATTACCATCAGAATATCCACCACGTATCTTGCATACAACTTTATTTTCTCCGCTATCTCTATATTACTGACAAAGACTTGAGATTCTAACGCATTGAAGAATATATCGGAAAAAATCCCTGCTAGCGGGCTACCCATTGCAAACCCAAACGGTTGTAAGTATGTTTTGTCGTAAAAGAGAAGTAATTGTATTTCAAAACAATGAGCAATAGATTCATGAGCTCATCAATTTCGACATCTGGTAATTTGTTATGGAGGAGCAAGTAGCGTTCCAGAATATTTAAAGTCAGATCTACAGGTACGTTGGCGTAGAGACTGGAAATATGAGAGGAAGCCAGCTTTGATGTGGCATGGCTGCTTACATTATTCAATTTATTTAGCAACTCGACACAGTTTTTGACAGAGTAATTTTTCCCATAAACGAAATTTTCCTTAATTTTGTAATGTAAAAGTCAAATAATATTTTTTTCTTCTGTTGGTGTAAACAGAATCAGTCAATTAGTCAAAAACCCAGACACACTTTCAACTACTACGAGGGAGACTGTTGCCGATTGACAGAGTATGAACAAGGATTGTCAGGTCTAAATTCCCAGAAACAGCAGGAAAAGGAGGCACTACGCAGACAGGCAGAAGTTGTACAAGCTATCATTCAGCAATGACGAATGAAGCCTGAGGAAACAAACACAGCATCCTCCACTTCGTTTTTCGACCCTTCGGCGTGTAAATTAATAACACCTTTGTCTGGAAGGTCAAAATTGGATGTAACTGTGTTCATTGAATATGTTAAGGCTGCCGTCTTGGTGAGTATTTAGTCAGACGAGATTACCTTCCGTGTCGCTAACTTACGGTTGGCAGGAGAAGCAAAGAGATACATGTAACACTGAGTTGTCAGTGAAGTAGAAATGTTCTAGCAGTTAGCTCATGCGTTATCAGAGTCAATACAGCACAGCGTATCTCGGGAAAAATTGAGTGCATTTGCACAAAAACATAAGGAATCGGTAGACCTCTCTTTGGACGTACTTCGGAGGATCAATGCGCAGACATACCAAGTGGCATAAATTCCAAGACCAGATAGAGCCCTGGAATGCCCAGAATAGGGCTTTCGACGTTTATCTACGAGATATACAGAAAGCGACGTCATGAAGTGTACGGTTAGAAGATCCAGGGTATTTAGCAGCAGCTCTTAGGGTCACTATGTAGATTGACATGGCTATTAGAACACACACAGAGCACCATGTTTCTTTCTGCCGAAGTGTAATACCTCAAGGTTATGTACGGAAGCAGAGTCAGCAGTCTGAATGCTACGTGGCCAAGTTGGACATCGAGAACAGGACTGTGGGAAGCAAGGAAGGGAAAACTTGTGAGATAAGGGGCGAGTTGTGGCAGCCTGGAAATATTCAAAGTTGGAGTTGACGTGGCCGCACTGGGGCCTCCCGTCGGGCCGCGGTTCGTCTGCGGCCACATGGAGCCGAACGTCAGCAGGGGTCCAGGGACCACGTGGCTGGGAATTCCATGGCGACGCTGGGTCAAGGAAGGAGACATGCCGGGAGTGCCAAAGATGGCGGACTTTGTCAAATGGCAGCCATTTCACAGTTCGTATAGAACTTAATAGTAGCCAGATGAATCATGGTACCTCAAAAAGAAACATGTACCTTAGCATTATTTGCACCACGATTCTGATGATGTAATCAGATTTTCGATTTCTTTATTAGCATAAATTTTAGTATTTGACGATTAATTATAAAAGTAACACCCAGCATCGAATTTGCAAAATCTGAACGGTTCATCCGATTTCGTCGATCGATGTGTCTTTAGAACGCTATTAGTGTAAACCTAAATTGGTATAAAGTACAGGCATCTAACTTGAATAATACTTGAGTTATTGCATGTCAAAGTGGCTGATTGCTATCGATCATGTCAGGCCATAAGTACTCCACACTTACACGAAAATACGGCAGCAGCATGCTTATAAATATATTTATTCGTCTATTTGTTTGTTTATATGCGATATATACTATTCATGCAGAAATTGGTTAAATATTTACTGTGTTTGAGAAAGCACATAGACATTAGGCTAGTGGCCTACTGTTTGTTTCCATTCCTTTGATATAAGTTTACTTGATTTGTTTATGTATTTAATAATGCGAGTTAGAGCGTGTTTATGGTCCAACCATAGGCATATTTATTTAATTTCAAGTTATTTAAATGTAAATCCAGTATTTCGCATGTGTTTCAATATGTCTGTGAGTGTGCGCTGGCTTGAAGACATAGCAGGAGCGCTCTAGTCAATCACAGCGATCGTACGGCGCAGACACGGGTGGTGCTGGACGGAAAGTGTCGGACGACAGTCGAAGGGGGGACTTCGAGAGTGTGGAGCGGATTGCGCATGGTCAGGGAGATACAAATACTTCTAAGTGCCGACCTGTGAACTTATTAGGTTTCCGTGGTTTCTACAGTGAAAATGAAGTATGTGTTTAGAAATGGATATATCGCGAGCTATGTTGTCGTTTATTACTAATTACATGCAGTAGGAATCTATTGTTTCCCAGTTATTCAACTTATATTTTACTTAGCCTAATTGCTCTACCATCGACAGCAATAACTGTTTTGTAGTAATAGTGGGCATTCTTATAGGTATGTCAACTATCGTACTCATCATTTAAAGATGTTAAGAATAGCACCTGCAGATTTTATTTAATTGCAAGCTTTCATTTATAAATGTCTATTTATTCAAAATTTGCAGTTGCCGAGTGATAGGATCCTTCGACCATTCGATTCATGTGTATATTCATATTGTTTACTTTAGACTCAGCAATATTTGGCCTGTAATGTGGCAATTACGTATCCCAGCCCCTAGACAACGAAACCAGCAAAACCTTTTAATATTTCAACTCTGAATCTGAGGGTATATAGTCGACGGCCACCACACCACCACATCATTTTATTTGAAAGCCCGCAATTGGAGCTTTCTTCTCTGGGATTCATGTTCTGCAAAGAGGAAATTCCTTTGCTCTCTGTTATTCAGTGTTCTATGCGAAGTGTAAAAACCTTTGCAAAAGCAGTAGAGATTTCTGTAGCGTGAACTTCTCAGAAAACACAGTGTGAGATCGTTTTCTTTCCCACAAATAGGTTCCTGCAAACAGTGAAATTGTGCAGTAATTTTCACAATTAACACCTGCTATCGATAGAGGTCCTAATCTATCACGTTAAAGGTAATTTGCGTGAGGGTTCAGAGTGTAAATAAGTTGAGTGCAGGGAACAGCAGCGGTTAGCACGTTTAACCGACAGTGGTATCGGAGACGGTAACTGGCAGCAGCTACAACTACATCAGGCGACTTCTCCAGTGGAGGACGCAGATCAGCAGCAGTACGACGGCAGCTCCTTCGAGTACTCCAGGGCAGTCTTCAATGTCGACCTCCACTACAACCGACGGCTTCACCATGGCAGAGGGAACCATCTCAGATCAGATATGTGCCTGCCCAAATACTGAGATAGTGCTTAACTCTGAAGTCCAAGCTCCACTTAGCGATCTCGAAAATATAAATCAGTCACCTAGTACGTGTAATTCTGAAAACAGAAGTGAGCCAGTTGGTCTGAAATCAGAGCGCGAAAGTGTAACTAGGAGGAATTCAAGCAAGGGGAATGAATGTGGGAGATATGATGTCTCAGCTAATGCAAATGATCCAGGGATTGGGAAATAATGTGAATAAAATGGCAAATAATATCAGTACTATTCGAATAGATATGGGTACATAGCGAACTGAAATAGGTTCTGCTGTGAAACAGAAAGTTGAAAAAGTTAATATGTTGACAGAGGACAGTAAGGTTTCTGATGTGAATTTATGTTGTGATTTAAACGATGTATCAGCAGATAAGGTTCCTGAGATGAATATTTATGGTGATGGTAGCTTAGACATTGATGTGTTATTTCAGGAAGATAAAGTATTTAGCAGTAAACTGATGTGTAATTTTGTTGATGCTATAAGTGTCGACCTATTGGAGGGGAAATACAGAAAATTTGTGCATGCTGTGGGTAGTGAAACGGCGGAATGTGGGGAACAACCAACATAAAATACAGAGAAGACTGAAGTAAATAATGTGGAGGGGGCTATATTGTGTAATGAAGTTCGTACAAAATTGGTAAATGAAGAAGGAGTGTGATTTTAGTGAGACTGATTGGCGTTGGTACGGTAGAACTTTACGGTCGTTGCTGCCGCATATTTGGAAACGACAGAAGATTAACATTGCTAAGGGTATATAGAAAAAGGGGAGAAGTGAAGAGCGGTTCTAATCTGTAATTAGTGGTATTAAATGTTTACTTGGGGATTCATTAGTAATTTGTTAGGTTACTGTGGCACTGTACCTGTGCAAAAGGTGGAAGTTTAGGCACTGAGGGTGCGTGGAGATCAGTGACCTCGTGGATATAAGTAAAATATGTATTGATTTATACTTTGTATAAGAGTGTGGGAAAGAATTTAATGACCAATTTGAAGGGTATTAATACTGGAATTGTATGTGCACGCATTTTTTGGTGCGTGGAAGCAAGGATTTATTAATGTCAATTAAATAAAGCTTTTGGGAATTTGAGCTTACTGTTATTCACTCGTTTGCCTTGTGACTTTGTTCCTAAAGTATCGTTTCCGCTGGAGGGAATCTTAAGCAAGGATCCTGATTGGTTATGGGATTTGGTTGGTTGTGGGTTTCTACTTTTGGTTTTTGCTGTAGACAGATTTGTCACGATAAACGGTGGAGCTCAGAATTCAGAGGCAGACACGCTTTCTTCGAGGCACTTGGTCAAAAGACTGATATGACTTGATGAACTGCGAAAATCCGTGTGAGCGTGTATAGTGCAACGAAAAAAAATTTAATGCAAGAAGGCGCCTTGGAGTTAAGTGAGTGACACAAGAAGTACTCACAAAATCGCACATAAGAAAAAGTGCATTCAAAGATTTTATTTCTTAATGGGCCACTGAAATGCAAACATTTATTTAATATGCCATTTCGTTCATAATTTGGGTTAAGTTCTTTTCGAAATTCATGCTTGTTTATGCATACGGAAATGCAGGCATTTATTTAATCTGCTGTTACGTTGATAATTTGTGTTAGTTTAAGTTTATTTCGAAATTCATGCTGCTTCCACACCAGTACAAAAATATTCTGAAGACTATTGGCCTGGCCTTTTAATAATTTATTTCTGTTCATTGAAATTTCTTTTATATGTACTTGTATGAACTGAAGGGTGCTACATCTGAACATTCTGGCAAGCCAGAATGTTAATAAGTGGAAGTGTGTGAGCTGACGGGCGAGCAATAATGGAGCGGTTTATGATACTTTGAGCCACAATATCAATGGGAAGGAACATCCATTAGTATGTGCTTCAAGGTAACTGAACAAAGCTCAGCATAACTATTTGACAGCAGAAGAGGAAACACTGGCAGTGATAAACTGAATGACACGTGGAGTGGACCCGCAGTTAGAGGCACCATGTCACTGATTGGGCAGTCCCTCCCGCCGAAGGTTCGAATCCTCCCTCGGCTATGGGTGTGTGTTTTTTTAAAAGAGGATGGGGCCCCTCCACGCCCGCATCAACGTGGTGACCAAACCAAAAGTTCTACTGTCACCTCCGTAAGCATGTTAGTTTGAATCAGGCGTCACAGGATGCAGGCTGTGATGTTGTCCATGCGTCTGGGTAAGATTACTCATTTACATGGTCCATCAGGAGATAGAAGTGGTCGAAAGCGATTGAAGGGTAGCGGTTGTAAGGGCAGAGGGAAAAAAAGTGCCAAGGCCAGAGCCAAGGGAAAAAAAACCTCTGCGACAGTAGGACGGGTAGTAAGGGCAGTAGCGGCTTGCTAGCTGCGATAGAGCATGCAAGGTGAGGTCGGTTAGCGTGAGGTATCATGCATCGTTACCTATGTCTGCGTGTCCGTTAGCTGGGCCAGTCCGAGTGCTGCGGCTGGGCTCGCTTGTAGTCCCCTGGGCCGGCTGCAGTGGCTTCCTCCCTGTAACATAAGAGTTCGGCGCGGCAACGCATGCGTTGCTGTTGGGCCCTCTGCTGCGCCTTGTCGTCGGTGACTTGGTGCAGCTTCATCAGGCTGGTGCAGAACGACAGCTATCGGCTACCGTTCAGCGTCCTCCTCTACTGCACGCCGCAGCTCTTTCGCAATGTAGCGTCAAAGAGCTCCGTTTGTTCGAAGAGCTGCGTCAGTTCAGCGTCCGAGGAAGTTTTGCCGTTCGCTCGCGCCTGGGCGATAAAGGCTGCCCTTTTGGCTTCTCGATCCCTTGGGGGACCGGCTCCCGTCGCGGTCGGCGTTGCCACCGGTTCAGCTGGAGCGGTGGTTTTCTTCACTGCACCTCTCACCTGCGGTGCTGCTGGGGCAACCGCTGGCTCAGGCGCGCGGACGTCCTTCTGCGAGGTCGCAGGAGTGTTCGCAGGTACTACTGCGCTGGGGCCTCGGGCGAAGACTGCTCGCAGCTGCCTCAAGGCCTCTTCTTTCTCTGCAGCCACGGCGGCTGCGAAGGCAGCCCTCTCCGTCGCAATGACGGCTCTGAGGGCTGCAGTGGCCTCCTTCACGGCGTTGCCGAGTTCGAGGTCACGTATCTTCTCGGGAGCGCGGGCTGCGTCCTGGCCGCCCGTTTCCAAGCGGTCTTCCCTGCTCCTGGCAGGTGGAGCTGCTGCTGCGCCGTCCCTCTGCTGCGCCGGGCTGTTCTGCGCCCTACGCCGTTTCCGACGTCGTCTTCGCATCTTCCGCTGTGTCGGTGCGGCCGCCTCGCCGCCCCCGGCACGGCTGCGGCTTGAAAAAGCAGCACAGCCGCGCCAGCTGGCGACGTGCGGGCCGCCACACCGGACACAGGTCGGTAGAACGTTGCTGCCGCGGTCGCAGGCGCGGCTGTCGTGCTCCCCTGAGCACTTGACGCACCGCACTGCGTTGCGGCAATACTTCGCAACATGGCCCTCGCCCTGGCACCTGAAGCACTGGGGCAGGGGGTCCATGGCGGTCGGGAGAGCCTCTGACGTCACCGGGAAGCCCAGCAGCTTCCGCAAGTCGAAGATGTCGCTCCCGCCGTCGACCGTATGCACGGTAACGGCATAGAGTGGCGCCCTCTTCCTGTTGGTCCGGTTGTGCAGCCTTGCGGTTACACCACCAAACCCGGCTCGCAGCAGCCCTTCCCGGACCGCTGCCTCGTCACAGCACCAAGGTAGCCCCCTGAGGAGCGCCTTGGTCGTCTTCATCCTTCCTGGGGAAGGTGCCTTCTCACGCGCCGGCGGCGCGTCGACGATGTGGTCGGCCACTGCGACCTTGATCGCCCTGTGGTCGGCCACGTTTGCGGCTCGAACGCAGATCAGCGAGTCTGTATCGACAGACTCGTAGACCACTTCGTTCCGTGCGCAGTTCGTCATGGTGTCGAACAGCGCTGTCCACCCACCTTTACACTTGATGTATAAAGGGGGGACAGGCCGCGACTCGTCTTCTCGGGAGTTCCTTGCATGGTCGGCAGACTTAGTGAGTTGCGCAACCGAAGGACCCTTCGTAGCGGCAGGTTTCCTCTGCGCACCCTTCTTTCCCATGCTGTGAGGCGCGAAACACGACAATCTGCACGCGTTGTCAAAACAACGCACGACAATTTGCTCTGCGCGGCTCCCACAGCACAGAAACCTCTTCACGAGCTCTCGACGGCCGAGTTAGCGTAGCGCGCAACGGCAGCGATGCGCACGCCTCGCCAGCTCAGGCCGCTCTCGGGTGTGTGTGTCGTTCTTACCGTACGTTAGCTTAAGTAGTGCGTATGTCTAGGGACCGATGATCTCAGCAGTTTCGTCCCATTGGAATTCACACACATTTGAACATTTTGATACACGGAAAAGTTCACTTTCGTTGGTATTTATATGGATGAAAATATAACGTCGCCACGGGCCACAGAATACAGGGGCTGTTGGGGCTGAAAGATCCGTCGAGTAGGTCAACAAGATCGGCATCGAATCTGATTACTAGGTGGCCCATAAACAGTTTAGAAAACGCACAGATTCAAATACCTTAAATAGGGAAGTTGCAGTACTACACATTCTGGGAAAATTTTATTGGTGTGACCGATAACACAGCTGGCCGACAGGAACAGTAGGGCATTCTTGTCACAATCAAGTTTCATGAAGCATTAGGCCTTGCTCTGCTGAACAATGAAATACAGACGACGCGTAGAGGTTATGGTGGCACTCAAGAAAGACGCGCTCTGACAAGCGCTTGACCATGTGTCTTAGGTCACAGAGGTTGCCGAACGATGGACAGACGAGGTATGGTGAGATTCTGATGAATAACAAGGGGACGTGATGTCCAGCAATACATGAATTGCTGTTTGTACTGTGCACAAGGAGCTGACCTCAGTCGTAAAAAAATTCCTTTGTAAAGTCTGCCAGAGGTGTTTAAACTCTTTCAGATGATACTATTTTATGTTTTGGGCAATTGTAATAGGGTGATCACTGGAAATAAATATGTATTGCCAATTACAGATCATTTTTGAAGATATTTGGTAATTGTGGTGATTCGCGATCAGCAGGCTTTAGTTAACAACTGGATAATAAATGTGGCTTAACAGATGCCTTAGGTCTGAATCAGCGCACAGACTTTGTGTTGGACATCATGTTCAAACCACCTGCCAGGCATGTAAGGTAAGGAATCCATTTAATTTTGGCCCGCTGCATATGATCCTGTTCATTGAACATGAAAGAGGTTGTCGATGGCAGGTTACGTTTGAGGTCTGAGGATGACATCATTTACTGTCGTAACTGATAGCATGTTTCAAAGGGAATAAACGATGTTGCATTAAAATGCAGCCACTGATGTTATTGCCATTAGCCAAGTACTTCGTAACCGACCGCAGTACCATTTTCCTTAATGGATTACCAGATAGCTTCGTACTGATATTGTTTGGCAAAGAGTGCTTCACACTGATGTTTCATGAGCTGCAGAGGGTGCTTGATACTGATGTTACATGGCCACCGATGCTGCGTAGCAATATTGTGCTGCAGGGGGTGTTTTGTACCACTGTTGGGTAGGGAGGGTGTATCTTAGCAACCTTACGTAGCAGAGGGTGTTCCATACTAATTCAGCAGGACAAAGAGTGCTACATAACACTGTTGCACAGCAGAGGGTGCTTCATACCAATGCCGCATGGCGGAAGGTGTTTTGTAGCAATATTTTGTTTTAGGAGTTGCTTTGTAGAAATATTGTCTCATGCAGACTACTACTTATAAATTTTATATGTCATAGGATACTTTGTAATGATATTTAATAGCAGAGGGTGATTCATATCGTCGCTGGATTGCAGAAGGTGCTCCATTCCTTTGCTACGTTACGAGGTATGGTTCGTACTCATGTTGCATGGAAGAGCGTACTTCTGCAATGGGCTACTCTTCAATGATGCGTGACATGAAGTGTTTTATACCAGTGTAGGATGCATGAATGTTTCATACCAGTTTTGCGTGGCAAAGGGTGATTCATACAAAAATTTTGTGCCAGACAGTGCTTTACATCAATGGTTCATGGTAGAGAGGGAGTTTGGAACAATTTTTGCTTTGTACCAATGTTGTGAGGAAAAGGCAGATTCTCACCGAAGTTATTTGGCAGTGAGTGCTTTAAAGGAACATTTGCATGCTGAGCTTCAGCAGGAAACGTAATTATGACTAATAAAGTTAAGAAAAAATTTGAGCCAAAGATACAGTCCACGGCTGTATAAATATTATATGCAGCCGCTGGAAACATTTGAAGATATTTGATCGTCATAGTATTGGCGTAAGTGGAAGAGTCACCTTTTGTTTTCTAGGGCTTCTCCAGATCGGAAGTGTTTAGGCACACCACCATTAATGCTACATTCTTTCTTCATTTTCATCACGAATTGTAAACAAACGGCACTCGTAAATGCATAAAGTAAGTATAATAATTTAACTTGTGTTTTTATTTCATAATATATTGTTATTACTAACCTATGTATGTTTTATTTTGTATCTTTAATCATTGTAAGATTGTTGGGTGACTTGGCATGGCAAAATGTTCTGTATTTTTAAGCAAAAAGTCGTCCAGCTCGATCCACTGTCGTTTCCGTGTGCTGTTTCATAACGAGAGAGCAGAAACACGGTTAAAAGTACATGAACGGACCTTTAAGGAAAATGCTATGTCCAAGCGCCGGCAGTATGTATAAAACATATTTTACCAATCCATAAACTGAATTGATAACTATTTAATAATTATTAGTATAATTCACTGTATGCTCTCGATCCAGGAACGAATGAGCCAAAAGAGGTAATTAATTTGGCAACTTCATGGGTTGACGCATTGTACTATATTGTCTTCCTTTTGTTACATGTTTATTGGAAACGACAAACGGGATACGAGACAGGAATATATTGATGTAAGACCAATTACTGGGCTGTATGTCGACACCTACAATTACGCTGCATTCGCGGATACAAGATAAGGCACCGCGTCCTTACATCAGCAATCTTGCCCAAGAGCTTTGTATTATTGGTAGATCTATCACAATTTTCCGTTTCCGTAACAGTGATTTTGAGCAACATCGCGGATCCCAAAATAATTTTCATTATTTATACAGTGCACCAATACACTTGTATCAGTTCACAATATGGTTTACTTTAGTTCTGTGCAACGTGATACGGCGTGCAACCATTAGTGTTCAAAATTTCACCATTACTTTCGACGATTAGTTTTGTTGTTACATTGTCACACAGCGAGATTAATTTTTACACTATTTGTGATTACACATAAGAGTTTAAATTTGTATTGTGTGTTGCTTGTACTGATCAGAAAACAAATAGCAAATATGGAGAACCAGAGACTGCAAAACCAGACACAATCCGACTCTGACATGCCATTAAATAATGAAAGTGACGTTCCAGTTGACTCGAATACTAACGAGCGACGTATTATTGACTGTTCTGGTGCCGCAAATTTAGAAAATAGACCGTCTACCAGTAATATGCCTAAATCTAGTTCAGAACCCATTTTGGTGTTTGACGTCATGTCTAACGACGTGGCGGGGGTGGCACAAATGGCTATGAGCACTATGGGACTTAACTTCTGAGGTCATCAGTCCCCTAGAACTTACAACTACTTAAACCTAACCAACCTAAGGACAGGACACACATCCATGCCCGAGGCAGGATTCGAACCTGTGACCGCAGCGGTCGCGCGGTTCCACACTGTAGCGCCTAGATGGTTGTGGTGGTGGTTAGTGTTTAACGTCCCGTCGATAACGAGGTCATTGGAGACGGAGCGCAAGCTCGGGTTAGGGAAGGATTGGGAAGGAAATCGGCCGTGCCCTTTCAAAGGAACCATCCCGGCATTTGCCTGAAACGATTTAGGGAAATCACGGAAACCCTAAATCAGGATGGCCGGAGACGGGATTGAACCGTCGTCCTCCCGAATGCGAGTCCAGTGTGCTACCCACTGCGCCACCTCGCTCGGTGTAGCGCCTAGAACCGCTCGGCCACTCCAGCCGGCGGGGGCGGCACAGTTGCACATCACTTGTATTGCCGGAATGTTCGATGCTATTATGAAACAAATGACACAACATGAACAGGACATTGAGACACCTATGAACCCACAGTGGACGTCTGTGTGCGCTACTTCCAAAACTTCTCATGATGAGTTAAAGATACGACATGATAAAATTAAATCAGATTTAGCTTCACTTAAAACGCCAAACGACACTTTGTGTATCCGTGTTGAGAAGATAAATAAGTAACTGACTGGACAAGTGTCAGACCTCAAGCCGAAATTTTCTGAGCATTCATTACAACAAGAAAACACAAACAAAGGTGTGATAGATATCCAAACACAAGTGAACGATCGTAGTAAAATTGGGGGTCTGTTGTTATTCACATTAAATCATACTCTTCACTGCATGATGATATAAAAATGCATATTGTCGATATCTAAAACGAGGTTGATTCAATTGACAAACAGTTTTCTAATAAAGTAAGACTACGCACTGGCAACCACTTCTCATGCATCAATAGAGAATTTCACAGTTGCATAGAGCAAACGGACAAATATTTTGACGAGTGCTTACAAGAAAAGTTGCCTGTTGTCGTCCACGACACTGCCGCGGAATTTGTAAATAGCAACAAACACATAATCTGTCAAGCAGTGCAATCTACCACTGTGCAATGGAAACAGTTTGACAATTACGTACAAACAATGTGCAATGACGGTAACAGTAACCGAAACACACAGGCAATGAATACAAGTACATTTCTGACGCATAGACTTAACACACTACGTACCCACAATAACAACAGCACGCACCACGACATGTCACACTGCATTGCAGTCGTGATAATTATCAACAACATTTTCCTTGCCATTCGCCATTTATACCTTATAGTAATCATTCTGAAACTAAACATTATTATAATGCCAAGGAAGAGCAGAGCCTCACACAACTCTGAAAATTTCAGCCATTTACACCTGGAAAAAGAACCGTACATCCTGTCATTTTCCTTAAAGCCTTCAGAAATGCATTTCCTCGTACGTGGAGTGACCGTAAGAGGATATCTTATTTTGTCTGTTATATCTGGGGCGGCGCAGCTGTGTAGGCGTATAATGTAGCTGACAGATGCTTCACGTACGAACAGTTTGAGAGAGCCTTTTTATCCAAATTGTAGTCACAATCTGTACAGATCGACTCCGTAGGCTGGTTGTGGATTCTGAATCATTGAATCCTAAGCACTGCAATTAGCGCAGGCACTTCGAGAAATATTTAAATATGGGACACTTCCTTGACGAGCTGGTTGCAACGCGCGACATCCTTCGCGCAATGAAGGCAAGACTGCCGGTTAATACGAAAGAAAGGCTTCGGCTCATCCCAAATAACGACGCAGAGTATTTTCTCACAGTACTAGATACTGCTGATATGCTTTACGAGGAACAGCGTTCCGTACCGCAAAACAATTGCTACCATGTATACATCATCACCATGCAAAATATGTAGAGTAATCAACCCAATTACGGCACGCCGGCTGCTGTCGGACACGCAAGCTAATAGACTAAGTCATTTCAAATGGCAAATGTATATACACAACAGAACAACATGCTCAACACAGCACCAACACCAATTATAACACTTCTTATTATACTGGCGGCAATCCAAATAAGAGACAGCACAACAGCAAAACAGCAACTACTACCACTACAGCGGTAATAATCCTTATCAGAATAGCAACAAAAATCTTTTAAAAAAACAAAATTAGCTATCAATACTCACGAAACCAGCAACAGAGATGGAGTAACAACAACTACGCCGCCCAGTGTCAAAATACTGCGACACCACCGCAGCAAAAGAATAATACAGGCCAGTAGCAATTGCCACAGCCGCAAATAAAACCCAAAATTGGAATGCAGCTACGAACCCACACGTGAGTCAAGAAAAGAAAACGCAACGGTCGCCACAGTTCGGGGACTGGAATAAACAATACAAAATATAAACATTATCGAATTAACTAGTGACACTCCACCTCCGTCTGTGCCTCTATCCACTACAAATGTGACGCCGTCAAACTAAAAAAAGTCTCTACTGTGCCCCAGGTCGTGGCTGTGAAAGAGTTGGGGGGCGACTTCACTTTAAATTGACACACCCACTTTGCAACAGCACAATGATCATATACCTGACAGCTATATACAGCAACCATTATTATTCGTAACGAAAACTTGTCTGATGAACTGTTACAAGAGAACACACAATGTCGTTCATCATGGAATAAAACTGTTTTCGTCTCAACTACTGGTGTTGTTGGTGGCATTCTCACTACTGCTATTCTGGACACTGAGAGGCTGTTAGTGTCTTGTCCTATTTACAAGTAAATGTGTGTGTTTGAACCCTTACCGGCGTATCCTGTCCATAACTGTAAAATGTTAACTGCCGTAGGCAATAAGTCTTCTAGGGTTAAGAAACAGGTATTTGTGACAGTTAAGGTAGGTAATGGAATAGTACAATGGCCATTCCTCGTCGTCCAAAACCTGGTCACTAATTTCATTTTAGGTTTAGATATTTTGTGCAAGAAGGACAGCACTATTGAATTCTCCGTACATAAATGTACACTTAGAGATAAGGGCAGTGAAATTTCAATTGGCCTGAATACTAGGACTCTGAAGCATGATCAATATTGTACAGGGTTCAAGATTCAGTTAATACATGACACTGATGATATTGACACACAGTCATACGCACAGGGTGCCGAGTTTGAGGACTTGTAGACTTTAATTAGGAATACGTTATCAGAAACCATAGCTGTCAGACATGAAGAACGTAATGAACTTTACGATGTTTTGTCCAAGTATATAAAAGTAAGGAGGAAACGACAAGATGTGATCAACACATATGTGTATAAAATAGAAGTTAAAACTCACCAGAGTTTCTTCGACAAAACCTATAATGTGCCACTATCCAAACGACCTGCGGCGTTGCAAGACTTGAAACAAACGTTAGAGCGGAAAATCATTTAACCTTACACATCACCTTACTGCAGCCCTTGATTTGTTGTAAAGAAACCCAACGGGAATATCAGAGTTGTTTTGGATGCTAGTGCAATTAATTTTTTTATTTTACCTGTTCGCACGAAACCCAAGAATTTAGATGAGCAACTCTAGAAACTTTGAGATTCGAACTATTATTCTACGATAGATTTGATCAATTCGTCCTGGCAAGTCCCAATCATACCTGATTTTAGAAAGTATACTGCATTTATACTCGGGGGCCGAACCTGTCAATTTTATGTCCTTCCTTTCGGTCTGAACGTCAGTTCAGGCGTGTTTATCAACGCATTGGATACTGTACTTGGTAATGAACTGGCTGAATCAGTTACTCACTACATTTATGACCTGCTCATAGCTAGTAAGACTTGGTATGAACACATTGATACTTTGCAGAACATTCTACAGATATTTGCATAAACTGGAGTGACAGCTAACCTCAAAACATCGAAATTTGCTTGCAGTGAAATTAAGTATCTTGGAGATACTATTAATGCACAAGGTATACGACCTGAACCACGTAAGTTAGACGCAATTATGAATTTCCCTAGTCCACGGACTAGAAAACAATTGAAATCTTTCCTTGGACTATGTTCTTTCTTTCGGCGGTTTTTACCACACCAGCTTTTAAATATAAAACATCTATGGAACCTACTCAAAATCATTCAAAAATGGATATGGTCTGACCAGTGTCACAAAGACTTCGATAGTATTAAGCACGCTTTGGCTAACGCAAACATTTTGGATCACCCTGATTTTAATTTAGATTTTTGTATGACACCTGACGCCTCATTCCATGGCTCAGGCTGTTGTTTGTTTCAAGTTGTAAAGAATGGAGAACAAGAACATGTGAAAATTATTAGTTTTGCGAGCTGCACACTTAGTGCATGTGAACGCACAAATTCTACTACAGAACTTGAAACACTCTCTATAGTATGGGTCTTCAAGAAATTCAATTATTATTTGTATGGTAAGCACAATAAAGTTTATACTGACCACCAAGCAATATGAGGCGTACGATCCACAGTATACTCATGACAAATGCTGAACTTGTCTAAAAAGACAGATTTGCATTCTATTCCACCAAGTAAACTCTAAAAATTGTAAGTTCTGGTATTAGTAGTCCACGCCCCACAAGCAGTGTTGGTGTGAAATATATTCTTGCATTTTACAGTTTATTCTCCAATCATGTTAAACTGTATGCTATAAGATCTGCTACTGCCATTGCCATCATTCGTCGTTTGTCATGTGACCACATTCCTCACGTCAGAAAACCAAAAGCTATTTTATCCCACAATGATGCATACTATACTGGGTACAAGTGGCGTGAATTTCTCAAAGACAACAGCATTAACAGTATTTTTATCTCAAGGTATAATCCCCAGTGTAATCCCACTGACGTGTGTTCCGTGAGATTAACCGACTTATGAGAACCTATATTTCTACCAAACACATGATTTGGGTAACATAGTTGTTTCCATTTGAAGAAGTACACAACAACATCAATGTATATGAAATTCCGTACACTCGTAATGAGCTCATTTTCGATCGCAAAGAAGACAACGATTGAACAGCGCCGTTACCAAAACTTTGTTTTCAGCAAACAACACAGGAAGAAAAGTTAAGGGAAGCCTGTGCGACGCTAACTGCGGAAGCCAAAATTAGGAACAAAACTTGTGTGTGCACTGTCAAGTGGAAGCAGGAATTTAAAGCTGGTGTTAGTGATTTTGCGTACTCACCATCAGTCATCTGCTTTTCAGTTGCGCAACGCGAAGTGGCATCTGTTGTACGACGGTCCTTATATCATTGCCAGCATTCCACATCCTGGTGCATATCTGCTGCAGCATCCTAAAACAAACAGAATTATTTGACTATATGCTCACCGTTATCTTAGAATACACCATGCTCAACAGTAAACACATCTATGGATCATGCTTAAGCTACACACAACTGTCAAATACACGTACCTCACAGTACTTCTACATAGAAGCTACGTAGTATAAGAATTTAATCTCAGCTGTTATAGTCAGTTGCTGAAGGAGAAAGAAGAGATTCGTGTTCGCTGAATACTTACATCTGCCACTTAAAATTTTAAATCAAAACTTATGTTAACTTTTATACAACTGTGAAGAAGAAATATATTCAGCCCATGAGATTGACTATCTGCACCGTCAGTCTTCGACTACTAACGACTGATTGACGGGAATACTTAAATGTTCTACACCCTTACACTTTCACCTTGAAACTGACTGGATTCTCGTCTCACCATTGATCACACACACACACACACACGGCTAGCTAAGGACATTCTTACTCTGCACTCTTACACTCGTGGCGCGAGTATTTCTTATGTTTGATGTTAGTTCATTGCTTTTGTTGTTTGCTTATTTGTAGTTGTGCCCTTGGTCTTATTGCTGGTGTGGGATGTTGTGTATAATCCGCCTCTAATTCAGGTGACATCATTTGCTAAATCAAAACATAGATGTAATCTTGCAATGATTATAAATACTGTAAACTTATGTAGAGCTAAATATGAGAAATGTTTGTGTGTGACCAATCATACTTGGGTGAAGACAAGAGAAATGCGTTTCTATGTTTCTGTAAAGCCAATGTATAATTTGTTTGTATGTATTTGTACCTATGTAAAAACGTGTATGTAAAATGTTTTATGTATTTAGGTAAAGCTGAATGATATATGCTAACTTGTATATGTTATCTGTACTTGTTACATGCACCCACAAAGGAGAAGTTATGAGACCTGCATAACCCGAAACTATTTGTGGACGCTTACTATTACGTCGCTGAACTTGAAACTACGAGGAAACTGGTGTGGAAAACCCCATAACTGAAAACTCTATTCATGATATTGCATGGGGGCTTAATTAAATATAAAATGCTAATAGTCCATCAGTGGCACTCAGTAATGTTGAGAAGGTGCAGACACCAACAAGTGACATCATCTCAGTAGAAACAGTCCATCAGTGGCACCCAGCAATGTTGAGCAGGTGCAGACAGCAACAAGTGACATCATCTCAGTAGAAGCAGGTCCATGAGTGGCTCCCAGCAATGTTGAGCAGGTGGAGACAAAAACAATTAACATTATCTCAGTAGTAGCAGTTCCATCAGTGGCACCCAGTAATGTTGAGCAGGTGTAGACTACAACAAGTAACATTATTTCAGTAGAGCAGTTCCATCAGTGGCACCCAGCAATGTTGAGCAGGTGCTGACACCAGCAAGTTACATCATTTCATTAGAAGCAGTCCCACCAGTGGCACCCAGCAACGTTGAACAGGTGCAGACACCAACAAGTGACATCATTTCCGTAGAAGCAGTTCATTCAGTGGCACCCAGAAATGTTGAGCAGGTGCAAACACCGACAAGTGACATCATTTCATTAGAAGCAGTCCCATCAGTGGCACCCATCAATGTTGAACAAGTGCAGGTAACAGTCCATAATATTCACTATCACTAATCAGACAGTTCATCAGAGTTCATCAGCAGAAATTAAACATTTCCAAGTGGCACCCACCAATGTTAATACGTGTAAGCACGAACAACAGTTTGAATGCACACAATTCCTTTTACAAAATCATTATCAATGCTCTTACACTGAACATACAAATTATTGCAAATACACAAATGATATCAGACAATTGTCATTAACTTTTACAATACACAAATAACAGTAAACCTATAATATTTATGGGTGTCAGTGCAAGCCACAACAAACAAATAAAATAATATTGAGGAGATAGGTCGGTACCTATTATTTGGGATTAGGAAAGGAAAACACACAAAACACCCTCACTCATCTTTCATCCACATTTAAGTACTACTGTGTAATTGAATAGTGTTAACTGTGTAAATGCAATTCTGTCAAAATTTGATGCTCAATATGTGTATCAAGTAGTAGTGATACAATGTATAACAGTCAATAATAATGAGTCAACGTCATAGTCATCATGTCAAGGCCAATGTTTGCCTAGCCAACTTTT
Source organism: Schistocerca gregaria (assembly GCF_023897955.1). NCBI lineage: Eukaryota > Metazoa > Arthropoda > Insecta > Orthoptera > Acrididae > Schistocerca > Schistocerca gregaria. Next base: position 533,879,626 of record NC_064923.1, read on the forward strand.
TCTGAACAACTGTCAGTGTGCCATGATATGCAAATACTTTCTGTCTTTAAAAAAAAGTATATTCTGCTTATTGATTTAACAAAGTGTGTGTGTAGACAATCTTCCTTCCACTTTAGTGTTCTAGTCTGCCATCTTCATCCTCCTTGTTCCATATAATCCAACAACAAAAAAAAAATATGCTCCTCACTTACTTTACCTCTTATCCACCAAAACTCCAATAATCATCAGCATCACATAATCTCAATACCGCAATAATACCTCTTCAATAGGGCGATACATATAAACCTTATCACCAATATCATTTACCTTGCCTCTTGTCCACCAAAACTCCAATAATCATCAACTTCACACAATCTCATTACCTCAATTATACCTCTTCAATACGTCGATACATATACCGATATCATTTCACTTCCATAACAACTTTTTCCTCTAGTCAGTCTCCTCTCCATGAACATGTACAGATAAAATCCTAGTGCATATTTCAATTCATCATCCCATACAATCCGAAGACATAATGTCCACACACAACCTCTGTGTAATCCATCTGACCCAAATCTTCTACTCATTTTGAATTATAAAATACATTTTGGTTACCTTGTCCATCATAAAATAAAAGAAATGCATACATGACCTCTAACAGCCTTTAGTTTGAATAACTTTCAGTAAGTAAGGACGAGTACCGAGTGTAAATGAGCGTAATATTTCACTGTGTGTACACCACTTCAAGAATCATGGCAAAACAGAAGCAAACACGTGGAGTATTTGTTGTGTCAAGTGTCACTTGATACTTCAATTGCTCACGAAGAATGCAGTGTAATGACCGTCAATGGTCTAAACCTAGTGTTGGTATGTCATGTCGTTAGCTTCCTTCCTATTAGCATAAATTTATACAGCTTCCATAAATCCTCCAGCTCATGTGACTTCAATGAAGTTTCTTGTACCAATGTCGTTCGTAGAATTATAGCAGTTCATTTTCTTATCTTAAAATATAAAGCACTGAGCGTAAGCAAAACATGCAATTGCAAGTAAATATACCAGTAGAGAACAGAATGTTAATAATTGGATGTAGCACAATCCCTATAACGAAGCTCTGCCAAGCGAATAATCTATAATTAATACGATAGTGTGACCCAGACTCCACGTTCGTACACCATGTATCAGCACTTTTATATGCCAAATTAAAGAGTAGTTAAGACAACAAAACAGAAATGTGTAAATATGCAACCCATACGCAAAGCAGCAAATATATATCTTACATAATAAAGCACCATATCAGTATCAGCAAATAAATGTGCATATATAATCTTAATAAGTAAACATGAAGGCGCAAGCAGATAAATCACAGTATAACCTAAATACATAACCATAACAACACAATTAATCATGTGACAATTATAATTTAAATAAATAAGCACAGCAGGCACATAATTAAAAAAAATATGACATCAGTAAAAAAGCAGTGCAGCCAAGCGATGCAAAATATACATAATTAACAACCCTGTTCATTAATCAATCATTCTCAAAATGCGCTAACACAGAGTATAAATCACGTAATGGTGAGCAGGAAATTACGTCTAAAGTACGTACCTAAGTGGAAATATGTTTCCTGAAAAATAAACACAATTAATAGTTACCTTTTTACTTTATTACTTTCTTCTCTGAAATAACATTCTTCCTGAAATTTTCTCGATCGCAAGTCCTCTTAACGTCGGACACACACAGAATTTACCTGAAGTTCTTAAATATTTTATACAACTGTATCCTGAAAAATACTGAACGTTAATAACATAATTTATCAAGTCAGAATAGCTTCATACTGAATTGAATCTGAGAAATTAGACTGTGTATTTGTTTATGGCTGTCACTGCATTCACACTGACCACTCGATCAGCTGTAGGTACGCGTGACGTACGAAGTAATTGTTTGCGGTCAACGACTGCCTTGTGCGGCGCGCGGACTTGACTGTTGCTTTGAGTATGTGCCGCCACCGGAACACGGCCCGGTATCCTTGTACTCTCCGTGTGTTTACGTATAACTGTAAGTTTCTCAAAAGTTAAGTCATTCCACAAAAATTTTAACGTTCGATATATGATGTATTCCCTTAGAGCGCCGAGATTTAAAGTTTCTACTTCGAGAGTGTTATCATGAATAATTTTGTGGATTCTCTATGGACCGTTATAAAGCAGAAAAAAATTGCGACACAAGCCTTTTCCTTTGTGAGACAAACGATGAGACTTAATTAACACCTTCTGACCAACTGACAAAAGTTTTAAACGACCAGGACGTTTAGCTAATTTCTCTCTTCTAGCAGCCGCAGATGCAATATTTTGTAGGGCCAGATTGACAACTTCAGAATGCCGCAGTTTCCGTGAAGGCGGAAAAGGAACGATTTCAGAAATACGATTTGTCGGTGCTTTATTTTTTAATATCAATATAGGCGGTAAAGAAGTTAAATCATTAGGCTTTAATTTTACGACACCGTAGAGTACGAAGCCAAATTTTAGAGCGAAACTGTGATCCATTTCTTTAAGAAAATGTTTTATGTAAGCATTAGATACTGAACGAGCTGTTGCTTTGCGTAAAGGTGTAAAACACACATATTTTTATGTCAGTTCCACTGCTACCAAAATGTACGAAAAAACCATTAGTAGAACGAACCACTGGACCGAACAAATCGACTGCCGCCATGTCCTTTAGTTTCGCTGGAATGATAGGAAACAACGGTGCTCAGTGATAAATAGTTGGCGGCTTAGCCTTTTGACATAATTTGCATTTGGCTAGAACAGGTCGAATATGTTTTTCCATATTACTGAAGTATCAATTTTCTCTTAATTTATGAAAGCATTTTCTGGACCTAAGTGTGCATAACTGAAATGTGTATACCAAATCAATTTATTAACCCACTCATCAGGAATGCAAACTAACCAAACAGAGTCCTCGACCGATTTTCGTTTAAAAAGAATATCATTGCGAACTAAATAACAGTGTCTAATCGCTACACTTTCGTTTCTCCTCCTTTTCTCCTAAATGTCCTTCCCGATTGGATCCTTGTTTTGCTCCTTAGCTATGTCCTGGAGAGAAGACGAAATAAAATTTTCAAACGCAAAACCTTGAATATACATCAAACAATAATTTTTTTTTTACAGTCCTCCTCAGCACTTAGTTTCAAACCCATAGGTGCACGTGATAAAGCATCCGCAATAATATTTGAAGAACCCTGTATGTAAACAATACTCAAATCAAATTCCTGTAGATACAGCGCCCATCGTGACAATCTTCCATGTGTTAATTTTGCTGAAATAAGAAATTTCAGAGCTCGATGATCGGTGTAAACCTTAGTATATCTGCCGTTCAAAAAGACGCGAAATTTTGTGAAATCCCAAACAACAGCCAAGGCTTCAAGTTCCTTAATCTAATAATTCTTTTCTGATTTAGAGAGAATACGACTTACAAATGCAATAGTTTTCTGTACTACAACGCCGTTTTCTTCTATTTATTGAAATAAGTGTGCACCTAGGCCTTTGTATGATGAGTCCGTCGCCATACAAAAATCTTTAGATAAATCCGGATTTGAAAGAAGTGGAGCAGCAACTAAAGTATCACGAACTTGTTCAATTTCTGATTGAGCTTCCTCATCCCAACACCAATTAGAATTCTTTCCAGATAGTTCACATAAACGAGGTGTGGCCAAATCGTCTAATATAACAAAGCGTCTAAGAAAATTACAGACACCAAGGAAACTACGAACATCACGTTTTGTAGTAGGAACAGCATAATTATGAATAGCGTCTAGTTTCCCTGGATCAGGAAGAATACCTTCTGTAGAAATAATATGAACAAGAAATTTCACCTCAGAGCGACCAAATTCTATTTTTTTCAAGTTCACTGTAATGCCAACCCTTGCAAAAATACGTATTAATGAATCCAAAATTTTGTTTTGCTCACTCCAAGAACGTTTAGCAATAAGAATATCGTCAACATATAAGTAATATTGTCACGAAGATAAGCAGGTAGAATTTCGTTTAAACTACGAATGAATGCTGCAGAAGATTTAGTAAGTATAAACGGTAATTTCGGGAATCACTTTTGTGTAAAATAGTCATATCCCGTTATTCTTTACCGCTCTCTAGATAGATTGATAGTTGAAGAGTTATTTTGATCGATACAAAGAATAGTAAAAGAGTAGGCAGCAGTGCAGAAAACTAAAAGGGAAATAGCACCACTACAGCTCGGGGCCCTGTGCACGGTACCGCACAAATTCACTTAGTGTAGCGAATCCCCTGAGAACTTAAATAGCCGCACATCAATTCCATTATGTGACTTAGTGGACAATTTGGTGGAAGTGCGTACATAAATTGATCTAACCATGAACATGGATGTATGTCATTCTTAGAATTGCGAAAGATCTTAAATTTCCGAACAGTTAAAAAGTGTTTATAGTCAAAGTTTTCGCCTCGTGGCGACAAAGACCTACCGCGTCTGTCCCCGTCCCAATGTCGATTATTGTCAAGTTCGCCCGCCTGGCGCTCTCTTGTTGCTTCTCGTAAATGAAATAAATTATTTTCTTCAAAGCCCTCTGCTATCTGTGATTCTTAATTTCTTCTGCTGTCTTTTCCTACGATTTCGCTTTCAATTTGTTTGACTTGCTTGCGTAACACCTCAAATTCCCTTCTAACACGTTCTTAAATTTTCCCTGATTTTCTATATGTTTATTTATGTTCTGGTACTCTTCTGTTTCTGCAAATGGCAATGGAGCTGTATCATATGAATTTCTGTCCCCATTTAAACGAAGACTTGTCAATTTGCCTGAAATCTCTTCAACTCTTTCCGATAAGTCACCTAATTGCTCTTTCTGTTTATTTACGTCTAGCGTAAGTGTCGCGACTCGTGTTTCAGTATTGACACATTTAGTAGTTAACTGTTCTCATTGTTGTGTTGGGTTATTTATTCTTTCATTTGGTACAGATTCCTCGCGTCTTTCAAATATTTCTTCCTTATCGTGTGCACGTTGTAAATTTAACTCTGAAAATTTTTGTACTATCACGCGATGTCTTTCTTCGTGTTCTCTATCCTGTTCCTTTTGTCTGAATTCTATTGAAATTAATATGTTATTGTGAGCATTCAAAATCGGTTGTACTTCTTCTCTAATTTCTTTCTTTAATTCATCTTTCATGTTTTTAAAACATGCCCCTATTCGTGAGTCTAACCGTTTTTCCACTGTTCACATATCAGTTTTAATTGTTCCTATTTGTGAGTCTAACTGTGTTTCCATTGTTCCCATCTGTGATCCCAAATGTAATACAGCACCCATCAACTGCTCCAAATTAACTTGTTCAAAATTCTTTTCGCCCCTAACATTTCCCGTAAAACTAACTTCCTTCGTCATAGCAGAAAAGCTATCTGTGTTCGATACTCTTCCAGAATCTTCTGTCATTAACCTCGTATTCCGAAAATTTTTTGATTGTGAAAAATTTTGTACTGGTCCCGGACTTTTTTCCCGACTTTTTAAACTGTTTTCTGCTTCATCATTTATCATACTGCTCTCCTGTGTTGGCGAGTTCGCCATGTCAACAATTTCGTCATTCTCACTATGCATCACTTTTGCCTTTTTCATCGATCGCGTAATCATTTACAAAACATACAAAACTCGTCACTATACACAATGACACTCTATCTCCAACAATACCATTCACACGAAATGCTTCCCGACCAACGCGATTAACGAACAATTGAAATGTTCATAATTGCACAAAATTGTGAAACCCGTATACAAGACATAAAAAATTAAATTCTGCAAAAATACCATTAGAAGAAAGACAGACAACTACAAATATTCATTACCGAATCTACACGTGTAATATAGACAGTTACTAAACTACAAATTACTACAACAATACTACTGTCTGCTATTTTTACTATCAAAAGAATTCCAAGGGACGAGCCGAAGCAGAGGTCGCCACGTGCATGGGGGCTTAATTAATATATAATGCTAATAATTTTAATTTTAATCGCTGTTTGTCCGATTACGCAGTCTCGTAACCGGTTGGCCGTGAATAATATTAGTACGCAATCTGACAACATAGAGTTACAACAAAGAATGAAAGGAACTTTATGTTAAAGCAATTAATTAATTAAGTCCCCAGCAACTATAAAAGCTACGAAACAACAAAGTACAAATGTAACTGTTCTGTGTGTGGAAGTGTGATTCAACGTACACATCTGGCACGGTTCTACCTCAATAAGACAAGATATTTTAAACACGATTTTACACTAAAGTAATTAAAAAACCAGAAATACTATAATTGCATACAGAAACCAGAACTACAGTCTAATACAAAAACACGAGCCAGATGGTTTGTTGACTGAACCTGTGACCAAGAGGCATTGTTACGTAGGACATTAAAAATAAAAAATTTCTTTACCTTTATATATATTGACGAAAAAAATACACTCTGATCATTACAACATCCCCAATCGAATGACATATGGTATCTTGCCCAACAGAACAACTAGTACTTTATCGACGTCTCAACAAGCACAGATCACGCCTACCTCAGAACTACCACTACTCTCTCCAACTTCCCAGGGGCAACTGCCAGTGGAGGTGGCTGAATAATACTCTTTGGCGCAATCTCTGGCGCTGAGACTCTGTGTAGCCACCTTTCAATATATTGCTATGTATATAGACGTGATGAACTATTTATACTTGAAATTTGTTTACAAACTATTAATGTAGAATCGTGTTACGAGTTGTTTGGGTAAAGACTTGATTACGGACGTTTGTTCTTCGTCACAACTACTTATGAACGAATGTTTGTATATCGCTTGACAATCTGAGTACCTGAAAAATCTGTCATAGTGAAGTGCATCGCAAATTGACATTTGCTGCGCTGCATCTCGGTATCGCTTCAAGTCTGAATAGCTAGAACTGGTTCATTACTGCTCCTTCAAACGTTTTGTTCCAAAACGAGGAAGACCACTCGACGTTTGGAGGAATTTTAAACGGTTCTTCAGGGAGCAAAATGTTTTCGGAATGACGGACACTCTTACCTGGTGTAAACGATGATCGACGCCAGAATCGTGCCGTCCGAAGTCCTGCTACCATGCCTTCACGAACTTATGCTGTGGGATAGATATCCACTAGTCTTTTATCAGGCGATGTAAGACCTAGGACAAAAAGAAACCGTGACATCAGTCTAAATAAACAGGCGCCACGGTTCAGCCTCCCCCACCAAGTTAGCTCCCTTCCTTTTTTTCTGTACATCGAACTTAACTGATTTCAGTAACTCTACAACCCCGAGTGGTTCCGTTAAGTTGTGGGTGGAGTAATTTAACTGACAATTTCTTTTATCCTCATGGAGCAAAATTACGTACAAAAACCAGTTCTCCTACTTTAATTTGGGTTGCCCTCTGTCCTGATTATACCAACGAGTTTGTCGACGATCAACTAATTGGCTACTTCTTCTAGCCCTTTCCGAATTACGCTCAGTGTTCTCAGGCTCGACCTTCTCGGGAGAAATTCGTCTTTTTTTTTTCTTTCATCAGTCTTCTAACTGGTTTGATGTAGGCCGCCACGACTTCCTCTCTGTGCCAACCTCTTCATATCATCAGAGTAGCACTTGCAGCTTACGTCCTTAATAAGTTGCTGATTTAATCCAAATCTTTTTCTGCAGTTTTTGCCCTCTGCAGCTGCCTCTAGCGCCATGGAAGTCTTTCCCTGATTTCCTAACGGATGTCCTATCATCCTGTCCCTTCTTCTGGTCAGTGTCTTTCGCATATTCAAAAATTTTTCAAATACGTCTGAAATCTTATGGTACTTAACTGCTAAGGCCATCAGTCCTTAAGGTTACACATTACTTAATCTAAATTATCTTAAGGACAAACACACACACCCATGCCCCAGGTAGGACTTGAACCTACGGCTGGACCAGACGCACATTAGACCAGTCGGCTTCACATATTCTTCTCCTCCCTGATTCTGCATAGAACATCCTCATCCCTTACCTTATCAGTCGACGAAATTTTCAACATTCGTCTGTAACACGACATCTCAACTGATTGGATGCTTTTCTCTTCCGGTTTTCCACAGTCCATGTTTCACTAGCATACTATGCTGAATTCCAGACGTACATTATCAAACATTTCATCCTCAAATGGCCTATGTTTGGCCAAAGGCCTTTGTTTGATACTCGTAGACTAGTCCTGGCCAGGAATACCCTTTTGCGAGTGCTAATCTCCTTTTTATGTTCTTCTTACTCCGTCCGTCATTGGTTTTTTTCTGCCCAGGCAGCAGAATCCTTAGCTTCACCTGCTTTGTGACCCTCAATTCTGATGCTAAGTTTCTCGTTCTTGTCACTTCTGACGCTTCTAATTGGTTTAGTTTTTTTTTATTTACTCCCAATACATATTATGTACTCATTAGATTGCTCATTCCACTCAGCTGATCATGTAATTCTCTTCACTTTCACTGAGGATAGCAATGACATCAGCGACACGTATCATTGCTACCTTTTCAGCTTGAGTTTTAATTCCACTCTTGAACCTTTGTTTTATTCCCGTCATTGGTTCTTCGATGTACAGATTGAACAGTCGAGACGACAGGTTAGATCCCTGTGTTACACGCTTTTAAATCAGAGCACTTCGTTCTTGATCGTCCACTCTTATTATTCCCTCTTGGTTGTTGTACATCTTGTATATGACCCGTCTCTCCCTATAGCTTACCCCCATTTTTCTCAGAATTTCGAACATCTTACACCATTTTACATTGTCGAACGCTTTTTCTGGATCGACGGATCCTATGAATGTGTCCCGATAATTATTTAGTCTTGATTCCTTTATCAACGGCAACGTCAGAATTGCCTCTTTTATGCCTTTACCTTTTCTAAAGCTAAACTGATCGTCATCTAGCATATCCTCAATTTTCTTTTCCATTCTTCTGTAATAATTCTGGTCGTAAACTTAGATGCATGAGCTGTTAAACTGATTGTACTACAATTCTCACACTCGTCAACTCTTGCAGTGTTAGGAACTGTGTGGATGACATTTATCCGAAAGGCAGATGGTATGTCGCCAGATTCATATATTCTACACAACAAAGTGAAAAGTCGTTTTGTTGCCACTTCCCCCAATAATTTAGAAATTCTGATAGAATGTTCCTTGTGCCTTATTTGATCTTAAGTCCTCCAAAGCTGTTTCAAATTCTGATTCTAAAACTGTATCCCCTATCTCTTCTAAATCGACTTCAGTTTCTTCTTCCATCACGTCAGACAAATCTGCCCAACATAGAAGCTTTCTTTCATCTAGCCGCTCTCCTCATCTAACAGTGCAATACCCGTTGCACTCTTAATGTTAACACCGCGGCTTTTTTCACCGAAGTATTTTTGACTTTCCTATTTGCTGAGTCAGTCCTTCCGACAATCATTTCTTTTTCAATTTTTCCACATTTTTCATGCAGCCATTTTGTCTTGGCTTCGCTACACTTCCCATTTGTTTCTTTTCTCAGCGACTTGTATTCCTGTATTCCTAAAATTCCCTGAACTTTTTTATTTATTTCTTTCATCGATCAACTGAAGTGTTTTTTCTGTTACACGTGAGAACAAATGCGGGCCCTGCTGCAAACGTAATTCCCGACTTTCTCTCTGTTTCGCAAACGATGGCCAATGAGGCCGACATCAGGATCCTCATCCTGCTTACGTTTATGGTCCGACAAGAGCTCGGGAACCTCAGTCACGATAGCAGCCTCGCAGTCTACAACAGTAACGTACAGTCCCTCCCACCGTCTTGATCCTCGAAAACAAGAATAAGGGCATCCGTAATTTTATTCTGGGTGCCTCTAATACGTCTAATTGTGATCAGGAATGCAGAAATGCGCACTGCCCAAGAGGCAATTCGGCTCGTCTTCCTGGGGCACCCTATAGCGCAAATTAGGGCATGATTATCTAACTGGAATTCTCAATGCTGCAAATAGAACTTGAACTGTTCTGGGACAAACAACACGGCGGAAGTATCTCCTTCATAGACAAAATCTTTTAATTCCACAGGGCTTAACCTTCTAGAGGCATAAGCTACAGGAAGACGCTCTCCCTTACTTTCTTATAATGATACGACTGGGACGCCGGAATTAGAGGCGTAAGCCTGTAAGATAAATTGTTCTTCAAAATTGAGAATTGCCAGAACTAACGAATTGGGAAAGATACCCTTAACTGCTTGAAAGGCGGCCTGTTGGCTCCAGACCCTTTCAAAGTTTTCGCCTTTCCTACGAAAGCTATTAAGCGGAATCGCTAATTGAGCAAAATGTGGCCCATATTTGCGAAAAAGTTAGCCATGGCTATAAACCCAACTACACCCCTCTGGTTCTTAGGAGGGAAGAATCAACTGAAATCGCACATCGGCTCTTGGTCTATTCTAATTCCGTCCTGCGACACCATATGTGTTCAAAATGTATTATGCATCAGGCTAAGTTGGTTTCAGATGGTTTAACGGTCAGTCCCACTCCCCTCAGGCATGAAAAAACTTGCTGGAGGTGATATAAATGTATCTCAAACATAGCACTATAAATAACAATGTCGTCCAGGTACCTGTACGGGCATTTAAATTTTAGATCACCAAATACTTTATCCAATAGCCTAGAAAACGCTGCTATACCGGTTGATAACCCGAAGGGGACCCGAATAAACTAATAAAGGTTCCCGCCAGTGCAGAAAGCGATGACTGCTTTAAAATCCTCGCTTAGAGATTATGTCTGATCAAGATCCTAAACCATGAAAAAACGCGCCCCAAAAAAACAAATAAAGCAGCTGTGTAAGTTCCGAAAGAGCATAGACTCTAGCGTAACGTTCTCATTCAATTGCATTCAATAGTCTCTAATTGACTACCGTTCGACTTCTTTGCCACAAGGATAACGGACGAGGCATAGTGAAAAATAGAAGTCCGATTATATCCTTCCCGCATCATTTTATTAATTGAAACATCCTGGCAGATTAAAAATGTGTGCCCGACCAAGCCGCGAACTAAGGGACATTTGACTTTCGCGAGAAAGTGCTCTACCAACTGAGCTACCGAGGCACGACTCACGCCCGGTACTCACAGATTTACTTCTGCCAGTACCTCGTCTCCGACCTCCGAAACTTCACAGAAGCTCTTTCGCAGGAGAGCTTCTGTAAAGTTTGGAAGGTAGGAGACGCGGTACTTGCAGAAGTAAAGCTGTGAGTACCGGGCTTGAGTCGTGGTTCGGTAGCTCAGTTGGTAGAGCACTTGCTCGCGTAAGGCAAAGGTACCGAGTTCGAGTCTAGGTCGGGCACACAGTTTTAATCTGCCAGGAAGTTTCATATCAGCGCAGACGCCGCTGCAGAATGAAAATTTCGTTCTGGAAAAATCCCCCATGCTGTGGGTAAGCCATGTCTCCGCAATATCCTTTCTTTCAGGAGTGCTAGTTCTGCAAGGTTCGCAGGAGAGCTTCTGTAAAGTTTGGAAGGTAGGAGACGAGGTACTGGCAGAAGTAAAGCTGTGAGTACCGGGCGTGAGTAGTGCTTCGGTAGCTCAAATGGTAGAGCACTTGTCTTCGAAAGGCAAATGTCCCGATTTCGAGTCTCGGGCGAGCACCAAGTTTTAATCTGCCAGGAAGTTTCATATCAGCACACACTCCGCTGCAGAATGAAAATCTCTTCCTGGAAACATCCCTCAGGCTGTGGCTAATCCATGTCACCGCAATATCCTTTCTTTTAGGAGTGCTAGTTCTGCAAGGTTCGCAGGAGAGCTTCTGTAAAGTTTGGAAGGTAGGAGATAAGGTACTGGCAGAAGTAAAGCTGTGACTACGGGGCGTGAGTCGTGCTTCGGTAGCTCAGTTGGTAGAGCACTTGCACGCAAAAGGCGACGGTCCCGAGTTCGAGTCTCGGTCGGGCATACAGTTTTAATCTGTCAGGAAGTTTCATATCAGCGCACACTCCGCTGCAGAGTGAAAATCTCATTCTGAAAACTTCCCTCAGGCTGTGGCTAAGACATGTCTCAGCAATATCCTTTCTTTCAGGAGTGCTAGTTCTGCAAGGTTCGCAGGAGAACTTCTGTAAAGTTAGGAAGGTAGGAGACGAGGTAATGGCAGAAGTCAAGCTTTGAGTACCGGGCGTGAGTCGTGCTTCTGTAGCTCAGTTGGTAGAGCACTTGCCCGCAAAAGGCAAAGGTCCCGAGTTTTAGCCTCGGTGGTGCACAGTTTCATATCAGCGCACCCTCCACTGCAGAGTGAAAATCTCATTCTGGATTTTATTAATTATTCGTCTAAGTATTTTCAGTTTGGGAGGTGATAAACTATACGTGGTTTGCCCCATCGGGACATAGTGCTTCACCCGAATCTTGTAATGGATCTTGTTCTTAACCCTTAGTTTATCTGTGAGCATCTCCGGGAAAAGACAAAAAGCTGTGACAACTACTCGGTTTCCACAGGGTCAAGAAGTTTAAGGTCAGATTTAGCATCTTACCCCTAGATCGAATTAACTTGGGACTGAATCATACAAGGACACAAGGACTGCGCTCACTATGGCCGAATTACGGAAAAAAAAGCATGCCACCGGCAAAATCCAGTACTAAACCAATAGTTCTTATGAAATCACACCCCAACCATAAATTAACCGCCAAGCCCTTGACTACTAACAATTTAATCCGCCAGGGGATACCCCAGAACAATTAATTTCCGTTTCACTTCCCAGCCAGTGACAACAAGTGGCCATTCACGGTACAACATCTCTGCTTGGAGCAGCACAAGGAAGGAAACTTGCAACGAGAACGAAATACGAAGTACCACTCATTATCTAAAAATGAAAAAAAAAAAACACTACCAGCGTCCAACAGATCACGGGCAGGTTCTTGGTTACTTTGGACGAAGATATAAAGTAATGTTCCGCCTAGCACTGGTGCACTATGAGAGCATTTCTTGGGAGACTTGGGGGTGCTTCCTATTCGGCGCGTCTTCTGGCGTCAGGTGTTCGGATGAGGACCTATTTTTACCTAATAGTGTCTCAATATATGTACAGCATCACCGCACCTATAACAATACCTAAATTGTGGGGAAGTGGAATTCTTCGATTGCTTCACCATTCCCTTAGCACCGGGCGCAATGTTACTATATTTTTCTCCACTTTCATCGGCAAACACTGACAAGCTCATCTAACTCTGCCAAGAACGTAGGTCTACGAGGAAATACTATTTGTTAATGGTCTTCGGGTTTCATATCGCCTAAAATTTTCTGAATGCTGACCAGAAGTTCCAACGGCAACTACCGTGTGTACTGCCTCGATGCAGTGTACCAGGTTTTTCGCAAGAAGATTACACACACCAAAGAGATTAATGTTCGACGTCAATTCTGACCCGGGCTGCCAATTATAGTTCGACTACTCGTCTCCTTAATTCACGCAACATCCATGGTCTTCTAAAACTTCACAAAAATCTCTATTCAACAGTGCACGCGTTAGACGATACAATAATTGTAAGATCCTTCTTAGCCAAATACCCAAAACGCTCGCAGGGTATTCAGATAGCGCCGTCAGCCATAAGAAATACTCAACTTGTGGCGTATGTTTGATAGCGACTTCAGTAACTCCTTGCAAAACATTCTCAGTAGTGCTAGGTAGCCTAGCATACTCATCCGCTGCTGCCGCTACCGTGGGGTTCTGCGATAACTTTCACGGGAAACGAAACATCGAATGACGTTTCTTCAGTGCTAGCATAGATGTCAAATATACAACTTTTATTGATACACTAATTTTAATTTTTGCTTTTATACGATTCATTTCCTTCTCATTATCACGTATGAGCATAGCGTTATGTGGAAGACGTACTTTTCGCACTTATTCTCTGTTCTGTAGCCATAAATTTTTCGAACATTTTAATTGGTGATGGGAGCAGCAGTAATACTTTCTTCAGTAATTCTAGTGATATGTCTAGGAGCTTAATGTATCTCTTCTTCTCTTGGATAAAGTTCAATGGAAATGTTAAGTATTTTCGATCAGAACTAGTCCATACTTTGGGAAGACTAGGAGGAGTTACATTAAGAAGCTTAGTGATGAACCTAGCAGAACGAGTTCTTTCTATTCACGAAAGAAGCCTCGTCTGCAGGGCGACAAAGAGGAGTTATAGATAAATAAATCAGTGATTGGAAAGTTTCCTAGACCCATACTAATGGTTATAGTATATAATATTTCGTTAAGTAGAAAAAACCTGCCGGAGCCTACGAACATCATGTGACCTAGATATAAAAACTTTCCAGTTACGACTGTGTTGAAATTCGTCGTTCATTTTCAACTGGATTTCGTTAAGAGTTACTCTTAGTCTTTACTCTCTTCCATATCGTCAACCTCTGCGAAGAGTTCACACTTTAATTATTTCCATCTAGTAGTGTGAAATCACTACCAGAAGTGGATTGTTAAAAAAACCTGCATCATGCGTTATGCGAAACGGACACTGGAATGCAACACCTATATCTTGCTGCACGTCGTTCCTTTCTTCATCAGCACTGTGAAATCCTGCAACATGTGCGCTGGATGCTAAGGCTAAGCAGAAAGGCATACAAACCGAAACCAGCGCACAGCTCTAAAAGACCTAAAGTGGAACAATTCATTCGGCGGTAATGTTCAAACAAAACTTTCGCAAATAAGTTTGCAGCGACATGACGGATATTTCCGGCTAGTAAACAGGGCTTAGAATTCCAGCAAATACCAGTACGGCACTGAAATCCATTGCGCTGCGGACAGAGGAGAGCGGTGAGTGTTACGAGGTGGACCTGCAAACAAGTGAACAACAGTTAGCAGTTACGTTCATTGGACTAATTTTCGACTGTGATGAGAGCTCATATACGTAACGTTGGCTAACTAATTCACATACGTACTACGCGAAACACGCATTACTGATGCTTTCAGAATCTCAATACAACTGGTATAACGGGAAAACATTCCGTCGAAGTACAAGCGTATAGCCTAAACAATTGTAACTGTTAATGACATCCATATAGATGCAAAAGTATACATGCAATCCACGCAACGTTTACGTATGTTTACATATTGAATTCTCCCCTCCCCTCACCCCCCCCCCCCCCCCCCCCCCCCCCCGCCACCCTCACCACCGTCCCGCTCAAGCATTCGTTCAGCAGTTGATTTTTCCAGTGTTATACTAATACTTCGAGACAAAAATTATTGTTCAAGTGGTAAGGTTACATTCGTCTTCGTTAACTATAAACTATGAACTTACTCTTCTCACATATCACGTGAGTTCTGGAGTTGGTATTTATACTCAGATGAAAAATTGTGATGTTTTTCTGTAATCCATAACATATCACCCTTGTCTTGTAATAAGAAAAAGTCAGTAACCACCATTACTAATTTATAATTTATAAGTGGAGAATTCTTCTCGCTAAAATAACATTGTCAGTGGGATCAGATATCTGAATGCGGTAGGGAGACTGCATTTGGTGGAATAATGGGTCATAGTTTTACTAACAAATTTATTCAAAAATATGCCACACATCATAAATATCCAAAAAATCTCAGCCACTAACACCATAATTTAAGTTACTAGTGACGTTTTCCTTAGAAGGCAGTGCAACTGATGGTAGACTTTGCAAAAACCTCTAAAATAACATTTAATAAAGAATTATAAAAAAAGCATCTTCAGAGAAATTTTGACATTAATTCAAGTTTAACACAGACATCTAATTAGATAAACTATGTGGCGTTTAACAATACATTCCAAATTTAAGCTTTAGAAACCTCAGAAATTAGTGAAAGGCAATTAACATTGGACGTGCACTGAAAATTAAAATAAATCGCCTGTAATTAAAAAAAGCAGCAGTCCGTGTCATATGACACTACAAAAGTCCATAAGAGCTGCTTTTCGGGCGACAATGGATAACCAGGTGGCACGTAAGAGAGTAGCTTTTTCCAAAATCAACTATAACGGTTGGGACTGTAACTGAATGCTCACCGTAACTCTCAGGGAATAGGAACACAATTCAACTACCCGCCAAGCAATGGCTGCAATCGGTTAAGCTTAGGCACCATTCGCTTTCACGTTCAGTTCTTTCGAATTGGCTGATAGGAAACCAACATGGCACCACAGTGGATACAGGCTTCTTAGGAGTAATCTAAATCCAAAGAGAAGTAGGTGCCCAAGCAACACACGGAAATAACTTCTACGTCGGGAAATTACAACTGATCGAGCCGACACAAGATATCACGTAACCCGTTCTGACTCTTATTACAAACGCAGCAGCGAGTCAACGATCTTATTGGCCACAACCACCCGCAGTCGCCACCCCATTGACAGCGTTAGGAGAGTGACAGCAGATTACCGAAGCTGAATAGTCATCAAAGACGCACAAAAACCAAGTCCATTTCATGACTGCAGTACACGAAATATTTACCAGCTCACAATGATTCAGAGTTCAAAATGACGACCTATGAGAGATAAGGAGTAGAAACTCATGATGCAAACAGAAAGGCTAAAGTTACGCACAGGAACACATTCAGATTCCTAGAGTCTTAGAGTTCGTTCAAAATTTAAAGTACTGTAGCGGCCCTTCACTGCCCAGGTTCAATTACCAACGCAATCCAATAGCTCACATTACCAAAGACCAGATCTCAGAGAATGAGTGCAGAATCGTTCTCTTGAGCGCACCACTCAGTCTGTCTCCACTTGCCTCCAGCAGTGTTTCACTGCTCTGTCTCCTCCACCATCCCCAGAAAATAAATTTCTTATGTTTTACGGACATGATTTCATTTCAATGTGGCCACTTTCTGCACTAAACTAATATATTATAACATTATTTAAATAAAGAACTGTATAAACATTATGTCACACTCAGGCCGTTTAGAGTAAATAAGAATAGTTGTTTTCTTATAATAAAACAAGTCAGCATTCTTCAACCAGTACACTCACATTAAATGACAAAATAACTGATATTAAATAGTATCCAAACAATTATTAATGTCTGCTTGACAGAAATGTCTTTCGGCACACATCTGAACTGTGGTGTCATTTAACACATGTGTTTGACAACTTTTAAGTTACACTGGGTTTTGTATCAACTGCAATCATATTTAAATATAGCTATTGGCAAAAATAGTAACAAATCAATTAAATAACTACACAAGTATCATAAGATATGAGACATTCATGTTTTGTTCAGCTGCTCTGTTATTATGGAGGAGTCAATGTTCTCACAAACATTTGTGTAATGAAGAAAGACATAAAACTTAATAAATCAACAAATAAAATAATTTCAGATTTGTAGGTTTCAGTTGTGATAGCTTTAGTGCTGTGTTGTCGCCTGAGACATCGTTTGTTAAACTCGCATGAAGGATTTAAACATTGTTAATAGCAAGGTTCTTTGTTAAAACATTTTGTAGCTGTAAAATACTAACTTCTGGAGTTTTTATATCATTGAAAATATTCTTTCGCTGGATGCGCTCCATTTTTCTTTGATCAGATTTACTTCAATACGTTACTGTTCTTTAGCATAAAATTTCTAAGAACTGAAAGTATCCATATTTCAGACTGTCACCTGGGCTGTGCCGGCCACCGACCCACCCCACTTAGCGTTCGGCAGCATAAACAAAGTTTGCTTACCTCCTATCAGTTCCAGGTGGCCGAATAACTCCGATACATATGCGTAGCGTTACACAGCTCCACAGCAAATTGCTGTCGTCAAAACATTCAGCACAACTGATAGACTCTTCAAGAGTGTATTCACTTTTATGCAACTTTTTGACTTTGATGTTGGTTAGTGACGAGTCGAAGAATTAGGCTACAACTGCTGCACGACACTTTCCCAAATGCCATATAGTGACAACCTGGCTGAAGTGTTTGCCTCCAATAGGAGGGGTTTAACCTCTTTGAAGTTCGATGGACTGCTAGAGAGATACCGCAGAATCATGTACACATGGAGACCCTTTAAGGAATCACAGGCTTCCCGTTACGAATAAGCGGGTGTTTTGTTCAGTGACTGCTTTCTTGGGCACCCAGGATTGCTGAAAAACACTTGCAGCTATACGATGTGTAGATTCCAGCAAGTGCTGGGACTGCCACGATGCAGAACAACAGTAGGACGAGATGGGAGCTTACAGGTTACGTGCCGGCTACCATAAGATAATTTCGAATTAAATGAGGACTAGGAGGCATGGTTATGCAGTGTCAGTCACTCACTCGGTTGAACAGCAAAATGACAAAAGTTGATACGTTGGAACATTCAGGACCCTGGAAGACATACTGTGGGAAACTAGGAAGAAAGCTGATAAGCAGCAGCCGCAAAGAGTCAGTCAGGCAACCAGTGGAACAGTAAGAGGAAAGTGATATGGCAATGCAGAGTCTGAGGAATCCGAAGAGGAAAGACTGAATTTGCCTTCGGGAGGCACACAAACCTACCATCCTACCGTCAACTCAGTCTCCAGATTTTGAGTACGATCCCTTCATTTATACTAATAAAAATGTAAGCTGATGCAGATGAGTTGGTAAAACAAACCGATATTGTTGGTATCTAGCATTAGTAGTGTCCTGTTTGACACAGTTAGGTGGTTTAAATATCTGGGTGTAACACTGCAAAGCGATATGAAGTATAAACCACATATGAGGATTGTGGTAGGAAAGGCGAATCGTCGATTAGGTTTATTGGGAGAATTCTACGAAAGTGTCATTCATCTGTAAAGGAGACAGCATACAAGACTGATTCAACCTATTCTTGAGACCGCTCGAGTGTTTGGGATGCGAGTGATGTAATTCAGAGGCGGACCGCTATATTTGTTACTGGTAGGTTTTAACAGCATGCAGGTGTTACGGAGAGGCTTTAGGAATTCGAATGGGAATCCCTGGTGGGAATGAGAATGTCTTTTCGAGGATCGCTATTGGTAAAATGTAGAGAACCGGCAATTGAAGGCGACAGAACGATTCTGTTGCCTCCAACAAACATTGCGCTTAAGGCCCAAAAAGGTAAGATAAATAGGGCATATACGGAGACATATAGAAATTCGTTTTTCCCACGTTCTGTTTGCGATTAGAACAGGAAAGTAGATGATTAGTAATCACATGGTTTACCCTTCGTCACGTGCCGTAAGGTGGAATACGGAGTATCAATGTAGATGTAGATATATCATCACTTTGTGGCATATTGATTTTCGCTTCGTGTTGAATGGACGAATCCTTGCGGTCTGAGTCTTGTATGAATTTCCATGTCTGATCTCAGGCTCCAAATATTTCCTTAACATTTCCCCTCCGAGATACCAAAACCTCCCAGCGCTTTTCGAAAAAGAGACATAACACTAACGATAAAAGCAATAGCTGACATCTCTTTGCCCCACAAACATCTAGTTGACCTACTATCTGTAACAAACGCCTTCATACAAAACTGACTATTTTAGTTTGTGAGATAGTCCAGTCTCCTTCCTACTTGCCCAATTACTGAGCCATGTCTATGCGCACTCAGTCCGGCTTCGGGATTTATATTTTTATTCACGCAATTAGAACAAAGGTAAGTGTTGCCATGCTGTAATTATTTGATCGCTAGTTTTTACTGTTACCTAATTTTAATTCATTAATTTCCTGATTGAAATTTAAAATTTATTGCATATTTGCGGCTAGTGAATGGCCACACCTTTGTTATTTCATGTATCGCTTTTAAATTTACAACATTTTGGCCTACAACGTGATTCTACAGTTCGATTTTATCGTATATGTATTGCTATTGCGAGCCCTGGAAAAGCATTAGACAAAACTGGGAAAAATTAACCTCATACAGCTATATAAAAATATACGAACATTTTGGTGTGCGGTCGGATAATGAGCTTCTGTCGTCCGAATGTGTTGTGAATTCACAGTATCAGTAGTCCTACATGTAGTTTTCGTATTTATCGCCTGTTGCTGTAGCTTCCCTGTACCTCGTGACGTAGTTTTAAAATATGTAGTTTGTTGTTGTTTGCGCCGTGTCTTTTAGTTGCACTGTCAGCTGCTAGCAGCGTTGAAAATCGCGTTATTTTGTGCGAGTCACTTCGTTCTGTGTGGTATTTTACGCTTCTGGTCACATTTTCTATGAGACTGAGGTCGAAAGTTGATAGACAATGTAGCCGGAATGTCAGTTCAGGAGAGCAAATTGGACGTAATGGGAAGGCGAAAGGCTCTGCTGTGGGGTGTGTGTATAGTGTAGAGTTCACTGCGTTGCATTCTCGAAATGTTAGCAAACATTTTATCCGAAGTAAACCAGGAGAACGGCACCATGGCAGCACAGTTAAAAAACGCTGCAGTTGAGCTAAGTGAACTGAAAGAACGTAGCGCTACCACAGTAAATGAGCAGGCCAAAACAAAACCGGGGAAGCAGAAAAAGCGGGGCAACTTATTCGGATGAGGCAGTAGAAACAAACCCAATGGCGAGACTGCAGCTCAAGCTGAAACTATGAATTAAAAGGACTGTTTGTCATATACCAATACACAGGCGTGTTGTGGGGTCCGAGGCTGCAAATGTATGGGCGGAAGTCGCCGTCAGTACGGGCGAGATGAGAAACGCGTATGATCAAAGGAATGTTAGATTCGAAACAACAAGTGACCACCAGAATACGAGAGATAGCGAAAAGGAATCTTTCATTCAAGGGCGTCAGGGAACCTGTCGACAATTAGCAACACACAGAGAAGGGTGGCTTTTCTCGAGATGGAGGTGTCTGCAATGTTACAGGGTGAGTGTCTTTGCGACACACGTCACACCAACAGGTTTGCATGCTGTGATTCCGATGCAGTGTATGTAAATACCAGTGTCTGCGTTCAGTCAAATAAGAAGGGTCCGCCCGAAGGCATACCTAAGATATTAAGACTCCTGTTGAAATAATAAGGAGGCTAATGCATCCTTTTTTGTTTTGTGCAGCAGATGCTCGATCCAGAGGAAGCTGTTTGGTTTCTCTTATCGATTTGCAAAAGCTGTACTAACCATTGTTTTCTGCACGAACTTCCTGAAGAACAAGCGACTGCGAAAATTAACATACATTAGCGTGTAAAACCAGTGAACGAAAGTACCTTACGCATTATGTTTCACTACCAAATAACAGCGATCGACGAAACTTGGGGCATATAAAGAAAGAACTGCTACACAACTTATGTAGAAGATAAATGAAAGAAATACTCAGGGAGACGAACAGATACGACAATAATTACACTGAAGTCACCTCGATCAACAGTGTCCTCTGGAGATCACAAAAGGTGGGACATTGTTCTTAATAGGATGTGTGATTGAAGACCATATGCCCTCTATTTGTGTCCATCAATGGCAACGTACGCTGGCAATTTTGCAATTCTAGTGCATTTTCTTCCTGGTTTCCCTCTTTGCTACACCAGAACATCTCATTTCCTCCTACGTTTACTTATCTACTAGCGGAGAAAACAGGCCTTACCCTGGTATTTAATCCGCGGAAAAAAATGGGAACACGAAAAGGTAATTAAACAGAATAACGAAATTTTGAGAATACATTTAATTAACATTGGAAGATTGAAATTTAATGCAAGCACTAGATAAACCATTGAAAATATGAAACGCTAGTACATTAATAACCGGTGTAACCGCCAAAATGTTAGAGTTCAGTGCCTGTTGTATCTAGTCGGTCCATACACGGATGGCTAACACAGATTTTGGATAACGTTTGAGTTGTTTCATGATGTCCCATACATGCTCCATTAGAGACAGATCTGTAGGTCGAACAGGTCAAAGTAACATGTCGACACTCTGTACAGAATGTTGGGCTACGACAGCGGTATGTGGGCGGGCGCTATCGTGCTGGAAATCACACATTCGAATGCTGTTCATGAATGGAAGCACTACAGATAGAATCACCAGAATGACGTACAAATTTGAGCTCGGGGTGGGTGAGGTAACCACGAGGGTGCTCCTGCTGTCATACGAAACCGTACTCAAGACCATAGTTTCAGGAGCAGGTCAAGTGTGGTTAGCGTGCAGAAAGGTTGGCTGCAGGTCATCAGTTGGCCTCCGTCTAACGACGGTAATCACTGACTCTGAAGCACAGCCAGATTCTGTCATAAAACACAACAGATCTTCACTCTGCCCTCCAATGAGCTCTCGCTATATACCCTTTAAGCCGCAAATGGCGGTAATTTGCTGTCAGTGGAGAGAACGCTACAGGGCTCTGGCTCAGAGCTGTCCTTCGGGAACCCAATTTGTAACCGTTATGTGACTGTGATGCCGGCTATGGCTCAAACTGTTGCTGCAGATATAGTACTATGTGCCGCAGCATGATGGTCTTCCCTCTCGGCAGTGCCACGTGCCTGGCCAGAGCCCGGTCTTCTTGAGACCGTACATTCTCCTGACCACCGCTGTCATCCATCAAGTACAGTGGCTACATTCCTTCCTAGCCTTTCCAGTTTCGCAGAAGGAACATTAAACTTCTCTTTGCACTGTTACACGACTTCGTTCAGACTCAATGAGGTGCTGATAACGGCATCTTAAACGCATTCTTGACTAACATCAACTCACCTCGTCCAGTCTCGAAGGTAACTAACGCTCATAACCATTAGAGCGTGTATGTAATGCAAACCTGATTTGCATCCACATAGTGGCTCTAGCAGCGCCACTGCCATGCGAATGGAGAGTAATATAGAACCATTATTTTCTGATTTAGAAACACACAAACCAACTTAATATTTATGTTGCACAACGAATTCTTGCTGTTGCAGTATTTTTCAATGGGTATGTTTATTGCTGTACATCCATGCCCGTACCACGGAGCGTCTGGTATTGTGCTTAATGTTTATGACGTCACGACTCCTGTGCTATTCGTCGTAGAATAATATACTTGGGAGATACATTAAGCGACGTATATAGATGCTTTCTGCTAAATGTGTTGAGAATCGAGTTAGTAGCAACGAAGTAATAAATTTAAACGTCCTGTATGATGCAGCAGCTGTTCACCAAAAAGATATGGGTAAGTTTCTGTTAGATTACAACACAGTCAAGTAGAGATTCCGAAATCAGATAATGGATTGTAAAACATACCAAGGGGCAGGTATACACCCACACCACAATTTAGTAGCGTTCAAGGGTAGCATGAAGTTCAAGAAAATAGACTTGACAATCAGTGTTTAGAGAACTGGTGTACGGAAGTACTAAGGAATGAAGAGGTCTGCTTGAAGTTCTCGGTGCGCTTGAAGTTCTCTGTGGTTACAGGCACTGCGATAGGCTATTCGGCTGAAGAGGAATGTGCATCTCTAAAACAGGGCGATTACAACACTAGCAAGAAAAACATAGACGCAAAGAAGGTAGCTGCGAAGAAACAGTGGGTAACAGAGGAAATAATTCAGCTGATGGACGAAAGAAAGATTAACTAAAATGTTCAGATGAATTTAGCAATACAAAAATACAAGTCACATAAGGGAACAGGCACGTGAAAATAACCAAAAACTTGAAAAACCTTTTTCTTTAGAAAAAAGCATTTCATGCTGATTTCTAAAATGTGTGGTTTATAGGCATTATCATATTCCGTCGTTCTATAATTGAGGTTAAACGTAATGTTGCACAAGGACCATGCCCATCTGTCAATTTGAAATCATTCAGCATATGTGATTCATTATTTGGTTCTTCCATTTTTTCCGTCGTTAGTTACTGATCGTTAAGACAGGTGTATTCCAGAAGGTATTGACTCCCAGAACCAAAACACAGGCATGTCTAGAATGCTGTGGTTCAAATGTAAACAAAGATCTGAGACTATATGATTTCAAAATTTCATACGTGTGTACCTCTGTAGTTATTGTGTTTTGCTTTGTTTCTGTGTGTGTGTTTCCTGTGCTACAAATGCCGAGAATAAAGAAATTTAGCCTCAAACGAAAGTTTCGCAGCAACCAGTTCCAAACACAACCGAGCAATAGACATGTGTTGCTTCAAAAGTCACCAGAGAAAACTGTGTCTGCAGGCAGTGTTTCTAGCTGTAAACTGATTGTAATAAGAACAAGCCTAGTACTATTGTGAGCAGCAGTAACGACGGTAACGTTTTTGTGAACCTAAATAGGCAGTCAATACTTTTGAAGAGTGCTGTGAAATGTAAGTGTTACAATTGTTAAGATAGTATTGACGTTTCTGAGGACATTTCTGCAAGAAATGGTCTTTCAGATCGGTTTATGATTGCCTGTAACTCGTGTAAGATGTACAGTGATACTATGACATCGCCAGTAACTGATAGTCAAAATTACAGTGTAAATATTCAGTTTGCTTATGCAATGCAATGTATTAGAAGGAGAAGGAGAGCTGCCCAGAAGTTTTGTGCAGTGACGTATTTGCCTCCACCTCCACTGAGGTTTGAGAGATACAATAAATTAATACATAATGCTTTATGTGGTGTAAGTGAACATTCAATGAAAAGAGCAGTAGAAGAAGCAATAGCCTTATCTGAGAATACAAACATTGTAGCAGCATTTAACGTATACTGGCAGAAGAGAGGCCATACTTCTCTGAATGGGATTGTAACTGTCACGTTTCTTGAAACTTGATACTAGATTGTGAATGTCCAACAACGTAATGCCAGGGTTGTTCAAGTACATTTACTGTCACCCATGTTTTATGTAAGGAACTTTGATGGCCCAAGTGGAAACATGGAAACGAAAGGAGTTTTAAACATTTTTAGAAGGTCAGAGTTCAGTCGTGGCGTGAAGTATGTAGGCTACCTTGGGGATGGAGACTGTAAAGGACGCACTACTGTTGTTAATGACACACCATATGGGGACACTCTGATATAAAAGCTTGAATGTGTTGGGCATGCGCAAAAAATAATGAGAGCTCGACTGAGAAAACTATGTAAAGACTTGAGTGGAAGAAACTGCCAGGCGGAAAACACGTAGGTGGTCCAGGTAGTCTTACAAAAATTGAAACTGTTTCTTTTACTCAATATTATGGACTAGCAACAACGAGAAATGTAGAATGTTTGCAAAACATGAGACGAGCTGTTTGGGCAATATGGTTTCACAGAGTGTCAACAGATGAAACCCCACAGCATGGTTTGTGTCCAGAAGGGGGAGATTCGTGGTGCAAGTAGTGGTTGAGCTATGCTACAGGCATTACAATATAACCAAAAGCAGTCATTACCACTTGGTGTAATGTAGGCAATTAGTCCTATATGTAGGGATCTGGCAAATGAAAATCTACATAGGAATCGTATGCACCATCTCTCTCAGAATGCAAATGAAAGCTTCAACAGCTGACAATGGAAGAGAATACCCAAAACTGTATTTGTTGTGCTGACAGTGCTCAAGATTGGTGTAATGGATGCAATAATAACATTCAATGATGGTGCAATTTAAAGGATCGATGTTATGAAGAAATTGAAGATTCAGATGGGAAGGTATATGGCTTCAGCTCTGTTATTCACAAGCGGCGGGTAACCGAAAGAGAGATAGCTGCAGAAGCTGCTACCAAGGAGTCAAGGATAGAGAAAAGAATGAAGGGGAGGAGTATGGAGGATAAGGAAACAGGAGACCACTGGAGTATGCAGCTGGAATGCTCTATCCGAGAAGAGTGGTATGTTAATAAATCTATAGATCTTTTTTTGCGATTTACCGAAAACTTGAATTTTCACGTAAATGATTGAAGCTAAACTCACAAAACTTGGTACAATTATTTAGAGTGACTTCCTTTACGTCCCTTGCATGCTATGTCCAGAAAAATGTATAACATGACGATTATGTCGGTGATGTTTGAGCTACATTTTTAAGAATTTTGTTGTAGTATAATAAATTACTTGTCTTATGCACAGATCAGCATCAGGGAAGGAAACTAGAGGCATAAAACACTTATTTGAATGTTTTCTGTACTCTCTTTTCTCCAAGTTGGGCAGTCAGTGGTTCCAAAGAAAATGCTATTACAGTGAAATAGTGTTCCATTCTTTATACTATTATAAATATCGTTGTGAGGACAAAAATATAATAAATATCTCAATGAATTTTTGGGAAATGCTTTGACTAACTCGCGAATAGAGTGTAAGAATTTCGAGCTATCTCACATTTATAGATCAGTTGCAGTATGAGGGAGATGGTAATGCTAAAAATCCAGCCCGTTCAGGGGTGTGTCCCCTTAGGAATGAAATAAACAGAAAGTGCAGGGTATCTAATACCAAATGGTTGCTTGAAAAGTGTGAAGAAATCAAAAAGATATGAGTCTCTTAACGACTGATTCAGTTTATAGAAAAGTGAAAAGAACCTTAGCTGAAATTAGTGGTAACTTTAAGAGTGCACTGGGAATTTCACTCTTAAAGGCAGAGGAGAGAGCGGATGGGTTGATGAGTTGAAAGAGTACATTGAAAGCCTCTGTGAAGGGAATGACTTGTGTGGTGACGTGATAGAGGAACAACAGGAGTCTATATACACTGAGGAGCCAAATAAACTGGTATGCGTAGGGTCCCGCGAACACCCAGAAGTGCCGCAACACGATGTAGCATGGACTTGACTTACGTCTGAAGTAATGCTGAAGGGAATTAACACCATCAATCCTGCAGGTCTGTCCATAAATTGGTAAGAGTACGAGGTGGTGGAGATCTCTTCTGAACAGCACGTAGCAAGGCATCCCAGATATGCTCAATAATCTTTATGTCTGGGGATTTTGGTGGGCAGCGGAAGTGTTTAAACTCAGAAGAGAATTGGTGGAGCCACGCTGTAGCAATTCTGGACATGTGGGATGTCGTATTATCCTGTTGGAAATGGCCAGGACCGTCGGAATCCACAATGAATATGAATGGAAGCAAGTGATCAGAGGAGATACTTCCCTACGTGTCAACTGTCAGAGTCGCATCTAGACGTATCAGGAGTCCCATATCACCCCAAATTCACACCCTCCACACCATTACAGAGTCTCCACAGCTTGTACAGTCCCCTGCTGATACGCAGTGTCCTTGGATTCATGAGACACTCTCCATACCCGTACACAACCATCTGTACGATAAACAATTTGAAACGAGACTCAGCCGAACAGGCAACATGTTTCCAGTCATCAACAATACACTGTCCGTGCTGACTCGCTCAGGCGACGCGTAAAGCTTTGTTTCGTGTAGTCTTTAAGGGTACACTAGTGGCCTTCGGCTCCGAAACTTCATATCGATGATGTTTCGTTGAATGGTTCGCACGCTGTCACATGTTAATGGCCCAACACTGAAGCTACAGCAGCTTGCGGAAGGGTTGCACTCCTGTCATATTTAACGGTTCCCTTCAGACGTCCTTGATCCCGACCTTGCAGGAACTTTTTCCGGCTGCAGCGATGTTGGAGATTTGATGTTTTACCAGATTCCTGATATTCACGGTACACTCGTGTAATAGTCGTACGGAAAAATCCACATTTAATCGCTACCTCGGAGATGCTGTGTCGCATCGCTGACTATAAAACCACGTTTTAACTCTCTTAAATCTTGATGGCCTGCCATTGTAGCAGCAGTAACCCGTCTAACAACTGCGCCAGACACTTGTTGCCTCATATGGGCATTGCCGACCGCAGCGCCGTATTCTGCCTGTTTACATATCTCTGTATTTGAATACGCATACATATGCGAGATTCTTTGGCTCTTCAATGTAGAAGAGATAGGTGATCCAATACTAGAATCAGAAGTTAATAGAGCTTTGGAATACTTAAGATCGGTTAAGGCAGAAGGGACAGACCAATTTTTCCAAATCATTGGGGAAGTGCCAACAAAACAACTATTCATGTCGCCGTGTAGAACGTATGAATCTGGCGATATACCATCCAATTTTTGGAAAAACTTCATCCAAACAATTCCGAAAACTCCTGGAGCTCAGATTTGTGAATATTATCGCACAATTAGCTTCACGGCGCATGTGTCCATATTGCTGACACGAGTAATATACAAAAGAAAGGAATGAATATTAACGATCTGTTAGATGACGATCAGTTTAGTCTTGAGGAAGGTAAAGGCATTAGGGACGCAGTTCTGATAGTAGAAGCACGACTAAAGAAAAATAGAGAAACGATCATAGAATATGTCAGCCTAAGAAAAGCGCTCGAAAAAATAAAATGGTACAAGTAGTTCGAATTTTAAGCTTTAGGGAAAGATGGGTAATATATATAGCTACAGAACCAAAAGGGCATAGTAAGAGTGAAAGACCAAGAACGAAGTGTTGGGATGAAAGAGGATGTAAGACAGGGGTGTAGTTGTTCGTCCCTACTGTTCGATTTACACATCGAAGAAGCTATGAGGGAAACAAGAGAAGGCTTGAAGATTGGGACTGAAATTCAAGGCAAAATGATATCAAATAGTAAGATTTCGTGTAGAAACTGCTGTCCTCAGTGAAAGTGAAAGTGACACATTGAATGGAATAATCAGTTTAATGAGTACAGAATATGAACTGAAAGGCGAAAGTAATGCCAAGTATCAGAAATGATGACATCTACGAATTTAACATCGTAATTGGTCATCACGAAGTATTTGAAATTAAGGAAATTTACTACCTAGGCATCAAAATAATCCACGTCGGATGAAGCAAGGAGGGCATGAAAAGCACACTAGGAAAGGAAAAAAGGTCATTCCTCGCCAAGAGATGTGTCCTCCTATCAAACATAGGCATTGATTTGAGTAAGAATTTTCTGATAATGTATGATTGGCGCACAGCATTTTAAGATAATGAAAGACGGACTGTGGGAAAAACTGAAAAGAGAAAAATCGACGCATTTGAGACGTGGTGCTACAGTAGAATGTTGAAAATTTCGTGGGTTTGTAAGATAAGGAATGAGGACGTTCTTTGGAGAACGGCTAGGAAAGGAGTGTATGGACAACACTGTCAAGAAGAAAGGACTGGATGGTAGGACATCTGTTATGTCATCACAGGTTAAGTTTCGTGGTACTAGTTGGAGCCGTGGAGGGTAGAAACTGTAGATGGAAACAGAGACTGGAATACATTCAACAAATAATTGAGGACATAGATTGTAAGTACTACACTGACATAAAGAGTCTGGCACAATAGAGCAATTCGTGGCCGGCCACATAAAACCTGTCAGAAGATGGATGACTCAAAAAAACTTCTGATTTATGTGTTGTACAAAGATATAACTTTGCACCTACATTCAGTGATATTTGTTCATACTATCTTTAAAATGAGTCGGTTAGGTAACCAGACATAATAAATTATAATTTTATGCATCATGCGGTACCTTTATTACATGAACAGCAGATAAACAGTATCCTATAAATATGTTTTCTTTCATCATTTTGTAAGGTCTGTCAGTGAGGAGTAGTTCCACGAGGGTTTGAAATTATGTATAAAGTTGTTCCAAGTACGTAAGTTCTCTGATTATCAGATACTGCATGAAAGTAGACGGGGAAATCACGTGTGGCGTACTAAGCTCCTTTTCGCCCCCACCGATACCCCCATCCTTTAGTAGGTAGTTGGTTCCTAACCCCACAACGGTTGTCACCTGGCAGTATTGCATATGTGTACCCAAGTTTGGTCTAAATCGGTCCAGTGCTGTAGGAGGAGATGTGTGTAAACACATACTTACATCCATCTTTATGAAATAGATGGATTTATTAATCTTGTTACTTCTTTCAAAAACCTTTGTTAAAAAATAGTCGGGAATCCTTGCAATATTTTAAGAGCGTTATCAAATGAGAAGTAATAGTCTTCCATAACTCTTGGTAGCCAAAATAGAAACGTCTTTGTGTCTAACTTAAATACCTAATAATATTGTTTCCACTTGAACAGTACCTCTCACACCTACAATTTATTTAATGTAATGAAAGTCACAAAAAAATTCCGAACGTCAATGAGATGGTTGAAATTGCTTTTCTGTCGACAGCATCCTAATGTTTGGTTCCGAACTTGTTAAAGTATCTCTATGGTTACTCTCAACGTACGGGCGACTATAGTGTGTTGTTTTCATTATGGTTAGTGTCTTTAATTCAGTCTCACAAAAGTATGTAGATGATTTTATAAACCCTCGTCACCAGTTTTGTAAAGGCCTCGTCACTATTGTGGTGGGGGCCGAGTTGCCACTGTCGTTACGGTAGGCCGAGTTTGTGAGTTCCTGAAACAGCATCTGGTGCAGTACACCGCTAATACGTTATTTCTCCCTGTCACTATTACAAAGGTATGGCCCAGGATCAGGTAACACGACAGGAAAACGTAGATTCTACAATAGTCCAACTAATTAACAACAAAGTCACACAAATGGATTAAAAAGTTTACCTATATCTGCGACTTGTTGAATAATTACATCTGCATCACTGTTTGTAATGTAATACAGAAACGCCCTCAACGGCTAAGTGTAAATAATCGTAGGTAAACTTCACCATACACAGCAAATACAATTTACAACAACCATCTGTTCACTTCTAAGAGTTCACTAAACGTCGTTCTCTGTCTACGTCAGCCCTGGACGACGATCTATAGCCAAGTGAGCGAGAGCTACTCTTCTATATTACGAGTAGGCTTCTGTTCGTTGTAGTCCGGTCATTGGTGGATTGTACTGGGCCGGGAATTGGCCATCCTATGCGCCACTTATGGCACCAGCTCACATATTTGTGCCTGTGGTGCAACACAGTGGACGGGAATTGTATGTACACTTTAATAGCTTCCTTTCCCACTTCTAGATAAACAGAAAGGAAACTTGCCAAAAATTCTTGCAACCCCATTTGTTGAAAATGTTGTTTAGCACTCGAATCCTATTTCAGTTTAAATTCATTCTGCTGTACTTCTTTCTGCAGACAGTTTCACTCAATGTACAAAACCAATAAAAACGCTTTTTATTTGTACAGAGGCGTAATACTGAATTAAGAAAACAGAGCGCTCAATGCAATAATTTGGTGATGTGTAAGGCACAGATAATGCCACAGCTTTACAAAATCAAAAAACCAAAATCAGCTCACTGTATTAAAAATATAAAACTTTGTCCTGTCTCAGTGCAAGTTTTCCTTCTGAGCTGCCTGCGCTTCCACCACTGCCCCCCCCCCCCCCCCGCCCCCCTCTTCCGTCCCAAAAAAAGAATCTCATGACAACCCACCGCCCCTGTTTGGGAACCACTGTTAGGTACAGCGGGATGTTTGGACATCAAAATGACGGTTCAGTAATGGTGTAGGATTCTCAGTCGGAAGTGACAATACTCTCAACGTCTTTTTATTCAAAACTGGTGCATGAAATTAGGTGATACGGGGTGACAATTACTGAACTATATAAAGGAAAGGTAAATTAGTTACAATCTACGGCGTGCACTCGCTTTATTCAAGATAGAAACGTCACCACAGATTTTGGGATTTACGTTATGAAATGTTCAATATGCCTGCCATCACTGTCGATATGTTGCGCAGGCGCATAGTGAAATTCTATATGATCCACTGAAGCATCGGAACTTCGATGCTGTCGGTGACCTCCTGAATGTTTTCAGCTCAGAAATTGTTTTGAGGTTATTGCTGTCACCTTGTCCTTATTATAGCCCCAGAAAACGGAGTCGCATGTGTTCACATCTGGAGAATATGGCGGCCAATCAAGGCCCATGCCTGTTTCACTGGGTACCCCAGAGCCAGAATGCGGTCCCTAAAGTACACATCCAGTATATCAAGAAATCTCCTGCTTCGATGGTGTTGAGCTCCATCTTCCATGAATAACATCTTCTCGAAGTCAGGGTTACTTTGGATAATGGGTATGAAATCATCTTCTAACACTTTCATGCACCGTTCGGTAGTTACCATGCCATCAAAGAATATGGATCCTATTATTCCGTGACTGAACGTTGCACACCACACAGTCACCCGATGAGTGCGAAGAGACTTCGCGAAATGCGGTTTTTGCCCTCCCCCCCCCCCCCCCCCAAATACACCCATTTTGCTTATTGATCAACCCATCCAAATGAAAGTGGGCTTCGGCGTTAAACCAAACCATCCTGGCGCGTATTGTATCCCATCATGCCCAGAGTCCAATTTAAACGGTCTAACGCAAACCGTTCACAAGTTATGATGATTTTATTTCATATATTTCAATAACTGTCATCCTGTACATCCTTAAAAGGGATTTCGCTAACCAACACGTTTGGAATGAGAAAGAGGCGTGTACGCAGGACAAGGAAATTTTCATAGATGGTACCACGGGAGGTAACATGTAATTGATTATAAAGCGAATCTGTAAGAAAGAAGCTGCAATTGCTCATGGGTTAGAGAGCCTTAAACAAAAACTTATAGAGTCTATACAGCCACCGGGCATAAATGACTAGGCTTTGCTGATACCTCACGCTGCCCAGGAAAATACGAAAGTTGCTCGCTGAGGGCCTGGGAGTACGTGACAGCAGGTTGTCTACGACGAGATGACAATACAAGAATAAGGATGGGAGATTAAGACTCTGCAGCAACACACAACACGTAACTTGGAGCATACAGTGTGCAAGAGATAGGATGTTCGGGAGAGAGAGAGAGAGAGAGGTAGAGACATTTTGAAGAGCTCCTTAGAACAATATTTTATATCTATTCGTCAGTAGTTGAAGAAAACGTTATTCCGTCCACAGAAAGAAAAGGTGCAATGTCTTACTGCTGTCAGGATGACTCCGAATTTTTTCATGCGTCAAAAGCGTCGGAGAGATTACAGAGAGATTGTAATCGTTAAGGTCACTCAATATTTTGTGAAGATGTTGCACGTCGGAGTAAATAGTTTATATTTTTTGTTGTTAGATTGCAATTTTTATGTATAAAGACTTCAGTATATTGAAATGGGTGTGGAGGAATATAGCTTAGACTGTATGTGTGTGACCGTGTAGTCCGTACACTTCAGACAGCGTATCACATTCTGTTGCATTGTAGTAAATCACCGATTATGTTACTACACTCCCATTTTTATCGTTATTTTTAGTGTGTATACCTAATTTCGACGTAATGTGCCCTAAATTTATTGGATTATCATGTGTTGTGTCTAAACGGATGACGATAGCTTCGGTGGTGAGAGCAATCCATGCCATGATATTATTAGCTTATGGTTAGAGTATGTGAAGGCTCATTACGAGTTAAGTGGTGCATAGAAAGTTTTTGGGCAATCGAGTCTGTTCAAGTGGCTCACAAATCCGACGCAATGACAGGAAGTGATGTGCATGAGGCTTCCTACGTTTGGTAGTAATCCACTAGCTATGATGATTTCAGGTAATCTGGTGGAAATGAAAGGAGAACTTCTTTCAAAAAAGAAACACTACAGAAAAATTATATTCATCAAAGAAATATACAAATAGTTACATAATAGATGCCAAGACAATTTTTTGACCGCGAAATGAAGTAAGCATTTATGTCACACATACTTAGAGAAACATAAGCGACTTTGGAGGGGACTGAGTGGGTAACAGCTCAACATTATTAACAAATGTGTACCGCTTACCTTCTCAGTGGGTCCGATTCGGGCGATAGAAATAAATACAAAGAAGAGAGTGAGAAATAGAGAACAAACGAAATTCGGATTCGATGCCAAACTCATTTGATAACTAGTGCACGGAAACTGGGATGATAAACATATTAACGTCGCTGACACTGTGTTTTAGCATAGTGAAATGTGTTTGAGTATGTTTACAGGTGGGGGTATTCAGCCGTCAAATAACTGTAAAAATTTATGGTGCGAATTGTGCAAAATAAATGACAGCTCAATGTTTAAAGATGAATTTTAACAATGAAATATTTTTCTTACAAATGAAATTATCCAAATAAGTATAGTAATTGTGTGTTGTTCTTAATAAGTCATGGTAATGGAAGAGAAAAAGTATCTACCAAAGAAAAACCAAAGTAACAGAAAATATTCACGCGAAATACCTCGATACAGCAAATTTACATTTAAACTTAAAGTGATGTGTTAATTCACCAACCAAATTCACATTAACATCGTTTGGTTTAAGATGGCAAACGACCAGTAGATGATAATGTACAAATGGTCCTGCATAACTGTGTAACATAACATTAAAGTTATGACTAAACAAACTAAACCTATCTTTAGGCCTAATTATCGAAGATAAGTTATCGCTAGTAAATGTGCTCATATTTCATAGTTTTTAAATGAGAAAACCCATTTACAATGGCACAGAGATAATGAAACATATTTCGGTCAAATGGAAAACAGTGTTTGCATAACAGGCTGACTTTATATCTAAAAACTTTTCTGAAAACGTGAGAAACGCAATAGCAGTAAACCCAAATCAAGAACAAGTGCGCATGGGTACTGAGACAAAGCAGATCCTACGACCCTTTTTTTTATCAAACTGATAACTTAATGAAATTAAGCTGCGGGCCTATGGGGTATCGTCTCCGTTGTGCGACTGGATTCCTGATTTCCTATCGGGAAGGTCGCAGTTCGTAGTAACAGACGGCAAATCATCGAGTAAAACTGAAGTGGTATCAGGTGTTCCCCAGGGAAGCGTCCTGGGACCTCTGCTGTTCCTGATCTATATAAATGACCTGGGTGGCAATCTGAGCAGTTCTCTTGTACGCAGATGATGCTGTAATTTACCGTCTAGTAAGGCCATCCGAAGACCAGTATCAGTTGCAAAGCGATTTAGAAAAGATTGCTGTATGATGTGGCAGGTGGCAGTTGACGCTGAATAACGAAAAGTATGAGTTCCAAAAAAATCCGTTGGAATTCGATTACTCGATAAATAGTACAATTCTCAAGGCTGTCAATTCAACTACGTACCTGGGTGTTAAAATTACGAACAACTTCTGTTGGATTGACAACGTAGATAATATTGTGTGGAAGGAGAGCGAAAGGTTGCGTTTCATTGGCAGGACACTTAGAAGATGCAACAAGTCCACTAAAGAGACAGCTTACACTACACTCGTTACTCCTCTGATAGAACATTGCTGCGCGGTGTGGGATCCTTACCAGGTGGGATTGACAGAGGACATCAAAAGGGTGCAAAAAAAGGCCAGCTCGTTTTGTATTATCGCGTAATAGGGGAGAGAGTGTGGCAGAAATGATACGCGGGTTTGGATGGAAATCATTAAAGCAAAGACGTTTTTCGTCACGGAGAGATCTATTTACGAAATTTCAGTCACCAACTTTCTCTTACGAATGCGAAAATATTTTGTTGAGCGCAACCTACATAGGTAGGAATGATAATGAAAATAAAATAAGAGAAATCAGAGCTCGGACAGAAAGGTTTAGGTGTTCGTTTTTCCCACGCTTTGTTCGGGAGTGGAGTGGTAGAGAGATAGTATGATTCTGGTTCGATGAATCCTCTGCCAAGCACTTAAATGTGAATTGCAGAGTAGTCATGTAGATGTAGATGAAACTGATCAAGTAAACCTCCCCCCCCCCCCCTTTTACCCTACAGTTGTGCTAATTGATATATGACTCCATGTGGATCCCTATCGTTATGCTAATTGATTTATGGGCCCTAGGGGTCTCTAAGCATCGATCAGGTCAAGCTATCTGCCAATGAAACTGCAGTGTGATTCTTAATTTCTGGGTTAAATTACCCCTTGCTTTACATCGTGAATGTTATATACAAGTGGGCATCCCATGGACGTATCGAAGATCCTGTTACTGTGCCTATATCACATGACGAAATACCGTTTCTTAGTGTTGGAAGAAACTATCAGCAGGGAGGAGGTGGTGAAACTATGTTCCTTAGCCCGTCAACTTTAAAATGGGGAAAGTTCTTATTACTATCTGCCATCTCTCCCCAAGTAGACTGGAGTCACATGGTAGTCTCGCATTCTTAGGATAAAGTCGGACATCGAAATATCTCACTAAACATTTTGATGATTACCACATCAACGAACGAATCATATCCACAGCAGCACTGTGCCCTCTATTTCGAATAGAGCTGAGCTTTCGTTGAACCTAACGTCTAAGGATCCTGAACCAGACTGTAGACGGTCTGTCTACGCACATGATAACTATTCCTCTTAATTTAAGTAACACTCAAAACAACATTGTCTCCGATTTGATTTGGAACTGACCAGAAGTAGGAGGGCACTATACGTGCTGCATCCGATGTTTCATGAAGGAACTGAACGAGCTGAATTCAACGTAATCAATATACTTCGGAAAGAGCGTAACATGTTTTCCAAACTTGCACTATCGACTGACCCTTGTGACATACGATCGGTATTCACATTCCAATATCGTAACTACTATTCTGCAAAGACTGTTCCATCACAATGCTACTCTGTCACACATCCAATTACACACGATATCTCTAGATGCATGATTGCTGAGGAGGGTAGCACTCCTTACTGGTGTATAGAACATTTGTGAGTGCTGTGGTGATATAACAGCCAGTTAAGTAGCAAACGAAGCATGATCAAGCTCCAGAAAGAAGACGTTTGAAACATTTCACATAAATGAGCTGTGCTGTCGATTATGTAGTGTTATTGTAGTGTTTATATTCCATACGAAGAGGTAATGGAAAGAATGGAAAGAAGGAAATGGCCGTCGTAAATTTAAAAAAAAAAACACCCATAAGGCTACACGGATCTGCACTTAAACATTCTATTCTGTTAAATTATTATTAGTCGCAAAGGATGCAGGGCTTTTAATACTCCAAAGTAGCAAATATATTTCAAACAACAGTCACACATTCATGCTGCCAACTTACTGTCCCACTTACTATGGAGAGAAACTGTAAGACGATTACACAGGAAAAGAAAAAAATTTAAGTTCTTTGTAATAGATGCATCTCACTGTTCACGTAGATTACGGTTTGGAAAATATGATACATTGTGACATTACACGCCATGCAGCACTACTTCCGTGAATGGAATGAAGTCTCTTCCACACACAAAAGCGGCCAAGCAAATGTATACACAGGGATTGCAGTATCTCACAAATCCCTGTCACTGGCTATGAGTCACGGCAGTTATGAAACTTAATACTCAGTTGATCTCCAAGATGTGGCAGGGAAAACGAGTACTTCAGATACATCTTCTTTCATCTACAGGAGAGTACCGAAACAGAGTTTCTGTCGGTTTGGTGAACGTGATTCATCACACATGCATTGGAAGTCTTTTGCTGATTGTGGTATGGGCAGGTTTGCTGTTAACGATTGAAGGTAAATAGCACTGTAAAATACACACAGAACACGCATTTGCATATAAGTCGACACGCAAGATAGACCACACAGCCCAAGAGAACACCCGAAAAATATGTTTAAAATGTGCAACAAATGACCTTCCACAGCATCTCCCCTTCTCCGGAACGCATCATTAGTCTCCTATTAAATCCTACGTCGCGGCAACCCCTCTCAACCGATCACTCCATCTATATTCTATCACCGTTCAAGACAGATTCATGTCAGTTTAGGTGCAGAAGATTCTCCTTGCTAGGAAAGCATCCTAGGCAGCACACAACCTGTATATTTTTCTACTACTTCAGTAACGTAATGAAGAATGTTGTTAAATACCATGTAGTTACTGTTCTGTAGGTAATTTCTGAGATGACACCACATGATGATCATGGGTATAAAGTAGAGA
The DNA here is from genome assembly GCF_023897955.1 of Schistocerca gregaria. Lineage (NCBI taxonomy): Eukaryota > Metazoa > Arthropoda > Insecta > Orthoptera > Acrididae > Schistocerca > Schistocerca gregaria. The sequence continues at coordinate 533,917,062 of NC_064923.1, forward strand.
GAAGCACATTGAAGATATTGTTTGTTAGAGTTAAAACTGTCAAACAGTATATTACAGGGCAAAAACTTCATTAGCTTGATATTTGTATAGTGCCGTCCCCTTTTTGGTAATACAATCCTCTTTATCAAAGAAGGACTTAGAGTTTATCATAGTCGTATGCCCAGGCACTTTATAAAAATCTGTTAGCTAGATGCCTATAACTTTGGGGTCACACCTAGGCTTGTGATCCGCCATATAGAAATTTATTTCTCTGCATTTGTTGGTCATCTGCGTTAAACACTTTACGCCAGCAGTCTTATCGCTATCCATAAAGAGTTTATCTCCTCCTTGTTCCCAGTGCTTCTATGCGACATTTTCTTGCATTCCTCATGCTGTCATACACTCGTTCAGTTTGTAATATTTGTGGCGTAACAGCCATCATATTCAGTTGCAAGAAGCTCTAGTTAGAGCAGTCAGAAAAACCGCCTAAATTTTGGTCCTTCTCCGGGATTGGCTGCTACTTTGTCGACCGAAAGGTTAATCTTCTGTTATTTATAGCAGACAAATTACAAAGCGTATTTACTTGAAATTCACATTTAAAGCATCTCTCAGTAGCTAGCTGTCATTCCATTATTTCGCAAGTATTAGTAACCAATAGGATAACAAACAATTTCTAAACAAAAAGGCAGACAAAGCACTTCCGGGGTCTTCGGATCGCATCTATTTTGAATGGCACGCGCATTGGTTCGGCTGTTATATCATAGCTAGTTTGGCAGTTTCGGACGACAGACACGTTGTCTGCCGCCGTATCAGTTAAGACTTAGCAAATTGTGCATATCAGAGCTGACTGGGAAGCCTCGGAGCACAGACGTGTTGTCTCCCGCGGTCGGTTTTAGTTAAGACTTTACTAGCAATGTATGGTTATTTGGAACCTATAGTGGAGAACAGTGTGACAGCAATTACGGAAATACGCCGTTCATTAATTTGTTCAAGAATATAAATTATTTGTGACTCTAACGTGGAACGTAATTGTATAATTTCTCGTGTTCTGCCAATAAAAAGCGAGTGGCATCTCGTATAAATAAACTGATTCGAAATTTATTTTGAACATAACAGTTTCTTGCTAGGAGTTTTTACAGCCTGATGATAACAAATTCACGACCTATGTGCTGTTTTCAGCGCAGAGGACAACAGCTGTATAAGGCTGCAGGTTCAGAAATGTTCAAATGTCTGTGACTTTTTAAGGGACAAAACTATTGAGGTCAGTGGTCGCTAGAATAACACACTATTTAAACTAACTTATGTTGAGAACAACTAACACACCCATGCCCCAGAGAGAACTCGAACTTCTGGAGGGAGCGGCCGCGCAATCCTGGACACCCCGCAGCGGCCAACTACAGGTTGGTGAACATTTATTAGATCTTATGCATTCCACTCAGAGTGGTGGAAGCAAATAGACACCTCGCGTGTAACTGAGATCTTAGTACAAATGAGATCAGTACCACATCATCTGCCCTAACACAGAGGAAGTACCAAAGTAAGAAATATTTTGTGGGAAGTGAATTATCTTACACTCATAAATACATCGCCCCTTTCTCCACCTCTCACTCTCTCTCTTTTTCAGCTTGCGGTACATGGCATCTCTTTTGGGCATAATCGTTGAAATCGAAGTGCTTTTGAATTATGAGGCTAGATTTTATTAGCGAGAGCTGTGAATTGTAACCAACCAGCGAACTGTGTAACGACTGTGAATCGTGTGCACTGTGAATGATCAGAGTGCTGCGTGAGAACTCCGGTAAGTAGGTTCTGAACTTGTTCAAACTATTTTTGAAATTTAGTTCAAGTACAATTCTGATGCTCCATAATCAAATTCTCCGATTACAGTGGAAGTAGTAAGGCTAAGTGATGAATGGGAAGTGCGGATGTGGCACGAGAATAAAAGTTGACGTTGTGTGTGCGGTCTAAGGTTTTACGTTATTAATCATCAGTTCAAGATTCTTGATGCTACAGGACCCCTCAGCTTGGAGAGCGGCGTGAGGCAGCCATAGAAAACAGCTGTGGCGGCGCAACCAGCGGCCAGCTCAGTTAACACAATGCGGGGCGATGGAAGTGACAGCTTCAGCACACCACGACGGCGGAGTTGAAGCCAGCGGTGCGGTCCACGGCTGCGTGAATCAACGGCAGTACATCCAGGAAGAATAATAGTGTAGGTGTTGAGTCTGCGTATAGAAGTCTACGATATGTAATTGGAAAATTTGTGTTAGTATGTCTGGGGAAAGGCAAATAAGATATGATCTAGGAAGTAGAGAAGGAATTCAATCTCACAGTAGTAGTGAAGACCTGGTGGGACAGATACATACCAACGGTGGTGAGGTTAGATATTGGTTTAATGATATGTCGAATGTAGTCACAAATAACTAATTAGAAGATGTAAATTAAAACTTTGGTGATGATCCCGGAAAAGCAGATTCAATAACCAATAATCACATTGGGAATTCCAAAGTAGCCATGAATGATTTCACTGAAAATGTAGAGTTAGCTAGTAATGAAGGCAATGGAAATGTTGACTGAATGGCAAAAAATGGTAATGTAAACCCAAAACCTGTAGTACCTATTGAAAACGAAATCATTCATTGGTATGACGATGCCAGAGAAACTGATTCTGACACTGACATTAAATAGATGAGTTACTTACCCTAACTAATGGTACAGCATCAACTGACACTTTGCCAACTCAGGACGATGATTAGGATATAAGATCCACACCAAAATTAATTTAGCAAGAACAACTGAGTAAAGCACTAAAAGGCAATAGGGAGGAGTTAAGCAAAGCACTATAAGAAAATAAGGAGAAATTAAGTAATGAAATAGATAAGGAGCTGAAAGAAGCTAAGGTATGAATAGTTCAGATTATCGCTAAGTTCGACGCTTTGGAACAAAATTATACTAATCTTGAAGACAAAACTGAGGGACGTAGCAAGAATATATATTATGAAACAAAAGAATGGGGCAAAGAAAAAGTCTGTAAATTACTAATACATTAAAAGATTGACCATGAAATCGAAAAGCTAAATTAGGATTTGCCGAATCCAAATGGCATGACACAAAGAGCAATTAATGACATTAGTAATTTAAGACAAAAGCAAAGCAAAGATATCACTGGTAATTTACAGACTATCAAATGCGACCAGGAGATACTTAGCTGTAAAATTTCACACATAGAATCCTGTTTTAAAAGCAACAAAAGTGTGCTTCCGAGTAAATTGAGAGAAGTGGAGCAGGATGTACTTCTTGAGATGCAAGACAAAATGAAGTTAAAGAAAAAGTAGAAATTTGTTGTGAACAATAAAGAAAGGAAGGCCCGATCGATGTATGTGAACTAGCAAATTGCGCTAATATGTATCAAGCACATCATACTCTAGTAAAGGAACTATATACTCAAACTGCCTCAATTAGACAGTTTCAAGGCATCGTTCCTGAAAACATGACTGAACCACAAAAAATCAATGACGTGTCCAGTAGTTTAGAAGGAGAAGCAAAATCAAGGGGTGAAAGGGTCAGTAACGCATTTTAAACATAGAAAGAATTTCTTCGAGCATTCTTGAATGACGGCTGGTCTTGCAGCAAACAAAAGAGAGCGAGAGGTGAAGTATTCGTGGACAGGAGGTTAGATGGTGGAAAAGTCATTATACCACAGAAGGGTAGGAGTAAGGTACTAGAAGGTCCCATACCGAAGTTTAATGGCATCAAGATGTCAATACACATAGACTTGACTGCCAGCTTCTGCCAGAGGTCGCTAGCAAAATATGGTCAAATGTATACTGCATTCGCCTATGCGAGATAAAGCTGTCAGTTCAATTCTACAAAGCGTCATATGGGAGTAGATTACGTGGTTGAATTTCAAAAAGTTCTGAATGAAGTTCCTTATTGTATCGTGGAAATACCGCCACGACAATTATTAGATGAAATCTCAGTCAACGAAATGAAAAAGTATTACGAATACTAACCTCAGAGGGCAATAACATTCGTTGTATTGCTAGGTAAGCGATGATCACCCGATGCCCGAGTTAACTGACAGCATACATCATTTTACTTTCCTCCTGTTAGTACTCCCCCTTCTTTCATTCAGAACTATATGTGTCTTGTTTAACATTTTTCACTATCAACTTTACAACGAGAAAATTTCCTTACGCTGAAAGCGGCAACAAAGAAACAGTCTATGACAAACAAAGTAACCCAGCAGAAATAACATCTGCATAGCACGTGTGAAAAACAGACATTTAATGTATGTAAAAGACCAGAATATGCGAGAAGTACGATTACGGATACAATAAAAAGAGGACACAATATTTTCATAATAAGGCACCAGTCACATGTTAATGCACATAACAAAAAAACATAAAGTTTGTAGTGGAACAATTTTTTAATACTTTATTTATAACATCAGCACAGAAACCATTATGTATAGAAATATTTTAAGAACAGGAACGCAAGACGAGGGCTATTATACTTTACGCAGATCAAATAACGTATAAAAATAAGCTGAAGACTGCAGAAGAAGAGGACGTTGACAACGTACAATAGAAGAAATTCTGGTGGCAAAAATTATCGAAAGAGATAAATGTTATTTTGAGATGATGTTCACATTGTGTCAAAATAGATGTTTCGTTATTCTTAAGTATGAATTGAAACCACGAAATTGTTTCCGCTCTAATTAATTATCGGTTTCCGCCTTAATTAATCATCAAACATTGATATACTAGTAATAGTCCTGTCAAAGAGGTTTATGCTAAATGAAGAGTTATGGTTATTAGGCGACAGGAAAATCTGCCAGTTTTATACGAAGAGGGAAAAGAGGTAATCGGAGATTTTAGGTTAGGTAACAGGAAAGTCCGCCAGTTATGTAAGTAGAGAGAGAAAAGTGAAGTATTGTTATTAGTTGACAGGAAAGGCGCTTAATCCTCAATCATTGATGAAGAGCGAGGGAGGAAAGGCATAAGGCGATGTGTAAGTCGGCCATTAAGTAATTGTTTATAGACGATATTGTTTCCGCCAACTACTTTATGAAGTACAAGGTAGTAGACATAATGTCGACATAAGACACAACACTGACTTGGCACTCTCATAAAAGACGTAAATGTAATATTCTTGCCCGTGAAAGGCAAAGGTCCCGAGTTCAAGTCTCGGTCCGGCACATAGTTTTAATCTTCTACCAAGTTTCATATAAGCGCACACTCCGCTGCAGAGTGAAAATCTCATTCTGGACATAAATGTAGTAAAAAATGTTTAATCAGAAGCCCATGTAATATGAAATACAGAGAGTAAAACACACATTCGTTTTAAATATAAAAGGACGGGAGAATAAATGTCTAACTAACAATAATTAGCCTCTAAACATTAAGGAGACAAACAACGTTCGTGTATGAAAGCCAGTGGAATATACGCTGCCATTATACAAACAGACTTCCACTAGCACTTTTTGTAGCAACAATGACACCCATATACAGAAGGAGTGATACCTCATACTGTGGAATGAAGTAACGATTTGATAAATAAGTGTTTTGCATTATATTCGAGGTAAGAGTCTAAAAAAATGTTTTCTAGAAGTATCTGTGAATTATAATTGTAAGCATTCTTAATTACGACGGAAAGAGCAAGTGACGCCGGCTAGCGGCCTGAGTCACTAGGCCTAGCGAAGTGACAGATAGTGCGAGCAAGCACAGAGCTTCTAAAGAACGTGAAGGGGAATGTCCCAGCTGTATGTAGCTATAGTTGTGAATCACCGTAGTAGTACGATGTAAACATTGGCTTTGTTTATAAACACCCAAAATTGTAACAAAAAATAGAAATTACGTATTTATCTTGAAATAGTGTATGGTACCGTATTTATTTAAAATTTCTTTAAAATTATTAGGAAAATACTTTAAGGTATTTTGTATTTTTTGCTTAATTGTGCTGGAGGTGTATGCTGATGTTTGCGATGGAAGAATGGACTTACATTTGTAGAACGCAACACCACTTTGGAAAGTCTGGAGTTTCACAACAAAAGACCACATCATGGACAACTGGACCATCAGTATGGGTGGTTGTTGTGGGTTGGATACGTTTGTTGTGGTAAAAAGTGTGAGCGTGAAGTTGTTCCGTTTCCACGGGTTTATTTTATTTGTAACCATGTGAAGCCGACGTCTTTATGACGCATTCAACTATAAGTAACTGCAGAACGGCGAGTTGCCAACATAATTGTGAGAAAAAGTGTTAAGTGTGAGCCGGCCGGAGTGGCCGTGTGGTTCTAGGCGCTACAGTCTGGAACCGAGACACCGCTACAGTCGCATGTTCGACTCCAGCCTTAGGAATGGATGTGTGTAATGTCCTTAGGTTAGTTAGATTTAATTAGTTCTAAGTTCTAGGCGACTGATGACCTGAGAAGTTAAGTCGAATAGTGCTGAGAGCCATTTGAACCATTTTTTGTTAAGTGTGAAAAATGTTTAATCGTATTGAAAGGGTGCCAATGCATTTATAGTAGTGGTATACAGTTGGCCGCGTTAAAGAACAGCAATGTGCAAAGGTAAATAACCATTTAACTTCTTATGTTATATATTCGCTGAATTTAATGGATGGCAATGCGCCGATACTAGCTAACAGCCATATAAAAGTTTATGACTGAAATTTAGTTAGTAGTTAATGAACTACTATAGAGTATCCTAGCAGGAACGTATTTTGTAACTTAAGAAAAGACTGTCAACAACATAAAGGTGCAGAATGACACTGCTTTGAAAAGCTTACTATTTATAGAATAGTTTAATTGGTATAGAATGTGTCTCTGTAGATTAATTATCTTGGGACATAAGGTGATACGCGAATTTATTGAGGATAACAATTCATTTCTGTAACCCCAAAATAATTAGAATCTATTACTTAATTAATAATCTGAGAATGAAAAATATAGATTCAGGTTTTCAAAAACAGAAATAAATAAGAAGTATAGTGGAGTGGTATGGCTCTTGAGAGATTATAAGTGATTCTTTTTTAATTTGCTTACTCCGAAGTTGATCGTTGTTAAGAATATCCAAATTTTTATAAATCTCAGTAGCAGGGGCATGTGTAATATTTATGGCTTCACAGGAATCGTATTCAGGTAGAAGAAGCTCTTCTTAGAGCAGCTATGATATCAGAAATGTCAAGATGACGTAATGTGCTGTGAAGTATCAATAGCAGATGGCTTGTTAGGCATGGGCACTGTGAGAAAGACTGCTTAAATTGTGGTCCTTCTCCGCGATTGGCTCCTACGCTCGGAAGTTGCCAACCAAAATGATTATTTTATGTTATTAATATTAGACAAACTACACAGCGCAATTTCATATTTAAAGCATCTCTCAATAGCGTGCTATCATTCCATTATTTAGCAACAATTAACAACCAGCAGAATAATAAACAATTGCTAAACGAAAAGGCAGACGAAGCACTTCCTTGATCTTCGTATCGTGCCTATCTTGGATGGCCTACGAAGTGGTTCGGCTGTTAGATCAGAGCTAGTTTCGCCTGAACCATGGACCCTGGCGTTAGTGGGGAGCCTTGCGTGCCTCCGCGATACAGATAGCCGTAACGTAGGTGCAACCACAACGGAGGGGTATCTATTGAGAGGCCAGACAAACGTGTGGTTCCTGAAGAGGGGCAGCAGGGTTTAGGCTTTTCAGCAGTTGCAGGGGCAACAGTCTGGATGATTGACTGATCTGGCCTTGTAACATTAACGGAAACGTCCTTGCTGTACTGGTACTGCGAACGGCTGAAAGCGAGGGGAAACTAAAGCCGTAATTCTTCCCGAGGACATGCAGGTTTACTGTATGGTTAAATGATGATGGCGTCCTCTTGAATAAAATATTCCAGAGGTAATATAGTCCCCCGTTCAGATCTCCGGGAGGGCTATTAAGGAGGACTTTGTAATTAGGAGAAGGAAAACTGGCGTTCAATGGATCGGAGCGTGTAATGTCACATCCCTTAATCGGAAAGGTAGGTTAGAAAATTTAAAAAGGGAAATGGTTAGAATAAAGTTAGATACAGTGTGAATTAGTGAAGTTCGGTGTCAGGAGGCACAAGGCTTCGCGTCAGGTGAATACAGGCCTATAAATACAAAATCAAATAGGGGTAATGCAGGAGTAGATTTAATAATGAATAGGAAAGTAAGAATGTGTGTAAGCTACTACAAACAGCATAGTAAATGCATTATTGTGGCCAAGATAGATAAGAATTCCACGCCTACCACAGTAGTACAAGTTTATATGCCAACTAGCTCCGCATGAAAGTATCTAACCAAAATTGTGAATGTATCAGAGATAAGATTGTTCTAAACTAATTATTCAGCAAACCTACATCTGACTTTATCTGAGAACTTGTTTCGTGCACTCCTCCATTTTTCCGAAAATGCAACAAGTATTTGACTCAGCAATGAAGTTTAAGAGAATAATGCCGTTTGTGCAATGGCATTAAGATGGTACTGGAAAATAAACTTTTGGCCCTGATGTTTACTTGGTTCTTTCATTGGTGGGTAAATTTACTCTACTACTCATTTTCATATTAAATTTAAGCAAACGATGTGGATTATGATACGGGCTGTTAGATTGAAACACAATGTTGATCTCAATATATATATTTTTAAAATTTTAAGTCATACACAAAACCTACTATTTCAAATATTTTCCTAGCACGAATCACTCCTATAAAAAATTTTACAAAACGCTACTGCGTCAAACCTCGGACATACAAATCCTAACTCTGAACATTATCTAACAAAAAACCATTTTGAAATGATTGTATATCTTCTCTCATTTACATGCTAAAGTTTGCTCAGAGGCAACGACCTACCTTAGTGCTGTCACCACGTCTTCTTCCTCCAGGCGCCTACTTGCGACTCCTCGGTTTTTTACTGCACGCGCCCAGCTCTAACCATCAGAGATCCTTCTACTCGTTCCACCTTGCGGTTGGCAACTACCGACTATTTTCTAGAGTTACCCTGATCAGACCTTAACACATACCTTTCACGCAGATGACAAAGAGATTGATGAAATGTGTGATGAGATAAAAGAAATTATTCAGAGACGAAAATTTAATAGTCATCGGTGACTGGAATTCGATAGCAGGAAAATGGAGAGGAGGAAATGTAGTAGGTGAATATGAATTGGGGGGGAAGAAATGAAAGAGGAAGTCGCCTGGTAGAATTTTGCACAGAGGGTAACTTAATCATAGATAACACTTGGTTCAAGAATCATAAAAGGAGGTTGTATAGATGGAAGAAGCCTGGAGTTGCTAGAACGTGTCAGATAGATTAATTAATGGTAAGACAGAGATTTAGGAACCAGGTTTTAAATTGTAAGACATTTCCAGGGGCATATGTGGACACTGACCACAATCTATTGGTTATGAACTGTAGATTAAAACTGAAGCAACTGCAAAAAAGTGGGAAATTGAGGAAATAGGACCTGAATAAACTGAATTAACCACAGGTTGTACACTGTTTCAGGGAGAGCATAAGGGAACAATTGACAGGAATGTGGGAAAGAAATATAGTAGAAGACGAATGGGTAGCTTTGAGAGACGAAATAGTGAAGCTAACAGAGGATCTACTAGGTAAATAGACGAGGGCTAACAGAAATCTTTGGCTAACAGAAGAGATATTGAAGTTAACTGATAAAAAGAGAAAAATTTAAAAATAGTATAAATGAAACAGGCAAAAAGGACTATAAACGTCTCAAAAGTGAGATCGAGAGGAAGTGCAAAATGGCTAAGCAGTGACGGCTAGAGGATAAATGTGAGGAAGTAGAGGCACATATCACAAGAGGTAAAATAGATACTGCGCACAGGAAAATAAAAAAGACCTTTGGAGAAAAGAGAACCACTTGCATGAATATCAACTGCTCAGATGGAAACCCAGTTTTAGGCAAAGAAGGGATACCAGAAAGCTGGAAGGATGTTCTTGAGGACAGTATTATAGAAATGGAAGAGAGTGTAGATGAAGATGAAATAGGAGATATGATACTGCGTGAAGAATTTGACAGAGCATTGAAAGACCTAAGTCGAAACAAGGCCCAGGGAGTAGACAACATTCCATTAGAACTACTGACAGCCTTGGGAGAGCAAGACCTAACAAAACTCTAGCATCTGTTGAGCAAGATGTATGAGACAGGCAATATACCCTTAGACTTCAAGAAGAATATAAAATTCCCAATCCCAAAGAAAACAGGTGTTGACAGGTGAGAAATTACCGAACTGTCAGTTGAATAAGTCACAGCTGCAGAATACTAACGCGAATTCTTTACAAACGAATGGAAAATCTGGTAGAAGCCGACCCCGGGAAAGATCAGCATGGATTCCATAGAAAGGTTGTAACACGTGAGGTAATACTGACCCTACGACTTATCTTAGAAGAAAGATTAAGGAAAGGCAAACCTACGTTTCTAGCATTTGTAGACTTAGGGAAAGCTTTTGACAATGTTGACTTGAATACTCTCTTTCAAATACTGAAGGTAGCAGGGGTAAAGTATAGGGAGCGAAATGCTATTTACAATTTGTACAGAAACCAGGTGGAAGTTATCAGAGTCGAGGGTTATGAAAGGGAAACAGTGGTTGGGAAGGGAGTGAGACAGGGTTGCAGCCTCTCCCCGATGTTATTCAGTTTGTATATCTATCAAGCAGTAAAGGAAACAATAGAAAATTTTGGAGTAGGAATTAAAGTCCATGGAGAAGAAATAAAAGCTTTGAGGTTTGCCGATGATATTGTAATTCTGTCAGAGGCAGCAAAGGACTTGTAAGAGCAGCTGAATGGAATGAACAGGGTCCTGAAAAACAGGATATAATATGAACATCAACAAAATCAAAACGAGAATAATGGAATGTAGTCGAATTAAATCGGGTGATGCTCCAGGAATTAGGTTACGAAATGAGAGGCTTAAAGCAGTAAATGAGTTCTGCTATTTGGGGAGCTTTCGAAATGTAGTGCTACAGAAGAATGCTAAATATTAGATGGGTAGATCCCATAACTAATGAGAAGGTACTGAATAGAATTGGAGAGAAGAGAAATTTGAGGCACAACATGAGTAAAAGAAGGTCTTGGTTGGTAGGGCATATTCTGAGACATCAAGGGATATCCAATTTAGTATTGGAGGACACCGTGGAGGGTAAAAATCGTAGAAGGAGGCCAAGAGATGAATATACTAAACAGATTCAGAAGGATGTAGGTTGCAGTAGGTACTGATAGATGAAGAAACTTGCACAATGTAGAGTATCATGGCGAGCTGCATCAAACCAGTCTCTAGACTGAAGACCATAACAACAAAAACGTACCATGGACAAGACCTTTCCAGCACCAAGCAGATATGTAAATACGCTCTCATTCTCCTTCAATTTTCTCCCATTTTGACATTTTCCCTCTTTTTACAGGGGTTCTTTAACAATTTTCGTAATTTTGCCTATTTAATTTTACTTCTATTCACTAGAAGGTGAAGTCACCTCTGACAATGTGCTCTAATCTTGCTTGTAAATGTAGAGCAGCTGTCAAACCCATAGCAACTGCGCTCTTTCCTGCATGTGTGCTTCTGTTGTTTCTATGAGTGGGACCTCCAGACCCTACCGTAGATTTACCACTAGTGAATGAACCTACAGACGCTACCTCAGCCATATCGCAGTTGAAACCACCTCCGAACCCTCATCCCAGACCATGGAGTGTGACGGGTACAACTCGAAGCGCTATTCCAATCATAACGCGTGGTGGATCCTACATTCAACCCTATTCCGTACCTAACGCTTCGCGAATCCACCTACGACCTCTATCCCGACCCTATCCTGGACATATTCTGTCCAATGGGTGCCGCCACATGACACCGGTACCCACACACATACAGAGAAAGAGCGCAGTTGCGCTAGGCGTTGACAACTGAATTTCATTTACGAGCAAATTTAGACTACGTGACGTCACTATCACATTAGCAGAAGTGACATCCATAAAATCCATAAAATTACGAACATTGACGGAAACATCTATAAATTGAGGGAAAAAACACAATGTGCAGGGTAATTCAGGGAGAATGAGAGAATGTTTAAACTACCGATTGGATGGCGTGTTTGACTCTGTGCAAGACTGTTTAAATATTTTAAACTTTAACAAACAATGTTGGCCATGTGCATCTCTCTTCTCTCTATCCATCAAAACGATGATCTGTCACCTAATAAATAACTTACAGCAAAGTTACTAGACGGCTTTTAACAACATTCTGCACAGTGTCTACTTAGGTAATAGGAATAAATGCAAGTTGACTGCTATCATGGATGCTTTCCTAGAAAAGACAACCACCTGCCTCTAAATTGACATGGATTTGCGTTAAAGAGTGATAGAATGTAGGGATGGAATAATCGATTGAGAGAGGTTGTAACGATGTAGATTTTGACGGGAGACTGGTGATGCAGTCCAGAGAAAGGGAGATGTTTTTGCAGGTCGTTTATTGCACATTTTAACCATCTTTTTCCGTTGTCTCCCAAACTGTATTAGTTGTGAGGTATAAACAGCACTCGACTCATATGCAACTGCGTGTTCTGTGTGTGGCTCAGAGCGCTATGTACCTGCAATCGTTAACAGCAAATTTCCCCATACCACACTTAGCAGGGCCTTTCAATGCATGTGTGATGAATCCCGCCCACTAAAACAATGGGGACATATTTCGGAACCCTCCTCTACATCAAAGGAGCTGTATGTGAAGTACTCCATTTCTCCGCCACATCTTGCAGATAAACTGAATATTCGAATTCATAACTGCAGTGATTTGGAGACTTTGGTAGATATTTGTAAGATACTGCAGTCTTTGTGTATACATTTACTAGGCAGCTTTTGTGTGAGGAAGAGGCCGCATTCTGCTCACTGAGTTAGTGCTACATGACGTGTAGTGTCACGTGTCAATCGCCAATGACATGTGTTTATCTCTGTCCTGATAAGATGACGCTCTTTCCCGCATTTCACGTTAGTGAGCATTGAAGTATAACTTGGAAAAACAGTATATATTCGGAACCGTAATCGGACGTGAACAGTAGCCACTATACACCTCTGGAAAGCTATATGATGCGTGTATCACGTAGAACCTATGTTTTTCGTTTCTTTTCCCTTACAGGAGAAGGTTTGCAGTTTTGTCATTTTTAAGTTTCTCGCCGCAGTGAGTGGGCTACAAAACTTGCAGCTTGAATGTATATTAGGTGTTTGAGATACATAAACATGAAAAAGAAGTTTTGTATCACCTTGGTTCGGAGAGATCCGAAACCTGCATAGAAAATTGGAATAAAGATCAACATAAACATCATTTCCGCTTTTCTTATTGCTCGTGATAACCACACATTGCAGGAATAAAGATCAACATAAACATCATATCCGCTCTTTTTATTGCTCATGATAACCACACATTGCAGGAATAAAGATCAACAGAAACATCATTTCCGCTCTTTTTATTGCTCACGATAACCACACATTGCAGGTGGTACCACCATACAGCGAGACCGTCAGTGTTGTTGGTCCTGACTCCTGTGCAAGCCGGTACCTGTAATAACAAGTAAGATGTCCTCTTGTCCTGTATTCGTCGTCGCATACTATCCACAAGTTCCAGATTACCCCACTCCTCAACGGCGATTAGGCGCAGATCCCTCAGGGTGGTTGGTGGGTCACGTCGTCCATAAACAGCCCTTTTCAATGTATCTCAGAGATGTTCGATAGAGTTCATGCCTGGAGAACATGCTCGCCCCTCTAGTCGAGCGATGTCGTTATCTTGAACGGAGTCATTCACAAGATGTGCACTATGGGGGTCCGAACTGTCGTCGATGAATGCCTCTTCAATATGCTGCCGATAAGGTGGCACTATCGGTCTGAGGATGGCATTCACGTAACTTACAACTGTTACGGAGCCTTCCATGACCACCAGCGGCGTACGTCGGCCTCACATAATGCCAACCCAAAACAGCAAGGAACCTCCAACTTGCAGCACTCGCTCGACAGTGTGCCTCAGGCGTGCAGTGTGACCGGGTCGCCAATAAACACGTCTCTGACAATTGTTTGGTAAAGGCATGTGCGACATTCATCGGTGAAGAGAACGCGATGCCATTCATGAGCTGTCCATTCGGCATATTCTAGGGCCCATCTGTACCGCACTGCATGGTGTCGAGGTTTTAAAGATGGACCTCGCCATGGACGTCGGGAGTGAACTTGGCCGTCATGCAGCCTATTGCGCACAGTTTGAATCGTAACACGACGTGACTGCGCGAAGAGCATTATTCAACATAGTGGCGTTGATGTCAGGGCTCTTCCGAGCCATAATCCATAGGTAGCGGTAATCCAGTGCAGTAGTAGCCTTGGGCGGCCTGCGATAGGCATATCATAGACGGTTCATATTTCTCTGTCTACCCGTGGTCTAGGGGTAGCGTCTTTGATTCATAAACAAAACGTCTTCGGTCCCGGGTTCGATCCCCGCCACTGCCTAAATTTTGATAAATAATCAGCATTGGCGGCCAAAGACTTCCGGCATAAGAAGTCAGCCTCATTCTGCCAACGACCTTGTCAAAGAGGGCGGAGGAGTGGATAGAGGTTCAGGGCACTCTCTTGTCCTAAGGGTGGGAAATTGCCCCTAAAGACGGAAGAATCAGCAATGATCAACGACATGAGGATGCAGAAGGCAATGGAAACCACTGCATAAAGACACGTAACGTGTACCGCAGGACATGTGGCCTGTAGTTGAAGAAGTGTCATGATGATCTCTCCATTGGCAAAAGATTCCGGAATAGTCCCCCATTCGGATCTCCGGGAGGGAACTGCCAAGGGGGAGGTTACCATGAGAAAAATATTGAATAATCAACGAAAGGATAATGTTCTACGAGTCGGGGCGTGGAATGTCAGAAGCTTGAACGTGGTAGGGAAACTAGAAAATTTGAAAAGGGAAATGCAAAGGCTCAATCTAGATATAGTAGGGGACAGTGAAGTGAAGTGGAAGGAAGACAAGGATTTCTGGTCAGATGAGTATCGGGTAGCATCAACCGCATCAGAAAATGGTATAACAGGTTTAGGATTCGTTATGAATAGGAAGGTAGGGCAGAGGGTGTGTTACTGTGAACAATTCAGTGACCGGGTTGTTCTAATCAGAATCGATAGCAGACCAACACCGACAACGATAGTTCAGGTATACATGCCGACGTCGCAAGCTGAGGATGAACAGATAGAGAAAGTGTATGAGGATATTGAAAGGGTAAGGCAGTATATAAAGAGGGACGACAATCTAACAGTCATGGGCGACTGGAATGCAGTTGTAGGGGAAGGAGTAGAAGAAAAGGTTACAGGAGAATATGGGCTTGGGACGAGGAATGAAAGAGGAGAAAGACTAATTGAGTTCTGTAACAAGTTTCAGCTAGTAATAGCGAATACCCAGTCCAGGAATAACAAGAGGAGGAGGTGTACTTGGTAAAGGCCGGAAGATACGGGAAGATTTCAATTAGACTACATCATTGTCAGACAGGGATTCCGAAGTCAAATACTGGATTGTAAGGCGTACCCAGGAGCAGATATAGACTCCGATCACAATATAGTAGTGATGAAGAGTAGGCTGAAGTTCAAGACATTAGTCAGGAAGAATCAATACGCAAAGAAGTGGGATACGGAAGTTCTAAGGAATGACGAGATACGTTTGAAATTCTCTAACGCTATAGATTCAGCAATAAGGAATACCGCAATAGGCAGCACAGTTGAAGAGGAATGGACATCTCTAAAATGGGCCATCACAGAAGTTGGGAAGGAAAACATAGGTACAAAGAAGGTAGCTGCGAAGAAACCATGGGTAACAGAAGAAATACTTCAGTTGATTGATGAAAGGAGGAAGTACAATCATGTTCCGGGAAAATCAGGAATACAGAAATACAAGTCGCTGAGGAATGAAATAAATAGGAAGTGCAGGGAAGCTAAGACGAAATGGCTGCAGGAAAAATGTGAAGACATCGAACAAGATATGATTGTCGGAAGGACAGACTCAGGATAAAGAAAAGTCAAAACAACCTTTTGTGACATTAAAAGCAACGGTGGTAACATTAAGAGTGCAACGGGAATTCCACTGTTAAATGCAGAGGACAGAGCAGATAGGTGGAAAGAATACATTGAAACCTCTATGAGGGTGACGATTTGTCTGATGTGATAGAAGAAGAAACAGGAGTTGATTTAGAAGAGATAGGTGATCCAGTATTAGAATCGGAATTTAAAAGAGCTTTGGAGGACTTACGGTCAAATAAGGCAGAAGGGATAGATAACATTCCATCAGAATTTCTAAAATCATTAGGGGAAGTGGCAACAAAACGACCATTCACGTTGGTGTATAGAATATATGAGTATGGCGACATACCATCTGACTTTCGGAAAAGCATCATCCTCACAATTGCGAAGACGGCAAGAGCTGACAAGTGCGAGAATTATCGCACAATCAGCTTAACAGCTCATGCATCGAAACTGCTTACAAGAATAATATACAGAAGAATGGAAAAGAAAATTGAGAATGCACTAGGTGACGATCAGTTTGGCTTTAGGAAAAGTAAAGGCACGAGAGAGGCAATTTTGACGTTACGGCTAATAGTGGAAGCAACGCTAAAGAAAAATCAAGACACGTTCATAGGATTTGTCGACCTGGAAAAAGCGTTCGACAATATAAAATGGTGCAAGCTGTTCGAGATTCTGAAAAAAGTAGGGGTAAGCTACAGGGAGAGACGGGTCATATAAAATATGTACAACAACCAAGAGGGAATAATAAGAGTGGACAATCAAGAAGGAAGTGCTCGCATTAAGAAGGGTGTAAGACAAGGCTGTAGCCTTTCGCCCCTACTCTTCAATCTGTACATCGAGGAAGCAATGATGGAAATAAAAGAAAGGTTCAGGAGTGGAATTAAAAAACAATGTGAAAGGCTATCAATAATACGATTCGCTGATGACATTGCTACCCTGAGTGAAAGTGAAGAAGAATTAAATGGTCTACTGAATGGCATGAACAGTCTAATGAGTACACAGTACAGTTTGAGAGTAAATCGGAGAAAGACAAAGGTAATGAGAAGTAGTAGAAATGAGAACAGCGAGAAACTTAACATCAGGATTGATGGCCACGAAGTCAGTGAAGTTAAGGAATTCTGCTACCTAGGCAGTAAAATAACCAACGACGGACAGAGCAAGGAGGACATCAAAAGCAGAGTCGCTATGGCAAAAAAGGCATTTCTGGCCAAGAGAAGTCTACTAATATCAAATATCGGCCTTAATTTGAGGAAGAAATTTCTGAGGATGTACGTCTGGAGTATAGCATTCTATGGTAGTGAAACATGGACTGTGGGAAAACCGGAACAGGAGAGAATCGAAGCAATTGAGATACGGTGCTACAGACGAATGTTGAAAATTAGGTGGACTGGTAAGGTAAGGAATGAGGAGGTTCTACGCAGAATGGCAGAGGAAAGGAATATGTGGAAAACACTGATAAGGAGAAGGGACAGGATGATAGGACATCTGCTAAGACATGAGGGAATGACTTCCATGGTAATAGAAGGAGCTGTAGAAGGCAAAAACTGTAGAGGAATACAGAGATTGGAATAGGTCAAGCAAATAATTGAGGACGTAGGTTTCAGGTGCTACTCTGCGATGAAGAGGTTGGCACAGGAAAGGAATTCGTGGCGGGCCGCATCAAACCAGTCAATAGACTGATGACCCAAAAAAAAAAAAAATCTCTCTGTATCTCCTCCATGTCCGAACATCATCACTTTCGTTCACCCCGAGACGGCTGGACCCTTCCCTTGTTGAGATCCCTTCCTGGCACAAAGTAACAATGTGGATGCGATCGACCCCGGGGTTCGACCCTCTAGGTATGGTTGAATTACAGACAACACTAGCCGTGTATCACCATACTGGGGGAATGAATGGAACTGATCGGCTATCGGTCCCCGTCCGTCTAATAGGCGCTACTAATGCATGGTTGTTTACATCTTTGGGCGGGTTTAGTGACATCTCCGAACAGTAAAAGGGACTGTATCTGTGATAAGATATCCTCAGTCAACGTCTACCTTCAGGAGTTCTGGGAATCGGGGTGATGCAAAAAAAATTTTATGCGTTTATTACCTACATTGGTGTTTTAACTACTTTGCATTCCATGCGGCTAATACACCGCTACTTTAACGGTATAGGATGCTTATTTTTCTTTTTTTTCAGTCCCTCTTTGGTGTGAAATGCAAAAACTACTAAGCACTACAGAACTGAGCCCGCAAAGTATTTACTTAAACGTGTCAAACTCCTTTCTTCTGTAGCTCAGGCAAGCATAAAACCTTGTTCAACGTCAACTGTATCGCCTTAACACTTCCTACTGTATCTGGTTAGTATCTACAGTCTTCACAGAAAGGAAGCTCCGCTAGTGGAATGAGACTACCGATATATATCGGTAGCGTCAGTCGGCTATACATGTTTGGAACCCGTGTTATGTTCTATCCGAAAGCACAAAATCGAAGTGTATTGATTAAGTTGAACTTAGATCGTTTTGCTCCTTCAATAAACGTTGTATGTAGCGGGTTATAGTGCCCCCTACTTCTGGTCTTTTCCAGATTACATCGGAGACAATGTTGCAGAAAGGGTTGGTTATTGCAGAGGAAAAGCTACAAAGTGCATAGACAAACCGGAGATATTTTCAGTATCCTGAATCCAATGAATCAACGAACGGGCAGTTCGTTTAGAAATAGAGGGCAGAGTGCTGTTGTCGATATAACTCGTTTGTAGGGTGGTAATCATGGAAGTATTTTGTGAGGTCTTGCAATCTCCGACTTCATCCTATGAACACGAAGTACTTCGTGACTCCCAGCTACATAGAGAGGCATTGCAAAACGTAATAAAATCGTACCGAATTCATAAAGTGTACCAACTCAGAAACGTAGTTTTTGCGCCTCCTCTCTGGTAATGACTATTTCCAAAAATAAAAAAAAACTATTAGTGTCATGTGATCTTGGCAAAGTATCACTCTTTGTTATATCTCCACTACTTGAAAATTAATGGAGTGGGGCGGTTTAAGAATGATACAGAAATTGCGAACTATGCTGCAATGCCATTGCCTGACAGCATCACGAGATCGAAGTGAAGACAAGTTTTGTTGACGTGACAAGTCTTCGAGAGTGGTGTTCTGGAATTCGAGTAATCGGGTAAAATACGTTTAAATTACGGGAAACTGGAAAAATCACGAAAATTTATGGAAAATACGTAATATTCATGAAAATGCAACATAAAGGTGAAAAATGAGGGTACGTACATGCTCGCCTGCGTTTGTGAAAATCATTCCGATCACACACTGGTTGTATTGACAACCGACGGTGCATGCTATCCATGCAGTATGGGTTTAAATCCAGCAGAGTAGCCCCTTGTTTAACATGCGGTTATGCATTGCAAGTCATAAAACTGAAAGACTCAGTGTCTAAAGGTTTGGAGTTCGGGATGAACACCACGTACGGCATCGAAACAGTGATCATATACTTGGGTGCAATATGCACCACCAGCATTAGAAATCAATGCCCTTGATCTATTCGGAAACGGAACACCAAGACAACTGCTACCTCGTCCCTGTGGACGATGGGATTAACTGTAGAGGTCATAACTTTCAGACAGCAGCAGTGCTCTTGGTCTCTGCGAAAACAGAACACCGAGACATCTGTTATCTAGTCATTGTTCAAGACGGGATTAGTTGTAGAGGTTATCGCTTTCAGACAGCAGTTTGGGAACGGTACACAACGCTAGGAACTCTTACAGTTTCCATATGTTACGATACCTTTCACATATTTGTCAATAAAAACACCCCGAATTTTCACTCTGCAGCGGAGAGTGCCCTGATATGAAACTTCCTGACAGATTAAAACCGTGTGCCGGACGAGACTCGAACTCTGGTCCATTCCCTTTATCTTTGTTTGAGCTACCATGTGAGCTACTTTCTGTAAAGTTTGGAAGGTAGGAGACGAGGTACTCGTAGAAGTAAAGCTGTAAGGACGGGCCGCGAGTCACGTGTGGGTAGTCCGCGAAAGGCAAAGGTCCCGAGTTCGAGTTTCGTTTCGCCACACAGTTGTAATCTGCCAGGAAGTTTATTATTAGCGCACACTCCGCCGCAGAGTGAAAATCTCATTCTGGAAACACCCCCAAGCTGTGGCTAAGCCATGTGTCCGCAATATCCTTTCTTCCAAGGGTGCTAGTTCTGCAGGTTCGCAGGAGAGCTTCTGTGAAGTTTGGAAGGTAGGAGAAGAGGTACTGGCGTAATTAAAGCTGTGAGGATTGGGTGTGACTCCTGCTTGTGCAGCTCAGTTGATAGAGCACTTCTTTGCGAAAGGGAAAGGTCCCGAGTTCGAGTCTCGGTCTGGCATACAGTTTAATCTGCCAGGAAGTTCCAAAAAACGCATATGTCTTATTTCAACCATCCTGTTCGTAGTGTGACCAACTTTCCTTACACCAAGCTATGTTCAGCTTTCTATGGAGGCCAATGGATCGAAATGTGTTAATGTTGGTTTAGTACCTGACACAGAATTCAAACTCATTGAAGAAATACATATATATATATATATATATATATATATATATATATATATATATATATATATATAACTACATAGGAAGCTGTATTCATAAGCTGCTTCGATGTGTTACAGCAAGAAAAATTAGTATTAAATGGATTCTGAAACCCAACAAGAAACCTCTATTGTGATTGATACTCTGTGAGATATGGTCTTCCTCTAGTACAGATGACAAAACTGTGCACAGGTCCGTAGGAGTGACTTCGATCACTGATCGCCTCCTCCGGTGAATCAGTACATATATTATTAATGGGACAACCACATATGTTCGAAGCTAACACGCAGTTGGTATTTATTCTGACTACATCGGAAGAGAGAGTCGCGGTAAAATGTTACTCAGTTATCTACCAGGTGAAGTTTTCCTAGTCTGTTGTTTAACTCCACTGACTGTTATAAAAATAACGAGGAGAGAGAGAGAGAGAGAGAGAGAGAGAGAGAGAGAGAGAGAGAATGATAAGGGCGTGGGGGGGGGGGGGGGGGGGGAGACACTGTAGTGTGAACGAAGTCTCTGACGCCATTACCCTGTCGTATTGCTCGTGTAGTAATTATAGAAGAACAATAAAGGAGATTTGTACATGTAATGAGCCATATTGATAGTCTTTTGACATGAATGAATTGCATGTGTTATGCTTCAGAATTTCCCTGTGCAGTTCGCATATACTCTACATGTTTGTGAATTCCCTTCTGGATGTCAGTGAGCTACATTTCTCTTTGTGATAACTTGAAAGTTGTCCTAGCATGAGACGCCACAATCAAAGTTATCCTGTGCTGTTGACTATATATAGTGATGGAGAATGTAGTAAAATTTAATAACAACATTTATTTTTAAGGGAAAATAGACATAAACTATAGTTATTGATTGAATACGATAGACAACTACCAGTTGGGTTAATAGAACAATGGACAAGTATTCTGGGTGGCAGAAATGTGTCAAGTACTCTGGCCCTAAACATGTGGATAACGCAATCTGAATTTATCTGATGCTGAGCAGACTTTGATTGGTAACCTACAGAAGTCTATATAGGTGCAGCTCAGAGCAACTCGAGATTGAGATCTGTACGCCCTGACAAGGCCAGAGCAGCAGTTCATTACCCTGTTTGTTCCATGCAGCATCGTAACTTGTTATGTTTATAACAGAGAGCGGAGTTAAACAACGGACTAGGAAAACTTCGCTAACGTCACCTGTTAGAGGACTGTATATTTTACTGTGACTCTCTCTTCCGATGTAGTGAGAACAAATACCAACTGCTTATTGGCTTCGAACATCTGTGGTTATCCCATTAATCATACATGCACTGATTCACTGCAGGAGGCAATCAGAGTTCGAAGTCGCTTCTATGAACCTGTGTAAAGTTTTGTCATCTTTAATAGAGGAAGACCATTTCTCACAGTCATAATAGAGGGGTCTTGTTGGGTTTCAGAATCGGTTTGATACCTTTTTTTGCAAGTGAAGTCAGTCTCAGGACAGGTCCCAAGCACCAGCCACCCTTGCCAGAGTTTCGACCGGAAGATCACCTCCACACTGAAGTCGAGAACCCAAGTGCCTCGCTCCGCTCCAGATAAAAAATAGCCGTTTTTTCCACAAAGTGCACGAACGACACTGCATCGCCCCATCTTTAGCCAATCGCAGGGCTTTAGAGGTGTTAAATCTCCCTCCTGCACAACAGCACAAACTCATGACGAACCAAGGCAAGAGTTAAGCAACGTGAGTCTCTGAAAATAAAGGAAACTGCCAATTACTGTTTTTTTTTAAGTTTCTGCAGAGGGGTAAAAGATGTTTTTCACTGAAGTCACATCGCTTCCCACAGCAACAAGCGAAGAGACACAATGTTAATGGTCTTTATCTAAATCACCTGTGCACTGAAGCATGTTAGTCCTACTATGAGGCATAGGAGTTTCTTATACAACTGAGGCGATACGGGAAGTGAGTCACAGGCCTATTTGCAGTAGTGGCGCCAATGCAGGTATAGTGGCATTGTCCTGCTGGACACCTGTCTTGATTATGGGCTGCTCTGTCTGCCCTCTATGGCTGTGGGCTTATCTGGCAACATTTACAGATCGATGGTCTCGCTGCAATTGCTTTCTGATTCTGATAAACTAAGAACCATAAATGTACCTTATGCTTTTAGCGCCCTACCAGGCTCCATCAATGTCTGCTCTGGACATTAACTTTCTAGAGCCTCGCTCGAGGTGCATCAGGTTGCAATGAAATCTTTAATAATTTTCAATTGCAAAAAGTACGTGAGAGAGTAACTTGTTCTCTCTCACTGCCCTCTACTTACTGGTGGTTTCTGCATGCGTAGTGTCTCACTTCGATATTGTTTAGTGTGTCACAAACCAGAGGAAATCATAGAAAATAGTAGGAGAAACTCTTCCTGATAACTTATATATGTTTGAAGAAAGGTAGCTTTGCCAATCAGGATTGCCCATGTCTAAAACACATCCTAGCAATACCTAATTCATTCCAGGTATCATTCACTCACATGAAGCTGGCAGCCAGCAAGTTAACATGTAAACATTGCTGTGAGTAGTATGAATTACGTTAGAAACAAGTGGCATTGCTACATCAAAAACTTCCGATAAACATTTGATAGGTTGTTAAAAGGCCTTGCAGCAGAGAAATATACCCATTCACACCATATCCTGGGATCTGACATGTCTAATGACCCTAACTTTTGCAGTGTCCTGGAGTATGAAATGTTTTCTGCTCATTGATTTACCGCTGCTCTATCATTCATTTGGTCTCAATCGTCAAACATAGACATTCTCAAATTCTCAACGAACAGGCAAATCACATGTGTAATCTGTTTGTCCTATTACCTTAGTTGTGTAAATTTCTGTGTTATTTTCCACTACATGAAAATAAATACAGGTACGTAATCATAGGATTAAAAAACGTGGAGACACAACATATACCTCACAATCAAGACAGTTCAATTGATACACACAAAAAGATATTACATAATGATGTTACAGGAAGGTATCCTATCGCTCCCTCCTCGAAGGTCCCTGGGGAGACACACTATAAAAATGAAAATATTATATGTATTGAGAACATGGCACTTACGCACACACACAAACCATGTTTGGTAGGACTGAAGAACAGTGATTTGCGCCAGAGTGTAATGGCCCTCACTCCGCGCATGATGTGGCAGA
The DNA here is from genome assembly GCF_023897955.1 of Schistocerca gregaria. Taxonomy (NCBI): domain Eukaryota; kingdom Metazoa; phylum Arthropoda; class Insecta; order Orthoptera; family Acrididae; genus Schistocerca; species Schistocerca gregaria. Next base: position 533,940,816 of record NC_064923.1, read on the forward strand.
CGTCTCATCTTGGGGAGCATCTGGTGTCTTGTCAGCAACTGGTATCATGGACAGCTTAGAGGCTGCAGATGGACACTTGGTGCCATCCTTTTATTGTAAAAATGTCTAATGTTATTATTTGAAGCCTCAATCATCATTCTTTTTATGAAAAGAATGATACATGTCTTTTTGTACAGTGCGTGCCTACATCCACATTGCACTGCACACGCCTATATGGTATGTTGCTTTAAAATAAACATTTCTGAATGGCATACGTTTGACTGCATCCGACAGCGACGATCCCGCACACCCATCGTCCTTGAGCTGTCACTTTCAGGTCCGGCGGCAGTCACGCACACTTGGCTGGTAAATGACGCATCGTATCTGAGCTGTCACTTTGAGTGGCTTCCACACAGGTGACGTGAAAGCTCGTGTATTAACGACGCAGGTAACCTTACTCATCAGGTGCAAGCGCCCTCAAAGGTTGAGGTTTGTGCCTCAGACAGTTCAAGTGGAATGTGTCTCAGGTACCGTATAACCAATAAACTTACTTGCCACGGACTTGGGGCTGACAAAAAGAAAGAAAAGAAGCACTGTTATAAACAATAAAATTATTTATTTCTCATCTAACTTAAAACTAATTTTACATTTTATGAAGATAAAATAGCACTTTTTGATAAATGTTCTTGAGTCGATGGATAGATCTACAGCCGTAGAATTCCAGATCTTGAATAGAAGCAGATCTAAATATTCGTCGCATCCAGGAGATTTTGTCCTTTCCCTTAACGTAAAAGATGCTGCCCATGTGATCGAATAATTTAACAGGGTATGCCAGGGTATGCTAGGATCATCCCAGTGATTCCATGATAAAAACGAGTTAACCACTTTGCGTTCTTCCGTATTTTGGAGCACTTCACTGTCTTGAAGGGTCTTCGGTGGTTCAATATTTGCCGCGAAAATCTCAATTATTCCAGCGTCTTGTGTGTACGCAGCAAACGCAACATTTTTAAATATGAACTGTCGACGCTTTCAGTCATAGAATCCTTGAACGTGTGCAATTATCCTCGCTGGGTGACACATCATAGTTAAATGAAGTATGTACCGGCCAGTACTTATTCATTTATACAGCTCCCTGCACAATACCTGTGAGCAGACAGTAGTTGATTACACGATAGTGTAGAGCTAAGGCATACACGGCACTGTGTTCTGGGAAATTTGTGGATGTATCAAATTCAATTCGCACATCCATACGTCCAGACTTAATTGTCTCATTCTGTTTAGAGCAGTCTATTACACTGATGCTCCTTGAACTTACGTGGACCTAGTAGGTCCAAATGGTTCAAATGGCTCTGAAAACTATGGGACTTAACTTCTGAGGTCATCGGTCCCCTATAACTTACAACTACTTAAAGCTAATTAACCTAAGGACATCACACACACCCATGCCCGACCTAGTAGGCAACCCCTCCATCTCCTTCAGCTATTTCATAGTAAGAAGGACAAAACGTTTAATACATGTCATACAATACGCTGTATACATTTTGATTCCATTGCAGATATAGATTGTCATATAGGTAGAATTCTGAACTGAGGCAGACTTTGGCATTTAGTTAACTTGCAGTTATCGAACACGGTGGAATCATTTGCTGTATTTCCTCTTCTATCAGTCTGAAACGTAAGTATGATGAATCTGGGTGTCTCTAAATGGCTGGAGGTCTTAACAGCCCATGTTTGTCTGCTCGCAGTCAGTAACACTGGGTACTCGAATATCTCCCATGAGCGGAATGTCAGCAATAGGAATGTACCTGAATTCAGGACTTTTAAAAGCTTAAAACCTCCTCGTCGGATACACTGATGTGAGGAATTTTCCATATTCTCTTATTGATTGTGATCATATTCTCTTCTTGAACTCCTTGAATGTATGAGTTATTGTCCGTTGCACTCAGCACCAGAATGAGTTCTTGTTCAGCGTTCATAATAATGTGCCTCATATTCTCAAAGTATAACATAAGCATTTTTAGAGGTATCCATGCAGTAAAAGGCTTGTTCTCTTGAGCTGCTCTATCCTCTGGCTCGTTTATGAACCATGCTGCATTTTCTAAACCATGCAAATCTGCTGGTGATGCCAACACATATGTTTTAAGGGTCGATGTTATGTCAACATTGAATGTATGGTCGATCTCTGAGCCATTCATTTCGTAGCGTATCTCTTGGAAGAGGAATGCTAATGCGTTATTTATCAGCTTGGAATCCACTGTAAAGCTGCCGTCAGTTTTCTTGAATGACCCCTCGAGGGTCTATTGGTGCTGTATGACAATGCAGTTTCCATTACTGCTAAACGTGGTTGAAGTGTAAGGTTTATGGGAAAAGTATTCCTGACGTATAATTCTCTCATCATACTCTACTGGGCTGGTTATATTGAGTGATGACGTCATTTAGTGGCTTCGGGTCAACTGACATAAGAAACTCGTAGTTCGCCGGTGTTATCACTTTGTTGTTCGGTAGCGAAATGGCGCACTGTGGACTGCGTGCACTTGTTTCATACCGCACGCCCATCCTGTCTTAGGTGTAATCATACAATGATTTCCTCACAACGAAAGTCAACAAGCTGATTATTCTGGTCCACAATAAGCAGCTCCAAATAGTCCAATGTTTGAGCTGTCACTGGAAGGTATGTTGCATTGGCAGGGACCTCAACAATCTTATACCCCGTTACAGCTGATGGGAAGAATCCGTAAATAGTGTGAATGAGAGTATCTTTGAGATAGGAATTCGTTGCAATGTTAAACTCAATATGTATTGTGCTGACTGGGGGATGTCCACTGTCTAATTGGACTTGTAAAATTTACTTTGATCTTTCTTCATAATCTGTCATCTCGTGAATCCCAGCAGGTGTCCTATCGAACCTTTCTGGTGAAAGTCAATTGTTGCATTAAAAGTTTTTATATCCCATTTAAGTGTACTGATGTTTGCACGTGGTACAATATCCGGATCCTTTTGAGACGTCGTTTAAATCTTCGATATCGTATGCACCAGCTTCTATCCCCAGAATACCTCTTTCACCATTAATATCGAGATGCAGTCTATTGTTAGTCTCTGTGATATTCGGGATGCTGTCATACATCTCCAGTCCAATCAATGCAATACTCCATTGACTAGCGCTCAAACCATTTGGCTGGAAGTATTTTGCACGCAATACAGATGATCGTTCTCTCAACGTGGAAGTGTATGACATTGCATCAGAACCGCAACTGATGAATGAACGTTTAAACATCCTCCTTATACATCGTGCTTCTTCTTCTTCTTCTTCTTCTTCTTTGTGAACGTCAAGAGAAACATGATCCACACATTTCAGTAGAGGTGTGTATTGAAGTCCTGATAGCGTCGATAATTGTAGAGTAGATGACTTCTGTGAGTGAAGTATTGTTGTAATTCTTCTGGTGCCTGCAGGTGAGTGAGTGGTTGATCTGGTAGGACTGCTAATGTGCATTTTTTTATTTATGAACAGACCAAGACCCTTCCTGTACCACTTCAACTATAGTCCTTTACCGATGGCTGTAGCTTCCATCATACAGTTATGTCTTCTCGCCTCTTCTAACTGCACGTTGGAGTTTTGCGCGTTCTTGACCGTTCGAGCAATTGCTGCGGCACCACCGGCGAGGGACTCTACTGCCGAGAGCGCGGAGAGTGCCAGGATGAGAAAAGGAATAAAACCACCGGATGTCTTGGGTATTGGTAGGACACTTGTTCCTCTTGTTCGGGAATATGCAGTTCTTCAAACAACCCTTCTTGTTCTTCTTGATTAGGGCGCAACGTGCAGCGTTCATAACTCGTTTGAAATTCATCACTCCCTAAATCCAACTTAATTTTTCCACGCATTGTTTTATCAACCGCCGACAATGTGATGCGTTGACCTATACGAATATACTGTCTTTTCCGTATCGCCTTAGCCTTATCAACTAAAATCCTATCTGCAGTGTGACGACTTGATAGATGTTTATTTGCTGCGTATGCGATGTCGTGTTCCATACACGTTTCGTCGAGCAGATTGATTCCCTTATCACCTGGCGCTAAGCGTTTCTGAAGCTTTGTCCCAGGTCCACAGTAGTTATACCAAGGGATGTGTAATTCGACAGGTAGTTTGTCTAGAACACCACCCCCTTCTCTAACGTGTCTTCTAGCGCGCATGTTACGGTACTGTATTGGTTGTGGACAACGAATGCTCATTATAGAGCAGATCGCCGACATCATTCCAAATGTTTTGTGTAGCAAGAAAACCAAGCGATATGACTAGTGCCTTATTTCCCCGTCATCTTATGACTCTCTCCACGAGAAAACATCAGGTTCTGAGCTTTTCTGCATCTCTTCAGTTTAGAAGAATCCCCTAATTTCTTCACCTCTACTATCCTTCGGTATATAAGTTCTAGGATTCGTTATATTCCCTTTGAAGCTGTAAATATCTCATTTGACCAGTTGAGTAGGTATAGTTTCTCAAATCCGGTCTTGTGTTTTGAGATACGCACCAAATCACCTACTTTTCATTTCTGTTTGCGTGGATCCAACATATTAATGCGAAAGTATGAAGTATCCATGAGCACATTATCATGAACATCGATTGGACCCCTTTTTATTGTACTATGTTGGGTTCTGTTATAATCAATTGTTTCTTTGACGATATCTGTTCATTTGTGTGGGACGCGAAGGTTAAAACGCATCCACATTCGACTTTTTATTGTTCTATTCAAGCGCTCCACGATACTCGCCTTCAGGTAAGTGAATGTTGAGTAGTGATGTATTCCATACCACTACATTACTGTCTTGAAATACCTATTGTAGAACTCTCCACCATGATTGGTTTATAGACTGACCGCGCATCGATTCGTTCCTGTCTGTACCAAACGTTCAAAAGCACCAGAGACATTTGGATCGGTCTTTGTCTTGACGGGTAATGCCCAGGGAAATGTCGAGTATGTATCAATAACCATTAAAATGTATTTGAATCCATTATTCTCATGTGAGTACTGCCGCATATCTACAAGATCGGCTTGCCACAAGTGATCCTGCCCTTTAATCATAACATGCCTGCGAGGGTATGTTTTGTGTACTGACTTGTGCAGTTATCGAACTACCGTCTCCATCCTTATACGATGATACCTGCCTCTCGAAGCTCACAGATTATCGAAACAACCTCATTCGAATGAGCTGTATTACCAGCAGCAGCTGATGCCATCAGGAGCTGTAGTTGATCTGTTAGTTCGTTGGGGTCGTCATGATATATATACTGCGATTGTTCAGTGCTTTAAGTCCAATGTCAATATTATCACCGCTGCTGCCACCATTGTTGAGGTTTTCGTCTTTAAGTATTGGTTTTATAAAGGTTTCATATTTCCTATTGCTTACGCTTTCCTTCAGCTTGTTTACACCAGTCATGTGCAGTATTTCACGGCAAGTGTCCCTATCATTGACTGATTAATTTATCGTTTTTTTCGTAGGTCTTAGGAAAATAAGATTCATTAAGCCGAGTGTTCTGTCAAACTGTCTACTACCGATCTGTATTTTGTCTTCAGTTACAGTTATGAGACGCGCATCCAACATGTACGGTCTGCCCCTGCTACCGCCGAATGGTCTATCTGACCTGGAGCGTGACCAATAATGAAGTCATTAATGGCGACACCCTCGTTATCGGGTGTTTTTGTTTTTGCTGAGAGCTGTCGGAGAGATTCAGTAACCGGCTTAAAAGTCTATCTTAGTGTTTGCTGCCGAGCCATATGCCCTAACCTCAGAAGTCGTAATCTATCACGAACTGCTTTGCGCCCTTGAATCACTTTCTGCTTCGTTGACATCTCGGCGTATACTAATAATACATCTCCGCGGCTTGAGGCTTTATATATCTAGTAATTTTCTTCCTCCTCTTAGAATGATCCTAATCACCCTTCTCAAAACAAGGAAGTCTATATCTATTTTCCCCTGAATGGCATCAACCTATTCAGTTAAGTCGGTTACATTCTTACTGACTTGATTAACTAGGCCATTTAACGTATTCACCATTCTCAGAAGAGTCTGGTAATACGTCTCTGGTTAACCTGCGCATACCTGCAACTTTATGCGCCATACCCTGAATTTTCGCAACCAAGTACAAGCGAATATTCTGCATGTGTACACCCATTCTCTAGGGTAGGGTTGAGGTGAACATACGCGCGAATTTGTTCATGGTGTAACGTAGACTGATGTACTAACCTCTCGTACCTTGCTATGTACGCAAAAAACTCTTGAAAGATTCTCCTATACCTACCATCATTGAGTTTTCTTGTTTGATCAATAACGACAAACCCATACTATGAATGGTTCCAGAAATCTGCACATATCTCTACAAAATCATTGAAAGACATGTCCGTTCCGACACGGGCTTGGTAAATTGCTTTAAATTCAGATTGTCTTGCTTGAAGGCTATAATGAAATTTGCGTTATTCCTAACAAGCTGTCTGGCGTTTCTGAAATACGTTTGAATTAGATAATTACGTCAGTACCAATATGACGACAGAAAAGAAATATTTTCCAATTTGGTCTTGGTTTTCGACGGCAACATCGTCAAATATTAATACTGTGTTTGGTTTTGTTTTTTCAGGTGGGGGGATATCACCACTTTCACTGAATGTCATGTAAGTAACACTATCTACACAGCGCAATATCTCTTGCAATAGCTGATACTTTGGGTGAAACGGTGTTTTTGAGAATACACAAACATGTTCAAATCGGACCCTGTGTACATGCGTTAGCAGGACATTAGTCTTCTCGCAATTGCATGGGCCTACAATAATTGCTCGTATATTATCGGGAAGGAGAATTCTTCTTCTCCAGCTCTTCACTTGAATCCTCACAAGACCAGTCACCGACAACAAAGTCCTTGTGGCGAAGGTGCTTCACTCAACCTGCCATACTAAATGACTCATGTACATACAAGTACAGAAAATACACCTGAAAGGATAATAATAGTATTTGTGTGTAGCCAGTATATTTCCATCAATTAACCGATTGAGATTTATTGACTAAGAACTATATATTTAACTCATGAAGAGTAAAATGATTATAATCTCAGTAACTGGTATAGCACTGAAAAAAATAATTGTAATAGTTTTATTATAATGTGAATGTGGTACAATAGCTACTAACTAATGCTTTCCGGTTGGCAGTATATTCAATACGTATCTAACTCAAGCCAATAGGTGACGCGCAGTACTCTGGTTTCTGACACACTAATTTCATCTGCTTGTATTTATATGTAGCGGTCATGTGCTAACGAAGGTGCTGCTTAAGATCGTCAATGTGTATACTATTCCCACGTAGGGAGCTTACAATTTCACTGTATGCGGCGTCTATGCTAGGCAACCAACGATTCATTCTTCCCAGAGCAAGACGTATAGCAGAGTGTAGATCGTATAACTTCATAACAGAAGGATGTTTTAGATAGAAGCAGTTGTCACCTGATTTCACGCATAAAGCGCAGTCATCATTAACGGTAGTAATAGAAATGTCTGGGGAGGATTGAGTTGGGTACTATTCGGTCGTCATCTGCTGATTAATGTATCGCTCTGCACCACACATTTCATCCCAGTCGAACTCGGAAATTGGCACTTTAACACACTTGGATATATGTTCAATCTCCATTATAGCTTGCATCCCCCAGAAATGGGGCACCTCTATAGCAATGTTCACACCTTACTGGAGGTTAAATTGTATGTGGTGGTGAAAAGTGTGGCTGCACTCAACGTATTCTTTTTATCTACAGTATCTAAAGTCTGTGGTTGCAGTGTCACTGGAATGTTCCACTGGGATGAGACATGTAGTTACCGTTTAACAACGCCAGCATTCGATGTGTCGTGTGCAGATCGTGTGTCCTCATCACGCAAGTCGATTAGTGGGACGGAGAGGAGATCCTCCTTGTTCTGCTCCAACAAGTGAGCTATGTGTGCCACAAGATCCCACGTGGCAGCTACTGGTTCAGATGATACGGGTGCTGTAGCTGTAGGTCTCGACGACATGTCGGTCGAGGCTGGCGCTCGACTCTGTTGAAAAAAGAAAAGGAAGCATTGCATATGGGCCAATAAGTGAAAAGTTTGAAAAATAATAAAGCGAACCAGAGAGAGAATAATGTGATGGGTGGTACCTACTTTTCTCTTTAATCCTATTTTGTATGACTGTGCTAGAGTTTCACTGCTGCTGCTGTTGGCGCTTCATTGTTCTTCCTCTTCTTCTCCTGCTGACTGACTGAACAAGACTGAGGCCCCCGGACCTGCTGAGCTTCACCTATATCTCCTACATTGACTTAATCAGATACTTCAACACCAGTGGCCGAAGTCGAACACATGACTCTGTTAAGGGCTCATATTGGCTCCTGCCATTTGCCCCACCCCAGAACATCATCAGCTGACCTCATGACAGAGCCCTCTGGTGGCGGCGATGGGGAATAAACCCACACAGCGTGGTGGATACACTGGGTGCGGCCATCTTGAATAATAGTACTTGCATCATAACCTGACATCAGGAGAGTGACCTCTAGTAGCACCGATATCAACTAAGCCAGTTGGAGTGCAGAACTAGTGACGAACACACCTGCTTGAAATTGGTTAAATAATAAAGACAAGTCCTATCTTCCCGTGATTTTCTTTCCTTAGTAGAGATAAGCGTGGTGTGGTGCATTGTCCAGTTGGAACTTTTCTGGGGGAGGGGGCGTGTCACTTTACCGCAAAAACTCTACATTTTCCGTCAAAATCCGCCCTCTTGACTGACCGTACGACCAGCCATCGTGATCGCTGCCACCTTTGATAATGGTACTTTGGAATGGGATGCAGGTTGTCCCTATGCTTATTTCTGCTGCATTCGCCCATGTGCAGGGGTTGTGACATCATATACCGGTTCGGAGAGTGGCAAAACATTTTCTTCACTTCTGTGTTGCTCTCGATGGCGCTCTACCGGATGAGATTGTGTTTGTAATTGTGTGAGCCACTCATGTGCCTAGCGAACGTCCTTAGCTAAATCGTTTTCTTACACGACAACTCGGGTCTGCTGATCTTTAATTTAAGAGATTCTAGACTTTTTGAAATCTATCTGTTCAAGTCGCTTCGCAGCTTCACTCATTTTTTTCTGCGTTTCATGAACTATTGCTTTTTTAGTCTTGCTTAGAGTTGCAAGTGCCTTTTTTGTGTTGCACACCTCAGTTCTTGCCAGTTTAAATTGTTCTTTGGCCACTGATGCATCCTTGCGTGCTACTTTCGCTACGAATCACGCTGTTTTGGATCGTGCGTCGCCTGGTCCGCGACTTCAAGCGTTTCTGGTGTCGTTTTCCTGACATTCTCTAGCTCTTCTTGGATTCCTGGGATCTCTTTCTTCATTCCATTTATACTTTCTGTGACTGTTCTTATGACTAATTTGTGTCTTTCCTCCTCTGCCTCCTGTCTCTTTTTCTCTACCTCTTGTCTCTTCCTTTCTGCCTCTTGCCTCCTCCTTTGTGCCTCTTGCATGAATTGCATGAGAGCCTGAAACTGAGATCCATCGTTAACACCCTCAGGACTAGATGAACTAGACTCCACCATTTTGTGACGTTTCGTTCGTGATTCTGGTCTGCCAGTCATTGATGTTGCGTCTCGTACCAGCAGTGCCTACATGTCGTTCTGCAGCGGTCTGCCGTTCACTTTCGTCAAATGACTGAGATATGTCGTCATACTCTGCAGGTTCTATGTTCGACATTTATGCCCTGTCAGCAACCTCACTTACGTGAGAATCCCGAGTAATATCAAACTGGTCACTGCTAATAATCTGACGTGGATCCATGGATAACAAAACACAATTACTTCCTTGCGTCTTGTAAGCATGCACTGTAGTTCTGACCCAAACCATTTTAAACACTACACATTCCTATCACACGCAGGTTCTGCTCTAAATTACGCTCCCGAGGGGCCACTGATTGCTAGTTTCAGACAATGAATTGAAATAAAAGCACGATTGAAACTTCCTGGCCGATTAAAAATGTGTTCCGGGCCGAGAATCTAACTCGGGAGCTTTGCCTTTCGCGGACAAGTGCTCTACCAACTGAAACACCCAAGCACGCCTCATTACCCGTCCTCACAGCTTGGATTCCCCAGTACCTTGTCTCCTACCTTCCAAACTTCACAGTAGCTCTCCTGAGAATATTGCAGGTTTCCTAAAAATGAGGATAAAGCAATCGGAACATATCTGAGGCTAAGAAGACTTAGACTGATCACATCTAATGTAGTTTCTCTACATAGGCGCAGCTGAGAGCAAGTGGCTAATGGGATCTGTACGCCCTGACTATGCCAGAATGGCAGTACATAACCCTGTATGCTTCGTGTGGCGATATAACTAGCAGCTGGTGAGATGTGTGCGGTAGAGGCTAGACGTCAAGGCGGCACCTGTCCAACGGTCGCGGCCACGAAAGAAATGCAAACATCTCACTGTCTAGCCATCAGGCAGACGGACCGTAACGTACTCTCTACCAGAGCCCAGAAATGACTGTAGATTTCAGGGTTTGACACACCAGTTCGCTAGTCGTATCCAGGACCAATTTCGCTCACTTATATGACAGAGCGCACAAGGATATCAAACGTCAAGAATGGTAAACCAAAATCGAACTAGTGTGCCCTCGGCAAACGAGCAGTCCGAGACGTTTGAAGTCACACTGTCGGTACGGTAAGAACTTCGCCACAGGCTCCCCAGGCTAAACCACTAACAATTGAAGTCAGTCTCAGGACAGATCTCAAGTACCCACCACATGTGGCAGACCCTCTACCAGAAGTGCTTACCAGACCAAAATCCCAAACCAGCGAAGAGGATGGGTGGTGGAGGGCTACCAAGGCCACCAGTTCGTCTTGCAGAATTGCGGATGACTCATGAATTTTTGGTACATTCCTTGAAAATTCATGCATGTGCAGATCCCAGCTTGTATTTCCGGACAGTGAAAGGCGTCTTCTCGACCTCGTTCATAATATATCACTTTCACGACTTCGTTTCTCTTCTTCCTTTTTTGTTAGAACATAGAATGACGCCATCCTGTGAAATATAATACCTCGTACACCACTCAAAAAAAGTTCCGTTTTCCTGCAAAGCGCACGAAAGACACCGCATTCACCCCGTCTTGAGCCACTCACAGGGCTCTAGAGGCGTTGAATCTCCCCTACCACACGACAGCACAAACTCATGTCGAACCAGGGCAAGAGCTAAGAAACCTGCGTCTCTGAAAATAAAGGAAACCACCAATTACTGGCTTATTTAAGTTTTTGCAGAGGGGGAGGAAGCGATTTTCTCCAAAGTCATGTCCCTTCCCACTGCAACAAGCGAACAGATACAATCTTTAAGATCTTTATCTAAATTGCCTGTGCCATGGAGCTTGTTAGTCCTAGCTATGAGGTGTAATAATGATTCTATCCCCAAATGTTTCTCAGACACTGGGTTTTTTCTTATGCAACCAAGGCAGCCAGAAAGTGGTTTACTGGCCTATTTGTGATATTGGCAAACATGAAAACTTGTAAATTTTTATTATTTGTGGCTCTGTACACAATGCTCGGTTTACTACTTCACTGTGTAGACATGTTCCTTCAGACATTTGCCCCCAGCCCACGCTTCCACTGGTGCCGCAGCAGGTATTGCGGCATTGTCTTGCTGGAGACCTGTCTCTATGAGGGGCTGCCCTGTCTTCTCTGTATAGTTGTGAACCTGTCCGGCAAGATTTACTAAGGCATGGGCTCCCTGCCAATAGGTTTCAACTCCAACCATGCCGTTTCTGTGATCTAACATCCGTAAAAGTATTTCAAGTTTTTGGCGCCTTACCAGGCTCCATAAACATCTGCTCAGGCCATTAACTTTCTAGTCTCGCTCAAGGTGTGTCAGGTTGTAATGAGAGAGTATACTTACACTCTCTCAATATTGTATCTATTAATTTTGTATGTGTGTAGCGTAATGTTGATATTGTATGATGATGATAATGTATTGGCACATGACACACTGAATAGCACATTTGGAGCGGCCATGCTTAACGTCCTTATCCAACTAATGGACCACCATCAACAGTATCATTGCCCCCACTTCATGACTTAAACCAGGACATTGCAGAAAGTCTGGTGACCAATAGCATTACGCCACAACCTCCCCTACCTTAGCCAGACAAACACCGTGAAAATCTTTTCCTCCACCTGGATTCTAGACGGCCCACCCACAAGTCAAGCGCCATCACGCAAGTATTCAATAACGATCTCGGCCACCAAGAAGGCCACCAGTAGAATGGTACCATGCGGGCATACAAACTCTCCAAGTAAAGTGGTGTAAGACCGTCGAATTGAGCGGATATTATGTTACCCAATAGAATTTCGTAGCCAAAATAGTGTGGAATAATATGGTGTATTGGAATCCCACGTAACTCCAACCGGCTTTCAGGAAAAATTGTGTTACACTTCTTATTAAACGCCCTCGTACATCGAAAAGTTTTTCTTGTCTTAAATGTCGCTACATCACCAGGAATTTGGTGATGATGGGTTCAGAAAGAAGATCAGGATTTAACGTTTCGTCGACGTAGGGTTATTAGTGACCGAAAGAAAACTGCTTCTGAGGAAGAGTGGGGAAGTATTCGTTCGTATTTTCCCGATTCGAGCAACTTGGGAGGTAGAAAGTAAACTTATTTTTATTACAGTTGGGGTTGCACCTTTCTGCTTCCGAAATGGTTAATATTTCGTGTCCGGAAACCAGATAGATAAAATACATTGATCAGTGGAAGTGGCAATATTGTGGGCACCGACATTGTCACGTTCTTATAGATGTATTAGTGGGCCAAGCAGTCCAGGACGTAGGCTGTCATGTGTCAGTTACTCTATACGGTGAAGAAGCTCATGGACAGTGCCGACTGCAAAAACGTTCATGACGACGGTAAGCGGTTTCGGTCAGTTTTTCACCATCTTGAGGCCCTCATAGCATGATGCTAGGTGGTGGCGGTGAATGGAGTGGAGGATGCAACTTCACGAACTTCAGATTCTGTGTCGTGAAATTACAACACCCTCCCCATTCAGTGCCTCCCCCTACCATTCATAGTATGTATGTCTAAGGATGGTCAAAAATTGACCTAAACTGGCACCATTGTATTACATATATTAGTGCTCGAGAGTCTTTCTGTCCATCTTTAAAGCACTTTTAGCCAGGTTGCTGTCTCTCCGATAAATGCACTCAAAAATTATTTTATGCCAGAGTGTAATTCCCTTTCCTCAAACTCTGTCAGCTGTTTCCGTGATGATTGGCTCCCCGCAGACGTTCGCAACAAGTAGCCGTGGAGCGAAGCAGGGAGCTGACGGGGTCGGGGCCGAGGTTTCGCAATTATGTGCGGCTTCTCGCTGCGAGCGTACAGCACGCCGCGGCAGCGCGAGGGTAATTGCGCATGTACAAGTGCGCTACCCGCTCTCGTGTTTAATGCATGCGCATATTGTTGATGGCACCGCATTAGGCAAACATATGCCAAATAAAGCACTCAGGCAGTCTACATCATTAGGTCGTGCCGCGTGCTGCGACTGCATTTACACCGCTGTACACGAGTCCCGCAGCTCACGTGCTACGCACGGAACGCAACTTGCTATTAATTACTGCTGTGGCAATCGCTGTGCAGGGGCCAATCTGTCTCATCAGACAATGGGTCAGCAGTGGAGCAGTGAGATTTTACTGTCATGCAACTGCACACCCTTGCACTGCACAGTACCGTGTTGTTCCGTGATGGAATAACATGTCTCACTTCGCAGCGAGTCGTGCCCTGAACGGGAATCTCACGCAGTAGAGTTGACCATTAGGCACGAACTTTCCTCAGCCTCTGTACAAACAGATAAGTTATTAGGGTGCGGCTGTTAGCTGACAGTTGTATGGCTACTGATATCGATCGCATCAAGCCGTGTAGCCTGAAACACTCAAGACGGGCGAGCACATTTATTTGCAAGTGGGTTCTTCTTTAACAAAGAAAATGCGTTACAATAGTCAGGTATGTAGCACATCTGCTCGTGCAGTGTAAATCGCACGCTCGTTTAGGCAAATGCTGAGACGCTCTCCAACTCTCGCGTCAGTAACTACGAGTATCACACGGGAGCAGTTATAATACGATAACACGCACAGAGCAAAAATTTATGGAATTCACAAACGCACGGTGCACACGCCTCGTTGAGTTACCTTGTTTACTGTGGCGTCAGGAAGGCCATCTGGTCACTAAATTGTCAATAAAAGTACAATTGGTCAAATCGTGAAACAAGTTGGCCTTGTACTAGACGGGATAAGCGCAAGGGACAACAAGGAAGAGAGAAAGTTGATACCCAAAGGAATGAATGCGAATTGGCATTGATTTATATCAATAGGAAAGAAGAAAATTTGTGATGGACCGAGATTCGAAGGCTGCTCTTCGGTTTACTAGAAGGAAGAGAAGCCCACTGCGCTACCTGGACACAGTGGTAATCGCAGCTGCAGGACTATCCTAACACGACTCACGTTGTTGTTGTTGTTGTTGTGGTCTTCAGTCCTGAGACTTTTTTGATGCAGCTCTCCATGCTACTCTATCCTGTGCAAGCTTCTTCATCTCCCAGTACCTACTGCAACCTGTAGTCCTTCTGAATCTGCTTGGTGTATTGATCTCTAGGCCTCTCTCTACGATTTTGGCCCTCCATGCTGCCCTCCAATAATAAATTGGTGATCCCTTGATGCCTCAGAACATGTCCTACAAACCGATCCGTTCTTCTAGTCTGCTAGTCAAGCTGTGCCACAAGCCCCTCTTCTCCCCAATTCTGTTCAACAGCTCCTCATTAGTTACGTGATCTACCCATCTAATCTTCACCATTCTTCTGTAGCACCACATTTCGAAAGCTTCTATTCTCTTCTTGTCCAAACTATTTATCTTCCATGTTTCACTTCCATACATGGCTACACTCCATACAAATACTTTCAGAAACGACTTCCTGACAAATCTAAACTCAATGTTAACAAATTTCTCTTCTGCAGAAATGCTTTCCTTGACATTGCCATTCTACATTTTATATCCTCTCTACTTCGACCATCATCAGTTATTTTGCTCCCCAAATAGCAAAACTCCTTCACTACTTTAAGTGTCTCATTTCCTAATCACCCGCCTTAATTCGACTACATTCCATTATCCTCGTTTTGCTTTTGTTGATGTTCATCTTATATCCTCCCTTTAAGACACTATCCATTCCGTTTATTTCTTCTTCAATGATTTTAATACCTACTCCGAAGTTTTCTTTTGTTTCGTTCACTGTTTGCTCAATATACAGATTGAATAACATCGGGGAGAGACTACAACCCTGTCTCACTGCCTTCCGAACCATTGCTTCCCTTTCATGTCCCTCGACACTTATAACTGCCATCTAGATTCTGTACAAATTGTAAATAGCCTTTGGCTCCCTATATTTTACCCCTGCCACCACCAGAATTTGAAAGAGAGTATTCCAGTCAACATTGTCAAAAGCTTTCTCTAAGTCTACAAATGCTAGAAACGCAGGCCTGCCTTTCCTTAATCTAGCTTCTAAGATAATTCGTAGGGTCAGTATTGCCTCACGTGTTCCAATATTTCTACGGAATCCAAACTGATCTTCCCCAAGGTCGGCTTCTACTAGTTTTCCATTCGTCTTTAAATAATTCGGGTTAGTGTTTTGCAGCCGTGACTTCTTAAACTGTTAGTTCGGTAATTTTCACATCTTTCAACACCTGCTTTCTTTGGGATTCGAATTATTATATTCTTCTTGATGTCTGAGGGTATTTCGCCTGTCTGATACATCTTGCTCACCAGATGGGAGAGTTTTGTCAGGACTGGCTCTCCCAAGGCCGTCAGTAGTTCTAATGGAATGTTCTTTACTCCCGGGGCCTTGTTTCGACTCAGGTCTTTCAGTCCTAACATGACCCACATTCTCCCCTTAGACACACACTTGTAATATATTGCTTCTTCCGCAATATCCTCATAAAAAGCAGTCATCACACGCCATAGGTATAAATAAATAAAGCTTAACATATAAGAAACCATTTTGTTAGGCGTCTTGCGCTCACGAATTGATGGAGACATATTGTTAGATAAGACGGATATTACTGGGCGTTGGGTGTGTAATGTCCTTCACAGCACAAGCTCCTTTAACACCTTAGTACTACCATGTCATTTCAGCAGTACCCCACAGCTTGTACATTTTACCGTCTACGAAAGCCCCTGTTGCCTGTCAACTGATAACTCTAGCGTATGATGAAAATAAATTAAATATTGAATAACATAGTTGACACTATTATTAATACCTAGAAGAGAAAGAAGTAAGTTCTGATACTCTTTATGCGTACGTCAGAGGAACGACTCAACTTCCCTAACCATATACTGGCAGTTGGCGGAAATGAAAACTTATAAATTCACTTTCAGTACCATGAGGCTCTACGTTTACGTCTACGACTACGTGATTACTCTGCTAGTCATAATAAAGTGCCTGGCAGAGGGTTCAGTGAACCACCTTCAAGCTGTCTCTCTACTGTTCCACTCTCGAACGGCGCGCGGGAAAAACGAGCACTTCAGTTTTTCTGTGCGAGCCCTGATTTCTCTTATTTTATCGTGATGATAATTTCTCCCTATGTAGGTGGTACTAACAGAATATTTTCGCAATCGGAGGAGAAAATTGGTGACAGAAATTTTATGAGAAGATCCCGTCGCAACGAGAAACCACTCTGTTTTCTGATTGCTACTCAAATTCACATATCATGTCTGTGGCACTATCTCCCCTACTTCAAGATAATACAAAACGAGTTGCCCTTCTTTGTACTTTTTCGATGTCATCCGTCAGTCCCACTGATGCGGATCCCACACCGCACAGCAATACTCCAGAATAGGGCGGACAAGCGAGGTGTAAGCAGTCTTATTAGTTGACCTGTTACTCCTTCAAAGTGTTCTGCCAATGAATCGCAGTCTTTGGTTGGCTCTACTCGCAACATTATCTATGTGATCGTTTCAATTTAGGGTATTTGTAATTGTAATACCTAAGTACTTACTTAAATTTACAGCCTTCAGATTTGTTTGACTTACCGTGTAATCGAAATTTAGAGGATTTGTTTTAGTACTTATGTAAATAACTTCACACTTTTCTTTACTCAGTGTCAATTGCCACTTTTCGCAATATACAGATGTCTTATCGAAATCATTTTGTAATTGGTTTTGGTCATCTGATGACTTAACAAGACGATAAAAAGACGGCTACTGAGATTGTCTCCTATGTTGTTAACGTAGGTCAAGAACAATAGAGGGCCTGTAACACTTCCTTCGGGAAAGCTGGATATTATTTCTGTTTTACTCGTTGACTTTCTGTCTATTACTACGAACTATGACCTTTCTGACAGTAAATCAGGCCGGCCTTCGTAACCGAGTGGTTCTAGGCGCTTCAGTCCGGAATCACGAACCTGCTACGGTCGCATGTTCGAATACTGCCTCGGGCATGGATGCGTGTGATGTCCTTAGGTTAGTGAGGTTTAAGTACTTCTAAGTCTAGGGGACTGATGACCTCGGATGTTAAGTCCCAGAGTGCTTAGAGCCATTTGAACCATTTGAACAGGAAATGACGAATCTAGTCGCACAACTAAGGCGATATTCCATAGGCACACAGTTAGGTTAGAAGGAGGAACGGTGTCGGAAGCCTTCTGTAAATCTAAAAATGTGGAATCAATTTGAGACACCCTGTCGATAGCACTCATTACTTCATGTGTAAAAGGAGCGAGTTGTGTTTCGCAAGAACGATATTTTCTGAATCCGAGCTGCTCGAATACAGTATATGTTCCAAAACCCTACTTCAAAATGAGTTTAGTGATATGGGCCTCTAATTCAACGGATTATCCCTACTTCCCTTTTTGGGTATCGGTGTGACTTCAGCAATTTTCCAGTCTTTACGTACGGATCTTTCTCTGTGCTAGCATTTGTATGTAATTATGAAATAACAAGCAATTGTATTAGCATACTCTGAGGGGAACCTGACTGGTATACAGCCTGAACCGGAAGCCTCAATTTTATTAAGTGATTTAACTTCTTTGCTAGACGGAGGATATAAATTTCTATGTTTCTCATCTTGGCAGTTGTTCTTGATTGGAATTCATGAATATTTACTTGACCTTCTTTGGTGAAGAAATTTCGGAAAATCGTGTTTAATAACTTTGCTTCAGTGGCACTGTCATCAATGACTTCATCGTTGTTATTGAGCAGTGAAGGCACTGATTGCGTCTTGCCACTGGTGTGCTTGAGGTACGACCACAGTCTCTTTGGGTTTTTGCCAGATTTCGAGACAGAATTTCGTTGTGGAAATTATTGAAAATATCTCGCATTGAACTACGCACTATATTACGAACTTCTGCAAAGGCTTATCCGTCTTGGGATTTTCCTTCCTTTTAAATTAGGCATGTTTTTTTCGCTGCTTCTCCAACAACGATCTGACCCTTTTTGTGTACCAAGGGGGATTAGTACCATCAAGTTTTAATTTATGTGGTATATATCTCTCAATTGCTGTTGATTCTCTTTGAAATCATTCCACAACTTTTCTACGCTTACCTGATCAGATCGGAAGGAATGCAGACTGTGTCTTAAAAATGTGTTAAGAGCATTTCTATCAGCTTTTCTTAAACTAAATATACTTTGCGTTTGTTTTTGATGGTTGTAAGAGTTATGGTATTGAGCTACTGCCTTGTGGTCTCTGATCCCTGTATTCTTCACGATGCTCACTATTTGTCCAGGATTATGTGTTGCTAAGAGGTCAAGTATGCCTTCGCAACCATTTACGCTTCGAGTGGGCTCGTGAACTAATTGTTCAAAATAATTTTCTGAGAAAGGATTTAGTACAATTTCGGATGTTGTTTTGTGCCTGCAGCCGGCTTTAAACGTAATTTTTTCCAGCATATCAAGGATAGATTAAAGTCACCTCCGACTATAATTGAAATTAGACTAAAGTTTTCTTTGAACTGTTCAGCAACTATATCTTCTTAGTCAGGGAGGGGGGTCAGTAAAACGACCTAATTAATAGTTTAGTCCGGTTGTCAAGTATAACCTCTACCCATATTATTTCGCAGGAACTATCTCCTTCAATTTACTACAATAAATACTCCACCACCAATTGTATTTCATCTACCGTTTCTGAACACTGTTAGAAAAAATTTCTCCTGAGTTTATTTCCGGCTTTAGCCAGCTTTTTGTACCTGTAACTATGTGAGCTTCAGGCTCAATAAACATTCAAGGATACTTAAATGAACTTAGAGATACTAACTGAGAGAAAGAAAATATCTAAAAATAATGCAACAGATAAATAAATAGCAGCAAACTGCCTACACAGCTAATCCGAAAGATTCACCCATGTGGGCTACTCTACTTCCGTAGAAGTTACAATCAAGCAACCCCTAGTTACAATCAAGCAACCCCATAGAGCACTAAGGTCACCTGTTTCCGCTATCAGAATGCAACTATGTGGCCTGGTGTCCACCTCGCACTTAACATCACGATTTGGGACTGTGCTAGTCGGAGTTCGCCAGATTTACCGCCACAATTCAGGCCGCGTCCCTTCGTTGTAAATACTGACTCATTGTAGAAAATTTACAAAACATGACTTTCCGTTTAATAGGAGTGTTTTTTATTTTTTATCTTGTCAATACTTCAGGTCGCTCATTGCGCTAATAATTCGTTATTTGGGTTTTGTTATTTCTCCCAACTCTCTCTTTCTTCGAGATTTTCTTTGATTCAAAATTGCCCTCTTCTCGGGGATTTTGGTTAGAAGGGGGGGGGGGGGGGGAGGGGAGAAATGGGGGAAAGGAGTATCACTTACAATGTCATATATGAGGGGAAAAATTGATCAAGGGCGAGTCGGACTCGTGTGTTGAGGGTACCTTACAAAATTAAAAATATTCGTTTAGTACATGAAACCGCCTTTTCTTGCTGCCTTTCTCGCAGACGGGTTTCGACTATTTTCTTTCCTTTCTTTTCTTTCGCTCTAAGGCATCATCAGTGGGATCTAGGCTGATACAGTTTCGTTTTGATATATGTTATTTTTAGATTATCAAGCAGTTAACGCTGCGTTTTTTATACAAATAATTATTTACAGTTTGTTGGCGTCTGATTTCCTCTCTTGTCTGAAGGTCTCACTACGTCTTCATTCCCGGAACACACGCATATTTTTATATTCCGAACATTTTCTTTCATATTGTTCATCATGTTTATATTTATTTTTCTAGTGCACTATTACCCTTTTGCCACTAGTTATACACTATGTGATCAGAAGTATCCGGACACCTGGCTGAAAATTACTTACAAGTTCGTGGCGCCCTCCAGCGGTAATGCTGTAATTCAGTATGTTGTTGCCCCCCTCTTAGCCTTGATGACAACTTCACTCTCGCTGGCATACGTTCAGTCATGTGCTGGAAAGTTTCTTGGGGAATGACAGCCCATTCTTCACGGAGTGCTGCACTGAGGAGAGGTATCGATGTCGGTCGGTGAGGCCTGGCTCGAAGTTGGCCTTCCAAAACATCTCACAGGTGTGCTATAGGATTCAGGTCAGGACTCTTTGCAGTCAAGTCCATAACAGGGATGTTATTGTCGTGTAACCACTCCGCCACAGGCCGTGCATTGTGAAAAAAAATGTGCTCGATCCTGTTGAAAGATGCAAACGCCATCCCCTAATTGCTCTTCAACAATAGGAAGAAAGAAGGTGCTTCAAAGATCACACCATAACACCACAGCCTCCTAATTTTACTGTTGGCTCTACATACGCTGGAAGATGACGTTCACTTCACATTCGGCATACACACACCCTGCCATCTGTTCGCCACATTGTGTACCGTGGTTCGTCACTACATAAAACGTTTTTCCACTGTTCGATCGTCCAACATTTACGCTCCTTACAGCAAGCGAGGTGTCGTTTGGCATTTACCAGCGTGGTGTGTGGCTTAGAGCAGCCACTCGACTGTCAAATCCAAGTTTTCTGACCTCCCACCTGCCACAGTGCTTCCAGTGGATTTTGATGCAGTTTGGAATACCCGTGTGAAAGTTTGGATAAATGTCTGCCTGTTACACATTACGACCCTCTTCAACTATCGGCGGTCTCTGTCAGTCAGCACACGAGGTCGTCCTGCACGCTTTTGTGCTGCATGCGTCCCTTCACGTTTCCACTTCACTATCACATCGGAAACAGTGGACCTAGGGATGTTTAGGAGTTTGGAGATCTCGCGTATAGACGTATGACACAAATGACACCCAATTACCTGAGCACATTCTAAATCCGTGAGTTCCGCGGAGCGCCCTCTGCTATCTCACAATGTCTAATGACTACTGAGGTCGCTGATGAGTAGTACCTGGCAGTAGGTGGCAGCACAATGCACATAACATGCATAACGTACGTTTCTGAGGTGTCGGGATACTTTTGACCACATAGTATAGCAATTTGTTTGAAAGGTGTGCTTTTAAAGACGTAAATATTTTAAGTTCATATGTGTTTCCTCCTGTTTGGTTTGTTTACCTACATGTTGGGAACCTAACGAAATATGTTGGAAACTAACTATTCATAACGTGTGTGTGTGTGTGTGTGTGTGTGTGTGTGTGTGTGTGTGTGTGTGTGTGTGTGTGGAGGGGCGGTGATAGTACTTTGATTTGTAAAGTGTTGAATACGTATGTGATAGATGTTAGGGAGTGATTTAAAGCTTTGGTGATCAGCTAATTTGAGATTTGGTTTAAATTTTCTGTGGAGGGTTCATGGACAAATGAGTGGAAGGTATTGGGTCATCATATTATTATTGCTGTAATTATTATCCTATTTTGGAATGTTATAGTATTATTTTACCTGTTAGTGTAAACAATGAAGTGTTTGGGGTGTGTAGCTGATCATTCAATAGAGTTTTATTTTCTGCTTTCGTTTTCCGAATGTGGCTAATTTCTTGGAGGATTAGGAGTTGTTCTTTATTGTTGATTCTAATTATGTTCACGTCTTCTTCTTAGTACTTGGTTTGCGATTCTCTTAGGTGTTCTGAAAAAGTGGAGTGGTTTACCCCATACTTTCAGGATCTCATATGTTCTTTGTAGTTGACATCATATAGTCTGCCTGTTTGTCCCATGTATCTGCCATTACAAGTGTTACACTGTAGTTGATATATGCCTACTTTCTGACATATGTCACTAGTTCTTATCAGTTTTGGGGTATATTTTTGTATAGAACTGTCTGTCGTGCATGCTATTTTTATCCACTGTCTTTTGAAAACGTTGGTAATTTCATGAGTCAGTTTGTATTTGTACATCATTGTGTACTATCTGTTTGATATAGAAACAAAACTGTACCGTTCTAGATCCCACTGAAGATCCATTAAAGTAGTTAAAAAGAAAAAAAAACGCGTCTGGGAGAAATAAATTACAGTTGCGGCAAGAAAAGTTGGTATCGGTAACAAAACAAATATTTCTTTGCTTTCGGGCGGATGATGGTCACGCAAACAAACTTTTTAAACTTGAAAATAATGTACGTAGTTCATCAATACTGAGATTCGAGAATCTCAACTAGTTTTTTCTGTTATTGATATTGATAGAGGCAAGATATTGGTCCTAGAAATTGCAGGACCATGTCAAAATCTCTACAGTAGTTCCTCAGACTGTACCAGAGATTCAAGAAGAAGCGAGAAGGAGACTTCATTTTATACTTGTAGATCGAAAAGATCTAATAAAACATTTTTGTTTACGTACTAAAACATGAATGCAACCTACAGTTTATGTTTGCATGCAGTAATGTTCTCCTGTTATGCTTTTGATGCATATTGTAAGCAATATATGTTCAAATGGGCTACGGTCGCAGGTTCGAATCCTGCCTTGGGCATGGATGTGTGTGATGTTCTTAGGCTAGCTAGGTTTAAGTAGTTCTAAGTTCTAGGGGACTACTGACCACAGATGTTAAGTCCCATAGTGCTCAGAGTCATTTGAACCATTTTTGGTCAAATTGCTAAATATATTTTTATGTGAGGTAATTACAGTTTGAAAATTTCTCTTTTCTTGTAGTGTTGAACCTAGCTTCTTACCTAATTTCATAATTCTACGTGACTGGAGAATACCCTATAGGTTTCGATGAGTGAGATTTCGAGTATCAAAATATGTGATATAAATGGGCGTATCTTTCGATTTCATTGAGTCAGAAGCTTAAAGTTATTACACCACCGAGCGACGACAAATCTTAATGTGTGACATAAATCTGAACATAATACGTCAAATTGTTACATAGAAAAATGACCCACGACAAATTTTTTATGTAGTGGAATAACAAATGAACAATTTTAAGAAGTTTTCCTTTATTAGTACTGCGGAACCTTGTTTATCGACAAATATCATGATTTAAAAGCTTAAAGCTTGTACACCGCAAAGTGACCATAGACGTTAATATGTGACATGAAATTGAACTTGATACGTCAAATCTTTCTATAGTAAAACGTTTTTATTGTTCGGACAGACAAAGACAGACAGACGGATGAGAAGGCAATCCCATTAGGGTTCCGTTCTTACAGGCTGGGACACAGAACGTGAAAGACACCGTTTCATTGTTCACATGTGTTTGCCGAGGGTGAAGCTTTCCCCTGCTGGACAAAGCTCCTAACCCAACACCCGCTCCCCCTTCACCTCCTTACCATTCCACCAGATTCTTAAATCAGATGCCAGATCAGCTTTATCCGCTTAAAGAGGCTGTAGTTCTATTACAAATCGTTGACATCTCCTCAGCTTACAGTATTCGCGGTATTGAAGGTTAAATGCTTTCCTGGGGTATGAAATGACTGAGTTGATTTTGTTACCTAAACAATTTGATCGACAATAGTAGCTGTCGACTCCTGCTAAGTTCGTTGTTTTGGAAAGAATGACATCTTGATATTGATGAAAAAAGTGGGAGAACTTTGACACACCTACATATAAATTATTCTTGGTCAGCACAATTGCATGAAACGACAACATGGTTTTCTCGGAGTGCTTGGGATTATACTGCACCCTCCTTCATATTAAGTTGAAGATGGCAGACGACAATTATATGTGACTCTGCTGCTAAGTCATTCAGTGTTAAACATACGTTGTTGATCTGCAGTTAACCATGTGGAAATCCCAGAGCTTATATTGCTTCTGTTGTGTCAGTCGATTTAATGAGCTACAGGTAATGACGTAGTGGGGAGTGGCATGCAACGGTTTACTCTACTTTGGGCTTAGAGCATACATAACTTTGTTTCCTGATGTCTCCCCACCATCTCTGTGTCTGTCTATTCCATATTCCAGTTGCACTAGATTTTCCATATTCATAGGTGCAGTAACATCGAGCTAGGTTCGTAAATCTTAATGGCTTGTTGTTACGATTCTAAGATGTCACTGCACGGTCGTCCGTATTCTCGATGTGATAGGAGAATAGTCTGATAATAACCTGACGAGAATCTGATGATAAGTTGAGGCAAAATTCTCAGCACAGGGACTTAAAAAAAAACCGCAAGGACAAATAACAATTACAGACAGTAAGGTGATGCGTGTTCAGCCCTTTCCGGTGACATTGGTAAGCCCTGTCTAGCAGCGTCACGCGGCCTCAGATTCAAATGCGTCTTACGTGGAATGATAGCGGCACGAGTGTTGTCACCGAAAACAATATCAATACCATAGCTACAATTTGGTAGGTGTATTGACCCCAGTATCACCATTTCTGTACTCTTGTGATAAAAACAGAGTTGATGTACGACAGTTTGATTTGTAAAAAGTATTCAAGCTATTTCACATTGATACAAAGAAGGCTTTGAAGACCTAGATGTCATAGGTGCTGATGAGTCTTCGGGTTCTGTGGCCGTGTTCGAAGGAATTTTTCAGTTTAGATGTTTCGTCCAGAGCTGGGCTGGACATCTTCAGTGTTGCTTCTGGCGATGGTGACAAGTGAATCTCTACATCGCACGCCCCTCCCCCCCCCCCCCCCCCTTCCTCCCATAATAACATTATGAACTGTTCGCCCAGTCATTGATATGTTTGTAGTCTTGGCAATTGTTATACTATACACTGGTTACCATCGCAAGTGAATGTGATGAACCGTGTGAGCAGGCGAAATACCACATAGACACCTCACAGAAGTGAAAACAACAATTAAATAGGCGTAAACTATGTTAAGAAGTTAAAAAGTCAAGATTCCAAAATGGGTCGCAACGTTAAAAACATATTCAATTCAAAATTAACAGCCTCAGTTGCGGAGTTACCTAGATTTACCTAGGTTTCAATTGGGATAACCCGACCTTCTTCAGAATTACACTTACTAATGTTCGTCCATAATGGACATCGTCAAACTAAAGATACAAATACACCAAGTGCCGTCATATTTTAAAAACTTAACTGAAGCTGCCCCAGCCTCACTTCCCGACCGCGATGCGGCAACCACGAGTGTTGTACTGGAACTGACAGTAACATCATGAGGCCCGTCTAAGCGGACGCATTACTTCGCGCCTGCGCATAAACTGTGTGATGTGCACTTTTTGGGGCAAGACGCAACCTAACTCTTAAATTAGAATTTACCAAAAATTAAATAAAATAATGGTACAAGTGAGGAAAAGGGCGTATATATTAACCTGTGCAGAACGTATTTGGAACTACTGTCTTAACATTTATTGATTATTTTTTGATCTTGATATGAAAAAGACATCACGTGTTTACAATGTGTGACCTGTCTAGGACAATATTGTGCTTAAGCAGGAAGTTTAATCACCTAATAAGAACATGGGTGTGGGAAGGACATTAGAATGCTAACATCGTCATTATTATGCCTAGGTGCATAATTTTTAAGACGTAAAGGTTAAGCATTTGCTTAGCTATAGTTACAACGCATGAACATCCTATTGACTTAGCACACAAATGGTCATGAATGAACTTATGAACAGTCTACATCTAATCTGTAACAGCCGGAAATACTAGCCATATAAAATAGTCAATATTCAAGATTAGTAGACTTGACCTGATGGGCCAGAAACAAGCCAAAACGTGCCAGATTGAGCTTCATGAAGTTATGGTTATAAGTTACAGAAGAGACTAAAGTAGGGGAAAATATGGCGGCAATGGGGCACTATCTCCATGAAGGTAATCCACACAAGTACTATAAAAGCCTGCGTGTGGATTACTGCCATCATAATTCAGGCCTGGTGACCACTGCCATTGAATTTAGGGTATGACAGCGGGAATTATTTAAAGCTAATGTGTGACTTTGCGAACATCGCTGCAGTCAACACATTTAAACTATTTACCGACAAAGGTCAATTATGCTCGAAGCTAAAGTGTGACTTGGCGAACAGCGCTCCAATCAACACACTTAAAATAATTGACCGACAAAGGTCAATATGTACTTAAAGAACTAGTTTAAACTATGGGAGGATGACGAGAAAATGGTTAAATTGTAATGTGATTAGGCAAGCATCGCTCCAAAGGACGTCTTTAAACGTCATTGAGTAAGATCAATTCCATCTGATCTAGCTATTCTAACCATACTTACGTATCCAATAGATTGTGGTGGGGTGACGTTATCCTCCCGAGATACTTATATGGATACGACTGCCATTAACTAAGTTAGTAATTTCCGGTCATATTGAAACACTAAGTGGTAGCACCTATATTCTATACTAGAGTAGTGACTTGGTGATCATCATTCCGGTTACTACACCTACATTCTGTTGGTCGATTAAGTTATTATCCACTACTTAACTCAAGTGTTGACACCGTTCTTAAATCTAGAACGTGCATACCGAATATCGGTTGACCATATGTGTGCAAGTTCAGCGTGCTCGATCCGCCAAATTAACCATTTGCGCTGCTCCTTTCATAATAATGAAAATTAATTAGGTAACTGAATTTTTCTTTTTTCTTTGACACCTTCATAGATGGGTCCAAACAAATACACCTAGCTATTCAACCTACGGGAGTACAGGAGTACAAACATATGCTGGCACAGGTAAAGCATATCCCACTTTAACATTACGGTGGATGAAAAAATGGTTGTAAGCCTTCATAGAAGCTTTTATTTCGCAGTTGTAGTTGGTCATTAAGAAGGTTTTCTTTGTCATGTAGTAAATGTTTAAATATTTGCATTTCCTCTAAAATGTCTAACCTTCCACCTTTTCCTTCTCAATGCAAGAGCTGAATATTGTGTGGGGGGTTGGGTGCATGAGCCAATTGCACTAAATAATCAGCAAACGTCGAACCCCGTGTGCAGTCGCCAGTTTTAGTTGGAATATGCTCCTTGTACCTTGTTAATAATGCTCTTCCTGTTTGGCCAATATAAAATTTCGGACAGTCGCCACACGTGATCTTGTATACCCCGGACAATGACAATTCATCTTTAGGATTTTTTAAACTATGAATCAAATTCTTATGAAGACTATTATTAGTGGAAAAAACTGTCTTAAATCCCTGATTTTTCAAGAGACGCCCAATTTTATACGAAACTTTACCTATAAAAGGAATAGGTACTATGGCAGACGGAGTAACATCTGGCACGTTACCTAACGTACAAGCTGTCATCCCTCTGTTATTGTTCACTTTCTTGTTGTACAGCCGTCTCACCATTTCGGGCTCATATCCGTTATTGGGCTATTGCTTCAGGAGTTAACAGTTCGTGTTCAAGGCGTCTGCAGATAAAGGAACCGACATCGCTCTATGCAAACTAGAATGGAAAAATGCCATTTTATGCGCTAGCGGGTGCGCTGAATCAGCAGGTATAATATTATCCGAAAACGTACATTTCCTAAACATATCATATTCTGTGTGATTATCTACTATAGATATCGTCAGATCAAGGTAGTTCAATGACCTATTAGGCAACTCCTCCTCCAGGGTAAAATTAGTTTTCTCGTGGAGATCGTTAAAGGATAAAAATATCTGAGCTATGTCTTCTTGGGATCCGTCAACTATTAAGAGAATATCATCTACGTATCTTGTATAGATCTGTATCTTCTTGACTACTTCTACATTACTCGCAAAACATTGAGATTCCATCGTGTTCATAAAAATTTCGGAAGGAATCACTGCTAGCGGGCTACCCATTGCTAAACCAAATGGCTGGCAATATAAAGTATCATTGGAAGAAAAATAATTATACTTCAGAACAATCTGCAGGAGATTCATGAGCTCGTCAATTTCATTCTCTGGTAACTTCTTATGAAAACGTAAGTTGCGCTGTAAGATATTTAAAGACTGGTCTACAGGTATATTGGTACAGAGGCTGGTGATGTCTAAGGAGGCCAGCTTTGATGTGGCATGGAATTTAGCATTATTTAATTTATTAACCAACTCGGCGGAATTTTTAATCGAATAATTTATCTCGAAAACGTAATTGTCTTTAACTTTATAATGCAAACATCGTGCCAGTTTATGGTACGCACTATCCGTACTGTCCACAATCGGACGGATGTGTGTAAGTGTTTATGAACCTTAAACTGGCTCCTTAGTACGGGCGGCTTCGGATTCACATTCAGGAGCCATCTCTTTTGAAACGCTCCTATCAGTTTATTGGTATTCTGTAAACCTGTTCTTATCTCCTTCTGCAGTACTTGAGTAGGATCTGAGGCCATGGGAGTTATACCATTTTACTCGAAAAATGCCTATGTTTTCTCTATGTATTCTGTTGTAGACGCTATGACTAAAGAGTTTCCCTTATCGGCTTTTGTAATTAAAGCGCTATTACTCTGCAGTTTACGGTTAATACTTCCTACTGTTCTGTCTATGTAAGGTTTTGATCGAGTAACTGATAGTTCGTTTTCAAAGAGTCTACAGGATTCATAAGCTAGTCGTGTTTGAACATTCTTTGGTGCTTTCGCACAATCTAAACCTAATTTAAGGTCTGCTATAAAATTGTCTATCACGTGCGGTTTTATAATCGGGGGTACAACATTGAATTTCAGCCCTTTAGAAAGTAACTGGGTTTCTGCTGATGAAAACACGATGTCAGTTTTATTAATAACACGTTCATAGAATGTGAGTGTCAATCCCGGATTACTAGCCCCTTCTCTTTGATTACCACTAATAACCCCCTTCATCAAATTTGACAGTTTTTTCGCATGTCGTGCAGCGATTCCTTCTTTCTGTTTAGCTATATATTCATTGGATAGCTCCCAAAATTCATCTACTTGATAGTTATAGCGTACCGAAAAATATTTCGATATTTCAAGAAATAACATATAAGCTTTTTCATTTAACCTGTCTTTCTTTGCATACAATTCCGCAATTCTGTTATTGAGAACCTGCGCAATGAACTTCTTTTTAAAAACCGTCCGCAACTGAGGCTGTTAATTTTGAATTTAATATTTATACAGTTGCTGACAGGGAAGCGAAATGCTGAAAGGATTAAAAACATATGTTTTCACAGAGCACAGAGAGACTGGTGATTGTGAAACTGTTCCGTTCATTTGTTGCATCTTATGGCCCAAAATATTATGTTTTATTTTTTTGGCCGGGATTACATTCACATGCACTTTTTCTTTAGTTTTGAGTCATTAGTCTTCTTATTGTTTTGATGTTTTCCGCGGCGAATTCCTCGTATGTGGTCTTACAACTTACTTAATTATTTCCTGAGTGTATTACGGTCTCTATCTTCCTCTACAGTTTTTGCCCTCTACAGCTCCCTCTAGTACGATAGAAGTCGTTCCATGATATAACTGATATCCTATAATCTCGCCCCTACTCCTTGTAAGTGTTTTCCACCTGTTAACCGAGTGAGGTTGCGCAGGGGCTGGACTCACATTCTGGAGGACGACGGTTCAATCCCACGTCCGGCCATCCTGATTTATGTTTACCGTGATTTCCCTAAATCGCTCAAGGCAAATTCCGGGATGGTTCGTTTGAAAGGGTCCGGCTGACTTCCTTCCCCT
Source organism: Schistocerca gregaria (assembly GCF_023897955.1). Lineage (NCBI taxonomy): Eukaryota > Metazoa > Arthropoda > Insecta > Orthoptera > Acrididae > Schistocerca > Schistocerca gregaria. The sequence goes on from NC_064923.1 coordinate 533,970,708, forward strand.
TCCTCGCTGTCTGGTCTCTTCCCCGTGACAATCCTATTTAGATATTCCTTTCCTCTCCGATTTTGCGCAGAACCTCCTCATTCCTTACTTTATCAGTCCGCCAGATTTTCAACATTCGTCTGTAGCACCACATCTCAAATGCTTAGATTCTTCTGTGTTCCAGTTTACCCACAGTCCATATTTCACTACCATACAACGCGGTGCTCCAATTGTACATTCTCAGAAACTTCTTCCTCAAATTGCGGCCTTTGTTTGATACTAGTAGACTTCTCTTCACCAGGAATGCCCTTTTTGACTGTGCTACTCTATTTTTGCTATCCCCCTCGATCTGTTCGCTATTGGGTATTTTACAGCCGAAGTAGAAGAATTCCATAACTTCGTCAACTTGGTAACCATCAATCCCGATGTTAAGTTACTCACTGTTTTCATTTCTGCTACTTATTAATACTTTCATTTTTTTCGATTTACTCTCAATCCATATTCTGTACTCATTAGACTGTTCTTTCCATTTAGCAGAACACGCAATTCTTCTTCACTTCCACTCAGGATAGCAATGTCACCAGCAAATCGTATCATTGATATACTGTCGCCTTGAATTTTATTGCACTCCTGAACCTTTCTTTTATTATCATCATTGCTTCTTCACTGAGAAGTAGGGGCGAAAGACTACATTCCTGTCTTACACCCAGTATTTCTCAGAACTTCGAATATCTTGTGAAAAAATATAAAAAATATGGAAATGTATGAGTATCAACTTCTCAGATGGAAACCCAGTTCTAAGCAAAGAGGGGAAAGCAGAAAGGTGGAAGGAGTATATAGAGGGTATATGCAAAGGCGATGTACTTGAGGACAATATTATGGAAATGGAAGAGAATGTAGACGAAGATGAAATGGGAGATACGATACTGCGTGAAGAGTTTGACAGAGCACTGAAAGACCTGAGTCGAAACAAGGCCCAAGGAGTAAACAACATCACATTAGAACTACTGACGGCATGGGAGAGCCAGTCCTGACAAAACTCTACCTTCTGGTGAGCAAGATGTACGAGACAGGCGAAATACCCTCAGACTTCAAGAAGAATATAATAATTCCAATCCCAAAGAAAGCAGGTGTTGACAGATGTGAAAATTACCGAACTATCAGTTTAATAAGTCACGGCTGCAAAATACTAACGCGAATTATTTACAGACGAATAGAAAAGCTGGTAGAAGCCGACCTCGCGGAAGATCCGTTTGGATTCCGTAGAAATGTTGGAACACGTGAGGCAATATTGACCTCACGACTTATCTTAGAAGAAAGATTAAGGAAAGGCAAACCGACGTTTCTAGCATTTGTTGACTTAGAGAAAGCTTTTGACAATGTCGACTGGAATACTCTCTTTCAAATTCTATAGGTGGCATGGGTAAAATACAGGGAGCGAAAGGCTATTTACAATTTGTACAGAAACCAGATGGCAGTTATAAGAGTCGAGGGACATGAAAGGGAAGCAGTGGTTGGGAAGGGAGTGAGACAGGGTTGTAGCCTCTCCCCGATGTTATTCAATCTGTATATTGAGCAAACAGTAAAGGAAACAAAAGTAAAATTCGGAATAGGTATTAAAATCCAGGGAGAAGAAACAAAAATTTTGAGGTTCGTCGATGACATTGTAATTCTGTCAGAGACGGCAAAGGACTTAAAAGAGCATTTGAACGGAATGGAGAGTGTCTTGAAAGGAGGGTATAAGATGAACATCAACAAAAGCAAAACAAGGATAATGGAATGTAGTCGAATTAAGTTGGGTGATGTTGAGGGAATTAGATTTGAAAATGAGACCCTTAAAGTAGTAAAGCAGTTTTGATAGTTGGGGAACAACTGATGATGGTCGAAGTAGAGAGGATATAAAATGTAGACTGGCAATGGCAAGGATATCGTTTCTGAAGAAGAGAAATTTGTTAAGATCGGGTATAGATTTGAGTGTCAGGAAATCGTTTCTGAAAGTATTTGTATGGAGTGTAGCCATGATTGGAAGTGAAACATGGACAAAAAATAGTTTGGACATGAAGAGAATAGAAGCTTTTGAAATGTGGTGCTACAGAAGAATGTTGAAGATTAGATGGGGAGATCACGTAATTAATGAGGAGGTACTGGATAGGATTGAGGAGAAGAGAAGTTAGTGGCACAACTTAACTAGAAGAAGGAATTGGTTGGTAGGACATGTCCTGAGGCATCACGAGATCACAAATTTAGCATTGGAGGGCAGTGTGGAGGGTAAAAATCGTAGAGGGAGACCAAGAGATGAATACACTAAGCAGATTCAGAAGGATTTAGGTTGGAGTAGGTATTGGGAGATGAAGGAGCTTGCACAGGATAGATTAGCATGGAGAGCTGCATCAAACCCGTTTCAGGACTGAAGACCACAAGAACAACAACATGTGAATTCCTAAGGTACCAGACTTCTGAGTCATCGGTCCCTAGTCTTAGACACTACTTAAACTAATTTACACTATGAACAACCCACACACCCATACCCGAGGAAGGACTTTCACCTCCGGCGGGAGGGGCCGCGCCATCCGCGACATAGCGCCTCTAGCCGCGTGGCCACTCCGCGTGGCGAACTTCTTCCACCATTTTACATAGTAGAACTGCATTTCCAGGTCGACAGGTCCTATGAACGTGTCTTGATGTTTCTTTTGTCTTGATTCGACTATCTGTCGTGACGTCAGGATTGCCTCTATGGTGCCTTTACTTTTTCTAAAGCCCAGAGCCTAGTACATCATCAATTTTCTTCCCATTCTTATGTAATTATTCATGTCAGCAATTTGGATGATACGCGATAATTCTCTCACTTGTGAGCTCTTGCAGTCTTCGAAACCCTGTGGATATTTTGCCGGAAATCTGATGTCACCAGACTCATACATTCTACACACCAACGTGAATAGTCGTCTTGTTGTCATTCGTCCAATGAGAAATTCAGAAAGAATGTTATCTATGCTTCCTGCCTTATTTTTTAAGCCAGGTTCTGGATTCTGTCAGTTTTCAAACCAAGACTTTAATAAAATGGCAAATGTTATACAAATCAGACCACTGGGAGGAGTTTTGGTCTAAATAACAATTGATTTATTCTTTCTTAACATTAAATGCCAAATAACGAGTAAGGAAATACAATATAAACATTTTCTGTGACAATAGCTTTCAATAATATGCAGTCTCTGGTTAACAAAGTGATCTACTGGGGATACATGCAACACATTTCCTGTGGATACGCATCATTTGTTCAAAATGACTCTGAGCACTATGGGACTTAATATCTGAGGTCATTAGTCCCCTAGAACTTATAACTACTTAAACCTATATAACCTAAGGACAGCACAAACATCCATGCCCGAGGCAGGATTCGAACCTGCGACCGTAGCAGTCGCGCGGTTCCGGACAGAAGCGCCTAGAACCGCTCGGCCACCGTGTCGGTGCGTTATGTGTGTTTAATGCTGTGGCTAAAATTGTCTTTTTCGTCCCTATGCCGTTGTTCATTGCTGACTCTTCCGCCTTTATTGGCAGTTTACCCCACCAAGAAAAAGAGTGCGCCCTGAACCTCTGTCCGTTCCCCCGGCCTCTTTGACTTGGCCGTTGGCCAATGCTGATTATTAAGCAAAATGTCAACAGTGGGGGGGTTTTGGACCTAGAACCGAAGACGTTTTTATTACTAATCAAAGACACTACCCCTCTTTCTGTTTGCAACCGGTTGCCTGGATGTTTGTAACATTGTCTTTTTGTTTCTTTATTTTTTTTAAATCTCATTATGTTCCTTTTTGTTCGTTGCATTTTTTCGGGGCGGACGACCCATGTCACCCATTCAAGTTGATCGTTGATCTATTCAATCACTTTTTTTATTACAGAGCACATCCAACCCTCAGACTGAACCTGCTGAGCTACTGTGCCGTCTGCCCTACACCACGAACACCTATAACAGGCAAGGTCTTACGTATCATACAAATTAGGTGCACCGATAAGAGATTCCTATATATGCCACAAGTACTGTCTGTAATGCCGTGTATGACACACCAGACATGTTACCGGTGAAGAATTCCGATGACTTGTCGCGCTGTTGTCAAACGTTTGCGGTGTCTGTTCAAAAGCCACTTTCTTTCGGCCCTAATGGAGTAGCTGTGCAGAGTCAACTGTCATTATACGTTGCTCCTCGCTGTTACTCCATGACACAGACACAAATTTGAATAAAGCGATCAGTGGGAAAAAAAGCACGAGAAAGGTTTGAACACGGTTGCCTGCTCGGCGGTTCAACACATCAACTACAAACTTCGACTTGTCATAACGCCCCAGTTCTGGCGTGGATTAAGGAGTACACCACAAATGCAAATGGAAAAAAATAGTATTTAGGATTGTGGACAACTGTAAAATGGCGTTAATTAAGGAACTACCAAGAAATCATGGATTCTTTTCTCACTATCAACAAACAAGCAGTTAGCTGCATGTTCACAGCTCCACTTCACAGAGTTCGTCTTCGCCTGCTGGAAGTATTCGATATGCAAAAAGAGGAGCAGTTGATTAGGTATCTGATGAGGAGTCGTGCGGGTGATTAGAGATAACATCTGTCGCACTAGGAACCAGACACCTGCTGCCGATCTGCACACCAGTCGGTGCTCGTCTGTGTCCGAAACATCACAGGAACACAGAACGGGGTGTTTGCGAGGTGAACCTGTGAAGGCGTGACCGGCATATTCGCTTCCCGTTTACAGCAGAGGGAGTATCATACATACTGGGTGTCAGTGTCAGGATAAGGAACACACACCGATCTCCAAGCGGCACGCTTGTGGACATGGATATGCTTCCACTAAACCACATTCGGTGACCTGTGCTGCTGAAGGAAATCATGGATCACCTTCGTCGGGACTTCCGAAAACTGGATAGGTGATGAGAGAGAGTGCGGTGCAAGGAAATCTAGTACTAGACCGGTAAGGCACGTAGGTCTGCGGCGTCATAGCGTCATGTAAGAGCCAATGAAAAGGGCTACTGTTCTCTCAGGCACATGATGCAGACCTAAATCGCCTTGGCACCGCGGGAGGTTGAGGTCTCGTACCTTTTCCTGAACAGCAAGCTGTGGCCAACAAATGAACACAATGCCCCTAGCATGTGGCGGGCCGTGGATGGGGGAATAGGAATTGCCTGTGCCACGTCAGAGATACATGACGCCAAAAAGACATGTAAGTACTGTGTCCAATGTACAATGTCGACTGCTCGAAAACGGTGATCAAACAGCCCAGCTCGTAATTGTGAAAGTAGACGTCGGCAGTTGAGAGAAATCATCCACCGCAGATAACTTGTGAAATCGAGTACTAAGCATCGGATAGTATCAGCTACACGTAAAGGAGCAGCACTGTCCACATAAAGCCCCGAACCTATAGCCATGGAGCTCGATTTGCGGACGTGGAGGCAGCTAACAGAAGCTTTGCCGCACGTGGTAACCCATGCCACTGACTCCCTGACCTCAGCACCGCTACGAAGAATGATGACGATATCGTGATATCGTCTGCATAAGCCGTGCCATTAAATACATGGTCACCGAGATACATCCCAGAAAGGCGTTGACAGAGACTGCAGAGCAACGGCTCCATGGCGAAAGCGTACCTCAGTACAGAGAGCGGGCCTACTTGACGCACGGATGGACGGATCGAGATGGGAGGAGTAAGACGGCCATTGTAGAGTTTACGAGACCTAGCTCCATGGAGAAGACGCATTGTGACGTCGACGTCAGTATCAGGATAGACCATATTGCGGAGCACACCTTCCAGGTAGTCGTGATCCACCATATCAAAAGCCTGGTGGAAGTCAAGAGCTGCCAAACGTCCTGGCATACGACGATCGTGAGCAATAGCTATTATGTCCCGATAGTGACAGAGGGCAGTGGGAAGTTATTGGCTCCTCTCTAATAGTTTTGACCGAGAGAAACCACGTATCGAGCTGTCCGTTTAAGCCGAGTAATGATCTTTGTGTCGCTATTCAGTAACCTTAAGGGGCAGTAATCGCATATCGCCCCTAGGCTCTCTGAAATGAGCACGAAAGAAGACATAAGATCCTAATAAATTTCCATCCACACTAGTGCCAGAATGTCAGATAAAAGGGCAATCGGGGGCCGTGAAGATCAGAGTGGATGGAGTCATGGACTTAATCCTCCGTGACGTCAGCAAAGAGATCCATCGTCGCATCTGTGGGAACCGAGGCAGGTGGCCAGGGTGTCCCAGCGGTTCTAGGCGCTACAGTCTGGTTTCGCGTGACCGCTACGGTCGCAGGTTCGAATCGTGCCTCAGGCATGAATGTGTGTGATGTCCTTAGGAAGATTGCGACTTGGCGTTGACGGACTTAGGAATTGGTTGAAATGGCTCTGGGCACTATGGGACTTAACTTCCGAGGTCATCAGTCCCCTAGAGCTTAGAACTACTTAAACCTAACTAACCTAAGCACATCACACACATCCATGCCCGAGGCAGGATTCGAACCTGCGACGGTAGCGGTCGTGCAGTTCTGGACTGTAGCGCTTAGAACTACTCGGCCACTCCGGCCGGCGAAAAGAGTCGTGACTGTCTCTTAAAAGAAGGTGGAACTTTCTTGGCGACGTCACGAACTATATGGCGCGTAAACGTTGACGATCCTGAAGGTACAAAACGTGAGAGCCATACCTCTCCCAACGGGGAGATAGACAATTGTATCAACGATTACGCCGTCACATAAGAGGATCGCCACCCCGCTACCAGTAGGGGCAGCATGAGAGACATGTGCTGTAAAACTATGGGCATGGGGAGCACAGAAAGTTGAAAGGCCCAACTCCTCAAGGAGAGCAATTCAACGTCGGCAGCATAGAGCACGTCATGGAGTAAAGCCAGTTTCTGGCATACGCGAATGGTGCTGACACTGACCATCGCTTTACGAAAAGTCTGGAAAGCTGCCATCGCCAGGAGGAAGCACTGGGAATTCGCTGTTAGGCCTCCGTGGAATGGCACATCACTTGACAGTGACATAGCTCTGAACATCTCCAGAATATCCATCCTCATCATCAGACTCAGGTGGGGCTCGATCTGTGTCCGGAAGTGGACGCTGACTGGAAATTAAGGAGCGGAAGGACTTCGCGTCGTCAAATGTCAGGGCATCAGAGGACAGCGTATCATCAGTAGCAGGGTCGTCTTCCTGTAGAGATGTCCGATGGACGCAGTCATGAGAAGGTGTTCGGCGTTTCCTCGGGTACCGTTGCTTCCTAACACGCTGCAACGTGACGGTAGAGGGTGGCTATCGGCCGACACGTGACCGGATGGCAGGAAAGCGGAGGCTGGTACAGCTCCATGATCAACAACTATGGGGTCGGGACAGACAGCTTGTGTCTGCTAACGGTTATCGTTCGTTTGTACTGCGTCCCGCAAGAGTGTAGGACAGAAAGACGGAAGTCCATTGCGTCGTCGAAAGGAGTCGACGACGGTACCGACTGCTTCAGAGGGAATGTAGCAGACAGACAGCCACAGAGGTGTAAGACAGAGGTAACACAGTGGGGGCCGCAGGAGGAGCGACGTCTCCGGTCGGTGTCTGAACAAGTGTACGCCGTAAGCGTTCAGAACAGACATGGCCTTCCTGTCCACAACCTGAACAGGTAAGCGGCCACCATACATGACACACGGCCCTGCAGCCGGCATTAACCAGGCAGGAAGGCAGGTGTTTCCGTAGTTCAGTATTTATCTGACGGATATAACTGAGGACATGGTATTTTCTGAACATCTTCCACGTGTTAGCCATGTGACTGACGACGTTGCCGTAAGGTTGAAAGGAACCCACCACAACGTCCGCCTGTACTTCATACGGGAGGTCGAAAACCAAGAACGTTCGAAGGCTAAAGTAAGTGATCAACCACGACATTTTCTACATTTCCGTCAGAGTATCGGAATTTAAGAACGTTGGCAGAGCGCCGCACAACGTCGGCGCACAGCTCGTCAGCCTTGCGGTCACAGTAGTATTGAGGATCGAAAAATGAATTCCGAGAACGTCTTGTGGTGGGAGGCGCATTTTATCCCACATAAAACGTTCTACGTGATACGCCTTCGGTCGTTAATGATCCACCATCGTGGTAAGAAAACACCATAATGTTCGATGATGTTCGACTCTGATACAGGCCGCTACCGGAAGTAAACAAACTCGCTCTCAATCACATGCAGCACAACTGGCGAGAAGCAAACAAGGCTTGTGCGCCTCGTCATAGCCAAACGCCAACTTAACCACGATAGTTGCTTTCCTGGATGCTCTATATTGCACCTCTGGTCCTTGGACCGTTCACTGTTTCTATTTTGTTTCACAGTCCAATACACGTTCTTCCCGTTTTCATGCTTGATACGTTTTCAATGAGTCTTGCCGATTGGAAAGTCGCAAAGGCTCTTCTGGTCGGATCTTGACGTTTCTCCAGAGCTGAGCTGGATATTTCCGGAGGTTTTCCTGGCGACATTGAGTATTGCTACGTGTCAGTCGCAAAGATCACTTTTGAAGGTGTCCAGCACCGGTTTGAACGAAACGTCAGGAACCCAAAAGTTGCTTTGATCACGGCCATTTAGATTCATGAACAACTGTTACACGGTACCAATCTCTGAACTATTTTCTAAGTATAGAGGAAATCAAAATTACACGAAGAATAACATATAAGGCATTCTTAGTCACATATTAAAATATAACAAAACGTTGTGCGATCGTAATTATGATTTTGGTAGTGATAATCACAATTGTTAATGTAAGAAAATTTAACAGTACAAAATTTTTCATATCAAGCAGTCTTAGCCGTGGGACTAGGACGCTGCATATCAGCTGTTGCACAAGTCACAAAAATAGAAAAGGGAACCTACACTATTCGGTAACGGTTCAGACTTCTGCATTATAGAGGGGAACATCTCGATGCATTTATTGCTTTTCTATTCTGATGTCACATCATTAGGCTTAGTTTCTTTTAACAATAAGGTGCTGCGACAGTGACATACGATGCATGTAAAATTCATTAATCATCTGATGTGTCGAAACCTTTATAAATTAACACTGGTGCTTATTTTGATTCATCACGGCAGAAAATCGTGATAACACAACATTACAGTCGAAGGTACTGTCAGAGCTGTAATGGTCCACATCATTCGACAGCTTTCTCTCTGTTTGATATATTTGAATTTTTGAGTCTAGAAGTTTGAGAATCTGTATGGAAGACGTGGAACAAATGTAGCAGCCTGACTTTCAGTTACTGCATAAAGACATAGTGAACAAAACGACAATAGTAAAATGTGGAGAAATAAATGTTACATTGCATTTTGGCAATCGGTAAATAAGGACAATCCTCATTTCTCACGTTGATAGTACTTGCACCATCTTCTCTTACTCTGAATAGTGTGTGTATGTCTTAATTCATACGCTGAAAACTTATGACAATATTAATGCAATGATTAACAAATGCATTTCAGAACGTACTTTCTGGCCAAATTTCTCACTCAGTGACACAATCAGACATTGTGGGAGATTTTAAGTCGCTGGAAATCCATTCCTATTCTGTCCAAAACCTGTTATCCTTTACATATTGAAACCTGTTTTTGTGGAACAATTCTTGGATCCCTAACAAATATGTCTCATTAGATATAGATATGGGCTCGCCCCAACCAGGCCTATAATGCATTATGTTCTTTTCCAAAGTAGACTGCAAGTTCTTGAGGACAGGAGTAACAGTCAAGAAGGTTTCAAAACTTTACTGTCTGGGTATCACGGTATATTGTAAAATATTTTCCAAAATAATTGCAGTAACATTTTAGTAGAATAAGATATAATCCCGAGACTAAAGGAATAAATTCAGCCCCTACCTTTGACCACCACCGAATTTTAATGTTTCCATAAAATTGCAGGGTTAGTACCATTTGCCAGATATCTGGACTCATCACTTTCCAAAAAGTGCTTTGTTTGTTCCAGCCAAATGACAGCGTAGTTTGCACCTTTTTAATGAATATAGGGTGACTTATATACTTGAAACCGAAATAAAGATATGTGAGTATCCGACTGTAACTTTTTACTGTTGAGGATCAGCGGCTACTTCAGGCCGATGATAGTTTGATGCATCACATAAGCTTCCACATTACAATTAAATTAAGACTAATACATGTAATTTAATACGTAATTCCATTCATTAAATGACTAAAACAAGAAATACGTATGTGATCTTAATGTGCTGTGCGCGGTTTTATATAATTTCTGTCACTTGAACAACTTTGAGCGAAATTAATACTCATAGTGTAAACCTTTCTTAACATTAAGGTTAACTTATTGCACAGGGTTTGCACTAGAATTACACCACAAGATGTACATCTATTTTAGTGATAATGGAATAAAACGAATCTCTAACTTTTTTTCTTACTGATTCGTACCTGAATCTGTGATATAATGAAAATATTCTAAATTGCTGGGTAAGGGGAATGTCTGTCCCGTTGCGAGCAGAGAGGAGGCATAGCAGGTTGTGTTACGAAAGAGTGGGGAAGTGTTTGTTGTGCGCTCCCGCCGTAGCGGTGTGTAGCTATGCACGAGCTAGGGTAGACGCACCTGATTTGTTAAACCGTGAATATTGACAGCACGGTAGGAGTGGACAGGTGGAGGGAGCTGCACTTCTAACTATTGCCTGTCCCATAATTATTAGTGGCTCTGGAGATAACTTCGAGTTCTCGAACAGCAGCAGCAACAACAACCGCAGCTCACCGTTGTTGTCGGCTACATTCCTCGCACATCATGAGACTGTTAAGTCAGGCAGCAGTAGCCGACAGAGACAGACGCATCAACAAGGAAGTAAACGCTTTTTTACGAGTTCCTAACCCGGAGCGAATTTTATTGTGTCATCGGTGTGCTTTAATAGTTTAGTTTCTTGAGTTCCTGCGTGCAAAATTAACATCGAATAGCCACAGTTCTCGCGTTTGCGTTTGCGTCGGAGAGTAAACCAATCTTGTGATATATTAAAAGTTCCTAATCAGGAGCAAATTATTTAAATTCACTTGAGTGCTTCGGTAGATAGGATTTTGAATATATGCGTATTATTAAACACAGTTCGTCAGGGTCCACAGTGCAGTTCCGCAGCAGGTGCCTAAAGTCCGATTATCTTTAGTTTTCCACGGTCTTTGGTGTCTCTAGGGACTGCGATTGTTGTGTGCGGATGCGAGCCGAGTTGGTGACACTTCGCCCTCAGTTTCAGGCTGTGATGGCTTCGGTTACACAGCTTGAGGCTGCTGTGGATGGACGCCACTGTTGTGGGCCAGCCGTGGGGATCCAACGGACGTCCAGCACGTCAGAGCCCTCCGATGGGTCCTCACCCATTGGCAAACCCAGTTACTGCCAGCAGTGAGGCCGACCCCTCACCTGTAGTTGAGCGGGACGTCGCCCCGGGGCGAAGCAGGCGGCGAAAGACTTCCCAGGCGGCCTCACTTAAGGCCTCTCCGGTTTTGTCTGACAAGCAGGCTCCAGGTGCTGTCTGTGGCGACACTGTGGCTGAGCCGGATGCTGTCGCCGGTCCTGTTTCAGCGGAAACTACTCGACCTGCAAGATCCGAGCAATCGCAGAGGGTGAGCTTATTGGTAGTTTGGGAGCACCAACGTTAGGCGGGTTTTGGGGTCCCTTAGGGACATGCCAGGCAATGAGAGAAAGAAAACCAATGTGCACTCCGTGTGCATACCGGGTGCAGTCATTCCAGATATGGAAAGGGTCCTCCCGGATGCCATCAAAGAGCACAGAGTGCCACTAACTGCAGGGGTTGCTCACGTCTGTACCAATGATGTCTGTCACTTTCGATGAGAAGAGATTCTCTGTGGTTTCGATCGGCTAACAGAAGTGGTATGGGCTCTCAGTCTTGCTTGCTAGATGAAAGCAGGACTGACCATTTTCAGCATAGTCGACAGGACCGATTCCGGACCTTTGGTACAGAGCCAATTAGAGGGTCTGAAGCAGATGCTCAGACGGTCCTGTTACCCTGTATGCTGCAGATTCCTCGACTTGTGCCAAAGGGTGGTTGGGTTTCGGGTTCCGCTGAACAGGTCAGGTGACCACTACACGCAGGAGGCGGATACACGGGTAGCAATGGCAGTGTGGCGTGGACTGGGTGGTTTGTTAGCTTAGAGGGGATGCGCCCTTGGTCAAGGGGTACCGTCTTTGATTCATAATCAAAAACGTCTTCGGTCACGGGTTCTATCCCGCCACTGCCTAAATTTTGATAAATAATCAGCATTGGCGGCCGAAGACTTCCGGCATAATAAGTCAGCCTCATTCTGCCAACGGCCTTCTCAAGATAGAGGTTCAGGACACTCTCTTGTCCTAGGGGTGGGAAATTGCCCCTAAAGGCGGAAGAATTAGCAATGATCAACGACATGAGGATGCAGAAGGCAATGGAAACCACTGCATTAAAAACACGTAACGTGTATCCACAGGACATGTGGCCTGTAGTTGAAGAAGTGTTATGATAATCTCTCCATTGGCAAAAGATTCCGGAATAGTCCCCCATTCGGATCTCCGGGAGGGGACTAGCAAAGGGGAGATTACCATGAGAGAAAGATTGAATAATCAACGAAAGGATAACGTTCTACGAGTCGGGGCGTGGAATGTCAGATGCTTGAACGTGGTAGGGAAACAAGAAAAATTGAAAAGGGAAATGCAAAGGCTCAATCTAGATATAGTAGGGGTCAGTGAAGTGAAGTGGAAGGAAAACAAGGATTTCTGGTCAGGTGAGTATCGGGCAATATCAACAGCAGCAGAAAATGGAATAACAGGTGTAGGATTCGTTATGAATAGGAAGGTAGGGCAGAGGGTGTGTTACTGTGAACAGTTGAGTGACCAAGTTATTCTAATCAGAATCGACAGCGGACCAACATCGACAACGATAGATCAGGTATACATACCGACGTCGCAAGCTGAAGATGAACAGATAGGGAAAGTGTATGAGGATATTGAAAGGGTAATGCAGTATGTAAAGGGGGACGAAAATCTAATAGTCATGGGCGACTGGAATGCAGTTGTAGGGGACGGAGTAGAAGAAACGGTTACAGGAGAATATGGGCTTGGGACAAGGAATGAAAGAGGAGAAAGACTAATTGAGTTCTGTAACAAGTTTCAGCTAGTAATAACGAATACCCTGTTCAAGATTCACAAGAGGAAGAGGTATACTTGCAAAAGGCCGGGAGATACGGGGAGATTTCAATTAGATAACATCATGGTCAGACAGAGATTCCGAAATCAGATATTGGATTGTAAGGCGTACCCAGGAGCAGATATGGACTCAGATCACAATGTAGTAGTGATGAAGAGTAGACTGAAGATCAAGACATTAGTCAGGAAGAATCAATACGCAAAGAAGTGGGATGCGGAATTTCTAAGGAATGACGAGATACGTTTGAAGTTCTCTATAGATACAGAAATAAGGAATAGCGCAGTAGGCGGTATAGTTGAAGAGGGGCCATCACAGAATTTGGGAAAGAAAACATAGGTACAAAGAAGGTAGCTGCGAAGAAACTATGGGTAACAGAAGAAATACTTCAGTCGACTTATGAAAGGAGGAAGTACAAACATGTTCCGGCAAAATCAGGAATACAGAAATACAAGTCGCTGAGGAATGAAATACATAGGAAGTGCAGGGAAGCTAAGACGAAATGGCAGGATAAATGTGAAGACATCGAAAAAGATACACTCCTGGAAATTGAAATAAGAACACCGTGAATTCTTTGTCCCAGGAAGGGGAAACTTTATTGACACATTCCTGGGGTCAGATACATCACATGATCACACTGACAGAACCACAGGCACATAGACACAGGCAACAGAGCATGCACTATGTCGGCACTAGTACAGTGTATATCCACCTTTCGCAGCAATGCAGGCTGCTATGCTCCCATGGAGACGATCGTAGAGATGCTGGATGTAGTCCTGTGGAACGGCTTGCCATGCCATTTCCACCTGGCGCCTCAGTTGGACCAGCGTTCGTGCTGGACGTGCAGACCGCGTGAGATGACGCTTCATCCAGTCCCAAACATGCTCAATGGGGGACAGATCCGGAGATCTTGCTGGCCAGGATAGTTGACTTACACCTTCTAAAGCACGTTGGGTGGCACGGGATACTTGCGGACGTGCTTTGTCCTGTTGGAACAGCAAGTTCCCTTGCCGGTCTAGGAATGGTAGAACGATGGGTTCGATGACGGTTTGGATGTACCGTGCACTATTCAGTGTCCCCTCGACGATCACCAGAGGTGTACGGCCAGTGTAGGAGATCGCTCCCCACACCATGATGCCGGGTGTTGGCCCTGTGTGCGTCGGTCGTATGCAGTCCTGATTGTGGCGCTCACCTGCACGGCGCCAAACACGCGTACGACCATCATTGGCACCAAGGCAGAAGCGACTCTCATCGCTGAAGACGACACGTTTCCATTCGTCCCTCCATTCACGTCTGTCGCGACACCACTGGAGGCGGGCTGCACGATGTTGGGGCGTGAGCGGAAGACGGCCTAACGGTGTGCGGGACCGTAGCCCAGCTTCATGGAGACGGTTGCGAATGGTCCTCGCCGATACCCCAGGAGCAACAGTGTCCCTAATTTGCTGGGAAGTGGCGGTGCGGTCCCCTATGGCACTGCGTAGGATCCTACGGTCTTGGCATATTTCCGTGCGTCGCTGCGGTTCACGTCCACGCAGTCGCGGCATGATACCAGTGTTAAAGACTGCGATGGAGCTCCGTATGCCACGGCAAAATGGCTGACACTCACGGCGGCGGTGCACAAATGCTGCGCAGCTAGCGCCATTCGACGGCCAACACCGCGGTTTCTGGTGTGTCCGCTGTGCCGTGCGTGTGATCATTGCTTGTACAGCCCTCTCGCAGTGTCCGGAGCAAGTATGGTGGGTCTGACACACCGGTGTCAATGTGTTCTTTTTTCCATTTCCAGGAGTGTATGATTGTCGGAAGGACAGACACAGCATACAGGAAAGTCAAAACAACCTTTGGTGACATTAAAAGCAACGGTGGTAACATTAAGAGTACAACGGGAATTCCACTGTTAAATGCAGAGGGCAGAGCAGATAGGTGGAAAGAATACATTGAAAGCCTTTATGAGGGTGAAGATTTGTCTGATGTGATAGAAGAAGAAACAGGAGTCGATTTAGAAGAGATAGGGAATCCAGGTTTAGAATCGGAATTTAAAAGAGCTTTGGAGGTCTTACGGTCAAATAAGGCAGAAGGAATAGATAACATTCCATCAGAATTTCTAAAATCATTAGGGGAAGTGCCAACAAAACGACTATTCACGTTGGTGTGTAGAATATATGAGTCTGGCGACATACCATCTGTCTTTCGGAAAAGCATCATCCACACAATTGCGAAGACGGCAAGAGCTGACAAGTGAGAGAATTATCGCACAATCAGCTTAACAGCTCATGCATCGAAGCTGCTTACAAGAATAATATACAGAAGAATGGAAAAGAAAACTGAGAATGCGATAGGTGACGATCAGTTTGGCTTTAGGAAAAGTAAAGGCACGAGAGAGGCAATTCTGACGTTACGGCTAACAATGGTAGCAAGACTAAAGAAAAATCAAGACACGTTCATACGATTTGTCGACCTGGAAAAAGCGTTCGAAAATATAAAATGGTGCAAGCTGTTCGAGATTAAGAAAAAAGTAGGGGTAAGCTATAGGGAGACACTGGTCGAATACAATATGTACAACAACCAAGAGGGAATAATAAGAGTGGACGATCAAGAACGAAGAGCTCGTATTAAGCCGGGTGTAAGACAAGGCTGTAGCCTTTCGCCCCTACTATTCAATCTGTACATCTAGGAAGCAATGATGGAAATAAAAGAAAGGTTCAGGAGTGGAATTAAAATACAAGGTGAAAGGATATCAATGATACGATTCGCTGGTGACATTGCTATCCTGAGTGAAAGTGAAGAAGAATTAAATGATCTGCTGAACCGAATGAACAGTCTAATGAGTACACAGTATGGTTTGAGAGTAAATCGGAGAAAGACGAAGGTAATGAGAAGTAGTAGAAATGAGAACAGCGAGAAACGTAACATCAGGATTGATGCTCACGAAGTCAATGACGTTAAAGAATTCTGCTACCTAGGCAGTAAAATAGCCAATGACGGACGGAGCAACGAGGACATCAAAAGAAGACTCGCTATGGCAAAAAAGGAATTTCTGTCCAAGAGATGTCTACTAATATCAAATATCGGCTTTCATTTGAGGAAGAAATTTCTGAGGATGTACGTCTGGAGTACAGCTTTGTATGGTAGCGAAACATGGACTGTGGGAAAACCGAAACAGAAGAGAATCGAAGCATTTGAGAAGTGGTGCTATAGACGAATGTTGAAAATTAGGTGGACTGATAAGGTAAGGAATGAGAAGGTTCTACGCAGAATCGGAGAGGAAAGGAATATGTGGAAAACACTGATGAGGAGAAGGGACAGGATGATAGGACATCTTCTAAGACATGAGGGAATGACTTCCATGGTATGACTCCCATGGTACTAGAGGGAGCTGTAGAGGGCAAAAACTGTAGAGGAAGACAGAGATTGGAATACGTCAAGCAAATAATTGAGGACGTAGGTTGCAAGTGCTACTTTTAGATGAAGAGGATGGCACAGGAAACGAATTCGTGGCGGGCCGCATCAAACCAGTCAGTAGACTGATGTCGAAATAAAAAGGGTCTCGAAAAAACACAAGAAAGGCTTCAGTCACAAAAGAGTGCAGGCTGAACACAGGAAGAACGTGCATACAGGAACCATTGGTATAACAGCTGTAAATGGTCGTAGCTGTGTTGGAAAAGTACCAGAGCTCCAAGCGCTAATAGAAAGCACTGATACTCAAATCGCACTGAAAACTGGCTACAGGCGGATACGAGCTCAGCCGAAATTTTTGCGATGAACCTAACGGTGTTTCGATAAGGTAGGCTAAACACGGTTGGCGGTGGCGTGTTTATTGCTGTCATAAGTAATTTCACTTGTCGCGAAATAACTGTGAGTTAGTATGGGAAGAGGTCACTGTAGGCAATAAAAAAAAAATAATAATTTGATCCTCTTACCGACCTCCCAGTTCAGATGAAACAGTTGCTGAAAGGTTCAAATAAAACTTGTGTTTGATTTCGAACACGTATCCGACTCATACGATAATAGTTCGTGGTGCCTTTTATTTGCCCTCGATGTGTTGGCGAAAATACATGTTTAATTCCGGAGGTACGCATAAAATATCATCACAAACTGTGCTAAGTGCAATCTCTGAAAATTATTTCGAGCAGTTAGTTCATGAGCCCACGCAAATAGTAAACTGTTGCGAAAACACACTTCACCTCTTAGCAACAAATAATCCTGAGTTAATAACGAGCATCAAAACCCATATGGGGATTAGTGTACGCAGGGTTGTCGTAGCGAGACTGAATATTGTAATCCCCAAATCCTCGAAAAATATACCTATACAAAAAAGCAGTTAAAATTTCGCTTGACGCCTTCCTGAGAGACAATCTCCACTCATTCCCAATTAATAATATAAGTGTAGACCAGATGATCTTAAATTCAAAGAAATAGTATCGGCAGCAATTGAGAGGTTTTTACCAAATAAACTAACGAACGAAGGAGCTGATTCTCCTTGGTACATTCTGGTCGTATGTGAAGTATGTTAGCGACAAGAAACAATCAATGCCTTCTCTGCGCGGTAACAATGGAGATACTATCGAAGACAGTGCTCCCAAAGCAGAGTTACTAAACACAGCATTCCGAAATGCCTTCACATAATAAGACGAAGTAAATATTCCAGAATTCGAATCCTGAACAGCTGCCAACACGAGTAACGCAGAAATAAATATCTTCGGAGTAGTGAAGCAACTCAAATCACTTAATAAAAGCAAGTCTTCTGGTCCAGACTGTATACCAATTAGGTCCCTTTCCGAGCATGCTGATGCATTAGCTCCATACTTAACAATCATATACAACCGTTCGCTCAACGATAGATCCGTAACCAAAGACTGGAAAGTTGCACAGGTCACACCAATATTCAAGAAAGGTAGTACGAGTAATCCACTAAATTACAAGCCCATTTCGTTAACGTCGATTGCAGCAGGATTTTAGAACATATATTGTGTTCGAACATTAGGAATTACCTCGAATGAAACGGTCTATTGACACACAATCAACATGGGTCTAGAAAACATCGTTCCTGTGGAACACAACTAGCTCTTTATTTACATGACGTGTTGAGTGCTTTTGACAAGGAATTTCAGATCCTTTCCGTATTCCTGGATTTCCGGAAGGCCTTTGACACTATACCACACAAGGTGCTCGTAGTGAAATTGCGTACTTACGGAATAGCATCTCAGTTATCTGACTGACTTTGCGATTCCGTGTCAGAGAGGTCACAGTTCGTAGTAACTGACAGAAAGTCATCGAGTAAAACAGAAGTCATTTCAGGAGTTCCCCAAGGTGGTGTTATATGGCCCTTTGCTGTTCCTTATCTATATACACGATTTGGGAGAAAGTCTGAGCAGCCGTCTTCGGTTGTTTGCAGATGACGCTGTCGTTTATCGACTAATAAAGTCATCAGAAGATCAAAATAAATTGCAAAACGATTTTGAAAAAATATCTGAATGGTGCGAAAAGTGTGTGGTCATCCACATGAGTGCAAAAAGGAATTCGTTAAACTTCGTTTACACGATAAATCAGTCTAATCTGAACGACGTAATTTCAACTGAATACCTAGGTATTACAATTATGAACAACTTAAATTGGAAATAACACATAGAAAATGTTGTGGGGAAGGCTAACCAGAGACTGCGTTTTATTGGCAGGACACTTAGAAAATGTAACAGACCTACTAAGGAGACTGCCTACACTACGCTTGCCCGTCCTCTTTTAGAATACTGCTGCGAGATGCAGGATCCTTACCAGATAGGACTGATGGAGTACATCGAAAAAGTTCAGAGATAGGCAGCACATTTTGTATTATCACGAAAAATGGGAGAGAGTGCCACAGAAATGATACAGAATTGGGACTCGAAATCATTAAAAGAACGGCGTTTTTCGTTGCGACGGAATCTTCTCAGGAAATTCCAATCACCAGCTTTCTCCGCCGAATGCGAAACCATTTTCTGACACCGACCTACATAGGGAGTAACGATCACCACGATAAAATAAGGGAAATTAGAGCTCGTACGGAAAGATATATGTGTTCATTCTTTCCGGGCGCCATACGATATTGGAATAATAGAGAATTGTGAAGGTTGTTCGGAGACCCTCTGCCAGCCACTTAAAAGTGATTTGCAGAGTATCCATGTGGATTTAGATGCAGAGGTGAAAAATTATAAACTTACGAAGGCATTATCCAACAATATTTCCTTCACAAAGTATGGCTAAGCTGAATAATAACCTGACGTAGTTAAAACTTGTAGCGCACCTGTGATATCACTGCCTCAGTCATTATAACCAAGCAAAGTCCCTTTTCCTTCCCATGCAATCACCGAGTGTCGTAAGAATACGAAAACTGAATAACTGTTTACTGCCAGTTTTGTGTGTTTGCTAATGAACTGTTTCAGTCTGATTTTCTGCCTCAGTAACTGACCATTCTTCTATTGCATGACAAAGGCTACTTAAAGTAAAGTACTGACAATACTAATAACTAAAGATACAGGACAAATTAAAAGTGCACAATTTCATTTACTCTGCATTAACTTAGCGAGTGACTTTTTCTATATTCATATGTATTTTATTGCTGTTATTTTAAAAGTAAAAGCACTTGATTATTTGCTTAAAGTAAAATAAGTTCAACCTTACAATAATCAAAAGTAAATCGCTTGTTTTTTTCTAAATTTTGCATTACGTTACACTGAAGATAATGAAAGTTATTTTTGTACATAACGAAGATTAAGTTCAGCTAGTCTATTATTTAACCTGTAATTTCACTTAACGTTACATTCAAATTTTAGTGTTTCAGAATGAGTAACTGCTAACTCAGTGCTTCTTGATTCATCGATTTTCTCGTGAACTGTTGTGTTGTGGAAAAGCCTGTCGACCTCCCGTTGCCTCTCCAGTGATTATTGCTTAAATTTCAGTGTCGTTAATTCCTCAACATTGTGGAGATTTGTTGCCGTAACGGGCTGGCGACAGTTTCAAAAATAAAAATTAACTTTTTTGACTTTTGCTGCCTGTCTGTCCGTCATTTGAGTCTTACTTGTCTCAGGATTGGACAGAGGTATCAAGCTGAAATCAAAGTCAAACAATAAGGTCTAGGGTCCCTTAGAGGTGAAAATAATTTAAGCTACTAGGTCAATGCAGTCCTAAGATACGGCCTAATATTTCATCAATTTTGATACTCAGAAACTCGGTCAACAAACCTGCAGATGACCTACACTGGTCTTCAAAATTAAAGCAACAAACTACTATTTTCCCGTCCTGTGTATAGTTCAGGTCGAATCATACCCACTGTCAACAGATGTCCGTATGATCGTCTCGTGCCCGTATGATGGTATGCTGATCAACGGACGATGAGGTCGGGTCACCTATCAGGCGGGATAGTTTTTCCGGGTACTCCCACATCGACAATCGCTGAGTACACATTCACAGACGGTGGAGGGCCATATGAAAAATTGAGGCAGGACAGTCGCAAACTTATGTGGCCGGATGATTTAACGTGAATCGTTTTGTTGTTTTCAGGATGTAGCGATAGTTTATACAGATCCAAACTGTTCTCCGAAAACCGGAACGGAACGTTCCAAATGACTGGAAAAGAGCACAGGTAGTCCCAGTCTTCAAGAAGGGTCGTCGAGCAGATGCGCAAAACTATAGACCTATATCTCTGAAGTCGATCTGTTGTAGTATTTTGGAACATGTTTTTTGCTCACGTATCTGGTCGTTTCTGGAAACCCAGAATCTACTCTCTAGGAATCAACATGGATTCCGGAAACAGCGATCGTGTGAGACCCAACTCGCTTTATTTGTTCATGAGACCCAGAAAATATTAGGCTCCCAGGTAGATGTCATTTTCCTTGACTTCCGGAAGGCGTTCGATACAGTTCCGCACTGTCGCCTGATAAACAAAGTAAGAGCCTACGAAATATCAGACCAGCTGTGTGGCTGGATTGAAGAGTTTTTAGCAAACAGAACACAGCATGTGGTTCTCAATGAAGAGACGTCTACAGACGTTAAAGTAACCTCTGGCGTGTCACAGGGGAGTGTTATGGAACCATTGCTTTTCACAATGTATATAAATGACTCAGTAGGTAGTGTTGGAAGTTCCATGCGCCTTTTCGCGAATGATGCTGTAGTACACAGAGAAGTTGAGCATTAGAAAATTGCAGCGAAATGCAGGAAGATCTGTAGCGGATAGGCACTTGGTGCAGGGAAGTGCAAACGACCCTTAACATAGACAAATGTAATGCATTCTGAATACATAGAAAGAAGGATTCTTTATTGTATGATTATATGATAGCGGAACCAACACTGGTAGCAGTTACTTCTGTAATATATCTGGGAGTTTGGGTGCGGAACGATTTGAAGTGGAATGATCATATAAAATTAATTGTCGATAAGACGGGTACCAGGTTGAGATTCATTGGGAGAGTCCTTAGAAAATGTAGTCCATCAGCAAAGGAGGTGGATTACAAAACACCCGTTCGACTCAAATGGCAGACTCTGCTAGTGAGGCGCTCTGCATCGCGGTGTAGCTTGCTGTCCAGGTTTCGAGAGGGTGCGCTTCTGGATGGGGTATCGAATATATTGCTTCCCCCTAATTATACATCCCTAGGAGATCACGAATGTAAAATTAGAGAGATTCGAGCGTGCTCGGAGGCTATCCGGCAGTCGTTCTTCCCGCGAACCTTACGCGACTGGAACAGGAAATGGATGTAACGACAGTGGCAAATAAAGTGCCCTCCGCCACACACCGTTGGGTGGCTTGCGGAGTATAAATGTAGATGTAGATTCGGACGTCTAGTGTGGAGCCATCAACGTGTCACTTGGGCGATCGAACAGCGGGCCAAGGCTCTTTTCACACATTAGTCCCGATTTGCTATGGACAATGATTTTCGACGGATTCACATCTGGAGGGAACGTCGAACACAATTTCAGGATACAACCAATGCGGAATGAGACTGATATCGAGGTTGATCCCAAATGGTATGAGTAGGGTTTATGTTGACCACTCGAACAACTCTTTATAAAATTGTAAGGTTAAATAGGTAAGGTTTTACTGCTGTCAGGTGTCGTGACGAGATCTTGGGACCTCGTGTGTGTGTCTTGCGAGATGCTGTGGGCCCAGACTTCGTAATGCTGGACGGTAATGCTCGACCACATACATTATTCGTGGTTGATTTTTTCTTGAAAACGGAAGATACGGAGCTCGTGGCTTGGTCTTCTCGGTCTCTCGATGTGAATGCCACAAAACATGGCTGGGATACACTATGAACAGAGGTCACATAACGTCAGTATCCACCAATTTCTCTCCTTTACTTGCCAGCAGGGCTGTAGGAAGAATGGGCGTTATTGCTCCAACGTGAGGCTGACGGCAGTCAGTGATTTGTCAGGCCTGTAATTCCAGAGGTAATCACACCCCATAATGAGAGCATGAATTAGTTGTCGGAATGTGTGTGTAAATAAGTTAAGTTGGAGAAAACGAAAAACATTTTTGTCTACCGTTGTTTATGTTACAGGGGTTTACGTTTTGTATTCATTATATTGTTTCTACTTTACTATCACCTGATTATAATGTTTTGTGGCAAAATAAACGCAGACTTGCAAAATTTCCGTTTGTTCCCTTAATTTTTGTCACTAGTGTATTTATATATTTGTCAACAGTGTATTTATAATCGTGTCGATGGTAAACCGTGCACTTGGAAAACCGCGGGATCGAGTCGCGATCGAACCACGGTTTCCTCAGTCTTCGTTTTAACTTACTTTTCTCCTGTCCGTGATTTGAGGAGTCCACGTTAAATTGTAGATCCCCTTCCCTTGTTAGGTAGCTGAAGTTTGTGACCACACACGTCTCCGATGTG
This sequence comes from Schistocerca gregaria, assembly GCF_023897955.1. Taxonomy (NCBI): domain Eukaryota; kingdom Metazoa; phylum Arthropoda; class Insecta; order Orthoptera; family Acrididae; genus Schistocerca; species Schistocerca gregaria. The sequence continues at coordinate 533,993,736 of NC_064923.1, forward strand.
GTGTTCAATAAAGATCGTATCAGGCTGTTGAGTCACACGAAATTATTACCATGTATATTACGATGTACATAACAAAGTCTGTATTCTCCGAGCGAGAGTTCTACTCACATTTGGCCGTTTCTCTTTTTCATTTCCTTTTTTTTTCATAGCTCAATCTAATATAAACTCTCACAGCCAAACAATATTTATGGATGAAAATGTAACTGATTTCTAAGTCGTCTTGTTATAATGGTAACAAAAATTAAATTTAAAATAAATTCCGGCGACACTGACGCAAAGAAATTACTCCAGCTTTCTCCATTCATTCCTTTTCATCAACAGAGCAGACTCAGATGATAACGTCTCTTTACAGGAAGTCTAGTCTTGGCAAGAAGCAGATCATACTTACGTCAGTATCTACTTTTTGTCTTTCTAGCACCAGCTGCCATCGCTGTCATTTCAAGGGCAGTCACATGAAAACGAGGCGGATGGAAATAAATAAACTGTTCATATCTTCAAATATAAAAACAGTGACTAGTCATTCATTTATCGAATTGTGAGACAATGCTGTCGACGCCTTCACACGCCGAATATTTGCGGTTACCTATGGAATCTTGATTGTACCCAGACGTGCATACCTTCATCTGCAGCAAATCGACGACCACGAATGTCTTTGTTCAAGGCTCCGAAACTATGGAAATTGCGTGGGCAGAGATCGGCACACAATGGAGGATGTTGAAGGTTTCCCATGAAACTTCTTAAGCGTAGCCCGCATCTCGTGGTCGTGCGGTAGTGTTCTCTCTTCCAGCGCCCGGGTTCCCGGGCTCGATTCCCGGCGGAGTCAGGGATTTTCTCTGCCTCGTGATGGCTTGGTGTTGTGTGTTGTCCTTAGGTTAGTTAGGTTTAATTAGTTTTAAGTTCTAGGGGGTTGATGACCATAGATGTTAAGTCCGATAGTGCTCAGAGCCATTTGAACCATTTGAATCTTAAGTGTAGTCACAACCATCTTAGCAACATGTCATGCACTTTGGATGCAATAATGGTTCTGTAAGCAACCGCAAATCTATTTTCATGGAAGAGATAACCGTCTTATCTCACAGTGGGATAAGTATTAACACTAATTTCAATTACTTTCTGAAACAATGATTTATCCACTTTTCTTTCCTCAGGCTCCTTTTTATTGACTTCAGCTTATACGTATGAGCTTCAGTCGATGCTATTTTTATTTAGCATGAGCTATTCGCTATAGCTATATTTCTGCTCAAATAAACTCTATCTTTCTTCATTACCTGGAATATTCTAATCTCGCTTTTCATCTTGCTCGGATACTATGTACGAGTGGTTACCGAAAGTTCCTGGTATCTTTATATCATTACTTGAAATAAAAATACAAAAGAGGCTAACTTGAAAGTTTGAAATGTTAATAGGCAATTGTGTAAATATCATGTGATCACTATTCGCACAATTTGTTCCTCTGCAGGTGAAAGCGGAGATGGCAGAGTCAAAAGAAATTTTCTCGTTATTGGCGTCACGGACCGTCCTGAAGTTTTAGTTTCTCCAGGCAAAGTCCACATAGGGCACTCACAGCGAGATGTCACAAACACTGGGAGAGAAGTATACTTTGTTCAGCAGTATGGCTGGCCGGAGCTACCGAACGGTTCTAGGCGCTTCGTCTGGAACCGTTAAGGTCGCAGGTTCGAATCCTGCCTCGGGCATGGATGTGTGTGATGTCCTTTGGTTGGTTAGGTTTCAGTAGTTCTAAGTAGTAGGGACTGATGGCCTCAGGTGTTAAGTCCCATAGTGCTCAGAGCCATTTGAACCATTTTTTCAGGTGTATGAAGGATATCTCGTATCGAGACTGGCCATTTCACTGTTGAACGCGAACCATGCAGTGGTGGCCCCCAAATCGACACTTCAAGATACGATTCAGCATATCTGCTGATTCTTCACCGTCGACGAACATAGAGCGAAAAGATAGCAGAGATACTGGACAGCTCCCGGGAGCGTGTTGGTTACATTATCAGCACAATCCTGGACTTGCGTAAGCTTTCAGGGAAATGGATGCCGAAATGTTTGAATTGTGATCAGTGGAAGGAACGCGCTGAGACATTGAAAACAATTCTGCACCACTTTGAAGCTCGAGATACCTTTTAGGCTAGTTAGTAACTGACGATGAAATTTGTCTTCACATAAATGAATCTAAAACCAATTAAAAATCAAATGAATGGCGCCACAAAAGCCCATACTACTGAAGAAATAACGCGCCCAAAAGTTGACCCGAAAAAAGTGGTAGCTTTCAGTTGGTCAACTGTTTATCTCCGGTTCAAAATGGTTCAAAGAGCTCTGAGCACTATGGGACTTATCTTCTTAGGTCATCAGTCCCCTAGAACTTAGAACTACTTAAACCTAACTAACCTAAGGACATCACACACACACATGCCCGAGGCAGGATTCGAACCTGCGACCGTAGCGGTCGCGTGGTTCCTGATTGTAGCAAATATAACCGCACGGCCACCTCGTCGGCTTATCTGCGCGATCTACAAATACGAAAAATTTTTGAATTCTCCCGTTTCACAGAATTTTGGAACTTACACGTTGACTGTGGATATTGTATCACAGACATAGTCCCTTTGACTGTTTAGAGATGTCACTAAACCGCCCAAAGAGGAAAGCAATCATGCATGAGCAGCGCCTATTAGACGCAGGGCGTTCAACAGCCCATCAGTTACAGTCATTTCAATAGGAAGGATGTACACGGTTCGTGTTGACGGTCAATACTACGATTCGATCGCGTTCGCATTATTACTTTGTGCCAGGGAGGGCTCTCAACAAGGAAAGTGTCCAGCCGTCTCGGAGTGAACCAAAGCGATGTGGTTTGGACATGGAGGAAATAAATATGGACAGGAACTGTTGATTACATGCCGCGCTCAGGTCATCCAAGGGCTACTACTGCATTGGAAAACCGCTCCCTACAGATAGTGACTCGAAGAAACTCTGATAGCAACGTCACCATGTTGAATAATGCTTTTCGTAGAGCCACAGGACGTGGTCTTACGACTCAAGCTGTGCGCAATAGGCTGCATGATGCGCAACATCACTCCCGACGTCGATGGCGAGGTCCATCTTTGCAACCAGGACACCATGCTGCGTGGTAAAGGCGGGCAGAACAGCATGCCGAATGGACCGCTCAAGATTGGCATCCCGTTCTATTCACCGATGAGTGTCGCATTTGCTTTCAACCAGACAATCGTTGGATACGTGTTTGGAGGCAACACGGTCAGGCTGAACGCCTTAGACACTGTGTCCCGCGAGTGCTGCAAGGAGAAGGTTCCCTGCAGTTTTTGGGTGGCATTATGTGGGGCAGTACAACAAATGAATGCCGTCCTCCACCGTGCACGTCTTGTGAATGACTTCCGTCAGCGTCGGGTAGATTGAAAAGTGCCGTTTATGGACGATGTGACCCACCCACCACTTTGAGGAATCTACGCCGAATCGCCGTTGAGAAGTGGGACAATCTGGGCCAACAGTCACTTGATGTACTTGTGGATAGTATGCCAAGAAGAACAGAGGCATATATAAATGCAAGTGGACGTGCTGCTGGATATTAATGGTACCGGTGTTTACAGCAATCTGGAGCACCACCTCTGAAGGTCTCTTTGTGTGGTAGTACTTCATGCTATGTGTGGTTTGCATGAGCAATAAAAAGGGCGAAATTGATGTTTACCTTGATCTCTATCCCAATTTTCTGTGGAGCTTCCGGAACTCTCGGAACCCAGGTAATGCAAAAAATTTGCGTGCGTATTATAACCGTATATTAATATCCTAATGTGTCGTACCAGTTGAAGGAAGCTATTAAGTGTAAGCACAGAGGAAAACTGACAAAAGGGATTCCTTTGTTGCATGACAGCGCACCTGCGCACACGTCCAACATTGTGGCTGCCAGGCTGACGATACTGGGCTTCCAGCTAGTGGACATCCTCCATACTGGCCGGTCTAGCCCATGTTTCCGAACTGGAAGAAACAAATGAAAGGTAACCGTCTTCAGAACATTTAAGATGTCAGTGATGATGCGTAGGGTTGTTTTTGCTATCGACCACATGACTTTTATAACACTGCCTAGAAAAGCTGCTACAACTACATACCAAGTGTATCAATCTCATAAGAGAATACATTGGATAAAATGGTTATTTCGAAACTCTAGCTTTGTTCTTTCACAGCAAAACTATGACTATTTCAACAACCACCGCGTAAATGAGAGAAGCGGCTCCAATCAGTTATTTGACGGTGGAGAAGTGCCTCTTTTTCTTTTCTGATGTTTCCATGATCTGTCGATCAGAATTTTCCTTTCAGCTACTAAACACTAATGTTTTTAATCTGTGAGTTTGAGAATAAGGCCTTCACTCTATTTTAGATTTAGGACTAATTTCTCAGACAGTTTCTCAGTCGTTGGCAAGGTTGCAAATACATTAAGTGTCAGAAAAGTTAGAGGTTCCCACTGAAGTTCGTAGAGAGTCCTGGAGTCCTATAGTTGGAGGTAATGGGCAATGAAGTTAAAATTTTATAGGTAGTTGGCCTCCTCATATTTCTTTTAACAACCGATCTTACCACTCCTCTGCTGAGATCCTCAAGATCCTCTGATGTCCACTGTAGATGCACAATTTACACCGGGCAGCAGAAGATCCTGACTAAGTTCACAGCCGAGTGTTTGAAATGTCTGTTATCTTGAAGACATATGACGAAGCCTAGAGCCGGCCGGGGTGGATGAGCGGTTCTAGGCGCTACAGTCTGGAACCGTGCGACAGGTTCGAATCCTGCCTCGGACATGGATGTGTGTGATGTCCTTAGGTTAGTTAGGTTTAAGTAGTTCTAAGTTCTCGGGGACTGATGACCTCAGAAGTTGTCCCAGAGTGCTCACATCCATTTTAACCATTTTTGAATGAAGTCTAGAATGCAGAATAATTTTATTTCAGTAGCAACGGCCACGAAAGACTGCAGACTTACTTATCTGGCACTGGTGGAACCGTAATCGAGTGCCTTGTACATAACATGTGGTATATAATATATATATATATATATATATATATATATTTAAGACGTCCGTATATTTCTTGGTGTAGAAATTTCCAGAAATGTTAGTATGGAGAGAGAGAAAAGAGAAATGAGCCATTCCGTCGTGCGCTCTTCCCACGTCTTCTCCGCCACCCAGTTCTTTTAACCGCTGCTGGCGGCCACATTTTGAAGCCCACGTTCGCGCCAGGAGGCTGCGAACGTGCCAGGAGATGGATGCCGCGTTAAATGAGCCGTCGAGCGGCGGCGGGGCCCTTGACGCGCATGCGCGCCGCAGCCGCGCCACTGGCTCCTAATGACCCGTGAAGCGAGACGGTCTCAGCAGCGCGCGCTGGAGCCAGCGGCGGCAGCAGCAGCAGCCGCCCTCCAGCAGCCGCCAGCCGCCACTGGCCCTGGTGCTGCGCTGTTCCCCGCCAGTGCTCAGATGCCGCTCCGCGCTGCCAGATCCGCCATCGCATCAGAGTGCTCCGGCCAGATTGCCGCGCTTCCCGTGGACGAGAGATCGAATCTCGGGAGCTAAGCCTTTTTCCGATATTTACTGTGGAGAGGATCGCACCGCACATCACTTGAACGTACCACACTTTCAATCGACCCACGTACGTTTTTGGGATGACAGAAGACCAGTACGAGAGTCGTCATACCACTTGCGGCAACACGTGGCACGGAAGATTATTTCCTTTTATATTCGTTTCCAAACAGAAAAAGGTAACATAATTCTAGTAGCTTGTCCGGGTATATGATGTTTCATTACGCAAGCGTTTACGGTTTCCCTAGCCTATGGAAATCAATGGACAGAGATTCATTTTGCACTGCTCAGACACTACTCCGTGTCCTCTCACGAAATAGCTTCGCTCAGTATTGTACATACAGTACGAGCACCAACATCAGTAAAAACTTCACGATAGTCACACGATTCACAATACGACATAAAAGACTCTAAGTCAGGATAAGACTGTTCTTTTTATTTACACACGCATTTCGCAAAATAAGGAACGATCAGTCAGCAAACGGGAACCTCAGTGAAAGATAACGGTAGTGTCCTAGTGCGCCAGTACATATCGTTACTTCGCTTTTATCAGTTCTGAGCGTACAGTGAGCGCGTAAAGTTGCCTAGTACATAGTGCCTCTCACCAAGTATGGGTGCCTGCAGAGAGATTTTGCTAGATTTAATGCAACCCCACATAATGTAACTGTGACGCATTTCCTCCTTCATGGCAGTTATCTGGCGCACATTGCGGGTTTTTGATGAGAAGTGCTTCATCACCCACCAAACAGCCGGAACTTCTCTCTCTCTCTGATTTCCATTCCTGTTCTAATGGACCGCTGGGTATGAAGACAACGTTTTGACATAGACAACAAGTAGCAGTCCAGCGTACAAAAATTGGCTGAGGCATCCTCTATGAGGACTGTACTGGATAAGTGGTATAACATTAAGCCATATGTCGGAGCGGCGACTACGTAGAGAAGTAGCTGGAAGGTGTATCTGACTTTTGCAACTAAAACAGTTTTCTTTTTAACTGTGATTTTCATATGGCAACTGATCGTTCCTTACTTTCCGAATAGATCTGTTACAATGATCATACCCCAACTGCAATAAATTTTGATTGATTTTGCGGTAACGGTATCTGTATCTCACACTACCGTTATTTTACCTAGAACAGATAGGCCACAAATTGTTTATGATTACTAAAAATAAAGGAATCGACGCTAATGAAGCAAGGTAATTGACATATAACATCTGGTCACCGTTGCAAAACACTATAATTAAGCCTATCCTGCCTGGAGACGGCAGTGCAGCGAGGTCTAATGTTGTGAAATACAACAGTCTACCCTAGCCGCCATCTCGCATCCGTCCCTCGGGAGTGTCCAGGATAAAGCGCCTATGCAATGGTATCGTCTTCTGACCAGCTCCTACAACCAATGTTTGTGTCAGCCCATAAGTGACCGAGATCTCCTTCCATGTGATTTTAGCTTTTATTATACATTTATTCTAACTGTTGCTCTGAAATAGTAGCTAATCTTTCCAGATAACTTGGTGGGAAACCGACTCTCCTGGCCTGAAGTTGAACGAAGTGTCGCAGTGGTTGGCACAGTGGACCCGCATTTAATAGGAAAGCGATTCATGTTTAGTTTACGCGATTTCTCTAAATCACTAAATGCAAGTTCTTGGATAGTTCATCTCAAAAGGCACCCAAAATTTCTTTCCCCATCTTCAATCCATCCGACATTGTTTCCCTTTTCTACCTCCCACTTTTTCGACCGAACGTTCAACTCAAATCATCCCTCCTTCCTTCTTTGAATTTAGGAAGCAGTTTTTATTTTAATCTGTTCACCACTAATTATTTTTCGGATTGGAAAACTTTTACGCATGGTTATTTTAAGTATTGCCCTCGGCAAAAGTAATAATATGAAAAAAATTCCTCACTTTATCGTTTTCCAACGCAAGGAGGAGTGCGACGTATGTGAGCCACAGGTATTTTGGCGAGTGACGTACGTGTTGGAGGTAATGAAAAGAATCAGCATCCTGCATTTCCATTTATTATGTACAGTTGCATAAAATCAGCTCGCTCGTATATGGTTCAAATGGCTCTGAGCACTATGGGACTTAATATCTATGGTCATCAGTCCCCTAAAACTTAGAACTACTTAAACCTAACTAACCAAAGGACAGCACACAACACCCAGTCATCACGAGGCAGAGAAAATTCCTGACCCTGCCGGGAATCGAAACCGTGAACCCCGGTACAGGAATAGAGGACGCTACCGCACGATCGCGAGCTGCGGACAACGTGTTTATGTTTACAAGTAACTGATGTTTCGGTGGATTATTCTACATAGTAAGCTGTTAACATTACACGGAAAATAGAGTTTCTTATGTGACTGTCATATCGATCCTCCTTGAGATACGATGTGAAACAACATTGTCCAAAGCAATGAACATGTAGCAAATTTCCATTTAGTTTCAGATAACGTACCATGGGATACATACATCACAGTGGTAGTGTAAGGGGTAAGCAGAAAACACATGATTTAAATGAACAGCTGTAATTCACTGGCTGTGTTCTTGGAAGGATTTGGTAACTTTAGGTGTGAGAAGCCTGCTGGCCTCGATCAGGCAATATTCCTCTGAGCATGTAGCTGTTTGCTCACTTCTTTCCCCTCCAGCACCAGCATTCCCATCGTTTTGTAGTGTAACCGTAGCACTTGTTTCCTTTATATATATATATATATATTCAGTCATTAGAGAAGCTTTGCTCTATAACGTATGAGGTGTGAGACATACGCGTGGATGACACCTCTGCCATTCCCATGCACTGCACCGATAACAGTAATTCGTACCTAATAATGTGGAACATAGGTAAGTTCTGGTAATGTACCAAGGATTAGTACATGAACAATACATGTTGAAAAGTAGCGTCCAAGTGATGTCGAGCGGTGTTTCACTGTAGTTGCTATTACGTAATGAAATAATCAGTAACCCATAACCTAATCTGGACACTGCCTGCAGAGGACAACGCTATACAGCTAAGCACAGCTTGGTAATATATCAGTTTATATTTATTTTCAATAGGACACTTAACCAATAAAAAATTAAATTTCGCAAAATCTACGAAAAGCAATAATAATCGAGATACGAAATGACATTAAGAGCCGGCCGGAGTGGTCGAGCGGTTCTAGGCGCTACAGTCTGAAACCGCGCGACCGCTACGGTCGCAGGTTCGAATTCTGCCTCGGGCATGGATGTGTGTGATGTCCTTAGGTTAGCTAGGTTTAAGTAGTTCTAAGTTCTATAGTTCTTAGTTCTACGGGACTTATGAACTCAGCAGTTAAGTCCCATAGTGCTCAGAGCCATCTGAAGCATTTGTCATTAAGAAATGTTACGCTAACACTGTGAGAGGTACCAAATGAAAGGAGGCATGCATGGTGAATGAAACATCAAGATATCCTTCTCTAAGCAGCAAGTGGTTATAAGATTAAAGAATCAAATTAAAAAACGAAATTAAGAAAACCGCACCATTCTATCTATCGGCTCATAGTAAAACAACTTCCTGAGATGTTCAAGAAAGAATAGGCAGTCTCGGTTGCAAAATGGTTCTTCAATTATTTAATTTGTGACGCGTTTCACTCTTGAAGCAGCATCACAGAAATCGGGTAAAAACACTCGAGGACTACTGCCAAAAGCAAGTAACGCCCGGCAAACACCAAAATGACATGTCGTCCAATAAACCATACAGGACACATATACCTGCGTTACAAGTCTTCGCTCTGAACCCAACTCAAGTATGTTTACAACATATACCAAGTGTATAAAGTGTCCTCATGGCACATGTTTACGGCTCCCACTAAAGAGCTACAAAGTTATGTATTATTTTCACTATTTGATATCAGATGCAGAATAGATTAATTTCTGGATTCTCTATTCATGAAAGGCATCTGTTCCTCACTCCTGTAACCACTAAAGAACCACATAGCGTTCAAAGGAAGACAGAACAAAGTGTTGGTCCATCCGAAGTCAGTCTATAATTACTTCGATGATGATGTTCATAGTGTCACATTTGCTGATTATCTTCAACAATTGATAGAAGTCCTGCTTCGTCTTAGAGTAACTGGGTTCACTGTTAAACCATCTAAAATCACAGTGTCTCGGAGGTAGATTTCCTTTTTGTGACACTTGGTCTGAGCAGAAGGAGTTAGGTGCAACCAAGAGCGGACTCGGGATTTACGAAAACTTTCTGCCTCTAAGAATAAGAAATGGGTGGCCAAGTTCATCGTCCTAACCAGTTACTTTCGTATATTCGTGCCCGACTTTGCCCAGTTGCCAGCTCCTCCTAATAACTTGCGTGAAAAGTGTGAGGTTTTTAACTGTGGTGTGAGTCATAAGGCCTGCATTGAAGCCATTAAAACGGTTCTCAGCAATCCTCCAGTGTTGGTAATTCCCAGTTTTGAGCTTCAGTTCATTGTTCAACGAACAATTCTGGTGCTGTGGCCGTTCTCTTGCAAAAGAATTATAGTGTCTACCATCCGAGTCTACACATAAAGTGGACAATACCCTGAGGAGCTTAAGTACTCCATATAAGTGGGAGGCTCTAGCAATTGTTTCAGTCTTGGGAAAGTTCAAGTATTATCTAAAGCACGGGTGTTGGTGTTAGAGACCGACAACCAAAACCTGTGCTGTATCTTAGCACGTCCAAGAAGATGGAAAGCATTACGCGATGGGTGGTCTGTGTCTCCGCATCGCGTTTTAAGGTTAGCCATACTAGAGGTCCGGATAACCAGTTTGTCGACGCCTAGAGTCGTATGTTTGGAAAAGGCAATCACAAGCAGGCCGGGCACGAGGCCCAGAAAATTCCTTTTGTGTCCAAGATGCTAACTGGGATGCGAGAACTCTTTGGAGATTTTAAGAATGAACAGGATCAGGACCCATTAATTCTGTCCATCCAAACATACGTTACTTAGTGAGGAGCAGGTGAAGGGAAATACTTGAAATAAAATCATTGTTTTTCATAGGAAGAGTGATGATGAAACCTTTAAAATTTGTTTACCTAAGGAAATGTACATCCAGAACTAAATTATTTTCATAATTCCTTGCTGGAGGCGACATGGGTGTTTATAAAGCTGTGGCCAAAATAAAGAAAAAAGTGACATTGCCTTCCCTGTAAAGGGTACTAGACGTTTGGTGGTTAAAGGTAATCTATGTAAGGCAGCAATACCGAACCCCAACTCACGTAAGGGATCATTTAGAAAGCTCCTGGGATAGCTAAGCTGTGCATAAATTTTTATTGATTGCGTGGGTCCCCTCCCTCGTAATCGCTGTGAGAATAGTTAGATTCTTGTTGTATCTCACGCAGTTTTCGGTTTACTTGAGTAATTGCAAGTCGAGGGGTGACGACGGCCTTGTCTGCTTACCACTCGCTTGAAATTATTTGAGTGCCACATTTCTGTGTTTTGAAATTTCTTTTGATTACAACTTGTTCAAATGGCTCTGAGTACTATGGGACTTAACATCTGACGTCATCAGTCCCGTAGAACTTAGAACTGCTTTTACCTAACTAACCTAAGGACATCATACATATCCAAGCCCGAGGCAGGATTCGAACTTGCGACCGTAGCGGTGGCGCGGTTCCAAACTGAAGCGCCTAGAACCACTCGGCCATTCTGGCCGGCACAACTTGTTCCATGTCTGCTTATTAGTCAGCTGCGTCTGAGATTGTCATGTGTTGGTGACCACAGACGTCAAAATTGTGTCAGATTTGTATTGGATATTGTTGTTTCCCTAACTGATATAGCGACTATAAAGTTGCCTACGGCTGTTGCAAGCAGACGCTAACGGGCCAGTAAATCTTGGCTCTTTTGCGTAACTGAGTTCCATAATTCTGGCGAGACTTGTGCCTTTCCGGAAAATTGATATTTATTGTTTGAAATATGATTACGATAGTAGTTGTTTGAGTGTCACACCTCAAGATTTGCCTGTTACCTTCTAATCCACTTAAGTTAATATGTCTGATAAGCCTGTATGATTAACCCGTTAAAATTCGTGTTGTTACACGTAAGATTTAGTAGGCGCTTGGGGCCACGCTCACATTCAGCTTCTTGTATTGGTGTGACCATTTTATTAGGTTCCACGATTGTTATCTTTGATTTATTTGTGTGCGTGTTTTATCTCAGCCTTCCTAACTGCGCGTAGCGTTTCGAGGCGCTGCGCAGGGTGTTATTTGTTATCCACCAGTCCAGGGGTGTTGTCTTTCCGGGTGGGCTGTGTACATGCCCGCGGGCGGCACGCCGCTTCCTGTTACATCATACCCTCTGAGACGTTACGGCCTCCTTGCTTGCTACGGCGTCCCTTATAAGCTGAGTGTCTATCTTGTAGCAATTTTGCGTCATTTACCCAATAGTATCCATTATTTTAAACCACGTTATTCAGACCTAGCTTTGGTTTTTAATGTAATATTTTAATATTGATATGTTGTTCAACTGTTAAATGGTATTTTATTATTTTTCCACGTCAGTATCTTCAATACGCCAAAGAATCTTCCTTGACTGAGCAAATATGTTTTCAGAATCACGTGATTCACTTTGGCCAGTGTTTCAAGAAATTTATTTATTTCTATTGACCCTATGATGGCGTCCTCTTGGGTAAAATACTACGGAGGTAAAACAGTCCCCTATTCGGATCTTCGGCCGGGGAGTACTCATGAGGGCGTCATTATTAGGATAAACAAATCTGGTGTGATCTGTATCAGAGAATGGGGTATCAGATCCCTTTATCGGGCAGGTAGGTTAGAAAATTTAAAAACGGAAATAGATCGGTTAAATTTAGATATGCCAATACAGGATTATTAGTGCAAAATCAAATAGGTTAATGCTGGAGTGGGTTTAATAATGAATAAAAAATAGGAGTGCGGTTAAGCTACTACGAACAGGATAGTGAACGCATTATTGTAGCCAAGATAGACACAAAGCCCACACCTGCCACAGTAGTACAAGTTTATATACCAACTAGCTCCGCAGATGGTGAAGAGATTGAAGAAATGTATGATAAGATAAAAGAAATTACTCAGACAGTGAATTGAGACGAAAATTTAATAGTCATGTGGGACTGGAATTTAATAGTTTGAAAAGGAAGAGAAGGAAAAGTAGTAGGTGAATATGGAGTGGGGGTCACTAATTAAAGAGGAAGCTGGCTTGTGGAATTTTGCCTAGAGCCCAACTTAATCATAGCTAACACCAGGTTTAAGAATCATGAAAGAAGGTTGTATACGTGGAAGACGAAAGCATTAGGGAAAGATTGACACGAAAGGAGAAATGAAGTAAAGTAGAAAGAGAATGGGTAGCTTAGAGAGATAAAATAGTGAAGGCAGCAGAGGTTAAAGTAGGTAAAAAGACGAGGGCTGGAAGAAATCCTTGGCTAGCAGAAGACATATTGAATTTAATCACTGAAAGGAAAAAATACAAAAATGCAGTAAATGAAGCAGGCAAAAAGGAATACAAAAATGAGTTCGGCAGGAAGTGCAATATGAATAAGGAAGGATGTCTAGAGGACACATGTAAGGATGTAGAGGCATATATCACTAGGGATAAGATAGATATTCCCTACAGGACAATCAAGGAGACCACTGGAGAAAAGAGAACCACTTGTATGAATATCAAGAACTCAGACGGAAAACCAGTTCTAAGCAAATAAGGGAAAGCATTAAGGTGGAAGGAGTCTATAGAGGGCCTATACAAGGACGCTGTACTTGAGGGAAATATTATGGAAATGGAAGAAGACGTAGATGAAGATGAAATGGGAGGTACGATAGTGCGTGAAGTATTTCACAGAGCACTGAGAGACCTAAGGCTTAACAAGGCCCCTGGAATAGAGAACATTCCATTAGATCTACTGCTAGCCTTGGGAGAGCCATACCAGGCAAAACTCTACCACCTGGTGAGCAAGATTTATGAGACAGGCAAAATACCCTCCGACTTCAAAGAGAATATAATAATTCCAATCCCAAAAAAAGCAGGTGTTGACAGGGTGGGAAAATTAGGAAATGTCAGTTTAATAAGTCTCGGCTGCAAAATACTTACACGAATTCTTTATAGACGAATGGAAAAAAGTGGTAGAAGTCGACCTCGGGGAAGATCAGTTCGGATTCCGTAGAAACATTGGAACACGTGAAGCAACACTGACCCTACGACTTATCTTAGGAGATAGATTAAGGAAATTAATACCCAAGTTTCTAGCTTTTGTAGACTTATAGAAAATTTTTGACAATATTGACCGAAATAACCTCTTTCAAATTCTGAAGGTGGCTGGGATGACATACAGGGTGCGAAAGGCTATTTACAATTTATACAAAAACAGATGGCAGTTATAAGAATCGAGGAGCGTGAACGGAAAGCAATCTTTGTGAAGAGAGTGAGACAGGTTTGTAGCCTATCGTCGATGGTATTCAATCTGTATATTGAGCAAGCAATAAAAAAAAATAAAAAAAAGTTCGGAGTAGGAATTAAATCTATGGAGAAGAAATAAAACTTTGACGTTTGTCGACGACATTGAAATCTCAGAGACAGTGAAGAACCTGTAAGAGCAGTTGAACGGAATGGACAGTGTCTTGAAAGGAGGATGTAAGATAAACATCAACAAAAGCAAAACGAGGATAATGGAAGTAGTCGAATTAAATCAGGTGATGCTGAGGGAATTAGCCGAGTTTTGGAATTTGGGGCGCAAAATAACTGATGATGGTCAAAGTAAAGAGAGTATAAAATGTAGACATGCAATGGCAAGAAAAGCGTTTCTGAAGAAGAGAAATACGTTGACATCGAGTAAGGATTTGCATGTTGGGAAATCTTTTCTGGAAGTATTTGTATGGAGTGTAGCCATGTATGAAAGCGAGACATGGACGATAAATAGTTGAGACAAGAAGATAATATAAGCTTTCGAGATGTGTTGTTACAGAAAAATGCTGAAGATTAGATGGGTAGCTCGAATAACTAATTAGGAGATACTGGGGAGAAGAGGAGTTTGTGGCACAACTTGACTAGAAGAAGGGATGGGTTGGCAGGACATGTTCTGAGGCATCAATGAATCACCAGTGTAGTATTGGAGGGCAGCGTGGAGAGTAAAAATCGTAGAGGAAGAGATGGATACAGTAAGCAGGTTCAGAAGGATGTAGGTTGCAGTAGTTACTTGGAGATGAAGAAGCTTGCACAGGATGAAGTAGCATGAAGAGCTGCATCAAACAAGTCTCGGGACTGAAAACGAAAACAACAACTCATTGACCCTATTTGTGTGCTGTTTACCTGTAAATCTCAATTGAAGAGTTCCCATTTTTGGCATAGTTTGAGAAACGCTTTGTGTTTATAGTGGCGAGATGGAATAAGAAAATTGAGAAGAAATGTATATATTGCGAGGCAGCGGAATTATAAGATTTATCCGTGCAATAAAATATTGTTGGACTCCTCTGAAGGAACAAATGACTTGTGATAAAGGGCCTGAACTTTCGCATGCCCGTTTGGTTATTCCTTTAGCCTGGGGTGTCCACTAACATTTCATTGGCAGCCTCCAATTGTATTTGTCCGCTGCCAAGTCCTTTCTCACTGTTTATCTTCTATATTGTGCCTAATATATATATATTTTTTGGTCATCAGTCTACTGATTGGTTTGATGCGGCCCGCCACGAATTCCTTTCCTGTGCTAACCTCTTCATCTCACAGTAGCACTTGCAACCTACGTCCTCAATTATTTGCTTGACGTATTCCAATCTCTGTCTTCCTCTACAGTTTTTGCCCTCTACAGCTCCCTCTAGTACCATGGAAGTCATTCCCTCATGTCTTAGCAGATGTCCTATCATCCTGTCCCTTCTCCTCGTCAGTGTTTTCCACATATTCCTTTCCTCTCCGATTCTGCGTAGAACCTCCTCATTCCTTACCTTATCAGTCCACCTACTTTTCAACATTCGTCTATTGCACCACATCTCAAATGCTTCGATTCTCTTCTGTTCCGGTATTCCCACAGTCCATGTTTCACTACCATACAGTGCTGTACTCCAGACGTACATCCTCAGAAATTTCTTCCTCAAATTAAGGCCGGTATTTGATATTAGTAGACTTCTCTTGGCCAGAAATGCCTTTTTTTGCCATAGTGAGTCTGCTTTTGATGTCCTCCTTGCTCC
Source organism: Schistocerca gregaria (assembly GCF_023897955.1). NCBI lineage: Eukaryota > Metazoa > Arthropoda > Insecta > Orthoptera > Acrididae > Schistocerca > Schistocerca gregaria. The sequence goes on from NC_064923.1 coordinate 534,009,437, forward strand.
GTCCGTCGTTGGTTATTTTACTGCCTAGGTAGCAGAATTCCTTAACTTCATTGACTTCGTGACCAATATTCCTGATGTTAAGTTTCTCGCTGTTTTCATTTCTACTACTTCTCATTACCTTCGTCTTTCTCCGATTTACTCTCAAACCATACTGTGTACTCATTAGACGGTTCATTCCGTTTAGCAGATCATTTAATTCTTCTTCACTTTCACTCAGGATAGCAATGTCATCAGCGAATCGTATCATTGATAGCCTTTCACCTTGTATTTTAATTCCACTCCTGAACCTTTCTTTTATTTCCATCAGTGCTTCCTCGATGTACAGATTGAAGAGTAGGGGCGAAAGGCTACAGCCTTGTCTTACTCCCTTCTTAATACGAGCACCTCGTTCTTGATCGTCCACTCTTATTATTCCCTCTTGGTTGTTGTACATATTGTATATGACCTATCTCTCCCTATAGTTTACCCCTACTTTTTTCAGAATCTTGAACAGCTTGCACCATTTTATATTGTCGAACGCTTTTTCCAGCTCGACAAATTCTAGTGAACGTGTCATGATTTTTCTTTAGCCTTGCTTCCATTATTAGCTGTAACGTCAGAATGGCCTCTCTCGTGCCTTTACTTTTCCTAAAGCCAAACTGATCGTCATCTAGCGCATTCTAAATTTTCTTTTCCATTCGTCTGTATATTATTCTTGTAAGCAGCTTCAATGCATGAGCTGTTGAGCTGATTGTGCGATAATTCTCGCACTTGTCAGCTCTTGCCGTCGTCGGAATTGTGTGGATGATGCTTTTCCGAAAGTCAGATGGTATGTCGCCAGACTCATATATTCTACACACCAACGTGAATAGTCGTTTTGTTGCCACTTCCCCTAATGATTTTAGAAATTCTGATGGAATGTTATCCATCCCTTCTGCTTTATTTGACCGTAAGTCCTTCGAAGGTCTTTTAAATTCCGATTCTAATACTGGATCCCCTATCTCTTCTAAATCGACTCCTGTTTCTTCTTCTATCACATCAGACAAATCTTCACCCTCATAGTGGCTTTCAATGTATTTTTTCCACCTATCTGCTCTCTCCTAATATATTGCATTGAAAATGTTCTACATTTGAGTTGGCGCAATGGAGAGCAGGCTTGTGTTTGGTTATCTCATCTTCGGTGCGAGCAACTTTAATAGGAATAGCGGCTAAGGAAACAAGCTGACATGCGTTCGTCAGGGGGCTGGGGGTGAGGGGGGGAGAAGCTGTACTTGGGGCTCGTTTGCGTGGGGGAGGGGGAGCTACACTTGGGGCTCGTTTGCGTGCCATCTGGTCTAGTGGGGTTAACATCATGGCGGACTATTGACGAGGTGGATGTTGTAATTTTTACCCGGTTGGGGGGGAGCTGTACTTGGAGCTTGTTTGCGTGCCGTCTGGAAGTGGGGTCAACATCACAGCGGACTATTGACAAGGTAGATATAGCAATTTTTATCCGGTTGGGAGGAGCTGTACTTGGGGCTCGCTTGCATGCCGTCTGGTCTAGTGGAGTTAACATCACGGCGGACTATTGAAGAGGTAGATGTTATTACCTGGTACTTCTGCTTTTAAGAACTTCATCGAAACCGGAACTTTCTCAGACAGCAATCCCATTAAGTCAGTCGCAGCAGGAGGTGGATGATAAATTGTAGGATGAGGTAAAGAAATTGTTAATCTCAACTAGTGCTTTAGTGATGGAAGAACCACTTGTTGATAACCAGGTCGCTATTTTGGCTTCGGCTAACTTAGACCAGCGGACGCGACCTCGGAGTTTTCTTGAAACCGAAGCCCACATTGCCTCTACTACTGCCAAACTGCCTAACTCTCTCGTGTGTTTGTTAAAGTATGTATCGGAATTGTGAGTTGATCAAGTAGATTAGGTCGAGCGTGGACAGTGGCTAACTGTCCATTTCGAACGTCATGCCGATTTGTTTATGGTATCTCGTACCATTTTCCTTAGTTTGTTGTAAACGCTAGCCCGCAGCTCCCTAAGTGATATTTTGATGGAAGTTCTTCAGAGTCGAGGTAGTTTAATTAGTTTGAGACGGCTTATTATCCAAGAGAAATTGTCGCCACATGCCCACAGTGAATTAGAAGGGACAGATTATTTGCTCCTTCAGGCACCGAATGAGGCTTTGTTTCCCTGTACAGAGCGGCTTCGCCCTACAGTTACGTCGTTGCGGAAATGGAGATGGTTTGCCGGCCTGTGTGGCCGTGTGGTACTAGGCGCTTCAGTCTGGAACCGAGTGGCCGCTACGGTAGCAGGTTCGAATCGTGCCTCGGGCATGGATGTGTGTGATGTCTTTAGGTTAGTTACGTTTAAGTAGTTCTACGTTCTAGGGGACTGTTGACCTAAGATGTTAAGTCCCATACTGCTCGGAGCCGTTTGAAACATTTTGAACCTCCCCTGTAGGAATACTTGTAAATTTCCTCCACTGCGTTCTTATTCAGAGATTTCGTACCGCCAATGAGCAAGTGTTACCTCCGCTTGGGGAAATAAAGAATAAACTAACTATTAATGGATTTTCGTAGCCGTTGACCGTTTTCCTCGCTATGCGCTAATCTGTTACGTTAATTCTTCGGTGTGAAGCTATGCGGCGGACTCGCCTGGTACTCCGTTCCAGCCGTGACTCCTTTCATTTTAAATTTTCTCCCTTAGAGAAAATAGCGTTGTGTTCGTACCGCTTTGCCGACAACGTTAATTCTGGACGGCTTCAGGATACCCAGTTTGATCTGGCTGTCAATGAGCGTGGGAATTTTAAAGTATTATGCTCGAGTGTCCTGATGTGTTATCAGATAGACTCGGCGCTACTAATTTGATCTGGCTCACTGACGACGTTCCGGTACGACAGGCGCCTTACCACCAATCTCCACCTGAGATGGCTGTCCTTCGTGAGAAGATAAATCTTATGTTTCGCCAGGGCGTCATTCGGCCATCTACGTCGCCCTATTCCTTCCCGATCTTTTTGGTCTCTAAGGGTCTATTCAAGGATTATAGGCCGGTATTTGATTATCGTGCTCTCAACATGAAAATAGTGTAATCAGTGCCAGTTCTAGACATTCATAGTGCCTTCTCATGATTTTTCCGGTGCTTGTTATTTCACAGTGTCTGATTTACAACAAGCATATTATGAGATATCCTTTACGGAGGATTTCAAGCCGGCCATCGCTTTTTGTACAGACTGGAACCTGTATGAATTCAAAGGGTCACCTTTGGCCTATCTACTGATGTGGCTCTTCTGTCTCGGTTATTGAACCATGTGCTCGGGAATTTGAAGTTAAACCGCGTCTATAATTATGTGGACGACGTAGTCATTCACAGTCGGTCGTTCAGTCAATATCTTGAATACCTCCATCAAGTATTCATCAGGTTACGGAAGGCTTATCTTAACCAGAAACGCAAGGTTAGACGAAGACACTTTCTCTCTCTGGTGAATAAGGAGGATAGAGCCATGTTTGTTGGCATGGAAAATTGATGCTCCCCTTAATACATTTCGTAGGAAGTGGTCTCGATTTCATGTGCACGCGTGTGTGTGTGTGTGTGTGTGTGTGTGTTGGGGGGGGGGGGGGGGGGGGTGAGAAGCCAGCAGGCTGCCTTTCATGCTATCAGAACAGCCTTAACTAAACCTCGAACTTGACCGTCTCCCCATCTTTGAGAAGGTTTATTGTCCAAACCAACGCCTCCAATGCCGGTGTGTCCGTGTTGTTGATTCAGGAACATGGAGGAGAAAAACTCGGCCGGAGTTAAACTTAAACACTATTTATGAGTACGAGGTATTGACAGTGTTGTTCACTCTCGAAAAATTAAGTTTTACCTAGAGCACCGGGAATTCGACCTGGAGACAGACAACCAAGCCCTTAGTTGCGTCCGTACTCGGTCTAGAGACAGAAGAGATTGATAGGTGGGCTGTCCGTGTCTCCGTCTTCCCTTTTTAAGTGCGGCACCTAAAAGGGTGTGATGACGTAATTGCTGTCGCACTTAATCCGGTCTTTCTTTAAGATCACGAGCCAGCTCCGCGGACATCTTCCCCGCCTGGGGCTCCTGTGGGGAGCATTCTTACTGACGTTCCGCAGCTTTCTGGCGATTTGAAAGATAAGCAAGAGCAAGGGACCGACCTAGCACATATTTGTAGGGTACTTGCAACCCAGAATTTGTTTGCTTATCGAGCTCATTCCGTCAATTTTCATACAAAATGCTTCAAATGGCTCTGAGCACTATGGGACTTAACATCTGTGGTCATCAGTCCCCTAGAACTTAGAACTACTTAAACCTAACTAACCTAAGGACATCACACACATCCATGCCCGAGGCAGGATTCGAACCTGCGACCGTGGCGGTCCCGCGGTTCCGAACTGCAGCGCCTAGAACCGCACGACCACCGCGGCCGACCGTCAATTTTCCATTACCATCGTGATTCCCTGGCGGAAGGTCACTTAAGCGTCCACAAAACTATTGCGAAGATTCAGATTCATACTCCATGTCATTGTCGAGAGGGGGATTGTGAACTTCGTAAAATCGCCAAGCACACACACATACACACACACACAAACACACACACACACACATACACACACATATATATGGTGGTCCATTGATCGTGAACGGGCAAAATATCTCACGAAATAAGTGCGTCAAATGAAAAAACTACAAAGAACGAAACTTGTGTAGCTTGGAGGGGGAAACCAGATGGCGCTATGGTTTGCCCGCTAGATGGCCATAGGTCAAACGGGTATCAACTGCGTTTTTTTAAAATAGGAACGCCAAATTTTATTTCATATTCGTGTAGTACGTAAAGAAATATAAACGTTTTAGTTGGGCCACTGTTTTCGCTTTCTGATAGATGGCGCTGTAATAGTTACAAACGTATACGTACGTGGTATCACGTAACATTCCGCCAGTGTGGACTGTATTTGCTTCCTGATACATTACCCGAGTTAAAATGGACCGTTTACCAATTGCGGAAATGGTTGATATCGTGTTGATGTATGGCTATTGCCATCAAAATTCCCAACGGGCGTGTGCTATGTATGCTGCTCGGTATCCTGGACGACATCATCCAAGTGTCCGGACTGTTCGCCGGATAGTTACGTTATTTAAGGAAACAGGAAGTGTTCAGCCACATGTGAAACGCCAACAACGACCTGCAACAAATGATGATGCCCAAGTAGGTGTTTTAGCTGCTGTCGCGGCTAATCCGCACATCAGCAGCAGACAAATTGCGCGAGAATCGGGAATCGTATAAACGTTGGTATTGAGAATGCTGCAACAACATAGATTGCGCCTGCACCATATTTCTACGCAACAGGAATTACATGGCGACGACTTTGAACGTCGTGTACAGTTCTGCCACTGGGCACAAGAGAAATTACGTGACGATGACAGATTTTTAGCACGCGTTCTATTTAGCGACAAAGCGTCATACACCAACAGCGGTAGCCTAAACTGGCGTAATATGCACTACTGGGCAATGTTAAATCCACGATGGCTGCAACAAGTGGAACATCAGCGACCTTGGCGGGTTAATGTATGGTGCGACTTTATGGGAGCAAGGATAATTGGCCCCCATTTTATCGATGGCAATCTAAATGGTGCAATGTATGCTGATTTCCTACGTAATGTTCTACCGACGTTACTACAAGATGTTTCATTGCATGACGGAATGGCGATGATATTCCAACATGATGGATGTCCGTCAAATAGCTCGTGTGCGGTTGAAGCGGTATTTAATAGCATATTTAATGACAGGTGGATTGGTCGTCGAAGCACCATACCATTGCCCGCACGTTCACCGGATCTGACGTCCCCGGATTTCTTTCTGTGAGGAAAGTTGAAAGATATTTGCTATCGTCATCCATCCACAATCCCTGATAACATGCGTCAGCGAATTGTTAATGCACGTGCGAACATTACGGAAGGCTAACTACTTGCTGTTGAGACGAATGTCGTTACACGGTCGCACGACCGAATCCTGCCTCGGGCATGAACGTGTGTGTTGTCATTAGGTTAGTTAGGTTTAAGTGGTTCTAAGTTCTGGGGGACTGATGACCTCAGATGTTGAGCCCCATAGTGCTCAGAGTCATTTGAACCAACACCTGTCACTGGGGCTCCAGAGAGGGTATCCTACCATTTCACTGGCGTCTGCATTATCGTTCGTGACACCTCCGTGCCGCGTTGGCGGGTGTAGGAAACGCGGCGGCGTAACTAGTGTTGGGTGTATTCGAAAGCGCGGCCGACCAAATAGAGGCAGATACCGCACCCTTTACCGCCCTAATTGGAAGATACGGCTGGCGATTGGTTGTGACGAAGCTGGTAGGTTGGCTGGATGCACAGAAGGCCAACCCGCGTCCCGACTTTGCGAGAGCCTGCGAAACTGCCCCGGATAATGAAGCGCACGGCGCATCCTACGATACAGGTAGCAGCATGAAAGGTGCTGCTGACGGTGCGTGCGGCCACTACCCGACTGTGATATTGTCGATGTCTATGGGAGAGACGAGCTGCGGCGTTGGCGGCAACGGCGTGGGCGGGAGGATTTCCATTGATGGCCGTGGGCGGAGGAGCCCGCACGGTAAACTGTGTAGGAGGCGACGTAGCGGCGGCCGAATGCGCCTACCTCACGGCGGCCGGACGTCGTACAACGATGAAATCACTGAATTTATTCAGCCGTAGCCAATTCTGGTAGCACTGATGCGTGCCTGCGTTGATGCGAATTGTGTACTGCGCTTTGCTCAGTTGATCTCAGAACACCGCAGGGTTCCCATAAATGTGGCTTGTTGTACACGAGATATTGAACTCGAAGTTCGGGTGAAACTTCGTGGTGACGTCTGAACCTGGAGCGGGGAGGTAAGGACGGAGCAAATGCAGCAAGTTCTGATGGTGTCTCCCATTCAAATGCTCTGTTCGTGAAATGTCAGGAGCAGGCAAAGTACCATGAATGTGAAGTTCTAAGTTTCGCCATTCGCGTTTTTAATGTTCGAACGACCCCTTGAGTCTCGCCCTTAGACTGTGTCAAGTATTGTGCTGTCATGAGATGCTGTATTTCATAGTGTTTACAAACCTGTTCAAATTCCTTAGAAGAAAAAGAAAGTAAACTATTACAAACAATTGTCTGTAGCAATAGTTTGAGAGAAAATAGCGCTGGCGGCATTCGTCGAATGCATTGGGATAACAGAAGTGTATTTCCTGAAGGGACCGACGATAATCAGCCATGTGTTACGAGAAGGGGTCAGCAGATTCTAATGGAGACGTTGCCATGGAGTATCACTATGTGGCCAGGATGGAAATTAGTGGCGCGGAGCGGCCCGCTTGTCCGAACAAGCGTGACATTGTCCCGTCATGCATTCTATTTGCTTACAGACCACGTAAAATGTCGGCACGCCAACTCCATAGTGCGAGCTGTTCCTCACTGACTTCTATGTAGAAGACTTAACACCTACTGCTGAAACAAGGTTGGAATTAACTCTCTTGTCTGTTCGTTAGGCGTGTAAAAAAACATCACCTCGTTCAGAAAAGATAAACTGTAGCGGTTCACAAGGTATCTCTGTACTAAGGGATCGGGAAGACATTTCTGACTGCTCGACAAACCTCTGTGAATGTAAAGTTTTAGCAATGATAGCGATTGTCTATGTTGTGCAGCTTGTGTGCTTCCCCGTCAATGAATAGGAGAAGAGTCCAAAAGAATGAATACGTAAACAATAAGTTTCCGATGCACCGAATGCTGCATCTGAGACAGTAGGTAATGGAGACAATGTATTGGCGTTTGCCTGTCGGGCTTTGGAGCGATACACAATTTCATGCTGGTAATTTGCAGTAATAGCGACCAACATTGAAGCTTTTGCTCCTTGCAATCAGCAACTTGTTTCGACGGATGTAACAGTGTAATCATGGGCTTATGATCCGTGACTACAAACAATTTTCTGCCATACCAGTAATGGTGAAATTTGTTGACACCATATATGACACCCAGGACTTCATTCTCCAGCTGACTATAATTAATCTGAGCACAGTTCGAAGTTTTGGAAGCAATAGGGGTGGATACTTTGTTGGATAAGACCCCCCTGATATCATGGGACGAAGCATCGAGTGAAAAAATGTTCAAATGTGTGTATCTTATGGGACTTAACTGCTAAAGTCATCAGTCCCTAAGCTTACACACTACATAACCTAAAATATACTAAGAACAAACACGCACACACCCATGCCCGAAGGACGACTCGATCCTCGCCGTGACCAGCCGCACAGTCTATGACAGCAGCGCCCAGACCGCTCGGCTAATCCCGCACGGCCATCGAGTGCAAGCACAATAGCTTTGAGAGGATCGTAGTGTATAAGCCAGTCTTTTGTCCAACGGAATGGAACCTTTTTGCGTCTGAGGCCGCTAGAGACGCGGAAATTTGCGCCGCATTACGAATGAACTTTCTGTAGTAAGTCAATTTTCCAAAAACCCATTGTGCAAATTCTTAGATGGCCATGGCTGAACTGATTGCAAATGTTTCGTCGAAGGACGAGAGCGAGTAGCGTCGATGATATGTCCTAAGTATTCTCTCGTTCTGCTGAAAAAAAAAAAAAAAAAACATTTCCAAAACTTTCATTAGAGACCTACCTCAGTTAAACTTGAGAACAACAGTCCAAACTTTAAGGTGTTGTTCGGTGTTTGTCCAGAGACGATTAGACCACCAAGATAATTAAAACAAGAGGGAATTTTCGACGTTACTTGATTGGAGACAGTTTTGAAACAACACAGGCACGGAAGCACTTCCGGAAGTTAGGCGTTGATACTCACACAATTCGACAAGTGTTCACAACGAAAGTTTTCTTTTCCTCTTTCTTCAATTGTAAGTGAAGATAGGCTTCTGCCAGGTCAGTTTCGAGAAGAACTGTGTTCCCGTTAGGTGAACCAAAATTTCCTCTATACGTAGGAGCGCACAAGAGTTAGTGACTGTGAATTTACAGTGCGCTTGAAAATTGACAGAAGACGAATGTTCCCTTGGCTTGGCATAACGCATGTGGCCACAGGGCGTGAGCGGAAAATTTTTTGTTGTGAATCAGCTGCCAGGGTAATGTGAGCGAGGAAATCTTTTGTACATCCCAGAGCATCATCAAACAAATATTGATACTTGTTACGGAATTGTTGAATTGTGGCGTGGGAAGCTTTTGTGTCGGCGGCAAGTGCATTGTTCTGTATGTCTAACCCGAAGGAAGCAAATGCATCCCTGCCGGCTACACTACACTGGAGGAGACTTCCTTAGTCGTTTTTATTCTTTTTTTACGTATTTTGTAGGTAAACATCAGATTCCAAGTTTTGAAATGCTGTCACCGTTATAGGCGGTGAGATACCGCCTTCATATTTGCAAAGGTGGTTGGCCAGCTTTTTCATATATATCTAGGTTAAGCAACGTGACAGAAGCTCAAGTATCTAGATGAAAGGGTTCCTTTAGGTTACAAATTTCAAATGTAATCCACAGCTTGCGATGTATTCTCTGAATAGAATTGTCACTTCCATGTTGTGAAAACTGTTCCATCTTCCCACCTACACACTAGAAGACGTTCGTGAATATTAAGGTTGAGAAAGAGTGTGAGTGAGTGTGTGTGTGTGTGTGTGAAAACTGTTCTCCCTTCTCACCTACACACTAGAAGACGTTCGTGAATTTAAAGGTTGAGAAAGAGTGTGAGTGAGTGAGTGTGTGTGTATGTGTGTGTGTGTGTGTGTGTGTGTGTGTGTGTGTGTGACTGTGTCTCTCTCTCTCTCTCTCTGTGTGTGTGTGATTTAAGCAGCAAGAGGCACAGAATTTGATCATGAAATTGCATTGATTCCCCTCTATCCTACTTTGCATTATTCTCGAGACACGAAGGAGAGTAGACAAGCCGGTTTTCTATGTCACCTGCGATGACAAAATCTGCATACAGCTTGTCTGAGGAAGCAGTTCTGCGGATCATCGGTGACACAGCATTTCACATTTCTGTGTGGGTATAGTGTATTGAAGTGGGGACTAGAAACGACGGAGAGGCTTCGTCCCGCCGTAGTCGTAAGTGGTTCACAACCCCACAACAGGCCACAGCAGTCCACCCACCCCACCACTGCCCCACATAATCGAAGGTTATTGTGCGGTTCGGCCCCAATTGGACCTCCCTCCACGGAAACGCCTCATACCAAACGTGTGTACCCCAAATATTTGCGTGGTAGAGTAATTATGGTGTACGTGTACGTGTAGACAGTGTTTGCTCAGCAATCGCCGACATACTGTAACTGAGGCGGAATAAGGGAAAGCAGCCCGCATTCGCCGAGGCAGATGGAAAACCACCCAAAAGCTATCCACAGGCTGGCCGGCACTCTGGACCTCGATACTAATCCGCCGGTTGGATTCGTGCCGGGAACCGACACGCCTTCCAGCTCGGGAGGCAGCGCGTTAGATCGCGAGGCTAGCTGGACGGTCTTTCCACATATGACTTCGCTTTGTGCGGGCCTGGGCCAGTGTAATAAGCGTTGCGCCTTCGCGGCAAATGCTCTATGTGGTGTGTCCGGCCTCGTTTGCGCGGTGCTGCGCCCCGGTCTGTGGCTGGAGCACGGGTTGTTCGTCTCAAGTGAAGCGACAGTTGTTAGATAGAAATCATGGTCTGCCAAATCATCCACTTCGTGGCCATCGATAACATTAAGCATTTCACTGAGGCTATAACTGCGATGCTTTAGAATTTTTGGCTCTCAATGTCTGTTCTGATAGATTCTGAATAATAGCTTCACGAAACATTTCATCCTGATAATTTGCATCACATTCACAATTGAATTTATAGTCTCTACTCACACCCTGTAAATCCGGAATCCATTCTTTATAGAATTGATCACTATTAAGCTGCACGCGGAAAGTTTAGTATCATGCAGCAGCAACGTGTATCTATGAAAAAATTCGCCTAATCTTACAAATAAAACCTGCGTTTGGGTCACACTGAGGGGAAACTATTTCACTATGAGGCAGTAGGTGTACTTTCCCACACACGAATAGGAAAATGCGCTGCGTGATTCACTTATGATTTTGTAGGCGTCGAAATGTTGATTCAGCTGTCTTACGTGCTCTTCCCATGTTTCCCTCACCTCATCAAACAGTCGGAAATGCGGAGGTGATGGCTGAATTTGTTCTCCCGCTTCTGTCGCTTTTTACGTCCGAGCTGCTTGCGCTTCTGGGAGGCAAGAAATTGCTGACAACACTTCTCTTATTTGTTGACTCTCAAACAGAGAATGAGATGTTAGACGCTGCTCAGTGCTCAGATGTTGCCTTGCTTTGTTTGCCATGATTCCTTAAGTATCTCAACTTAAATATTACAATTCATGTATTTTAACTTAATACACTCCTGGAAATGGAAAAAAGAACACATTGACACCGGTGTGTCAGACCCACCATACTTGCTCCGGACACTGCGAGAGGGCTGTACAAGCAATGATCACACGCACGACACAGCGGACACACCAGGAACCGCGGTGTTGGCCGTCGAATGGCGCTAGCTGCGCAGCATTTGTGCACCGCCGCCGTCAGTGTCAGCCAGTTTGCCGTGGCATACGGAGCTCCATCGCAGTCTTTAACACTGGTAGCATGCCGCGACAGCGTGGACGTGAACCGTATGTGCAGTTGACGGACTTTGAGCGAGGGCGTATAGTGGGCATGCGGGAGGCCGCGTGGGCGTACCGCCGAATTGCTCAACACGTGGGGCGTGAGGTCTCCACAGTACATCGATGTTGTCGCCATTGGTCGGCGGAAGGTGCACGTGCCCGTCGACCTGGGACCGGACCGCAGCGACGCACGGATGCACACCAAGACCGTAGGATCCTACGCAGTGCCGTAGGGGACCGCACCGCCACTTCCCAGCAAATTAGGGACACTGTTACTCCTGGGGTATCGGCGAGGACCATTCGCAACCGTTTCCATGAAGCTGGGCTACGGTCCCGCACACCGTTAGGCCGTCTTCCGCTCACGCCCCAACATCGTGCAGCCCGCCTCCAGTGGTGTCGCGACAGGCGTGAATGGAGGGACGAATGGAGACGTGTCGTCTTCAGCGATGAGAGTCGCTTCTGCCTTAGTGCCAATGATGGTCGTATGCGTGTTTGGCGCCATGCAGGTGAGCGCCACAATCAGGACTGCATACGACCGAGGCACACAGTGCCAACACCCGGCATCATGGTGTGGGGAGCGATCTCCTACACTGGCCGTACACCTCTGGTGATCGTCGAAGGGACACTGAATAGTGCACGGTACATCCAAACTGTCATCGAACCCATCGTTCTACCATTCCTAGACCGGCAAGGGAACTTGCTGTTCCAACAGGACAATGCACGTCCGCATGTATCCCGTGCCACCCAACGTGCTCTAGAAGATGTAAGTCAACTACCCTGGCCAGCAAGATCTCCGGATCTGTCCTCCATTGAGCATGTTTGGGACTGGATGAAGCGTCGTCTCACGCTGTCTGCACGTCCAGCACGAACGCTTGTCCAACTGAGGCGCCAGGTGGAAATGGTATGGCAAGCCGTTCCACAGGACTACATCCAGCATCTCTACGATCGTCTCCATGGGAGAATAGCAGCCTGCATTGCTGCGAAAGGTGGATATACACTGTACTAGTGCCGACATTGTGCATGCTCTGTTGCCTGTGTCTATGTGCCTGTGGTTCTGTCAGTGTGATCATGTGATGTATCTGACCCCAGGAATGTATCAATAAAGTTTCCCCTTCCTGGGACAATGAATTCACGGTACTTCAATTTCCAGGGGTGTATATGCATACACACACACAAAAGAGAATCCAATAGAAACAAAAAAAATGTCCTACTGTGGTGTCCACAGCTCCTTCTTCCACTGTCTGATCCTCGTCGCCAGTCTGTTATTTCTTCCTTTGCGCTCTCTGCGGTTCTTTAGTTGATACAGGTGCGATGGACATATATTTTACGTGAACAGAGAATTCAGATATTAATTTATTCTACATAAATTTACAAAAATAATACATTTCTTTGTTTCAGCATTTATAGCGGCCATTGCTAACAGTATATTTTAATGTAGGAATATACACAGATGAAAAAGATATATAATTCCGTCTCTCTTCAATACAATGCCTATTCGGAAGGTATTGACCGTTGGCTGCTATGAAAGTCTGTAAATGTCATTCAACTGGCAAGCGCACAAAATGTGATCAGTGCATAAATATCTGAACGTCACTCGCCGCTGGAGACCCGTAGAGGAGTTACGTGTCTCTCAGGGTGGCGGCTTATTCGTTCGAGGCAGCGCCCTTGTGCAGCGGTGGCGGCTGTAGGAGACGCGGCAGAAAACTGGCGGCGGGCCTATTTGGAAGTGGGGCCGCCCGAGTAGAGGCCGATAATGCAACCTCCACTCAATGATTCTACAAATCTACTATTTCTCCTGACATTTCTTGGAAATTCCAGAGGAATGTAGTCCATATCTTCAGTCTAACTTGGTCGTAAGTCTACCTTAAAGTAGTAGTACTCGACCCATCTATCATCCACGTCAACTCCCAGCCATTCCTCTAACACGTTTGACAGGTATACTCACCTGTAGGCCTTATATGTAGTCTCTTCATTTATCCACTGTTTCCTCTGCGTTTAATAGCGGAATTATTCTTGTACTCTTAGTGTTTTGGTTGCACCGAAGGTTGTTTCAACTTTTTAATCTGTTGAATCTGTCCTTTCCACGACAGTTTCTTCTTCGAACATTTTGCTTGCAAACATTCGATTTAACTTTCCTGCACTTCCTATTTATTTCATTACTGAGAGACGTATTTAGTCGTGTCATGTTTGTATCTCAATATTTTTGTCCTTTCTTCTCTCGTCCTGCAATTGAAGTATTTCTTCTCTTACCCAAGGAATCTTCCCTGATACCATCCTTTCCTCCATGTACTGTCAACTTTTGAGACCGTCCGTTTTACACACGTGCATTCCTATTCAACTAAACCTCCTGATGTGAAACTCACTGCGCACTATCTACATTCTTATGTGACTTCAAACGCACATCAGCATTCCCCATTATCCCACCTTCTCTCATAATGATTCTTTCGGACACTGTTCTTAAACTTCAGCTGACTCTTCATCACTTGTATGGCGATCTGGATCAGTACCTGCTTCTGGAAGCATCTTACAATCCACTATCCGTTTACGGCATCTCTGTCTCACCATTATGTAATACAATTCTGTCACCAGATTATTTCCAAGTGTGCCTCCTCCTCCTGTGACTTCATAACAGTGTATTCGTTATTAGTTGCTGAAATTTAATGCATAATACATTTAGTTATTTTCCTGACTGAATCCCGCTGCCAAATCCATTTTCTCCATATCCCGTTTTCCTTTTCCCTCCACTAGTACAGCATTCCAACGTTCCTTTTTTATTAGATTTTCATGCAAATTTCAGTCATTATTATCCGTTCAGTGTCCTCATTTAGCCGGCTGGAGTGGCCGTGCGGTTCTAGGAGCTACAGTATGCGGATGAGCGGCCGCTTCGGTCGCAGGTTCGAATCCTGCCTCGCTCATGGATGTGTGTGATGTCCTTACGTTAGTTAGGTTTAATTAGTTCTAAGTTGTAGGCGACTGAAGACCTCCGAAGTTAAGTCGCATAGTGCTCAGAGCCACTTGAGCCTTTGTCCTCATTTACCTTCTCTCTGTCATAACTTTCTACCTGTGACGTTGGCATGTATACTTTTGCTATTTTCTTTTGTTATCTGACATTTATAATCAGAGTAGTTCTATTAAGAAACTATTCACAGTAACTCGCTCTTTTCCTACCTTCAAATTAATGACGAGACCTACTAATGCTATACAATTTTCCGCTGCTTTTGGTATGAGCCTATATTCGTCTGACCAGAATCGTTACCTTCTTTCAACTCCATACGCTCTACCCAGGTTTTTCATTGACATTGTCAGATTTCCTACCTCCCTTAGCAGAAAGAGACTCCTAACGTTCCTCGCTGCGAGGCTTGGAATATTATCCATCCTCTGGTTTCCAAACTTTTTCCCTAGGTTACTACCCCTTGGCAGTCCACTACCGGAGATCTGAATGCACAACAAAACTGGAAACTTTTACCAGTGGAGAGACCAACATGACGTTTCTACAGTGACAGGTCACATGTCCTGTGGATACATATTGTGTATCTTTAATGCAACGGTTTCCAATACCTTTCCGATCATCATGATTTTGATAATTGCTGATTCATTTGCTTTTTAGGATAATGGGTGCACTGAACCTCTGCTCTTTCGTCTTCTTCACAATGCAGTTGGCACAACGAGGTTGAATCCTCTCACTGGAGGAATTCGGCGTTCATTACAGACGATTTTTTTCCCAAAATTAATCCGTGGCAGAGTTGAAACCCCGAACATTGGGCGTTTTGATTACCAATGAAAGACGAGCCCCTAAACCACGTACCTAACTTAAGGATTAAACAATGTCCAATCGGAACTCAACTGATAACTCTGGAATATTGTATCAACTTATTAAACTGAGCATAACATGATAGATACTAGGTTTAACTGTCCAAAAAATAAAATAAGTTAATGCTGCTGTTATTTACGTCCGAGCAGTGACTCAATTTCCGTGCAAGCATCTATTGTCAAGAAAAGAAAGCTCAGTACACATACTGACAACTTACGATGCTACTGTCGTACCGTGAGGCACATTTAATTTAATTAAAGTTATTACATTCAGCAAATTGGAGCCTGCTGTTCTCCAAAATAATACACACAATAGAAGAATAATCAAAAAATTTCAATTAATGCTCTCCTAAACACTGGAATTCATTTGTTTGTTAGTCCTGTCACTAAACGTACTGACACACACCCGTAAATATTAAAACAGGAAATAAATGACAGAAAACTGTCCGCGTATTTAAGCCTAAGTTGTCATCATCAATGTGTGCTACAGAACATCGACGGAACATTTTGCTTTTCCTCAGTTCTGCGGCGGAGCACCTAGGACACGCCTTAGCCTTATCACAGCCGTCAGCAAACCGTGGATCGCCAACTATATGTGGTCTTTGGGTACTCTTGAGAGCGGGCGTGCATGTACAGTGGGAAAGAAACTTCATGGCCCATGCACATGGCCTGAGCGAGTAAATTTATTTCGTGGTGAACGTTGCGTCTCATCTAAATCAGTTCAATAATAAACTACAGGAGAAACGAAACATGAAAGTAAGTGTCCCCTTTTACTTGACTCTTTTGCTTCGAATGATCGTTCCTCTTGTCTACTTACATTTCTGGGGTACTTATACATGACTTCAGTCTTATTAGATTAAGGTGACCTAAATATTACTCAAAATAGCAAAATGTCTGTAATTTTGAAAGAAATAGAATGATACTAAAAATCGCTAATTTACAGAGTATAAGCTGCTTTAAAAAGAACATGTATTTCATTCTTTAAAGTTACAAATGCTAGCTCGAAAAATAATCAAGTATCTTTTTTGGTTTGAAATTCCAAGTATTATCCGGCGGGTCCCAAATATTATAAGCATGTGATACTGTTACTTACGATGAAGGAAGGTTGAGATTTCAAAAATGAGACGGAGACACACGGATTATTTTCAGGATGTTTACGGAATGAAACGTACTTCTAGTAAACTATTTCTTTATTTTATTTTAATACTATTAAGCCAACTATCGATGGGCTGCAATTGTTTACAATTGTGCTTGACATGTTGACACTGAAACTAAAACAAGAGGCACACAAAAGGGTATCGCTGTCTTACTTTTGTGGGGGTACGTCCACAGGACCGTCAAACACAGAGCAGATTTCTTGTCTCGTATTTCCTACCCCGTAACAACATAAATAATTAGCCGTTTCTCTACCACTTTACTCTTATTTGTATGAGAAACGTCGTTTCATTAATTCGAAAGTTGATTTTGTTTTCGTCCACAGATTCTAAAACCATAACTTTTAGGTCAATACCCAGTACTTTTTGTGTGTTTCAGACGCGTCTGCAGTAGTAAACATTCCTCTTTCCGCCTCGAAACGATCGGGACATCCTACATGCGCTGGATCAGTTGTTGAATAGTCTCTTAAAAGGGTTCAACGTCAAACATGTGGTCGTCACTCTTCGAGTAGATTTCGGAATCAGGATCAGTCTCCTCAATTTCTTTTCCCTTCTATATACTTGCCACATCCTTGTTCATCGGCATAGCTTTCTGGCTCTTCTGATTTTGCTTTATTCCTTTTTTGTTTGGAGGTTTCTCTTTTGCAGCAATGCGTTTACAGCAATCTTCCGAGGATATTACCTGTCACAGATATGTTGCTTTATTTATTCTGTGAAAGAGTACATCCTCAAAACTTGCCGAAATTCCGCTGCTGCAAACATAAGATAGAATCATCGTCTTCAATTTCACCTCCAATACAACAAGGGACCATGGTATTACCTTCAGAAATGTATAGATCCGTCACAGTGACATTTACAATTTCAATCAATATCGGTTTGTTTGGCACATTATATCTGTGAACTTTTTCAGTGTGAAATCGATGTACAGTATACTATGACCTAGAGTAGGGACAGGTTACTGTGTTTCTGAAGCCTGAAATTATATGTTTAGGCTTCAAAGCACCTGGTCATACAGTGCAAATTATCCAGACGCTATGATTTGATGTTTACTGTTTATTTATTTGCCACTGAATCAAATGTTCTTGATTCACTTGAAGCAACACTTATCTAAAGGTTGCAGTTGGTCAGTTGTGTCTGACAGCAGCTTCATTACTGTAACTTTCTCATTCTTCCCTTTCTCAATTACTGTGGGATCTAAGTAACTGTGTTGACCATCCAGCAGTAAAAGTATCATGGAAGTGAGTCTCTTACAGTAACACAAAATTGACTGAAACACCTTGAAAAGAAGGATATTGTCATGAAAGCATGGACTACATTTTGATAAAGTGTGCAAGTAAATCATTCTTCCCCTTCCAGGAACTCCGTAATTGCTACCCCACATGAACGATACGTCATGGGGAACCCCTATCCGAAGCTGAAACACAACCAAGAGTTCTTGTTTTGTCTTTCCACAGCCATGAACATCTCGGAAATACGTCTGACAAGAACCTCCAACACGACGCATCGTGGATAGATCAACCTAAAAGTATGTCTCAAGCAAATTGCTACGTTGCCTGGTATAGTTCTGATATCCAGCGCTTCCAATAGTTCTCCGGTATGATTATAAAAATCATAAATGAGGAAGGGGTCAGTACCCGCTTTCCTACTTTTCATATCAAGAGCTTCTGGCTTCTTAAACGTCAAATAAATGCGAAAATAGAAATATCTCAACCACATCGTACCAGTTTTACAATCTTTAAAACGAGTCGTCAACACACTCCTTGTCGGCCGCTGTGGCCGAACGGTTCTAGGCGCTTAGGTCTTGAACCGCGCGACCGCTACGGTCGCAGGTTCGAATCCTGCCTCGGACATGGATGTATGTGGTGTCCTTAGGCTAGTTAGGTTTAAATAGTTCTATGTTATAGGGCACTGATGACCTCACACGTTGAGTCCCACAGTGCTCAAAGCCATTTGAACCAAGCCAACACACTGTTTTCTATGAAGTCTTGAACAAATAACATACCCTGAGGTTGTGTCAACAGAAATCTACATTTAAGAAATGTATTCAAACAGGCAGCTAAAGATCATTCTTGATCAGCTCCCAAATCTGTCTCCCTACCTTTCACGCCTAAATGTGGGATCATTTACCTTTCTGTGAAGGAAATTTTTGTCATTTTGTATTTAAAAGAAAGGTCATGTTCCATCAGTCACCTATTTTATAGCTGGAGCAATATCTTCCATGGCCGTTCTTTTTTATGGTATGAAGTTATCTTAGAACTCTTGTTGTTACCCAATGAGTTACAATTTGACATTATATGATACATTGAGACGCTACACTTACGAACACTAATTCAGAATATAAGCAAAACACAGCTATAAAAGAGATTGAAGGTGAATAACACTATAAAAGAGACTGAAGGTGGATAACAGTCGACATTTTCTTTCTGATTTGTGCTGGATGTGCGATGTACTTAGCATTGTCGGCATAAAGCACGGAGAGTACCGTGATCTTGGCGAAGGATTCTGAATGAGGAACCGATAGGTTCAGTCAACATCAAGCCCAGAGAACCAGGTACTGAGAACTGTCGATGGAGAGCAGCCGGACGTGGTCCTACAAAGCTGTACGGCGGAAGAATGTTGGGAGGGCATGATTCTGTCACGTAACACACGGAAGCGACATAGTACTGACGATATCAGCCGTTCTTATGTCGAGCTACAGCGTTACTTTGTATACTGTCTAGTGGACGTGTGGTCTCCTCCGGCGGGTGTACCCAGCGTACTGGATGAGCGGCAACCCGCAATACAGAGCTGTATGGTTAGTGGCTGCACCGCAAGCGAGAGTGTACCACCCTCAGGAATAACTTTCATGATATTTTGGAATAGAACATATGCTAAAGATCATATTGACTGCTTAATAATTCTCTCCATAGAACAAATGTAACAATAACGAATAATTCAGCAGACAGAGCAACTTTTCTGTGTGTGAATCGCAAATTTAAAAGGTAGGTAGTCAATAAAGACGTAAATGTGACAAAAGTCTTAGAACTCTTTGTCAACGATACTTTTTACCTCCAATGTGAAGTTTCGAATGGGAAAATAATTTATTTCTAACAATTCCTAAACACTGGCAGCTCAACTAATACAGAAGCATTTGATTTGTATGGTTTTCTTATTGATAGACTGTGTGTATCATTTTCAGAAAAGTTTTTGGTGCATTAATTTTAGGATACCTTATACTATATATACAGGGTGATTCAAAAAGAATACCACAACTTTAAAAATGTGTATTTAATAAAAGAAACATAATATAACCTTCTGTTATACATTATTACAAAGAGTATTTAAAAAGGTTTTTTTAACTCAAAAACAAGTTCAGAGATGTTCAATATGGCCCCCTCCACACACTCGAGCAATATCAACCCGATACTCCAACTCGTTCCACACTCTCTGTAGCATATCACGCGTAACAGTTTGGATAGCTGCTGTTATTTCTCGTTTCAAATCATCAATGGTGGCTGGGAGAGGTGGCCGAAACACCATATCCTTAACATACCCCCATAAGAAAAAATCGCAGGGGGTAAGATCAGGGGTTCTTGGAGGCCAGTGATGAAGTGCTCTGTCACGGGCTACCTGCCGGCCGATCCATCGCCTCGGGTAGTTGACGTTCACGTAGTTACGGACAGATAAGTGCCAATGTGGTAGCGCTCCATCCTGCTCAAATATCAATTATTGTGCTTCTTGTTCGAGCTGAGGGAACAGCCAATTCTCTAACATCTCCAGATACTGTAGTCCAGTTACAGTAGCACCTTCGAAGAAAAAGGGACCAAAAACTTTATTGGTCAACAGCGCCTCAAGCGAACAAATGTACAACTAAATGAAACTTTATAGCTCCCTTAATTCGCCGACAGATAGTGCTTAGCTCTGTCTTTTGTCGTTGCAGAGATTTAAATTCCTAAAGTTGTGGTATTCTTTTTGAATCACCCTGTATTACATACGTAAATATGACACGAAGAAAGCGGCGACATAAGAGGAAAGAATTTCTACTCACAATGAGCTGTTAACAGAACCCTCATCAAAGTAAATACTTTTAATGACAATTCACTCGGGAAATGTAGTCATTTTTTAAACTGATTTAGGAAGATTACGTGTAAATATAGAGTAAGAATAGTGTAATAATGTTTTACAGTTAACCATGAGTTTCTGAACTGTAGTGAAAGTGGTTGCACGGTATGGTCCAGTAGGGCTGTTTTTGGGTCTTCTCGAAGCATCAATAAAGAATATGAAATATGAAAGCACACATTCTCCAACAAGGACCTTTGCACATATCAGCCGAACTATAAAATTACCTGACAGATGTAGGTGGTAAATTTATGGAACTTTAACGCTGATACATCATAGTCCCACCGACCTGGATCAGCTATAGTGCAGTATTGAAATTTACTAAAGCCTTTATTATAATGGGTGGTAAGACTCCTGGCTTTCTAAAAATTTTCTTACGACGAAGTTGAAACTATGTGTACAATATTTCTCTTTTACCAAACATGAAACCAAATTGTCATGTAGAAAATCGCATTTCTCATCTGTGAGAGTAGTAGAATGAAATGAAGTGAATCTCACGAGTCCAACATTTCATCTCTTACTGGCGAAGTGTGAAATGCCGAATTATCTCAGATACTGCTTCACCGTAGTTCTACATCTACATCCATACTCCGCAAGCCACCTGACGGTGTGTGGCGGAGGAGTTCATCACAAAACAGTTCTTGTGACAAATTTTTGTATGTACATATTTGTGGCTGGATGTCTGGGGGACTACGTCCGTTCGCTACTGTAAGAAAGTGAAACACCGACAGCCTTCCTTCAGTACTCCATCTTCAGGCCTTAGCTGATGCTGAAGCGGTTATTACGATCCATGTATGCGATGCATCAGTGGCCAATACGACTGGTTTCGGCAGACTGCCTGTAACTGTGATGTCTCTCCAACCATCAACTGTCAGCTGAAGCGCCAAAACTGGTAGCTACACAATAAATGACATCTTAAGGACGGCTGTAGGTGTTTCATTTCCTTACCATAGTTCCTGTGACAGGTTCACATGATTTGCCAGAACTTAACTATCGAAATTGGAGTCTAGAGCATCGTAAGCAGAATATTTTGAAATACAAATCAACATTTCACTCTGTAAGAGACTTCCAATTGCAGCACGTCGGAGGCACCTGTTTCCTAACCGCCTGCGTTTTATAACAAACAACTACCGTTCATGTCGACATCTACTCTATCTCGACGGCAGTATATTACTGCACGGTTAATTGCCAATAACCTGAACGAATTTCACAGAGAAAAGGTTCGGAACATGTCATCAGTAGAGACTCTATTATGAACCGAAATAGATCCAAGAAAAAACAACGGGAATATTTGAGAAAGTGCGTCACGTTTTATGTGCTTTGGTGTTGTGTGCATTGTAAGTTGTGCTCTTTACTCTGAACAAATGCTATGAGCTTATATTGTTGTAATAGTATCCTCCACAAACTAAATAATCACATCGGAGCATTAGGACCAAGTTTTCAGTTTAACATTATTTTCTGTCTGCATGATTTTGACCTTAAACATTGGAGAAGCCATTGCGGTATGCTCCTGCGCTTACAGAGTCTTGGGTACATGGGAAACTGGTGTTGTAGTACTGCGAAGCGGGAACAGAAGCTCTGCTACTTCTAATTAGTGCCGCTCTCAGTTTACTTATCTTAAATTAAGGCACACTTGTTCATTGTAATGGTGGCCCCCAAAAGGAGCAGCAAAGACTGGCAGAAACACACTGAAATTTAAAACATACTACCACGAAGAAACACCAAAAAGGGTAGGAAGAAAAGTGATGTAATTTCATTGAATACAAAATCTAAAGAAATGGAATGCAAAGGCCATCTTATTAGCATGACATTGCACCGATTCAGGCCTGCATGCATTCACTACTTCGAATGAGAAGGAAGCCATAAAGCCATCCTTTCCTAAGACAAGCTGGCTCACAGCTGTTGTAACTGTGAATGGTAACTTGTTTGAACTGTTTAATTGATTGAGAATGTTGGCAAAAATTAGTGCACTAAAACCATTTATTTTGCGAAACAAGACAAATTATAGATTGAGTTCCCTAAACAACTAACCGATGATTAAACACTCCACTGGGTGGGTCCTGGTTGGCAAAGGCAGTTTATAACTAGGTAATCTATGAGTCAAGTACTCTGGCCCTAAAACCATGAATAATGCGGGCTGAATTGATCTGAAGCTGGGCAGACTTTGATTGATCAAATCTACGGAAATTTTTCTACTTAGGTGCAGCCGAGAGCAAGTGGCGATTAAGATCTGTACGCTCTGATAATACCGAAGTGGCCGTACTCTACCCTGTTTACTTCGTGTGACGATGTCACTTGCAGCTGGCGAAATGTGTGCGCTGGTGGAGGTGAGACATGGAGGCGGCACCTGTGAATCGATCGTGACCACGAAGATAAAATCTCTAGCTATCAGGCAGACGGATCGCAATTTACTCTCTACCAGAGCCCGTGAATCACGATAGATTTCAGTGTGTGACAAACGTTCGCAGGTCCCACGAACCAACCTCTTATGCCAGAGATTCGGCCAGAAGTGCTTACCAAAGACTCACACCCGAGTGCTTCCGACCTATTGCCGTAAAGTATACCTTCCAACCGTCCTTAGCCAATCACAAGGCTCTAGAGACGCTAAATATCCCCTCCCACACGACAGCACAAACTCATGTCGAAGCAGGACTAGAGTTAAGAAACCAGCGTCTTTGGAAAAAAAACTTCACTGTTTTTCTTTAGGTTTTCGCAGAGGGGGGAAAAGATGATTTTCCCCGCAGTTGTCTCTTCCTATGGTGACGAGCAAACGAATATAATGGCAAAGATCTTTATCTAAATCGCCTGTGCCTTGGAGTTTGTTAGTCCTAGAGCTGTAAAGAAGATTTCATCTCCAAATGTTTCTCAAATGCCAGAGTTTTCAGATACAACATGGGTGGCCGAGGGACGTAGCTCACTGGAACTCTTGCAGTATCGGCTGTGGGCTTTCAAAAAAGTTGAAATTGGTGAAATAATGTGAGGTGGTGGCCCTCAACTACGTACCCTCTGACTCAGAGTTGCAATATTGAAAGTTTTGGCTGGTTTCGTTGTCTAGGGGCTGGGACACGTAGTTGCCACATTACAGGCCAAATGCTGCTGAGTCTACGGTATACGATAAGAGTACACACATGAATCGATTGTTCGAAGGTTTGTATCACTCGGAAATTGCGAATTATGAATGTAACATATAAATTTATAAATGATAGATTGCAATTAAATAAAATTTGCAGGTACTATCTTAACGACTCTAAACGACGAGTATAATAGTAGAAGTGATTTTGAGAATGTGGTGTATTTCTGCAAAACACTTAGTGGTGTCAATGGTCTAGCATTTAAATGAAATATAAGTTCAATAACAGGGAAACAATAGATTCCTACTTGACGTAATTAGTTATGAACAACAACATAGCCCGCGTGATATTCACTTCTAAACGTCTACTACGTCTTCACTGATGAAGACACGGAAATCCCACAAGTGCACAAGTCGGCACTACGAAGTATTTCTCTCTGCCGCGACCACACGATAACCACTCCACACTTTCCAAAGCTCTCTCGCAACCGTGCGTCCGTCGCGCTGTCACGTCCTGCACTCCACGTGTCCTGTGTCGTACTATTCCACACTCCCCCTCCATTTAGTTCAGTAGTCGCCTCTCTTAGTAACGAGCGCTGTGACTGGCGATAGCGCTTCAGTCATGTCTCCAAGCCAACGCACACTCACAAACATTTTGAAACACACTCGAAATACTGGATATATATTTAAATAACTTGACATTAAATAAATGTTCCTACTGCTGGACCAGTTAAATAAACGTATATAAAAGGAATATAATAGAAGGTAGCCAGTAGCCTAATGTCTTTTTGCTTTCAAATATACAATAAATGTTCAACCAATTTCTTCAGAATAGTATATATCGAATATAAACAAAGACACAGACGAATAAATATATTTATAAGCATGCCGCTACCGTTTTCTCGTGTAACTGTGAAGTACTTATGGCCAGACACGATCGATAGTAATTGGCCACATTGACCTCCAATAACTCATGTACTGTTCATGTTACATACCTGTATTTCATGCCAATTTAAGTTAACACTAATATCTTTCTACAGACACGTCGATCGACGGAAGCGTTTAGAATTTGGAAATTCGATGCTTGGTGTTACTTGTATAATTTACTGTCAGATACTAAACTTTAAACTATAAAGATATTGAAAAACTGATTACATCACCAGAATCGTCGTGCAAATGTGGTAATGTACACGTTTCTTTCTGAGGTATGATGATTCATCTGGCTACTATTAATTTCTATACGAATTGTGAAACGTCTGATATTACTGTTTCACGAAGTCCACCATCTTTGGCACTCTTGGCATAGACATCTCCTTCATAGAACACAAACCACCATCCTCGTCACAGCATCAACATAGAATTCCCAGCCACGTGATCATGCTGGACCCCTCTTGTTCGGCCAATGTCGGCCTGCTAAGTGGCCTGCGCCTGCCGACCGGCCCGTGCAGCCACTCTAACTCCAATCTCAGAATATTTTCAGGGTGCCACAATTCGCTCTGTTACCTCACACAGCGAACATGAACTTTATTACGAGTGACTCTGCACACAATGCCCAGTTTACAACTCCTCTGTGTAGAAGCATTTCTTTAGACCATCGCCCCTGCCCAGGCTTCTGCTAGCACCACAGCAGGTATCTCGGCATCGTTCTGCTGGAGACCTGTCATGACAAGCGGCTGCCCTGGTGCCCTGTATGGCTGTGGACCCTTTCGGCAAGATTTACTAAGGGTACTAATACTGGTAGCAGTCAGACAAGGACGATCGAATCCTTGCCGATAAGTTAGCTTGTCTTCACATTCCCACGAAATCCATCGTTCCACTATCACATACGAATGACCCAAAATGTTGTTATTGCATGACGACGCCCGCGGCCAATTTAAGACCTACAATGAGGCTACTTTGTAATTCTTCAGGTACTGCTAACACTGTCTCAGACGAGTAGCCCTCATTTCAGCGTCCTTCGCAATAACCACTGAACATCTGGCCACTATTTATACTCATTACGTAATCTGCTTGTGCTTACAGTAACGCTAATCAAAACAGCATTGATGCATTGTGAGTCTGTATCATTTCTTTCTACTTTATTTATTTAATTATTTATCTACATACTCAACGTAGCAATTGTTTATTAGGGTGTTACAAAGCGTAGTGTCCTGAAGTCTAGAAGAGACAGCAGCAAGTGATACTCAGTGGCACTCAATTGTGGTATTTAAACTTTTCCAACTTTTCATTGCTGTAGAATCAGTATTACAATCAAATTCCTACAATCGTTTTCTATTGTCCTCTAAATACGGCACTCAACTGCAGACAGTCAGTTGGCAGTAGATTTTTATTTCTCAGACAAAGGTTACATAAAACAAAGTTCCCACCACTGAGGTGGTATTGTTCTTATGACGCCTTCACCGTGTTCTCTCAACGAGGTATGTCGCGTGGAACTAGATGAAATTTCCATGAGGAATATGTACAGAATATGAGTTTTTGCTTGTGTGCACCCACTTCCAGGCGCTACTAAAGGACTTCCGTCATAACAGCTAGGTTATCAACGGATACCATGATCTGAAGAGAATACATGACGTGTCATAAATACAAATTCGATCCATGCTCAGACCAGATGGCCTTGGCTGAAGTCAGTATGGTCTCTAGTTGTGATTTCGGTGATTCCGTTTCTCAACTGTTAGCTTTGTCTCTCTATGGACCATGGATGGGTCCTTGTGTAGGCTCGCTGGGCCCTGTATTGGGATTACATTCATTTCTCCTCCTCGTTATGATAGTCAATGACGTTTGATAAAATGGCTCTTATGAAGGCAACATTAATACTCGAAATAACACTTTGTTTTTCAAGATAATCAGGTAGCAATCAAAGGAAATAGTAGTATTTGTGGACATATAGTATGCGACAGCCTTCCCTGTGGTTGTCTGCAAAATCACACTAGACCTATCCACATATCCTCCATTCACTTTGAGCATGGATGCTGCGCTCCTATTTATTTAACAAAGTAGCGTATCCAGTTCATCCTTGTCTACCACACATCACTCAACTGTACACAACACATTATTTAGGTGGTCGGTACCTATGCTTTCCTAGAGTAGGTTCCCTATGACTTTAGGCACTCTGTCATGCAAACTGAACCATATTGATATTGTACACGGTTTACCCGGTGCTGCCGTCATGACAGGAGAACTTTGCGACAGTGTACCATTCGCAGCTGACTCTCCCAGTCGGAACAACGTTCTACTGAGTTAGATAGTGTACTGCAAAAGATCAAGATTTGTGTGAAGATTACTTTTGAAATCCAATCCTGGGACTGTTCAGCACCACTCACCTACATGAGGTCAAAATTCCATTCCTTCCGAAAAAGCTTCGCTCCAAAGCAAATATTGAGGGATGTTGAACCAAAGTAATGACACATCGTTGTTCGCTACTCTAGGTAACTTATTACGTGGAGAATTCAGTCTCATCCCAGACAAGACGTCGTGAATACCCACAGATACATGAGACTGTCTTCCCTAAATACTTATGTTGCATCTCATTTATCAGGCCAGCTAAGCAACACTACGTCTTTTCAAACGACTTCGAAGCTTTTAGTTTTCTTGGGAATGCCGTCGGGTGGTTGTGGAGTGCACCTTGTGTTTTAACGACCGCGCCCTTGCTCATTTGCTTATTTTGTCTCCTGCTGCTACACTCCCAATGCGATGTCTCACCACTCCGAGCTCTTGACATCGTGGCTGGCGTCACTTCTTCAGAATGTGGCAAGCACGACCATATGCATTACATTTCACAACATCGGAAAAGAACAGCTTCTCTGTTCCGCACCCTCATCGACAGATTGCTTCCTGCTACTGCGTAGCTATGCTGATGGCAATAGCCAAATCATATGGGATTTCCAACTGTACTCTCCTCGACACATGGGATGGTAGTCTTCTCAATAAAACACCTATGTCTAGCCTCCCGCTGGATAACTCTGTCCATCTCCATACTCCCCGTAAGTTTACACGTTTATCTTCCCGATCCTATACAGAAAACTCTCCTTCGATTCATTCCATCTTTGGCATATTGCACTGACCTGCTTGTGTTTTTGCTTCCCCCAATAACCCTATTTGGTGAACTGCAACAGAACTCCGTTTATGCAGAAGCGCAAACTATGGCAGTTTCCAAGTTATCTGTCACACACCCTCGATCGCCTTGTCTTTAAAAGGCGCAATCAGACTAGCTGTAGCGGAACACCAGAAGGTGTGACTACAATGGATGAAGATTTTCTTTCCTTTATTTCTGTTAGGTCATGGTTCATATGTGTAATAGCTACCGTCAAACTATCCACTCGCTTACGCAAGTTCGCATTGTCCTGTCTCCCCAAGGACACAATCACATTCCGAGTCGTCTTTTTTTATGTGTGTGACCCTTGAATCTGTGAAAAAATATAATGCAATAAAGGACACGCAACTAGACAACAAAGAGATTGACTGCAGGCACTCAAACACAACAGGAAACGTTACCAACTGGTGTAATGAATGGTTTACTGCCTCGACTGTGAACACTGATGCGCCTCATGCCCACTGCATCGGAACGTACTACATGTAACTGGAATGAAATCAATGCAAAGCATCTCTTGGCTTGACGAACTGCACTATTAACATCTTATTAATCGTATAATATTATAACCTTCTACATCTATGTTTACATGACTACCATGAAATTCACTGTTAAGTGCCTGAAATATGGTTCTTCCAAACATCTTCAGACAATTTGCTTGACTTTCACTCTGACAGCGTGAGGAAAAAATTAGCACATAATTTTTTTCGTACGATCTGTTGTTTCCCTTATCTTGTAGGTTCGCGACAATAAAGTATTTTCGCACTGAGGAGAGATAGACAGTCATTAAAATTTCATCAAATGATCCCACTCACGGAAAACAACATTGTTTTAATGACTGTCAGACCATCTAGCTTGTCATGTCCGTCAAATTTTCTTCCCTACTTAGCGATAATATAAGTTTATCTCGAATGATTATTGAATTGCGAGATGTCAGAAGGACTCGATGACTTCATACTATACACTTTGAGATGTCTGCAATAAGCAGTTCTTTCCCACTTTGCCTTTGCACAAGAATAGTAGAGGGGCTTCTAAAATAGAAGGGTTCACCCACCGCAGTTGTACCATTGAAACTGCAAACCGGAGATGGTGATGACGACACAGCTTAAGTGTTCTTCCCCAGAGTGACAGCCGTCGGCGTTATAAACTTCAAGTGTCAGAAACCATTATTCAAGCCATGATGATGGTTGTTGAGTCGTATCCATCACTCCTGGAGCCAGAATGTAGGATTCGGGACGTGGCTCCTTGAGTGGCAGGTAAATAGGCTGTTGGTAGGACAAGATGGGTTGCAGAGATGACAGTGACTGGAACTGTATGGTGGACCGTCAGTAAAATATCCCTGGTCAAGAGACTCCTTTATACATGTTGGTTACAGGGACAGAATCTAAGCCAGAGGAAAGACTGGTTGCCTCTGTTGTGTAGCCTGCCTCGGTCGCATGGCGTGTCGATTTAGGCTATTGTACAGTGGGCAGGGCTAGCGTGCTGGAGGCGGCTTACTGTTCCTAGAGTCCTGGTTTACGGCGGCGAGCAGCCGGTGGCGGATGACAGAAACAGCCACTTGCTGCTCAGTCGCTTCGTGATCACAACGCACAGTACGCCATGTTACACGGCGTTTAAATTGTTGTGCCTGTCATGATCGAAGACGATGGCGTGCACGTGCTCTTTCGATGGGCACCAGCAATATAGGCTTGTATGGCTGCGAGAACAGCGACAAATTAGCTGGGCAAATGGGAGTCCCAGGCTAAAACTCGCGGCCCACTAGTGAGCAGACCGTCAGCAGAAGGTAGTTACCAAAGTGGCCATAGTCAGACTCCATCCCAGAGAGAAGCCTGTAGCTGCTGGTGTCAAAAGTCCATTGATGATGACAGGCTGCTTCACCTTATACTGTAAGTGGTCTCCAACTCGTAGTCATCATATGGTAAAGACATTGTTGCTCGGCATACCCCACACAAAAGTATACCTGTCAGCGCGAGTATAATTAAGGCTGTATTTGTTTGACCCGAGCTGTCTGGAGATTACTCCCACTGCAGTACTTCAGATATCTTAACAGGTTTGACTGCCTGGCCAAAACCGCTAGTTAACGGTGACTTCATTCGCCCTGGTTTTTCTTGTCCGGTTATCTCTTCCAGATAACCTGTCGTTGCAATTCTTGAGCTGCTAATGGTTTTCGATTATGTATTCCATTGCATGAGCAAACCGAATGAATGCTCTTGCATTCTGAAGACTATTCTACTCCATGGCGTATGGCGTTGAGGCTAACAGGAGATGGTTTCCCTTGTACGACGTCGCTCTGCTCAACGTATGACGCAAATACACCAGACTGGTTTGTGGTGCAGAGAAACCTCGTAACTTGGTGAACAAATTTACCATTTCCTTAAAAAGACTGATAAGAATTTAACTGGGCTTCAGCAGACACGTTTTATACTATAGTGAACTTCAGATGAGAAAGTAAATACCCTTTATGCGTGATAGTGAATTCAGAAAAATCAGAGTAGATAGTCCTCTCCAAAGTGTTGCATATCAAAGTATTTGCAGTAAAAATATATAAAGAAACCGCAGTGTGTAATCTTCTCTATCATCACAGAATTTTAGTGCCCTGTTGTTGAAAGGTTCGTACAGTTTCCATTTCGCAATCCGTGCACCCATTTTAGAGCTCTTATCTGAAGAAATCTGTATCCATTAACTTCTCTCTTTCGGAACTACTTTATGATAAGTTTTTAAAGCTGAAAAGTAGAGGCCAACACATAACATAACACACACAACTCACAACTGAACTGTAAACATAAATGAATGAAAACAAAACTTCACATACATTTAGCAAATTCATCCCATTCTAGATTCCTTTCTTAGGTAACTGGTGATGTTTTACTATTTATCCATCGCTGATCGTACCTAACCGCTGCCAAAATTTCAGAATAAGAAGTTGTGACGTCTGAGTACGTTATGATAAATGTTGTTCTAAAATGTAGGAAAATCCAATTACGAATTACATACTTCCCAGCGGTAAACTTAGCAGGTAACAGCCTAGTCAGTCAACCAATGTTACTCCTGCCAAATATGAACGGTACTGCAGACTAAATTAAGAAAATTAAACATTTTCCCTAATCCGTTACATTTGCAGTACAACTGGAGTGTGTACTGAGATGGAAACACTGGTAATAACACAGTTACAGGATAATGCTATCAAAAACAGCCGGTTTTACACTCACGGTTAACGAATTAATTAATACAATTTTTTTAAGGAAATTACCACTTATTTAAGCAAATAGTTATCGAAGATGTGCAGATAAACAGCATTACGCCCCAAAACTGTAATAAAAACAGTATTAATGTTACACAGAATGAGCTTTACTATTAAGATTTTAAAAGTCGTAACTACTGATATACGCTGAAGGAACGAATTTTGTCGAGGCAGATCATAGTCCGTTACAAATTTCAAAACAGTAACACACTTCATAGGAAGTAAGGTTACAAACTACACTCCTGGAAATGGAAAAAAGAACACATTGACACCGGTGTGTCAGACCCACCATACTTGCTCCGGACACTGCGAGAGGGCTGTACAAGCAATGATCACACGCACGGCACAGCGGACACACCTGGAACCGCGGTGTTGGCCGTCGAATGGCGCTAGCTGCGCAGCATTTGTGCACCGCCGCCGTCAGTGTCAGCCAGTTTGCTTTGGCATACGGAGCTCTATCGTAGTCTTTAACACTGGTAGCATGCCGCTACAGCGTGGACGTGAACCGTATGTGCAGTTGACGGACTTTGAGCGAGGGCGTATAGTGGGCATGCGGGAGGCCGGGTGGACATACTACCGAATTGCTCAACACGTGGGGCGTGAGGTCTCCACAGTAAATCGATGTTGTCGCCTGTGGTCAGCGGAAGGTGCACGTGCCCGTCGACCTGGGACCGGACCGCAGCGACGCACAGATGCACGCCAAGACCGTAGGATCCTACGCAGTGCCGTAGGGGACCGCACCGCCACTTTCCAGCAAATTAGGGACACTGTTGCTCCTGGGGTATCGGCGAGGACCATTCGCAACCGTCTCCATGAAGCTGGGCTACGGTCCCGCACACCGTTAGGCCGTCTTCCGCTCACGCCCCAACATCGTGCAGCCCGCCTCCAGTGGTGTCGCGACAGGCGTGAATGGAGGGACGAATGGAGACGTGTCGTCTTCAGCGATGAGAGTCGCTTCTGCCTTGGTGCCAATGATGGTCGTATGCGTGTTTGGCGCCGTGCAGGTGAGCGCCACAATCAGGACTGCATACGACGGAGGCACACAGAGCCAACACCCGGCATCATGGTGTGGGGAGCGATCTCCTACACTGGCCGTACACCTCTGGTGATCGTCGAGAGGACACTGAATAGTGCACAGTACATCCAAACCGTCATCGAACCCATCGTTCTACCATTCCTAGACCGGCAAGGGAACTTGCTGTTCCAACAGGACAATGCACGTCCGCATGTATCCCGTGCCACCCAACGTGCTCTAGAAGGTGTAAGTCAACTACCCTGGCCAGCAAGATCTCCGGATCTGTCCCCGATTGAGCTTGTTTGGAACTGGATGAAGCGTCATCTCACGCGGTCTGCAGGTACAGTACGAACGCTGGTCCAACTGAGGCGCCAGGTGGAAATGGCATGGCAAGCCGTTCCACAGGACTACATCCAGCATCTCTACGATCGTCTCCATGGGAGAATAGCAGCCTGCATTGCTGCCAAAGGTGGATATACACTGTACTAGTGCCGACATTGTGCATGCTCTGTTGCCTGTGTCTATGTGCCTGTGGTTCTGTTAGTGTGATCATGTGATGTATCTGACCCCAGGAATGTGTCAATAAAGTTTCCCCTTCTGGGACAATGAATTCACGGTGTTCGTATTTCAATATCCAGGAGTGTATTTAAGTGTAAATGGTCTTAAAAGCAAGAGTTTATAACTATTTAGCAACCTAATTAACAACCAAGGAATCTACAGCTTACGGAGAAAAGTATAACAAGTAGCGGTAACATTGTTTATAGCAAGTAGGGTTTCACCGTTTTAATATCAAAAGTCTCTATCACAATTGAGCAGCCTTATTAATAACAAAAGGATTTACAACTAACAGGGGAAAGTATAATCAGAAATATCGATAACACATTTTATAGCAAGCAAGGATTCAAACTATCCAAATGTAAAGTGTCTTAACAGCAAAAGTGTCAATATAATTTAGCAACTTGATTAATAATCGGAGAACCTGCAGCTTACAAAAAATACCATAATAACAAATAACAGGTGATGATAATACAACGCAGTATACTGAAAAGAGTAAACACAAATTAGCACACTATTGACGGTGGGAGTTTAAAAACACCCGCGCATCAGAACTTGGTGCGCGGAACCCTAGGGAAACAACAAACAGCACGGGCTGTACGCTAACTACAGCTTCTATAACACACAAAACCAACAATAACACACAATTCGTTTAAGAATTGCTACAGTAAATTCAGGATTTTCAAGGTAGAAAACAAATAGCGATAAGAGTCCCTTCGAAGATAAGAGTCCCTTAAACTCGGTGTTGTCTAATAAACTGCAGCTAGAGATGATGTTAATTCTGCCTTTAAGAGAGCTTGAATCAAATTAACGTTCGTAAAAGGTAATCTGCAGAGTCACTGAGCACTTTGATCTTAACTACTGAGAATTCGTCCCTTTGACGGCACAATGTTTTCAATGCAACAACCACCCACAGGCCGAAAGTGGAACAGAAAAATCCAGCTTAAATTGAAAGTTAACCCTAAGCAAGCAGGCGAGGGTCTCACTGACAAATCGTGAAAGTAGTCATTCTACGAGATACAAATGGCCGAACATCGGCCACAAATAACATCAATCAAGCACTGACAGCAAAATCAACCAGGGCGCAAGCTAGTTCATTACAATCGCGATTGACAGTGATGCTAAATCAACACTCAAGCGATATAGAACAACACCCCTCGAACAGACAGCAATCACGGATTGAAAACGATCTGTATTACACATATCTCACCACTTGGAGATTAATTCCGTAGATGTACAAGCCAGGACAAACTACGGGGGTCCCATCACAGCCCGGAACCCTAACGATTCTTGAATAGAGCACGTGTTTTGATGGTCATTGCAGCCACGCAGCATTCCGTTCACCAGCAGCCACAGGCTCCGCAATGATAACAGTATGGCACCGCAGTACACCACGCCACAACTGACCCATTGCGATCATTCGAGTAAACTCGCTTCGTACTCCTTCCACCTTCAGTGCCGGGTCCCACAATCAAAGGCCAAGCCAGCCAGCGCTCCGCAAAGCATATCATTTAGACAGAGATCATGGCAGGTCGTCATTACACACTGTAGTCCATCGAACTAAGAGCTGTAATAAGTAGTAGTGGTGGAAATGGAACAGAAAATTCAAAGAAGAGCTATACTGTTCTATACGGATTTGTTTGAACAGTGTGAGAGTGCCAAGTCAGTGTTCAACAAACTGCAGTAGGATACTTTACAAGAAACGTGCTACTTTTCGATCGCAGCATTAGAAACTTCTCCGAGCACATTATCCAACAAGAGGACTAACCTGCTTCCCCAGTAAGATACCTCTTGTTATAGCGACATTTGTAGATAATTGGAACTTATGCTTTGAGGTACTAACAATCCTCTACCTGAATGTTCTTAATACGAAGGGGGGAAATGATTCTAGTACATACCATTTATTTTTCGCCACGTAATGTACGACGACTAATGGATTTCAATAGATGGGAATGTACTGAACACCAGGCTTGAACCTGGAATGCATTGGGGGCTAACAACGGGTGACAGCTGTATCGCAGCAGCGACGACGGGACAAATCGACCGTGGCAGAACACAGTCTTGAAAAGGGACACATTTTCCTATTTCAAGAAACAAAACTGCTTTGCCGATTCAGTTGCTTCTTGGAGAGCGTCATCAAGAAATCAGTCGAAATAAGATTACATTACAATCTCGTCCAAATTTTCGAGGGTTACCATTTAAGTTTGGCATGGAACCCTGCAATAGCAGTTATAGGGAACTCAAAACTTACATATTAGGGACGGTATAGCCACCATTGTTGTACCCCTCCGATCTCTTTCTTTCCCCTCTCCATCACAGCTTCGAATTTTACCATTCTATTTCTCTTCCTCTAACCTATCTACCTCTTATATATCTCTTTCACCCCATTCTATCGTCTTATGTCTCTGCTCGATGAGAATAACTCACAAGCTGCAAGAATATAACGAGAAAATTCCCAACTAACAATGGAACAGACATTCACAAAAGAAAAGTATGTTTACTTTCATATACATAGTCACTATTATTATTATTATTATTATCATTAGTATTCTTGATTGTTATAATTATTTTATATTGTTATAATTATCATTGTACTACTTTTATAATCTCTGTATTTTTCTTTAACATCAATACTGCATAATATGTTATATGTCCTGAATGTTATGTAGAAACTGTAACTCGTTGAATCTGAGCATGCCTGGTTAGGTGTAAGAGAGGGCCTGAAGGCCTAATCTTGCCAGGTAAAAAAATGCATAAATAAATAAATAAATAAATAAATAAATAAATATACGCCGGGACCGTGCTCAGCTGCTAAGGCTCCGCGACTCTAAGCGCCGGCGTCACCGCGCGGCTTCTTACACCTCCCCCCGCCCCCTCTATCTCACCACCGGTAGGAAGGTGGGGGGTGACGGACTCCAAGCGCCGCTGACCAGCTATATACACAGGATGGCCGCGGGCCATCGAAACTTCGCCAGAGGCTGCTGAGAATGACAATCCTTGAAACGTCGCAGATTTTCGACGCAGCTACCCGGATGGAAGCCCGAGAAGATTTCATCAGCTTATACACCGGGGAAGCCTACACTCACATACAAACATTCTTGTCCGAAATTTTTATTCAGTACTACATATAAACGTTTACACACACAGAAAGCATCTCTTCCCTTTTTAGTGTCACTACCCAGTTTTATTGAGATTAGTAAGCACAGTCTTGTGACAATTGGATTATACTAACAAATACGGAAAAGGATTGCCAGACGCAGTCTGTACTCAGCAGAAACTTTTAGAGCACTCTGTTAATACCCAAAGCGCAGGGTCGTGCCACCAACCGGGGCAAGATCCTTCTTGCTACTAATGTGACCAGGAACAGGATAATAATGTGACAAAGGCACCTCTGAATCGTACGAATAGGTATTAATTTTGAGACAGAATCATTCAGAGTCTAGCGGCGCCGCCACGACGCCAGCCCCATGCCAGGCGACGATTGGGCATTACTAGTTACACTCCTTGTGGGACAGAGGTCGTAGCACTGCTGATCGTCTTCACCTCCCGCCGCCATACCTCTGCCAGGTGACAGTGGATCGTCCCAAACACAATGTCTTCAGTAGGCCAGTAACTAGCTGTTAACGATATTATAAATACAAGAACTACTGAGTCAGAGAGTAATAAAGAAGAAAATACAAATATGACATAACCTATAGCACTTGTCATTAAATTGTATACGAATATTTCCGAGTCGTTATACATGTACTAGTACGTCTATACCTTTTGTTCTCGTTCTTGTCACAGTTCATTAAAGTCTACCGTGTAACAAACGGAGGGTTTGCAGAGAATACCTCGGGTGGCTGTGTAGCGCCATCTATATGAATAACGGAAAGCAATAATGGGCACTAACAAAATTTAAAATACAGGATATGAAACCTTTGCTTTATAGCTATTTAATCCTACCTTTTTACACTAAAAGATGTAATAAGGCACTGTCACTGTTTTCTTACACATGCGCATGTCGTTTATGCAGTGCTCTCTTATAAGAGATACTATAAGATTTTTACATTAATTTCACTCCTCATCAGTTAAACAATTCATCAGCACTCTCTTACTAGCGATAACATTAATTCCATATACAGCAGCACAACAGTTTGCATGATAACAGTTTCTGTTCACTGAGATGTTCGATCGTCAGAATCACCTTCATGGCTTGTCCGCCCACGGCCAGTCTGCTTTCGGCTGCGGTGGGGCGAGGACGTCCGCTGCGCCCCGCCGTGCGCGACCGTGGCGCTTGCTTGTGTTTACCTTCTCGCGGCGCGAGTTGTATTAGTTCCAAGTTCAGTGCGACTATGGCACACACATGGCGCCACGATACGATCAAAATTACTTCCCAACCAGATCACGCGCGCCCTCGAGCCTATGAAATAGAACAGTTCATACGCGACGATCTACGTTTAGATCCGGCGACTGTCGTCGGAATACATTTTTCTATAACGGCGAGCGTGGTTTACGTTAAAATGACCAGTGCAGAGGTCTGCGCGACAGTGGTGTCTAAATACTCGAACTCTCTCAGATTCAAACATTCTAACGGGCGCATCGGTGCAGTGACGGTGGATCATGCAGGCATGGGCCTAAGGACTGTCAGGGTTTTTGAGCTCCCCTTCGAGGTCCCAGAGGAAGTAGTCAAGGACGCCTTCCGACCATATGGCAATGTTATCAGCTACATTGCAGAAAAGTGGCAAACTTTTTCGACGTATAAGGTCTACAATGGTGTGCGCCAAATTAAACTTGAGCTCAAGAAACATGTGCCGTCCTATTTGAACATCGGTGGCTGTCGTGCAATCATCATGTACGATGGTCAGCCGCGTACCTGTTCCGGATGTGGGCAGGAAGGCCATGTCCGATCGAGCTGCTTACAACGTCGAATTACGCAGATACCAGTGGGAGACTCCGTTTCCCCGACGGGGGCGACAATTCTGCCCCTCACGTACGCTCAGACGACGATGCGCACCATAGTTGAGGACGAAACGAGCGATCAGCCACACCCATCGACGCCACAAGTACCAAGGGAGGAAGAGGAAGGACCCCCGATTCCAACTCATATGTCGACCCCTCCACAGCAACAACAGCAGCAACAGTCCCACGGACTCCAGGCGCAACGTAACATTCAGAACGCGATGGACGTGGACTCGAAAATTGTCCCAACATCGGCTTTCCTAGCGGAAGGTGATACGACTCTGGATTGCCTCCCACATTCGGATACGGATGTCCACGTTCGAAAGCAACGCTCACCTCGACGACGGAAGTGACGTCGGCGCACCCCTTCTGACGATTGCCTCCTACACACGGCCGGTCAAGAAGGTGACATCTCATCAGACGGCATGGATGCTGCGCCTGCTGAGGATCTAAGTGGTGTAGACGGTTCACTTTCCCATACCACGAGTGCCAAGTTACTTCTTGCACCACAGATGCAGCAGGTCGCGTCGATGGATGGCGCTGCGTCTACCTCTACCAAAGACGACGTACGTGAGGGAGATTTAGGTGCCGATCAGCTACACAGCATGGTGTTGCAGCCTCTGTTGTCGGACGATGCTGAAGAACTTCCTGAAGAGGGCATGGGTGAAAGGGGTGGGGGTGGCATTGGGGATGCCACTCCTAGCATGAAAGACTCTTAATTTGTAACTGGTTTGGTGGGTCCGGCATCTCGCGCGGTTAGCTTTGATTGCTATGGCGTCTACCCTAGGTGAAGAGGCTAGGCTGCACACCTTTCGCCTTGCCACAATAAATATCAACGCGATAAGGGCACCACACAAATTGACAATGCTACAACGCATGCTTGATGCGGCGGACGTCGACGTGGCCCTCTTACAGGAAGTATGTGTCGCTAGTTTCCCTGACATCTACGGATATACCGCCCACAACTCCCACGCCTCTTCTACCGATTGTGGTGTAGCTGTTCTGCTACGAGACGGTCTGACGGCTACGGACGTACTGTACTTACCGAGTGCAGGAGCTATGGCGGTAACTGTCAACGGTGTACGACTCATTAATGTATAAGCCCCGTCAGGATCAGGGAGACGGAGAGATCGTGTCCGCTTTTTTTCGGAAGATATTACGCATCTATTTATGGGCCGCGTAGACGATATGGTGATCGGAGGAGATTTTAACTGTACATTATCTCCGTCTGATCAGCAGCCACATCACGTCCCGTGTGCGGAGTTGGAAATGCTAGTGCGTGACCTCCACCTGATTGACACGTGGCGCCACATCCATGGCCCAGCTCCTTGACACACCCATTATACAAGTCATTCATCAAGTCGGTTAGACAGGATTTACGTCACAAGCACCCTTTCGATGGCGACGAGAGGAGCAGAGCTCTGGCCCACTGCATTCACCGACCACACAGCCTATATTTGCACCATTGCCCTCCAACCTGCACGTGTGTGGCGCAGTAGGCCCCCCTGGAAACTGAACGTCGCCCATCTGGACGAACCGTCATGTAAAGGTGCTATTGAAGAGTCGTGGAACGCGTCCTTACAGCGTCGTGGTCGTTACCGATCGACCCTCAGTTGGTGGATTGAATGTGCGAAGCCTGCTCTTAGGCGCACCATCATGGCTTACGGCTGGAAAGCGGCGGCATGGAGGAGGAGCACGGAAAACTTTTATTACACCATCCTGCGGGAATGTCTTGCTATGGATCCCTCACCTGACCGGCAGATCATAGTCAATCGCGCGAAAGCGCAACTCATCTCCTTGGCAAGCCATCATTTACAAGGCGCTGTTATACGGTCGCGTGCTCCAGACACGATACAATCAGAAAGGCCATCTATGCACCACGTGCTCCTAGAACGCAGGAGGCGCCGTAGGGCACTGGTAACCGACATGATAACGGACGACGGACGACGGACGACACGTGGCAGAACAAGCAGATATAGCAGAAGCCTTCTATGGGCATTACGCTCAACTTTATTCAGCAGTGCTCCCTGATATGGCGATGGTAGACACCGTTACAGCACATGTCCACGGTACAGTTCCACCAGACATGGTACCGACTTTACTGGGAGAAGTGACAGAAGAGGAAGTGCTCGACGCCATTGGTAAAGGTACTCCCCATAAATCACCAGGAATCGATGGATTACCATTAGAGTTCTATCGAGTATTTAAACAACTGTTGGTACCGTGTTGGGTTGCAATTTGTCAGGAATTGATTTCCCCGGGTATACCGTTGCCTGCACCGTTCTTGGAAGGACTGATTGTTCCCATCCATAAGCCGAAGGGACGGAATCATGTCCGCGATTATCGCCCCTTAACGTTATTGAACAGCGACTTCAAGATCTTTTCGAGGCTGCTATCAGGAAGTCTTCGGGGCACACTATTTCACGTCCTGCCCAGCGATCAGATGCCCTTAGGAGGACCCAACAACATCAGAACTGCGTTATGTCGTTACAGAGATCTCATCTCCCTTGCACGGGTGAGACGTTTACCGGCAGCCCTGGCGTCTACCGACTTTAGCTATGCTTTTGACCGTGTGGGCCACACTTTCCTCACGGCCGTTCTACGGCGCATGGACTATCCCGACCCCTTTATCACATTGTTGACACGCCTTCTGCATGGGGCTACTTCTCTTGTTAATGGAAGACTGACGGCACCTATGCCTATCCGCTGATCAGTACGACAGGGATGTCCATTATCAACGTTGTTATTTCCATTGACCTTAGAACCTTTGTTGTGTGGTCTCCGAGACAGGCTCACTGGGATACAGTTCGGCGGCTCCATCTATCGATGCACCGCATATGCGGATGATTTGATGATCGTCGTACGAGGAGCTGACGATATGGCCGCGGCGTTGGACTGGATTGCAACCTACGGTACAACTTCTGGTAGCCAAATCAACGTTGACAAGTCTGTCGCCTTGAGCATCGGGATTGGGCTGCCGCAGGAACACATTACTCCCTTACGCTTCGGTGATACTGTCCGCTTCTTGGGCTTAGAGTTCATGAACAACATGCGACGCGCGACGACGCTCAATTATCGACGCCTTCTTCACCAAATTAGGGCCGGAATTGCAAATCAGCGCTTGCGATCCCTGAACATCGTTCAGCGGGCGTATTATGCCAATGTATACCTTGCATCCCGCATACCGCATGTCGCCCAAACGCTACCCATTCCGAAACCCTTGGGTCGTAGCATTATGGCAGCGCTGGGATACTTCGTCACTGCTGGTATGTTACTGAAGATCAGATACGTATCTCTTACCGTCCCCAAGGGAAAATGTGGTCTCGGCCTAGTCAACGTCCATGATAGGGCCATTGCCCTCTATGTTAGTTCACATTTATGTCTGCTGCGCCGTTGTCCTACGAGCCTCACGAGTCTGCTTCTGACGGCGCTACGACCTGCTTCACTAAGAGCGCCGGTGCCACTACAAGACATCCCAGCACCCCTCTTTTATACAGGACGTTTCTATTTAGAACAAAGTTTTTGCAGTGTAGCGCTCACGACACCACAAATGGCCACGATTGGACGCCTATATCACGACATGCTGCAACGCCGCCCCCTAAATGTGGTCGAACTAAAATATCCTTACGTACGGTGGTGCGTGGTGTGGAAGACTGTACACGATGCCATGCTTGATTCCGACGTTGTTTCCCAATGGTACGTAGTAGTTAATGGGAAGCTGGTGACGCAAGAACGTCTCTACAATATCCACATGGCAGAATCTCCTAATTGTGTGGGTTGTAACACAGTTGATTCTGACGAGCACCGCATCAGCTGTGGAGAGGCGGAACCGGTTTGGCACCTAGTGCGGCAGATGCTGGCTTATCCCTTGCGAGTTAGTCCGGAGCATATATCTGCACGCACGTTATTATTTCCGGATGAGACATTTTACTCCAAGACTCGAAGCAACTCTGTCACCTGGATACGTGGACATGCTGTCCATTACCTCTGTAGTGACGGACACAAGAATTTCCTTGACTTCTGGCTCTATTTGCAAGAAAGACATCATGCTATTTCCGGGCATACCAGATATCGAGAATGCTTTGCAAACTACCTATGGAGTGCCTTTCACAGCCCGCCGCGCAGCTGGAATGTTCCAGGCAGCGGCAGATGAGGTCAGGACGAACTGCACACGAGCTTATATTGAACAATCTTTATCAGTGGGCGCAGTCGCTGGGAAGCCTAACTACGACGTGGTAGCTTTCTTTTCATGTTATTTACGTTTCATATCTTCGATGGTGTCTTCATTCTGGTTTAGGTTTTCCAGGCTTGATTAATTATGACTGTTCGCACATTGATACCTATATAAATAAAAAAAGATTTAAAAAAAGTGGGCTGGAGACCTGCGTTTCCAATCCAAATAAATATACAAGAACAAACTAAGAACAAAATGGACAACAATTAAATATAATAAAGTATTATACCCTTTTCCTTTCTCCTTTTATTATTATTTTTTTATAAAAAGTTCAGAGGCCTATTTAATTTTTGTTGCGTTGGCGAAACATGAAGTGGTGGCGAACGACCGTCCTAGTTAGCTTTAGGATGAAAGTGACGGTGGCACTAGCTTTGTTTTTGTTTTTAGGCTAGATAGGTTTTTGGGGGTAATATGGGTGATATGGGCCAACGCCTGAAGTGGAAGAAGTAAAAAAAATTAAAAAAAAAATTAAAAAAAGCTCTAACCTTCTTCACTGCTTAGTATTTTAATAAAAAAAAAGAGTGGTCAGCGCGACGGACTTTCAATCCTAAGGGCCCGGGTTCGATTCCCGGCTGGGTCGGAGATTTTCTCCGCTCACGGACTGGCTGTTGTCTTGTTCTAATCATCATTATTTCATCCCCATCCACGAGCAAGTCGCCGAAATGGATTCAAATCGAAAGACTTGCACCAGG
This sequence comes from Schistocerca gregaria, assembly GCF_023897955.1. Lineage (NCBI taxonomy): Eukaryota > Metazoa > Arthropoda > Insecta > Orthoptera > Acrididae > Schistocerca > Schistocerca gregaria. The sequence continues at coordinate 534,051,946 of NC_064923.1, forward strand.
CTTACGGACTACCCGACGGGAGGCCCTAGCCACACGACATCTCATTTTTTACCTTTATGGCTTGGCATTATTTTCTTTCCTTTGAGTCTAAGTCATTTGACATCGCTAACATGTACTTCAGATCACAATACAAACTATCCTCTAGTTTACCGTGCGACAAAAAGAAAATTTTTCTGTGTCAATACGTCATAGGTGTGTTACCCTGCCGGCCAGGGTGTCAGAGCGGTTCTAGGCGCTTCAGTCTGGAACCGCGCGACCGCTACCGTCGCAGGTTCGAATCCTGCCTCAGGCATGGGTGTGTGTTATCTCCTTAGGTTAGTTAGGTTTAAGTAGTTCTAAGTTCTAGGGGACTGATGACCTCAGAAGTTAAGTCCCATAGTGCTCAGGACCACATTAACAATTTTTTTTGTGTTACCGTCTATTACTTGAATCATCTCTGGTTTCGCTTATCAAAACAAGTTGTAATTACCACAGTGAGGCACTTACAAATGAAGTTTTTCAGTGACAGGAACATGTGAACCTAGAAAGAGGAAAAATAAAACCGATACTCCCCTGGAAAAAGAAAGAAACGAAATACAAGAGAAACGTGTTAGGATCGAAGAAATAAACAATATAGGTTGCCAATGACCGAATCCCATCCCACCACCCATTCTAAGATACACTCTCTGATGGGTTTTCTCAGAGACGCATGAGGATGAAATGTTTAGTCAATACTACAGAACGGACTTGTCTCGGCTCCACCCGTACAGGCTCTGACAATTCATCTTAACTACACCCTTATGAATTGCCAGTGCAGACAGGTTACTAACATGTCAGTGAAAATTAATGTTTAGTTGCCAGTCACTAAGTCACGGTCGCTCACAGTATTTCACCACTGACCAACGTGGTGACCCAAAATATTCCACTTTGCTTGTGAGTACCTCTGTATTTAATGTGTAATCTACATACCTGACGTTTTACATTACCTTACCGACCCAGCATTATGCATAACGGAAAGAAAAGGTAGAAGAGCATACGCACAAAACATACAAACCACATTTTATAAACTCAAATAAAGCTTTAAAAAGTCTTGTGTCCATCGCTTTTGTGTGTCTGCTCACTTCTGTTGCTTATAAGATGTCCTTTATGCTCAAACAGGACAACCGTGCTTCCTACGTTCATGCTTTTTGCTGGGATATAAGAGATGGATGTAGTTTAAAGACAACAGAATAGTAAAGAGTAAGAAAACTAAACATAAAGTTACCAAGTAATTAACTAGGACTGCTGACAGAAGTGAGTCTTCTGAATTCGCAAGGTTGCAGACTCTGACGGAGAGTTGAATTTATTTTCCATATCACTATTTTTCTTTCGCCATTTTGGAGTCCACTTAAACTACTGCTTTTGCGTGTGTAAAACTACTACTTGAAATGGTACAGAGCATTTAAAAAAATTTTTGCTCGCTTTCTTTATATTTGAACTACAATGTAACCCTTAATCAGCACTAACTCGTCTGCATTTAATACGGTTGCATTCACATGTTCATTACACACGTACACTTTGATGATAATGCTTATGAAGACTGTTATCTACCATTTTGTGTTAGTCTTTTGCCTCAACTTTTTTATATGTAGCCTTTTTAAATAAGTTTAATAGCGGTTCTCCAATAAAATTTTTCTTCCAGAATGAGATTTTCACTCTGCAGCGGAGTGTGCGCTGATATGAAACTTCCTGGCAGATTAAAACTGTGTGCCCGACCGAGACTCGAACTCGGGACCTTTGCCTTTCGCGGGCAAGTGCTCTACCAACTGAGCTACCGAAGCACGACTCACGTCCGGTACTCACAGCTTTACTTCTGCCAGTATCCGTCTCCTACCTTCCAAACTTTACAGAAGCTCTTCTGCGAAACTTGCAGAACTAGCACTCCTGAAAGAAAGGATACTGCGGAGACATGGCTTAGCCACAGCCTGGGGGATGTTTCCAGAATGAGATTTTCACTCTGCAGCGGAGTGTGCGCTGATATGAAACTTCCTGGCAGATTAAAACTGTGTGCCCGACCGAGACTCGAACTCGGGACCTTTGCCTTCGCGGGCAAGTGCTCTACCAACTGAGCTACCGAAGCACGACTCACGTCCGGTACTCACAGCTTTCCTCAACACGCGATCTAGTGTACTTTGGAATAGTTCTCATGTCTTCTGAAGTGTGTGTTACTAATTAAAATACTTTCCTCAATATGTGGTGTTTGGCACATTCATATTTTTCTGTTCCAGACCGTCATTCATCGACCTTATTATCTCCAGATATGGTATCTGGATTTCTTCCACGTATTGCTGATGTATTACCTAAAAACTTGAGTTCCACTCTTACGAAATATAATTTTGACAACGTGATGGTAATGTCTTTTTCTTAAAAGTAGTGCAAAGATTGTGTTAATAATATGCAGTGTTTTTCACAATGTATTAGTTGTTAGAATGAATCTTTACCTAAGGCTTCACCCCATGGTTCATTATCTTTAATTTTAAATTGATGGACATACTCGCCAGTCACTCCAGTTTACCGAAGAACATACTACCATACTTTAGCAAGATATTATATGAAAACTGTCTTTGTAATTGAATTAAAAGGTAAGATTCGTAAGCGTTAATTCGTATCCTTAATTCCTCACAATCGATTTTCGATTACTCTTTGTTCACTATCCGAGCAGTAGCGTCTAAATGCACCAGATGTAGTAATACGTTTGGTCTTTTTGCCAGGTGATTTGTCTTAAATGGTCCTACATAACTATAATCTTCACTGTTCGAATTCAATACTTCAGCATCACAGCTCATTTCACTAACCCATGTATCGCTATAGTAATAGGAATCTACTAATTGTAGTGTTAATTCCTCCTGTATACTGTGACCAACATTTCTGTTTAAAATTTTCCAGGAAATCATCCCAAAATTTAAATTCTTCGGAATGAGTCGTTCCCTACTCCGCCGCGTTAGCTACTAGATAACAAAGTGTAAAGTCACTTTCCTTTTATTATTTCCACCTCTTTGGTAAAGATCGCGAGAACACTCTTAAGAAATTTTTCGGATGTACGTCACCATCAGTTTTAAGTTTAAAGTGCACTGACAAATTCATCCTTTACCCATTTTAAATTCGTCTGTTAAATAATTTGAGAACTAGTGATAATCATTTTCTTTTTGTAGTTCTTGCTGGGTAATTTCTAAGGTAAGGCATAATTTCTGACATTCGTTATGGTATTCGTTAGTATCGTCCAAAGAATTAGTGGTAGCGTTAAGAGATTAAACTTTTCTCGTAAGTTTTATTCAACTAATGGCTGTAGCTATTTCTCCAAATTAATCAAAGCATTTGGGTCACTAGTTACGTCAAGCTATTCTTTGACATGTTCTAATGCCTCTACTCGGTGTCGCTTGACTGAGATATGATTATTCATACATCCGAAAATATCAGTTGAAGGTTCTTTTGTTTGCTTCATCTTTATGTCTCTAAGCTTTTCTTCAACTTCTTGCCGGACTAAGTGACATTGCTTAAGTATGTCTGTTTCCATTTCCTTTGCGATTTAAGTGTAGTAATAATATTAGACATTTCGTCTGATTTGTTTAATTCCTCGACTTGAACTTTACTAGTGTTTGACAGTTCTTCCAATTACTTTGATACCTGTGACATACTGCTATCGATTTTGCATGTAGTAACTACCATACACCACAGACAAAAGTATATACGTTTAGCAACAGATCCGTTTAACACCACTGCCCCTATCTAGTGAAATACGTTTCAATAATTTGTTACACACTGTAATGTTGAAAGGAAATCAGTTCTTAGCTGTTTTTAGTTCACCTAATAGGTCCCAATAGCGATGCGTTATACGTGGCCAAAGCGATCTCGCGATAAGCCACTGCGCAGTTGTTGCATAGTTACGTGAGTGGCCACTTTACTGCGAAGCGAAACTGCGCTGATTTCGCATTGGTTGACTGATACCAAGATGCCGTCGAATGCCACCGCAGCAGTTCCAGCTTCGAAAGTACTACTCGTAAATCTTTCTTATCGTCGATGTAATGCTTCTTCACTCAAATGGCAAGCAGGCGAAGCGAATACATCCTGAAGTTTACCAATGGTCAACTATTTTCTTTTATCCAATTCCTTGTAAACATTCGAACTTCTTTGGTTTGCACTAAATGATAATTACTTGTTATACGTTTTAATTACTTAAGGTGACACTATATCATGAGCTCAGCTATGTCTTCTTCACTATTTACTTAGATTGCTCTTGACAACTTCGTATTTTCTTTCTGTTATTTGTCGAAAATTCTTCTTATTTTCGGTGGATTCCTCATATTTTTGCACCTCTTATTCGTGAACTGAACTCATGGCGCAAAAATGCGTTGTAACATCCACATTCTGTAGCTAGAATAAGCGTAAATGAGGCCTTACACTGTAAATAATCGGTTATCCTAATCCTACTCGTGATAACTTTTACCTTAATTTTATCTTTTATTTTGCAGTCGCCTTTCTCAAATTTTATTGATGTGGTGAACATGCTATGTAGAGCCACAAAATCTTGCGGAGTGACTTCTCACCTTTTTCACGTGGTCGACGGCTTTAACAGAGCTCCGAGCTATTCGAGCTACTTAATGGCACAAAAGACTTTCGAGAACTCTTCTGCATTTCGTGTCCCGTGTATAAGAAAATTTACAACTGCGAGTGGACAGATTCCTTTTCAATTTGTAACTCTCATATATCATTACAGAACGCAGAACGGTGTTATATTTTTGTTAAGATTTCTTCAATTTTTCCAGCCGTTGTCAACATCGGCAGCACCTCTTGCTCTGTGCTCTCCAACACACCACCTTGCTGCGACTACAAAATATAACCGCCCCCGTCGCTGCAGGTGGAGACACTCGATCACCGTCACGCCTTGACGGTATTCTGTTATCAAACTTCTCTCAACACATCTACAGATACATCAAACTACAGCCCACACAGTGGGAAGTTCCCTACCTAAGTGGTGCATGAACAAAGCTATTAAACGTGCATCATTCCTCCCTTGACAGAAAGGGGCGTAACATGCTGTTGTGACTCAACAACGTGTCACAGTGTCATTACTTAATATCCGAACACGCATTCTGCATTGAAGGAGAGTGCCAGGCAAACAGCAATGCGATTGTGGACAGTGGTAAAACAGTTTGGTTTGAATGTTTAAAGTCAGTGAGCTCCAGCTGTATATTAGAGGTACACAACAAATTTATATGTCAAATCACAAGACTGGGAGTGAACAAAATTATTGGTAACGCTCTTACAGATTTGATAAAGTGTCCATAAAAGTGACTATCACAAACTTTTACGTCTTCGCTGTCTAAAGAACATGATATCACCACACTGAAGGCAGCCTAATGCAGCTCCATAATGGATCCTGTGTTTGACCTTGTACAAGACCGTTTAAGTGTATTAAACACGAAGAACAAGCATTTACAATGTACCTCACATTTCTCTGTGGCAACTGGTTCCATGAGGCATCATTCAATGAAAAATTTACGCTACAGCTACTCTGTGGTGTTTAACAACGTTCTGTCATATGTCTACTGGGATAATAAGAATATAAGAAAACTAACTCGTTTACAAGTAAGTGTTCTGGACACTAAAGACCGGAGCAAACTATGTTCAGCCGGTATATCGGTTTAAACATCTGCTTGTATACTGCGTGGATGCCTTAACTCCGACTCCAACAGGTACGATGTAAGTTTTATAAGGAAGTACTATATTAAAGCAGAAGAAACATATTTCTCTCAGTATAGGACGCAGTTCTCCTCAATACCGTCAACTGGAGGTACTGCCAAATTAAAACGAACAATATTATTCCACAAAACTTAAGAGAAAGAGTAAATGTGTCGAACAAACGTAAACCATTCTCCATTAAAGAAATTATGCCTATAATTGCGATTACTGAGTTATACGCAAGAAAAAGGAAACTGGAAATGGAAGAATTCAGTCAAAAAACGAAAACTAGAATACACAGCTAAAACAACAAACATAAAGGAAGAATATTTGCTGAAATTACAAAACGAAGAAACTATTGCAGATATACAGGTAAAGCTTACATGACTTTAAATTCTGTAAATGGAGAAATGTGGCTATGAGTGGGGAGTACAAGATATTAGCATATAATTTAAGCAGCAATGGTAATGGACCATATATTAGAGTCCTGGCAGAAAATGTCTAGTTGGACCACGTTTGATGGTATGATGCTGGGTATTCAGACATCTACATTTTACTAAAATTGCCAGAAAAATTATGGTTTACGTTCCAGTCCAAAAGATAATAGTCGTCTACACGAATCTGCTCCAATATTGCTGTCAGCTCATCCACTAGGACGTCCAGTCCGTTTTATCGTCATCTAATTTCACAGGAATTACTTCCAGTGCTTCCTTACCTATCTTTTTTCATTTTTATCTTAGCATCATAGTGTCGTGCCGACGTATGAGAAACAGAAACTTTGTGACAACATCGCAGAATTTATTACGTAGGTAACAGTTAAATGACTTTCACACCTCCTTCTTCGGTATGCTGACCGTCCCTTTATTAATCGCTCCTGATAGTCCACTTGATCACAAATTTTACCCAGCATAGTGTTATCGCAAACTATTCTGCAATGGGTGTAAGAACATTTACATTTTTCTTCCTAAGGAGGGCAACATTTAGGCATAAAATATATTGCCAATGTCGGTAACAAGATTGTCCAGGTTCTCCAGTGATAACTACTAACCAAAACATTCGTCAGATGATGTCACTCAGAGCAAGCTTCTCGTAATTTGATCACATGAAACCCGTACGAATGTACGGCTGGCAAGGAAATGAAGGTACACAGATAACTGAATTATAAAAATGAAAATATTCGAAGGCTGGGGCCCAAACTTTTATGTCATTGGTGCGTATTGTTGCAAAACCCGTTGTGCCGCAGGCCACAGGGTGGGTTTGGGGTAGGGGAGGGGCGGGGCGAGGATAGGGAGAAAGATTCCAGGAATGATGCAACTGCCCAAGTGCCGGATGCTGGCAATAGACGTTCAGAGAAAGCTGATGCCGATGTCATCAATTGCAGAAATGCTAGTGCTGATGTCAGCGACTTTCGGACCAATTCTGGAAGTGCCCCTTTCTGTCGTCAGTGATCACATTTGCTCCATTTGTGTCGAAGTGCCCCGAGATTTGACTATGTTGGTGAGCTACCTTGTGCGAAATGTGCTGAAGGTCACCCTCAAAGCAGCTTGGAATACTTTGAACGTCGAGATGGCGATAGTAGTTTGCATCAACCCTCACTATATTCTTGTGCGACAAGTCTACAACCAGCCACAACATTAGACATTCTACGAGTCTGGCTACGTAATTAAAGCTCCTTCCTAGTAACAAGTTAGCAAGTTGCAGCGTTTGTAGAGGATTTCAGGCATGGTTGCTCTGAGAGAGCTAATTTCAGAGTTCCAGGAACTAGAGTTGCCGCTCAGGCGGTCTGCCGCTAAATGTTCTAGCGCTCCAATACTAGAGAGCCCCGAAGCAAGGTTCAATTTCGCACGCACAATCAGTCGTCTCTTACTGTTGGCGCAAAGGGTAAATTTTAGCGTGAACCTAACGTAAGATGTCAGTTAGCCGCTGGAAACGAGGGCCTTTGCGGACCAGAAGTACAATATGAATCGTGAAGCACTGTGACGGGCAATAGAGCTCCGCAAAAGCTGTTCTCCTCAAACTGTAGTTTAGAATGATTCATTTTCATTAAAAAGGGGAGTCTCGAAAAAACATACAGTGAATTAATGTTTCACTTCAAAGTATGGTACTGAGACTGATAAATATAGCCCTGCAGGATGGCCACTGAGCAAAGTACATGGTGACTGTGAATTACTGAAAAGACCTATTGGAGGTTTCTGGAAATGCTTTGATAATTACTTCCGTTCGATTGTGATATAAACGAAAGTATTTATTACAAGACGATAGTAGATAGCATCCATTGTCCACTTTGAAAGGAAATTAGTATCGTGCAGTGTGTAAGGAATAATATATATTTGAAGAAAACTGGCCAATCAAAACAAGTGACTTCAGTCTCTCTCCTTTGTAGAATGAACCAGAAATCCAGTTAAGTTTCAGATTACTTCATCAGAACTGGGACCGAAAATAATCAGCATGCTATCGGGATGACGTGAAGTAAAACGCACGCACTGTATCAAAACATAGCGATAGTCGAATTAGAAGATTAATTCAGAGTTCGAATACAAGTTCAGCTAAAATTTTCAACTTTCCCCACCGATTTAAAACAATACACACCAGAAACCACTGTCAGTCATTTCTCTGTGTCTTCATTAGACTCTTCAATAGTTGCAAAAAGACGTCATGCAAATTAGTTGTGTCCCTAATTGAACAACATATCGTCTTAACAGTATTTCGCGCGCGGAATATTTACTGCAATTATTAAATCCGTTGTATTTGGTATCAATATGCTACGTTGCCATGCAGAATTTTAGGTAACTTACAGCAAAATTTCTGTTTAACATTTTGTCAACGTGGAAGAAGCCACTGCCTTTCAAAACTTTCAACGTCGTAGAAGTGGTGTGGTGTGCGTTCCTATTTAATATGCTGTGTGAAATGAGTATGAATGAAAGACATAAGAACACAATGTCGTAAAATAATATTCAGGTAGTAAAGTGTGCAGCATTCCGTCGCAAATAATATTTATTGCATATCCAGTTTTCGGTCACTGTTTAGCCATCTTCAGTGCAGTAAATGTGAGTTAAAATCTTAAAACAACTTACATATGCACATAGTCCCAACTAGACTACATATGTCAAAGGCTGGGTTCACACAAACTAATGTCTTCACTTACATTTACTGCGCTGAAGATAGCCAAGCAGTTACCGAAATCTTGATACGAAATAAACATTATTTACGACTAATTTATGTACATTCTACTACATGAAATGAATACAGTCTATGGGCACAACTATCTCCGATGGAATCAAACCTGTACAAATAGTTATCTCTTATGGCAATCAGAAGATTATTTATTTCAATTGCAATTGCGATCACTGGTCTAGTTCAGTTAAATATCGTATAGGGTAATATCCATAAGGTGAAAATACTTGCATTGATACAATTTTGAAACGATTACAAGTATTAACCAGACCAAGAAACAGACAGATATACACATAACCACAACAAAACCAATATAGTAACAGGTTTGTGCTCTATCACTTATGCTGACCTGCTCGATATTGGCGGTGATCTGAGTACATCCTTTCTGTTCTTAGGATGCACAGTCTTAGGCACAAAACCCAGCCCCCATAAAAACGGAGACGTTCACGTAAGACGATCAATGTAACCAGTCGTTTCTCAGAATTCCCACACTGAGTGAAACAGTGAAATATTCGACAATGAACTTGAAGGGATATAATGTAACTTCCGTCAGCACCAAATGACGGGAACTATCACGAAAAAAATGAAGGGAAAGCAAGCGCTAAATGTCGCGAAATGTAGAAATGAATTCGGGAGTTAGACTCCTTTATGCATACTGCTTTAATTCGTATTTCATGAGTTTGCTACACCAAAAACTTCTAGAAACTATTTCGCCAAACAGCTCGTGGATGCGTCAGTTCACGCTCGACAGTTGGATCGCCCTTGAGCGGCTATCGGCCATACACCACACGCCGCTTTCTAGGTGAACGCGGCGAGAAACTATGACAGAATTTATCAACATCAAGTTTGTTACTTAAGGTTCAAGTATTTATCTTGCAGTTGCGTATTCGATTTTGCATGCCTGAAAGTTAAGAACATTATTCAAGAGTTGTAAAACAGACTCGCGAGTGGAAAAAGGTCTAACACTACCAACGTGCTTTTCACTATGGGTTTAATAGAGGGATGATGGTAATAGAGGGAGGTCGGAAACTATGTTCTGTGTGGGGGTGAGTGCTTTCGGGAAAAAGCTTTGGGAAAAGGTTTACTTCTTTCAAGAAAAAGCCTCATTTATGGAATGTGTCAATCTCAATATCAGGGCCACTCTGATTATTTACCTCTATAAAACTCAGACCAAGTAGGATGTCTCTTTGGACTGTTACGCTTTACCTCTAATACTACAGTACACAAGCTTCACCGGAGTACACCGTCTAAACTGATGTTCCTTTCGCCGTAAATTCGTTACGGTCAAACTTGTAGCCCATAAAAACCGGCAACCATTTGCAGTAACTGAAAGTTCCCCTTAACAAATTCCAGTTGGGAGGCGTCAAGGTACAGTAAAGGCAGGCACACTGTCTCCTTCTGGGTTATGAGTTTGTTTTACCTAAAGAACTTTTATGGTCACAACCGAGGTACTGACAAGGTCATGTCGAAGGTGTTGCCTATGTTTTTGGGCCCATGAAGGATGATCTCAGTGTCATAACCAGTAGAGTTTATCATCCGACTTCCTTCCTCCGGGTAGTGAGTTCGGTTATCAGCTCAAGTGCGCAGGGCAAGATCAAAACGCTAAGTACTGGAGAGGATTAAGCCGACCGACCGCTGCCCACCTTGTTCCACCTTAAAGGGGGAGGGGAGCGTTGTGGGATGAGTTCCTTTCACGCAAGTTTCCCGTCAAGGCGCAGGCGATCAGTCAATCTAGGGACGTTTCCTGATGTCGGCCTGGGGGTTTGCCGGGATGAGAAAACGGAGATACAGAGGCTCACATAGTGTGAGCAGAATAACGTAGTGTTTCCATCTGGAGACAGTGTTAATGTACATTGTGGTTTGTAGTCGTAAGTAGTCGGCAGATACTGGCCTAGGAGGTTGTCGTGGCGTGGCAGGGACGTTGAGCAGCCGTTTGAAATTGCACGAACGGCAGCTGAGCGTTAATTTGCGTATCAGGTTGCAGACTGGACCCTATGGTGAGCAACACATCTTCTGGTTATTAAGTAGGTTTCGATATCGCCAAAGCACCTGTGTTGAGTTGTGTTTGTTTGACTGTGAGTTAGGTTGAGTGCATTTAGGTCCTTGACAGTACCTGTTTATTTACCGCAAGCCTACTGAACTTCATACAGTGTGACCGAATTAATGTATCAGCAGCTCTCGAGTGTTGTAACCCTATCCGATGAGCGTTCGGATCTGTTCCTTGTAATTATTCTGATGCATAAATTTTCGGTTAACACCAGTTGTCTGTTCCCTCTGGGCCGATTTATGTCAGTGGCACTTCACACCAAATTCTTTTTCACCGTGTGCATTCAGATTTGCATATTGTGCCATATAAATTTAATGTTCTGGCTATTTCTGGTTTAGTGAGACTGTATGCCAGTCATGGTTTTTACAGTACAGTGTGTAACATCTCAGAGGTCATGCAACTGAATCTGACTGTCTATATTGTGTTTGTTACGAAAGGTTTTAGAACGGATCATGATAAAACAAGACCGATGGTTGAAGAGTTTTTAAGTTAATGTATCTAGAACAAAGGATTAGGTGTCAGGCAATTTGGTGTTAAATTGTTCGTTTTCATTTTACTGTGGATAGTTCTGTATTCCTCCATTGTATGTTCCTGATTTGGCCAGGTTGTTTTAAATGCCTAAGATAGACCACTGCTTTGTGATTGATGTTGGATACCTTAGTTGCGTGAATCTTGGAGAAGGCAAAATTTAGTTCCATTGCGTGCTAACCTGTGTGACAAAAGATATATTTGTTGGTCCACTATTTTAATCTCTATCTAAGCAAACTTTTTCGCTCTGTTAATTACTAATTAATTACTTGGGACATTCTGGTGTACCCACTTCATATTTAGTGCTGGAGCCTTCTACCAGTAAGCACGTGTTAGTGTTAAATGATCAACTGAGACGTCAACTTACCAGTTAGAATTGCTTTGTCACTACTTTGGATACTGATTTCTAATTTTGAACTGTCTCCTGGACAGAGCACTGTAAAGTTTAAATCGTTTCAGATTCTTTGAAGAATATTCTCAGCTAAGTTACCTGGAAAACCTTACGAGTATAAGAACTAGTTGTGAGCTATTAGGTCTGAAGCAGCTGTTACTGCCAAAACTTACTTTTATAGAGCGTCTCCAAATTGTTTCACACATTTTGATTTCTTTGTTTATTCAGCTCGTAAATCTTTTGATATGTTATGATTTTTTATTAACTACAAGGCTGATGTAAATTTCGGAACAGCCATCAAGTGTGTATTTCTGGATCCTTTAAATTTTTCTGAGCTTGGTTTCATTTGTTCTTTAATTTATCTGACAAATTATTTCATCCCATTTGAAACTACTTAAATGTCTGTCTTGGTGTAAAGCTTAAGGCAGAAGCTATCCCTGATCTCTGAAATTTGGGTAATCGTTGCTTGATGACTTAAGAGTTAGAAGAACAATTAAATTTTTTAAGCTTTAACTCGCTGCGAGTCATGTCTCATGCAAAAGTGTTTAATCACGGACACCTGTAATTTTTCAAGATATCGAATTTGTTTGATAAATTCCTACTGTGTACTAGACTTTACCGCAGTAGCCAAGCTCCCCACCGCGTGAGGTAGTATTAAGGTATACCACAATTCAGAGCAGCCTCTAATCTAATTCCCTCAGCATCACCCAAATTATTCCATTATCCTTGTTTTGCTTATGTAGATGTTCATCTTGTATACTCCTTTCAAGACACTGTTCATTCCGAGGAACCTCAACGTTTTTATTTCTTCTCCATAGATTTTAATGCCTACTCCGAATTTTTCTTTTGTTTCCTTTACTGCTTGCTCAATATACAGATTGAATAACATCGGGGAGAGGCTACAACCCGGTCTCACTCCCTTCCCAACCACTGCTTCCCTGTCATGACCCTCGACTCTTATAATTGCCATCTGGTTTCTGTACAAATTGTAAATAGCCTTTCGCTCCCTATATTTTACCCCTGGCACCTTCAGAATTTGAAAGAGAGTATTCCAGTCAATATTGTCAAAAGTTTTCTCTAATTCTACAAATGCTAGAAATGTAGGTTTGCCTTTCCTTAATCTATTTTGTAAGATAAGTCGTTGGGACACTACTGCCTCACGTGTTCCAACATTTCTACGGAATCCAAACTGATCTTCCCCGAGGTCGGCTTCTACCAGTTATTAAATTCGCCTGTAAACAATTCCCATTAGTATTTTGACTAACTAAACTGATAGTTCGGTAAATATCACATCTGTCAACACCAGCTTTCTTTGGTATTGGAGTTAATATATTTTTTGTGGAGTCTGAGGCATTTCGCCTGTCTCATATATCTTACTCAGCAGATGGTAGAGTTTTGTTAGGACTGGCTCTCCCAAGGCCGTCAGTTGTTCTAATGGAATGTTGTCTACTCCCGGGGCCTTGTTTCGACTCAGGTCTTTCAGTGCTCTGTCAAACTCTTCACGCAATATCATGTCTCCCATTTCATCTTCATCTACATCCTCTTCCATTTCCATAATATTGTCCTCAAGTATATCGCCCTTGTATACAACCTCTATATATTCCTTCCACTGTTCTGCTTTCCCTTCTTTGCTTAGAACTGGGTTTCCATCTGAGCTCTTGATATTCATACAAGTGGCTCTCTTTTCTCCGAAGGTCTCTTTAATTTTCCTGTAGGCAGTATCTATCTTACCCCTAGTGTGATAAGCCTCTACATCCTTAAATTTGTCCTCCAGCCATTCCTGCTTAGCTATTATGCACTTCCTGTCGATCTCATTTTTCAGACGTTTGTATTCCCTTTTGTCTGCTTCATTTACGGAATTTTTAAATTTTCTCCTTTCATCAATTAAATTCAATATTTCTTCTGTTACCCAAGGATTTCTACTAGCCCTCGTCTTTTTACCTACTTGATCCTCTGCTGCCTTCACTACTTGATCCCTCAGAGCTACCCATTCTTCTTCTACTGTATTTCTTTCCCCCATTCCTGCCATTTGTTCCCTTATGCTCTCCCTGGAACTCTGTACAACCTCTGGTTTAGTCAGTTTGTAATGGTCCCATCTCCTTAAATTCCCACCTTTTTGCAATTTCTTCAATTTTGATCTATAGTTCATAATGAATAGATTGTGGTCAGAGTCCACATCTGCCCCTGGAAATGTCTTACAATTTAAAACCTGATTCCTAAATCTCTGTCTTACCATTATATAATCTATCTGATACCTTCTGGTATCTCCAAGATTCTTCCATGTATACAACCTTCTTTTATGATTCTTGAACCAAGTGTTAGCTATGATTCAGTTATGCTCTGTGCAAATTTCTATCAGACGGCTTCCTCTTTCATTTCTCTCCCCCAATCCATATTCACCCACTATGTTTCCTTGTTGGCATATAAAGTTGTAATACTGAAGTAGGCATGGGAGTCGTGTCTACCTTGGCCACAATAATGCGTTCACTATGCTGTTGGTAGTAGATTACCCGCACTCCTGTTTTTTTATTCATTAGTAAACCTACTCCTGCATTACCCCTATTTGATTTTGTGTTTATAACCCTGTTGTCACCTGACCAGAAGTCTTGTTCCTCCTGCCACCGAACTTCACGAATTCCCACTATATTTTACTTCGACCTATTCATTTCCCTTTTTTAATTTTCTAACCTACCTGCTCGAGTGAGGGATCTGACATTCCACGCTCCGATCCGTAGCACGCCAGTTTTCTTGCCCCTGATAACGACGTCCTCCTGAGTAGTCTCCGCCCGGAGATCCGTATTGGGGACTATTTTACCTCCGGAATATTTTACCTATGAGGACGCCATCATCATTTAACCATACAGTAAAGCTACATGCCCTCGGAAAAAATTACGGCTGTAGTTTCCCCTTGCTTTCAGCCGTTCTTAGTACCAGCACAGCAAGGCCGTTTTGGTTAGTGTTGCAAGGCCACATCAGTCAATCATGCAGACTGTTGCCCCTGCAGCTACTGAAAAGGCTGCTGCCCCTCTTCAGGAACCACACGTTTGTCTGGCCTCTCAACAGATACCCCTTCGTTGTGGTTGCCAATCTGTATCGTTGAGGCACGCAAGCCTCCCCACAAACGTCAAGGTCCATGGTTCATGGGGGTAGGGTGTAGGATATAGCATAACACAATGTGCCTGAATGTCAGACCCTACAGCACTTCATCTAGTGCCGTCCATCATCAGTAGTAAGTACATTAACCATAGTCCTCCGACAGTGGTACAATCCACTATCATTTAATACACAGACAGATGCGCTCTCTGACCGTAGCTGCTTCATAGTGGCATTAGAAGAGGGATGTCAGCTGTGCCCTGGCTTCATTCACCATCGCCTGATCCTCTGGTGAATCCGGCATCACTGTACATTCCCAGAGAATGGAGAAGTAGATATCCTGGGTTCGTCAACGCCACACTACGACGTCCCTTCTGCAGTCCATTAAGGCCTTGTGAACGATCTGCAGTGGACCTATCATGACATGCCAGACTGGTATGTATCGCGACGTCGACGACAGGCTGTCCAGGTGGTCCCGATGAGCTGCCGGCATCGGGTTTAGTAAAATGAATTTTAGTCGTTTTATATGCCCCCCCCCCCCGGCAAAACCACAACCTTTGGCAGAGACTGACGGCACAGATATTGGCGTCTGGCCAGAGAACACTACAGGGCAGACTTCAGCAGCCTTCGTCACACCGCGGGTCATAAACACTGGAAGAATAACTAGTGCAACGAGTAAACCAACGACGATTGACATGAAGATGAACTTCAGAACAAAGATCACTAGCGCCACTCATGGAGAATGCCGCCGTAATTGGTCTCTGGGCTCCTGGGTAGAACTGAAGTCGACTCCCATGATCAAGGCATCATGTCGACCTAAGAAGAGAGGCGTAACCGCCTCGGAGTAGAAAGTGGAAGGTTAGCGGCAGCGAAACATATGGCGCATACACGTTGATGTTCTGGGTACCACCAAACCTAAGAGCCGTACCCCTGGCATCAGACAGATAGGTAACTGCATCAGCGACGATACCATGACGAAAGAGGATCGCCACCTCAGTATCAGTAGGGGAAGCATGGAGGACGTGTGCCACAAAGCCATGAGTAGCACACAATGCTGCAACATGCAGCTCCTGAACGAGGGAAATGTCAACGTCTGCAGCATGCCGCATTCCGTAGTGTAATGCCAGTTTATGGGACGTGGTAACGTTATTGACATTGACTGTGTCTATAAGTCTGAAATGCTGTCATTGCCTGATAGTAGGCGATGCAAACAAGTAGGCAGCCCTCTAAGCTCACGGCTTGGCCTCTGTGGAAAAGCACATCACTGTGACGGGGAGCGAGCTGACCCCACCAAGGATTTCCGTCACCCTATACACCTTAATAACGCCATCCTGAGCATCGACGCCGAATACTAAATTCAGGAACTAGATTGTAGTTACAAATAACACTCAGACGCGCCGATTGCAAACTAAACATCAAAAATTCAAAGCTGTCACAATTATAAGTGGGTTTCTGTTGTAAGCGCCCTGATGAACTTGAAATAATGTCACCAGAAGTGATTCACATTTCTGGAGCATCTTCATGTTTATACTGCCAACCCTGCGAGAAAGAAACCCACTCTTTTATAATTATAAAATTAGGAAATAATTCTCTTAACATCGCTATCATTAGCACTATCCCCAAAATAGGGGAACGGGGGGAAAACGCAATTACGGAATTTGTGTTCTCAAAAAGCTGTTGAAAATTGCATCTGTCAAATCTGGTGAGACAAGAAGAAAGCGAACATGCTCTCATTGCTGTAGCAGAGGCAAAGGTAGAAAGAAGCAGGTTTTCCGAACGTAAATGACAAAAGACTGTAATTTATTCGAAAAATAGTCTTCTCTCAGCCGCAAAAACTATTTTTCAAATCACTGCCACTTATTACGCACGGATTGTTCTGAATATTTCATCAAAGACACATGTAAATATCTAGCGAACGTACTCGTAGTAGGGTAATGCATCTGCAGTCCTGACAGCCCGTTGACTATCACTTGTGAAACATTTTCTGGGTGGCTTTTCATTTGTAATTGTTTTTGGAGATAATACTAGTCATTAGCAGTCATTTGTCTTGCAGTCTGTATAATAACATGTTATCAACATCCATTCCTTCGTCATTGTTTTGTAATGTCCTTAACTCATGTCAAATACATGTGAATCTGTGTGAAGCCCCTATATAACCGGATAACTAATGGTAAATAGCATTCAGATCAGGGGAATTACAAATGTAGCGAGCTTATTACTTAACTAACTGTACATACAAAGCATATGTAGCGACTATCATTTCAGCTACGTAGCAGACGGGATTATCTGATAAGGAATTATCAGTCGAATAATTGTAATTGAAGGATGAATGAACTGTGTGCATGCTTGATGCCAATGAGACATGTGCTTCGTATATTAGACTGTGAGGAATGACAGGTGTTTCTTTCAAACGTTTGGAGTTTTGGGTTCCGTTTTCCGGCTGTTGAGGAAAATATGAAGCAGTGTATCAGGGCTACAGTTCCTAGTCGCAAATCAGTGTACAGTGTATGCTTGACCGCAGAGCATGATGGAGTAAGAATGGCTTTGTCAGAATAGTTGCACATAAGAAGCGCCGACACCTCAACGCTAAATTCGCTTAAGAAGTCAGCGCTTAAGTAAATGCTGCACCCTTGACGTCATTCAACCTACTGGACTGGGTAACAGTACCACAACCACTGAGCACCCATACCTTTCTGATTATCCAATTGTTAGTATCATCTACTCGCAACGGTTACAATACAATTGTGACTGATGTTTTGCCAAGAAAGGGAAAAGTGTTTCATAAACGAGAATTTCTTTTGGCAGTATGCCTCAGACTTATCCAAAATAACAGTGAAAGGTTAAGAAAATGGAGCGATGGTAAGGCCCCTCCTTATTTTCACGATTTCTTGCTGTTTGATCTTAATTAATTCCTCATAGCAAGACCCGAATGGGTCCTTTCAGCTGTCTGAATATAATTATGGGTATTATCGAAGTTTATGTGCTTCAACATTCGATTTTTCTTTGCAGTTGACAAAAAGATTGTTTCTAATGAAGTGAGTGTGACAGTGAAGTCATCTGGTCACGTATAACAGGTGTAGGTGAAACCGAATTAATTGTTGGATGTTTTTACCAGCCATCTGATCCTGCTGTGACAGTTTGACAGTTCTAGTCATTCAGGGAATGCGGTCAATAGCGCGTAATTACGTAGATCGTGCAATACAAGTTGAAAGCGACTTTACTCTACCGAATATAGACTGGGGAGGCTATTGACTTATTAAGTGGGGGGGGGGGGGGGGGGGTGGTTAGAGACACACACTTATTCGAAATACTTTTGACTTCTTTTTCTCGGCACCCCACAAGCATTGAAAATATCTTAGAACTTGTAGCTACAAATAGGCCGGACATTAACGGCCATTTCAGTCTAGAAACGGGGATTAGCAATCGTGATGTCGTTATAGCAACTATGATTACGGAAGTTAATAAATCGGTCAAAGGTGCTAGGAAAGTGTTTCTGCTAGATATTGGAGATAAGCACTTATTAACATCTAACTTAGTGAATTGGCATCATTTAGCTCCAGTAAGTTGGTTGTAGAGGAATTGTGGGCAAAGATTAAGCAGACTGTAAATCTGGAGAGTTACGTGCCGAGTAAGTGGATAAAGGATGGAAAAGCTCCACCACGGTTTAATAACGATATTAGGCTGATGCTGAAAAGGCAGAGGCTGTTGCACTCTCGGCAGAAAAGGCAATGCTCAAATGACGACAAGGAACTGAATTAGGGAGTCGTGCGCCTGTGAAAACATTTATGCACGAAGCACACTACTACTACCACCGTGACACCTTAGCAAAAGATCTGCAGAGAACCCGAGAAAATTCCGCTCCTACGTAAAATCGCTAAGTGGGTCTAAGGCTTTCAGTCAGTCCCTTGTTGTCCAGCCTGGTGTGGCACTTAAAGATGGCAAAACGAAGGAAAAGTTTTAAATATCGTGTTCAAGAAATCGTAAACACAGTGCAATCGTAAAAACATATCGTCATTAGGCCTTCAGGTATACTCCCGTACGGACGACATATTAATAAGTATACGTAGCGTACAGAAACCACTGAAATATTTGAAATCAAATGAATCATCTGATCCGTATGGAATCCAAGTCTGAGTTTACAATGAGTACTCCACGGTATTGTCTCCTTACTTACCTTGTATTTATCGTGAATCTGCCTTCAGCGCGAAGTCCCAAGTGACTGTAAAAAAGCGTAGGTGACTCTAGTACATAAGAAAGGTAAAAGAACGGGCCCACAAAATTACAGACCAATATCTCTAAATCCTGCTCGCAGCAGAATCCTTGAACATAGCCTGAGTTCGAGTACAATAAACTTCTTAGAACCTGGGAAGCAAATGTCCACGAATCTGCATGGTTTTAGAAAGCATCGCTCTAGCGTAACTCAGCCTGCCCTTTTCTCACATGGTATAATGAAAACTATGGATGAAGGGCAAAAATCAGATTCTATATTTCTATATTTCCAGAAAGCATTTGACACATTGCCCCATTGCCGTCTGCTAAGGGAGGTACGAGCATGTGGAATAAGTTCACAGATATGTAAATGACTCGAAGACTTCTCAAGTAATAGAGCCTAGTATGTTGTACTCGACGGCGATAGTTTATTAGAGACGAGGGTATCATTAGGAGTGCCCCAGGGAAGTGTGATAGCATCTCTGTTGTTCTCTACCTACATAAATGATTTGGCGGACAGGGTGGACAGCAGTCTACGGTTGTTTGCTGATGATACGTGGTGTACGCTAATGTGTCGGAGTTGAGTGTCTGTAGGAAGATACAAAACGAATTACACAAAATTTCCTGTTGCTATGATGAATGTCACCTAGCCCTAAATGCGTATGTAAGTTAATGTGTATGAGTATAAAAGTTAAACCTGTAACGTTCGGCCGGCCGCAGTAGCAGAGCGATTCTAGGCACTTCAGTCCGGAACCGCGCGACTGCTACGGTCGCAGATTCGAATCCTCCCTTGGGCATGGAACTGTGTGATATCCTTAGGTTAGTTAGGTTCAAGTAGTTCTCAGTTCTAGGGGACTGATGACCAAAGATGTTAAGTATCATAGTGCTCAGAGCCATTTGAACCATTTGTGTAATGTTCGGATACAGTATCGCTAATATCTGCTTTAGAGAGTCAGGTCGTTTAAGTATCTGGGCATAAGTTGCAAAGCTATGGGAGGTAGAACGAGCATGTGATAACTGTCATAGGGGAGGCGAATGGTCGACTTCTGTTCATTTGAATAATTTTAGGGAAGTATGTTTCACCTGTAAAGGAGACATATAGGACACTCCTGCGACCTATTCTTGAGTAATGTTTGGGATCTATACCAGGTAGGATTGTAGGAACACATCGATTCAATTCAGAGGCGGTTAAGTTCTAACAGTACCTAAGTGTTACGGAGATGCTTCAAGTGCTTAAATGGGAATCCGAGGAGGTAAGGCGACGTTCTCTTTCAGAAGCACTATTGAGAAACTTTAGACAACTAGCACTTGACTGTGACTGCCGTAAGATTCAACTGCCCCCAAACTATACTGCGCCTAAGGAACAGGAAGATAAAATACGAAAAATTACGACTCATGCGGAGGCATGCAGACAGTCGTTTTTCCTTCGCCCTCTTATTGAGTGGAACAGGAAAGGAAATGACAAGTAGGGATACAGTATGGTGGCTTGCAGAATACATATGTACATGTAGATGTAAATTACTTTTAGCAAAATTCCATTTTCGGTTGAATAAGTTTCTCAATGTGATGTTAATTTGACTTTCAGTACATCTCCTGACGTGTTACGGAATGATGTCTGATCTATTATGACATTTGGAAGAAGTTGTGGCATCTGGAAGACAGAGATTAATTTTACATGCAATACGTCATGCAAGAATTTGGTTAACAAACCACACAGTTAAAAATGAATTTCGCAACTTTATCTTGCATTAAAATACCGTGATATTTAATGTAGTTTTTGTTGGTACTTGTCTTTTAAACCTTAACGAATTATCGATTCATACAAGGTTCAAACGTGAACACACACATACAGCCCCTGTGTCAGGTGTGACAGATGACCAACGTCCGTTTCACGACATATGCAGAAACAATTTCACTAGCTCTCGTCTCCTGGGTGACTTTGTCAGCTTCCTGGCAGTGAAAGGTGGAAAGAGACCGAAAGGTAACGAACGTTTATTCTGAAGAGCTGCTTAAAACAACGCCTTGCTGATTATCAAGGGACCTACTGCATGGCTTTTGCGGAAGTGTTTACTTCTAATAATAAATACATCCACCAACATTACATAGGATTTCTCGAAGGTGCCGCGGTGCTGATGGTTATTTCCCAGCATGCATTTTGTGTGTTCCTCCGAATGTCACTTGCGGTTGTAGGTCCACATGGCAATGACATCGCTCATTTCTGTCTGGAAGAAGTCCAGGGGTCGTGGAACGAATGTCATTAGCTTTATCTCATCTTCGCCCTGAAACCAATCCCATCAGCTCTCCTCTGATGGATGGGACTGGGCTCCTGAAAATAAATTGTTTTCTAGGTATTTTATCTATTTGTGTTTAAAAAAATTTGTAAGTTGGACAATGCATTAGTATTTTCTATACTGTTTAAGAATTCGTGTCATGTCAATGCTGAGAGCTCTTGATTAAACAGTCCGATTAGAAATGTGGATCATATCATGAGACTCGTAGCCTGCTGAGAGCCACATTAAGATCAATCGTCTGAATGAGATACCGTTGCTGTCGTATCGAACTGAGGTACATAAAAAATTAGACAATTTTAGTTCTGCGTTGCAACAGTACTGTGCAAAATTCCCTCGATAGGGTAAGAAACACCAACTGCATAACAAAATTTGACTATTATTAAGTAATTAGTAGATGAAAATTCAGAAAAAAGGACTAAAGAGACAGATGTAGATGTGTCATGAAGACCATGCCTCTGACGCAAAAGTTGTTCCACATAGCATATCCAAGTGCGTTACTTTAAAAAACTGTTAACTAAAGTCAGTCAGCCAAGCTGTTCAGCTGTCTCGTAAGCAGTCCTACAGTTATGATAAATTCGAAATTTGAAATTTGTGGTAAGTAATATTGGGACCAAACTGCTGAGATCATCGGTCCCAGGACAACACACACACACACCCATGCCCGAGGAAGGACTCGAACCTCCGACGGGCGTGACGGTGAAGGGGGGAGGGGCGGTTGGCGCGAACAAGGCGCTTTAGACCGCGTGGCTACCCCACGCGGAACAGTTATAACAGATGGTTCATACAGGTGAACAGAAGAACAGTAGTAATAAAAGAGGCATTAATGAATAAGACATTCAAACAGTTTAACATATAAGAGAAAATGCATAGTTCCAATGAAAAATCTACGTTACGGGATTTACGTCTCTATGTACCCTGAGGAATCAAGCAAAGAACCAGTTGGACGTAAGGTAGTTTACATGTAGACGACAAAGAACAGAACAACCTAGATGTCAGCAATGACGCACTACAAGGAACAAGAAAGTGAAATACACTATATAAAAAGGAGGAAGATGCAAACTTAGTCAATATACCTTTAGGATCGTCACATCCCTCATCAATATATTTAGTGTCAATGTATGAGGCTATAATGAGAGCGAAAGGTGAAACACCTTCCAGGACATACGAACAAAATGGGAAATCAGTAGAGTACCAAACGACAGAATAGGATGGTTATCTCAGCAAGCTGTAGCTATTTGGAATTCATATGTGCAGGAAATAGATGTCTCCTTGACGATTCAGCAGCTCAGAGCTTGGTTTCATTATGTATTCTAGAGTATTAAATAGACCTCTTCACAGTGGATGCCGTCAGTTTTCCACAGGCGTCATGCACACTGCAGCAAGATGTAACCCCGAACGCCAACAGGAAGATGCACTTCTCTCCCTTTCCACGAGATACTTCGATTTAAGCACTCTCCTCACGGTCGGTATACCTAGTAATATCGAAACCGTTTACATGTTAAGAAAAACGCTTACTGATTCATTTACTTGACAGAAGCAAGGCAAAACAAGTGTAACTATAAAGCTAGGGAATCAGCCATTTTTATATAAAACATTTGTATTTATGATTTTTGGCTTCCGCACTTGAAGAGTTAAACAATTGTGTGTGTTCCGTCTTCACTTTTGAATGTCATCTCATTCTGGGTCTTCCTAAGACCATTCTTCCTTTTGGCTGGTACAATGTGCCTATACGTTGCATACTGTCTGGATTCGTTCTTTTTTGGTGATGTTTTCATAATGTTATATGTAGTTCACTCTTTTCGATAATATTATAAATGTATAATTCATTTCTGATTCCTTCATTTGTTGGAGACAACCTAGACAAATCAATGATAAACGATTATGTGTGAAAGATAGGATGAAAAATGTTACTTTCTAGGTGCTGCACTAGCTGTGACAGGTTTAAATTCCAGCGGATTTTGAGCCTGTATTTTCTGTCATTGCGTCTGGTTTCCTGCATGGTAGACTTTATTGACAGGATCTCGGTTATTTGTATCTAATGAAATATGCTTGTGGATGTTTACGTTTTGCAATCAGTGCTGTGATATCATGTCCTTGTGCCTCGTTTTTGGGGATAGTACCATTGATATTAACGTAAAGTGAAAAATATAGGTTGCCTACTCATAACGTTGACAGTATAAACACAGGAGATGCTCCAGAAATGTGAACCACATCTGATGATGAAATAATTGTGCCAGTTCTTGATGTATTACGTTCAGGTTGCAGTAGTTGCATCTGAAAATCGTTGGTAACTTCGCTGTAGACACTAAATCCGCTCACAAAGAGCAGCTGAGCAGCATTATGATACAGATTCTGGTGGTCCCATTCGTAATTTACCGTTCCCTTCCGTGCATAAATCATTAAAACATTCATCAACTGTATTCGTGTAGTATAGTGCCGTCTGCTCGCTGGTATCTTCTAAATGGCCCGTTTATAAATATCAAGGCATATATGGCTGATAACTCATAACGAAAAATAGGTTTCATAAAGAGATTTCATCTTAGTAATGAACTTGGAAAGAGAGCGTACATTCTGTGAAATAGAACGAGGCACGGAGAAGGGAGTGGTATAGCACTGAAGGCAGAAATATAGTACTCTGGAGGAGATTGAAGTACCTCCGTAACGTATAACCTTTTATGTTTCGGCTTACAGTTAGGTTAAATCCATAATCAACTTAGTGGACTCAAATTTCCTGTTGGTAGTTTTCCTTGTGTGTGAAAGAAATTTGGCTTTTGTATTTCAGCTGCTACAAAATGCAATATTTTACTTTGTCTTATATTCTTGAAAAATTTCGCAAACCAATAGCTGGGTGTAGTAAGCTGCCAGGCCACACTATCATTACATATCACCCAGGAAACGTAAATTACTTCTATTTCACACGTCGAGCTAACTGTTACCATGATTTTTTTAAACATAGCACATTTCACAGCTCCAATTAATGCAGTTAACTCTTCTAAACAGTAGCAATAAACATTTAGTATTTCAAATTTGATTAATATTGATGTGTTTTGAAATCATGACGCTGTATAGTGCTTCACATAACTCTTGTGATTCCTTCTCAAAATAAAGGTAAAAGTAAAGCCCAGTAGGATATCATGTATTACTAAAACACACACGTAACATTGCAGTTAACAAATGTTATAGAATAATACATCTAGGGTAAAAAAACATTTGCTTAACGCATCAGTTAACGCCTGTAAACACACAAGATAACAACAGACAATAAACAACAATAAAAATAATTTGAACTCTCACAAGCAGGTAGCAGTTGTCTCCTCAAGGAACCCCAGATTAGGTGTAAATAGTAAAACAAGGAGTTAGGTAGAATGAAAATCTCACTCAAGGGAGACTGAATCGACGTACATAGCTTGGCTTTAAATTGTGGTAACCCAGTCCAATTCTATAACATAATGTAAAAATAAAATGAGTACAAAAATGCTCACATAGCTTGAACTAAAAGAGCAGGTAGTAAAATCAAACTTGCTTAAATCCTGAGTACCAGATAAATTACACAATACCAGCATAAATGTCGTAGATTACCAAGAGCCCTGACATCCAACACAAAGGAACTAAATAACCTCCTCTAAATAACTATAGAATAAACAATTTTAGAGATGTAAGTTCGTCAAATTGGAAACAGGAAAATTTAAATAAAATAGGGATTAACTAGAACATAAAACGATGTAGAACAAATAGTTCCTGTGGATCTTTCTGAATAACTTTTTTGTACAGTTTACACATTAAGGTTCTCACAAAATAAATCCATCATCTGCCAATGACTATGGGTCACTGACCCCATTTTGACCATTAATTGTAGACACAAATTGCAGATGACCACCCGAGCCGTCTTCTACCAAATCCGAGCGACATGCTTCCTGTGCTTGTAAGATGGTGGAGTAGAGAACAACCAGCTTCAACAGATACTCATAAAATCCGGTTGCCACATGACTGACATGGCCATCCTGCAGTTACTGATGATAAACGACAGAGGAGAGCTCGTCGACAACGCCGTTAAGTCGGTCCCTGATGGGACCAAGAGGACAAAGTCACTTTGTTACACAGCAAAGACATTATACTATGCTTTAGAATTCATATGTAACCACTAAAGAGGTCAGTTATAACATTTTTTGGCACCTTTGTGTCATCTGTAGTGAATATTTTATTATTTCTATTAAATGTTATAACAAAATATTGGAAGAGTTTTCAGTTTAATGGCTAAAAGCTACATGTCGATTTTAATTTTTTGAGCTTACCCATCCAAAAGAGGTGGGCCTACTTTCATTAGATTTATGTATGCTTCCTCAATACTTGTGGCTACATAGGTTTCCCAGATTCTCGTTTTTGTGTGTGGAAACTTGTGACTTGAAGTAGAACTGAAGTGACAAATGTGTGAAAATTGTATAAATTATTACAACCCCACAAAAACATCGAAGATTCACAAAACGACATACAATGTAAATTCAGAGTATTCACAGCTGATACACTCTCGTCAGGGCATTAAAACAAACTACTCAGTGAACATGGCACTATATTCTCCCGACTACTTTGCAACTGACTTGTTGTCCAACAACAACTCAAATGAGAGCAAGCCTGCCTGTACAATCTCTAAATTAATGTTTTAAAAGTGTAATCACAACAGTATGCACATATATGATTTTTAGGTCTAAAAGAGAACACGTACTAATAGCTTTGTAATTTTTTCATTGAGTGTCTCTTTGATTGTAAATAAAATGTATATAAGGCTCTTCGTTGATGTTGAAAATATTTGTGTAAAAGATAAAAGACAAGTTGTGTGTTTTGTAGAACCCACATTTTGCAAATATTTTCTGGCTTTCCGCTTCTTATTACTGGAACTATAAGAATTCATAAATTTCCTTGCGTTCATCTTAAAAGGTATTTATTTATGTGAACTGTCCATAGTAATTGCACTGAAAATCAAAATTATTACTGTGCCAAGAAAGTGGAAAGGATTGTATATCGAGAAAAATTTGACAAGTCTAAACAGTGACATTCTGCAACAAATGAAACTGTGAGGGAGAGAGTGGGTGTGGTCGGTTGTTCACTGGCTAACAGTGTGTGCACGAGTCAGCCCTGGTCGTGTCTGAAGTAGACTCTAGAGTACACATAGTTCTTTATTCGAGCGCACTCTGTTGTAATTTCATTGTCCAGTAACTTTACGAGAACTGCAACATCGAAGCACTACTTTTTAGAAGTATGAATTTTTAGAAGAACGAATTTTAAAGTCACTTGCTCATTCAGCTCCAGGCGCCACAGTTGCTCAACAACAATCATATCACTGGTGAGGAACAGCGAATGTGGGAAATTGTTTGACTGTTGTAATAAGAAAACCTCAACAATTTATCTTCTCCCACTTTTCATCATCAGAATGTAAACGTTTATCACGTATGACCACCTTGCAACAGAAGATAATTACTGCAGATATAGAATATGTCTCTGGGGCTTTTCGGCAGTCAGCTACTGCAAAACATGTTCCTATCCGTATGTACAAGGACCTATCATCACTTTCTATTTGCGAAGTGTATCAATGGTAACGTTGGTAATGCTAAACACTAATGTTTAATTGAAATTTTCATTTTTTTTTTGCCTTTAAATGTCCAATTGCAGGGGAGTTGAATTAGTTTAATGGGAAGCATGATATCATAGTGAGTGTTTGAGATGATATCACTTCCTCTTCGTAGCCGTAACTGCAATTATCAGTTTGCTTTATGGGTGTGCTTTGGAAGTAAGGAGTACTGTCAATATGATACAGGTGAATTATAGTTAGTCCTATAACGAAACGTGCCATGAGAAGCCCTGGGCACACCTTCACAGAAACATAGTGAGACGAATTGCCGTCACAGCGTCCTCGTCTTTTCGTGGGTAAAAGTCGCTTTGCTCATTGGTGAGCAGGTGGAGAGGCCATGGCCCAGTTTGTAGAACGGTATGTGGCACAACTGTTAAGCAGATAGCCGGCCGCTGTGGTCCAGCGGTTCTAGGCGCTTTAACCCGGAACAACGTGGCTGCTACGGTCGCAGGATCGAATCCTGCCTTGGGAATAGATGTGTGTGATATCCTTAGGTTAGTTAGGTTTAAGTAGTTGTAAGTGTAGGGGACTGATAACCTCACACGTGAAGTCCCATAGTGCTTAGAGCAAATTGAACCAATTTTGTTAATCAGGTAAGCATTTGGCTTTCCTAAAAAAAACTGTCCACGAGGCTACTTGCCGACTTCGCTACAACTATTGTGCCAACAATAGTTGTAGCAAAGTCGGCGAGTAGCCTCGTGGACAGATTTTTTAACATATAAATAGGATCTATAATGTTTGGGTACCTGCTGACAGAATGAGCTCTAAGAGGTTTGTTAGTAGTGATGTGAAGTGTATGTAACACCCAACGGGAAGTTTTTTGGAAAGGAGGGGAAGAAAATCAGTTACTTGGCTTGTTGACATTTCGCGATTCCTTGGTGCAATATTCTCTCAAAGAAACGAATACGTCATTCGAGGGTTGTAGTAGCTTTTGGGTGTATTCGTGGAAACGTTTTTTTCGTGTTTTTTTCAGGAGGAATGGAGCTAGCTGCTTTCTGGAGAGGTACAAAAATTAGATTTGCACAAGTCGCTCTCAAGAGGCGGAGTCGCCTGGCGTCCACTGAATACTCAGTATCCCGACTGCAGTGCTGAACTTTCCACTATTGAGCCACGGTGCCTACCCTCTGTTCGCATTACACTGAAGATTGTGGTAAATGCCCCTTATAGCTCCTGCTTTTTAATTCCAAAGACTTGTAAGAGCTGACTAGTGCGAGTTTTATCACTCCATCAGCTTGGCATCTCATGCATCCAAGCTTATGAAAGGATAATGAAAAAGAATGGAAAAGAAAATCGACGATGTGCTAGATGACGATCAGATTGGCTTTACGAAACGTATTGGCAGAGAGGCAATTCTGACGTTGAGGTTGGTAGTGGAAACAAGAGTGAAGAAAAATCAAGACACGTTCATGGGATTTGTCGACGTGGAAAAAGTGTTCGAAAAATAGTGCAAGTTGTTCAAAATACTGAAACTAATAAGGGTAAACTTTATGTAGGGACGGATAATATACAATATGTACAAGAGCCAAGAGGAAATAATATGAGTGGACGACCAAGAACAAAGTTCTCGGATTCAAAATGGCTTAAGACAGGGATGTAGACTTTTTACCCTACTTTCAATTTTTACATTGACGAAGCAGTGATGTAAATCAAAGAAAGGTTCAGAAATGAATTTAAAATTCAAGGTGGAAGGATAGCAGCGATACGAATAGCTGATAACGTTGCTATCCTGAGTGAAAGTGAAGAAGAGTTATATGATCTGCGGAATGGACTGAACAGATTAATGAATACATAATATGGATTGAGAGTAAATAAAGAAAGACGAAAGTAATGAGAAGTTGCAGAAATGAGAACATCGAGAAACTTAACATCTGGATTCACTGTCACGAAGTAGATGAAGTTAAGGAAATCTGCTAGCTAGGCAGCAAACTAACCCACGACGGACGGAGCTAGGAGGACATGAAAAGCAGACTAGAACTGGCAAAAAGGGCATTTCTGGCCAAGAGAAGTCTACTAGCATCAAACATAGGCTTTAATTTTAGGAAGAAATTTCTGAGAATTCACGTCTAGATTACAGTATTGTATGGTAGCGAAACATGAACTGTGGGAAAAGTGGAACAGAAGAGAGTCGAAGCATTTGAGATGTGTTTCTACAGACGAATGTTGAAAATTAGGTGGACTGATAAGGTAAGGAATGAGGAGTTTCTGAGCAGAATCGGAGAGGAAAGAAAAACACTGATAAGGGAAAGGGACAGGTTGTTTGGACATTTGGTAAAACATCGGGAATGACTTCCATGGTACCAGAGGGAACTGTAGAGGGCAAAAACTGTAGAGGAACAAATAATTGAGGATCAGGTTGCAAGTGATACTCTGAGATGAAGAGGTAGACACAGGAGAAGAATTCGTGGCGGGTCGCATCAAACCAGTCAGAAGACTGATGACAAAAAAAAAGAAAAAAAATTACTATAGTGAAGACTCACAAGATGGGGACCTATCCTTCGAAAAGACCGGGAAAATGCAAATAACATTACATCTTGAGCAGGCAGAGATTACGAAATCAGATAATGAATTGTACAACGTACCTGGGAACAGATATAGATTCAGTTCACAATTTACTAGTGATGAAGAGTAGGCTGAAGTTTAGGACATCAGTTAGGCAGAATCAGTATGCAAGGAAGTGGAATACGGAAGTACTAAGTAACTGCGAGATACGCTTGAATGCATCTATGGCTATAAATACTGTGACAGTGAATAACTCGGTTGATATTTCACTTGAAGAGGAATGAATATATCTAAAAACGTCAGTCACATATGTTGGAGAGAAGAAAGTAGATCAAGGAAGGTATCTGCGAAGAAACCTTGGCTAACAGGAGAAGTACTTCAGTTGATCAAAGAATGAAGGAAGTACGAAAATGTTCAGAGAAATTCAGAAATACAATGATATAAGTCACTTAGGAATGAAATAATTAGGAAATGTAGTGAAGCTACGGTGAAAAGGCTAGACGAAAAATTGTGAAGAAGTGAAAAAATAAATTATTGTTGGAACGACAGACTCACTGTACAGAAAAGTCAAAACAGGCTTTGGTGCAATTAAAAGCAAGGTTCGTAAGATTAAGTGAGCAATCGGAATTCCACTGTTAAATAAAGAGGAAAGAATGGGTAGCAACTAGAAGGGGTGCACTGAAAGCCTCTGTGAGGGGTAAGACTTGTCTGATAACGTGATACAAAGAGAAGCAGAAGTCGACCGGGAAGAAATAGAGGATCTTGTATAAGAATCAGAATTTAAGAGACCTTTGGAGGACTTAATATCAAATAATACGGAAGGAAGAGACAACATTGCATCGGATTTTTTAAATCATTGGGGGAAGTGGCAATAGAACGGTTACTCACGATCGTGTGTAGAATGTTGGAGACTGACGATACATCAAGTGACTTTCGGAAAAATATCAACCACATAATTCCGAATACTGCAAGAGCTGACAAATTCGAGAATTATCACTCAATCAACTTAACAGTTCATGCATCTAATTTCTAATTTTATGACAATAATTGTATACTGAATACTGGAACAGAAGACTGGGTATTAGATGACGATGAGTTTGGCCTTAGGTAAAGTAAAGGCACCAGAGAGGCAGTTCTGATGTTTCCGTTGATAATGGAAGCAAGGCAGCAGAAAAATAAAGAGACGCTCATAGTATCTGTCAATCTGGAAGAAACATTCTCTAGTGTCTGATGGTGCAAGATGTTCGAAATCCTTAGAAGGAGATGGATAATGTACATTATATACGAGAAAATAGGGGTAATAAACAATATGTACAAGAATGAAGGGGAACCGTCGGAGTGATAGAGCAAGAACGAACAGGTTGCAAGACAGGGATGTAGTTTTACTCCCGTGCTATTTAATCTATACGTGGAACAGGAAATGACGTAAAATAAAACAAAGGTTCATGAGTGGAATTACTATTGAACGGGGAAGTATATGTGTGTTAAGATTTGCCTAAAATAATGCTATCCTTAATGAAAACCAAACTAATTAGTAGGTGAGGGACGGAGAATGAAATTTTTCTTTTCTTGTGACAAACGGACGAGTGTCTTTCCGATGTCATACTACATAGTATTCCTGAGCGCTGAGGTCACCATCAAGAGTACAAGTCATCATGAGACCTGACGTTCGTCGATATTGGGACAAGAAATAGAAATTTTCACTCGTGAAATGTCGTTAGCTCAACGGCACTGCACTCAAAGAGGATATCGTATCAAAACAACAGTGATAAATCTGTGCTGGTAGGCTGGTCGTGATTGGTCATGTCCCGTTAGGAAACTTTGTTCAATGGCGTACATAGCAATGGTGAAAAAGTTTTGTGGTGAAATGGGGACAGAGAAACGAAACAGGCGTAACATCAGTTATGATATCCTCTCGTTGGATTTTCAGTCACTGCCTTCGAAGGTTCCTCCTGGAGATTTGAGTCGTGCACGTGTTCAGGAATGTTATCCGAATCCTGCAGTTAGCATCCATACTTTTTGCGGACACCAGTCTTGTCATTTATGAAGTTCATTCCTTCATCTTCTGTGCCCCCACGGTGATAACCGATCTTGGTACTTCCTCCTGTAAGAGTACTTCTATAATTGAACAAGAAAAATTGTAGACTAATTTCTGATATCACGTCACTATTTAGCACCCGAAGTGTGTATTATCTCGCATTGACGTCAGAATTTTTCTGATGTAAATATATATTTCAAAAACCTATCGGTTAAAAACATCTTGTCATTTGGACGTTGTAATTTCAGTATGTAACAAGCCATCCGAGTCACACAGGCTCGTTGCTCATCTGACGCCTTTTAGGCGTTACTGAATGAAAACTGCTGTTTAATGTGAGTTCCGTGTCTTTTCCACGATCTTCTCACGGTTTGAAAGTGAATTTTTTCACCGCGATCGCTAGTGAACTGGAGAGATAATTTTACACTGACAGTTTTGAAATGAACCCTTTCTCGTCCCGCACAACCGTTGCGCTGTGCACATGTCCCGTTTCGCAGCTGGGCGCGGTACGTTTTATTAAATATGGTGGCTGGCGTCGCGGACATAGCGGCACCGCTCCGGATGTCCGTTATTAAATTTCGGCGAAGAGACGCTGCAGTGCAGCCACCTTGCGGCTATTGGCGTCAGAACCGCCGTTTATTGCATGTTGTGCGGATCGTTTGCATATTTTCCTACTCCCGTAAGTCGTAATTCGGCATGCGCGTGAGTGCGGGACACGTCGACGGCGACGGCGACGGCGACGACTGCGAATGCTGGCGCCACGTTTGTCGCACGCGGAGGGCGGCGCTCCCCTTTCCTTCCTTTGTCCTCCCTACCCCCTGTTCTAGACTCGCGACACTGTTCCCGCCTTGCCTCTGGACTCCAGCACCTCCAGCACCCTGCGGCAGAACACTTCCAGTTCCGCGCCAGACGGCTGGACGGGGTGCCGGGGATTGGCGCTTCGGGGGAAAGAAATTTTATTGCCACTGTATTGGATATTTCGTAGAGGGAAAAGTGATATTGAAGAGGAAGGAGGAAAGAGCTGGTATTAAAATGCGGATAGTGCATCGAAAGCATTGCCCTTCGGCTTGTGCGTTTGGAGGATGACATCTCATATAGCTAAATAAACAACGGCGTCTGGTGGTAGGTATCTGCAGAGAGAGATGGCCTCAGTAACAGCGTATACACAGAGACTTTTGTGGTGTGTATTAAAATATGTGTCTATTTCAATAATTCCATACCATCTCGAATGTCAGTTTAGTATCACGAATATAGAGAGCGCTTTCCATTCCTCGGGAAGAGTTACCCATTACTTGTGCATGTTGTGGATGTCGTGTTAGTGAAAGATATCACATGAACTGCGTGCCAGTAAAAAATGAGGTGGTCGAACTGACCACATCTATGACCACAAGGAAATAGTTTGTCTTTACCAGTGCGGGTCCCTGCTCGGAAATGCGAACGAACAAGCTCTCATCACACACTTGGGAAAGAGACGCCGCATTGGACGGCCTTGCTGCCGCTGGTCTGCAGAGAGTGAGTGAATTTTACGGCACGCTAAATCTGAGAGACTTCAGAACTAACCCGTCAGTAATTTCCCATTATGAACCTACTTTTTAAATTTCTTCATATGGGGAATCACAGCCGTATATTTGGTAAGTTTACCATTTCGGTTGTTTTTCACATCTATTACATCTTGCACCACTGGCTCATTTCAGCATTACATATAATTTGCAAGTGCAGGAGGGGTCAGATTAATTACTTGGGTCATATTTTGCTAAACTATTAACGACAATAATAACTAGTGATTCTTGAAATTATCAACTACTGGCGGTCGTTCTGGGATGATGTAGCACTCACACAATTATTTACTTACGTTATCTTGGTTTTGATTAGGTCTGTACTCTGTTTGTAAGCCTTTGTGAATTAGAGTACCAAGCCTACAAACTGAGATTATTCCCTTCTTCTCTTGTATGAATTCAAGTGACCTCACACTGGCTGCATCTCGACAGTTTACATCGTAAATTATTAGGAGTTTGTCCCGTATCCACGTAACAATTTGGAGAGTAATTGGTGTTACAAAGTCGAGATATTTCACATTACAGGCCTATAGATTTGTGGATTGATTTGGGGGAGGGGACCAAGCCGGCCGGGGTGGCGGAGCGGTTCTAGGCGCTACAGTCTGGAACCGCGCTACCGCTACGGTCGCAGGTTCGAATCCTGCCTCGGGCAGGTGATATCCTTAGGTTAGTTAGGTTGAAGTAGTTCTACGTTCTAGGGAACTGATGACCTCAGAAGTTAAGTCACATAGTGCTCAGAGCCATTTGAACCATTTGAGGGGGCCAAACAACGAGGTCATCGGTCCCATCGGATAAGGGAAGGATGGTGCAGGAAATCGTGCTTGTCGTTTCAAAGGAATCATTACTACCGAAAACAGTCTTGATCACAATTTATTGATTACAGTGACCGGTTTCGACCACTACTGAGGTCATCTTCAGACCAATGAATAAGAACCTCCTTCTGGTGGTAAAGGTTCTTACTTATTGGTCTGAAGATGACGTGGGGGTATGCCAGGAATCTTAAAGACAGTAGACGGTACCTCAAGTGTGGATTGTGAAAAAGGGGCTTTTGTAAAAGAATTTTGGCAATCCCCTGGCCCGAGTACCTTTTGTATGCATATTACGAGAGCCTCTTTCTGCTCTCCTTGATAACAGAAACTCTGTGTCCTTGGTCCAGGTGTAGTGATTGTTAACACATAGGGAGCATTGTGGATTACCAGAAGTGTCGAGTGGAACTGAGTCCTGTCAGTTAGTCAACTCCGAGAAAATGCTAATTTTGGAGACAATTAAGGTTTAAATTCAGGTTGGTAATTTCAAGTGCACGTTTACATTAAGGATGGCCCACCTCCTTTCAGTGCCAGCTATCCTAGGTGCAGATCTTATTCGTAAGGTGGGAGAGAGAAGAGATACAATTTTGAATTTGCTAGCCAAAAGATTTTTAAATTCTATGAAAATGTAGTGAATGGCTTCATGGTGTGCTGGAAGTATGTAACTAATTCAGTGGACGTGGATGTTGCCGTGTTTAACCTTGGTCATTTGACTTCCGAGCAAAAGAAAAAAATGGTTCAAATGGCTCTGAGCACTATGGGACTTAACATCTGAGGTCATCAGTCCCC
The DNA here is from genome assembly GCF_023897955.1 of Schistocerca gregaria. Taxonomy (NCBI): domain Eukaryota; kingdom Metazoa; phylum Arthropoda; class Insecta; order Orthoptera; family Acrididae; genus Schistocerca; species Schistocerca gregaria. The sequence goes on from NC_064923.1 coordinate 534,086,684, forward strand.
TAGAACTTAGAACTACCTAAACCTACCTAAGGACATCACATACATCCATGCCCGAGGCCATTTTCGAACCTGCGACAATAGCAGTCGCGCTGTTCCGGACTGAAGTGCCTAGAACCGCTCGGCCACAGCGGCCGGCCCGAGCGGAAGAATTTAGTGATATGCTCACTGACAGGTCTCTCTTCAAATTGTATCGAGTGGATGGATGGGTAGAGGTATGGAGACAATCCGTTGACCCTGCATGTCAGCGGGGGACTGTTGAAGCTGGTTGAGGCTCTATAATTGTATGTAGTGTTGTATGTAGCGTCTGCAGGTGGAGTGATGTGGGACCCCTGATAGGTCTATGTACGACTCTGGCCACCTGCATCTATTGATATTCATTGTTCATTACGACGGACTTAGGGTAATTCCAGCAGGACAATGCGACACGCAACACGTGCAGAATTGGTAGAGAGTGGCGGCAGGAAGACTCCTCTGAGTTTAACCACTGGTCACAAAACTCCTCAGACATGAACATTATTCAGTATATCTGGGCGCTTTGCAACGTACTGTTCAGAATGGACCTCCACCTCGTTGTACTCTTACGAATATATAGACCGCACTGCAAGACTCATGATGTCAGTTCCTTCGAGCACTACTTCAGACATTAATCGAGTCCATGCCACGCCGTGTTGCGCACTTCTACGTGCACGTGATGGTCCTACAGGATATTAAGTAGGTGTACCAGCTTCTTTTCCTCTTCAGCGTAAGTTGTTATAATGCTGGAAGACATCGCAGAGACTAGGGGATCAGTTGTGGATGAAGAACTTTGGGGTGATAACTCGTGCGGCAGATAAAATTATGGGAAAGCTTTTGCCCATATTTGGAGGGAGGGGGGGGGGGGCTGCCTGAATTTCGCGCTTCCCAACCCCAGTCACCTTGCTGCTCAGGAACTCCCAAACTAGGAGGACTCTTAGAACCCATATATATCACGTTACACCATATGTGAAGGAGGATGCACCAAAATAAGGTGTGGGCTTACTTCTGCTGATGTAACTAGATCTACGACTGTTCGTTGCCCAGCGTAATAGCTGGATGGAGTGCCTTGCCTCAGTCGTTCAGGCCACCATGTTGCTTCTCCATGTTGAAGATAACACTTGAAATTTAGAGGCTAAGCTAAACTGTTTTCTCGCTACTTACTGTTGTAAGATAGAGCGCAGAATTGTGTTTAATACGCAAGTGCGTGTTTCAACCAGAATCCGCCCTCCGTTGGCTTCAGTTACACCAGGCAGGACGTGGCTATGTTAAGACGTCAAGAGATGCGGCGACTTGAATTCCCGCACCGCCTCGTAGGAACTTGCTTTAACGCGACACCGGGAGCGGTGGAAGTATGGGACCGTGTGCTGCCAGCGGGTCCTTGCGGTCACATCGCGACCTTTCCTGTGATGCAGCGGTCTGTCTGCAAGGGTCGACGAGTCGGGTCGCCTCCCTGCAGCACGCCGGTCGCCATACCGCCATGTTAACATTTCGGTCGGTAGCCGTGTCAGTGCAGCTGCCATTGCACTTTGTTTTGAAAGTGTGTAAGATAGAGGTTCTGCTGGTATTGCGAACCTGTTTAACGCTAATGAAAGACTTAGACGATGTACTTTAGTGGAAGCTGGGTATGGTTATTGTACCGGTGCTATTTAACGCAAGCAGATTGGTTCTTGTGCTAAATGCACGTATTGTGTTCTGCTTTGGTACTGGTATTTTGTCGCAGTCTTGTTCATGAATGGAGTGTTGAATTGTTCGTTATTTCAAGCGGTGAGTTCTCAAAATCATTTATCTGTGCACTAGTTGGAGCGATCAACTTCTTCAGTTATACCTTCAACTAACCTAAGACATTAGAATCAGCTTTTTGAAATTTTTTGTCATTACTTGTTTTCATAACTATTTATTGTGTCCAGGATTATACTAACAATTTCCCCTACTGATGATTTTGGGACTTTAAAAATCTTATCTGTGTCTACAATTGTAATAAATAGAAGTTGTTCAAAAGAATGTTACATTCACTTCCCCCTAGCCCTTCCACTCACTATTTCTGTTACAATTATTAATCTCTCAAAAGGGCCTGATTTTACTTCGTAGCTTGTTCAAAATGGTTCCAATGGCTTTGAGCACTATGGGACTTAACATCTATGGTCATCAGTCCCCTAGAACTTAGAACTACTTAAACATTAATAACCTAAGGACAGCACACAACACCCAGTCATCACGAGGCAGAAAAAATCCCTGGCCCCGCCGGGAATCGAATCCGGGAATCCAGGCGTGTGAAGCGAGAACGCTACCGCACGACCACGAGCTGTGGACACTTCGTGTCTTGTCCACGAGTTAGATGTTAACGCTTACTGCACCGTTCATCCGTTGCCTTGTGATTATTTACATGCTTTTCATCTTTTGTCACGTTTACCAATTTGCAATCGATCGGCGATAATGACGATTGCAAAATAATATTTCTAGTACATAACTCATCTGCGGTATCCTGTCTTACTTTAAACTTTGTGCGCATTAGTTAACGTCTGTTTTAGTAGAGAAAAAGAGGATCACTGGTGCTAAATCAAAAGATATATGCAAATGTCAGTGGCTACACTGTAAGTAAATCTGCATACATCGCTGTGTGAACACAGTTAGTTTCCACTGCTTCGTCCACACAAAAGTTGCACTTAATTTTATAATACATCGATTTTGTTAGACCTTCAATGTAAATGTAAACTATAAAAGTATGCGTTGAAGGAAGTTTATGAAATGAAGGAACAGAGTTTAGGCGAGGTAATTAGAGACGGAGTACCAGCCCCTATAGGACACGAATGGATGGGGGAGAAAATTAGCCATGTTGTATCCTAACCATCCAGACACGTTCCTCGGAAGGAAATTGGTTATAACAAGAATGATGCTGTAGCATGAAGGACTACTAGTTAACGATTTGACTATGTTAAGGCAGAAGCATTTCTGCCTTACTGCGGTGAAACGACTAGCAAGGTTACTTTTCCACAGATCTGGGTGCAGACCAGGTTTCCGGTCTACGCGGAAGATACTGTAAACGTATTTAAACCATCATACGTGAGTACTGTGTTTTGGGCAGGACAGAATATCAAATGGTTGCGGACTGATTGCTGTTTGGACTAGAACAAATCTTCAATAAATTTCTACGAAACGATAATCTGCAGATAACGAGGAGAGAGGAGGAAACTCAACACCTCTCCAGCATGCTGGATGATTATCAGTATTAGCTTTCTTTCAAATGGTTTTCGGTTGTCATCACTACTGGTAAAGAATTTGAAGAACTTCGTTACCAACATGGGTATGAGACCATGCAATTCCCCTTCTGTATTTAAAGAAATATATAATGTAAATAAACAAATTAGCAGGATATTTCCAATTGAAGTAACTGCATGGCGTACAATGAAACCGCTCATGAGAAGTACTTCTTTACAAACGACATTATTGGTGTACCAAACTTTAATAGGTAGGCCCGTCTTGTCAGTACCTTTCCTTGCTCCATTCTCCATCCTATCAACTCTGGTTATACCCTGCATGAATTACTTATTGGGGTTACCTACCACCTCTGGAAAATCAAAGTAATCTTGCTATCTACCAAGGCTACTAACAAGCTCCTTCTATTTGTTTTTATTTTATAGTTATTATTGTTTAATGTCTTCAGTTACGGCGGTAGGAAAAAGATACCTAGCCCCTCGCAAGCCGCGGTGAATAATAAATCGACTATGATCGACAATACAAAACGCGAACCCACCCTGCAAGAAGGAAAAAGTCCAAAAATTGTGTGCAAGGAATAGATTAGATAATTATTCTCATTTTGCGTAAACTTACACTCACAGCACAATCTTCCAGAATACCATTCCTTCCTCCAGATGCCACCATCCGCTCACATCCGCGCCTCCACGTTGCCGTGATCTCTGTATTGGGCTTAAAGCCAAATCTGCGTAACATGAGAAAGGAATGTGGAATAGTATCAACAGTTAGTGTGGTGTAGGGAAGAGAGATAATGTAGAAAGGGAAATGAAGAGATTGAGTCTAGACATAGTGGTGGTCAGTGAAATGAAATGGAAAGAATTGGATTTCATGTTAGATGAATAAAACGTAATATGAGCTACAGGAGAATATAGTGTAATTGAACTCCCTTTGCATAGAAATGTACGATAGAGTGCGAGTTGCTGCAAATAGGATAATTCTCATTAGAATCGACACCAAAACACCAAAACCCATTGTTCATGCACACTGACATCATGAAGATGAAGAGATAGCGATAGTGGCAATTCAGCGCGTAATTAGGTATTACGATCTAATAGACATGGAGAATTTGAACGTGATAATAGCTGTGCATCAGAAGAAAGAGCAACAGAAGGATATGAACATAGCAGCAGGAATGAGAAAAGGGAAAACTGAGTTTTGTAATAAATTTCATCTAGCAATAGCGAATACGCTGCTCACAAATCCCAAGAGGATAAGGCATACGTCGAAAAGACCTGGAGATAAAAGTTCTCCAAAAGGATTTCGTCAGGGTCTGTCAGAAATCACGAAATCAGTTATTAGATTCAAAGGTGTACCGAGGAGCGGACATACACTCCGTTCACAGTACAGAGTAGGCTGAAGTTTAAGAGACTTGTCCGGTGGAATGAAATGTGAAAAGAAGTGGTACACTGAAGTACTGAGAAGTGGTGAGATATGCTTAAGTTTGAAGTAATTTGAGGCTGTAGATACTGCAATAATGAATAATAAACCAGGCAGTTTCTCTAAATAGGAATGGATGACTTCTAAAAAGGACAATAATAGAAGATGGACAGACAAATATAGGTATAAAGAAAATTGCAGCAACGAAACCATGATTAACAGAAGAAATAATTCAACTGATTGTCGAAAGAAGGAATTACTAAAATTTCTAACGAAATTCAGGAATAGGCAATTTCAGTCTTTACGAAGGGGATAAATAGAAAATTTAAGGACGCCAAGTCGAAATGGCTGTTAGGATAATGCGAAGAAATCGGAAAAGAAATTCTCGTCCGCAAGACTTATTTAGCATATAGAAAAGTCAAAAACTATTTATGTAAAATTAGAAGCAACAACGTCAACACGAGTACCGCAATGAGAGCTCTACTGTTACGCGGTGAGGAGAGAGCTGTTAGGTAGAATGAGTACACTGAAGACATTTCCGAGAAGGACACGACTGATCTTCATCATAATTCATTTGTAGAGTCAGAGATTAAGAGAGTTTTCGATATGCAGTAATATTTCTTGAAAATTTCTGAAATCATTATATTAATTGGCAACCAAGCTTTGTCGAATCTGATATGCTGGAAACCTGCTGTCAGACTTTCACAAAAATATCATCCACACACTCCGTAAGATATTGTGGGTAGATAAGTGTGCGATCTGTGGCGCAGTCGATTTATCGGCTGGTGCGCCCAACTTCCTGAAAACAATAATATACCGAATATCGACAAAGAAAATTGAGAACCTGTTAGATGATGAACAGTTAAGCATCGGAAATGTAAGGACACAGGATCGAAAATTATGATTTTGCGACTGATAATGGATACACAATTTAAAACAACAAATAATTAGTAGACCAAAAAAACATGTTAGATCACTTAAAATGGTTCAAGATGTTCGAAATTAAGAAGGAACAACACACAATGTATAAAATAACCAAATATCGAGAATAAGAACGGAAGACCGACTGCGAAGTTCTCACACTAAAATACACTCCTGGAAATTGAAATAAGAACACCGTGAATTCATTGTTCCAGGAAGGGGAAACTTTATTGACACATTCCTGGGGTCAGAAACATCACATGATCACACTAACAGAACCACAGGCACATAGACACAGGCAACACAGAATGCACAATGTCGGCACTAGTACAGTGTATATCCACCTTTCGCAGCAATGCAGGCTGCTATTCTCCCATGGAGACGATCGTAGAGATGCTGGATGTAGTCCTGTGGAACGGCTTGCCATGCCATTTCCACCTGGCGCCTCAGTTGGACCAGCGTTCGTGCTGGACGTGCAGACCGCGTGAGACGACGCTTCATCCTGTCCCAAACATGCTCAATGGGGGACAGATCCGGAGATCTTGCTGGCCAGGGTAGTTGACTTACACCTTCTAGAGCACGTTGGGTGGCACGGGATACATGCGGACGTGCATTGTCCTGTTGGAACAGCAAGTTCACTTGCCGGTCTAGGAATGGTAGAACGATGGGTTCGATGACGGTTTGGATGTACCGTGCACTATTCAGTGTCCCCTCGACGATCACCAGAGGTGTACGGCCAGTGTAGGAGATTGCTCCCCACACCATGATGCCGGGTGTTGGCCCTGTGTGCCTCGGTCGTATGCAGTCCTGATTGTGGCGCTCACCTGCACGGCGCCAAACACGCATACGACCATCATTGTCACCAAGGCAGAAGCGACTCTCATCGCTGAAGACGACACGTCTCCATTCGTCCCTCCATTCACGCCTGTCGCGACACCACTGGAGGCGGGCTGCACGATGTTGGGGCGTGAGCGGAAGACGGCCTAACGGTGTGCGGGACCGTAGCCCAGCTTCATGGAGACGGTTGCGAATGGTCCTCGCCGATACCGCGGGAGCAACAGTGTCCCTAATTTGCTGGGAAGTGGCGGTGCGGTCCCCTACGGCACTGCGTAGGATCCTACGGTCTTAGCGTGCATCCGTGCGTCACTGCGGTCCGGTCCCAGGTCGACGGGCACGTGCTCCTTCCGCCGACCACTGGCGACAACATCGATGTACTGTGGTGACCTCACGCCCCACGTGTTGAGCAATTCGGCGGTACGTCCACCCGGCCTCCCGCATGCCCACTATACGCCCTGGCTTAAAGTCCGACAACTGCACATACGGTTCACGTCCACGCTGTCGCGGCATGCTACCAGTGTTAAAGACTGCGATGGAGCTCCGTATGCCACGGCAAACTGGCTGACACTGACGGCGGCGGTGCACAAATGCTGCGCAGCTAGCGCCATTCGGCGACCAACACCGCGGTTCCTGGTGTGTCCGCTGTGCCGTGCGTGTGATCATTGCTTGTACAGCCCTCTCGCAGTGTCCGGAGCAAGTATGGTGGGTCTGACACACCGGTGCCAATGTGTTCTTTTTTCCATTTCCAGGAGTGTAGGTGTAAGACAAGGTCGTTGACTTCCAGCCTCACTTTTCAAACTGTACGTCAAAGAAACAATGATGGAAGGTAAAGAAAGTTTTAAGGGGAGGAGGGATTAAAATACAAGATGAAAGAATATCATTGAAAAGTTTTGATCATGACGTTGCAACAATTAGTTGAAGATAAGAGTTCTGTTGAATGGAATGAACTGTCGAATTAGTGCAAAATTTGGACCGAGAGTATACCGAAGGAAGCTAACGGTTATGAGGAGTAGTATGAATGAGATTAGCGGTAAATTTAACATGAAATTAGGGATTGCTTAGTACACGAAGTTAACGAGTTTTGCTAGCTTCGAGAAAAAAAACATACACGGTCGAAGGAAGGACAAAATAAGAAGCAGATTAACACAGGCAAATGATGCATTCTTGACCAAGAGAAACCTGCTAGCAACGAAATCGGCCTCAATTTGCAGACGTCACTGCTCAGGATGTACGTTTCGAGCACAATGTTGTCTGGTTGTGAAACTGCACAGACTCGCGAAATCCGAAAGAGAGGAGAATAGAAGTGTTTGAGATGTGCCGCTACAGACTAACGTTGAAAATTTGGTGGACTGAAAAGGTAAGAAAAGAGAAGTTTCTCCGCAGAATCTGCGGAGGAAGCAACGTGTGGAAAACACTGACAAGGAAGAGGCACAGGGTCATCTGACTGTTCTAATACATAAGGGAATAGCCTTCACGGTACTAGACGGAGGTGTAGAGAGACATGATAAATCAAAGAATTTATTGAGTACATAGGGCGCAAGTGCTGCTATAAGATGAAGAGTTGGGAATCGAAGGAACTTATGGCGACCTGTGTCAAACCCCCAGATGACTTATGACTCTGTAATAAACGCAATACGAGTATGAGAACTGAGGTAGATGGAATTAAGAATTCGCTACCAAAAATTTCATTTATTTCAGGTTTGGCCCAATAGTTTACACTATAGGAGAGTTGCCAATTCATGGGAACTAAAGTGTGGCGGTCGTATCTTGCTATGAACTTGTGTTTTAGGTAAATAGATATTGAACACTCCTCCTTTCACTAATTTTCCATTCTCATCTGTTACTTGTAATGTAGCTTGGATATCAATTTTTCTATGGCCGAACTAAATTTTTGAAACACGATTAATGCTTCCAATCTACGGAAGTTATCCAAAACGAATTTTAAAATCTGTGTTAAACAGATACTCTAAAATTGATATTGTGAGTTAACGGGGTGCAAGGGAGCTAAGATTATAGTTGTGCTGAAAAACAGAAAGCATATCTACGTTGGACGTTGAGGTAGAAATAAGCATAACAATATCACATTAAATATATGGTATTGCACGGAGAAATGCTTATTTAACAAGGGCATTACTATGTTTGCGTTCATGAAACAGTGATGCAGGGGAAAATGTGAAACTGAAGTAAAGAAGTCTACGACAGGGTAGCAATAAAAGAATTAAAAAAATTATTCTACGAAAATGTAGAGTGCACATTCATATTACGTAAAATACAGTGTTTTGCTGCCTCCTAGCACCTTCTGTTGTGCGAATGCTCACCATAGCAATTGCTTTCATGAGCACTGTACAACACCATAGTAAGTTACCAATAAACAGGCTACGTAAACAGACTATGTAAAGAAACAGACTATGTGGAAATTAGTTTCAAACGTCTCATTGCTTTGCAAATGTGTTAATGTATCAACTGTTTGACGTTAAGCCTGTAAGTGGGAGAAAGCTTAGAAAAAGTCTGAAATAATGTTTTACTTTTGTTGGATGTCGCTAAGTGCTCTTATTAAGAAATACTTGGGTCAATGTAGTCTGAATCATTCGCGCCCCATGTGAAGTAAAACAAGTTGTTCACGCATCTAGATGTTTATGATACCATATCTCCAGAACTCCGTCTCGTACAATGAAATAATTTTGCAGTTACATTCATTGATATACACTGAAGAGCCAAAGATATTGGTACACCTGCCTGATAACATGTAACGACCACCATGCACGCAGAAACGGTGAACCACGACGTAGCATGGACTAGACTAATGTCTAAAGTACTGCCGGAGGGAACTGACACTGCGAATCCTGCAGGCCTGTCCATAAATCCATAAGCGTACGAGGGGGTCTTCTAAACAGCACTTTGCAAGGCTTCACAGATATGCTTAATAGTGTTCATGTCTTGGGAGTTTGGTGGCCAGCGCAAGTGTTTAAACACAGATTAGTGTTCCTGGAGCCCTTCTGTAGCAATTTTGAAAGTGTTTGGTGTCGCATTGTCCTGCTGTAATTTCCCAAGTCCTACAGAATGCACAGTGGATACAAACGGATGCAGGCGATCAGACAGGATGCATACTTACGAGTCAGCTGTCTGAGTCTATCCAGAGGTATCAGGGGTCCCGAATCACTCCAACTGCATACGCCCCACACCATTACAGAGCCTCCATCAGCTTCAACAGTCTCCTGCTGACCTGCAGGAGGATCCATGGATTAATGAAGTTGTGTCCCCATCCGCTACATACAATTTGAAACGAGACTCGTCCGACCAGGCAACATGATTCTAGTCGTCTTCAGTCCAACGTCGGTGTCGAAGGCCCCAGGCGAGGCGTAAAGCTTTGTGTAGTGCTGTCATCAGGGAAGGACGAGTGAGCCTTTGGCTCGGAAAGCCCATATCAATGATGTTTCGTTGAATGGTTTGCACGCTAACAATTATTGATGGCCCAGCATTGAAACCTGCAGCATTTTGCGGAAGGGTTGCACTTCTGTCACGTTGAATCATTCTCTTCAGCCGTAGTTTCTTCCGTTTTTGCAGTATCTTTTTCCGGCCACAGAGCTGTCGGAGATTTGTTGTTTTACCAGATTCCTGATATTCACGCACACTCGTGAAATGGTCGTACGGGATAATGAAATGGAATGATCATATAAAATTAATTGTTGGTAAGGCGGGTACCAGGTTGAGATTCATTGGGAGAGTCCTTAGAAAATGTAGTCCGTCAACAAAGGAGGTGGCTTACAAAACACTCGTTCGACCTATACTTGAGTATTGCTCATCAGTGTGGGATCTGTACCAGATCGGGTTGACGGAGGAGATAGAGAAGATCCAAAGAAGAGCGGCGCGTTTAGTCAAAGGGTTATTTGGTAACCGTGATAGCGTTACGGAAATGTTTAGCAAACTCAAGTGGCAGACTCTGCAACAGAGGCGCTCTGCATCGCCATTTATCTTGCTGTCCAGGTTTCGAGAGGGTGCGTTTCTGGATGAGGTATCGAATATACTGCTTCCCCCTACTTATACCTCCCGAGGAGATCACGAATGTAAAATTAGAGAGATTCGAGCGCGCACGGAGGCTTTCCGGCAGTCGTTCTTCCCGCGAATCATACGCGACTGGAACAGAAAAGTGAGGTAATGACAGTGGCACGTAAAGTGCCCTCCGCCATACACCGTTGCGTGGCTTGCGGAGTATGGATGTAGATATAGATGTAGACGCCTCAATGTATGTAGATACTGTTTGCAAAGAGTGTTCCGAACAGAGATCGTCGTGAAGAAGTAATAAATAAGAACGTCATGCCTGATGTTGAAGTTTTACTGCACGTCTTTTTTATATGGAAGCTAATTTTTCAAGTATTCAAACATCACATCACTTGCAGCGTCTATATTTTCATGATATTATTTTGCAGCTACGTTCAGTGGCACATGTGGGCACTGTCTGACAACTGTGTTGCAGTAGAGTCGGTAGTAAACAAGTATTAAACCAAAACATATATGATACCGAATATTACTCCATGAACAGCTGAAATATATTAAGCGATGATTTTTCTTCCTTTCATCATTTGGCGAGGGGTTAAAGTGACAAAAAGTTTCCTAAATCTTTGAAAAAATGCGTAAAGTTTGTTGAAAGTGACCAAGTCCCCCTATTCTCAGGCGACGGGTGAGTAAATACCGGGAATTTTGCGCACAGTCAGTTACGTTGCCTCAAGACAAACAAACAGTTTTTGTCTGTAATTCTTGTTTTACTGTGTCGAAGTTTTAGTATAAAATTATACTTCTTAATGAGTAGATTAAGACAGTATTTGAAATCTTCTAAATTCGTCCAATGATCAGGCGAAGAATTGAAAATCAAATTTCAGTTGATCCTGGAAGTCGCTAGACAGGCTATCTTGAAGTGGTATGAAAGGACGATTGATGGAACCGGTTATGGTTGAACTAATTTAAAATTCAAACAAATTTAAAATTCATTCATACTCTTTCTTTTTAAAAAAAATAAAAAATCAAGCAATATCTGCTTCCACTTGTACAATATTGGTATGGCTTACGAAACCAAAGTACTTTTTGCTGCCATATTAGAATTCCAATATCAAACACTAGAAAAACAGTTTCATAAAGTGTTTTTTCTTTGTACTACTGTTTCTCGAAGCGACTTCCAGTGCAGATGTTAGATATAGTCACCCTAAGTCTGAATCGTCTGATCCACGTGTCCTTTCTGCATTCCACGACACTGAAAAATTTCGGCTACTTAAAAGTCTTAGGTAGTTGAGCGTGGGCTCATTGCAGTTAGCTATTATTTCTTTTCCATTTTGGTATAGACACACAGAACGTCACTCAGTTAACAGAATACTTTCAGTACAAAAAATATTGTTGTTTGAATGCTTTCTATGACTCCTTGAGTGCCACATCAAATTAGTTTTGATCCTGCACTAACACTGAAACATATTTTAAGCCAATACGATTTCAGTGTCTCACAGATCGCATGCAGTCCTTCCATACAGTCGAAAAATACGTCAGATTACAAACGACGTCGATTGCCCACTATCTCCGCTCTCTTCTCTGTAAGACATAATGTTACGGAAGAATGTCCTATATCCTGCAACAAAACATGACAATATTTAACCGTCGTAAAATTTTATTTTGCCTTGTGCGAGCACGTATCGCGCCAACAAAAAGTCATGTTTTCTCTTCCGAGGATCTTATCAGAACTTCTGCCGGTCTATACAGCAAATACTGGTGCTCCCTGTCATTTGGAGGTATCTGAAATTCTAATATCTAGCTAACAATGAATTCATGTCACGCTTCTTGCAGGTTGTCTGTAGACAGATAAGTGCTAAACGAACACCACAATCTTTCGTTTTCATGGAGACAACAAATTTCCAAATAAGTCGATTTATTGATGACAAAAACCAGACGTTCCTAAAATGTTTTAGAGTGGAGCAATATGAAATTTTGACAACGGAATGTCCTACTATTTTCTGTCTAAATAGTCACGCCTAATATACGGCGTAATGTTTAATTCAATTAATAATTTAGATACTAGGATACTAAAATTTTCGATAAGAGATTTAATTTTCACAAACTATAGAGCATTATAACTAATCAGATATTAACACCCAGAACTAAGAACACTTTTCTTACAATACCACAAGATTACGGAACGAATAAGGGGATGATATAATGTTTTCAATTGTTTCTACCGATTATAAATTAAAATTACGATAATTTCTTAAGTACAGCCACCTTAAAATTACGAATTCCTTCTTTCTTCGTTGCTGTGACACCTGTACATTTACACTATAGGCCACGTTTCGTTTAATAATCTCCATGTTATCGAAACATGTTATTGAAACATGTTATAGAAACAGATAGATACCAGGCGATAACATCTATTCTGACGTCTATTTAATGGCATTAAAATCATCGCTCTTCAAATGACAAAAGAAGACTAGCTCACAACATGGTTATCAAAACCAGATAAGCCCAATGAGTGAGGATAGAGGTATTACACATTCGTATGAAATTAATCATGCGATCTCTTAAATTAATTTCAAGTAACGTGGAAACGCGGACCGGAGAATTCTGTTTGTGGGGAACTGTTCATGAAATTAAGGGAATGTATAGAAAAATGTCTAAAATCAAAGGATCCTTAAAATTATGTCTGGTACAGAAAATATCGGATAAAGGCTCTGTGTCTAATCAAGATACTCCTAAAAAAGACGAAATTTATGCGATTATTTAGCAATGAGAGCAAAACTAATGGTACAAAAAATATCAGCAGTGGGAGTCAGAACCTCCATATCAGGATACATTAATATGCAACATGACACACTGAGTAAAAATAAAAACAAACTGAAGAAGGAGAAATGAACCGAACTTTGTGGAGCACCAGAGTGGAAGCGAAAAGCAGCATGACAAGCCATAGAATATTTAGAAGATGCCAACGTGGCCCTCAGGGTTGACTTATGAAGAGTTAATGTTATATAATGATGAAAATCCCATAATGTCCACATAACATGACATGAACCACTGTGAGATCTCTTTTTTTATAAGCAGAAATAGATTGAAACATGAGAACAATAACGGAATTTATAGTTCAGACGCCAGCTACAAATTATATTGTGGATTTCATCTAATAGAAAGCTATAATAAAGATCCTAACATTGAAGAACGTATATTATTCGTATTAGGAAAATTATATACGAGGAAACATCTTTCTGAGTTAACAATTGTGGTTTATTTAGCAGAAATAGATCCTTCCCTTCACCAACACCACCACAACAACGTAGTCAGTAAAAGCTAGCGAGAGCAGAACTTACACAAACTTCTGCAAACAATGGCGTTTTGAAATAGAAACCGAAATCACGTGTCACTTTAAAAGCATGTCGATGGAAATTGGTACACGACGAACATCCTTCCCAGACGCTACCAAATTGTTCTTTTAGTATTCAAATGTCCATAGGGTCTGTTGTTTAAAGTTTCATCTTTGTGTGAGCTTAGTTTCAGCATTACCTGTACAGTAGGCAGCCATTTCTATAGATTATTAGTTCCAATCCTGCCGGAGTATATTACTACTGACAGAGATCAGATGGCAGCCATTACACCGTGGCCAAGTTAAAGTTGGATTGTAAATAACTAACAATCCTCTTTTAAAGTAACAAGTTCAAAATGGTTCAAATGGCTCTGATCACTATGGGACTCAACTGCTGTGGTCATTAGTCCCCTAGAACTTAGAACTACTTAAACCTAACTAACCTAAGGACATCACACACATCCATGCCCGAGGCAGGATTCGAACCTGCGACCGTAGCAGTCAAGTAACAAGTGATTTATGATACGAGTAGTTACATATTCTATATATTTCACTACACGAAGGAATCGGATGTCATTCTGGACTTTGGGTAGGGTTATTTATAACAATATTTTCTTTTGTTTGTGTCGGTCTCCATCATGCGCCAAGTACATTCAGTTTTACACGTTTGTTTCCATTGTGATCGTAACTGTGGTTCTACGTTCACATCTGTAAGTTGGGTATGGACCGGCAACATAACAAATCTTTCAGTAATAATAGTTACCAATCGCCGATCTTTCGATAATACCAATTCTTTTTCAAGGAAATCTGGAGGGTGTTGCCTTTTCGAGATCCAGGAAATTGTCGTTTTGCACATATTTCATTGTCTTAACACACAGAAACTGGTCTTAGAAGTTGGATGTTTACATGCCAATATTGGAAATGAGAAGAATACTTTTAGAATTTATTAATGACGACGAGTGATAACTACTGCCACCTCATTGACAGCGAATGAAATAAATGAAAACAGGAAATAGTTTCGTGTGTTCTTCATGAAATAAATAATATTTCAGTATCAAGCCTTTATTTCAAAGTAATACTACGTTGACAGACAGTTCGTGGTACCAGTTTTTTTATTCATGGCAGTGAAACCTGACATTTTACATGAAAACGGTTGATCATGTCAGGGTGGATCAGCGAATAATGAAGAGATGCACGCTGAAAATTATTGGGAGAGTCAGATGAACAAACTGATCAGAAAACAGACATTAACTTTGGTAGTAATGAGAAAAAAAATGGAGATGGGTGGGACTGTAGATTTCATTGCAGCAAATAACAGAGTCCAGTCAGTGGCAGGATACAAAATACAAATTATGTGGAAAGTCAGCATGAAATTATTGAGGGCTGGGAACGGAGATTAAGTGCAATAATGGAAAACATTGAAAAGCGTATTCAATATGCGTTACTCAAGTATGTTCCGACTATGGTCTTAACGAAAGCGAAAGACGCACTGTAGTTTAAATGCCTTGATAAAAAAAAAACGATAAACAAAGACAGCTTCATCACAGATTCGCGAGAAGTCGAAATCCAGGAGACAAACGAAAGCTGAACGGAGCGAAAATGAGAAAAAAGAGAGCAGTAAGAGATGCGTTCAATGACTTTAAAATAATGTCCACTGATCTGAGCAAGAAGCCTAAGAGGTTTTGGTCTTACATAAATCAGTGAGTTGTACGAAATAGTCTGCTCATTCAGTCAGTGACCATAAAGGCAGTGAAACATAACATAACAGAGAGGAGGCCGAAATACTTAATTCTGTCTTCTGAAATCGTTTCCCCGCGAAAGACGCCAATGCAGTCGCTCGTTTCCATCATCATACGAACTTCATAATTGCATATAACGAAATAACTGATCGCGGAGCATCAGGACAATTACAGTCGCGTTTAGCGGAAACGTATCTGGATCAGATGAGGTACCTACCAGATTCTACAAAGATAATAGGAAAGAATTTGCTCTTCCTAGAGCAGTAGTTCATCGTATACGAAGTCTGCCCAGCGACTGGAAATAAAATGTTTCTCCATCGGCAATCAGACAGATGCCGTGTTCCTTGACTTCAAGAAGTCAGTTGACCCCGTCCCGCACTGTCGTTTAATGAAAAAAAAAAAAAAATACAAGCTTACTGAGAATAGAACCAGATTTGCGACTGGTTCGAGACTCCCTTGAAGAAAGAATTCAACACGAAACAAAATTCAACAGATGTAAAGTTAATTTCAGGAGTACCGATACCCAAAGGATGCGTGACTGAACCATTACTGTTTACAATGACGCCAAACGTAAATAAACGTAACACTTTACGCATGCACAGGAAAAAAACCACTACTGTGCAACTACATTCCCTACGACAATAGGAATGAAGCTGTAACACTTTAGGAGCAACTATCCAGAGCGACCTTAAAGGGAATGTACACTTAAAATAAGTAGCAGTAAAAGCAGGGGGTGGATTGAAATTAGTGGGAAGAACGTTAAGGAAATGGAAATCACCCACAAAGGAAGTGGCACACAAGACACTATTTCGACCAATTCTGAGTATTCAGTTCATCAATCTGGGAAACTTGACAGGTAATACTGATAGTACGTAGGGAGGATGCAATGAATAGTGGCGGTTTTGGTCACAGGGTTTGGTCGGTGCGAGAGCGATTTAGAGATACTCAACGAACTCCACTGGCAGACGTTAAAAGAGAGACGTTGTGCATCACGTAGAGGTTTACTATTGAGATATAGAGTGAGCACTTTCTGGGAACAGTTGAACAATTTATTACTCCGCTCACCATATTTTTCACTAAATGACCACGACGAGAAAATACGAGAAATTGAAGGTAGCACAGAGGTCGATGGACAACTACTCTTCCCAAACGCCTTTAGCGATTTGAAAAGGGAAGCTGTCATCAGTTAGTGGTACAGGACTCACCCTCACACACACACACCGTTAGGTGGCCTACGGGCTGTAGATGAGTGAGACGACAGACTAATGAGCACCTTAATATTATTTGCAATCGCAAATAAGGACAACCATCAGCTGTATAACGAAATGACGATAATGAACATTTGTGCCAGACCTGGACTCGAACTCAGATTTCCCTCTTGTCGCGAGGGGCCGCCTTACTATTTGGCTATCCATGCACGACCCACGAGAGCACCCAAACTTCCTTACGTCGTCAACCATGCATCTACAACCTTTACTCATACATTCATTATGTAGAGTCCCATACAGGTCAGACATTGTACTTGAAAGTCGCTTGACGGGATCGGCCGAGAAATACGATATTGCAGTGCCTGTGTTATTCTGATTACGATGTAAAGTTCCTTTGGATAATCATGCATGTCCAAAGGAAGTTTCCATCTTAATCAGAATAACACATAGAATGCAGAACCGTAAATGGTAAGTAGGTGGCTACAGCAAGAGCAGTAGGGAATCGTACCACTAAAAATCACAGTGCCTGGAGATACCTAGACGTGGCTTTTATCCATCAGTGGATGTCAAATGGCTGATGATGATGGTCCATTACATATTAGAGTCTATAATAAAAGTGACTGCTTAAAGAAGTCTAGGGAGGTCACTATTTTGTGAATGGAAAAATTCTCTCTCCTCCCTGAGAAAGTTTCATTTTAATTTCAGTGTTGGGAACCTCTGCTGTAGATGAAGGATGGTGTGAACAGAAGTCGGATATTAGATGTGTCTAATATTACTGGAATGTTCAGGAGGAGATTGCACCACATCATGCCGACACAATGTCCAAGATCGGCTTATCGCCTTCTTCCGGACTTGCAACTTCGACTTAAGGCACATGAGTGCACCACGCCAACAGGCCGCACGACAATTCACACTTGTTCTTAGTGCAGTGACTGCAGGACGATTGAAGACCCGAAAGAAAACGGTGTGGGAATAAGAGTGGGTACGAGTCTTACTTCAGCTTTTGTACTGCTACATGAACGTAATATTTCCAATTAGCTTTGCGGAATAGACGGACAAGAACAGCTGAAATCCGAACCGACGATGCAGATAGAATGTCATTGCTGTACGTGTTGAACGGATAACTGCAAACTAGGTTGAGGTTTGAATTTTCATGCGTTGTACACGCTGACAACAAAACACAAACAACATAGACTTTCTTGGTGTACTGCAGACTCAACTTGAACGATAAGTCTCGTTTATGTTTGGAGCTGTGATATCAATATGAACGCACTCTGGTGAAAGGTCACACGTAGCAGTGATTCTCGAGACTGGGGAAACTGGGGCATATTTACGCAAATTTCATTTCGGAATTCCTTAATTTTTTGTCGTTAGATTTATCGTATTTCATATTGTTTAGTCTTACAATTGCTACTAACTTGGTATACATTCTTTTATCGCAACGTTGCATTTAAGAATTGAACTAATTTTATATGGTCTGAAGTTGAGTGCGTAAAAGAGGACCGGGCATTGGGCAAGTTTACGGACCTACGGGGGCAGGCTTAGGCGTTTTACAGTAAGCACTAATGAGTAAACAAAAACACTACTAAAATTTCAAAATATGTTTTATTGCCAGTTAACAGAATTACACGCCTACTTACTCCAATTAACACAATAAAATACAAAGCTCTTACTAGCAGTAAACAAACTTACTGTCCACTTTCACCTATTAACAGAACGTGACCTACATATAAACTTCATCATTGATTAAAGGGACTATTCATGGTCATTGTCATACGAATGTAGTGATCTGAGGCCTGTCAGCCATGTGACCTGATGTTAACACGCTTAGGGCATCTCCGGAATACGATGAGAAAATGTGAAGTTTAATTCCAGCCTCAGGTCAGCAATCTGCGAGCACTAGTAAAGCGTGTGTCTCAGGAATGGGCAGAAGTCTTCAAAGTACCATTCGGAGGCTCTTTGTTTGCATGACACAAGGATTTATTAATGTATGGGGGTCACACCTCACACAGATGTTAATATGAGACGCTACTTCCGAAAGATGGAAAGCTTAAGCTCCCAACACCAGTGATATGATGAAGATTTCCACAAAGCTCGTCAAATATGCGACTGGTGCTTCATGGTGTAACGTTTACCACACCCATCAGTGTAGCGGACCATTGAACGTAAGTATGATTAAAAAGAGAAGTTGTAGCTTCATTGCCCCAGCATTACGAGAACATCACAAAGACTAGGTCACTTATAGACCTTGGAGCATAACATTGTAAAGTATCATTAATAACTGTCTACAGAGACGTTATCTGAGAAAATAACTTTTCATGGTTGTAGCGGTATAGATACAGATAATGTGATAACTGTTATCTTATTATATACCCACTTCGGTTATTAGATGCTTTTTCTCTCTGAATCTAACAATATTCCTGCAAATATATCACCTCTTTACTGCCTAATACTTCCTGCACGGTCGTAAGAGCGCCGAGAAGTGGAGTGCGCCTGTCAGTGAAAACTAAGAGTTTTGTCCATGCATCCACACTTCAGTGCCTGACCAGATGTCCAGGGGAAATACGTTAATAGCTTGCTTGTGCCACGCCTACCTGGAGGTACTAAAAAATCTAAATACATCCTAATTGTAAGAATTGTAAATATTAGTCGGCAAATAAATAGAAGTATGTTCACTTACACCATCTACACCATGTATGTTCACGTGCTGAAAACATAATTTAATGGGAAGTGCAACAGGCAACAAGTGTATCAGAAGCGCGCGTTACTCAGTTGCCTAATGTACCCTCTGGTAATATTTTGCAATAAGTGCTTCATTATTCAAGCAAAATGAGCAGTTTTTTCTCGGCACGAGAAGACACCTTCATACGTCGCAACGCGTCCCAACTTCCGCTCCGGAGTAACAGGTGAGCGTTTATTATGTACACGCAATTTCACATTCAGGAGGAGTTAGCAGGAATATAAAAGTCGCACATTTGCGCTGACAGGGGTGGACCGTGACTTCGCTTTCTGAATTAAGTTCCCGTGAAGTCTTAACCTCCTTTATTTTCATCGCTCCCTGTGTGAGCAGTTATTTAATAAAGAGAGGAAAAAAAGTGTCGGACTGCCGCTGTGGTGGGGCGACGGCGTGGTTGTGTTTTAAGCAGGCGTCGCGTGAAACTTTAATGAGTCCCCCTGCGGATCCAGAGCCGGGACCGGCGCAACATTTGCACTCTCGCCGCTCGCTTCTACGCTTTTTTACCGGTGCCACTTTGCGTCAGTGTGCGCCGACCTCTACGGCGGCACACTGGGCCACCGTACATATCGCCCTGCCCTCGCTTCCACACTTTCCATCACGCTTCAGTAGTAAATGTTTATTTCGTCCCCAGAATTAACCAACTGGTACCTGCGCTCGTTAGGATGACATACATTCTGCCCCACCCTGTGGATTCTTCAAATATCTGTTTACATGCATTTGCCATTTTGAAGGCAGCATTATTTAAATCGTAGACGATTATAGGACGTTGGCCTCCTTCGAGTCCAGTGTGGCAGCAATTTTATATACACGGCTGGCAGAAAATAGGAAGATTATTTTAGAGGTTCCCAGTTCACTCAAGGTTTATTGTTGGAATAGTGCTTACGGAGTACATAAAATGATTATTTTTATCGCACAAACCATTCTGAGGTGCCAGGTATCGACCCGTGCTGAAACACTCGTATTAGTCCGTGGTGCAGCCTCCAAGCGCTCCACTGGAGGCCCTGACTCTGACATCTAGTCGATCGTACAGATGGGTGATACGTTAATCCATAGCTGCTCCACAAATCCAAGGATTGTTGATTGACGAAGAATTGTTGGTTGACGAGACGAAGTCACTTCTTGTCCCATCGCATCCCACACGTGCTCAACTGGAGGCTAGTCCGGAGATCATGCTGACCATGGAAGTTGCACGTCTTGCACAGTACGTTGATGTTAGAGGTCAGTGTTAGGGCGAGCATTATCCTGTTGCGAGAACAGCAAAATAATGGGTCTAACAGCATAATTTACGTACAGAGAGCTGGTTAGCGTCCGCTTAAGGAATACCAAAGGCGAACGAGCGATGTAGCTTATCGCACCGCAGATCGATTCGACTCTACGTGGCAGTCCTCAGCAGCTTCACGTCGTACGGTCAGACTATCATCACTTGCGTGTAAGTAGAATCTGCTTTCATTACTGAATACCATGACGAAGCATTCTATTTTTCAAGTAATCCTCTCACTACATTATTTGTGCCCACCACGTTGATTCTCTGGCGTGAGTGGAAGACGGGCTATAAGTGTGCCTCGCCGCAATCCCATTGCTCATAACCCGTTCGCAGTTCGTGTTAAAACGTCTGGGCTCACAAGCTCTCTTGTCTGTGCTGTGGTAGCTGTACTATCTGCTACTTCTTCCCTTACAACATGACGATCCTGACGAGCGTCTGTGTTGCGTGAACGTCCAGAACGACATCTGTGGAAGTGCAAATGTTCAAGTGACCACTAATACCAGCGTCATTAGACAACTGACGCAGTACATCCAACCTGTATGGAAACTCTCCAGAGACCATTCCATCACTCTTAGGGCCACAGTTTGACCTTTTTCACACTCGCTCAGTTGGCTGCATCTATGGGATTGTTGTCTGCTTGCTTCTCACTTTTAAACCACATTGAGCATTCTGGCTATAAGCATCCCTTATGAAAGAAGCGGTTGAAAATACCTCTTCAGTTGTAAATTACTTTGTTTTCACATAACCGGTTTCGGACTGTTATAACCCCACCCTCAGGTGTCGTAGCTGTGCTGTGGTCCCTGAGCGCCGAGTGTACCAGGCGCGGTGTGCTGCCTATGAGTGCAGAACAGGAAGGTCACAGGCAGCACACTGCGCCTAGTACACTTGGCGCTCGGGACCAACGCACAACTACGACACCTGATAGTCCGAAACCGGTAGTGTGAAAATAAAGTAATTTACAAATGAAGCGGTATTTTCAACCTCTGCTATAATGCTCAGTTGCTAAAGTTCTTCCAACAGGATTGTTTACCTTATTAAAGAGTACACACAGATGGCACACTGATGGCTTTACCACTAAGCTATACGACGCTATCTACTGACTGACGACGTTGAAACCATTACCAGCGCATCTGCCATATCCACCATGTGGCATACGGCGTCATCGGATGAAAATCGATGGCGTCTATCTGGGTGTACTACTTTTTTTCCTACAGTGTATTTGAACTAGCTGACAAACCTGGCGTTGCCAGGTTTTCGTTCTGCTAATTTCCTACCACAAACGAAAACCAAGAATAAACTGTTTGTACTGCGATATTGAAAATAACGTCATTTCTATGTAATCGTGAGAACCCCTTTGAAATTATGAAACAGCCATACAAAGAAATACGTATAATGTATAGATGTAATAGTACAAGACATAATTAAGAAATATAGTATTTCTGTCCGCTGGGCGCAGCTATATAGATTGCTATTGTTATCGTCTACAACAGTTCGCGCTTCGCAGTAGAAAGCTGTAACAAGCGCTGAAAAATGTTATGAATTTCCTTACACTGACTCATCTGTAGGTGTGTCTTAGTAGTAAAGAACAAATACTGTAAAACTTTATGTATGATGCTTGTTTTCTTCAAGCCTCTAAGTGTTATATAGTTGAAAGTTTCTTCTACCCAGCTGTTGCTTCATAATCTTTTCAGCAATTTGTTGTTGATCACCATCAGAATAAACAGGTAATTTAACAACAAAATTAAATAGTCCAACAGGTCTAAATCCAAAAACATTAACTTCACTGTGATTAACACATTCCAACATTCTTTCATTTATACCTATTCTTTAACAGCTTTTTCTTTTAATTCTCATTCCTTTTCATCATTCTCTAACAAGCTATTTGTTTCTGATTCACTTAATAGGTAGTCATACTTAGCAGGTTTATCATCAACACATTCATATTCTGGAATATCATGAAATTCTTCTAAATCATGTCAGTTATAAAGAAATACCTCTTTTCCTACACCTCCATTTTCTCCAATTGCTTTTAAAACTTTTTCTCCGAATCCTTCAATTTCATAGTCAATTTTTTCAATTGTATCTATATCCAGGTGATCGTCTTTTTTTTTAAGTTTTTCGTAAACTGTCCTCAGTTGTTTTTTACCAATTCTTAAACTATTCATTTAATTGTTCTTTCCCTTCATTATTTCATGTGGAATATTTAGCAATTGCTTTTGTAAACTTTTATTAAGATAAAAACAGAATAATAATTTGTATTTTATATTTAACATTTATATTCATTTTTTGTGTTAAAAGCTTTGGTTTAGTATTTTTTGTTTAACAGTTTATGTTTAACATTTTAGGTTTAAAGTTTACTCTCAATTTTTAATATTTGTGGTCATCTATATAACATTAAAAATTTTTATGTTCAAAGATTTTTTGTTTTTAACATTAAAGTAATTTAGTTAAATATAAGTGAAACCTCTTGTTACACTTCAATTCTTTGTATATTTATGTTCTTAATTTGAAAATTCTTAATCTTTTCACTATATTTATCTTCATTAATTTTTCCTGTCATGTCTATTGCTATAAGACGAAAGTCACCTTTCATCCAATGTCTACCAAATAATTCTTTAAATTCATCCAACTTTAAACCACCACCAACAAATTGATGGTAAATATAATTTAAATTTCCATCATCTTGTCTAAAAAATTTTAAAAACGAAAATTATCTCTATTTAATTGTTTTAGAATTGTCGAATAAAAACGACAATTTCCTTTGTGTTTTCCCCTGTTGAAAGGGTCTATAACTATATTTTGATTCTCAAGAATGAAATCATCAAAAACTACAACTGAATTATCTTCACATTCATCTAAGAGAATCAT
Source organism: Schistocerca gregaria (assembly GCF_023897955.1). NCBI lineage: Eukaryota > Metazoa > Arthropoda > Insecta > Orthoptera > Acrididae > Schistocerca > Schistocerca gregaria. The sequence continues at coordinate 534,110,229 of NC_064923.1, forward strand.
TTAATCGTAATTACAATAAAAGTAAGATTTTTAATTAATTTTATCTTAGAATTTTTCATATTGTCTTGTAAATTCTTCAGATTTTGGTTGCTTTCAACTTTTTCCATAAACATACAAACGATATTTTTTTTAAATTTAAGCATACAGTTGGTAAAATAGAATTATCAATTATTAATTTTGTTTTCACACAACTGCTTGTCCTATAATTTCATTAGAAGAAAGTTTAATATGTTTACTTTTTCTTTTCTTTTCTGGAATTCTTATTTTTCTTAGTGTGTCCTTTATTTAGATAAATTTTATTAATAAAGATGAACAGATTACTTCAACAGAGTGTTAATTCTTCTGTTCTGAAAAAAAATTAACTAATCCAATTAGAGAAACTTATAGAATGTTCCATTTGTTAGTTTTTAGTATACTTTTTCAACATCAAATATTATGTAAAAATAAAATAAACTTTACTGTGTGGAGAAACATTTGATATGCCTGTTTTGCAACATAGTTTTCTTTTATAATAATAGAAAAAATTATTAATTCGAAAAATCTATATTATCATATTAAAGCAGATAAAACATTGAATAGAATTGTTATCAAAAGTTATAATAAATTGTACATGTATGAAGAAGTATGTGTTGGTAATGTTTTAGGATTAAATAAACAAATTATTGAACCTAAAAGAATAACTTTTGCAAAAGACATTGTTAAAATTTTAATTAATTAATGTAAATTTTAAATTTGCTGATGGAATGAGTATTAAACATAATGATCACTTTCATGGAGAAACTAATATTGTTAGTTCATTTAAACCTAACTCAGAAATTTGTGGACTAACAATTTATGAACCAAATCATCCCATGAAAATTCTAATTTTTGGATACTATTCAAATTTTAGAAAAAAATATAACTGATGAAAATGAAATGTCTTCTATGTTACAGTTGTTCAGAAGTAAATTAATAAAAACTGTCTTCAATAAAGCATAAAAAAACGAAAATTTATGAGTTTGATTAATTACCTGTTAAACAGCAAACAAACAAATAATTTAAATGTTCTGTTTGATTCATGATAATTTTTCACCTTTGATGTTTTTCACATAGCTGGAAGAAATTTTTCTATAAATGATAGAAATTCAAATATTAATATAATTAATAATTATAGTTTAATTGTGTTTGGTGTTATTACAGTTAAAAAGGGAAACATTATTTTATCAAAAATCGAAAAACCTTTTAATTCTTATTCAACTCTTATTTGATTAAATTCTTCTGTTTCCAATGAATTAAGTGTGGGAGGACATATTCTTAACATTAGAAAAACTAAAACAAAACAAAATTAAGGTTATTATCCCTTAAAAATATTTGGTGGATTCTCTAAAGATTATAAAGGCGTTATGTATGAATGTGATTTGTCAGTTATTTTTAATTGGGTATGGGGAAACGATTAAGTTCCTTTCTTCATTGAACTATTCAAAATGATAATTCTACTCTTCCAAAAAAAGGTAAATTTGGTGTCAAAACTATGGAAATTCTTGTTCCTTCTGTTAAATATTTTTGGGAATATTCACTCAAATTAGAACAAGAAAGATTTAAAGATCCAGAGATTCCCATTTCTTTGTTCAAACTCCAAACAACTGAATTTCCTGGTTCACAGGCAAAAAGAAATCTTGAATAGATATTACTAATTATTATAATTCTATATATTACATACATCTTACTTTATTTCCATTGTTTTCCAGATTAATCAGAAAATAATCAATTACTTGATTCTTCTTAATTTGGTGATGGTAACTTAAAACACATCTATGCTAAAAATTAAAGAAATGAAGATTTTCCACAAGAAATATGGAATCTTCAAACACCAAATAACTTCTTTAAAGCCTATGATTCCTCTAGAGATTTTAAAATAATAATGAAATTAAATAATGGTGTAAATAAATTTCCATTCTCTTTAATTCAAAATTGTCATATTGATGTAATTAACATATCTAGAAGATCTTCTTAACTACTTAAACAACAACAAAAAATTACATGTATTCTCCAAGTGATACAATTCCTTATTCTATTATCTATGGAGATAAGAATTGAACTTGGGATTCAAAACAAAGAATTTTTAGAGAAAATTTTATCGAATAAATGAATGATAAATTAGAATAAGTTAAAGAACTTTTAACTTCTTTTTTTTCATTTCCTTTTGAAATATTTTCGGAGAACTGAATATGATAAAAACTGAAAACTTTTGTTCTTAAAAATTGAAATGTTCTTAAAACTTTTCCAAACACTGGGAGAAAGTTATAATTTTTTCATTCTTTAATTTTTTTCTAAATTAATAAGAATGAAAATGAATGGTTGTATTGAAAATCTATAAACTGACATTATGATTGTAATTAAAGTTGTTCAAAAGTGTTCACTAAATTACAAGTGCTGAACATTCAAATGAGGAAATATTACCAAATAAATTTGGTGATGAAATTTTATTACTGTTATATGATAAATATGAATTATTCTTCCAGATAGTTATACTAAAATCTTTACAAATGTTGATGATATATTATATAAAATTGTAGGATTACAATTTATTTATCATGCTAAAAAAATAAATAAACACCAACCTGATCATGCTATTGAAACTGAATATATTTTAAAAGTTTCACTCTCTTTTTCTTATTAAATTAATATTTAATTTCGTACAGTTTCCTAACTTCTTGAGTAGTTGAAAATGGTTGGTCATTTTGTTTTATTTGCATATATCTAAAATTATTGGGGAAAACTGTGGAAGTACATTCTTGGTTTACAACTTGGAAATTTTATTCGAAAATGCACTTTGTAGGCAGGAACCTCAAGAATATACCTCCATCAGGGAGGTATTTAGAGGAGCACATATGCAATATGACAAAAGAAACTCCACATTTACTGTGTATATGTAATGCATAAACAGCTGTATTGAAGTGCAACTTGTACAATCCTTATGAGAGTAGTGTCACCCCAGATTTCGCAATCAAACTCACCAGAAGTGATGGAGAGTCACAGTTTGAATCTCTGTTGTTTCCAGTGAGTACCTTTCTAGTATGTGTAAACTGATGAAGCACTGATGACTTTGAAACCTCAGTATTTAGTGATTAACAGCAGCTTATTATCATTCTTATCTTTGAAAATGCATTGCAGATGGCAGAAACCCTATAATTCTATATCTTAAATGATGAATGACCAGAGTAAAAGTAATGGATCCATGAGTTGATGAAGAGAGGGCCATATAGACTGAGAGAACAGGTTAGATATTAGTATTTTATAACATGTGTCTCGTCAGTTGCGAGTGTTACCTCTCTGTAGTTTGTCTCAATAGTTATTATGCACCATGCCCGAAACAATACAGTGTACCAAGTAATTGCTCTTGGGAACAAACAGTTTTATTCTACAAACAAAAGTACAGCAAATTTCTTCCAGAACTTTGGTGTCAAAAGAAAGCATCATATCACACATACACACACACACACACACACACACACACACACACACACACACACGCACACACACACACACATGCACACAAATACATACATAAACATGTGTGTGTGTGTGTGTGTGTGTATTTGTGTGTGTGATTAATCGTGACAGCCCCAATTAATGATTCATCTAGAAACAAAATAAAAAATGTTGGAGCAAAATTTGCTTATCGACCATGGAGACAGTAACTAATATCTTGCAAGGTTAATAATCGTGGCTTACGTATTCTAGGATTGAAGACGACTATGTAAGTTGGAATGGCATGTTTAATGTCGCAATATCAGCACAAAAATACATGCTTCTACACAGTTTTCACTGTGACAACAAAAAAAATAGTTGTAAGGATAATGTACTCATTAATCTACAGTGGTTGGTTAGTTTTGTGAAAAAATGAGCAAAAGATTACCCAAGGTCGCTCGAGTTAACAATGGACACAAGCTTCTGAACCAACAAGTTCATGCCTCTGAATGTGGTATTTACCTTAAGTTGCCATGAGCTGTCGGTACTTGGCCACTATCTTCCGTTGAACTTTCTATAAAACTAATTACACCTTTGCTGAATTTTCCAACAGAAACATTCCCTGTGTTTCTCGTTATGTGAGAGAACATACACTCATCCATAGTCCCAGAATGTGGCGATATACACGCATATAGTGGGAACAGCATGCATATTATAATGGCCTTTCATTTCTCGCAAGAACAATTAATTGGCTGGTTCGCTTCACCATAGTTGGAGCTAAACGATGCTACAGCTAATTTCTAGCTGAATATCAGCCACTGTGAACGCAGAGTTCACACAAATTACTCCTCTGTGTCGTACAGAACGTTATGTGCTTCATTCTGCACTTGACGCCAGTTTATAGAAGAGTCCTCAGAAATTTCCTTCTTGTGTTCCTCATAGCCGAACTGTCTCCCCACCTGGCTTCTTTCATTCTTCACGTCACGGCTTGTTTCGACCAATACGAGTGTTCCCCTTATTTTGTGGAAATTCTCTCTACCAATCACAAGGTCCCTACCATTAAACTGCGTCAAAACGTTGGCTCTTTTCGCCTTCCTTGCTTGTTTCCGCCAATCAGACGTTTTGTTCCCATTCCATACGCCTTAATGCGCAATTTGACTCTCTGATGTGTGTAGCACTCACTGGACACGTGATCGAAAATGCGTCACTGCTCTTGTTTCATATCCATTTGGAATTCAGAAAAACAGTTTTCTAAAAGCTTTATTATTTGTCAGAACTCAGATGGGCCGTTATAATCGCTCTCCCCGTCTGAGTCACCTGGTTGGTAGTTCACTTTTCGCCTGGGACACCCCTTTAAGCGGTTTCCATGGTTCCCTCTGCAGCACGGCTTTGCCTCTGCCCTCGTGCCTCTGAATTCCAAACTAGAACACCTCTCGCTGCTTGTTTCACCTTCCGCTCAAACATGCAAATAGGAACGGTGTGTTAACTATCATTGATTGAGTTCCACCCTTTTTGCATTACATACATATAGGCAAATTTGCTCATTACCGCTGAATTAAGTAAGGTGTCATATTCGCCTTCCTGTTGCGATGTGTAAAGCTCTAATGTAAGGTGCGTATCGGACCTTCATTTGTTATGCCACCTTTCAATCTTGTTGGAATTTCACCCTGCAATACATTTGTGCAGAAAGTTCACTACTGGCCATTAAAATTGCTACGCCAACAAGAAATGCAAATGATAAACGGGTATTCATTGGAAAAATATATTACACTAGAACTGACTTGTGATTACATTTTCACGAAATTTGGGGGCTTAGATCCTGGGAAATCAGTACCCAGAACAACCACCTCTCGCCGTAATAACGGTTTTGGTACGCCTGGGCATTGAGCCTAACAGAGCGTGGATGGCCTATGCAGCTTCAACACGATACCACAGTTCATCAAGAGTAGGGACTGGCGTATTGTGACGAGCCAGTTGCTTGGCCACCATTGACCAGACGTTTTCAGTTGGTGAGAGATCTGGAGGGTGTGCTGGCCAAGGCAGCAGTCGAACATTTTCTGCATCTAGAAAGGCCCGTACAGGACAGCATGCGGTTGTGCATAATCCTGCTGAAATGTAGGCTTTTGCAGGGACCGAATGAAGGTTAGAGCCACGGGTCTTAAGACATCTGAAATGTAACGTCCACTGTTAAAAGTGACGTCAATGCGAACAAGAGGTGACCGAGACGTGTAACCAATTGTTCCCATACCATCACGCCGGGTGATATGCCAGTACGGCGATAACGAATACACGCTTCCAATGTGCGTTCACCGCAATGTCGCCAAACACGGATGAGACCATCACGATGCTGTAAACAGAACCTGGTTTCATCTGAAAAAATGACGTTTTGCCATTCGTGCACCCAGTTACAACATCGCAGGCGCTCCTGTCTGTGACGCAGAATCAATGGTAACCGCAGCCATGGCTCCGATCTGATAGTCCATGCTGCTGCAAACGTCGTAGAGCTGTTCGCGCATGTGGTTGTTGTCTTGCAAATGTCCCCATGTGTTGACTCAGGGATCGAGACGTGGCTGCAGGATCCGTTACAGCCATGGGGATAAGATGCCTGTCATCTCGACTGCTAGTGATACGAGGCCGTTGGGATCCAGCACGGCGTTCCGTATTACCTTCCTGAACCCAACGATTCCATATTCTGCTAACAGTCATAGGATCTCGACCAAGGCGAGCAGCAATGTCGCGATACGATAAACCCCAGTCGCGATAGGCTACAATCCGACCTTTATCAAAGTCGGAAACGTGATGGTACGCATTTCTCCTCCTTACACGAGGCATCACAACAACGTTTCACCAGGCAACGCCGGTAAACTGCTGTTTGTGTATGAGAAATCGGTTGGAAACTCTCCTTATATCAGCACGTTGTAGGCCACCGGCGCCAACCTTGTGTGAATGCTCTGATAAGCTGATCATTTGCATATCACAGCATCTTCTTCCTGTCGGTTAAATTTGGCGTCTGTAGCTCGTCATCGTCATGGTGTAACAATTTTAGTGGCCAGTAGTGTAGACAAGCAGAGTGATAAGCAGTTTACCTTACCCTCATTGATATGTCGGTATCGATTTTGGTGTGAGTGTGTTGTGGGTCCAAAGAGTATGCACTTGGCCCAGAGGAAGGGGAAGAGCATCAGGCTTTCAAGGAGCGTGTGGACGCTATTGGAGGTCTTGGAGCGTAGGATAGATTGCGCTGATCGGGAATGGTGTCGACTGTCAGCGCAGTGGCAATTGTAAAGGAGACACCTGTATAGCATGAGCGGAGCAATGCGCACTCGATTGGTGAGTCAATGGATGGAAATGTTGCTGTTTGGCAGGGATACAATGCGAGCTGCTGTGGCAGAGTTGATGCATGAAACTCCTTTTTTGTTGAGCGGAACTACCTTTTATACTGTGGCGTGTTTGACTGTTAAACTATCTGACCGTTTGATAGAATCATCAAGTGCCCACGATCATCTGCTGAAGGGGTGAACTTCGTTCTGTAATGCTCTCGGATTCGTTAAGTTATGACAGTTGGGTTAATACGTGCCACGTCACCGCCTTGAGATTTCGAGTTAAGGAAAGGCATTATCGACATCTCATATCTAATTTACATTGTGCAGGGTTGCGCTCCTTGGCAAGTTTCAGTGCATAGAATTTGGTCCCATAGCAGTCGGAAGATCTTTAACTGAAATGTTTTCAATCAGTCATTTTTTCTGTTGTAGAGGTAATATACAACAGGGTTGTTTAACACTGGACTTAAACGGCGATTGTGTGGGTCTTGTGGTGACACGCAATGACCAGCCGTAAAGCAGTGGCCATGTTCATTTAATTCCAGGGCAGCTACAGAACAGTACTGTACTAGTGGTATGCACAGCAGGGTAAATAAATTAATTCTATACGTTTATATGAAGTTGTTCTAGTTTAAGAGTTGCACAATGTAACGTGACTCAACTGAGCGAATAGTTTCACATGTCAATGAAGTTTGTTCTTGGATTTTGGACTGTATCATGCTTGCAAATTGTAACTAACTGCTGTAGATATGTTATGGGGCAGCTTGGTTCACATACAAATAGGACCCATAAAGCATCAGTGCTCGAGGTTTACGTCACTGTTGCTATCCTTCGGTAGGAATCGCTGTACTGCTTTCAAGAAAATTCTGGAAGACAGATTTCAGGATATTGAGGTACCTACCAAGTGTAAATTAAATTAAAGAAATGGTTTTGTGTCTTCTTCTTCAGTAAATATATATATGTATGAACAGATTTCTGATATTGGTTATGAGTACTTCAAATTGTTCTGCTATAGTTAAGCAACCAAATTATATTACTATGAGAGTTCATTTTAATTCTCTATTAAATTTCACTGGTGTTGGTTAAAGAGTAAGTATCGTTAGCCATTCTAGTTAAATTGAAATTTGAAATTTGTATTTGGTCTATGCCATTAGCTGTTCTAGTTAAACCAATGCAGAAATTGCCACACTGTATTTTTTGATGTTTTATTGAAAGTTATGAGCCTTATCAAGTGAACTCAGTAAAGATATTAAAATTTTGATTATTTTACCACTGTTCTGCTGGACTGTAAAGATATACTTTTTGAAACGGGAGTGGGGTGTTTTAGGTGTTTTTCTTTTAAGATTTAAAACAGGTTCTTGTATTTGGTGAAAATTCAGATAGATCAGTGTAGTTCTGTGTAAGAATGCTGGTAAAATAAATGGTATGGTACATGATTAGTCTCCTTTCCACACCAGAATTGTGCTTTCCAGTCTGACCTGCTCAAAGATTTACTCCTCGTACATCCAGTTCTAGTCAAAGACGAGGGTGGCGGGGAGGGGGGGGGGGGGTGGAAGACGGGGGGCAGAAGAGGGGGGGGAGGCTTCACTTGCATTTCCGTTTCCTTACTGTAAGCACTACCTAACGGCTGGTGATGCTACAAAGGGTATTTCCACAGGGTGCTAGTACAGGACATTTGAAGTAAACTTCAGATTTGTGCGAAATGTACTACGTTATACGGTTCTCAACAGGTCTTGAAGTGAGGGAGTATGAAAGTATGTGGTGCTGCTTAAAGAAGACTTACTGCTGCTGACATATTCATAACGAACTGACTTACTAGAAAGGCAGCTACGCTGGATACATATTGCAATAATGATTTTCAAAACGTGAGGAATAATTTGTACTTCAGCAGTGACTCGCAGTCCACCCTGTCCTGTGCTGTTTAATATCGCCACACAGCAGCGCTATTCTGTCGGTGTTAGGGTACAGATTATTCTTCGTGTTTTACTGGCCATGTTTATACACATAGATAAAACGAATATCGCACTAGACTAATGCTAGGTTGCTCTATCGAATGGGTGAGTAAAGTTTGACTTCGAAATCATTTTGTTTGTAGTGGGAACAGATCGACGCTTTCCATTCAAACTGAGCATCGAATGAAAGACGAGATGACCAGTATTTGTTTGGACAGACGCCAGTTACACATTGCAAAAACGAAATATCAACTATCTGACTAAATATAAAAAGAAAAAGCGTCTGACGTCTCTTTGGAGAGACACCCCGAATACATATTTCGTTTACTAGGTAGTTGTGTTAATATAAATATCAGCAGCTTAATGTGTTTCTGTGGAAGCATTTAAGAGTAGTGCAAGGGCAATTTCCAGCCTTAGTGTATCTCGAGTACCACTATAACTTCCCTTCGTTCCCGTTTAGCGCGCGAAAGATATACGTAAACTATTATTATATGCAAGACTTTCTGAGCACTCATGTAAAACATACGAACAAAGTGTATTGACATATGAAAGTTAACTTACCTAAGTGCCACTTCATTTTACCAAACTAGCTTATACGTAATGCTTTACAAAATCAAAAACAGAGACGCTGCTGTGGCCAGTGCAGAAGGTACGCTTCAAGTGTTGAATGAAAATGTCCACATTGTCGCACACAAAAGGAAGATTTTTTTATTCTACTGAAATACAGCTTTCCATATGACTGTTTCACACAAACATGTTTACTTTTTCCGTTCACCAGCGAAATGAACCGGTTTCCTCAACCGTTTGTGTAAATCACCAAAAGTATCCTTTGGATTATCAATATTTTGGAAACCTCCTACGTTCACCAAGACGCAAAGAACATCAGTCCTCCTGTCTACTTTTCATAGAAATACAGCTAAAAATTGTAGCCAAGAATCTCTCAGCAGCAGCATAAACTGGATCAGCAGTACTTTCCATCGCGACTACGGTTTCAGGGCGATGAGCCAAACGGCGCTTTAAAGAAAGGCAGCACGAAACTGCGGCCTTTGCCCCGTGAATTCCGGCGAACGCAGTATTCTACAGCACGCGGGGTAAACGCGCCAAGCACGCCGTAACTCTGCCGGTCGCGGCCGTTTATGCGCAGCCTGGCGGGCAGGACGGCAGCTAGCTGCTCGCTACCAGCTACCACCTACCAGCCAGCAGCGCCCTTGGCATGGTCTGCCTGCGGCATCTGCTCGCGGGCCCAGATTTACTGACGCAGAAAATTAAAACTCGTCGACTGCAACAAAATTTCCTGCGAAGAAAAAGAATTGCAACACTGCTTTGCAGTTGATGTTGCAGTGTTGCCAGGTACCTATATGGCCTACATGCAAATTCCACTGTGTTATCATCTGAGTTCTTCGTGTCACACACTGTGAAATGATGGTTTCAGTTGAAAATTTTTCTGAGACGTAAGCCAAAATATAAAATTATAGCTTTGATAATTAACTGGTTCCACGTCGTGCACAAAATCTATTGGGGGGACCGGGGCGAGATGACCAGTTTTAATGAAGTTACTTCGCGAGAATTCACTTTTCTTTGGGCGTATAAAAACCTACCTTCTTATTTAACTATAAGTAGTTTGTTTACTTTCATGCCGTTAAATGGTTTTCCCGTGTACTTTGATCAATGGTGAGACGAACATAATGATAAACATTGAATACATTTTTATTCTCGAATGAGATTTTCACTCTACAGCGGAGTGTGCGCTTATATGAAACTTCCTGACAGATTAAAACTGTGTGCCGGGCAGAGTCTCGAACTCAGGGCCTTTGCCTTTCGCGGAAACATCTCCAAGGCTGTGGCTAAGCCATGTCTCCGCAATATCCTTTCTTTCAGGAGTGCTAGTTCTGCAAGGTTCGCAGGAGAGCTTCTGTAAAATTTGGAAGGTAGGAGACGAGGTATTGGCAGGAGTAAGGCTGTGAGGAGGGGGCGTGAGTCGTGCTTGGGTAGCTCTGGTGGTAGAGCACTTGCCCGCAAAAGGCAAAGGTCCCGAGTTCGAGTCTCAGCCAGGCACACAGTTTTAACCTGCCAGGAAATTTCATTTTTTTTCTTGTAATGTATAACACAGTCTCGTTTCTTTTCACGGTGTTTATCACATATAGCAAGAGATTTGACAAATTTCATTTTATTAACTAGCTGTGTCACCGGATCCCTTTCCATTGGCCTTAACCGTCAGCCAACTTAGTGAAACCAGGTATCATGTGTCAGTGAAACGTGTAACGTTTTTTTCTGTGTCACAGCGCAATTTGTTCGCGTATTGACTTCTTTGAGACGTAATTGGGGGACCGGCCAGGCATATGGCTAAACAAGAGTGGGAATCCAACTAAATATCAGGCAAACAGTTGCGATCTGGTTGAGATCGACGTCCGTGACTTTTTGTAAACCAGCGCACTTCATGTTACGTGACACAATAAGGTCATAACGTATAAGGTGTTGTTGGGGTCTTCAGTCCTGAGACTGGTTTGATGCAGCTCTCCATGCCACTCTATCCTGTGCAAGCTTCTTCATCTCCCAGTACCTACTGCAACCCACATCCGTCTCAAACTGCTTAGTGTATTCATCTCTTGGTCTCCCTCTACGATTTTTACCCTCCACGCTGCCCTCCAATACTAAATTGGTGATCCCTTGATGTCTCAGAACATGTCCTATCAGCCGATCCCATCTAGTCAAGTTGTGCCACAAGCTACTCATCTCCCCAATTCTATTCAACACCTCCTCATTAGTTATGTGATCTATCCATCTAATCTTCAGCATTCATCTGTGGCTTCTATTCTCTTCTTGTCCAAACTATTTATCGTCCATGTTTCACTTCCATACATGGCTACACTCCATACAAATACTTTCAGAAATGGCTTGCTGACATTTAAATCTATACTCGATGTTAACAAATTTTTCTTCTTCAGAAATGCTTTACTTGCCATTGCCAGTCTACATTTTATAACCTCTCTACTTCGACCATCGTCAGTTATTTTGCTCCCCAAATAGCAAATCTCCTTTACTACTTTAAGTGTCTCATTTCCTAATCTAATACCCTGAGCATCACCCGACTTAATTCGATTACACTCCATTGATCTCGTTTTGCTTTTGTTGATGTTCATCATACACTCTGCTTTCAAGACACTGTCCATCCTGTTCAACTGCTTTTCCAAGTCCTTTTTGGTCTCTGAAAGAATTACTATGTCATCTTCGAACCTCAAAATTTTTATTTCTTCTCCATGGATTTTAATACCTTTTTGTTTCCTTTATTGGTTGCTCAATATACAGATTGAAAAACATCGGGGATAGGCTGCAACCCTGTCTCACTCCCTTCCGAACCACTGCTTCCTTTTCATGCCCCTCGTCTTATAACTGCCAATGTAAATAGCTTTTCGATCTCTGTATTTTACCCCTACCATCTTCAGAATTTGAAAAACAGTATTACAATCAACATTGTAAAAAGCTTTCTCTAAGTCTACAAATGCTAGACATGTAGGTTTGCCATTCCTTAATCTAGCTTCTAAGATAAGACGTAGGGTCAGTATTGCCTCACGCGTTCCAACATTTCTACAGAATCCAAACTGATCTTCCCAGAAGTCGGTTTCTATAATTTTTTCCATTCGTCTGTACAGAATTCGCCTTAGTATCTTCCTCACCAGATGGTAGAGTTTTGTCATGACCGGCTCTCCCAAGGCTGTCAGTAGTTCTAGTGGAATATTGTCTACTCCGGGGCCTTGTTTCGTCTCAGGTCTTTCAGTGCTCTGTCAAACTCTTCACGCAATATCATATCTCCCATTTCATCTTCATGTACATGCTCTTCCATTTCCATAATATTCTCCTCAAGTACATCACCTTTGTATAGACCCTCTATATACTCCTTGCACCTTTCTGCTTTCCCTTCTTTGCTTAGAACTGGGTTTCCATCTGAGCTCTTGATATTCATACAAGTGGCACTCTTTTCTCCAAAGGCCTCTTTAATTTTCCTGTAGGCAGTATCTATCTTACCCCTAGTGAGATAAGCCTCTACATCCTTACATTTTTCCTCTAGCCATCCCTGCTTAGCCATTTTGCACTTCCTGTCGTTTCATTTTTGAGACGTTTGTATTCCTTTTTGCCTGCTTCATTTACTGCATTTTTATATTTTCTCCTTTCATCAATTAAATTCAATATTTCTTCTGTTACCCAAGGGCTTCTACCAGCCCTCGTCTTTTTTCCTATTTGATCCTCTGTTGCGTCATTATTTCATCCCTCAAAGCAAACCCATTCTTCTTCTACTGTAATTCTTTCCCCCATTTCTGTCAATTGTTCCCTTATGCTCTCCCTGAAACTGTCTACAACCTCTGGTTCTTTCTGTTTATCCAGGTCCCATCTCCTTAAATACCCACATTTTTGCAATATCTTCAGTTTTGGTCTAAAGTTCATAACCAATAGATTGTGGTCAGAGTCCACATCTCCCCCAGGAAATGTCCTACAACTTAAAACCTTGTTTTTAAATCTCTGTCTTACCATTAAATAATCTGTATGAAATCTGTCAGTATCTCCAGGCTTCTTCCATGTATACAACCTTCTTTTATGATTCTTGAACCAAGTGTTAGCTATGATTAAGTTATGCTCTGTGCAGAATGCAACCAGGAGGCTTCCTCTTTCATTTCTTAGCCCCAATCCATGTTCACATACTATGTTTCCTTCTCTCCCTTTTCCTACTGTTCAATTTCAGTCACCCATGACTATTACATTTTCGTCTCCCTTCACTACCTGTATACTTTCTTTTATCTCATGATACATTTCATCAATTTCTTAGTCATCTGCAGAGCTAGTTGGCATATAAACTTATACTACCGTAGTAGGCCTGGGCTTCGTGTCTATCTTGGCCACAATAATGAGTTCACTATGCTGTTTGTAGTAGCTTACCCATACCTCTATTTTTTATTCATTATTAAACCTACTCCTGCATTACCCTTTTTGATTTTGTATTTATAACCCTACCTGCCCGATTAAGAGATCTGTCATTCCATGCTCCAATCCGTAGGATGCCAGTTTTCTTTCTGCTGATAACAACGTCCGTTTGAGTAGTCCCCGCCCGGAGATCCGAATGGGGGACTATTTTACCTCCGGAATACTTTACCCAAGGGGACGCCATCATCGTTTAATCAAACAGTAAAGCTGCATGCCCTCTGGAAAAATTAGGCCTGTAGTTTCCCATTGGTTTCAGCCGTTCGCAGTAACAGAACAGCAAGGCCATTTTGGTTAGTGTTACAAGGTCATACCAGTCAATCATCCAGACTGTTACCCCTGCAACTACTGAAAATGCTGCTGCCCCTCTTGAGGAACCACACGTTTGTCTGGTCTCTCAACAGTTCCCCTTCCGTTGTGGTTGCACCTATAGTACGGCTATCTGTATCGCTGAGGCACGCAAGCCTCCCCACCAACGTCAAGGTCCATGGTTCATGGGGGGAGGCAATACATTAACTAATTAAACATTACTAGGTATCCGTCCTTCAATAGTACTTAATGAACGATAATTGTGTTGAAATTTAACACAAGTTTAGAGCAATTTGTCTTCGACAAAATTTAGACGGTTATTTTCCGCTTTCATAATTATAGCTATCTTGACTCCATTATAGGTCTATACTGTCTTCTCGTGCAGGAGCAGAATAGATCTTATCACATGCAGGACGCTGCGCTATACTTTCTTTCGAAGATTTTTCTAAATGTTTATATTACCCTTTGTGTGGTTTTTATCGATTACCATAGGTTTTATAGGTGAAGTCAGTAAATCTCGTGCATTTTCCGTGCTCTAAGCTTTCCGTTTCCTCCACTATGGCGTTTTGTCGCCAACCATTTGAATTAGAAAGTACTTCGGCAATTTGTTGACTTATTACGAGCAGCGTTTGTTGAAGTTCCTGGTTGATCAGCATGGTCTGCCCGATCAGTAGAATAATTTCGAGTTTCCGTGGAATAGCCCTTAGGAGGTGCTGTGTGAGCAAGATCATTCTCAGCGTTCCGTAACTGCGAAAACGATCTTAGGATATTATCGCAACAAAACGATGGTCTTTAGGCACAGTGGGACCATAAGGTTTGATCTCTCGTATCCTGAATCCTTCACTTGTATTACCGACTGTAGCTTTTCAGGATCAAATAATGCTCAAAAAATTATTATGCCGACAGCTTGTACCTTGAACTTTTCCCCTCTGTTATGTTATACACTCCTGGAAATTGAAATAAGAACACCGTGAATTCATTGTCCCAGGAAGGGGAAACTTTATTGACACATTCCTGGGGTCAGATACATCACATGATCACACTGACAGAACCACAGGCACATAGACACAGGCAACAGAGCATGCACAATGTCGGCACTAGTACAGTGTATAACCACCTTTTTCAGCAATGCAGCCTGCTATTCTTCCATGGAGACGATCGTACAGATGCTGGATGTAGTCCTGTGGAACGGCTTACGATGCCATTTCCACCTGGCGCCTCAGTTGGACCAGCGTTCGTGCTGGACGTGCAGACCGCGTGAGACGACGCTTCATCCAGTCCCAAACATGCTCAATGGGGGACAGATCCGGAGATCTTGCTGGCCAGGGTAGTTGACTTACACCTTCTAGAGCACGTTGGGTGGCACGGGATACATGCGGACGTGCATTGTCCTGTTGGAACAGCAAGTTCCCTTGCCTGTCTAGGAATGGTAGAACGATGGGTTCGATGACGGTTTGGATGTACCGTGCACTATTCAGTGTCCTCTCGACGATCACCAGAGGTGTACGACCAGTGTAGGAGATCGCTCCCCACACCATGATGCCGGGTGTTGGCCCTGTGTGCCTCGGTCGTATGCAGTCCTGATTGTGGCGCTCACCTGCACAGCGCCAAACACGCATACGACCATCATTGGCACCAAGGCAGAAGCGACTCTCATCGCTGAAGACGACACGTCTCCATTCGTCCCTCCATTCACGCCTGTCGCGACACCACTGGAGGCGGGCTGCACGATGTTGGGGCGTGAGCGGAAGACGGCCTAACGGTGTGCGGGACCGTAGCCCAGCTTCATGGAGACGGTTGCGAATGGTTCTCGCCGATACCTCAGGAGCAACAGTGTCCCTAATTTGCTGGGAAGTGGCGGTGCGGTCCCCTACGGCACTGCGTAGGATCCTACGGTATTGGCGTTGGCGTGCATCCGTGCGTCGCTGCGGTCCGGTCCCAGGTCGACGGGCACGTGCACCTTCCGCCGACCACTGGCGAAAACATCGATGTACTGTGGAGACCTCACGCCCCACGTGTTGAGCAATTCGGCGGTATGTCCACCCGGCCTCCCGCATGCCCACTATACGCCCTCGCTCAAAGTCCGTCAACTGCACATACGGTTCACGTCCACGCTGTCGCGGCATGCTACCAGTGTTAAAGACTGCGATGGAGCTCCGTATGCCATGGCAAACTGGCTGACACTGACGGCGGCGGTGCACAAATGCTGCGCAGCTAGCGCCATTTGACGGCCAACACCGCGGTTCCTGGTGTGTCCGCTGTGCCGTGCGTGTGATCATTGCTTTTACAGCCCTCTCGCAGTGTCCGGAGCAAGTATGGTGGGCCTGACACACCGGTGTCAATGTGTTCTTTTTTCCATTTCCAGGAGTGTAAGTGTTTGGATATAAGAGTAGTATTAAAAAAGATAAAATATGAATGAAGTGACTGTGTAGTGCATATTTTCTGTTTAGTCTTCCATAATATTGAATAACCGTTTACTTTATCAGTCATTATGTTGAATGTTCTAAAATTTATAACTCATCAAAGAATGGCACAACAGTTGTTTTACGAACATTGAAATGGCGGCAACTGTTTCACTTTGCCATTGATACTGAGTAAACAATTGAAATCTTTGTACTATCCTTATGACGTTTCAACCCTGTAGTAAGAACTTAAGCTATGTGATTATTGACCCTGCCTCGCTCATATAGCTGTTCTGGCGTCCCCTATACCTCAAAAAGCATTTGTAACGGAAAACACTTCTCGCCTCCCATCTAGATCACGACGTGCTCTGTGCTGTGCTTCTCACACGTGTAACAGATCACCATCTTTACCGTAAAATGTAAAACCTGACTCACCAGAGAAGCCAACCTGTTTCGAATACACATTGGTCCAATTTCGATACTGACGAACAAATTAGAGTCTTTTTCTTACCATTTAGCGTCGTCAAGATGCGAGCAGCAATCTTCTCGCTCTTACTCCCCTCACGTAGCAGAATGCGTTACACTGTTGTGGTGTAAAGTAGTCTCTTGGTCCCATTGCTAATACCGAAATTAGGAGTACAAGCTGTTCAACTATATTTTGCTTGTCAATTGCCACAATCTTAACTATATTGCAGCATCTGAATTGGAGAACGCGAACTACCTTTTGTTAATGTGTTATCCCCCTTGGGTAATGAACAAGCGAGCAGGAGAGCCTCGTGGCGAGGTATCAAGGCACGTAAATCAGCAGCTTACAAATGCCACCAAAACAAGCTTCTATTTCAACTACAACGTAATTTTTGTCTTTATCCATGTAGAAGATGTAACCTTTGTAAAATCGGAAGAATCTTTCTGAAACGTTTGGGCGATCCCGGTTAGATTATGGATGCCCAAGCTGCAGATGAGCGAAACTAGTTTGTCTCAAGATCGCCAACGGCCTCCACCTCGACGAGCTTAGGTGCGTACAGGAGCAGCCGTAAACGAAGCCTTTTCTGCCGTTCGCAATCGGGAGGCTGCCCTCATAATACTTAAGACGTATTGGTTCCTTGCTGCTCCAGAACTGCGAGTATCTACATACACAGCAGTTTCTGACTCAGCTGTGGAACGGAGTGTGTATTAATTGTGGGAGCAACGGGACAACTTGGGACTCACATTAACGCGATCTCTTTACCCTTGGAAGTGAAGCAAATAACCTATATCGTTTATTCGAATCTGGGACCTTTGCCTTTCACGGGTATGTACTCTTCCTACTGACCTATTCACGCAAGAATCACTACTCACACCCACCCCCCCTCCCCCCCAAAGCTTGTTTACTGCCAGTACTTCTCCTGCATCTTATTTTCAGTAATTGTTTTCTATAACTTGTAGGACTGCCACTCCTGAATGAAGGGATGCTCCGGAATAATAGCTTAGCCAAACACTAGGGGATTGTTTCTAGAACGAATATTCACTCTGTCGTGTAGTGTTCCTTGCACATTAAACATCTAATAATACTCAAGATGGATCCTTGTCAACATTTTCCGACGTCAATGTCTTCTTATTATTTATGTTGCAATTGTCAGAATAGCTCTAACAAAAAAATACTTACAAAGGCGGTCGCATTAGCGCATTAAAATTTATCAGTGGCAACAATCTGTGTCGGTCCTAATGCTCCGCTTTCCTTATAACTGTCGGACATGAAATACAGAGCAGACACATACACACACAACTTAAGTCGTTCGGTGGGTATGCACCCGTGGTTTCGTTTCCTCGCCCGAGAACACACGTCGCGCTGTGTGCGAGGGGTACACCGACAGGAGCGCCGCGTTGGCGTATGGCAGGTTGGGAATTTTGGTCTACCGAGAAGCTAGTCCGGATGCCCGAGAAAGTTAACGCAACCCTTCTAGAGGAAAAAGTTTTGTAATTTGGTAATGTTATTTCAAATTTCGATACAGCAAGACCTCAGGTCTTGGTCGTAGAAAATTCGTAATGCATGAACAGGGGTGCTCGGTGGAACTACTTCGCTCCTTTACTGTCGCCTCATGCGCAAAGAAACACTTCTTTATTGTCTTCAAGGCCTACGTCTTGCCACGTTGCATTCACCGCTGATTGGTCGGTCAGCGAAGTTAAATTATTGAGGGCGCGGTTCGTACTTGGGAGGTTGATGGCCTGAAAGAATTGGGTGGGACACACAAGTTGCCGACGTGGCGTCCAATTGGAAAATTTCGCCAGGCCTTTCGGCCACAGTAAATTGTTATTATTGAGCATTACTATATGCTTTACTAAAATAGCTCATTTTAAATTTGCTTCTGGTAAATCATTTTTATCGGTTGATTACGCCAAAACTGACATACAGAGTGTTTCAGTAGGACTTGTAAATGCATTAGGAAGTGGCGGTATGGACTAATTCGGACAAAATATTAAGAACATGTGTCCGATCTTAATAGTTTGTAGATATACAGCTGTTAGAATGTAAAACAAACAAATACTCTCAGAAGCTATCAAGCTCAGATAAATGATAGACTTCAAAGTTGATGTCAATTGCGACTCCAATGTGCTTTCGAATTGCCTCGAGAACACTATACGTAGCTCTTCTGAGTTTTTCTTGGCGTTGTTTTAATAGGATAACACTATTCGTAGTCCAAACGATAGATCCGCCATTTTCATCAACTCTTTCTTTGTAGGTTTCGCCTTTCAGCCTTCCCCACTGTCAAAATCGTAAAAGAGTAAATTTCGATGACTTTGGTGGCAAGGAAGGTAATCACTTTTGCCGATCTATCTTCTGGGGAATGTTAGCTTTAGATGATGTATCACATGCCGGTTGCGATGTGCAGGAGCTCCGTCATGTTGGATGGACGTACCAACCTTTGTAGCCAAGGGAAAGGCTTCCACTAATGTTGGAACTTAGTACTCAAGAAAGTTTAGATAACGGGACCGTGTAAAACCATGCGGAAATACCACAGAGCCAATTAGCTGATCATCTGTCATATGGCATTGTACATGTAAAGAAAACCATTGTTGAAAATGCTTTTCTAGAAAGGCATGTGGATTTCTGTAGATCTACGATGTGAGTTGCGAGTGGAACGGGCTTCATCAGTACTGTGTAGTAACTGCATTCCTCCGCGTTTTGCAGTCCAAATTGTCTACTTTCACCCCCTAATGGAAAGTGTTACACCAACTATAAATGGTAAGGATAAAGGCCATGAGTAAATAAACTCCGCCATATTCGCTTTGTGGCACGTTTCTTTGTATCTTGTTGAAGGACTACGTCCTACAACCTAAGTAATGGACATTTTTCATTTGAAGATAGAGACAAGACACAACTACTGGACACCTCTCGCAGTTTGGCTGAAAAAACGAGTAAACATTCTTGAGTGAAGCACTCTGCAGTTAGGAAATGATCTACCGCATTCTCTACAAGCAGACGCAGTGTTTCCACTGAAGGAGGGCACAAATATTGTCACATTCAACATGTAAATGCGCGTGGCATGCTTATGAATACGAAGAATTAGCCAACAAATCAGTCGCAATCATAATTGAAAAATTCAATTATGTAACCTGATACACAACTCGGCAGCTTGCATCTCAAAACAAAACTGAAATACATAAATGAATACGTATTAACTGGACTAACTGTCCCAGATACGTAGCCATCCGTAAGAGCTAGCCAGAGGGAGCACTTCCCTCCTCCCACCTGCAATCTAGAGTACAGAGAGTTTATTAATTACAGAATTCTCATTAGCCTCTACAATCGATTTCTCTTCCGACAGACGTTTCATTTACGTAACTGTAGCGTAACGTGGCTGATAGTAATGAAACAATACCATTGCTTTGGCAACTGCTACATAACTTATCATTCCAACTACCATTCCAATATTAGAGTTTTGCCCTCCGTGTCCGACCCCTACCCGGCCATCTTCCCACCTAGATCAATTTATAAATTTATCCGGACGCGAATGACCAGCTGTATCTTCGTAAGCAATAAGGATTTTACACATAATACCTGTATGTGAAATGGTTCACTCAAATTTTCCTTTACCACCACCTCCTGAAATACGAGGGCGAGCTGAAAAATAATTCCCCCGAATGGTTTTTTATTTGAAGACTCCTGTAGCTTTCTTAATAACACATTATTATTATTTAACATCTTCGTTCTTCATTTCTTCATATTTATTTCTCAACGCATCTACCGACGAATTCGTTTCTCCCAACCACTGACCAGTCTGTTCATACCGTCACTTTAAAGTGACATGGTTAACGGACCCACAATCTCACCTGTCCCAGCACCTCTTCATCAAAGTGAAGCAATCGAAGGTCTTATTCTAGTTTTGGAGACAGACGAAAATCGGATGAGGCCAAACCCCAGACGTAGGTGAGCCGTACGTGGCTCATGTTCCCGCCATCGTGTATTGTACACCCTCTTTTCAACGTACTTCGACCTCATTGCGTTAATTTAAATTTGCCTGACCCTGAGAGGCGTTAGCAGGGCGTATCGATATCTCCCCTCTCGTAGTATCTTTGTACGACTGCTATTACTTCCCCGTCGTTATCTGTCGTAAAGCAGTGCCGGTCGCGATTTCGTGTCTGCCAGTCGGTTGGAACGCGTCTGGAGCGCAGTCCGGATCTGCCAGTCGGGGAGTTGCAATGCTACACTAGTACAGCCGGGTTGGAGCAGCAGTGAGGGCTGCGTCGACGTGGCTCTCCCGAACACTGCCGCCACGCATCACTTAAGCCGGGCTTGGTGGATCGTCGATCGGTCGTCCTAGAGGACGACGTCTTTTGGTCGCCGATCGTTTATGAGTCGTCCGTGAGTGTGAGCATCGACTCCCGATTTTTCTTCTTGCTTGCTTAGTTGTGTATCGTGTAGGTCTTCGTGCAGTGTTTGACAGGTTGTGTGTGTTGTTGGCGTTATGATGTTGTCGGAATTCTGAGGGAGTCTGTCGCTTGTTGCGGACGAGGGAGCCCCTGTGCAGTGTCGGAGCATGTGCAGTGTCCGATCGCTACGAGCTTTGTGGTTCACCGACCCAGGACGTCAAAGTTGAGTAGTGGTTTCAACTACCCAGCCACGTCCATTCATGTTGTGGTGGATCGTTTCGGTGGTTTGCTGTTGGGGAGGTTTCCCCGTGAGCAACAACGAGTGTTTCTACTGCTGAAATTTAGCCGCCATGAAGTGCAATTAACTATTTTTGTAGACTACTATTCGAGTGCACCAGTGGAATGTTCTGCCGTGTGGCTGTTAGTGTTCTGGTTACCTGCCCTGTCTACTACCTTAAGGCCAGCCGAAGTGGCCGAGTGGTTCTAGGCGCTTCAGTCTGGAACAGCCCGACCGCTACGGTCGCAAGTTCGAATCCTGCCTCGGGCATGGATGTGTGTGATGTCCTTAGGTTAGATAGGTTTAAGTAGTTCTAAGTTCTAGGGGACTGATGACCTCACATGTTAAGTCCCATAGTGCTCAGAGCCATTTGAACCACTAACGTAATTTCAGACTGCGTCCTTTCCCCACCTGCTGTCTCTGTCCAGCATGGTGTGTAATTTTGACACCTAATACATATTCCATTGTGGATTATCACGTTTGTAACGTTTTCTGTATGAGTTCTCGTCTACTGATTGACGGGAAGCAAGTCGTTCTGTCAGTCGGTCCATGGATGAGGGCAAACAGACCCCCCTGGAGGCTTCTGAGTGCCACTGGCATTCGATTATCTGTTTTCAGCTGCTTAAAATTTAAAGCTTATGGTTTATTTGTTTTTCTTAGAAATTTCGCAAAACCAATTCTTATTGCGTTCTTTTGCCTTTAAAAGATTATGGTAATATATTTCAAAAATTTTGAAACTTAATTGCGGCCTTCACCCATTAGTATTGCACCTTGCATATGTTTGTTCTATCTGTTTTGCCTTGAGGCTTTCCACTTAGCAGTGATATGTTTTTTATTTATTTTATTTACCTCTTTAACTGTTTTTTATCTTGCTTATATTTAAGATTTCTTGTTTTTTTTTTTTTTTTTTTTTTTTTTACTTTGTGTCCTTCTGCCTTTAAGGGTCTATGGTAATATATTCAAAAATTTTTAAACTTAATTGTGGCCTTCAGCCATTGGTATTGCACCTTGCATATGTTTGTTCTACCTACCGTGAGGTGATGTGTTTTTAATTATTATTTTGCCATCTTAATTGGATTTTTATCTTTTTCATTTGTTAAGGTTTCTTGTTTGGAGGCCTTCAGCCGTGAAAGAGCTGCATTCGGAAAAGCTCCGGCTATGTGCGCTTTGGTTGTAAAAGTGTTATTAAATTACAATAAATTGCAATTAGAAGGTAAAACTGCCCCTAACCTTATTTGGCCTTTTCCACAATCCTAGTTACCGTTTCCGCTCACATGGTTTAGCAGGCCCATCAGTAGTATTGCTGCTGACGCCGCAGCGCTCGTGTGTGATCGGGCATTATTATACTGAAGGACAGGTTTCTCCACGTGTGGACGAAGTCCTAGAATTCCAAAATCGATTGCAACACGTTATTTCTCACGCGCCGACTTTCTTACGTTACACACTGCAATGTTATACGCTTCTATTATGACCCCTGTCGTGGTAGAGAGGTTCAAATAGGTTGACGTAGAGAGTTAGGATGCTGAATGACAATTATGTTTGCTTTACTTAAAAAGCTTTTAGAATCTTCGCATAAGAAATTCCGAAGCATCAAATTTCAGCACCTCCTCGTACTTCCTATTTCCCTTGAAACCTCCTGTAAACAAGATATCAACACAGAATGTACCGATTTCTGACAGCTGAAAAATGACACTCCTGAATATGTGCAGTCGTTATTTTTCTAACACCCTCAACTTACGGCCGAAAGTCGAAGCAGAACAAAATCTTCAATTAATCTGCGTAAGCCCAACAATACGTTAGGGAAACTAATGTACTACTTCTGTCGAATCTATCCCCCTTCGTGTACTGGTCAGAGAAAGAGGGAAAGTCAATTTCATTTGGTTTCACATTCCTATGTCTGAATGGTACTCAGGAAGACTTTCTTTTGAGTTATGCGTCTTCTGATGTTATGGTGCGGCCTACAGCGAATACCTATCCTGTGCCAAGCTTTTCTTCTTCAAGTATCACTTGAAATCGACGTCCTTAGTTACTTGCTTGATACCTTCTCTTACAGCTTCTACCATCTACGACTCTCTGAGTTACCATGGAAGCCATCTCCTGATATCTTTGCATATGTCACATCATCCTGCCCCTTCTTCTTCTTATCGTTTCCCATATATTCCGTTCCGCACAAATTCTGCGGGGAACACGTAGCAAACAACGGTGGCACTAATTGAAGTCAGTATACGACAGAACCTCGAAAAGTTATACATTATTATGAAAGGTCTTATGTTCACAGGAATATTCTCTTTCAAATTCTGAACGTAGCAGGGGTAAAATACAGGGAACGAAAGGCTATATACAAGTTGTACAGAAACCAGATGGCAGTTATAAGAGTCGAGAGACATGAAAGGGAAGCAGTGATTGGGAAGAGCGTGAGACAGGCTTTTAGCCGCTCCTCCATGCTATTCAGTCTGTATATTGAGCAAGCAGTAAAGGAAACAAAAGAAAAGTTCGGAGTAGACATTAAAATCCTTGGAGAAGAAATAAAAACTTTGAGGTTCGCTGATGAGATTGTAATTCTGTCGTTGTTCTTGTTGTTGTCTTCAGTCCTGAGACTGGTTTGATGCAGCTTTCCATGCTATTCTATCCTGTGCAAGCTTCTTCATCTCCCAGTACCTACTGCAACCCTCATCCTTCAGAATCTGTTTAGTGTATTCATCTCTCTTGGATTCCCTCTCCGATTTTTACCCTCCACGCTGCCCTCCAGTACTGAATTGGTGATCCCTTGATGCCTCAGAACATGTCCTACCAAACGATCCCGTCTTCTGGTCAAGTTGTGCCACAAACTTCTCTTCTCCCCAATCCTATTCAATACTTCCTCATTAGTTATGTGATCTACCCATCTAATCTTCAGCATTCTTCTGTAGCACCACATTTCGAAAGCTTCTATTCTCTTCTTGTCCAAACCAGTTATCGTCCATTTTTCACTTCCATACATGGCTACACTCCATACAAATACTTTCAGAAACGACTAGCTGACACTTAAATCTATACTCGATGTTAACAATTTTTTTTCTTCAGAAACGCTTTACTTGCCATTACCAGGCTACATTTTATATCCTTTCTACTTCGACCACCATCAGTTATTTTGCTCCCCAAATAGCAAAAGTCCTTTTCTCCTCTAAGTGTCTCATTTCCTAATCTAATTCCATTAACATCACTCGACTTAATTCGACTGCATTCGATTATCCTCGTTTTGCTTTTGTTGATGTTCATCTTATATACTCCTCTCAAGACACTGTCCGTTCCATTCAACTGCTCTTCCAAGTCCTTTGCAGTCTCTGACAGAATTTCAATGTCATCGGCAAAACCTCAAAGGTTTTATTTCTTCTCCGTGGATTTTAATACCTACTCCAAATTTTACTTTTGTTTCCTTTACTGCTTGCTCAATATACAGATTGAATAACATCGGGGAGGGGCTACAACCCTGTCTTACTCCCTTACCAACCACTTCTTCACTTTCATGTCCCTCGACTCTTATAACTCCCATCTGGTTTCTGTAAAAATTGTAAATAGCCTTTAGCTCCCCGTATTTTACCCCTGCCACCTTTAGAATTTGAAAGTATTCGAGTGAACATTGTCAAAAGCTTTCTCTAAATCTACAAATGCTGGAAACGTAGGTTTGCCTTTCCTTAATCTTTCTTCTAAGATAAGCCGTAAGGTCAGTATTGCCTCACGTGTTTCAGTATTTCTACGGAATCCAAACTGATCTTCCCAGAGGTCGGCTTCTACTAGTTTTTTCCATTCGTACGTAAGGAATTCGTGTTAGTATTTTGCAGCTATGGCTTATTAAACTGATTGTTCGGTAATTTTCACATCTGTCAACACCTGCTTTCTTTGGAATGGAAGTTATAATATTCTTCTTGAAGTCTGAGGGTATTTCACCTGTTTCATACATCTTGCTCACCAGATGGTAGAGTTATGTCAGGACTAGCTCTCCCAAGGCCGTAAGCAGTTCTAATGTAATGTTGTCTACTCCGGGGGCCTTGTTTCGACTCAGGTCTTTCAGTGCTTTGCCAAACTCTTCACGCAGTATCGTAACTCCCATTTCATCTTCATCTACATGCTCTTCCATTTCCATAATATTGTCCTCAAGTACATCGCCCTTGTATAGACCCTCTAAATACTCCTTCCACCTTTCTGCTTTCCTTTCTTTGCTTAACCTATCCATTTCCCGTTTTAAATTTTCTAGCCTACTTGCCCGATTAAGGGATCTGACATTCCACGCTCCAATACGTAGAACGCCAGTTTTCTTTCTCCTGATAACGACATCCTCCTGAGTAGTCCCCGCCCGGAGATTCGAATGGGGGACTATTTTACCTCCGGAATATTTTACCCAAGAGGACGCCAACATCATTTAATCGTACAGTAAAGCTGCATGCCCTCGGGAAAAATTACGGCCGTAGTTTCAGCCGTTCGCAGTACCAGCACAGCAAGGCCGTTTTGGTTATTGTTACAAGGCCAGATCAGTCAATCATCCTGACTGTTGCCCTTGCAACTACTGAAAAGGCTGCTGCCCTCTTCAGGAACCACACGTTTGTCTGGCCTCTCAACAGATACCCCTCCGTTGTGGTTGTACCTACGGTACGGCTATCTGTATCGCTGAGGCATGCAAGTCTCTCCACCAACGGCATGGTCCATGGTTCATGAGGGACAGCAAAAGACTTGGAAGACCAGTTGAACGGAATTGACAGTGTCTTGAAAGGAGGGTATAAGTTGAACATCAACAAAAGCAAAACGAGGATAATGGAATGTAGTGTAATTAAGTCGGGTGATGCTGAGGGAATTAGATTAGGAAATGAGACACTTAAAGTAGTGAAAGAATTTTGCTATTTGGGGAGCAAAATAACTGATGATGGTCGAAGTTGGGAGGATATAAAATGTAGCTTGGTAATGGCAAGGGAAGCGTTTGTGAAGAAGAAAAATTTGTTAACATCGAGTATAGATTTCAGTGTCAGGAAGTCGTGTCTGAAAGAATTTGTATGGAGTGTAGCCATGTATGGAAGTGAAACATGGACGATAAATAGTTTGGACAAGAAGAGAATAGAAGCTTTTTAAATGTGGTGCTACAGAAGAATGCTGAAGATTAGATGGGTAGATCACATAACTAATGAGCAGGTATTGAATAGGATTGGGGAGAAGAGAAGTTTGTTTCACAACTTGACTAGAAGAAGGGATCGGTTGGTGGGACATGTTCTGAGGCATCAAGGGATCACCAATTTAGTACTGGAGGGCAGCGTGGAGGGTTAAAGTCGTAGAGGAAGACCAGGAGATAAATACACTTAGCAGATTCAGAAGGATGCAGGTTGCAGTAGGTACTGGGAGATGAAGAAGTCTGCACAGGATAGAGGAGCATAGAGGGCTGCTTCAAACCAGTCTCAGGACTGAAGATCACAACAACAACAACAGCAACGTGAAAAGTCTAGTAATATTTATAGAATTCTACACAACACTTCATAATGACTGTTTTTTAACTTAAATCACCAAGTCTCTGCAAACAACGTTTGGAATGTTGCTCAAGGATAGATATCCCTTCCTTGGTCACGCAGCCATTATTCGTGAATGAGTCTCACCCATATTCATATTCTCCTTCTCTTTATTCCACTTCCACTAGCACTGTCTGCTCACTCTTTTCCTAGCACTGTTCTGTCATTGTCATCCGTGTTCCACCCTCTTCTTCTCAGAGCTATGTGAACGTCCTCAACGTTAGAAAACCTCTTTCCGTCCAGATGGTATTTCAGCTTTCCGAGAAGGTGGAAATCGTATGGTGCAGATTTTGACCTTCTTGTGTATCCCACGTCTGTGCGATAATAGCAGCACGGGATTAGTCGAGCTGTCTAAGGCGGTGTAGCCATGGACTGTGCGGCTGTTCCCGACGGAGGTCCGAGTCCTCCCTCGAGCAGGGGTGTGTGTGTTTGTCCTTCGGATAATGTAGGTTTAGTAGTGTGTAAGATTAGGGACTGATGACCTTAGCAGTTAAGTCCCATAAGATTTCACACACATTTGAAAATTTTTTGTGCGATAATAGTGAAATTGATGGCACCGTTCGACTACAGCTGGAAGCAAATTTGCGTTTGATTCATATTCGGTCAGCACTTCGTGATGAATTGTATGTGGTTTGGGAGTTTCACACTGTGGAATCATACTGTCCCGTGTACTTCAGCGCTGGAATACGATTCCAGTTGCTACGCCACTTCAGTCGCAGACTATGTTGCACTTGATGGGAGTAGCGCACCAGACCCGTCTCTGCAAGGAACTCAGAACACGATATTGTAGCGCCTGTGTTGTTAAGAAGAGGGATAAAATGTACATCCGAAGGAACATTGCATAGTATTTCATATGACATCACAGCAATATTGCATTCATCCGCAAATACCAGGACGCGACTTTCAGTTAAAATGTCACCTCCCTCTACGGGAATTACGTAATGTGTACGAGTGTATGCTGTGACAAATGGATGAGGCAGGACAAATCGGCTCGTTAGGTTAGATGTAGGATAAGCTAGGATAGCAACACTAATATAGTACTGCAGCGATCAATCACTCCGGGCCAGCCCGGTGTCAGAGACATGTTCCCGGGATTAGCTCGGTGAACACTGTCAACAATGTAGGTTTATATAAATTCTGGCACACCTGTAACGCTGCAGGTAAAGCAGATTAGCATAGGTAGTAACAGTCAAACATTAGAACCTAAGACATAGTAGTAGTGCCGGAAGTGCGTGAGTAAAAGAACTAACATTCTTAGAAATAAGCTGCAGTAATAATAATTGCATTGTATCAATTAGGACCCACTAATTGTTTAAGGTGGTGGGTTGTTCATGTATCATATACTGAAGAAAAAAGAGTTAAAAGAAATCGGATGAGGCCAAATCTTACCGGCGTGATGTGTGGCTTATGAGCAGCCGCTCGACTATGAAATGCAAGTTTTCTCACCTCCCGCTTAACTGTCATAGTACTTGCAGTGGATCCTGATGCAGTTAGGAATTCCTGTGTCATGGTCTGGCCAGCTATCTGCCTATTACACATTGCAACCGTCTTCAACTGTCGGCGGTCTCCACATACTACATATGGTAGTTTGTGTGTGGCGGTGACTCATGCACGGATAGCCACAGCCTTCCTTCTGCGATGCTAATGTGGGGAATCATGACTGTGGTCCACAGCGTGGCGCAGCTACGTTACTATGCCATGTTACAGCGAAACATATTTAAATAACTTCTTAAATCATTTTATGCACAGAAAACCGTATCCCGCGTAGGTAATCTAGCGATGACAGTTTAGAAAGTGAGGTTCCGCACATATATGTAACATTCTGAAAGTCTATGAACCCATTATTATGAATAGAAATATTTCTACGTCAACGGCATGGGTACCAACTATCGATTGCAGAAATAAATTATGTCATCATGATGCCGGCATATTCAGTATTTTAACACTGGTGTTATATTAAAATAGTTCGGCACAGTCCGGGGATACGACTGCCGACGCTTAAAAAATATAGTGTGCTGCATGCACTTGGTTCAGTTTCATTCCAAGATAACTTCCTGTTTTCTTTTTTTTTTCAATAACAACAGTTCTGGAATTAGATATTTTCACTAGAGAGTTAGAATGTTTATGAATTTGTAACATCAGCCGAAGTCACTTAACATAACGCTTCTTCATTAGTTCATAGCCTGCATTGCAACGATTATGGCAGGCTACGCTTATCCATCAAATTTCAGTCTTTAAATTTACCGAAAGGAACAGACTGCAGAGAGCGTACAATTACAATAGACAGAAGAGGTATTCCTGAAATGGGATTTAATCTTAGAGCATTAAAATTTATCTGTTGAGGTTTTTATATTTTCCGCAAAATGTTTCAGATTTCAACTTGAGCGTGCAGTTTCTTTTTGCTGGTGTACTTGTTATTCAGCAAGTAGGAAGTAACTGAGCAGCCTGTTTCATATTTCTCCGGCTGAAATTAAAGTGGATCTCTGTCTGTGTGAGGTGGGCGCCGCCGCCAGTGCGCTGCCACGTCTCCAACCGCCCCACACATAAAGGTCCGCGACATAAGTTCTGCAGGAAACGTGATTGGCATTCTAAATGGAATTCGTTTCTCGTTGCCTCGAAATTGGTTGCCGTCTCCTCGCTACCTTACAGAAAATCAGGAAAGAGAGAGGGAGGACAGAGAGAGGGAAGGGGGAGAGAGAGGAGGAGAGAGAGGTGGAGAAAGAGTTGGGATGTCCGATAGAAGGATGAGGACACATGAAGACCGTGAGAGACAAGGAGGCAAAGGGTAGGTTGGACAGCAGAAGAGCAAAGGGTGCATGAGACCCCGAGGGCCCAGGCCAGCGTTGTGAATAATGTATAGATTGGGACGCGGCCAGCGGGCCAGCTCCTCTTCGCGCAGTGGCGTTTGCCCTGTCCGGACTCCCGCCTGCCGTAGCAGAGGAGCGCCGGCGACGGCTTTTTCCACTTCGAACTCCATCCTCTACACGCAGTCAATTACAGTGGGAAATTGCCTCGAATAAAATAGCTTTCTAAATAACTTGCTTCAAACGAGTGCTAAATTTGATAATTGTTTTCAGACTTAGCGAAGATGACGCTCATCATGGAATATTCATATCGGCAACTCACTTTTTGCTTAACTTAATCCATTTTCTGTTTGTCTCTGACGGCAGTTGCTGTTTAAACGGCAAGTCGCATAAATTCGATCCAATGTCCTGTTGATAAATAGATGAATTGGTCGTATGCAGAATACATATTTCTAGGTTCCCAGAGCAGGTGCCAGAGAAAGAAAGAGATGACCTGTTCGTATAGTGCACGTCAAACGGAGATATGGTACCTGATCATGGCAGTGTATGAAGATTAATGAAATGTCTCGCTATGTTTTACTGCTGACGACAGAGAATCAGCTTATTTTTCTTTCGACTCCATAATACGAACGTTTCAATACAGGCTGTTGCAAATAATTTTATGAACCTGAAGTACATCAAATAATTGAAACCTGCCACTAATAAGGAAGTCGCCAGAAGCTTACAAACCTGAAATTCGACTTTTTCGCGAAATAATCTAGATTCCTGCATCTAATTCAACTCTGTAGATATCAGTGTCCCATGGGTGTTGTGCGTTTCAGCAAAATACAAGTAACGGTGTTTTTATCTGTATACAGAAGAAAAAAGTATTTACTTATCGATTACATTGAGACTATCAGTCTACACAACAGCTTGGTTCCGTTTGTTGTTTATCAGTCTCCATGACGCTAATGCAGCTATTTTTTATTGTTAGTAATCTTTACGGAAATTTTCTCAGAGAGTACGTGACAATTGTTATCGCATGCACCGCATACTTGAAGTACTCCGAATGCTCTTAGAATGTTTAAAATTTTTTCTGTTAGTATGTTTTGAGATATAATTAACCGGTTAGCTAATTCAGCATTTATGATAATTTTAATGGATTTTCGTTCTGAGTCATCAGCCCTCTGGCTTCATATGGATCACCACGAATTCGAAGTCGTCCCCGTTTATTTGGTAGATATTTTCCATGTAGTTTTTGCCAAGTGTAGCTCAACATAGACCTACGGAAGCTATTCCCTGAAGTTTCTACATATGTTTTATTATATCATTGTTTTGACTAAGTTCACTTCTTCGCCGAATCTGAGGAGAACCTTATCACTCCTTATCATCCCACCACTGCAACGCACTTCTCTAGGTAGTCACACCGAGCGAGGTGGCTCAGTGGTTAGCACACGGGACTCGCATTCGGGAGGACGACGGTTCAGTACCGTCTCCAGCCATCCTGATTTAGGTTTTCGTGATTTCCCTAAACCGCTTCAGGCAAATGCCTGGATGGTTCCTTTGAAAGGGCACGGCCGATTTCCTTCCCCATCCTTCCCTCACCCGAGTTTGCGCTCCGTCTCTAATGACCTCGTTGTCGACGGGACGTTAAACACCAATATCCTCCTCCTCCTCTAGGTGGTCACAAACAATAAGGCTGTTGCAATGTAGGTTGTCCTGAGACATAACTTTAAGAGAAAAATTATATACGTCAGCGAGTTAATCGG
Source organism: Schistocerca gregaria (assembly GCF_023897955.1). Lineage (NCBI taxonomy): Eukaryota > Metazoa > Arthropoda > Insecta > Orthoptera > Acrididae > Schistocerca > Schistocerca gregaria. The sequence continues at coordinate 534,141,838 of NC_064923.1, forward strand.
CACTGACGTTAGCCAGTCAGACCTTGTAAATTCAAGTGGCCTGCCGCAGATAGCGTGGCTAAACATGATCTTAGTTTGGCGCTCTATCGTCTACGCTATGAGAACTCCTGACTCTAATTATATGTCTTGGACTGCTTGAATTTGCATGCGCAGTAGACTGACTGCCTAACTTCAGTGTGAAGTAACTCGGAAACAGCCCAACGTATCGAATTTTTGGTTAACAAATATTTCTTAGTAAAACCTACCCTTCTATACCTTTGCAAGTTTTTCAGTGTCTTTATCGTAACCTGTATACCAGTGCCTCTCAGACGCTTCAATTCTCTTCTTTTTAGGTTTTAGCTTGTTCCAAGATTTATTATTATACATTACTGTGTTCCAAACCTACATTCGGAAAATTTTCTTCCTCAAATTGAGACTAATCTTTGATACTAGTGGACATTTTTTGTCCTTCCCTCTTTGCCTGTGTTAGTATGCGCTGAGGTCCATCTTGCTTAATTCTTCATAATACATCGATTGTACCGCAATAACGCTTTAATGACAGTTTAGAACAGTATACGTTTTGAATGACCAATGATGGTGGTGTTGACTCAGAAATTATTTACGAGAATTATTAGTAACATAAAGCTGGACATTGGACGAGAACTTCGATGCATGTAGTCATGAATAGGGTTCCGTTTCTTAGGTATGGCAATATCTCATCTCAAATCAAAAAAAATTTTATTATTCTTATACGACCAGTTTCGGCGTATAATTAGGCCATCTACAGATCCCCTGACCGGACTGGATGCTAGCCCTTATTTCGACCGCACCTGCGGTTGGATTCTACCCGCACGTCGGTCAGGGGTCCTCAAAATGGCAAAGTGAAACGACGAAATAAATAAAACGAAATTGTAAATATAGATGGGTAAGGCGATTCTGAATTGACATTTTAATCATGAAACTGTTTGTCTATTGGAGACTTCAGTACTCACAACCATCTGGCGACCGAAATGTGCCAGTGCCCTAAACACTGAACGGTGTTTATGACTACCTGTATCTAAATTCTTGTCCAACCTCACGATTTACGTTAGTTATGAGCGTAAATAATAATTTATATATCATTCCTAACCGAGGATTGCTGGCACTCCCATGTGATAAATTATTCCATTTCCCTAGGTAATGGCAAGTGTTTTTCGCGACTGATATGGCATTTGAACACACAATTTTTTAATTCGTATAATATTCATTGTGCCCAAAAATGCGTGAATAATGCGAAGGACAACTGACGTCGGGTCGCTGTCAGATACACCGTAACGTCGTTACATATTTTCAGTTTTGTTTTCGTTACTTCGGAAACACATAGACAGAGACGTATGAAGCCACGTATCCAGTTTTTGTTAGATTGGATGTACTTAAAAGTCTTGATTTCTCACGATCTTCATTAATTTATATGTAGAATTCTATTTGGTCGTCCGTAGATGATGAGCGAATTACTTTGGGAACAGGAGGAGTTCCGCAACTACACAGTTCATAGTTTGTTAAACAATGATGCCAGATACCCGCTAGACAATTTGTCTGGACACACTGACTACCGGCTGAGAATCGGGCTGGCATTGAAACCAGTAAACAATGTTGGTTTATCCCTCACGGTTAGAGAACCGGCAACTGTTTCCATAAATTACACTGTCGGAAATACTTTAAACAGCGAAAACATTTTTGTAAATGGCTTTCTTGTACTGTTACTAATTTCGAGCCTGAGCACCTCCTCAGACGGTAGCACTGATTTCACGGAAAGTTTCCTATTTGTGTCCTAAAATATAAGAAAGGTTTTGTGAATACATAGTTTATGGAAGATTTTATATCAGCCTCATAAAATCAAAATTTTTTTCTGATTATATAGTTTACAAAAGTTTTACATTTTAAAAGTATTATCCGCTAGGGATGAGGAACACTGCGACTTTGATGAATCAAGGTTTCTTGAAATTACTGAAACCAGTCTCCTTTTGTTTTGGCCTTCAATTTTGTTATTCCGCTACCTGCTTCGAACCGCATTCTTAAGCTCTGTGGATTCAGCTTATTTCATGAGAAAGTGATTTTTCACTATAGAGAGAAGTATGATTTCCTTTTTCGACCCCTGCAGATCCATGAAATCAACTAAATACAAGATGGTGAATATTTTTGTTCAAGTCGGCAGCTGGTTTAACGTGCCAAAGAACTTGATAAGATACCTCACACTTCTGGAGCAACTACAAAGATACTACTTAGTAGGACAAATCATTTTAAAGCTAACCATTTACTCGGTTGGGTTTGAAAACTACGGGTAGAAGCCAATAAAGAATATTCTCTGTGTCATTTACTTATTGTTCGTATCCTTTCAATCTATATGAGTTGTATCGACGCTGGAGATTCATTTGGTTTCTTAATTCCAGCTGATCATTCACGATGCTGTCAGGTTTACTGTGAATGTGATTGTACATTTCTAATTCTACTAAAAAATTTATTTCCTCTCCCTTTTCATTAAAATGTAATATTTCCAATTTTTCTTCGATGTTTATCTTTTCGTTTCCGTATTGGACCAACTGCGCAGCGAAAGTCGATTTACTGAGGTTTTGAGCCTGAGAAGAGCCATGTGGTCTCGGTATCCTACGTGGACACGCTTCCCAGTTAGACTAATTTAAAACCGGGGCGCATAGGGCGTTGTAGGTTAGAATTGCCAGGGTGTAATTCATTATTTATATTTAAGTTATGGTCAATTGTATATTTCATTTTATTGTTCGTGGGAAAAGTAATATTCATATTCAGAATGTGATTTGCACTCTGCAGCGGAGTGTGCGCTGATATGAAGCTTCCTGGCAGATTAAAACTGTGTGCCTGCCGAAATACGAAATCGGGACCATTGCCCTTTGCGGAAAAGTGCTCTACCATCTGCGCTACCCAAGCACGACTCATGACTCCTCCACACAGCTACAATTCCGTCAGTAAATCGTCTTCTACCTTCCAAACTTCATAAGCTCTCCTGCGAACCTTATAAATTTTGAGCACTGACTATGTTTGCAGTGCCGGCCGGTGTGGCCGTGCGGTTCTAGGCCCTTCAGCCTGGAACCGCGTGACCACTACGGTCGCAGATTTGAATCCTGCCTCGGACATGGATGTGTGTGATGTCTTTAGGTTAGTTAGGATTAAGTAGTTCTAAGTTCTAGGGGACTGATGACCACAGTTGTTAAGTCCCATAGTGCTCAGAGCCATTTGACCCATTTTTTTATGTTTGCTGTCCGATATGACAGCTTACCAATGTATGCTATGCTCATATATTTCCCTGAATTTTGGGGAGCTATTTATGATAAAGTGCTGTTTCATGTGGACGTACAGCTATTTTTGTCATTGTATTTGTTTTCGAGAAGTACTTATTATGTATCAAGATGATGATGATGTTTGGTTTGTGGGGCGCTCAACTGCGCAGTTATCAGCGACCGTACAAATTCCCAACCTTCACTCAGTCCAATCTCGCCACTGTCATGAATGATGATGAAATGATGAGGACAATACAAACACCCAGTCATCTCGAGGCAGGTGAAAATTGACCTCGTCGGAAATTGAAACCGGGACCCCTTGCTCTGCATACTATATATAGAGCTTATACACAATGTAAGACCTTATGTAAACTGTATAATCACTGAACCTTGGTTATAGTTTACTACACAAATGCAAAACTTTGTGTAAGCTATGTACTGACAAAAGCTACATTGTATTTTAGGACACAAAAGCAAAACGTGCCAAGACTCTAACGCTACCGTCTGACGATGGACTCGGACCCCTAAACAAGCAGTATTTCCTTAAGTGTAAGTAAACAATTTCTATACGTTTCGAAAACAGATGTCTTCATTGCACTGTGATTATGAAGAAAGCTGATGTTACAGCTGTCGTAGTGATGTGATACTTTCTTACTAGTAATGCAATGAAGGAAATTTGTTGTAGCTTAACCGTCTTTTCTACTTACAGTGGCTTCTACGATGTTCATATTACGCATTCTCAGAGTTACTGAATATTACTCAGCAGAAATCGCTAATAAGCTCACAGCGAATTCGGAGTGGAATCTAACATACACTACTGGCCCCTGAAATTGCTACGTCACGAAGATTTGCTGCAGACGCGAAATTAGCCGACAGGAGGAAGATGCTGTATATGCTAATGATAAGCTTTTCAGAACATTCACACAAGATTGGCGCCTGTGGCGACACCTACAACGTGCTGACATCAGGAAAGTTTCCAACCGATTTCCCATACACATACAGAAGTTGGCCGGCGTTGCCTGGTGAAAAGTTGTTGTGATGACTCGTGTCAGGAGGAGAAATGCGTACCATCACGTTTCCGACTTTGATAAGGGTCGGATTGTAGCCTATCGCTATTACAATTTATCGCATCGCGACATTGCTGCTCGTGTTGGTAGAGATCCAATGACTGTTAGCAGAATATGGAATCGGTGGGTTCAGGAGGGTAATACGGAACGCCGTGCTGGATCCCAACGGCCTCGTATCACTAGCAGTCGAGATGACAGGCATCTTATCCACATGGCTGTAACGGATCGTGCAGCCACGTCTCGATCCCTGAGTCAAAATCTGGGGACGTTTGCAAGACAACAACCATCTGCATGAACAGTTGGTTGACGTTTGCATCAGCATGGACTATCAGCTCGGCGATCATGGCTGTGGTTACCCTTATCGCAGCATCGCAGACAGGACCGCTTGAGATGGTGTACTCAACGACGAACCTGGGTGCACGAATGGCAAAACGTCATTTTCTCGGATGAATCCAGGTCCTGTTTACAGCATCATGATGGTCGCATCCGTGTTTGGCGAGGGTTTGGCGAGATCGCGGAGAACGCACATTGGAAGCGTGCATTCGTCATCGCCTTACTGGCGTATCACCCGGCGTTATGGTATGGGGTGCCATTGGTTTCACGTCTCGGTCACCTCTTGTTCGCATTGACGGAACTTTGAACAGTGGACGCTACATTGAAGATGTGTTCCGAACCGTGGCTGTACTCTTCATTCGATCCCTGCGAAATCCTACGTTTCAGCAGGTTAATGCACGACCGCATGTTGTAGGTCCTGTACGGGCGTTTCCGGATATAGAAATGTTCGACTGCTTCTCTGGCCAGCACACTCTCCAGATCTCTCACCAATAGAAAACGTGTGGTCAATTGTGACTTAGCAACTGGCTCGTCACAATATGCCAGTCACTACTCTTCATGAACTGTGAAATCGTGTTGAAGCTGATGGATAGCTGTACCTGTACACGCCATCCAAACTCTCTTTGACTCCATGCCCACGAGTATCAAGGTGGGTATTACGGCCAGAGGTGCTTGTTCTAGGTACAGATTTCTCAGGATCTATGCACCCAAATTGTGTGAAATGTAATCACATGTCAGTTCTAGTACAATATATATTTGTCCAATGAATACCCGTTTGTCATGTGCATTTCTTCTTGGTGTACCAATTTTAATGGCCAGTAGTGCATATGGGCCTCATTCCACTTCGGGAGGCCAAAGATGTGGGTGATAGTTATGTGAGTACTTAATAGCTTTATGATTAAAGTTTAAGTGGAGACGTGATGTTCAGTTCTACAAACAAGGTGAAATCAGATTCATTGACAACACCACTGTTTCGAGTCGTAGTAACGTTCATCCTGTGAAATCAAATCCATTTTTCCCTTCTACCAACATTCGCTGCGTCCGCCATAAATAGCTTGTTTAACGATAATCATCCACAAGATCTGCTTTCCATTCGTAACAAAATGTGAAGGTGCTTTCTACTGAGTTTTGTTGTAAGAGTAAGAAACTATTCTTTTGCAAAAGCTGGCAGAAGAATAACCTGGGGCTATCACTGGTAATAGTTCGACAGATGTGAATCTTTATTCCTGAAATCTTATGTGAGAAATGAGCTTCAGCTTCTTAATAACACATAATTTGCACGAGTTCGTTTCCTTCTGGTGTAGTTTCCGCATCAACCAGAGCCTTATTATGAAGAAATATCCGTATATGTATAATTTAATAGAAGTGCTCTTCACATTTCATACATTTTACTGTTTCTATATTTGAAACAGGTTAACGGAATCATTTAATTATATTCCAGTCACAGATAGCACTGCTTAAGGATATTAACTTTGTAGGTTACATGAAAATGCTATAAGACTTTTCCCGTGATTGGAATTTTGAGGTACAATGTATCCAATAAATAGTTTTATATGATTGACATAACACATCATTTGAAAATGACGGAAAGTCGAAACGCTTAAAGGGATATCGGGAGTGATAATAAGTGTGGCTAAGACATCAGAAAAGTTATTAAAGATGTTAACATTTGTAATGATCCGGTCTTTTCAGAATGACTTTTCATCCTGCATCAGAGCGTACGCTGATACGAAACTCCGGTGCTGGACTTAAACCTACGTCTGCCTTTCCCGGGCAAGTGCTCTACCGATTCCTCTACTTTTTCATGACTCGCGAACGGTCCTCACAGCTTCACTTGCATCAGTACGTTCTCTCCAACCATCCAAACTTTTTATTCCGCTACAATGAAGAGAAATTGGTACAAAACTGGCACACCTGCCTAATATCGTGTAGGGCCCCCCAAGCACGCAGATGTGCCGCAACCCGTCGTGGCATGGACTCCACTAACGTCGGAAGTAATGCTCGAGGGAACTGATACCATAGATCCGACAGGACTGTCCCAAAATCCTTGAGAGCACGAGGAGTGGAGATCTCTTCTGAACAGCACGTTGCAAGGCATCCCAAGTATGCTCAATAATGTTCATGTCTGCGGAGTTTGATGGCCAGCAGAACTGTTTAATATCAGAAGAGTGTTCCTGGAGACGCTCTAGGAATTCCGGACGTTTGGTGTGTCGCATTGTCCTGCTGTAATTCCACAAGTCGGTCGGAATGCGCAACGGATATGAACGGATGCAGGAGATCAGACAGGATGCTTTACGTGCGTGTCACATGTCGAAGTCGTATCTAGACGTATCTAGACGTATCGGGGTCTCGTATCACTCCAAATGCACACGTTCTACAACCTTACAGAGCCTCCACCAGCTTGAACAATCCTCTGCTAGCGTGCGGGGTACTTGGATTCATGAGCTTTTCTCCATTCCCGTACACGCCCATCCGCTAGATACAATTTGAAACGAGACTCGTCCGACCAGACAACATGCTTCCAATCATTAACAGTCCAATGTGGGTGTTGACGGCCCCAAGCGAGGCGCAGTGTCTTTGTCGTGCAGTTATAAAGAGTAAACAACAGAGTCTTCGGCTCTCAAAGCCCATATCGATGATGTTTCGCTGAATGGTTCGCACGCTGACACTTTTTTATGGCTCAGCATTGAAATCTGCAGCACTCTGTGGAAGGTTTGCACTTCTGTCACGTTGAACAATTCTCTTCAATCGTCGCTGTTTCCGCTCATGCAGTATGTTTTTTCCGGTCGCAGCGATGTCACAGATTTGATTTTGTACGAGATTCCTAATATTCACGGTACAGTCGTGAAATGATCGTACGGGAAAATCCTCACTTCATCGCTACAACGGAGATGCTGTGTCCCATGGCTCGTGCGCCGACTCCCATGGCTCGTGCACCGACTAAACACCACTCATTTAAATCTTGGTTACCTCTCATTGCAGCAACAGTAACCTATTCAACTGCTGCCGTATTCTACCTGTTCACATTCCTCTGTCTTTAAATGCGCGTGCTTATACTAGTTTCTTTGGAACTTGAGTGTAATATCTTGATGGAGTACCACTCTCGCAAGAAGGGATATTGCTGAAAAACGGTTGACTCATAGCTAAGGGAAATATTTGCTCAATTAATTTTCAGTCTACAATGGGATGTGCTCGCTCATCCTGCCGGTGAAAACAGGGTTCCGGACTGGGATTCGAACCTGGAACCCTTGACAGTCAGGCTTAAATATCTGTCCAGCACACAGTTCTAATCAACCATCAAGTTCCGTTTCAAGATTTCTCCCCAAAGTTTCGTATCAATTGCTTCACATTTATTCGACAAAAATTCACGCTGCAATTAATGAATGGCTAGTTTTTGTGTGATTGTTTCACTGTAGTGCATTCTCCCTATTCTTTCTTGATTTATTCAAAATTACTCACACTGACTACACAATGTATCATTTCAAGAGATAAAAGTAATTACAGAGACTTGTTTCTTTTTGATATTTTTAGTAATTTTCTTTACACTCTGTGGTTACTGTACATAGGAATTACTGTGGTGATATCGTGTAGCCTTTCACATCATAGTTATACTGTGCTGTTGCTGCCAACAAGTATTAATACAAGTAATTGGCGGGGCGCGTTTTCTGTTTTTTGTTGATACTGACGACACTGTTTCCCTGTCAGTATGAGAGACTCTCCCTGCTTGTCTGGCGTCAAGGTTGTCAACTTCGTCAGCCACTGAAACCTTTGATCTTGTTAATATGTAACCCCAGGCAGGAACGATTACAGATAGTTATCATCTTGAGCCAGATAAGACATGTCGAAATTTTTACTAGGCTCTATTCTTCCCACATAATTACAAGGGAAACTTTTCTGAAAATAAACCTAGGTGAAACTAAGCATGAAACTGATTAAAATTACTTTATAGTTGACACTTCACACATCGGAGACATTGCGTGAAAGTGAGTTTTTGAAAGCTACAATTCATCATTTCTACTGGGTGACCACAGTTAAAAATATAACAACATGAATCAGTGTTGTGCAGTGCCCATTGGTTAGCGTAGTGTACCATGTAGACTGTCTTAGGTTCCAAGCTCGTCAACTGTCATGAAATTTTTTTATTCATGAATATAATCAAAAGAGTGTGATTATTATTTTTAATCGGTTGACTGTTTTAAAATAATTTGTTTTGTTTGTTATTCTTTGTTATGTAATTTTCATCATCGGACTTACTTTCCTATTGGCTTGTGTTTTTCAGCTTCTCATTCTTTTTTCGTCTGGAATCAACCCGTGTCGCCTATAGCGTGCAACCAAGTGCCAACGAGGACTGATCATCGGTAAGTGGTGCGGCAGCTCCTGTAGACAGTGAGAGAAGAGTTTCAAGTAACCAATGAGAGAGAGAAATTACAGTTTCCTTTTAGCGCTGAAATAGATTTTCTACTGTCTTGATCTTTAATAGCCATGTAAAAAGCGAAGGTGATTTTAGTTCTGTCGCAGACTGTTAACCACGGCTTTCTCGGATATAGTACGCATCACAAGCTTGTGGCTTGCTTAGGACATCAGTTTAAATTCAGGGCTCCAAATTCGTCTTCTGTCGCAGTACCGCCATTGGTCACTTTCAGTCAGCTGTAGACAGAGCATCTCGCATTTCCGACATACCTTGCGTCAACCACTTCCAAAATAGCTCCCATTTGTGACGTGACTTGCCGTGTTTATATATTGCCTACAACATAGCGGTTGCCGGCGGATGATGTGGCAATACTGTATCGGCAACTCATAGACGTCAAGTGCCCCGAAGATTTGCTACTAGTAAAAATGTCCCAAAACTGACAACAAAAATTGGGAAGAATGGTTGTAGCGACTGGAGTTATCCTTTCGCAGATATGATGATGATTTAATCAGTACTAATTAACACATGTAAATATCCTAATAGATGGATATTTTTAGCCACTCAGTAGTCTTGGCTCTTATTGTATTCAGTCTGACCATTTTATGAACATGCATGAGCAATTTAATTTGAGACACCTACTTCCTACCAAGCAGCATTTTCAGAAATGTAAAATTTTGCACTCTTAAAAAACGAAAAAATGTCGTATCCTATGATAATAATATCACTGAGTCACTGTTGGGACCGGCAAAGTCTTAGGAAAACTTGGCTGTAACACTCTGTAGAGATATCAGATGGAATGTTCACGTAGTTTCAATCGTGGGTAAAGATGGTGGTCGACTTTGGTTTACAGGTTGAATACTGAGGAAGTGCAATCAGTCCACAGAAGAGATAGCTTACGAATCACTCGAGCGACCCTTCGTAGAATATTGTTCAATTTTATGGGACCCATACCAGACAGGACTAACAGGGGATACTGAACGTACCCAGAGAAGAGCAGGACGAATGGTCACATGTTTGTTCAATCCAAGGGAGAGTGTCACTGAGATGCCGAAGGAACTGAAATGACAGACCTTGCTGACAGACGTAAACTATTCCGTCTATTAAAAAAGTTTAAGGAACTGCCTTCAAATGAACACTCTAGGGATATACTACAACGCCCTATGTATCGCTCACTCAGGGATTGTGAGTATAAGATGAGAATAATTACTGCACCCACAGAGGCATTCAAACAATCGTTGTTCCCACCCTCCATACAGGAATGGAACATGAAGAAACCCTAATAACTAGCAGAATGGGACTTACCATCTGCGATGCACCTCACGGTGGTTTGCAGAGTAGACATAGATGTCGACGTAGATGCTGGCGACTCCAGCTTATGGGATACACCCACCAAGACTCTTAACTCGTAGGAGACCTTGCTTGTCCACTATAGTGCAGGCCACAGTTTCTGGCGACCCTTTAGTATTCAGCAGGACTGGGGTTTAGTGGTAGACTAAAGCACCCTCAGCCTCTTGGGGTGATCATTCAAGCTGTTTGAGACTAGGCATTATATTGGTGAAAGCACAGAGCAACTTTGAGGTACTGCAGGCGAACAAATCGGTGTTCATTATCGGACAGTACTCCTATTTATTACACATTAAGAGAGAATGGCTTGTATCAGTGATTATACATTAATTTACGGAGTTCCTGCTATTGTGATGATTTCTGTGCCTCGTGACGTTCCGTGAGCACAGGTACACATCTGTGATGGCGGGTCGTGTATGTAGACGGTTCTCAGTTGCTTGATTGCTCATCGTCGTTGATCTAAGCGAATTAGTGACTGATTTCCTGTACTACTTTTTTTCTTGCCCTTATACCGAATTGTTTGTGTCTGAAAATGACCCTTAGTAGAAGCTGGCCACATGGCATTTCTGTCAACAACTGAAATTTGTGTGCTGGTACCATAATTGTCTGCATGCAGTGAACGAACGTTTTCTTAAACCTGACGAATTGCATAACAGAGGTGAGACGTGGGTCCAGCCCAGTATTCACACAGTCAGGTGTGAGAAACCGCCTAAAAATCACATATAGGCTGGTAGGCTCACATTTGCTACTCCACTGGGCGGATTCAATCCGGAGCAGACGCGCCTTCGCTAGTGCAGCAAGTCTGTGTTTCCTCTCGCGGCTATCTTTTTTATTGTTCTTTAATAGCTTAGTACATCTCGTCGTTCTCCTTTCCACTCGGTGCCTGGTCGTTTTTCCAGCGCTACCCATGTAGCAAAGACCTACTCGAAAATTGTGACGTAATATTCACACTCATCATAATAACACCTCTGCTGCATTACCGCATCCCAAACAGAACTTTTGGAGGAATAGAGTGCTATAGCGTCACACAAATGATGTTTACAGAACCCCAAAATCGCCACTTTCGTTTATTCGCTGCTCCATTCAGGTGGAAGTGTGCTGCATTTGTGAACTGTGTCATACGTCCAGCCTTTGTATCTGCACAGTGAGTGTGCTCATGAGTGCAAAAATAGCTTACCTCTTAGTCTGCAAATGGAACAAACCTCTGAAATGTCTTCTCAACCTCAGGGTGTCACACAGACATAACAAATAAATATGACCCTGGCCCTGTAAGGCAGCTAATATCATGTGTGGGTCGTAACAAAAATACTTAGAAATGCTGCTGTCAGGTACCTAGAATGCATGAATTAATAAAAGTGAAAGTTTCGGGTCTATTCTAGAAAGAAAAAAAAACAGCTATTCCCTCTTTTATTCTACATATAATTTATCAGCTGCTGCTTTCAAGTGTGAAGTGATAAACAACAATCATGTTCAATTATTTTCGATAATCAGTAACAAAATATTTAATTCCTGGACTTATTGAAATGACGATTATTAAATTTTTTATCACTACACATGAAAATTTTTTATCACAGAAAATAATGAATTTTAAGAATCCCCACCAGCTCATTTAAATCTACTTTACTTTTTGAACCTATGAAAAACTCTCATGTACTCATTGTGAGGGTAGGTTAGCATCCTAGCTTTTTATACTCAATGGTCAAAGCATAAGCAAGTTGGAGTGAGCCAACTCTATAGTGAACATTTACTGTGGCATAATGCATAAGGGTACTTTACCAAATACCATCTGCAACGATGTTGTCTCCATACTGGATCTGAAACACTAACTCCTTACTCTGTCCAGGACTGAATTCACTCAGTCGCAACTTTCCTGCGTTCTGTAGAACTTTAATCTTTCCCATGTTGAAATAATGGCTACTGCACACTCGCTATGGGTTGGAGCGAGGTGCACAATTTCTTTTTAACACAAAAGTTCTCACAGGAACATTTAACTACTGCTTTACTATCTGTCGCCACGATACATGAAGCGTATCGTCCTCACTTCACAGAAAGCAAATTCTCAACACATTTGCTTATTTCCACACGCTTGTGCTGTCCTGTGCAAGACGAGAAGAGAGATGGAGCCTTAATTTTAGGTTTCAAAATGCTTTTATGTAATGGGGATCTCCTGACGGTGGCGCGTCTGTGTTGCCAAGGATGCCTTCAACCAATCACCATCTCGCTGCCCGCATCTCGTGGTCGTGCGGTAGCGTTCTCGCTTCCCGCGCCCGGGTTCGATTCCCGGCGGGGTCAGGGATATTCTCTGCCTCGTGATGGCTGGGGGTTGTGTGTTGTCCTTAGGTTAGTTAGGTTTACGTAGTTCTAAGTTCTAGGGGACTGATGACCATAGATGTTAAGTCCCATAGTGCTCAGAGCCATTTGAACCATTTTGAACCATCTCGCTAGAGATGAATAAACATTTTTATTTTTTATTCTGGTCGCGGCCTAGCCCTGTTAATGACATGCAGCCACTTACCCATAGTCCAGCCCTTATTTGCGCCATAAGGAATAATGTATTGTTCTGGCCTTATCCCTTTCTGCGCTGAAGCTAGCCGTTCTCTTGCTAACGGAAGTCTTATGATATCATTAGCCACCTGCTCAGTTCGTCTCCAAAGTTCGTTTCACTTTAACCTGTTTGTTTCATGCCACTGTCCATATATTGGTAGAGATTGTTTTGTTAGTTTTCGTGTACATGAGATTCATTGCAATTTCAATTGCCTTTCGTTTATGTAATTATAATTTTCTGAAGATCTCATGCTGCATCGTACTATCGTTATGGATAAAGTTCATGTAAGGTCCGTTAAATCTGGGAGCCTTACACTCAGAATGGAGATACATGTAGTCTCTGGTATTGTCTGCATGCTGGAACACATCAGACCAGTGTCTGTTGCAATTCGTTAGGCACATCTCCTTGAATTTTGTTGAATAATTCCAGAACCCATGGGGAGATTTTTAGGTATAACTAAAGTCTATCTGGAATCCCCTGCTAGATTTCGTTGAATTGTGTTTAATAAACCCAGAAACTCTTGTTAGATTTTTAGTCGTAACTACAGTTTTTCGGGGGCCAGTATTCCCTGCTACCTCACCAGCAACACTGTCTGTCGTTGGAATTTGGAGAAGTGCTTGGGAATGGTATTTGCTGTGTATCCTTTTGCAATATTAAGTTGTGTCTGAAAACAGCGCCATGTTGCCATAACACTGAGCGCTAACCTGTAATATTCCAGTACCAGGAAATCGCTTTATTTAGCAGAGAACATGATTTCTACCTCTTCCTTTGGTACGATAATCTTCTTTCGCGTTAAATGGTTAAAGTGATCGCTCTCAGTCGCCATCGCAGTTGTGGGTGGGCAAACTGAACTCAGCTAGCTCCAGGTTAAGTGCCGAAGTGCTGTTCCTGCATTTCTTGTTGTGGTCAGGGTCATGGTGTATTGTGTTGCACCAGCCTCAAATTATGGAAGAAGTGGTCCTCATGCTATTGCGGAGGGCGTCATTGGCTCGGCAGGTCTGGTCAACGAATAGTCTGCAGTGGTGGGGTTGGTGGTCCAGGCTACTGACGAGCCGGTGGCAGGAGAGGCCCGCCTTCTCACAAAATGTACGGGCTCTCTGGCAGAACCTATTCCAAAACAACGGGAGGCCTGCATCCTCTTGAAGCTGGGATTGATCACTCTGCTACTGCATCATGGTGAGAAATCCTTTTAATCTTCCATGTCAGTGGGATTCCTGTCGTTCGTGGGTGAAATTCTGGTTATCTTTCGCAACCTTATCTTGATCAGGATGTCGATTAGTATTAATTTCTGTGCTCTTTGTTTGCTATGCTGCTCTGGATCGTGAGGTTTTGAGGGATTCCATAGCTTCAAATGATTGGCAGTTTTTTTCTTCGGTGTTATGCCTGCATAGTGGAAACTTCTGTGCTATTCTGCACAGTCTTGATAGCGTAGCAGGTCCGGTCAGCGTGAAGATGCTCGCCGTGGGGTCTGTCGCCAACCTTACATACCAATGGGTTTAGCGAATGCTCAAACTTTTCATAGAAAGTGATCGACAGCTGCGTATACGTCTCTGAGTGGTACGACGTCGGCAACCATGTGTAGATTGTCAATTGGGAGTTGCGGTGCTAACTTAAGCGTCCTATTCTGGGTCGTCTGGAGCCGCTTTAAGTTGGTGTCACCCATGTTAACCCATACCACAGCCGCGTAGTCGAAAAGAGGACGGATGGCGGCCTTGTACAGGATGAGGCCGACGTGGACCGGAAGTGTGGACGTAGGGGCGAGTAAGGAGTAGAGCAGTCTGGGTCGCTCCAGTGTAGTCCCCATGACGTCCTCAATTAGATGTCTCTACGTTAGGCGACGATTCAGTATGGCAATCAGGTATTTTGCTGTTGCATTCCACAGTAGTACGACTCCTCTCACAGAACCGTGAGTGGGTGCATCCTGATGAAAGAGGCGCTTTGCTAAGATGATGACTTGTGACTTGTCACCTTTATAGCCTAGACGCCGCTTTCTTGCCCACTTTGTGAGGGCGTCTGTGGCGGACTGTAGACGCCGCCGCAGTGTGTTGATACACTCGAACATTAATCATTCTGCTCTCTTGTTGATCTTCACAGGCGACACAGGTACTCGCACGTCAAGTAATTTGAACAAGAGACCGTCATGCCACACTGATCGAAGTTACTCGTACGTAACACGTCGAGTAAATCAGCGTCGAGACGCTCGCGTCGATCAAAGCCACCAAAAGCTTCGTCCGTCAGGGGCACCTGCTGATGTGTCGTCGCATGTTGACGCCAGAAAACGAGCTGCTCATTCGGAAATATCTGTTCTGCTTCCTTACGCACATGCCCGTGGGCTAGGTACAGCCATTCGAAACTCTCCGACAGTGTTGGAAGGAGACTGAGTGGCCGGTAGTTCTTCGCCTGGCGGGCTGCGTTAAGGCGACCACCTCAATGTTTTTCCAGAACGTCGAGAACGTTTGCAGCACCGGATTGTAAATATTCGTAATGATGTTCGCTGCTATGTCCGGTAGCTGCTTGTGTAGCAGGTTTGTGACTGCATCTGGCTCGCCTGTCTTTTTTCTCTCCAGACGGCGAAGTTGGAGTTGTGTCTATGGCTCTTCGCCGCGTTGCAGTACTCATAGGCACCAGGTATTGCGATTAGACCGCCTTCTGTTAGCAGCTTTTGGAACTATTTCGAAACTTCTGAATAACTTTTGCATTAAATTCGTACATATTTCACAATAAACACACCGTTTGTTGCGCACCTCTGTCGACCTTAATTTGAGTTACTCAATTTTGAAATCAGTGACTCCTTCGCTGCACAACCTGTACCTCCCCCGATCAATATTATCGCTATTTAGTCTTTCGTGGCTCATGGTGTGAGTTCCTGTAGCCATGTCTTAGTTCATGAAACACGGGCAACGTATGACTGGCCAAGTAAGTGGTCCCGACAGTCGGGATACCAGTTACTTTGGAATAAGGCTGGGCATCTCGGACATATTCTGAGTCGTGGTCACCTTTGTGCTCATACGGCAAAGACTACCAAATCCACCGGTTAGTCCCTCAACCGTTAGGGGTATAACTCAATGCGACTCGGGGCAAGTAAGTCTAGCAACCTACTTCCCCGACACTTTAAATATGATGCTGGCAACAATCAGAGCAAAATGCCTCGGACCTTTGGAGGTGACGGAGTCCCACCTCTAACGGACAAACCAGGGACTTCTAAGATACGACTTGGCAAACAAATGGTAATGAGATGGGGAGCTATTAATATCACTGGGGGCTACCCTGGGAAGAAGGTAGAGCCAGCAGAGGCTGCAAGTAAGATGGGGCTGGACGCTTTGGCTGTTAGTGACATTCGAATAAGGGGTGAGAAAGAACAGGAAGTGGGAGAATACAAGGTCTACCTGTCAGGAGAAACAACTCTTGGATTTCTGTGCCAGTATGGGCTTAGTAATAACAAATTCCTTTTTTAAACATAAGAACATTCACCGGTATACTTGGGAAGGCAGGGGAACCAGATCTGTCATTGACTATATAATAACCGATCAGGAATTCAGGAAGGCTGTGAGGGACACATGTGTATTTAGGGGATTCTTTGATGATACTGATCATTATTTAATCTGCAGTGAAATTGGGATTGTGAGGCCGAATTTGCAGGAGGTCAGGTCCATATGTAGGAGGATAAGAGTGGAGAAACTTCAGGATAAGGAAATCAGGCACAAGCACATAACAGCGATCTCAGAAATGTACCAGTTAGTTGAATGTAGTCAATTACAGACACTGGAAAAGGAATGGACAAGGTACAGGAACACAATACTAGAAGTGGCTAAAGAATGTCTTGGAACACTAGTGTGCAAAAGTAGGATGAAGCAAACAGCTTGGTGGAATGACACAGTCAAGACAGCCTGTAAAAGGAAAAAGAAGGCGTATCAAAAATGGCTACATACTAGAAATCAGGTAGACAGAGAAAGTTATGTTGAAGAAAGAAACAAAGCCAAACAGGTAATTGCAGCATCCAAGAAGAAATCTTGGGAAGACTTTGGAAACAGGTTGGAGACTATGGGCCAACCTGCTGGAAAACCATTCTGGAGTGTAATTAGCAGTCTTCGATAGGGGGGTAAGAAGGAAAGACAAGTATTTAGGACAGGTCAGGAAAACTGCTGGTGAATCCTGTGGATGCCTTGGGCCGATGGAGGGAATATTTTGAAGAGTTGCTCAATGTAGGTGAAAATACGATCAGCAATGTTTCAGATTTCGAGGTAGAATGGGATAGGAATGAGGATGGAAATAAAATCACATTTGAGGAAGTGGAGAAAATGGTCAATAGATTGCAGTGCAATAAGGCAGCTGGGGTGGATGAAATTAAGTCGGAATTCATCAAATACAGTGGAAAGTCCGGTCTTAAATGGCTACACAGGATAATTGAAATGGCCTGGGAGTCGGGACAGGTTCCATCAGACTGGACAAAAGCAGTAATCACACCAATCTTTAAACATGGAAACAGAAAAGATTGTAACAACTACAGAGGTATCTCTTTGATCAGCGTTGTGCGTAAAATCTTCTAAGGTGTTGTTGAAAGGAAAGTGCGAGTATTAGTTGAGGACCAATTGGATAAAAATCAGTGTGGGTTTAGGCCTCTTAGAGGTTGTCAGGACCAGATCTTTAGCTTACGGCAAATAATGGAGAAGTGTTATGAGTGGAACAGGGAACTGTATCTATGCTTTATATATCTAGAAAAGGCATATGACCGGGTTCCTAGGAGAAAGTTATTGTCTGTTCTACGAGATTAAGGAATAGGAGGCAAACTTTTGCAAGCAATTAAAGGTCTTTACATGGATAGTCAGGCAGCAGTTAGAGTTGACGGTAAATTGAGTTCATGGTTCAGAGTAGTTTCAGGGGTAAGACAAGGCTGCAACCTGTCTCCTCTGTTGTTCATATTATTTATGGATCATATGTTGAAAACAATAGACTGGCTGGGTGAGATCAAGATATGTGAACACAAAACAAGCAGTCTAGCATATGCGGATGATTTAGTTGTGATGGCAGATTCGATTGAAAGTTTGCAAAGTAATATTTCAGAGCTAGATCAGAAATGTAAGGACTATGGTATGAAGATTAGCATCTCCAAAACGAAAGTAATGTCAGTGGGAAAGAATGTTAGCACTGAATAGGGGATCATCGATGAATTTTATAAGCGGGCTATGCTCCAAACTGAACGCTGAAAGGCATAATCAGTCTCAAATGATGATGATGATGATGATGATTTAGTCTTATCACATTCCATTTTTTTAAGTATTATACTGCATTTTCCGCTCTTTCAGTCAAAAACGTAGTTATATAAGAGCTATGGCTACAAAATGTCCCGTACTTTTGTGTCGAGCAAAAGTTCCGTTTTTTGTTAATGAATTAGTGTGTCCTCATCAGGTTATGTTAAATCAAATTAAACATGGTGGTGAATTTACCTTACACTTCAATACCAGTGTTTCGGGGATAACACACCACTCAACTCTCATAACCTCCACTACCCTTCTACCCATTGTCGCTAAACCTACTGCAGCCCATTCAGTTTATTTTCACTTGTGTCTGTGAAGTCAGTGTTTGGTACGTTCTGTTTCAGCCAGCCTCGGCACTTCGGAAATCTGCATGCGTAATCAGTGTATTTCAAAATAATAGACACATGGCGTTTTCGTACATGAACAGATTCGGCACCTTACAACAATCGTTTTCACAATTCGTTATCATATACTGCTACTGTACATGTAGAAATCAGACTCGTTTCATTCAGAAGTCACTTCTTAGATGTCAGTGATGAAAAATCATAGTCGTGTTTCACAAGGCCGATTTTTTTTTTGTCGTACCTGTAGAATCTGAGCTCGTGCTTCGCATCTAATGATCTTTTCCTAGATGGGGCGTTAGGTCCCAACCTTTCATCGTTTCGTGTCACTACGCCGTAGCCAACATGTGGACTCGACCTCCACCTCCTCGCTGGTAGGCGTGAATTTTCCTTTATTTCCGACAGGGAAGGCGGGGTTTCCTGCAGCGGCACGTAGGCTCAACGACGGAACGGATGGCGGCCATTCGTCATCGCGCTTGAGGAAAGCCGCGTGCTGTCTGCTGCGCGGACTCTCACTCTCTTCACGTTTTTCTCAGACACGTGGGCGCTCGCGCACACGTTCCGCAAGAGCTGCGTCATTTATCGAACCACCCAGTTTCCGTCTGTTGTTAAACTTCCATTTCCTAATATGAAGTTCCTGCTGTAGTCGTAGGTAGAGAGCGTATACAAAATATGGAAACGCCAAAAAGACAACACACTGCCGTGCCTAATGCGATGTACGAATCTCGTTTCATTCAAAACAGCTTCTGCTCGTCTCAGAATGGATAAATACAGGGTCTGTGCGTTTTTTAAGAGAATCTTACCCCATTCTTCCTACAAAATGTTTGCAATTTCGGTTAATATTGAGATCTGATGACTGTGTTGGCGAGAGGAGATACAGTAATTCATCCTACACTGTTCAAAAAACACTCCTGGGCGATGGTATCTTTGTGCACTGGGACTCTGCTGTCTTGGAACACAGCATCGCCGTTAGGGAACGAACACTGTGTTACGCTGTGTAGCAGATCAGCCAAAATGGTTACATAATCCAAGGCAGTAATGCGACCCTGCATATTAAACACGATGCCTTGGGAACGCTGCATATTGGCTGCCCAAATCATGTCTGAATCCGTGCCATGGTTTATTCTTTGGATGTAAGCTCGATTAAATTTGGAAAAAAGTGTGAAGGAGAACATACCGGACCAAATGACGTTCTTCCATTGCACCATAGACCAGGTTATATGGCTTCAGTAACAACTTTTCCTCGCATCGCTGATGACTGGTTTTAAAATTTCAGATCGTCCCATGTAAGGAGCTCCCTTCGTATTGTTTCTCGGCTTACAGGGTTCGTGAGCGCTCATTCATTTCTGCAGTGACTTTTCCAGACGTGGCTCTCTTGCTTTTCGGCGCAATTCCTCCTCAATAATCGTCTGTTACCATCACTCAGTACACACTTACGTCCTCCTTGTGACTTAGCAGATGATGTTCCCTGCACACGCTATTTATCTCCACGTTGGTGCCTCTGGTCAGAGGAGTATAACTTAACATCAGAAACAGCAGAAAATGGTGTAACGGACTTAGGATTCATTATTAATAGGAAGACAGGGCTGAGAGTGTATTACTATGAGCCATCCCGTGATAGAGTTGCTCGTATCAGAATCGACCATCAAACCAACACAGACAACGAGAATTCAGGTATACATGCCGCCGTCACAAGCTGCAGATGAAGAGACAGATAAAGTATATGGGGATATAGAAAGCATAATACAGTACGTAAAGGGAGTTGAAAATCTAATAGTCAGAGAGGACTGGAAGTCAGTTGTCGTGGAAGTAGCGGAAGACAAGAATACAGGAGATTATGGGTTTGAGACAAGGAAAAAGATAGGAGAAAGACTAACTGAGTTTTGTAATACATTTTAGCTAATAATAGCGATTAATCTGATCAAGAACCGCAAGAGGAGAAGGTATACTTGGAACAGGCCGGGTGATGCGGGAGGATTTCAGGTAGAGTACAGCATGGTCAGCCAAAAATAGCGATATCAGATACTGGGTTGTAAGGTGTACCGAGGGGCAGATACAGACTCTGATCACAACGTAGCAGTGATGAAGAGCAGGCTGAAGTTCAAGAGATTTGTCAGAGAGAATCAGCACCTAAAGGTGTGAGATACGGAAGTACTACGGGATGACGAGGTAAGCTTGAACTTCTCCAAGGCTATAGAGGCTATAGATAGAGCAATAAGAAATAGCTCAATAGAGAGTACAATTGAAGAGGAATGAACATCTCTAAAAACGCCAGTCACAGAATTCGGAAAGAAAAACATAGGTACAAAGAAGGTAACTTCAAAGAAACCATGGGTAACAGAAGAAATACTTCCGTTAATCGATGAAAGAAGGAAGTACAAAAATGTTCAGCGTAATGAAGGAATACAGAAACACAAGCCATTGAGGGATGGAATAAATAGGAAGGGAAGGGAAGCTAAGAGGAAATGGATGCATGAAAAATGTGAAGAAATCGAAAAAGAAAGGATTGTCGCAAGGACTGACTCAGCATATAGGAAAGTCAAAATAACCTACGGTGAAATTAAAAGCAAGGGTGGTAACATTAAGAGTGCAACAGGAATTACACTATTAAATGCAAAGGAGAGAGTGGATAGGGGGAAAGAGTACACTGAAGGCCTCTATGAGAGGGGACATTTGTCTGATATGATAGAAGAATAAACAGGAGTCAGTTTAAAAGAGATAGGGGATGCAGTATTAGAATCAGGATTTAAAAGAGCTTTGGAGGACTTAAGATCAAATAAGTCAGAAGGGATAGATAAGATCCCACCAGATTGGGAGAATCGGCAACAAAACGAGTAATTACATTGGTATGTAGAATGATTTGAATGTTTGAGTCTGTGGACGTTCCATCTGACTTTCGTAAAAATATCTTCTTCACATTTCCGAAAACAGAACGAGCTATAAAGTGCGAGAATTATCCCACAATCAGCCTGACAGCTCATGCTTCCGAGTTTATTACAATAATAATATACACAAGAATGGAAAAGAAAATTGAAGATTTATTAAAGGACATTCAGTTTGACTCTAGTAAAGTTAAAGGCAACAGAGAGGCAATTTTGACGTTGCGGTTGATAACGGAAGTAGGGCTAAAGAAAAATCAGTATACATTCATAGGATTTCTCGACCTGGAAAAAGCGTTCGACAATGCAAAGAGGTGCAAGATGTTCGAAACTCTGAGTAATACAGGGGTAAGCTATAAGGAGAGACGGCTAATATACAATATGTTATACTAACAGGGAATAATAAGATTGGACTGCCAAACGAACATAGGCCTTAATTTGAGGAAGAAATTTCTGAAAACGTAGGTTTGGAGCAGAGCTTGTATGGTAGTAAAAATGGGCTGTTTCGAGAACCGTAAAATAAGAGAATCGAGGCTTTTTGGGATGTGGTGTTACAGACGGATGTTGGAAATGAGGTGGACTGATAAGGTAAGAATGAGGAGGTTCTGCGCAGAATCCGAGAGGAAAGGAATATGTGGAAAACACTGTCACGGAGGAGGGACAGGAAGATACGACATTAGTTAAGAAATCAAGGAATGACTTCCATGGTACTAGAGGGGCTGTAGAGGGCAAAACCTTAGAAGAAGACAGAGACTGGAAAACATCCAGCAAATAACTGAGGGCGTATGTTGCAAGGGCTACTCTGAGGTGAAGAGGTTAGCGCGCGAGAGACATTAATGGCGGGCCGCATCAAACCAGTCAGAAGACTGATGTCCCCAAAAAAAGAAGAGGTATCTCCTGAAACATCAATACTTCAGGTCGCTTGTTTACTGAAGCATTCACCAGAGGAACATGAACTGTTTTCCTGCGTGCGAATTTACTTGTATCCCACGTAATGCACTCAGAACTACACTGAACGCAGAACTGAGCGTGATTGACACTTGTAAATTATGAGGACATTGCACAGATGCCGTTTGTGGTCAGATACAACCTGCGGGCTTCCCTAGATCTGCAGTTATGTTCAAGCAAGCGTTTTTAGACGTCTTTCCATATTTTCGCCCAACCCCTCTAACTCCTTACGTGTATTCGTACTCAGAATTTCACTTACGTTCCGCAGTAACATATTTCTTTCTCCTGTGGTTATTATTGGAAGAGAGGTGTCACCTAAACATTTATACATCTTCTTTATGTTCTGATCTGCAGTTTTATTGCAGTGGAAATGGTAGAGAGAAATGGGCGTTTAGAAGTGTGTTGAGTCGACATGGTTCGCTTCATACGTAGTGATGATAGATGTATTCTACCTGAAACCTAGCTCTGCAACACAGTCCAGATTCAGTAAGGAGTGACTGCTGATTATCTTCGCGTTCCAAAATCTTTTTCTTTCTTTCAGGTCTTCCAACATTCTTTCTGCTAGTTTACTATAATGCCTTATATTATCCTTAGTTTTGCTATTAGCCATCGCTCCATTTTGTATTTTCCTTAAAATACTTATTCAGCCGCAACATTTTTTCTCTATTCCATTTTTATTATTGGATTTCTCCTACACTTTCATTTCATCTTCTTCAAATCTTTTTCTACAGCTCTTTTAAAAGTAATTTACATTTACAAACATCGCAGTATTCCTAAAACTTTCAGTTGTACGTCTAGGTCTAACATCATTTCACCACACAGAAGACTTAAAAATATGAAATCGTGCTGTGTGTCAGATGACATACTACGGACAACAGCTACAAAACAATGGTTTCAGCGCCTTTGTTTGGTTATACATAAAATGGCCTGTATATTAAATGTAGTTAAAATCTTAATAGTAAATGCTTTCCCTGACGATTGGTTTAAATTAAAAACCTCTTTATGCGCTTCTTTCTAGATACTCATTAGTTTCATATCACATATACATAAAATTATTTTCTTTCATAATTTTTTTTGTTCATGATAATTGTAGAGCGCATTGCATGTCTTGCTCGTAAATATTTGGTGAACGCATTTTAAAAATAAATTCGCTCTCTGAAGTAACATTTAAATTTGTTTCATAATAGTCAAGGCAATCTGACAGGCGAAATAGCAGCAAGGAAAATTCGCAGCCTTGTCCTGATTACGATTCGTCCTCGGTCGTCACTAAATACGATAATACAAGCATATTTTTGCATAGTTTTCCGGTTGTGAAATCTTTAATGTTATAAGGTGAGTTAGATTATCCATTAGTCTCTACTTCTACACAGAATAGTGTTTTCAAAACCAATCGCGAATAATGGTGGTCCGGTAGAAATTCCAACATTGTTTGGGAACATGGAGTCCGTGAATGCCGGCAGATGATCTCCAGGTACCCCAACATATTTCCATTTGGACCAGAGGACCCAGTACATTCCATATAAGCATAGTCCACACATATTATGGGGCCACCACCAGCTCGCACAGTGTCTTGTTGACAACTTGGTTCCATGGTTTCGTGGGACCTGCGTCACATGTCACGGTTTTCCAGTCGTCTAGGGTCCGAAGGATATGGTCAAGATCTGTTGTTAGCAAGTGTACTCGCGTCGGTCATTTGCTTCCAGAGCTCATTAACGCCTTATTTCGCCGCCCTGTCCTAACTGATATGTTCGTCGTACGTCCCACATTAATTTCTGTGGCCATTTCACGCGATGCTGCTAGTCTGTTAACATTGATACCTCACGCAAACGTCGCTGCTTTCCATTGTAAAGTGAAGGCTGCTGGCCACTGTGTTGTCCATAGTGAGAGGTAGTGCCTGAATTGTGGTATTCTCGTCACACTCTTGACACAGCGGATCTTGTAATATGGAATTCCCTAGTGATTTCCGAAATGAAATTTCTTGCGGCAATATTCACGTCGGAAACCTGTGAATTACTATAGTGAAAACTTTGCCAACCCTTTTATACCTTGCTTATCGGTGTTTGTGTATGTCCATGTGGATATCCCATGACTTTTGACACCTCAGTGTATGTACACAGCTTTTATATTTACTCCAGATGTGCCATATGGTACTCCGTACAGTGTCTCCGTATTGGTTTGTGATATTCATAGCGGAGTATTCTACCTGCGCATCTTTGTGTCAATGTCTATGATTCCTGACAACGTAGTTACAGAATCCGTTGAGAAGAAAGCCGTCTTGATTCGCAGTAATTGTGCTGTCTTATTCCTAGGTTGTGTAACGCTCCTGTCAGCAGGCCAGAAATGCATATTAATTGGAGCACGCCTCACCGATTCTAGAAGCCTGATACGAATATGCATGCCTTACGAACTTCGATCTTGGGGGCTCAATTTCCGACTGACGTTTCTAAATGTTATATAAAGTTTTTACATATTCTCGATTCAGGTCGTTGACTGCAGTTATCCATACCTGTAGGCATCCGTCCTCTGTGACAGGGAAACTTCTAAGACATAGTCTTTAGCGGCTGTCACTAAAGCGCGGCTAGAGAATGTGATAACAAAAGAATAAATTTGTGAAATTTATGGACATGGAGGAAATGAGCTGGACTCGGTAGCTAACCCGTACCACCCGTCCTACGTGTCTCTGCAAATGTGATATATACTACGCATATTCATGTTAGCAGCAGGAAACCACTAAGTTTGTAGTAGCTGTTTTGAATGCCATTTTTGGCACTGTACACACTTACATGGTGACTTATAACAGCTCTCGGCGTGTCTTACTTCTATTTGGATATCGATAGCAAAATATTACATCAATTGACGACAGTTACATTGATTGCCACTTAGTGGCGCGGCGGGTACGTGACCTAGTACGGAAAGAATATATGTGGAACATGCAAAACTTTTAAAGGCAGATTGTTATGGTCGGCGCTTAGGTGGGGAAGCATCATGCTACTGCTGTGAATATCTTTGGTAGGTGCTAGAAGAATAGTGAAATCGCGTGTAGATGATTAGCAGTTGGACGTCCTGGTCTTGTTAGAGAACCTATTGGACTAAAAGCTGCCCGCATTGTCGAGCAGAAAATATTTTGTGCATCATATGTCCATAAAAAAAATAGTGGTGCAGGCATAAGTGTTTCGGATACACCGTTGAGTGCACATCGATGAAGATCGCTCTCCTCAGCGGAAGACCCTACGACATCATCCGTTACTACAGCAATGACCTCATTGTCATCTGTATTGGACCGTGGATCAATGGAAACTTGTAGCCTGGTCTAATGAACCACGCTTCATGTTACCTCAGGTCGTTAGTCGTGACCAGATACGTCGTCATCCACACGAACGTCAGGCAGGTAAATAGACCGCACCACGCATGCCGGCCGGCAGTTATCTGAACGATGCTATGTGGGACATTCGTCTGGGCTTCCATGGGCCCTGTGGTAGCAATCGAACGTACATGGCAGCTGGGGACTACAACAACATTACTGTGGGCCAACAGCATTATTTAATGCTTGGTGTCTTCCCCAACGCCGATTAAAAATTTCAGCAGGATAACTGTGCATCACAAGGTCAGAGAGGAACTACAGTTGAGAAGCATGGTAGTTAGCTGCCATTGACGTGTTGTAGTTGCTGGGCGGAGAGCGTTGGAGTACATCAGGGAAGCTTTTGGGCGCCGGATACCTGCCTATATACCATAGCGCCTAATTTGCGGCGACCGCGTGACATGTGCTGTCACATGCACATTTCCAGCAACCTACTAAATGTTTGTCAAATGCATACCTTGCAGAATCGCTGCTGTACTGGGTTACCAAAGTAGTCCAACTCGCTACCAACCGAGTGTGTTAAAGTTTTTGTTTATTAGAGTATCTTGGAAATAACCTATTAAAAATAATAAAGAAACTAAGTTGTTTCAACTTACCGAATAAGACAGTTGTCATATTGTGGGAAAGTTGCATTTTAAGTTTTGATTTCGGATGTAGCATTATATTGGAAACAATTTAATGTAACACAGTGGCAGGTCTTAAGCAGGGTGTAATTCAGGGTTTTTGTTGAACTTTTGCTTGTAAGAAGCAATAAAATAAGCCAATAAAACTTTGGAAACAGGAATAAAAGTCAAAAACAAAAATTATCAAAAATGACGTCTGAAGATATACACATATCAAAAAAAGTTTTACATCACCCAGGTTGCCAGGACTCCTGAAGATAGACGTTGACAGTGGATACTGTATCACAGACACAGTCCCTTTGACTGTTCAGAGATGCGACTAAACCCTCCCAAAGATGTAAACAATCATGCATGAGCAGAGCCTATTAGACGGAGGGGATCCAGCAGCCGATCAGTTCGTCATTTCCCCAAGGAGGTACATGGCACGTGTTGTCTGTAGTTCAACCATGCCTAGACGGTCATTACCGCAGTTCGATGGCGTCCGCATTTTTACACTGTGCTAGGAAGGGCTCTCAACAAGGGAAGTGTCCAGGCATCTAGGAGTTAACAGAAGCGACGTTTCTCGGACATGGAGGAGGTACAGAGCGACAGCAACTGTCAAAGATATGCCTCGTTTAGGCCGCCCAAGGCTTACTACTGCAGTGGATGTCCGCTAAGTAGGGATTGTGGCTCGGAGGAACCCTGACAGCAACGCTATGATGTTGCTTTTCGTGCAGCCACAGGACATGGCGTTGTGACTCGAACTGTGCACAATAGGGTGCATGATCGGCAACTTCGTTCCCAACGTCCATGTCGAGGTCCATCTTTGCAACCAGAACATCATGCCGCGCGGTACAGTTGGTCCCAACACCCCTCACGCTTGGTATCACGTTCTTTTCACCGATGAGTGTCGCATATTCCTTCAACCAGACAATCGTCAGACACGTGATTGGAGGCAACCTGGTCAGCGAGTGCAGCAAGGTGGAGGTTCCCTGCTGTTTTGCGATGGCATTATGTGGGGCCGACGTACGCCGCTGTGCATGAAAGGCACAATAACGGCTTTACGATACGTGAATGCAATCCTCCGATCAATAGTGCAACCAAATTGGCAGCACATTGGCGAAGCATTCGTCTTCAAGGACAAATCGCGTCCCCATCGGGCACAGCTTGTAAATTATATCTTTCGGATAACGACATCCGTCGGCTAGAGTGGCCAGGTCGGCAGCTCGTGGTCTAGTAGATAGCGTTACTACCTCTTGATCGCGGGGTCTTGGGTTCGATTCCCCGCCGAGTTGGGGATTTTGTCTGCTTGGGGACTGGGTGTTTGTGTTGTCCTCATCAGTCCGTCATCATTCATGTATGTGGCTAAATTGGACAGTGTACGGAGTGAGAATGTGTATGGGCTCTGCTGAACACGCAGTTCAGCGCCCCACAAACCAAATACCATCATCGACATCATCAACCAGAGTGGCCAGCATGTTCTCCAGACGGGAACCCTATCGAACATGCCCGGGAGAGATTGAAAAGATCAGTTCATGGATGGCGTAACCCACCAACCACTTTGAGGCACCTACGCCGAATCACCGTTGACCAATCTGGACCAATAGTGCCTTGAAGAACTTGTGAATAGAAAGCCACGATGAATGCAAGCATGCACCAATGCAAGAGGACGTGCCACTGAGTATTAGAGGTACCGGTGTGTACAGCAATCAGTACCACCAGGTCTGGCTGTATGGTGGTACACCACACAATGTATGGTTTTCGCAATAATTAAAAAGGGCGGAATGATGTTTATGTTGATGTCTATTCCGGTTTTTTGTATAGGTTCCGGAACTCCCGGAACCGAGGTGATGCAGATCTTTTTTTGATGTGTGTATAAACAATCTAAATTTAGGAAACCCATTGAAAAGAGTAGTAAACGTATAAGCCGTGCATTATGGCTAAGGATAAAAAGAACAAGGAGGAAAGTGAAGAAGAATAAGAGAAAGAGGATTAATGACTTCCTTAAAGTCAGAACTCAGATCAAAATTCACCTGGTAGGTACCAAGATTACACCGGCTGATCGAAGCAAAGAGACTATTGGGAGTAAACTGACAAAGGGGAGGGGAGCTCAAATCCTTTGAAACCTGAAATTATCGATGGAGGAAAGAAAATTTTTCTTTGTGTGATAATGATCTCAGGTGATTTTTTAATGATTTTAACTGCAAAATTTTTACAAAAATATGCACCAATTTTCAGAACTTACTTATTACACTTGGCTTCATTTTATGGACTAAGATATTTTGTTACGAAATATTCGATATTGTAAGAAGTAGTAAAATGATCATTCAGTAACCACAATGCAAGAAATCAGCAACAATATTCCAATATTTAATTAGTGGAACATAGACAACCAGGAACATTCACGTGTTTCGGTAGTCACGAGCTGCTGCGCACTGCTACATTGACTTGCTGATATTTTCATAGAGATGTACAACAGTTGGCAGAACATCTGCATGATCAAAAGGCTGAACATTCACATCAGTGTACTTTAAGTCTCCATTGTGGAAAATAATTCTATTGCATTTAAGACAGAGTAAAAGTAACAGTTGTATCCAGAGAGTCTAAAAGGGTTGAAATTAAAGAACTGTACTGATGGCACATACTGAGAGCTAACTCTCAGTAAACTCAAAATTGTGCTTTTAGAGAACTTCATTGCATGGAAGGGAAGTATGGGCCATCGTAAATCCGCAGAAGAAGTACTTGAAACATTTCAATCTTGATGCTATCGATAAACGTGAATAACCTAAAGGACAGATAAGAGAAGGGACAGCACAGTAGTACATCTGTCACGGCGTCCACGAGTAGTTAACGTGGCGCTAGAAGGAATTGTAAAAGCTAAATAATGACAAACCATGACCATTGTGTAGAAAAGAGTTCCAGGTTGCAGAATGAGCAGGTTCGCAGGAGAGCTTGTGTAAAGTTTGGAAGATAGGAGACGAGGTACCGGCAGAAATAAAGCTGTGAGGACAGATCCTGAGTCGTCCTTGGGTAGCTAAGTTGGTAGACCACTTGTTCCCGTGTTCATGCCACCATCCGGCACACAGCTTTAATCTTCCAGGAAGTTTCAATTCCAGGTTGATTTATTGGATTCTCTGGAAGAATATTACGGAGACATAATGCATAAAAGACTAGTGGCTTACAAAATATTTATTCAATTAAGTCTCGAATATTAATCGTTAGTCTGGCGCCTTCATCAGCTGCATTAGTATAAAGTATGGAGAAGACCAAACGAAGAAATATGCGTGTCGTCATGGGGCAGTGTCGTAACCGCGTCACGGGGACCCCTCAACGAACGCCAATAGCAAAAGTCACAAGAGGCTCCTTGAGCGGGCCCAGAGGGCGAACATTCCGAGACGAGTCGGAAAACATAATACTTACTCCCTATTACACATAGTGAAACAATCACCGAAAAACATAATGGATACTAAGAGCTCCTGCGGTCTCTAGTTGTCCTTCCCGTGTACTATCTGCGAAAGCAACAGGAAAGGGGAATTATGATAGTGCTACCCGAACCACATCCGTCACCACCTACGGTAATGTGGCTTGCGGAATACACAGGTTGCAATGGGGAAAAATTGTAGATTTTTTATTTCTGGTATCTGATCGTGTACACACATTAATGTGTTGGCTATTTTCTCTTTGTATCGAACAGTTTCCCACAAAAAAGTCACTTAATTTAATACTCGGTAACTGCACCGCTGAAAGGACTAAGCCTGTCAGTATAGTCTAGCCGTTTCGCGTCCACGCATCTACACTTCAACAATTGACCTGTTGCTCCGGGGAAAATAAGCATTAATGGCTAGCAATTGACACGTGTACTTGGACGTACTACCCAGCCTAAAAATGTATGACTTGTAATAGCTACAATTATTAGTCGGCTAATGACGTAAATACTGACGTATTGTACTTCAGTACGCCGTCCTTATTCACCAGTAGAAATATCAGCACTTATACTCGTTTTACCCTTTGTGTGCACACTATAATGATCAAGGCTGTTTAGGGAGGATGTTGACTGTCACAGTTTTAAGGTGTGTTTCGTTATCAGCAATGGTTGATGTATTGCATAGTAATCTTCACCGTGAAATGAAGCCGGACGGTGTGGCCGCACGGTTCTAGGCGCTTCAGTCTGGAACCGCGCGACCACTACTGACGCAGGTTCGAATCCTGCCTCGGGCATGGATTTTTTTGATGTTCTTAGGTTAGTTAAGTTTAAGTAGTTCTTAGTTCTAGGGGACTGATAACCTCACATGTTAAGTTCCATCGTGCTCAGAACCATTTGAATCATTTGAACCTGAAATGAAAGAACTGTGTCAGAAAATGAAGATTGAGATGAGAAATAGTATCTGAATATAAAGAATGTAATTGGCTCATAGCCAAAAAACGAACATAACAACAGAAGACCTCTTGGCATTAAAAATACACGTGAAACACTGTACGGATGTGTGTAAATGAAATGAACTCAATTACAGACACAGGTCAAAGAACATTATTGGACCCGCCAGGGTAGCCAAGAGCGCTAACCTACTGCTTCCTGTACTCGGGTAGGCGCGCCGGCCCCGGATCGAGTCCGCCAGGCGGATTAACGACGAGAGTCGGTGTGCCGGCCAGCCTATATGTGGTTTTCAGGCAGTTTTCCACATACCGCTAGATGAATACCGAGCTGGTCCCCACGTTCCGCCTCAGTTACACGCATCGCAGACATTTGCAACACGTCCGCACTATTTCACGATTTACACTAGACGCAGACAGTTGGGGTACTCTGATTCCGTCCTTGGGGGTAAGGGGTGGCGGCAAGAAGGGATTCTGTCCATCCCTAACACTAACATTGCCAAATCCGTTGTAAGCACGCCGACCCTGCTATTGCTGTGAGACTATGGCGAAAGAGATAGAAAGAAGAAAAGAAAGACAAAGAACTTTATTCGATAAATTAAACCGAAGGAGATGCATGTCCGTAAGAAACTTCTTAACAAAATAGGCAGCGCCAATGCCCGGCCCTCGACTATCAATAAATATCCTTCCCGGACAAAAGGTGTGGCACAAAAATGACGACATACGGAATTTTGAGTTTGTCCGTGATTCTCGCACGGACTAGGAAATGCAGTTACGGCGACCGTTCGCGTATACGGGGAAATCCGGTTTCAAGTTCCAGTCCGGCAAAATTTTCATTGTCATCATTATAATATACTGCAAAAGGTGATACATATTCGAAACTGCGCCTAAATTTCTTGTATAACACGAACTGCATTATGTAGCCACACTCTAGCCAACTGACTTCACAAAGACACGAATTGTTCGCAGTAACACGTGAGTGAATAGATGTTCACCTCCAGAATTTGTGACAAGTCCAGGAAAGCGGATCAGTGTAAACATTAGCTGCGGAATGCGATAACCTCACGACTCATTTACTATGTGATATTGCGTATCAGCAATACCTTCGTATAACCGCAGTAAATACACTACTGGTCATTAAAGTTGTTACACCAAGAAGAAATGCTGATGATAAACGGGTATTCATTGGACAAATATATTATACTAGAACTAATATGTGATTACATTTTCACGCAATTTGGGTGTAAACATCCTGAGAAATCAGTACCCAGAGTAACCACCTCTGGCCGTAATAACGGCTTTGGTACGCTTGGGCATTGAGTCAAACACAGCTTGGATGGCGTGTACAGGTAGACTTGCCCATGCAGCTTCAACACCATACACAGTTTATCAAGATTAGTGACTGGCGTATTGTGACGAGCCATTTGCTCGGCCACCTGTGACCAGACGTTTCCAACTGGTGAGCGATCTGGAGAATGTACTGGCCAGGGCAGCAGTTTAAAATTTTCTGTATCCAGAAAGCCCATACAGGACTTGCAAAATGCGGTCGTGCATTATCCTGCTGAAATGTACGGTTTCGCAGGGATCGAATAGAGGGTAGAGCCACAAGTCGTAAAACATCTTAAATGTAACGTCCACTGTTCAAACTGCTGTCAATGCGAACAAGAGGTGACCGAGACGTGTAACCAATGGCACCCCATACCATCACGCCGGGTGATACGCCAGTGTGGCGATGACGAATAAACGCTTCCAATGTGCGTTCACCACGATGTCGACAAACACGGATGCGACGATCATGATCCTGTAAACAGAACCTGGATTCATCCGAGAAAATGACGTTTTACCGTTCGTGCACCCACGTTCGTCGTAGAGTACACCATCGCTGGCATTCCTGCCTGTGATGCAGCATCAAGAGTAACCGCAGCCATGGTCTCCGAGCTGATATTCCATATTGCTGAAAACGTCGTCGAACTGTTCGTGTATATGGTTGTTTTCTTGCAAACGTCCCCATCTGTTGACTCAAGGATCGAGACGTGGCTGCACGATCCGTTACAGCCATGAGGATAAAATGCCTGTCATCTCGACTGCTAGTGATACAAGGCCGTTGGCATCCAGCCCGGAGTTCCGTATTACCCTCCTGAACCAACCGATTCCATATTCTGTTAACAGTTATTGAATCTCGACCAACGAGAGGAGCAATGTCGTGATACGATAAATCGCAATCGCGATAGGCTACAATCCGACCTTTATCAAAGTCGGAAACGTGATGGTATGTATTTCTCCTCCTTACACGAGGCATCACAACAACGTTTCACCAGGCAACGCTTGTCAACTGCTGTTTGTGTATGAGAAATCGGTTGGAAACTTTCCTCACGTCAGCCGGTTGTATGTGTCACCACTGGTGCCAACCTTGTATGAATGCTCTGAAAATCTAATCATTTGCACATCATAGCATTTCCTTCCTATCGGTAAAATTTTGCGTCTGTAGCACCTTATCTTCGTGGTGTAGCAATTTTAATGGCCAGTAGTGTAGAACGATCCCATCAAGATTCTAGCCCACTGCAGCTGCATTTAACACGAGCACGTTGCCTACAAATACAAAACACCAGTAACCGACAGCCGTTTTCAAAGCTACTGGCGAAGTTGCTCTCCAATCACCTAAGCGACGATTTGTCAATACGCCCAGAATCTCGCAACCAGTAGCTTCCGCCGGACGTCACAGAGAACCATTAGAAGATTTTAAATGTCTGTAGTGGATACTGGTTACAGAAACAAGGTTGCTAACTACGAGCAAAGGCTGTACAAAAGAATATAGAAAACGGCATTTTTAACACGCAGCTATTACAGTTACGTAAAGACTAAGGGATTAGAATTCACAGACAAAGATAGACAATCACATTCCACGGAGAAAGGAAGCAAGTGTACCTTCCACTGCAACTGGCAGGCCGACACGGGTACCTCTGAGGCCCTGAGAGACAGGCGAGCGACAGCTGCGCGCCGGCCGGCGTCGCACGGCGCCCGCTCCCACGCAGTGTCAGCGCCAGAGTGGCAATCCCATCACTCGCTCGGCTGACGGAAACACAGGCGAGGAACACAGCAGACGGCCTCGCGCGCTCCCCCTCCAGCTACAGACGCGGCGCGGCGCTGGTCTGTACTTAGCCTCGCCGCGCAAGCCCTCGCTCTCAGCAGTCTGCAAAACGGCCGCCGCAGCTTCAGATGAGATATTTCTGCGGTAACTGAACTGTGCTGTGCCGCAGAGAGCTCTTTCTTCAATGTCAGTTTACGGGAGCATGCATACGTGAGGTGATAACATAAGTGATTACCTAACAGATATTCTACAGCCGAATCTTCGTAACTAAACAAAGTGTCAATACCAACTATATCCTATAATTTAGTAGCTCTAACAAAACACACACTTAGAATTACTTTGTAAGTACACCGTGAAACATCCCCAACACTTTTTTTCTTTTTGATTGATTTTCAATTTACCTCGAAGGGCGCGGGCAGGCAGCAGCTCAGTACGCAGCTCTACAGCCTACAGACTTTTTTAAAAACGAAAGAAGAAAAGAAACAAGAAAAACAGGCGATAAAACGGTGACTTAAAGTGTAAAATGACGCAAAAATGCGTAAAGTTAAAACAGAGAGCAAAGGGGGTTGCCAATGTTAATAAAATACACAGGTATCAGACAAGTAACATAGTAGACACACAATTAAAAAACATGGCGACAGACTGGTTTCTGTTCTCAAGAGATTAAAAATCACACCCAGCAACAGTTTGATGACCGTTCACAACACTTCCCAAAGGACACAACACAGAACACTCACTGTAAAACTCTCACTGTCAAACACTGCACGAAAATGGCGGCACAAAGAGACACTCCCAAGCCAGGAGGGAGAGGATTCATGAGGGGGGAGAGGGGTAGGGAAGACGGGAGAGAGAATGTGAAGAGGCAGAGGAGGGAAATGCAAAAGGACTCAGGGGAGAGAAGGGGTTAGAGAGAGGGGAGAGGGGGGGATAAAAGATGATGGAAGGGGTGGAGAGGGAGCCCAGGAAAAGGACAGAGGAAAGGAGGGGGAGCGAGGATTAGAGTTGATAGGAAAGATAAAGGGAGGGAGAGAGGGCATCATCCGGGAGGGGGAGTTGTTGGAAGCCACCTTGGGCAAGCAGATGAAGCGTGTAGAGATGAAGGGTAGGGGAGACACAACAGTGAAGACGTGGCAGGGGGCAGGGATGGGAGAGGAGAGGAGCAACCAGGGGGTGAGGGAAATCAAGGCGGCGGGAGGTGTAGAGGATGTAGACATGTTCGAGGAATTGGAGCAGATGGGCGAAAGGAATAAGATCATAGAGGATACGCATCGGGGACGGGAGGCGTATACGGAAGGCGAGGCGGAGTGCATGACGTTCAAGGATCTGGATGGACTTGTAGAATTTGGGGGGGGGGGGCAGATATCCAGGCGGGACTGGCATAACAGAGTATGGAATGGATTAAGGATTTGTAGGTGTGGAGGATGGTAGAGGGTTGCAACCCCCATGTTCAGCCAGAGAGGAGTTCAAGGAGTCGGAGGCGGCTGTGGGCTTTTCCACAGGTCGGGATAGAAGCCAGTGGCAAGGATTACATTGTAGAGGGTGGCAAGGACTGACAGGAAGGAGGGAGGGTAGTGTTTGAGGCGGTAGGTAATGCACTCGTGGCCGGGAGCAGTGTTGGTTTACTGCGACCCCAACTTTCTTGTGGTTCCCTTTTTAGGTACTTCACGCCGATGTCTGCTCCTTGATACGTATCGTCGGTAGGTTTTCCGGCTTTACTTCCCGACGTGACAGCGACGACTCTCCTATGAGGTGCGGGCCTTGTGTTTTGCTATTACTGCGATTCTTGTAAATATCGCTTTTATTTGGTAATTTGCCCGGATAAAACTCTCCACTTTTATGATTAAGACAGCCTGCTTCACCTTTCGGAGGGAGTGGGGAAGTCGAAGAGTCACAAAAGTTCATATTAAGTAGTCCGTAAAACACGTAAACGTTCACTTCGTTAGCGTGTTATTGAATGCCTACGCTTTCCGATAGATGGTGCTGACTTACTGCTGAATAGCTTTGGTTCCGTAAAAACTCCACTGATAAGTACTAGGTAAATGAAATAAGTATAACACTCTTGTATTTCACTTTCACTCTATGTTCAAGGATTAAGATGTTGATGAATGATGGTCTATTTAAAAGGTCCCTAGCCTGGAGGAATCTAAATAATCAGCAAATGCCGATATGCACGCGCTCTACGTCCAGATTCGCAACTACCGGCACACGACAGTTTCAAAAATCCACGCGTTAATATCTCAATATCGATACCTGTGAATTCACTAGTATCAGCAGATAATTTGAGCTTCTGACGTCTATAGCAGCGCGGCTCCGTACTCAAGCAAGTAGAACCGATCGGCCACAGCGGAAGTCAACTACAGGAAGTGATCCACGTGGCATCCATTCATGTGAAGAAAGGCTTTAGTATGTCCCCTTTTGGACGCCTGTACACATTCAGAAATCCCTGGAGTGTTCCGAATGAACTGGCAACCCGTACACAATGCGTTCAAGGAGTTAATCGGCGCTGTCAACAGTGCTGAAATGTATCTCAAGTGTATCAAAGCTTTTAAATACCCGCATACAATAAAGCCCGTATGTATAGTACTGTCGAACGACGACCTACATACCTCTGGTCAGAATAATATTTACAGGTTATTAACTATCCAGAATGACAATAGAACAGTTCATCACTTGCGATGTTTTGAAGTAAACATAGCTTTGGACATTAAAAGCTCTATGACATTGGCATAACTGCCGACATGCACACATCGTATCCGGTAAACCATTGGTTTCCAGATCGATGTGTATTTGGATTATTTGTTTTATGTGTTGTCCTTTTCTAAACTATTTCTTTTCTAGAATGAGATTTTCACTCTGCAGCGGAGTGTGCGCTGATATGAAACTTCCTGGCAGATTAAAACTGTGTGCCCGACCGAGACTCGAACTCGGGACCTTTGCCTTTCGCGGGCAAGTGCTCTACCATCTGAGCTACCGAATCACGGCTCATGCCCGGTACTAACAGCTTTACTTCTGCCAGTACCTCGTCTCCTACCTTCCAAACTTTACAGAAGCTCTCCTGCGAAACTTGCAGAACTAGCACTCCTGAAAGAAAGGATATTGCGGAGACATGGCTTAGCCACAGCTTGGGGGATGTTTCCAGAATGAGATTTTCACTCTGCAGCGGAGTGTGCGCTGATATGAAACTTCCTGGCAGATTAAAACTGTGTGCCCGACCGAGACTCGAACTCGGGACCTTTGCCTTTCGCGGGCAAGTGCTCTACCATCTGAGCTACCGAATCACGACTCACGCCTGGTACTCACAGCTTTACTTCTGCCAGTACCTCGTCTCCTACCTTCCAAACTTTACAGAAGCTCTCCTACGAAACTTGCAGAACTAGCACTCCTGAAAGAAAGGATATTGCGGAGACATGGCTTAGCCACAGCCTGGGGGATGTTTCCAGAATGAGATTTTCACTCTGCAGCGGAGTGTGCGCTGATATGAAACTTCCTGGCAGATTAAAACTGTGTGCCCGACCGAGACTCGAACTCGGGACCTTTGCCTTTCGCGGGCAAGTGCTCTACCATCTGAGCTACCGAATCACGACTCACGCCTGGTACTCACAGCTTTACTTCTGCCAGTACCTCGTCTCCTACCTTCCAAACATTACAGAAGCTCTCCTACGAAACATGCAGAACTAGCACTCCTGAAAGAGTGTCTGTGTAGTGCATCTCTCTTTAAAAGTACGCTTTGTGAGCAGCATGCCATTACTACCAGTCAGCTTTCAGAGTAAACGAGATAATCACGAAAGCTGAAATTTGTGGTAAGTTCCTATGTGACGAGGTCAACGGCCCCTAGGCTTACACATTACTTATTCTAACTTACGTTAAGGACAACACACACACTTATGCCCGAGGGATGACTCGAACCTCAGACGGGGCCGGCCGCTGTGGTCGAGTGGTACTAGGCGCTTCCGTTCGGAACCACGTGACTACTACGGTCGCAGGTTCGAATCCTGCCTCAGGCATGGATGTGTGTGATGTCCTTAGGTTAGTTAGGTTCAAGTAGTTCTCAGTTATAGGGGACTGATGACCCCAGATGTTAAGTCCCAATGTGCTCAGAGCCATTTGAACCATATGAACCTCAGACGGAGAGCCGCACGAACCATGATAAGGCGCCTTATAGTGCTCGGCCACCCCGCGCGACGAGTTAAGCATGTGCCCGTTCAGTCTGTAGACACTAACAAATAAGAGTCAAGTCTTCTCCTCTTTTCATCCATGCTGCTGGCCTGCCCCGGCAGTGATACTGAATGTGAAATGGTGGCACAAATATGAGGTGCCATACTCTTAATATATGTCTAATCATTCCAACACAATCTTCAGCGGAATTAATGATAAAAATAGTATGCGTTTAATGGTGGCACAATATAAGGTGCCGTACTCTTGATGTATGTCTAATCAGTCCAACACAACCTCTCAGCGAAATTAATGATAAAAATTGTATGCGTCTGAAGTAGTTTAGAGTTGCTCTCCACAGTATGCGCCAACCACAAGTAGATAAAGTATTGCACGTCATCTTTCACAAAAACTTTGCCCCAGAAATTAAACAGGGATGTGCAGTGCACATGATTGTGAAGGAAATATCAAGAACTATGTATTGTGTATGGAAGTGAGACATCTCGATGTGTCAGACATAAGGTGTTTATTTGGCGACAGCAGTAACGAGAAATGTTTTTCGGAGTAACACAAAGCGTGAAAAATCTCGTGTTTAGCAGTGGTTTCACAGTAATGCCACGTAAAATAAAAATACAATAAAATGCGTCCTTTCCGAATTTCCTTGTTCTTACGTAGATCTTAAAACAACCTTGATTTCACTTACGCTAATATAAAATAATTTTAACAAGGATTATACTATCGTCATCATTGAAGCTATAGCTGAAAGTTAAAGGATATTATGCATTATTATGGCCCCAACTCTGCATCCTACAAATACAGCAACCGTTTATCGCACAGAACTGCACATTTCCGTGTTCGTTATCGTACTCTGAGCTGATTGTCATGCTAAAATTGGACAGATTGTGGAAGATGTTTCGAAACATATAGCTTGTGTCTAGTGTACTTTGAAGAGATCGGAAAGGTAAACTGGTTTCCATATTTGTTTTGCCAAATGGTAATTTTCTTGGCGCTTCGGTTCGTACTTCAAGTACCAGTGTTATAAAAGAAGATGATACAGAATAGTTCGAAAAACTGAGCGTCTTTTTTCCAAAACTCTTTCACAAATGGTGGCACTGTAGTTCCTCCTTGATACCGTCGCACGAATGACAAAATGACTGATATCGAAATATGTGACTTACGGATTGTAAAGTAACAAAAATCGCTCAACAGAGTAGAGGCCACTGGACCTAATGGTGTACAGATTCGATTCTTCGCAAAATATGCCAAAGAAATTGCTACTCATCTAGCAGCAGTGCACCGTAGTTCACAAGAGAAGTCCTAATGATTGAAAAACAAGTCAGAGGTCATTCCCGTTTTCAAGAAGGGTCGTCGAACAAAGGTACAAAAGTATAGAGCTGTATATCAGACGTCGGTCTGTTGTAGGACTTTAGAATACGTTTTATGCTCGCCTTTTCTGACATTTCAGGAGACCGAAAATCTCTTCTGTAGGAGCCTACATGGGTTCGAAAACAACGAGATTATGGTACTCATCTCGCTCTGTTCGTCCACGAGGAACAAAGAGCAGTAGATACAGGCGCCCCGGGAGATGCCGTGTAATTTGGCCTGTGGAAGACCTTCGATACGGTTACGTAGTGCTGTCTAGTGTACAAAATACTTGCCTACGTAACATCAGAACTCTATGATTCGATACGAGTTTCTATCAAACAGCATGCCATTTTGAATGGAGGGAAGTCTCCGTGGACCAGGAGAGTGTTTTAGGACCATTACTTTTGGCAGAATATATGACGAGCCTTTTCGCAGACAATGCTGTTATATACAGAGAAGTCGCAATTCGCGACGCTACAAAATTGTTTCAAAATGCGGGAAGACGCTTGTGCAGGGAGTGCAATGGATACATAAATCAATGAATCGTATTACTAGTACACAGAAAGAAAGACCCGTTATTGTATGATTACGCGGTTGCAGAAGACTCACTGGAAGAACCTACTTCCATAAAATACAAAAGAGCATGCATATGGTGCGATTTGATGTGGAATAATCACATAAAGTGAGGCAGATGTCTGACAGAGGGACTCGGATATGCTCACTAAACTCAGGTGGCAGACGCTCCAGAGAGACGTTCTTCTTCAGGTTACTGTATACTGTTGAAATACCTTGGAAGAGTCAACCAATATATTGCGACCTCGTACGTATACCTCGCGAAATGACTTTCAAAATGAAGCAAGAGAGATTCGAGTCAACACGGCCATCAATCTTTCTTCCAGCAAACCGTACGCGACTGAAATTGGAACTGACAATGGCACTAAAGGTATAGCTCGCCACAC
The DNA here is from genome assembly GCF_023897955.1 of Schistocerca gregaria. Taxonomy (NCBI): domain Eukaryota; kingdom Metazoa; phylum Arthropoda; class Insecta; order Orthoptera; family Acrididae; genus Schistocerca; species Schistocerca gregaria. The sequence goes on from NC_064923.1 coordinate 534,182,125, forward strand.
GTTGCGGAGAACACGTGTAGAGATAGATGTACAGCACTGTTACACTATGATGCACCAAATCGTTCTGTTCATTCGATCACCGATTCATTTATTGTTTAAGATCAGCCGTACAACGTAATGCTCCAATCGGATATGTCTAAACCTAACCTGAAAATTTTCAGGCAGGATAATCACACCTAAAGAAATGTAGCGACCGAATTTTAGTTGCTAAGGAGCAGCACAAGTATTTTTCCTTTTTCAAATGATAAAGCTACTCATTGTTACCACACGAATATCCGCGTATCACAGTGATCTGTACAGCCCTTCCTTCCCTTCGAGCGAATCGGCGAATAAGCTGGCGCAGCCGTGACAATAGGACGTGGCACCACGAACCGCGAAGTCCATATTCCACACATGAATATATCGAGAGCTAAACAGTTGTAGAAGTGTAATTCTTACACCAGGGACTAGCAGACGAAAGAAAATTAAGACAGTGTATGACGTCAAATTACAGACGTCTTCCAGCAATCGGAACTTTAATTTGTTGATATAAAATATTTTGTATGAACTCCTGTAGCACAGTTCCTTTGACAATTTTGGAGGAATATTTATTTTGCTAGCTATTAAAAAGTGGCTTATTTATTCCCTCTAGCCGTCACAAAAATGCCACGAATCTACTGGATAACGAAATCGAACATTTTCTCTACACCAGACATACACGATAAAAAAATTTGGCCATTCAGGCACTTCACAGTAATTACTAGTGTTTTATTTGGATAGAACTTAAATGGATTGAGAACTGGTCGTGGCCATTGTTCTGCATATGACGCTGCTTACAAGGCGCACTTGATCACACTCTTAAAATGTGATGATCCAAACTGACAGTGCAGAAACGACTAAAGTTTAACAATACTGTTCCGCTGATCAACATGAAATGGCAAAGAGATGTCGGAAATAATATTGTCCGATAATTTTCTGAACAATGCTTTACATGGTTCGAAATTATTTTATCGAGGAGATGTGTCACACTATTAGCTCCCGATGGAATCCGTATTTATTTTGTCGTACTCTTTATGACAGGCATGTTGTTTTGTCCAGGCCAAGAGCCAAGAAACAATGAATTATTTCCTGCTAATGGTAAGTAGACGTACCGGATGTTAACATGGAAAATTATTCCATCCTATTTGCAAGATTTTGCTACGTCGATCCAAAGACTTTTGAAAATAAATAGATCTTATTCTTAACTTTGAACCTAATTTGCTTTAATGTTCCTGAGGGTAAGGATAAACCTGAGGAAACAGTAATCCACTAATACATATACTGACGTCATTGTACATTAATGTGTCACAGCATTTACCGACTGCTCATCGACTGCACAAGGGACTCTGGTTGTTTTTCCCTTCAAATGATAAGTGCGGTTCGCACGATATAGGACTGACTGGCTTGGTAGGCATCTTTTAGGGGATAACAAGAAGTTTAGGCTTCAAGTCAGCTACGAGTCTGTCCTTAGCCGCGGGGGTTTAGTCGAGCGGTCTAAGGGCGCAGCAGTCATGGCCTGTGCGGCTGGTCCCGGCGGAGGTTCGAGTCCTCCCTCGGGCATGGGTGTGTGTGTCCTTGGGATAATTTAGGTTAAGTAGTGTGTAAGCTTAGGGACTGATGCCCGTAGCAGTTAACTCCCTTAAGGTTTCACACACATTTGAACATTTTTTCTGTCTATAGTATTACGTGTTAGTAACATTTTCTCTGCATATTTACTTGAGGTAAACTTGGTAATTTCACAACTACCTTCACCGTATAATTTCCATAATTTTTTCACCAGCTCGCATAAGCCTTTCACTTCAAGTAGTCAAGCACCAGCCAAAATGGTTCAAATGGTTCTGAGCACTGTGGGGCTTAACTTCTGAAGTCATCAGCCCCTTGAACTTAGAACTTCTTAAACCTAACTAACCTAAAGACATCATATATATCCATGCCCGAGGCAGGATTCGAACCTGCGACCGTAGCGGTCGCGAGGTTCCAGACTGTAGCACCTAGAACAGCTCGGCAAGTACCTTTCAAACCAACTTCACTTTTACATGTTATCTTCATCATCATTAAGAATGTGATACACCCGTGTTAGACCTTTACAGGCTGAGGTAGAAATGTCTCGTCGTTTGTGTGTCTATTGAACGTCGTACTGTAAAATGTCAGTGCCTCAGACGTAGCTACCCATTTTTCTGCACACAGAATTAAATATTCAGTCGCAGTTCCATCTTAAACACACAACTGAATAATACAACAATAACAGGGACTCGCATGAGCTCGAAACCTTAATGTTGCTCCTTCCCAAATGACGTATATATTTATATCCGAATTAGTCTGAAAACTACGCCGATTTCCTTTGCAAATGATTAATATTCATGGTCACAAAGGCTTGGAGAATATTGAGAATACGGTTTTAGTATGACAATACGACAATGGTTGGCTCAGCGTGGAGCACAATACATCGCCACCAATTATGGCGGACCGTATTGTGTGGGCTGGTGGGCTACCAATTAACCCACGCTGCCGGCACAGGCGGCCGCTTTGTGTTTTCATAAGAGAATTTGATGACTCACTCACTTCCACGTCGTATTAACCAAAACATGGCGTACGTGCTAATAATACACTAACAGCGTGACCCCACGACAGCTGCATACTGTATAATGAAAGGTTACTGACACGAAACTCTATAAGACGAATAACCAAAACGCTTTCTTTACGTTCTCCAACAATACGAATGGCACTTACTGCCTAGCGACATAATAAATGCTAATTTTTGATCCTATAGTGACTTATGATGCATTGCAAAAGATGTTCTTCCAATCAATACATACACTTCTCTAAGAAACTTTACTTAATCTAAGAAGTACTCATATTCTACAACTTCGTTTTAATGCGGTATCGTTCGATTCTCAAGTAATTTGGGAGGAACCAAGCGTATAGTTGTAGGCGCATTCTCGTCCATAATTTCTGCAGGCTTGTGGGATTGCTGTTAAGACTGCAGATTTTTGGCTCGATGTTAATGAGAGATTTGGCCTGTCAGTTTGACCCGGTAATCTTTTTTTTCTAAACCGTGGAGACATCAGATTACGTTACTTACAGCAAGGAATTGTTTTGCAGAGACTTGATTAAGGATAAATGACTTTCCGGCCTTGGTGGCCGAGCGGTTCTAGGCGCTACAGACTGGAACCGCGCGACTGCTACGGTCGTAGGTACGAATCCTGCCTCGGGCATGGATGTGTGTGATATCCTTAGGTTAGTTAGGTTTAAGTAGTTCTAAGTTCTAGGGGACTGATGACCTTAGATGTTAAGTCCCATAGTGCTCAGAGCCATTTGAACCATTTGATTAAAAAAAGGGATAGGTACATAACTACAGACCAGTAACAGAAAGAGAACTGAAAGTGCAGCAGTTATATTCTGTACAAAAATCACATCCATAGGAGATAGTCTCGTCCCTGAGAATGGGATTTAATCAGTCCATAGTGCTGGGTTATTTGGCGAAGTAACGAGTTGCTGTGGTTCAAGCAAAATATAATAATAGTGATACAGGATTGGACGAGAAACGATAACTCGTCCAGTCCCTAGAGTGAATGGTAACCGGAGCGATGAATCTTGGTTATCGACAATCACAGACTAAAATAGTTAGCCACGGGGAGTTACGTAAAACAACCGATAGCTATCTGGACAGATAACTTACAGGAGAAACAGTAAATGCTATCGCTCACAATCCAAATTTCGTATCTGTATCTTAATTACGGACGAAATTGCCACAAGCATTCTATCACGGAAAGTCTTAACTAAAGGTGACTAAATCTACACATGTTTGCCTGCAAGTTGTGCAAACCGTCCCATGAATCTCGAAAGTGCGGCAACAATAGGACTGTTGCTAGTCTCGAAGTGAAGTGGGCTGGGAACTGCAACTAATTGCCTTGAGAGGGCGTTTCTCAGTATTTCTGTAACTTGAGGCAGCACAGCATTGTGCCTCCTCTAATAGAATAACTCTCTGTAGCCAACATGACTGCTGGCAGCAATAGAAGCCGTTCCTGCTGCTTCCTATGGGGAGCTCGACCTTCTAGGGCTCAGGTTTGAGACGCTATGGTAGCGCCAGTTCTCCGAACAGTGTGGGCCTGGTGTTCCTACGCGCCAAGAGTGCTGGGGCTCAAATTTTGCAAGTAACAGCTATTGAACATCCGTAGATTTTCGCCATCTTGTGTATTTTAGGAATTAAACGATAGTTGGTCAGTAAAACAGCTTCGTCCCCGCCACTCGACAGCCTTCTATTCAGGCCAGCCATCGGTGGTTCCACGTAGCCGGGAGAAACTGATTACATGCATAACTTGGCAGAATAATTTCACTAACTTTTTAATTAATCGATTTATAGGTCCGCCCCCCTACAATTAATCTCGTGGTTACTGAAGCGGCATGAATCTGGTAATTGCAATTGTAATTTAATTGAAGTCTCTTTCTATTTCAGACGACCAGACTGCTCCTGAGACCTAGCAATATGCTCTGTACTGTCGCCTTATGTCGTTTGATTAAGTGCCATGCACAGCGATGTGGTAGTCAGTTGAGCAATACCGTTACTCTTTTTTATGCAACAAAGGAAGTTCATTAGAATCCTACTTCTTCACTCTCTTTCTTCCGTCCAGATGCATGCACGATCACCATGTTTGTAGCTTTATTTGTGAACAACAATGTTGGTACTTAATTAAAATGACTTTAATAAACCGAAGGGAAGGCGACGTTCTTCCAGCGCCTTTGATCAATTTTAACCACTCTTAGTATACATGGAGTTTACTATCTACGAAAAAATTTCGTGACTAAGACAGCACAGCAAACACAGAGGGTGGGGGGACGAAATAAACACGTAAAAATAATTAAAGAGGACTCATGTTATTCTTGAATGCAGACCTCTATATCTGCAAGCTTTGCGACCTGACGGTCACGATAAAGTTTTTCACTTAGGAGTAAGAACAGGCGAACAAACGATATTTTTTCCACTCAGTTTCCTGACTGCTTTGATGCTGGCCACCACAAATTTCTCGCCTGCCCATTATTTCAGAAAAGCACTATTTGTTGAGTGTATTTCAATCTCTGCCTTCCTGTGCAGCTCCCACCACTAGCATGGATCTTATTACGTGATGTCTTAAAGGATAACCTATTATCCTGTCCGTTCTTTTTGTCTGTGGTTTCCATAAAAATCTTTCCTCGCCGGTTCTTTGGAGCACTTCCTCATTCCACACCTTACAAAGCCATCTAATTTTTAACATTTTTCTCTAGCTCCGCATCTGAAATGCCTCAATTCTCTTCTATTCCGGTTTTCCCACTGTTTGTGTTCTACTACTATACAGTGCTGTACGCCAAACGTATATTCTTTGATATTTCTTCTTCAAATTACGATCTATGTTTGACAACAGTAGACTTCTTTCGGCCAGAAATTTCCGGTTTGCATGTGATAGTCTTTATTATTATTATTATTATTATTATTATTATGTCCTCCTTGATTCGTTCGTGAAGCGTTATTCTGTTTACAAGGTAGCTGAGTTCCCTCATCTATGTTGTGATCACCAATTCTGATGTTAAACTACTCCCTATTTCCATTTCTACTTCTAGTAACTTTTGTCTACCTTCAGTTTAATCTCAGTCCATATTCTTTACTAATGAGACCTTTCACACCTCCAATCAAACAAATCCACACTTCTTAATTTCTTATCATTAGTGGTAAGACACACTGGATGACTTATGTTTAGGGCAGTATACGAGTTCCTTTAGTTTTTCTAGTGCTAACAATCAACAGAAAGTAGAAGGAATATACACAACGTATGTAAAAAACAGATTTCTATAAATATATTTATCGATTTATTTCGTCTTACTGCAAGAAACATCAGTTTAGGCTTCTCTGTATTAAAAATAGATATTTTCTTTTAATTTTTACATGTTGATAGTAGTAACAAAACTGTGTATGTCCCCTTCCCCCCCCCCCCTTCCTTTACATTGTGTTTCTTCTAGAAGCACAATCGTTAGTACATTTACATAAGCGTGTAAAGAACTTCCGATTACTAAAATGCATGATTTTTTGTTTTATTGGCGATATTCATATTTACTGTCACATAATATTAAGGCGCTACGGTTTGTTGCGTACGGAATGGAGACATTCTGGAACTATGAAAAGAATGAAAATTGTCTAATAGAGAACGTAATGAGTCAAAGACGGAAAATAAATGGTTACAGGTTAAGTGTACAACATTAGACATAGTAGAAAAATGAGATGATAATGGTGAAAGAATTACAAGGCCAGATGCAACTACTTTGGGATTAAAAAGTCACGTATACAAAGTTTAAAACGTTTAGTTAGGTAGAAAGGAACACTATATGTTACAAATGACACATGACCCCGCTAGAGGTTGTTGAAGAATTAGACGCTTATATCGTTGAGAGACGATGTTCAAATAGCCATGTGATGTAGACTGTTTTTGAGATGTTGCTAACGATGTAGTCCGTTTACAGTCAAACTCAACCAGAATATGCATGCTAAAGACTGTTTAACATGCTCTGAACAACTAGATATTATACGAATAAAAACTCTTCAGGAGTGTCTACAAGGGTTTTCGCACAACAAATACTTAATCTCCACTCACAAAAGTATCTCCGCAGGAATGATACAACATCTCTAAAACAATATTTACGTCACACCAATTTCATTCAATCTCTGAACAGTCACTAACGTCAAAACATTTAATGACCTATAGCATGGAGACGGTGCTCCTTTGACATTACCATCACATAAAAATATGTTTCCTTTTACCTACCCTAAGCCCTCTAAAATGTTGGATACATAGTATTATTGTATCCTGTATAGGACATATATTCTGGACAAACCTCATGCATGCCAAAATGGATCATTCGTAGTATACGATGGAACCTAGAGGGACATCATTTTCATTGGGTGGGGAGGGATCCAGCTTAAAGAACTGAGGAAATGCGCAGTGCGCTCCTCTTAGGAGGCGTGTATGTCAAACTGCATGTATACTTGCTAAAGGTTGGTTTCCACCGTAAAATATCAGCAGTTATGGGCAAATTACTGTAGGTTTCAGTTGATACCGATTTGCTCTGGAAAGCATTACACATGATAGAGCCAGTAAAGGAAGAAGAAGAGCTGGATAGACTGCGTCTCTTCATGCACAGAAGTGTATCATGCATGAGTAACATGAATGGCGAACTTTTTGTTTCTGTAAGTCTGTATCACTTTGGTTGGACGTGTTGGCCGACCAAAGAGTATAATGTTAGCCGTGACTGGTTTTAGATGAGGAAAATATTGACAGGTCAGAGGATACCAGAGCCGCAAGCACACTGACGATGCAGCAACGTTACAGGGAACAGGAAGTCGCTTGGAAGGCAGTGACCGTAAGGCAGTGGAAACTTTGTTGATTTATTTAATATGAAAGGTCCTTTACTACTAACACCGATTATCTATCACTGTATACCTACAAATGAAAATGAGCAGGAGCATAGGAAACAGTCACTCGAAATTCGACACTATCAGTCTTAAATGGAAGAGTTTACAGGTTATCAGTTTGCAGTTGTAATTAAATACACGAGGGCAGCCAAGGAGAGGAAGTATTATCATTTTGCTATAAACTCAGCAGGAAGTAGTAGTTCTGTTGCGATTGTGGCTAATTAAGTGCAAAGGCCGTGACAGATGCATGCCCAATATCCAGTGCTACAGAGTTAGTTCCGGAAGATAGACCAAAGATTGCTTTCACAGTCCCATGAGGGATTTACTAGTACAAATGAATGCCGTGGACTGAAAGAGAAGCCACGCACGTACCAAAGGTTCTTGGATGGAGTTCTCTTTGGTTTAAAGCCAAAAACGCAAATTGTGTATTTGGGCAGTATCGTCGTGCATGTGGAACGCTTAGAAAACGTGCTCGGCCAGTTACAAATCAAGTCTGATGTTTAGCGTAGACAAATGTCATTTAGGGCAGATACAGGTAATTTATCTGGAGCATTTGACAGTGGGACAGGTGATCAATCCGATCCACACCTAACAAAAAAAGCAACCCTAACAATGAATCACCGAAAACGATGAAACAACTATATTGGTTTTTTGGGTTTACGCAATTATTATCGTACATTTGTGAAGGATTTTCTGCAGATCGTGACACTCTTTATTCATTTGTTGAGAAAGTGCATGAAATTTCAGTGATCAGCAAACGGTCAAACATCATTCGGTACACTGAAAACATCATTAGCTCTTTTCCAGTACTACTATTTCCTAAATTCGAGGATTAAATTTATCCCCTCTTGTGACAGCAATCGGGTGGTTAGGTGTGGTTGAAGCCAGAATATGGATGCGCAGGAGCAGCCAGCAGAGTACGCTTCAAAGCAATTCAAAGAATCACCACGTTACTTCACTACCATGGTGGTGATGATTTTAGCAATAATACTCTGCTGGCTGTCCATCCTTCTGGACATCTGAACTTGTGCAACTTTTTGGCGGCCGCCACACTTGGAGCTTTTGACTGGCAACTAGCTTCTGGGTTGTCAAGTGAGCGCCCTCTTTACCTGACAAGCAGCGTTCGGTTGGGTCGAACTCTCTGTTTGTGACTTCACGGAATTAGCGTTGTGCAAGTTGGGAAGAACAGGGAGAAACGTTAACGGTTGGCGCCCCTCGCCACAGCGTTGGTCTGCAGCTTTTGCACTGTGAATTCCACAGGACTTGCCTGACTTATTGGTTTGGTTTGATAAATTACAAACGTGTGCGGGGTCACTGGTGCAAAATGGGGATAAACAGTTATCGAATGGAGACCTTTCATTTATGTTGAGTTTGATTGGTTCTTGTTGTAGATTAAATATGCTCTTTATTGTGAACGACGTCGCGTAGTGGGTGGCCATATTGTTTAGGCATGGTGTGCTTGGTGTGCCATGAGATTTCGTTCCATCTTTGTTTATTCTCTGAGGTCCTCTGCTTCACTGTTTTGGTGAGGGTTCGCTATTGGGTTAGAGAAAATTTCTTATTGCCAAAAGGAACGCAGCTGCATGTGCAGAAAACAGGAGTGAAATTCTGTAGAAGCACCTGGAGAACAGATGTTGTCTACTAATTATAAACTTGTTTTTGTGGGTCATATGTACCACCAATGGGCACGGAACAAGCTCACTGTTGTTTGTTTCTGATACCACGTATTAGCACGAAGTTCCATTGTTATCTCATCCTTGTTGCTTATATTTGGTCTAAGGCCAAGCGCAAGCTGTTTGTCGTTATTCTCTCCGCCTCTCTGCTCATTGTCATAAGAGTGTCCTATAGTGGCGCTAACCACCCTTGTGGAGGAACATATTACAGATTTAGGCCGTTTATGCTGGTCGTACGACACACACACATACGCAATAAAAGCAATGGGTTATGCTGTAAGTGGCAGTGCCTGTGAAAATATTATACGTCTTATGTACTCCGGTGAAATATACGATGTAGTTTCCTACATTCTGTTCAAGCAAACAAGTAATGACTTTACAATTTGTAATGAAGCACAATTGGAGCAGGTTTTGATAATAGTTGTCAGACTTATACTCAATTAAAGTAGGAGTACTAATAAAAGAACATTTTTGCACACAATAGAGCTTTCCTTAATTAGAATGCAGTGCACCGCCCTCCCTTAGACTAGTATACTCATTAGTTATGTAGCGTTAGTTGTATCTAGAGGTATCTAGTGCTGCTACGCTGGCCTGCTTTAGGACAAAGCTATCTTAAAGAGTAATAAGATAAGTAAGTGCCGTAGCATGACACATAACTAGTTTGGCCAGCGGAGCCGATTAGAGCATGCTGTGTAATGCCCTACAATTAAGGTGATGCCCAATGCACCAACACACCGGTACTCCTGTGATAAATGTGTTGTGTCCTATGGTGGTTGTTGACCACAGTTCGTTACTCGTGACATGCGATGTAAACTGTATTTTGGGATAATTCTGCCCGATGTGATAAACTGGATAAATAATAAATTCGCAGGTAGTCTTCAGTTTGGTAGCATGTTCATATGAAAACTTAAGTACTGATTTGTTGTTGTCATCTTCAGTCCAGAGACTCACTTGATGCAGCTTTCCATGCTACTCTATCCTCTGCTAGCCTCTTCGTCTCTGAATAACTACTGCAACCTACATCCTTCTGAACCTGCTGGCGTATTCATCTCTTGGTCTCCCTCTACAATTTTTACCCTCCACGCTGCTCTTCTATACTGATCCCAAGATGCCTTAGAACGTGTCCTATCGACCGATTCATTTTTTTTGGGTCAAGTTGGGCCACAAATTCCTCTTCTCCATATTTCTATTTAGTACCTCCTCACTAGTTACGTGATCTACAAATCTAATCTTCAGCATTCTTCTGTAATACCACATTTCGAAAGCTTGTATTCGCTTCTTGTCCAAACTATTTATCGTCCGTGTTTCACATCCATACATGGCTACACTCCATCCAAATACTTTTAGAAAACACTTCCCGATACTTAAATCTATACTTGATATTAAAAAAAAAATCTCTTCTTCAGAAACGCTTTGCTTGCCAGCGTAGCAGAATTGATATTAATCGTTAAATTTGAATGTCTATTATCACATGCGTAAGGTTTGATCTTTCGAATAACAGTACAATTCGTAGTCAGTTTTAAAATTTTTAGCATTAAATTAGAATATGTGCTTTTTAGAGAGCTTTCTAGGTTGTATAGTTTCTTAATATCGCATTAATGTAATTTTAAAATAGTCTTCGACTGTGAAGTAGTGCACAAACTGGGCAGGAAGCACACATATGCTGATATCCAAACTAGGAAAACTGTGGTGTTGGCGGCACTACGGAAGAATTTAGCAGAGTGGCAGAGAGTACAAGCGACCAACAAAGAACGAATGGTATTCAATCACAGCCATCGTTCATGCTGCTTGAATGCCTGCTATAAAGAGCAACAAAACTCAGATTGCAAATAGTGGTTCCAGTAACATTTACGCTCGAAGTGCTATGTTAAGCACATGGGCATATGTTGTCAGGTAGTAGAGGACGCGAGGTGACATGTAGATATGTGACGGAAAGATTTTGGTGGTGAGCATAGAAATATCATCTTGGGCAACACATGAATGACTGTGTGGCATTAAAAAGACTACCAGACATTTAAGCGACTTCAAATAATTTTGCTTGCTACTTATAATTTTACTTGCTATTTTGCGACTTTTTAATAGCACATCGATAGTGTACAGATTTGAGCGTTGAGCAGACGCTGGTGAAGTATCAGTGCAGCAGTAGTGCAGCAGCAGTGCAGTAGCAAGTCGCATATTTAGCTTTCATATTTGTTTTGTAGTTTGTTTCTTAATTTCTTTCCGTATGTTTGTGGGCTTTCATATTTAATTACATAAAATCCTTGCGTATTCTCGCATTTTAGAGGATTAATATTGCTTATTGATAGCTGTAAAGTATAAATTCACGGAGTCGTTAGTCAGTTGTGTGTTTTGGACATCCAGTGCTTTCTGTTTATTTCGTAGAGTGAGTTAGCAGCAGACAGAGACCAGTGGAGTTTCATCTGTGCTTGCGAGCCACAGTAGCAGAAACTAGTCGTATATTCAGTTTTTCGTATTAAATGGTTCAAATGGCTCTGAGCACTATGGGACTTAACATCTGAGGTCATCAGTCTCCTAGAATTTAGAACTACTTGAACCTAACTAACCTAAGGACGTCACACACATCCATGCCTGAGGCAGGATTCGAAACCTTCGACCGTAGTAGTCGCGTGGTTCCGGACTGAAGCGCCTAGTACCACTCGACCACAGCGGCCGGCTTTCCGTGTTAGTTCCGCAGGTTTAATTCAAATTACTTTGTCTTTTTATGTGGTGAAATATTTTGGATCTTTGTGTATTTTCGAATTAGAAAAGTGGTATTATCAAAGTATAATAACGGTAGAGTGTAACATAGTGTAGGCGTTTGTCATTTGTACTGAGATATGGGTAGGATCGCATTCTAATATCTGTATAGTGGCGCAGTCATTGTCATTTGATTGCTTAGTTCGTTAGTAATTGTTCATTTATCGCAGCTCTATCTGGCGCTGCTGATGCAACTGTACAGTCGCATATTGCTGTTTTATTTTTCGCAACTCTATACGGCCAGATATTAGCAGTAAGATGGATAGGGTGTGTGAGTGCTGTGCGCGGGCGCAGAAGGAATTGGCCGCGTTTCGCGATCAGCTGAGCGTGCTGTTGGCCACGGTCAGCCGCCTTCAGGTTGCTGCCAAGAGGTGCAGCGACGGCGGAGGGTCTGGCGCGTTGCTTGAGACACCCCAGGTGTCGCTTGCTACGTCCGCTCACTCAGCCGACGAGGCACCTTCTAATGTAACCGGCGCGTTGGGGCCGCCCTCACCTCAGGGTGAGTGGCGATCCGCAACGCGTTCGAGTCGCTCTAAGTGGAGGCTGTTCGTCTGGCCTCGCCCGTTCATCCTGTCAGTGGGCAGGTGGCCGCTCCTTCAGCAGGGCCCGACCAGGCACACGGGGGCAGAGGATTGCTTGTTATTGGGAGCTCCAACGTTAGGCGGGCGGTGGAGCTTCATAGTGAAATAGCGTACAGGGCTGGAAAGAATTCCAACGTGCACTCGGTTTGTCAGCCGGGGGGCCTCATCCAAAATGTGGAGGCGGGATTGTCTGCGGCTATCGAGCGCACAGCGTGCAGTCATCCGCAAGCAGTTGCAAACGTCGCCACCAGTGATGCCAGTCGCTTGAGTTCTGAAGCGATCCTCAGTTCGTATAGGCGGTTGGCGGATTTGGTGAAGACCGCTGGCCTGGCACACGGGGTGCAAGCAGGGCTCTCTATTTGCAGCATCGTTCCCAGAGTGGATCGGGGTCCTTTGGTTTGGAGCCGAGTGGAGGGTCCCAACCAGAGGCTTCGTCGACTCTGTGACGGTCTTGGCTGCAGATTTTTAGGCTTGCGCTATTGGGTGGGGAATTGTAGGACGCCCCTGGATAGGTCAGTGGTGCACTACACAGAGGAAGCGGCTACTCGAGTAGCAGAGTACTTGTGGCGTGTACATGTTTTTTTTTTTTAGGCTAGTCAGTAGTGCGAGGTGTCCTGATGAACACTCGCCAGTCGACGTGCATGCAGGGAAATCAGGACGCCCTCAGTGTAAAGACAATTCAGCTATCAACATGTTAGCAGTAAATTTTCAGATTGTTCAGAATAAAGTTCCTGAATTTACTGCCCTCCAGGAAGCGCGTGGCGCGCAAATTATTATCGGCACTGAGACCTGGGTGAATCCTGAGATAGGAAGTTCCGAAATATTTAGTGAGGGTTGGAACGTGTATCGGAAAGACAGATTAGACACCGTAGGAGGTGGTGTCTTCATTGCAGTTGACAAAAATATTGTGTCTACTGAGGTCGAAGTAGAGTGTGATTGTGAAGTTATCTGGACACGTTTAACAGAGCTAGGAGAAATAAAGTTAATTATTGGGTGTTATTACCGGCCACCAGGTTCCACCGTGACAGATCTAGAATCATTCAAAGGGAATCTACACTCTGTATCGCAGAAGTACCCGGATCACGCTACATTAGTCGGAGGTGACTTCAACCTACCTAATATAGACTGGGATGTCTATGGATTCATTACAGGTGGTACAGACAAGCTGTCTTGTGAATTACTTTTGAATACATTATACGAAAACTGTCTTGAACAGCTAAATCGACACCCAACGCGTAATGGAAATATTTTAGATCTAGTAGCCACGAACAGAACGGACCTCATCAACGGTGTCATTGTTGAGACAGGGATTAGTGATAATGATGTTGTCATTACGACTATGGTTACGAAAGTTAAAAAGTCGGTCAAGAAGGCTAGGAGAGTATTCTTAGTAGAAAGAGCAGATAAGCAGTTGTTAGCATCCCACTTAGTAAATGAATCGATTTCATTTACTTCCGGTACGATGGACGTGGAAGAATTATGGGCAAATTTTAAACACATTGTAAATCACGCAATGGACAAGTAAGTGCCGAAAAAGTGGGTTACGGACGGAAAAGACCGACCGTCGTTTAACAGTGCAATTCGGAGAATGCTGAGGAAGCAAAGACAGTTGCAGTCGCGGTACAAGAAAGATCAGGAGAATGAGGACAGGCAAAAGTTAGTAGAGATTCGTGCTACTGTAAAAAGAGCGATGCGCGAAGCATTCAACCACTACCGCCGTCATACTTTAGCAAAAGATTTTGCTGAAATCCCAAGGAAATTCTGGTCTCACGTAAAATCGGTAAGCGGGTCGAAGGCTTCCATCCAGTCACTCACTGATCAGTCTGGCCTGGCAACGGACGACAGCAAAACGAAAGCTGAAATTTTAAATTTAGCATTTGAGAAATCTTTCACGCAGGAGGAACGTACAAACATATCACCGTTCGAGTACCATACAGATTCCCATATGGAGGACATAGTGATAGTTATCACTGGGGTTGTGAATCAGCTGTATGGGTTGAAAATAAATAAATCGCCAGGTCCTGATGGGATTACAATTCGGTTTTACAAGGACTACTCTAATGCATTGGCTCCTTACTTACCTTAAATTTATCGCGAATCTTTTGAATAACGTCAAGTCCCGAGTGACTGGAAAGAAGCGCAGGTGACGCCTGTATATAAGAAGGGTAGAAGGACGGATCCTCAAAATTACAGACCAATATCCTTAACATCGGTTTGTTGCAGGATTCTCGAACATATTCTCAGTTCGACAGAGAAGTTGCTGTCCATGCATCAGCACGGCTTTAAAAAGCATCGCTCCTACGAAACGCAACTCGCCCTTTTTTCACATGATATCTTGCAAACCATTGATGAAGGGTATAAGACGGATGCCATATTCCTTGACTCCCGGAAAGCGTTTGACTCAATGCCCCACTGCAGACTCCTAACAAAGGTTCGAGCATGTGGAAGTGGTTCCCAAATATGTGAGTGGCTCGCAGACTTCTTAAGTAATAGAACCCAGTACGTTGTCCTTGACGGTGAGTGTTCATCGGAGGTGAGGGTATCATCTGGAGTGCCCCAGGGAAGTTTGGTAGGTCTAACAACCGACAGGTCCTTTTTGACCAATCCTTTCTCTGTTGTGGCATCAAACAAACGCTGTCCGATACAAGCTACCATCCCACAGTGCACTCCCCAATCAACATATATGAAATCCCTGTAATATCCGCAGGACAGGACAGATAGTTCAATTTGTGGAAAGCGGCCAATATGAGTGGTTGTCAGTTGCACTCGAACATACTACTTTATTCATTTGACAGACACTATGAAGCAAAGCAAGCGCTGTATCATGTATAAGATACAGAGGCGAGCGAGTGCACGGGACTTACCCTAGTTCACTGCTAGTAGCGTCACGTCATCGTAACGCGCCTGCATATAGTATTGCACCACATTTAACATAAAAGTAAAAATTAAGATTTGTGTGTAAAACTTTGTTAAAGTATAGTTCTATGTAATAATGTTTCAGGTAACAAATCTTAATGTTATAAAATTAGTAGTTTACGTAAAATTCACGTTTTGAAAGAAAAATAGGAGGCGCTAAATAATGACGCTAGGAAGCCAAAATATGGTGAGAAGGTGCAGTAAGAAGTCATTAATGAGTGGTGCTGGTTTCCAAAACCATAAAACTAAAATTGACTCCAGAATCCGCGTTTTTCGGAAAAATCAGAGGCGCGAAATAATAGAGCTACAATATTGAAAATTGGTAGGATGCTTCAGTTCACCCTAATAATAATAATGGAAATACCACAATCAGTTACCTCTTCTAGTTTTTTAGTAATTTAGTAAAAACTACTTTTGTGAGTAAAATGTACATAAGCATTATAGATTAAGTACTTTAAATTTTAATGATAAAACAAATTCTTTAAGACCAATGATCAGATAGGACAATTAACAAAGCTACACCAAGTTTTAGTCTTGTAGCATAATTAACAGCTGATACAAGTCTTGATAAAGCTATGGTTCAGAGGTAACAATCTACCGTTAGTTCCATTGTAAAAATTCTAGAGAGTAAAGTTTTAATTTTAGCGGGCTGAGATTTTCTACGTGCTTCTGTACTGCTCAGATGTATGTATACAAAAATTGAGAAGTTTGTAAAGCTATTATTAAATGTGATATTTAAGATTATGTGCCTGAGATAGCGATCATTTGGAGGCTGCAGGCATCTGCATAGGAACGGAAAGAACAGATGCTCTCTTGGCGGTACGCGCCGGAGCTATATAAAAAGAGCGGCAGAGGCAGTAGTAAGCTCACTCCGCATTAGACCAACGCCTAGTCCACGCGAGCTTAACGTCCGATCGCGCCTCGCCTCGGGTGACGTCATAGCGGGCTGTGACATGCGCGTACTTAGCAATGTAAACGGACATTGAAAATCGCGAGGACTGTACACCGTCCTGGATCGTTTAGACTTCGGTAACAAACTGTTATTGTGCCGTCCGTGTGAAGTATAATTCCGCGTGGCAAGTGGTGACTAACTCCACTTTTAAGGCGAGCATTAATCTTTTTTTTTAACATTATTGCGAACTATTAATAGAGCACCGTTAGTTAGAGTAATGAACTATTCGGGAGGAACTTGCTGTAGAAGTCGCCTTTGAACTATTAAACGATTGGCTGAATTAACAATATTTAATGTCTTTAGCATTTTCAGAAGTTTCGAGTAATTTGTGTGAGCCGTTAAGATAATAAAATCTTGTTTGGAACTTTAAATTTTATTGAAGCAGCCCTAATCCCGTGAAGAACTATGGATATTTTTCGTTTAGCTGGGCTGTACAGGAATGTGGCCGTGCAGACTGGGAACTAAGGTCAGTAAGTTTCCCTTCGCTTTCTGACTGGCCACCAAATTAGTTGCCAGGCTCGCGTGATTTAAGGTGGCAATGTTCAACTTTCATTCAACATTAAACAACGACTTCTTCGCCGTCCCACATATGTTGCATCGGCAATAGTCTGTTACGTGAAATGAACATTCAAACAACTCATTCGACGACTTCTTCGCCGCCCCACAACTACAAGAGTATACAAAACATTAAAAATAAAGCAAGCCAAACAATTTTAGAACTTAATTCCCAGCTAAATGCGCCATTAAACCTTACGCCTCAAGGGCAAAACAACTTTAATTTAAAACGGGCTGAACGCCAATCACTTGAGACTAAAAAACAGGAATTAGAATTTTAAAAGGCAGAAGGCCTCAACTTAAAACATTTCCATAAATTAGGCTGAAGGCCTAAACAATCTCACGCCTTAAGGGCAAAACAATTTTATTTTAAAATTAGCTGAAGACCAATAAGTTACTAAAAACCGGAATCTGAATTTAAAAGGCAAAAGGCCTTATCTCGAAACATATCTCTAAATTAGGCTGAAAGCCCAAACAAACTTATGCCCTAAGGGCAAAACAACTTTAACTTAAAATCAGCTGAAGGCCAATAACTTAAGGCTCAAAACAGGAACTCTTGAATTTTAAAAGGCAGATGGCCTTATCCTCAAATTTCTTTAAATTAGGCTGAAGGCCAAAAGAAATCTAATCTAAAATTGGCTAGTAGCCATACATAAACAAACTACAAGAACAAATAAGAGAAGGCAGCACATCAAAGGGCGCTCAGAAGTTTCCAAAGGTCGGCATGGAATTCATACACTAACGCTCGCTTAGGTGAGACAGGCAGTCGGTCCTACAATTCTCAATTGGCGGATCTAGACGCCACAGTCTGGAACCGTAGATCGCTACGGTAGCTCCCTCGGGCATGGCTGCGTATGATGTCTTAAGGTTAGTTAGGTTTAAGTAGTTCTAAGTTCTAGGGGACTGATGACCTCCGCAGTTAAGTCCCATAGTGCTCAGAGCCATTTGAACCATTTTTGAACCTCAGTCCGACGGCAACCCAACCGACAGACAGTCAACGGACCAAGCGACAGGATAACTTCCACTCCACCAGACCAGCACACAACAGGGAGTTCAATGGAACAACGCCGAAGACATCGGCGCCCACAATGAATTATTCATTTAGCTGTCAAACTGCAAGCCATACTGGACAGCGACAATCCGACGAGGAAAATACACTGCCTGAATTTACGTCAACGGCCAGGGCAGGTAACCGGGACGTTAACGGCCACAAGGCAGAAGATGCCACTGGTGCACTTCAATTCAAAAATAATCAAGTTAATTTAAACTCCACAGGAGGTCAGCTAGAATTTCGCCAACTTGAAAACACACATTGTTGCTTGCGGGAATGTCACAACAGCCCACAACGAATTTCAGACGACACAATGTGAACAGTTGAGGCTGACTGGTAGATTAAGTAAAGATTCAACTTCCGTGTGCGGGATCGGTGAGCCACGGACCTCGTAGCACTTGAAATAGCAACATCCACTCCGACTGCGGGGGGACACCGCCAGCGGCCCCAGCCAGATACGGACCACGGAGACTTCCTCGCTGCTCCACGCCAACCGACCAATTGCCCGCACACGACACAACCTGAAACTATAAGTGCGAGGTCAAAGATCGTACAAGGTTAAAATATCGATACAGGCTGCTGCTGCAGCTGGCGGAGTGAGACAGTGGATAACAGCATAATCGCAGTAACCGTGAGAGACTAATCGCAGCAACCAAGGTTTAATGCAAAGTATAAAAAGAGCCAGCCACGGCTCAGTATAGTTTCACCGTCCGCTTGAGGACACTGGCGTTGGAGCCTACATTTCCCTCAAAAACCTGCAGCAATTCTTGGGACGTCTGTGAAGCAGATGTTACGCAGCCCCAACCCATTGCAGCGACTGAAGCGAAATGTTTTCCTTCACTAGCTGACACGGCTATCCCAGGAAGCCCCACGTAAAAATCATTGTCAGGGCTACCTGAGAAAGCTGAGGTGCGCTTTCTCCTCTGCAGGAATCGACCACTAGCGCCCTGTGCTGACACAATCCGGTAAGGAGCCATGAAATTCATGCGCCAGGGGGAAGTGGTGACCAAGACTCTTTGGCCATCGAATGACTGGCAATAAAGTTGCTGTTCAATTATCTATGTCGACAGTGGCCGTTTCACGAAACAGCAGCCTTCGCTGTACATGAGGAAGACATGATTCCAATATGAGCACAGTTCCTTCACCTATAAATACTGAAAACTTACAACAGACACCATGCCTAATCACTGTCATTTCTTGACCCTGTTCATTGAATTGGTCACTATGACTCCTTAAGGGGAAACGAGCGCCTACTTGTAATGAATAAGGTGAAAAAAGGCAAGCCGGAACGACTAGCCACCTGTCATGTTTAACCAGTGAAATGTCGGAGATAGGCTTAGCAATGATTTACCGCCTACTAAATGTGAAAGTAAAAACTAATGGAAGGAGGTTATACGTGTTAATTCGACGCCAGTTGTAGGAATGAACATTCAGAACCGACATTCCACAGTTCACCCTTATCCAGTAAAATGGACTTCGATAGGGAAATGTGTTCAAGTGAAGATGCAAGAAGTAGTAATTGTTTTGGAGTTTCCGAAGCCTTTGTGGTACTGAACGACATACTGGGATTGTAGTTTGGAAAATCACTACTTGTCTAGTGAAGGAAGTGCGACTCCATGCAGACATGCGAGATGTAGCTATTTCTAGGGAGAATAGGTGCAATGGAGTGCCAGAAGTAATTATTGGTGCCACGACCGTCTTTTCAAAAGATACCAGCACAATTGCTACACTCACTTTTAGCGCCATGGAAAGTAAACCTCAGAAACTTGGTAAAATTCGAGTTAACTGATGGTGGCATTTCGGAGAATGGTACGTGTGATAGGGCAGTACAAAATTTCGCCTCCCAATTACACTAATGGGTACAACTACACTCTAACGCGCTCTGTCTGCGTTGCACTGCCAAGTGGAACCATTGACGTACTGACAAACCGAAATTTGACTTACACGAATAATATCCTGAGTCCTGCTGACGTACGTTGCTTAGACACACTAATAACATGTCGGCAAAGCAAAATTTGCATGTTGTAAGTGTTGCGACATACTCAACCATACCGGAAGAACCGTAAGACTTACGACTATTAGCTTCAGCATGTTACTATATCAGTTTGAACAGTGCGTAGGATTACACAAACGTATGCCAGACTGGCACATCTTTTTTTTTTAATAAAGAAATGAATGCTACACAGCAGAGTAATTTTACTATGCAGGCTTAAAGGTATTGTTAAATTTCCACCAGGCGAGCTAAACGTATGCATCAATCGTTATGTCACACGATGTACCACTAATGCCATAGACGTAGGAAACACGACAGGCAGAAATGCATACACGTCTTGATGACTTATCAAGAGATTTTGAGGTAACGCTACGTAATTCTACGTCCGAGCACCGCTACGTAGCCGAACATGGCAGCAAGACCGAGCTCAACGACACAGAATCGTTTTTGAAATTATCACAGTAAGGCAAGGAGGGCTGATTGGTGCGCCAAATAGTGACAAAAATGCTCATCTACGTGGTACTCAGAGCCACCGCGTCGTAGGGGCTCCTACAACGTGTGCTCAATAATAATGTCTCTAAATTTGATATGTGAAAACTCTAACGAGTTTTAGATAAGACACATGTTATTAAAATTCTGTATCTTTTTTCTTCATGTCTACACGTTCGCAGCCCTCACCTGCTATAGGGCTCCGAATTTTAGCTTGTTATCGGAAGCTGTGTAATGTAAAAATGTCGGTGCCTTGAAACACTGTGCTGTAAGTGAGTTTTGAATTCGATGAGTTTGTCCATGCATGGACCACCCTCAGCATAACAGCACCCGACCACACACGAGCGTTGTGACATCTGCAACAATCCGAAGCGCTGGGTTTAGCGTCAACTACCATCCACCGTACAGTCCCAACTTGGTCATATTTGATTTTCTTCTGTTTCCAAATCTTATAGAACACCTGCGAGGAGTTCACTGTGATAGAGATAACGCGGTGCAGGCAGAGGCGATGTTGTGGCTCCGTCAACGAAGTCAAACATTCTACAGTGACAGTATCGAGAAAGTCCTCTCATTCGGGGAAATGTGTTCGTCGCCAGAGCAGCTATTTTGAGAAATAAACATGTGTACACGAGGAAAAAAGATGTACGATGTTAATGGTTTTTTATTTAAGAGTCTCTAAGAGCGTTCACATAAAAAAAATTCGGACACACTACTCTTCACCACGCTTTCCTATAAATTAGCTACCCAGCTTTCGGAGCACAAGACACATTCTTTCATGCTACCATTCTGTGAGAGACGAAGAAACAGAAAGAATGACTGTCAGATGAGTTTCGGCGAAACCACGACGAGGTGTGAGATGATGCTGGTTGCTAGCTTCAACACCGAGGCAGCCAAACCTTATGCACACCACAACCATTGCTACCTACTGGGTCATCGCGAATTAGCACGCTGGTGAGCAGCCAGCCCTCCTCCTCCTGTGGGTCATCGTGGTCTACAAGCTGGCATCTTCGCACCAATCATTCGAGGCGTGGATCACCATAATACGTCCCGCAGGCCGCGGTTGCATCGCGCTCCTGATTTACACGCAACCGAGGCACTGATCTGTGGCAGCGACGTCTAAACGCGCTGAAGAGGCATCAGCATTCTTTGGCAGCATGTGTGCGCCTCGCCCTGCTGCCACAAGCAGTTTTGAAGAAGCTAAACCATTTCCAACTTTGACGACCGATAAATAAATTTACAAATAACGCTGTATCACTTATGCTTCCGGGCGTGCAATGGACCACTCAGTCTCATATGTTGCTCGACTTCTTCATTGCCATGCGACACCACAGGCCCTGATCGTAACACTGGCACCAATTAGTGGTGCTGGCACGTAACTTCTCAGTTTTATTCTATGAAGTAATTTTTGACGAGTTCCACACACAAAGCAACTAGGAATTCTAACTTCACCGTGTGAGTAAAACAACATCGGCAGTAACTCACAAACTGCAGTATTTTTGAACATGGAACAAGGATCAGACTAGAGTTACCTTTACCAAGAGTAAACGAAGAGAACACAAAAGACGGTATTTTCCACGAGGGAGTGAAATTCTACAATACATTTCCTAGGGAGATTAAAGAGACATCTGAAATACATATGATTAAAACGTCAGCAAGGTGTGCTTGTGAAATAATTCATACTAAAAAGTCAATGATTCTTTAGCTAACTATCATAAGGGGACGGTAAAAACTGACATTATTCAAAATTAACAATCATTCATTATACAGTAAATTCTCAAGGTTTAATGATAATGATTCTTATGGCAAGATTCCGCGCGCAAGATTCTTGACGGGAAATTTTCGTCCTTCTTTGCTCAATATCTCATTCAGTATTCTAAAGTGCTGACTTAGCTATTTCAGAAAGGCCAACGGGACAACATGAATAATTCGATAAAATGTCCATACTATCGTTAAGGTTTTGGATGCATGAATTATTTATATTTTATCACTTTGTAGGTGATCTATGAATAACTAAAGACGTAACTGACTATCTTTCCGGTCTACACAAAATGGAAATTTATTTTCTTGAAAATATTCTAGTACAAACTGAGTTTAGGGTAAAAGGACCCTTTCCAGGACCACGGAACATCATAAATATCACTTGTTGTAAGCATGCTTTTGTAATAATTAAAAATTGCCTACAACGAATATGTAAACGATCGTTCCAAGTATCTGTACGTAATTTAGGGAGCTAAATTATTATTCTCTTAACGTATTCTTCACCGAAACTGATCAGAAGAAATATTTAGGTAATTCATTTGCAACGCTCACCAGATAAATAATCATAGAAATCGATAGCTTATTAAAATAATCTCACTTTTTTATATTTCTTGCAGTTTTAACTCGGGTACGCAAGAAGAAGTGAGGCCATAAATAACAAAAGTTTCTACCCGTCGAGATAGAATCTTTGTTTTTTTACTTCAACTTTTAATGAGACTAATAAGTTTGCTGGAAAGTCTCATGTTAATTGAAGAAGTTTGAATCTTTTATGCGCCCACGAAATGGCGGGTCTGCTAATTGTTTTCTCTCGACACGCAGCCCGTACTATAATTTGATAGCATTCTGATGAACAGTCTTATGAAACAGTAACGTCCGTTACTTCCGACACCGCTGACGGACATATCTGTGGATTTCTGTCAAAATACTTTTCCCGTATTGTTCCGGAGATAATAGTCTTATTTAGATTTCATTTGTGACCTTCGCTATTTCGACGACAATTTTTGATGCAGTTCTTATCATATATTTCACTCCTATTTACCGTAACATTGTTTTATTTTATCTAAATATCTTCAGTGTCTCAGTATTAATTAATCTACTAATTATCTGTTATAAAGGGTGAACCTGAACTCCGTGGACAGCATATCCGTGGCTGTTTAGGGGACTGCGTCTGAGCAGTGTGTTGTAATAGTGACCTTGGGTGGCTCTTGCAGAGTTACTCTTTTTCGTTATATTTCTAACTTTCATTTATAATTGTTTCTTTATTACACACAAATTATCTATACAAGAGTGCAAATTTCGACAACGTAGTCTGTGTGCCTCGCTTCTAAAATTTTGTGTCAGCCAGGGTCCACAGCCTCTATTTTACAAATAAAACTAAGTCGTTTTTAGGCTGTGCATTAATGTTCTTTATTGAATTTGTGCCATTACAAAACTTCTACTCTGCGTCATTTTTGAGCACTTACGTCATCTCAAATTACCTACATGATTTTTTCTGATACATACACGTTCTGCAGTGTGACATGAATAAACTGATGTCATGCTTGTGCTTGAAAATTACGCAAACTCAAATTTAGCTAATCGCCGAAATTAAATAAAGAACATTGACATCTAGCCTACATCGAACCATGTTTTCATTAGTCTTCTTTTCTGTACATCTAGCACTTGCTGTAAAAATCAGTAAATGATCACACCATTCTTCGTCCTTAAAGTTTTATTCAATGCTACTCGGATCTGTCGCATGGTCGTTTCTCTGGCATGTCAAGTGGACGTTAACAGCGAACCAGAGCACCGTGGAGATGTTTGCTAAAGAAGGGTTGGCCGATATGCCCCTCATGTGTGGGTTCACCGAATGGAGTGGAAGATCGGCAGTATAATGTTAATGCTGAACTATTCCCGCACCGACTCCAGATACATTACGGTAGTTTTTCATCTGAGTAATGATGTAATATTTTAGTGTTGTACTGTTTGATGATGGCGTAGTGCGTGTATTATCACAGTTTGAAGCTGTGTACACACAAACAAAATTCGATAAACAGACCAAAAGAGTTTATTATTTTATTGTTGTTGTGTAATTATCCATCATGAAACATTAGTCTATTGTAACAAAATACTCACAAGATACCTCTAATAACTTCAGAAGCTTTTTTCATGGCGTACGGATTCACTTTGTAAACCAGTGCTTGCATGGCGTGTAGATAGTTTTACAATTAATTTTATTTCTATGAAACGACACCAATAAATATTTGTTATTCAGACATTTATAGCTATTTATTTCATTATTT
This sequence comes from Schistocerca gregaria, assembly GCF_023897955.1. Lineage (NCBI taxonomy): Eukaryota > Metazoa > Arthropoda > Insecta > Orthoptera > Acrididae > Schistocerca > Schistocerca gregaria. Next base: position 534,206,588 of record NC_064923.1, read on the forward strand.
GTGTGTAATTACTAACATTCGTCATATTATACATACGTTAAAATGGATTCTACTATATCCGCTATAATTGTTTCAGAAACATATGATGTCTACACTGGTCGTTGTGTTTGTGTTTCACATCCTACATATTTGATGACTCTTTTATCACATACCATGGAAATAAACATCGAAACACTAACCGACATGTTCAGAGTTGTTCACATTTTAATGCAATAAAACTGTAATTTATCTCTTCATCCATTGATACAATAAAGTAGTTCCTTTTAAATTGATAAACTAAAGCTGCACTAATCAAAATTGAACTTTTTTATCAGCACACTGAATATAAAACACAACGAGTCAAAACAAATACACATAACGAAACAAAACATAAACGCAGCAGTAATTTTATATTGTATGCGTTTGTCATTAACTGCTCTTTCTGACTATAATGTAATCATACTGGTAAAACGGTGAATCATATAGGAATATTAATTTACTGTAAGATATCTTCTTCGTCATCAGCAGTTCAAGGAAAATGCATTCCTATCTGTAGTCAAAGTATATGCTCCGGAGCCATCTTGGTCTTCTTCCAGCATTTCCACAGTCTTTAACTCCCTGTGTTGTTTATTTTTTCCCAAAAAAATATGTACGCCATACATATTAAACACGTTCCTTGACAATTTTCTCTGTCGACTCGCAGAGGTATTCGGAATAAAAGTGAAGCAAGGCGCATCTTCGTATTTATACACTCGCTAGTTAAGCAGGCTTAACACTGTTCCCCTTTTACTTCGACTGCTTGACTGCCACACCAAACAGGTTGATTCACTTGGCATTCCTTTGTAAGCACTCAGGGCTTCAAATGTGGCGTTTGAATGGGTGCCGTCTTCAGTCACAATGTCTTTTACTCTGCATTATAGTAATCTGCTAGCTGAAAAGAAACACGAGCAAAAATACTTCCACAGCACCGAACGTTGCTTATGATTCACAAGAAACACGCCTCTAGAGTCATATTGTTTGGTGATTCAAAGATGCTTTCAGGACAGTTGGTATGTGGTATGACAAATGTCCTCCCTATGTTCTGAAATTTCTTTCCGTACTAATCAGAGTTAATTTAGCAAAGTACTGAAAGTGAAAAACTGCTTAACTTCTGCTGAAAACAAGTTTTCAAAATGGATCAACTTTGACGTTGCATTAAAATTTTCTGTTAAGAGTCCACCATTTATAAAATCTTTGAGAAACATGTTTCTCAATATTTCAATTTAAAAATAATTGTGACTTAATTTTATATGTTTCAAAACACATATATCAGGATTTAAATGTTGTTAATGGACGGGATCACAGTTTAAATGACATTACGTATACAGCCTGAGGATATTTACACGGAAAATATGACGTATTCATTCACAATAATTTAGTTTTGTGCTTGAATCGAAAGCATTTTGCAGCTATAAGTTCGTATTCAAGAAATACACTTACATTATTGTGAAATACATGTGCTTCAGTTAACCATTTTAAATAGCCTACAGGATAATCTTTTTGTGCATTGGCGGGAAAATCCACATTGATTGGCAGTTTCTGAGCCACATACACGCCAATTCGACGCTCCCAATGTATTGAACCATAGGAAAAATATTCTATTTTTAGAGTCGGACAGTTACATTCATGCTACAAGTATTTATCAGAACAGTTCATTGTCTTGATGCAATAGTAGTTTTTCATTCCATAAAGAAGGAAAACTATCGTACACCATACACACACCTCACGACAGTTTACACACTGCAACTTGATTTTACAGTCCAGTCGACAATGCCAAATTCTTTTCACAATCCTTCGTAATTTCGTTATTAATGTCATATATCGCATAAAATCTGAACCATCGCTACACCATCGTTTACTGCCTTATTATCTTGTTTTAGTGGTATAGCTTAACTTCACTTTAATCGAGTTGTTGTCCACGGCTCTCTTGACTTGCACATAAACAACCGCGGCTTCTTTCGCACATGACATCCCAGTCAAAGCGTGCGGAAAGTAAACTTGAGTTCCTAAAAGTGAATAAGAGTGGTGATTTCTTTATCATTCCAGAGATCGTTCAGGACCTCAGCTTTGTAATACAGAATGTCAGTTCAAGCACCTTTCAGTCAAATTGTTATTTTATCGGGCTACCAGTTTCGGTAGTATATTACGTCATCTTCAGGCTGTTGTGTACAGATGACAATGGTAACAGTTGGAATACGTAACAAAAGGGCGTCATACAAGTCTTACCTGCAGTGATAATGTGTAATAACACAAAAATACCAAACTGTACAGGAAGTATATCATAGTTACTGATAAGTTAGGAATAAAATAAGAAAACACTTATACAAAAAAAATGGTTCAAATGGCTATGAGCACTATAGGATTTAACAGCTGTGGTTATCAGTCCCCTAGAACTTAGAACTACTTAAACCTAACTAACCTTCCTAGGTTTTACACAAGTCCTGCATGACGTACGTTAACCTTACCTTCACCTACCTACTTGCTTACCTTGATTCGTTGACATGAACAACGATGGTTGCTACTTTACATTTGTTGCCATAATGGTGTTAGTGTTGTGAGTTCCTCCCTCGTTACATTGTTTTCATGGTACATGGCGAGTGTTCGTTTTCGTGAGACTACTACTTGTATTAGTTGACATGTGGATTTGTTCAGATTGGACACGTTTACCTCTAACGACTTGATAATAGCCGACACAGTGTTGTGGTGTGCTCCTTGATATCCAAATTCTCAGTTAACCAACTACTTATGAAGGCACCAACTGACGTCTTACACACATTATGGTATACCCTGACGCATATTTTCTGCTGATTTTTCGACTTCTCCTTAAGGACTACATGAAATATAGAGGTATGTGTCTTTGGTCGTTCTAATTGAAAAGAGTGTCTTTCTATCACTCTGTATGCATCGGAGTCATTTTCTTAGGCTTACTTCATGGCTTATGGTTGGATGTTCAGCCACCACATGCCTGCTCACCAGCAATCATTTTGATGATAACGTTGGTTGTGCCTTTTCCATATATTTCAGTACTTAGTGCTTAGTGGGAATTCGTTACGGTATATCACACGATATTCATAGTTCGGTTCATTAAAAGTTTTCTATTAAGTAAGTTGTATCTTATGAATTTTTGACTGGTAAATTGCATTGTTGAAACGTTATATTCTCGTTTTATTGGTTACTATTACTAAATAGTACATGATTACACAGATAGTTGTGTGGTTGATCTCCAGTAAGTGGTTTATGTATTACTGATATGTGACAACATGTAATCAAATGTTTTCCCTTCAGTCTGTACTCATCAGTATGTGACTATATTGTATTACTCCAGTTGTTTCACGGCCATTCCATTAGCATTATAGCGTGATTATCTATGCATAGAAAACAATACTGACTTCGGTTTAGTAGGTTCTTTTTTACGGTTATATAACAGCTATATTTTGCCCCCTAGTTTTGCTGAGAGGTGTATGATTTGATATTCTTCAAGTCTCGGTACAAGATTCTAAATTACACTTTGCATCCCTTTCTCCTCATTCATTTGTGATCTGTAATTCGGGTTGATGACTTCCATTGCTCACAAATCTATCTCACAGAAGCTGGATATTGCAAAAGGTGTCGAAACGCGTTCGGTTTTGTTACCCACTTGCGGGTTCTCCTATTTGCCAAGCTTCAAATCTGATGCAGTGATGAGGAAAAGAATTAGGTATTTAATGTGGAATCTAAATAAATATCAATAAAGTGCTCTTGTTATTCAGTGGTAACTGTTCATGAAATTCTTGATTGAAAGAACTTCAGAAATTGATCACTGAGTTCATTTACATTACCCTAAAATATAGACTTCACTCCTTCAAGTAACTTAAAAAGCGGGTGATGAGCAGGGAAATCCTAATGTAGATGGTGTTGACACACCAATCAGCCACAAATTTATTTTCAGTTCCTTTATTCAAAAGGTACCGTACCGGTTTCGAATCGTTACGATTCATCTTCAGACGGTTTTCATGCTTTCATTACAACATGTGTTTCGTTTTTTTATCATAGCATCTTTGACACTCATACATTTGCAAGCACTTTGTCTGTATCAAAGCATGTGGGGCATGTTAGAAATCTATTCTGTGACAAATCTAAACGGTTCAGTGAAAAAAATTTAATTGTACAACGAATAGTATGCTTTAGGAATGTATTCACAACTTTTGGACGAAAACTGTGAAAACAAACACTCAAGATCGATATTTCGCAACAATTAATCTGTAATAAAACGCACCACATGTTGTAATGAAAGCATTAAAACCGTCTGAAGATGAATCGTAATGATTCGAAACCGGTAACGGTATCTTTTAAATAAAGGAACTGAAAATAAATTTGTGGCTGCTTGCTGTCTCAAAACCTTCAACATTTGTCTTCAAATAACAGCTACAGTCTCCATCCATGTCATTAAAGGACAGAATTGCATTAAACTTAATGTACGCTCTAAGACAAAGACAATGCATCACTATCGGTTGGGACAACAATCGGTAGATGTGATATAGATGTACGGAGAGGCAAATAATTATAATTTCAGAAAAAAAGGATGACTTATTCAAAAGAAATAGTTCCATAACTGATCAAATCAATACAGAATTGTTTCACCTGTTGGTATTATGCAAGCAGTTATTTTGCTTAGAATTGTTTGATAGGGTTGTTAGATGTCTTCCTCGGAGATATCGTGCCAAATTCTGTGCAATTGGGGAGTTAGTTCTTCAAAATCTCGAGATGGCTGGAGGGCCCGGTTCAAATTGCTCCAAGCTTTCTCATTTGGGGGGATATCCGTCAAACTTGTTGGCTAAATGGCCGTCGTTAGTACGCAGTCATAAATAGAAAGGTGGTGACGACCTAACATAGTCACCTGACGGGCCCGTCGTCATAGCTATCTTCAACTGCAGTCAATCCATAGGTCTCTGGAGGATAGTCTAATGATTATCAGTTTCACACGAGCACTTCACGTAGTTTGAATCTGAAGTAGGGTTGGTGGAGTTTTCTCCAGAAATAAATTGGCATCTTGATGACCGAATGTTAGCACCATAGACATCGAAGGCTTTGAAGTAGTTGCCTGAATTATCTTCTCAGGACAACAGCAGCTCATTAACAGAAATGGAGCTTTCTAAAATTTCATTGTCATCTGTATCTAATGCAACGAAATAAGTATATTACATATGATTTCACTAGAATTTCTACTGAAATAAATTTATGATAACCGAAATCTGGGACAGAGAAAGCGCACCAGGGTGCTCTTCTGATGCAAACGCCTTGTTGTGAATGCCTGCTACCCTGGTTACAGTTGTCGCCTTCGTATGACCGTAGTCAGACAGTGGTGGCAGGCAGTTAGTGTCCAGACATGGAGCTGTGTCGCTGGTAAGGTTTAGGGAGGCAAATGTAATACCCTAACCCACTGATTTTCGTTATAGGTGTCTACGTTACAAGTTCTTGCTTATGAGCAAGTAAACAGTATTTTTTATTCACATTTATGATAATGGGTAATGAGGAATTATATCTAACAGAAAAATAAAAAACTAAAAAGTGGCGATAAACAAATTTACCAAATTTTCAGTAGACGTTTTCTATTCCCACTCGTGGAAATAAATGCGACCAAAGGTGCACAATACATATCACACGCGTAGGAAAGAAAGATTATGTGTTGGATAAGACTCTATTCAATAGGTAGATAATCTAAAGAATAATACGCGGTAAAACAAAGGAAAGAACTGTTGACTGCCGAGTAAATACAGCAAAGGTGTTTTAAGTGAAATTACGAGATTACGAAATGTAGGAAAATCATCACGCATCGTCTCCAATTGCTTTGGCGTGAGTTTCATCAAACGGAATGGTACAAAAAGAGTTTCAGCACATATTACTTTCTCTCGCTGTATAAATCGACATCTTCTAATATTTTTGTGCTGTGAGTGTTACATTTCTGGTCATCATCGTCTAATTTTTGGCACGTGTTAATGGAGAAGTGCTATTCTATACTTCCAGTTCTGTTATGTTGGAGTATAATGATCTCTTCTACATGAAACAATAAGTAATGAAGATGAAAAAGCTTCACAACGTTTAACTGTCAAACTTACTGTATAAATTTTAAAATACCTAGATCTCTCGCTGTAAATTAAAAATATAAACTGTTGCCTATTGACCATCCAAATACACTCCTGGAAATTGAAATAAGAACACCGTGAATTCATTGTCCCAGGGAGGGGAAACTTTATTGACACATTCCTGGGGTCAGATACATCACATGATCACACTGACAGAACCACAGGCACATAGACACAGGCAACAGAACATGCACAATGTCGGCACTAGTACAGTGTATATCCACCTTTCGCAGCAATGCTGGCTGCTATTCTCCCATGGAGATGATCGTAGAGATGCTGGATGTAGTCCTGTGGAACGGCTTGCCATGCCATTTCCACCTGGCACCTCAGTTGGACCAGCGTTCGTGCTGGACGTGCAGACCGCGTGAGATAACGCTTCATCCAGCCCCAAACATGCTCAATGGCGGACAGATCCGGAGATCTTGCTGGCCAGGGTAGTTGACTTACACCTTCTAGAGCACGTTGGGTGGCACAGGATACATGCGGATGTGCATTGTCCTGTTGGAACAGCAAGTTCCCTTGCCGGTCTAGGAATGGTAGAACGTTGGGTTCCATGACGGTTTGGATGTACCGTGCACTATTCAGTGTCCCCTCGACAATCACCAGAGGTGTACGGCCAGTGTAGGAGATCGCTCCCCACACCATGATGCCTGGTGTTGGCCCTGTGTGCCTCGGTCGTATTCAGTCCTGATTGTGGCGCTCACCTGTACGGCGCCAAACACGCATACGACCATCATTGGCATCAAGGCAGAAGCGACTCTCATCGCTGAAGACGACACGTCTCCATTCGTCCCTCCATTCACGCCTGTCGCGACACCACTGGAGGCGGGCTGCACGATGTTGGGGCGTGAGCGGAATACGGCCTAAGTGTGCGCGGCCGTAGCCCAGCTTCATGGAGACGGTTGCGAATGGTACTCGCCGATACCCCAGGAGCAACAGTGTCCCTAATTTGCTGGGAAGTGGCGGTGCGGTCCCCTACGGCCCTGCGTAGGATCCTACGGTCTTGGGGTGCATCCGTGCGTCGCTGCGGTCCGGTCCCAGGTCGACGGGCACGTGCACCTTCCGCCGACCACTGGCGACAAGATCGTTGTACTATGGAGACCTCACGCCCCACGTGTTGAGCAATTCGGCGGTAAGTCCACCCGGCCTCCCGCATGCCCACTATACGCTCTCGTTCAAAGTCCGTCAACTGCACATACGGTTCACGTCCACGCTGTCGCGGCATGCTACCAGTGTTAACGGCGGCGGTGCACATATGTTGCGCAGCTAGCGCCATTCGACGGCCAACACCGCGGTTCCTGGTGTGTCCGCTGTGCCGTGTGTGTGATCCTTGCTTGTACAGCCCTCTAGCAGTGTCCGGAGCAAGTATGGTGGGTCTGACACACCGGTGTCAATGTGTTCTTTTTTCCATTTCCAGGAGTGTATGTGAGGTCCTCCTAGAAGGTAGAAGTTAACTTACATTATCTTTCATACAGTACTCCGTTTGCCATATTATAATAGTTCACTTCTCGTTTGTACTTTGTCATATTCAGTACACAGCAATGCTTGTCGTAGACTGTCTGCTTGAGAACTTGAACAATTTTATTGTAATGACAGATAAGGTCACATTCTCACACCCTCTCTTCTAAAACAAGTCCCGATCAGCAGTAGAGAAACAAGAAAACGTACTTAATTGTAAGCCCTGTTAGGCTGTAGTCGTAATAGAATTGGAATGGCTTAAATGAACACACTCTTTGTATCCTAGGAAGAATCATATCCCACGCCAAACGGAACATGCTGGCAGTAATTGAGACAAAAGATAGAGTCAGAGGCCACGAGAACAAAATGAAGTCAGTCACCTCAAATCTGACCATTAAATCTACATAAGTCTTCATCGACTTTGAACATGTAGTGTGGAGTAAATTAAGAAATATGTATTTTTCTGTACGTGCCCATGTGGCTGTTAAGGGGTGAATGACTTCCTTGAAAAAAAAAATTAGTTTAATATTTCTGAATGCCAACAGTCTTACCGCATTGGTAACATCGGTTCCCGTCAGATCCCTGAAGTTAGGCGCCGTTGGACCAGGCTAACACCTGGATGGGTGACCGTCGTCGTCTGTCGAGCACTGTAGGCAAGCGGGATGCCATTGTACCGTGTGACGTCAACTGAGGAGCACTCGACTGAAGGGTAACGGCCCCGGTCGCGATAACTGACAATTGTCTGGACCCCAGTGTGCTGTCCATATGCCCCTTCCTACCAGCATCCAGGGACGCATATCGGCTGAGGACGTCACGGCGGTCCGTCGGTACCGCTCGGCCTTACAGGGCTTGTTCGGATGGAGTAATAACATTTCCGAATGAAAGCTGCTGAAACAGTAACAGATATGAAAAACTGTTTTAGGTAAAAGTTCCTTGGCTTTTAATGCGCTTTACAACGATACACCTAGATTTGTAGAAAAAGTCATTTTGTTCCAAATCTCCTTCCACCACTATTTTGTTTTTTATTTCGACATTTGGCTAATAGCAAAAGGTATGGCTTCGTTAAAAGCAGATTCAATCACGTATGGTAAATGGTATTCCATACATGCCATTGTCAGAGATAAGCTTTAAAAACGGAAATATAGGTGTATGCGCGTATTACATGTATCCGCCTCAGTCCCGATGGTAGTGTTGTATTGTTTAATAAGTATTTCTCAGAAATGCATATCTTTTAATTTTAAAAATTTTAAAATATCTTATGTTTTAATTCTGTTTTCTGTTTATATTTGAAGTATTTGCTTTGCTTTCATGTTGTAAGTTTTTCAGATTTAGTTACTTTGTACTTGAAATAGTTTGTGCATTACTGTTTTAACAATTGGTAGATATGTACAGTAATGAGAAAGCGCAGAACTGTTCTGGTCAAAATATGCTGAAGGCATTTTCATTTTCTGTACCAAGCACATTCGGCTACTGCAATTTCATTGCTGTTCTTTCAAGCCATCGCCCCCTTTAATGATAAAGTCTGGGTGAAGCTATATGTCAATATCTTTACACAAGGAAAAGTATTATCTTGTCAATAAACTTCAAATTAGTGCTCCTCACATGAGTCTTTTAAATATACTATACTCAAGTGACTTGTTGAAGTATGCATCTGATCACTCTCAGAAGTTAAACTAATAATCAAATTAACTAATTTAACAATATTAAATTTTAAATTGCTACAATACCCATGTACGAGCACAATAAAAACAATGAATAGCAGGAGGAGTATCAACGAGAACAGTGCCGTATTTAAGCGTGCGGCCCGACTGTGTTCAAATGGAATCAACTACGACTAATTATACCACAAACTGTGGTTCACCTCAGAGCAGGGAGCTGTGAATATCATTTAACAACCCTACGCTGCTGCAGCAGGGCTTTACTGTTTCACCTTGATTCAGGCGGGAGCAGAAAGTGGCACGCCGTGGGCGAGGGGCGGTCGCTGTAGCAGCTGTAATGTTCTGATGCGAACACAAAGACATGCAAACTGCACGGTCTGGCGTTCTAATTATCAGAACGCAGGCAACTTCCCTATCAGAGCCCAGAATTCCGGTAGATATCAGGGTGTGGTATACCCATTCACTGGTCCAAACAAACCAATACGACTCACAAGCATGGCGGTATGTGCTGGAATTATCAAACGTCACATCGCCGACTGAGGTTGAATAGGTTCACCCTTCTCACACACCATATCTCAGAGGTGATGTGCAGTTCCACTGCCGGTATAGCTGGAAACTGCCACACGGTCTTAGTCCACTATAAGTTACAGTCCGTCAGTTCCCACCAGGGAAAGACCTGAAGTTCTCCGCCACGGCAGAACCAGAAGACGAAGTCCCAAAAGAATCTCAACCACTTTCCACTAAGCCTCGGCACGGGAACCGAATTAACATAATGAAACGGCCCCCACATTCCACAAATCACTCGAACCGTAATCTGCTCATTGAATTTCCCCTCTTGACTGTTCTGTTGGCCTGGTAGACAATCCAAACACAGCACCAGGGTTCCCACGCTGGGGGCCAAGCCTCTCCTTCGTGTACAGTGACAGAATCTTTCACCGCCTCCATATCTCTCTTGTAGGAAAAAAGGAGAATTTATACAAGGGAGGCGTCGTCGTCACGGTAAGCATGGCTATGTTTTGGCAGAACTCATCCACCTAAACGGGACCACAGTCTCTCATTTACAGAGTAATCTAATCTTTCTGCGCCGACCATTTCCAACGTCTGTAAGATGGCTGTTAAGCTTCTCAGACAGTCATGATCATGAAATATATGGTTTTGCTGCTCAATAATAGAATCTGGCCCCATCGTGTCGTCAGGAGGGTGCGGCGTACAGTCCTACCTCCACTAGACACCATATACCAGCCACTATATCCATATCGTCCCAGCTTAACACATGAGATTTTATGGCGTTTTATGACCGTCCCACCGCTTGCACAAATGCTCAGTTTACAGGAGTCTCTCCGAAATAGCTTCCTCACCCATTGTCAGCCGTCTGGCAATCTTCCAAGATGGACTAGTGACTGGCTCAGGTAAAATGTTTTGTGAATGGTTCGCTGCTGAGCAGTAAGACCAACCCTAAGCAGAAGGAGAAGAGAGCTTCAGCTAGAAGAAAGTAACATCCACTGCATACTCCCAGGCTCACTCACACGGCTAGGTTCATGTGCCCAGCATTTATGGGCCCAAATTCATTTCGCTCCTTGTTCTTGGCCACCTGCAGCACAGCCTCCTGGATTCTAGATCTTTACAGGTTACACATTCAGTTACAAGAACAGTCCCAGCACATCAGTGTGATCCTACCTGTACCTCTACATATTCGAGCAGCCCGTAGTGGCTTGCTTTCCACGCGTTATACTTTAAAATTGTGACTAAAGCTTTTTCGCTTAGTATTTATTTTATACGTGACATGCCAAATTAAATATTTAATTTCTGGTGAAGACATTCATAGAAGTGTCGAAACCTGGTAAAAAGGCTTAAATTTTGTGACCGAGGGCTATAATTGCTTTAACTACAACGACGTATTGGTGTTAACATAAAATAAATTACATTTAAATGTCATGTACAACATATTGTGACTTAACACAGACGACAAAGACAAAATATTCAATTTCTAAAAGTGGTTTGAATATTAGTGTAATTGCTGTGTTTGATCCTTTGTCATCGTTAAGTTTTGGATGAGAGTGACGTTGTACACCAGTTTACATCTGGTGTTGTCCCTCATGACAAACGTTGTAGGAAACAAAAGCAAAAAATTACATGTAACCTAATAAAATAAATGCAGAAAGGCACACAAAAACAAGAAAAAATATCACAAACATACATTAAGTTTTCCACTGCTTCCCCCTCAAGCGTCTTCGGGGAGTCCAGAAATGAACTTTAAATTAGTCACACAAATAAACACAGCACTACAGTCATAAGGTCTCTAACTGGCTGATTATGAGAGCTATAGAGAGTGAGCAGGTTTTAATTGAAGGGTTACCCGTCGTCAGCGGTGGCAATAGTATCTGTGGCAGACCTGTCTCCTGTCTAGGGCAGCACGAGGTAGATACCTAGACTAGTGACAGTCAAAATATGGGGGAACAGCTGACAAACTGTCATTCTTGTTGAAGACAGTCCTACAGAAACAGATGTTAGTGTTTCAGTAAGGGTCTGGAGACGCAAATCGCTTGGTATCCTCTCTAGTCCCACCTGTCTCGTTGGCCACAGCTTGATGTTCAGGTCTGGCCCCTCAAGACTCCTGCAACAAACAGGGGTGTCCCCAGGTGGTACATGACGTCAGGGGTGAGCCTCCATTACCTGCTAGCTGTAGGCGAAACTCCCCTGCTGATGCACTGCATCACCTGCAGTTACTTTCTCTCTCTGTTGGCATTAGTGAAAGGGATGAGCAGGACTCTGTGCCTGCCTCTGTCGCATCTGGGCTGCCCCGGTGTAGTCTCGTCCGCTGGCTGGAGGCCTGTCCTGTCGCCTTGGGATGGGGCAGGGTCAGGTCGCCTGTAGCTGACAGCTGCCGATGTGGCCATGCGGTGACGTCACATCACGCCGGAGGCTGACAGGTGAGGTGAGGTGACGTTGCGCTACGTCATGCCAGTCCCGCCAGCTGTGCTGCAAATCGTGCCGCCTGCCCAGCGTCCAACCGTAGCTAGCCACGGGCCTGTTCCTCATTGTTCAGCATGTCTCAGCAATAATAGGCCAGTAGTGTAAAACCAAAAATGTAGATGAAATGCAAATAACAGCTAAAAATTTTTTGTTATAATTACTTCATTTGTGGTCCTGTATACCTATCCTAGATTTCCCTCTCCCCCCTCCCCACCCCCTCGCCCAATGGAGCTAGGCTTAAATTGGGTGTCGGGGTGCTGAAGGGCCGTCTGAAGGGTTATTTTTGCAGTTTTACGGTTATTTTCCGTAAAGTATTCGCAATATCGAAAACAATGCCCCGTTATAAATTACGGGGAATCAAATAATGCATTGAATGACAAAAGACACGTAGTTTTTCGACCACCCATTCCCATACTACTGCTAATCAAAGTTGGACAAATGTTATATATTTAAGAAAAAATTCTGTTTTAACTTCGGCATTTCGGTAATATAAACTAACCCACCTGTCGATAAATTGGTCCCGGAAAAAGGAATAAAGTGAATTTGTTCGACCACCCGTTTCCGTACCGCTTCATAATAAATTTTGTTCTTTTCTCACAATCAATGAAGACTGTTTAAACAGGAGGTCTTGAATATGTGCTTTTTACATCACATTAAATATACCATCATAGCACTCCATTGTACTAGTCTTGTAATTAGTAAATACAGTAACACAATATATACTAGCATCGCATAATACATAAAAAGTTAATATTAAAAAATGGATTCATATGGAATATGTTAAGACCGATTCAGCTGATATGAAAATGAAGATATAATAAGAAACATGGACTTGAAATCAGTTAGTTATCATTATATTTCATAATACTGGATAATAATGGAGGTAAGATAAGAAACACAGTACTTGTAATCAGTTTGTAATTATCATATTTTAAAATAATCTGTGTTCTAGGGATGAAGTTTTTGATCATTAATCAAAACGTCCTCAGCTCCGTATTTGAACTCTGCCACCGCTTAAATTTTGAATAAAAGTCATCAGCTTTGAAAGACAAGATCTTCCAGCATAAGAAGTCATCCATACCCTGCCAACGACCTTGTCAAATAGGGTGGAGGAGTGGAAAGACGTTCAGGACCCTCTCTGGTCCTTGGGGCTGCAAACTACCCCTGAAGACGGGTGAACCTGCAGTGATCAACGGCATGTGGATGCAGAAGGCAATGGAGACCACTCCATTAAAGGCACGTAATGTACATCTATAGGACTTGTGGTCTGTAATGGTATTCTCTCTATTGGCAAAAGATTCTGCTATAGTCCCCTCTTCGGTTATCTGGGAGAGGACTATTAGGGGAGAGATGACCATTAGCAAGAGACTGAAAAATCAACAAAAGTTCAAAGTTGTACGAGTTGGGGCTTGGAAAGTCAGAAGTCTGAACATGGTAGGGAAGCTACAAAATCAAAAAAGAGTGATTCTAAGGCTCAGTATAGATATAGTGAGGGTCAGTGATGTGAAGTGGAAATAAGACACCTGCCAAGATACGTACAGGGTAATGTCAACAGCAGCACAAAACGCTATAACGGTAGTAGGATTCGTTATGAAAATTAAGGTAGGACAGAGAGTGTGTTGCTGTGAGCTGTTCAGTGATGGGTTCGACAACAAGCAACGGTTCATTAGCTGTAGACGTCGACGACACAAGTTGAAGATGAAGAGATAGAGAAATTGTGTGAGGATATTGAACGCGTAATTCATTATGTAAAACGAGATGAAACTCTAATAGTCATGGGTGACTGGATTAAAATTGTAGGGGAAGGAATAGAAAAAAGGGCTACAGGAGAACATGGGCTTGGGACAAGGAATGAGAGAGGAAACAGAAAGACTAAATGAGTTCTGTAGTACATTTCAGCTACTAACAGCGAATACTCTGTTCAAGAATCACAAAAGGAGGAGATAAACTCGGAAAAGGCCTGGAGATTGAGGAAAAATTTCAGAATACATCATGGTCAGACAAATATTCTGAAATGATATACTGGATTGTAAGGCATACCATGGAGAATATAGAGATTCATATCACTATTTAGCAGTGATGAAGAGTAGACTTAATTTTAAGACACTAGTCAGGGAGAGTCAACAAGCAAAGACGTGAGACACGGAAATACAAAGGACTGACGAGATACGCTTGAAGTTGTCTAAGACTAAAGATACTGCTATAAGGAGTAGCTCAATAGCAAAAAAGAAAGTGTTCAAATGTTTGTTAAATCTTATGGGACTTAACTGCCAAGGTCATCAGACGATAATCTTACACACTACTTAACCTAAATTATCCTAAAGGCACACACACATGCACCCATGCCCGAGGGAGGACTCGAACCTCCGCCGGGACCAGCCGCAGAGTTCATGACTGCAGCTCAGCAGCAATTTCAGCTGAAGAGAAATGGATATCTCTATAAAGGGGAATCACAGAAGATGGAAAAAATGTAGGTAAACGAATGTAACTGCGAAGAAAACATGAGTAAGAGAAGAAGTACTTGACATGAGTTATGAAGAAATGCTGTAAAAAACGGTTAGGGAAATTCAGCAACACAGATATTTAAGTCATCTAGGAACGAAATAAACGGTAAGTGCAGGGAGGCTAAGGCAAAATGGTGCATGAAAAATGTGAAGAAATGCAAAAGTAAATAATTGTCGTTTGGACTAACATCACAAACAGGAAAGTCAAAACAACTTTGGTGTATTTAAAAGCAGGGACTGTCATATCAAGAGTTCAATGGGAATTCGCTGTTAAATGCCGAGGAGAGAGTGGATAGGCGGAAAGCATTGGAAGCCCCTGTAAGTGTCTGTCTGATGTCATAGAACAAAATCCAGGAGTCATTATGGAACAGATACATGATCCAGTACTAGGATCAGAATTTAAAAGAGCTTCGCAAGACTTAAGAAGTTTTTGACATGGGAAAAGCGTTCGCAATGTCAAATGGTGCCAGACGATCGAAACAGGGGTTAGCTACACGGCGAGACGGGTAATCCATAACACATACAAGAGCCAAGATTGAATAGTAAGAGTTGAAGACAAAGAAAGAAGAGCTCGGATTAAAAAAGTGTGTAAGACAGGGATGTAGTCTTTAGCCACTACTATTCAGTTTATACACAGAGAAGCTCAGATGGAAATAAAAAATAGGTTAAAGAGTGAAATTAAAATTTTGCTCGAAAGGTTATCAATATTAAGATTCGCTGATGAAATTGCTGTCCTCAGTGAAACTGAAGAATAATTACATGATCTGCTCAATGGGACGAACAGTGTACTTTGAACAGTACGTGGACTATGAGTCAAGTAATGAGGAGTAACAGAAATTAGAACAGCGAGAAGCTTAACATAGGAATTGATGGTGATGAAACAGATGAATTTAAGGAACTATGTTACTTAGACAGCGAAATAAACCGTGAAGGACGGAGAGAGAAGAAAGAAATTTCTGAGAACGTACGTTTACAGTACAGCATTATATGTCAGTGAAAGGTGAACTGTGGGAAAGCAGGAGGAGAAAGTAATCGAAACATTTGACAGGTGATGCTACAACGAATGTTGAAAATTAGGTGGACTGATAAGGTACGGAATGACGCAGTTCTCGTAGAATCGTAGTGGAAAGGAATATATGGAAAACAGCGACAAGAAGACGGGACAGGATGATAGAAGATTTATTACGGCATCAGGGAATAACTTCCATAGTACTAGACGGAGCTGTAGAGGGTAAGAACTACGGAGAAAGAGAGAGATTGAAATACTTCCCGCAAATTATTATGGAGGTAAGCTGCAAGAGAAGAATAGTTTGGCATGGCAGAGGAATTCGGGGCGGGGCGCCTCAAACCTGTCAGAAGACTGATTACTGAATATATACAGTTAAAGGTACGTAGATGAAAATGGACAAAGAAAGTTAGGTAGACAAGTTCCACACACGTCGACTTTTTACTGTCGTAGGGCCAGGTAGCTATGCAAAGTACGTAATTACCGATTGTGAGTCCGTTCTCTCACATAAGGCTCTTCAGAGTCTGTAATTTTTGTCGCCTCAGTTAGGTCTTCGTCAACATCTGACTCATCAGTTTATTCTGCTCAGAGGGCGTTGGCGCAGGAGTTTCCCTTGCAGTACACACAATTTTGCAATCATTTGAAATTAACCTTCCGACGCCACAAACGTCTGAACATTTTTGTTGCATTTGCAAAATGGCTCTGAGCACTATGGTACTTAACATCTGAGGTCATCAGTTCCCTAAAACTTAGAACTACTTAAACCTAACTAACCTAAGGACATCACACACATCCATGCCCGAGGCAGGATTCGAACCTGCGACCGTAGTGGTCGCACGGTTCCAGACGGAAGCGCCTAGAACCGCTCGGCCACACGGCCGGCTTCCATTTGCTGAAAATTGTGGAGAGAAGAAACTGTGGGGCTGGTTTCTTAGTGGTACGAATGGGGTCAAGACCAAAACTTGAAGCCTGCCTTTCTCAGAGAAGCTGGTCCATCTGGTGTCCTAACCACATTTATACCTGCAGGTAAGTTCTCAAGCAATGCTGGCGGGCTGCTTCGGTATTGATGGTATGGATGGTATCTCACGCCCTACCTCCGCAGAGGGTTGTTAAAAATCTTAAGGCAGTACAGCAGAAGCTTCAACTTGAATGTCATGCACGAAGAAAGTGTGGTGTCTTCAAGAAGACATTTATTATTGACCAACATTTTGACCACCTTCATCTTGCAGTACTTGAAGAGTGCTGAAGTTGTGTCACATGAATGGAGAAATAAGAGGGGCCTGCTGACGTTGTCAGCCGGTTTGAAACTATTACGACCAAATACTTTCGATGGAGTCGTTCCTCTTCCAATATTTGAGAAATATATACTTATCGATGGTGTGGCTTGGACAATGACCGTGATGGGAAGGTCCGTATCCTCGTCAACTGTCACAACGTTCTCCTGCTCCTGTGATACCCATGGCAATGATCGGATGGTTTGTATCTTCATTAGCTTGCTTTTCTGAGAAGCTTTCACCTTCAAGCCTCTCAGTAAGCAAGTTAATGACCACCATTAACCTCGGAAATAATGTGTCTTTTGCTTCGATGGAAGCGCTCAGCACATTTCATGCTCTTGGTCGGGAGGTCTTCTGGGTTGCCATCAAATACCATACTGGCCGCAATTCGGTTCTGATGTCTTTTTAAGTGCTCAAAGTATACGGTTAGAGTTAATTGGAATGTTTCACCATTCTTACACAAAACCGGGCAGGGAAGTAATCCACCTTCTGCGGTAAGAGCTGCTCCTTGCAGGTTTACCTCATTCGGTGTTGTGAACAAGTCATATAACACTGATTTCGGAGACTTTCCCATAATATCTACATCGAAAAGAGATAGTTAGGTAGATAAGTTACACAGACGTCGACGTTTTACTGTCGTAGGGCGAGTCAGCTACCCAAATTACGTAATTACCGATTGAGAGTTCGTCCTCTCACATATGGCTCTTCAGAGTCTATAATTTTTGTCGCCTAATTTACGTCTTCGTCAACATCTGACTCATCAGTTTTTTGGGGCAGTATTCTTTAAGCTATTCATCGGATTTCTTGACGAGGGCTATCCGTTGGTATATGGTTTCAGGTTTCGTTGGAAGATAATCCCTATAAATGGTCACCTTAGACCTGAAACCTTGAACATTCATATTTTTTTCGGACAAACTTGTTGTCACTGAGGTATCGCAAATTTCAAAGGCTCTGTAGCAGTTGAGTGAATCATCTCCGACGATTCCTCTGCTGATGGGCACAATAAAATTAGTAAGAGGAAATAGTCATGGGTTTGAAACCACTTATGATTGACTCCAGTATCACGCTGTACTATAGCATTCCGCAAAACATGTTGCTAAATAGCTCTGAGCACTATGGGACTTAACTTCTGAGATCATCAGTCCTCTAGAACTTAGAACTACTTAAACCTAACCAAACCAAGGACATCACACATATCCATGCCAGAGGCAGGATGCGAACCTGCGACCTTAGCAGTAACGCGGCTCCGGACTGTAGCGCCTAGAACCGCTCGGCCACCATGGCCGGCTGTGCGGCTGGTCCCGGCGGACGTTCGAGTCCTCCCTCGGGCATGGGTGTGTGTGTTTGTCCTTAGGATAATTTAGGTTAAGTAGTGTGTAATATTAGGGACTGATGACCTTCGCAGTTACGTGCCACAAGATTTCACACACATTTGAACATTTTCTTGCAATAAAACTTCTGCAACAAATATGACGGTTCAATGGCTCTGAGCACTATGGGACTCAACATCTTAGGTCATAAGTCCCCTAGAAATTAGAACTACTTAAACCTAACCAACCTAAGGACATCACACACACCCATGCCCGAGGCAGGATTCGAACCTGCGACCGTAGCAGCCCCCCGGTACCGGACTACAGCGCCAGAACCGCACGGCCACCGCGGCCGTCATGACGGTTCAGTTTATTACTTATTTATTGCTACCTCTATTTGCAACCATTCTGCATGCACAAGCTTTCGAGCCGAGGCGGCGGGAGTGGCCGAGCGGTTCTAGGCTCTACAGTCTGGATCCGCGCAACCGCTACGGTCGCAGGTTCTAATCCTGCCTCGGGCATGGATGTGTGTTATGTCCTTAGGTTAGTTAGGTTTAAGTGGTTCTAAGTTCTAGGGGACTGATGACCTCAGATGTTAAGTCTCATAGTGCTCAGAACCATTTAAACCATTTTTTTCGAGCTGAGGGCTGAGTCATTCCCAAACGTTTAAGTTTATAAACTGATCACGTGTCGGCGTGGTTAAATTGTACTGTGCATGGCAAAATGGCGCTATCCGAAACAAGTGCCGTAGTATCTCTGATGCACCACTAGCGATAATTAATAGGGGTGAACGACGGCTGCGGAGATTTGTAAGAGCGAAGAGAAATGCAACTGTTGTGCTACTGACCGCACAGAACCAGGCGACTGCCAACTGTCTCCACAACGGCGGTGCGCCGAGCACTGCTGTGTATGGATCTCCGCAGTGTCTGCCTCTTTGTTGTATCCATGCTAAGTGTGTTCATCGGTGACAAAGGCTAAAAGTGGAACGCCGATACCGCTGATGGAGGTCCAATGACTGGCGACTGGTGGTCTTCTTCAGAAGAATCACGTTTTATGCTCCATCGGACAGGTTTCCGTTGGAATGCGCGGCGTGCCTTCACCATGCCGAAAGAGACCAAGAATCAACAGTCAAAGTTATATTTGCTGCTTTAGGAAATGCGACAGTCTGGTGCTAAAAGACTTTATTCCTAAAAGAAAAATCGTCGAAGGTGGTTGGTACCGAGATCTGACGAGGTTGTTGACGCCTGTCAAAGCGGAACGTCCCTGAAATTAGTGCTATGGAATGCTTTTGCAGCACGGCAGATCCATAGCTCCTTATGAACAGGGCGTGGTCATATTCTACTTCTTTGTGATCCCCGTCCTTCCCATTATTCTTCGAACATGCGATCTAGTGGCTATATATTTATACGGTATGTTGCTGTAGCAAGCCAAGAAGAAGAAGTAAACGAAAAAGAAACAAAAGACGAGTTCAAAAGTCCCTAGACAATTCATCTGACTGTCATAAAACGATTTTCGGTCTATATTGCTAACTAACTGATTTCTTTTTTTCTGCTGAAGACTTGGCTTACAATGATATACGCACATGACTCTACTGAGCATCTGCGCGTTTGCACACTTAGGCCGTTCCGCTTTCCCTACCTGAGTTAGGACGTGAAACACGTTGGGGGTATTCGCACGGAAGGCAGCGGTCGGACTTAGAAGCCGGAGGGCCTACTGACGCTGATGAAGTTAGAGCCCGGAATAAGCCGCTCTATGTAGATTTACACGCGAGCATTAACACAAAGTTAAACGGCGCTCCACATCCAGCCAGCATTCCTCGGCCACCGTCCCACACGGCGCTGGTTGCACCGCTGTAGAAGCCACGCCGGCCAACCTGATTACGGACGGCGCCGAGCACGACTCACCAGAGTTTAGCCGTTTCAGTGGGCACTCCCGCGGTTACCGCTCAGGCGGGAGCCTCTTGGTGTAGCAGGCCTAGCGACAAACACACAGGTTATACAGATAACGATAAATATACGCGACAGATACACTGATTGACGGCTGATAAGCGTATACAAATTCTTCTTGCTCACTTTTCGTTTCGGATTGACGCTTCGCTACTTTTCTCACTAGTCTTCTACTGGCGAAGCGTCTGGGTCCTGTCCGACACTGCTCTTTATCCGTTCCAATCCTAATAGGATCATATCCCAAACTTGGGTGAGGGTTTAACGCAGCTGGCTGTTCCCTCATTAGTTGGATGTCCACTTCTGTTCCCATTTCTTCTTAGGTTCTTTTTCTGGCGTCACTCTGAAATACGTGGAAAATATTGGATTCGTATATTACCAAGAATATGTTATTTTGGCAGCACATGTGACCACCTGATGGCGTTGTGCAGCCAGGTTGAGATTCATTGGGAGAGTCCTTACAAAATGTAGCCCATCAACAAAGGAGGTGGCTTATAAAACACTCGTTCGACCTATACTAGAGTATTGCTCATCAGTGTGGGATTCATACCAGGTCGGGTCGATATAGAAGATAGAGAAGATAGAGAAGATCCAAAGAAGAGCGGCGCATTTCGTCACAGGTTTATTTGGTAAGCGTGATATCGTTACGGAGATGTTTAGCAAACTCAAGTGGCAGACTCTGCAAGAGAGGCGCTATGAATTGCGTTGTAACTTGCTGTACAGGTTTCGAGAGGGTGCGTTTCTGGACAAGGTATGGAATATATTGCTACCCCCTACTTATAGCTCCCGAGGAGATCACGAATGTAAAATAAGAGAGACTCGTGCACGCACCGAGATTTTCCGGCAGTAGTTCTTCACGCGAACCATACGCGACTGGAACAGGAAAGGGAGGTAATGACAGTGGCATGTAAAGTGTCCTCCGCCACACACCGTTGGGTGGCTTGCGAGTATAAATGTAGCGGATGAGTCGGTTCTTGACTCATCCCTCACTGGCTTTTTACCTAAATCTCTCTTGATGAACATGGATCCAACGGCGACTTTGGCTAACGTACGCATTTGAACGACAGCCCACCTACATGAAGGGGCAAGTGCGAAATCATGACGTCATCATGCTCCTCCCTTTCCTAAGCTTTCCCTTCCTCTCACCCTTCACTCTCACCTCTGCCCTCCCAACGCTCTCCCAAGCCACAACTCTCTCTTGGGAAAAGATCAGTCAGACAGCTTCTAAGCCAAACACATAAATCTGGCTCTCCCAATGACAACCAGTATTTTACCGCTATAGAAGATGAACCAACCAATATATATCTATCCCAGAGTCGCCACCTTGTTCCCATAGTTGGTTCTATGTACCCCAGTATGTGCCAAACGTTGCTGACATACCAAAGTAAAATAGCAATTTAATGAAATCAGAAACTGTCGGTATCATTTATCAAAATATCTAAAGATTTTTCAATAGCAATAGAAGACACACGTCGTCTCTCATAGATCAAATGGTACAACTTATAGCTTAAAGTACACGAACCAAAATTTGACTGTTGTCTTATCTTTGTACCTACATAGTGCACAATGCAATGGAACTTCAAATGTTATTTACAGCTCTCTTACATACACACACTATTATTCATAACCTCCAAGACAGATTGTAAACAGAGAGTTGTACCGACACAACATCTTCAGGGTTACTAAACATCAAGATGGGTGAGAGAAATTAGGTGGGAGTGATCTGAATTATGCTAAAGCACTTAGTGAAACAATGGTATCATTAGCAAACGTTTATCTCCATCAGGAATGTACCAAACAATAGTCGTCCTCTAGGCTGCCTAGTGTACTTGCCAGTGTGCCATTGCGCTGGTTCGTGGGCACCTCGTACCATGGCTCCGTATGGCCTGCGAGCAAGTGATGAAATGGGCATAGCTCGCTCAGAGCCTCCAGCGGCTATCCATTCACACGATTACCCATGATCCTATGTCTTATGTTTGGGTGCAATATCCGACAGGAGATGGTCGACCCGGACGATGTTCGGTGACGTCTAGGTGGTTAGGACGGCATGATGTAGCGCCTTGTCCAGACAGCAAAAGACCGTCAGAAGTTTGAGAGTGGGCACACATCACCTTCTGGCGTTGATGATGTTCCCAAATCCAGCAACTGCTACGATAAATGTGAACCACCCCACGGGCTCTAACCTGACGCGGTGACCAGAGGCAGGCAGCTAACACTTTTTTAACACCAAACTGTTAGTCGCAGTTTCTCTGAAATTCGTCATTCTCACCAGTTCAACACGCGGACAGAATAGCAGTATGACAGAATACCCTGAGCTGCTAGGATCAGTTATATTCTTACTGCTACGCTTCTGACGTTGACTATTTGTGGAGTGGAGAGGGGGATAAGTGTATTTGTTCTACACTACTCATCCCGCCTGTTGTACCGGCTCGCATCGAGCAAGAGCTGCTTTGTGCGGTCACATTTGCAATGTCTTAGTTATCAGGAGCACACAAGAGTTGCTAGTTACAAGATATAACTTCGCTATTGGTCACACTGTGTTGCGGCATTAGCCGTTCTATGCACTTCGCCTGTGGGCAGTATCGCAAACCCATTTGTTTGACTTGATGTCAGCAGTACTGCTCAGTAGCCTGCTTGATTAGCACATCGGGCTGAACTGGCCTATATAGCCTAACAGTAGCTGGAATAAAACAGTAAAGAAATTTACAATTTGTGCACCAAACTTTTAACCTTAAGTAATCAGCTGAAAGACTTGTTACACAACTAAATCTCTCAGGAGAGGAGCAGAATGTGTTTTTACAAGTTTCTATACAGACCAGTCTCTGATCTGTGGCCCACAGAGAAGATTTCAAATCTTTGCACCAACAGAAACTAAATATCGCATGTACCATTTGTGAAAAAAAAATTTCTTTGGCTAAAACCATCTGCGAGATTCTGATGATCTGAGCTCAGCAGATGCGGCAACTGGAGCCTGCCTCACAAGTACTCGAACTTGCCGAATGACAGACATAACTCTTGGTACACGGTGATCCGTGCCTGCTTTCACAGTATCGGGACCTTCACAATGCCAGATTCAGAGCTTACTAACGTAGCTCCAGTGCAACACTACACCTAGTCAAGAATATCTGGGAGTTTTAGTTTCGCTTTTACTTGCTTCATAGTAACATTTAAAGACATTTCACATTCCCTTGGATGCACATAACCTTAAGTTTACCACTGTAGGAAACGTGTGGTCCTTAAATGTAGTTATTCCATAAGTTTTAAACGCTGCCAGGTGCACCAAGTTGGGACTACCACATTTAGATGCAATGTAACAATCGTTTATAAGCAATTGCAGACACAAATGGAGATTTATAAACAGATCTCTCACATATCCTCTAATGTAACAAATATCCTAGAATGCACTGTTTTCTCTGAGTACTATAATGTAGGACAACTTTCCACTGGTATTTTCAGTATATACTGATCCTTTATATCCCGTGACCAAATCCAAATTCTGTTTTACGGTAATGTGCAATCCTTGTTTGCACATTTATAATGGCTTGCTCGTTTTCTAATAGTTTATGCTTCTCCACACAGGTAGGTAGCGGGTTTACAGCATACATAAAACTACTCACGTTCAACTACTTCTTAAGGTCATATAGGGTTCATATGGCTCTGAGCACTATGGGACTCAACTAGTTAAACCTGACTAACCTAAGGACATCACACACATCCATGCCCGAGGTAGGATACGAACCTGCGACCGTAGCGGTCTCGCGGTTCCAGACTGCAATGCCTAGAAACGCACGGCCACTTCGGCCGGCTCTTAAGGTCAATTAACTACACACTTTCACCTTCTTTTAATAAAAAAAGACACTTATCGATTATCATAAACAGCATACTCTTTATAGTATTGGTGATGGAGACAGCGAATATGGAAACAAGCTTTGTTTTAGTAATGGTTTACTGATTTATACGTATGGAATGCACACAAATAACCAATCTTTCATAATTTTTGGTTTGTGTTGTCTTAATAGCTTCTAGCTTACTTTTGCAATTCAAATTTACAGCAGAGCCATCTAAATGCTTCTCCAAGGAAGAAAGAATGTACGTACCTGGATTCTGAAACATCTCTTTAATCGTATTAGAATTAGCTCCATTCCCTCTTACAGTTATTCTAGAGAACAACATTCGAGGATTTTGTTTTGATTTTTATTTCTACATTAAACAGTTATTAACGGATTACACTTCCTGTTGAATGTAGGTTTTCAACTGTTCTCCTTCACATTCTTGCGGAATATAGAATTCTAAGCTTACTGTTTTAGAAAATTAATGCTCATTAAACGCAGTTATTGCGTCAGTGTCACCCTACAAATTGTGTTTCCGTTCGTGTATGCTTAACAACCAGTCTTACACATGTTCAAACAATATGATTACCATTTTCAAGAAGATCTAAATTGATAGATGTCTATAAATATGAAATATATTTGCAGTTGCGGATGTGGGCAGCCTTCAGCTGTATAATGGAATAATGACAATAACAACATTCTCAGGATCGGAACTCGAAAACGGATATCCCCCATGTCGCGAGCGGTCGCCTTACAATTTCTTTATAATACTTGTGATAGTAAGAACTAGCAAATAACTAGATAATAATGACAGTTGAAGAAAGACTAATATTTAAAAAAATATAAATAAAAAACAAGCATGAGCGGCTCGAGACAGCGATACACCGATTACGTAGCCTTCCTTTTAAAGCCTTTAATTTGCAACTAAATTTTACAAGACTGATTGTCTAGCAATACAAAGGACAATATTTCAATTAGGAATGGAGGTAAAAGCCAAATTTATATACATAGCATAATAATCAAAGTTCTTAAATGAAACAGCGCTTTCTCTACAATTAACTTCTATCCATTGAGTAAAATAGAGAATACAGGTAACTAAAGAAACTATTCTGTCTCGGTCTCTTTTTGTTTCTTTAGTTACACCATGTAAAAATAATATCAGAAAATTTAATATAAGAAACAGGAAAATATAACTCCTAGATGCTCATCATGTGCGAAACCAAATCGGCGACCGCTCGTTTTGAAGATGCTACTTTGGAACATGGCTTCGGAAATCAGCGCCATGCATTTGATGTTCATGATAGTGTAGCTGCTCTTGTCAACCCCACTCACCTTGGAAGTTCCAAATGCTGGACGAATTGGATAATATGCTTGATAAGTAATTAACAAAGTTGGACCGATATGTGAAGTATCGTCTCATTATCTGATGTCGTGTTAGCAAGAACGTCCAAAACTCTATCAGATTCTTGGATTCATTTCTGAAAAGATAAAGGACGGTCGTACCCTTTATCCATATGGCCGAATATAACTTTGATAGTGGGAAAATACATCTCCTCCGAATAGATGAGATTATGGGGGACGACCATGTGCATTGATATCTGGAGATAAAACGCCAAGAAATACTGGAGAAAGAACCGTAAGTCTGCCTCCGCACCGCAGATACGGTACTGTTCTTTAATGTCGTCCACATTGCACCTAAGGAATAGGATCTGGTATGGCAGGGCGATGACATAGTGTTTGTATTTACTTGCAAACGGCGATGCACCAAGTGGCGCTTGTTTCTGTGGTCGACGAACTGCGCACTACAGCGCCTGTCACTTAAACTCTGAGTGACTCCTCTCGACAGCGTTCCAGGGGTGAGTCCACGTTAAGAGGTGATGGCTGCGATTCCATAACTTCGATACTTGTGTTCTTTTAAATTGCGGGTACCTGCAGCCAAACTTCCACATTTTGAAAGAAATAATTCGCACTGCCTGTGAAGTACCTATTATTAAAGATACAACCGGTTTTGCACCACTAGAAGGCGATAAAGATACCATTCAGCAAGTCGTCGCCGAAAGATAACCGCCCTAGAGCCACTCCCAGTACCGTCTTGCCTGCTACGAGACAACCACCATCCTGCTTTTGGTACGGTTCAACAGTTCCCTTCGTTTTAAACAACGACTACCGCTTATAGCACGCTATTTGTTTATACCATGACGTGTATGATGGGAAGTGACTCTAAGGCAGTTGCGTTTTGGCCATGAGTTGTTACAAAGAATCTTTATCATCTGAGAATGCGCATTCAACTGGCACAAAAGGGATTGTGATTTTTAATAAAAAATATTTTTGAGCCAGTGAGGACTACTTCTTTCAAAACTTCAGGATTGTATGTACGTAAAGAGAATCATGCGTGCATGGACACTGACCAGGGTGAGAACCGCTCTTTGCTTATGTGGGGTGAGGGTGTGTGATCATGAATATGTGAATGGTACTACAAAAATAACCGAATTTCGCTTGTATTCGATGCGCCGTCACTGCAGAGAGGTAAAATTTGGTCGATATGTGTTATGCGCGATCCCACTGTAACAGAATATTAAGTGGAAGGGCTGGGGATGAGAAGGTAGGCATAATACAACAATTCTAAGCATTACTTTATTGGAACCGACCATCCAGTTAAATCCACTGATACTCTTAAACATAAACCTTTAAAAACCATGCTAAATAATTGAATTAATCCATTATGTCAACAAAAGTTTACAATGAAACGTTTAATTTAATTTAATGTGGTAGCGTAGGCAAGAAAACTCTACAACCAGAAGTGAATATCACACATGTGATCATCCTTTCTGAATTACTGCAGTTCCTCGTTCGTCTATCTTTTCTCAATACAAACAGTTTAAAAAAAAACACAACTACCAGAATTTGTCTCTGGAAGTGACACGAAAATAACCATCTGAATACAGTGAATACAGTACATATGACTAGCATGACAATTTTTCGGACTCCCCCTTTCGCAAAGTTCTATTAGTTAAATATGCGCCACAGCTATGCGACAGAGAACGCCCACGTTATTCAGATCCCTGGGCGACGACCGTTCCAGTCACCACAGCCCATTATAACTCAAAGAGATTAATGATCACTACTATCCACGGTGTCACCGACACTGACCAAAGACATCTTCTATCCGGAAGACGTCATGAACAGGTTGACGCGGCCCGGAGCTCCGCTCTTGCGTCTCGGTCCCTGGTTGCAACGGTTCTGTGCACGCTGGCTCCGGTCGTTCCTCTTGGTAGTCACACAGGGCGACGCCTGAATGGCGCTGGTCGCGCCATACTGTCGTACTGGCGCGGGAAGGTTGCGTGCGGCATTCAGAGGCGTTGGACGTGTGCCAAAGATACCATCGGCTCACCACATAAATGTTAATAATTTGCTTCTTTTGTAACATGCCAGTTGCTTGCAATAATTGACTTCGAACGACCGAGCTAATGTTCTGAAGAAAACGTCGGAAGTTGATCGACAAGGCGAGGCGGATGTCTCGAGTAAAAACTATTTCTAGACACTGTAGGATCTCCATCGGCCTGAACGGAGCCACACTTTCATCTGGGAGCTCCCTTCCAATTGTCAAAGCGCTAGGATTGGCGACACTCATATGGCTGCCCTTTCCCCTCCCATAGCTGCCCGATTCACCGTGTTCCTTCTCGTACTTCCTCGTTAGTGCGTACAATAAAGACAATGTCATCTGCATAGGCGCCGCATCTGAATGTGTGTTCTCGCAGGGTGATCCCTGGTAAAAGACGTTGCAGGCCGCAGAGAAGTCGCTGTACTGGGATGGTGTACATCATCGTTGAAGGAAGACAGTCCTGCCGAACTAACCATGTAATAGATATTAGTGTCGTCATCCATCCATTGACCATAATCCCCGAAGAAACCTCCAGAAGCAGGCATATGATTACAAGGACAAATG